>NC_080834.1:105414064-107814064 GCF_030435755.1 Ochotona princeps | reverse complement strand
GTGGCAGTCTCAAGCAATTAGCTGGGGCAAGGAAAGAACAAAGACAACAAAAGGAAAGCCATTATACAACTATCTGGACTGTAATTGTCCGCTCTCCTTGAGTAGCCTGGGCAAAGAATGGAGGAGACTTACTGAAATTGAAAGGTTTTCTGCCAGACTGAATTATTAGGCTTCCTTATAATTAAAACAGGTTTCTGCCTGGTGTTTCCACAACAGGCTTACTGACTGTCTTGATAGTATATAGGAAGGAGGCATACGAGGATGGATAGAATTGAAGATAACATCCTGGTGGCCAGCTCAGATCAATTGACTAACGTAAGAGAGGCCCAGAATACAGAGAAAAGTATGGATTGAGGAGATTACGTGACTGCCAACCTTACGTAGAATGGCAGGAAGCCAGCATGATTTAGGGATCCAATCTGAATCATTTATACAAAAAGTTATTTTTCTTTATATCATCTACAGTGTACCTGGATTCATCTCAGTTTAATAAATACTTTTGGAGAAAGAATGCATTAGTGTTGCAAGGAATTTAACATAAAACTAAACAGCAGCTTCATTTCTTATCTCACATGCAAGATGAATTTTGATGCAGAAAACATTAGTTTACAAGACAAGATTTATTTCAGAAAGAGTGAGAAAGGAGATTTATCACATAGTTTCAGAAGGGGTCTCCAAGGCAAGAAAGATTCAAGAAGATGGTCAAAGTGGTTTCTTTTATGCACCATCTCAGGGAAGTGGACAAAGGGGAGGGAGAAGAAAGAAAGAAGGGGGGGAATTCATTAGCTTTGGGCAACAAAGGCTGGCATTTTGTTCAGGACAGAGTGGACATCATAAAGGTGTGTCTAGTGGCTTCCTCCTCCCATCCTGATAAGCTGAAATCTCAGGCACCATCTCCCTGACAGTAACGAAGAGATGGGGATAGTTTTACACTATCTCCTTGCATTTGTCACAGCAACCGCTCTAAGAGATAGGAATTGATATGTTGATCCTGTCTCTGGTTCTCCCTCAAGGGGCCAGGGTAAGCAATGGGGAGAAGCAGGATTTTATATTTTAGGAGATAACTTCACCAAAGACCAGAGACCCTTACTGCCTATTATCCTGTCTGACTCCTCACATTAGCAAGTAGAATAAGCATACCCTTAATCCTCAGAGAGCTTCTAGCGACTGTGACTAATGGTAATTACAATACAGAATAATGCAGGGCTCAAGGAAAACTAGGGCACTTAGGACAAGACCTTATACAACCGAAGCTCTTGGTGGAAGCTCTCCCGGGGAAAGTGACTTTCTATGTAGAGCCACAGTGTTACTGAAGTTTTGAACCCTGGGAACTTGTTCGTTCTAAGACCAAGAATGTGTCTGAGGAATGAACAGATTTTAGTATAGTTTGTTGGGAAAAGTAAAGAGAAGGAAATGTCTACAACTGATAGGACAGACAGGCATTTCACTAAGGGTTGGAAAGTCCAGCCTACATTTGGACTGTGCTTCTTATGGACGTGAGCCTGTGTCCCTCATTTCTTCTCTCCCTGCCACCTTTTGAGAAAGTAGGAGTTTTGGATGTGGAGTTCCCATAAACAAACCCTTCTGCACAAGGTTCTTCTCTCCTGGAGAAGCAAACGACTGCTTCAGTCCAGCAATTATGACTTGATTGGCTCAACTAAAAAGCTCCCTCAATTTAATAAATTCCTTTTGATAAGGGACAGGCAAGGACTCCTTAGGCCACAGGAGACAGACCAGAGTCTCAGGCCTCCTTTCACAACTTGTTTCTTTATTCCACTGCACATGAACTTATTTTCTTTTCTCCCTCTTAAACACATAAGCTGATCTACTGGACTTCCTTCACATCAGAGACAAGGAAGAGCCAGCCGGATGGAAAAATCAGCAAGCAGGAGAGCCCTGAGATAGGCAAAGGGTGGACAAAGGGCTCACAACTCAGCAGGACATCCATGAAGTGATTGAGAGGAGGTTGGAGAGTGTCTCACATTTTAGTGAGCCCCAAAGCCACCTGGAAGGTTTGCTAAAGCACAGATAACTGGGCCCAGACCCAGAATTTTGATGTTACATAGTTGGAGAGCTTACCAGTTGAACTAGCACTGAGAAGATGTGGATGCAGCTGGTGTGGGAGACAGGACAGAGAATGACAACTGGATTCTCAAAGTGTGCTACAAGTCCCCTAAGTAGAAAGTAATCATCAAATTTTGTTATCTCAAATGTGCACATCAAATGCTAATATAGATATGTTCAAGCATATGCTAATTAGGAGCTTAAGAAAATTAAAAACTTGATTGGAAAGGGCAAATGTCTGGTGCAGTGATTAAAATGACAGCTAGAGGTGCCTGCATTCCACATTGGAGTACCTGGGTTGGAATCCCATGACTCCACTTAAGATTTAGGTTCCTGTCAATGCATACCCTGGGAACTGCAGCTGATGGCTCAGGTGGTCAGGTTCCTACCTGCCATGTGGGAGACCCAGCTTGAGATCCTGACTCTTGGCTTTGACCTGACCCATTGCTGCTTCTTGTAGAATTTTGGGGAGTGAACTGGTAGATGGAAAATTGCTCACTCCTGTCTGTCTCATACCTTTCAGATAATGAAAACAAATAGAATGTGTTAAGTGGATTATAGACAGAGATTAAGATCCAAAGAAGATGCAGCATTGACTTTTAGGTAGAGATTAAAGCAACAGAAATAGTGTACAGAAAACATGGAGATGGACAAAAAAAAAAAAGGCCCAACACAAAACCTAGGGAAGAAAAGATCATTTAAAGAATGAGAAAAAAAATCCAAAAGGAAGAAAAAAAAAAAGCAACCAGAAGTACTAAGAACTGAACAGAATAGAAGAGGGCACTTGCGGGAGGTTCTGAGCTGTTATTGTTGGCAGGACAAACTGGAAAAGTCACAAGCACTCTTTGGCTTGAGAAGCAAAGGAGGGTTGTGACCTCATGAAGGACATTTTGGTTGAAGGGTAAGACAGGGAACTGGCTGCAGTACCAGATTGGTGACACCATATTGATGACACCATATTGATGCAGTGAAAATACTATGTGATATATAAAGTCTATTGCTGGTTCTTTTAATGCACCTTGATTCCTTGCACATGGACATTGAGCATGCTGTATCTATAGGAAAACAATCAAGAACGCTGGTAAAAGAAACTGACATGACATTTATATTGGCCTAGAAGGAAACAGTACCAGCAACACAGTTCAAAGCTCCAGAACAAATATTCTGACACAGAGAACATGGAGTCTTCCAAGGCCCCCTCTTAGGGAAGAAGCTCAGGCGCAAATCCAAAGGAGCTCTGCTTGCTTTTATTCCTCTTGAAGACATCCTTTTTCTGATCTTTTCCTCGCCCTCATCTCACTCTTAGCATATCTCCCTTCCCTGCCCACCTTTCCCCACAGCCTCCCTCCACTGGGACAAAGCAAACAGGAACACTATTCCTTGCTGAATGTAAACAGTGTGGGGATAAGAAAGAAAGGAAGGAAGTCTAGAAGGGCAAGGGAATGCAGAGGGAGAAGGAGATGAAGGGAAAATTAAAATGCAGCTGGAGTGGGCTGTAGGGCAGCACAGAAAGCAGACAAAGTCAGACATGATTGTGAAAAATTATAAAATTGATTCCAAAATGTGGAAGATAATGTGACAAACAGAGGTTAACTAGATATCATTCAATATAGAAAACATTCTGAGAAGCAATTAACCTGCTTAAACACACACACATACATGCAGCATATGAATATTTTATAATATGCAGGCAGCAGCCCATTGAAATGTTTGAAATCTAATCACTTTCTTCTCGAAAATTGTTTGCCCTACGGTTTAGTTCAAAACACAGGTTTGACATTAAACCTGCTATGAATGTTTTTAAAAGAATGAAGAAAATGTAAACTAATTCATAATTTGGAGTTACAAGGCTTTAGTTTTGCAATTGTGGCGATCTAAAAAACAATCTCATTTCAAGCAGCACCTACTGGAATTTCTCTTTCCAAAGCATCCATCTGATTTATGGGTAGCAGTTCTGACTAGTGGTATTTAATTTGAAGTTACTTACCTCATTATGAAAAAGTCTAGGACTTGCTGTCTTGCTGGCTTTGTTTTGGGTGAAGCAAATGATTTAATTTATCAGTTTCTTAGAAATTACAATTATCTGGTTTGATTAAACAACTTTTCGTTTCTTGGCTAACCTAAAAATTCTGTAACCATGATCCATCATACTAACTCTGATAAAAAAAAAAAAGCTTATAACTTGCAGAGTCATAAAGCCGCTGAAAGCTTAGCTATTACCAAATTAAATCCATTTATTCCACCGATCAAAAAAAGGCTTCCAAAGTCTAAGACCTGTGGACTCAATGTGTTGCTCCAAAATTCATATGTTGAAACCTGACAGTATTAGGTGGAGTCTTGGACAATTTGGGATTATAACACTTGCAAGAGAGATTCTAGGGGGACTGACATATTGGCAGAGCATGGTAATCCTCTGCCTGTGGTGCCAGCATCCCATGTAGGTACCTGTTCATGTCCCAGCTGCTGCAGTTCTGATCCAACACCCTGATTATGGCTTAGGGAAGTTCTTGGGCCACTAAAACCATGTGGGAGACCTGAAAGAAGCTCCTGCCTCCTGGCTTTAGATTGGCTCAGTTCTGGCCATTTTGGTCATTTGGGTAGTGAGCAAGCAAATGGAAGCTCTCTCTCTGTGTGTGTTTCTCTCTCTCACTGTTTCTCAATAATTCTGACTTTAAAGTTACATAAATTGATCTTTTAAAAAGAGATATAATGGAAAATTCACTCACTTTCTTTCATCCTATTAGGATGCGATGAGATGATACCTTCTATGAACCACAAGATGAGCTCCTATCAGATACAATATGTACTGGTGTTTTGAACTGGAACTTCCAAACCAAACGAAGAAACAAATGTGTGTTGTTTATAAGACACTTAGTTAATCATATTCTTTTACTGCAATCCAAAGCAACTAAGGCAGAATTGGCACAGAGAAATGGGGTGGGGGTGGGATACTACTATGACAAATATCAAAAATATGAGAAGATTTTGCATCTGCTTATTTAGGAGGCAGACAGAACAGGCCTTTTGCCATCTGGTTCACTCCCCAAATGCCTTTAATGATTTGGTCAGGATAAGGTCAAAGAGTTAGAACTCAAGTCAACTTTCCCATTATGTGTGGCAGGGACCCCATTACTCTGGTAAAACTGCCTTCCAGAGTTGCATCAATATGAAGTTAATCAGGAAGGCAGGACCTTTCTCCTAATAGGCCTAGAGCACAGTGCTATGAGCCAGAGATGAATATCCCCAAGATCTAAAACCTCAGAGTTTACCTTGGAACCTCATCCTACTTGAGGCTTATTAATCTATTCTTTACTATTTCTCCCTTTTAGGATGGAAATTTTTATCCAATGGCTGTCCCATCATTGCGCTTTGAAATTGTATATAATTTGTTTCATTTCACAATTGCACAGTTAGAGAACAGTTGGCCATGGGATGAGTCATATCTTGGGACTTACCTGTCTCTAGGCTGCTAAGATTCAGTGAATCTATTTTGCCCATGAGAAGGTCAGACATTTGAGAAACAGGGGATCAAATGCTACAGACTGAATGTGGTTTTTGTTTGTTTTTTGTTTGTTTGTTTGTTTTCCCACCAGAACTAGCATATAGAAATTCTAATCACCAGGTCTAAAAACCAAGCACTGGGGTGTATCCAGCCAATACCCCACCTTGTGACACTGGCACACGATGTGGGTGCTGGTTGTGTCCTGGCTACTCCATTTCCAATCCAACTCTCTGCCAATAGCATGAGAAAACAAGAAAGGATGGTCAGTGCCTTGGGTCCCTGCACCCAGCTGGGGGCCTTGGGGTAAGCACCTGGTTCCTGGCTGAATCAACTCAGCTCTGGTCATTTTAGCCATTTGGGAAGTGAACCAGTGGATGGAAGACTGCTCTCTCTATCTTCTCTCTCTGTAAAATCTACCTTTACAATAAAAATAATAAATCAGTTTTTTAGAAAGGGAATCCTATTTCCCATTAAAAATATTAATGTAAATTATATAATATTATTTTGAAAAATGAAATAAAGAAGCTAGATAGGTTTTTTTGGCAGATAAAACCTTAATGAATGTATTTATTACTCCTTTTAAAAAAGATCTATTTCTTGTTTATTTGAAAGGTAGTTACAGATAGAAAAAGATAGGGATTCACAGAGAGAGTGATGTTGTAAAAACCAAGGCTGGGCCAAGCTGAAGCCAGGTGTCAAGCTTCAGGAGCTTCTTCAATGTTTCCCACATGGGTTCAGTAGCTCAAGGCATGTGAGCAGGGAGCTGGCTGGGAAGTGGAGCAGCTGGAACAGGAACCTGTGTCCGCATGGGACACCTGCATCATAGGGAGCTGACATTGTACTCAATGCCAGCCCCCAGTCGGTACTCTCTTGAAAGTGACTGTCTGTGGCCCGGGAAGCAGGTACTCACAAATCTACCAGCACTTTGATTTGGGGTTTCTCAGCCGACAAAAGTGTAAGAAAAACATTTCTGTTATTTGAGTTACCTGGTTTGTGGTGGTTTACAATAGCTGTCCAAACAGACTAAAAAACTGATTCAAGGCGAGATTGAAGACCTGTACTCTTCCCTCAGCCTCTGCCTCTTAGAAACAGGTTAGGAACATTCTAAAGCCTGAATGCCAGGACTTAGGTCAGGAAAGCAATGCAGCCATGGCAAATAATATGGAGTTCCTCAAAGAATGTTTTGACTGAGTTTTCAAGACTTTCAAATACACATAATAGTTCATTGAATAATAGATTGAAAGACTAGAAGGATTGTAGATGAGGTATGTTATTATTTATCTACAACTAACATTTTCTTTTCTTTCTTTTTTTTTTTGAGAAGCCTTTAAACATCTTTAAAACTCCTGGTTATAACACTCTGCTGACTACTTATCCTAACATGTGCAAATTTCAGAACTACGATTAGAGCTGTGTGTTTCTCAATCTCTGTAATGGAGTATTTGTCTGGGAGTTTATGAATGGGAGTGCCAAACTTGTGTAAAAGTTAATGTGAATGTGATGTTTACCTCCTTTAGTGTTAGTTCTTCAGAGTTTGTGGTAACCATGCACGTATGTGTGTGTATGCAGTCTTGAACAGATTCCTATTTCAGGTTTTCCAACAAGTAGATCAGCAAATACTGAATACAGAGCTTAAAGAAGGATTCACAGCTTCTCAAGTCAAGCTAGTGAATATCTAATCTGAGCAATTTTCTGTTCTCCGTTTCCCATTACAACACACCCACTTAGCTTGAAATAATGCTCTGTGTGTGATGGTTGTAAGATTCTCTTTTAAATAAAAAAAATTAGTAATTTGAAGACCCAGGAAACAGAAGAGGCAGGAAAATCTGTAAATATAGATCTGTATTATTATTATTATGAAATAACTCGATAAGCAAACACAAAAACTATGCATGGAGGGGAATACAATTATGATAATAAAATAAAGATGCTTAAGCGGAGGTAAAAGCAAAACAGATTTTAAAAACTGAAATTAAAACTTACAAAAGAAAGCAATAACTGTTACATGCACCATGGCAGGAAAATTGGATTTCCATGAGATTTCTAATCCTGAGAACACAAGTGAACAAAAGTGCACAGACATCTTATAGTTTTACCTACAGGCTGGTAAAAACCATTCGGTCTAGAAGACCGCAATGGTCAAGTTAAAATGCTCAAATTACCTTTTATTTTCTCATTAAAATGCCTCTAAAATACGTATAAGGTTAGTTTTATAATCTTCATTTCATAGATGGAAAACCAAAGGAAAACAAGCTTTTATGGTTTATCCACTGATTCATACCAACTTGTTTTTAGAGTGGAAAATGAAACCCAAATATCTGATTTTTCAATGCATTGCTTTTTCGCTAAACTGGACTAGAATAGATGGCCTGTAGAGAGATTCCGTTCCTGTCTTTCTCAATAAGAAAATGTGATGTGGGACCATGGAGCCCGATTTAAGATGATTTTAAAGATTTATTTATTTGCATTTGAAATAAAGAGAACAAGAAACAGAGAGACAGCCAAAGAGAGGAGAGAGAGAGAGAGAATCTTTCATTTGCTGATTTCACTCCCCAAATGGTGGTTGCATCAGTTGAAGCTGGGCAAGTCTGAAATCTGGAGCCAGGAGTTTCTTTCAGGTGCAGGGGCTCAAGGACTTGAGTCAGATCAGCAAACAGCTGGATCAGAAGTGGAGCAGCTGGGACTTGAACTGGTATATAGATATGGATATAGATATAGATGATGCTGGCAGCACAGGAAGAGGTTTAGATAACTCTGTGTATGTGTGTGTGTGTGTGTGTGTGTGTGCCCACGCACTCACGCTAGTGCGCACATGGTGGGGAGAGAGGTTATGTTTCTAACAGATTTCATTTTAATCAAAAATTTTTTAAATAAAACTTTTAAATGCAAAGAAACAAGAAAGAAAAATGAATTGCCCAAATTCCTATAGCTAACAAATGTTTAGTTATTATTAGAATTATTACTTTTATTTGCTTCTGTTCACTAGCTTCTTTTTCAAAAAAATAATTGTGTTCATCTAAAGAAATTTTATAATTTTAAAAATGAAATATCTTCAGGGCATATGTAGGTGAAAGATTATGATCAACCCAAGGAAAGCCCACCGCCCGTAAGTGAGCATTCTTGATGGTAAGAAGTCATCATCCCATATCTATTAAATCCACATTTAACTACAATGAGAAATGGCAGGTAAATAGACACATGATTTTTTATAAACTTGGAATTGCAGATAGAAGTGGCATTTGTAAGAAAAATATTTAAAATAATTTTATTTCCTATGGGTAGCATGTAGCATAAGCAAAAATAAGGGAAGAAAACTTTCAAGCAATATGTAAAAGTGTAGTTCTTCAAATCCAAATTCACATTTTTATGCATTATTGAAAACTAGACATCAGCTTTAATGCACGTTTTTATTTTTGCTGTTGTTGAACTTTTCATCCAGCAATCATCGTTGTCATTAGGAACCATCACCTGTATTGGCGTTATTTAGGGCTCACAGTACAACAGGCTCCTTGCTAAGGTTTTCTGAACATGAATTATTTGTTTCTTCCCCACAGTCCATCTGATCACAAAACAGCCTGCTGACTCATCCTGCCCCAGTGTGTCTCTGTGCTTACCTGATTTCAAAAGAAAGAAAAACCAAGTGTGTAACTATCAGGACAGGCAGGACGTGAGGTGCCCTGATTTTGCATTCTGAGGATGAACATGGGGAGTTTGGCATTTCGTTTCATCCTGTTTATCCCTTCTTCTCACATATAACTCACATGTGGAAAATGGACAAGTTAAGAGAAGGTCATCCGTTTACAAGAAACCTACTTGTAAAGCGAAAGTAACCAAAAACTATCAGAAAAAGGTTTGGAAAAAATCTCAAAGTCTCTTCCTAAAGGCTTTTATAACATTATTTTAATATATATATATTTTGTACTTCTATAAATTTAGTATCATGAGACGGGAAGGCAAAAATAAATTTTTAAAGAAATGTGAATCAGAGATGTTCCAAGAAGGAATCTAAAATATCTTTTAATGTATATGTTTACATGCCAAGTCCTGTCATGCGTAAGATACACTCTAGCCCTTATGATGTGGTAAGAATTACTTTCCTAATGTAAGGATAAAAAAACAGGGTTAAGAAATTTAAATGATAATCCAGGAACACACAGTCAGGGATGAGTGGAACTCGTATGTAATCCCAGCTCTGTTTGACCCCAAAGTTTATTTCCTAAAAAGAGTCTTTCTAATTAATTTTTCAGTCAGTGCTGACAGAGCCACTGCTATATTTCAGGCACAGCTTACTCCTAAGAATATGATGTTATTTGAACTCCAGCTTCAGGAAGTTTGCACTCTCTTGGGAAGAGGATGAGAATGGTGGCCCCATATACAAGGCTCCCTAAACTTTAGGTATGGCAGATATATTTAAAGCAAAAAGGGGAATAAATGATAAAAAGGAGAAGTCACACAGATATTGAAATATGCAAACTAGAAGTAGGCTGCTCAGTGTGACCAAGGGGCAGAGACCTAGAGAAATGATTCAAACACGGAACATGCAACTCTCAATAAAAGATGGCTGCCAGGTGAAATTATCAAAGATTTATAGATTTTAAATTCCAAAAGGGATGAAAATGCTCTTGGACTTATAGTTGAATTTGGAGTACTGGGATGAAATAAGATCATCCCAATAAATTTTTTATGAAGATTTATTAGGTATGGAAAAGTTAAGTTCAAAGTCATTTCACTTTGGAACAATTAAACCCCAAAAACCTAAAGTCAATCGACAATTATAAATGGAAAGAAAGGCTACAGAAAATGTAAATGAATTTAATATTCATCTTTTTTAAAGACTTATCTTATTATTTTTATTGGAAAGTCATATATACAGAGAGGAGGAAAGACAGAGAGGAAGATCTTCCATCCGATGATTCACTCCCCAAGTGGCCGCAACAGCTGGAGCTGCACTGATCTGTAGCCGGAAGCCCAGAGCCTCTTCCCAGTTTCCCAGGTGGGTGCAGGGTCCTAAGGCATTGGGCCATCCTCGACTACCTTCCCAGGCCACAAGCAGGGAGCTGGATGGGAAGTGGAGCATTCAGGATTAGAACCAGCGCCCATATGGGATCCCTGCACATTCAAGGCGAGGACTTTAGCCACTCAGTTACCTACTATGCCAGGTCCAATTCTCCATCCTTAAATAACATTTCTACCACCAAATTTGATCCAACAAATTGCTAAAATGCAAATTTGCAGGTCTTACTTAATTTTTACTTACTGAGTTTAACAATCTTTATCTTGTGGAGAAAATTGAAGTCTTGTTTCTCTTATGCATAAGCATAATTTTTTCTGGACTAGAGAAAAACTCATCTCATTCCATCTCTCTGAAAGTAAATGAACCATAGGAAAAATGTCTGATGAGAGAAAAGGAGCGATGATCATCACTCACTGTGCATCTTCTATGACCTGCTTGCTACTGTAGTTGCTTTCCTATGTGTTCTCAGCAAGACTCACAGCTCTGACTCGTATGGTAAAGAAACGGAAGCTCCCATAAGGCAACAGTTCCATCTATTAGAATATATTCCCACAGTTGAATATTGTATAGCCCTTACTATTTTTAAAGACTTTACATGAACATAATGTTGTAATGAGAAGTATATAAGGATTAAATTTTCAGTTTCCACACATGCAACTAGAAAGCAATATGTCAAAATGCTAATAATATACCCACAACAGGCAATAGATTTGCAGATGATTCTTTTATATTTTCTTACATGTAGTTATACATTTTTAAGTGTATTTTAAACCTTTAATTTTTAATATTTAGAAACATGCTTTAAAAATGCATTGTTAAAAAATGTAGTTTAGAAAAACGATGAAATACATCAGAGATTTCTGTCCAATGAGACTGCTGCAACAAAATGTCATAAGCTGGCAGCTTCTAAATAACAGAAATTCATTCTTCACAGTTTGGAAGACTGGGAAATTCAAGATCAAGGCCCTGGCAGATTCAGTTCCAGACGAGGGCCTGCTTTCTGACTCATGGTTCATGCTTTCTCACAGAGTTCTCACATAGTGAACTGCAGGAGATAGTTTCCTGGGATCTCCTTGATAAGGTCACTCATATCAACCATGACAGCACTGCCCTCGTGACTTAGTTAGTGACTAAAGGACTCAGCTCCTAGTACCATCACCTGGGGGTGGGGGCGGCTAAACGACAGAAGAACATCGGGGGAAGCACTGATATTTTTTGAACCATAGCAAAAACTCAACCCTCAAATGTACAGCATTTTAAGGAAGAAAACATAGAACTTTTAGCAGAAAGTTAACATTTGCTAGATACCTTCAAAGATACAAAGGAGTTGCATAGGCCAACACTGGATGCAAAATGGAAAAAGAATCCACTCCAATCAGAAAAGGGCAGAGTGTAATTATTATAAATTCTGGGCATATGAAAGTAAATCATGAGAGAAAAGATTCTAGGCAAGTTGAAACTAGATTAGAAATGTCAGTGCACTCCATGGTGATGGAATTCAGTGTTTATTTGATAGGCAAGAGAAATTTCTGAAAGGTTTTTGGTAGGATACATCTTTGTCGAAGCAATGATTTAGGACCACAGCCTTCCAGGAATATGTGCAATGAATAGACAATGCAAGAAAGTAATAAAGTGTAATCACTAAGTCAGTGAAATAATTTAAGCCTGGGACAGTAGGACCCACATTAACATTGATGGCAGTGGTCATGACAAGGAAAAAGAGATAGAGGGAAAGCTTCCCTGCTCACAACCCTGATCCTCTTGCTCCATCCACTTTTTTTTTAAGATTTATTTATTTTTATTACAAAGTCAGATACACAGAGAGGAGGAGAGACAGAGAGGAAGATCTTCCATTCGATGATTCACTCCCCATGTGAGCGCAGTGGCTGGTTCTGTGCCGATCCGAAGCCAGGAACCCGGAACCTCTTCCGGGTCTCCCACAGGGGTGCAGGGTCCCAAAGCCTTGGGCCGTCCTTGACTGCTTTCCCAGGCCACAAGCAGGGAGCTGGATGGGAAGTGGACTTGCCGGGATTAGAACCGGCACCCATATGGGATCCCGGCGCATTCAAGGTGAGGACTTCAGCCGCTAGGCCACCTCGCCGGGCCCGCTCCATACACTTTTGCTGCACCTGTCTGCTTTTTTTTCCTAGAACAAAGTAACCATTTAGACACCCAAAGTCATTCTACATTCTGTTCCCTTCACCTTCTTCCCACTGACACCTCTGTTCATTATTTCATGCTTTGGATCTCAGCTTAAAATATATCTTTCAGGGGTGTTTTTCAGTTCTCTAAATCAATCTAATCTAGAAATTTCTGTGTGTTTTTTTTTTCAAAAGATTTATTTATTATTCATTGGAAAAGCTGAGTTGCAGAGATAGAGGAAGAAACAGAGAGATCTTCTGTCTGCTAGTTCACACCCCAGATGGCTACATGATCTTGGCTGGGACAGGCTGAAGCCAGGCGCTGAGACCTTGTAGCTCTCCCAAATACTGGGTCAACTTTGCTGCCCTACAGGTCATCAGCAGGAGGTTAAACAGGGAATGCAGCAGCCAGAACCCAAACTGGTGCAACATAGGTAGCAGAGGCAGTACCTTGACTTACTATGCCACAGTCCTCTCCCCTAAAAATTTGTTTTGCTTCCTCATTGCCTTCATTGCACCTTTTATGTTTCTTCATTACACTAAGCATAATTAATAACTCATAAATCTTAACATTGATCATGTCAATTATTCTAAATCTTTTAGAAATATTATCATCAAAATAACTAACTCTATGATGAATGTATTAGTTTCAGGTCTTATTTTGCAGAGGAGGAAATTAAACACTAGATAGGCTACTTAACTGTGCAATTTGGGAGTGGTGGTCTTTCCTACCTGATAAAATGATTGCATGAGATAAGATTTAGGTCCAGGTTATCTTGCTTCTGTCATTTCCTAGGTGTTAAATCCCAAGAACAAGTTGTTTAATCTCCTTCTGCCTCAACCACCTCAACTGCCAAGTGGGACACCTGCCCCTTCTTAGAGGGTTGTTTGAAGAGATTGAGGCAAGGGCTTGTAACACTATTATTAGGCACTTGACATTTGTTTAAAACCTGCTTCTCCCTGTTTAGCCTGGACAGAATTTACCTTAAGAAGCAGGGGATATGTTTACTACTGCATTACCATTGTAATACCTGGTAAATGTTAAATGAATGAACACAACAGCTGAGGGCACGGAACTTACCATCAAGCATCATCACATGGATAGAGCACTTTGACGTTCATGATGCTTGCTTCATTATTTTATTTAATTCTAACCACAAACTCAAAAAAAAATACAGAAAAGGAAATAAATTGATCATTTTGTCTTGGGGTAATATTCTCTCAGGTTATTTTCTCAAGGTCACATTGCTAGTAATTGGTAGCTCTAAATAAGAATTTGACTTCTAGACTGCCCAAGGCCTGAGTTACCTTAATTAACAAACTGGAAGAGACCCACCACAGCAAGGTTAACTCAATCTCCATTCATGGTGCTCTCCTGAGTCACGCCCCGTCTAACCTCTGACCTTGCTATGATTTCTCTAATTGCTTCGTGAACATTGCTCCATGGCATCTGTAATTTCACATTGTCCAGGTGCTCCTACTAACCCCACTGCCCACCCCAAATCTGAGTGCAGCATCACAAACCAAGCCTGACACCAAGCTCAAGTACTTTGATCGGGACATAACAAGGTGGGACAGTGATGGGAAGACAGAGATGAAATGAGTTCATGAAGCTCCAAGCCTGCTCAACCAGTGACTGACATGAACACAGCATCAACGTGGAAGGAATTTGTTGGAGGGAACACAAAATAGCAGTTCAAAGTCAGACATTTCAAGTTTGGGATGCTAGTAAAACCCTAAAACTATAACAAATGGAAATGGAATTAACATTTAGGAGAAAGGCAAAGCTGACAGACTCAAAGGAGTCATCTATGCTAAAAAGAAGCATTGAAGCGACAGAGCTCAAATCACGTGCTGTATCCTTTGGTGTAGACCCTTGATAACGTGTTGAGGGTGTTCTGGCCTTCCCAAAAGATCATCACAACACGCCCAGCTGCCTGGACCAGGGGCCATGGACTCTGCTTCTGGCTGCAGCAGGCCGTATCTATCTGATTTATATTGAATGTCAGCATCAGAATTGGTGTAGTTAAGATCATTGCTGAGTTGGGTCCGGCGGCATGGCCCAGCGGCTAAAGTCCTCGCCTTGAACGCACCAGGATCCCATTTGGGCGCCGGTTCTAATCCCGGCAGCTCCACTTCCCATCCAGCTCCCTGCTTGTGGCCTGGGAAAGCAGTTGAGGACGGCCCAAAGCTTTGGGACCCTGCACCCGTGCGGGAGACCTGGAAGAGGTTCCGGGTTCCCGGCATTGGATTGGCAAGCACCGGCCCATTGCGGCTCACTTGGGGAGTGCAACATTGGATGGAAGATCTTCCTCTCTGTCTCTCCTCCTCTCTGTATATCCGGCTTTCCAATAATAATAAATCTTTAAAAAAAAAAAAAAAGATCATTGCTGAGTTGGGCATTGCAACTGCTATTTGCAGTAGTCACACACTGTAGCTTAGTGCCTAGGGTGAAGCTCCTCCTCTGCCTCAGATTGCAGCCTTCTGCTAGTGTGCTTCCTGGTGGACAGTCAGTGACAGATCAAGCACTTGGACCCCGCCACTTATGGGGAGTCCCAGATGGAGTTCCTAGTCCCTGGCTTCAGCCCTGCTCAGCTTCTGCTGTTGCAAGGTTTTGGGGGATGAACGCTGAATGGAAGATCTCTCCCCCTCAACACCCCCGTACTTTGTGCGTTTGTGTGCCTGTGTTGACTGTACCATTCAAATAAATAAAAATAAATATTTTTAACAATTTGTAGCTAGAAGAAATGTTTGAAGCTCCAGCTTAATCAGTATCTTCTCTTTCTGTTCTAACAAAGCTGCTTATGGTGTCTGCCCACACACAGACACATGGCAGAGCGAAATTGCTAACATGAATTTTAAGCTTTTTATAAATATACTTATCTACTTATTTACTTATTATTTATATTTGGAAGTAATAATCTGATAGTGAACAGGCACTTGACATCAGGGCTCTAACTAAATTACATTCAATTGACTCATGTGTGATTTAGAAAATATTTTAGTGTTCTGGTTTGGTTCCTTTTCAGAGGATATGTTACAGATTGAAACTTCCTCAGTAAGTTTAATTAAAAAATTTGATTTCTCATTTCAGCAGACAATAAAAATAACAATGTTAAGATATGAGTTAAAGTTTACGAAACTTATTTAATTAATTCCTGATTTTTGGTCCATCATTTGCCTCTGCACCGACTGTTGTTTTGCAATGATACTTTATAATTGTCTACAAATCAATACTAATAGATTGCATTCCAGATCTCAATTTAAAATGTTATATAAAAGTCACCCATGATAAATGGAGTAAACCTCAACTTGTCATTTCTTTGAGTGTTGGAAAAGGCTTATATAAAAACTCATAGAGAGCCGGACAGCTACTCTCACTGGATAGCGTGGGCTGGGATGAGGACAGACCAGACTGGGCAGGGCTGCAACACCTGAGCGCTGCATGTAGACTAGATCAGGGAAAAGCCAGGTTGGACTGATTATTCCTACTGGTGCAAGCATAAATTGGAGCGGGTGAAGGTTGTTTGGGCTTAGCCGCAGACAGCTGGCAGAAGCTGGCACTGGGGGCTAATTCTGTCAAGTCAAACCACAGAACCACCCAAAGAGTGCATAAACCGGGACTGAGAGAGACAGGGAGGGAAGTGGTGGGGTTCCCCCCTCTTGGGTCACTACTCCCGCGGGAGGGCATGAAAACTAGGACAGGGGCTGGGGTGGCTAGAAGGAAAGGCACTCAGCAACATCCATGAGGGCTGGATAGTTCAGTTGGTTGGAGGGAACTAAGTTTCAATGCCCATTGACAGGTACGGGAGCCAAATGGGAAACGGGACAGACTGGGCTAGTCTGCTATGCATACTGGCAGGCCAGGGTGGGGGGCAGGCCTGGTGGGGGTTATTGTGGGTCTCCCCGATAGGGCTGCAGCCCCCACTGGTTGATGAAAGAGTCGAGTGCATGCTAGGCAGAACCAGGCTGGAATGCAACACCCTTGGTTCCAGTGCAAGTCGGGACTGAGATCGGAGCCAGCCCAGCGATTGCAACCACCAGCTGATCTTGGCAATGGACTGTGCCGGGCCTGGTGCTTGCTGGAACATGCGGGGATCTGATCTGGGAATACCTCAAAGTTTCTTTGGTGATCTCCCCAATTGAACTGCTGGACTCAGAGCTCTGGCCAGGAGAGGACGGAGGACGGAACAGGTCAATCAACCACCTCAGCTAAATGTTGGGCAGCGAAATACTGGGCAAATGAAGACTCTATGATGGACTGTGACAATCAGTGGATTCTTCAAAGACCTAATCGAGCTGGGAGTGGTGAGACTGGCAGCGATCCATAACTGGAGGACTCTTAAGACCACTTGAGAGATGTTAGACCAGTAATTCTCCATCTCTCTTACCCCTTTGAGGAAAATGATGAGGTTGGACCCAGCACCGTGGTCTAGTAGCTGAAGTCCTCGCCTTGAACGCACCAGGATCCCATATGGGCATCAGTTCTGATCCTGGCAGCTCCACTTCCCACACAGCTCCCTGCCTGTTGCCTGGGAAAGCAGCTGAGGATGGCCCAAGGCCTTGGGACCCTGCACCAGCGTGGGAGACCTGGAGGAGGTTCCTGGCTCCTGGCTTTGGATTGGGGCAGCACCGGCCATTGCAATCACTTGGGGAGTGAATCATCAGACGGAAAATATTCCTCTCTGTCTCTCCTCCTTCTGTGTATCTGACTTTCCAATACAAATAAAACAAATCTTCACAAAAAAAAAAAAAAACATGCATGTACATGAAGAGGAATTATATAATAGAGGCTAGCATACTAAGAAGTAAAGCTACATTGCAGTATGCATCTCTACTCCCAAATAAAAGATGGACTCCCAATAAAATTATTAAATACATCTTGAGAATAGGATGCTGAACTTTCTACCATTGTCTATACTTGCAATAGTATAATAAACCTTAATACCAAAATGATGAAAAAAAAACTCATAGAATATGGGCACCTGTACAGGGTATATCCTTAGAGAAGATCCCAGATCATACAATGATTTCAGGACAATGACACCACAAAGATGAGAAATCACATCACAACTAGTTGCTCGTTTCAGGGTCTCAAGTTTCAAGGGATTAGTTCTGATTTATTTTTGCCTGGGCCTTATTCCCAGAGCTGTTAGCTAGCCCAAGGCACTTGATCCATGAGAAATTTGAGCAATCAGGGCAAATGTAAGCTGGTAGGAGCATCCAAGTAAAACTGGATCCATTTTTCTTTAATCAGGCCACAGAAACTTTAAAAGCCAAACAAAAACAAAAACAACTGCTTACTGAGTACTTATTCCTTTGCCTCTTTGTTGACACTCAGACCATGAACAGCTCAACTTTAAAAAGATTATTTCTCATTATTATCTTATATTTTTGAAAATGTACAAGTTTGAATTTCTTGCAGTGTCTTACCAAAGAAAACATTTCGACTGTGGAAGTGTAATGTTGCGTAGAGTCAAGTTGCTCCATTTCAAGCAACTCCATTGAAATAAGACATCATTTATCGGGTGTGATCCATTTGCTTCTGTATATTGGTCGTTTCTGTAATATCTTGAATTCAGAGACTATTAGAGAGTTTCAGTAGTGTTCTATTTTCTAACTGATAGCAGTATCTCCATCAGGAAGAAACAGAATAGAGGTCGTCACAAAGGAAGTGGCAATAATGGAGCATACAAGGTTTTATAGGGAAGAATAGTGAGATGGGGAGTCAGACAGCTCTGGATTCAAATTCCATCTCTTCGTCTACTTAGCAGGTGGAGTTCAATAAGTCTGTTCCAAGGGAAATTTGGTATTTGATTCCTTTTATGCGAATGGACTTGCACAGAGAATATACACAGGATATATTTGTTCACTTTTCCCCCCCTTTTCACATAAACCAGGGATTATCCGTTCATGTCCCTTCAAGTACACTAACAGCTGAAGATAATTATGGCTTTGTCACATGTATTTGGCGACAGGGGACATTCCCTCATCTCATTTATTAGACTATGAAACAAGCCTACACACAATTGAAAAAAACAAAACTGGTAAGGGAATTGTTTCCAGAGATGCCCAGTTGCAGAATGGATTCAGAATTCTCAAGTATCTGCCTGCATTCTAGTGTATCTCAGGGAAAATGAAAGACACTGGGAGATGCTTCAGTAAACTTCTATTGCCAGCAATGCTCGTTCAGGCAATATGAAATATTTTGAAAAAAAAATCAAAGGGAACCTGCAGTCTTAGGAAAGTTGACTTTGGATACTAGTTTTGCCTCTGATTAACTGTCAGACTTGAGCATGTGACTGAACGCTTCTGAGCACTGCCCTCTCATCTACAAAGGGGAATTTAAAAAATAAAAAGATTATTTGTATTGAGAAAGATTTCAGAGAGGAGAGACAGAGAGGGAAAGATCTGATCTATCTTCTGTTTATCATCTGATCCCCAGATGGGCACAATGGTTGGAGCTGAACTGATCCAAAGCCAGGAGCCAGGAGCTTCTTTCGAGCATTTCATGTGGATATAGGGTCCCATGGAGTTGGGCCAACCTTCACTGCTTTCCTAGGACAAAGCAGGGAGCTGGATCAGAAATGGAACAGCCAAGAAACAAACTGGTACACATATGAGATGCTGGCACTTGCAGATGGAGGATCGTGACAGCCTGGTTGATTTGTTTTTTATTTCTTTATACCTGTCAGTATTAACTAAAAATTTTTTTAAGAACAAGAATTTTTAAAAAGAGATAAACAAAGACACTATAGAAAAGTATCCAGAAGATGTAGTGTTAGGAAGAGCAAGAGAGATGACGCCAGATACAAGTATAGAATGTAAGAAGGAGGCTATGACCCCTCCCACTACACTCTGAGAATCACCACGCTGCATGGCCAAAGTCAGGGGTTTTTAACTTCCCATTGGCATGCAGCAGGCAGGGATTTTTGCCAATCAATTTAGCTGGCATGCATTACAAATCATTCAGTCAGCTCAGGTTGAAGCCACACCTTACACCAATCAGCAGCCAGCTTGTTTACAGAAGCAGATTAGTTGCAGTTAACTCAAGGAACTAACATGGAATTACATCTGCCCACTGCTGCAGGGTGCTGTCTCGCACTGCATCCCATCACAATGTGAGAACGAACTGTGAATACAAGGCTTAGAAATTAGCCCAAACTGCATATTTAAATAATAATCTCTTGAAGATTTTTTTTAAAAAATAAATACAGTTAAAATATTTATAAATCAATCACTTCCATAGTGACAAGTAACAAGAACAGATTACAAGCATTTCTCATTCAAGGAGAAAACTGTCATACAAAAAGATATTTGGGGTTTACTTCTTCATTCATTACTCAACTCTCCAATTAAAGTATCATTTAACAATTTTACTCATTATTAAGGATGTGTGTCACTTTCTTATTGAGTTGGCCAGTTGTTCACAAACTCTGGGCTTGGGTTTATTCTCTGTTAAAACCTAAATATCAGGTTGGTTCTATAGTACAACAGGTTAGGTCTCAGTCTGCAATAGCAGAATGCCTGGTGTGTGCCAGTTAGAGTTCTGGCTGCTCCACTTCTAATTCAGTTTCCTGCTAATGCACCTGACAGGGGCAACCACGGTCCACCTGAGTGCTTGAGCTCCTGAACCCACATTGCTGGCTCCTGGCTGTGTCCTTGGTCCAGTCCCAATAATTGCCACCATTTGCGTAGTGAGCCAGAAGATGGAAAATCTTCCTCTCTCCATCGCTGTCTCTACATATATGCATATAATTCTGATTTTCAAATAATTAAGCTTTTAAAAAATGCCTAAACATATTAAGAGATCAGAAAGAGCAGTTGAGATCCCTTGTTTTTCTTTGAATGTACATCTATGAGTAAAATCCTAAGATCAATTCCTGTGCTATTCCATTAATGTTGCCCTTAAAGATGGGAGTTTGTGGTCTGCCTAGAGTGGTAGAGGGCACTGTACTAGAGGGCATTTTTATCATTTTTATGTCTGATTCAGAACCTCATTACTAGAGTGATGCTGAAACTCCAAACTTTTTAAAAGAAATTTCACATTTGCTCTCATAAAAGCAGCAGAGAAATGACAACTCAGTTGGACTCATTTCACTTTATAACATTCTACAAACAACCCCCTTCCCACATGTTCGGACGTCTCAACTTTGTTCCTAAAAATCTTTGGTTGATTTTCTTTCTTCTTGATGACTCTTTGACTTGGAGTTATAGGTGGAGAAGAACAGAGCCTCAGCTGCTGATGTTGCTGCTCTTGTGCCCCTGTATTTTATGGGCCATTTCAGGTGTGACTGTGCTGATCTGATAACATCATATTCGAATAAATTGTTGCCTTGCAAAGATTGAGAACGACAGGGAGACAGTGACCAGCTAAATCAAATATTCTGCTCTTGTACTTTAGTCACTGATTTTCCAAAGAAGAGCTAAGAATATAAATTTTGATGGAAGGAAAGAAGTGAAATTCGAACATCCAGCAAATGCTAAACAGGCCAGCTGTAATTGGGCAGAAGTGACTAGTGTGAATCTTCTAGCTCGTCCTGATGAGTGCAAACCAAATACTTCGACCAATGTTAATTAAGAAAATGACTTAGTCCCAAATTAACTATGGAAGAATTCACTCAGTACTTTTTAGCAGTTTCAAAGTAAACTCACAACTTCAGAGTGAGTTTGGAGCTAGGTTATCGTGTGTGTTACCCAGCAATTTCTACCTCCAACCCTGCTCTGAGCCCTCTTTTAATTGCCACTCTCTTGGATTCTGAAACCATGTTTAATGTTGAAAAGAGGATTACACACACAAAGTCAAGAGCACTTGGCTTTTCCCTGTCAATACCAGCCTTTGCCACTTGGCTTCAGAAGTAACTATTTCTTAGAGAAGAACCATAAGAAAGTATTCAATTTCCACCAATCGAAGTACATTTAACTTTCCACAACACAACACATATCAGAGAATAAATGTAATTTAAAAAATGTTGGAGAAATTTTTTTAAAAAAAAAAATTTTTGAGATCAGAGAATGAGGTTAGACGATTTTGATCTGACAATATTCACCAGGAAGTATCATCTAAAACTAGAGTGAAAACGATAGGATTTTTTAAGTACCTGATTTAAGATACAACTCAAATGAATCTATAAGAATTATTATAATGATATGCAGTTTAAGAATCCCCTCTGGAGGCACGTATACTAAGCTACCATGGGAGGACGTTGTCTGACTTTTGTATTAATGGATACTGTATTTGGCCTAGGACTTAGGGAATAGAAAAATTATTCTAGAGAAAAGAAAATGCTCAAATATTTAAGTCTTTTAAGTGTATTCTAGTTCTGTTACTCTGAAGAGAATACCTCCAACTGTTTGCAATAAAAAAGTATATTTATAAATAAGAATGGGGCTGATGCAAAGGCTCAACTGGATAATTGTCCACCTGCAAGCCCCACTATCCTTATAGGCACTGGTTTGTGTTACAGGTGTTCTACTTCCAATCCACCTCCCTGCTATGATCTGGGAAAGCAGTGGAGGTTGGCCCAAGTCCTTGGGACTCTGTACCCATGTGGGAGACCTGGAAGAAGTTCCCAAATCTTGGCTTTGGATGGGCACAGCTCAAGCTGTTGTCATTTGAGAAATAAACTTGCAGACAGAAGTCCT
Organism: Ochotona princeps; assembly: GCF_030435755.1. Taxonomy (NCBI): domain Eukaryota; kingdom Metazoa; phylum Chordata; class Mammalia; order Lagomorpha; family Ochotonidae; genus Ochotona; species Ochotona princeps. The sequence continues at coordinate 107,791,698 of NC_080834.1, read as the reverse complement.
TCCCTCCCTGTCTTCTTCTCTCTGTAAATCTGCCTTTCCAACAACAATAACAAAACTAAACCTTTAAAAAATTATAGAAAATACACCCTTAGCCTCAGTTGCTTATGACCCAAGAGTATGGAATAACTTCACTGTAGATTTCTGTATACTTAGCTCTTTTCATGATATCTCAATAATATTACATACATATACATATACAGACATGTATATGTACACATGCATGTATACATACATACATGTATATAAATACACCCATACGTACTAGTGTAACAGGCAAGTTTAACTCCAGTTGCTTAGGTCACAGAGAGAATGATCTTTTCCAAACTCTTGGCTATGTTTTTTTTTTCACGTGGACCACAAATAAGCATAACTTGTGTTTGCAATATTACAAATTCTTAAAAACAGATGTCCCTGCTTGTGATACTTTCAGCTTTGCTGATGATGGCTCCAGCTGCCAGCTCTCAGTAAGTCCTAATGCAGTGAGAGAGCAGCTGGAAAAGCAATTTGAGAGAAAAACTTTCCTTTTGGTAACACTCAATGTATGAGACAATATTTACAAACTGAAGGAACAAAGTTAAAAACTCAATAAAACTGCAGAATCTGTCTAATATAAAGATGGTTCAGTAGTTCTTAAAGGAAGCATAAATATTTTTTTAAAAGATTTATATAACTAATTTCAAGAATGGCAAACCTTTGTTATCCCTATTAACATGACCTTTGGAGGTGAAAATTACTTGTTACTCAGTATCCAAACCATCTTAATCATCTTCCCACTTTCAAGTCCCTCCTCTCTGTGGCTGAGCAACCTCTCAGGACCTTCTTAGCTTTCTGGTAAACATGTCAGTCACGGTGGTGCACCCTGCCTTAATACAGTCCAAAGGGGGTTACAGGTTTTTGACAGGTTATTGCTATCATCGGTCAGAGCCACAGTGAGAAAAAGGTCTATGGAACCTGAACATCTCAGCTAAAACAACATGAATGCAACTTACCCTACATTTACAAGCTGACCAGACTACTCAGCTGCTGTCTGTCCCTCTGGAATTCTTTCATTTCATTTTCCCGTCCGTGTTTAGGTACAAATAGTACTAAATAGATTCTGGATAGAAGAATGGATGGATGGGTAGATAAGTGGAAGGAAGGAATGATAGATTGGAGTCAGTGATGAAAAGCAAGGGAGATAAAGAATGAGGAAAGGAGGCTCAGTTCTCAGTTCTCAGGTGCACTACTCTTGAAATCAAATAAAAACATTGTTAAGACCAAGATTATGTACTAAGTTTCAATTTTTGTATTTCAGCTTTTCTACCATTTATTTGACTAATTTGGATTTTACTGAGACTTAACTGTGCTGATGTAATTTTCAAGTTACATACACAGCATATGCGGGTATTTCAAAAAGGCTGTGGGAAAAGGAATTTTGAAATGTTAGTGCAAATGTTTGTGAAAACAATGCTTTATTTTTCCATAACAAATGTTTTCCATGAACTCTTGAAAACAATGGATCTAGATGTTAACCATCATATGGAGAAAACAGCAATTCTAGGCATAGCTTCATGTCAGGCATGATTTCCAACTTTTCTAAGAAATATTCCCTGTTAAAATAAAAATATGGGCCATTTAATTTGCATTCACTGCAACAGGTTGACGGTGTAACAGATCTGGAAGTAGTTTTATTGAAGAAGTCAATTATTCTACATCATCTGGGAGGCAAGGCCATGTTATGCTGGTGCTTTTGTTTTCTTTGGAAATAAGAATAGCATGATGCCTCAGGAAATATATGCCTCTCAACACAGCAGCTCAAAACACAGAGCCCTGTCAGATGTGCCCGATTGCCTTTATCTACATAACAAACAATAACACTGCAGCACAAAGCGTGTAGATCAAGGGGAAAGACAGCACATACTGTATGCTCCCAACACCCTTGGATTAAGCTAAGACCTGCATTTTGGGCCAAAGAAGCAAAACACAAAACCAGACTCACTCAAAATCTAAAGTGAACAGCTGTCATATTTCTGATGTGGAATCTCAGGGGGCAAAGCCTAAGAAGTTAGTAGGTGAATGACTGAGAGGACATTTATGGGAATCTGTGATCATACAGGTCTCTAGCTGTTTGAACCAGTCTACTCTGAAGCAGAAAGCCTTGTATTGGGAGGTCTTGATCTCCTGACACCCAAGCTGAAATGGGAGAAATGAAGCAGCAGAGGTGAGGTGGCACAATCTGAGACAAGAGAGTGGAGAAATCTTCCCTCTCCCTGAAGTGTGCCGTTATGGGGAATTGTCAGCTTTGGTACTTAGCAGGGATCAGCACCCTGGACAGGTAGTGCTCTTCGGCAGCGGTAGAAGTAGACCAGCAATGTCCAGTGGATAAAGATTTAAGTGAGCAAGTGCTTAACAAGTCTTGAAATGAGTAAAAATCCCAGCTACAAGACACCAGTTGTCAAGAGTGAGTATAAGTTGCATACAAAGGACTTATTTGGTCTCTTCCCTACCAATGAGCTGGTGAGGACTGGTGGATACTGTTCACTAATGTAAGCATCCAGCAAACATGGGCTTCTAATGTTCTTTACACAAGTGTGTGCATTGCAAACATATAGAGCACAGCTTGTTCCTAATGAGCCCAATTTTACATCAAAGAAAAAGAGAGACCTTCAGATGTAACCTGAATGGAAAAGATCAGAAAGGCTCCATGGCACAGATTTCTGCAAATCCATAGATGAGACAATTTACATTTTGCAATGTCCTCCAAACCTGTGTCTCACTGCTTACTGCACAGTTCTGCTCAACTTCATGTCTCTCATCAGCTAGACTACATGGTCAATGCAGCGAAATGAAATAATGTATATGCAGATTTTAATGGAAGCTTAGAGGTCTAAGATGGAAATTTTGGTGATTCTTTTTTATTATTATTTTTATTGGAAAGTCAGGATGCAGAGATGCGACAAGAGAGAGAGAGAAAGATCTTCCGTATGATGATTCACTTCATAAGCAGCCGCACAGCCAGAGACGAGCTTATCCAAAGCCAGAAGCCTGGAGCCTCTTCCAGGTCTCTCACATGGGTGCAGAGTCCCAAAGAATTGTACCATTCTCCACTGCTTTCCCAGGCCACAAGCAGAGAGCTGGATGGGAAGCAGGGCTGCTGGGATTAGAACCGGTGTCCATATAGGATACTGGTGTGTTCAAGACGAGGACTTTAGCCACTAGGCCATCGTGCTGGGCACCCAGAAACAAATTTTATGCTCCTTCTACACGTCATCTATCCCTGAATCCATACAACTGCATTTAAAAGATGGCATTTGGCCCCAGATTTACTTTTAGGTTATTTATTATATTGAAAATGGCACTATCTGATGAGCGATAAGTTGTAACTTAAAAATTAGCAATGAAGTTACTGCTTATTACCTACAAATTCAGAATTATTAGTACCATAAACACTTGTAACTGACTAAGGGCAAGAGTTTCATAATTCTGTTGACATCATTGTTATTGGAGATGTAGAAGGGATATTCTACCTGTGTACTTCATACTGTTAATTTCACCACACTACAATAATTTTAGGACTTCATACTTAAAATTAGAAACGATGGATAAAATTTACTATTTGAATACTTGTGGTTGGGTCTGTGAGTTGGATTCAACAACAAATTGGTATTCCTTTATCCCGACTTTTCCAGCCTCCAGCTATGGAGTCACAGCAAATCAGTTCTCACACAAAACATACTTTCAGTCCATCTGAATTGAAAGTATGCTTTTCAGGGATGTCATTTGAAAAAATGTAAAATAGACTCATTTCATAGTTTATCATCTTGTGATATTACTATGTGTTGGGAACGTGTGTGTGTGTGTGTGTGTGTGTAATCAAAAAGTGCATTGTTTCACTTGCTTGGCATCTTAAAGCCTCAGTGTTCTTTTCATCTTTATGTGGTACAAGTATGTAAAGCCAACCTCCCTAGTTGAGCTGTTTGGGTTCTTTTTCCAATGGTCTACCTCTATCATCGGATCACACCTGAGTGTTGAGCTTTTCCTGGGGTTAGCAGTTTCTTGTGGTAGGAAGGCAAGCAGAAGGATCTGGGGAAACAGGTCATCCTTGGGGAGAGGTTTCCTGTGACACCACAGAACTCAGACACTGGCAGAGGACTTATGAGTAGATACTTCATCAAAATCTAACAGCATCGAGAAGCTGCGTAATTACATTGTGCTTTAGATAGTTCATCTATAATGTGACATTAAAGAACAAGATAAGTTCTGAGGTCTTACATGTATTGTTCTAATTCTATATGTCAGTGAATGTAAATGATACAATATAAGTAAAATAATGGCCATGGAAGGAAAGATGGTTTATTAATAAAGCACTAGCGAATCTATATGGTGAAGTTGGGGTCCCTGGTAAGTCAAAAGGACATTAAAAGAAACTTAAGGCTCATTGAACCAAGTGCAGCAATGGTGGTATCTCTGTTATGCCATTTCCTTTCTCAACAACTTTCTAAACATATCTACCTAGATGTTCTACAAACAGACTTCAAACATGAGTCCCACAGTAATTCCAGCATTTCTGTCCAACCTGTTTTCCTAGCATTTCTCTGTTGTAGGACTTAGCATCCTCTGAGCCATAGAGCCTTGACATTTATCAGATTCTTCTCAGCTTTTGGAAACAATCAAACCAGACTCAGTCCTGCTGTTTTCTTCTAAAATTTGTTGCAGTTTTATCCACTTCAGCATCAGCATCTTAGTTCAGACCTCACTGTGTATTTCCATTATAAGTTTCTCCTTACCTTGTCTCTCGTCTTCCAGTCCAATCTGTAAAATACACACCAGTGTTATTTACCATATTAGGCCAGGGTCTGCTCGTTCATAAGCATATTCACTTATACCTTTTGGCTCAAGCAATAAATTCTAACACCCTCTACTACTTTTTGAGATACCTCTAACCTGACTTCAACCAGCATTTTTTGCCTGTTTACTTATAATCCCTTTCACATACGTTCCTAACTGTGTGAACCGAATTGTCCTTAGTTTTATATTTATTTTTGTTGGAAAGTTAGATCTACAGAGAGAAAAATTTTCCCTCCACTGGTTTACTCTCCAAGTGACCACAATGGCCAGAGTTGAGCCAAACTGAAGTCCCAGGAGCCATGAGCTTCTTCTGGGGTCTCCCATTTGGGTGTAGGATTCCAATGTTTTGGGGCATCCTCTGCTGCTTTCCCAGGCCACAAGCAGGAAGCTGGATGGGAAGTGGAGCAGCTGGAACATGAACCAGCACTTGTATAGGATCCCAGCATTTGAACAGGAAGGATTAGCCAATCGAGATATGCACAGGACTCTGTCCTCCTTCTTACTTTTTCTTGTCTTCAACCCCCTTCGTATTTATTTCCCCTTATTTCCATATGTCCAAGACACCAACCAAATGTCAACACCACTCTCAAATTTTTCCACAATGTCCTTCTAGAAGCAATCTTTCCTATATCCAAACACTTAGTGCTTAACCTCTCTGAGGACATTTCTCACTTTGAAAATGAAAATATTTCATTAACTAACACTCTTACAGGAATGTAAGCTGCTGGAGGAACAAATTGTAGTGCTTTGTATGTGGATTGTCCTGATTCATGCAAAGTTGAGCACCTCCTCAGAGGAGACAGACATGCAAGAAGCTGCTTCGCTTTCAGCCGGGAAGTGCTTTCTCTGGAAATGATTGCACTGCTTTCAGTGGAGGTGTTTATTCTGGTATAGACTTCCAAAATGTTTGAAATCCTTTCATCATTTTTTTCCTTTCATCCTTTAAAAAAAAAAAAAAAAAAAAAACCTTGTCAACCATTTCTATATGAGATACCTGAGACTCTAGTTGTGGGATAAATGCTTCTCATGTCTGTAAATCCATTTGATATTTTTAAATGTTGTTTGCTCTTTATGACAAACACAAAATCATCTCTGAGGAGCCAGCGTTGCTATGGAGGGGGGTTAAGCTGCTATTTCCTGGGATGCTGGCATCCCATTTCACAATGCCAGTTTGAGTCCTCACTGATCAGTTTTTGATCCAATTCCCTGATAATCTAACTGGCAAGCAGCACTTGGGTCCCTGCCACCCATGTGGGGGATGAGAGTGAATCTGCTGACTCCTGGTTTCCACCTGCCCATCCTTGGCTGCTAAACCATTTGAGTAACAAATCAGTGGAAAGAAGATCTCTTCACACCCCACTCTCTTTTTCAGTGTGCTTTTCAAATAAATAAGATAGATCTTTTCAAAACAGAATAATTCCAGAAGACATTTTATCTTTACATTATATGCAATGTAATATATTAATCAATTGATATTGATTATGCCACTTAGCTCTCACAACTGATGAAATATTTGATTTTTATTATCTTTCAGTTGTGATTATAGGTGCAGAGGTGCAGATATAATGAATTGTCCACCATTAAACAATTAACAAAAAGAAATCCCAGAAAGTCAGCCACAGGGACCCAGCACGGTGGCCTAGCACCTAAAGTCCTCGCCTTGAACATGCCAGGATCCCATATGGACACCAGTTCTAATCCCGGCAGCTCTACTTCCCATCCAGCTCCCTGCTTGTGGCCTGGGAAAGCAGTCAAGGACGGCCCAAGGCTTTGGGACCCTGTACCTACGTGGGAGACCCAGAAGAGCTCCAGGCTCCTGGCTTCGGACCAGCATAGCACTGGCTGTTGTGATCACTTGGGGAGTGAATTGTCAGATGGAAGGTCTTCCTTTTTTTCTTTCCTCCTGTCTGTATATCCGACTTTGCAATAAAAAATAAATAAACTTTTAAAAAAAGTTAGCCACAGTGACTTGACATTAGACTCTACCAATTTAACCAACACACTACATTTCTTCTGTTCTAGAAGAGAAAGAAATTGACCTTGCGGTTAACTAGAATTCAATCTTTCCTTTGTTGTTCACTATTAGTTGCATGACCTTGAGTCAACTCTTCACCTTTGTGAAGACTTATTTCATTACCTGTAAAATCATTGAAATAATACCTATCTGGCTGAATTCTTAGCAAAAATAAATAAAATAATAGCTGTGTAGTCATACCTCAGTTTCTTCATCCTCAGGAGTATGCTCTCCTCATTGGGGAATTAGGGGTTCCTTCAGTCTGGTCCAGTGTTCTTCACTCTCCTGTTCATTCACTCTGTGAGTCATCACTCACCTCTAAAGGTTCCTGAATATTTTTTTTGTATTAAAAAGAATCCAGTTTGAATTTACAAATACACCCATCACTTAACTGAGTCTACTAAACATCAGAAGGTCTTTTGAAATGAAAGCTTTCCTTCATTTGGGTTGTTCAAATTCTTGATTTGAACGTCTTCCAGAACATTACTCCGACATTTCTGCATACAAAGAGGGGTGGAATCAGTGAGCCATTTGGACAGACATTAACTTCATGTTTAAGAATGGGAAAAGAGGGACTACATTGTGACATAGCTGGTTAAGCATCTGCCTGCAGTCCCAGCACCCCATATAGATGAAGGTTGGAAACCAGGATAACCGTCTTCTACTTCACATCCCCACTAATGTGCTTGGAAAGCAGCAGAGGATGGCCCAAATTCCTGGACCTCTGTACCCATTGAGGAGATCCAGAAGTTTCAGGCTGTTGACTTTGTCTAACCTAGCCAGAGCTATTGCAACCATCTGGAGACTCAATAAGAGGAAGGAAGAGCTGTGTGTGTGTGTGTATCTAATCCTCTCTGTAACTCTGCCTTTCAAATAAAATTTTAAAGCTTCAAACAAAAATAGAAGTAGAGAAGATTTTATCTGGAAATTTTGTGTTTAAGTTTCTGACACAACACCTGACAGAACAGTAAGGACATTTCATGAAAAATTGAATTAAAAGGTAATTTTATTTTGATGCAAAAATATTTAAAAATCTGTGCATAAGAAAGATCTTTAAAAAGTTCCTGTGAATGCATACTATGAAAAAATTATGCATGTATCTCATTTTAGACCCAAATAAATTAGCTCCATGGCTCTGTTTTCCACAAATATTTTAAAGTATCCTTATGATGGTTGTCTTCTTTTTTCCCCAAAAAGAAAATGTAATGCTGAATTATCAAAATGGATAAATAAACCCCTCTAACGCTCTTGCAAACTTTAGATTTCATAGGTTACTACCTCCCAGTGAAAATGGATGTTTAAAAAAGGCAAATTCTGTTAGTAAATCTTAATGTCCTGAAAGTTTCTTCCATTTTCTTTTGTACACATGTTTGGAACTCAGCTGCACTGAAAGTTATCATAATACACAACCAAGAATAATTTGTAGGAGCACAGAGCCAAATTTGGCATTTTCTTTTTTTTCAGATTTATTTTTATTGGAAAAGCAAATATACATAAAGGAGAGACAACAATTTTCAATCCATTGGTTCATTCCACAAGTGGCCTTCATGGCTGGAGCTGAGCCAATCTGAAGTCAGGAGCTGGTGTTTCTTTTGGATTTCCTACTTGGGTGCAGAGTCCGAAGTCTTTGGACCATCCTCTATTGTTTTTCCAGGACACAAGCAGGGAGATGGATGGGAAGCAGGGCTGCCAGGATATGAGCCAGTGTCCATATGGGATCCCAGAGCTTACGGGGCAAGGATTTTGCCACTGAGCCATCTCACTGGGTCTTTTCTTTAATAGCTACTTACCAAACTTTCCTTTAGGAATTGTGCTTTAGGAGTTATGACAAAAATTGATCACTAAACTGAAGGCCTCAAAGTCACCCAGATTTGTCTCATAAACCACTCTAGAAGTTCTACAGTTCTGTATTTTGCATTTTGGTCTATAACCCATTTTGAGTTACTTTTTGTGAAAGTCCTAAAGTCTACATCTAGGCTCTGTTGTTTACAATATGGATGTTCAACTGATTTAGCATCATTTGTTAAAAACACTAGTACATTTTCTTTGGTTCTTTCTCAAACATCATTTAACTAGAGTTGTTTCGATCCATTTTTGGGCTTTCAAATTTCGTCTTTTGATTTATGTATTATTTCACCAACATCACAGTGACTTGATTAACTTTCAGTCAGTCTGGAAAGCAGATAGTGTAAATCCTCCAATCTTTGTTCTTCTTAAATATTATATTAAAGGTCCAGAGTATTAGCTTTTCCATGTAAACTTTGGAATTAGTTTCAATATCTACCCAGTAGCTTCCTGGGATATGTCAGGGGTTGTCATAGCTCCATTGATAAAGCAGAAGCTAAATGACATCAATGAATATAGAATATCCCTACATCAATCTAGATTTGCTTTTCTTTCTTACATTAAAATTTTTGAGGTTTTGACATTTAGATTCTACGCTTATGCTACATATTTTCTAAATGTATGTATACATGTATAAGAATTTGGTTAAGTTGTGATACTAAAAATTCCATTTACTTATCTAAATATTTATTTATTTGAGAGAGTAACAGAGTACAAAGATAAGACAGAGATAAAAAGAGATATCTCTTCTGTTGGCTCATTCTCAGAATGGCCCGTAAGAGCCAGGATGAGGCAGGGATAAAGTGGGGATCCAGGAATTCCAACCAAGTCTACCACATTTACAGAAGACACCCAAGTAGCTTGGCCATCATCAGCTACCTCCAAGGCACATTAGCAACAAATGCGTTCAGAACCATGGAGTAGCCAGATCACAAACCAGACACTCTAATATGGGCTGCAGGCATCCAAGAGACTACTTCATCCTCTGCACCACAAGGCCCGCTCTTCCATTTATTCCCAGTGTATAGGAAAGAAATTAATTTTTAAAAAATAAGAAATTTATCTATCCATTTGAAAGGTAAAGTTACAGAAAAAGACAATGAAAAAGCGCGCGTGTGTGTGTGTGAGTGAGTGAAAGAGACAGAGAAGGATTTACCAACCACTGGTTGGCTTCCCCTATTGTGCAGCTTACTCTCGAAATGTGAAGTGCACAAGTATCCAACCTTAGTCATTTGAGATGCCAACATTGTGTCAGTGGCTTTACCCACTGGGTACAGAATTGTGCCCAAATTCTGACACCTGTAATTGACTTTTGTATACTATCTTCATATCTTCAACTTTGCTGAAATTATGTATATATTCTAGGGAGATTTGTGTGATTTTTCTTGCAGGGGGAGGAGTCTTAAATATTTTCTGTGTATCATTTGCAAACACAGAAAGTTTTACGTCTTCTTTATACAGCTATACATTTTGTAGAAGTATCAAGGATGCTTGCTACAATGTTGAATAAGAATAGTGAGGAAGAAAATTTCTGATTGTAAGTGGGGAAATGTTAAGGTTCTTACCTTTTTTTTATTCATTAATTACATTGTATTATGTGACACAGTTTCATAGGTACTTGGGTTCTCCCCACCCCTCCCCAAACCCTCCCACCATGGTGGATTCCTCCACCTTGTTGCATAACCACAGCTCAAGTTCAGTTGAGATTCCCCCATTGCAAGCATATACAAAACATAGAGTCCAGCATCTTATTGTCCAGTCAAGTTCAACGGCTTCTTAGGTATACCCTCTCTGGTCTGAAGACAGAGCCAGCAGAGTATCATCCGGATCAATTAAAAGCTCCAACATACCATCAGCAAAAATTTACATCATTATGGAATTAATTGACATAGTAATCAGTAACCAATATGTTAAAAATAAATGAGAGTTCTTAACCACCTTCTGTGACCACCTCATTGACATTTCTTTTTTTTATTTATTATTTTTAATTCATTAATTACATTGTATTATGTGACACAGTTTCATAGGTACTTGGGTTCTCCCCACCCCTCCCCAAACCCTCCCACCATGGTGGATTCCTCCACCTTGTTGCATAACCACAGCTCAAGTTCAGTTGAGATTCCCCCATTGCAAGCATATACAAAACATAGAGTCCAGCATCTTATTGTCCAGTCAAGTTCAACGGCTTCTTAGGTATACCCTCTCTGGTCTGAAGACAGAGCCAGGAGAGTATCATCCCGATCAATTAAAAGCTCCAACATACCATCAGCAAAAATTTACATCATTATGGAATTAATTGACATAGTAATCAGTAACCAATATGTTAAAAATAAATGAGAGTTCTTAACCACCCTCTGTGACCACCTCATTGACATTTCTTTTTTTTATTTATTATTTTTAATTCATTAATTACATTGTATTATGTGACACAGTTTCATAGGTACTTGGGTTCTCCCCACCCCTCCCCAAACCCTCCCACCATGGTGGATTCCTCCACCTTGTTGCATAACCACAGCTCAAGTTCAGTTGAGATTCCCCTATTGCAAGCATATACAAAACATAGAGTCCAGCATCTTATTGTCCAGTCAAGTTCAACGGCTTCTTAGGTATACCCCTTCTGGTCTGAAGACAGAGCCAGCAGAGCATCATCCCAGTCAATTGAATGCTCCAACATAACATCAGCAAAAATTTACATCATTATGGAATTAATTGACATAGTAATGAGTAACCAATATGTTAAAAGTAAAAGCGAGTTCCCAGCCACCTTCTGTGACCACCTCACTTACATTTCAATTTTAGTTTATAAACAACATATAACATTCATAACATAACATATTACACATAACATCATATCATCTTAAATTAAGGCAAACGTGGTATTTAACCTTTTGGGATTGGCTCATTTCCCTTAGCATTATGGTTTCCCAGTTGGGCCCATTTGGCCACAAAGAACTGCATTTTGTTTTTTTTAATAGCTGAGTAGTATTCCATGGAGTAGATGAACCATAGCTTTCTTATCCAATCCTCTATTGATGGGCATTTTGGTTGCTTCCATGTTTTTGCAATTACTGATTGTGCTGCTATGAACATAGGAGTGCATGTTGGTTTCTCATAAAACAGTTGTACTGGATATATTCCTAGGAGTGCTATTGCTAGATCATACGGTATGTTGATTTTGAGTTGTTTGAATATTCTCCATACTGATTTCCATAGAGGCTATACCAGCCTGCAGCCCCACCAGCAGTGGAGTAGGGTTCCCTTTTCCCCGCAACCTCGCCAACAAGTGTTGTTGGTGCTTTTATTCATGTGGGCCAGTCTTACTGGCATTAGGTGGTACCTCATTGATGTTTTAATTTGGATTTCCCTTATTGCCAGGGAACTTGAGCGTTTTTTCATATGTTTATTTGCCATTTGGGTTTGTTCCTTTGTGAAGTGTTTGCCCATTTCCCGTGCCCATTTCTTGAGTGGCTTGTTTGTTTTGACATTTTGGTTGTTTTGTAGCTTTTTGTATATTCTGGAGATTAGCCCTCTATCACCTATGTCGTGTGCTAAGATCTACTCCCATTCTGTGGGTTGCCTTTTTACTTTGTTGATTTTTTCTCATTTACATTTCAATTTTAGTTTATACACAACATATAACATACATAACATGTTATACATAACATCATATCATCTTAAATTAAGGCAAACATGTGGTATTTAACCTTTTGGGATTGGCTCATTTCCCTTAGCATTATGGTTTCCAGTTTTGGAAGAAAATGTTGGAAATACTCTGCAAGATCTAGGGGTAGGTCCCGACTTCCTAAAAAGGACACCAAAGGCAATAGCAATCAAGACCAGAATAAACAAATGGGATCTCATCAAACTAAGAAGCTTCTGTACAGCAAGGGAAATAATCAACAAAGTAAAAAAGCAACCCATAGAATGGGAGAAGATCTTCGCGCACTACGTAGGTGATAGAGGGCTCAAGTTCCCTAGCAATAAGGGAAATCCAAATTAAAACATCAAGGTTCTTACCTTTAAATGTGGATGTTAATTGTACTTACCTATACAATATTAAGGTAAGGGAATTTCCCTTCTAGTTCTATTTTGCTGCGGACTTTTGTAATAAAACGGAAGATCTCATTTTTCAAGATTTATTTATGTGTATTGGAAATGCAGATCAGATTTATGGACAGAAAAGTCAGAGAGAAATTTCTTGAATTCTCTGGTTCACTCCCCAGATGGCTACAATGGTTGGAGCTTAGCTGATTTGAAGCCAGAAACTTCTTTTGGTTCTCCCACACGGGTGTAGAATCACAAGGCTTTGGGTCATCCTCCACTGTTTCCTAGGCCATAAGCAGGAAGATGGATAGGAAGCCTGGCCGCCAGGTCATGAATTGGTGCCCCAAGGGATCCAAGAGATTGCAAGGTCGGGATTTAGTCACTGAACCATCGTGCTGGGGCCAGAAGATCTCATTTTTTAGCTTCGAATTTTTTAACTTCTATTTTTCATTTCTGTAAGTTTCTAATTTTTGCTTATACATTTGATTTTTGTACTCTTGGTTCATAAAACAGTATAATTTAAGCAATCTGAAAATTTTTATAAGACTTACTAAGTAGCTAGGATTTTGCCTCCAGGTAAAATAAATTATTGCAATTATATGTAAAATATACAGTAGCTTTTTCCAAATATCTCTTAAGTTTTGTTTGAGCAGAAAAAATGGACAGAGGGCTCATGTTTTTCTACAAACATAACTATCATCAAGTGTATGCTGTCAAAATTTGTATATGAGCAATGGAGACAATGAAAGTCAAATGATGAAAATAATCTCCAAACAAAAAGGCAAAGTTTTGTTTCCTACAAAGCATTTATTTTTCCATGAGAAATAACAGTCCAGTCCAATACAGTAATAGTAGAATGAAGATCAGAATTCTAGCCAGGTTCACTCATTAAGTTGTTGTGCAGTTTTGGAAAAATCAGATGACATCCCTACAGGTCTGTCAGAGTTGTCAGTGCAATGACTATAATACCAGCTATCACCATTTGCTCTCCACCTACCTACCAGGATTAATTCAATGTTCAATAACACAATGATGTCAAACTCTCGCTTATTGTTTCAAAGGGACTAGAAATAAAAGCATTGCTATTGTTTCAAGAGTTGTCAGGAATTCCTCACATGTGCTTTATTCTCCTTCCTCCTCCCCACCACCGGCCAGATTTTAGAACTGGGAGAATATTGTCTTCTTCTGAAGCTGCCATCCCATAAGATATAAGATTTTGCCTAAGGAGCTACTACAGGGATAAGTATCTTTCTTCACTCTCATTCTTCATACTCACATCTTTAGACAATAGCTTCCTCTCAACCCCTGCCCCTTATCCCACAAACCAGCAGGAGGAATTTGCAGGAAGGTGCCCTAGAGTGACCACATCACTGCATCTGGCTGTCAGGACTACTTTCAGCAACTGAAAGTAAGGCTAATACTTTCAGATCAAGGCAAAAAATAAAGTACCTAATTCCAAGACCTAAATCAGGAAGGATCTCTAATAAGGTTGGGCTTGACTGGGACTACAAGACAGAGAAGGAAACTTGCCAACGGACAGGAGGCAAGGGGCAACTTATGCACAAAAGTGCTAAGAGCACACACATGTGGCCAAGAAAAAGGACTGCTCCATTCTCGGGGTTTTGATGCTGCAGAGGGGCAGAGAGGAGGGTTGGGAGTCAGCCCTGCTGACCTCCACGGCCCATGACCCAGTGGTACCGTGTGACTGAGGAATGTGTCGAAAGATAACAAAGTCACACTGAGAGTCTACACACATCCTGAGACACCTGGAACGTGACTTACCTGGCCTGGTAAGCCCTCTTCAGCACTGACTCAACAGTGAAATGATTGAAGAAGCCAGGAAGGGCTGCTTTTACTTCTGTGTACTCATACATTATACTGAAACCAAAGATTTTGTACAGATGATGGCTCAGCAGTGTTTCTTGGTTTTCTGCCCATTTCTGCCATCAATTCACCCATTCAGTTGTACCTTTCCGAAATTCTGAGACAGAGTCATAGGCAAATACAATCTTGGAGAAGATACATTGAACTTGAGACAGCCTAGCAATTAAGATACAATGTCCCATATTGCAATGCTTGGAATTCCTGGAATTTCTGGCTCCAGTTCATGCAGCACAGTGAGGGTTCAACTAATTGGACTTGTTGCCCTGCATGTGGGAGAATAAATTGAGTTTCCATCCTCCAGCTTTAACCTGTCCCAACTGTGTATGTGTGTGTGTGTGTGTGTGTGTGTGCTTTTCAAATAAACAAAACTCTTTTGGACTGGGAATCCAGATGACCTCAATATGAATTTAAGTCCTATATCCCTTAAAAGCCATATGCACTTAGGCAATTTTTTTAAATTGAGCTTTAGATTTAATTATCTGTTAATTGTGGCTAAGCATATGCCACACAGAACTGTTATTAAAATAAAGAGAGTAATACGTAAGAAAATGCTTTTCACAGGCCTTAGCATCCAAGAGATAACAAGTTCTTATTGTTGAAATTATTGGATTTTTTTTAACCTATTATCTTTTTCAAGCACTCCAATTCACATGTGTTTTCTCATTGTCTGTCCCATCTAAAATCCCTTAAAGCAAGCCCTAAGAGAACAATTCCATTATGTTAGTCCATGTTGTAGTTCTGTCACTGAATTCTACAGGCTGGGCAATTTATAAGGAATAAAGTTTTATTCAGTCTCCTGGGCTTCAGGCTAGGGAGATTTCAGCTTGAGGGATTTCAGTTGGTGGAGGTTTTCATGCTGGCGGGGACTCTGTAGAGGTACAGGGATTCTCAGAGCACAGCCAATAGGCATGCTACAGAGCTGACTTCAAGATAGAGCCAGGACTTCAAAAACCACTTCTTCCTTTAATTGGCACCCTCAAGAGCCCATCACATCCCAAAGTCTCACTTCTAAATACCCTTACCTATGCTTTTGTAGACTACACTTGCAACACAAGAAACTCAGAGAGACACATTCCAATCCAGGAGAAAGAAATAGCTGTGACCGGGCCCAGCGTGATAACTTACTGGTTAAAGTCTTCGCCTTGCACGCACGCCCAGAATCCCATATGGGCGCCAGTTCTAATCCCAGCAGTCCTGCTTTCCATCCAGCTCCCTGCCTGTGGCCTGGGAAAGCAGTCGAGGATGGGCTAAAGCTTTGGAACCCGGTACCCACAGGGGAGACCCGGAAGAAGCTCCTGGCTCCTGGCTCCTGGCTTCGGATTGGCTCAGCTCCAGTCGTTGCGGTCACTTGGGGAGTGAACCATCGGACGGAAGATCTTCTTCTCTGTCTCTCCTCCTCTGGGTATATCAGCCTTTCCAAGAAAAATAAATAAATCTTAAAAAAAAAAAAAAGAAAGAGCTATGACCAAGAAGGAAGACATCCATTGAAAGGGGACATATCCTTCCAGCCCACTCTTGAGGCCCTAGAAACCCTGGGAACCAGTGCTTAAGGATCCCTCTGAAAAAAGGGGAATATTTATGCATTCACTGTTTAGGCATACTCCTGATGGCGCATGAACAGCATTTTTGCCTTGCAGAACAAGTGGCAAAGCCAGCTCTAGGGACCTAAAGAAACACCCCGAGGACAGTGAGGTACTTACATCAAACAGTGAAAGATGTGTTCTCATCAAAGGGGTGAATAGCAGAATATGGGAAAAAACAGCAATACAAAATACTACAAAATTTTACAAAAAATCAGGTTTAGTGAACTAAGATTTTTAATTTTTATTTTATGAGGGGCAGGTGTGACAGGATCTGAAAAAAACTCAAAAAAATCAATATTGTAATCTTTCTATCTGCCTTTAAGCCAAAATAAAAGCAAGCCATTTCATAATGTTAATGGAAATTCTGGCATAGCTTTAGGGGAGACATAGGTTATATGGGGTTCTCCTGATAGCACTTAATTGAGGACACAGTTTTCTTTTTCTCCAGCCAGAAGTAAGACAGGTTTCAATCTCTAGCATACACCTGCACACACCAACCTGCATCCAAACTTACCACCACTTGTAAAAGAAAAACTTCTGATCTAAACTCAAGAAAATGTGATATGGCTCACGAAAAACAACCATGTCCGAAGAAGTGGGTCTGGGAACATTTATTTCCTAAGGGCATCTGTCTCCTTTGCTGGCTTGATAGTCCTAGAGAGACAGTTTCAGGATCACAGGGAAATCAAACAGCCCGTGGCATATTTCCACTGGTGCTAGCCTGTAGACTCCAGAAGCAGGCAAGAATCTGTCAGCGGTTCAGTGTCTGTGACACGGGTTCTATTGAATAATCAGGCGCATTTATTAGCACTTCCTCGTTCTGAAGCTTGATTTACCTCATGGCTTCGTTTTTGTCCCAGACCTATTTAATCATTCTGGCTGGAAAAGAACAGACTGAATCTCCAAGGGTTATCTATTCCTCTGATTTTCAAGGAACAAAAAGCACACCCTAATGGGGCAGTGGGTGTTAATACCAAATACCAGGGAAAATGTGACAGCGGCTGTGAAGAAGTCAGGCTCTGTGCTGTAAGCACCGCCCAAGCTGCTGCATCTGAGTATCAGTCAATTTGGAGGGAAAATGCATTCGCTGACATCAGTCTCCCAAATCACAACTCTCGATAGTAAGTTAATAGTGTGTCATGCTGTTAATGAACTTGATGTGGCCTTGACGACAGAATTCATTAGAGATTATTTATCCTCCATCCATAAGGATTCCTCCAACCAGAACTATGTTAATTTCACAGATACATTGTCTTTATTAAAAAGGAATTTTCAGTAGTAAATTTCGTTTTAGGTTCACATAATTAATCTCTGGAATCAACATCGCTGTATACATTATTGGTGGAACCCTTTAAGGAAATCAAACATGATCTGATAGTTACAGTGTAAATGAAACTTGATGTAAGACAACAGCTATAAAGAATGTTTATATTTTGATTCTGCTGTATCAATTTATAATGCATCCAGCTGTAAGGCCCAGCTTGCCTTCCATTACACTTTGCTAGTTTGCCTGTAGCCTAACACTACTTTGAATGTTTCATAAAGGGAGAAGACGCCCATCAGGTGGCTGAAGTTCATTACCTGTGTGTTTTTTCACATCTTTTCCTTTCATATTCCAGAAATGCATAAACTGGAGACTAAAATAAACAAGAAAATAGGGTAGTTGATTTTCATCAAAACCTAGCAATGAGTTATTAGTAAAAAACTCCTAGGACTATAACAATCTTAGTTAAAATTCCAGTAACTTGAGAAAAGTTATTTAAACTTTCTGAATCCAAGTTTCCTCATGTGAATTACAAACAAGAAAGCTGACATCATAGCAATCTGCCAATTAAATGAGACTATTTGTTACTCAGTGGCAATGCATTAAAATCTGTACTTCATGTTCTTTTGTATAAGCAAGTTAGTTTTATTTATTTGTTCAATAAACTTTTATTGAACATCCAACAGAAAGCAGCAATAACGTTTTAGGTGTGAGGGTATGGAAATGAATGATACTGGCATGACCAGATCACATTAAAATACAGTAGAGAATGGGCATACTGTGCAGTGGGGGTGCTGCCTTCTGGGACAGTCCCATTCCTGTTGGGGTGTCCAGTTTGAGTTCCAGCTACTTCACACATCCAATCTAGCTTCCAGACAACATGCCTAGGAGGCAGTAGATGATGGTCCAAGAACCAGTACTCCTGCCACTCTAAAAGACCTAATTGGAGTTGCAGACTTGTGACCTTTGCCTAGACCAGTCCTGGCTGTTTTGATAGTTCTGAGACTGTCAGCTTTGTGGCTCCAGGATTGAGAAAAGCTTTCCAAGGTCTATCAGCTGATCATGCCCACTTTACTGAATCCATAGACCCAGACACTTGCTACAAAGCTGGTCCCGGAGAGTTGTCCAACCTTTTCTGTTTTCTGTCATCTAATGAGGCACTTCACAGCCTCAGCTGGCCTAGATGAGCTGGCTGTCATGCCCCCTGTGTGCATTTGAGCACAGGCATGGGCAACTGAGGAAGCTCAGTCCCAATATATGCACTCCAAGGTTGGACCATGTATCTTGTGATTTTCTGGTTCCCCGGTTTGAGTACAACTACCTAGTTGGGGTGTCCCCAGAGAAACCCCAACTTTGGTGACCTCAGACAACTCCTATATGCACCAGCTGGTACAGGCTCAAGTGCAGTCTGTCACTCACACTAGCCAACATGTATTCTGGTGGATGCAGCTGCCTGGTCAGTTCTGCCCCAGCCCCATCTCTCCTGTGAACCAATATGTGCTATGGCCCAGTCCAGCCTAGCCTGTGCCACAGACCCAGTCCTCATACATACTAGCAGGTGCCAAGGCCTAGTTAGGGTAACCTCCAACGATCCCCACCAGGTCTTTTCCCAGCCTCAGTTTTTGCATTTGCTAGCATGTGCTGGCTTTTGTGCCTACCAATGGATGCCATGACTTAGCTCAGCCCAACCTGCCCCCAGAACCAGCCCACATATATGTTGATGGGTCCTGCCACCTTGTCCATGCTGGCCCACCCTCAGCCCTAGTTCTCCTGATCACCAGCCAGAGGTACAGCCTAGCAGGGGAATACTCACAGTTTTCCTGCCAGATATGCTCCCAGCCCTAGCCCTTGTGCTTGCTGCGGGATTACTGTAGTTCAGCCTGACACAGCTCATATCCAGTCCTGGCTCTTACCAATAGTGTTGCAGTCTAACCTAGTTAGCCAGTACCTATTTTTGTTCATACCTACATCACCAGGTGTGGCAGCTTAGCCCAGTCTTGTGTACTCCTAGTCTCAGCTCTCACACTCACCAGTGGAAGCAGTGGCCCAGCAGGAAAATTCCCAAAGTTACCCTACCAGGCTGCTTCCAGCCCTGGGTCTTGCACAAGCCATTGGGTGCTGTGGCTATTTGGCATGGCCTGACCAAGACTTTGCATTTGCCAGTAGGTGCTACAGCCTGGCTGAGTACACCCGCCCATCTCTAGTCCTGGCTCCCACAGGTAGGCATAGTTAACAGTCTAGCCCAGACAAGTCAGCCCCCAGTCCCATCCCTCATGCTCCCCAGCTGGAGCTGCAACCTAGCAGAGGAATTCTCCAAGTTCCCTCTCAGGCCCACTCCCAGCCCAGGATCTCACATGTGCCAGCAGTGCCATGATCTGGTTTGGCATGGTCTGCCCTCAGTCTTGACCTTTGCATGTGCCAGCAGATGGTGCAGCCTGGCCCAGCCCTGCTCCCCTGAGTGTCAGTGAGTTCTGTAGTGCAGCTTGATTTGGCCTGTCACCATCCTCAGTTCTTGTTCAAACTGGCAAGTGCTGCAGTCCCACAGAGGTGAGCCCATAAACTCCCTACAGAATCTGCCCTCAGATCTGGTTCTGTCACACTCCTATGTGTGTTCTGACCTAACCTGATGTGGCCTACCCTCTCGCCTGACACTGATGGGTGAGCACTATGGCCTATCCAAGCTCCAGATTTCATACACACTGGTGGGCTGCAGATGCTACTTAGCGCAGCCCAAGTCTTCTACATGGGCAGGCAGACGTGGTCTTTGGTTTTCTTCCTCTAAACCACTCCATCTCAACTCCCTCACCTACCTGTGAGTGCAGTGACCCAGTCTGTGAAAGCCCCCAGAAATCACTCCCCCACTGTCAAACATGCACTCCAGTATCAGATGTTGGCACTAACCCTAGTAAATACTGTTAGCCGTTGCACAGTTTATTCGTGTATTCTTTTCAAGTTTGAGGTACATGATCACATCATTTTTAAATAATAGCAGTCTTATCTCTTTCCCCTTTAGCGCTCCTTCCTTTAGTTTCTTATTAGATAGCCAGAACATTATACACTGTGCTGAATAGCAGAGATAGCGACCATCTTTGTCTTCTGCCTGAAAGCATCTCCATTAACCATGGGAATTTTTTTTTAAAAGATTTACTTATTTATCTGACAGGCAGAATTACAGAGATGGAGAGGGAGAGACAGAGAGTGAGAAATCCCCCATCTACTGAGTCACTCACCAAATGACTGGCAGACAAGCCTGCTATGCCACAATGCCAACCCTAAGCATGGCGTCTGCTGTCGCATTTTGAAACATAGCTTATATAAAGTTAAAAGGTGAATGACTCACTAGAATTTTTAACATTACAAGCAAATTTGATAAGCGTTTTTTGATATTCTTTTATAAAAACAAATGTGTTGATTGTATGATTTTTCTCCATTTACTAAGACATTAAAAAAACCTAAAAAATCAGTATTGAATTTGGCTAGCTAGTATTTCATTTGAAACTTTTGCTTCAATGCCCATCAGTGACATTGGCTTATAATTATTTTTAAAGATTTCTTTATTTGAACGACTGAGTGACACAGAGAGAGATGGAGATCCACCATCCTCCGGCTCACTCCTGGAATGCCCACGATAGCCAGAGCTGGTACAGGACAAGGTCAACAGCCGGGAATCCATCTGATTCTCCACGTGGGTGGCGGGAGACTAAGTACTTGGCCCATTACTCACCACCACCATGCGCACAAGCAGGGAAGTGGATCAGTGCTTTTGTTGTCAAAGTGTTTTAGTGAGTTTTAGTGAGTTTTAGTGAGGAAAACTTTGCCCGTAAAAAGCAAGGTGGAATTCTCTTGCTGTTTTTATTAAGAGACAGTATAACTTGCTCCTTTAAACAAGATCTGAATGAGCCCAAACAGCTTCCATTTTGGGCTCCTGCACGTCTTGGCTTTGTCATTTCAGATTCTATGAGCCTTAGCATGAGGACTATCATAGTTCCTTCCTCAAAGACAACTTTATGAAATTAAATGAGGTAAAATGAAGTTTATAATGTGCTTAACACAGTTTTAGTAAATATGAGTTCTGTCCTTGGGGGTCGCTTAGTAACATGTTGGCATTTAAGTACTCCTTCTCTAGGAAATAAAATCTTACACAAACTAAGATTGCGTATTAATTTTAATTCTCCATAAATGTCATAACCCTGTGTAAATAAGAATACACCTCTAACCAGACATAAAGTGTTACAAGGCAGTTTTAAACCACAGGTGAGAAATCTGGTGATGAGGAGCTAATACAGAATGATAGATAGACTTCATCCATGAGAAAGAAGTAAAGGAAGGAATTGGCAATAAAATGTCGCAGCTGTAGCCCAGATGAAGTGCCGAAAAACAGAAAGAAAAAGAATGAGTGGAAAAGAAACCACCACTGACAAGGACAGTGTAGACTTGGTTGATTATCTTTTGAGCTCCAATGTTTATTCTCAGGAAAGTGGAAACAAGACAAACAGGAAATGTGGGAAGAGAGGCAGCGTACAGAGTGGGTGACAGAGTTGCTGTTTACTGGTGAGGTGAGCCTTGTTCCCAGAGCAGCAAAGGTCCAGCCCTGGCTCCAGGCTTCAGCAGTTAACAGTACCCTGCCCTCCTGCTGCTCTCCCAGGACGTTCCCCAAAGCCCTATCATGGCAACACAGTGTACTTCATGGCAGGAGCTTTCCAGATTTCCTGAATTTCACAAACAGACATCAGACATTCACTCTCTTCCCAGGGAGAAAAGTAGGTTTGAGTCACATCCACTGGCTCTCTGCTGTCTGGGAAGGAAACAGTAATTAAAGCAATTGTACCTGAAGTGTTGTCCATCAGGGAGAACCACAAAATGGCAATGTTCATTTCAAATCTAGATATGCAAATGTTATATGACTATGACAAAAACATGACCCAGAGAGTGTTGATTAGTATTATAATTATATTCTTTAATATACAAAAGTAATATAGATTACATTTATAGCATTGATAGTAACAATTAGTGATATTACATTATAATTGCAATTAATATATTACATTAATAATAATATTAGTATTGCAGTCATATTGATAATTATTGTAAAAGAATATATTAGTAATGCATATCATTAATATTACTATAACAAACACATTATTGGTGAGAATTGTGTTAATTTCTTCTCAGACCTCCTCAAAGTCTACTAAACGCAAGTAAAACTCTAGTCTTGACATTCATCTCCAGGAGGATGGAAGCCTGGAATTTCCAAAAATGATTCTCTAGGACTTTTTTTCCTTTTTTCTTTCTTTCTTTCTTTCTTTCTTTCTTTCTTTCTTTCTTTCTTTTTTTTTAATTAGGAGAGCTCTTTCACAGGTTAACATGCACTAATGTTTGCAAACACTGAATTGAAACAATAGAAATGTAGAAATGACTGTGAGAATTTGTCTCAACTAGTGGCATTATAGTGTATGTCCAGAATGGTGACCAGTCTCCTAGAAAAGTAGACAAGACATTCTCACAATCAGCTGAAGGAAGACTCAACTCATTTCAACCCATTTTCTACGTCCCACATAGTAAACTTAAATAATGTGCATTAGAATGTTTAAAATATTCCTTCCTTCAGTAAACTAGAAAACAGGTAAAATTAAGCATTTTTTTCTTCTTTTTTTTTATTTATTAATTGCATTGCATTATGTGACACAGTTTTATAGGCACTGGGATTCCCCCCACCCTTTTCCAAACCCCTCCCCCCATGGTACACTCCTCCACCCTGTTGCATTACCACAGTTCAAGTTCAGTTGAGATTCTTTCATTGCAAGCATATACCAAGCATAGAGTCCAGCATCTTATTGTCCAGATAAGTTCAATGGCTTGTTGGTGAGACCATCTCTGGTTTGAAGGTAGAGCCAGCAGAGTATCATCCTGATCGATTAAAAGTCCCAACATAACATCAGCAACAATTTATAACGTTGTGGAATTAAATGATACAGTATTGAGTAACCAATATGCTAAAAAAAAATGCAAGTTCTTAACCACATCCTGTAACTTCTCCATTGACATTTCAATTTCAGTTTATATAGAATCAGGTTCTATACACCTAAAATGGCTATAGATTACTATTCAGCGGTCTTGTGTCTATTTTCATTATAGTATTTAGCATTTTATAGCGTTGAAGCATAACTTTGTTGAACCTGGCTTTTTTGGGGTAGTCTAAACTGGCTTATAACTCTAACAAGATATTTGTCAACAGTTTAGGTGCAGAGCAGTTTTAGGAGGGGTGTGCAGAGAAATCTTCAATACCCTAGTGAGGAGTAACTAATCTTTGTGTCCCACCTAGTAATGTATAAGTGAATCCACGCTCACCGTTTCCTTTCTGATTCTAAGCTTTCCTTGTTGTTCTCTGTCTATCTATTCTAGACTGTTTGCTTGTTTGTTTGTTTGTTTGTTTTGAGGGAGCTCACTTGATGCCAAAAGCAGGATGTACCACTGGAAGTTTTCACTGACTGAGCACCTGTTAGGTGCTGGTCCTGTACTGCTTACTGGCTGATGATTCCCAATCCCCGTACCTCACTTGTCATGGCAACTCATCCAAGACTGCATGACCAGTAAGCAGGAAAGGTAAATGCAGCATCTAACCCCCATTGCTTCCCAGAACCCCTATGCTTCTATTAGGCAGCTCCCAGAGAAGCCCCATGCCATACAAGACAGACCTCTGAATTCACTTGTCCAAGTCCCAGTATTCTTACCTAATTACACCACACTCTGTGGAAGATATCTCCAATTGTCTTTGGTTGCTGTTTCACAATTGCTTCTGCCTGGACTAGAGATCTTTTTCTCCTTCTGTGTAAGGCTTAGCTTTGGAGGCAGACTGACCCATAAGCAAACCCCACCTCAGCCTTTACATGACCTTCATCAAACTATCACCTCTTTGTGTTTTGGGTTTTAATCTATAAAATGGGGAGAACTACACTACCTCACAGGAGTCCTTTAAAAATGTTTTACTTATTTTAATGAAAAGGCAGGTGTACAGAGAGAAGAAACAGAGAAAGATCTCCCATTCACCAGTTCACTTCCTAAATGTCTGCAACAGCCAGAGAGGAGCTGATTTGAAGCTAGGAGCCATAAATCTTCCTCCAGGTCTCCCAGCAGGTACGGGGTCTTAAAGCCCTGGGTCATCCTCCACCTGTAGTAGAGAATAAGCCAATCAAGCTGCTGTGTTGAGCCCAGGACTCCATTTTAAAATGAAGTAACTTCAGCATGGTAAGCTTTCTGTTGAAGGATGTGATCTATCTTCAGGGCTGTGACCTGCAGTCAGTTATGTGTTTGATCCATAATGAGTCTCGACCTTGACCTGGCCCCAATGGGCCATTATTCCCATCTTCAACTGGGTCTTTTGAATCCAGTCCTGTTTAAACGAATAGCCTCAGTTCCTGGACAGGAAATAACAGAAGACAAAGAGAGGATGAGAGTGGGAGGTGGCCATCGTTGACTTCAAAATTTAAAAATTGTCACATATATGCCAGGTTCTCAGCTCATCTGTCAAACTCCCAAGGGTGCACTTCAACCAATTTCTTCATGATAACAACGAGTTGTCCCTGCAAGCTGCTGGTCTTTTCATCACTGAGGAGTTGCAGTCAAAGCCATCTGCTCATGAGAGATAAATGAATCTCTATTGTTAAGTCAAGATAAACTTGCCTCTTCTCAACAGGATTTCTCTGTTACCCAAACTTTCTACTCTCTAAGAAACTCATCTTATTGCTCCAAGATACTTTTTCTAACACTTTGCACTGATTCCTTTCTTGCTTTGCATTCGTCTTCCTCTTGGTTAAGGGATCTGCAATACATTCTCCTTAACTTGTTTAAAAGCAGAATTTCTTTGCTGATTAATTGACATGTGAATGATTATCTCTCAATTTAGATGACATGCAGGTGAGCCACTAGTCAGAAATCCCAGCGAGCATAGTTTCTGCTTTCTTGACTTCAGTCCAACTCTTCTTTAGCTAATAAAATCCCATGCATATAGGTTGTTTCTTGGTAAATTATGTCAAAATACTAATGCACTTAAAAGCTTTCCAGATAACTGCACCAACAGCTTTCATTATGCCCAAATGTTATTGTGGCAACTTAGAAACCCTCACAAATTCTGGCATGCACAGTGCTCAGTGATCATGATAGGAGAGATCACTTCTACCACACAGACCATGGAGAACACCACATTATTTCTCCAGGCAGCTGCCTGAGCTTGAACCTCAACAGAAATCCAATAATATAATGACAGGGTTTCAAAAAAGGCATCTATTTCCTTCTGGCTTGTCCTGCTAACAGAGCTTTCCTAAAGCAATAGGCTCAGGATGTTTTCAACATTTCAAAGAATAAAGTCAGCTCATGTGTAAAGCAGTCACTCTGAAATTCTGTGCATGATTCCAGAATGGAAGCCAG
Organism: Ochotona princeps; assembly: GCF_030435755.1. NCBI lineage: Eukaryota > Metazoa > Chordata > Mammalia > Lagomorpha > Ochotonidae > Ochotona > Ochotona princeps. Next base: position 107,765,813 of record NC_080834.1, on the reverse strand, counting down.
ATCCAAGGTGACAACTGCCAGGTGAAAACCACAGAAGCAGAATATTATGCAATTTGATTTCAAGGCAGAATGTTCTACATCCTCAGATCGCCAGCCAGACAAAACATCTGTGAGGAACAAATCTGCGTTTAGACGTTAAAGGTCCTTCACCTGTAAATGTTATAGGGAAGTTGTGAATGTTGAAAGCTGAAGCCTTCAACATATTTCTTCAAATTATAATTTAAGCAATTGAATTTCTGCAAATAGCAATATTAGCCACTTTTGATAGCAATTTTATAGACTCTTAAAATGTTAGTGTCAGGATATCCATGAGAAACTTTCTAGTATAGCTCCCTCTGTTTACAGATAAGTGGAAACTCACAGGACTGCACTGGTTGTTGAAGCTCAGGCCGTTGGCTAGTATCAGAGCCACGACATGGCCCCAGAGTCAGGCAATCACTGTGCTCTGTAGCCAGGCTTACCTGCACACTCTGATCTGTAACAAAAGCTACGTGTGTACTTTAGGAGTGAACTACCCCTCCTTAGAATGAACTGAATAACTCCTAACTCACAGGAGAGTTAGTATCAGTTAACAGATTCACTGGTAACAAGATGTCCAGAGGGTTTACACAAGTACTGAGTACAAGATACCTGCCCTGTATACCATAAACTCACTGAATGGCACTTATCATTCAGGCACTGTTCCAGCAGTGAACCAGCGGCTGGAAGGACTTTCTCTATCTCTCCTTCTGTACCTCTGACTTCTCAGGTAAAATAAATGTACCTTTAAAAATTATATCAAACAAAGTATGAAAGCATTGTATTTACCGATGCAAAATATAACCATAACAAATAGTAGTTGATCATGTGTTATGCTAAAGATGAATCATCTCATTTAGCCTTTTTTAAGAATAGGTTTTATTTTTTATTTGTTTGAAAGGCTGAGTTACAGAGAGAAGAAAGAGAGAGAGAGGGAGAGACTCTTATCCACAGGTTCACTTCCCAAATGGCATCAACAGCCAGGGCTGGGGCAGGTCAAAGTCAGGAACCTAGAGCTTCTCCAAGTCTCGCCCATGGGTGGAGGGTCCAAACACCTGGACCTACTTGCATTTGTAGGAAGCTGGGTTAGAAGTGGAACGGTCAAGACTCAAACTTGTGCCCACATAAGATGCTGGCATTACAGGCAGAGGCTTAGCTTCCATTGCCATACCAATACCCACTAAACATGTACAGTACAATAATCCTAACCTACTTAAAGTATCCTGGATTGGTCATGTTATAAAATGGATTAAGCCATAGCTTACAATGTCAGCCTCTCTTGAGCCTGGTGCCATAAACTAGTGGCTAAATCTTCGCCTCAACAATCGCTGATCCCATTTGAGCGCCAGTTCATGTCCTGGCTGCCCCACTGCCCATCCAGCTCCCTACATATGGGCTGGGAAAGCAGTTGAGGATGGCCCAAAGCCCTTGGGACCCTGAACCTGTGTGGGAGATCCAGAGGAAGCTCCTGGATCAGCTCAGCTCTGGGCATTGTGGCCACTTGAGGAGTGGACCAGCAGATGGAAGGTCTTTCTTTGTTTTTTCCTTCTCTGTTTTAATCTGACTTTCCAATTTTAAAAAAGTGAATTAAAAAAAATGTTTACAATGTCAGCCTCCTATATAGACATCTGTACAAGTCCCTGTTACTCCATTTCTATTCTAGCTCCCTGCTAATAGCCAACTGCTTGGGCCCCTGAATCCATGCGAAAAACTCAGATGAAGATCTGGGCTCCTAGTTTAGGCCTGGCCTAACCCAAGGTGGTGTATCATTTGGGATGAATTTGGGATAATGAAAGAGCAGATAGAAGATTCTCTCTCTCTCTCTCTCTCTCACTGTTTCTCTCTCTGGTCCTCTTTTTTCTATTTCTCTGTAACTGCTTCTCAAATAAATAAGTCTTAAGGCTTGCCTTGTGGCACAGTAGGCTAAGCCTCTGTCTTCAGTGCTGGCATCCCATATTAGCACAGGTTCATGTCCTGGCTTCTCCACTTCCAATCCAGCCAGCCCTCTGTTTATTATCTGGAAAGGTTGTAGCAGCTGGTTCAAGTCTTTGGGCCCCTGCATTCACGTGAGAGTCCCAGAAGAAGCTATAAGTACATGACTTCCAGTTGGCTCTGCTCCAGCCATTGAAACCATTTGGGGAGTGAATCAGCAGGTTGAAGACCCCTCTCTTTCTCTCTTTCTCTCTTTCTCCTTTTTTCTATAAATCTGCCTTTCAAATAATAAAAAATAATCTTTAAAAATAAATAAGTCTTGAAATCTGACAGGAAAGAGCTGGTGTGGATTGGCTCATGCCTCGCTGGGGGGACACAAAGATTAGTTACTCCTCACCATGGTGTTGCAGATTTTCCTGCACACCCCCCACAAAAAAAAAAATGTTCTGCACCTTAAACATCGACAAATATCTTGTTAGAGTTACAAGCCAGTCTAGATTATCCCAAAATCTGCCAAGACCAGCAAAATTATACTTCAACACAACAAATGGCTAAATACTAAAATAAAATAGACACGAGACAGCTGAATGGTACCTTATAGACATTTTAAGGTATATAGCAGCCGGTCCTGTATATAAACTAAAATTGAAATGTCAATGAGCTAATCCATAGGTTGTGGTTAGGACTTGCTTTTTTTTTTTAACATACTGGTTACTCAAAACCATGTCAATTCCATAATATTGCAAATAGCTGTTGATGTTATATTGGGACTCTTAATTGACTGTGATGATATTCGACCAGCTCTAACTTCGGACCAGAAATGGTCTCCCCAAGAAACTGTTCAACCCATCTGGACAATAAGTAGCTGGACTCTATGCTTGGTATATGTTTGCAAGGAAAGAATCTTGACTGAATTTGAACTGTAATACTGCATCAAGGTGGAGGAATCCACCAGGGGGGAGGGGAGGGGGAAGGGTGGGGGATTCCCAGAACCTATGAAACTGTCACATAATGCAAAATAATTAATAAAAATATATATAAAAAAATTAAAAAGTAAATAAGTCTTTTTTAAAAAAGTACCAACAAAAATAAATAAATGATTACTATTTAAAAGCAGCAAAAGGTTGTCCAGTGTTTGGGTGCCTGCATCCACAGAAAAGATCCAGACTAAAGTCTAAGTTATGGTTTAAACCTGGTCCTAGTCAGGGCCATTGTGGTCATTTAGGGATTGAACCAGCACATCGAATACTTTTTCTATCTCTCTCTGTTCCCCTCTTCTCCCTTTCTGCGACTTTTCCATTTAAATTAATAAACATTTTTAAGAAAAAAATCAAATTTCAAAAAACAAAATGAATTATTACCACTTAGAGATCACAAAACATGTTTAAGAAAAGTAGCTTGGTCATATGATATACCAGGCATCCATTGTTATTTACAAACCTACCCCAAAATATAATCATTTACAGCAACAATCATGAACTTGGTCCAGTTGTTTTGGCTGCCACTGAACTGGGTTCTGCTCTATGTGACATTAGTAGGACCTTTCTGTCCATGTGATTTCAAGGAAACTAGTCTAGATTTAATCACTTGCTAACAAAACGATTCACAATGAGCAAGAACAGAGGGCAACCCGCAATAACCATACTTCAAATTTCTCTTTGTATCACACTATGGCTGTCCAAAGTCTAGAGTCCAAAGGTAATTGGGTTCAGAGAATTCCACAAAGGTGTGCATGCTTTTTACCACCACACCACATCTGCCTGCACGAAAATTTCCCCTAATATTTTCTAGAGGATGTCAGCTTCTATTTTAATCTTTTTTTTTTTTTTTAAGATTTACTTTATTTTTGTTTAAAGGCAGACATTTTACAGAGGAAGGAGAGACCTAGAGAGTGGTCCCCTATCTGCTGGTTCACTCCTTAAATGACCACAGTGGCCAAGGCTGACCAGATGTGAAGTCAGGAGCTTCCTCCAGGTCTCCCACATAGGCGCAGGGCCCAAAAACCTGAGCCATCCTTTCTGATTTCCGAGGTAATTAGCAGAGAGCTCAATGGGAAGTGGAGCAGAGGGGACATGAATTGTCATCCATAAGAGATACCGGGGTTTGCAAGTGGAGGATTAGCATGCTATACCACCATGGCAACCTTTCTCCTTTAACTCTTAACCTGCCACCTCCAAAAAAATGAAAACTATCTTAATCTCATCTCCAAATGGTTCCTTTTTGATTTTGAAAACCCTATGAACCTTGTGATAGGTTTAACAGAGTATACATTCAGGGCAGATTCTTTATCCCTCAAGTCATTTGTTATTAGAAAGAAGTGAACTTTACATAATCCCCCTCTGATGACTTAGCTGATACCAGAAACAGCATCAACACACTGAAAGATAACACCCTTTCCGGATCTTGTATAACACTTCATTGCCAACACAGGACTTTCAAAGTCAGCAGAAAGCTCATGCTTTCAGGCTTTCACTATGGGCATCTGGGAGCCAGTGAAGAAGAAAAACGTGCTTAAAGGGTATTAAAATGGTGTGGGAAACCTCCAGGAGATCCTGAAGGCAACAAGACTCACTAGCAGATTATGGAACAGGCCTACAGAGGTATTGGCAGTGGAAAAGAAATGCGCTTCACACACAGGCAGAATGTGGTCCTGGTGACTCTGGAGAGAAGGGAAGCCGGGGTTAGGGGCTGGATGGTAGAATTCAAGGGCATACCTCCATTACCTTGAATGTCCCTGGACTAGGCACCTCTCAGTTTACACAGTGCTTTTACATTAAAACCTGCCAACAACATTCACAAGTGAGGGCTGCTCATGCTCATTCAGAGTTCTGCATGTACACGGGATCCTCAGAAACTCACAGCTGGACCTTTGAGTGCTTTAGGTGGGGGAGGTTAATGGTAGTTAAATAGGAAGAGACTATGAACAGGATCATACGGGTGGTTTAGAAAGATCTCTCAGACAAGAGAGAGACATGGGTTAGAGGAAGCAGAGATGATAAGCATGGCTACTGTCTGGTGTCCTTTACTGAAATCTAGCTGAAAGGCTGTCAAAGTTTGAGTCTATGTGTAACAGGAGGCCTGGCTAGGAAACCAAACAATCTCTGTGTGGCTTCCTGTTTGTTACAGAGGTGTTTTTCCCTTTCATCAGGAATGGTTGGATAATACAGGAAGGAACAAGATTTCTCTCTGCCAAGGGTGCTCTGCACCCAGAGGATCAGTAAAGGCCTCTCCATTTCGAAAGTCTTTATAAATCTATCATAGGTGGGAAAAAAAAAGGAAGAGAGGGAGGAGGAGGAGGTGATGGGGAGGAAGGAAGAAAGAAATAAATTGCTTTGTAGCATAAACAATAATGGCATCCTTCTCAGCGGCAATAATGGAAGAAAATTAATGTAGCATTAGATGAAGCTCCATTAGTGTAATTGTATACTGGACGTCCTAAAGAGATATATCATACAGACAATCTTTATCATCATCAAAATCCACCTAAAGAAAAGAACAAAGGAAATAATTTTGATAAAACATTTTGCCCTGAGCAAGAAGTGTACTTCATGTATCATACATGAGAAAGATGATTGTTCGATATAAAATGGAACTGTGGCCTTGCTGTAAGACTGTTCATTACTTAATGCCACTGAAAGTAAATTAATGGACTCCCAAAAGGTATAAAATTCATTCTGGCTTGTGGCATTTGTTTGCTGACAGAGGGGTTTAAGAAGAACTTTTCATGTGGTTAGATAAACAAAGAACTTAAAGGAATTCCCAGCGACCGTTAAGGTTTTACAAGGGACACTTCTATAGAAAGGATTCATTTCAATGAGAGGTCACACCTCTGAAAGGGTTTGTTAACACTGCGGTTTTCAGTAATAGTTATTTTTATTGTAAATTTCCCTGAAAAAAATCAACATTTGCTTTAAAAAAAAAAAAAGCAATAAATCACCATATATCCTAAATTGACCATCCTACAAAAGGAAAGATTTTTTTTCAAGCTTAATACTCCATCAAAACTAAAGTCCTTACGTAGCATAAAGGCTCATCAGAGTGTCTCCCTGGCACGTTTTCTGTCATTCAGAACTAGATATCTTTATGAATAACTTATCTTCACATAGTTTTTTTCCAAGATTTATTTATTTTTTATTGGAAAGTCAGATTTACGGAGAGAAGGAGAGACAGAGAGGAAGATTTTCCACCCACAGGTTCACTACCCAAGTGGCCACAATGGCCAGAGCAGAGTCAATCCAAACCAGGAACCACGAACTTCTTCCTGGTCTCCCAGGCAGGTGCAGGGTCCCAAGATTTTGAGCCATCCTCGACTGCTTTCCCAGGCCAAAAGCAGGGAACAGCAAGGGAAGGTGCTCATATGGGATCCTGATACATGCAAGGCAAAAAATTTAGCCACTAGGCTACCTCACTGGGCCCCACAATGTTTTGCAATTTATATTTCCCCTATATATTTAGATGCTCTTAATGATCTTGAGGTTAGGCAGAACAAACATTAGTCCTGTAGTTTCACCAAACACAAATTTCAGTTTCAAAGAATTTAAGTGATCTGTTTGAAATTAGGAGTTGCCCTAATCATTGGCAGCAAACATGACAGGAACACTTTCTGCCCTCGGGGCTTATTTTCTAGAATAAGAGATTCTCCTAACACATGTCAGTAAATAAATATGCAACATAATGCAAGAAAAATTGTAAGTGGTGAGACTGAGGTCATATAAGCCAACTGTCTCAAAGACTTCTCTAGCGCCTTTCCATCAGTCAAAATGCTACATAGCATAATCACACAACGCTAGGCCTTAGAAAGGTAACTTTCAAACCTAGTTGGTAGATGCTTAGATGATGGCAATCACTAGATACAAGCATGATTCACTGAGAAAAAGAAAGAGCAACAGATCATCCAAATTGAAAGAGATGGGTGAAGATGATGCTGTCTACATTATAAAAGCCATCTCAAATCCTTTTCTAAGAACCAGGTTGGCAAGTAAACATATACACAACAGTTTCATGAATACTCTTGGCAAAATAAACCTTTAGCACACACACACACACACACACACACACACACAAAACCATGGCTATTGCCAGTTCACTAAGTACTTTCCAGCGGAATCCTACATCCTGAGCAACACTTAACACAGTTATTTAAATCAACATGTCAACAATTTGTTGATAAAACTAACATATGAGAAGGGGATGCATTCAGGGGGTGGGGTGATTTAGAGGTTGAAAAGACCTAACCAGTATCTTACTTCACTCTAAGCTGAGTGGATCATTCAGTTACAAACTGTTTAGCAATTACTTGCCAGGAAAGAAGTGCTGTGATAAATCCCAAAACCAAGTGAAGCTCTTGGCTCTCTGAGGGCTCCTGTGAGCACACCCTGCTGTTCTAATTATCATGCTGTCATGAGCTACATTATATACCCCCAAATTCATGTGTTGAAGTCTTAGCTTCCACTATTGTATATCAGAGTGCAATTATATTTAGAGATACACTGTTAAAGGAGGAAATTAAGTCAATATGAAGTCATTAAGGTAATCCCTCATCCAATCAAATTGATGTCCCTATTTAAAAAAAAAAAGACACAAGTACTCCGGGTGCTATGGTTTCAAGGTGTCCTCGCCAAAACTCAGTTTATAACATTAAGAGTTGGGGTAAGGAAGGTGACCTTTAAGAGATGAATAGGCTGGGAGAGCTCTTTTGTGACTAGGATGAAGGTTTTAGGTTTCATATTGCATTGTGCTCACTTGTCCTTCTGCCTTCTGAAGATACATCCACAAAGTCCCCACGAAACACCGGAGGCTGGCACCTTGGCCAGCTGGAAACTTCTATCATTTGTAAACTTTCCAGCCCAGTGCATTTTGTTGTAAGGTAGGAAACAGACATAGTGACCAAATACAGACAAGGAAAGAGGATTTAGAAGAGCACAATACCCTTGCTACACGGATCTTAGATTTCCAGCCTCCAAGATTATGAAAACAAAGTATTTTCTGCTGGTTAACCACCTAGGCTGGTGTACTTGATCATGACAAGCCTAGTACATTAATATACAGTCCCATCAGAACCTGTGCTATCTGAGGCTTCTGCCCCCAAAGCCACACTCCTACAAGTCAGCTTTGTACCCACGCAGACAGGGCAGCAGCCTCTGTGGAAAGGTTTACAAGAAATGTTAAGGCAAAAGTTATCTCTTCAGTCCCTGGACATTATGTCTGGGGAAAATGTGTGTCCATTTTTGCACAAACAATGCTTTCTGTACGCAGACCAGGCATGCCGTGTTAGACTCCCTCACAGACATCCACAGACAACCCACTCATGAGAAAAGGATCTTTCTTTGAATTTGCTAACTCACTTGTGCACTGAGTTACTGAACAGACATTTACTCCTCCTGCTCTGTAGCAACCTTTTCTGGGCCGTTTCTCACTTACTACTCTGTGGAGCAAAGTGGGGCTGCGGCTGGGCAGTGGCATGGGTGACACGGAGGCAGTTACCAAGAGAAGCTGCCTAGCAGAGCTTTCCAGGAAATGGACAACTACTTTTTTTTTTTTTTCGGAAAGTCAAAGTCATAAAGTAACCACAGTGTATTGAAGGAAAACAAAGGAGTTTGCTGTGGCTAAAATACAAGAGCCATGAACTAGATAAATTTGGGTGGAATATAAGGCCTTTACCGCCACCCTGGAGAATTTTGTCATCACCGTGTACCTAATAGAGAACCTGCTGAAGCTCTAAAGGATGTATGATGTGGAATTAACTTCAAAATTACAACCCTGCCAGAAGTCAGTTTAGTCAGGAGCAGGAAAGAGAAATATGAGGAAACTGAATGTGAAAGGTCTTTAGAGTCTAGAGGTAAAAATCTCATAATTCACTGGGCTCTGAAGTCAGGAATGTATCAAGGTAAGACTATTGCTGCAGTGTCTGAGTCTGAATTACAACCCGCCCCCCCACACGGTCATGGCAGAAAGGTGAGCAGATCCAAATCCAATGTTAATAACCAGCACAAAAATAAACCTCTTTTAATTACCTAATTTTCTTATGTCTTCTGTTCTTCAATGCAAAGTGACAATAACCATAAATGGTATATATGTTACCACAACTATAAAAAGAGTCACCTAACGCTTCATACAATGGCACATTTCTATTACCAGATCACAGGAGCAGCATATTCATTTTCCCTTTAGTAATGAAGCTCTCATCTCTGGAGGCCTAAGTCATAAAAAGATATTTACTAAGCCTAGTGGAGTTTCCTTCATTTCTTACGAGAAGAGAGGTGCAGGGGGGAAATCTATGCCAAATGTAAAGTTAAGGTCAGGGGACAGGTGAGGAATGAGATGAAAATCCTCACTGACTGTTCCAATGAAGAGGATAGGTGGTAAAATAGGAAAAAAGAAAGTTACACAGGCTGGAAGGAAGCACCCCTTTCAAGCACAGACAAAGATGGATGGGCACATGACCTGCAAGGGAATTCAGGACTGCTTCTCTTATTTTATAAATAGCAGGTGCTACTTTTTATTGCATTCCTAAAATAGCCTGCCTGTTAACAGAAGAGAGCAAATGAAGTGTATCCGGATTTCGTCGATGAAAATAATTAACCTTCAGCAAAGAAAGAGGAGAGGGCAGAAGTATGAGGTTGTGAAGGTAATAACTGGAAACATTAAAGCAGGGATCCAAATGCCGACCTAACAGCATCATGGACACTGCAGTGACTGGGGGAAGGGGGAACTTTAAACCAAAGGAAGGAGATTGTATTTTGACAAATGTTGGCAGAGCCCACCTTGGATGTAGCATGTTATGCTACATTCTACACATGATTCAAAGCTGTGTTAGGGGCCAGCTCAGTTGTCCAGGAATTTCACATTCAGAGGAAGTGATTCTGCAAATGCGTTGCTACCTGTAATATAGGGCAGGATATGAGATATGCTGCAAGATATGAAGACAAACTCTCAGAGTGAGAGGAAAAAGGAAACCTGTAGGAAGGCAGCATAGAAGGAGTCGTTTTTGATAGGGATCTTAAAGGATGAGCAGCACTGAGTCCATTCAGAAGATGAAGGAGATGAGCAATCGAAGGAGGCCATGTCTCAGAGGGCACCGCATACAGCAGCAGCAAACCAGAGATAAGGGAAAACGATGGGAAATGTAGGCGCAGTCAAGAAAAACTTACCTCTAGGTGTCCACATCAGGTTTATGCCCATTCTTCCAGATTACAAAAAAAAAAAAAAAAAAAAAAAAAAAAAAAAAAAAAAAGAAAGAAAAAAAAAGAGGGGAAATAGTTGAATTTTCCTATAAGAAAGGAAGATGCAACACAAAAATATCACCCTCTTCATACCCACTCACATGGAGCCAAACACACCACCACTCCCTACATTGCAGTTTAGCAAAGAAAAGGAACACTTCCCTAGCAAGAGTTTTGCTTCCCTCCTGATGTTTTTTTGGCGGGGTGGCGCTGGCTGTCCTGTGTCCTGTAGGATGCCTGGCAGACTCACCAGGCTCTACCCACTGGATAGCATGAACACTACTCATAACAAATCAAACACCAGAGAAACGAGAGTCATTAAAGAAAACAAGCAAACAAGTGCTTCTCACTGAAAGAGTCCTTAGAAATCTAACTAAAGTGATAACAGTAACACCAGTTCTATCTGCCAGTGTCCTAAAGCCTTTATTAAACAAGGCGATTTCAGAAAACTCAAGGGAAGGTGGAATGACAAGGGAAGTCTACTTTGGTACAAAAGAGGCTTTGAAAATTTATATGTTTTGTTATTTTATGATACAGTTCCATAGGCTCTTGGATTTTCCTTCCCCCCTTCCAATTCCCCACCCCAAACTGATTTCTACTGTTATCATTACAATACTATAGTCCTTTATAAACAGTCCTAAGTCCATCATTCTACTACTTAAGTGCATCCTGAAATGGCAAATATGGACAATGGCAGAGAGTCCAGCATCCTATTGACAAGATATATTTAATGGTTTTATTGGAAGTCCATCTTTGATCTACAAGTAGAGACATATACTACATTGTATCCTCATACCTGGATATGATAGTTTCTATACATAGTTATTATACATCCTGTTAAATGAAAAGCCATAAAACAAAATGAACAACAGAGAGAAAAAATAGAAAATTTACAACAACATGAAGTTAAATAACATACTACTGAATGACCAATGTGTCACTGAAGAAATGAAAATAAAATGTCTTCTTGAAGCAAATAATGCTACCGTGTCAGTGAAGAAATTAACAAGAAAAAAAACTTTTTGAATGAATGAAAATAAAAACAAAAAAAATTTCAAAACCCATGAGATGTAGTGAAAGCAGTATTGAAAGAGCTATTGAGGTTGTATTTTGCAGGAAAGCAGCCTTAGATCAGAGAGAACATTTGATATTTGTCTTTTGGGGATTGACTTATTTCACTGAGCATAATGGTCTCTAGTTGGAACCATCTAGTTGCAAATGGTATAATTTCATTCCTTTTAATGGTTGAGTACTATTCCGTGCAGTCAATATATCACAGTTTTTTATCCACCCCTCTTTTGACAGGCATCTGGGTTGTTTCTATGTCTTCAGTATTGTAGATTGTGCTGTTGTAAATATAAGATTACAGATACCTTTCTCATATGCAGATCTATTTCCTTTGGATATATTCCCAGAAGTGGGATAGCTGGATCATATGGCAGGTCAGTTTTTATTTCTCTTAGCACACTTCATACTGATTTCCACATTGGTTGTACTAGTCTACACTCCCACTAACAGTGAAGGAGGGTAACTTTCTTCCCAAATCCATGCCAACAGTTGTTTTTGTAGAGTTCTGAATGTAGGCCAACCTCACTGGAGTCAGGTGGAAGATCAATGTGGTTTTCATTTGTATTTCCCTGACAGGGAGCTTGAGCATTTTTTCATGTCTCTTAGCCATTTGAATTTGTTTTTTTTCTTTTTTTTGAAAAATGTCTGTTCATTTCCTTTACCCAATTCTTCACAGGGCTATTTGCTTTGCAGTTGCTGAGTTTCTGAAGCTCTTATAAATTCTGGATATTAGTCCCCTATTGGTTATATAGTATGCAAATATTTTCTTCTATTTCTTCCATTTTTTCCACTTTGTTGATCATTTCTCTTACTGTATAGAAGCTGTTTAGTTTGATGTAGTCCCATTTGTTTATTTTGGCTTTGTCTGCCTGTGCCTTTGGTGATTTTTCTGAGTAGTCTTTCCCAATTTGTATTCCTTGGAGAGTACTTCCCATGTTTTCCTCCAATAGTTCGGTGATATCTGGGTGAAGATTTAGGTCTTTGATCAATTTGAGCTGATTTTTGAATAAAATGCAGGTTTTGCTTCTTATCTCTACAGGCTACTTATCCAATTGTCAAAAACAGCATTAATTGAAGAAACCAGGCTTTTCCCCCGGATTATTAGTTCTCTTGTCAAGAATTAGTTGGCTCAACATGTGTTGGCTTTTTTCTGGTATTTCTGTTCTGTTTCATTGATCTTCTCTGTTTCTTGACCAGTACCAGACTGTTTTGATGACCACTGTCCTATAGTATGTCTTGAGGTCTGGAATTGTGACTCCTCCAGCCTGATTATTATTCTTCAGGATAGCTTTGGATATTTGTGGTCTCTTGTGTTTCCAGATAAACTTTTGTGTCATCTTTTCTATTTCTGAGAAGAGTGTAATTGGGATTTTGATTGGAATTGCATTGAATTTGTATATTACTTTTGGTAATATGGACATTTTGAGGATGTTGACCCTGCCAATCCAGGAACACAGTAAGTTTCTCCATCTTTTAATGTCTTCTATTTCTTTTCTGGTGTTTTGTAATTTTCATCAGAGAGGTCTTCCACATCTTTGATTAGATTAAATCCAAGGTATTTGAGATTCTTTTCTGCTATTCTAAAGGGGACTGTACTTACAATTTCTTTCTTAGCCATGGAGTTATTTGTGAATACTAGTGCCATCTATTTGTGTTCATTAATTTTGTATCCTGCTACCCTGCCAAATTCTCCAATGAGTTTCAATAGTCTTTTGATTGGGTATTTTGGTTCTTCTGTAAAATCCAGGTCTGGCTTCTCCATAGTACTCTTTGAAGACCTCTATTGATCCTAGAGAGATTAAAAATTAGCTAAATAAATTTGCCTGAAGATTATGGCTCATTTTTCCACTGATGACAGGGCTGCACAACAGGCCCCAATCCTTATAAATTAAGTGCAATTACTGCATTTTGCAGGTAATGAAACCAGGACACAACATCACTCAGTTCTTGGGTACTGGATCCTGATTTGAATCAGGTCACCTGATTCCTGACTGAGAGACCCACTGCACTATGCTACTTTTTCTGCAAAGCAACTCAGTGTGCTTGTGCTACAAGGAAGCTGAGGCTGAGAGAAGTAATGAGAAATCCCTAAGGTCACTCCTTTATTAACAGCTACACTGGAGCTAAAATCCAGATCTTCAGACTCATTTTTCAAATGTCTTCTAGTACCCAGAGCCCCTTAGTGAAACGCTGAAAGGATACTGCTTCCTCCTATTGGGAACCTTAGGTATGAAAGTGGTTGGAACAAGTAACAGGTGACATTATTGTGATATATACATATATATACACACACATATATAACAATGTATATATATAAACTATATATATAACAGTGTGTGTATATGTGTATATATATATATGAAAAATATGTATAAAGCAAAACTACATTATTGAGTCTTCCAAAACCATAGCTTTAAGTTTTTTAAATTCCTCTCCTCCAATATGGAACTGACATTGGAATAGAAAGCTGTTTCAAGTTCAGTCTGATTCTTGTACCAACATTATCAAAATCACATGCACACATATTCACAGAGGCTACAAGAAAATAGTGCCCTTGTTCATGGTCTGAACCCCTGGAAATCTAGGGGTCCTTCTAAAAATTCTAAATCCTATTTAAAGAAAACTTTCTTATGATGCAGGCTTCCAATACAGATTAATTGCACTAAAAGTCTAACCTAAATCTGAGAAAAGGCACTCTCAGTGGCTTTAAGAACTGCCATGAGATGTTTTGACTCAAAGCCTCTCTTAATTGTGTAACCTTCTGACATTTGGAGGAGGAAAGAAGATCCACATACACCACCACCGCCCAACCTCCAGAGAGGCAGTCTGCCCACACATGACAGGTGTTCCCATCTGCTTGGCAGAGAAAATGAGCAGTCTAGACTCATTATTTCAGCCCCCAGTCTGAGAGAAGTGAACTCTGAGCTTAGGGAGGAAACACAAAACACAGGCAGAAGGTGAAATTGATGAGCCACAGCATACTCTGCTGGTCAGTCAAAGGCTGTGGGGCTTAATCCGGGCAGCAAAAGGCTTCATTGCATGAGACAGTAAACATTTTAGCACAGAGCACTTGCTCTGTGACTGTCCTTGTCTGCCTGAAAACATCTTAGGACCCTTCTTCAGTCTGCGTTTATGAAACAGCAGTTCCCATGTTATAAATGAACATCTGTCATATCTGTGAGCTCTTGTTTAATCAACATGTAATACAATAATGTAATCTTTGGTAACAGGAAAGCAATAACCAGCAATACTGTTTCAGTTCATGAGGTAACTATGGAGACGGAGACACTGCATTTCCTAGGCTGTGTATATAGAGAAGTACATTTCTCTGGCTAAGAAAACTTGCAAAGTCTGCTCTACTAATAACAATCAGCATTACTCTTTCATCATCTCCCACTGTGTGTTTAATTGGATCACTAGAGACCAGAGAATCGGCTGCCTCCCAGTATCCTCGCTCTAAAGTGCTGCACTACTGGACTGGCTGATGTGAAAGTAATCCAAACACAATGCTCTATTGCCAGCGTGCATCAGTAGCTAAAATTCAATAAGCAATTTCTATCTTACAGTACTCTACATGCATTTTACATACAAATTCTTAGTTCCTTAGTATGTCCTTACAATGGAGCTGTAAGAGGGTTATCCTTTTGCATGGTGAGAAAATGGGCTTAAATGCCTGTTCTCAGAGTATAAACAGAATGAGGTAGCTGGATTAGAGTCCAGGTGTGAGACTCTAGAAGCAATATTCTTGACCACCCAATGCTACAAATAGCAAATATCCATTGAGCATCAATAAAGGGATCATGTCAGTCTTTATGTTCATGTCTAATAATAGTACCCTTGTTCTCAATGAGTTTCTGATTGATGTAGAAAAGCAAATAAGAAAAAGACAATTGCTGTGTAACTACTAATTTAGTGGAAGATCAAATTTGCTTATGGAAACTCAAAGGAGAGGCACTGAACATACACAAAGATCTGTGTTAACATTGACTTCATGATTTCAGGTACCCATAGTCAATTCCATCATAAGTAATATTTTATTTGAGCATACAGAGATGGATGGTACATCCTGAAATAATGCTTCCAAAAACCATGCTTATGATGAAGAAATTATTTAAGTTCTCAGTGACTTTGACTAGTCTTTGTTTAGTCTTCTAAAACAATAGCTTTGAGTTTTCAAAATTCCTCTCCTCCAGTGATATTGCACATCTCTCTACTGAACCACACCTCCAGACTTGTACCCCAACACCTATAGCTGTTCATAATCTAAATTGAAGGAATCTCACTATTGACCACGATTTCCTGTGACTCTGCCTCATATCTTTCTTATCTTACCAAAATTTATTGGTGACACTGAGATCCACACATCATTGATTGTACTATTCATTCTTTGTCTCTTCTTCCTTCATAGCCTTATTCTACCACCTCTTCCATTCAGCTTCGAATCCATAACCAATTATCTTGATCACTGCTTTGCATGCATTCTCAATTGCCTTGTAGCTCTCATATTTCATCACATTCATCTGGCAAAACCTCAACTATGGGTAAATTCAACTCTCCAGTTATTCTGCACCTATACTCAAGGAGCTAAATATGGCTGCATACAAATATACAATGAAGGACAATTGTCTCACTTTTTATTCATGACCGTAAGTCTCACATGAGCCTAAGGGTATGTATCAAACTTTTCTCTGTTGCCAAGATTAATATTATTCTGCTTCATATATTATAATTTTTCATTTCTAGTCCCTACTCTTGCATCTTTACTCTCAATTGACGGCTTTAATTCCTGTTTCACGGAAGAGGAAAACAGAAAACCATAAAAGAACTTCTTCAAGATCCCACTTGACATCCACCTAGCTTCTGTAACCCACATGTTCTGTCTTTCCTCAGACAGTCAATGGACTGCCAAGGCACCCGTGGGAAAGCAAGCTCTTCACTGCGCACTGGACACTTGGTCAACTCCATGTCGCCCACGCAGGTGCAGGGCCTCAAGGACTTGAGCCATCTTCTTATGGTTTTCCAGTCCTTAAGCAAGGTGCTTGACAGGAAATTGAGCAGCTGGGATTCAAGCCAGTGCCCATATGGGATTAGCCTGCTATGCCACCATGCCAACCCCATAATATTGTTCTTAAAGTCACTTCAATTAGATATTCACACACATAATTCCATTCATTGTTTTCATCAATTTTCCCAATAACTCCTGCTGTTAAAATATTGATTCTCAAGTCTCACTTATTTAGATCCCAGGAATTCTTGCACAATTGCTCTACTTTTCCTTCCTTCACATACTTTTTCTACTTGCTTCAAAAACACCACACTTCTGAGTTTGTGCCCCACTGGCCAGTATGTCTCTCCTCCGTTCATTCCTCATGTTTCTTAGTGCTGTTTTACCCTTCTACACTCACTCCCTGATTGTTTTCATCTGTTGCCACAACTTTAAATAAATAACTTCTCAAATGAAACTTATAACTCTTCACATTCCTATTCTGGACTTTAGATATACAGATCCAAAAGCCTGCTAGACATTTTCGGTTGGGTGTCTATCTAATACTTAGCGTAGTAAATATCTGGGTTTCCTCCAAATGTATTTTGCCCCTAATCATTTCTTTTCTCATTAATGGTAGCTTCTCAACTGTTAAAAACAAATATCCAAAAGACAGCCCTGACTCCTCTCCCTCTAGATTGAATCCATCAACAAATCCAATTGACCTTTCCTTCTCTCCTGGCTCAGTCCAGTTCAGCCCAATGGCCCCCTTGCTCTCTGTGAAGCACGTTGTACCTCGTTCCAGAAAGGGAACTTTTCACTTGCTAATCTTACTTACAACATATATCTCCCAGAATTCTTTGTAGTTAGTTTTGAATTCTCAGTGACACTATTTTCTATAGCCCTTTACTAATTTTCATTTTGTTACAATACGTACTAGCTTCAAACAGTTTATGCATTTCCTGTGTTGACTGATTTAACTGAAGGTAAGCCCCATGAAGGCTGAGATTTTTTTACTGTCTTGAATTGTCAGTGTGGTGTGTCTGGGACACAGTAGTATTCAATAAATATTTGTTAGATGTTCAATAGAAGATGATATAACTTTAAAATATGACTTTGATTTATTTTTAATTCACTTACCAGCATGTCCTATTATAAAAACTATTCAGTATTTAAAAACCTAACGAGCCTTTTAATCAGCATTTGTGAAAAGCTTGCTCTACTTAAATTACTGAATAGTAAACAAACAAGGATTCCAGAACCTGATGAGATTTAACATGATGAAGCTTATTTGTCTAAATAAGAGGCACTAGGTACCATGTTTCTGTGGTCATTCCATGATCAAGGTGAAGTTCAGTTTAGAAAGAGAAACTTCCATTCTTTGCCCGGCTTGATGCTGTGGACGCCAGAACTTCTGTCAAACTTGCTTAGGGTGGAATCAGAACAAAAATCAAGCAAGGACACGTGAGTGTAAACAAGGAGTATACCGAGAATCTGGGTATTTTTTCCTTACACGTCTGGAAAGAAAAATGATTTGCTTTACTCTAGGGAATCACTGAGTGTTCGTGTGTTTTCGCAGAAAATCATCGACTCTGCTGATGGTTACTTCTGGAGACGAGAACAGAAGCAGCTTTCAGAGTAGCTACATATACATATAGGAGTAGCCATATATACAACGGGCCGGGGTAGGAATAAGAGGGCTGATGGCAACATTGCAAAATAAAGATGGTATTTACAATGTTAGCTTCAGTGGATGGAGGAGTCTGACCTTCTGCCAGGCAGATAGGATCAAGTTTGTTCCTCTTGACGAAGAATAATCCTATTAA
Source organism: Ochotona princeps (assembly GCF_030435755.1). Classification (NCBI taxonomy): domain Eukaryota; kingdom Metazoa; phylum Chordata; class Mammalia; order Lagomorpha; family Ochotonidae; genus Ochotona; species Ochotona princeps. Next base: position 107,747,763 of record NC_080834.1, on the reverse strand, counting down.
TAAATCACCCATTCATTAACCACACAGTATGCTAGATCTATTAAGGACTTTACACACATTGTCTTGTACATGTTCAAAACATGTTCTATCCCCATCCTAAAGATGAGAGGACTAAGGCTCAGCAAGATTAATTAACTCATAGACAGCAACTGTGAGATGGGATCATTATTCCAGTTCAAGTTTCTTTAGTCTCAAGCCCATGTTAATGCTTTAACACAGGGCTGAGACAGGACTCTAGAGAAAGCCTCAGGCCTGGGAAAGGGGTAAACAGGTTAGGGTACAAAGGCTGGTACACCCCCAAACTCAGGCCTGGGTAGGAAACTGAAACCACTGAGGGCACAAGAGCAACTCAAGAGCCTGGAGACCTCCAGTATTACAAGTGAGAAAAGCAGCTCAATGAGCGTGAGTGACAAGGACTTCACGAAGGCTGCAGTCCAACTCACCGCAGACAGTGAGATGGACAGACCCATGGAGACTCCGGCACACATGGAGAGGGACAGGGCAGACCAGCCTGAGTGGAGGACTCGTCCATCACTTCCCCTTCTCTGTAACATCCAGGGTGTGTCTCCAAATTCCATCCAGGACCCCTGCTCCTCTTGCGACCTCACCCATTCTGAGCACAGCTGCAGGGTCGGTCAAAGCAGCATGTGATATAGAAGACTCATCCACTCCGTTTCCTCCACCTGCAGAGGCTGGCAGCACTATGCTCAAGTTTCTTCTTGACATCCAGGGAACAATGACCCACAAACAGGCAAAATAAGCTTCGGGGGTGAAGTGACCTTTCTCAGCAGAAGTTCTTCACGTGCACACTGAAACCTGGCACCTCGCACATGCAGTGGAGCCTAAAAACATGCCCACTACACAATTTCCTCATGTTTTCCCTGCCATTCATTTATTTCTGACCTTTCCATGCCAGGGAGAAAGATAAAATCCCCATTGCTGAGCATTTTGTCTGCTGCTACTGCTTCCAGCTGCATGGCATCACCAAAAGCACACAAGAGTGCTGGAGGAGGAAGCAGAGAAGAGGCTCCTTCAGAGCTGCAAAAGGATGGGCCTCCTTCACTGAGCAGAGTTCAAATACCACCACCTGCTATGTGCTCCATCCGCTTCGCCACAACACGAGAAAATGTCTCAACCTATCATAGAAAAAGTGTCTTCCTTAGACCAATTTTCATGTCTTTATATTGTGAAGTCTGTCTTGATAAATTTATTTTAAACCTAATTGACACCAAAACAGCTGCCAGAGTTTTTGGTAATAGAAAATGCAAGGTGCCTACGCTGACGTAACGACACAGAGGACTCCCAACTCAGGGATTTTTCTTTTGCTTGTGCTTTGGTCAGTGGCATTGTTTTTCCTGCCAAAAACACTGGAAACCATAAAAACAGATACATAGAGTACAACTTCAGATGTTGAATAGCAAAGATTAGCAAAAATAAGGACTATGTAAAGAACAAAACACAAAAAGCCTTGGGAAGGAGACTCACACAGACACATCTGGCAAGCAAGGAAGCTGCAGCTGCACCTGCTGGATCACACTGTTGGTGCCTAGGCCTCTGTGCTGGCCCAGAGCCCTGCACTCACTCTGGTCCCCCTGCTGCACTCAGCCTTACTTCGTCTTCCCACCAGGAGCCTGTGCTTTCTTCCTCAGCCTCCTCTTAAACCAACATGCGTGAGCAAATGTTTGCATCCCAGGAAAAGACAGTCAGTTTATAAGAAATTAGCTGACAGGATATAGGAGTCAGAGGAAAGTTGTTGGAGAGAGGAAACACCAGAGTCACTACTAGAAAAGTTCAAAATGAGAATTGATTTTATTTTCACCCGGGGTTACTGTAGGCCACCCTGGGGAGTGTTTATATGGTCCGACACCTCTATTACAACTTGGCTCAGTGCCCGCACCACTGAGTCACCAGGACATGAAGACTCAGAGGAGCTCACCCACTGGGCATTCTGACTGCCTGATCAGGAAGAGAGAGGAGGGAAAGATGAGCGATTGTTTTTGTGTGCTATGGGCCAGGAGAGAAGGTTAACATGTTCTGAAAAAGCTCAGATACTCCTCAGTCACTGGCATGATTCGGACTTTCTCATTCCCAGTTTAGAAGAGCCCTATAGACCTTTCCTGACCGCCTTCCAAAGTTGATCATCTCCATCACAATACCCTATTCATACTCTTCTTAATATTTAATAATGGCCATAATGATTTTGTTGACTTCTCCACGTATTTATTGACTAGATTTGTCCAATGATACAAAGTACATAAGCACATGTTTCTAAAGGGACATGCTACTAAGAATACAAATTTATTTCAATGGAATGAGTAACTAAATGTCAAATCTAGCATCCTGCCTGATTTCCAGTAAATCTTTCCTAAATCCAAGTTTTCTTTTCAAGGACCGTGATCTATTGAGATCTATGGACACATGTATGTATGATGCTGAACAAGGCACACTGGTATGCGTGATGAATCAGATCAACACATAGAAAGGCAAAGAAAGCTGTGGGGAAGTCTGTTGAAGCGAGCTCATAGGGACTTGCAGAAGGGACCAAATGTATACCTCAAAAATTTTGAAAACTACCTAATGCAGCATCATATTGGGTATGCACGTCTCATTCCAGGACTTAACCAATTGATTTGAGTCTGAATTTCCTTCCTTCTTCCCCAAAAGGACTTTCTGAAAAAGCATGGCTTCAAATGTGCTTGTTAGATGTCCTGTACCTGGAAATGTCACCTAAACATGCAGAACACATTGCCTCACACTCCCTACTACACCATGAAGCTAGCCCAGAAGGTAAAATTTAAATAGCCCTGAAAGTATAGTAATACGTAATATTTAACAATTTGATGGATATTTACAGCAAAGTTTGACAAAACGCTACATATATACATAAATATGCATATATATACATAAATCCACACACACATATATAACTTTGGGGATTAAAATTGCAGGATAATAGAAACATACCAAAATACTTTATTTTAAATTTTACTAAAAAGAGGAAACAGTAGAACTCAATTCTAACTGGTGGAACTTAGTAGTTTTCTTTTCGGCTCATGAGACTATTGTGTCAGTCTGTCTTCCACCAGGGCTCTCTGTTGGAATTCATCCATGTCTAGCCTAGACGTCCACAAGGGACACTACACTCTGCTGCTTTTGCTCAGTTCTCACTTGCGAGTTCAGTGACTCTTTCTCTAAAGATCATCTCTCAATTCCCTTAACCCAAAGGGCCCCAGTCAATAAGGCATAGGCTTGGAGTCTCATGACTTTGTAAGAAAGCATGTCTTAGGAGTTTATATCAGATGTCTCCAGTGGATGGCCCAGAAGAACAGCAAAAGTGTCTAAGGGCCGCTATGGAAAGGGTTTGGACCACCTCTGTGTTCCTGCAGCTGAGGATTGGGGCCAATCAGTAGAATCTCCAGGAGGCAAATTGTAAATGCTCTCAACAGAACTCAGAGCCAGCTCACAAGGCGATTCTTGTCACCGAACATCTTCAAAAGCTTTCCAGAGTGGTGACTTCTGGAGCTAGTCACCTATTACAATCTCTGCAGTATTTCAATAAATGTACGATAACCTAGGGTCTACTCTACACTCAAAGGATAGAGCACAGAAACTGTGTCAGAAAACATTTAGTTCTCATACTTATGGTCAGACTATCTCCAATTCAGAGGTGCAGTTTTGTTATTAGTAAAATAGGACCAACAATATCAACTTTACAAGATTGTTATTAAAAAGTAAGAATTCATTACTTGTGTCTAATAATTGTTTGGGGTTTTTTTGAGATTTATCCACTTTTACTACAAAGTCAGATATACAGAGAGCAGAGACAGAGAGGAAGATCCTCTGTCCGATGATTCACTCCCCAAGTGAGCGGCAACGGCTGGGGCTGCGCTGATCCGAAGCCGGGAACCCGGAACCTCCTCCAGGTCCCCCAAGCAGGTGCAGGGTCCCAAGACTTTAGACCATCCTCGACTGCTTTCCCAGGCCACAAGCAGGGAGCTGGACGGGAAGCAGAGCTGCCAGGACCAGAACCAGTGCCCATATGGGATCCCAGCACGCCCAAGGCGAGGACCCCAGCCGCCAGGCCATGCCGCCAGGCCATGCCGCCAGGCCCAGTAATTGGTTTTTAAGTAGCTAACTTGATCAATTGAATTCACATTGAGGAGTTCACTAGGAATGAGTTAGAAGCTTGATAACATTTGAGAATTTGTCCAAGACATCTCCAAAGTAATAATAATAATAATGGTCTTTTATCTATCAGGTCCAACAATTTGCTATTCACTGTATTCTCAAGACAGATCCTGCCCTTTGCATTTCACAAAGCAAATTCGCAAACCTTGCTTTACTCAGACTTCCGTTTGAAAGAGGAAATTGAATATTTGAAGAATTAAACAATTTTCATTTAAGATCATGCTAAATAATGGAGGTCTCTTAACGCCTAGTGTTGCTACCATTCAGTGGTTTCAAGGACTTATTTTTTGTCTTCCCAAGTAGACATGTGTCTGGAGACTAATTTATGAGGTTCCCTGCACTTCTCTTCTATACAATGGTGGCTTGCATACAGTGGAGATCACCATGTATATTATTGGAATGAATTCCTTTTCATCAGCATAATCTACAACTTAGAACTTAGGACTTTATCTTACCACTTTTGTATTTTCCCTCATGAGTTTGAATCTCTTTTTCAACGAAAAATAAGCCAGAGTGGTGCCTAATGCAAGCATGCACACAGGGTGAACCAGGCAGAGAGCAAGAACTGTTACAGACTGAGCTCAAATAGCATAAAGGCTAAGTGCCACGAGTGGTGAGGGCATTGGCGGCAGCTGAGCTGGCTTGCCAGGCTTTTCTCTTGGGGAACCAACAGTGGATGGCAATGGGAGGCTGAGATGGGTAAGGGGGAATATGGGAGGATTGGTGAGTTTAAGATACTTGAAAAATATTTCAGTAGGGCAGGGGTCACACGGGCCATTGTTTGAGGAAAACACCAGGAAAAGCATCTTTGTGGGGACTAAATTCTGTTGTTCAGTCGTGTAGGCTAGAGACCAAAAGAGACATAACTCTTTTTGCCCTTGCTCCATTATCTAGGTGATCGCCAAACCCACAGTAGGGTCCTGGCCAGCTCTAGTCATTTCTCTACTTTGCTGGTCAAGAGGAAGGATTGAGAGAAGCTCCAAAAGTAGATCTGCAATGTTCTTTCACTGGATTAAGTATTTTTGGAGAAAACCCTTACCGTTGCTACACTTCAGTTTTATGATCTGTAAAATTGAGAGAATGCATTCACACCAAGAGTAGTGTGGGAATTTAGGCAATGGAAGAGTAGAGCTCACCTGTAATCAGAACACATTAATTGTAATGTCATCTCTGCTTTCTATATTGCGTCTGTTGTACAATATTTTGCAAGCTGCAATATCTACAAAACTTCTGAAGTTTGATATCCACTGTATCACCCATCTACTCAGTTCTTTTGGCCTCTTAAACAGTATCCTCCTCGTGTTCAAAGTCAGCATAAATATTGCCATGTAGAATATGATTCAAGCAAAAAAGTGAGTTATATAAATAATTTGAAATCACATAGTAAGCACATTAAAATAAAAAGAGAAACTTGTCCCATGGTGTAAGAGAGATCCTTAGTTTGCCATGCCAGCACCCCATATGATGCCTGTTTGAAATCTGATTGCTCTACTTTCAATCCAGCTTGTTACTAATGACCTGGGAAAGCAACAGAAGATGGTATGAGGGCTAGGACCCCTGCAACCACATGGTAGATCTGGAAGAAGTTCCTGGTTTCCTACTTTGAACTGGCCCAGCTCTGGCCCTTGCAGCAATTTGGGGAGTGAATTAGTGGATGAAGGATCTCTGTCTCTCCCTCTCTTTGTAACTCTAATGTTCAAGTAAGATTAATAAATAGATTTTTTTAAGATTTATAAATTTTATTGGAAGGTTAGATCTACAGAAAGAAGGAGAGACAGAGAGAAAGATCCTCCATCCACTGATTCACCTCGAAAGTGACTGCAATGGCTGGAGCTCAGCCTATTTGAATCCAGAAGCCAGGTCTCCCATGTGAGTGCCAAGTTCCAAGGCCCCAGGCCTTAAGCATGGAGCTGAAAGGGAAGAGGAGCAGCCGGGACACCAACCAGCACCTATAACAGGGGATCCTGGCGCATGTAAGGCAAGGACTCTAACCACTAGGTCACCATGCTGGGACCCTAAAATGTTTTAAAGTAAAAAGAAACAGCTGAAAATTACTGAGTGATTTATTTAAATTATTCAAAATATTCAAAATGTTATCATTTAATGTAATGTAATGTAGTCCTATATAAATTATTGAGATTTTCACAGTCATTTTTATACTAAGACTAAAGTCAGTTGTGGGTGTTACACTTAGGAACTACCTCAATGCAAAAATGCTACATTTTAAAGGCTTAATGATCATGTCTGAGTAGTTCCTGCCACACTAGACAGTGCAGCCAAGATTTCAATTTAACTTTCACCTATCATTGGCTTTCAGTGGCCAGGCTTGTAAAATACTTATCAAAAATACTAATCTTTTATATTCTCCCTTTTTTATCTAAGCAAACACATCTCTATCCATCTGAAAGCTCATATAGCTTTCTCACACTTCTCAATCTAGAATCTTAGGCACTGGACAGCTCCTTGAGAAGCTGGCTCTACCTTAGTTCACTTGGCTATGAAGAGAGGGGTCAACCTTTATTATGGGTAGAATTATCTGGTAAGAAATCGGGCTCTGGGGAAAGGCTGGCTTGCTTTATATTTTAGCTACCCTTGATTAACAGAGGTGGAGATCAAACTGGAATCAGCTGTCAATATTTTAAAAGTTTGTGAAATAAGTCATCGTTAATTATATTGATACCTTCTCTGAATCCAAGGAATCCACATTTAGGAATGCTCTTTCTGTGGAACTTTCAAAGGCACAGTGGGCACTTATTGTCTTGTGGTGTTGCAGCAGCCCTCAGTTAGCTCTTCCTGTTATCCTGTGGATGCCAGTACCAGCACAAGGCAGTCAGACACATTCCAGCCAAAACAGTCAGGTACATCAGCATTGGTTCAATTTTTAAATGAAAGAAAGAATATTTAATATTTTAGTTATCTTGTTTTGTGTAACATCATCCTATTTCCTTGCAGGGTTATTGATATACAGTGAGAAGATTCATATTAGGAAGTTATTAACTCTGAACTCCAGCAAGTTTTATTTCTCCCCACGAACCTCATCAATAATGTCCCCATAATCTAGCAAGTGCTGTCTCCTTCAAACAGTATTAATCTGAGGCAATAAGTGATGATAGGGAGAAACAGAAAAAGAAAACCTAGGTAAGCAGGTAATAATCTTGTTATTGGTTTCTAACTAAATTATCCTTTATTCTTTTAGAGACATGTGCCATGTAAGTCGCAAATTCTTGTTCATTAAAGCACAAGCTCCTTCAAGCTTCATGAAAAAAACATGATCATAACCCATGTTCTTAAGAAATTATTATGAAAAGCTCCAGAAACTCTAACTGGTTTCCTTTACAACCCATTCTCAATATTTGCAAATAGAAAACTCACTTAGTTATATGTATAGGATGAAAATATCTTATTCTCACCCATTCTACATTGATAGATGTGATTTCTGTAACAAAAGTTACATTAATAAAAGAAAGGCATACAGATTTGTTTAATATAAGTTGTATATGCCATAGGAGCCTTAGTAAAGAGATGAAGACCCAGAGAAATGGGTAAAGCTCTGTGTGTTAGCTTCATTAAAGAACTGGGTGGTAGCGGAAAAAGAAAGGCATGCCCTAATACAAATAAACCAGAGGAACTTAGCAGAACCTGTTTTAAAAGATTTCTTCTCCTTGTCCCTGTATCTTCAGAGATAGTATCTTTCCTATGTGTATAGGGAGGATACATCTTAAATGAAGTTCTTATAACCCGTCTTGGGAAGAATCACAAAAAATCCTTCCTGGGTTTTATGACCTGATTCAAGGGCGAATGAGGGAAAGTCAGAATGACCCCTAATTTCTCAGTTTTGTCAAACATAAAGCTGTCATATTTTGGGATGGCATATCCTAATCCCCATCTAGGAACATCATCTTGTCCAAAACATTATCTGACACACGATTTTCAATTACTTCATCTTTAACTGAAAAAAAAAAAAAAAAAAAAAAAGCAGCTTTCCAAACACAAACCATTAGAGAGGGAAAATTAGTTACCAAGGAAAGTCCCTGATGAATCAGAGCATGCGATCTATACATACTATTACTATACTTGCATAATTCAGGACAGCCCACATTTTTAAAAAGAACAAATTATGTTCTAGCTACCTGTGGACCATCATTTTCTATTGATGTGAAGTGCAGACAACTTTCATCTTATTTTTTTAACCCTGAGAGAAAATTGTCAAGTGTTCCATATTGAATCTGTAGGTAGATGGGGCATTTCTGTAACGTACACTTGATTTAGAAAGCAAATACCATCGAAGGATGGAGTGACCCAGTGGAGGTTAACTTGGGAAGATGGAAGAACCCTGAATTTCTATCCAAGAATCTGCATGAGGTTACCGGCAAAGAGGAGAACTAAGAAAGTCTTTCTATCTGGTTGTAATAATGATAATTTCCAAAATAAAAACGATCCCATTAAAGCAAAACCTACCCAGATGTACTTCTCATGACTAGAATGAACTGCATGAATAACTTGGCAAATCAAATCAGAACTATTGGTGCATGTTCTAATAAAAGAAAGATTAATGTTCATATCAAAATCATCTTATTGAGTCTCATAGTAATACATCCTAGTGTCCTTGTGAGTCTGAAGTATCTCCATTCCTTCCCAATTGGAATTTAATAGCTTCAATCAAATACAAACTTTTGCAATGGTAGGCATGAGAGACATGGATCCAAAAGAAGGCTGAAGCGTCCTGTTTGTGCAGAGCAGCATAACGCTCAGGAATCATATGAGTAAAGCAATTAGAACAAGACTTGGAAATAGTACTGCAAGGTAGCAAACAAAGTTTTGACAAATATGAAAAATGCTAGTGATTTATAAAACAAAGTTGACAGCAAATTTTCAATTTTTGTTATCGACTTTTTCCTGTGTTCCTTCCTGAGCAACCATGAGGACTGTTATGAAGTAACCATAGTCTTACATTTTTAAATGGGTACTTTCATGAAACTTTTTTCTTCACTGTAAATATCCTAAAGTGAAAGTAAAGAAAAAAAATAACAAAACTCTTTCAAAGCAGATTATTTTTTAAACTCCTTATTTTTGAAGACTTACCTTGTAAGGTGAAACTCTGGATGGATTTAATTGGAAGGAAAAATACCTTTGCCTGACACAGTTCAAATCTGCAGGTCTGAGAACTGCGGGTCCACTTTTGCTAAGGTAATTCAATCTGTTAAAGCTGGATAGTATTCTTGAACATTTGAGTGAAATATTAGCAAGGAAAGAAATTAGGCTTTGGGTGAGGAAAATTGGGAGTCAGGAATTAAGTGGACTACTGACAGCTCTCTCTTTAGCTTTTACATTCTAGAATTCTGAGAACTTAATCGGTTGGAAAGATAAAGAAACTAATGGCTTTCTGAATGCTGAGGTAAAAGGAATTTTACAGAGCAATAATACGAGGTTCAGGCTTATGACATCAATTTTGCTGTATCATCTCTAGAAAAAAATAAGATGGGTTATAGCATTTGTAATGGGTGTATTTAAAAATTCATAATGTGATTATATCTTTGTGGCAACACTATGAAACTTGTCCTCAAATTGATCCACAATACTTTAGACTCTAAAATTGAAAACATGGTTAATCACTATGCCTTTAGTGAAACAAAAAAAGATAATGAAGTATACACAGAACTAGAACCTGCACAGCACAAAAACAAACATGCCAAATCTGAGACATAAGACACCATAACAGTGCTTTTTCATTCATAATTTTTTCCATTATAAGCAGAGAATACACACCTCCAAGGTTAGTAGCAGTCTTACCCTATTTGCAATTCCAAGAACAATAAAAAAGAAAAAGATGATCTAATAATAGAATATTTAATATTCACTTTAATTTTGTGTCTTGTTATTTGTTATATTTGTGTATCCTTTAATTCTTGTGGAAGGCACAGCAAGAAATTGTCACATATGATGGAAACAGAAGAGGATATAAGTAAACATGGCACCCTCTTTTCTTATTCCTATCAAAAACTTGAACACAAGCATCGTTACCAATACTGACTCTTATTTGATTTTTATACCAAAGTCCTCTGTACCATTTAAAAGAAATAGTTTTGCTGACATGAGTCAACAAAGTCTTCAGAACAATCACGATGTCTTATAGCTTCAAACAAAATAACATTCAGAAAATCCTGAGTCTAAGGAAAACACTCTGTATATTACAATGTGAATTTCTATTTTTAAATTGAATTTGTGGCATTCTTCCCACAAACAAAAGTAGTAAAAAAATAAGTATGGTAGTCCCATGGAGCCAAAGGGGCTACTTCCACATGCCTCCTGCTGATACTAAAATCTGTACCTGTTGAAGACATCTGTGACAAAAAACAAAACATCTGCATGGAACACATGCATATCCTCCCATACACTTTAAATCATCTGTGGATTACTTGTAATACCTGATGCCATGCAAATACTATGTAAATAATGAAATAGTTAGTATACCATATTTTTCAGGAAATCAAAATCATACAGTATCTTTACCTGTTTGGTATAGCTTTTGTTGGTTGTGCCCATAAATAGAGGATGATGATTGTATACATTGACCTCATAATAATAAGCATATTTAAACTCACAGATATTTAAGAGCATGCTTTTTCTCTTGTTTCATTGTTCTTAGTGAACCGCTCAAAGAAGATAGATTTACTGGTACTAATTAACTACTTTGTATGTGTACAAGACTCTTAAAGTTATAGAGCAAAATCATCCAAGTGATCCATTTTAATAACCCAAACACTTCCTTCCCATTTCCTTTATCTGGCGAAAACGCAAATTCTATATGACTAGTTGTCTGTTCAGGGTCCTAGATCAAAGGGAAAAATGGTGGGGACTGTGACTTGAACTGCACCTTCTGACTTTACTCACATATTCTATCCCTTCTCCACCAATCATTCCTGAAATAATGAAATATGAACATAAAAATTCATCAAAGGAAAATAGGATACATCAGGAACTCCAACAACTGCTGCAACATCAGCTTATGTGTAATAACTAGGCTATAATATAAAACTCACATGTTCAGAGAATTGGGAACAGTTCTTTATTCAAGGACCTCCATTACTGACTGCTTTTTTTATACACCATTACACTGTCATTTTGGAAATACTACACTTAACTGAACTAGGTTTCCAGAAATCAGTATTAAGGGAGATAGGGAAAGTACTCATTATACAAGTGGTAAGTATGTATTGGTTAAAACATAGTATTAGTCATATTTTGAGCAAATTATGTTATGTAAATTTCAAAGTACAATTTAATAGGAAACATTATAGGAAAGTAAAATACAGGAAGTATTAGTGGAGTAACTTCATACACAAAATTTCATATCCTGAAATTCTGTTTTTTTCTTTTAAGCTGACAACCACATAATTTCAAAGTGAATAAGCTAGTGATTGTGAAGTGCATCATACTGTCACCTGATGATCTTAATCATGTTCCTTTACCAGCATCAGGTGAATCAGATTGTTGAATTTTTAAACTTCAACAGATAATTGCAGGGACGAGCTGTTGTCTTAACACTTACTGATATGATCATTCATAGCCTTTATTTAATAATCTGTAACAAAGTTTCTAATAATTCACCAAATAATGATGCTAGTGTAAAAAAAAATCCCAAATAAACAATTTTGAAATGAGTTAGAAATACTTTAACATTTTTTTTTCTTTTTACACTTGATCTTAGCCAAAAGGCCCAGAAGTGATTCTTTTCCTTTCAAAACCCTTTTAAAGAGAGTGTGTAATGATCATGAAACACTGAACTATTGACTTGGGAAGAATTTTGTTCAAAACTAGATCACCCTTCATCTAAACATGCAAAAGCTGCTTTGAAGGAAGAAGAGGAGGGGAACAGCAAGGTGAGAAGCAGAAAAAGGAAGGAAGACCGAGAAGGGGGGAGTCATGGAGGACTTACCACAGTGTGTGTGGATTTCTGTGGTTTGACAATGCATTCTGTTTCCTTACACCATTGCTTTGGTAAAATTAACATTAGGTTTATTCAAATTATGTAACTTCTTTAAGAGCAGATCATTCACATACAATACAATTTCCTTTGATAAACTAACATACTCAAATTTAGCACTTTGGATAATTTACACTGGAATATTTTTTCCTAGCCTCAAGGTTGGAATAAAACCTAAAGGTCATCTGCTTCAATCAACTTGTAGGCTATATATGGAATCTCTTCTGAAATACACCCCACAAGTGAGCAAAGTGGCATAGAGATCTAAAGATCGATTAAAACCTTTGAGTTTTCAGAGCATTTTCATATGCAGAATCTCACTAATCTTCAAAATAACTCTATGCAAATATAGCTATATTAATTCCATAAGCCTATGTTAATTGCCTATGGATACAAAAGTGACTAGAGAAAAAGCAAGGTCTTCTCATATCCAAGTCAGTACTTATCTCCTATCAACCAAATAAACCCATATTACAATCTAAAACACCGAGTTATAAAATTTCTTTACAATTCCACTTGAATTCTAAATCCTTAATAAGGAGATACATATTTTTGGAAAATATAGACAAACTCCCTTCCAGCTTCTCATTCTTTACCTGCAATGGCTATTGAATAGATCTTAGATTCCTTGTAGGGACAATTCAAGCCATTTGGTCATAGTCACAGCCCCATATCCTCCTTTCTCAAGAAAAGAGACAGACTCTCACGGTGAAAATATTTTCTCTATGACTGCTACATGATAATTTCCTTGTAAGATGCAGCAATTCTACATTTTTTCTTATAGCTAATACGACTGGTATTTAGGAAGAGACATTAGAATGTACTTGCAACAAATTGTACTCATAGTGCAGAAACAAGAGGCCATTTCTTTTTCAGATCTCCCTTAACCATCAACGTCCTCTTGAGTCATGTTTAAAAAAGAAACTCAAGAAACTATTCAAGCTTTAAAATGCTATTAAAGCAGACTCAATCTGTAGAGAATTTTTCTAGTTAAGTGTGAAACTGAGACTCACTGAGCCATTTTACAAGAGCCCAAGGTCCTCCCCCCTTAAGATTTTTACTGTGACAGCTGATCTAAACTCATTTGATTAATGCTGTTTACATTCCAAGTTGATTTTTTTTTCAAGGCAACAGATTTTGTCTGATGATTTTCTTTAAATTCCCATAGCATTCACATCTGTTTAAATGTCAGTGCTAAAAATTGTTAATCAAGAACCATGAGCACAGTCTGAGACCATCACCATCACATCTCCACAGAAGCAGTCAGAAGAAACATTTCTTCCATACCAAAGGTATCACGTACCAATACCTGACACAAAATGAGTACTGACCTATATCTATGTGTATACCTATACATCCATTCATCTGTCAGAAACAACTAACATGTAAGCATAGCCAAGTATCTGCCTGTGGAAGAAAAAAAGGAGACATGGAGAAAGGAATGAAGATTATTCAATTATACATATAGCCTGACTCCATTAAAGTTTTAAAGCGGCCAAAAATGATTATTAAGACAAATAGAAAGACGGGAGGAAATGAGGAAAGCAACAAGGGCAATAAGGTTAGAAAATGAACAATAAAAGAAGAGAGAATGACAAAGTGGTCTGCGCCAATAGTATTAACGACTGTGTGTCAGGAGTCTTTAGTTGTCTTTTAGCTACGTTTGTGTAATCATGCACTTGTACATGAATGTAGGTATCCTGTTTCATGGGGTCTCCCCCAGAGATTCCTCTAGTACCCCGTTGCCAGAAGGGGTGAACCTGCTGCCCGCCACCCAGCCTCCCAGCCCACAAGAGACAAACAGACGGGAAGGGGTTCTGTCCAGCAGTTCTGATTTATTGGTGAATTTCAATTCCTTATATAGGGTAAGGAATAGCCTCAGGCCAGGAATTTCAGGAATTCCAGGAGGGGAGAAGCTAGGAGCCAATTACTAGGAGTATGACTGTGGAAGCCACCTCCCATAGGCCAGGGTAGGTGAGAGGAATGGCCCTGGCCAATCTTTGAAACGATGTGACCCCTGCCCTGGTTCAAGCCCTGGGCTCTGTTCTTGGCCACCATTTTGCTCACCACATATAACCCAGTGACATGGACTATTAGTCGCCATCTTATTGACTTAATGACCTCTTTGTCCCTGAACCCCACACTGGTTCTTTCCTGTAGGCCTTTGGAAGCTACAGGCCCATGCTGCTTCAGACAGTTGATAATTTAAAACGAACTAATGTGTAAGTGTTTTCAAGCATTTATTATATGATACTGAGGGATAGGATTGTTTGAAATATGTATAAATTGACACAAACTCCTAGAGCTTTAAGCTCAGAAAATTCAGAAGGCATATCTAATGAGAATCTGACTAGCAATAGGGCAATATAGGCCAAAGTGTAGCAGACCTTGGAGAAGGGAATTCTTCCTGTTCAAAACGGAATTTGAGATATTGTGGTTTTAGTAGTTAACAAGATACTTTTGTGTTTAGATAGTTTTATGTAAAAATTCCACTCTTCCCAGAAAACAATTGAGTTTCAAGAGTCATGATAAAAAGCAACACTCTGTGTTTAATTTCCTGTAAATTATACTCCCAAATAAATGCTCTCTGAGAATTCAAAACAGTGGTAGCAGCACCAAGAAAAGCTTTCAAATAAGAGCCAGCATCTTCCTTGCTTTGTGCTGATTTCAAAATGTGTTGGGCATCACTCGCATACACATTACATACTTAGAAGCACACTGAGAGCTTCAAAGATACCAAGACAATGCATGTGAAATAAGGTCACCAGCCAAAGGCAGTTACATCAGCTAAACTAAGTTCCAGTCTTGTCACCCACATGTCAAGCGTTCAACAGTGACTACTATAGTGGGTACTTCAGGTGAACACGTCCCCATCACTGTATTAAGTAGGTTTTTTTTTCAAACAAAGCAGAAACTTTTCATAAAGCAGAATCTTTAAGATACCCTGTTGGACAGGAGACCAGCAAGGCAATCATCCTTCATTCTCTCCTACCATTAACAAAGAAAAATATGAGACCCAAGAAACAAGCTGAATTTTTCAAGGCTGTAACACTAACTAATGAAAGAATGAAGAGTGACCTCTACCTCTCCGGCATTGTTCTCAGTCATTCACAGGGCCTTTTGAAAAATGTTAGGAGGAAATAGTATCAGTATTTGTCAACCATGATCACATCCTATTAGCATAAAATGAAACTGAGAAAGTTCTAGCCTCTTCTATTTCTAGTCCCACCTCTCTGGGTATCTACCACCACCACCATCCTGTCAACTCTTCTAAGCCAAGAACACAGAACAATGTTTTCTAAGTCCAAATTCCTAGTTCCTGGAAAAATTTCATGTCCCCAATTATAACCTTCAAGCTTGGATTCTGAGCCAGACATATCCTGGGACCTTGCCCACCAATCACATCCTCTCCCTCCAGGAACTTTCCCTGGCCTGAGCTCCTGACCTTCAGTGCAGCACTCGCACATAAAAGGGATTCTTGGAAACATTGCAAGGAGGACACTTCTTGCTCTAACCAACACAGTGAATTCCACACCTGTGTTGAACACACTGCCACTGCACAGTGTGTGGCAGATTTCTGAAGGCAAGAAATGTTATATGGGCATTACAGAAATATGTCAGTAATCAGGACTGGTTTGTCTTTCCTGTCCATAGATTAAGACTGGTTTACGCCCAGAACAAGTATCAGATATTCTGAAATCAAGGATTGTTCAAAGTAATTCTTAATCATACAGAAAGAAGGCTTGGAAATGAGTTCCTAATACATGCACACATACCCTCCAGAAGGGTATGATACTTTTATTTTGGGAAAGACTATAAAAGGATGCTTTTTATAGTTGTCTATAATAGTCTTTTCTTTTCTATCTAGACTTTTATATGATTCATTCCAACGCTCTTGAACTATGATTTAGAATCAGCATATCTCTAATAATTATAGCTTAAAGGAAATGCTAAAATCATAGTCAAAGTCATCTCCTTCAGTAAATGCCAAGTACCCTGGAATCAGTGTCAGAGGAAAAGAATCCCATTTCATTCTGCTAAAAGAATTTACACTGAAAGCTAAACATAGAAGAAGTACAAACATGGACGACAATACACTTTAGCTTCATTTGCATCAAGTCCCTGTTTTTAATACAGTCAGATCAGACCAGTGACATACCTCTAACTGTTCAGCGAGGGAGGGGAGACCTTGGCTTGCTAGATCTGACACTGGTTGTCTGAGGTTGAATGTGAGACATGCACTGCTTAACTCCTCAACTTCCTGGGCCTTCCCTGCCTTCGATGTCATGCATTAGGCAACAGTCTTAGTCAAATTCTCAGATTGCCTGCTGCGCCATCTTCTACAAACTATTACGGCAGTGCTTGTGTGCTTTTATTTTCTGTAGCAATGTCACGGTAATTCCAAGTTCATAAGAATTTTAGATAACGGCATGAGATAATATATGTAAAATGCCTGGCACAAAATAGGACTTCCTTAAACAACAGCTGCTGTTTCTTTTTCAGAGTGTGTCCCTTTTCTATGAGAGAATTTCACAAAGTCCATGGAAATGGTGAATTTAACAGATGAGTTTGTTTTGGGGCAAAAAAGTAAATTGACATCTGTGTGTTTACTGTTTTCCCAATATATGTTTCAATAAACGTTTTGAAGATTGCTCATACACTTGAATGTCAATTTTTTTTTTGCGTCAACATAAACTACCTTCTGATCTGTTTACCATGAATTTTTTGAGGTGCCTGAATATCTGAAGACAACATTAGCAACACTGTCCAACCCATCCTTGTGAATGTGCAGAAACAATTTGATCATTTAGAAACCCCACGCTGTTTCCAAATAGGGATAAATGAGATTTGACTGCTCACAAAGTTTGTCTCTGACAAACTTTATTTTTGAGAGCCCATAGTCTTTAAATGTCAACCCAAACCAGCAGTCTGCAATGCTTGGGAACTTCAGGAAGGAGGAAGTCATCCTGTGCTGGCAATAGTCCCTTTGTCTGGCCCCAGCTTCTCCCTGGGATGAACAGCATTATCTCTGTCTATGTCCCAGACCCCACCAACTGCAGTATTGACTTGCTCCCTGGCCTATTCTGGTATCCCTGTAATCTACAGGTCTATACTACAATCCATGCTAATGCTTCTGTGCCCACAACACCAAATATGCCTTGCAGCCAACTTGACTTTTATAGTATCTCAACATAGATCATGGTGACTAGGAGTGGCTGTTTGGAACAGTCGTTGGGTCACTCCTTGGATTGTGCAAGCCATATGAAAGTATTTTGAGTCAAATTCTAACTCCACATTCTGATCCAGCTTCCTGTTAGTACACACTGTGGGAGACAGCAGGAGGTTGTTCAGAAGTTGAATCTCTGCTATCCACGTGTAGACCAGGATTGAGTTTCAGTCTCATGCCCTCAGCCTTGCTCTCCCAAAGCTGTTGTGGACTATTGAGGTGTGAACCACAAGACAGAAGTCCCTCCTCTCTCTATTTCCCTTTGAAATAAATAAGTGAAGTACTGCTTGCTTGCTTCCCATTTGCAAGTGGGAATAGAAGCAGAAAGGCCAGAAGGAAGACATAAGTGTGAGTAAATGTGATCAATCTAGGGTTCAGTACCAGAGCCTCTGGCTTGGTTTATCGCTGGGTTATTATCTGCCAATTACTAGTTGTGAGCTTCTGGGTATGTATTGGCTTCCTTATCTATCTAAAGGAAATAAAGGTACCTATTCCTTAAGGTTGTTGGGTTAATTAAATTAGCTGAAAATTTCAGAAAATAAACTATAGCAATACTGTTAGTATTAACATTGCTGTCAGTACTGCTGCCTGGAAATGAAAGAAGTCTTTACCACCAGTGTCACTATTGCTACATGTCATGATCATGGCAGGGATAGAGACACCAGAGAACTTCACAGCTCCCTTCAGACACTTGTGCCAGCTGTGCAAAAACACAAGATCAGTATCTAATGTGATTATTTTGTGGCATTTCTACACTTGGCTGCACACTATAACCATCTGAGAGATTTGAAAAAATAATAAATTGTCCTGATGTACAGGTCATGACCTGGACCAATTCTCAGAATTGTTGGCAGACGAATCCAGCCATCAGTAATTTTAAAAGCCAATCCTAATGTGCAACCAAGTGTGACACATGTTAAAACTCATTAAATGAGAGGCGATCAGACTGAGGTGGTTCTAATGGCCTGGGTTCCTCTATCAGCAAATGGGAAATTAGCTCAGATTCATTTCTTGTCAATAGCCAGTGTGAAAGAAAACAAGACATTCGTTATATTGTCCTAAATCTCCCACTGGGATAGTTCCAATAAGGCAATTGCTCAAACTTGAGCCAATCATATTTTCTTTGCTCTGTTTCCACATTTAACCTGTATAAGCTCCCTGCTTGTGTTCCTCAGGCAGAGCCCTAAACCACTTCCATAACCATAATCTCTACCTGCTGAAATAAACTCTTTAAAGTTTCAACACTTCAAAGTGTATCTTTTAATAGCACCCCCATTCCCATGGCTGCCCATAGAGGATTACAAGTTCACTGGGAACCACAGTATTGTCTCCTTCTAAGGAGTTGCTTCTAAGGAGTTGTAGAAAATGCCCCCCAAAAGACAGCTCAAGAAGTATGATGTATTCACCTTTGGAACCCCAGTGGCAATGATGTTTAATAACAATGATGGCAGAAGCCAACTTTTGTGAAGTACTAGCACTCATATATGCCTGGCATTGCATTAACCCATTAGAATATACTCTCTCGTTTAGTTCTTATAGCAACCCATGGGGTACAGTTTGCCCCTGAGGAAATTGAACCAGTGACAGGTTGTAAACTCACTTCAAGATCTGTAAGTAGTCTGAAGGCAGGACCAATCTTTCCAATAATTTATAGAAACCTCCATAGCACAGTGGTCCTGGAGTCCATAGTTCTCACAAAATAACAACAGTGGCTATAAGACAACCAACATCCCATTGTGAGTTTCCAGTGTACCCAAGGCTTTGTTGATCACTTTCCTTACTGCATTTCATTTTCTCAACTCCATCCCCCACAATAAACCCTACAAAGCAGTCCCTACTGATTATTCCCTTTATGGAAGAGGAAATTGACACAGTAAAATGTAAACCAACCTCAGATGTTGTCATTCAAATTGAGGTAGGGATTTGAGTTCAAGCATATGTGATTTCTAGCTCCTAATTACTAAATAATACTGTACTAATTTGCTAGTGGGTAAAAAGAAAGAACACACGATTTAAAGAACAAACAATGCGTGCTGTTCTGAAGTCTTTTCCCTCCTGATCTTTAACAATCTCTGACCATGTTCCTGCCTTTTTTTTTTTTTAAGAGGCTTACTACTCTGACAGGTTAAAGGGGGAAAACAGTAGTGCACTACTTCTATTTATGGTAGGAGAAAGGAAAATGAACATGAAGGAATTGACTATGTACAAATTCCCAAATATTTAGAATTGAAGCCAAATTGTTAGTTTGCAAATGAAAGCACTATCTCTACTTTTCACTACTCTATTTCACGCCTTTAAAATTCAGGCAGGAGGATTAACATCTGCTATATGTGTTGGAAAATCAGGAAGGCTGCGAACACTAAACAGAAGTGTACCGGATCTTCTCGGATGTTTCCAGTTACTAGGCGACGATCTTACAGCTTTCCAGGCACCAACGCTGACACCTGGGTTTCAGTTCTGAGGAAGTCCTGAATTAACTTCCAGCCACAATCTGTGACCAACAAAGCATTGAAACAGACTCAAGCAGGGGGGCATGTGGTTCCATAGTGGTTTTCTGAGCTGGGGCGTCAGCAGCAGACACTGTCAGCCCTGGGTCAATAAGAAAAGACCAACACAGTATGCCTTTTAGAAACACCTAATACAGGAAAACTCCCTACCTCAAATGTCAGAAAGGGCACTTAAGAACAGAGTGTACTTAAAGAGTGAAATGTTTTCTTTCAGTTAAGGCCTACGATTTCAAATGAACTCGCAGAATCATCAAGCAGAAAAGGTATTTGAGTGGAAGTTGAGGACTTGTTTTAATTAGCAGATAGGCACTCTTGGTTAAGCAATTCTGGTATTTGTTTGCCAACCTCCAACAGGATTATATCTTCACTACTTCTTCAAACAGTTCCATATGTAGCTTGTTTCATCTCCACTGCAATTTTGGGCAAAAAAACCCTTTTCATCAGTTTTACAGATTAAGCCTCTAAGATCACCTGATAAGATCCCTGTCTGTTATTCATAGTTGGGTTTCAAAGATACTCAGAGAAGCCTCAGATAAAAATAACTTTCCAGTGAGCATTTAAATCTCCACCTGAACCTTCAAGATGCACAATTACTTTTACTGAGCCTGGAAGCCTGCTGGAGTCATGCTACCCAACCAGTGACCCTGGTTCTTGTCTGTGCCTACCTACACGTATGCCCTGCTAGCCTCTGCAGGTACCTTCAAGGACCTGAATTACAGTTAAACAAAAATAATACCACCAGCAGGAGGAATCTCAGGCATGAAGTCAACTGTCCCCTCAAGCTGTAGGAATCAAGCAGAGTGCAGTTCCAGCTCATCCTCACAGCAAGTCTTTCTCAGAGCAGAGAGCTATACCCATTGCTGAGCCTCCTTCAAGGTTTTCCCTCTCCCCATCATAATTCCTGAAGGACTCCTCTCCAAAAGGGAGGATGGAATAGAGGACAGTGTGGGCATTTGGAGAGAGGTTTGTAGGGAGGACACAATACTAAGATGCTTTCTTCCAAATCTCAGTAGTTGTATATTCTCAATTTGCATGCCAGGCAGAAAAAAAAATTAGATTCATGTTTCTTCTCTCCTATCTATATGCCCTTGTTTAAAGAGGGCTAAACTGATCTAGGGCATGAGGCAAGGTGTTGTTTTTTTATAATAGCTTCTCATCTCAGGTGTGTATATATTATAGGAGAGGATCAGAAAAGCTTTCATGTGGTTAAAGGCATTCAAAACATTAAAGTTCTCCTACCACTAAGTAAGATAAAGTGCAAACTGAAAATTTTCAATCTCTCCCTAGGCTTTTGATAATTTTGTTTAGATATTAGATCTCATTATAGTATCACAATGATAATTCAGCCTTCAGATCTGATGCTTCCCTCACCATGTCCATTGCACACTGGTCCTTTTATCCAGCTCATTGTTTGTCCAGCATGCATAAGGAGTTGGGGACACAGTGCTGAACACACTGAACACGGGTCCTGTTCATGCAGCTATTGCTGTCAAGGGGACATTGACTAAGTCCTTACTATGTTCTAGACTGTAGTCTACTTTTGACATCATTAGCTTATAAAAATTTTATTACACCCTGTTCTCACAACAACTGCATGAAGTAGATATTATGATTTTTTTATGGATGAGGAAATTGGTAGGAAAATGCTACTTACCAAAAATTAGGTGGCCATGTTAGCAGCTTCTATTTTAACTCTGTATATTTGTGAATAACTTAAATATGAAGATCAAGGATCATACTACAATAACATTTTTGACATTGTGCAATGGACATTTTTAATCTAGCATCCTATACTAAGAGAAGAGCTTTCCAAACTTCAACCATAGCCAACACCTTTTTATATAATTCCAAGCTGTCTTCCTCCTGACCTTATCCCATGTGTACCCTCAGGACAGATTCACATCTGTTGCTTAAAGACCAGTAAGCAAGAATATGTTCGAAAATGAAAAATAGGAACATCAGATGAGTCAGCTTCCAAATTAAATTTGTATGGAGCTAGAAGGAACCTTTCAACCCATAAAACCCCTTCCTTCAGTAAGCCCAATACACCTCCAAAAAGTCATTAAAAAATTGAGTCTTGGGCCCGGCGGCGTGGCCTAGCGGCTGAAGTCGTTGCCTTGGGCACACCGGGATCCTATATGCACGCCGGCTCTGGTCCCGGCAGCTCCACTTCCCATCCAGCTCCCTGCTTGTGGCCTGGGAGAGCAGTGGAGGACGGCCCAAGGCCTTGGGAACCTGCACCTGTGTGGGAGACCCGGAGGAGGTTCCGGGTTCCTGGCTTTGGATCAGCGCAGCACCGGCCGTTGCACTCACTTGGGGAGTGAATCATCAGACAGAGGATCTTCCTCTCTGTCTCTCCTCCTCTCTGTACATCTGACTTTGTAATAAAAAATAAATAAATCTTTAAAAAAAAATGGAGTCTTCAGAATAACACAAAAGATCCTCAAAGTTAAAAGCAGGCCAGATATCACTTTCACCATTATGACTAGCCAGGATAAATGGAGTAAAATTAAAATTTTTAAGGAATTTCATAAATTTTCTATGATATTCTGCATTAGCCAGTAGTCTACTATTTATCGGGCTTGGTTTAGTGCAAAAAGCACACATTTTGGTTGTGATTTTTCTCTTAGGGTTATGTTTTCTTGGGTCTCGCATTCTATTTCCTTAAACAGTTTCTGTATCTGCGAACTGAGAAATGTGAACTTTCCTTATTGTTATGGGGACAAAGTTGAAGAGCAATTATCTATTCTCTGTCCATTCTGGTTTAGGCAAGATATTTGCTTATGTTACATGCCTAGGGATTAATAAAATCTGCTTTTGTCTTTGATGCAGTATGTGTAAATTTTTATATTATGCTGTCTAAGCTTTAAAATGTTCCTATGTTAGCATGCCATTGAGACCAGGAGATTAATAGTGTATCTGAGTGGCTCCATATCATTTTACTCCAAGAGGGGAAAAAATGAGGTTAATGTTTTTGTTTGGAAGCTTAACTACTCATATGTCCTCGTCTGTACATGCTGTATATAATGGATGAGACTTGGAACTATTTAAAATCTCATCTGTTACTCTGGAAATACTGGTAGAAGGCAGTAGCAGGTATGTGATTAAGTGTGGGTGTTACACTGACCCAACAAATATTTTTTCTATATTTCCTGGCTGCCAGCCAGTAATCTAGGTATTGATGCTAAACAATGCAGACAGGGGTCTTGCACTCATAGAACTTGAGACTCTAGTGAGACATTACTCTAAATAATGCATAGTACATCTGGGGCAGTGCAGCTGTAATTTCCAGATACATGGTATTGTCTTAAGAATCCCATGTTGACTGCTTTTATTTTCTCCATGATGGAAGAGGGTAAGGAACATGCCCAAAGTCACACACAGAATGAGCACAACAGCCAGGATTCAGTTCCCAGACTACAACAATCTTAGCCTCCAGCACCCTGAAAAGTTGTCTTTTTTGTGTAATCGCAGCTTCGAGAAATGTTTTATATTATTAAAGGAAATTTTTTAGTTCATTTTATGAACTTGTGAATTGGGATTAGCGAGTGGTGAGGGTGAGGGAACGATCACCATATTAGAAACCAAAACACAAAAGAGAAACGTGACAAAATCGCCCCTAGTCTCTGCGGGAACAGACCAAAGAACCTAGCGCTGCATGTGCCCTGTGACCTCGTCAAACGTGGGTACACAGTCTTGTGTTGGTTACTGTAAGAACCGATAAGGCATATACAGTAATTAGGGTATGATTATGATAGCCCTGTAAATATCAGAACCTCTTCATGTGGTGGTTGCATAATGGTATTTCTATTATTTCACATAGAGCATAGCAAAATAAAGAAACTGCATTTTATTTCCTGCGAAATTTCTGAAGTCTATTCACAGTTCAGTACAATATAAAACCAGCACTGTCAAGACAGTCCACTTGAATGTTAACAGGCATACAAAATAAAGAAAATAATATCACAGCTAAAAGTTCACAGAGGGATTTATCTACCCCCAAGTCATCTACTCTTACACCAGAAATAGTTCTTAAAGATCACTTTAGATATCTAGTTCAACAAAGCTGAAAACCAAGACCCACGTATGAACTGCCTTGTTCAACATTCTATATCCTTAACAGGACCAGACCCCTGCTAGGGAAGCCTACCCCTATGCTCTAAGATTACTTTCACGCATAGTTGTTTTTAGGTGGTCTCTCTTTGGTACAATAGAATGGGAAGAATTCCTTTGATGTGCTCTGAAAATGACCAACATTTTAAAAATTTCAGCTTTATAAAGCAAACCTAAGTGAAAATTCCCAAGTAACAGAGCCCCCAGACTGGGAAGACTCCTCATCACTCACCCTCTCGGAGAAGTATTTATCTGCGTTGATTTGTTAGTGTCTGCTTCATATTTTAAGAAAAAAGAAAAGTATCCTTCACATGTGAAAATTTCATCATTATGTTGCTAAGGGCCCTACACATTTTTTCTTGTTTCTGAGAAAATTAAATATTCAGAAAAAATAACTACTGTTCAGAAACAGTTGGTATTAATTTTCCAAAAAAAAAAAAAAGAAAAAGAAATGGCTCCTTGTTCTGCTTAAATTACCTGTCCTTTCCTTCAATAGCAAACATGTACAAAGTTAAAATATCAAACATACACGTAGTATTCTGCATAGTGTAATATGATTTTGTGAGATAAATTTCGGGTTTGCTTTTACTAAAGAATGGGTACCAATGATGGATAAGCAGCAATAACAGCAGCTATCTCTTCCTAACACATGTGAAGTAGGAGTTATAGAAGAAATTACTTTGAAGTCTGGCATGATGAGCTAAATCCTCGCCTAGCATGCCCAGGATCTCATATGAACACTGGTTCATGCCTCAGCTGCTCCACTTCCCATCAGGCTCACTGCTTCTGGCCTAGAAAAGCAGTCAAGGACAGCCCAAAGCCTTGGGACCCTGCACCCATGTGAGAGACCCAGAAAAAGCTACTGGCTCCAGGCTTCTGATTGGCTCAGCTCTGTCTAGACATTGCAGCCAGCTGGGGAGTGAACCAGCAAATAGTAGATCTTTCTCTGTGTATTTCCTTCTCTTTGTATATCAACCTTTCCAACACAAATAAATAAATCTTTTTCAAAAATGAAAGAAAGTAATACCTTTGAGCTAGATCTTGGGAAACCAGTGGGAAATTGTCA
Source organism: Ochotona princeps (assembly GCF_030435755.1). NCBI lineage: Eukaryota > Metazoa > Chordata > Mammalia > Lagomorpha > Ochotonidae > Ochotona > Ochotona princeps. Next base: position 107,722,678 of record NC_080834.1, on the reverse strand, counting down.
AGAGAAAACTGCAGAGAACGCTTAGGATGAGGACAGAGAATGTGGAAGAATGTGGATGAACGAGAAAAGTGCAATGTGATGGCTAGTAAATGACGGGAAGGAATGCAGGCAGAGGTGAGGAAGGAAGGTTGGGAAAGGCGAACTCCGATAATAAGAAGACAGGGCCTTAGGGTCAAGTGGTAGAGTTTATTATGCTTGCTAACCTATAAATAAATAGTTCTTGCTCCAGTAGTCTTCTAAGCAGTGATCAGACTCAGGTTCATTTTAGTAAACATGTGGTGCTTGTAAGCCTTTGGCAAAGCTTCCTCCTTTGAGGCTGAATCCACTCTCTGAGATTTGAAGCAGCACTGACTATAGAAATCACAGATTAAGCAGTGTCTTCTGTCTAGAAAAAAAAAACACACACACATGGTAAGTCTTTACAGGTTGAGATGTCCATATTGCATTTCAGAGTGATGATATGTGCAGCGTATGCCCCCTTCTCCGGTCACCTGCTAAGGTGCACACTGACAGGACAGAGATCATGGCTCAAGTTGGTCCCTTCACATTCACATGCAAGACCTGGATTGGAATCCTGGCTATCAGCTTCAACCCAACCAGTTCCAACTATTGCCTGCATTTGGAAAATGAACCCAGCCCACTCCCAAATAGGAACTCTATTTCTGCCTCTCTCTGTGTGTATGTATGTTTCTGTGCCTCAAAAAAAAAAAGCAACTGCAGGTTTCTGAACTCTTCAGCCCTGTATACGAAATTTTATATGTCTGCATTGACATTTCCATATCACTGAAGCGAAAATAATACTTGGTCATTTTGTTTGTTTTGGAGGTAAGCTTCAGAGAGATGTTTTTTAAGCTTCTACCCTACTTTTTTTAGTTTGAGGAATTCAAAAACAGAGAGAGATGTTAGGGCTGATTGGAATAACGGCTTGTGTTCCCAAGAGTGTTGTGCTTTGGTAAGCAATGTTGCTGATTATTACCTCCTGTTTTTCTGAAACAGCTGTCTGTCTCCTTTTAGAGCTCTTTTCTAGGGGGAATGCAAGAGTCACAGAAGAGAATTTAACCCCCAAGCACTCAGTTCATTTGGATAGAAGAAATATGAAAGAGCAGTGAGATCACTGAGTTTGTTTCAGAAAGTTGGTGGGTGGTTGAGGCAAATAGGAGAAGCTCCTTTCTTTGAACTCAAATTGAAGGTTTGCACAAAACATTCCCTGCAGTTCACCTTCTACATTTTAATGTATGACCACCTGTGATTTGAAGCTAGCTTTCAGTACAGATTTAAGGAGGAGCAAGTTTGGATATGCACCACTGGGTTCTGCATAATATTATAAATACAGTTTATCAGGAAACCACACCATACCCTTACGGGTAGATTTATTGTCACATGTAGGCAGCTGCAAACTTTAACTCATTCAGTGATTATTTATTAAACACTATAAACACTGTGTGTGTGTGTGTGTGTGTGTGTGTGTGTGGCATTTTTAAGATGTTATGTGGATTTAATGTAAGAACAGGCTTGCTATCACCACTGTTTTTAATTACAGCATTTAACAAACAACTCTTGGCTCAGTGAGTTTTCTTTTCATGGTAGGATGTCAACTAAACAGATCTGCCTGGGAGAGCAGGATTCTGAATGAGCAGAAGTCTATTTTTCAGGAAGTCAATCAGGGATCTGTAGTATCCCCAGATCCTGGCTGTTATCTAGGTGATATACCAGGACTCTCCTCCCCTCTTTCCTACAGTCTGACTGCTCTCTATCAGGACTCCATAACCCCGTGAAGTATCTGATCATTTCAGCCAACTCCCAGTAGTTCTTCTGAATCAGCCATGAGTCAGTGCAGCGCTTTCTGCAGCTTGGTCTCACACTCTCCAACAATAATCTTGGTTTCCCTTCCACACTTTATATTTTCTACATTTTCTGGCCATCTAAACAATGTTCGTGATAACACTGGCAATACCAAATGGTGCTGAGGACTTGCACATCAGAGATTCTAACCAGTGTCCTGGATTGTCTTGCTTATCTAGCTCACATCAATCTTTTATTAATTTTTTGTAACAAGTTGTTTATTCATTAGATTTATTTTTATTTTCTTTTTTATTTCCTTTTTCTTATTTTCATTACTGTAAACAACACAAACTTCAAGAGTCCCACAAATACAGTTCCAAGAAGACAATCTTGCCTCACTCCCCCACTCCCCACTCTCAGTGTTCTTCATTTCCTTCCCTCCCATCAACAGTATTTGCACAGGCATAATTTTAACCAACTCTAAACTCACAGGCTTAATTTACCACGAATATAATATTCAACAAATAAATGAAAGAACACAAGAACACATGCCAATTGAAACATAAACATGAACTAAATACCACTGTTTTCCCTATTTGGTGGCAAGAAAACTGAAAGTGAGACAGATAATTACCAGCAGTCACAGAACAGATAAGAGGCAAAACCAGAACTAAACTGTTTTTTGACACCACAGCCCTTGCGGGCTTCTAAAGAACAAAGGTTTTCCGAACACTCACAGTAACTATGTAAGGGGGCACAGAGTTTCCTGGACTGGATTGTATTTGAACCAGCTCAGGAACTAAAAGGCTTCCAGGGGTAGCGCCTGCAGGATATGATTCACTTAAACAGAGCAAACTATACTCACAGATATTCCCAGAATCTCTTATTCCCTCTATGCACAAAGCACTGCCCTTTTTGGAATGAATTAAATAAGCATTTTGTCTGGCTTATGTTAGAGTTTTATATTTGGGCAAACTTAAAAAAAAATAAGTATTCAAGTTCCAGTAGGTCTAACCTGAGTCTACATATACACATACATATATATGCATGTGTGCCAACATCAAGGTGTGTCCAGATATGAGTTAAATGACTGTATTTCTATTTTATGCTCTGCCCTCATATCCAGTCTGGCCTGGGCTTGTAAACAGATCACCTGAGATTCTGCGCAAGCCTTCTCACTTGTGCACTGGGGCCTAAGATCGTGTTTCCCTCAAGCTGACATTGATTTCGATGTGTACTGCCTTAGTTGGGAACTGCCAAATTGTTTTCCTCAGCTTCTCTAGATAGTATAGAGCCTAGAGTACTGTCTAGGGGCAAGTGTAAGAGAGCCAAGCTCCTTGGGGTTGTTTCCACTCTATTCACGCCAGGCATGATGATTGGCTTCCATACTTGGGTTTAATGTAACTTCAGGGTGGAGGTAATTTAACCTAGTGGTTAAAAAGCCCATGTTCAATATCGCAGTGCCTAAGTTCCTTGTTCCAGCTCCTGAATCCAGCTTTCTGTTTAATGCAGACCCTGGGAGACAGATGATTGCTCAACTGATCGGGTTCACTCTCCATATGTGGGAGACGTGGGTTGAACTCCTGACTCTTGGCTTCAACCTGATTCAGCCATGGCTTTTGGAGCATTTGAAGAATGAACCTGTGGGTGGATGAGAGTGCCCTTTACTATCCTTCTTCCTCTATGGGCAATTTGTTAGAATTAAGCAATTTTAGAGAGACAGTCTCTCAACAAGTACAACAATTTTTATGTGACCCTTTAGAGCTATCACATTCCAGTTTATCACTTAAACTACAAGCATACTAGTACAAATGACACACATACCTAGTAATACTAGGGTACAAATTGAGTAAGACAGCTTCAGGACAGGCTAGGGAGCAGGTAGACAACGTAATCAGCATTGGGAGCTTATCTGTAAGTAGAAGGAGAGTAAGATTTATAGATTCTGTTATCTTTGACTATAAGAATATCTCAGAGTTCTCTGATTCAGTCCTCTTTGTAAGTCACTCTCCATTTCGTCCATGGAAGGGCTAGACTAGAATAACACCTGGCGAATTACAACCCTTGTTTTGGGGATTTAAAAGCAAATTGCTTATGTCTCAGAAAGACATATTGATAACAGTTTCTTCTCTAGAAGACATCATTCTGTTGCATTGTCCAGTGTTTAGGTTAAAAAGCAAGCACAAAAGCCTGACCAATACCTGACGTTTTATCTGTCTCCTGCTTGTCTGTCTAGCTATCTAGCTATTCGTCTGACCATCCATTTAATTTCTGCGTGAAGGAAGCTAACTTTTCTCTCTGCACTTAGGTGGGCATGCCTGACCAGAATCACTTCTTCATCTGTTTCCTGGCCTCGAGTCAGAACAAATGGGTTCGAGTCAAACACAGCTCTAAAAGACTGTATTACCCAAACAAATTTTTTTCTCTTTCGGGACCTCAATTTTCAGAGGTACACATATTAGTTGAATTATAGTTAGGTTAAAGTAGTGAATTGTTTAAGACGTACTGATTTGGCATGGAAGGAGGGTTTAGGATAATCACCGGGTTCTCTCCAGCATCCCACATCATCTCAAAGGCCACTCCTGAAGCACTGTGGCATGCTTTAGTCTGATTTTTTGTTTTTGTATCATTAGGATATTTTATCAGTCTAAGTGAAGTTGAGGTTCTAAGAGCATCACAGGGACTCGGATACCTTGTCTGTAAACTCACAGTCATGGATTTGAGGCTTGAGTGTTATAAGATCTACCCATTCAGGCGGTTAGTCAAGCTTGCAAGTGGCTTTGGAAGCCACTATGGACATACTAATGGGACTTACAGCCTGTTGGGCACGTCAAGATGGGCTTTAAAGCAAGATATGAACATCTATAAGCAGGGAGTTCCCTAAACTGATGCGTTGTCACAGCCTGCACCAATGCTGAGATTCATCTGTTCGCTTCACTATACAGGTTGGATCTAATTGGGGCTATTTACAGAGTGCCATGTCTTTGGACAACTCTGGCTTCTTGCATTTTCAACACTTGGTTTCTTTTTTCCCCTTATGAATACTGAGTGTCAATGTTATTTCTCCTTTCAACATACCAAACCTGACTCTGGAGAAAGCAGGCCAAAACCATGAACTCTCCTCTCCATGGAGTGCTTTAACCACAAGGGAATAGCAGAATTTTGGAACATTCCTGGGGACACAAGATGCAGATCCTCTTCGAAAGAGACCATGACGATTCCCCATTTGACCTGGTCATCGTGTACCAGATAGAGCCTTGCTCTGGAACTCCTAAGTCACAACTTGTGGCTCTGCTCTGGGCATTTCAATCATATCAGAAGCAATTGACCCTGCCTATCAGTGGCCACGGAGCAACATTTAGCTTCACTGTGTTCACTCTTTATGTTCCATTCTTTCCCTTTGTGCTTACAAAACCAGACCAAGGAATGCTTATGACTTCCAAGTCATTTACACTTTTTACATTCTTACCTGCTCAGCATCAAAAAACATTATTGCAAACTGGAGACAGAGCAAATTTGTCAGTTCTTTTATCCTTATGTTCAACTATTAGTTTTTTTTCTCAGAAATTATTGAAGAATAAAATTTCTCAGTATTTGATTCTAGAGATTTTAGCAGAGATAGACTCATGCAACCACCACCACAGTCAGAATTCCCGCAATCCCCCAAATTCCCTCTTGCTGCACTTTGTACGTAAGCCCTCCTTCCTTCTCTGGCTCCTGACAACTGCTGTCTCACAGTTCTGTCTTTTTCCGAAATGAGCAGAACAAAAGTATTGCATTTTGGTCAAATACAATTTATCAATGTTAATGTCATGTGTAAGGACCTTAGTTCTAAATTACAATGATTTTCTTTTAGATTTTACCTAGAAGTTTATGAAAGACATGTGTTTAGAACTAAAGCATCAATTTTGAGTTAATTTTCATGTAAGGGCATATGATATTTAAATTGGGTGGGGGGTGCTTGCATATATGAGGATACATTTAAAAATCCATAGAAAATTATTTTTTGAAATTGTAATTTTGATACAAAAGGGTTTTTAAATATATTCATGCTTTTTTCATAATATATGTTTCCATGAATTTCATGAAGAACTCTCACATGTCTAATTGCTTTTACACCTTTGCTGGAAAAGAGAATAGATTCAATGCAGTTCCTAGACTCAATTCCAAGAATATAATATATAGTTCATTTGGCATAATAATCTCTCATTGCACTTATTTTGCTGCATATGTCAAAATTTCATTCTTTTGCTGAGAGGTATTCTGACTCACTCACACACACACATATACCACATTTTCTTCATCCAATCATTCATTGATGCACATCTAGATTGGTTTCATATCTTATATCTTAAGACTATAACTGCTATAAACATGGGAATGCAGGTAACTCATATGCTGCTTTCATTTCCTTTGGATATAATCCCATATGTTAATTCTATTTTTTGATTATTCCATAATGATTATACATTAAATATTTTAGCAAGTCCACTTGCAATGCATTCTTTTAATTTGCCTTTACTTGAAAATATTTTTACTTCATTTTCATTCCGAAATGATAATTTCGCTGATTGTATAGTTAAATTAGTGGCTTTTCTTTAAATATCCCCTTAGATATTTGGCAGTATGCACTGAATATGAAGAACATTGAGATTGCCTTTCTCAAACTGAAACAAGAGTTTGCTTTGTTTTGTCTTCATATCATGAAAACTGATTAAAATGCATTGTAAAATATTTTAGTTACCAGTAGTGTTACATTTACCCTCAAGATTTCAAACTAGAAAAGCTTCTATAAAGCAGTCTTCACTGCTCATAATTAGATGCTGATTAATTAGTTTTTCTTGCACAATTAAGTGAAAAGACATATTGCTGCTCTAATTACAGTTCTAGGTTAATTTATTATGCTCATCTGGTGATTACACTTTTCTCTGTTGCCCTGCCTGTAACCCACTAGTCTGGAAATGAAAACAAACGCTATGACAAATTTTATCATTAAATAATAAGATCACCTGACTTCTTTATTGTTAATTAAATAAAAATAAATTAGTACTTAACATAAACTTGATTGTCTGAATATTTATTGAGATCACAGTAAATATCCACTTAATTTCGAAATGTACTAGTTCCCAATATGTCCTGAATTCATGCATTGATTCCAATGTATTATTTCCATCTGAGTTTTCTCTGTGGCCAAGGACCCCTTCCCTCATTCACCTTAAAAATCAGTTCAAAAGATAAAAAGAAAAAAAAATCTGAGTTCAAACTTCATATCAAATGTCACTCCCCTTTAATATTTCTTTTTCATTTCCTCTTTCCCTACTGTTAAAGACAGGATAGTGAGCCCCAAACTACCCGTTTCCTAATCACAGCACCTGAGAATTTATAACCCTATTTTGATAAAGCAAATTTACAGATGTGATAAGATTAATGACTGGGAAATGCAAAAAAAAAAGTCTTAAGTTATGTTATTCTGGATAGACCCATTCTAATTACACAAGTCCTGCTAAAAATGAAGAGAACATTTCCAGTTAAGGTCAGCAGGAAGCAGGACCAGGGAAGAGTGGGGAGGGACATACAAGGTTCCTGGCTTTGAAGATGGAGGACAACAGCCAAAACAATATGAACAACCTCTAGTAGCTGTAGAAAAATAACCCTCTCAGAGCATACAGAATGGAGTGCTGCCGTGCTGATACCTTGATTTTAGCCCCACAAGACCAGTGTCAGACAGACCTGCAGAAATATAAGAGAACAAATGTGCTGTTTTCAGCCACTAAGTTTGTAGTAACTTTTTGTAACACCAATAGGAAACTATAAAATCCCCTACAGGGAAAAGTAAGTGCCACTTGTGTGGACTATTGTTACTTTGCACACATGCTGCTTACAGTATCTACATAGCATTTATTACACAGTATTTCTATCATCGATTTACTTCTCTGTTTCCTGAAATAGACTGGCAGTGCCTTGAAATTAGGTATAAATCTCATGCATGCAATTAGATATCTGTGCATTCATTCATTAACCAAAGTAAACAAAAACAAAACAAAAAACCTTAATGAATTAACCTTTTACACAGACGCTGGGTTAGACTGTGATGACGGAAATGCACATAACATGATTCTTTTATATTTTTCTTGTTACTATTATTTTCCATGATATGATTTTGTAGGTATAAGGATTCCCTCTCTGCACTCTTTTCAATCAACTTTCTGCCTATGATTTTTTATTAAAGAATTAGGCGTGGCTCAGACATTATAAAAATGGGTGACTTCACTTAGATGTAGAACTTAATGGCAGCAATACTTTTATATCTTATAGTCAGAGGACATTTTAAAAAAGTTTGCATCCACAAGGAGAAAGGAGAGAAATGCAGAAAAGAAAAGCAATTGCTGATTTTTCACATAAAATGTATCAGGCAAAAGGCATCAAGCAATGTAGCCTGACTCTGTCAGACGGATGGTTATTTTTAAGCCCAGTTATGAATCATGCTAGAGTCGTCTGTCCAAGAAACAAAGGGGATGAGATCGACTTTGGGATGAATTTATGTGCCTGTAAGCCTGATTGCATGTGGCGCTTGCCCTTCACCTCTGTCAGGTCTAGAAGCTTCTGCACTGTCTCACACATGCATTCTTCCTCTGCTTGTGCTGTGGCTTGGTATGCAGAGCGCCCACCTCCACCTCAATAGTAACAACACTCCTCAAACCTCCACCTCAATAGCAACAACACTCCTCAAAGAGGTATTTTCTGTTGGAACTTGTCTTATTGTACTTGCATACGTAGTATATGTAATTTGGAGTTGCTATCTCACCCTCTGTTAAACTGGGAGCTACCACGCTCCTGGAAAGTTGCTCAGGAATATAATTCTATTTCATCACTTGCACTTACCTCATTTTCTTACAAGCTTACCTAACCCTCTCTGCTCAACACAGAAAATCAGGAGGTCAAGTGTTGTTCTGTAAGTTCACACATAGCCCTGGAAGTCTCTTTTCTTAAAAAAAATCTGTATCTATTATTGTGGTCTATAATGTAATTCTCTAAAAATTATGTGTACTGTCAAGTGCAGGTATGAAAACATTGCGCAAATATGGCAAAAAAAGGAAACCAGTGTAAGATTTGCTAACAGCAGAGGGAGTAGGGCATATGGAGTAGGGAAAAAAGGAGAGCTAGTTGCTCAGAACTGCATTTCTATTGAAACTGACTAAAATGTGGCACCAAGTAAGTGAGTGAGTCAAGGCAGACAACAGGGTGCCCAGGACACAGCAGCTTTCCTAGGCTGTGTGTCTGCTATTGTACAATCAATTTGGTCCCAGCTCCCAGTATTGATTAGGAGGATGGCTGAAATGATTGCTCCTTCCAGAGTCAGTTACAGCAGCTGCAAGCAATCCAATCAGGCATTTCATTCATTCTCAACCTTTTTTTTTTTTTTTTTGCAGCACAATACACAATCTGGTAACTCTTTATCTCTCTTTCACTCTCCCTCGTTTTCTTCTATGCTTATTTCCATAATCCATGTGATGAGACTTTCAACTAGCAAGATTTGCTAACAAAAGAGGCAGTAGGGTATAAGGAGTAGGGAAAAACAGGAGAGCCAGTTACTCAGAACTACATTTTTATTATTGAAACTGACCAAAATGTGGCAGTAAGTGGAGTGAGTGAGTGAGTCAGGGCAGACAAAACAGATGCCCTGGATCGCATTTGAACACCAGTTCTAATCCTGGCAGCCCTACTTCCCTTCCAGCTCCCTGCTTGTGGCCTGGGAAAGCAACCAAGGACAGCCCAGTGCCTTGGGACCCTGCACCCATGTGGGAGACCCAGAAGAAGCTCCTGGCTTCTGGCTAGGGACCGGCAGAGATCGGGCTGTTGCAGTCACTTGGGGAGTAAAACATTGGGTGGAAAATCTTCTCTCTCTCCTCCTCTCTGTATATCTGACTTTGCAATAAAAATAAATCTTTTTTAAAAACTGATAAAATGAGCACTTTAGGCTGGAGATTACATTTCCAGCCCTTTTCCAGACATGTTTTACCCTTTGCTGTATCTAAACTTGTGAACTTCATACATTTCAATTTTTAAAAAAGATTTATTTATTGGAAAGACAGATTTACAAACAGAGATAGAAAGATCTTTCATCTGCTGGTTCATGCTACAAGTGTCCAAAACAGCCAGGAACCAGTTATCCAAAGCCAGGAGCCAGAGCCTTCTCTGGGTCTCCCAAGTGGGTACAGGGTCCCACACATGTAGATGTGTGTGTGACTTGTGTGTATGTTTGTTTATATAAGTATATGTATATTTATATGTATATATACACACATATGACTTGCACTGGGGACGATAGAAGACAATGATTATCATTCAGAGAGCATTTCTCTCTAGAAGAGTATTTTTTCTTATAAATACAAAAAAATGCTGGAAATGGAGTATCAACACCTTCAAATGGTATGAATTTGACAACTCTTCATTGTGCAGGGCTGTCTGGGTGTTGCAGCACAGGAGCAGAAATGTGCAATACTTTCCTCACCTATCATAAGAGTCACAGTAGATAAAGAACAGACAACCTTTCAGAAATGTGGTTGGACAAAAGGTTCTAATCTAGTAATAACAGCCTGAGGGGAAGAAACCTGCAAGGCCTGACTGCAGCCTCCTGGCCTCTGTGTGGAGTGTTCTTTCCTCCCACATGTGGAGTCCCTCTAGAATTAAGTGCTTCATCTGTTTAAGGGGAAATGGAGAGCGTATCCTTAACCCGCTTGAAGAAGAGGAATTCTGGTGTCTTGGATTTCTTTTGAGGTTAGAAGGGAGGGGGAAGAAGGGTGGGAAACAGAAGTGTTTAAGAACATCATAAAGACTTGGTTTCTGAGGTCTTCCCAATTTCCTTCAAAGTACTTAGCATGTCAAGTCATCACACTTTGGGGATGTGGTGTTCTTAGCCCCAACAATACACTGTTTAGCAGTTTGTACGGTGTCTACATATTGGGCATCTGTAAATGTCTCCAAACATTTGCCAAGATCCCCTGGGTAAAAACCAATTGTCCTTGCTAGAGAACCATCAATCTAGAAAATGAAACTTGGTGGTAACTTATATTATTAATCTAGAAACAAATAGACATAGTGTGCTGATGGAAGTACAAAAGAGCCCATAAAGCAGTCTTGGCAAAAACATAAAATAAATTAAACCAAAATAAGATTAATTCTCTAGATCTAGCAACCAATATACAGGGAGTGTAGTAGCCAAAGACTTGTGTTAGGTGACACCAGACAATCAGCAGAATCAAGACTGCAGGAAGCACAGAATCTGTTTATTCGGCTAAGGATTGCAAGATAGGAACAAAAAGCATGAAAGAGGAAGGGGAGAAAAAGAAATTCATAGATTAAAAGAGATTTAAGAAATAGAGCACAATTTGGGGAGATGCTGAAATGACTGAATATTTGATGATGATATATATGTATGTATATAAAAATATTTTGATTTATTTATACTTACTGGAAAGGCAGACAAAGAAACATCTTGCATCTGCTGGTTCACTCCCCAAGTAGCCATAACCACTGGAGCTGAGCTGATCCAAAGCCAGGAGCCAGGAGCTCCATCTGAGTCTCTCACGTGGGTGCAGGGTCCCAAGGTTTTGGGCCATCCTTGGCTGCTTTCCCAGCCCACAAGCAAGGAACTGGATGGGAAGTGGAGCAGCCGGGACATGAACTGGTGCCCATAAGGGATCTCAGTGCATGCAAGGCAAGGATTTAGCCACTAGGCTGCTGTGCGCGGCCCTTGATGACATTGAATATAATCAGAACTATATTCATGGATTCTTATCCGCAAATTCAGTTAACTACAGTTGAAAACATTGAGGGGGAAAATGCACCTGTATTGAGAACAAGCTGACTTTTATTTCTCCCTGAACAGCACAGTGTAAGAATTATTTACATAGGACTTACACTAGGTATTACATATAATCTAGTGACGATTTGAAGCAATTTGGGAAAATGTGCATAGCAAAACCCACATCATTTTTAATGGACTTAAGGATCCATGAGGAGCCTTGCAACAAATCCCCCAAGAACACGAAGAAATAACAGCATGAAAATTTGATGAAATGACAGTGTTGTAATTACGTTTTTTAAAATAATCTTTCTATTGAGAATGGAAACTAAAACACATTGGAACTTTCAATATTCACAGATTCCGTCTTTACAAATTTGTCTGCTCAATAAAATTTATTTGTAATTTCAAAATTGATGCTTCAACCATTTCAGTCATTCAAGGACATGTTTGGAAAAAAATGGGTTGCCTAAAGAACACACTCTGCCTTTTTTCATCTCATGGGCTGAAAACAAGTGTACATGTTTGCCACTTATTTAATGCCACACTTCTTTGCATTTCTGTATTTTTATGGTGATTTCAATGTTAAAATTACCCTACACATAGTATGAAAGTGCTGTCCAGTGTTTCTAACAAGCACAATGTAGTGTTTAAAATAAGTCAATTTTTTTTCTTACAATCTTCTTTCAGGCATAGGTGACAAAAATTGCTACCTCAAACTATCTGGTATATTCTGTGCTTCCTCAGTTTCTCCTCACTAATCAAAACTGCTATGAAAATCAAGACCTAGGCCCAACAAGGTAGATTAGTAGCTAAAGTCCTAGCCTTGCATGAACCCGGGATCCCATTTGGGCATCAGTTCATGTCCCAGCTGCTCCACTTCCCATCCAGCTCCCTGCTTGTGGCCTGGGAAAACAGTCAAGGACGGCCCAAAGCCTTGGGACCCTGCACCCACATGACAGACTCAGAAGAAGCTCCATGCTCTTAGCTTCATATCAGCTCAGCTCCAGTCATTGTGTCCACTTGGGGAATAAACCAGTGGACAAAAAAATGTTTCTCTCTGGCTCTCCTTTTCTCTGTAAACCTGCCATTCTAATAAAAATATAAATAAATCTTGAAAACAAAAAAAAAAAAAAAAAGAAGAGGAAGAAAGTGAGGAACTCAGATGACTGCTCCACTGATGCATGTGAGGCTCCTCAAAGAAAGCCTGGCATGTAGCAGGTGCTCAGTATTACTTATTGACTGAATGCACTGCTCAATTGCTCTCTGCTAGAATGTTGGCATTCATAGTTCCCTGCGGGCAATCATTCCCGGGTCTGTGTCTGCTACCTGGTGGGCGTGACTTAGAGCTTACCTGCAGACTACACTTTAGCCGCATGCAGTCTGATGATTGTCATCCCCTCAGAACTAAGACAGAGTCCAAAGGGCCCAGTGGACACCCTGAAAAGCAGCTCTCATTGCACTGCATCCCAATTTAATAGAATGGCTATGGGGAGAACCACTCACAATCTAGAAAGAGAACAACCAAAGTCTGCAAATTGGAGTGCTGTCCAAGGATGAAATACAGTCGTGTGTCTGTATAATGTGCTTTTCCCTTCTTTGTATGTGAGCCAATGTGTACTCCAAGAGTCCTGGCTTATGGATTAGATCCCAATTTTGGAAGATACATCTAAAACAACTGTGACTTCAAGTTACAGCTCTTTCACAGTTCATTGTATAGTAGTTTGATCTTTCCAAGCTCTGTTGCTGTAGCTGTATATACCAAGTGACAGGATATGCATGCTGTGCATAGTACTGGCCCATGTTAGCTCTCGGTAAATAATTTTCATAAATTGTTTCCATGGCTGTTACGATTTGAAAGCCAGAGAAAGACTCAACGTGAGAGATGCAAACGTAGAGCCTGAGGAATTATGAAGAAACAGTTGGATGAAAAGAATCGAGTGCTGTCCTGATCGTTGAATACAGAAGATCTCACATTCCCCATTTGGCAGGAGGGGCTGCGTGGCTGATGGAGATAGAATCCAGGAATAGACATTACACCAACACAGAATACAGCTGTATCAACCATCAGAGACTATTTAAGGATGTTCAGCAATACATGTATGTGTATAAAAATATAATCTGCTATTTCTTCGGTGTCCATGACACATTTGTCACCTTTCTCACATCTCTTTCTAACTGAGAGGACCAAGAGGACCAAGAAGACTGTTCTGGAACACAAGGATAGTAACAGCACAGCTCAGTTTCATATCCAAGCACTTTCTTAGACACTGAACAGATTTCTACTCCAAAACCATGCATTTACTTGATAATTACTATTTCAAGTATGGTAAACGAGATTACTCTTTTTTAAAAAAAAAATATTTGTTTTTATTGGAAAGGCAGATATACAGAGAAGAGGAGAGACAGAAAGGAAGATCTTCTATCTGATGGGTCACTCCCCAGGTGACCGCAGCGGCTGGAGCTGAGCCAATCTGATGCCAGGAGCCAGGAGCTCCTCTGGGTCTCCCACGCAGATACAGGGTCCCAAGGTCTTGGGCCATCCTAGACTGCTTTCCCAGGCCACCCAGGATAGGAAGCAGGGCCGCCGGGATTAGAACCGGCAACCATATGAGATCCCAGTGCGTGCAAAATGAGGACTTCAACCACTACACTATCGTGCCGGGACCGGAGATAACTGTTAATTAGTAAAATTTAGTTAAACATAAAAATGTATTTCATGATACATTAGAAGTCTTAATAACATTATTGATACGACAATCTGCCAGATCCTTTAGGAGGAGAGAAGGAAATGAAATGGGCAAAGGGAGGATGTTGATCATAATACAGTTTCAGTTAGAGAAGATCAACAATTTCCAGCAGTCTATTACACTGTGTGGTGATCACAATTAGTAATAATGTATTGCGTATTTCAAAATTGCTAAGAACATACTTATTATCTTTACTACGAACAAAAAATGATAAATTTGTATGGTGATAGATTTTATAACTAGTCTGATGAAATCTTTCCTGTAGGTACACTCATACACAGATCATACCATGTTAACCCTGTTAGTGTACACAATTAGTATTTGTCAGTTAAAAACAAATACGCTTTCTACAAAGGCACTTTCACAATATTCCGAAGGGCTGACTAACTATATGGATGTTGACGTTGACTCTTAAAAGGACCTGTTTCTAAATCCTGCACTTATTCTGCTAGCTTGAGATTCCTCCATGTATGTGCACTTGGGTTTTTTTTTTTTCTTTCTCATCAAAGGATAATCTGAACAACCCTTCCCAGACCTTGCTCTTCTGCAGCTGAAGAGGAATGTGTAGGAGCAAGCCCCAGGTGCTTTAGGAGCACCTGATACAACACCAGAGACACATTCACCTTTGCCCACACAGTAACCAGTTTGATGGATTGCTTTGTATGACTTTCAGAATGAGCTGCAGCTTTCAGGAGAAGGTCCTCTAGAGAGAAAGAGAGTCCAGAAGTTTCTGAAAGGGCCGTAGATGCCCAACACAGAGAAGCAGTCAGGAAGAAAGATAATGCTAACAATCATGGAAAGCAGAACTAGTAAAGGATAATGCTTTAATTTGTTGAAATGCTAATACCAAATCATGGTATATGACGTCAGAGTGGTCCTGGCCAGGGCATTGTGCCACAAAACCATGGATAAAAGACCATTAAAGCAAGAAAAGGACCCAGTCTGCTTTTCCCCCTCCAAAATGCTATAACCAAGTTTTTCTTCGCAGTAGAACTCAACTGTAGTTCAGTCTGTTGGTCCTCCAAATCAGGTAGCCAATAGCTGTAGGTGTGCATTTCATAAAGCAAGAATAAAGGTGACTTTACATTTTAGCAAACTACAGTCTGCACAATTTCAGGTTAGGACTCAAATTTCTTCCTCATTGTTTTCCAAAAATTGTTTCTGCAATATTTATAGTGCAATAAAAAATGAAACCAAGTAATACTAAATAGAAACGTCCTTTCCATGATGCCAAACATTTAATCAACAATAATTTAGTGAGGAAATCTCATGTGTGTGGCATAGACTAGACATTGATAATACAATCTTTGCCCTGAAGAAGTTTTCAAAGTGGCAGGGGAAACAAACAAAAATAGAATTTAATGCAGTTAAGGACTGGGCAGGCTTCTGACACAGCGGCTTTAGGGATCTAACCATGAAACAAAAGTTGAGAAAGGTATCAGAAAATATATCTTGGAGATGATAATATTCTGTAGGGTTACATTAAAATTCTTCTAATTGGATCCTCAATGTCACAAATTTTATAGTGAAATTATACATATTCCCTTTGAAGTTAACTGTGTCCTGTGAAACCTCTGCATTTCTTGACAGCACTGATATTTAGTAAATACTCAAGTAGGTGCTAGTAAATATATGTTGACAAAATGGTTATAACATGACTATCATATCCGTTGAGAGATCAGGGGCACTGATACTTCTATTAACAAGTAGAAGTATATTGATTCATTAAAGAGCCATTAATATTAACTCTTCTGTGTTGAATTCTCCCCCTCTAAAAGTATATATTCTGTCATTATTTCTTATCTCTCTGAATGAAACCACCTCAGACATCATCATCACCCAAGACCAAAATTTATGAGCAGTCCTGATACAGTATCACTATCACCCCCCATCAATCTACACCAAGTCTACTCTAACTTCACTCACACCCTTAGACACCACCAAAAACACCTCTAACCCTGTCCTAGGGCCCTCCCTATCATTTGATTCCAATTTATGATACCAACAAGTCAGGATATTTTCAAAATTCAAATGTGATCATGTTATTGCTTTGCTTATAACTATAGCTAACCCCTCATTACTTTCAGGATACTGCCCAATATCCTCAACATAGCTCCCAGGTTTTACGTGATGTATCAGTTTTAGATTGTATCACCTTCCCTAGCATTCTATCTCAAATTTAGTGGCATTCATCAAGTTCTCTCCATGAGGCAAACTTCCTCCTGTCTCATGGCTGTTGCACATCCTTCTCTCCGCCTGGGACCTTCCTACCCAATCCTCCTTCCCTACTTTAAACCATCAATAAAATCTCAACTTCCTAAGCAAAGTGTCTCTGATGCTGCATTATAGATCTACCCTCAACTAATCCCAGATCCTTCCCCCATCCCCACCCCCACCTTCCCTCAGTGCCCTGTAGGCTGTCCTGAAATCCCCAGGACTTTCCCTTGGCCTCTTCACAGCAGAGACTTTGTCTTGACCAACAGCTAGCTACACATTCTGCTGTTATTTGATTAATGTCTTTCTCCCTCCACTCCAGACTACAAGTGTGATAAAGTCAGGGACTGTATATAGCCCACGATGTTTCTGAAATAAGTATTTACTCAACCACTCTTTTTGTCAACTTTATGAAGTATGCTCTACTGGTGAGAAATCCATTATTAATGGTTAATTAATATGCTTCCATCAAGTTCTTATGAATGTTACGTGGAAGAATAAACATAAGTTTTAATAAATTCTATATTATTGTAGATGTACTTTTTAATGAACATAATAAACAGGTAAAGAGTGTAACTAACTGCTACTATCCATCATAAAAATACAATTTATTAAGGAATTATAGCATTGAAAATCACAGATTATCTTACAAAGGCAAGGCAGTTTCACTGCCAGCATGTATTTCATGGAATACAGTCATTAAAACTATTCTTTGGTGAGCTAATAGAGAAATTAGGTACACTCATCTAGAAAGATTCGAATGCTACTCACATTCATAGACTTCTAATGGAATAGCACGCGGTTCCAGCAAGTTAATGACCTCTACCATACACACACACTGCACCTGCACACCTAGCCCTGGTCTACTGAAACGCTTCCAATCAAACACATACTTCTAAGGTCATGACAACAGAATAGTAAATCATTCTGATGACATAGGTGCTCCTCAAGTTTTACTCTCAATTGGCTCCTAACATATCATTATGTAACCCCTGGGAATAATGATAACTTTTTTATCAAGGTGAAATATAGGCATAATTTTAAATATCTTGTGTTTATACTTCCTGAAATAAGGATAAAGAGGCCAGGAAAGCTCATTATTGCATATCTGACACTGAAATAATAAACAAATTCTCAACTGAAGCCCAAGGCTCATCTCTTCCTTGCCCAGAAACAAGGCATTCATTCAAGAGCTCTTGCCAGCTGAGCAAACTGGGATATCATTGGGACTGTCAAAAACATTACACCTGAAGGACTGGGCATATGGCTGGGGATGAGGGAATCCCTGATATATTTTAAGCAGATAGCCTCACACTCATAGGAATATTGTTTAGTATTGCTGTGGGCATCAGTTCCCCCACCACTGTGCTGTGACATACACTAGCTAAGAATCCAACTACATCCATGACCTGACAGAGAGAGCTGGAGCAGCAGAGAGAAAGGCACTGGGGCAGTACACTGGCCTATGTCAGTGGCCTGTGTAGAGCTCAAAACCAACTAAACTGCAGGGACCTCAGATATAGCCACTGTCCCATCCATAGTAGGATAGCTGAGTAAGCAGGAAGGAAATTCAAGCAATCTGGACCAATACTGTGTAACACTGTTCTTGTGCTCTCATATATCCTATCTCCAAAGTATCTGCCCTCTGTGAAGAAGTTATACATGTTTGAAATATGTCAGACCAAATTACATACAGAAATGTGTATTCCCAGCTTTTTATCAAGAAAAAAACTAATGAAGCTAGTGACAGGGATAACTTATAGAGACATACCAGATATCAGTTTATACCCATCCTCCCTCCACGCCAAACCTCTGCCATGCCTTTTCTGTAAAGCACTATCCTTCAAGGTTACAGATGTTCAGAAAGGCTCAGAATAGCTGAGCTTTCTCAAATCCTCATCTCCCCCCCTGAGAAACAGCAAATAGATCACTCAAATGCTACAAGTGAAGTGAGTTCCCAGGCTCCTGCAATGTTGACAAAATTCTGCAGGCACCAATGGACTTGCTCTGAAAAGAACCTTGGTTATTGTAATTCTGTAATAACATTTCTCAAGTTCTGCATCATGTCGATCGCAAATTCCTCTGGTAGGAGAGTGTTCTGATAGCAAAGCGTCTCAACTACCATAACAGGGAAACACAAATACAAAGCCTACACAGGGACACAGCCTGAAAGGTTAACTTTTCATTTACTTCTATTTCTGGAGCTCATGATGCTCTAAGCCCCAGCATTAAATTTTAAGCATTTGATGCAGAAGGATCAAGGGGAAGTCAGAAAACTGTTCAGCTTCATTGACCACTGGTCTTACTATGAATTTTCAGCAAAAAGACAGGCATTACTGCAGAAAATGCAAGGTTAGAATGGGAAGCATCTGCTCCCAGAGATGTGCAAAATACAACTCAAAAATTTCATGTTAGAGGACAGAGGCGTATGACCCTGATGAAGGGCAGAATTCACTGGAGTATTATTTGTTGTGGTAATAGAATTCTTTTTTTAACTACAAGCAGAGTTAGAGAGATTCTGTGATCTCTTTGAAATGACTACAGTTAAGACGAAGTGCACTTAACATGGCCAGTTAATAACACAGTATTTCACATTCAATAAAGTCATAATGAGTGTTTCATCATTAGGTATTACTCCTGATAAATTGTTGACATGATAAATATAGAACAGTAACCCAAAAACGTCTTTTTGTTCTCTGAGTCCTTCAAATAAGAGGAAAATGAACCACTCACTACATGATCATAATACAATTTTCCTGGTTTTCCAACAGCAAGTCTTCTTCTGTAACTGTGTAGAGTTGTACAGAAGGAATCAGTCTTTCAAAATAAAATAAAGAAAATCATTATAGCAATCGGTAGAAAAATAATGATCCTTTGTGTTTCTTCGATGCCTTTGTTTCTCTCACATTTACTCAGTGAATTTGAGTGTTCTTCAAAAATTTCAGGGAAATTCTTATTATGAAAAACATATGCATATATTTCAATTTTGGGGCCAAAAAGCACCCAATTATATTTTCGATAAACTTTTTGAAATCGTCTTGTGTTTGAGAGGCCTCACGATATCCTATTTACTAAATACTTGGTTCAGTGGATGGTGATGACCAAATCAAACCAATCTTTGTTTCCATGGAGCAAAAACCTTTGACAAATCTTGTTTCTTCAAGACAGAGCAAGTGTTGGAGTCCATTGGGCAACCATTCCAATTCCTCTTTTACATTGTATGGTTGGAGGAGAGCTTTACCTTAGCCTGCTTCTGAGAAGGAGATGTTAATGAAAGAATACACACGGACCCTGGGAGATACAAGTGATGAGACAGGCATTGCAATGTGTCCAAGGACCTAAAATGAGACTCAGGGCAATTATAACTGTCCACAGGCTGATTCTGTTCTGATTTAAAAATTTTTCTGCCAGAGACCAGCTCCGGCTGAGTTCAGGACTCGCGAAGGGTGCGTGGATGAGGCGCGAAGAGAGAAAGAAAGGAGACAGACCACCAGGATTCCTTGATCGTAGTGGACAATGCGAGAAAGCTGTCCGCTTTATTTATACAGAAGCAGTACAAAGTTTTTTTCTTAGGGGCACTTTGACATAGCTTCAGGGAGGCACAATTTACAACTTTTTGAGAAATGATTGAGGAAGGATTCCACGTTCCTTGCTTATCTTGGCTTGCCAGTCTTCATCTGCTCTCCTCAGGTCTGGGCTATAACCTAGGTGCCATCTGTGTCAACCAGACCCCTACCTTGAATTACGCATGAGTTAAAAGGTCTAGGGCCTTGGTCTATGGAGATCGGGGTTATTGACATTAGTTGGCCATTAGGTCTGTAAGCTCACACAGTTCGTTAACCAAACAAGTAAAGCAAGGGTTATAACGGCGGAAAGAATTGCAGTTAGCAATGAACTACGTTACTCTATTTAAGTTTCAACTCTACAATGGATAAGTGAATGTTTCCAAAGACAATTCTACAAATTGTTTCACTATTAGACAAGGCATTATCCATTCCAATGTTGCAGCCAAGAGTTTCTCAGTAGACAACACATCTTATGCAGTAATACACTCCTACTACAATTCTTATTCTACAACTTATCTATCACTAAATGGGAGAAATACATCAAGAGAGAAAAAGCATGAAGATCTAAGACAAAAAGTTTTAAACATTACATTCCTCTACAACTGCAGGTCCTACAACCTCATAAGTGATCAAACAATAATCAAAAGTATATCTTTATGATGTTAGTGAAATCACCCTGTATTTCCTCTAGCTAAAAATCTATGAAAACAACTAAAACAACTACATTTTCTATGTTCTAAGAATTGCAAGGACAGGCTAACCTATAAGATCACAGTAACTATATTTTTTGCCTTAGCAGGATAGCCTTTAGGGTCACAGTAGCTATATTCTTTGTCATAGCAGGATGGCCTTTAGGGTCACAGTAGCTATATTCTTTGTCATAGCAGGATGGCCTTTAGAGTCACAGTAACAGGATAACTTTTAGTGTCCCAGTAACAGGATAGTCTTTAGGTCTCTCTTATCAAGCCATTTCCCAAAAAGCATGCTAAATATCTGGACCAGATTTTATGCCAATGGGTAAACAGCACAGATTTAATTATACTCCTGTGTGTAGTTAAAGTCCCACTCACCAAGACATCCTCAGTAACATTAACTCTTAAGCTCATGTGGTTGTAAAAGCCATCTCACAGGGGCAGACATTGCTTCAATAGATTACAAAATTCTTAGTGGGGTGGTTGAGTGCCCATGCAAAAGGGGGTGAAAACTGTGTCAAGGTGGTCAGAGATGAATCCACTAGGCCCTGCCAAGCAGCTGGAAGCTCCACGGGCCCTGCCAAGCAGGGAGCTGTTCTCTTCACACCTTTGTGTTATTCACACCTCCTGCACGGACCCCATCAATTTTCTTTTTCTTTCTCTCACTCTTTCCATCTTTCTTTAGCAGACATATCAACAAAGAGAGGTAGACAGAAGAAGGCACACACAGAGGGGGAGAAAAAGAGAGAGAGAGAGAGACAGAGAGAGAGAGAGAGAGACAGAGAGAGTCTACTATTCACTGCTTTACTCTGCAAATGCCCACAACAGTCAGGTCTGGCCCAGGCTAAGCCAGAACCCTCAAACTCCATCTGAGTCTCCTATGTGGACAATAGCAGTTGAAGTTCTTGGGCCATCTTCTGCTGCTTTCCCAGGCGCATTAGCAGGAATCTGGTCAGAAGCGGAGAAGCCAGAATGCCAATCGACACTTTGATATAAAGTGCCAGTGTTGAAAACGATGGTTTAACCTACTGCCACACAATGTCAGCCACAGCTTGGTTCTTTTACTTTCAGCCTTCGACAGGATGCAGCCACTTTCTCCTCCCCTGCTTTACAATCCCATTGCCAAAGTTCATTACAGAGAGACAGAAAATAGTGGTTAATGAGCAGACTCTAGAGCCTAAAAACCCCAAGTAAATGTCAACTCTGCCCTCTGGCAACTGTTGTGATTTTTCTGTGCCTCCATTTCTGTAACCACAAAACTGAACTATCAGTAGAGCATACCTCAGAAAGTTGGTGAAGCATTTACTGACATAAATCATAATAAACACTTAGTACACTGTTTTTCAGGAAATTAAGATTATGACAACTAACACCAATATTTAGCGAACTGCCATGCATTCCTCTAAGGATTTACCGCTTATTAATTAATATTTTATTTAAAATACGATGAAAATCTATTATCTTTACCAACAATAAATTAGAGCTTTAGAGAAGTCAAATAAATAGCTGAATAGCACACAGTTAATAAGAAGTTGGATCGTTTACTCCACAAATCTAGGGTCTACAAGACTCTTCTGAAATAACAACCAATTTAATCTTGCATTCTTGAGCTTAACATTTCTTGACAAAATTGCCCCTAACTTTGGCTTTCCATGACTGCCCTTGGTCTTGATTCTACCTCATGGATCTATTCTGTTCCCTGTTTCAGATCATTGGTTTGTCTCTTAAAGGCAAACTTCTTCAAATCTCCTTACAGCAAGTGTCTATTCTAGGACAGTCTCATGTGGTTGTAAGCAATGATATAGCTAGTTTCAAAACAGTGCCAGGAACAGTGGGTATGGCAACTAATATGATTGACATTTCTAATATACTCATTCTATGACTATAGCAATTGAGGCTTTAAAAAGTCTGGTCATTTCATGGCCACCAAAAATAGGACTCAAATCAAAGGCTACTTTTTGCTCCTAAAACAATGAAGCTTTGTATTTCCTCTTGAATATTTCTCCCTGAATAGACAGAGGCCAGATCCCACTGGAGTGTACAAGGAAGGAATTGGGCATGTCTTCTGCCTCAGCTGGAAGTTTTACATACTAACTGATTCTCCACAGATAGCTTGGACTCAGTTTGTATCTTTTTCCTCAGACCTGCAGCAAATATTCCGAACTTCATGTTTTTAACAGTTCTGACTTTAAGTCCACAAATAGAAGTTAGCTGTAGCTGTTGAAAATGGAGACTAAAACATCACACTTGAAATTGCACTGAAAAACTATTTCTTAGGTATCCTCAAGCCTTAGATCTCAGTGACACCAAGTCCATTATGTTGAAATATTGATGGAGACTTGTCCTCTACTGAGACAGGCAAGACAAGTGCATGTTCTTAAACAACTCTAGACATCTTTTTGCTGACAGCTAATAATGACTGTAACAAATCAAAGAGATCCTAATTTAGCAAACAAATTGTTCCTAGTGATATTAAGAAGAGCACAAAGAAGTTGAGTAATAAGTCTCCTAATGATTTAAGCCTATTTATCAAATGCCCACAAGCGTTTTGCCTCATGGAAATATTCTGACCCCAAGAGTGACAGATTTAATTTCAAATCCTTCCTCTATCATCACTTGGTTTCTCTTCTGAGATCCATCATCTTCATCCTGAACAATGGGAACATTAGTACCTATGACACAGTTGTCATAACAAATGCACTTACTACTCTTAAAATGCCTACAAAGAAAAGTAAGTGCATAAACATTATTTTTTGTTCCTTTCATCATGAGAGAATCTTTATAAAAACAAATTTCTACCTCAATAGAAATATTATTTAGTATCCATGAAAATTATGAGTGATCTCACATCTACTTAGCAAAAAGTATAAAACCCTGGAGTCCTTAAATAAATAAATAAGTTGTATTTTACATCACTAGTCCAAGTGTGTCCTCATTTTTTCAACATGGCTAGTGAGAGTGTTCCTGGACACCTAACTGGTAGGTGAGAGGGAAAATTTCACCCAGATGTTATGCTGCACCATCTGCTCATTTAGTACCTAGCATTCCCACCCCATACACCTCAGCACAGTCCTGGGAGGGTCCAGAAACTGAAGGCTTTGAGGATCTGATGCTGGCACTCGACAAGAATTTTCGTAATTTGCATCCAGGAAACCCTTAGGAAAAGAAACTCGGATAATTAACTAACTTGACATTGCTCAACGTTCTGAGTGCAGAGAATCAATTAAAGCCAACACTTCAAGTGGTTTCATGGGGGTAAATTGGGGTGAAATTGGAACAGGCAAACCACACAGTTTGGAGTATTGCAAGGCAGAGGTGCCCAACAAAGTGTCTAAGCTCTGGAAAAGCAAATCATCACTTCAGCATTGCCATATGCCTTTAACTTAATGATGACATCCAGAGTAATTACATAAAATGGCAGACAGGTTCTTTCCCATGGACAAAGATATGAAAATCACAGGACATCCCCCAAGTAGGACAGTCACCTTCAAAGTACTACACATGTAGTGATACATCTAATGACTATTCTTGAAACTCAGAAGATCACTCTTACTCATTTCCAAGGAAGACACTCCAAAAAATTGGACAAGTATTGAGATTAGCAACTCAACTTACCAAATGAAATCCCTGGTCTTATTAGTCAATAGTGGTGGGATATGTACAATGCTGTTGGGATGTACAGAAATGTACAGATCTTGAGCAGGGAATAAAGGGATAGAGTTTAGACATTTTATTTGCCAAAGAATAAAGTAGATGACTATATTACACTCTGATGGCATTATTCAATCTTCTGAAGTAATCTGTCAAAGAGCAAACACAAAAAACTCGCTGTTCTGTAACTCAGCTTTGAAACACTTTCCCTTGAAAAAGGCAGGTGACTAGCCATTCCACTCTGAAAGGGAATCCAATGAACAACATCCTGTCCCATGCCCTCATCTACTCTTATGTAGGTTGAAAAAATCAACATACAGGCTCTAAGCGCTCTCCATACTGATTTCCATGGTGGTTATATTAGCCTACACTCCCACCAACAGTGAAGGAGGGTACCTGTTAAAGAACTCCAAATAAACCTACTATATGACCCATCTATCCCACTCCTAGGAATATATCCAAACAAAATGAAAATCTGAGAAATGGATCTGTAATCCTATGTTTACAGCAGCACAATCCTCAATAGCAAAGACATTAAAACAACACAGATGCCTGTTAAAGAGGGGTAGTTAAGGAGACTGGTACATCTACTCCATGGAACACTACTCAGGCATTATAAAGAAGAAAATTCTACCATTTATAACCAAATAGTCTCAACTAGAGATGATTCTGCCCAGTGAAATAATTCAACCCCAAAAGGACAAATACAGTATGTTCTTTCTGATATTAGGCAATCTTCGTGCAAATTATAAGATCAATAACCCTTTCCATACTGTTTTTGCTGCAACCCATGGGTTTTGATATTTTTGTTTTTATTTTCGTTTCTTCAAAATAGTTTCTTTTCTCTTAATAAATTCTTCACTGTCTCATAGATTACACAGTAGCATCATTTTCTCCAAGAAACATTTACACTTTCTTTTTCATTTCTTCTTCATTGGTTTTCAGTAGCATGTTAATTTTTTAACTTTATTCCTGCTGTTGATTTTGTTTTATGGCTTCTCACTTAAGGGAATATATAGTAAATACATAATAAAAAAAATAGAGAGAGGCTCACTTTGTCTCTCAGAACTTGTTACCCTGGTACATCCAGATTTCTTAACTCCCACATAGGCTTTGGAGTCAGGATTTCCATCAAGAGTCCTGATTCCCCACTGCTCTTCAGATGATGGAAGTTGATGAGCGTTTGGATTGGCAAAGCTTCATTAGATAGGGAGAGAGGGAGCTTTTTACCCTGGCAGTCCTAAAGAGATTAGTAGTAATTCCCTGGTGTTCCTTCCTCATCAACACCAGCAGGCAAATTAATTTTCTGCTTGTTCTGCTCATGTTCTTTTCAATTCTGTCTGCATCCACCATATTTCTTCCTCTCAATGGATCCACTTGTTATTTAACAGAAGAGGAGATTCACCAAAAGCAGCAAAACAAAACCTTTCCAGATGTGCTGTTGAGAGTCCTAGGTTGGTTTTGCATCACTAATATGGGCATCCCAAGTAAAAGAAACAGTTTTTGTTTCTTTTCCCTGCCAGGAATGTGAAGGTCATTTACTTATTTTTCATTAGTTGAACCAACACCACTGCTTGCTTAATTTGAGGCATGGAACTCTACAAGAATGAGGCTTTCCTCTGTTCTAAAAATAGGAAGACAAAAGAATACAGAGAAATAATTCAAAGAAAAATGTGGTTTTTTAGTTCTTCAAAATTCAAAACTATTATATAACACTATTAAATAGAGTGTCTGCAGACAAGGTAGAAATGTATGCATACTTCATCAAATTAACAGAAAACAGATTTTCTTGTAAGAATATTTTTAAACCCATGCGTGAGTCATCTTTTAAAAGTTCCTAAATACATATTATTAAGTAGTGCTTAAAGCTCAATTTTTTGCACCAAATAAACATTTAATTCCATTTTTTTCTATGAAGAGCCCTTTTATACACCAAGATACAAAGGAAAAGAGAAGAGGAATACTATTTTGGAAAACATTCTGGAATTGAAGTACACATGGTTTTATTTTGTGAAATAAAAGGTCTCACTCCAAGTCTTAGTCACATACAATGATATGCCAAGTTTGAACGTAATGCAACCAATCAGTGACTATTTTTACTGAGCTGCTAGCATTCTTCCTGTGCTTCACACCCCGAACTCTTCTTACAGCAACCACTGAAAGAGGGAATTAGAGACAGTAGATTTCTTTTGTGCACCCACAAAATAAAAGTTAACTAGTGCCCCAAACACAGAAGTTAATTCTTATTGTAAATGGCCACTTTCTGCCAAAGACCTACAGTCATTATGGGGAAATTAATCCTATATATTTAAAGAGCTAAAAATATAGGACAGCTATGTTAGGTATTGCATGACTATAAAGTTGAACATATGTGTGTGTGTTAAATTCAAGGAACTTCCAATCTTTATAGAAGAATTTTATTAATTACATTGTAACAAAGCAAAATCAGTATCTTAATGAAACTCTAAGCAAAAGATACTATCTGATTTGCATGTCATAATTGTGAATTGGAGAATTGAAAATTGAAGGAAAGATAAGAAAATACAGATTACAGGCTGGGATGCCAGATATGACCTAATGCAGTGTTTTAATATGGTATACTGAAGTTGATTGCAGAGTAGAAATTGGGGAATCACCCAATGAACAAGATGCAGTCACAACTGAAGGAAGGATAGAATTGCACTTGATCTTAGCCAAAAGGCCGAGAAGCGATGGCAGGAGGGGTAGAATTGAAGATGACACCATATCAGCCAATTTTAGTACTAACAAGCATATTTTAGAACAAATGTGAAGTCAATGAAGAATGAGTTCAGAGTTCATAAGGCACATATCATGCCTGGTCCTGTGGGAAACAATCCTTGTGGGCAGGGATGTGTGATCAGATGCCAAGACCCCAAGGGTGAGAGTAAGGAAACAGGGATTCTTTCTGTTTCTGACTATTGCACTGCTGAACTTAATTGTATATTCAGTTTGTTTAGCTTCCAGATTAAGTGCTTGCTCACTGTATGGCACTAAGCTCCAACATGAAAAGTAGAATGCCTTTGACTCAGTGACTAACATACCATTTAGAACATCCGCGTCCCATATTGCATTGCCTGGGTTGAAGTCCTAGTTCTGTTCGATTTCAGCTTTCAGCTGGTATATGCCCTAGAAACAACAAAAAATGCTCAAGTTCTTGGTCCTTGCCTGCTAAATGAGAGATATGGATTGAGATCCAGGCTCCTATCTTCGGCCTGGCTGAAACCCAGCTGTTACCTGCAAAACGGAATCTCTCTCTGTGTCTCCATTGCTCTTTCTGTGTCTCTCTGCTTTTCAAATACAATGAAACTATTTTTTCCCAAAAAAGAGTACATTAATATTTCTTTTCCCTAAAATTCTACATAATTTCAATTAACATGTGTAATAATAGTTATGTCTACAGCAACAGAAGCAGCAATACACTACATTTACAAAGTACTTCACATTTTTTAAAGAATTCTCATTCATTCAAAGATGTCCAGGGACCATGCTCACCATGAAAATAGCCTTAGTTTATCAGAAAAGATTTCCCTGAATTCAGGCTTTTTGATTAAGTCCTAATTCAACACAGTTTCATGGGATGGCTTTGGACAAATCTCTGAACACTTCTAGGTAATTTTCTCATGTCATCCATTAAGTAGGGATAATAATATTTGGGTGGTGAATGAATGACTTATTTCATGTGAAGCATGCAGAAGAATGGAAGGCATACATGTGCTCAATAGACTATCATTTCTTAAATAAATATATGTTTGCTTATTATTAATTTAAAAGCCATAGAAACAAAAAGTGAGGGATCTCACATCTGCTGGCTCATGCTTCAAATGCCCTCAACAGCCAGAGCAGAGCCAGGTTGAAGATAATAGCCACAAACTCATTTCAAGTCTCTTACATATGTGGAGGAGCCACACCTGCTGCCTCCTAGTGTGAACATTAACAATACTTGGAAGAGAAGGGAGCGAGGGCTCAAGCTGCTGCAGCAAAGGCCTGTCCCATCATTTCCTTCTGTACTCTGCTGAATGCACAGAGGAAGCCAACATTACTTTTTTAAAATCTGCATAATAAAGGAGGGGAGGTTTTTAGAAAGAATCCAAGTGGAAAATACATAAAGCATTTTTTTATAATTGAAAGCTTAATATCATATGTATCTATGGTGTGAATACAACATGCTGATGTATGTAACCATTATAAAATCAAGCTATTTGGCAATTTACTCACGACCTCATATAAATATAGTTTTATTTGTGGTGAGAGAGATAGATCACTTTCTCTGCCGTGTACAGATGACGCTTCTTACGATGAAGTATGAAGGTGAGACTAGTTCAAAGCCACATCACTACACAGAAACATCAATGTGCTAGAAACTGAGTGCACTCAGCTTCCAGACTTGTTCCATTCTGTTGGGACTGCGTAGAACCTGCAGCTCCAAGGACGACCTGTTTAGCATATTTGGCCCTCCTCCTGTTAGGGACTATAAACAGACCAGCTGAAGTGCCCCTCCCACAGCCTCGGAGCAAATGGCTCTTGCGCACACCCTGTTTGGGCATCTGTTGTGCAGCGATCACAAGTGATCAAACCAACAAGCAGAAAACAGCAGATG
This sequence comes from Ochotona princeps, assembly GCF_030435755.1. NCBI lineage: Eukaryota > Metazoa > Chordata > Mammalia > Lagomorpha > Ochotonidae > Ochotona > Ochotona princeps. The sequence continues at coordinate 107,693,600 of NC_080834.1, read as the reverse complement.
GACCATTTCCCCCTCCTGGCAGTCGCCCTTAAGCACCCCAGCACATCCTAGAGATGCTAACGCCAGCAGCAAGGAAAAGGGAAGCGTGACCAGCAGCACAGAGGGCACCAAGTGCGAAGCAGGCAGTGTTAGCAGCCTCTTCATCCAACATGAGAAAGACAAGAGGTAAGGCTGGGCCCCTGAAGTGCAGGTGCACACAAGGAATATTCCATGAAAGACCCCAACACTTTAATAATGAAGTCTTCATGGCAGTCATGGTGAAGAAAGTGACACACTGATTTTATATGTCAGCTTCTTTTTATTTTCCGTCTCATACTGAGGGTGGAAAACACCATGAAAAAGTTGGAACTCTTTGAGATTTTTGTTTAATGATTAATATAGAGTGGGAAAATGTATGTTGGCAACATGCATTTGGATGAAATTACTTAAGAACAAAGTATTCCTTTATCTCAGCGGGATCAAAGTCACATTTTGTATCAAGTAAGGAAAATAAAATGTCAGTGTTTTCCCAAAGTGTTCCAAAAATTAATTTGGCAGCAGGAAATGAACTTTTGGTGGAAAAAAAGTCTTCACATTATCTAGGCTAAACATAGGAAACCCTCTGGGTTATTTTTATCTTGCACTTTTTTTAAGTGTTTGTTGTTGAAAATTTGGCAAATTTAACTTCTGGAAATAGCTGTCCCATTAACAAAACAACCTGCTTCTGAATTTCATCCAAAACTATTGTGAGAGCCACAGGAAGTCTTAAAAATTATTAGCATGCCTAAAATATCACACTTCAGGTTACACTGGGCAGAGCTAAGGCAAGACCTTATAGCAGAGATGGAACGGGAATCATAATAGTAAAATGAAGAGGAATTTAAAGATCGATTAAAAAAAAAAAAAGGTATACAATACAAAATGCCAAGGCAAGGCTGCCTGTGCCGGTCAGGAATGCAGCACCCAACCAGCACACCTCCCATTGGTTTAAGTGAAGCATGAGTGTGTGATGGCCAGAACCAGGATGGGCTGCAGTACTCATTGGTTCTAGTGGAGGTCGGGGCTGAGAATAGAACCAACCCAGCAGTTGCAACTACCAGCTGATCGGGGTGATGGACTGTGGTGGGCACTGTGCTTACTAGTAGTGCATGTAGGAGTCTGGACTGGGAACACCTCAGAGTTTCTTTGGGGATTCCCCTGAACAAAATGGAGGAATCAAAACATTAACCAAGAAAAGATGGAAGATGGAGTAGATCAATCAACCACCTCAGCTATATGTTTGCATCGGAAAACTGGACAAGGGGAAACTCTAAGATGGACTGTGTCAATCAGTGGACTCTGCACCAGTCTCATCGTACCTGGATTGTTGCTGATGATATGTTGGAGCTTCTAATTGATCGAGGTGATGCTCTGCTGGCTCTGCCCTCGGACCTGAGAGGGCCTCCCTAAGAGGTCATTGAATTTGGTCAATGGGACGCTGGACTCTATGTATGGTGTATGCTTGCAATGAGGGAATCCCAGAACAACTTGAGCTGTGGCTATGCAACAGGATGGAAGAATCCACCCGGGGGGGGAGGGTTTGGGGTGAAGGGGGGAGGATCCCAGTACCTATGAATTGTGTCACGTAATACATTGTAATTAATGGAGAAAAAATAATAAAATTACAAAAAAAAAAAAAGATCTGTTAAGATAATGCTCAACTGGAGCTGAGGTTCAAGCACTGCTGTGTAAGGTAGAAGTTAAGCACAAACTCCCTGGCTGAAAACTTTGCATATTCAAACATTGTAAAAGGTTTACCCAAAAGTAGGAAGTTATCTGACAGGAATCAGTTCAATTGGAAATACGATGACAATCAAATGTGAATCAAGCAACAAAATGCGCATGTCTGTTTAACAACACATGTCATATGTATATATATATAATTTATTTATTTATTTTTACCACTTCATTATTATTATTATTATCATTTTGTGATACAGTTCCATAGGCTCCTGGGATTTCCTTTATCCCAGCCCTAATTCCACCTGCCCCCCTCACCGAGTTCCCCTGTATCATTACTAAAGTAGAGTTTGTCATACACAGTCATATATCCATCATTGCGGGCATGGAAAATGGCAGTGTCCAACATCCTATTGTCGAGATATTGTAAACAGTTTCATTGTAAGTCCATCTTTGTCTGGAAGTAGAGATGCATACTACATTGCATCCTCACATCTGGATATGTTAGTCTCCATTTCACAGCTACTGTACATCCCCTTAAATGAAAAGCCATAATACAAAATCCATAATAGGAAGAAAAATAGAAATTTACAATGCCATAATTTAAATAACATGTTACTAGATATGACAGTCTCCATTACACAGCTACTATATATCACCTTAAATGAAAAACCACAAAACAAAATCAACATCAGGAAGAAAAAAGAAATTAACAACACCATAAAGTTAAATAACATGCTATTAAATGACTAATGTGTAGCTGAAGAAATGAAAATCAAGAACCTTCTTGCACAAAATGATGCTACTGTATGATCTAGGAGTCACTGAAGAATTTAATCAGAAGAAGCTGTTTAGAAGAGATAAAACTAGCAGAAAACATCAAAGCCCATGCAACACAGTTTCCGCTGATTTTTGTTGGTGAAATGTGTCTCTTCTAGAAAACAAATAGAGGGGTTTTGTTTTTTAATCCAGTCTACTGATCTATGACGTTTGATTGAGCTTAAGCCATTTACATTCAGGGTTAATATGCATGGGTGGTACTTTGGTTCTGTCATTTTAGGAATGGGTTGCTCATTGGTTTAGTTTCTGTTATCATTTTACTGGGATGGATGTTCTTCCCATTTGCCTTTGGTTTTGATAGGTGCTGTTCCTCTTCTTTGTCAAGAGAACATCTTGAAGTATCATTTGTAGGGCAGGTTTGGAAGAGGCAAATTCTTTTAACTTTTCTTTACTGTGGAAGAATTTTATTTCATTTTCAAAGACAAAAGAAAGCTTTGCTGGATATGTTATCCTGGGCCGACAATGGTTTTCTTTTAGAATCTGGAATATGTCACTCCATTCTCTTCTTGCCTGTAGAGTTTCCTGTGAGAGATCTCCTGTGAGCTTAATTGGCATTCCTTTATATGTCAATTGATTCTTTTCACGTGCATGTTTAAAGATCTCTTCCTTATGTTCAATTGAAGAGAGCTTGATGATCATGTGTCCTGGTGAAGATCACTTTTGATCAAGCTTGTTGGGAGTTCTGTGCCCCTGATGGATCTTGTTTCCCAATTCTTTCTCCAGATTAGGGAATTTTCCTTTATTATTTCATTAAATAAATTTGTAAAACCAGTTTCTCTTTCTGTACCTTCTGGGACCCCCATAACTCTTATATTTGGTCTCTTAATAGTATCTTTCAATTCTTGGATACTGTTTTTGGCCTGATCCAGCTCTGCTTCCAGCTTTTTGTTTGCTTCCCCCTGATGACAGGAAATATCTTCCAATTTTGAGATTCTTTCTTCTGCTTTCTTCATTCTACTTTGGAGACTCTGTACTGTACTTTTAATTTGCTCTACTGTGTTCTTAATTTCTGATATATCAGCCTTAATTTGCTTTATTGCTGTTGTTACTTATGTAACATATTTCTTAAATTCTTTGAACTCTTGTATGTGCTTCTCATTGTTGATCAGAAGCTTTAAATGCGTTTTCTGAATTCTGTGTCTCCCATTTTCTCGATGTCTTCCTCAGTGAACTCTGAGGTTGGCAAAGAGTTTTGCTCCTTAACAGGGGAGTTTTCAGTAATATTCATTGTGCTCTTATCTCCTCTTTTGCTCTTGGTCATTGTACTTCTGGTTAGCAGAGTCTTCTCCTTGGGGTAGGTTCCTAAGCTGTGTCACCCACAGGTCTACAATGTGATTTTACTTATTGCAGTTGGTACACAACTCTTTGCTTGCAGCCGATTGTGCCACAACCTCCATCAAGTTCCAGGTCTGGGTTCTTATGTTAGATTTCCACCATGGTCTCCATAGCCCCAGCTCCTGGCTCACCAGTCTCTGCCTCTTGTGATATGCTGATGTTGCACTGTTGTCTCTGCAACCTTTCTCCCACTTTCAGTTGGAGCAGGTCCCAGGATTAGAGAGACACCAGCTGTCCTATATAGCTAGATTGTTGGTGGTGCTGATCTTGCTGAAACCTGTTGGACATTAGGTCTGGGTGCCACACGGACCTATTTTGACCTGTACGATGCCACAGTCAGTATTTTTCTCCTGCAGGACCAGTGCAATCCACTGAACTCGGTGAGTTCTTGCGAGCTCAGCACATGCGCAGTTCACCGTTGTCCTCTGCAGTTCTAAAGCTTTTGCCACAGTGTACAAAATGGTACCTGACATACCACTACTAGAGTTCTTGATCTGCTGACCATCAGATCTGAGGACTACCCAGACCTGTCTTGGGTGGAACCTGTAGAATGCCACATTGATGCAGTTCACTGAGTCAGAAATGAGTTCACTCCCAGCTCAATGTATGCTCAGTCCTTTCCCTTGCTTTTGTCTCCTTATGCAAAATGGCGCCCCATTCGGCTCTAGGGGGCTGACTGGGCTGTGAAATCCACCCTGTTCTTGCACTGCCTGTCTGGGATCTGCTGCTCTGTCTCTGCTCCTGGTCAATTCAAACAGACCAGCAGGACAGACCGTTCTTTGGGTTCACCTCCCAAGCTCCCAGTGAAAGTCCCTTTCCACCTGGTTGCTGATGGAGTTCCAGCTGCTGGTGGAGTTCAGATCACCCTTTGCTGAATGCTGTTGGAGTATAAGTCACTGTATCACAACACTGTCGTGTCCGCTGCTTTCCTGTGTCTGTCAGTCTCCAGGTACCCCTCTGCTGTTGTTCTGTCCTCTCCTATTTCCTGTAATGTGTCTTCTCTGCTTCATCCTGATTAAATGCTTCTTCATCCTTTTAATCGTGTCCTTACCCTATCCCACCATCTTGATTCTCCCAGTTTTTCTTTTTTTTTTTTTTAAGCTTCATTTATATTTATTGGAAAAGCAGATTTTACAGAGAGAATGAGAGAGAGAAAAATTTTCTAACTGCTGTTTTACTCCCCAAATGGCTACAATGGCCAGAACTAAGGCAATCTAATGGCAGGAACCAGGAGTTTCTTCGGAGGCTCCCACAAGAGTGCAGGGTCCCAGGCCTACAGTCCATTTCCTTGCTATTTTCCCAATCCACAAGCAGGGAGCTGGATCAGAAGATAGGGCAGCCAGGACCAAATCAGTGCCTATATGGGATGCTAGCACTTGAAAGTGGAGGATTAGCCAATTGAGCCATCAAGCTGACATTTTTTTTTCCGTATAGCTATCGGTATTGACTAAAATTTATTTTATCATAAAATAAAATTTATAAAAAGGGAGAAACAAGGACATTATAGAAAAGCATTCAGGAGTTATACAAGGATGATATGTAAATGCAAGACATTGAAATTAGACCAAACTGCATCCTTAAATAACAAATACAAGCTTTTCAATAAAAATATAGTTAAAATATTTATAATTTAATCACTTCCATAGAGATAAGTAACAATTAGAAAAATTACAAGCATTGTTCATTCAAGGAGAGAATTATCATAGAAAATATATTTGTAGTTTACTTTTTCACTCATTATACCATTTTCTAATCAAAGTCATCTAGCAACTTTACTAACCAGTAAGACTATATCCCACTTCCACAAGCCTGTGTTTTGGCAGTAAGAAATGGGATAACTTCTTTTATCCTTTGAATTCAATGAAGATACGATGATGTGAGAGTTTCAAGTTAGCATACCTGTAGTAAGTGGCATAATTAAAAGGAGGTGTGAACACTAACTGAATCAGAATGAACTTTAATTTACTTTGGGGAAAATCTCAAGCCTTGGACAAAGAGGCTGGAAACAAATGATACTCATGACCTTCTCTGATTTCCGCTCCTTGCCTGTAGGATGATCGTGTTTTTAAACCCATTTTATGTGGCACCCAAGCAACAGTACGATTGAATATTCTGCTCAGAGCATCCTCTGAAATAAGCAGTAAAAGTCTAGCAATATTTTTAAACCCAGAAGAAATAAAATTCTACCCATCATATGCAATTCCATTTCCCGGGACTCTTTTTTTAACATATTATTTACTTGAGCCAATATTTCCTATAGTATACCTACATTCTACCATATCCTATTAGTTGTATTCCTTATTTTGCAACATAAAAGATAGATCTTCCTGTAGGAAGAAAAGCTATTGCATGATAAATATTGTCAGCATTACTTGTCATTTTTCATTTTTCTGCCCAATACAAATCACCTTGGCCATTGATTTGTTAAAGCAGTTCAGCCCGTCTGTGACAGTAGAATCCATTACAGCACTATACTACAGTAGGCAATTTCACAACTCCTATGTTTGTACACACACTCAACAAATAAACATGTATTCTTATTGGCGACCTACTAAGTGCTTGGAACTGTAGCAAGCACTGGACAAAAGCTGTAAAAAATATAAACAGGATCCCTAATGCCATTCATTGACCCTATGATTGGCATGGAATACACAAATATGTCAGATTGAGGATTGTAGCAGAAAAAAATTTAATAATAGCAAGAGATTGAGGCCAAGAGGAAAAGCAGACAGGACTCTCAGAGTAGTCATTCAAAGCCTTCATGGGAACGTAATATTGGCAAACAGAAAAGATCCCGCTAAACCATAAGAACAGCATTCATTTGAGGAAGTTAGAGTAATGTGCACAAAGACCATGAGGAGACTTGGCATACACAGCATGGCTGATTATAGTAAGAAAACAAATGGAACACAATGGTGATAGACAAACCATGCAATGCCCACATCGAATTTAAATTTCAAGGCATGTGTAAAGCAAGGTCTGATAAAATTTCCCCATTTAAAGTAGAACCCCATGTATTTTAGGACATGAGTTACAAGGAGCAATCGAGCAAGCAGGAATACTGATATTCAGGTGAAAGAACTGCCAGCAGCTTAATACAGAATAGTAGTGAGAGCAATGAGGAACAATGACCTGATTAAAGAGGTGTGTCACAGGTAGAAGCAACAGAGTGCACATGGGAAACCAGAGGGAAGTAGAGAAAAGAATGAAAACTTATCCTTACACTGTAGGCTTGAGAAAATGGGCAAACCATGTTATCATGTATTATGCTGGGGGGAAAAAAACTGGAAATGAAGACTTGAAGAGGAAGTAACCTAGTGTTCCACTGGAACATACCAAGGTTTAGATGTCTGTTATATACATAAATCAGGTCAGGAAGGAATATGTGAAAGAGAAGTGTAGAATGTGGACATCATTTATAGATAGTATTTAAATTCGTGGAACTTGGAGAAGACATCTAGGAAACCGAGAAAAAGGTAAATTGTTGAGCCAAGCCCCTCATTGCTACAATGAGCATGCCACAGAGACTTAGAAGGTACAACCAGGGAAAGGTGGGGATAATGGAACTCAACGTAGGAGAGTTGCTCAGCAAGTATGAGGGTATTCCAAGAAGTTCATGAAAAAAACAATGTATGGATTTTTTAATTGTAGGAAAATTAATTTCTATTTTAGTTCTGCTTTTCCAGGAACTTTCTGAAGTATCCTCAATAGTACTCAATACATTGAATGTTTATAAAAGTACATTGTGCTTGATACCTTAAAAATTTGTTACTGATCTTAATAAGAAGTTCCCATGAGTAAGAGGGATTAACATCCAATCAGAGTCTATAAAAAGTGAATGAATGTAGTAAAGATAGAAGGCATAGCAAAATTTTAAGTTTTTCTGTGATAATAAAAAAATAGGAAGATGACTGGTGGGAAATTCAAATTCAATGGAGATGAATTTCTCAGTTTATCTTTTAATATGGGCTATTCTAGAATCCTGCTAATTAAACAGAACAAATAAAAATGAAGATATTGATGATAAAGAAGAAATAGGCATCAATGTAAGGAGAGAAATTTTTGAATAGGTGGGAGAGATCAGAATCTTCAGGGAGGACAAACAGAGGGGTCTCAGAATCATGTCATTCAGCTGTCAGATGCCTAAGTCAGTGACAGAAGAAGTGAGATGAACAGTTAAGGGACAGGGAAGTATGAGAAGTTTAACAAAAAAGGGTGAACACTGGAATTATTGTTTCACAGAGAATTGATCTCATTTGGGAACCGCAGCTGGTAGTTAAGATTCGCTTGAAATTTTCAATGATTCTTTAATATAAAACAAGATAAAGCAGGCTTTATGATTTTCTTTAGCAGTGTTTGATTATTCTGAACATGATCAGAAGAGAAGGAAGCTTTTTCACTTAATGTTGGAATTTAGCCAAATAAATACAATGAAGGAAAAGTGAAATAAAGGAATTGAAAGTATTTGCATTGGAGGGATTCATCATGAAAGTCAACAAAATCAATTGTGGTAAAGAGAGAAACAAAGAAGAGGACAGATGTTGGATTATGAAAAAAATGAAGTGTCATTTGATTGAAAGATTCAGTAAAATAAAAAAAAACTAGCACAAGCACACTTTAATTTTGTTGTAATGACCAGGAGTAGGATTCTTTAAATGAGGATTTGTATCATGATGCAAATACTGATGCTGGCGTAATTTAGAGTGTGGACTTGGGAGATAGTGGTAGAAATAGAGAGATGAGTGAAATCGTGTCTTTCAATCCTCAGCAGTTTCTTGTAAGGAAAACACAGGGCACCAAAAAACAAATTAAGTATGTGAGTGAAACTAATATCTTGAGATTTACGTATTGTTTATAGTCCTATCTATATAACTGCTCAACAGTGATCTTTATACATTGTGAATCCTTTCTACTTGTTGAATCCTTTACTGAGTGGATCATTAATCCTGCGATTATAAATCAAATCTAAAATATTCTATCAAAAACCTGAAAGGAAAGAAGAGAGAGAAGGGAAGAGAAAAAGAAAAAAAAGAAAGAAGGAAGGAAGGAAGGAAGGCAAAAGAAGAAAGAGAAAGAAAGAAAGAAAGAAAGAAAGAAAGAAAGAAAGAAAGAAAGAAAGAAAGAAAGAAAGAAAGAAAGAGAAAGAAAGAAAGAAAGAAGGAAAGAGAAAGAAAGAAAGAAGGAAAGGAAAGGAGAAAGTTGGAGGGAGGGGATAGTGGGGAAGTATTCTTGGAATCATGTTTATGCATTGCATGAAATCTATTCTCTTAATAAAATAAATTTGAGAAAGAAAGAAAATCAAGTCAACCACACCTTCATGGAGTGGTGGAATGAATATTCTGTTTGGAAATAGAAATCCAGAGTCATATTATTTCTGCCATTTACTAGCAGCATGACTTGGAAAACTTCAATACCTCATTTTCACTATGTAAAAAAGTGGGAAGTAACACATAGTTACTGTCATATAAAATACAGTAACATGCACAAAAATGCTTGAAACCATAATAAAATGAAATTCATGATGAGAGTTATTGTATATGTAAGAAGTTTAAGGCTCAAGAAAGCAACTGATCAAAGTAAAAAGTACAGGAAGGAGCCAGAATTAAGTTACAATATCTGATTCACAGGACAAAACAGAAGTAGAAGCAAAAGACACTTGCAAAATTACTTAACTCACTCACAACTGAACCAATGCAAGTAAAGTGTAATACTTTGTCTGACCCTTCAAAATTCAACTAGTAGGAGATTACAAATTACACCTTGCTAGTCTGGTAATAATGGTTGTATTTTCTTGTAAAATAAGCACCAGAAATACCTGATTCATTGGATGAGACAAGGCATGAACTCCCAGAGTTAAATCTTTGCTTACCTACAGGGTACTGGCGCAGCAACCATACCATACACATAAGTTATCAGCCATCCGGTAGGAAAAGATGCCTTCTAGTCCAGTTATGCCATCCCTCGTCAATAAGATGTGGTTAAGTGGGTAACAAGAAATTTATCACAGCCTTGTTCATTTTCTGGCTCGTGACATAATAGCTACCTTCCATTTCTTGTTGACTTTTCACATTCTTCCTTTTTCTCTTCATTTTTCTGAAGAAAACATGAAAGGAGGTAAGGAAGGGTCATTTACCTCAGTAAATATGATTCAGCTCATTTCCTACATAATTTACTGATAACTCTCCCTTGGCCCACACATTTCCTCAACAAATGCCTGTATATGGCTCTAGATCAGCCCTGTTAGAATTGGTGTTGTGTGTGCTTGCAGAGAGAAATCTAAAATGGCATCGTCTCTGGTTTTTTTCCAAGGCAATAGTTTTAATAATCACTCCTAAAAAAATTGTTATTGCAAACATTGTTCCTGTTCATTGAGCCTTCAACCCTATTTCTGCTCTCCTTCTATTTAAATTAAATACCTTTTCTAACACCTCTCTGGAGATGACAACTGTAAGAATTGGAGTGTCCTATCCTTCTTACTCCAGATATTTCCTCTAAGAGTCTACCTTCCTCTGTTCCTTCCTTGTTTCTTCGTTTGCAATCGAAGACATTTCTTCCCCAACACGTGATCCCTATGATGCACCTACTGCTTATCTACCTTCCCAGACATCCACTTGATCACGCCTCTCTGTTCAACTCTTACTAAAATATAAAAGCACATCTCAAAAACCACTTCCTAGAGAAAATCTTCCCTCACTTCCCACAGAAAAAGGGACCCTCTCTTCATGCTCATATCACAAGAATTTTTAGATATGTGATTTAGCAATTAATCTCTGTCCTGTCATAACTGAAAAAAATACTTTGGATTACGATTTCATTATTTAATGTTGTGTGTTCTTCTGTCATGTCTCCAAAACTATAAAATACTGTTACTAATATCCATTTCCACTCCACCATGCACTGAAAATACAGACATTTTTCACTTACTTTGAAATGTGCACTGTGTTACTTTATAAGTGATACCAATTGAACTCATGAATGGTTTTCAAAAAATAGTGCTTTTTAGGTATAATCTTGGAGAATAATAACCCTTAAACCTACTGCTTCTAGATTTCCTTCCCCTACCTCCGGCTAAAATATATATATATATATTTACCTAATCCCCTGGTAGCATGATCAAAAACAAAATGGAGTACTGCTTGTCATAGTGAAACACTGGAAACTATCTAAAGTCAAGGTGCGCAATGTGTCTGATAGGTTGCCCTCCAGGGAATTGTTCTCAGATTTTGGATCAAGTGTCATACTCGACCACCAGTCAATTCCACCTTCTTTTTCTCCAAATCCAAAAAGATGCATTCAACACCAGCCTAATATCACAAATGAAGGTCTAAGGATTCTATGTAGAGTTGCATCTCTCCAGGCTTGAGATAGAGCCCACCTGGTAGACACACACACCATATCCAGCTAATCCACTAGACAGAACTTTTGTGAAAATATTTTCCCCTTGGTCTCATCCTTAGCATCCCATGAGCTACAAATTTCTGCATCTACTTGATGTCCAGAATGATTCTTGTCAAGTCTTTTTTTTTTTCAAGAATGTCTTTCCCTCCACCCACTGCATACAAACAGAACTATAAGCACAGATTACTCTAAAATAATTTTCTTGAAGATTCATTCTTCGAAGCTCAGTTCCCCCCAACTCTTTCATGCGTCCCTTCACAAGATTCTTCCTCTGTTTTTGCATTGAACCCACAAAAACAAAATCATGTCACTCATCCCTGCCCACAGTACTCACCAACATAGATTGTGTTGTGCCAGTTAGAGCACCCTCAAGAATTTTAAAGCCATAAAATCTACACAGCAATTTGAAGCCCACACACCAAAATGGCTCTAAATGGTGATCACAAATCAAACAAATGATTTGAGAAAATGTATATTCAGTATGTTTTTTTCTGCACAGTGTATTTTGGAAAGTAAAGCTTGACAGCATTTTCTTGTCTGGCATAGAATGAAACCACAGTGGGATATGCAGATTTTCAAAGATGGAGAGGCCTTGTTGTCAGGACACCTGTTTCACAACCCCACTTCCTGAAAGAAGCTTTGCACATTCTAGGAGAGACAATGAGCATTTACTTCTCAGGCAGCAGATCAGATCAGCCTGTTTTCCTCAGAGAATCTACTAACCTATGTCTTAATTCCTCTCACATAAAAAATAAGAGTGATGAAAGAGCTGTGCATTTACATCACAAAGAAAATCAAAGTTAAGCCAGACTCAGCTATTTGCTATTTCTAGTTTTTGTGCCCTGCCTTTATTCTTGTGTTCATGAAACCTGTAATGGCAGGATACTCCATAATGTCCCACAACGGAGCAGCAGAGTGACAGCAATGTCCACAGTTACCCAAAAGAGCAGTCTAATGTTCCAGCAAAACAAGTTGAACAGAGAACATCAGGCAGGTTACATGCACAACATTGTGAATATTCAACAAACCTGCAGGGTAATGTTGAAAAATAGCCTCCCACTTGTAGTATGAAACAACTTCAGTTTTCCAAATGTGTCTTCCTTCCTTCATTTTAGGCATTTAGCTTTCCACTTTGAGTGTATTTGGTCCCAGACTCACCTTGAATTAATGGGAACTGTTTGACGCTTTGGCCATTATTTTTTCATTAAAGCATATATAATACAAATGCATTTTAAGGTTCACTGAGAATTCTAAAAGCTCTCACTGCTTGATGAAAATCCCTTCTGTTGTCTTATGGTTTGACCTTGCATGACCAGTTCTTGCACTCAGACTCAGTACAGTGGGAAAAACCAGTACTCTGCCTCTGGTACAGGAGTGGGGTCAGACACAGCGGAAAAGACTGCAGTAGGCACAGTTTTAAGTTTAAAATCCAGCATGAGGTAAACATGGTAACTTCAGGCAGAATTTACAAAGGTACACAGGACATAAAAAGTGTAAAACCACAGTGGAGCATTAATAATCAATCTGGAAAAAAAGCAGAAATACTGAATCTGGATAAAATGTCAATTCCCCAATATCTGCATATACTTATGGGTGGGGTGATATATGGTATTTTGATATATGCAAATAGTCTGCAATGAGCAGGTCAAGGAAATTAGTATTCCCATTTTCTCAAATAGTTAACATTTCTACACATTAGAAACTTTCAGACTTTTGTTTTATAGTTGCTTTGAAATATATCACAAAATGCTATAAACTATAATTACTCAATGCTATAGAAAACTAAAACTAATTTCTCTTAACTAATTTAGTACTCACTTTTGGAACATAAATGTGTCAACCTAAAGTTAGTTTAGACAAACAAATGCCAAACATAGCTAATAAAGACTGGTAGGGAAAAAATAGAATAATGGACTAGTCTTACTAGTCCATATGTTTTAAAATGTGTCATAAATTTACAGTAATCAATATTTTGTTACCAGATTAAGCAAATTACACCAATGGACCCACTGTAAACTAGAAACATATTTATGTGCTACAGAGGAAATCAGTTCCAGATAAATTCACCTTTTCAAAAAAAAAGTTTTTTTCAGTTATTTGAAGGACAAAGAGAGAGAAAGAAAGAAAGGGATGGATAAATATTCTTCATCTGCTGTTTCACTTTTCAAATACTTCCAGTGTCCCAGAGGGCCGGCCAAGGCCATGAGCTGGAAACTTCACCCAAGTCCCCGACGTGGGTAGCAGGAACCCAGATCCCTGAGTTATTCTTTGCTGCCCCCTAAGGTGTTCATTAACAGGAAGGCAGAACAGAAACAGAGCTGTGTTCAAATCCAGACAATCCTTTCTGAGACACAGGCACTTCAAGCAGAACTTTCCTCACAGTTTGGGGGTCTAAAGTCACAGGATCAAACAATCATATTTGTATTACATCTACTGGAATATTGGGGCAGCAATCAGAATTCTAGTTTGAATGATTAGAAATACAAGAAACGTGAGCACCAAATTAGCTCAATACTGAGCAATAAAATGCCAGTCAGGTGGGCTATCTCAAATGCAGTGTGATCAGAAGGTGGGGAGCAAGTGTGGTGTCCAGTAATAAGGATGGACTTACTACAGAGCACAGTGAATGACTTCTGCTTATTTCTTTTTTTTTTTTAAAGATTTATTTATTTGTATTACAAAGTCAGATATACAAAGAGGCGGAGAGACAGAAAGGAAGATCTTCCGTCCGATGATTCACTCCCCAAGTGAGCACAGCGGCCAGTTCTGTGCCGATCCGAAGCCAGGAACCAGGAACCTCTAATGGGTCTCTCACACGCGGATGCAGGGTCCCAAAGCTTTGGGCCATCCTCGACTGCTTTCCCAGGCCACAAGCAGGGAGCTGGATGGCAAGTGGGGCTGCCGGGATTAGAACCAGTGCCCATATGGGATCCCGGCGCGTTCAAAGTGAGGACTTTAGCCGCTAGGCCACTGTGCCGGACCCACTTCTGTTTATTTCATAAGCATTGCTTTTTTAAGTAAAAGTTTTTAGGCAGATTGGCCATAATTTTTACCAACATAAAAAAAAAATCAAAGCACCATAAAACAGTTCTCAATAGCAAAGCTCCAGTAGTTAAAATAAGATAAAAATATGTGAAAGTGCTGTGGTGGCTGCCAAGTCCTCTGATAGTGCTGGTACACATCCCACTATCACAGAAATTTACATAAATGGTTATTGCTCAACACTTTATTTGAACCATTTCATTCAGCCATAGCCGCAGCTTCAAGTAGTTTTGGGAGCTTCATCTTCCAGGACAGGCTACCACTGTTGCTAAATGGAAGAATCAAAAACCGGGTCTGTTTCACTCAGGCTTCACATCTGTTGGTAAAACAATGACTTTTTGTCAAATGAATTGAGATGCCGATAAGCACAGGATAAATCTAGCAAATGCTCCTGGAAGAAACAATTGCATAAACCTTGTCAGCTACGCTTTTATTTTAAAGCGCACAAGTATTCATTGAATCAAAATTATCTGGGCTTACTGATGGCAGAAAAATAAAAATATCAATGTTAGAATCACCCTTGACTCCTTTTTCTCACAGCATGACAATTACCTGTCTACAACTCCGTCTGCCCTCCTGCCAAATACTCAACATCACCTTCCCTTCCTGCTTACTCTGCGTGCCTATCCTCTTACGTTGACTATTTCTACAGCCTCAAGTGAAAGTCCTTGCCCTTGGCGGTCTGTTCACCTCAAACCAGCTGGAGTAACTGCTTTAAACCTGTACTGAAGAAGTCCTTCAGTGTTCAGACAGTGCAATGATTCCCAACACACAACAAGCCCTGCCTGTTGCCTACTACCCTTTTGTAATCTAAATCATGTGAACGTCCTCATTCCTACCACTCCATGTCTTGCCTCAGTGACACCAGCCTCTTTACCAGCTTCTTTAATGTTTTTCAAAAACCAGAAGTACACTATCCCCTCAGTCTACATGTGTCAGCCCCCTTTCTCAAGTGCACAATCCTTTATTTCTTTATCTCATTATTAAACCCCAAGCCTTACTCTGCCATGGCTAATCCTTTACCTCCTTATCAACAAGACTAATCATTTGCCTCCTGACTAACCTGTTGACCTCTGGCTAATCCCTTGCCTCCTTGCCTCCTGACTCACCCTTATCATCTTGGCTAATGGTTCACCACTCATCACCACACCTCTGCTGAATCACTCACTTCCTAATCTCACAGTTGAACCATTTACTTCTGCCAAATTGTTGCATATCTACTCATTTGTACCTATTTTTATGAATCTTCACTTACCTCCCTACCTCTGGCTAACACTTTACCCATCACCTTACATCATGCTTATACCTACCTCTTTGCATCATGGCTAATCCCTTATCTCCAAACCTCATATCTAATCCCTTACTCTCTCTGCGCTTAAAACCCTCTTTGATATCCTCACCAGAATGTCTGTTTAGTTGTGGCTCCACTCATAAGCAGACCATCAATCCAATCTTTCACAGTGCCCATTGACATTCATTAGCATTCTCCAAGCCACTTACTTTTTTTTTTTTTTTTTAATATTCATTTATTCATTAATTACATTGCATTACATGACACAATTTCATAGGTACTGGGATTCCCCCCCCCCTTCACCCCAAACCCTTCCCCCATCATGAATTCCTTCACCTTGATGCATAACCACAGCTCAAGTTCCGTTTAGATTCCCTAATTAAAAGTTTACACCATACAGAGTCCAGCATCCCACTTGTCCAGTTCAAGTTCAACGACCTCTTAGGGAGGCCCTCTCAGGTTTGTAGGCAGAGCCAGCAGAGCGTCACCTCGATCAATTAGAAGCACCAACATATCATCAGCAACAGTCCAGGTATGATGAGGCTGGTGCAGAGTCCACTGATTGACATAGTCCGTCTTAGGGTTTCCCCTTGTCCAGTTTTCCGCTGCAAGCATAAAGCTGAGGTGGTTGATTCATCTACTCCATTTTCCATCTTTTTTTGATTAATGCTTTGATTCCTCCATTTTGTTCAGGGGAATCCCCCTAAAAAAAACTTTGAGGCATTCCCAGTCCAGGCTCCTACATGTACTACTAGTAAGCACAGTGCCCGCCACCATCCATCACTCCGATCAGCTGATGGTTTTAACCCCTGGGTTGGTTCTCTTCTGAGCCCCGACCTCTATTGGAACCAATGAGTATCGCATCTCTCCCCGGCTCTGCCCATCACACTCTTGTCCCTCACCTAAACCAGTGGGAGGAGTGCTGGTCGGGTGTTGCATTCCCTGCTAGCACAGGCCATTTCACCTTGGCATTTTGTGTTTTGTACTGTTTTTTTGTTTGTTTGTTTGTTTGTTTGTTTGTTTTTATCGCAACCAAACACGGCCAGGCCCCCACACAGTTTCAGCACTTGGGCTTGCCAGTGGATGACAAGCCACTTTCGAAACCAACATGTCAGATTTATTTCAACTTATATTTATATGTTTATTCCCACTTGAATGTCTTCTTTCTGTACTATGTGAAATTCATATTTATGTATTGATATTTCCAATTGTTTATAAAATCAGATTGTTTAACTTAGTTTATGGGGTTGGGAAATTCCCTGTTGAATTTCCTTACACAAATAATGTTCCCATCAAGTAATAGTGCTCAGTGAATCTGCACTAAAATCACATGTGAAAACATGTTTATGATGATGATGATGATGATGATGATGATGTTATGATTCAGTTCCACAGGCTCTGGGATTTCCCTTCCCTTCTTTCACAAACCTCCTCCACCCCACAAAGATTTGTCCCATATTACTAAAGTTGTATAGTCCTTAACAGTCCTAAGTCCACCATTCTGCTAATTAAGTGTATCCTGACCTTGTAGAGATGGACAGTGGCAAAGAGTCCAGCATCCTATTGGCAAAATATATTTAAGAATTTCATTGGAAGTCCCATCTTCAACTTGGAAGTAGAGATGCATTCTGTACGTATCTGCACATTTGGACATGATAGTCCCCATTACATAGTTATATACATCCTGTTAAATGAAAAGCCATAAAACAAAATGAACAACGGAGAGAAAAATAGAAGATTTACAATAATATGCAGTCAAATAACATACTATTGAATGACCAACGTGTCTCTGAAGAAATGAAAATAAAAGGTCTTCTTGAAGCAAATGATGCTACCATGTCAGTGAAGAAATTGAGAAAAAACTTTTTTGAATGAATGAAAATCGACATTAATTTCAAAACCCATGAGATGTAGTGAAAACCATATTGAAAGTGCTATTGGTCTTGTATTTTGCATGAAAATTGCTTTATATCAGAGAGAGCACATGGTATTTGTCCTTTTTGGATTGATTTATTTCACTGAGAATAATGGTTTCTAGTTGGGACCATTTGTTGCAAATAGTAGAATTTCCTTCTTTTTAATGGCTGAGTAGTATTCCATGGAGTAGATGTACCATGGTTTCTTTATCCACTTTTCTTTTGACAGGCGTCTGGGTTGTTTTCATGTCTTTGCTATTGTAGATTGTGCTGTTGCAAATATAGGATTACAGATCCCTTTCTCATATGCAATTTTCATTTCCTTTGGATATATTCCTAGGAGTGGGTTAGCTAGGTCATATAACAAGCCAATTTTCAGTTCTCTTAGCACTCTCCGTACTGAATTCCATAGTGGTTACACTAGCCTACACTCCCACTGACAGTAAAGGAGGATAGCCTTCTTCCCACATCCACGACAGCCTGTGTTGTTAGTGGAGTACTGCACGTAGGCCAGTCTCTTTGGGGTTCAGTGGAACCTCTGTGTGGTTTTGATTTGTATCTCCCTAATGGCTAGGGAGCCTATCTTTCCATATGTCTTTTATCCATTTGAATTTGTTTTTTTTAATATCTGTTCATTTCCTTTGCCTATTCCTTCAAATGTTGTTTGTTTGACTATTGTTGAACTCTTGAAGCTGTTTGTAAATCCTGGATATTAGTCCCCTATCAGTTGTGTAGTGTACAAAGATTTCCTCCCATTCTGTTGGTTGTTTTCTCACTTTGTTGATGTTAATGGGGTACTAAGTTCCCCCACTATTATTGTATTGGAGTCTATTTCTCCTTTTAAATACATTAATATTTGTGTCACTTGGTTAGGTGCCCTGGCATTTGATGAGTATATATTTATCATGGTGATCTCTTTTTGCTGAAAGGATCCTTTGATCATTATGCTGTGTCCTTCTTCATTCCTTTTGATGGCTTTCAGGTTGAAGTCTATATTATCTGACATAAGAATGGTTACACCAGCTTGTTTTTCATTTCCATTAGCTTGGAATATCTGTTTCCGTCCTTTTACTTTCAGTTTCTGCACATCTTTGCTGGTGATATGTTTCTCCAGTAGGCAACAAAGAGAACAGTTTCATTTTTTAATCTATTCCGCTAGTCCTCTCATTTTAGTAATGGGTTGTTCATTGTTTGATTTAGTCTTCTGTTGTCATTTTACTGGAATTTTCTTCACACTTGCCTTTGGTTTTTGTAGGTGCTATTCCTCTTCTCTGTCAAGAGAACATCTTTAAATACCATTTGTAGGGCATATTCTTTGAGCTTTTCTTTATTGTTGAAGTTTCTTTTTTTAACTTTCAAAGTCAAAGGAAAGCTTTGCTGGGTACATTATTCTGGGTTGACAATTTTTCCCCTCTAAAAGCTAGACTATGTCTTTCCATTCTCTTCTGGCCTGTAGAGTTTCCTGTGAGAGATCAGCTGTGAGTCTGATTGGTGTTCCTCTATATGCTAATTGATTTTTTCACATGCATATTTAAGGATTTTTTCCTTATGTTTGACTAAAGAGGTTCTACATGTCAATTATACAGATTTCATTTGCTACTCGGTTCTTTGTTGTCACTTGTTCCACTCCCTCCAATGAGTTTCAGTCTCAGGTTCTTGTGCTAGACTTCCACCATGGTCTCCATAGTCCTACCACTCTCCACTTTCTGTGATCCCATGCTGTGGCCTCACCATTGCCTATACAGCCTTCCTCCTACTTCTGGTTTGAACAGTGCCCAGGATTAGGAAGATGGCAGCTGTCCTAAATAACTAAGTTTAGGCCAGAACCTGCTTTTTGTTTGATCTGAGGGCCACCTATTTTGGACCTATTTTGGGTGGAAACCATCAGATGCCAGTCACCACTGTTTTCCCCGTGGGAACAATGCAATGCACTTAGCCAGAAGTGAGTTCACTCTTAGTGCTTGTACAGCTCACTGTTGTCCCATAGCATCTGCCTCACTATGCAAAATGGTGCCTGATGTGGTCCTGGTGCGGTTCTGACTGGCTCTGTACCTATGCAGCTCACTATTGTCCCTATAGTTCCTCAGCCCTTGTCCCAGTATGCAAAATGGCATCCATCATGGCAGTGGTGGTAGGGGGAGACCTGAGCTATGAAATCCACCCTGATCCTGAGATCTGCCACTCTATTTCTGCTCATGCTCAGGTCAAACAAATCAGCAGGACAATTTTTCTGTGTTCATCTGAGTTCCCAGTGAACTCCCCCTTCCCACCTAGCCACCAGTTCAGTTTGGCCACCAGAGGAGTTCCAATAGCAACTCACTGACCACTGCTGGGATATCTGGTTACTGTGATATTTCTCCATGTTCTCTGCAACTTCCCAATGTCTGTGAGTCTTCAGTTGCTTCTCCACCATTAGACGTCTGCTCCTATCTGCTTGAATATGCTCTCTCTGCTCCACCCCAGTTAATGATTCTCCATCAGTTTACACCTGGCCTAACCCTATACCACCATCTTACCCCCTCCTCTGGAAAACTGGAGGCCAGTTTTATAGAACTAGACAATATCAAAGTAGGTGGATGTCTAATAGCTAGTAGTCATTTTTCATCTTGGCTCATGCATCTTGTACTGATTTGTTGAGTTAGTTTCACCTGAACTCCCCTTGTGTTTTTTTTTTTGAACTCAAAGTCAGCCATATAATTCTCTTGTCCTTGTCCTTCAAAGGTCCAAAGCTCAGAGCTCTGCTAAAGGGTTCATAAAGAAGAGATATACCATTACCTTTGGATACTGAACCCCGTTACATATTTTGCACTTGAAAGAAGGATACTAGGCATCAGCCTGAGCATCTTGGGGCCCTGGGAAGGCTGTTTCCAAATCACCAAGTCAAGTCTGCTCTTTTCTGGGTCAATAATAAGGGGTGAAAAGCTGTAATTTTCTCTTTCTGCTCCTTTTGTGCAAAGCTGAGAAAGTTCTGATTTGCAGTCCCAATACACACTAAACACTTTCATTTCCCATTCACTACCCCCTTGAAATTTACTCTCCTACTGCTTTCTTGTGAATCAATATGGCCTTTATATATTTGCATGAAAGATTACTTCATTATAGCCACACATGCTGAATAATCTCAGGCCTGCTTTTTCCTCTCTCTTTGAATGTGGATTCAGACTAATCAAATAGGCTTTTACCTGTTATTCAGGCAATTGTATTTTTAACACAATGGGACACTTAACACTCAAAACATGGTCATTCCTGCCATGTACTCAGGAGAAGGTTTGTGTGTTAGAAGCAACCATATGTGCACATTCCTCCCCAGCTTCCCACTAACCTATAAGGGAGATCAAGATGTCCTTTTGGACCATGAGAGTCACCAAGGACATTCTTCCAAATGTCTTTAATACTTTATTTTCTCTTACTGAGATAATTGCTGAATTGTGTGAAATAAGGAGTTTTCAGACAGCCATGATGTGCATTTCAGTCATATACAAAATGTCTGGGGCACTCATTCAAACATATGAATTCAGGGATTTTAGGACTGTGATTTTTGCTTTGCTTCTTATCATGGTATGTCTCTGCTACTATACATAGAATGGGTAGTTCATAAAGAACAGAGATTAATATACTCACAGTTCTGACAGCTGGGATATCAAAGATCAAAGCACTGGTACTGGTATTTGGAGGGCCTCTTCGTCAATGGTCTCTCCGCATGGTGGTACCTTCACAGAGCAGAGGGAGAAAGCCCTGAAAAAGATTTCAGATTCTGTGAGGCTTCTCTGTAAAAGTCTTACCTCCATTCACTAGGGCCTTGCTTCATCATTGACTATCTTCTAAGAACCAAGCCTCTTCATGCTTTCCTGTTTGGCATTTGAGTGCCAACACATGAATTTGGTGACACTTAGATTGTGACCATTGCAGTCTTACTGTTCTGCACCTTTCTTCAGATTAGGCTTTCCCAGCTGCCTCATCCCAGCACAGAACCCCGCTGGTAAAGTTTTATGCTGATTTGATTCTAACTACTTCTTAGGATTATTAGTTGGAAAAAATATTCATATTTAAGAGATGATTATTTATCAAGTTTGTTTAAACATAAACAAATTTAGCACAAGAATGTGTTCTGGAACCATATCTACAGCTTTGATTATAATTAAAACCAGAATGTGGTATTTACTCTTATTATCACTATTAATGAAATGAAATGTTATATGAAAAAAATTATATCAAGACTGCAATAAAAATTGATTTGTGTGGTGCTAAAAAACCAGAAGAAACCAGGACAATAGGCAGTACTTGCAGAGCACATTCTTTGTCACAAGGGTCTGTCCCATGAATGGTCTCGTTTCTGCCTCAGTCTTCAGTCTCTGAGTCTGGAGCAGGTCCTTTGACCTCGTGCTACTTGTTCCTTTGAACTTGGCATTAACCAAAAACCCTCCTGTAGGGTGTAAGTATTTCCACTTGCAGACATGACCAGTTCTTTCTGAAGTATTTTTACAAAAATGTAGGAATAGAAATGTCAACAGAACCAGGCTCACTTTTATTCATACACTTTGATATTTATATCCTTATTCCAGGAATTTAGAGACATAACCCTGCATTTTGACATTCTGGAGCAAATAATAATAAGAAAAATAAGAAGAAGTAATTGATAAGAAAAAAGGCATGTTATTAACAATTATTAGAGTTCACCAATTGATATTTATTGCCAATTTAGCAAGTTTGTAACTTAAGTACTTTAAGAATTCTTGCGACCAACATGGTGACATATCACGCTAAACTTCTACCTTCAGTACCCACAGCTCAACGAATCCTGGCTACTTTGATTCTGATCCATTTCCTTGCTTATGCTTTGGAAAAGCAGCAGGGATGCCCTAATACCTTGGGCCCCTGCATCCATGTGAGACACCTGGAAGAAGCTCCTGTCTTCTAGCCATTGCAGCTGTTTGGGAAGTGAACTGTTATATGGAGAATCTCTGTCTCTCTATCTCTCTCACTCTCTCTCTCTCTCTTTCAATAATTTTCAAGTGAAAAGTAGATAAATCTTCAAAAAATAAGAATCCCCATAATCCTAATATGTCTGAAGATAATTATTTAATCTTTTACATCTATTATGCTGACACTGTTTTAGTTAACAAATGTTGTATGAGTGTATTAGTAGGCTGAAAACACATAGAAACTGTTAAAAAATAAAAGAAAGAAGGCTAGCACTTTTAGAGAAGGTGTCAAGGAAGACTAGCCTAAAACCTATATTCTGAGAAAATAGACTTTTAGCTATTATTTTACCGGAGTCTAAATCTCCAGGATATTCAAACTACAGAAAGAAAATAGTTTCTTAAATTAGAAATTCCATCCTGAGAAATAATCACTGACCATCATCAGATATGCTAACAAAATATCCATTTTATACCAAATGGCCATTCTTCTTTTATACCTGGAGAACATTTTGATGGCATGAATATGGCTCTTGTCAAACCTATTGTTCCTTATATAAATGCAAATTCATTTACCACTGACAAGACATAATGGGAAATTAGAGTCATTTTACGTAAGTTTTGACCCTGGAAGATATGAAGGCCTGATCAAGGACTATAGCCTCACGGAGTATGCTTCTAATCGGCACAGCTCCGGCTGTTACAGCTGTTTGGGGAGTGAATAAACAGACAGAAGATCTTCCTCTCTATCTCTCCTCCTCTCTGTATATCAGTCTTTGCAATAAAAATAAATAAATGTGTGTGTGTGTGTGCGTGTGTGTGTGTGTGTGTGATCATATGGCTTACTCCCAGGCCAAATCATATGTGATACTTTTCAAATTTTAGAAAATGTAGTAGGGCTTCATGATCTTTGAGATAATCTGCTTTGCCAAGCAGATGTGGAATTTCATGGTCTTACTTTTGACTTTTTATTTCTTGCATATATTTGGTTAACCAAACCAGCTGAAAATGTTAATGTGATGTTAGAATATACAGATAGAAGGAGATGATATTCTTATCATTTTCAACACTAATCAATACCTGTCATCACACTAAAACACATTAAATTCATAAAAATAGAATTGTATAGTGTTTTATAGGGTAGAATTTTTTATTTAAGATATATTTATTTACTTGAGTTACAGAGAGAGAAGGAGAGGGAGAGAGAGATCTTTCATCTACTGATTCACTCTCCAAATAACCTCTTCAACCAGGGCCAAAACAGGAAACAAAAGCTTAATCCAGGTCTCCTACATGGGTGGCAGAGGCCCAAGAATTTAGACCCTCTTCTCTCACTTCTCCAAAACATTGGCAGGCAACTGGATCAGAAGTTGAGCAGTCAGGACAGTGGCCAATGTCCACATGGGATGCTGGCATTACAGGAGGCAGGTTTACCTGCTATGCCATAACATCAGCCCGACAATATGGAATCGTAATCTTGGCTGCCAGGGTTCACACTGTGACTCTACATGCCAGCTTTGAGCAAGTTAGTTAAGCTTTCTATGCTTTAGTCGCCTCACCACTAAGATAGACATAGTAAAATATTTGTTTTACAGGGGCTTTGTAGCAACTGAATGAACTAAAATACATACAATACTATTAAATAATAAATGTTAGTATTATAATGCACATACTTTAGGAGAGCATGATCTGAAGAGGTGACCAGAATAAGAGAAACAGAGCTCATGACATGTGAAGATAAGTTGACAAAACATGCAGTCTAATGAGGAGTTTGCAAGGTATGACAGCTACACTAAAACATTGAAAAACCAATTCAGAGTGTAGAACAAAGAGCCATAGAGGAAATGTATGAAGACAGATCCTAGCTGCAATTATGGAGACATTTTTCTCCAAAGTGAAATATCTAACAGTGGGATGGCTTGTCTCCAAGAAAAGTGAGTTCTCTACCACTAGACATTATTGTCAATAGCTAGAATAACTAACTCCTTGTTTAAAGTATTCTGGAGGGTGGGAAGGCAAATGAAAGGCAAAAAGCAAAAGATACAGTGAGAAGGATGGATTTCAACAATGTTACGAGTCTCAGATAACAAAAGGCTTAATATGTCATTTAATGGTAGATGAACATTTATAGTAACCGATTATTTTGGATAAATTCTATAAGGCATAAATATTGATATCATCTCCTTAGGTTTATTTGTCTGATAAGTGAACCTGGCATCAAGGGATATGTCACATCACCTGAAAGCATTTCCCTAGTTCCATGATACAGCGTGAAAAACTCTAACCAAACACAGCCCATGATATTGCAGCTGCATTTCCTTTTGTTTTTTCACAAAAGAATTTGCAAAGCACAATCACCAATTTTTTTTCTTCTTCAATTTGCTCACAGTGTCTATTTCCACTCATTGGCATGTTTTGAAAGCAAATGACCAAACTGAGCTTGAGGAAAGATTTAATTCTATGAATCACTTTAAGTAAGAGCCTGAAATAAACAAAATGCCATTGACCTTGATACAAATGAGGTTTTGACGTAAAACCCTCACTCAGTTTAGTTTTTAGCATTCGAAAGTAATAATTCCATCTTATAAACAGATAAAAAGGTCTCTAAGGCAGGAAAATGGCCAATAGGGAGGAGAGGGGACTCATACCCATATCAGTCTGATACCAGGTTCATTGCTTTGCAAGACACGCACACACACACACACACACACACACTGACCAAAAAGGACAGAATGTATTTTCCTCCAGGGTTACCTTGTGCTGTGCACCCCTGCCCATTTGTACCAGGCGAATAGCTATATCACAAATTCAAATATATTTTGAATCTTTGTGCTATTCTGATCTCTTTTCATCCCATAAAGTTTTCATTGGATCTATGAAATAGATTAGCATCAGGTTTAGTTGTGTTTTTTCACAAGAATAATTCAGAATTGATAATACAGTTGTTTCTCTTTTGATGTCAACCATAATTAGCAATTGGGGTCTGGGCTCATTAGCTCAATATGAGTTCCCAATGATAACAGTTTAGTAGCTCATCTCATTAAATTAAGCAAATGCTTCTATAAAAATTATTTAAGCTATTTGGTTACCACCCATTGTGTTGTTTAATGCAAGACAGATGAAATAAATTGCATATTATTTCCCTATATTTGCCAATTTTCAATGTAGTTGTTTGGTTCCCTGGTATCTTCCATTGGTAGCCAATCTGCATTTTTTTCATTGTTTTAAATTATCTTATGATACATTTCCATAGGCTTTGGGATATCCATAACACCCTCCCCAGATCCCTCCCCACTACACTGATTCTTCATAAACAAACATAAGTTCATCACTGCAGGCATGGACAATGCCAGAGAGTTCAGCATCCTATTGTCAAAATAAACTTAACAGTTTCACTGGGAGTCCATTTTTGTTTTAGAAGTAGAGATGCATACTGCATTGTACCCTTACATCTGGGTATGAGAGTCCCTATTACACAGTTACTATACATCCCCTTAAATTGAAAGCCACAAAACACAACCAACCACAGGAAGAAAAATAGAAATTTACATTGTCATGAAGCTAAATACAACATGCTACTTAATGACTAATGTGTTGCTGAAGAAATTAAAAAGGAAATCAAGAACCTTGTTGAACAAAATCATGATACTGTGTGAACTATGAGTCAGTGAAGAATTTAATATGAGAGAAAAAATTTTGAAGAAAAGAAACTAGAAACAAAAACATCTAAGTCCATGAGATAGAGTTTCCACTGATGTTTATTGGTAAGATGTATCTCCTGTAGGTGACACATGCCTACAGATTTTTTAATAACATTATGAAATCATGAGATAAACATATTTAAAATGTTTACAGCCTTTTTAGTTGGTGTTCCAATTGATTCTCAAATTATTCTCTGTCCCATTTTCAAGTCAGTCTCTGGGTCCTTTGGAGACAATCACAGGTTTTAAAATATACCTGCAGTCTGCTAACATCCATCCTACATGGTTCCTATCCCAGGACAAAAAGTAGACATTCCTAAGGAATCATATTTCCTGCTAGGAAAGATGCTGGCAATTATCTCAACCATCTTAGTCTACCTTGAATGCTTATTACAGCACTGCATTTCATCCCTCTCCTACTCCTCTCAGACTCACAAGTAGAATGAAGCAGCATTCCTCATGAATATGATGACAAATGTGGTTAGGTCGCAACATGGATAAAGATATAGAATGCTTGTGATATAAATTACTTGATAGTGATAATAAAACAATGTCATCATAATTTGAAATGGCCGTGTTGACCTAGACATATTCAAATCCCTGCTGTAACACAAGCTAACCAGTTAGTAGGCTATTTGAGCAATGAAGGAGAAGCAACATGATAGGTATTAAATCAAACTAACCTGCATTTGTGTCCTAGACCTATCACTCAAAGAGTGGCAAACTCTTTTGGAAGTTATTGAACTTCCCTAAGCTTCATCATGCCTATCCATAAAACAGAAAGGGTGATAACACATGCATGATAGGGTTATCAATCTTATGTATTTAAAATAAAGGGTCCATTACACTAAGTACTCAATAAATGAAAATGGTGATACTAAAATTACTGTAATGATAGAGGGCAGCTTCTGAAGCAATCCAAAATAGTATCAACTAGCCACATGTGACAACTATTAAGCCTTTCAAAGATAGTTAGGCTGCATTGTAATGTGGAAGAAAAAAATAGAACTGAAATTCGAAGCATTAGCAAAAAAGTAAATCATGTCATTAATAATCTTATTTTCATGAGAAACATAACATTTGGAATGTATTAGATTAAATCAAATGCATTAGGAATGATCTTTCATTTTTTATATTCTTTTTAATTAAACTACTAGAAAATTTTAATAACATACGTGGCTAACATTATTTTTCTATTAGACAGCATTTCTTTAACGATATAAGAACACTACTATCTGCAGTGTTTTGGTTTGGTGACCAGTTGAATTATCTCTATTGCATCTTTTCCATGCATCTAACACTGCTTTCTCCTACAGAAAAGGTTAGCTCATTTATTTCTAGATAGCAGATGTTAAGTAATGTAACAAGGTGGGGAAATAACTTACATTTGTTTATGTATACAATGTTGCAGACATTTGACATCTCTTCTTAGCAGCAAAACAATTGTTAGAGGTTCATAGTGAGACCTTAGTTTTTCTAGACAAGAAAGCTGAGATTCACAGAAGCTACTTTTGTCACCGTATGTTATGTAGTAAGGACGGAGTGGAGGTGAGAGACAAACGCAATTCCAACAGCCTCCTCAATCCATACTCTTTGTAAAGTAGGTGACTTTTTAGGGGTATCTCTGTGGGTTGAAGAATTCCAGATTGTAAATTGTATCATCTACATACCTTCTTTGTAGTTTACCTGGGTCCCTTGAATTTTAAATCTGTAACTTAGAGTCCAGCAGTCTAATGCTGTGACATATAGGAGACACAAGCTCTTCTGGCACATCATCCAAAGGTATTTGCATCATTTACAGGATTTCTTTGGCAACCAAAACACCATCACATCCGGCATTTCTAGACACAGTGAAAACACATCTTAATAGTAGATTAAAACTCTCATCTATTGTTTCTCAAGAGCCATTCACCATAGATTCAAATCAGTTTGAATAAATTTTCTGTAGTTCATTCTTTGAATGGTAGTTATCAAAAGAGTCTCACTACTCCTGTGCCTGTTTCTCCCCATGTATCTAAATGCATCCTTGCAGCCAAAGTTACATTTAGAATTGAAAAGGTCTTTTCTTCCACCTGCTTCATGCCCTTTGCATAGTAAAAAGCCTGCTGTTCCTATTTGGTCCATTTGATTCCTAGGGCATCTTTATCTTCAGATTTTAAAAGATTATGCAAGAAAACAAACAAAAAGTACTGAATCTCAATATTGGCATTTGACTTAGGATCTCTTGTCTTCCAGCTTTAAAATGCTAATACTCAATGATTTTTCCAAATTCTGTCTCAAAATTTTCAGTCAGTAAATTGGTCTTTATTTAACATGTTAGACCTGTTAGGACATACACTTAAATAAACATATTCATTTATATTTCTGTAAACAAGTAACTACATGTAAATAACAGCCGCCAGTAATACATGGTCTGTTATTTTAATTATCTTCAAGGTAATTTTTAAAGATTATACCAATTATTCCCATTTTATTGAGAAAAAGATTGAGACCGAGAATTAGCTCGCATAAAAAATTACTGATAGCAAAGGGCAGAAATGGAACTCAAACACAGTTTTTTTCGCCTCGAGGGCTCAGACTCATTTGTCTCCTCCTCAGTAGTTTCCACTATCCCACCTGGCAATAAAAGACATGAATAAATCAAAGTAATCTCTGTACTGTTGGCATAAAGAAAAGGCTGGATGACTCACCTCTCTTTGAGGCTGAGAACATCAAGTTCAGGATGCTGATTTCCTCCCAGAATAGAACTTTATACATGGTATCAGCAATCTGCTCAGAGCAACCACTGGGAAGGGAGTGAGATGACTGGGTGAGGTCATGGCGAAGTTTCATTACATTTCCCACAATGGTCACCAAATTGGACAGAGCCAGAACTTGAAAACTGCATTTTCTTGCCCCAAGAGAGCCTCTCTCAACAATCTATCACAACCTCTAAAATACCCACCATCGTCTGCTTCCCTTAGGGATAGAACAATGACTTAACAGTTGCTCTAGGGATGGGGCTCTACAAGGGGTCAGTACAGATAATTGAATAAAGCATGTGGGAGAAATACTTAGAATTCTGAACTGTTAGTCTGTGTTTCATTGCTGCAACAAAATACCTGAGGTAGACTAACTTTCTAAAGAAAAAGGTTTATTTAGTTCATAGTTCTAAACAGTTAAGGAAATGATGCCAGGATCAGCTCAGCTCTAATAAAGACCTGGAAGGTGGCTGTAGCACAAGTGAAAGCATAAGACCACTTGTCAAACAAGGAGACAGAGAGAGGCTGGGGTCCCATAGGCCTCATCTTTAAAAGGTCCAGTACCACACTGTGAGCCCAGCCTTCAGCACGTCAAACTTTGGTGGACAACCCCATCCATATCATAGTACTTGACAACAAATCAAGGCTCAGGCCTAAGACATGCAACTCAGTAGGAATGCGATCTATGATGTAAATTTTTGCTGATGGTATATTGGAAGGGTCTCCCTAAGAAGCTGTTGAACTAGGCCGGACAGTAAGATGCTGGACTCTATGTTTGGTATATGCTTGCAGTGAGGGAATCTCAACTGAGCTTGAACTGTGGTTATGTAACAAGGTGGAGTAATCCAACATGGGGGGAGGGTGTGGGGAGGGGTGGGGGGCATCCCAGTACCTATGAAACTGTGTCACATAACGCAATGTAATAAAATAAAATAAAATAAAATAAAATAAAATAAAATAAAATAAAATAAATCTATAAACCAACCAAAAAATAAAAAAAGAAAAGAAAATCACTTCCAAAGCTCAATGAGGGGACTTGCATTTGGTCTTCCCATATAGTCCTTAGGCTAACCTCCCTTAACTTGACCAGATTCCTGCTGAACATTACTGCATATTTCATGTAAGAAGTCAACAAGATATAAAATACTGATTATATATAGTGCTAGACACATTAGAAGTCAAATAAGTCATAGAAACAGACCTTTATGGCAATTTTTTCAAAGCAGAACACATTTTATTTCAGATGCAAAGATTCTTAGACTCATCTTTTTCAACTCCTTCATGTTATATATGAGTGAGGGAAAAGGCCCAAATTGCAGAAAATGGAATAGCAGAACTAAAGCTGTGCCCATGGCTCACTCTTTTACTGCATTCTGCACAAAACCAAAAATCAGCCAGACTGCATTTGACTTAACAGTTAAGAAGTCCGTTGGGACATTAAATCCTTTGTCAGAATGCTTGAGTGTGAGTCCTGGCTCTGCTTCTAAAATTCTAGCTTTCTGTTGGTACACATCCTGGCAAGCAGTAGGTGTTGGCTCAGGTACTGGAGCCTTAACCACCCCTGTAGGAGACACAGCTCGAGCTCCAGGCTCCAGGCTAGTAAGAGCATCCAGGGAGTGAACCAATAGAAGCAAGTGTCTCTCTCTTCTCTCTCTCTCTCTCTCTTTGTCTCTCCTTTTCAAAACAAAATGACAATACATAAGTAACATATTCTTAGAATCAACAATCATGTTTATATATACCTAGAGAATACATTTAATTGTGTGAAAAGAGTTTCTATAAACTAATCTATAAACTTTGTAATCTCCCAAACTCAATATATCTTTAACCCATTCTCAACTAGTATATACTTAAGGGTTCCTATGTTGCAGTCACTTTTCATTCATTATCTCACATATAATTATGTATAACACAGTATGTTCAAATAGTAACAGACATATACAATTTGTATATAATCACATTACCTATATCAAATTGTTACATATTTACATATATGTAACGTTATTTTATAACATCACAATACGCACTACACAGACTAAATCAGCTTTCACCAAGAATTCATCAAGATATTCATAGTCAGTGTCATCTCATTGTACAGAAAAGAATATAGAAAAAGCTACCCATTGCATAAAGAGTAAAACCTAGATTTAGGCACACCTGTCAGTTTTCTAAACATTGCGCTTCACTCTGCCTTTTTTCATTACTGCTGTAAAAAGCTACTTCAAATCCTTCATGGAACTATGGAACTAAATAGTAAGTTTGCTTTGATGTGAAAGAAATTTTTGAAATTGAGGCATATGGGCCTGGCGCCGTGGCCTAGTGGCTAAAGTCCTCGCCTTGAACACGCCGGGATCCCATATGGGCACCGGTTCTAATCCTGGCAGCTCCACTTCCCATCCAGCTCCATGCTTGTGGCCTGGGAAAGCAGTCAAGGATGGCCCAAGGCCTTGGGACCCTGCACGCGTGTGGGAGACCCAGTAGAGGTTCCTGGTTCCTGGCTTCAGATTGGCTCAGCTCCAGCCGTTGTGGTCACTTGGGGAGTGAATCATCAGATGGAAGATCTTCCTCTCTGTCTCTCCTCCTCTCTGTATATCTGCCTTTGCAATAAAAATAAATAAATCTCTTTTGAAAAAAATTGAGGCATAGCTTTTTCATGAAAAAGTTCACAGAAAGTGAATATTATGGGGCCTGGTGCAGTAGCCTAGCAGATAAAGTCCTCATCCTGAAAGCATCGAGATCCCATATGGGCACCGGTTCTAATCCTGGCAGCTCCACTTCCCATCCAGTTCCCTGCTTGTGGTCTGGGAAGGTAATCGAGGACAGCCCGAAGCCTTGGGCTCCTACACCTGCATGGGAGACCCGGAGGAGGCTTTGGGCTCCTGGCTTTGAATTGTCTCAGTTCCAACTGTTGCAGCTGCTTGGCAGGGCGGTGAATAAACAGATGGAATATCTCCCTCTCTGTCTCTCTTCCTCTCTGTATATCTGACTTTCCAAAAAAAATTAAATCTTTTTTTTTTTCAAAAAGAAAGTGAATATTATGAAAAAAAGTTCATGGATTTCAACTTTTTTCAACAAAATAAATTTATCTTTCACTTCAGTTTGTCAATGAGCTTTTGTAAGTATTTCATATTCTATCATTTTCTGTTTCCTCTTCCCTCTAAATCTGAAATGATGAAGAATGTAAAGCTTAAGGGAGAAATAAGACGAATGTTTCAAATATCACTCAACAACTGTTATTTATCTAATACAGATTTGGGTACTTAATTTGCCTAGTAAAATGTAAAGGATGAGAAGGTATTGGTTTTGGAGTTGAACAAGCTGGGTTTGAAATTCTAGCTTTGTCACTTAATAGCTATGTGACCTGAGAAAATTGGCTTACTTTTCTGCATATCAATTCCCTCTTCTGGTAACTAGAGCTGTCACAAAGCTCATGTCCATATTAAAGGAGAAAGTGTATATAATTGTGTTGTATAGATCTTGAGAGGTATCCCTCATCTGTATGCCTATTATCTCCATTCTTAGTTCATCTCTACATTCCTAGAGTTTAAATTCCTTCTTTCAGAGTTGAGATAGAAGCAGGAGTTAAGCTGTAGAGACTGGAAAGGAACAGGTGGTTTCTGCACAAATCTGCATCACTCTGTCATTAGCACACATGTGAGTTATAAACAGATTTTCTCCAACCAAATGTGTATGCGCGACAATCAATAGAATGAAATGTTTAACAATTTAAGCTGGTTTTAAATACGTAGCATTAAATGAATCAAATTGAACATCAGTTGTGATTTTCCACTTGAAAAGCTCATTAAGAAATGATTTATGGAATAGTGGACTAATTAAGACCATGTGGAAATGTATTTCCTATTTATGCTTAGAATTATTTTACCCCTAACTTGAGCAAACAGGAGACTCAGTGTATCAGGAGAGCCAATTTGGGGGAAAAAAAAAAACTGTGATTTTTTTTTTTCAAAATAGAAAAAAAACTAACATCAACTGGATGCCTATTTAATGTCGCATATTATTGCAAATTACCTACATGACAACCCTGGGTGGTCCTGGATGATGTGTTATTTTATCAGTAAGTAAAATGAGGCTTGAGTAATTTAGCAGTGTCTTTGGGTTACATAAATACTGTATCATAGAGTTGAAATTGCAACCTAAAACTAATTTCTAGAGTCTTTCAAGTAAGCCTTGTTTTGGTCATTTCTACTAGATACTATGGCTGCACATGTGATGCAAAATATGCTTAATTGTTTATGAATAAACACAGCAATAGCCTATGGAAGACCATCAACACTTGTCTGACTTGATGGCCTCCTGCTCTAAGCCATGAATCCCTAGGAGTAGGGTATTCCTACAACTCAGCACCTGCCTTCATTCTCAATAAATATTTGTTGAAAGAAGAAATGAAATCTAAATGGACTAAAACAATAGAATTCAACCCTCTAGTCATCTTTTCACAGCTGATGAAACTGAAAGAAAAAGGGAATATTTTGTCTGCAGTTATTACTCAGTGACAAAGTGGACATCAAAATCCCTGAGCCTCTGAAAAAAAGTACATCACCCACTGAACTGAGCCAAAGTCACTGGCAGGCTTGACAGGTTCATCATTTAACTTACGCTGCCATCCTCTAGAAATGCAAGTTGAACACATTATGATTGTAGAAGTAGTAGGACCATGTCACACATGGAAGAGGTCACAGCTATCACTCCTTTTCCCAGACAGGAGAATCCACTTGTGGTGATCCCAGCCATTAAGACACAATCTGCAAAGAAATTTAGAGAATCCATTCATTCTTATTTGAATTTTCTCAGAGACAATAACAACGCAGTTCTTTCTTACCTCTGCAAGCAGGATGCAAAAGGGTATAACCATATGGAAAGGGATATTTTCCCTTAGTGTTATGGGCCATTGTCAAGCAACTATTCAACCATACTTCTAGTCCATCATGTAATTTCTAGAAATAGATAGGAAAAAAAAGGCAACAACAGACAGAGAAGGTGCAGCTAAAACAACAAGGCGAACCAGCAAATCATTAGCTTCTACACCAAGCTTATAAAGTACTCTCCAAAGAAGAAGAAGAGCAATAGAAAAGCCAGTAAGCTGAGAAGTTAAATAAGATGTAGGAGACAAATACTTGTTGGAGATACACACTGGGAAGTCACAGCAACATTAGAAGAAACAGTCTGGTATCCCACAAATGTTGATTTGTTATTCTGACTCACCCATGCACTGTGCGCTCCTTAGAAGCAGGACTGGCTGTCTTGGTGCCCATGGTATCCAGTAGAGTCCCTGGCAAACAGGAGGTACTTAATAAGTGTTTGGAAAATAGACACACAAATTAATGAACTAAAACAAGGCAAAATGTGCAGTTGATTTTGGAGGAAAACATCCCAATGACATTTAAACCGGTTTCTAATTAAAAGTACCAATATTTTCTAAATTACGGCACTAGATCTAAAATTATCATCATAAGTTTGGCTTCTCCCTCAAAGGCCCTGAAGCCAAAGCAACTCAATTCCTATGGAGAGCATATAATTTGCTATCTGCAAAAATGAGGTTTCGCATATTAAAAGCAACCCTAAATTTCTGTACTTAGCATGACCTTTCAGGTTGCTTCTGTGATGTCATTAGTGTTACAATTTTATGCAAGATTAGGCATGTAATTATCTGTTAAATAGTTCTGTTGGCTCCTGCTTGCTCATTTAATAAGGCATAGTGTACTGAAAGTGTCCCATGTGCATAGCTCAAGGGCACTGACACTGGAAACTTGCATCCACTTTGCTCTTTCTCTGCTCCATTTCTCACTTGTCCTTGCAACTTCACCTTAAGGAAGTGTGGGGAGTGAGAAGCCACAGCACGGAGCAGCACCGGTGAAGCTACCACCCTCCAGCTGCCTCTTCCAGAGATGGAGAGGTGCCCCCAAAAAATCCCACTTCAACTAAATCAGATGTGATACCTAGTGGCAGTGTTTCTCCTCTGCACATCAAAATTATATAGACATCTTTTAAAAACTTACTGACATAAGGGATCCATCCTCCAATGTTTCTCATTGGTTTAGAGTGAGGCCAAGGCATCAGAACTTTTCTTAAGTCGCCCCAGATGATTCCAATGTGTGGAAAGCGTTGAGAGCACAGTTTTTATATTCTTCTTGCTCAGGATGACATCACATTGATGAGGGAGCGCTTCAGATTTTATATCTCGGTATCCCAGAAAACTGTTTTTCCTTTATTGAGTGCTACCAACCCATAGAACAACAACAACAAAAAAAATCAATAGTTTCATTGTACAAGTACAAAGCAACTTAATTGGATCCTTTTATTCACACACACACACACACACACACACAAAGAAAATACAATCTATTTGCTCCTAAATGTAACAATGGAAAAAGAAGCAAGAAACTAAACTTTCGTATGTGCCTATTACATTCCATGATCTATTTATTTTGTCTCATTTAATCTCCCAGGCAACCCAAGAAGCCAAATAATGTTGTTTTCATTTTGACACTTGAATAATCTCAGACTCAGAGATGTTCAATTGACTTGTGTGCAGTCACACAGTGAGTGGATATGCATGTGGGACACAAACGAACGGCCCCACCTGTTACTGCTCATCTTTCTTTTGCTTAGACCATGTCACCCTTTCTAAAGAAACTTTTAGTGAATGACAATTTAGCAAGCTATGGAAACTCACCATCCAAGTCAATCAAGGGACAGAGGAAATTGAATAATTAGGGGAAAAAGGGGATCGGGCGTGCACAAGCAGAAAACACCTGGCAAGAAGAGGCAAGGACCAGGAAGGAAGTGTTAGCTGCACTCAGCAATGATGAGCCATGGTGCAGGAGCCAAAATCATATCAATCCTCACCTGTCCTCAGAGTACTTAGATAGGCAAGGCTGACACACAACCACATAGCAAGGCAATGTGTCCAGATCATGCCCTAGCAATGCTCTTGGCCTACTGGAGGAGGCAAATTTGCATTACAGCAGAATAAGCTGTACCATGGACTCACAAAAGTAATAGAAACTAGGAATGCAGATAAGAAAGCTGCCTGTATGGGTAAAAAAAAAGTTTGAATGAAGAGGGGACATCTCACTGGCTTTAAAACGTGGTAACTCATTCACCAGGCAAGGAAGAGAGTCACAGATAATAAATGACCAAAAGATTCAGAGTAGTAGAAAACTAACCAAGTGTATGCCAGATACTCACATAATGTCCCTATACAAATTCCCTGTATAATGAAATTATCACAGACTCCCTGCTTTCATTCAAAGCTGAATCTAAACCTTACAGGACTTCTTGCAGCCCACATTCATTTACAGCTATATAGTAATAGCTTTGCCAGATTCACCCCAATTCCTAGGTCATTTAATCACAGATAAGATCCAATTTTCCTCCCACTGCCCACAGTCTTAATGTAACACAGGTCTCTGTTCTATACTAAGATTCCAGATTAAAGACTCTTCTTAAGTGTTTCTATTTGGTCTCTGGATCTCATTCTTAATCACATTTTTTTAAATTGCAAAGACAGATTTACAAAGAGAAGGAGAGACTGAGAGAAAAAGGTTTTCCATCTGCTGGTTCACTCCCCAAGTGGCCCCAACGGCCAGAGCTGAGCCAATCCTAAGCCAGGAGTTTCATCCAGGTCTCCCTTGTGGGTGGAGGGTCCCAAGGCTTTGGACTGTCCTCTACTGCTTTCCCAGGCCACCAGCAGGGAGCTAGATGGAAAGTGGAGCAGCTGAAACAAGAACCAGCACCCAAATGGGATCCTGGCACTTGCAAGGCAAGGATTTAGCCACTAAACTTTCACACTGAGAACCCTAATCACAATTCAAATGAATGGATCCTGGTGCTATAAAATAAACAGCTAATGAATTACCTAAGGGGTTTGGGATGTCTGCCCTTGACCTGGGAGAGAACCTCCAAACGAGTTCCCACTCATATATTTCGCATTCTCGAAA
The DNA here is from genome assembly GCF_030435755.1 of Ochotona princeps. Classification (NCBI taxonomy): domain Eukaryota; kingdom Metazoa; phylum Chordata; class Mammalia; order Lagomorpha; family Ochotonidae; genus Ochotona; species Ochotona princeps. Next base: position 107,656,758 of record NC_080834.1, on the reverse strand, counting down.
GTTTCTCTAAGATCACATGTCTTTCTTTACCCTCACAGAACCTTTGTACTTTCGTACTTAAAACAGCTACTCTCCTTCATTTTAATTAAAAATGAACTTAGCTGGTTTTAAAGAGCACGTTTTCTTTGTGAAAGAAGACCAGGGTGAAGAAACTGCAAATTCACTTATCGGTTATTGGAATAACCTGAAGAGTCATTAAGTCCTTTCCAACAAGCTTCAGACAGCTAATTAGAATAAATTTTTCTTTCATCCCCTGCTTTGTGTATCATCCTAAAACAACAGAGCAAAGTTGTGATGCCAAGATAATGATACACAGTCTGTAAAGTATGCTAAATATATTGAAATTACCACAACCCCTTTGGCTTTGCATGATTTCAAAGCATTTATACGATGCATGATGTGTTTATTAAATGCCGGCTCATACCCAGCAGCAGGACAATACTCAGTAATTGACTGCTTTACCTAGACTCAGGTTATGCCATGGTCCTTTGTGCTCTCCACACCCTCAGCCCTTTGAGTGTAATTATCTGTTACAGCTGTCAGAGGATTCGGCTAGAGCCCGTGTTGAAAGAACTTCCTGAAAGTTGAAGCCAATCTTCATCTTTAGAAATAAACTCACTTAGGTTAAAAGCATTGTTATTTTCTGATCACTGAAAGTTTTAGAACAGATGTAATCTCTATTTGGTGTTTTAGCAATATTCAAAAAAAGAACACAAATAATTTTATCCCAGATTTAAGTCATTTAGATCTGGCAACTTTCAATTCTAAATCTTTTTGAAACTACCTAGGGAATCCATTGGGTACATCCTTTCATTCTTGTCCTTATCTTAAGAGGCTCACGGTAGACATTTGGCTTCCTGCATCCACATTGGGTAGCAAATTCCTGCTACCTCTGAAAGCCTCCATTCCTTACAGTCCTGCTGACTCCGGCATGGAAGAAAGAGACCTAGTTCCACCAAAGTTGAAACACAGAGGCTTGGTATATGCATAAGTCTTTCAACTTCCTGTATCACAAAATATCAGACCTGAGAAGGGTCTTAGAAGTTGTTATCTGTTTTCAATTATCCAGGGTATAGTTTAAAAGGCACTAAACCTTAAAGAAGCTTGGTGACTTTGTTTACAAGCTAGCTAAGGATGAAATTGGAGCTAAAATCAACCACTTGCTCAGAATACATGCTCTGAGCAATTACTACTCAGTGTTGTCTGCAGACCAGCAACATCAGACGTCACCAAATTAAGAACAAAGAATCCTGAATCCCACCCCAGACCACTATGGAATCAGAATCTGCACAATAACAAATCACTACGGAATTCTCAGGCACACTGCAATTTGAGAAGTACCATAGTGGACCACGTGTTTGTCTAGAGACTACAAGAAGGCAAGCAAGCAGAGATGAAGTTAAGGCATTCTATCCACCTTTTCTAAATGTAAGCAAATATCTCAGTCTTCTGAAAGCATCATTTGTTATCTGATACCCTGCAGGATTTTCATGGTATAAGCATAATACAGATCCACACAATTACACTTCATGCTGCATGCATAGGAAACATACACAAAGTATCTGGCAGAGATATACCTAATACTACAGAATAGTGAATATCACTTCCAGCCTTCTGCTTACTGCCGATGTTGGACATACCTGAAATGCTAGCCACTGATACCTATGCAGCCCTGAAGGCATCCTTCCTTCCTTCCTTCCATTGTGGTAAGCATCATTCTGACTTTGGCTTATTCTTAAGACTTTGAAGATACTGCCTGCTCCTTCCTCCCTAGAAAGTTACTTTTATGTAGAAAATAAATAATGATCACTACTTTCAGTGTATGTTTGGAGAGGACAGAATTTCCTCCAAAGCCAAGTCACAGCCAAAGAGCACATGTTCCTATGGTATCTTGACTCTGTATCTTACGAATCTTGCTCCATGAGCCAACGGATATCAGTTGCAGCCACTGACACTACGATTTTGGCATGCAGAGACGTACTGCTGTGAGCCAAACTCAGCATTGGCAGCAGTGAAGCACATTTAGAAGATGAAGCCTCATCCTCCACCTGTCAGCATCTGTCAGTGTTAAGGAAAACAGTTTGGAGAGGAAGGGAGAAATACAATTTTATATCCAAATCCAAGCCAGAGAGTTGGGGGTAAATATAGCACACAACAGAGAATGAACCTATCCCAAAATCATGGTTTGAAAATGATAGTCTCAGTGAAATATAATTTTGGAATTAATTAGAAAGCCATGCTTCCCATGGCAATGGCTCTCAACCACAACTCTTTACTAGGAACTATCATGTAGTTTATTTTTCTTTTTTTTTTAATTGAAACTCAATTTCTGAGGAAGGAATCAGGATTTAGTGTGTTTTAGAAGATTACCATTCAATATTTAAAGTGCATTCAGGATTGGCAACCACAGCATCAAAAAAATCTAATATTGGAACAAGCCTTTGGCAGGGTGGTTACAGCACCAACTGGAATAACTGTTTCCCATACAAAAGTGTCTGGGTTTTAGTTCCTGCTCCACTCTGAATTTTAGTTTCATGATACTTCAACTGATACAAGGCAGTAGGTGATTGTTCAAGTACTTGGGTCCCTGTCATCCACATGCGGCACTTGGAATAACTTCTTTACTCTTGGTGTCAGCTTGGCTCAGTAGGTATTTGTTAAGACAGCAGGCGTATACACGATTCTCTCTCTCTCTCTCTCTCTCTCTCTCTCTCTCTCTCTCTCTTTCTCTCTCTCTCTCTCTCTCTCTCTCTCTCTCTCTCTCTCTCTCTTTCTCTTTTCCAGTAAATAAAAAATAATAATCAACTCTTCTGAAAAATCCTATGTTGCTCAAGAACATCAATCCAGGAAGAGCTGCTAATACTCTTTCCCAGAACTTACAGAAGTGAACTTAACTTGAGCCTGTATCTCTTCTAGGTCTTTTTACCATTCCTCCAGGACTTCCACCATAAGGAAAGAAGCCCCTGGACCCACATCCTCTAAGATGTTCATATGGACCAGTGGTCGGAGCTCTTCATCTTACAGACATGATGAGAAAAGGTAAATACCTTGAACCTCCATGCTCTTCAAACACACTTAGGCTTATTCCATGAAGAGGGAGGAGTCAGAAACACAGTTGGGCAACTCATCTTTATGTTTTGCAGTGTGGGGGCGAACTTGACATTGATGAAGTGGGATTCAAACACCACAGCCTTCCTCCTGCCTGCACTTTACCCACTGCCACCACATGGTTTTGCAAAAGCTGCTTCCTGTCTGGAAGCCTTTCACACTTACCTGTGGGCACACAATCTTTATTTAGCTAACCCAAGCTCTGCCTTCAGGTGCAAACTAGATCCTCCAGATATATCCCCACTCTGGCAATTATGTGCATCCTGGTAATCTTTTATTTGTCTTTCATTGTCTGGTAAATTTGTAACATCTAGTAGTGCACCTGGCACACACTAGACACTACGGGAATACTGACTGAAGTGATGAGCACAACATTTCTAAGAACAAAGCACGTGGCAGGGAAGGAAAGCAGCAGTTGTGGATCCCTCGGAGTCCAAGAGTAGTCAGAGAAGAGGAGAGAAATTAAGGTAATAAGAAAATGGAAGAGCAAAGGGAATGTTAATGAAAGACAAATAGACAATTACACAGTTCAATCCCGTTTTGTCACTTGGGCTTAAAGACTAAAAGTGTTCACAAAATTCTCTAACCATTTTTAAATATTTAGTTTCTCCCCAAATGTTTTCTTTGCCATGTGCCTCTCCTTCTCATTGACCTTGTACCGTTCCTTGGGTTAAGGGAAGCTAAATTTTAAACAGAACTGCCTCTCCCTAAATATTGCAACTTAATCAAGCCATACATCAGGCAGAATCGGATAGAAAGCAGAATTGATGGATGGGACTGGGTCCAAGAAAGACCTGAGGGAGGCTTGCTTGAATAACAGTTTGAGAATTGACTTTTTTATTTCCCTTTTACAATGGGAATTATGCTCCAAATAAAACATCCTTGAAAAATTCAAAAACCAAAGTTGTCTTCACAATGTTTATACAGAAAAAAATTGAAAACCAGGTTAATATTCATGGTAGAAAAATCTGTTGAATCAATCTTGGAATGTAATAGACCACTTAACACTAAAATATTTTGCCATAATATTCACTGAAAAAAACACAAGCTGAAAGCCTGCATGCAAACTGTAATTAATGCCACAAAGGTTTTCAATTCCTTATCTTCCAAATGCCTCATTGTATGTTCTGTTACCTAAATTATGGGCCAATTAAGCTGATTTTAAATAAAATTTCGGCTCACAAGGTAACCAGTGCTTGTCCAAAGTCCTGATGTGCATGATGACACCGACCAAACCGATGGGAAGTGGACACTCTTTGTTCATCACTAGGTTTTCATACACTTTGAGTACTCATCTTCGTTTTTATTTGCTTCCAGTTGGAATCATCTTTCAGCAACATTTTTAACATTCTAAAATTTTGACATTTTTAAAATCCATATTTTATATGTGATTTCTTTGATTTACAATGGTGGATGAGCAGTAAAGGTGTAGAACTGTAGAAATTTTGCCCTACAGCATGGGTCTCAGGACCAAATCTCAGGGCTTTTTACTTTAAAGGAATAATGTTACTATCAAAGATCAGTCCTTTGGAGGTTCTCAAAACTATCAGGACAAATGACTGTAACATATTTCTGTCATTTTTTTTTTCTCTCAGCAAATCGTTGAATTTAATATACCTCAGTATTTTTGTTATCAAGAAAGAAGTTAACATTTAAGAAATACTGTGTGCTTCATATTTTGTATAAAATATCCTCTTCATTTATAGCAGCGATTATAGTGCCCATTTTATAGATAAGAAAGGTTGAGGTTCAGAGACTAACTTCTAAAGATTTCCCAACCAGATAGTAATGGAATCTAACTATGATTCGGAGCTCATGCTCTCTTTCCTGTACCGTACAGCCTCGGCAGGGCTTTGTTAAATATCAGATAGTTTGAACAGTAGTAAAAAAGAAAATCCAAGGCACAATGGAAAATTCTGTTCAAATAAAGTTGAAAATTTAATATTTTGAAGGACTATGATGGCCAAATGTGATTATGATACATTGGCAGTGTTTGTGGAGTTTAAAAGGAACAAAGGATCTACTAAATATTCTGCATTAATAAGATTCTATAAAATTCTTAAATTACTACCTTTATTATTTTTTCAAAGTATGATTGTAGTAATTATGATACTCCAATTAAATAAAATATTGCTTATACAGGCCTGGCACGGTAGCCTAGCAGCTAAAGTCCTCACCTTGCTTGTGGATCCCATATGGGAGCCGGTTCATACCCCAGCTGCTCCACTTCCCATCCAGCTCCCTGCTTGTGACCTGGGAAAGCAGTCAAGGACAGCTCAAAGCCTTGGGACCCTGCACCCACATGGGAGACCCGGAGGAGGCTCCAGGTTCTGGCTTTGGATCAGCTCAGCTCTGGTCATTGAGGCCACTTGGGGAATGAATCAATGGGTGGAAGATCTTCCTCTCTGTCTCTCCTCCTCTCTCTATATATGAAAATGAAAATAAAATAAATCTTTTAAAAAATAATAAAGTAAAATATTGATCATGAAGAAATCCTTTTTCAGGCAGGAGAAGAGTGGGTGGGGAACACGGGCAGAAGAGAGCGTAGTGTGAGAAGCACTGCTATGCTCCTAAATTTGTATCATAAAATACGTGAAATTTGTTCACTTTATACAGATCAAAAGGAAGAAAAATAGAAATCCTTCCAGCAAACATTATTAACAAGGTGAGGTACCCCAGCTGATGAAATTAGTGGGAACAGTTAATAAATGAACACAAGTAATAGAATCTACCACCAAGCCAGTACTCGTTAGTTTCATGTTGAATCATTTGTGCCTCCTTCTTCGCCACATCTGTATCTTTACTGCCTAATTCACAAACTCCTGGGAAACAAAGCTTAGATTTTAAAACCTACTTGAGCACAACCCATGGCTCTGTTTAAGGTGGTAAAGGATGATAATGATGATGATGGTGGCTAATAATCAGTTAAGAAAGTGAAGATTCTGTAGCTAATTATTTAGAAAGAAATTCATTCATTGATCTTAGTTGATCTGGTATCACTGTCCCAAATTGCTTATAATTGTTCCACTTCAATTTCTTCTCATTCAACAAACCTGGTCCCTTCCAACTCTGCTTCAACTTCCGTGTCACCTGCCAGGCAGCCGAAATTTGTAGCCCAACTCCAGAGTGCCTTTTATCAAGACTGGAGCGAAGGCTAAAGAGTATTAGATTGCCTGAACCCAGCTCAAAATCAGGCACAGTCACTAAGCAGAAGAAAGAATTCACTAAAATTCTGAAACCAAAGATTTGATTGCTCAGAAATTTAAGTAAATTTTACATTTTTTCATTATTTTATCTCAGGGTCAATCTTTTTTTGTGATCATTTGCCATAAGCAAAGCTCTAGTTTGTATCTGTGTCTTCCACTCTAAAGTTCAACAGCATGAAGGAAATTTTTTTTTATTTTTCTGAACAACCTTTTTTGGCAGTTTAACTTATTTTAATCCTTAAATTGCACAAATGGCAAAATAAAACAGAAGTCATGTTTTAGAAATGAAAGAATGAAGAAGTTACTGAGTTAAGGAACTACAGACTGAGTGTCTACCAATTATTCTTTGGTTTGTTTTTATTAACTATTGAACTGATACAAATGCCATGTGCATTAACATGTAAAGAACAATGTTGTTAACACCTGGGTACCCAGATTTCAGTTTCGAGAAATAAAGCAATCAGAACTGCTGAAGTTGTTAAGGATGCTTTCCTAACACCACAGTACTCCTACCCAACTGCCCACCACAGATAGCTGCCATTCGGGATTCTGTGCTTATCAGTCCTATGCATGCGGCCATGTTTATCCCATTTGAGTCCTTAAATAATATGCTGTCCACTGCTGTATGTTTGAAGACATAAAAAATAAATGAAACAGATTTATATGTATTGTTTGGCAATTTACTTTGGCTTTTTTTTTAAAATGCCATCCTGCTGCTGAGTAGCTGTAATCTACTTTGTCTGCTTTCTAGTATGCCATGAAACAAACTACCATTCGTTCATCCAGTCTACTGCTAATCAACATTTGCATTAATTGCAGTAATTTCATCCCTACCAAAAGTCTTGCTATAGTAATTTTTGTTCACGTGTACAAATATTTCTTATGATTGTTTTCCCAACATAAATATAGTTGGTTCAAAAGTAAACAGCTTCAGATTTATGGTGTAAAAAACCATTGCTTCCAAAAACAGTGATTCTTGTTGGTTTACATTCTTACTTGCAGTGTTCACATCAATTCAGATGCTATTATACAATTTTAATTATTATTTTTTAGATTATTGGTATGATATAGCTCAAACTATTGGTTCTTTATTTTAAGATAATTAAGAATTTTGTCCTATTTTTTCTATTGGATTTTCTCCCTTTTCTTTGTAAGCTTTATTAAAGTTTATAATAATCCTTTGCCATTTGTAGGCAAATAGTTTGTGCCTTGTCGCTTCATTTTTTTATGTTGTTTTCTAAAAACATGCCATTAAGTTTAATGTATGCCAACTTGAACTTATTTTTAGCATTCTAAACTTTCTTCCTATTCCAGGTTTAAAAGGACTTAAATAATTTTGTAAATATCTTGTTATATCACCTTTCATAATTAAGCCTAATCATAAGAAACAAATTTTTGTGTGGGCATGAAGTGGCCATCCAAGTTTTTTCTATATGTTTAAACATTTATCCTGTACTATGTATCTAATGACACCTGCATATCATACATGATATTTCATATTTGCATGAATATGTTCCTGGACCTCTATTCTGTCTGCTGGTTAATTTTGTCTAGCTCAAGCACCACTCTTGCATTTACAAATTATAACATTGTAATATATTTTGATATCTGAAAGGCAATTCATCCATCTTGTTCTTTAGTGATCAGAAGTATATTTACTCTTCTTACTCATTGGCACTGCCATGTGACTTTCAAAATTAGCACAACAAATCACCCTACACCACTTCCAAAAAAGATCTCAGGATTTTTATTTGAGTTTTTGAATTAACTAATAGATTTAATTTGTGATAAATCTTCATCTTTATGTCTCCAAGTTATTCTCACAATGAAGATAATTAATCTCTACACTGATTAAACTCTTCTATAAGGAGAGAAAAACATTTTTCTCCTTGACTCATGTGAGTTTGTAGTTGAGAGTGCTTCCTGCAACTAGCAAAACACAAGCAAGTGAATTAAGCATGCCATGAACATCAGGCAGGGGAAAAAAATTCTCAGTGCACTGACTTGAAATTCTGTCTTGGATAGTAACTAACAAAGAGTAATCCAACTAGAGAAGTGGCAAAACAAAAGAGAGCTCCAGGATCAGTGCGATGCTTCAAATGGTTAATCCTCAGCCTTAAAGAGCCGGCATCCCATATGGGCATTGATTCACGTCCCAGTTGCATCACTTCTGATCCACTTCACTATTAGTGGCTTGGGAAAATAGTGAAGGATGGCCCAAAACTTTGGGGACCTACACCTGCATGGGAGATCTGAATGAAGCTCCTGCTTCATAGCTTCAGATTAGCTCAGCCCTGGTCTTTGCAGCCAGCCAGTGCAGCCATCTGGGGAGTGAACCAGCAGATGGAAGATCTTTCTCTCTCTCTAGCCTTCTCTCTGCAAATGTGCCTTTCCAAGAAAAATAAATAAGTATTTCTTAAAGGGAAAGAAGAAGCAGAAGCAGGTGGATGGGAGAGGAGGAAAAGGAGAAAGAGAAGAAAGAGAAGAAGGAAAAAAGAGAAGTTCCAGGCTTTCAAAGCCACAATTCCAATGGGAAAAACTAATGGAGTAAGGTCTGCTACTTAGGATTTCCTCTAGTGCCTGGAAAAGGAAGATTTACATTCTGTCTTTAGGAGGGAAAGAAGAGGGGAAAGACAGGTAGAAAGATTTCATCTTAATAATTCTCTGTCCATAGGAAAGGCAAAAATCCCCCCTATGTGTTACCTTCCATTCAACAAACCTCAATATTATAGGGAATAATAATTTAGTTTCTTTGATCCAATGTCAGCTAATAAGTTTTATAATATCTCCAAAGAGAATTTGTATGTGGTTTATTATATTATTCCTGAATGCTATTCTTTAATGTTTAATGATTAAATTAAATGTTTAATGATTCCCTGCTATACAAAAAAAATAATGGATTATTGTATCTCAGTGTTTTCACAGACATGCTGATGGATTTATTCAAATTATTTGGCAAATGTCTCCATTCTGAAAGAGTTCAGAATTAAGAACATAGAAGCAGCAAAACCACACAGTTTTGCAATACAATTGGATACAGCCTTACTGTGATGGTTATCTCTGGAAACTCTAGAAACTCATAAAGTCCTTTGGCGGGCTGTCACATATTCTACCGGTCAGAGTCATCATTTTCAGAGTTGTGGAGGAAGATGTTGCAGATGACAAGAAAAATAGCTCTGAAACCCAAGTTAACTTGGTAGTGAAATAGTAACCCAAAGAGAAAAGTAAGACCCCAGGAGCAAGGCATCAATGGTACAGTGAGTCAAAGAATGGGACATCAAATAATAGAATAGAAATTGAAAGAGGATCCAATTGCTTGTCTATATTATGAACACATCTCTGTTTTAAGCATGTGTCCAGAGTCTATGTCTTCGTATTTTGTCTAACCAGAAAACTGTACTTCTGCCTCTGAATGAAAGAGTGTGCTAAGGACATAAAGCTCAAATGGTTTGTGTTATGACTACAGTTTTTAAAAATGCATTTAATTAAGAAGTGGGGAGAGGGAAGGAGGAAGAGAGAAAGGGATGGAGACAGAGAGAGGAGAGAGAGAGGTCCTAGCTGCTGGTTCACTCCCTCAAATGGCTATAATTGTTGAGGCTGTCTGTGGCCAAAGCCAGGCTGTAGAAACACAATCCCCATGTCTACTATGTGGGGAGCACCATCACCTGCCACCAGTAGGATGTAAACAGACAAGAACCGGGATTCAGGAGCTACAGCCAGAAATTGAACCCCCAGGTGCTATGATATAGGATGTGGGTAGTTCAATTACCAGACTAAATACCTGTCCTCATGAAGTTTTACGATGAATTTTTACATATATGTATAGAAAGATATCTTACATGTTTTATGCACTACTGCTTATAGATGTGCACACAGTTGCTTACTAATGCTACTGCAGATAACATAATACATAATAACACAGAACAACTTCTATTCTTTTTTGATAATTTTTTTGCAATTGAAAGAAATTTATCTTATCGCAAGGAATACTTTCATGAAACAAGGAAGACACATATTATTAAAAGTTAAGCATAAATTTCAAAAAATACACCAAAATAAACACATATTCTGCTTTCCATTAGTATTTTCTTATTTTTTCATTTTTGATGATGATTACATGGTTACAATGAGTTAGGGAAAAGTGGGTGTGATCATTGTTTCCAAATTTTCTATTTCTTCTTCCTGCTTCTGGTAGAGGGGGCAAAATAAAGGAGTAGCCATACCCAGCCTGCCAAATACCCCAATATCCAGGGATAGGGCTCCACCACCTGATATCAACCCAGGGTCCCAATGTGGTGCATGCTCTAAGGGTTCTGCCCAAGCGGTTTGGATAGTTCTGCAATGTTGTCGATTTTACTGATCCAAAGATGAGGAAGCCCTTCCAATGTCCATTCGCTGACATAGTTGACCTTAAGTCTCCATTCACCCAGATTTTTGTTGTCATTGTTTGGCTGGGGTAGTTGTCTAATTTGTTCTGATCTCCTTCTTTTGCTATGGTACCAAATGGACTGCCATATTCTCCATGTGCATCAGGATCTGTGTCCACTGCTCAGCCTTTTCCACTGAAGAGGATGTGTTCTTGTAGGTGGGCCCAAGTACCTAGGAGAGGTGACCCAGGCCCCACCGGACCCCCACTTCCAGGGCTCACAGACCCAGCACCTACCATGCAGGCAGGCCCAAGGACTTGTGCCGGATGATCCAAACGCTGCCTTCATGGCTCACAAACCTGGTAGCCATCTCATAGGTGGTCAAAGAGACCTGGGCCAGATGACCCTAGTCTCTTCGGGTCTCCTAGTCCTGGGGTTCATGAACCTGGCACCCACCACACAAGCAGTACAATAGACCCAGGCCAGGCAACCCGAGTTCTGCCGGGTCCCCTGCCCCTGGGGCTCATGAACCTGGCACCCACTGTGCAAATGCGCCAAGAGATCCAAGCCAGGAGACCCAGGTCCTCCTGAACCTCCACCCCAGGATTCATGAACCCAGGACACTCCATGCAGGTGGCCCAAGAGACCCAGGCCAAGTGATCCAAGCACTGCCAGACCCTCAGCCCCCAGGGATCATAACCCAGAACCAACCACACAAGTGGTTCAAGAGACCCAGGCCAGGTGACCCTCTTCCTCTGGAGCTCATAAACCTGGCCCCACTGTGCAGTCAGGCCCAAGGACACAAACAAGGTGACCTGGGCCCTGCCAGATCCCCCATCCCCAGGGTTCACAAACCTGGCACCTACCTTATAGGCTGGCACAGGGACCAAAGCCAGGAGACCCAGTCTCCAACAGATCCCTCAACCCTGGGGCTCACAAACCTGGTACGGTACCCACCATGCAGGCAGGCCCTTTGACCTGGAAGAATAGACCTGGGCCAGGCAACCCGAGCACTACCAGACCCCCAGCCCTCAGGGCTCATGAACCTGGAACCCACTGCACAGGTGAGCCAAGATACCCAGGACAGGTGACCTGGGCACCACCTTATTCCCTCACCTCTGGGACTCATGAACCTGACACCCACTGTGCTGGTAGGCCTATTGACCTGGCCCAAGAGACCCAGGCCCTCCTGGGCCTTGCCCCCAGGACTCATGCACCTGGCACTTATTGATTCTCAGCTGCATGGCTCACCTCACCTCAGCATCCACCATTACGTTGCACAGCCTGGCTCAATCCAGTCTTCCCTCAGTTACAGCTCCTGTTGATGGGTGCTGCAGGCTAGTCCAGCCCAGCCAGATCCCTGTCCTGTACCTAATATGAACTGAATGGTGTTGCAGTCTGAACTGACCCCTCTTACACCCTGTCCTGGTTCTCACATCTGCCAGTGGATTTTGTGAACTGGCCCAGCCTGGTCTGTCCCCAGACCTGATCCACATGTGTGCCAGCAGGTACTGTAACCTGGCATGATTTAGACTGCCCCTTGCCTTGATTTTTGCACTCACCTGCAGAGACTGCATCCCAACAAAGCAATTTTTCAAGATCCTCCATTGGGTCTCCCTCCCAGTAGCAGATCTCACACACACCAGTGGGTCCTTGGCCCAGGCTGATTTTGTTCACCTCTTGTCTTGACAGGAACAGTGGTCTTGCTCAACTGGCCAACACATGTTCTGGTTCTTACTGTTGGGTATTTCATCCCAACAACACCTGGTTTGTGCCCAGATACAGCTTTCACGTGGCTCAGCAGAAGTCAAGACTTAGTTCAGCCCATTCTATACCCACTCTGGAGCTCATGAGTACCAGTGAGTGCTGGAGTCTAGCCCAATCTGTTGGCCCCCAGTCCCTCAGTAGTAATTCCTCACCTAAACATGAGCACTCAGGTCACTGCTAATCTTCACCTGTGTGATCCCCCAAGTCCCTTGTAAATCCACATTCCCAAACCCCCAGAGCACACCGGTGAGCAGTCCGAGGGCTTGGGCCCTGGGACCAAAGCTGCCTGAGGCAGCCACTTGATAGGCAGGAAGAAATCCCCAACCCCAATAATTTATTTTTAATATAAAGAAGATAAACTTAATGTAGTTCATCAATACAATAAATAGAGTGAAGAGAGGGAAGAAATATTTTTATGCTACTTATCCAACAAAAGATAAACATCAAGAATATATTGGCAACCCAAAAAACTCAACAAAAACAACAACCAATAGAGCTAAGAAATGTGCTGAGGGCCATGAAGGACAATGCCAATGGGCAACAGCTCTGTGTTTCACATCATTTGCGCATTTCCCCTTCTTCCCAGTACATCCTGGACCTCCCCTCTATGCTCTGCTGCTCTCTCTGTCCCTTTGTCTCACCCTCATGCTCTTGTGTTACCTTACTTTCCAGACCAGTAGGCCAGGCTGAGCATTTCGCTTATTCTGCTCTTCAGCTTTCCCCCAAAATCTCCTGTGGCGATAACAACAACAGAGGGACAAATGAAGAATTTAGCAAAATGAAATCATCACAACAAAATAAAACCATTCAAATAAAAGGACACAGAATCTTCAAAATGCTTTCAGATTTCCCATTCAGAATCAATTCACTGTATCTTGATGAATGATAAAAGAAATACATTTTGGTTAATTAATAAGGTTGGTAGATTCACCACAGTGGCCATACTGTGAAATGTGCTACACTAATCTCAGTGATGCAGAAATGCTAGCAAAACAGCAAATGACAGTAAAAGCATTTTGAAAAAAAGCCAGTACAATTGAAAGAGCTCTAGAAAATGCTAAAACTTTATTATATTAGAATACATTATCATGTACATTTAAAAACTATATCCATTAATATATTCATGAGAATATGTTTGTAAAGAATTTAACCTCCCTAAGAAACAGCTTTTAAGAAAATCAAATTAATTTTAAAATGCTGCTAAGAAAAATATATGTTCACAATAAATACAATAAAATATACTTTATGATTAAATATATTTCAAATACGGTTTCAAATTATTCATAAGAAACATTCACATTCTTTTCCTGTATTTAAATCATACTCCTAAGATATTCACAAAAAATGTAAGTACAGTAAATTGGGTATATCATTCATTTGTGAATGAATTCTTCAACACATTGGCTCTTGATGGATTAGCTGTTCGTAACTGATCCTTTGGCAAAATGACCCTCGGCACGTTGGTTTGCTCCCTCTTTGTGCGCCTTTCCAAACAACTGCACTGCCATGCTCTGTCATGATTGATGTCTCTGGAAGATCCTTCAGAACACCAAGTCTCATTCACTGTGGAGCCACAAAATTTAGTCCTGTGTGTTTCATTTTATAAAGGCTAAAATGTTAACTAATAAATAAACAAACAGATGGCATTATATTGCCTTAGCCTGAATCCTTTGCTCTCTGCAGGGCAAACACCAAGGGAAACTGAACTTAAGTAGGTAAAGGCCAAGGAGAAAATATTTCTTGAACTTTGTGTTCTTTCTCTTCATATCTGAATAATCACAGCTTCATAAATAATTCACTTAATGATAAGCTAAGTCCCCTAACATCAAATTTTGCAAACATGAGGCTTGACCTAAAATTGTGCTTTGTTGACTATAGTGTGGGGCAAAACATGAAGCTTGAATGGAGAATCAATAATGTTTTGTTTACAAAATATTTATCACAGAAACTTTTTAAAATTTAGTCGTATTTTCTGTGTTACAGTTTTGGAGGAGTAGGGTTCCCTCCCCTTTCCCTCCCTTTCCTTCATTCTCCTCCTCCCACCCCATTGTTTCCTTTGTTTTACAATAATATGGTCCTTCAGCTGTAGTTCAAGTTCCAGCATTCTGCTCTTTACATTTGTCATGATATTGTAGGTATAAGTAATGGTAAAGTCTAGTATTTTGCTGTCAAAGTAAATTTAACAGTTTTATTGGAGACCTATTTTTATTCAGGAGTAAAGGTGCTCTTTTAATGGGCATCTAGATTGTTCCCATGTCTTCGCTATTGCTAATTGTGCTGCAATAAATACAGGGATGCAGACTGTCCTCTCATATGTAGATATCACTTCTTTTTTATATATTCCCAGAAGTGGGATTGCTGGGTTATATGGTAGATGGATTTTCAGTTGCCTGAGCACTCTCAATACTGACTTCATAACAGCTGTGCAAATCTATAATCCCACCAGCAGTAGAGCAGAGTACCCTTCTCCCCACATCCTTGTCAATGGGTGTTATTAGTAGAGTTCTGTTTATAGGCTGTTCTCATTGGGATTAAATGGAACCTCAATGTGCTTTTTATTTGTATTTTCCATATTGCTATGGCATTTTTTCATATGTCCACACAGACTTCTTTATCCTATGATTTGATTTGTAGGTTTATTAATAGCCCACATCCTCTCAAAGGATTTGTACAGAATGTCTCCTGTATATGTGGAAGACTGCCCATATGCAGTATTTGTTATTGTCAGCATGTATAAATGTTGCTTTTTTCTGCCATACTGATTTGTGGCTCACCATGAAACCAACACTGCCTCAATGGACCCTAAACATACTGCTTTTCCAGGCTGTATCAGGATGTGTCTACTTCAGAATTAGTGGAATTTGTGTTGTCCACCTACCCCCAACCCAACACTGAATTTTCACTTATGCCCCAGATTCATAAACACTTCTGAAATCTCTATTTTAGTGAACCCTTCTTTTTTCTCATAATTATTGGACCTACCCTCACCCTCTTGAGTAGATTCCTAGAAACGAAACACAAACAAGGAAAAGGAGATGAAATATCTGGTCTGTTAGTGGTGGTACCATGACTGCCAAAGACCAGGGTTCCCAAAATGAAGGATAATGCCTAGATCTGATGCTCAAAGCACAGCTCATGTTCCTTCCACCTCACATTAAAGACAACCTGGTATGGATGGGACTACCTAACACACATAGTCATTCTCAAGCCATGGGTATTCACTTTCCCAGTTGGAACATTGAATATCCATTGGCCAAGATAAACCAAGCTTGAATGAAGGCAATTAAAAGAATGTTTTTTTAAGCACCATACCTAGACAAGAGATTTAAAATTCAGCCAAAGGATAGACATGTCCCCTGAGTATCAGGCTCTGACCAATTTCTTCAACCAAATCAGTAACTTTCCACCAGAGCTCAAGAAACCAATCTTCTGGAGAAGAACTCTATCAATGTACAAATAGGTTCTCCTTCCTTACTTAGCAATATCATCAAAAGACTCTCGCCCATACAAATAGAAATAAGGAACCTGCTTTGTCACTTTCTACCACTTCCCAGGCATTCACACAAAACATGATAGTATAACCTACATCCTTCTCCTTTCTTCATCATCCCCTGTGGTTCTAAATCATCAAATCTTCAAGCTTCACCTCCTAGATACCTTCATCCTGGATCCATCCCTCATCATCCTTTGCCAACACCACCATAGCAATCTCCTAGTTGTTTTCTCTGATTTAAGTCCTGTCTCATTCTTTTTTTTCTTTATTCATTTGAGAGTCAGAGATACAGAGAACTGTTTATTTTCATGCCAGTCTTCCTATCTTCCTGTTGTTCTCTAGTAAGGGGAGATATCCTCCCTCAAGATACACTTATAGTTAAGCTAAATTTATAGTTAAACTCTTCAAAATCATTAGTCGAACCTTCGTCCATACATTAATGCCATCACTTTCTGTTGATATGTTCCAGGGCTCTGGTCTGTCCCATTCACTCATTTTCTTTGGCTGTGTGATATCCTGATTTCCCAGGCATCCATGGGTTGTTCAGAAGCCAATCATTTCCCCTCTTCTCTACATATTCCACAGCTTACAAAAAAAAAAAAAAAAAAACATTTCCTAGCTCTTTTCAAATTGTTATTTGAATCAATTGTATATGCTTCTCATTCTGGTGTCATAGAAGATTGATAGTACTTCATCTCTTTCATGGGAATAGACTGATATATGTGATGCTTGCATGACAGCCTAATACTAGGCAACTATGAAACCACTATTCCCTCCTTGTTGGCTTTCATCTGCAGGAAAAGCAAATCTCAATGGCAGCCGTTGTTAAATACATGTTTATAAATAGCATTAGCAAAGTAACATCCGATTATTACTTTACAAAGCTACTCTGCTTGTCTCTTCCTGCACTAGAAGTCTTCCTGCCAACTGGTTTTAGCTGCTAATGGGCACTTACATTTTTATTCAAGTTCATTAAGGGTTACTTTGAAAGAATTTCTATGTAAATTATGTAATTTCAAAAGTAAAGTCTCAAAAATGTAAGGCAACTTAATGGTGAGTGATTGCTGGATTGCATAAATCAAAAACAGAGCAGACTGCTAATTCAGGCAACAGACTTGGGAGATGCAGAAATGAAGATATGGACTTTTTGATAATGACCAGCCAAGAGTGAGTGAGGCTGAGAGAAGCCAGGAAGGATACAACCGTGAGAGATCATGAGTAAGGATTCATATTTAGTTATGATTTCTCCAGACCTACTCTTCAAATAAAGAGCAAAATTCTAGTGAATTACCTCATGAAGATTTTAAAATAACAATAACACACTTATCAATGAACTCTTTTCATTGATAACCAGGTTAATACATACAATACCCAAAACTCTTCTGGAAAAACATTCTCACATCCTTATAATGAATCAAAATATCCAACAACCAGCCCAAAATGGATGTGCAATCAGAATACACACTGCCCATTGCACCATTAAGGACATCCTGGAGAACAGAGCTAAATATAAGCCCTGAACATACATAGGATTGTACAAAAAGCAGGCATCTCCTTCCTTCCCTGCATGGGTCTGCATTTCATTCTTCTCTGAATCCTTTCCCAAGCAATAAAAGTGATGGTGATCACAATTTTAAAGGAAAATCTGAAGCTATTTTTGTGCAGATTGATTTTTTGCCTGAAGCTAAAAAACCATGGCTTGAGTTTTTCCATTTGCAGCGTTCAGTGTGTTCACCATTTCCAGACCCAAAAGGTCAGAAACTTCCCATCATTGCCCTACAATCCAGCATTCCCTCCTCAAAACAGCTGCTTTTTGGTCACCCACCTGGCCAGGATTCCTGAAGAGGGCCTTCCAACCCACGCATCTCTCCCTGCAGCCAGTATCACCTCATTTCCCTTTATGTTTTTCAAATTCAGTCCTTCTTTCGTAAGTTTTACATACTAGTCACTATTTGACATTCTGTCTTTTAGAAAGTCTTTGGAGAATGGTAGAAATTTTAGGATAGGAATATTCTCATCATTGATCTGTAACTGTTATCTATTATTAAGTATTCACATCATTCTCTGAGTATTTTGCTCAAATAATTTCATCTCTCCATCACAGTGGATTTTTAAATTTAAAAAAATTGAGAGAGAGAGTAGGAGGGAGAAAATGAGGGTGACAAAGCTCTAATCTACTGGTTTGCTTCCCAAATGCTTGAAATAGTCTGCGCAGAACCCAGACTGGAGCCAGTGCTGGAAACTCAACCTAGATTGATGACATGGATGGCAGGAATCTGACTGGCTGAGCCATCACTGCTGCCTCCCAGGGTCTGCATTGGTGTAATGCTAGAATCCAGATTTGAGTATTCAACTCAGCCTTTCTGATATGGGATGCAGATATCTTAACCACTAGAAGAAATGAAAACTCTTAAAGTGGATTTACATATTATTTCCAGTTTTAATGAAAACTGGGAATCATAAAAACTAAAACACCACCAGTCACACAACTACTAAGCAGTGAAATTTGGGATTGGATGCAAAAGACAGTTAACTCCAACCTACTTTCATCCTTACCCTATCTTGCTGCTCTGGAATAAAAGAAAAATAATAATAAAAAGCTCACTTGGGGAGTGAATCATCGGATGGAAGATCTCCCTCTCTATCTCTCCTCCTCTCTGTATATCTGACTTTGCAATAAAAAATAAATAAATCTTTAAAAAAAAACTGTGCAAAGCTCTGGACTCTGATCTTAATTTAGCTGACACCTTTCAAACTCAAGCCCTTGCACATGAAGAATTGAAGGCTGGGTCACCACTCCGTTTTTTTCTCTTTGCTTACAAACTCCACGCTCATAGAGCCTTAAGCAACCCTATGCTTGAGAAAAATGTAAATCAAAGTATCTTCTTTCTGCCGTTATTGATAAATAAGTAGTTGAGCTGATAGATTACTGATACAAGCTGTTATTTATTTGCATGAATGCAGCTTTGGATATTTAGCAATTATA
This sequence comes from Ochotona princeps, assembly GCF_030435755.1. Taxonomy (NCBI): domain Eukaryota; kingdom Metazoa; phylum Chordata; class Mammalia; order Lagomorpha; family Ochotonidae; genus Ochotona; species Ochotona princeps. The sequence goes on along the minus strand of NC_080834.1, from coordinate 107,637,831 downwards.
AGAAAGATCAGTGATGATCAACTCAGAGTTAAACAATAAAATCCACCAAATCCAAAACACTGTTGCAAGAATTGGAAAGACCAGTTTCTTTCTTTCAAATTGGAGAGATCGAATAATTTCCAACTAGACATGGGTCCCAAAGAGGAGAGGTCTTATCTCTGCTCAGGGTCATGTTTGTGCGAGTGTACATGCATTTGTGAATGTGTGCACATGTGTACACATGTGCTATGTGCATCAGTGTGCAAGTTGGGAGGCAGTGGTCACACCCCAGGATCCAGCTGCAACTAGGCAGAGTTAGAGGGGTCATCTAGGTCTCTGAGCTGTTAAGAAGGCACAGGTACAAAGTTGCTCTTCAGAAAGGTGCTGGCTTATGGCAAACTACATGTAAGACTGTATTGTTTTTAATCTCAGAAACATTTACCAAAAAATCAAGGACCACGACCTCCTGGACAAAAGGAAAACAGTCACAGCACTGAAAGCAGGAGAGGACCGAGCCATCCTCCTGGGACTGGCCATGATGGTGTGTTCCATCATGATGTACTTTCTGCTGGGCATCACTATGCTGCGCTCCTACCTGCAGAGGTAAGACCGGGCAAGGTCAGGAGCCTGCCCTGCAATCCCTCTACTCTCTCTTCCTGTATCATACTGTCAACCCCAAGATCATCTCCCCCCATCAGTTCCTACTAACTTTGGGAAGTACCTGAAACACAGATTTCCAATAACAATATCTAATAGTAGTAATAAATACACTTCTAGGTATAAACTGCCTACTGTGTCCAGGACTGTTCATGCACCCACCCTGGAAGGTAAATATAAATAGATGATTCTCACAACTTCTTTAGAAAGTAAGTATGAATTATATTAATTATAAAATGGCAAACTAAGGCTTAGGAGAAATGCAATTTGCCCCATGTCGCAGAACTCTAGCATATGGCAAAGCTTTCATTGTAGCCTGTCCATTATAGTCTCTCCTTTTGATATTTCAGATCTCTTCTAGCCTCTACTCTTATTTTTGTCCATACTACCCACCCTTGCATCACACTCCACAACTGGAGCTCTCAACCATACATTCCAACTTCCTCAGAAACTTCTTAAAATGCTGATCCCCAGGCCCCACCACCAGCTCCAAAATATTGAATGATTCAGTCACCAGTGTCCTTTAAAGTTCCCATTTATTCTGATATGCTATCAATGCTTAAAAATAAGATATGCAGTAACTCTCAAAAGTCACATTTTAAGCCTTTTTTCATTTTAATATTGCCCTAGGTTTACTGAATAGTTAACAAAGGTAACTAAATAGGGAGGGAGACATACATCCTCTATGATTAGGTCATGTGATAGACCCCCCCAACAGCGTCTCTAGCTAGCAGATGTCCAAAATGGACACTTTAAACACAGTTAGCCCAGTACTGCTGTGATTAATGGGGTAAGTCTCATAGTGGTTCAAGCTGAAAAGAACATGACCCTTTTCAATCAAAAGTTGAAGTTTCAATCCAAAAGAAACATCCAACCATTTTGTGACATTCATTTCTCATTCTAAATTAATACTTCCATTTTAGAAACCAAGCCTCACTGAAACACAGTAATTTGCCAGAATTAAGGCAACAGCTTTCACATTTGTGGCTTCTCTGCTCTGTTTCCCGGGTGGACTTCAGCTGGGCTCCCACTCAGTGAAAGCACAGAGCCTCAGACCACAAATTCTGCCTGATTCAAAAATGGCTCTCAGATACTCACATTTGTTTGTGAGGATCTCACATCCTCACTATCAAACATCTGAAGTTTTATTTTAATTTTTAAATTAACATTGTATAAGAAAAATCTGGTCATTCGTATTAGAGGTGGGCCAAGTCTGTCATCTTCCCTCTAGCGCAAAACTTCATACCTGTAAAGGGTAAGGGAAGTGCCAAGGAATGTCCAGCAAAGGATGAATCTGCAAAGGAAACATGTTGTTTTCTCATCATAATAGCAATCAGCTTACGTCCAGAGGCAAAACATTGGTAGCTAGTATGTGACCCTAATTATAAATGCTATCTTATATCATAAAATTGAGAGCAGTTTTAAATGAAAGTTGGCTGATGGGAAGCTGGAATCTTTCCAATTGAGAGTTTCTAGGGTATCGTTATGAATCCATCAGTCTGTGTAGAATATTTACTCCACTGTACTTCTGAAGTGGCAGCACAGAACCTCAGCAGTATGAGTCTGGGCCTTACAGAAATCAGCATTGGGTAGAATCACAATTTCTGTCACTTATTAGCTATGTGTCTTTGCACATGTCACCTATTCACCCCCCTGGAAAAGAATTCACCCACCTGGAAAAGAAATTGGTATCCAACTTACAGGGCTGTTGAGAGGATAAAAAGATAGTTGATACAAATCACCCATGAGGTTGAAAGGGCTGCAATAAGTGATTCCTCTGGTGTAATAACAGACTGAGTTATCTTTTCTCCTTCATTAGAATGACCTTGAGGCTTTGTATCACTGTCCTCCCATCGGTTGAGTTGGACTTCAAGGACCTCCACCCTTCTTCTGTTTTCTCTCATTCCCCCTTTCTACCTTTTCTGCTTGCAAACTAGGATGAGGAACAGGTTGAGGTAAATAACGTATGAAGTACTTCCAATGAGGAAAACACTTTCACGTGTAAAATGCAGAACTAAGGACTGGTCATGTACACATCATAGTACTTAAAACACGGCTTACACTTACCAACGAATTCAATAAGGAAGGAGTATTTAACTTAAATCAAGTAGTGTGAAAATCTAAATCCAGCAAACGTTTTTGAAAAAGATTTCAACTGCCAAAGTTCATACAAATTGCCTATGGTTTATCTAAAGTTACTCTATCCAAAAGCATATATTTTACACAAATAGAACATGTTATAGATTTGGAAAAGACCTTGTGGATTCAAGAACTGTGAGATGATCCGCTCCCACCACATTTTCCTTCTCATTAGCTCTTGGGTCTGTTTATTCTTCCCCTCTCTACAGTGTGTGGACCGAAGAGTCTCAATGTACCTTGCTGAATGCATCCATCACAGAAACATTTAATTGCTCCTTCAGCTGTGGTTCGGAATGCTGGAAAGTCTCTCAGTATCCCTGCCTTCAGGTGTACGTGAACCTGACTTCTTCTGGGGAAAAGCTCCTCCTCTACCATACTGAAGAGACGATGAAAATCAATCAGAAGGTAAGAGCTTGGCACACTGCATTTCAAATACCCTGACAGAACTCCACATGATTCATTTCTCTCTCTCTCTCTCTCTCTCTCTCTCTCTCTCTCTCTCTCTCTCTCTTTCTCTCTCTCTCTCTCTCTCTCTCTCTCTCTCTCTGTTTTTCACATTCTCTTTTGCCAGCATTTCAAAAGAAAAAGAACACCAGGAAACAGGCCCTGCCTCTGGCATTCTCAGAGGGTTATTTGACCCTCATCTAGGAAATATTGGTTTTCTGTGCAAGCTTTGGACAAGTCATTCCCACGCTTTGTGGTAGTGCAGACTTAACGTCTATTTGGCAGGTTTTATAATATGTCTTTATAATATATCTTTATAATATATCTATTCTGTATATAAATACAGAATATATGAATAAATGTAAATATGCCCTTATTTATATACAAACAGAGTGGATCTTTCAAATTCAGCATGCAGCTCAGTGACTGGCATTATGGTAGGGTGGGTAAAGCTGCCTCCTGGGACACCGGCATGACATGTCTCAGCTGTTCCACTTCCAACCTGGCTATATCCTAATGCCTGAGAAAAGCAAGAGATGGCTCTTGGGCCTCTGCTACCCACATGAGGAACCCAAATGGAATTCCAGGCTCCTGGCTTTGTCATGGCCCAGCCCTGGCCAATGTAGCCACTTGGGGAGTAAACCAGGACATGGAAGATCTCTCTTCCTTTCTCTCTCCTTTACCTCTGTAACTTTAGCTTTCAAATAAATAAATACATCTTTTTAAATGTTTAAGTCAAAAAGGTACTTGTCTTATAATTAAGAATTAATTGTAAATATTTGTTTCGTGTGTGCAAATACATTGTGAATTAATAATATTACATTTGTGCATAGTTTCCTTTTCTTTAAAAAGACGATAACAAATAGCCACTTTGCTAAGTCATTGTGAAGACTAGAGTTTTTAACTTGTTAAGCAGAGCATAGCACATGGCACAGTGGAAAACTTCTACCCGTGGTCATTAGGTGTGTGTGTGTTTCTTCATGTATGTTATGCTTGTATCTGTTCATAAAGGGTGTTTGCTATAGCAGTTAAGTCGCCAGCAGAGACAACCACATCCCACGTCAGAGTAACTGGTTAGTGTCCTGGCTACTCCTGACCAAACTTCCTGCGAATGCACATTCTGTGAGGCATCCCACAATACCCACCACCCATCTGGGAGGTGATTGACTTCCAGGCAGCTGGTTTAAGCCTGGTTTGGGGAGGGGTGGGAGAACCCAAGTATCTGTGTAACTGTGTCACATAATACAATGTAATTAATGAAGTTAAATAATAAATAATTAAAAAAAAAGCCTAGATTGGCCTGATTGTGCCAGGCATTTAAGTAGTGACCAGAACATGAATGAGCGAACGCTAGCACGCTCTCTCTCTCTCTTTCTCTTTCTGTCTCTATCTCCCCCTTCCAAATAGAGTAAAAATTAGTTCTAAACAAAAACAGTGATATATTCAAGTTCATCTAGTGAATCCCTACAAACATGGATATCTGTATGTAACTCTGAAATTTACAACATCTGGATGATCAAATAATTTGTTGTTATCAATTTTAACTACAATGAATTTTGGATTATGGCAGCAATTTAAATGTCCACAAGACTCTCACATGCCAAAAACCATCTGATGTTACTCTCAAAAGGACAGTTAGCTCTTCTTACTTGGGTACAATTTCATGAACTTTCACCTGATATGTAAAATTTTTTACTGTGATGGTGGCTTTGAGGTTCAATACCAGAACTTAAGAAACATGTAGCATAATGTATTTCCGGTATATTGACAACAGGAAAAGAAACATATCTTGTGTTTTGGCAACAGTCACTTAAAAGGACCTTACAAATATCTCTGAGGACACAATAATGAATATTTCAAAGAATGTTGGTTGAAAATCTTTGGTCTGCTTGGCTTTCATTTGTAGTAGCCACAAACATAGCAGTTTTCAGCCTATGCTGCAAATTCTAAAAGGCTTAGCTCTCACACAACGTATCTGTGTTTCAAGATTTACCTTCAAGTAACATTTTTAAATCAAATCTGACCTGTAATGACAAATGCTTATAAAACTCAAATCTTTAAAGAATTGGAAAATGGCCAAAATCAGGAAAAGTGTCAAAACTAGAACATATTTTCATTTCCTCATTTTACATTTTGTCACTACAGCCCTGTGAATGCATTATCCAGCCTATAAACAGTGTGAAATTATCATAAAAGCATCAGTTATATATGTAGGGCCAGGATCCTGTCTCTCAATGTGGTACCAAGTCATCATTTAGTTTATTCATACTACCTATTTTTAAATGTACATTATGACATACATACATAAATATACATGGAACAAGAAGGTGTTTATTACGGAGATGCCCTGTTGTAAATCACAAGAAAGGTAAAGAAATGAAACATTTCCTTCATACCCTAAAACATCTTTTATGACCCCTCCTAAGATTTACAGGCTCTGATTCCTGTAAAAAAAATACCAACTATCCTATTATCACAAATATTTTATTTCTCTTTGACATTTGCAGCACTTGAACACGTAATCTTAAATATTTTATTTTAGCTTTGATTCACTTTTAAAATATGTAAGTGGAATTATACAGAATATTTTCATTTGTCTCATTTCCTATATATAGGAATATAATGAATATAATATATATTCATATATTGCATATTATATTAATATATAGAATAAATGTGTGTGTATATACATATATATATATATATATTCCTTTTAGTGAATTAAGTTCCTAATTTCAGTGAAGCTAATTTTCTGAACCATTTTCTTTTAATTCTTTCATGGCTTTGTTTGCTAGGTTTTTACTCACATTGAAGTTATAAAGCCATTCTTTTTCTTTTTCTTTTTCTTTCTTTCTTTTTTTTTTTTTTTTTTTTTTTTTTTACAATCTTACTTAGTTGATTGGGGTACAAAGGGTCAAGAGTTACAGGAAAGTGGGTAAGATCATTGTTTCCACACTAATATCATCACTTATTTCCCCTGTATCTGGGGTCAGGGGAGAAACAAAGGGAAAAGCCCCACCCAGCCTCCCACCCATCCTAGGTCCCCTATGTGAGGCATGCTCCGAGGGTCCTGTTCAAACAGTTTTGATAGTTCAGCAGTTCTGAATTGCTGCCAATCTCTCCGTTCCATTTGCGACGAAATCTATTCAGAATATACTGGCTGACATAGTCTCTTCATGGTTGGGGTTCTGAGATCAGCAGTTCAGTTAAAGTGATCTCCGAAGAAACTTCATCTGAGGTGATCCCAGACCTGATTCTTGTATGTGTTTGCTAGTACAGGATCTGGCACAGTCCATCGCCCCAATCAGCTTATGCACATGCTGGTCGTTGTGACTGCTGGGTCCGTTCTGTTTCCAACCCTGTCTTCAACTGGAACCAATGGGTGTTGCAGTCCAGCCTGATGCTGCCCACTTCATACTCGGCCCTCACACAAACCAGTGGGAGCTGCAGCCTAGTTGGAGCGACTCCCGATAACTCCCACCTGGCCTGCCCCTACTCTAGTTCCTATGTATGACACGGTGTACCACAGACTTGTTCAGTCTGTCCCACATCCCATTTAGCTCTCATACATGTCGGTGGGCATTGAAGCCTAATTCAACTCAACCAATCCTACTATCCAGCCCACACACGTACTGGCGGGTGCCTTTCTGTCTAGCCACCCCTCCCCCGTCCTGATTTTCATGCTTTCCAGTGGGAGTGGTAACCCATGAGTGAAGTGCCCACTATTTCCCTACTAGGTCACTTCCACTCCCGGATTATGCACTCTCCAGGTGGTCCTGGAGCTTAACTTGACAGATTTAGCCCCCAGGGCCATACTCTACCAGCTGATGCTGTGGCAAAGCCCAACCAATCCTCACCCTCACCCACTCTAATCTTGGCTTGCACCAGTCAGAACAGTCAACCCAACCTAGCTTTTCCCTGATCTAGCTCACATGAGCCCCACAGGTGTTGTAGCCCTGCCTGGTGTGGTCTGCCCCCATCCCTATTCACGCTCTCCAGTGGGCATGGTTGTCCAGCAGAGGAGCCCACATTCCCCCTACCGGCTTTGCTCCCTCCCTCCCTGGTTCTCATCTGTGCTATTTGGGCGCTGCAACCACCTCTGGTACAGGTCACCTCACCTTTGCATTCTGTAATGTGCACTGGTTTGTGTTGCAACTGAACCTGGCCCGACCCACACTCTATTCTGGTGCTCGGTTTTGCCAGCTGGTGATGTGAACTGGTTCAGCCTGGTCTGCCCACAATCTATGCCGAATGTATGCCAGTGGGTATCTTTCTCTGACCTGGTCTGGGTTGCTCGCTATCATGGTTCTTGCACTCACCTGCAGGGACTGTGTCCCAACAGAGGAGTTTCCCAAGCTCATCCATCAGAACCTCTCTCTATGCCAGATTTTGCATGTACTGGTGGGTCTATAGGCCAGCCCTCATTGCTGACCTTCAGTCCATTCTGGTTCTTACTGTTGGATGTTTCAGCCCAGGCAAGGCTTGTCCATACGCAGATACTGCTCACATATGGCTCAATAGGGGCAGAGACCTGCCCTAGACCGTCCTACATCTACTCAGGTTCTCTAGAGCACCAATGGTGCTGGTGTCTAGCCCAATTAGATGCATCCAGCCCCAGTTCACACTTGTGCCAAGGGAGATCGCAGCCATATCCAGACCAGAATCAGGCCCCCACTCTGGCCCCTGCACTCTCCTGTGGGAACCCCAAGCCAGCAATAGTGTACTCTCACAGCTCCTCAGTTGGACCTGTTGCCACTGTAGATCATGTGCATGCCAGTTGTTGCTCTGACCCAGCTTGGCATAGCCCCTCAGCTGTCTTGGCTTTTGCCTTTGTTGGTGCATCCTAGTATCCCTGGCTCTTGCAGACCAGTTGGTGTAAGAGCCTAATTCGGCATGACCTGTGCTCCATCCTGATTTCTGTTTTTCCTTTTGAGTTGAGATTTGCTTGGCCTGCCCCATCTGCCCCCTTCCAGTTGCAGCTCAGCCCACCCCACATCCTGTTTTAGGATGCACTTTCAGATGTTGCTGCCTTAACCTGCCCAGATTGTTGTCAGTTCCTTTACCTGTAAGTAATTGCAGGTTCCATGGTCACACCTAACTCAGTCCATTGCCACCCTAGCTCACGAGATAACCTGTGGGGCTTGTATTTTCACAGGGTTGGGCCCACAGTTCCACCAGAGAATCTACCCCCGGACATGGTTCCCTCATGTGCTGGTTAGTGTCTTGACCCTGCCAAGTGTGAACCGTCTACTGTTCCACCACCCAGTCAGGTACTGGTACCTAGCCCTGCCGGACAGGCTAACTATCCACAGCTTTCATGTGGACTGGTATGTGGCAGTCAGTGATGCTCTATGCTAACAGCCCATCTCAGGATTCCCATTTGGGCTAGTGAATCAATCTGACTGAAATAGATCTTGTGGACTCTGCCCTCCAAACCACCAGGTCTCAGTCCCCATGCTTACCAGAAAGTTCTGGGGTCTCATTGCTGAGAATCACCCAGAATTCATTCCTCACCTACACTCACACTGGCCTTATTCATGTGTGCCCCTAGGCAGCAATTACATATCCTAAAAATGCCAGAGCTCTCTGCCAAGTGACCACTAGGCAGAGCCTGGCACCACTTGGCGCGCTGGTCGCTCAAAGCCTAGGACTTGGCCAACTGCCTTTTCAGCAGTGACTTTGGCCTGAGTCCCCAGCATTGGGTTTGGCCTGGCTGGGGCACCCCCCACAACCGCCACATTGCAGGGAGCTGCCGTTGCCCTAACCCACAGCCCAAACCCCTCCCTAGCTCCTCCTACCACAAGATGTTAGCGGCAGAGTGGAGCCAGACCCTTAATCCAGTGCCCAAGTTTCCCTCATGGTGTACTTACCCTAAGGGAAGAGACCTCTTGGGCCTGGAGAAAGCCTAGGACTCAGTCAACTGCCTTTTGGCAGTGACTTTAAGCCATTCTTTTCACATACGAAATACAATCTGCTTTGATTATGTAGGGGCCAAATTCCTAGGTTTTTTAGCGTTTTTTTTTTTCATATGGACAACTACTTGCTCTTGATCATTATTTAAAAAAGAACTTTTCTTAACTGGATCACATTTTGTCTTCTGCTTTCTCAAAAGTTACCAAAACTCTTAACTATTTGGTTAATTTTCAGCTTAGAGGTTACAACTTAGAGCCTTGACTAATTATCAAAGACATTAAAACATTTTAACTCCGTTTATTCTTTTTCCAACTTACATAATACTGTCACTTTTCCTCCTCTACATGTATAGTTCATGTAAGCAACTGTGTGGCTGTTAGAGTAAATACTAATTCATTTGGACCTCATGTTTTTCTGTTTCCATTACTATTTATTCCTTTCATTGCTATATCTGTTATCTTTCATATGGACTCATTTTTCTACTGCCCAAAGAATGCTTTTTAATTAGTATTTATTTTAGTGCAGCACCTGCTCTAAAGAATTTTGCTTTCATTTGTCTGAAAATACTTTTATTTCATTTGTCTCAAAATTTAGCATTGACTTCAAAATTCTAAATGAGATTGTTTTGTTTCCATTGTCTTCTGGTAAGTATGTTACTATTTGGAAAGCAATCCTCAATCTATTATCTGCTTATTCCAAGGTAATCTTGGCCTATTTTAAAGATTATTTTATATGAGTTTCCACAATTTGACTATTCTATCCCAAAGTATGCATTTGTTGTTATTTAACCTGCTTAGTGTTCTGAGAGAACACTGTTCCTTAATATTCTTTGTCAGTTTTAGAAAGTTCTCAGCCATTATCCTATCAAACATTGTCTTTTACCTCAGTCTCTCCTTTGCTTCTGGGACTCTAATGAACCATATGCCAGGGAGTCCCATTTTGTCTGCCTCACATCTCGTTATGCCTTTTACATTTTCCCTCACTTTGTCTCTGGCACTCATCTTATAGTCCAGCAAGTCTGAAAAAATACTATTAAGCACATTCATTGAATTCTTTCTTTCTCTATTTTCACTTCTAGAAAATTTTAGAAATTCTGTTTTTTCTAAAACTACATACTTGAGTTTTACCATTTTTAGTTTTCTGCAATATTCTAGTTCTTATTTGGTAAATTCTTCAGTGTAAAGCATAAATGTATGGGGCAGACATTTGGTACAACAGTTAATATCACACCTGCTCACTTTGTAAATTAAAGTGCCTGGGTTTGAGTCCCACCTCTGCTTCTGATTCCAATTTATTACTAATACACACTCGGGAAGGCAATTGGTAATGACTCAAGTAGTTCCTTTCTCAGTACATTGCCTGAGACCCACCTGGAGTGTTAGGCTCCTGGCTTTAGCAAAATTCAGCTCCAACTGTAGGCATTTGGACAGTGAATCAACAGAGAGAAGATAACACTTCATTTATCTACCTATCTCAATTCTAGTTCTGTATCTCTGTCATTCAAGTAAGTTTTTGATTAAGTACAATTATAATTATTTTAAAGTTTGATGATTCCAATTATCTTGTTTACTGCTATGTTGTCTTGTATGGTCTGATTACTTTTATTAGTTGTGAGAAATCATATCTGCAAATTAATTCATAAAAATAAGTCTAGGATGGTGTTATAGTATTATCCTTTCCAAAAAATTGTTTTCATTTGCTTCTGCCAGGCACAAGCCATTCAGGTTCACCACACTGTGACTTTTTCAATTATAAGTTGAATTCAGATCTGAACGGCAGTTTCTGTAAAGCTCTAATTCAAGCTGACTGTTCTTTTTAATTTTTAATTTTTTATTATATTTTTGACAATCTTTACATGGTTAATTAGGTTAAAAAGGTTCAAGGGCTATAGGAAAGTGGGTAAGACTATTATTTCCATATTGTTTCCTTCATGTATCTAAGGTAAAGGGGGATATTGAGGGAGAAGCTCCGCCCAGTTTCTCACCCACCCCAGGTCCTGGATGTGAGGCATGCTCTGAGATACTTGCTCAAGTGGTTTTGATATTTCACCAGTTATGAATCACTGCCAATCTCGCCACTCCAAGCACGATGAGGTCATTGAAGAATCCACTAATTGACATAGTCCATCATAGAGTCTCCACAAGCATACTGGTATTCCTGGCATACAACCCTTCAGCGTCCCAACCCATAGTGAATAAGGGGATCATCTGGGACCCATAGGATAGGCCTCTGGGATAGTCCATCCCCATAAGTTGTAAATCTCTAAAAACTCCAATGTAGCCCCTTAGGTCTGCAGTCTGCTTCACAATTAGCAAAAGTTCCCAGGAGAAAGAGCACCATAAACCTTGCCTCATCCCCTAGCAATTCTTCACTATCTGGGTAACTAGTCTTTGTTTTTAATCAGAATCATGCATATTGAAAATTCCCTTATATCTATATTAGGAAGTCATTCAATCTTTGTGTGATGTGAGGAATAGCCAGGATATACTAGCCAAAAATAAAAAAATATATATTCTCAATGTCAGCCTTTCATTTCTGGTATCCTCCTCCAAGATCACCAAAAATGGGGGCTTTCACATAGTCACCAACAAACAAGCACAGTTTTATTGAGGTTCATAAGGCACTGCTGACAACATTTGATTTACAATAACAGGAGGTAAGAGGACATCAATTAAGCTGTCTGCATCTTTGCAGAAAGACATTCAAAAGGATTTTATTTTTACATTTCCATATTCTTTGTTTTCTTTAGCCTTTAAACCCAATGCCCAGCCTCTTGTCAACAGCGCAGCCAAAGCTGCTTAAGCTGATAAGCTGGCATGCTGTCATGAAGCAGTTGTCTCACTAATGCTCTCTGGGAACTACAAACGGGCTCAAGAGCCCTTGCCTCTGTTGGCTACAGGGCCATCACCAGAATCCTAACAGCAACCTATTATTATTGCTTGCAAATTCCTCAACTCTGATAACCTTCAAAAGTTTAAAACTGCTTTTAGTCACCAGTAAGTCTCAAAATATTCCATTGGGTTTGAGGGTACATTCAAAACACAGTTTTGTTCAAAACATGAAACCGCATCCATTCTTTGATGTATGGCATAACAGTATATACATGGTAAAAAGATTTATTTAAAATTGTCGTGAGAAAGATACATATATTTGGTGGAAATTAAGTTCCATACATTAGCCAATTGTTTATAATATTTACATAATTATTATTTTGTAAATAGCTAAATTATTTATAGTGCTTACCTGAATGAGTCAATTGTTTAACATTACAATAGACAAAACCAGCATCATCCTTCATTATTCCACTCACTCCAAAGTCTTATGGATTCCCTAAATGGAAACCAGTTTGTCATCCTGAGCACCACTGACATTCAGGATGAGGCAGTGCCTCCTTGGGTGTGAGGACGAGATGGGGTCCTGTCCTCTTGAGCAGCATTCTAACCACTATCCACTAGATAACTAGTATCCCTCCTACACCAGTTAGAACAATTAAAGTATTTCCAAATACTGATAGAATCACTGTTTAGACTATTTAACTTTGTGCTTGGCAGCAATGACATCCTGGAATTCTGTGTAAAGCTTCTAAGTTCTTCTGCAAAGCATTAATATGTTAAGGAAATAAGGGAAGGAGATAAAATTGAGAATTTAAATGAAACATGAGGGACCTAGCACTTATTAACTGTCTGTTGTGTGCTATTTGTCCAGAATTAGGCTAAAAATTTTATAAAAGATCATATTACTTAATCCTGACTAAAACCTTACTCCTAAAATAATAATAATCATATTTTCTCAGAAGTTTATAATGCACCATATGCAATAAGATACTAAATACTACACTTTGTTACTGATTAACTATTCAGCAACCCCATGTGTGAAGGATCACTGTTGTCCCAACTTTACAATACCAAAACTGAGCTCAGAAAATGAAACACTTTCCCCAAAGTGGCACATGACTAATTAGGCTTGAATTAGAATGTGTCTTTGCTTACTGATGCCGCCTTCAACAGATTTTCTTTTTTTAAAAAAAAACGTTTATTCATTTTATTACAGCCAGATATACAGAGAGGAGGAGAGACAGAGAGGAAGATCTTCCGTCCGATGATTCACTCCCCAAGTGAGCCGCAACGGGCCGATGCACGCCGATCCGAAGCCGGGAAGCCGGGAAGCCGGGAACCAGGAACCTCTTCCGGGTCTCCCACACGAATGCAGGGTCCCAATGCATTGGGCCGTCCTCCACTGCTTTCCCAGGCCACAAGCAGGGAGCTGGATGGGAAGTGGAGCTGCTGGGATTAGAACCGGCGCCCATATGGGATCCCAGGGCTTTCAAGGCGAGGACTTTAGCCGCTAGGCCACGCCGCCGGGCCCAACAGATTTTCCTTTTAAAAGAATAAAGGCAAGAGAACAGAAGTAGAAGTCATTATTTTAAGTGAAACAAGACAAACACAGAAAACTACTGCAGGTTGCTTTTTATGCTTGGAAGTATTCATAACAAAAAAGTCAATCTGAACCTAGAGTAGTGTTCAGTGTTGATTGGATTGCATTTGACCGGATTATATTAGATTGGATTAGTGTTGATTAGATTGCATTTGATCGGAGCAATGTTGATCGAATTACATTTGATCGGATTGTATCTGATTGAATTAGTGTTGATTGGATCACATTCGGTCGGGTTGTATTTTATTGGATTGATGTGGGTCAGATTATATTTGATCGGATTAGTGTTGCTCAGCTTATATTTGATTGGATTAGTGTTGGTTGGGCTATATTCGGTCAGATTGTGTTTGATTGGATTAGTGTCGGTCCGATTGCATTTGACCAGATTGTATCTGCTAGGACCGATGTTAACAGGATTATATTTGATCGGGTACATTTGACTGGATTAGTGTTGATTGGACTATATATTGATCAGGGTGCATTTGATCGGATTAGTGTCGGTTGGATTATATTTGGTTGGATTATTCTTGATCGGACTGGCGTTGATCGGATCAGTGTTGATCGGGTTATATTTGATTGGATCTGTGTTGATGGGATTCTATCTGAGCGGATTTTGTTTGCTTGGGTTAGATTGGTTTGGTTCGGATTATATTTGAACGGATTATGTTCGATTGGATTGGTGTGGGTTGGATTATGTTTGATCAGATTGTATTTGGATTAGATTGGCTTGGATTGGATTATGTTAGATCGGATCAGATTATGTTAGATTTAATTAGATTGGAATGGACTGGTTTGATTTCGTCTGGACTGGATTGATCCAGTCTGGACTAGTCTGTACTGGCTTGATCAGGTCTGGAGTGGATTGGTCAGATCTGGACTGGTCTGGACTGGTCTGGACTGGGTCTGGACTGGTCTGGACTGGGTTGGCCATTTCGATTAGATTATATTAAATTGGATTATATTAGTTCAGTTCAGATTAGATTGGATTATAATAGATCAGATTAGATTATCTTAGATTGGATAATATTAGATCAGATTATATTAGGTTGGATTAGGTGGTTTGGGTTGGATTATATCCGATCAGATTATATTTGATCAGATTAGATAAGCTTGAATGGGAGTAATATTTGATTGGGTTGGTGTTGATCAGATTATATTTGATTGGATTATGTTTGATCGGATTAGTGTTGTTCAGAGAAGGAGGTTAGATAACAATTGTGTACCAACACAAAGATAACTGTTCCTAGTATTTCACAGCACTAGAATATGACTGCATGTTATAAGCACATATTATATATCCTATGTAATGTATAAGCTGGAGAAGGAGAGCTGATAGGTTTCAAGCAGGGAGGAAAGATGAGGAGACAGGGATGCTGACCACCCACCTACACTATGTAAATGTTTGAATTACTATTCTGTGCCCCATAAAAAGAGTCCAAAGATTGTATATTAATCTTTTAATTTTAAAAGGAATTATAAAAGTCCAAATTCTATACAATGTTTACACATTTCCATGATACCCCAAGAGGTACTGAAGGTCAGGAAAAGAATCATGTGTAAGAATTTTCTTTGCATTATGCTCTACAAATTTAGGGAAGATCAGGGTTATCCAAGCAGAACCAAATTACAAAGTCATGCTGAAAAGAGTGATAAATGGGCTATAGGAGAAAACCTTCCCTGAAATGTAACTCGGACACTCCCATGATAGCATGTTAAATTGGGTATATTTACTAAAATATTTGGCGGTGTCTATGAACTAGAGATTCGGAAATGCTTTGCTGATTGACCATCAAAACTGTATTCTGGGACAGCTGAGGGCACCTTTACGTAGAAATGAAAAGAAGTGTGTGTTAGAAAGAGGCTTACATAAACTGTGATGCTTCTATACATCAAACAGAAAGCAGGGACACAGAACCTATTCCTTTCCAACTGGCAGAAAATCCAGCCTTGGTAAGGGGTTAAGGTCATATCAAATATGTACCTCACTCTAGGACATATTGACTGTATCACATGATTTGAACTATTATTGGTATTGATGAACTCCAGGCACCAGAAGTTCTGTATCATCAACGAATATCCTAGGTCTTTTAATCCACAATAGAATTAAGAACTTTGGGGAAGTAAGGAAAGGAAAATACATTTCTGGAGGGACTTTTGTCTTGACACTAAAGCAACCAGGATTGGCAAAGCATAAACTCGCTAAAAGTACAAAAAAATATATGTTTGGACTAAATTTCACAGGATTCACTTTTTTTAAAAGATGATAAAGAACAGGAAGTCTCAAAAGGGGAAGTAAAATGAAGTCCAATTTGCTTTCTCAACACCTCTGAACATCACCAGTGTTCAAAGAACTCAAAGTTTAAAATGCACTTGTGTGCCGAGTAAGCCGAGGCTCTCAGCCGATGCTCTCTTTATTTCTTGAATATGGTGATCGTGTTCCCTCCTGTGACACAGAACACAAAATCTGACAAACAGAATATGCGCAGTGTTCACTGTTCATGAACACTACAAGTTTCGTGGTCCCTAAATCAATATGAATGTATCACAAGACCAATGTTTCTTTGTGGCAAGTTTTTTGATTTGTTGCTGGTGTTTAACACAAAGACATTGCAAAACAGGATTGCTCCAGGTTCCAAAGAATTCTTTAAGCTAATTTGTGCCGCGCTGCTGTGATGGTGCAATCAACTGCCAGCTGTTTCAGACACTCCTGACCCATTGACTCACTCTACTCTTGCGCCCATTTCTTTTCTTGTTTCTCTCTAATTCTTGGTCATGCTTTGTTTATGTTTTCTAACAGTCATAACTGTCAAGCTGCCTGGTACACTGGCACAGAACTTATTGGCACTCAAGAAGTATTGATTAGATAAATACTATACTATAATATAAATCAAATAGGGTACTTCCCTTTTAGAAAAGAATAAAGGAAAAACAATCTCTTTCCTGGGGATGATCCTGAGAAGTTGCTCCTTCCCTTCCTATCCTCCCATGGAAAAGGAGGTTGTCAGTGAGGTTAGTCAGCCAAATCCACCTCTCACTGCCTCGCCCCCTCTCCACATCTTTTCTGTTCAGGATGAAGGCATATCATTCTTTGTTTCACACACGCCCGGTGAAGCGTGTCTAAGGGGAATCCAACAGGTAAATTATCAAAATTTCTGTCCATCATGAGAATAAAATTAACTTTGTCAATGAAAAGATCCTAAAAGTAAGGCTAAGAAAAGATATTTTTCAGTCCCTTTGCCAAGAATTGAAAGAAAGATGTCACTACTTGCTCTGCATTGCCTGTGTAAAGGAAAGCAGGCTCAAGCAATGTTGGCAGGACCAACATTGCTTAGTGGCTAGAGGAAAGGTCATGCCCAGGGGACCATTTCTGCGGTCTTCAACACTAAAGAGAAGATTCTGTCCATCAGGTGTCCAAAGTATTGTGGAAAACAGTAAGATTTATTAACAAAATCCAGGTTTAGAAGAAATACAAAAGCTTCATTTTGCAAGATTTGGCTACCTCGGATGTTTGGGAGCTTTAAATATTCATCTAAGGCACAAAAGAAAGAATAATCTATAATGTAGTAAAAGCATAGTTTCATCATTTAAGTGCACTGGATACATATAATTATCACTCATATGTTCCTCATATGTGTTTAAACCAGCCAGAATCTGAAAGTTCATTCTTCCTCAGCCACTAAATAAATAAAGATGTTAAAATCTCTAGCTGTTTAATCCACATTATGTTTTTCCAACTAATAATAATTTATAATAGTTTCACTGAGGTCAGCATTGTGGCATCAAGGGTTAAGGCACCACCTATAACATCAGCAACTGTATGGGTGCTGGTTTAAGTCCTAGAAGCTGCACTTTATATCTCATTCTCCACTAATGTGCCTGGGAAACCAGCAGAAAATGGCTAAAGTCTTTGGATCCTGGTGCCCAAATGGGAGACGGGGTGGAACTTCTGGCTCCTGACCGTTTAGGGAGTGAGCTAGCAGATAGAAACTTGTGTGTGTGTGTGTGTGTGTGTGTGTAACTCTGCCTTTCAAATAGCTAAATAAAACTTCTTAGAAGATAGAACAGCTTGTGTACTATAATAAGTTTGCAAACTATTTGTGTAAATCTGTCCTCGAAGCATATGCTAAAATAATTCAACCTGCCCTCCAATTCACTCAAAACACATAGGGCTATAGCTTGAGCCATAAAAACACAGAGTTCGAGTGTAGAATTTAAATAACGCAAATATTGTCAAACAAAATGCTAAGAAACATGAGACCAGTCCAACTGAATGGGCTTGTGCCTGTGAAAAACATGTGGTTGGTAGTCTTAGCTTCTTCAGATGCTTTATAGGCTTGTAGGAGGCACTTGGTTAAAGCCTGTAGAAGATCATGTGGACAAATGTGATATTCCCATAGGAAAACATGTTAATGAATTTTTATTGAAGCTTTTGGTATATTTGCTGTTTAATCCCCACGAAAACCTTATCAGAAAGGCTCTATTGACTCCATTATGTAGATGAGATCAGTTCTGAGGGACAATACAATCTACCTACGGTAAGATAGTAACCCAGCAACAAGATCTCCTGGAACACAAGTCAGGAGCTTGTTACACTATCTCACACCTTAATTATCACAAAAGGACTCATCAATAATGAAAGTAGAGGTGGGTGTTTAGCTTTGCAGTCAAGATATCAGTTAAGATGCCCATGTTCCAAATGGTAGTGCTTGGATTCAATTCCTGGCTCCAGCTCCTGAGTCTAGCTACCAGCCAGAAGATGTTGCAGGTACGATTCACTGATGGCTCAAGAAATTAAGTACCAGCTCTTCACATGGCAGACTTCTATTGAGTGAGTTTCCAAAATTTGGCTCCAGACCAACCCTAGGCATTGAGACACTGGGGAGTGAACTAACAGATAAGATCTCTCTCAAAGCAAATACATAAATAATATAAAAAGTAATAATAAGGAGAAATGAGTATGGTAGAAGCTTCATAGACAATCAACAGTAATATAGTGGCAGATGACAAGATTAGGAAGTGCTAACAATACCTGATAAAAAACTTTTCTCCATAGGTGGAACATGCCTCATTCTACTCACAAAAAGCACACAGTTCAGACCTTGATTTATTTCAACTTCAGTAAGCAGCTCCTGCATTGTAACCTTGCTGGATGCAGTCAAAGGTACATTACATGTTGTTTGGAGAGCATTCTTTTTTAAAGATTTATTTATTCATTTATTTATTTATTTATTTAAGTCAGAGAAAGAGATATTTTCTATCAATTGGTTCACTCCACAAGTAGCTACAATAGCTGGAGTGGGGCTGGGCCTAAGCCAGGAGCTTCATTCAGGTCTCCCACTTGAGTATAGATTGGTCCATCCTCTGCTGCTTTCTCAGTGCACTATCAGGGAGCGGGATGAGAAGTGGAGCAACAGGGACGGGAACCAGCAGTCATGTGGGAAGCAGTCACCACAGAAGGCCATTTAACGTTTTACACCACAATGCTGGCCCCTGGAAGAATTCTTCGTGACAGAATAATTGTCATTTGGCTGACATATTTTTTCCAAAAGAAATTTTTTGTTTTTTTTACATTTTATTGTTATTGTTATCATTCTTTGATACAGTTCCGTAGGCTCCTGGTAATTTCGCTTATCCCAGCCCCAATCCCCACTCTTCACCACTGCCTAGTTCCTCTATATCATTACTAAAGTATAGTTCTTCTATACGCAGTCATATGTCCAACATTGGGGGCATGGACAATGGCAGAGAGTCCAGCATCCTAAAGATTTATTTATTTTTATTGCTAAGTCAGATATATAGAGAGGAGGAGAGACAGACAGGAAGATCTTCTGTCCGATGATTCACTCCCCAAGTGACCACAATGGCTGGTGCTACGCCGATCTGAAGTTAGGAGCCACGAACTTCGGGTGCAGGATCCCAGGGCTTTGGGCCATCCTCAACTGCTCTCCCAGGCCACAAGCAGGGAGCTAGATGAGAAGTGGCGATGCCAGGATTAGAACCGGTGCCCATATGGGAACATGGCATGTTCAAGGCGAGGACTTTAGCCACTAGGCTACCATGCCAGGCCCCAAAATAAAAAGTTTTTAAAATCAAATCAATTCACAGGAGCATAATAAAAATACAATAAAAATGTTTAAATGCCATTTTTAACAGACTGTTATTTTCATTGTGATCATTTCAGTAACTCTGCATTGACACCACTGAAACTGTAATTATAAATAGCTTAGCACAACAGATACATGGACTCCTGATGTATTTGTAATCTAAATTTTTCCATTTTGTAGTCAACCACAAATGACACATCTGTTCTGCTTTATTTCCAAAACCATTAAGAATCTTTTTAGACCTATGATTTGAGTAGGTTTGGAGAAGGAAGAAGCCTCTTTATAGTGCTCTAACCCCTCAGGTCTGAAGCCTCTAACTGGTGGGAGAATGGTTTTCAAGTAGTCAAAGGCCAATTTTTGTACTATGCCATGAACATACTACAAAATTCTGTTTCCTTGGACACACATTCAGAGTCTTAATGCTGTGCTGGTACCCACACTTTGCTGTACTCACATGTATGAATGTTTTCACATTTATTGATAGCTGATTAAATTTCAAAACATCAACCACGTATTGCTAAAAAGAACATCACTTTAACACATGGTTGATTGTCAGATCAGCATGCCCATGCTCCACTCTTAAATAATGAAAAAAGAGCTTCTTGTTGCTTGTATCAAATAATCTAATAATTTGAGCTCAGCAGACACAAGGTGGCTGCATGCCAACTAACAAAGTCAGAACGAAGAGTAAACCTGTTTTCCAAAAGTGAAAGTTCATTTTGTTTTTTGTATATTTTCACCTTGGAAAGTTTAGCGATCTAAGTTTTTTTCTGAAATTTCAGGTTTCTACCTCCAAAAATCCTACCAGTGTGCCTCAATGATTACCCACTTCATCTATGTCTCCGCAGACAATCATATAAGTTAAAAAATGCACAATTCTAGGACTAAGTCACATTGTAAAAGTGATACAGGTGAACACTTAAAATCACAAATGGGTACGTGGAAATAAAATGTGAAGGATTTTTCATTAAATCAGTTTATTGTGATTGTTTTCAAATGAAGAATAGTGCTTTAAACAGGGAACACAGTTCTCTAATTCATACTAAAGCACTGTGTAAATTATCAGTGACATCAGAGACAAAAAGAGAGCACTGATCATTGGATTATATAAAGACCAGGGACAGGGAGTTTGTTTTCCCTGTGGGCAAACAGTTACTTACCGTAGAGAGGGAAAGCAATTAAATAAGAAATAATGACACATTCCTCAGAAAGTGACCTAAAACACTTTTCCCCTCAATTTTTAAATCTGACATGATTTCTCTCCTTGTTAATGTAAAAGGAAAAATCACATATGTGCCATATGTGCAGTTTGAAGAACATAATTGTATTTCTCACCTTACCCTTGCTCCCACCCTCTAGTAATCTCTCTCTCCCCTCCTCCTTTCTTGCTAAGTTTTCTTTTAATTTTTGCAATGATATACTTTCAAGCTGCTTAAGAATCACAACCTTAACCCTCCAGTAATTGCAAAATTCAACAAGTAGTAAGTGTTACAAAAAAAAAAAAAACACTTTCTCAAGATTGGAGACAAGGGCTGTAAAAAATAATCAAACTTAGCTATCAAAAATCAGGGAAAACACAGGATATTTGTCTTTCTGAGGCTGCCTCATTTAAGTATCATTATAGTCTCCAATGGCATCCATTTTTAATTTTCCTATTATTTTTTGCACAAAGAAGAATTTCATAATTTATGGTGGAATAGTATTCAGCTCTGTATACTCACAATAATTTCTTTAGCCAAACTTCACCTGATACACATCCGGTTGGTTTCACATCTTAGTTATTATGAATTGAAGTGCTATAAATAAGGGGGTACAGATAACTGTTTCCCATGTGATTTCATCTCCTTTGAGTGGAACGGCTACATAATACAGTAGACCTAATTTCAGATTTTGAGGAATCTCTCCACCATTGTCCATAATGCTGACGCTAGTATACATTCCCATTCATAGTATATTAGAGAACCATTTTCTCCACTTCTTACCTTTTTAATTGATGGACAGTAGCCATTTTCACTGAAGACAGATGATAAAATTAAATATACCTTCTGGTATGTTTTATTTGCATTCCCCTGATGGTTAGTGGGCCTATTGGGCATTTACATTTCATGCTTTGGAATATGGCTGTCTGTATCACCCACTTCCTTACCAGGTTGCTTGTTTTGTTGTTGTTGGAATTTCCTGAGCTCCTTATTTATTCCAGATGTTAAATGCTTTTTCAAATGTATAGTTTGCGGGCTCGGCGGCATGGCCTAGTGGCTAAGGTCCTTGCCTTGATCCCATATGGCTGCTGGTTCTGGTCCCGGCAGCTCTACTTCCTCTCTATCTCTCCTCCTCTCGGTATGTCTGACTTTGTAATGAAAATAAAATAAATATTTAAAAAAATGTATAGTTTGCAAATATTTTCTCCTAATCTGTCAATTTCCTCTTCACTTAGTTGAGTGTCCTTTGCTATACTTCCTGTCATTTTCTATTTATGCCATTTGCCTGTACTTCAGGAGTATTACACAAACAGTTGTTGCCTATAGCAATGCCTTATGCTGTTTTTCCTGTTTAGGATAGATTCATGTCCTCCAATCAGTTGTAAGCTGATTTGTGCGTAGGGTGCAAGGAAGCGGTCTTATTTCATACGTCTCAATGTAGATATTCAATTTTCCTAGCATCACCTGTTGACGAGACTATCCTTTCTCCAGGGAGCTTGTTTTTCAAGGATCAGTTGGTTATAGATGCATGTACCAATTTTTGAGGTCTCTGATACATCCTAGCTAGCCATGTGTCTGCTCTTGTGCCAGTACCAGTCTGTTTTGATCATAATGTCCCTGTGATACATCCTGAAGTCTGTTTGTGTGTGCTTCCAGAAGTATGCTTATTGTTTAGGATTGCTTTAGCTAGTTGGGACCTCTTGTGTTTCCGTATGAATTTTAATGTCAGTTGTTCATAGATCTGAAAAGAACAGCTTTGTATTTTGTGATCAGGGCCAGTGCCAGGGATTGAAATCGGGTGCTTCCATGTGAGATGAAGGAGGCTCAACCACTAAGCCAGGTGCTCACACCCTCAGAGATCACTTTTTAAGTCAGGCAAATTGCTTCTAAATCATCCAGCATAGGATAAAAAGAAAGACTACATGGGATTTCATACCATCTGTGTCCTGAGCAGAGACAAAGTGGAGAATAAAGAGGGAAGGCAGGAAGAGAAAAAGGATGTGGAGGGGAAGTTAAAAACAAGCAGAGACTCGGGCAGGGAGAGTAAGAAAGGAAAAGAAATACATGAAAAAAACCTTAAAAATAGATGGTATAGATGCACAGGAAAGAACAAAAGCAGATAAAAGATAAAAGGGAAGATAAAAGTTTCAATTGTGCAGTGATTGATGATGACTTTTATTTATTCAAAATCCTGACACTTTGCAAGATTCCTTTTGTAGAAATTAACCAGAGGGATAGCTGTTTTCTTGATGCCAGTGACAAGGTAACCAATGCATTTGGCTGGATAAAATGAAGCCAAGCCATAAAGAGTAAACTGTTTTTCATTATGGTATGATATGGAAGCTTTTCTTGAATGAAAAACCAGAGTTAGAGAGGGAGAAACAGAGTGGGAAAGAGAAAGAGTGCGTTCCCACTCTGGTTCACTCTCAGTACATAAGCTGGGTGGAGGCAAGCTGAAGCCTGGGTCCTAGAACTGCATCTTGGCCTCCCATGTGATCAGAATTTTCCATGTGAGTGGATGGTACTTGGGCTGCCTGCTACTGCTTTCCCAAACGTATTAGAGAGCGCTGGATCAAAAGTGCAACAGCTGTACCAGCCTTCGTCCGGGATGC
Organism: Ochotona princeps; assembly: GCF_030435755.1. Lineage (NCBI taxonomy): Eukaryota > Metazoa > Chordata > Mammalia > Lagomorpha > Ochotonidae > Ochotona > Ochotona princeps. Next base: position 107,614,350 of record NC_080834.1, on the reverse strand, counting down.
TGATACCACAAGCAGCAGCTGAACTCTCCATTGCGCGTCAGCTCAAAAAACACCTGGTGTTATGTGAACAGATACGGACGGGCAAAAGATGCAAAGGTTCACTTTCTTACCTAAGCTGGAATCCTGAGTATGTTCAACAGGGGAAACTTAAAAACTACCACACTCTGGTGTAACAAAAACAAGCCACTTGAAGTTTTGGTTTCTTTTTATGTATAAAATGGGGATGATTATATCAAGCCAGGAACAAACCCATTATATGATTCTAATCAATAATTAAGTAATATGTTGGTGAGTTATCAAGAAACATCTTAATCACATGCACTAAAACATTCTTTTAATTGATGGATGTTTTCTGAAATGCACTTAGAATACCCATAACGATTAGTTCACAGATCACACATGTGCACACACACACACACGCACACATTAACATCTTTTGATAACAGTATATCTTATTCTCCACAGTGCTCCTATATACCTAAATGTGAGAAAAACTTTGAAGAATCCATGTCCCTGGTGAATGTTGTCATGGAAAACTTCAGAAAGTACCAACAATTCTCTTGTTATTCTGATCCAGAAGGAAACCAGAAAAGTGTCATCCTTACCAAACTCTACAGTTCCAACGTGCTGTTCCATTCACTCTTCTGGCCCACCTGTATGATGGCTGGGGGCGTGGCAATCGTCGCCCTGGTGAAACTCACACAGTATCTCTCACTGCTCTGTGAGAGGATCCAGCGGATCAATAGATAAAAGCAAACATGGATGAAATCATTTTCTTTAAAGCTCAAATACTGTTTTCTTTCATCTTCACCAAAGAACCTTAAGTTTGTAATGTGCAGTCTGTTATGCGTTCCTTAATATATTCTTCTACATAGAGCAATAACGCAAAAGCTGTTGTATATGCAAACATGATGTCTTTACTATTCAGAAGAAGTAACTGTTTTGTGTTGGTTGGTTGTTTTTCATAACCTTGTTTCAATGCTGGACCTCCTTCCTTCCTCTTTTTCTGTCAAAATGGGCTCAGCTATTCATTTGCCAATCTTTGTGGAAAAATGTAGATGATGCAAATGGAATAAGGTCTGTGTTTGCAGTGGTCATATTTCTTGAAGAAAATATCTCTCATCATTCATTGTTTACTAATGTCACAGCCCATTTTTTCTTTGCTTATTCTAAATTAAGCCTCATAGCAAATGAAAGGACAAGATCTCCTAACTAAAGCGTGTTAAATGTTTTCCTGTGTTTTTATCAAAGTCCTGTGAAGAAAAAAGGAAGCCTAGCCACCTAACTTTCTTTCACTACTTTTTATCCATAATTTTACATTTTAACTGATTTCCCAAAAATGAGCTTCTTTCATTAGCCAATTCTGTAATCTGTTTTTGTGAGTCAAATAGGGAATGAACAGAGCCCTTTTCTGTTTAGGACCCTGCTACTGTGTGAAGAAATCATATTTATAAGGAGTTTCCTGCCTATGTGCTGGCTGATTGTTGGTGGGTGCTCCGTTTACTCCAAAAAATCTGTTAGAGGGATTTGTGTGAAAATCCTGATTCTATTTCAACTGAGTTGTTAAATTATAAAGTTGAGGTGTCACTTTCTGATAAAAACGAATGGACTGGTTTCAATGGGCAAATCTATCATTGCATATTACCATGTTGGAATATTTCTCTTTGGGAATTTATTGTTGAGTTAATGAATTTGTAGTGTCTCCTGACATGTGTTCCCTTTGGGGATTTTAAAGCTATGTACACAGAATATTTGTGTCCTATACATGGTTTATTTTTCTATTTACAATTCTTTTTTGTTTGTTATATTTTATACACAGAATAGAAGTTTTTCCTAACATATATTTAAATTGAATAACAGATTTAAAGGAAGCCTTTGTTCACATAGTTATTTAATTTATTTAGGGTGGGGGGACTGAGGGGTTGGTTTAAATTTAAAACATTTCATCTTTTATTTATTATCAATACCAACAGAAAAAAGATAAACATCTATCTTTGTCATCTATATTTAAGTACTTTTTGTAATGTACTATATTGCATTATTATCTTTCTCATCTATATTTAAGTACCTTTTTGTAATATAGTTTTTTAGGTATTGCAAAATTTTACAAATCACTTTGTGAAATGAATGGTAAAACTAATCTGATGAATTGGACATTACTCTGCAATATTGTAATTTACAGTATGACTTTTCATAAGCAAATAAATCTCTAGGGTGTGATCAGGACTCAAATGTGTAAGTTACATTTTTTTAAAACTAGTATATGACAAGATGTGAATAATTCTTGCATTCTGGACTTAAAGGCCATGGCAGTCCAAAAAACCTATAATCAGGATCCTCAAAGGTATTTTAAGAGATCCCACCCAAAACCATACAAATAATGTTGAGAAATAGAAAATAAAGTGAAAATATCTATTCCCAACTCAACTTCATCCTCAAAATATAGCTCTGAAAATAATGGAGAAATCGTCTGGGGAATAATACAACTGAAGATTCATAATCTTTTGTGTTCCTTGAGCTTCCCTTCAAGTGATCAAAGAATGAAATGCATGTGAGCAAAATTATTACACAAGTTTCTTCCATTCTGGAGTTGCATTCAAAAACAAAATTTGAGGGAAGCTGATGTTTTAGTTAAGAAAGTAGAAATCTACACACACACACAAATACATTTACTAATACCTTCCTGAATTACAGCATAGTAACAACCCCTTAGAGTAATATAGTTACATATACAACTAAGTGCTCATTATTACAGGAGATATATCAGGAACAACAGCAATATTTTAAATGTTTCATATGTGTTGACTAATTTATCTTTAAAATATCCTTATTGGAGGGAACACTAGTATCTCATTTTACACGTCAAAATGTTGAAGGTCAGAAATGTTAAATGAATTCCATAAGGTGACAAACTGATACTACAGTAGTGAGGAGCTGAGAAAATGCCCATCTTTATAGCCTTTCTATTATGGCAATAATGTCCAGGTCTTTCAGCTAACATTGAGTTAGTTGAGGTTTGAAAGAGATTAAAACAGTTAAAAAAAAAAAAAAGAAGAAGGAACATTGAAGTGCAAGTCAAAAGACCTATGCAACGTAGGTGGTTTTATGCCTCTCAGTAATACCTTGACTTCCTCATGAAATTAGGAGCTGACCACTGAAGTCCCCTTTAACACTGATAATATATCCTGGGCAGGAGAAAGGAAGAATAAACATCACTCTCCAACCTTCAGAACACAGATGTTACTCTCAAATAGAATCTTTCTATATTAATCCATGGATTGAAATGCAACCTCCCTGTTGACATTTCCAATAACCTGCTTGCCTCTTTACGTCAAAAACTTTGTTCATGCCTACTAGCAGAAGTGCTCTGAGTCTTCATATTATTCAATACAAATGGTTTTCTCAAGTAATATTACTGCCTATACTTCCAAATCATTTTCATTATCCAATTGGCACATGCCATCTAAAACTTTATTGGTTTCAGATTCCCTGAGTTGCAGTTGTGTTAAAGCCAGAAATGATAGATGCATCAATGGCTTCTTGTAAATAGCTATAATAAAAAGAAATGATTCTGTAGAAAGCTACTGGCAAAACACTGACTGATGGTAATGATCTTATGTGCAATCATAAAATACTTCTTATGTAGACCACATGACATTTAGCATTTCAGCATGTTATGCTTTTCCCATTATCATCAAGGACCAAAAAAAAAAAAACCCTTATGCAAGGCATTTACCAAACAAAAATTATTTTCAGTATGCCAAGCAAAAAATACGTAAAAACATTCCTTTGGGTCAAATATATTGATACTGTAACCATGTTATTAACATTAACAGAGAGAACCATAGGACAGCAAAATAATATAATGAACTGAAGTAAGCTAAAAAAAATTAAAGGATTTGTTCATTACAACATAGGACAGCTTAATTGCACCTCTCTTTCCCCAAAACCCTGACCTTAACATTGTCCAAGTGAGTGAGGTCATTCTGAATGTTGTAGCATGGAGGAGGTTGCACATGGCTCCTTATCTTCTCAACACCTACATTCCTTCCCTGTCCCCAGGTAAAACATTCAGTAACAATAATCCCACAGTTCTATAATACCCAAAATTGACTGAAAGATTAAACTCTGGACTCTGTTGAAAATTTTACCAGCGTGACATATAAAGCAGACATACACAAAGTCTATGTTGAGTTTGCTCCATTTTTTCCTATTTTTAGAGACTGTAAGAGATACACAAAGAATGCAACATGGCTTTTCTTGATAATGAGTCGGTAAGTACTGGAAGGGTTGAGAAAATATGCATGTTTTTGTAAGTAGAATTATTAATAAGTGTAGGAATTGTATTAATAGTATAAACATTAGTACTATCTAGTCTCCTGCAGCTAGAATAGCTCCAAAAAATAACTCTGACCAAAACTCACACAAACGCATAAACCCTTCTACAATCTGCAGTATCCTCAACAGGGATTACCCAATGATAGGTGTGTTTATTATGTGAATGCTGCCAACGATGGACTAGGTTATCACTTAGCGGTAGAAAGGTTGCCTGACAACAAGTTGAGGTCTGCTGTACCATGTCATCTACTTATCAAATATGCACAAAATAAAATCAACATTCTTGTCACTGCCTTGTTCTATTAGTGTTTCAGTGTTATTTTATTGGGGAAAAAAGCAAGGAGTTGAAGGAACAGTGACTTCCATTTGCCTCAAATATAAGATCATCAAACCAACGCTTTCAGCCAAACTAATGACAAAGGGAATTTGTGAGAGTAGTGCAAACGACATCTTAACAGTTAAAAATAAATACATTAGAATTTATAAATCCATGGATAAATCAAGTTGATGAGCTTGCTAAATATTTATGCTGAACAAAATGTTGTTACAATTGCCACGGGTTTGTTCTGATTAAGGTACCATTCTCCAGTGCAATGTTCAGGAATTGAAACAAACTGTCAGCCTGTGAATTACAGTTGCGGCCTCGTGAGTGTTTCATTTAGATAAGAAGAGAAGTTTTTCTCCCAGGCAAGAGCCACTTGGAGTTTGGAGTTTTGAGAAGTACTCTTTAATCAGTTCCTATTAGACAACTTTAATCCTTCAGCCTTTGCAAGTTATAATATGACTTTTTACCAGTGTTATTTATTAGGATCATGAAGAAAGGTTTAGGATCTTCTACAAAATTACACCTTTAGCAATACCAGAAACTTCTTCACAGTAGAAGTCCCAAGTTATCATCATCATCATCATCACCATCATCATCATAGCTCTTTCTCTCTCTCTCTCTCTCTCTCTCTTCCTCTGAACTCTCCCAGTCACTGTGCATGCCTCTCTACCTGTATTGCTTCCTTCTTCTCTTCTTGAAAACAATATGGAGCTGTGTCATAAAGTGATAGCAATAATAATAAAATGTAAAATAAATAAATAAATTTTAAAAAAAAGAAAACAACCAATTCTCTTCTTAGCATTTGTCCACTACTGAGCCTATCATTATAGACCAGGGGATAGTAAACCCACAATGGCCAGACTATTCAGCATGGCAGTACTTGCACACTTCTCTAATGATGGAGGCAGACCATAGATTTGGAGCCCAACAGGCTCCAAAGATAAACCCCCCCAAAAAAAAACTGTATTAAAGAACAGTAGAAAGAATATTGATCAAGTAAAATAGCTGGTGTCCACTACAGACAACTTAGACAAAATCACACTGAATTCTTCTCCCAGTACAGATTTTTGTTAAACAGAAAATAGCACCACTTGAATGGGGAGAAAAACAAATGCTACAAAATGAGTAAAGAAACAAAAAGAACTAGCATTCAGAAGTCATTTTGCACTTTTTTGTGATGCCCCTGTGACCTCAAATCATTTAAAAGGATAAAAATCCACTTCTGAGTTTTACCACACATAGATAGAATAATATCCTGATTGCAGTTTTAAACAATAATATCCTGAAGACAGTTATCAACTCTTCTAGCAGAAGAGTTGTGATTACAGGAAGCACAAATGTGCAACTATAATCAGAGCAAGGAGAAATAATTAAGGGGAATCAAAAAGTAGCTGAAAAAATAATGAATGGGGGTATGATAATGTACATGGAAAGGAGATACTAAGAATTATAAAGATAGAAATACTTTTCAGTGTTTTTCTTAAGGTCCTTAGCCTTTCAAAATGATGAAATATTTTTGGCCTAACACAACATCAGTGGCTAAATCCCCTTCTTATTTTTGGAGTAAATTAATTTAAGGAGTGCATGAAAAAAAATGGAAAGATAATTTCTCCCTATTGCTTGGGTTTTCCTACACCCTAACACTTAACAAGATTATTTCTCCTTAGCCCATCCAATGATGTCTCTTCTCACACATAAATCAACAGGAAGAGTTACTTCTTCCTCCTCACCTACCATCTGTAACACCATGGGTACTTGACCATCTATATTTCTGTATGACATTCTCAACTCAGTTCTGTCCAAACTCATCAGCCTCCTTTAGGTGGAGCATCATCAAATTGGAGCCCTTTTTATTTGCTGCATTAAAATCCCAGCAATTTCTACCAGGCACTTTGCAAACTCTGACACTTAACTGCTTCTCATGGTGAGCAAACACAATAGGCCCTCACTGTGTCATCCTTGAGCATGACAGAAGTGTCATTTTGGAACAGTTAGCAGCATCTGTCTCTAACAAAAGCACTTCGTTTCTGTGGCTAACATCGAGCAACACTGAGAGGACAGCAGGGAGTTCATACTGGGGGCTTATAATGTATGTAAAATATATCCCTTCCTTTCCAACAGTTTGACAGATGCAGTATTTAGTGTCTATGTTGCTCTTAGGTTCACAGCCAGAAAAATCATAATCAGCTGGGAGATTTCAGCTTTCTGAGAAAAAACCAAAATGATCTAAATACAGTGCAAGCAACTGACAATGGAAATCCCAGGGGCCAGGTCCAGCTTAACCAGTTGAGGCCACTTGTAACAGATTGGTTTTGCGTTGCCACCAACAAACAGGCTTCCCCTTTGCCAATTCTCAGTTTATTTGAAGATGTCACGCTATCTGCTGAATAAATAATCCTTTGAACACTAACAATCCTGGAAAACATCCAAGAGTGTTTAGAAGATTTTCGGCATATGTCTGAGAAGCCACATGTCCAAATCATCAAACAGTGGAAATCAACAACTGTTTCCTTTTCTATGAAGGAAATATTTTAACGGTTGAATGACCTCAGAAATTGCCAGAATTTACCACTTAACTCAATTCAGAGCTTCCTCTTGGAGATCCACAACAGAGGATCACTTTGGAAGACTAGGTAAACTTTACTTCTTAGATCAGCGTATTCCCAGATCCCTGAACAGCAGCCCCTGCAAAATTAAAAGCCATCTTCAGGGTGTTCCTGTTTCCATTTCTACTTGTGTTTTGTGAAAAGCAGTGAGTCAAATCTGGCCCAAACCTTTCCCTCACAACCTTCAAGCAGCCCAATAGATTTTCACTTTAACAAAGAATTGTAGACCAGCCTTTATTAAGGAAAATAAGTACTCCTAGACAAGTTATTGGCATTTTTCTGCTGCAAGTGGGTTCGATCGTGGAGTGCACTCTTTCTCTCTTGCCCCTTTCAAATAAATGAATCTTTTAATAAGTAGAAGGGTGAGAAACTAAAGAAGCAAACATCTGGGGGCCCGGCGGCGTGGCCTAGCAGCTAAAGTCCTTGCCTTGAACACCCCGGGATCCCATATGGGTGCTGGTTCTAATCCCGGCAGCCCCACTTCCCATCCAGCTCCCTGCTTGTGGCCTGGGAAAGCAGTCAAGGACGGCCCAAAGCTTTGGGACCCTACACCCGCGTGGTAGACCTGGAAGAGGTTCCTGGTTCCCAGCGTTGGATCGTCGCTCATCGGCCTGTTGCAGCTCACTTGGGGAGTGAATCATCGGATGGAAGATCTTCCTCTCTGTCTCTCCTCCTCTCTCTGTATATCTGACTTTGTAATAAAAATAAATCTTAAAAAAAAAAAGAAGCAAACATCTGCACTTAGGGGCTACAGAGAGCTACCCAACAAAAGACCCAGGGGGTAAAGGAAGAGAAACGTGTGTACTTGAATCAGGGTCATTAACCAAGGCCACATTCAGGAAAACCAGACACTGGGCCCAAATTTTATTTTTCACTAGTAGGGGTGTCAATGTGCTAAGATCTAGTTAATCACAAAACTTGTCTAAATATGCTCATATTTTAATACATGGATGACCAAGCATTTATTTTTCACTTCAAATTAAGGCCACAGGCTTATCTAATTAGAAAATAAATGTTGTTCAGCCTTCACTTTCTGTATTCAGTTTCCAGAAAACCAGAAAGATGTATGGCCTGATGTATGGCTTAGTATTATCACACTAGAAATATTTTTACTCTACCAAAAAGGATAGGTTTGGTGAACAGCATTTTCTTCATAAACTAAAACACTTCTTCCCCTCCTGGAAATAAATTGAATACTCAAAAAGTCTGGCGTGGCAGAGAAGGGGCCACGGTATGCCTCAGAAGTAGCCATATGCATAAACATATATGTTCACACATTCATATATGTACACACAAACACATTTTCTGAACTAAGTGCTTTATTCAACTTTTTCACCAGATAGGGCACAAATGCTTGTTCAGTGAGTCATTAAATCATTGCTATGTTGGGGACAGAAACTGTTGCTTGTCACAAATGAGTCACAATTGACTTCTACCAGAATTGAAACACAGAATAAGCAACCTTTGCTGATCATAGAAAAAAAGATGAGAATGGCAATGTTTCTGCCTGAAACAAAATCACGCCTATGCCCACACATCAGTATATTTGACTAGATATTAACTAATTAAAACAGAAGAAAGTTAAAAGCTACAACACAGCAAATGTGAGACTATCTGAGACTGTTTTTCCTACCACCACTTATCAAGGGTCTCAAGAAGCGGACAGCAGCCAGGGGCTAGTCGCGTAAGATCTGTGTGTTAGAGCTGCCCCTTTGGTCTCTTCAGTCAAGGCTGACTGTGGCTGCTCCAACAATGGGACAAGGGCTGAAGTTTCTTATGCATATGTGATATTACCACGTTCAGGAACCATTTTTTTTTTAAGATTCATGTATTTTTATTTGAGAGGCAGGTTTACAGAGAGGAAGGATACACAGAGGAATCTTCCATCGGCTGCTTCAACTCCCCAAATGGCCAAAGCTAAGCTAATCCAAAGCCAGGAACCAGAAGTTTCTTCCAGGTATCCCACGAGGATGCAGGGTCCCAAGACACTGGGTCATCCTTCACTGCTTTCCCAATCCACAATCAGGGAGCTGGATCGGAAGTGGAGCGAAGGGACTAGAACCTGCACGCATGTGGGATGCCAATGCTGCAGGCCAACGATTAGCCCGCTGGGCCACCACGTCAGCCCTTGTTTTTAATATTTGACACTCTAAGACAGTACTATCAGCACAACTATTTCCCATAAACAAAATCTAATAAAATATTTGCCCAGGAATACATGACTGCTAAGGTCCTCAGATCCTAAGTTATTTTATGTGACACCTATGACAAAGTACCAAAATCATAAATTTTATCAAGAGTCTAAACCCACATGGACAACATTCCACGTTCTCGGAGGCATGTTGGCAAATGGCTGTGACCAATATTACAAATGACAGCACTCAACTACCAAATCCCAATGCTTTAACAATTACAAGAATAAGAAGAAAACATCTGTTTACACCAGGGTTGGCAGTTATGCTAGTGGGGTCTTAAATACACCTGTCTGGTTTTCTTAAGGAATATTTTTCTGGTAGCAGGAATTATCTAAGCTTGTTTTACCAATGGTCTTGTATGTCTCAAGTCTAAAAATGATCTATACAAGAACAAAAATACCTGAAAATTAGCTACAAAATAAACCAGTTATACTTACTAACTTTTTTATCTTTATTAATATTTTGCATTATGTGACAGTTTCATAGGCTCTGGCAATCCCCCCACCCCTCCCCCTCCCCTCCCCCCTGGTGGATTCCTCCACCTTGATGCAGCATTACAGTTCAAATTCAATCAAGATTCTTTCCTTACAAACATATACCAAGCATGGAGTCCAGCTACTTATTGTCTGGATGGGTTGAACAGTTTCTTGGGGAGACCATTTCTGGTCCAAAGTCAGAGCTGGTATAATATCATCACAGTCAATTAAGAGTCCCAATATAACATCAACAGCAATTTGCAACATTATGGAACCATTTTTTAAAATAAATAAAATTATCAATAAGTCATGCAATAAAAGATGGTGCAAGCTGTCACATATAAAACCAACTCTGCGACATTTTCTAAATCATTGTTATCTCTTGGGAATACAAGAGAGACAAATCAGGCTTTTTAAAAAGATTTAATTTTATTTTTACACATTTTATCTTTTATAAGATTTATTTAAAACTTGATGAAGTTCCTGATCCATGTGGGACGTTTTCAGGGATAGAGTAGACCGAGAAGCATAAGGTGGGAGAGAGATGTTTCTGCTTTCATCTTGTACACATGGAATGAACGAATTCCCCTTTCCATTGTCTCACCTCCTACGAGCCTGGAAAAGGGAGTTAAGTGATTTCTGTCTCCAAGTCTCAGGTAAGGGGAGTACACTCTGGAAAGGGGCCATTTGACTGAAACCTAAGCAGATATGCACAAATGGAAGGCGGGACAATTTGCGACTCTAAGCTGGCTGCCTGCCCATTCCATTTCATTTCTCTGTAAGAGATTTCCAACCCACCATCTTAAAGTTTGCTGAAGAATATAGGTTCATCACATCTTGTGTATATACTTCCTACTAGTATAGGAACATAGGCCTTGCTGTCTTGGATTCAGAAATCTTTCCCTATCTCATCTAATGAGTCCATCTTATATGCCCGAGAAATTCCAGCTGGTGTTAATGGCTGTGTTCCCTGACTCATCATCACCACTCTGAGAAGCCATCAGCCTCCAACAGACAAGGCCATCAGTTCATGGACAAGTTAGAAAGAAATTACAGGTAGAGTTCTCCCTAGAAAAGAAGAGTTCTACTTGTTGCTTTCAAAACATCATACAATGATAAATCACCCTGTGTAAATTGAAAAACTATCAAACTTGAGGACAAGGACTATTAATGTCCCTTACACTGAGCACAACACCGTCAGAGTAGAGGTGAGAGACTCCATCAATGAGCACACAGGCTCCTCCCTACGTCATAAGTCAACAGTCAGCTTCGAGATTTTGATTCATATGCTACACCAATGTCTACATTGTATCAGAAGAACTCACCAAGGAGTTCTCACCTATAGCAGTTTCCACAGAAAATCATGAAAAGAGGTAGGGAGCCTGGCACAGTAGCCTACTGGTTAAAATCCATGCCTTTCATGCACCAGGATCCCTATAGGTGCTGGTTCCAATCCCGAGGCACCACTTCCCCTCCATGGCTCTGTGTGTGGCCTGGGAAGGCAGTAAAGGATTGTCCAAAGTCTTGGGACCCTGCACCCGTGTGGGGGACTTAGAGGCCTGGCTTCAGATTGGCACAGCTTGGGGCATTGCAGCCACTTGGGGATTAAATCAGTGGACAGAAGCTATTCCTCTCCGTCTCTCCTCCTCTCTGACTTTCCAATAAAAATAAAAAATCTTTAAGAAGAAAAGATGTAGGAAAGAATATATCTCCTTAAAATGTAATAGACTTATGATAGAAAAAAGCAAAGGCCCCAACTTACTTTTCTGCCTTTTGAAGATACATCCAAGGTCTTTGGCTAGTTTATAGGAGAAGGCTGATTCATCACTCATACGCACCTGCACATGATCCTCCTCCCTGCATAGGAGGCGGCACTACATGCACTATGTGCACTGATGCCAAGACTTCCCACCCCCAACCCAGGGTCTGATTCCTGAGATCAAAAATCTTGTTGCTTCAGAGGCCAACTGGACATGAAAGCCTGGGATGCTTAACAGCATCATAGGTTATCAATGGGGCCCCAGTAGGGGTCCCGGGCTTCAGGGCACGCATGGTTGTCTGCTCCCAGGCCTGCAAGGCAGTGGTACCCTGAAACTTTCATTTTTTTTGTCTTGTTTTTGTTGTTTTAACCTTGTTCCAAAAATGGCTGTTTTTTCCACATGCTGAGGTACCTCTGTGGCAGAATTCATTCTTGACATGACATACAGTACTGATTGGAAAATGTTTTTCCCCAGATCATAAAAGGTGAGACAGAAAACCCCAGGAAGATTTGCTGTAGGCAGCCATTGAATAAACGTGAGATATTATGATCTAAAATTTAATTTCATAGAGCTGGGTTGGATGCTCATCACAGAGCCAAAAATAATGGAAAGGGAGACAACGGTGGTGACAGGTGATACAGAAATAAATGGGCCAAGACAAATGCCCAGGCACTAGCATAGAATTCACCTGTCCTCAAAGCATTGCCTTAAAGTGTGGAACTCTCATCTATCCTAATACACAATCCTTATGTTAAACCCATGTTTGATTATCAATGAACAAGTGCAATTTACAAAAAAGAATATCTGCATCATGATTTCACATAAGCCACTCTTCCTCAATGTGAAAGAGGTATGTAAATCTCATTCATGAGAAAATGGAATTAAAAGATAAACTTATTCTTGTGCAAAAAATTCAAAATCCACATGCATGAAGAGTCTTCAAGAAGCTTGGAGAAGATATATCTTGTAACAACATAATGCATGAATTTCATTTTTTCTACCAAAATACGCATTTAAGCCTATTTGTTTCTAAGAACCCTGGTATATAATGTGAAGAAAGATCTGATATCTTCTCTTTAAAAAATATTTTCTGGAGAGGCCCAACATCACTCAATATGGACATGCCAATATATTTTGTGACAGCCAGTGTGGTGCAACAGAAAGAGCTCCAGACATGGAAGCAGTAGATATAATTCTTGTCTCAACTCTTCTCCCTTGGAGTAAGCCCCCCAACCTCTCTCTGTGCTTCAGTTTCCTCTTCACAAAATGATGGCAAAAATAATACCTTCCTTTCTCCTAAAGATTGTTATTATGAGGATAAAATACGGTCATGTGTGTGAAAATATTTTACATACTGCCAAACAATATTCTTCCCAAGTAACTCCATCCTTGCCCAAGGCTTTATAATTCTCACATATCGGGGGCCCGGCACCGTGGTCTAGTGCCTAAAATCCTTGCCTTGAAAGCCCTGGGATCCCATATGGGCACCAGTTCTAATCCCAGCAGCTCCACTTCCCATCCAGCTCCCTGCTTGTGGCCTGGGAAAGCAGTCGAGGACAGCCCAATGCTTTGGGACCCTGCACCCGTGTGGGAGACCTGGAAAGAAATTCCTGGTTCCTGGCATCGGATCGGCGCAGCACCGGCCATTGTGGTCGCTTTGGGAGTGAACCATCAATCGGAAAATCTTCCTCTGTCTCTCCTCCTCTCTGTATATCTGACTTTGTAATAAAAAATAAATAAACCTTAAAAAATTTGTCACATATCCACTTGATGTTTCCAGGTATTTAGATGCAACTGTGGCTCTTCAAGCTCAGAGCTCTGTCATTTTCTACCTCTGGACATCTCCTTGTAGGCAACCAGCAGGCACTTATAACTTAGTGAGTTCAACATTGTGGTCTTTCTAAATACACATGCTCCAACCCCCTCAACCACATTGCCATCTCACTCAAGGTCACTGACCATCCAAATGCTCACATTCATCATATGCTTCTTCCTCATCTTCACAGATGCATTCAACTGCAATTAGTCACCATATGGCATTGATCCTGTATCCCAGACATCTGTCAGATTAGCCTGTCCTTTTTCCTCCACTTTGTTAGCTACTCTTCCAGCTTTAGCCCCAGGACCAGTCTTCCTACTTGAAACCTTTCAAATGTCCATTATTCCAATTCATTCTTTCCATTGTCACCAGAATGAACTTTTGTACATGAATATCTGATTATATCATACCTTAAACAGGATCTTCACATGCCTTCTCAAATGCTTTAGCTAGACCTACAAAATGTCAGGCATTCATTCTGGATTTCCTGTTCCATTATGGATATCTGCACTGTCCTGATCACTCTGCCTAGCCATTCTGAAATATTTCCTCAAATCCACCAGACCTGCACAAATATCGCCATCATGGCTCACACTCCCTGCCTGGCCATCTCCCCACTGTCAGTAGAAAAATTTATAGGATTGTGGATACATATCCAAAAATTGGAGTTCCAATCTTACCTCTCCCTGCATATGTTAATTGCCTTGGTTTGAATGAATACAAAATCATTCTGAGATAATGAGTCAGGTGTCAGAGTTCAGAAAACACTAGTATAAAAAGAGGAAATGAAACAGGAAAGAAATATCTGCCCAGGAAAGGGGCCACTATCAAGCCAGCAGTTTCTTAGGGTAGCTGACTTATCATTCCATGGGAAAATAGAGTAACAGTGAAGAACCCTAGCTTTTGAGCTATCCCATCTACAGTAATCCACCTAAGTAACGCTCCTGTGGGCCACAGACTGAATTTATGATTGGGCCAACGTAGGAATGGAATATGGGTCTCTACTACATTTGTAGGCTTTTTCATGTTTTGCCAAATAAAGGAAGCAGAAAAAAATATAGCTAATAAAATAAGTAAGAGAAAATTAAAAGATATGTTCATTTGAAGTACATTATAGTGAGTATCAGTTAGTATTTGTTGAACTAGAATTAGTGAATATGAAACAAACACTTTGTATGAGGCATTATCTTAGGCACTTGGAATTTATCAAGGTCCCCCTCCTCCAGAAAATTAGAAACAGTATACATAGAATAATGAATGAATGGGGTGGACATGGTGACATAGTGTACTCATCCACCAATGGGAACACTTGCATTCCATACCCCCAAAGCATAAGTTTAGCCTGTGCTCTGAGAATTCAAGTTTATATTTCCTGACAGTCCATGCTGCAGAATAAATGAAGATAATGATAGATTGATGGGTAGGAAAACAGGGATAATCGGTATATTACATATGTAGATGCTTAAACGTACATGAAAAACAAGATGTTTGCTTACATAAAACTGCTTTGCAGAGTGTGTAAGAAACAAGTCATTTTGTTTGCCTTCTTGGATGTAATTTGGTGGCCAGCAAATAAAAGACAGAAAAACACTTCTCAGTGAATATCATTCAGTAACTATGAATTTTGAGCTATTTAAATATAGTACCCATTCAAAGAGTTTGATTGTTTTTGGGGGGTTACAATTGTTCTCAGAAGTGAAAATCTAACTTTCACTGATTTTTCTCAATCTTGTTCAGATATTAAGCTCTTATTCATGTCTACATAAGTAGATTGCTTCACTAAAAAAGCCTTGCCATGTACAACTTTCCAAATATTATTCTTTAAAAACTATTCATGCTTTGAAAATGTTCAATACACAACATAATTTTTAAAGATTGAGTGTTTTCAAAGGAGTCTATTCTTGCCAAATTTGGGGGCTAAAGGAATATACGAAAAACAATGGAAAAACATTTTTTGAAGAAATTTCCAGAGGCCTCAGTGCTGCATATTAAAATATTGCTGACATTTACTTTGAAATGAGCAAAACATCAAAGAAACAGGTGAGTACTCAATTGCAGTCCAACAGGAAGCCATATTACAGTATGTTACAAGATAATCATTCATATTTAATGCTTCCTGGGATTTGAGAATCTCAATTGAAGCTGTGCCATTTCATAATGATACACTGACCAGGACCAAATGCTTCAGTGCATCTTGGCAGGTGTTGCTCAAAATAAAAATAAATAAACAACTTCTGTGTCAGTTATCATCTCCAGCTGGGATCCTCACTGTGATAGATGGAACTGGAGGGAACTAACTCTCGGCCAGTAAACTAGCAGGGAATAAAAGCCAACAACACAAATGATAAAGGAGGAAAGAAGCAGCAGCCCCTCGCCAGCCTGAGCCAGGGAGTATAGAATTAGTTTATCCATCATCTTCTTATTTCTTTTGACCTTGGCTTTAATGGTAGTAAAAGTACTATGTCAGCGAATGACAGGTTAGGAAAGAAGGAACTGAATAAACTAATTTCTGGTGCATCCACACACAAAAAATATAAATGAAAATAACAGTTCCCATATTACAGGGAAATTATTTTTAGAAATGCTGGGGAGCTCAATTCTACCAAAGCTTTTTGATAACAGAGTTGATGGAAAAATCATGACACCCATAGTATTGTCAGGCCGCTATACAGTCATTGAGCTGACTAGCACACGATCAAATGAAAGCTCCTTGATAAAAATATACAATGTGAGTTCTTATTCAAAGTCCAATAGAATTATATAAGGTATTTCCTAAGCAGAAAAACATTGACAGATACAACTACATAAAAATATTGATGGGATATATTGAGCTATTGATTAAGAAATCTATGTCCCATGGAGAATCAGGATGGCAAAACAGGGTAAGGACATGTTTAGACAGAGAAACATTAGCCAGTGTGAAGCAGAGAGGGCACATTCCAGGAAATAGGAGAAAACAGAATGATAGGAGAGGGGCACCTGGAGACTAACATACACAGGAAAGCAGCGAAAAACAAGGTGGTGTTGCAGTGACCAATATCCCAGTGGCTTTCAGCGAAGAGAGATCTGAACTGCACTGGCAGCCAGAACTCCAACAGCAACAAGGTGGGAAGGGTATTCATCGGGAGCTCAGAAACTGCCCATCCTGCATGTCTGTTGATTTGACCAAGCAGAGACAGAGCAACAGGTCCCAGGTGAGCAGTATGGGACCAGAGTAGATTTCACAGTCCAGTATGCTGCCTCAAGCTAAATTGGATACCATTTTATATAGAGAGGCAAAGACTATAGGACAGTATTGTGAATGCACTGAGCTGGGAGTGAATTCGTTTCTGGATCAGAGAACTGCAACAATGTAGCATTCTACAGGTTCCACCCAAGATAGGTCTGGGTAGCAACCCAGACCTGACAGCCAGCAGATCAAGAACCCTAGAAGTGGCATATCAAGTGCCATTTTCTACAGTGTGGCAAAGAATTTAAGACTGCAGGCACAACAGTGAGCTGTGTGGGACACAGGTCCCACAGGAAACTTAAACCGAGTTTGGCATAGCATGGGTCAAAAAGGACCTTCTGGTCCTCAGACATAATGACCAACAGATTCTGACAAAATAAGCACCAACAACAACCTCGTTATATAGGACAACTGGTGTCTCCATAATCCTGGAAACTGCTCTAACAGGAAGTGGGAGAAAGGTTATACAGACAACGGTGCAGCCTCAGCATGGTATCACAGAAGGTGGAGAATGGTGAGCCAGGAGCTGGGACTATGGAGGCCATGGTGGAAGTCTAACACGAGAGTGCAGACCTGGAACTCGCTGGAGGGAGTGGCATCAGCGACTGCAAAACAGAAGAGCCATGTACAACCACAATAAGTAAAATCAAATTGTAGACCTGTGAGTGGCATGGTTTAGAAACCTGCCCCAAGAAGAAGAATCTGATAGCCAGAAGTACAATGACCAAGAGCAAAAGAAGAGACAAAGGCTCAATGAATATTACTGCAGACTCCCTTGCAATGAGTTAACTGAGGAAGACATCGAGAAAATGGGGGATATAGAATTCATAACACTTATTATGAAGCTGCTTCTTATCAACAACAAGAAGCACATAAAGCAGGAGTCTAAGGAAGTTAAGGAACATGTCACCCAGGAAATGAATCAGATTAAAGCTGATATATCAGAAATGAAGAATATAATGGAGCAGATTAAAAGTACAGTGGAGAGTCTCCAAAACAGAATGAAGGAGGCAGAAGAAAGAATCTCAGAATTGGAAGGTATGTCCTGTCACACGGAAGAAACACAAAACGCTGGAAGCAGAGCTTGGTCAAGCTAAAAAAAACTATTCAAGAATTGAAAGACACTATGCAAATGCCAAATGTAAGAGATATGAGAGTCCCAAAAGGTGCAGAAAGAGTAGCTGGGATTAAAGGTGTATTCAATGAAACAATAAGGAAAATTTCCCTGATCTGAAGAATTGGGAAACAACATTCAGGAGGGCCACACAGCTCCCAACAGGGCTGACCCAAAGCAATCTTCACCGAAACACATGATTATCAAGCTCTCTTCAATTGAACATAAAAGATCCTTAAATGTGCCCTTAAAAATAAAAATCAACTGACATAAAGGAATGCCAATTAAACTCACAGGAGACCTCTCACAGGAAACTCTACAGGTGTGAAGAGAATGGAGTGATATAGTCCAGATTCTAAAAGCAAAAAATTGTCGGCCCAGGATAACGTACCCAGCAAAGCTTTCCTTTGTCTTTGAAAGTGAAATAAAATTGTCACAGCAAAGAAAAATTAAAAGAATATGCCTCTTCCATTGGCTGATATCATCCATTTTAAAGTTTACATTTGCCCTGGTATTTGCTGTCAATGCTTGGAAAGCTGACTTTGAAAAACAGAAATGGATTCTCTGCTAGAGCCTAAAAAGGAATGCAGCTTTGGCCCAAACCCTGATTCTACTGCCACAATAATCATCGCTGCCTTTTGGCCTCTAGATATGTCAGATAATGAACTGATAGAGGGCTTTGGCCATGGTTCACTCCCCAAGTGATCACAATGGGCAGAGCTGCACCAAATTAAAGCCAAGAGCCTCCTTCAGCTCTCCCACACAGTTGTGGGATCCCAAGGCCTTGGGTCATCCTCCACTGCTTTCCCAGGCCACAAGCAGGGAGCTGGATGGGAAGTGGAGCATCCAGCACATGAACCAGCACCTACATGGGATCCTGGATTTAGCCACTAAGCTATTGCACCAGGCCCTCAAAACATTTTTCTTTCTTTCTTAAAGGTTTGTCAAATATTCCTTGAAAAATTACCTTACTTCTGCTCATTAAGCCAGTGGTTCACAAATTCTAGTTAGTGTGAACTTCAGAAATATGTGGCAAAATACCCACTGTAACCACTACCTGTTCCTAACTTTCCCTTCCAGGAGTTGTCAAGCCAGTAACTCACTTCAAGCACTATGGCTCATTTCCCACTTGGACTTCATGCTCACATGCTCCAACCAGTAGAGTCAGTAACATGAACAGGGAGAGGGTCTGGGGATGAAGCACCGACAGGACACCAGTGATGGTAGAAGTCTCTGCAAAGTTGCTCTTTATTGCTCCTTCACCTCTCCTTATATACTCTTCTCCCCCCCCCCATGTCCTAATTTAGCCAGGATACCGGATACAGATGAGTCTAATTAGTCCAGGTGTTTTTAGCCACAAGCCTAGTTCCTATTCCTGCCCATTCCAGTGAGCACTAATCAACTCCTTAGCCCACAACAGGTCCCCTTTTTTGTTTTAAAGCAGACTTGAATGTGCCTGTTTTAGGTTGTGGACTCTCAGGTTATCAGCCTTACCCATCATCGGGAATCTCCATAGCATGACGGAGCCCCTGTCTTAGGTTGGTCAGTGCCCAATCCATCTTACCCATCACTGGCTGCCATTCAATGCGTTGCCTGATGCAGCTGCACAAACCGTACTTGGGGAGGCTGGTAACTGTTCCATGGCTAGGAGTATCTTTAGCTCGGTAGCAATGAGCAGACAGCAGTCCCTGGGCTTGGGAAACATTTTGCATTTGCACAGGTGTTACATACATAAAGACATATGATGGGGAACAAGAGGCTCTGACCATATCCCAAGCATCTACTGCTCCTCTGCCAACAAATCAACCTGCTGTTACAACGTAAGCTGGCAAACCCGCACGTGTTCATCAATAAAGTTCTGTTGTTCTATAGCTCAGGCAGTTACATAAGCTTGCTCACAGTCTCCACGGCAGCTGTAGGGTGTCCTAGGGTCACTGCTGCTGTGGTGGTGGCTGCCGATGCCAGGGCAATGCTGGCTACGA
This sequence comes from Ochotona princeps, assembly GCF_030435755.1. Taxonomy (NCBI): domain Eukaryota; kingdom Metazoa; phylum Chordata; class Mammalia; order Lagomorpha; family Ochotonidae; genus Ochotona; species Ochotona princeps. The sequence continues at coordinate 107,594,506 of NC_080834.1, read as the reverse complement.
TGGTTGATGTTATGCCAAAATCTCTTTCATGCCTTATCAGGCCAACAGAGGCCTCTTTGTTAGCCCCAACAGGCACAGGCAGGATTCCAGGCAGCTGAATGACAACAGCAGTATCACCATTATCATCCCAACATTATGTTAGGGTGCAGCTGATCACAGTGCAATTCACTTTAGAGATGTTTTTTGCTTGTCCTGTCAATCTTCTGACTCAGATGCCATCACCATAGCCAGTACCCGAGCTCTCACAAGACTCAGCAGCAGGAACTTGCCAGACAAGCCTCTCAGGAATCCACTGTAGGTCATTTCCATTTTCTGGGAAAACACAAACTGACCCTCACCCCCTTATAAGGACAGAATCTGGGTCTTGCCACTGATCAGTCAAGGGATCCTTCCACATCACGTAACCCTTCTGCTTCTGAGATAGATTCCAATGACGATTTGCAGCAGACCATCCTTCAGCATCCAATGTTAGGAAATTTAAGACAAACAATACAAGGTTCAAGTGATCTCGGGGAGTGCTATACTTCCCCTTTTTTGTTTTAATAAGGTAATCCTTAATAGTATTGTTGACGCATTCCACAATAACTTGTCCTTGAGGATTATAAGGAATGCCTGTAATTAGTTGTATATAGTGGGAGGCAGCAAAATCACAAAATTTACTGCTGGTATAGCAGGGGCCATTATCAATTTTGATAACTTAGGGAGTTCCCAATGTGAAAAAACATTCATAGCAATGGACTAGAGTGTGCCTGGCTTGTTCCCCTGTCTGAGGAGTAGCTAGAATAATTCCAGAGCAAGTATCAACAGTAGCATTCACATACTTTAGTGTCCCAAACTCTGGGATGTGTGTCACATACATTTGGCAATAATCCTAATATAATCCAATCAACCTGCTTAACTGTCTCCACAAAATGGGAGATTAATCTGTTGGCATTCTTGAGATCTCATAAGAATACCAAGGGAAACCCTAGAATTTGAACATTTGAATACCTGGATACCTTTTGAAAGATGGCTAAAAACATCTGGGCTATGGAAATTTGGGGGGGGGGGGATTTAATACAATTCCGAAAAAGTTGAAATCCCAAATAATTAAACAGAAACAAATTGTAATTTGTCTGGGGCTACAGCTAATCTTGCCTCAAGTGAAGGGAGAGACACTGAAGTTGCTCCCATAAATCTTTCACAGCTGCGCCCAGATTTAATGGCTCCAATGGCACAGGCAGCGCAAAGGTCTCCATGCCTGTCCAAAAGAGATATTTTGCTCAGCACACGCTCTACAGGCACATGCTCTATTGGTGGAGACTCATCAGCAAACTCACGTCTATCCTCTTCCCTTTCCTCCTCCTCAGAAGAGGACCTCAAATCTTCATGCAGTTTCTACAGACTTTGACTGGTCTAAGGTTCCTTTTCCTTTTTTACTCTGGTTTGGGGGTCCCCTCTGTCTTCTTACTCTGGTTTGAGGTTCCTTCTTTCTTACCCTGGTTTGGGGGTCCCTTCACCTTCTTACAGATAATTTTTCAAGGAAGAGTTGCACCACTGCTTGAGGGAATGACAAAATTATTTTTTACAAAGCACCAGAGGAAAAAGGTGGCTACAAGGAGAGCAAAACATGGGGATACGTCACAGACAGTTTCAATGAACTTATGCGAGGTCTTAAGTTTATTGTAGTTGCCTTGTGACTGGAGCAGATCTCGGGTTCCCTTAATTATCTGCACTTTAGTGAGTTCTTGCCCCATGATAAATTTTACTTATGCCCCTGCAAAATATTTAATTCTAAGCTTACCTCCAGATTTCCAGGGTCCCTCAGATTATGCCTCATGCCCCAGGACATGGAGAAGGTCTGGGAATGAAATCATAAATGCCCCTCCAGTTTTCAGGGGTCCCTCAGATTGTCCCTCGTGCCTAGAACAGGGAGAGGTTCTGGAGATGAAATCACTTGTGCCCCTCCAAAATTTTTAACTCTAAACTTACCTTTGTAGGTCCAGGGGTCCCTCAGATTGTCTCTCTTGTCATACCCCACTTAGGCACTGGCTGCTCTGACCAGCACAGCCAGTAGCGTAGACAGGGAGAGGGTCTGGGGATGAAGCACCGACAGGACACCAGTGATGGTAGAAGTCTCTGCAAAGTTGCTCTTTATTGCTCCTTCACCTCTCCTTATATGCTCTTCCCCCCACCCCCCACACACATCCTCATTTAGCAGGATATCGGATACAGATGAGTCTAATTAGTCCAGGTGTTTTTAGCCACAAGCCTAGTTCCTATTCCTGCCCATTCCAATGAGCACTAATCAACTCCTTAGCCAACAACACTCACACATGAACCTTATTCTTTGTTCTATGGGACCCTGCTTCTCCTGAGCTATTCCTATACTTCATTGCCAGTTCCCACTCTAAAGAAACTCCCCTACCTCCCTTCAGTGAGTGTAGCTTCTCATGTCCAAGGAGCCTTGCCAACGTCAATTCCAGACCATTTGCATGCATGCCCCATCTGAAAATCAGGCTGCCATCAGCCAAGTTCACAGAGTTTGGAAGTTCCTCTAGTCTTGTGTTCATATTTCAGATGCCATGACAACAATTCAAAGTCTCTTCTTACCTCCTGCTTATACACTAACTTCTTTGATGTTCAAAAAATAAATTTACCTCTGGAATTTTCCTCTAAAAATTACAGTATTCTGGCAAGCTCTTTCACTTCCTGTACTGTATGTGAAAGTAATCCTGTCCAGGGTCATCTTGCTGTCATCATTTGGTCCTCATTCCTCCACTTTTATCTTTTTACTCACCGTTTTATCTTCCAGCTCCAGGATTTTCCTTTACATTTACCATTTTTCTTAAGCTATAAACATCCTTAAATTTCTTTGTTGTTTTTATTCAAATGGCACTTTTCATTTATGGAGAACATCTAAATTCCCTGTGTAGGCTTCTTGTTGACAACGTTTATTGAATTTTACTTGTGGCTCCAGAATTTTACTGACTATTTATATGCACTGAGATGAATACTGTGATTTATTTATTTGTGTAAGTAACTCATCAGAAATCTAAAGCAGGACAGGCATTTGACACAGCAGTTACATGGATGTCCACATCTCATATTGTAGTGCCTGGGCTAGAGTCCTGACTCTGCTTCCATTTCCAGTTTCCTGCTTGTGTGTACCCTAGGAGGCAACATATGATGATTGAAGTGGTTCTGTCCCTGTCATTCACAAGGAAGATGATACTAGGTTCTGGGCTTCTGGCTTCAACCTGGAATGGCCCGTGGTGTGGACTTTTGGTTGGTGAAAAGCAGATGGAAGCTTCCTGCTCTCACTCTCTCTCTTCCTTTCTCTCTCTCTCTCTTCCTCTCTCTCTCTCCCTCTCCCCTTTCCTTTTTAAAGTAAGTTAAGCAAATAACAGAAATTGTAAGCAGAAAGAAATGGAGCTTGCAAATAGAACATGGATTGGGATCCTAAGGTAGCTAATTGTAAATGCCTGTGTTAGCAATCCATGTTGCCTCTTCTCACCTTTTCCCTTCTCTACCTCATGTGGTCTAACCCTGCTGTGCCCACTCTGCTGATACTCCTTGAGGGCCATTAAGAGTTGTTGGTTCCTAATTCCAGCAGCTCTTTCCTGTTTCTTGTCAAATTAGCCTTTTGACCTTCTCCTGACTTCAAAATGACTCCAGGAATGCCAGTTTCACGATTTCTTCCTTCTTCTCTAGCTTCTCAGGCTTTTCTGGATCCATTTCTACTCACCTCTATTATTCATTTTCTCGAAGCCCCTCACTTGATTCAAAAATGACACCTAGGCCCAGCGACGTGGCCTAGCAGCTAAAGTCCTTGCCTTGAACACCCCGGGATCCCATATGGGCACCAGTTCTAATCCCAGCGGCTCCACTTCCCATCCAGCTCCCTGCTTGTGGCCTGGGAAAGCAGTCGAGGATGGCCCAAAGCTTTGGGACCCTGCACCCATGCTGGAGAGCTGGAAAAGGTTCCTGGCTCCGGATCGGGGCGCACCGGCCATTGCGGTCACTTGGAGAGTGAATCATCAGACGGAAGATCTTCCCCTCTGTCTCTCCTCCTCTCTGTATATCTGACTTTGTAATAAAATAAATAAATATTTAAATAAAAATGACACCTATTTGTGGCAGTCTATTAATTTAACAACAATTTATTGAGGCTTTGCCCCTAATGGCCCTGAAATGTTTAACAAAAATTAAAGCTATTTCTTCTGGACTTGGTTGTGCTCAGATAAGTTGCTCCAATTCGTGCTAATTAACTCTGGTTACTTAAAGGGTTATTTATGCTATGTTGTTATTTTCTGTCTGACTCCCCTTTCAGTTTGTGTTTTTCTTGAATGTGGTAGATATTTTGTGTAGTCTCCCAGCTTAAGCAAGCCTTGTTGAAACAGATTTTCTGGTGAATGTTTCAGATAACACCCAAGGGACTGACTTAAGTTGCATGCAATCAAAACGCACTGGAGTGCTATTTATTTATTAAGTTGGTGAACACTCTTATCTGCTCATTTTTTATTAAACAGGCTCAGTTCTTCTCTTCTGGTTCAGAAGAAAACAACATGTTCTCCTGATTCATAGCCCAACACAGAAACCTTTGCCCATTATCCAAAAGCCCCATCAAAAGTGTCTAGTCTTTTGGCACCCATGCATGTAGCACAGTGTTGGCCACAGAAAGGGTACTGAGGTGAAGAGCCCATGTTGACACATCTGAGCTTTTTTGTTATTGTCTCTTCTAACCTTTGGAAATGTCCCTATTTTTATCAAAATGTACTACCTTTTCAATTTACCTTAATATTCACAAAAAATATTATAGATGCTAACATAAAAACCATTGTTTTCATTATGCCTGTAGGAACCACAGAAAGTTTCCAGTTAGGTAACTTTCAGGTACATGTTTATACACAAAAAAAATTTGGAAATCAGAAAAATACTGCCACCTTCTGAAATTTAATTTAAGTAAGTCAGCACATAACGGGGGGATTAGAAAGTTTCTTTGTCCACATAGAAAGACTTACTGTTATAAAACCAGTTAAATGGGTTTCTCAACAGTAAGAATGTATCTCAAGAAAGAATACATTAATAGAAGCCAGTGATCATCAGAAAAACATGGGTCCAGAAATCAAACTTGAGAAGTGTGTGTCCAGCACAAGCGAAGAGAATTAAAGTTGCTCAAGCAGAATTCTAACATGCTGTATCTTTTTTTTATTATTATTATTATTATTATTATTATTCATTAATTACCTTGTATTAGTTTCATAGGTACTGGGATTTCCCCCACCCCTCCCCACACCCTCCCCCCATGGTGGATTGCTCCACTCTGTTACATGACCACAGGTTAAGTTCAGTTGAGATTCCCTCACTGCAAGCATATACCAAACATAGAGTCCAGCATCTTACTGTCCAGCCTAGTTCAACGGCCTCTTAGGGAGACCCTTCCAATATACCATCAACAAAAATTTACATCGTTATGGAATTAATTCACATAGCTACGAGTAACCAATATGTTAAAAATAAATGCGGGTTCTTAACCACATTCTGTGACCACCTCATTGACATTTCAACTTTAGTTTATGCATAACATATAACATAATATTCATAAAATAACATGTTATACATAACATCATATCATCTTAAATTAAGGCAAACATGTGGTATCTAACCTTTTGGGATTGGCTCATTTCCCTTAGCATTATGGTTTCCAGTTTGGCCCATTTGGCCACAAAGAACTGCATTTTGGTTTTTTTTTTTTAATAGCTGAGTAGTATTCCATGGAGTAGATGAACCATAGCTTTCTTATCCAATCCTCTACTGATGGGCATTTTGGTTGCTTCCATGTTTTGGCAATTACTGATTGTGCTGCTATGAACATAGGGATGCATGTTGGTTTCTCATAAAACAGGTGTTCTGGATATATTCCTAGGAGTGCTATTGCTGGATCATACAATATGTTGATTTCGAGTTGTTTGAATGTTCTCCATACTGATTTCCATAGAGGCTGTACCAACCTGCAGCCCCACCAGCAGTGGAGTAGGGTTCCCTTTTCCCCGCAACCTCACCAACAAGTGTTGTTGGTGCTTTTATTCATGTGGGCCACTCTTACTGGCGTCAGGTGGTACCTCATTGATGTTTTAATTTGGATTTCCCTTATTGCCAGGGAACTTGAGCATTTTTTCATATAACATGCTGTATGTTAAAGGAGTGATTGCTGTTTCTTTGGAATTTGAGAAAATTCATCAATTCAATAAGAACTAATTGAAATGAGTTCCAAAACCAGTGACTTTCATGCTCCCCACAGAAACAATAAGCAAACTTAGCAGGTGGCCATTACCTAATAAATATTTGAAAAAGCTATTGCTTATATTCATACCAATTATATCTAGTAATAAAATATATTAGACACAACACTCTATTAGGAGAAAAAAAGCATAAAACTAAAATGCATAGAACTTCTATGAAAAAATAATAAAATTTAGCCAAAATGCATAGAAGACCTTATGAATTTAGAGAGAGGCTACATTACAAAAGAAAACTTGCTATTATAAAAAGAAGTCTTAATAAACTTATTTATCTAATTAAATTCTTATCAAATTTTTAATAGCATGTGGAGAAACTTGACAAGGCAATTCTAAATTTCTTCTGAAAGAATAAATAGGGAGAATGAGCTAAAAACCTATTCAAAAAATGTTTGAAAAGAAAATTAAAAGAGGGAGCTTCCTCTATCATACAGAAAATACACAGAAATTAACCAGCATTTTAACAGTGTGGAAATAGAAAGAAAGTAAAAGAATATAAAATCCAGAAAGGATAACCACTGTTTGACAAAGATGTAATTTCAATCAGAGAGAAAATAATGGCTATTATAAATGGCTTTGAAATATAAATTCAACAATTTCAAAAAAGGTGATACAGTTAAATCACTACTTCAAAAGTATAAATCCAAATAAGTCCCACATATACCAGTTATTTAAATGAAAGCATAAAAATAATATGAAGAAGATAACAGAAGTGGAGATTACTCGAAAAGCAAAACAAAAACCAGAAGCAGTGAAGATTGACTACTTTTGCACAAAATATTGCCTGAGGAAGTAATTAGAAAGATATTTGACAGGGCAACTAAAAAATCTGCAGCACATTTAAGAGTCAATGTTCCCATGGAAAAGTTTTTCTCTACAAAAAGCTCCAACAAAATACTGACCACAGAATCCAATACCTCATTACGAAATCACTCATAATTATCAAGTGGGAAGCACCCACAAATGTAAGACTGTTTAATATAAGGTATAGTAATAAAAATGTATTTCACTGCATCAACAGAATGGAAGAAAAAAACACATAATCTTCTCAATAGATATAGAAAGGCATTTTAATAAAACTGAACTTGCTTTATGAGGAAAATTTTAAGTACACAAGGTAAAAAATGAATGTGACTCAAAAATAAGGTTCATATATAATAAGCTTTGAGCTGTCATCATACTGAATAGGAAAAAAGCTGAAGAGTTTCTGAGATCTGAAACAAAAAAAAAATTCATGTTTACTGTTTTTATTCAACAGACTACTAGAATTCCTAGAGAGAGCAGTTAGTCAAATGAAATAGCATATCCAAACTGAGAATAGGAAAATCAAATTATCACTGTCTGTAGATAAATTGTAGGAAACATTAAAGGATATGCCAGAAAATTCTGTTATAGGTGATAGATTCTGCAAAGTTATAGAACATAAAATTAATACACAAAAAAAAGTAGAATTGTTATTTCCTGATGGTGAGTATCTAATAGAGCATCAGGAAAGTAATCCTGCATTCTGTCCACTTTGGGCACCACTTGTCATTGCACCAGCTTGGGGCCCCAGTCATTACACCCACTGTGGGTTCTGGCCAAGGCCATTGTGACTACCATGGGCACCAGCAGCCACCATTGGCCCCACCATCGTCGCACAGGCTCATAGGGGGCCAGTGTGCAAGCTTGCGGGGTGCCTAGGGGTTAGCTTTGGCAGGGAAGTGTGGAGACCTGGGAGTTCACACCCAGGCAAAATGCAGCGAGCCTGGATATTTCCCCACATACTTGGTCCTGGGCAGGGTGAGCCCTAGGTTAATATGCTGGCACTGTGTGCTGGTGGATCGGGCTTGGGGAACTCTTTAACAGGCAAAGAACTTGAGTGGGCAGAAGGGTAAGGACCCAGGTGAGTACACATGCCAGGAACTTTGGACCCTAGTGGTCAGGCAGAGCTCTAAGTGAGCACACCACCATACTGGGCTTTAGAAGACTGGGCTGGGAGAGATGACAAGATGACTGATAACACAACGCAAGTGTAGCTGAGAGTGCAGAGAGCTTTAAGACAGGATCCAGTGGACCAGAGAACTAGAGGAGAATCACATGGTAAGGTGACTGAGGCTCCCTGGGGTCCACTGGAGGGAGGAGGGTGCCACACAAGTGAGGAAGAGCTATAGAAAACTTTCAGGATGGCAGCTGGCAGGCAGTCCAGGATGGTGAGCACAGATGAGCTACAGGAAGGCACCCCAGGACACAAACAAACCAGTACAGGGAAACTCCCAGTGGGAGCCTCCTCAAGTAGATAGTGGGAGGCAAAGGAAACCATAGGACAAAACACTGGTGAAGGGAGGCAAACCTAAGGAGAAACCCACCCAATTAGGTGTCCAACTGGCCAAGGAGACAGACATTTGGGAAACCAGCCACTGGAGAGGGAGCAACTTGAAAATGGATCATCCTAGAGAGGGACACCCAGACAGAGTGAGAACTGAATCTGTCCACACTCAAAGGGTCTGTGCCATGAAAGCCCCGGAGAGATACCAGGACACCCAAGAGAGAGACACAAGATCCCTAGGGGGCAGAGTCTGGACCCAGATGCCAAACACCAGGAGAGTGCAGACCCCCAGCTGCACAAAGTTGTGGCTGTCAGCAAGCACCTGCTGAATCTGCTGCTCACGCCAGCCACAGCTGTTGGTGTGTGTGGTGTGTGCCTACCTGATCTGCTGCTTACCCTGATCCACACACCCCATCTGTGCTTGAAGAAGGTAGGTCAGTGAGGAACCCTTCCAAAGCAGGTGCACAGCAGGTGTCCCTCTGCCCCAGACAGACACCCCAGAAAACTCCAACAAAACACCAGAAACTGAAGACCCACAGAGGCACACACACTATCAACAGGAATGATAAAGCCCACAAATCCAAAAGGCCATGGGGAATGGCAACAGAAAAACAGCAATCAACATAAATGAGGAAACTAGTGCATCCCTCAAAAATGAACAAAAGTTCAAATAAATCTTACAGCTTCAGGATGAAGATATTGAGGATTTCTCAGACAGAGAATACAAAAAGTCATCATAAAACTCTTCAGAGGGGCCCGGCGGCTTGGCCTAGTGGCTAAAGTCCTCGCCTTGAAAGCCCTGGGATCCCATATGGCGCCGGTTCTAATCCCGGCAGCTCCACTTCCCATCCAGCTCCCTGCTTGTGGCCTGGGAAAAGCAGTTGAGGACGGCCCAATGCATTGGGACACTGCACCCACATGGGAGACCCGGAAGAGGTTCCAGGTTCCCGGTATCGGACAAGCGCGCACTGGCCCGTTGCGGCTCACTTGGGGAGTGAAACATCGGACGGAAGATCTTCCTCTCTGTCTCTCCTCCTCTGTGTATATCTGGCTGTAATAAAATGAATAAACCCTTAAAAAAAAAAACTCTTCAGAGACAATGAGAAATGATGACATGAACTCAAGGAATTTAAAGAATATATAACCACAGAGACAGAATCTGTAAAATAGATCCAAACTGAAATACTTGAGCAAAAGAACACAATACAAAGCCTCAACAGCAGAATGAATGCTGCAAAAGAAAAAATATCAGAATTGGAAATAATCAATTTGAGGACACACAATTAAATATATGGAACAGAATCTGAATAAAGCCAAGAAATCTATCCAAGAAAACAATACATAATCAAAATAAGAGAAGAAATAAACCAAATAGAGATTAAAAATACACAAAATCAATTAATCAAAAGTTGGTTCTTCAAGAAAATAAACAGAATAGCTACCCCACTTGCCCAACTGACAAAAAAAAAAGTGGAAGATGAGAATTAATAGTGACAAAGATGTAAAGGGGAACATAACAACAGATATTTCAGCCATACAGAGAATAATCAGAAATTACTACAAGCAACCATATGCCAACAAAGAAGAAGACTTCCAAGAAATGAATAGATTCCTGGACTCATACCATCTACCAAAACTAAATTTTTAGGCAACAGAAAAATCTAAATAAACATATAACTAAGCAGAGCTCGAATCAGTAATTAAAGCCCTTCCAACAAAGAAAAGCCTAAGCCCAGATGACTTCACTGCTGAATTCTACAAAGCATTCCAATTAGAACTGACTCCAATTCTTCATAAACTATTCAAAGCAGTAGAAAAGGAGGCAATCCTTCCACACTGTTTCTACGAGGTCCAACCTCACCTTAATCCAAAGCCAGAGAGAGACACAGCAGAGAAAGAAAGCTAAAGACTGATATCCTTAATGAATATCGATACTAAAATATTCAACAAACTGCTGGACAACAAAATACAATACCTCAGATAGGTCTTTCACCAGAACCAGATGGGATTTATCCCTGACATGCAGGCATGGTTCAACATATGCAAATCTATGAATGTGCTATACCACATCAAAAAACCGAAGAACAAAAATCATATGATAGTCGTAAAAGATGCAGAGAAAGAATTTGATAAAATTCAATACTCCTTCATGCTAACAACTCTAAGCAAGATAGGCATAGAAGGAACATTTAATAACACAATAAAAGCAATATATGAAATACACAATGTCAGCACCACATTAAATGCAGAAAGAATGGAAGTTTTCCCACTAATATCTGGAAAAAGATAAGCACGCCCACTTTCACCACTGCTATTCAACATAGCATTGGAGGCTCTTGCTAGAGACATTAAGCTAGAAAAAGATTAAAGGAATTCAAGTTGGAAACAAGGAATTAAAATTATCCCTTATTTCAGATGACATTATTGTCTACAAAGGAGAACCAAAAGATTCAATATAGAGACTACTGGAACTCATAAGGGACTTTGATAGGGTAGCAGGGTACATATCAATTATATAAATTGATGGCCCTAGTGTACACAAATAAGTCCACAACTGAGAAAGAACTTGCAAGTCTCTTTAAAAACAGCAGAGAAGAACCATAAATACCTTGAAATAAAACTAAACAAAGACAGAAGATCTCTATGATGAAAATTATAAGGCATTAAAAGAAATTTAAAAAGATATTAAAAGATGGAGAAATTTACCATGATACTGGACTGGCAGGATCAACATCATCAAAATGAAGTAATACATAGATACCAATAAAAATCCCAACAATATTCTTCCCAGAGCTGAAAAAGATGACACAAAAATTTATCTGGAAACACAACAGACTAAGAATAGCCAAAGCTATCTTGAAAAACAAAATCAAGCAAAAGGAATCACAATTCCAGACTTCAGAACATATTTTACAGTAGTGGTAATCAAAGCAGTCTGGTACTTATACAGAAACAAAGATGATCAATGGAATGGAACAGAAACACAAGAAGGGAGTCCACACATGTACTGCCATCTAATCTTCAACAAAAGTACTAGAAATAACTCAAGGCGACAAGTTGGTCTCTTCAACAAATGTTGGGACAATTAGATACCTGCATGCACAAACAAGACCTGCCCACCACCTTTCACCTTATACAAAAATTAGTTCTAAGTGGATCAAGGATGTAAATCTACACCCAGAAATTATCAAACTAATAAAGGAAAACATTGAGTGCACTCTACAAGATACAGGTATAATCAAAGGCTTCCTAGAAAAGGCAACAAAGGATAGGCACTCAAAGCCCAAATAAACAAATAGAACTACATCAAACTAAGAAGCTTCTGTATAGCGAAAGAAATGAGCAAAGTGAAGAAGCAACAAACAGAATAGGAGAAAACCTTTACACACTACACAACTGATAACATTCTAATATCCAGGATTTATAAAAGCCTTCTGAAACTCAGCAACAGAAAAAAAAATCTGTGAGTGAAGGAAATGAGCAGGCATTTTTCAAAAGAAATAAAAACCAGATTAAAGTTCCACCTAATTCCAGTGAGACTGACCTACATTCAGAACTCTACTAACACTTGCTGGAATGAGTGTGGAAAGAAAAGTACCCTCCTTCACTACTGGTGAGAATATAGACTAGTGCAGTCACTATGGAAGTCAGCATAGAGAAAGCTAAAACAACTGAGAATTGATGTAATGTATGACCCAGATAACCCATTCCTGGGACTATATCCAAAGGAAAGGAAATATACATTTAGAGTTTCTTTTTATAGCAGCACAATCTACAACTGTGAAGTAATGAAAACACTCCAGATACAATGGACAGTGCCGGACCCTGTACTAGCATGCACATACAAGAATCAGGTCTGGGATCACCTGAGATGAAGTTTCTTTGGGGATCCCTCCAACTGAATGGCTGATCTCAGAACCCCAACCATGAAGAGAATTGCAGGTTCCATCTTCTGACCATGGAGTGCAAGTATCAATGCTAGGCCTGCTTAAAGGCTCAGAGAGAGCAGTGGACAGGATTTCCAAGTCCACATGGAGGACATGGCAGTCCATCGGAACCTGTGGAGGACACATGGTACTACAACAGAGAATGGAGGAAAGAACAAATCAATCAACTACCCCAGCCATGTGTTGGCAGTAAAAATCTTGGCAATCGAGGACTCAGGAGAATTATATCAGTCAGTGGATTCTGGAAAGATTTCATCTTGCTGGGTATGGCAAGATTGGCAGCAATTCAGAACTGTTGGACTATCAAAACCACTTGAGCAGTACCCTCGGAGTTTGCCCCACATTGGAAAACTGAGATGGGTGGGAGGCTGAGTGGGGCTTCTCCCTTTATCTCCTCCCTTACCCCAGATACAGAAAAAAATAATAATAATGTGGAAACAATGATCTTACCCACTTTTCTGCAGCCCTTGAGGCTTTGTGCCCTAATCAACTATGCAAAGATTACCAAAATAAAATAATTTTTAAAAAGTGACGGCAAATGTACAAAAATAACAACATTGGTGGCAATGCCAATTAGCACACAAATTAGGGCAAGTAGTATTGAGAGTCCTCAAAAAACACTAAAATAAAACTACCCTCTGCTGATACATATGTGTGTGTGTGTAATACATATATATATAATATCAGATAGTTATAAGATACTGTGTATTTTTTAACAGATAAAGGATTTAGGGATTTAGGGATGCAGCTGCATCCCAAAAAAAGTGCATTGAATTTCTGGGTGTTCCATTTCTAATCCAGCTCCCTTTTAGTGCACCTATGAAACAGTGGAAGATGGTCAGATTGCTTGAAACCTTGTCACTCGTGAGGAAGATCCAAATAGAGTTACAAGCTTTCACATTGCAACTATTTTTGCAATGAACCAGCAGACAGACGAATTCTCTGTCTCTCCATCACCCTATGTGTAGCTCTGTCTTTCAAACAATAAAATAAATATTGAAAGGATTAAAACATGTTAAATGTTGGAGGAGATAAATGTGTTTAGCCTGATTTGAACATTGCATACCATGTACATATATCAGACATCATATGATACATCATAAATATGTTTAATTTCTACATATGTTAAAGCTTAAATTTTAATATTTCTAACCAAATCTTAAGAAAATATTTTCAAAATTGAATAAAAATGAAGTGCCTAAAAAGAAGAAATACACAAACAAATATAAGGTAATTCACTAAAAATATTTAAATACTCAATAAATAAATCATGAAATGTTCTTTGTGAATATGCGTGCAGCATGACATTAAGAAGATGACAATGAGGCCTGATGTGATACCGTAGTGTCTAAAGTCCTTCCATTGCATGCACTGCGATCCCATATGGTAGCTGGTTCTAATCCCAGTGGCCCCATTTCCCATCCAGCTCTGTGCTCGTGGCCTTGGAAAACAGTCGAAAACTGTTCAAAGCCTTGGGATCCTGCACCCACGTGAGGGACCTGTAAGAGGCTCTGGGTTCCTGGCTTCTGATCGGTGCAGCTCCAGCTGTTGTGACCACTTGTGGAGTGAATCAATGGATGGAAGATTTCCTCTCTATCTCTCCTCCTCTCTGTATATCTGACTTTCCAATAAAAATAAAATAAATCCCCAAGATGGAAAAAGACCTACCTAGCAGAGTACCATCCAAAATAACAGAGAAAAGTATGAAATATCTGGGAATAAACCTAACCAAAAATGTAGGAGACTTATTTGAAGAAAACTACAAAACACTTAAAAAATAAATTGAGGAAGACCTCAAAAGATAGAGAAACATACCATGTTCCTGGATAGGTAAAATCAATATCATTAAAATGTCTATACTGCCAAAAGCAATATATACATTCAATGCAATTCCAATCAAATTGCCCAAAACATTCTTCATGGAACTAGAAACAATGATCCAAAGGTTCATCTGGAAACACAAAAAACCACAAATACCTAGAACCACCCTGAAGAACAGGAAGTTAGCAGGGGGAATCACAGTTCCGGACCTCTGGACATACTATAGGGCAGTGGTTATCAAAACAGCGTGGTACTGGCACAAAGATAGAGAAGAGGATCAATGGAGCAGAATAGAAACAACAGAAGGGAACCCATGCAGATACAGCCAAATAATCTTTGACAAAAAAAAACAGACAACAATCCAGGCAAATGGGAAGGTCTGTTCAATAAATGCTGTTGGGACAACTGGCTAATACCCTGCAGAAACAAGTAGACCCACATTTTTCACCATACACTAAGATAAAATCTAAATGGATAAAAGACCTAAGCCTACATCCAGAAACCTTCGAACTTTTGGAAGAAAATGTTGGAAACACCCTGCAAGATTTAGGTGTAGGCTCTGACTTCCTAAAAAGGACAACAAAAGCAATAGCATTCAAGACCAAAATAAACAAATGAGACTTCATCAAACTAAGAAGCTTCTGTACAGCAAGGGAAACAATCAACAAAGTAAAAAAGCAACCAACAGAATGGGAGAAGATCTTTGCACACTACATAGGTGATAGGGGGCTAATCTCCATAATATACAAAGATCTCCAAAACATCCAAAACACCAAAACAAACAAACCACTCAAGAAATGGGCACCAGAAATGGGCAGATATTTCACAGAGCAACAAACCCAAATGGCAAACAAACATATGAAAAAATGTTCAAGTTCCCTGGCAATAAGGGAAATCCAAATTAAAACATCAGTGAGTTACCATCTAATGCCAATAAAAACGGCTCACATACAAAAAACCACCACCAACACTTGCTGACGAGGATGTGGGGAAACGGGAACCCTACTCCACTGCTGGTGGGGCTGCAGGTTGGTACAGCCTCTATGGAAATCAGTATGGAGAACATTCAAACAACTCGAAAACAACATATTGTATGATCCAGCAATAGCACTCCTAGGAATATATCCAGAACACCTGTTTTATGAGAAACCAACATGCATCCCTATGTTCATAGCAGCACAATCAGTAATTGCCAAAACATGGAAGCAACCAAAATGCCCATCAACGGAAGATTGGATAAGAGAGCTGTGTTTCATTTACTCCATGGAATACTAAACAGCTATTTTAAAAAATGAAATGCAGTTCTTTGTGGCCAAATGGGCCCAACTGGAAACCATTATGCTAAGGGAAATGAGCCAATCCCAAAAGGTTAGATACCACATGTTTGCCTTAATTTAAGATGAAATGATGTCGGAGAGACTCACAAGATGGCCGACATAGGAGGAAGACTGTGAGGGAGCTCACAGACAGAGAGGGCGTAAGTAGAGCAGCATAGAACTACAGGGAGAAGAACGTGAATTTCCCTGGACAGTGTGGAGCCAAAAAAATCCACACAACTCGGAAGAGCAATCAGGGAAAAACAAAACAAAGGGCAGGGAAGACGACTTTCCGTTCCTGACCTGCTGAGTCACCTTTGAGTGCAGACGCTGAAAGCCACAGCCGACCCGAAGACCTCAGGACCCGCAGACGCTGTGGATATGAGGACCGGCGGTGATTGGGACCCGCTGGCATCTGTTCACCCTGGTCGCCAGGACCCGCCAGGACCTGCGCCCGCTGCGGACATCAGGACCTGGAGTCATCGGGACCCGCAGGCATCCGCCCACCCTGGTCGCCAAGCCCCGCCGGGACTTGCACCAGCCGCAGCCTCCAGGTTCCATCCGCCTGCACCCACCAGGAACTGCAACAGACGCAGTAGCCAGGAGACGCACCCGTGGCGAGGGTTCCCACCAGAGGAAGAGGCAGACTGCAGGAACCTGAGGTTTGAGTGAGTTGGGTGGGGACAGTGGTGGGTTGGAGGCTCCGGGAGTTGGCCCCCCAGGGGCATGCACAGAGCCTGAACACCCTTGATGCTCATCTTCCCACACCTCCCCCCCGAGACTCCAGCGTCTAGGGACACAGGGCGAGTGCCTTGAAACTGTGTCTGGGAGGTGACGCACAGTGGTCCTGTGCGCTGAGGAGAAAGGCAAAAGGCACACTGAATACTCCCCTGTGCCTTTGCGGTCTGGCACTCAGCTGGGCAGTGCTATCCCACAGGAACGCGAGCACGTCTCTGGGCTGGGCAGTCCCGTGCTAGCGCTGGGGTGGTCGGTCCCCTACAAGCGCTGGGGTGGGCGGGCCTGCACAGGAGGCTCTTCCAGAGAGCACCTGGAACACCCCACGCCCTATAGTCCCGTGCTTGGGAGACACGCCAGGAGAGCACTGCGGACCCGCGTGCAGAAGGCGTTCCAGGGAGCACCTGGAACCTCCACACCCTGCAGTCCCTGGCACTGGGGACACACTGAGAAAGCACCTAGAATCCTCCAAGCACTGTGATCCTGTGCACAGGAGGCGCGCACAGAGAGTGCCTTCACTCCCCCACGTCCTGTGGTAGCATACCTGTAGGGGACGAGCTGAGAGTGCGCTTTGAATCCGCTGGGCCCTGGAAGTGGCGCCCTGAGGTCCAGTGTTCTGAAGACGCACCAAAAGTGCCTTGAAAATTCCCACACCCTGCTACTCCACGCCTGCAGACTCCGATCTCTACAGGATAGTGCTTGAAGACCCCCTCAGCACACTGGTGCCTAGGTCTCTCAAAAAAGAAACACTAACACAATGGGAAGAAACACCAGAAAAGGTAATGATCCAGATGAGAGAGCCAACACCCTACCAATAAAGGATCGAAAGCCAATGTCTATTTCGGAGATGCGAGATGAAGACATAGAAGATCTACCAGACAAGGAATTCAAAAAAATAATGTTAAAATATGTCAGAGACAATGAGAAGAATTGGGAGGACTTCAAGGAATTCAAGAACCACATAGCCTCAGAAACACAACAAATGAAAAGTAAAATCTTTGACTTAGAGCACAAAATTGAGAGCCTAACCAACAGAACAAATACAGCAGAAGAGAGGATCTCTGAAATGGAAGACACACAAAACGAACATACCCAGTTCATTAAACAGCTGGAAACAAGTCTCAACAAAGCCAATAAGACCATACAAGAAATGAAAGACAACCTCAGAAAATCAAATATTAGGATTATTGGCCTTCCTGAAGGAGCGGAAAAAGAGTCAGGAATGCAAATGGTGCTCGACGAAATTATACAGGAAAACTTTCAAAACACTTGGAACATGAACCCAGCCCAAACCCAGGACGGTCAGAGGACTCCCAGCAGATATGACCCAAAGCGATCTTCACCCAGACATATGGTGCTCAAGTTCCACTCCAACGAAGACAAAGAATCCTAAGACAAGTACGAAGCAGAGAAAAGATCACATACCGGGGAAAACCAATCAGGATCACTGCTGACTTCTCTGAAGAGACCTTACAAGCAAGAAGAGAATGGACAAAGATCTTCCAAATCCTGAATCAGAACAACTGTCAACCAAGAATATTGTACCCAGCAAAGATCTCATTCGTATTTGAGAACGAAATCAGATACTTTCACAGCAAAGAGAAATTAGAAGAATATGCCAGCACAAAACCAGCTCTACAAAATCTCCTTAGAAATGCACTAAATCCAGAAAAAAAGGAGGTGAATCATAAGCAAAGATGGCAAACAGGAAGATCTCCCCACTAAAGTCCACACAAGGAAGGGCAATTACACAGATATCAACACCCACAAAAACAAGTATGGCAGGGCAAAATCACAACCTCTCAATTTTAACTCTTAACACAAATGGCCTGAACTCACCAATCAAAAGGCATAGATTAACAGAATGGATTATCAAACAGCACCCAACTATCTGTTGCCTACAAGAGACACATCTAACCAGAAGAGATTCTAAGAAGCTGAAAGTGAAAGGTTGGAAACAGATATTTCATGCCAATGGACGAGAAAAAAAGGCTGGGGTGGCTGTCTTAATTTCAGATGATGTGGACTTCAATCTGACACACATCAAAAAGGACAGGGAAGGACATTATATATTGGTGAAGGGACTGATCCATCAGGAAGTAATTACCATTGTGAACATATATGCACCAAATTCAAACGCACCTACCTATGTGAAGCAATTACTCACGGACTTAAGGGGAGACATAGATATGCACACAATAATAGTGGGTGATCTTAACACCCCACTAACAACAATAGACAGATCAACAAAACAAAAACTCAACAAAGAAACAACAGAGCTCATACAAACAATAGAACAACTGGACATGATAGATATTTATAGAATTTTTTACCCTAAGGCCACAGATTATACATTTTTTTCAGCAGTGCATGGCACCTTCTCCAGGATCGACCACATGATAGGACACAAAGCAAACCTAAATAACTTCAAAAAGATAGGAATCATACCATGTACCCTTTCAGACCACCATGGAATGAAACTGGAAATCGGCAATTCAAAATGCCCCAGGAAATACAGAAACTCTTGGAGGCTGAACAATATGCTATTAAATGAACAATGGATCAGAGAAGAAATTAAAGATGAGATCAAAAAATTTATGGAAACCAATGAAAACTCTGACACAACATTCCAAAATTTGTGGGACACTGCCAAAGCAGTGCTATGGGGTAAACTCATCGCAATTGGAGCTCATGTCAAGGCCCAAGAGAGGCGCCAAATACAGGAACTAAACACACACCTCCAGGAATTGGAAAAACAACAGCAGAAGAGCCCCACACACAATAGGAAACAAGAAATCATCAAAACAAGGGAGGAAATCAACCAGATAGAAATAAAAAAAACCATACACAAAATCAATCAATCAAAAAGCTGGTTCTTTGAGAAGATAAACAAGATAGACACCCCACTGGCCCAACTGACAAAGAAAAAACAAGAGAAGGCAAGAATTAACAGCATCAAAGATGAAAAAGGCAACATAAAAACAGACACCGCATCCATTAAGGCCATAATTAGAAATTACTACAAAGCACTGTACTCCAACAAATCAGAAGATCACCAAGAAATGGAAAAGTTCTTAGACTTCTACCACCTGCCAAAACTTAGCCCAGAGGCAACAAACGAACTGAACAAACCCATAACTGAAGTAGAGATTGAATCAGTGATTAAAGACCTCCCAACAAAGAAAAGCCCAGGCCCAGACAGCTTCACTACAGAATTCTACAAAACATTCCGAACAGAACTAACCCCAATCCTCTACAAACTCTTCAAAACAATAGAAAAAGAAGCAACCCTTCCAAACTCATTCTATGAAGCCAACATTACCTTAATCCCAAAACCAGACAGAGAACTAACAGAGAAGAAAAACTACAGACCTATCTCTTTGATGAACATTGATGCTAAGATTCTCAACAAAATCCTAGCCAACAGAATTCAAAAACACATCAGACAGATCATTCATCCAGATCAAGTAGGATTCATCCCTGGAATGCAGGGATGGTTCAACATTCGCAAATCCATAAATGTGATACACCACATCCAAAAACTGAAAAACAAGAATCACATGATAGTATCAACAGATGCAGAAAAAGCTTTTGACAAAATCCAACACCACTTCCTACTAAAACCCTAACCAAGGTAGGCATAGATGGAAAAATCCACAACATAATTAAAGCCATATATGAAAAACCCAACGCCAGCATCATACTGAATGGAGAAAAGCTGGAACCCTTCCCACTGAGATCTGGAACAAGACAGGGATGTCCACTTTCTCCACTACTATTCAACATAGTCCTAGAGGTACTCGCTGAGGCCATAAGACAAGAAAAAGAAATCAGAGGAATCCAAATGGGAAACGAAGAAGTCAAACTCTCACTATATGCAAATGATATGATTCTTTATGTAGAAGAGCCAAGAGACTCAATACAGAGACTGCTAGAACTTGTACGAGAGTTTGGTAGAGTGGCAAGGTACAAAATTAATGAACAAAAATCAACAGCCATAGTGTATGCGAACAGCCCCAAGATGGAAAAAGACTTAACCAGCAAGATACCATTCAAACTAACAGAGAAAAGTATGTAATATCTGGGAATAAATCTAACCAAAAATGTAGGAGACTTATTTGAAGAAAACTACAAACTACTTAAAAAAGAAATTGAACAAGACCTCAAAAGATGGAGTAACATCCCATGCTCCTGGATAGGTAAAATCAATATCATTAAAATGTCTATACTGCCAAAAGCAATATATACATTCAATGCAATCCCAATCAAATTGCCCAAAACATTCTTCATGGAACTAGAAACAATGATCCAAAGGTTCATCTGGAAACACAAAAAATCACGAATAGCTAGAACCATCCTGAAGAACAGGAAGTTAGCAGGGGGAATCACAGTTCCGGACCTCTGGACATACTATAGGGCAGTGGTTATCAAAACAGCGTGGTACTGGCACAAAGATAGAGAAGAGGATCAATGGAGCAGAATAGAAACACCAGAAGGGAACCCACACAGATACAGCCAAATAATCTTTGACAAAAAGACAAACGACAATCCAGGCAAATGGGAAGGTCTGTTCAATAAATGCTGTTGGGACAACTGGTTAATAGCCTGCAGAAACAAAAAAATAGATCCACATCTCTCACCATACACTAAGATCAGATCTAAATGCATAACAGATCTAAACCTACATCCAGAAACCTTCAAACTTTTGGAAGAAAATGTTGGAAACACACTGCAACACTTAGGGGTAGGCCCTCACTTCCTAAAAAAGACTCCAAATGCAGTAGAAATCAAGACCAAAATAAACAATTGGGACCTCATCAAACTAAGAAGCTTCTGTACAGCTAGAGAAACAATCAACAAAGTAAAAAGGCAACCCACAGAATGGGAGAAGATCTTCGCACACGACATAGGTGATAGAGGGCTGATCTCCAGAATATACAAAGAGCTACAAAACAACCAAAATGTCAAAACAAACAAGCCACTCAAGAAATGGGCATGGGAAATGGGCAAACACTTCACAAAGGAACAAACCCAAATGGCAAATAAGCATATGAAAAAATGCTCAAGTTCCCTGGCAATAAGGGAAATCCAAATTAAAACATCAATGAGGTACCACCTGACGCCAGTAAGAGTGGCCCACATGAATAAAAGCACCAACAACACTTTTTGGTGAGGTTGCGGGGAAAAGGGAACCCTACTCCACTGCTGGTGGGGCTGCAGGTTGGTACAGCCTCTATGGAAATCAGTATGGAGAATATTCAAACAACTCAAATTCAACATACCATATGATCCAGCAATAGCACTCCTAGGAATATATCCAGAACAATTGTTTTATGAGAAACCAACATGCACTCCTATGTTCATAGCAGCACAATCAGTAATTGCAAAAACATGGAAACAACCAAAATGCCCATCAACAGAGGATGGGATAAGAAAGCTATGGTTCATCTACTCCATGGAATACTACTCAGCTATTAAAAAAAACAAAATGCAGTTCTTTGTGGCCAAATGGGCCAAACTGGAAACCATAATGCTAAGGGAAATGAGCCAATCACAAAAGGTTAAATACCACATGTTTGCCTTAATTTAAGATGATATGATGTTATGTATAACATGTTATGTTATGAATGTTATATGTTGTGTATAAACTAAAATTGAAGTGTAGGTGAGGTGGTCACAGAAGGTGGCTGGGAACTTGCATTTACTTTTAACATATTGGTTACTCATTACTATGTCAATTAATTCCATAATGATGTAAATTTTTGCTGATGGTATGTTGGAGCTTTCAATTGACTGGGATGATACTCTGCTGGCTCTGTCTTCAGACCAGAGAGGGTGTACCTAAGAAGCCGTTGAACTTGACTGGACAATAAGATGATGGATTCTATGTTTGGTATACGCTTGCAATGGGGGAATCTCAACTGAACTTGAGCTGTGGTTATGCAACAAGGTGGAGGAATCCACCATGGTGGGAGGGTTTGGGGAGGGGTGGGGAGAACCCAAGTACCTATGAAACTGTGTCACATGATACAATGTAATTAATGAAGTAAAAATAATAATTTAAATAAATAAATAAATAAATTATTGGTGAGCTAAAAAAAAAAAGATGAAATGATGTCAATCTTAGGAGTAGTACCTGTAAATTGTAATATTATTTCAACCTCAAACAGCCTGCATCTCATGCAATAAAATATTGTGATGTAACCAATGAACCAACAATCAATGTGAGTCAGACTGCTTATGAGCTACATCAAAAAATTATAAAATCTAATATACTTTTAAGACCCTATGCGGCCCGGCGGCTTGGCCTAGCGGCTAAAGTCCTCGCCTTGAACCCCCCGGGATCCCATATGGGCGCCAGTTCTAATCCCGGCAGCTCCACTTCCCATCCAGCTCCCTGCTTGTGGCCTGGGAAAGCAGTCGAGGACGGCCCAAAGCTTTGGGACCCTGCACCCGTGTGGGAGACCTGAAAAGAAGTTCCTGGCTCCTGACTTTGCATCAGTGCATCACCAGCCGTTGTGGTCACTTGGGGAGTGAATCATTGGATGGAAGATCTTCTTCTCTGTCTCCCCTCCTCTCTGTAAATCTGACTTTGCAATAAAATAAATAAATCTTTTTTTTGAAGAAAAGAATATGTAGCTCATACAACAATTTGTTGTTTTTGAATAGAGAAAAAAAAAAGAATTAAGTATGAAAGTTCTCCTGCACATTGCTGTTTCATAGGCCTTTGGCTAAGATCAAGTATAGGAAATACTTGTACATTCAGGTAGGGTCTTACCTGGTCTCAGTGTATTCTTAGCTAAGGTTATTCATAGTCTAAAGTAACAAGGATATTCCAGCAAACTGAAAAAACAGAGTAAAGAGGATTCTAAATGAGATGAGATACAATGATCCCTGCAGAAAAGTTGTTTTAAATTTGCCTGGCATTTCCCCACTCATAAGCATAGAATTCTTACAATATAGATCTCACTGAGACACTTTCATTTGCCATTTGAGACTTCTCCACCTCATTTGTTAACATGTGGTCTGAGAATTGGGTGTTCATTCTTAGGAACTCAAAAACACACTGAGCATAAGAAAAACAGAACAACTGTGATCTTGATGCAGAACATGTTGCCACCTCTTGTCTGTAAATGAAAAGGAATGCAGATTTCATAACCTAAATGGGTAAGATGAATTGGCTTTGAGGTGGCATTTGTCTTATAAACTCTGCCATGGAAATGAGAAAATAGGACCATTCATCAAGATTTGGAAAGGAAAAAAAAAGAAAAGAAAAACAATTTTAGGGTTTTTAAGTAAATTGTTGCCATAGAAGTTTTCAGACTGTTTCACTTAGAATGAGAAATTTCAAGATAGAAATGTTTAAGGCACTTGACCAGAACAATGATCTCCAGGTCAAGGCTGCCCATACTGCAGGTAACAGACTGTTCAGAATTCATTAAGTAGGTGGAAATTGCTTTTTAGCTTGTGCTGAAAATTGAACAAAATTGAATTCTCCTTTACAGTCTACGGAAAATCCTCCACCTGCTTCAGAGTAGCCACAACTAGTCTGGAGATGATTTCAAGAATGGAAGCTCTCTGAGCACCAAGATTTGTATACCTTGTTCAATTCCTGTGACTTTAGTACCCACACGAGGTAGTGAGTACATGCTGTGCTTTTTATTTTCTAAGACTTAATATTTTATACTGGGGAGTAAAACCTGAGACTCTTTGGATTCCTAAGAAAAAGGCAAGAGTCTCATTAGAAAGGAAGGAAGGAGGAAAAGCAAGAAAGATGGGAGAAAAGAAGGGAAGAAAGGAAGGAAAGAAAAGAAGGGCGCTGGGAGGACCATTTATCTTCCTGAATACAAGAAACAATGTGTGACTACTTAGATATCTGAAATCTCAATTTTAAAATGTTTTGGATTTGCTATAAAAGAGGAAAACAAATAGGACACTAGCAAATACAAGCCGTTTTCTTTTTTTAAGGTTTTATCGATTTTGATTTGAAAGGCAGTCAGAAACGAAGTGAGAACCACAAAAATAGATTTTCCACCTATAGTTTATTCCCCAACTGGCTGCAATGGCTGGGCCTAGTCCAGACTGAATCCAGGAGCCTGGAGCTCTGTCCCAGTCTCTTATGTGGATTGGACTGTTCTCCATTGCTTTCCTAGGCACATTAGTAGGATGCTGGATCCAAAGCAGAGCTGGTATGAGAACTGGTATTCTGATGTGAGAATCCGGTCCTGCAGATGGAGCTACAGGCTCCCACTATAACACTTTCCTCTGTGTGTGTGTGTGTGTGTGTGTGTGTGTGTGTGTGTGTGTGTGTTTATTAAAAATAATGTGAAGTTACAGTTAAAGTAATTATCTGTTGGAACCAATTACATCTGTTTTTCGGACAGGAGAAAAACTAAGTGGTCCTATGTTCTCTGGCTCACTCCCCATATACCTACCTACAGCAGATCCACGTTTTTAAAATACCAGTATCCTGAAACCAGTTTCTTCATCCTGGAATCAGAAGTATATATTTCATTTGTAATTAAAAGTAAATTTTTAAAATATTCCTCTATTTATTTATTTGGAAGGCAGAATTACAAAATAAAGAGACAGAGATCTGCCATCAACTGGTTCGCTCCTTAAACAGCCAGGGCAAGACCAGGCTAAAGTGTCGAGGCATGGAACTCCATCCAGGTCTCCTGTGTGGGTGTCAGGGCGCTAAGTACTTAGAACATCACCTGCTGCCTTCCAGGCACATTAGCAGAGAGATGGGTCAGAAGCCATGATTAGAACCAGCAGTCACATAGGATGCCAGTGTCACAGGAGACAAACTGCTGCTCAAAAATGTTAGACCTTTGCTATTAGTACTCATGAGTCCATTAAAGGAATACTTTAACATGTGTCCTAGTACCACATTCTTCAATAAGTGCTGGTAATTGATCATGTCTTGTTGCTGTCATCCCCAAGTGTCCCCACGATAGATGTCTATTGTCACAAATTTCACAAAGGGGCAAAAGTGCACAGCCACACCCAACAGAGCCACAGTGCTTGTGGGCTGAGGCCACGTCTCGTTCTCATCTCAGCTGCCAGCAATAATGAACTGGCACATTGAGCCTTTTCTCCTACATTCTGGGAGTCATTTTTTTCTTCACAATGTGAAGCTCCTGTTCATAATAAAGAGCCTAATGATGATGTAACAGGAATTAGGTCATAAACACACCATCTAGAAGAGGGGAAAAAAACAAGGAGTATAAGTCATCTTTCAACTTTTCTGCCTCCTTCCAGGCTCAAGGCAATCTGCAGGCAAAATAGAAGGCTGGCTCTGGGAAGAGTTTTCAAGAGCCTTACAAAAGAGTTTGACCACACCCTACGATATTTTTTCTGCTGACTTACCAATAATTAACTTTTTTTACATAAAGGGAAATGAAGTTAAACTAGTTTTAACATGTATAGTCTGTGGTCATTATTGTACACTCCCATGTCCCAAAGAGTTTGAGACTTATCTGGAGCAATTATAGGGTTATTGCAAAACATGGAAATGGCATGATCTATTTTATACTTTTTGTTTATTCTGTGTGTTGAGTTTAAATTTATTTACCATTTACTTTTCATTCTTTAAAGGCAGAGGTACAAGGCAGAAAGAGATCATCCACCTACTGGTTTATTCTCCTAATGCCCCCAACAAAGCAATCTGACCAATCCTTGGAGTCCAGCTCAGTTCTGATTGCCCATGTGGGTGGCAGGGAGTCAAGCACTTGCATGTGCACAACAGAAAGAAGCTGGAATCGAAAGTGACCCTGAGACTCAGACACAGGCACTTCAGTGTGAGATGTCCGTGTCCCACCACACCAAGTGCCCAGCCCTTTGAGTTTAAATCCAACTGGACACTAGCCACTGGCTTTTATTTGGCTTATTAGTCATTAGTCATGTTTCTGATTTTCTTTGAAATACTCCATGGTGGCAGGTACAGCTGTGAGAAAACAGTGTTTAAGTCTGTAATGTTTGCCATAGGTCAGTAGAAAACCCTCTCCTAACATGTCTTAAAAGCCCATAGATGCTCCTCTTGGGTCAAAGATGATTATTTTGTATTTACTGAATAAAATTCCCTAAGTGCCTAAGTGATTTTGAGGCAAAAGGAGTTCAGCAAAAGGGGAGGTGCTTTAACTCTTTCAGGTCACTAGGCTACCATTTAATGGATAATTGCAAAAGCACTTTTGAATAAATAGCATTGAGACAATTAGCGTCCTTAAACTGACTTAAAAAAAAAATTAAAAAGCAAGACATCAGTTCTGAGCCATATGCAGGATGTCGATGATGCAAAAAGGCTTTAAAATAAAAATAGACCAGAAAATTTGCATGCAAATGAGTGCTGTCAGCCTGGGAGTCAATTTGCTTATTCAAAAAGCCCTTCCAGTTACTTGGAGCATTTTAGAAGCCCTTCTCACCTCAAGCTCCGGACTGCTTGATGGAACTTCCAGGATTCAATACCAAAACAGAGATGGCATGGGAAAAACTAACAACTTCAATATAAATGGATATGAATTCTCCAACAAAGACAAGAAACTGAAGTAAAAATAGAACTTCTGGAATCTGTGAAATAATCTGACAATTCCAGCATTTTGTGTACTGAAATTAAAAAAAAAAGATTTTTGAAGAAATAATGGCTAAATTTTTCTTATATTTGATTAAAATATAAGCGTATACATTCAGGACACTCAGTAAGTCTCCTCAGGATAAACTTAGAGATAGACATTCCAGCCACATCATAATCAAATTGTTGAAAAATAAATCTTTTTCAAAGGGAAAATGCTGTAATAATTCATAGGAAAACATGCTAAATGCAGAGAAGTAAGGTGTTACAGATTAAGCTGCTACTAAATCCCATCAGAGTGCCAGGTTCAAGACCCAACTACACTGCACATCCAGCCCAGCTTCCTAGTAATGGGTCTGGGATGCAAGAGATGACGATGTCACCCATGTGAGAGACCCAGCTGCAATTCCTGGATGCTGGCTTTAGCCTGGTCTACCCCCAGCTTTTATGGGCACTTTGGGGAGTGAACCAGTTAATGGAAATGTCTGCCTCCTCCCACTCCCAGCCACTCTGCTTTTCAAATAAATGCTTATATTTGAAGTGTGTGTGTGTGTGTGTGTGTATGTACATGTATAATACACATACCACAGAATGATGACTCAAATAACCCAATATCTCTCATCAGAAACCATAGAGAACATCCAACAATGGAACAATTAATACTAACATAAAGCCCCACTAAAAAAGAATCTAATGCCCAAAGGCAGAAACATATCCTCAGATGAAGGAACAGTAATGAACTTCAGCAGCAGAAGATCTGTTCAAAAGGAAACAAAGTTTTTTGGAACTCAGGAAAATGATTATAGAAGGAAACCTGGATTTTAGAAAGAAAGAGTAAGACAAATGATAAACACCCAGATAACCATACTTCTTTAAGGTCCTTTAAAATATCTACAGGTGTAAGAAGTAAAAATCATAATTGCTTATTCAGGTGTTAAATGGGGTTTTTTGGTTTGTTTTGCAGCACTTTAGACACTGCTTGGGATTTTTACGCCCTGTATCAGAGTGCCTAGGTTCATGTCGTAGCTCAAATCCCAGTCCCAGCTGCCTATGAATGCTTACCCTAAGAGGCAGTTGGCAATGATTCAAGCACCTGGATTCCTGCCGCCCCTGCAGCACACTCAAGCTTCACGCTGGCCCAGCTCTGGCTGTTGTAAGAATTTAGAGAGTAAACCAGTGGATGATCTCTCTCTCTCTTTTCCCATTCCCTCTCCCTCCCTCACTCTTTCTAACTCTGTCTTTAAAATAAATAAATACTTCAGGAAAAAAAAAAAAGACATTTGGCAAAA
The DNA here is from genome assembly GCF_030435755.1 of Ochotona princeps. Taxonomy (NCBI): domain Eukaryota; kingdom Metazoa; phylum Chordata; class Mammalia; order Lagomorpha; family Ochotonidae; genus Ochotona; species Ochotona princeps. The sequence goes on along the minus strand of NC_080834.1, from coordinate 107,566,239 downwards.
GTCCTATGGCTTTTTTAAATTCAAATAGAAAATTTTTAAAAATTAAAAAAAGCCAATAAGAAAGAGAAAATAGAAATATGAAAAAGTGGGAGACTAGGCAGTAATAAATTAAACATTGGTAGTCCTAAATCCAACTTTATTAATAAGTACCTTGAAAGTAAATGGTCTCAACACGCCTACTACTACATAGAAATCAACAGAGTTGATAAAATATGAGATCTAGAAATAATTTTTTAATATTTTTAATTTATTTTTATTGAAAAGCAGACATACACAGATAGAAAGCGTCTTCTTCTTTTTTTTTTTTTTTTTCCTCGATTGGAAAGTCAGATATATGGAGACACAGGGAAAAGGATCTTCCATCCGATGATTCACTCCCCAAGTGATCCCAATGGCTGGTGCTGCACCAATCCGAAGCCAGGAGCCTTTTCTAGGTCTCCCACATGGGTACAGGGTCCCAAAGCTTTGGGCTATCCTCGACTGCATTCCCAGACCACAAGCAGGGAGCTGGATGGGAAGTGGAACAGCCAGGATTAGAACCGGTGCCCGGTGTGTTCAAGGTGAGGACTTTAGGCGCTAGGCCACAGCTCCAGGCCTGAGAGAAAGCTTTTCCACCCACTGATTCACTCCTCAAATGGCCACAACAGCCAGAGCTCGGACAGTCTGAAACTGGGATCCAAGAGCTTCCTCCAGCTCTCACATAGGCATTCAGGGCCCCTAAGTCTTGAATCATCCTCCACTACTTTCCCAAGTCATAATCAGGGAGCTGGATCAGCAGTGAAGCATCTGGTACATGATGGGTATGATATGATGGGTACCATATGGGATGCTGGCATCATGGGCAGCAGCCTAGCTTCCTGTGCCAACCACCAGCCCCCAAATCACCAGATAAATTTAAGATGATGGGCAAAGATCTACATGAACAGACTGTCCAAAGGAAAACAGAAACTACTGTATTTAAAAATTTTAAATGTTGAACCAGAAATAGAGAGTACTACAGAATTATTGAAGAACCAATTTTTAACAAGAAAACATGGTAACCCTAAATTGTTACGTATCTGAAGCAAATCTTTAAAATATATAAAACAGGCTCCAGCATGAAGGCTCAGTGGCTAAATCCTCTCCTTGCAAGAGCCAGGATCCCATATGAATACCAGTTTGTGTCCCAGCTGCTCTACTTCCCATCCAGCTCCCTGCATGCAGCCTGGGAAAGCAGTAGAGAATGACCCAAAGCCTGGGATCCTGAATCCATATGGGAGACATAGAAGTTTCTGGCTCCTGCCTTGGATCAGCTCAGCTCTGGCCATTGCCATCACTTGGGGAACAAACCAGTGGATGGAAGATCTTTCTTTCTGTTTCTCCTCTCTGCAAATCTTCATTTCCAATAAACACAAATAAATCTTTAAAAAAAGAAATACACAAAACAAAAATTAATGGAACTGAAAAAAGAAACAAATACACATTTGTTCAGCAGTCTTCAACATTTCTCTCTCAAAAATCAACAAAACTAATAAAAAAAATCAAAAAAATGTAGAAAAATGGAACAATCATCAGTTACCTGGACCAAATTGAAACTGACTAAACATGTCCCCAACATCAGAATTGATATTCTTATAAAGTACACATAGAATATTTGTGATAGACCATATCTTGTCTTAAATAAGGAACTTCAACAAACTTGAAAGAATTGAAAAATACAAAATACATTTTATGATTATAATAGAATTGAAATAGAAATTCAATAAGGAATATCCAAAATTTGGTTAAATGGTGTACAACCTTCTCAGATGAAGGGGATGGAGGTGGCAGGTGTTTGATTCAAACATTACAATGCCAATCAGAACACCTGTTTCTCACATTAGAGTAGCTGGGTTTCATTCTCAATTCCTGCCCCAGTTTTAGCTTTCTGCTAATGTGGACCCTGGGAGACAGCCATGATGGACATGATTTTTTGCATTTGTCACAAAATGTAGATTTAAAAATAAGGTATGATGAGATAAACAGCAGAAGAAATAAAACCTAGACATAACAGATCCTCTTTATCTCTGTTCCTCATCAATCTTCCAGCTAGTAATTCCAAAAATTGGAATTGAATGGCTTGAACAGCATTCTTGAGATGGGGGTGGAGGGGGGAAGAAGTAGAGACTGAGGTGAGCCTTTCTGGATTTTATCTCTATTCATTTTATTTATTTAACAGACAGAATTTCCCACTGGCTGCTCCATTGTCCAAATGCCTGCAACAGCCAAGGACTGAATCAAGCTGAAGTCAGGAGAGCTACTAACACTAACACTCTCCCATCCCATACGGGTGTTGACTCATGTCCTGACTGCTCCATTTACCATCCAGCTCTCTGTTGATTGCCTGGGAAAGCAGAGGAAAATGGCCCAAAGCCATAGGACCCTGCGCCCATGTGGGAGACCTGGAGGAAACTCCGGACTCCTGAATTCAGATCAGCTCAACTCCAGTCCCTATGGTCATTTGGGGAGTAAACCAGTAGATGAAAGATCTTTGTCTCTTCTCCTTGTAAATCAGCCTTTCCAGGAAAAAATAAATAAATCCTTCACGTGAGATATACAGATTTCGATAAATAGATTTAGATAAAATATAGATAATATTAGAATACTACTCAGCCGTAAAAGAGTGAAATCCTGGCTTTGTAACAAAATATATTCAACCAGAAACCATTAGGCTTGTGAAATAAACCAGCCCCAAAAAGACAGATATCATATGCTTCCCCCAATCTATGGTAACTAATACATAAAGTAAAAAAATATTACAATCTATAGGGGCTAGGTGAACATTTCAAGAACTGACAATTTATTACAGCTTTGGTCTATACTCTTGGAGAACAGTAGGGTTTTTTTTTCCTACCTTATATTTATAGAATTCATTATCTCATATTGTATTACTTCTATGATTAAGACATGAAATGAGGACCCTGTGTGGTAGCCTAGTGGCGAAAGGCCTCCCTTTGCACATGCTGGGATTCCATATGTGTGCTGGTTCATGTCCTGATGTCCCTGCTTCCCATCCAGCTCCCTGCTTGTGGCCTGGGAAAGCAGTCAAGGACGGCCCAAAGCCTTGGGACCCTGCACCCGCATGGGAGACATGGAAGAGGCTCCTGATTCCTGGCTTCGGACCGGTTCAGCTCTGGCCTCTTTGGCCACTTGGGGAGAGTATGATCAGACAGATTTTCCTCTCTGTCTCTGCTCCTCTCTGCATATCTAACTTTCCAATAAAAACAAATAAATCTTTTTTAAAGGTGAGCGAAATGAAGGTAAACCATGTTAAAATGTTAGGAAAGGAGGAAGCAAGGGAGGGATAAAGAGGGAAGGAGGGAAAAAGGGAAGGGAGGGGGGAGGGAGGGGGGAGGGAGTGGGGGAGGGAAGGAGGGAGGGAGTGGGGGAGGGAGGGGGGAGGGAGGGAGGGAGGGGGGAGGGAGGGAGGGAGGGAGGGAAGAAGGAGAAAGGGAGAAAAGTCACTGGGCAGGGGGCCAGGAGTATCACAGTGTCCTAAAACTGTATAGTGACACACAGAAAATTTGTTTATATGAACCAGATAATTAAAAGACAAAAATAAAGGAAAAAGCAACCTCTTTTACACATTTACATTTTAAGGTGATAGAACAGAGAATTTTCAAAACAGAGTACAGCTGTCTTCGATGTTTTCATACTGACACTTTTGCTTCTTTTGTTATTATTTTTGAACAAATCAGTTCTTAAATTTGAATGTAAAAATTCTTAAATTTTATCATATGTATCTGAGGTTTACATATAAGAGGGATAACTGGTAGAATTTTTTATATGATCTTGGCAGGCAGTTTGAAAAAATGTCCTTTATCTTTTAATCTGTTGCTAATTTTGTTTTTTCATATAATAATAATTGTATTTGTGATCAGGTTACACTTACATGATGATAAAATGTTTACTTTCAAGTATCTCGGAGTACCCTAAACAGACTGCATTAGAAATATACCTTTTTCTCCTTGCTCCAGTATAAGGTGGGTCAGGATTCTTGTCAATTTAACACTGTAACTGGACTATACTAATTTCCTCTTAATCCAAATTCAAAGGTTTAATAGCAATTGTCAATGTGCTTTGAAATATGTTCTAAGTACTATTGAATAATTACAGAAAATATGATTACCTATATCAATCAATTTTTAAAATTCCTAAATGAATAGATTTGTCACAATATCCAGACGTGGCCAAAAATATATATATATAACATTTTACCACATTATTTATATGCTGTAACATCCAAGAAAGCCACTTTTTTTTTTTAAAGATTTTATTATTTTTGGAAAGCCGGATATACAGAGAGGAGGAGAGACAGAGAGGAAGATCTTCCATCCGATGTTTCACTCCCCAAGTGAGCCGCAACGGGCCAGTGCGCGCCAATCCGATGCCGGGAACCTGGAACCTCTTCCGGGTCTCCCACGCAGGTGCAGGGTTCAAAGCTTTGGGCCGTCCTCGACTGCTTTCCCAGGCCACAAGCAGGGAGCTGGATGGGAAGTGGGACTGCCGGGATTAGAACCGGCGCCCATATGGGATCCCGGGGCTTTCAAGGCGAGGACTTTAGCCGCTAGGCCACGCCACCGGGCCCGAAAGCCACTTTTTTTTTACTCTTACATGTTATATTTACATATTTGTCTCAAATTTTCACAAGACACAGGGACAGCTGATTCAATATGATATTCCATTATAAGTATCTGAAACTATATTACATAACATTAGTTAAATATAAAACACATTTCTTTTAAGATTTGTATTATTATTGGAAAGCCGGATATACAGAGAGGAGGAGAGACAGAGAGGAAGATCTTCCATCCGATGTTTCACTCCCCAAGTGAGCTGCAATGGGCCGGTGCACGCCAATTCGATGCCGGGAACCAGGAACCTCTTGCAGGTCTCCCACGCGGATGTAGGGTCCCAAAGCTTTGGGCCGTCCTCAACTGCTTTCCCAGGCCACAAGCAGGGAGCTGGATGGGAAGTGGAGCCGCCGGGATTAGAACCGGCGCCCATATGGGATCCCGGCGCATTCAAGGCGAGGACTTTAGCCGCTAGGCGTCAGGCCCAAACACATTTCTATAAGTAAGTAGATCTAACTCACTCCTGTGAAAACTGGGGATACAGTAACAGGATTTGTAACATGGACTAAGGGTGAAGATGAACAGATACAGAGGACTTTCAGTGAAGAGTTTTGTCTCCTGTAACATTTACTAAGAGTAATTTTGAATTACGACAAGCCCATAAATTGGATCCCAAGTAGAACTATATTCTTAAGAATTCCGAAGAGGTGTATTGTTAGCTATACCAGTTTCTTTTCTAAGTAATATGGCTGATATTTTGCAATAGTAATGCCTGACCTTGTTCCTGGAAAAACTGACCTTTTCTGGGCTATTATGCACACTTATTTGCCTTCATAAGACATTCTGAAGTAAAGAATGCAGCATCATGTCACTCCATCTGACATCTAATGAGGCTTTTTTTGTCACCTTTTGGGTAGATTTCAAATCCTCATTATTGGGAGAGACCCTACAGGTTACTGGCTTTTTTTTTTTTAAATCTCATCTGCCTTACTATCCACCATGCATGGATATTGCTGAAATATATCACAATTCTTTGCATTTATCTAAAACAAGGATTCTTTTGTGTAGAGTGTGTGACAGGATATTGGGAGAAATTAACTAATCTACAATAAATATGGATACAAAAAAGCAAAACATTTGCCCACTCGCTCTCCCTTCAGCAGGTCCTCTCCTGATTCTCTGTGGTCATGTCACCCTGCTTTCCGTGATCACCTCGGTCCCAGACTAGGGTCTGAAATCATAACCTGAGTTGTTTTGTTGCTCTTTTTCCAGCAGGTTCCTCAATTACTCCATCAAGCATCCACACAATGCATGACATTTAATTGTCAAGCCAATAAATATAATACAACAGTTACCACTCATAGAGTGTTATTTCTGTGTTATCCATTTCATAAATGTTTTGAGCTTCATGCATGTATGTAGTTTCTGTCAAGGTCAGGAGATTTGATTATAACAAAAGCAGAGGTGATTTCTATTCTAGTGGACTACAAACTCTGATATTAAAGAGACACTGGAAAGTAATTGCATACATAATTATTACTTACAAAATACGCTCTGAAACAAAGGTGTAGGGTGACCTGGCAGCGTGTCACAGAGGGACTCATTTGTCTGAGAATTTTCTGGCAGAAGTAACATTCAAAAAAATGTTAGCTGTTCAAATTGTGACTCGAAGAAGGATACAAGTGAATGAAAGTAGAAAGAAGAGGAGAAAGCCCAGGGACCAAAGTCCCTAGAGGTTGATTTAGGTCCCTGATTGAAAATGCAAAGACAGAACTTGACATGTGGTCAGAGGAAATGTTTTGTCACTCAGTTGCCATGTTGCTTGGGGTACTTCACATCTAATTCTCAGTAAACTCATCTATAGAATGGTGGTACTAAAGGCTCTGTAATTTCACATGGCTGTAAACTCTTAAGAACGTAAAATAGTGGCTGGCACAGAAAAGAGTTCCTGTAACTTGTAGCGGTTTCAGTCATAATTTCTGCCGAGTATTTTTACAACCATTAGGACTATGATATTTAAAAGGTAGGCATTTAGCTTCTACTTTTCTGTTTTCCATTGGTACTAGCCTTCCATGCATAATATTCTTCAGGTTGCAAGTAGGTCATGCCAAAATCTATGTCTCCTTACCTTTGAGAAGGTGGTAGATTATTTTAAACTGGAAGTAGGACCAAAATGATGACACAAGTAGAAGTGATTTATAGAAAAGAAGTAATTTATAGAAAAAATTATTTTGTATTCTTTCCTAGAGAAATACAAAGCATAACTCATCAGAAGCCTATATGCGCAAGATACTTTGAGTCTCTAATATTGGAGATTCTCTGTGAAGAGAAGATAGTATGGGGAACATCTACAATTTATAATTTTAATGTAATTAAGCTGATAATACAAATCAAGGAATGCAAATTAGTTGCTAAACAGGTAATCTGGAATACTGAAAAGACTTGAGAAATGCCAATTGATTTTTTAATAGCAGGAGATAAATCGAAGAGATTGATGGTTCCCTATCTAATTATCAACTTTTTAAAAATCTCAGTACTAACAAGACTAAATAACTTATTTACTCGCCCATGGATCAAGCTTCTGAAAGATCACATGACAAAGGCAACATCTCAAGTAGTCTCTAGCATATAAATAAGGCAACAAAAACATTACTAGTTTTATAAGGCAAATATATCCCCGTTATGTCACCTCAGCAGTGGCATTCATCTTTCAGCTTTGTGTAAAGAATTCCAAATTGCTTTTTGAGTGACTGGCCATTTCACAAGGATTTCAGAAAGGTAAAGCCTTTCATTTCTAGCTGCCCAGACTGAATCAGCAGTGCCTGAAATTTACTGTCACTTAAAAGCCAAGTGTTGACCTATGTGAAATGAAAGGTTAAGGAATATAATGCCAGATAAACTGGGTTTTTTTTTTAAGATTTATTTATTTTTAACAGAAAGTCAGATATACAGAGACAGGAAGAGAAACAGAGAAGATCTTCTATCCATTGATTCACTCCCCAAGCTACCGCAACAGCAAGAGCTGAGCCAACCAGAAGCCAGCACCCAGGAGTCTCTTCCAGGTCTCCCACATGAGTGCAAGATCCCACAATTAAAAGGCCAAATATAAGAGTTATGAGAGTTCCAGAACAACGCTCACCCACTCTAGTTTTGTTTGCAACAGTAGGAACAATCAGCCCAGTCTGGCTTTTCCCTGATCTAGTCCACATGAGGCACACAGGTGTTGTAGCCCTGCCTAGTCTGGTCTGCTCCCATCCCAGCTCACGCTCTCCAGTGGGAGTAGCTGTCCAGCAAGGGAACCACCAGTGAGAGTCAGGGCAGGATGTGGGCCATGTTAGGTTGGGCCATGATGCTAACCAGCTCACAAGAGAACTGGGTCTGGGAGGAAATTCTATGGGGGATCATTGGCTCACCCCGTGGGACTGCCATATCAGCTGCTTTGTTCAAGGGCTGGGGGTGGTGATGGGCTGAACTAGGCGTCACCATGAAACTTGCCAGCATTCATGATTACTAGGATTGGGAATAGGCCAGGCCTGTTCAGGCTGCCATACCTGCAGGCACACCCCAAAATTGGGTGTAGTGTGGGCTGGACTGCAACATCCTGCAGCACAGGCAAAGGCCAGATGGTAGGTCAGACTGTGCCAGGTAACAACCTAGCGCCTACTGACACTTGTGATATCTGAGTCTGGGAATGGGCTTGGTTGGGGAGTTTGGGGAACTCCCTTGGTGGGCTACTGCTTCCACTGGTGAGCATCTGAGTCAAGGGTGGGTGTTGGTCAAGCCAGGTAGGGCTGCTTCACTTGTCAACAGGTGTTGGGGTTGGCTCTGTGGGGGAACAGACCAACCAGGCCAGGCCAGGCCTGCCATAACACAATAGCCAGGATGTGCTTCGGGCTAGACTAGACTAGGCTATCACACATACTAGTTCACATGAAATCCAGGTATGGGGGCAGGCTAGGTAGGGCTAGGCTGCAGCACCCGCCAGAAACAGTTATGCTGGGCTGGGTCAGAGCAACCACCTACACATATAAGATCTGTGGCTGGAAGCAAGGCTAGTCGGGGAACTAAAGCGATGCCCCTGCTGGGTTTCAGTTCCCACTGAGGAGCTCAAAGACTTGAATGAGGGGTGGCAAACTGGCTGGACAAGATTGTAGTATACCTTGATATTGGTGAGGACTGGCTGTGTAATGTTCCAGATGGGCTAGGCTCCAGCACCCACTGGGACTCAGGCAAGGCCACTCACTGTTCCTGCCACAACAGGAGATTGCCCAGGTCAGGCTGTGTCAAGTACCCATTGGTGTGCATAAGATATGTGACTGGGAGGTGACCTGGTATTAGGAGCTTGGGGAACTCCTTTGTCAGGATGCAAACCTTTGGTGAGTGCAAGAACAAGACAAAATTGGGTTACAGTACCTGCCAGCATTCCTGTGGGTCAGATCTGGGGGCAGGCCAGGCTGGGCCAGTTCATAGCATCCACCGGCAGATTTGAGAACCAGGATAGGCCTGGTTGGGCCACAACACCAGCCAGTTCACATTAGGGCTGGGACTGGGGGCCTGCCTGGGCTGGGTAAGGCTGCAGCACCTACTGGCATGAACTGGAAATAGGATCAGGCTGGGTCAAGCCAGGTTGCAGCACCTATTGGTAAATGCCAAGGTGAGCCGGGCCATGCCAGACTGGGTTGCAGCACCCACCAGCACACATGAGACCCAGTTTGGTAAACATGAGAGCTGGGGGACAAACAAGGCTGGGCATGGATTCAAAGCCCATTGTCCTGCACATGAGCTTGGTTACAGGGAGAGCCAGTCTGGGCTAAGTAATTATATCCACTGGTGCTTGCATGAGCCAAAGTAAAGTACAGGCTGGTTGTGCTTTGCCACAGCATCAGCTAGCAGATGCTGGGACTGGGGTAATCCTGTCAGGCTAGACTGTAGAATCACCTGGAAAGTGCAAGATCTGTGGTTGGGAGTTTGCCAGGTAGGGAAATTATGGATACCTGTCTAATGGGCTGTAGCTCCCACTGGTGAACATGAGAACCAGGTCTGGGCCAGACCTGACTGGACTGGCAGTGGCACTCAATCCCATGAATATGGGGTGGGCAGTGTGGTTGGTTGGACTAAGACGGGTTGCAGCACCCATTAGTATATACTAAATCTGAACAAGGTACAGGACAGACTGGAACAGTCTGCTACACATACTGGCATTCATAGGAACCAGGGCTGGGGGTGGATTGGATGGGGGTTATTGAGATCACTCCAACTAGACTGCAGTTCCCTTTGGTGTATGTGAGGTCCAAGTGTGTGGTGGACAGGGTTAGGCCGGACTACAGCATCCATTGATTTGCATATGTGATGGGGCTGGGGATATACTGACCAGGTGACTGTAACCACTGATGTGGATGTAGGCTGATGTGGGTGACTGATTGAGCCCATACTGGCCAGCACATACAGGAGTCAATTGTGGGGTCACATCTGGTATGCTTGTTTATGGACCTGCCAAACTCAACCCCTAGTCTCAGAACTCCAACCATGGTGAAAAATCACAGAACCTGTGGACTGACCACGGAGTGCAGGTGTCAGAATGGACCTCCTTGGTTGCTGAGACCTGTGTAGTTGACAGCATGCCCAGATACTCATGGGAAACATGACAACCAGTTCAGTATCATACAGGGTAGAAGAAACTGGACAGCTCCCCTGGCTCAGCTTTGACAGTGAGTGTCTGGGCAAAAGGAGACTCTAAGGTGGACTGTGCAGCCAATGGACCTTGAAAGGATTTCCTCAACCTTGGAGCATTGAAATCAACAGCATCTCAAAACTATCATAGCCACTTAAGCAGTATCCTTGGAACATACTTAACACAGGGGACCCAGGGATGACATCAGGTGGCCATCCCCCATTCCCAGGTACCATTGCAGTTTTGCTTCTGGAAGTAATACTCTCCATTTCTTTTTCCACTTTCCCCAGATGCAGGAATAAAAAAAGAGATTGGGGGCAATTGTCTCATCCACTTTCCCTCATCCCTCAACCGCCCCGCCCTAATTGGTGGTCCACGTAGGCAGGCATTCCTCTCACTTATGTAAGCATCATGAAAAATAAATTATTTTTTACAAAACCTATGAGATTAGCATTGTCAATACAAATATTCTACATACAAGCAGAATTAGTATATTGCCCAGAGTCACTTTATAGTAGATGATGGAGAAAGCATTCAAAAGAAAGCAGTCAACTCCACAACCCTGCAGTCTTCACAGTAGTTCAATATATTGACTATGATCTGGAGGATTGAATACCTCTTTCGGCAAAACAATGACTCAAAGAACAAGGGAGAGGTTACAACAAAGCCATTCCTAAATAGAAGTTATGGATACATGAGGACTTTCAACAGTATCTTTCTAAGAAAAGTGATTCTGGTTTCCTTCCAGTACTGAGCTCTGTAAAAGCAACCATCATACTCCAGAAGCTGGCAATGACTTAGACTATTCTACTTCACAGAAAACCCTCCACACATGGAAAACACTGTGTTATTCTGACCTCTCACTCTTGTTCTCCACTAATCCAGCCACAAGTAATTCTGAAGCTTCTGATGTCAATATGCTGCAAAGTCTGATAAGCTGTGCTGCAGGCAGCTGCTGGATCTCCCATCCTCAGCCTGATTCACACAGGCAGTAAACCCTGACCAGGTCCATCCCACCACGGAAACTGTCTCTGACGTAGCCAAAAGTCTCTTTATACTTCATGTGTCCCTCTGAACCATCTCTATCCCAGTCTAGGATAAAAAGTTCTCTGGATTTTTAAATTATTTTTTCTTATTTTCCATGATACATGGTTATAGGTTTGTGGACAGCTACAAAATGGGTAAATAATAAATTCCTCAGCAAGTTAGACCATGCCCAGGAATAAATTCATATACCTGATCATTTTACATTGCATTCCTCCCACCCAGTGTTACTTTTAAATTGCTCTAAATTAGGAATGTGTCTAATTTTCACCCCTTATGGGTACTGATTAGTGCACCTCAGCAAGACTTAAAAGTTGATAATCTCACAATTAGAAAGGATTATTTGTGTGTTCTAGTCCTTCTATTTACAAAAGCTTAAACATCTACTACAGAAGTACCTGTAACAGGAAACTCACCCCCTCTGTACTAATTCATCAAATTTCTGAATTTCTCTGGCTACCAGAACACTTTAAAAAGAAGTTGCAACATGAGAACTTACACCTACTAGTTAAATTCCACCCCTCAAGGTCATAGGAGTCAGTCACTCAACTGATGATCCTCTAACCATCCAAAAACAAGTGTCACATCCCACAATGGTTTCCTTTTCTCAAGTCATGCTACTCATGAAATTGCATTGTCCTGGGGAACAATTTAAAGTGCCTTCATTAACCTGGTCCTTTTCTTGTAAACATGCTGAGTGAGACTGGTCCTATTCCTCATAAAACATAATTGCCATTACGTGGTAAGTTGAACATGATCCGTAAGACTTCCACTTGCAACTTAAGTACACGTTTGCTCTGTTGTTAACCACAGAGTATTTATGGCACCCACCACTAATTAAAACTATTTGCACACTTATACACACACATACACTCACACAGTGAATGCAGAAGATTTGATATTTCTTTTTTCTATACTTCTAACATTTTTACCCAAGTACAATATTTGATATTGACCTTTAAAATATTTAGTCATCCACCCTGCACAAACTTCTTTAGGTCCAAATTGAGCATCTTTCTTTATTCCCTGGTACCAAAACTTTTTTAAATGTCACTTAAGAAGCACTTTGGGTTGCATTTACTTTCACAAATAGATAAAATGTCTTTGTTATAAAATATTTATTCCTCTTGTCCTTTTCTCTTTCAAAGAGGTCATTACATATGGTAGGATAGACTAGCTTCAAATACACTGTAATACAGTTTTGATACCTGTGGATGTTAATAACACATACTGTACTTGTCTTTGCAATTTCCAACTGCAATGAGTCACCACATCATTCCCCTCCTCATCATCATCAATATGAACTTCATTCAGACAATAAATTTATAGGTATGCATTTATATAAATACAGGTAAAGATAGATACATTTATATTGATTGATAGATATGGCCTTAGCAATCGATCAATAGATAGATATCTTGAACAACATATCAATTAGTAAATAGAATAATCTCCACCTATTAACAAAATTAGCACTGTTATTTATTTTATTTTGCATGTACCATACAGTGGCAATGACAATGCCATGCACACCTTAAAGGAGACGTATCTGAAGCAACATTCTAGGTAAGGCTCTGGAAGTGGTCTTCGGATGAATGTTTAAAAACTAGCATTGATGTCCTGGGCTATGTGTCCATTCAGTGGTATCTAATTCAGGCGTGAGTACCTCGACATATGGGAGGATTGCTTGATCCATCCTGGTGCCATATATATCAATTTAAAACCACTAAGAACCTAAATAACATTAGTTCTATCCTGTCCTACAAACTATAAATTGTTTATATTTATACCTAGGATTCTACTGTATTTAATTGCAACTGTAGTTCACATCTAAGGCTTCTAACGTACAATGGCAAATTTTATTTTTGTTAGGCAGCAGAGCACTTTCTTTTTTATTTAGTTACATAAAATTAGTAGTGAACATATTTCCTGTGTTTCATGATACAGATTAAGAAACATAGAGGTTCCTCCCTCTCCCCTTCCTCTTCTGCTGCTCTGTCTCGATTCTCTCTATTTTTTTCCCAAAATTATTACAGTAGCATATTTTCCTTTGCTTTAGAATCACAGGTTTAACATTGCAATAAGACATTATGACATACCAAATAGAGGGAAAAGAAAAAGAGGTGAAAATTCTACTATTACCCAACATTGAAGACTTAGTGTAAACATTTAATTACATCCCAGGACAGTGATCTTGCCTTTTAGGTGCCCCTTGTGTTATTAGTTATCACAAACCATGGAAAACATATGATCTTTGACGTTTTAGTTTATTTCACTAACCATAATGGTTTCCAACTGAATTCATTTAGTTGCAAAAGACAAGATTTCATTCTTTTTATGGCTGAGTAGTATTCTATAGCGTATATACACCATAATTTTTTATGCAATCATCGGTTGAAGCGCATCTGGGCTGCTCTCATATTTTAGCTGTGAGCAGCACCTATCTTTTGCCTGCTTCATGAAACATGTTACATGGTCAAATAATACTTCACGTTCCTCTTAGATATTTCAGTTACTCATTAAATTTGATATCTGTTCAACAGCATAAACACAGTATTTCCTAATTCATTTAACCAAGTAACGTTTCAAATCTCAAAGCCAGCTGCCATTCGCATTGCAGAACACTTTGGGGAAAGCGTTTGTCTCCTGACATTTTATCCACCTATACTGAAACTGTCACTCAGAGCTGTCTACCATATGTTTAATCCATGCTCCACTGAGTGAAGTAATACTTGCAACTGAAGAAAGTTCCCTGATCCTAAAGAACCCCCAGAAGAAACCACATATAAACAGAGAAGGTGTTGCCACCTTAGGAACGTGGCAAAGTACGTAAAGAAAATAATATGCTAAGTTGGATGTTTCATAGTTTTGGCAATGAATATTTTTAAGTTTGTTGAACAATTTTGTAACACCCAGAGAAACTCACAAAGAACGTTACAGCAAAGAAGTCTCCAAATGTCACCTGAAGGTCCCCCAGCAAGCACTATAAAAACCAGGGACCCACTGAAATGGCAGTTTGTTTAGGTAATCATTTAGCCAGGTTAATTAGTGCCTTCTTGGGTGAGGGACCCATTGCCTTTCCCTACTCTGTCTGAAACAAAAAGAGAAAGGAAAGCAGAATCTGAGTTCAAGTTCGACTAAACATTCCTGAAGTGTGTTTAATGGAGAACACTGTTTCAAAGAGGAGTAAGCTGATAAATCTAAAACACTTTTATTCAAGACTGAGAACTTCTGTTGTTTTTAGATTTTGGTTGTTAGTATTATTCTCCATGACACAGTTTTATAGGTGTAAGAATCCCCTTCTCTCCCCTCTCTTCGTATTTTCCCCTCCCATCATTTCCCTCCACGGTTCACAGTAATTTCGGCATTTGTTAATAGTGGTTGAAAGAGTAATGAGCAGAGCTTAAGCTGAACAATGTGCTAGGAGAAAATCTCAGTCAGAGTTTTCTTCCATCTTTGCGGATGTTTCTCCCCGAAGCTTTAAGAAAAGAGAAATTTAGAAACCAAAGGTTTTGGTGACTTTTTCAGGAGGTTCAGAGCAAGGGAAAATCACCTAAGTTTAAATAAAGGGAAGACCTGCAAAGGAAACGTGAATTAGAATTGCAATAGAACACACATTCCGTCCCCACATAAAGTTCTTGATGGGTTAATTCCACACGAAACATGACTCAGAATACTTGAGGTAGAGCATATGAAAGTAAAATTCATGAAATAACTGCCTTTCAAGAAAGGATCCTTCCCTTTGAGAATAACAAGAATTAGAGGTGAACTGTGAAAAAGACTCTTCAGAGTTCTTTCAGATTTCACCATGCAGCAAACCAAATAGAATCAAATATTTAATGAAAACTCAGTCTAAATCCAACCAATGCAAGCAGAAAAATGCCAAGATGGTTTTTAAATGTAATCCTTAACCCTAGGTCACTCACCCAGGGATATTGCTAATGGTGTGACAAGTGAGGCAGAGGAAGAACTAAATTCTGCAGCAACTTAAAGTTTATGAATACTTAAAGCTACACTAATGTGTCAACTACATTTTAGCCCAATAAAATGCACTGGTTGCAAAAAGGTTTTCAAGTGACTAATGCACTGAGTGGATAGAGAGAAAGGAAGCGTGGGATTGATGCAGCAAAGCACCAGTATAAGAAGAACTGGCTTTTTTGTGTTGTGCTTTTGCCACAAACAAAAACAAGCATAAAGCCTCATATACCAGCCAATAATTCAATAGGAAGAAGGAAAGGAGAGAGAAGTCATTACTAATGGCCCTTTTGTAAAACTCTCGCATGATTTCTCTTCATGGATTAATGAAACAATCTCTTCCAAGAGACCCATTGCCAACACTCCAGCCCACCGCAATTCATCTTTCTGCCACAGCCAGTGCAATCTTACAGACCTGATCATAATCAGTTCCTTGCATAAAGACCTGCATTAGCTTCCCGCTGCCTAGGAGGAAAATATCAATTTACTGGTTTAGCATTAAAGTCTCGCGTTGTTCCTGATGTCCAGCCCCATCATATGACATGCCTCCTCCATCCCCACCAACATAATCCAAGGTTCCACGCAAGGTGCACTTCTTTGTTTATGTCTTATATCTGAGCCTTTACATCAGCTTTTCTCTCTTTTCCCATTGTGCTCCCTCTGATCCAGCCTCTGCGAAATTACTGATAATCAAAATTCTGCCTAAGTATCATCTTTTCTAGGGAGCAATTCTTGGTTCTCCTGAGTCAAACTAATTGCTTCGTTCCTGGTGGTCTCCGAGCACTCTTATCCTAAAGAATAAATAATAACAGATGAAAATCATTAAGCACTTTCTGTACGCAAAGCACAATTACAAACACTTTTTACTCATTTAATTTAAACCTCTTTTAATCATCACAACCCCATGAGGCTGATCACTAGTATTATTATCCCCATTTTTCAAATGAAAAAAACTGAGGCACAAAGAGGCTGAAAGCCTTATACAAAGTCACTTTAGACAGTTAGTGGCAGACACAGGGTTCCTAAACAGGAGGTCTGGCTCTACAACATCCACTGTTCACTGAATCACCTGCCTTGTGTCAGCCTGTCCCCCAGACAGGCTGGGAGGGCATCCTAGGTCAGTCAAAGGGAAAAGCAGGAGTCAACTAAGGGAACTTCTCAACAAAAAAAATCTCCGGAAGCCTCAGGATCAAGACAACAGGGAGGGCATGCACTGAAGGGATGTGAGTGAAGTGAACCAAAGAGGTGGAACTTTACAAGTCTCTAAATCAAAGAACAACTGCAGGTGTCAGAAGCTGAGTTCTGAAATCAAGGATAAAAAGACCCAGAGTCCTTGCTGGTTCCAGAAACAGGGGAATTTCTTATTCTCCTCTGTCCCTTTAGCCAAGTTCAGAAAAATTCTCTTTCTTTGAAGAGACATAAATAAATCTAGCGATTACTGGCTTCAAGTTCTCAGCACACAGCTGGGCTCTCCCTGGCAGAGCTGTTTCACTCCTCAACCACAGAAAAGAGGAGGCCAAAATGAGGAGCTCTTAGCTCAGATGAACACGCTCCCCACCCAGCTGAATAGCACAGCAGAGCACGATAAAGCAGCACTGACTGAATTCTATGTGAAGCTTACTTTTCATTGGCTTATAATTTGTTTTTCATTTCAGGTCATAGCACCCTGAAGTTGCCTCAACACTAATTATCTCTCCCCCAATTCCCTCATCTCTGCAAGGTTTTTTTTTTTAAGATTTGTTTCTTTTTATTGGAAAATCAGATATACACAGAGGAGGAGAGACAGAGAGGAAGATCTTCCATCCGATGATTCACTCCCCAAGTGACTGCATCAGCTGGAGCTGAGCCAATCTGATGCCAGGAGCCAGGAGCCCCCTCCAGGACTCCTACACGGGTACAGGGTCCCAAGGCTTTCGGCCGTCCTCAACTGCTTTCCCAGGCCACAAGCAGGGAGCTGGATGGGAAGTAAGGCCACAGGATTAGAACCGGTGCCCATATGGGATACCGGCACATGCAAGGCAAGGACTTTAGTTGTTAGGCTGCTGCATCAGGCCCTGCAAGGTTGTTTTTGTCTACAGAAATTTAAAGGAGCAAGAGCAAATTTTTCAGGACCCTGCTCAGCTGTCTTCATCATGAAGCTCTCCTTTGTCAATATTAGTGAGGTCTCTCCTCCAATTCCTACTACACCTCATTTGCATGAATTAAAGTCCCAGTTGGTGATTATATGTATTAACCAAAGCTACTAAACCAAGACAACCATTAATAACTGCATTTCCTTCTCTTGAAGCTTTGCTCTGTGCTTAGGTGTATATCACGCCACTCAATGCCATACAGAAGTGTTGCTCTGGATCCCCTTTGTACAAATGAAAAATCTAAGACACATAATATTAACAAACTCACTACCAAGTACTGCCAAGAATAACCATGAAGAGACTCCAGACTGGCCTGGGCCAGACAGAGGTGCCAACCAAATACTTTGTGTGCCATCCATTATTCCCAGCTCTGTGCGATTCAGCTATCAAGTTGCCAATGGGCTTTACACAGAACAAAGTATAGGCAATGGAAAATGATGGTGGTCCCCTCTGAGGGGAATTATTTAAGAGTGGTAACCTGGAAGCTGTGAGTTGAAAAGACACAGTCTCGAAGCAGAGAGCTGGAATCCATGGGCACCATGAAGAGGAGAGATGGTATGAGAAATCATGGGACTCAGACTTTCCAAACACAGGAAGTAAGCATTTGCTGTGTGGTTTCTCACATACTCCAGAGATTTTCTAATTTTGCTATTGTTGTTGTCATACCATATTCTTTTTTGTTTGTTATTTTATTAATATTATCATCATTTTATGATACAGTTCCATAGGTCCTAAGAATTCCCCTAGCCCATCCCCGAATCCTCCCCTCACACTAGGTTCTCTCATATCATTACAATAGCATAGTTCTTCATAAACAGTCATAAGTCCACCACTGCAGGCATGGACAATAGCAGACAGTCCAGCATCCTATCGTCATGACACATCCAACAGTTTCACTGGGAATCCGTCATCAATTCAGAAGTGGAGATGCACACTGCACCTTATCCTCACATCTGGACATGTCAGTATCCACTACACAGTCACTAAAATCCCCCCAAGGGAAAGGCCACAACAAAATCAACAACAGAAAGAAAAACAAAAATTTACAATGCCATGAAGTGAAACAACATGCCACTGCATATGATAGTCTCGCTTACACTGTATAGTCCCTTAAATGAAGAGCCACAAAAACAACAGAAAGAAGAAAAAATAAATGTATGACACCATAAAGTTAAATAACATTCTACTGAACGACTGATTTGTCTCTGAAAAAAATGAAAAAGAAAATCAAGAACATTCTTGAAAAAAATGATGCTCCTGTCTTACCTACGAGTCAGTGAAGAATTTAATAAGAAAGAAAAGACTGTTTTGAAGAAATGAAACTAAAACAAAAACATCTAAATCCATGAGATATAGTTTCCACTGATCTTTGTTGGTGAGATATGTATGCTGTAGGCTATAAGTAGATGGGCTTCATTTTTTTAATCCAGTCTGCTAATCTATGTTTGATTGATGAGTTTAAGCCATTTACATTCAGGGTTGACATAAATGGGTGGTAATTTCGTCCTGTCATTTAGCAATGGGTTGTTGATTGATTTAGTCTTCTGATGCTATTTTACTGGGATGTTTTTTACATTTTCTCTGCTTCGTTACTTTTCTCTGTCAGGAGAACAACTTTTAAGTATAATTTGTAAGGCAGGTTTGGAAGAGGCATATTCTTTTTAACTTTTCTTTATTGTGAAATATTTTTGTTTCAGTTTCAAAGACAAAGGAAAGCTTTGCTGGGTTCATTATCCTGACAAGTTTTTGCTTTTAGCATCTGAAACATGTTGCTCCATTCTTTTCTGGTCTGTAGAGTTTTCTGTGAGAGGTCTCCTTTAAATTTAATTGGCATTCCTTTATATGTCAATTGATTTTTTTTCACGTGCACATTTAAGGATCTTTTTCTTACATTTGATCGAACATAGCTTGATTATCATGTGTTGTGGTGAAGATCGCTTTTGGTCAATCCTGTTGTGAGTTCTGGGTTGTTTCCCAATTCTTTCTCTAAATTAGGGAAATTTTCCTTTATTATTTCATTGAACACATGTGTGAACCCAGTTTCTCTTTCTGCACCTTCGGGAATTCCCATAACTCTTATATTTGGCCTTTTAATAGTGTCTTCCAATTCTTGAATACTTTTTTAAGCCTGATCTAGCTCTTTTTCCAGCTTTTTGATTGTTTCCCATTGTGACAAGAAATATCTTTCAATTCTGAGATTCTTTCTTCTGCCTCCTTCATTCTATTATTGAGACTTTGACTGAATGTTTAATTTGCTCTATTGTATCCTTCATTTCCAATAATTCAGCTTGATTTTGTTTCAGTGTTACTATTTCCTGTGTGACAACTTCCTCAAATTCCTGCATGTGCTTCTCGTTATTGATAAATTTTATAACAAGCATTTTGAATTCTGTATCCCTCATTTTCTTGATATATTCCTCAGTTAACTCTGAGGTTGGTAAAAGGTTTTGCCTCTTTGCAGGAAATCTTCAGTAATATTCCTTGTGCCTTTGTCTTTTCTTTTGCTCTTGATCATTGTACTTCTGATTAGCAGATTCTTCTCCTTAGGGTAGGTTTCCAACCTTGTCACCCACAGGCCTGCAATTTGATTCTACTTATTGTGGTTAGTTCATGGTTTGTGTTTGCAATCACTTGGTTCCACTCGCTCCAGTTAATTTCAGATCTGGGCTCTTAAGTAAGACTTTCACCATAGTCTGCATCCCCAGCTCCTGACTCTACTCTACCTCCTGTGATTTCGTGCTGTTGTTACACTGTCTGTATCTGTCATACCATATTCTTCAGATTATCCTGATAATACAGTTTCAGAGCCTATGTTCTCAACCCTAAAATTCAAACTTTCCCAATTTTGCTTTTAGAATACTTATCCAAAGCAAGCCTAAGGAAAGAGATAAGGAAATATTTACATCAATTGCTACTATATTCTTCAGCAGGGGAATAGGAATAAAATGTTTGTGAAGCAGCCAGTTGGAAACTTAGTGGACATCTCAACAAAAATAGCATTGTGAAGAATTCTGGCTAGGATCAAGAGAAGTGTGTAGAACGCAATATGCCATGGCATTACTCTACTCCAGCAATGTCTCTCTTGTTGCCACCCACATTAAATTCACTTCCACTCAACTTTAATACATTTACAGCTGGTGCTTGCCAAATCGGTTAAGATGCAGCTAGTGACACCCACATTCAATATGGGAGTGCATGGGCTCATGTTCCATCTCCAATTGCGATTCATATTTCCTGCTAGTGCACACCTTGGGAGACAGCAGGACCAGCCACCCACAAGGGAGACCCTGAATGAGTTCATGTTCCTGGCTTCAGCCTGGTTCAACACTGACTATTGCAAGCATCTGAGGGATGAACCAAAAAATGGAAGAATCTCTCCCTCGTTCTTGCTCTCTTTTGCTCTCATAAAGGATGACTTTCAAATGCAATTTTAAAACATTAAAATGACTAAATCTTTGGTACATTAAAATTCTCATACACTAGAATACAAAATTCAATGACAAAGAAAGCTTCAGTAGATCCACAGAGTGACCTTTGGAAGCAGTACAAACTATCTCTTTCAGTGAGTTTTCACTTACTTGGGGTTGAATTTTCTTTGAGTCAAATTAAAGATAATCATAAAGGGTGGGTATTTGGCACAGCAATTAACATGCCTGTCACCTGGAACCCACATTCTGTAACACTCCCCGAGTTCCACCTGTGGTCCAGCTCTGATTCCAACTCTCTGCTGATTGATACCTGACTCAAGTATTGGGGTCCTTGCCACCCACATATGAGATCTGGATTGTGTGCTAGGATCCTAGCTTCAGCCTGACCTAGCCCTGAATGTTGAGGGCACTTAGGAAGTGAACCAGCAGATGGGAAATAAGATATCGCTCTCTCTTTCTCTCTCTCTCTTTTTCAAATAAATAAAAACAAATAAATACATTTAAATTTAAGCATCCTCCCTCTCACAATTTTTCCAATGTCTTTAAAAACACAACAGAGGGCCCAGCATGGTGGTCTAGAGGCTAAGGTCTTCGCCTTGAACATGCTGGGATCCCATATGGACATCGGTTCTAATTCTAGCGGCCCTGCTTCCCATCCAGCTCCTTGCTTGTGGCCTGGGAAGGCAGTTGAGGATGGCCTAAGGCCTTGGAACCCTGCACCCGTGTAGGAGACCTGGAAGAGGCTCCCGGCTTTGGATTTGGATCAGCACAGCTCTGTCCATTGGAGTCACTCGGGGAGTGACTCATCAGATGGAAGATCTTCTTCTCTGTCTCTCCTCCTCTCTGTATATCTGACTTTGCAGTAAAGCTAAATAGATCCTTTTTTAAAAAGCACAACAGATATACTTTCCTTTCAGTAAAACTAAACTTGAAAATATTAAATATGCTAATCTGCAGATCTTCTTCCCCAAAACTTCCCTCTGACAATTATATTATTCACACAAATACAAACATAAAGATCATTCCATAACAACATTATTTATGATAGTGAAAACCTGGAAATAATCAAAATATTCATTAATACAAGACTGGTTATATCAATCATGGTAGTTCCTACCAAGGAATGTTTTATACTCTTTAAAGTGATTTTATAACTCTAGACTTGCTAGTATACAAATATGTCATGTGTGTTAGTTAAAATTTAAATTATGAAAATAACTGGGTGGGATATGATCCTATTTATGTAAAAGCTCCCATGTTTATTCGTATGTCTGGTTTGTTTCTCAGGAGAGAAGCCTTAAAGGATAAATATTCTAAAGCATTAACACAGTTCTTTATTTTTATGGGATATATTTGTTGCTTAGACTTTCCTAAACTACATCAGTTTTTTAACTCTCCACAGAGTATATTTATAATCATAAAAGCAACAAATTCTATCTGGAGAAAATATTCAGGTTTCATCTAGTTATCACTGTCAACTATTTAGAAATGTATTTTATTAAAAGTAAAAGAGACATTAATGTTCACCATTTTTGTACTAAAAGCCATTGTTGTTACACAATGAGATGGACATAGCTCTCCAAAATCATGCAGATGTTTAAACTCTGAAGTCTTATTTTATTGGTGGATAGATTAAGAGTGGAGACTTGGGCACAGTATGGTAGCCTAGTGGCTAGAGTCATCATCTTGAATGTGCCGGGATCCCATATGGGCACCAATTCTAATCACGAAAGCCCCAATTCCCATCCAGCTTCTTGCTTGTGGCCTGGGAAAGCAGTCAAGGACAGCCCAAAAATTTGGTATCTTATACCCATGTGGGAGACCCAGAAGAGGGTCCTGGCTTCAACTCAGCTCAGCTCCAGCCATTGTTGCCACTTGAGTTGTGAATCATCAGATAGAAGATCTTTTTCTCTGTCTCTCCTCCTCTATGTGTATCTGACTTTGCAATAAAACAAATAAATCTTTTAAAGAAAAAGTTAATTCTTTGACTAGTGTTCACATTTAAATGTGAAGATAGATCTGCAAAGAGGGAAAAGATAGAACCACTTCAGCAAATCTTCACGTTATTTAACTGCTCAATGCAACACAACCACAATTCTAAAATCGACCAAGGTTTCCTCTCTGCTCAGATCTCCAGTGCTTGTGGGCAGATACTACGGCTTCATTAAGGAACCTGGCTGTCAAATGAAGATGAAGCAATGAAGCCCTAAATTGTTGTCTGTCCACACCCCAACACAGACAAGATACTGTGAATAAGTTTTCCATGGTTTAAGTCTTACTACCTATTAAGTAGAAGAGTTGGCAAAAAACAAATTTAATAAAAGGCAGATTCAAAATACACTATCAAGTCTCCCATTAGGAAAGGTGAACACACAGGGTGGAATTGGATGCCTAGGACACGAAGAGTGGGAGGGTGCAAGTAAGCAGGAAGTGGATGGCTTCAAACTTTTTCACAAATGTCTAGGGGATTACGCAGAAAAGGTATGAAATGGATACAAATCATGGCAGTGAATATTCTGTTGACTAAGCATTGACAATCGGCACAGCGGTTATATGGCTACCTGAGAGAGACACAACTTCCTAACATACCTTAGTAGACAGCAGAAGATGGCTCAGTTATCTTGGTCCCTGCCTCCCACATACAGGACCTGGATGGAGCTACTAGCTCCTAGTTTTAGCCTGGTCCAGAACTGGGTGAGAATTCATTTACACGACTCCACCTAAAATAACATGGCCAATAGTAGTTGAAGAAGTAATAGATATAAAGATAAATATGCATGTGCATATATTCTTCTATAGGAACTGTATAACAGAGACTATCATAGCAAGAAGTGAAGTTACATAGCAGTACACATCTCTACTCATGAATAAAAGATGGACTCCCCATGAAATTCTTAAACATATATTGACAATAAGATGCTGAATTTTCTACCACAGTCTATACCCTAGAACGACAGGACACATGTAACAGAATAATGGACTTGTGACTGTTTTTGAAGGACTAAGCTATTATCATAACATAAGGGAAGTCAGTGGTGGGAGGGCAGTAAGGGATGGGGGGATGCATAAGCTTAAGGAACTGTGTCATTCATAGATAGATAGATAGATAGATAGATAGATAGATAGATAGATAGATAGACCAACTCTCCACAATTCTTCCCCTCTCTGAAATGTCACGGTACTTCCCAGTACTACATAAGTTTTGGTAACTTACATTTTTTTTCTTTTGATATGTTTCTTTTCCACATCAAGTAAACTTCAGACAAGAATCTGTGCTATCTTCTAGTATCTCTTGCAATTAGAACAGTGCACAGGAGACAACAAAAGTTGAAAAATGTAACAGATCAGAATAGAAATAATGCCTAAAGACCTCCTGAAACATGTGGAAGCCCCATTATACTACATTGTCCTAGAATGCTATAAATTGAAAGTTCCTGCCCTACGCTTCCATTTTTCTGTTGATGCTTCTCAGATTTTATAGCCTGCCATCAGGCCCCAAGATCACTGAGGGTGAGGCAATGGTGTTCTTCAGCCGCAAGAACCACCAGAGACAACCTGGTGAGGAATGTCCACTTTACTATGCACAGGTGACAGCTTTTAAAGGATACAAAAGGGGAGGACAAGAGGGAGTTTTCCAGCAGACACCCTTACCCACTAAAGACACTGTAATTGACTATATGACAAATCTATTTCCCATGACCTTCAGGTCACGTCAGAGGTCATGTTCCACGTGTATTTCCCTTGACCTTCTAGCCATGTCGGAGGTCACACTTCACATGTAGGCCTGAAAGCTGTACCTCAGGCCATGGAGAGGTAAACTCTAAGCCACGCCTATCAGGGAGCAAGCAGACTCAGGAGAGCTTGCCCACAGCTTCTCATTGCCCCTTGAATGTTTGCTGCTTCTAGCCAGTTCCTCTTTGTTCCACTTACTCTTACAAGCCTACTGTGTGGGCATTTTTCATTTTATTTTTAACTATTTTACTTATTTGAAAGACAAAGAGAAACTGTCCGTGTGCTGGTTCACTCCCCAAATGTCTGCAACGGTAGGTCTGAATCAAGAGCTAAGTCCGGTACGCCTATTTAGATAACATGGATCCAATTATTTGAGCTATACCCTGTTGTCTCTGAGGTGTGCATTAGCAGGAAGTTGGCTGGGAAGCAGGGCTGGGACTCAAAACCATGCAATTTAATTCAGAGGGGGTGGCCTGAACAGAATCTTAATCACTGAATCCAACAACAAAGATTTATAGAGCTTTTAAACTCAACAATTGGAGTCATCCATCGAACCAATCCCAACCAAGGGAACTCTTCAGGCTATGCAGGGTACTTGGATACTCAGCAATCATCTGGTCCCAATGAGATGCTCTATAAACATAAACTCTTCTTACTCACCTCGCCGTGCCTCAATAGTTGAATGTGTTCAGTAAAAAGTACATTCACAATCAAGCTTCCATACAATTTTTTATGAATTGCACAAGAGCTGCTAATTCTATTAGCATTTCCTCCTTACACTATTCTCAACAAACTAAGAAGAGCCTTGAAGGAAAGGGAATAAGAGAAGAAAGGAATTTTGAAAGCCCTGGTAGTGGGCTTTCAAATTAAGTTAATAGGAGTCACAGAGATCCACCAGTTTTCATTAACTTCCAAAGATATTCTTTACTCACGGTAGTTCACAAAGCCTCTTGTACACTGACACCATTTGGAGACAAAAACATATGTATGGGACTCTTAATCGAATGGGATGATATTCTACCAGCTCTAACTTCGGACCAGAAATGGTCTCCCCAAGAAACTGTTCAACCCATCTGGACAACAAGTAGCTGGACTCCATGCTTGGTATACGTTTGCAAGGAAAGAATCTTGATTGAATTTGAACTATAATACTGCATCAAGGTGGAGGAATCCACCAGGGGGGAGGGGCGTGGGGGTGGGGAATTCCCAGAGCCTATGAAACTGTCACATAATGCAAAATAATTAATAATAATAATAAAAGAAAATAAAGAAAATAAATACCTAAACCTCAGTTGCTGCCTGCCCATTAAAACCCTGCTGGTGATTTAACTGCCAGAATTCCAAGGGCAGGGGTATCTTGTTGGTTTGGACACAGAGACCTGATTCCAGACTCTAGGACACAGAACAGGCTGGATGCAGAACCAAGACAGACAAGGGGGAGAAACCAAAGTCATTGAACACAAATGTCATTGACGGAGGCACTGTAAAGGAGATTTAATTTTACAACTTAAATTTGGTTGATGATTGCTACAATCCACTCTTTGTTCATACTTACTCCATTTAATTGTTGACAGTAATGAGTTTTGCTTTAATTTGTCATAGATTCCTAATATACAGGGATATTTCTATTTGTCTCATCGTTTGTGTGACAATACTAACAAATTTGTAATAATATATTTGCTATACCTTCATTTGCTATAACTACAAGTAAAATTCTTTTTAAAATACAAAAAAATGTATATTTCAAAATGTCTTAAGAGAACTGATATGTCCATCTATATATATGCGTTTAAAAAGCCTCCAACAAAAGCACAAGCAACTCTTTCAAAGGGAAGCTGAAAAGATAATTCATACATTTTTTAAATCAAAAAATGAGAACATTTCATATAACAAAATGTATAAGAATTATTTCAAATATTTCTCAAGAATATTAAGATCTGCAGACTTAGTTGAAAAGTTTCATAAGTCAAAATCAATATGATTGCATATGCTGACATTTATAATAGTTGTGCTTTAGAATTGATTTTTGTCCCCTTGGGTCACCATTTTATTGTCACCTTTGATTAAAATGCCTTGAATTAAATCTTAACTGAATATAGTAATGAAACAAAGTAGAACAAATTTCCTTTAAATCACGCTGAACTCTAGAGACATAGAGGGATTATGAAGATGATGGGGTAAAACCAAATTCCACCTTCCCAAAACCAGTGTGAACATAATAAAAGGATTTATTTTTTGGCATAGGATCGACCATCCTCTGAGCTCTGTGTTATACTCCATTGATTAAGCACACTGTCTTGCATGTTATTAAGATTCCGCTGCAAAGATAAAAAGAAAGAGGCAAAGGGAAAGAAACTAGAATTATAAAGAAGTTGGCAACAATTTTAAAAGCTCAAATGCATGCAGGGGAAAAGGCACTGAACTCTACATCCAGAGATCTGGTTCTGGTTCTGTCACATAATACCTGGATGCCCTTGGGCAAAGGATCTTCCCTTTCCTCATCAGCTAAAGTCTTGATCCAAATATGCTCTGTGCCAAATGGTAAAAACTTCCAATAATTTGTTTTCTATTTTGAAAAACAAAAACCGAGGGTCAAAGACTGGCAGTATGTTCAGACGATTGAGCCATAGCTTAGGCAGCTCACATCCCATCCAGAAGGCCAGCTGGGTACCCATGACCATACTTCCATACCAGCTTCCTGATAATGAGATGGGGGCAGGAGGGGGGCAGCAGCAGATGATAACTCAAGTGAATGGGTGCCTGCCACTTATGTGGGAAGCCTAGGTTGAGATACGTGTGCTCCTATCTTCTGCCTGGCACATCCTTGGCTCTCGCAGGCATTTAGAGCGTGAATCAGGGGCTGGAAGACAAGTCTTCTCTCTCGATTTCACTGTCACACCTTTGCTCTCGCGCTCTCACTCTGTCATTCTCACTGTTGCTCTCAAATTCTCTTGCTCTGTCACTCTGCCTTTCAAGATGAAAATAAATACACCAAAAAAAAAAAAAAAAACCCAGCCAATTAGTGGTTAGAATCTTGGTAGGATACTTATTTTGTGAAAAAAGAAAGAGAAAAATACACTCATGATATTTAAATCAAGGCAAAAATTTTAATATTGTCAGCACGTGTAATGCTATAAGAAAGATTTTTAAGAGTAATAATGGAAGTGTGCATATGTTCATTTTAGGAGTCCTTCTTTTGGGAAATACATACTAAAATATTTACATATAAAATAATCTGATGTTTAAATTAATACGGGGTAAGAAGTAGTGTACAAGACAAAATTTGCCATAGGTTGTTGGAAGATGGATACCTGGAGATTTATTAAACGATTCTGGTTTTGCATGAATGTTTAACTGTTTCTATAGAAAATTACTTCCGAAGCAGGGAACTTTTCATTTTACATACAGAATGAAAAAGATACTAAGAACTAGGCTTCTTTTTTGCCCTCTTAGAGGAACAGAAAGCAGTAGTGACAACCAATTATCATGTTTGTGGATTACCAGCTTGCTGACCTGGACAGGTCACAAAATGATAACAGTCAACAAAAGGATGAATTAGATTATCTCAAATTCCATCAACCTGAATTCCACTACAGAATAATAAGCTTTCTGAGTGAAATATCTGTTTTATTCATTCCTGAAACAACACAGTTGTTGGCACAACACAGACATTCAACACATCCAGGTTGAATAAAACTGATTTTCCAGCTAATATATTTTCTTACTCAAAAAAGTAATTGTTTAAGCCACTTAAATTAAGTATTCTGGTGGATTCTCTTTCAAGTCTGACCTCTAATCTTAAAAAGGTGACGTTTTTGCCCAGGGACCTTTTGACATTGCTCAAATGTTATCAGAAATTAAGTCATTTACTCAACCTGCTTATAAAACCTGGCCCACTAAGATAAAATACCGTAATCTGGCAAAATCTGGAAGGAGTTTTCTGTTCTAATTAATGCAGAATCTCAGCATACATTAAAAATAGGCTGACATTTTCCAAATTAGTGTTTGATTTCTAAAACATGTTACACAAATGAGGTCAGGGAACCTAGGTGTGGGAGAGCTAATACTCAACAGTACAGACAGCCAGGCTCCACTCTCCCCGGCTACAGTCCGTGAGGACTTCAAAATGTCCATGGAAAACTGAATGCAAAAATAAGTTTACTTTCAGCTATATGTTAGCAGCGAAAAATGGGGCAAACGGAGACTTTATGATGGACCATATCAATCAGTGGACGACCTCATCTAGCGAAACTGGCAGCGATTCATAACTGGAGAACTGTTAACACCACTCGAGCACATATCTCAGAGCATGCCCCACATCCGGGACTCGGGGTGGGCGGGAAACCGGGTGGGGCTTCTCCCTCAATATCCTCCTTTACCTCAGATACAAGATGGAAACAATATGGACATAATAGTATTGCCCACTTCCCTATCCCCCTGAACCATTTTTTTTTCTTTTTCTTTCTTTAACTGTAATTAACTATGAAAAGATTGTCAACAACAACACAATGAAATAGATAAAAAAAAAGTTTACTTTGGAAAAAATGAAAGTTAAAAATCTATGAATAATTTTTCCATACCATTTTGCACCAAATGTGAGCATTACCTTTTAATTCCATTTCCACGAATTTTTGAAGTCCACTTGTAAAAGCAGCGCACACCTTATCTTGCTCTGCTCAATATGGTGACTTAAACACTAGTTTAGCTTTTTAAGTGTTTTCATTTTTTTCCTTTAGTTTGAAAACCTTTCCTTTAAAAGAGAATTAGGAATCTCATGGCATCAGAGGGTACCATTATTATCTGTTTCTCCACCCTGGAACTGAATGGGAGCAACAGGTAATGGGGCAATATAGTAACTAGCATATTAGAAAATAGAACACTTATTTAAAAATACCTTATACACAGTGCAGTTTATTTTTTCCACTGTTAAAAATACCATACATATGTTTCTTTCTGCACAGATGTGACTGTTAATCCTGGATCATTCTTGATACTCTCCTGTCTTCTAATTCACATTAATGTGTAGACAATATTAACAGTGTCCTAAAGGCCTTGGAACCTGGAAAGGTCCCTGTAATAAGCCAAACTGTGTGAAGGGATAACCCACATCTCATAGCACATCTCAGAGCTCAGTACCTTTGGCAGGATACTCAAAGCTATTCCTTTTTTGCCAGAAAATGTCTCTCCTAAAGATTGTGGAAATTTGAAAAAAAAAAACCAAAAAAAAAAAAAAGGAAAAAAAAAGATTGTGGAAATTTGAAATCTAAAAGTCCTGAAGAACTTTTTTACTTTATCTTATGCAAATAGGCTCTCTAACTCTAGGGAACTGGCTTCAAACATTAAGATGCTTCTTTTAATGAAAAATTACTTTTTGTCTGTGAAGAACAGCTCAATGGCTTCTCACTGGAGAGGGAAAATGTCAGCATACTAAGGCAGAAAATGAAAGAGGATCCTAAAATTGGGAAGCAATGACAGTGAAATATGAAAGAAGGTAGAAGAGCGCTAAAAAAATCGCATCAGCTGCATCTTAATTACTAAAATTCCAAGCAAATCCACACATCTATTTTAGAACTCATTCCCAGTGGGATTTTTATCTCTGTTCTCCTTATTTTAACTCAGTTAGGTATTATTGTCAGAACACATCAGCCTCACCCAATAAACCAGATTTTAACTAAGTCATTATACACTGTAGAAGATTTCCTTCCCCATTTTAACCACATTTAAATAAGTGTCAGAAATATTTAATGTTATAAATATTTCAGATTAAAATCTAAGCAAAAAAAAATCCTCACCCTGTCTAGAAGAGCATGCCATCACTTAAACATGCTGTGCACATGTCAAGTACCTTGATAGAGTAATAATAGCCTATTAATCTGAGCACAGGTTAAATGGTCCCACCACCTGCTCTCCATCAGCATCAATATTCTGGTCAACAATTTAAAGAGACAAGCAATGTCACTACCGTCCAACACATTTTAGAATGAAAGTCTTGAGTCCATTAGCATTTATTTCTATACAGTATTTGGCACTACAAATTTTATAAACTTTATGCCTGAATCTAAATACAAGTTCTAAAATAAATCACCAACCACAAGTATAAAAATATTTAGTTCTATTTTTTTTGCAAAGTTTTCTTTGCACATTCTTTTTTTGATTCCTCAGTACATATGTCATAACAGAAATTCCACTGCCTTTCAATTCACTGATAACAGTTATTAACTGAATACCTACTATGACCAATTCATTGATAACACTTCAATTCACTGATAACACTTATTAACTGAATACCCACTATGAACAAGGTCCAGATCTCAAAAGAAAACAAGAGAAACACTACTCAGCATCATAGTGATTGAGGTATAATGCACTGAGTTCTAGTTCAGGTTTGACACTGGGAATGGAATTAGCTACACAACCTTTATTCTCATCTGTCAGACACAGAAGTTGGACTAGATCCTTTCCAGTACTAAAGGACAACAAACTTACAAAACCAGTACTGCTGGTTTTGCATCAAAAGAAGTAGATGAAAAGTACTCATTATTCAAACATCTAAACTGGATAGCACAGTTTTGTGGCCTCTGTCTTACTATGGATGTAAAACCAACTACACTCTGTAAATTTTTAAGGTTTCAACCAAGGTAATATTTTGAGTTCTTGGAAGACTATAAGGAAAAGCCTCAAAATTATATACACACTAATAACATTTCAAAACTGTGTTTTATAAACTGAGAAGCTACAATGAAGGACACAAGTAAGTTAAAACTCTGGGAGGCTAATCCATATTTTTGGATAGGTACTGAGTGAACAATGCCTCATCATTATATAAATTACTCTAGCTGAATATCTGCACTGCTCCTGAGTCATACAAAGGTCAAATAAAAGGGAAAGGAGAGAATGCAAATAAAACTTAATATTATGCAGATTTATGCCTTATTTTTTAGCATTTTTTAAATGTTGGGTCTTTCAGGTTGGTTTTGCTTTTTATTAGATCTGTATAGTTTGGTTAATTGACTAGTGATTTAGTTTTATATTTAAGCTGCAATTAATCCTTTCTTCGGTGATATTTATTTCTTTGCCTTTTTTTTAACTTCAATATTTAGATATTTTGTTGGGTCTGTTTGGAGCTTCATCACCATGGCAATATGTATTCCCTTAAAACACTGCAAACAAATATACTAGGAGTGCACCCTTTTAATCTTTACTAGTTATTGTGAGATTGCTGTGTAAGTTAATAAACACATTTGTAAATACATAAAAAAAAAGATTAAGCTTTCAAGTGGATATAGAATTACTCCCTCATACTCTGGTATTTTAATTATTATTTATACTTATTCAGCATTATATAATTATTAAAACAAAGAATTCAAAATCAAGGACCATGATTTGAAATATAACAGTTTTGAACCTGTTTAATATCATAAAACTTCAAATGTGGAGGAAATTGAAGTCAAATTTTAGAGATTGTGTGTGTGTGTGTATATATATATATATATATATATAAAATAGGTATTACATATGTTATATATACATTATGTATATACATACACAGATACACATAAACATATATATATGTGTGTGTGTGTATATATATATATATATATATATATATATATATATATATAGCACAATGATTTAGCTGACTTATCCAACATCTAACAGCCAGCAAATAACAGTAAGGACTGGGCTTTACAGGTTGCTAGTTCTGAGCCTGATATTCCTTCCACGACTGCATAACATTATGTAGATATTGGGGCCATTGTTGTGGCATATTAGGTTAATCTGCCTGTAATGCGAGCATCCCTTATGGGCACCAGTTCAGGCCTCAGATGCTCCAAATCAAATCCAGTTCCCTGATATTGTGCCTAGGAAAGCAATGGAAGATGGTCCAGGTGTTTGGGTCCCTGCGCTCACACATGGGAGACCTGGAAGAAGCTCCTGGCTCCTGGCTTTGGCCCAGCCCATGCCCAGCCATTGCAGCCATTGGGGAGTGAATCAGCAGATGCAAAATCTCTTTCTCTGTCTCTGTAACTCTGAATACTGTGTGTGTCTGTGTGTTCTAAATTTTTCACTCCTTTGAAATGACTAAAATCCAGAGGGTTCACTGTACTATCCGTCTTCTACTTCCAGAGTGAAACTGAAATGAATATTCAGCCTTTCTACTGTTCTCAATCTACAGTTCTTGGTTTTGATCCTGGCTAGCATTATTTTTAAAAGATTTCAGGTGGTTTCTAGAATAATCAGAAAATGTGGACATACTAACTAAGAAAATGGACAGGCATAAGGAGACTCGGCAGTAGCTAGGACCAGGTCAATTAGATCCCAGATCAGTGTGGCAGACTCCACCCCTGAAGCATTGCACTCTAAACCAGATTCCAGCTGCAAAGCAGGGTGAAGAACAACCAGGTGGCCGTTTGATTTATAACAGGCAGAGGAGGATCTGCTACACACTTCCCCAACAGAGGAAGTGATCCAGATCGTCCAAAGTGAGAAGGCAAGCTTGAAAAGACAAAGGTAGATAGATGATTGATAGACACAGAGTACTGTCCACAGCAAGCCATGTATCAGAGAACGTGAAACACCTGCATCCATGTACATATCAATTAAATTCTCTTAAAGTGATGGGAAAAAATGGCCACTAGAGAAAATACAAATGGGCATCAAGAATTTATCGGTAATGATATGAAAGCCCATTTTAACACAATATATGTAAGGGTAATTCAAAAAGGTTTATGAAAATTGGTTTTCAAAGACATGTTTATTTTTATTAAAAATATTCTGAAAATCATGCATAGCTTTCTCATAACATGTATTTTCCATGGAGTTTTTGAAGAGCCCTGTAACAATTCCAAGAGGATATGTATTAAAATGTTTATGTCACTCTCCTTGTGAGACAGAAAACATGCAATTTTTTCATGATCCACTAAAGCATATAAATTTTTCTGCAATATATATCCATTATATATGTGATAATATTTTACCAAAGTAATAATGAGATGAGGAGCATTCCAATTCTTCTGGTAATTTAAAAGATGCCAGAAAATTTAATAACATTTTGCCTTCTAGAAGCACATATGGCTTTTTATGATACTCATCAAAAATACCCTTTAATGCTAATTTTATTTATACAGTTTTATAAATGTAAAGATTTCCATTTTCACATTATATCCTTAAAGAGTGCAATCTTTCAAATTAGTTTTTACAAAATGAGGCAGAGCAGATCAGATATGCAGAGGTTCTAGCATCTTGAAACACCTTATATTTTCCTCTTTATGGATTCATGTTTCATTTCCCAGGGAGCTTTCTTACTGTTGGTTGCAGCTTGCCTACAGCTTTCTGATTCTCTTGTTCCTGGGAGATTAATTCATAACAGTTGGATTTCTTGGCATTCTTTCCTTTCCTTTTTTCCCCCAAAACCCCAAGCTCTATAACCCTTAATTTTGCTAGTTGATTCTGTGCCCAGTCACTATTTATAACCAAAGATAATCTCAGATTTGGACAGCTGGTGTGGCCCATGATACTTAGATCTGTGATTCCATTCAGTGTTACCACGTATGATCCTGCAATGCCAACATTTTGGAGAACATGCACATAAACAAACAAGTTCTATAATGATGAAACATATATGCAAGCACACAGGTGCTGAGCTGTACAATCTGCCTCTCTTGCTTTAAGAGAGATGAATGTTTGGTACAGATAAGAGTACCTTTGGCCCCTTTTCATGCAGGAATGAAGCTTCCCTCTCTATGCAGGTGGGCCCTAGTGTCTAGCAAGCAGATGATTCGCATTCCCTATTGTTTCTTTTACCTGAAAAAGTTTACATACTGGTTGTCAGACAATTCAGATTTTTTCTTTTACCTGAGGGATGTACAAATAATGGTCCAGAAATGGGAGAAAAATATGATAGATATAAATAATAACTGAAGCTGCCATGACTACCAGGTGCCAGATTCATCCCTCATATCAACCATGCAAACCTAAAATCAAGTATGTCTACTGTGTGTTTCAGATGCCATGATCTTTAAGAAAAATATAATAGTCTCCACACCCAGAGAAGTCTCAGTCTGATAGGATCATCTACATGAAAAAAGAGGGAGATGATTCAACATAAGGAGCTATGGGCCAAGACAAAGAGAAAATTTGCCTAGAGAAGAATATAGCACAGCCTGGATTTATGGAAGGTTTTTTCAAGGAATCCCAATTTGTGGATTGGAAAACTGAGGGTCACAGAGGTTAGATGTTTATGACCACATATAAGTAAATGATAGAGCCAGAAATTAGACATGAGTCTCTTCACTTGCGGGCAGTTAAACTATTCATCTATACACTACCAACACCAAAGATATTGCTTCCCAGGGGAAATTCCTAGGCCTGCCATAGCAAATTACCACAAACTTGGAGGCTTATAACATTAGAAAGTTATTCTTTCACAGTTCTAGAGATCAGAACTCTGAAATCAAAATGTTCTTCCTTCTGAAGTTTGAGAGAGAAAAATTTTATCAGGCCTTTATCTGAGTTTCTGCAGGAAAAAAAAATGGCAATCCTTGATGTTGCTGGACAGTAGAAGCATTATTCTACTCTGTTTCCATCTTATCACAGCCTTCGTTCCACAGTCTTCCTCTGAGCTTGTGCATCTTTGACATCCCTCTCCTTTCTCTTGCCAGGCAACTGGGCCATAGGATTTAGGGTGATGTAAATTGATCTTACCTTAACTAATTCTATGTGCAAATATCCAAAATTTTGTTTTTAAAAGTCCCCAACAATAACCCCAGTTATGAAATAATAAAAATTTAATGTGACTGTGATATTTGGAGGTGGAACTTCTGGGAGGTAATTAAGGTTAACTGTGGCTGTGATGCTAACCCAAAGGGACTGTGGCAATAAAAGAGAAAGGGTCTTAGCTAGAATATTCTGCCTCAGCATGATGCGCTCCAATGCCTTGTACTCTTCGTTCACAGGAAAGACCACATCACACATCACTGCTCACTCTTGACCATCCTAGTGTTCATAGCCATAAGCCAAATAAACCTTTATTTTTTGTAATTTATTCAGTCTGTGTACTCTATTAATAGAAAACACTAGGACAGAAACTTGGAAATGAGAAGTAGGGTTATTGTTACAGCAAATACCTAAAATTGTCAAAGCAAATATTGCACTGAATAATAAGTAAAGGCTGGAAGAATGCAGAAGGCAAGCTGGGAAATGTTTTTTTTTTTTTAACTGTGAATGTATATTAAGGGCAGTTCTGTTGACGGCTCACATAAGAAGAAGCAGACAAGAAGAAGTGGCCATGACTAAAACAAACAAAAAAAATGTATGTGGAATAAATGCCATGTTGATGAAATCTCAGCTGTAAATAAAGGCAATCTTATTGAAAATTGGAGAATGGTCATTCATAGTAAATGGGATAAAAGAACTTTATTGTATTCTGTCTATGGCCTAGGACTCTTGAGAAAGACAGATAATAAAAGAGTTAGAAGAAACATGGGACCAGAGTGGAGTCACAGAGGGTTAAGATGCCACTTGCAACACTAGAAATCTATATGGGCACCAGATCATATCCTGGCAGCTCCACTTCCCAATCCAGTCTCCTAGTAAAGCACCTAGGAAAACATGAGAAGGTGGCCCAAGTATTTGCACCTCTGCAAGCCATAGGGAGACCTGTAAGAAGCTCCGGAATTTCACCTGGCCTTCTGGAATGCTGTGGCCATTTGGAACATAATCCAGCAAATACAAAATCTCTCTTTTGCTCCCTCTGACTCTGAACTCTGTCATTCAAATAAATAAATATTAAGAGTGATGAGAACTAGGCTGGGTATGATGGCTTAATTTGGCTAATCCTCCCCTTGCAAGAGCCAGGATTTCATATGGACACCAGTTCATGTCCTGGCTGTTCCATGTCCTATCTAGTTCCCTGTTTGTGGCCTGGGAAAGCAGTAGAGGATGACCCAAAGCCTTGGAATCCTGCTCTTGGCTTCTGGCTTTGGATCAGCTCAGCTCTAGCCGTCGTGGCCATTGAAGAGTGAGACTGAAAATAGTCTTGGCCCCAGTGCAATAACCTAGTGGCTAAAATCCTCACTTTGCATGTGCCAGGATCCCATATGGACACCAATTCTAATCCTGGCAGCTCCACTTTCCATCCAGCTCTTTGCTTGTGGCCTGGGAAAGCATTTGAGGATGGTCCACAGCACACTGAAGTTCCACCTAACTCCAGTGAGATTGTACATGCAGAAACCTACTAAAACCTGATGGTGTGAATGTGGGGAGAAGGGCCCCATTTCACTGTTGGTAGGAGTATAGGCTAGTTCAGCAACTATGGAAGTCAGCATGGTAAGTGCTGAGACAACTGAAACTTAAATAGAATGTTTAACTTCTGTTACTAAGATATTATACTACCGTAATACTATGAGGGTAAGGATGAGAGGGAGAAATGGGGGGAAGGGAAGGTAGAATAGGAAATCTCTATACCTTCAAAACTGAATCATGGAAAATAATAGCAGCAACTTTAAAACTTTAAAAAGAAAGTGAGAAATCACTTAAAAACAGAATTTGTCATTATAAAGGATTACATGTAAAAATTTGGAAAAGTCACATCCATGCAACTTAAAAATGAAAAAAAAAATCACATCCTAACCATCAGGCCCTGATCTAGTGGGACTGTGAATCTATGA
This sequence comes from Ochotona princeps, assembly GCF_030435755.1. Classification (NCBI taxonomy): domain Eukaryota; kingdom Metazoa; phylum Chordata; class Mammalia; order Lagomorpha; family Ochotonidae; genus Ochotona; species Ochotona princeps. The sequence goes on along the minus strand of NC_080834.1, from coordinate 107,528,997 downwards.
GAAAAGGAGAGGCCTGGACTAAAATGTGCTTTCTCAACACAGGAGATCTCAGATGGATGAAGAACCTCAACGGATGTGGAGACCCAACCTTGAACTATCTGATCTTCAGTATTTACACTGAATCAACTTCTATCCTTTATAAATTATTCATGCTATGGCATTCAGGTATACCGACAGAAAATGGTTAAGATCCTTTATTTTTAAAAAGGTCACATTTGCCATTTCCCAAAAATAAGACTTAATTTAGAGCAAGTCTAAACCCGTTCTAGCTTTTGCTTTCCATGGACCCTCATGACTGAAGGGCCCACATTCAAACAGTAATTTGTGGAAGATGCACAGAATATGCACAGAAAGTCCAGAATATGCACAGCCTTGAGCTTGCAGGCAGCCTTCCAGATAACTGAGAGTTTATCAACACCCACAGGGACAGTCTCAACCATTCATCTCTCTAGCAAATTTTACACCCATCTTCTTATTTCCTGCTTACAAAGACCAGGATGAAAACACTGGGCCTTCCCTACCTATTTGTCAGCTGTTTCTGAAATACCTGAGAGCATGGGGGTTTCTGTTCTCCTCTCAATAGAAATCATTCATTTGTGACAGCCGAACTCCTTTTCATGGCTTGCTTCACTATGTTTGAATTTATTACACAATGGAACTGAGAGAGATGGAAGGAAAGAAACCAGGGTCAATACAACATACACATCTATGCCACTGAGCCATTTCTAGATTTCTGAAATGACAACGTAGTATAACATTGTCTAGAATGTCTATAACATTTTAAGAATCTTTTTCTAGAAAGGATTTGCTTTAATAGTTTATTCCATTTCCTAAATTTTATCTTAACTAAAAAAGACTCCTCTGCTATGTGACCGCATGCATGTCACCAGTGAAAGAGAGACTCAGAGGCCTCCTACTGCTGACATGGAACCAAATGGAATAACAATTTTAAAGAACTTAGTTTCATCATCCCTTCTGGTTCAATATTTTCTCAATATCTCAACACTAAACAAGAGTATAATTTCATAAGCTTATACTTTAACAAAAGAGCTCAAAAATTCCAATAAAATAACCAATCCATCAAGGTGCAAATTGCTGCAGCAATTGAAGATTACTCTACACATGAAGAAATATAATAGTCCTTTTATTGTCCATAGTCCATATCAATTTACTGTAAATATTTATGAAGTTTTTAGATTTGTAAATCAATCAATTTAGTATGAAAATTTTCCACAGCTTTCCTTTCTCTGACTGGAAAGATAAATGCTAAATCACTGAGAAGAACTCCCTTAAATAAAACAACCCAGCTAAAATGTGATAAAATATAATTGTTCATTATTGAACCTGGAGCTATGAAGGCACAAGGTAACTCTATTTTCTCATCTAATTTCAACTGCACATGACCAAAAACAAAAGTACAAGATAATCATTCTTTCAGAAGCTAGGAATGAGTAGTCCTTGGCTGAAAAACAGGCTGTATTTACTTAGAGTTCCAAGATAGCTGAATGGGCAAAAGATATATAAAGTTTGACTACAGGAAGATAATATAACAAAGAGGAACTGCATTTCCAGAGGACAATTGGAGAGATTTCAGTGGAAATTCTACAGGAAGAGGAGAGATGCTGTGAAGCGGTGGAAACAACATGAGCACACAGCAGCAAGAGGTACACCAGCAGCGACACTTGCAGATTATGGTTGCAGAAGATGCCATCTTCTTGGAGAGAAGTGAAAAGGATCTGCAGCAATCCGTGTCACTGGTGATGTGATCTGAACAGAACCTTGAGGAATTCGAGGTTTTGACTCCAGCCAGGAGTTCTATCAGGAGGCAGGGTGCCCACCTAACCCAGTGAAGGGAATACACATGGCTATGAAGATGTCTGAGCAGGAAAAAGATGTGCTGATTTTGAGTAGAGGAAGATATAAAAAAAAAGGACAGAGTAAGTGCATTCCTAGGAGGTAATTTTGCACTGAGAATTCTACAGAAAGCAGAGAGACGTTGTGGAGAAGTCCGGACAGTGTAAAGCAGCAGAGGGTGGAAACAACTCCAGAGAGATGGAAGTAGACCAGCAGGACCAGAGTCACTAGCAAGACTGCCTGGCATAGAATTTCTGGGACTACAATGACTCCAATTTTGTACTGAAGACAGGGCGGGTGGGGGCCTAACTCCCTCAGATCATCATGGGAAAGAAGCACAGTATTTCCTCCCCCTTGCCCTCACAGAAGCACCCAGACCAGCAGGTAGGTAGCACCAATTTGCAAGGAACCTGGACCAGCTGGGATAGAGCACCATCTTGAGTACACCATGGATTGCAGTGGCTATGGTGTGTGCCCATCCAGCTCTGTGTGAGGGCTCACTACTAGGTGATTTTATTAAAGGGATCCCACTGACTTTGAGTCTGGGATGATGGCCTGGCAGGACGCTACACACCCACCTAGGAGGTGCAAATACATCCCAACCCCAGGTTCCAGAGCAGAAGCTGTCACAGTGGAGCACTCACAGGTAGCCAGTGCTAGGAATGGCACTTCTCTGTTCGTGGGAAGGGCAGGTTTGCAGGGCTGAGTGGATCCCCAGCATTCTGTGACTGCAGGAGTCTTGAAGTTGAAGATTTAGGGAATCCTGTGACTTCACAATAGTGTGTGATGTGTAGCTGTCTCCAGGAATTCAACATGTCTGAAATCACAGGCTGAGATCTTTATTTGCCTGAGGTATCATTTCAGGGCTCTGTGCTTACACAGAAGACTGCACAATCTTTTATGTAACACATGTGTTAGTGTAGGTAGAGCTTGTAGCCACTATGAACTAAACCTCAGTTTTAATAATCTTGAAAGAGAGGAGGTAAGGCTCTGAATATGCTACCAGCCCAGATCAGGCATGATCAGAGGTGAAATTTATTATAACACTCATTACAACACATTCTAGCCAAACTTTAAACAATAAACCATAAAGAAGTGATTTTAAAATGTGTGTGTGAAGTAAACACAAGATTACTTTAGAGGCTCTTATTTCTCATCAGAAACCCTACAAAACAGGAGACAATGAAGAAACAAAATAGAAGTGCAGCAAGAATATGAAGCCCAACAAAGCCCTCATGTATAAATAAAGTCAAATAAAGAACTTCCAAAACAAAGTCAAACTGAAAGAATTTCCCAGACATTTCATATTGATTAAGGGATCAAGATTTGACTATAGTAAAATATGTATAACCAACAACTGCTAATGAATTAACAAAAGGAATAAACAGTATATAATATATATAAAAGGAATAATACAGTAACAATGGTGAACTTCAACACCCCACATTCATCAATGGGCAGATTGACTAGACAGAAAATCAACAAAGAAATAATGACACTAATCTATACTTTGGAACAAATTAAACTTGTGTCTACAGAATAGTTCATCCATGCTTTCCAAAAACATATTCTTTTCATTAGTGCAAGGAACTTATTCTATGATAAACCATATGCCAATGCATTAAATAATCCTCAACAAATTTTTAAAAATTAAAATCATACCATGTTGGGGTGAAGGGGGTGGGGGGAATCCCAGTACCTATGAAATTGTGTCATGTAATACAATGCAATTAATGAATAAATTGATATATATAAAAAAAAGATTTAAAAAAATCATACCATGTATCTTTTCTGACCCCCAGGGAATCAAGTTATTAAGCAAGAACTTAAGACACTCTAGAAAATAAGAAATATGAAGAATCAAGATGGCAGAATAGGGTAAGGACACATTTAAACAGGCAGAGAAGAGTTAGTCAGTGTGAAGCAGAGAGGGCACCTTCCAGGTAATAAGAGGACAGAACAACAGCAGAGGGCCACCTGAAGACTGACAGAAACAAGAAAGCAGCAAACACAACAAGAGTATTGCAGCAACCAATGCCCCAGTAGCATTCAGCCAGCGGCAATCTGAACTGCACCAGTAGCCAGAACTCCAGCAGCAACAAGGTGGGAAGGGATGATCACTGGGAGCCCGAGCTGAACCCAGAGAAAGAACTGTCCATCCTGCTGCTCTGTTTGATTGGACCAGGAGCAGAGAGAGAGGGGCAGGTACCAGACAGGGTGCAAGAACGGGGTGGATTTCACAACTCACTCCACCCTTGAGAACCAAATTGGGCACGATTTTGTATAGGGAAAAAAAGGCTATGGACAGTACTGCACATGCACTGAGCTGAAAGTGAACTCATCTCTGGATCAATGAACAGTAACAACATTGCATTCTACCTGTTCCATCCAAGATAGGTCCATGTGTTCCTTAGACATATGGCCAACAGGTCAAGATTTCTACCAGTGGCACATCAGGTGCCATTTTTTACACTGTGAAAAACTATTAAGACCTCAGGAACAATAGTGAGCTGTACATGCCCTGAGCTGTGAACAAACTAACCAGTGCAGTGTATTGGTCCCACAGGGAAAATAATACTGACTGTGGCGTTGTATGGGTCAAAATAGGTCCATGTGGCCCTCAGACCTAACAGCCAACAGGTCCAGCAAGATCAGCACCACCAACAACCGAGCTATATAGGACACCTGGTGTCTCCCTTATCGTGGGTCCTGCTCCAACCGGAAGTGGGAGAAAGTCTGTACAGACAATAGTGCAGCCTCAACACGGTATCACAGGAGGTGGAGACTGATGAGCCAGAAGCTGAGGCTACCGACACCCTGCTGGAAATCTCACATAAGAATCCACACCTGGAAATTGCGAGAGGGAACGGCACAAGTGACTGCAAACAAAGAGCCATGTCCCAACCACAATAAGTAAAATCAAGCTATAGACCAGTGGGTGGCACAGCTTAGAAACCTGTTCCAAGGAAAAGAATCTGATAACTAGAAGTACAACGGCCAAGAGCAAAAGAAGAGACAAAGGCACAATGAATATTACTGAAAACTTCCCTGCAGAGGAGCAAAACCCTTTGCCAACCTCAGAGTTTACCAAGGAACACATCAAGAAAATGGGGGATACAGAATTCAAAACACTTGTTATAAAACTTCTTATCAACAATGAGAAGCACATAAAGCAGGCATTCAAGAAATTTAAGGAATATGTCACACAGGAAATGAATCAAAAGAAAACTGATATATCAGAAATGAAGAATACAGTGGAGCAAATTAAATGTACAGTGGAGAGTCTTCAATGTAGAATGAAAGAGGCAGAAGAATCTTAGAATTGGAATATATTTCTTATCACCAGAGAAAACAAAAAAAGCTGGAAGAAGAGCTGGGTCAAGCTAAAAAAAGTATTCAACAATTAAAAGACACTATCAAGAGGCCAAATATAAGAGTTATGGGAGTTCCAGAAGGTGCAGAAAGAGAAAGTGGGATTAAAACTGTATTCAATGAAATAATAAGGGAAAATTTCCCTAATCTGGAGAAAGAATTGGGAAACAACATCCAGGAGGGGCACAGAATTCCCAACAGGGTTGACCAAAAGCATCTTCACCATAACACATGATAATCAAGCTCTCTTCAGTCGAACATAAGGAAAAGATCCTTAAATGTGCACGTGAAAAAAAATCAACTGATACATAAAGTAATGGCAGTTAAACTCACAGGAGACCTCTCACAGAAAACTCTACAGGCAAGAAGAGAATGGAGCAACATACTGAAGATTCTAAAAGAAAAAACTTGTCGGCCTAGAATAACATATCCAGCAAAGCTTTCCTTTGTCTTTGAAAATGAAATAAAATTCTTTCACAGTAGACAAAATGTAGAAGACTTATTTGAAGAAAACTACAAACCACTTAAAAAAGAAATTGAACAAGACCTCAAAAGATGGAGTAACATCCCATGCTCCTGGATAGGTAAAATCAATATCATTAAAATGTCTATACTGCCAAAAGCAATATATACATTCAACGCAATCCCAATCAAATTGCCCAAAACATTCTTCATGGAACTGGAAACAATGATCCAAAGGTTCATCTGGAAGCACAAAAAACCACGGATAGCTAGAACTATCCTGAAGAACAGGAAGTTAGCAGGGGGAATCACAGTTCCGGACCTCTGGACATACTATAGGGCAGTGGTTATCAAAACAGCCTGGTACTGGCACAAAGATAGAGAGGAAGATCAATGGAGCAGAATAGAAACGCCAGAAGGAAACCCACACAGATACAGCCAAATAATCTTTGACAAAAAGACAAACGACAATCCAGGCAAATGGGAAGGTCTGTTCAATAAATGCTGTTGGGACAACTGGTTAATAGCCTGCAGAAACAAAAAAATAGATCCACATCTCTCACCATACACTAAGATCAGATCTAAATGGATAACAGATCTAAACCTACATCCAGAAACCTTCAAACTTTTGGAAGAAAATGTTGGAAACACACTGCAACACTTAGGGGTAGGCCCTCACTTCCTAAAAAAGACTCCAGATGCAGTAGAAATCGAGACCAAAATAAACAATTGGGACCTCATCAAACTAAGAAGCTTCTGTACAGCTAGAGAAACAATCAACAAAGTAAAAAGGCAACCCACAGAATGGGAGAAGATCTTCGCACACGACATAGGTGATAGAGGGCTGATCTCCAGAATATACAAAGAGCTACAAAACAACCAAAATGTCAAAACAAACAAGCCACTCAAGAAATGGGCACGGGAAATGGGCAAACACTTCACAAAGGAACAAACCCAAATGGCAAATAAGCATATGAAAAAATGCTCAAGTTCCCTGGCAATAAGGGAAATCCAAATTAAAACATCAATGAGGTACCACCTAACGCCAGTAAGACTGGCCCACATGAATAAAAGCACCAACGACACTTGTTGGCGAGGTTGCGGGGAAAAGGGAACCCTACTCCACTGCTGGTGGGGCTGCAGGTTGGTACAGCCTCTATGGAAATCAGTATGGAGAATATTCAAACAACTCAAATTCAACATACCGTATGATCCAGCGATAGCACTCCTAGGAATATATCCAGAACACTTGTTCTATGAGAAACCAACATGCACTCCTATGTTCATAGCAGCACAATCAGTAATTGCAAAAACATGGAAACAACCAAAACGCCCATCAACAGAGGATTGGATAAGAAAGCTATGGTTCATCTACTCCATGGAATACTACTCAGCTATTAAAAAAAACAAAATGCAGTTCTTTGTGGCCAAATGGGCCAAACTGGAAACCATAATGCTAAGGGAAATGAGCCAATCCCAAAAGGTTAAATACCACATGTTTGCCTTGATTTAAGATGATATGATGTTATGTATAACATGTTATGTTTTGAATGTTATATGTTGTGTATAAACTAAAATTGAAGTATAGGTGAGGTGGTCACAGAAGGTGGCTGGGAACTCGCATTTACTTTTAACATATTGGTTACTCATTACTATGTCAATTAATTCCATAATGATGTAAATTTTTGCTGATGGTATGTTGGAGCTTTCAATTGACTGGGATGATACTCTGCTGGCTCTGTCTTCAGACCAGAGAGGGTATACCTAAGAAGCCGTTGAACTTGACGGGACAATAAGATACTGGACTCTATGTTTGGTATACGCTTGCAATGGGGAAATCTCAACTGAACTTGAGCTGTGGTTATGCAACAAGGTGGAGGAATCCACCATGGTGGGAGGGTTTGGGGAGGGGTGGGGAGAACCCAAGTACCTATGAAACTGTGTCACATAATACAATGTAATTACTGAAGTTAAATAATAAATAATTTAAAAAAAAATTCTTTCACAGTAAAGAAAAGTTAAAACCTGCCCTACAAATGATAGTCTTCTCTTGACAGAGAAGAGGAATAACACCCATCAAAACCAAAGACAAATGTGAAGAACATCCCTGTAAAATAACAGAAGACTTAATCAATCAACAACCCATTGCTAAATGACAGGACCAAATTACCACCTATTTGTATTAACCCTCATGATAAATGGCTTAAACTCATCAATCAAATGTCATAGATTAGTAGACTGGATTAGAAAAACAAAACCCATCTATTTATTGCCTATAGCATACATATCTTACCAACAAAGATCAATGGAAACTATAGTCATGGTTTTGATGTTTTTATGTTTAGTTTCACCTCTTCAAAACAGTTTCTTCTGAATAAATTCTTCAATGACCCATACATCACACAGTAGCATCATTTTCTTCAAGAAGGTTCTTGATTTTCCTTTTCATTTCTTCAGCAACACACCAGTCATTCAATAGCATGTTATTTAACTCATGGTGTTGTTAATTTCTTTTCCTTACTGATGTTGATTTTGTTTTGTGGCTTTTCACTTAAGGGGATGTATAATAACTGTAATGGAGACTATCATATCTAGTAGCATGTTATTTAACTTCATGGCATGTAAATTTATATTTTTCTTCCTTTTGTTAATTTTGTTTTGTGGCTTTTCATTTAAGGGGGTGTATAGTAACTGTGTAATGGAGAGTATCATATCCAGATGTGAGGATACAATGCAGTATGCATCTCTACTTCCAGATTAAAGATTGACTACCAATGAAACTGTTTATTATATCTTGACAATAGGATGCTGGACTTTCTGCCATTGTGCATGCCCACAATGACGGACATGTGACTGCTTATGAAGAACTATACTAATAATATAGGTGAACTCAGTGTCGGGAGGGGAATTGGGGAGGGGATAATGGAAATCCCAGGGCCTATGGAACTGTGTCATAAAATGATAATATAGTAATAAAAAAAAGTGTTGATGGGGAAAAAAAGAAATATGGGCATTTGTCTATTCTTGACATTAATCTGGTAAGAACAAGTCTAATACTGACTATCACATTTAAGCAGTCAACAAACATTCAACATGTTACAATCTTCACCCGCCCCATCATCTGCCTCACAAAGAGAATGAAAGTAAACTTCATGAGTCCTTGCGTTTGCATTATATTTTCGTTTTATGGTAAAGAAATCTTTTTTTTAAATGTCTGCATTAAAAATGAGGAGGTACTATGAAGGACTATGCTATTGTGATTATATGGGAAAAATCAATCGGGGGGTATACGTTGCGGGCGTGAATTCCAGACTCTGCAGAATTGTACCATAAAATTAAAAATTTTAAATATAAAAAAGTGAGGGAGGTTAAAATGAGATAACAATCTAATTACATTTCACTGTCCTATTTACTCTATACACTTCCTGTCCTTAGAGACATTTGGATATGTTGCATTTGTTTTTGTCCTTGGATTAAAACCAACTAATCCCCCAAAATAAAAATAATTCATGATTATAAGTTTCTTTGTTATTATATTGTCCCATGACAGGACAGAAACAAGAAGCTGAATGACAGTTGCATGAGGGTGTATTTTAAAGTTGATGAAAGTAGCTAAAATTATTTTTAAAGACCCATTTTCCAGAAACTTTTTGAAGTACCTCCATTATGGTATGGTAGTTAAATGCTAATATTCTCATGCCAGATTCCTTTGATTCTCTTTTTTGATTTGCCACTCAGATTATGAGCTCTTGAAGATGCTACTTAATGTCTCTGAAATTCATTTGTTCTGACTATACAATGGGACAATAATAGCACCCACTTTGCAGGGTCATTAAAGGTAAATTGCAGTGCTCTGAATGATGCCAGTATGGTTTAATGATGTGTTTTATCTTAGTCTCTGTTTCCTAAAATTCTTGGAATTCTTGGAGTGATAGGAATGGCTTTAATTCCCAATTAACCCCTTTCAATAACACCTGAATTCACACTTATGAATTGAACCAGGATGGAAGCCCCAGAAAGCATCAGGATGGGATCAACTACCAGAAAGACCAAACAGTTGGAGGAGTAGAGGGTTGAAACTTTCAACCCCACTCAGCCTCCAGGAATGCAAATGGAGCTGAAGATTATGCTTCATATAAGCTTTTGAACAAGATTTGATTAAGATGTTCAGTTGCCAAATGTGCAAATGGAAGCTGTCCATTTCACCCATATCATGTCCTGTGCATATGTTCCCTCTGGCTTTTCTGTGTTGTAATGTAAGCAAGGTGCTTCCCTGAGTTCTCCATCCAGCTGCTGGCTGTCCAGATGGCCTGCTGCTCCCTTATGTTGCTCCCTTCCAGTGCATTTAATAAATCTAACTCTGCTCACTCTATCTGGAAGCTATGGTGAATTCTTTCAGCACCCTTCACATCAGCTCCAGTCAGTCAATGGCTTCTGTGACACATATGACACATTCCCATGAACTCTTTGAACATCCCTTGTATGCGGAAGTCTCCAAAATGTTTTGCATTCTGATAAATGTATCGTTTAGCCCCATTTTCCATAAACATTTTTGAAGTATCCTCATTCTTTTTCTCCTACACATATGTATGATAATTTTTTTCTATTTTAAAAAAATGTTAATTTATTGTCTTCCAAAACAGATGGATGCAAAGGTCAGGACTGAGTCAGGGAAAAGCCAGGAGTCTGGAACTCCATCTAGTTCTCTCACATGGGTGCAGGGGCCCAAGCACTTGAGAACTCTTCTGTTGCTTTCCTAGGCATATTTTCAAGGAACTGGATCAGAACTGGAGCAACCAGGGCTCAAATAGGCACCTATAAAGGATGTTGATATTGCAGGCAGCAGCTTAACTTGCTGTACTACAATGCTGGCAGATGATAAAACTTAATTTGTATGCTACGTACAATAAGAGACTAATGATAATAGTAATATAAAGAGCAACTATAAAAATAGAACTGTAATAAAATGGATGTAGTCTCTTCTGTCTCTCAACTTATCTTATTGTACTTATCCTTCTTTTTGCGAGGATGTGAAGTGATGCAATGCCATGATTGATGAAAGGGAATCGAAACAGCAAAAAAGCAAAGCAAAATGGGCAAGCTGGGAACTGCTGTAACATAGGGCGAAGTAGACAGTGTGTTTGCCAGCTAGTAACACATTTGTTACGTTTTTGTAGGAAAGCAAATGTATTTGGAAGCAGTCCTACATTGTCAAGTGTTAGTAGATCTGATAATTATGTATTATAAAAACAGTCAACCCATAGAACATGTAAACACCTCTGTGAAATTATGTCTTCACAACTAGGAAGGGGAAAATGTTCAAGTAAAGTGTATTAATGCACACAGTTAATTTACCTAGGTAATTCAGGTCCTAATTTCCTTTAACCTCACAAAAGAGGTATCAGGTGATTCAGAAGCATCTGACCATCTATGCCAACCCTCCATATCATCTTCTTTACCTTCACAGTCCTACATTTTAAAAAAATCTTCTCAAAAATATTTATGTTCTTCAATTTAAAAATACCGCCTTTGTAATTCTACAAATACTGCAGCCCATTATGAGCAAACTTCTCTGTTTCTGACTTGTTCTCTGAAAGCAGAAACTCAGAGCTCCCTTTCTTTTGTCACCAAAGTCTCTACTTAGACGGATAAGGGTGTATAAAAAGGAGGATGTGGGATGGAATGCAGGAAAAGAAAAAACGAATGCACAAATCTCAATTTTAACTTCAGTAAGAAAGCAAAGGAAGCTATTAGTCTCCAGCAGACACATTCCCTAAATGCACTGAAGGGGAAAAGCCCGTCTTGTGTGCTTCCATCCAACTGTGATGTATGCTGAGTGGATGTCATTTATGCTGAACAAGGAATCTAAGTGAGGTTTATGACAATGAGCAACTAAGAAACGAGGAAGCCTCTGTGAAGGTGACGGAGAGAGAACTGCCACCCAGCCACACTTAACAGTGCCTCACTACAACAGTGTGGGACTCAAGGACCATGGCAAAGACTCTCAATCCAGAGAGTGAAGCACTGAAGAGTGTTTCAAATGCAGTAAGTGAACAAATGAAAATATTCATGTTCTTAAGAAATTCATCCTTTCATAGATTTAAATGAGGCAATGTGACATGAAAACATTGTATGAGATTCATGCTTCACTGTACTGCAGCACTGCTCACAGTAACCAAAATCTGAATTCAACAGACGTGCCTGTCATAAGATGAATGCAGAAAGGAAATGTGACGCAATATATTTGTAAACACACATATACACAGTAGAATATTATTCAGTTGTAAAAAAGAAGAATGAAATCCCATCATTTGCAGTAAAATGACTGGTATTAAAGAACATCAGATTGAGTGAAATTAACTAGATACAAAAAGACAAATATTGCATTAATCTCCCCTATTTGGGGGAGCTAATATTAAAAAAAGAAATAGCAATCTATTACAATTTTGTCAAACTTTGTGCAAAATATTTTTTTTTAAATATTAATAGGAAGTATGTACTAGTGTAGTATTAGCCGATTCTGTGACTATTTTAGCATTTACATGAGATAAGTTGAACTCTTTTTACTTGATACTTTACAGCCCTTGCCTACTTTCTTGCTGAATCATGGCCTTTTTGCTTTTTATTTCTCGAACCCTGTAATTAGAATAACTGTAACATGCATTAAAAATATCTTACAAAAAATAAGTGCTGCTAGGTTAAACAACATAGGATAAATTGGAAAGGAAACAAATACACTTTCTTATTTTCAAGTGTTCACTTAGAGGATAAAACCCCTAAGAAATCATTTTTAAAAAAAACTTGAAAACAACACACAAATAAACTATGTCAGAGTTCCATGCATTTCTGAACCGATGTAAGGCTTAGACAAACAAGACTCTGAGGGAAAGAACATGAACTTGAAGGTTTAAACACTGATCCAAGCTCCTGTGTAACCTTAGACAAACTCCACTCCTCTCTGAAACCAGCAAGTAACATGATAATATGAGATGGAAAAATTCCCTTAAACATTAATTGCCTTCCCCAGCTTTAGGTTGCCTTGCACATAAGCAAGTGTTACATTGCTGGGAGAAAAGCAGCCAATAGCTGGCAGGCATTCTGGGCTTGGTTAATGCCAAATTTGTGTCAACTATGCCAGTGTGCCAGTGTAGTTGCTTATTCTTCTTTAAAGGTAAGTAGGTAATGCAGAAGGCAAGACCAAGCTGGGATATGCCACCTTGACCTCCAGGGATAAGGGGGAGCTGCATACTGCCTGGGGAAGGGGATCTGGGGGCATGTGAGAGTGAGAACAGCTGAGGCCGTGTTTGACAGGGAAGGAATGACTTCTAGGGTCTTCCAGAGATCAGGTTACTTACTGCACTCACAAGGAGGCAAGGGAGCTGAGACAAAGTGGTTTGGAGAGGGGAAACAGGAGAGCAAGTCTGGTTCATGTCAAGGCACCCACCCTCATGGGGGACCTTGACTCAGCTAAACAACATTGCCTACCACTTACTGGTGCACACAAAAGCTGGGGCTGAGAGGCATGCCTGGCTGGGCTATGCTACAATACCACCCATGTCAGAGCAAGGAGTGGGCCACATCAGGCTGCACTGCAGCACCTGCTAGAACAAGAAAACCAAAGCTGGGGCCAGATCCTGCAGGGGAATTATGGACCCTCCTTTGTGGAACTGCAGCACTTACCAGTTCACATGGAGAGCTGAGGACAGAAACAGACCAACCCAGGCTGGACTACAGAACTCACCCAACAGGAAGCAATATGTCTGGGAGAATGCTGGGCAGGGCAAGGCTGCAGCCCCTGCCAGTACATGCAAAGGCTGGAACTGAGGGTAGACTGCCAGGCAGGACCACTGCCCCTACTGGCACATGTGAGATCTGGGGCTAGGAGCAGGCCTGTTAAGCATACTTGGGTAACTCAGCTATTCAGCACCTGCTGAGGCACACAAGAGTCAGGATTTGGGAGCAGGCCAGGCCACTCAAGGCCACAGCACTCCCCATTATTTGTGTGGGTTGGGCTTGGGGACAGACCAGCGTAGATCAGGCCTTAGCATTCATTAGCATGAATGAGAGCCAAGACAGGTTGTAGGCTGCAAGAGCTGAGACTATGAGAGACACTGGGGGCAGGCTGGGTTGGGCCAGCCTACACTACCTGCTGGTGAATGCTAAGACAGGACAGACCATCTTAGATTGGGCTGCTGCACCTGCTGGCACATGCAAGTCATGGAGCAGGAAGCAGTCCTAGTAGGGGAACTTCAGGGACTCCCTTGCTAGGCTGTTGCTTCCACTGATGAACATAATAGCTAGGACTGGGAGCAGGCTGCTTTCAGGGTAGGCCATGCTGGGCTAGGCTGCTGCACCTGCTGGCACACACAAAAGCCAGAATGAATGTGGACCAGCAGAGCTAAGACACAGCACCGGATGGCAAACACTAGGACCAGGTGCAAGTCATGTCAGGCTGGGCCACAGTACCCCACAACAGGTGGAAGATTTGGGGCTGGGAACATGCCTGATAGGGTAACTGTGAGCACTCTACTGTTAGGCTGTACCTGTCACTAATGAGAACAAAACCAGGCCTAGGGGCAAGCCAAGCCAGACAAGGTGGTGGTCAGGTCTGGGAGTGGGGCAGGCTGAGCTAAGCCACAGCACCCACAGTTCTTATTTGCATGAGAACTGGATGGCATATGGGCTGGGCTGGGTGAGGCTGCAACAGAGGCTGGCATGTGCAAAAACTGGGACTGGGGTTGGGCCCAGTAAAGGTTATTGATGGTTGCTCTGACTAGACCACAGCACCCACTTGAATGCATGAAAACCTGTCATGGCAGGCTGGCTGTGCTGGGCTGCAGCACCTATCAGTTTATGTGAGAGAACAGGCTGGGGAGGAGCTGACCAAGCAGCTTGCATCCACCAGTCTGTATATTGGCTGGTGTGGGTAACAGACGAAGCCCAACCCTGCACTGCTTGGCACACACAAGTCAAGTCTGAGGTCACCCTAGGCAATGTTTCTTGGAGCAGTCTCCCTGACTAGACCACTGGTCAGACCCTTGTCATAGGAATGTGTGATCTTAGAATGCATGTGCAGTGAACAGCACGTCTAGATGCATACAGGGGCCTAGCTGAACTTGGTAAGCCAATGGACCTTGGAAGGGTTTTCTCAACCCAGGAGCAAATGGAACCAACAATGTCTCAGAATTGTCACAACCACACAGAGAACACCCTCTTCACATCGGGGTCTCTAGGGCATCATTGGGTGACTGTCCCATCCCCACAGGCCAATGCAATTAGACAGTAAAGAATAGCCCCCTCCCTCCCGTGTGGACGCAGGAGGAAAAAAAAACACTGGACCATTTGTCCCACAGACCTTCTTCCCTCTGTACCTGAACCTCACATACATGTGCATCCCTCTCAACTACGTAAACAATATTTTAAAAAAATAAAAATCTAAAGGAAAACAACAGTTACCTTGATAACGTCATAACACATTGTATATAGTTACTGAAATGTCTCACTGTTCTCCATAAATATGTATAATTATTGCTAATCAAAAAAATTTTTTTTACTATTTAAAGAGGTGGAAATGTTAACTTACCTGATTTGATCTTCAAACATGGAATACATATGTTGACTTAGCACGCTATATCTCATGAATATGTATAATTAAAATAGGAACAATTTTTTAACAGAATTGAAGCTAACTTTTGTTCTGGGATTTGATCCCAGTTTCACATTCAGTTAGAAAGAAAAGAGGTGCTAAGTTAGATTTTGATCATCTTACCACAAAGAAAAAACTGAGAAATTAGTGAGGTGACAGATATGCTAGCAAGTTTGAATGTTTCTGTAATGTATACACAAATCAAAAAAATCACATTTTACTCCTATTAAATTACACTACTACCTAAAAATTAATTTTTTATATTTAAAAAGAAAGAGAAGTTCCCTTTGGGTTCTGACTACAACGTCATACAGGAAAAAAACTTAACTTTTAAAGTTGCTATATTCCATAATAATTATAGTATAAGTTATCAAGCAAGTCATAAGATGTGCATTTTAATCATGTTCATTAGTATTATTAATTTTTACTTACTTGAAAGAGGTTGGGAAAGAGTGAGAAAGAGAGAGAACCTTTTAGCTGCTGATTCACTCTCCAAATGCCCACAGTAGCCAGAGCTGAGCTGGCATAAAGCCAGGAACTTCATCCAAGTCTCCACTTGAATCAGTCACCTACAGCCTCCCAGAATGTATTAGCAAGAAGCTGAATGTGAAGTGGAGTGGTTGGGGCTTACACCAGCATTCCAGCATTGGATACAGTCTTCCTAAGCGGCAGCTTATCCTGCTTCACCACAACACCTACCTTATAACTGAGGCTTTAATTATTCACAGAATATAGAGTCAAGAACCAATTATTATCATGAGAATCAAACATGGAAACCTCATAAGGAGAAAGGGGAAGATAGACACTGTTAAAACAATAAAACCTCTACAAAAATGTGCGCGTTGCACAAATTTTAGAACATTTACACGGTTTTAGAGATAAGGAACTTTAAAGAAGATTGAGAGCTGTACTTGAGAAAAAAAGGGGCTACCCTGATTCACAGGTTGCCCAGCCAGGTGAGGAAGCGGATAAGCTACTTTCCTTAAAATCTTAATGCATTGTGTTTGATAGCCAAAAGATAGTAATGCTGGGCACTGTGGTATGGCACGTAAAGCCACCTCCTATGACACTAACACCCCAAGTGGATGCAGGTTTGAGTCCTGGCTGCTCCACATCAGATCCAGCTCCCTGTTAACATTCCTGGGCAAGCAACAGAGGGTAGTCCAAGTGCCTAGGCCCCTGCAAGCAAGTGGGAGACATGGAAGAAATTTCTGGCTTCAAATTGCCCCAGCCATGGCCGCTGAAAACATTTGGAGAGTGAACCGGGAGATGGGAGACCTATCTCTGCCTCTCCTTCTCTCTCTGTGACTCTTTCAAGTAAATAACTGTTTTAAGAAGATAGCAGAAATTACTGTAAGTCATTTCCAACTAAAACTCTGAGGTCCCTTGAAACTAAAGAGCTCCTATGGCATTTTATCCAAATGTGTGCCTTTGGAACCATGAACAGAATCCTCTCATTCATTTGCTTAGAAAAGGAAATGCTTTTCATTTTCATTAAAAAGTCAGTTTCATTCTTAAAAATAAATAAATAAATAACAATTCCAACATAAGATGTGGTGAGATGCCCTCTTCTGTTTCCTAGTGGTTAATGCAGGATTTTTGGACTACTGCTCAAAGTTTTTCACATTACATGGTGAACATGACAGGACTTGAAAATCTGAAAGCATTTCTGTTGATCTCCAGCAATTGGTGTATCTCCTTATGCAGCAAAAGTCCTTTTTGCCAATTAAAAAGTCCTCATGCCTTGCTCTCTGCATGAGAGCACGCCTTGTTCTGGCTGAGAAGAAAACAGAATTAACCTTGGACTGGTGGCTCTGCCTGATTTCCCTGGGCGAGTGCATGAACTCACCAAATGTATAAATAATGTGTGTTAGTGTCCTTGTTGCTCACTCGCTGCATTTGTACCACCCAAAAGCTCTGAGCACGATTCCAAACTGCCAATGTAGTAGTGCTTCCAGCTGAGCAACCAAAGACACCACAATAAACACAGAATGGCCAACGCCTCCTACTGTTGGCAGAATTTTGGTGTGCAACTGGCAAAGAGTGACAGACAGACTATTTATGCAGAGAATAACACGCAAAAGGATAGTCCTGAGATCCAATCTGGGCTGCTGGCACACAGTTGTTTTAGCAGAACTACCATTGGGCTGCTGCCAGCAGCATCTGGACAGGAAGGAAATGCAAATTGCAAGAGGAAATCAGGTCATATTTGAGCAAAGTGAGTTTTCAGCAAAAGCTCCGTGCTAACATAAAAGAATAAAGAACGTATTATTCCATTTTAAATTGGATTGACGGGTCAGTCTCTTCCCAGGAGTCACTGAGGTGTTTTGATAAGAGTTCATTGCTTCCCAGTGCTGGTGCTCCTCCTCCTAACTTCACACCCTCTCCTCCCACCTCATTCAACCACACAAAGTGATTTTGACCTTACATAAGTCCCACAACCTTTACCGGAATCAAAGCTAATTGCTTTTCTTTTCAAATGTCTTCTAGCCATCTTTAAAATGAAACAAATATCTTAATTCTGATATATCAGACCTTGGAGTACTAGACACCTCTCTATCACTTATAGCCCTGTGAACATGAGATTCCCCAGCTGCTAGATCCAGAAACACCTGTCAGTTATGCCATGCAAATGGCTCTCAAAGTACTTTCATGGAGATCTCAGCATTCATTGTATGTTTCATGTGGTCCAGACACTACCCATTTAATCTTCACACTAACTCAAAGCAATTGAGAGTATTTTATTCATACTTTACAGGTGAGAAAAATGAGGCAGAAAAGTAAGTTTTGTCTGAGGCTTGGCTGCTCACTGCTAACTAGCATCTCTTAGACTTACACCCAGGTGGTGTGGTTTCTTAGTTCACATTTCATACAGCCACATGACCACATGACTAATATGACTGGGATGTTGCTATTCAAATATTTATTCATCAACTAATTACTGAACATTTGTCACGTGTCATTCCCTGTTTGTGATTGATAATTATCAAATCAATGGCAGTTTTATTACTTTTATTTACTATCTTCACTCTTTCCATGTAATAAGAGAGAGGTATAGCAAACGGAAAAATTAATTCTAAACCCATCATATTCAAAAGGAGGACTCCTCTTGGGAGCAAATTCAGTTGCTATTGACATAAGTAGTTGGGATGGGGAAGTACTGTGGCACAGAGCAGGTACACCACAGGCAGGTGGCAGAAGCACAGACAAGCTGAGCCAGAACAGTCTTGCACTCAAAGGGCAGAACCACCACGCTGCACACTCCAAAGCCCAACATCTACTCTCCAGCCTGCTGCACTGGGATTCTGCAAGTTCCAAGGAGACAGCTGCTCTAAACTCACTTCTTAAACCACATGGTACTCTGGAATGACAGAGGTGAAGAAGAACCACTAACCAGTGTCTGTTAGTGACCTCAACCACAACAAAGATTCCAAAAGTTGTAGCTCCATACAAAAGATATGCTAAAATGAAGAAGAAGGATTCAAGTCTCAGACTTGACTTTGAAAAAATAGAAAAAATAATATTTAGAATAATAGAAAAAATAATTATTTGGGAAAAGTTAATACTTTTAACATTAAAGAAGACTTTTCTTTCAAAGCAGACTTCAAGTAAGTTGAACTTTATTGATCAGCTTCCCCATTAGCAGGCATTGTTATGATTTATCCTATTTTGCTAAAGAAAAAAAAAATAAGAATAAATGAGAAATGTTGGCATTTCACTTTTTAATGCTTATTTACTTTCTTTTTTATTGTTATTATTCTTTTCCATGATACAGTTTTGTAGATATAGGGATTCCTCCATTCTACCCCCCTTCCTCCTTCCAATTTTCCCCTCCCTCCATTTCCCCCATATTATTACAGTGGGATAGTCCTTTAGTAACAGTTACAAGTTTAACATTCTGTTTTCTAAGTGTAGCATGGCATTATAGGTATAGGAAAAGGTAGAAATTTTAGTATTATATTGTTAAGGTGTTTATAGCAACTTCATTGGGAGTCCTTGTATTTGGTAATAGACACTGTAATGTATTTTCACTTCCTGGTATTTACTTTCATTGACTTGAAAGTTAGAGTCACACAGAAAAGGAAAGTCAGAGAGACACGGAGAGAGCAGGATTCCATCTTCACTCTCCTTATGCCCACAACAGCCACCCAGGGCCAGGCTGACGCCTCCAACCCATCCCCTCCCCGACAGGCGCCCTCCTGGGTGACAGGGCCCGAGCACATGAGTCGTCATCTGTTGCCTCCCAGCTACACTAGTAGGGAGCTAGATCAGAAATGGAGTAGCTGGGACTCAAGCTAGGCACTCTGACATTGGTTGCGGGTGTTTCTGTACACCGGGCCACACACTGTGCCACAGGCCTGCTGCATATTTAGGCATTTCTACACAATACCACAGCATGTCACCTGTCAAGAAAAAAGCCTCTATCAGAAGGTATGTCCATCCTCTTTCGCTCCATAGTGTAAGTTCCTTTTTAAAGATGCTGATTCAGTATGGACTCTATCCTCCTCCTTGATCTCCCCTGTAGTAAATATTAGCAGTACTAGCTTGAAAAACTCTCTCTTGCCACATATTAAGTCCTTTCTTCTGAAATACTCAGAAAGAGGATTTTCATGAGGCTTCTTTTATCAATCAACTGACAGCCACACACACCCCTCTCCCTGACTCACACAATATGTGAATGCTTATATGACATTCTTACCTTGAACTTGTGTCATGGACATGAATGGAAGACATTCCCTAAATTCGTCGGCATGAATTAAGTATTCCAAGTGTAATCCTGAACCCATGAGTTTGAACATTTACTCAAAACAACACCTTCAAAGTCATGTTTTAAAAGTGAAAGAGCAGAGTGAAATCACAACAGATATTTCGCAAAGTGCAGGGCTGAAAAGGTTATGAAAAAGAGAAAGTGAAGATCCATTATGTTGCTTCTCCACCAAGCATGGCTGCTATTTAAGAAACAGAGGGTAACAGAAAGCATTAATGACACTTAGATGCCTGGAAACCTCAAATACTGCTTCAGAAAGACATTCTGGGCCTGGATAAAAGCTATACATAACAAGACAGATTTCGGTCCCACCAGGAAAGCACCTGAAAACAGTTACCACCATGATTATAAGGCTTAATAAGGAAAGATGTAAATTTTATTGATTCTTGGAATGTAGATTCCTCCAAAGAAAGAACTAAATAAAAGGCATAGGGAAGCAGATTCTTGAATTTACTATTATTTTTTTCAAAAAAATGTATGCCTTTATCCCATACAACAGCCCTCTTGCATTGAAAGTTGCTGATGTTGGGGTCGATGTGATGACTTTACTAACTAACCCTCTGTCTACAGGTGTCAGCATCCCATACAGGCTCTGTCTTGGCTGCTCAACTTCCCATCCAACTCCCTATGCATGGCTTGGAAAAGCAGTTTAGAATGGCATAAAGCCTTGTGACCCTGCACCCATGTGGGAGACCCAGAAGAAGCTTCTAGTTCCTGTCTTTGGATTAGCTCAGCTCTGACCATTGTAGCCACTTGGGAAGTGAGCCAGCGGACGGAAGATCTTTCTCTCTTTGGCTTTCCTCCTCTCTGTAAATCTGTAATCTTTCCAATTAAAATAAATGAATCTTAAAAGGGGGAGTTCTGATGTCTAGATACAGTCTACCAAAACAGTGTTAAATTTTTAATACTAAAATAAATGTTTTCTGGTTTACATTAGGCCAAAATCCATACATATAGTTCATGTCTATTGATTTTAGAATTTCTGGAAGAGTGAGTATTAGTGTCCATGATGGGTCTTGAAAAATCAAGACATCTGGGGCCAGTTCTGTGACACAACTAGTTAATCTGCTGCCTACAACACCAGTATCCAATTTGAGCACCGATTTGAATTCCTAATACTTTGTTTACAATCACACTCCCTGCTAATGTGCCTGCGGATGCAGCATTAGATGGCCCAACTGCCTGGACTCCTACCACTCACACAGAAAACCAGATGGAGGTCCCAGTTCATGGTTCCAGTCTCGCCGAACCCTGGCCATTGCAGTCATCTGGGAACTGAACAGTGGATGGAAGATTCTCTCCCCTGACTCTCCCTGCTCCCTCTCTCCCTGTCTGCATTTCTGCCTTTCAAATTAGTACCCAAAAAGTCTTCAAAAAAAAAGAAAAATTAAAATAAGAAATTATTAGTTTCTCTCCATACTTCCCCAAAGTAAATACATACAGTTGGTAGCAAGAAGATCCTCACCCTACATCCCATATTTTGATTTTCTCAGTATACCTGGGAAGGACTCTGATTCAGAATGTTTTTCTTCTTTCTGATGCAAGTGGCATAAAAACACACATTTGGGAAATTTTGCCCATATCTTCTTACCTGATTAAGCAAGGTGTCAAAAATGACATGGCACTCCAAACTCTCTTCTCTTACTAATTCAGGATGTAATGAGACCAATATCTTCCCTAATGGAAACATTCATCTGTCTCCACAGTCCCATTTCTTGTAGTGGCCTCTTGGGAATTTTCGTTGACCACTGAAGATTTCTTCCAACCTTTACATTCCTTAATATGGTAGATATTTAAGTAGGAAGTACACCTCGTTACAAGATACGTTACTATTACTTATTGTTAGGAAACGTATAAGCTACTTTCCTCAGTGGCTTGAAGGCTTTCTGAGCAGAAGCATTAAATATGTGACTTATTTGATTCACATGGAAATATCTGAACAATTTAGAAAGATTTTATTTCATCATTAAATTATGTAAAAGCAGGCCTGGCGCCATGGCCGAGCAGCTGAAGTCCTGGTCTTGAATGTGCCAGGATCCCATATGGGTGCCAATTCTAATCCTGGCAGCTCCACTTCCCATCCAGGTCCCTGCTTGTGGCCTGGGAAAGCAGTCGAGGATGGTCCAATGCCTTAGCACCCTGCACCTGTGGGGGAGACCCAGAAGAGCTCCTGGATCCTAGCTTCGGATGGGCGCAGCTCTGGCCGTTGTGACCACTTGGGGAGTGAATCATCAGACTGAAGATCTTCCTCTCTGTCTCTCATCCTCTTTATATATATATATACGACTTTGCAATAAAAATAAAATAGATCTTTAAAAAACATTATGTAAAAGCTATGTGAAGACATTGAATGTGGAGCCAGCATTGTGGCACAGCAATTTAAGCCACCAGTACAACACTGTCATCCAATAGCAAAATGCAAGTTTCAGTCCTAGCTATTCCCCTGCTAATGCTCCTGGGAGGCAAGAAATGATGGCCCGAGTACTTGAACCTAGCTGCCTACGTGGAAGACCAGGATTGAATTCCTGGATCCTGATTACAACCTAGTCCAGACCTAACTGAACCAAGGAATAGAAGATTCAGTCTTTTTCTCTCTTTGTCTCTCTCTCTCTCTCCCTCTACCTCTCTCTCTCTCCCTCTCTCTCTCTCTCTCTTCCCCCTGCTGCTCAGTCTTCCAAATGAATAAATAAATGAATCTTTTGTTTAAAATATCAAGTATACTCAATGCCTCTCATATAAAATTCAGCTTAAACCACATGCTTTTCATTGGCTTCGCAGGACTAAACTTTTGCATGTAATTTCATTATTAAAATAATACACATAGCCTTTGTTTCTTTCCAGGTAAAAATAGCTACTGGGAAGACAAAAAGCTAAAACTAGGAGACTCGCAAGATGGCCGACATAGGAGGAAGACTGTGAGGGAGCTCACAGAGAGGGCTAGAACGCGACAAAAGCATAAGTGGAGCAGTATAGAGCTACAGGGAGAAGAACGTGAAGTTCTCTGGACAGTGTGGAGCCAAAAAAATCCACACAACTCGGAAGAGCAACCAGGGAAAAACAAAACAAAGGGCAGGGAAGACGACTTTCCGTTCCTAACCTGCTGAGTCACCTTTGAGTGCAGATGCTGAGAGCCGCAGCCAACACGCACACCTCAGGACCCGCAGACGCTGTGGCTGTGAGGACCAGCAGTGATCAGGACCCGCTGGCACCTGCCCACACTAGTCACCAGGACCCGCCAGGACCTGCGCCCGCTGCAGACATCAGGACCCAAAGTCATCAGGACCCGCTGGCATCCACCCACCCTAGTCGCCAAGCCCCGCCAGGATCTGCACCAGCCGCAGTCTCCATTGGGACCCGCCAGGAACTGCACCAGACGCAGTCGCCAGGAGACGCACCCGTGGCGAGGGTTCCCACCAGAGGAAGAGGCAGACTGCAAGAACCTGAGGTTTGAGTGAGTTGGGTGGGGACAGTGGTGGTCGGAGGCTCCAGGAGTTGGCCCCCCAGGGGCATGCACAGAGCCTGAACACCCTTGGTGCTCATCTCCCCTCCTCTCCCCCCCCAAGACTCCAGCGTCTAGGGACACAGGGCGAGTGCCTTGAAACTGCCAAAACTGTGTCTGGGAGGTAACGCACAGTGGTCCTGTGCGCTGAGGAGAAAGGCAAAAGGCACACTGAATACTCCCCTGTGCCTTTGCGGTCTGGCACTCAGCTGGGCGGTGCTATCCCACAGGAACCCAAGCACGCCTCTGGGCTGGGCAGTTCCGTGCTAGCACTGGGGCGGTCGGTCCCCTACAAGCGCTGGGGTGGGCAGGCCTGCACAGGAGGCACTTCCAGAGAGCACCTGGAACACCCCACGCCCTATAGGCCCGTGCTTGGGAGACGCACCAGGAGGGCACTGCGGACCCGCGTGCAGGAGGCGTTCCCACAGAGCACCTGGAACCTCCACGCCCTGCAGTCCCTGGCACTGGGGACACACCGAAAAACCACCTAGAATCCTCCGAGCACTGTGATCCCATGCACAGGGGGCGCGCACAGAGAGTGCCTTCACTCCCCCACGTCCTGTGGTAGCATACCTGTAGGGGACGACCTGAGAGTGCGCTTTGAATCCGCTGGGCCCTGGAAGTGGCGCCCTGAGGTCCAGTGTTCTGAAGACGCACCAAAAGTGCCTTGAAAATTCCCACACCCTGCTACTCCATGCCTGCAGACTCCGATCTCTACAGGATAGTGCTTGGAGACCCCTCAGCACACTGGTGCCTAGGTCTCTCAAAAAAGAAACACTAACACAATGGGAAGAAATACCAGAAAAGGTAATGATCCAGATGAGAGTGCCAACACCCTACCAATAAAGGATCGAAAGCCAATGTCTATTTCGGAGATGCGAGATAAAGACATAGAAGATCTACCAGACAAGGAATTCAAAAAAATAATGTTAAAATATGTCAGAGACAATGAGAAGAATTGGGAGAACTTCAAGGAATTCAAGAACCACATAGCCTCAGAAATACAACAAATGAAAAGTAAAATCCTTGACTTAGAGCACAAAATTGAGAGCCTAACCAACAGAACAAATACAGCAGAAGAGAGGATCTCTGAAACAGAAGACACACAAAACGAACATGCCCAGTTCATTAAACAGCTGGAGACAAGTCTGAACAAAGCCAATAAGACCATACAAGAAATGAAAGACAACCTCAGAAAATCAAATATTAGGATTATTGGCCTTCCTGAAGGAGCGGAAAAAGAGTCAGGAATGCAAATGGTGCTCGACGAAATTATACAGGAAAACTTCCAAAACACTTGGAACATGAACCCAGCCCAAATCCAGGACGGTCAGAGGACTTCCAGCAGATATGACCCAAAGCGATCTTCACCCAGACATATGGTGCTCAAGTTCCACTCCAACGAAGACAAAGAAAGAATCCTGAGACAAGTACGAAGCAGAGAAAAGATCACATACCGGGGAAAACCAATCAGGATCACTGCTGACTTCTCTGAAGAGACCTTACAAGCAAGAAGAGAATGGACAAAGATCTTCCAAATCCTGAATCAGAACAACTGTCAACCAAGAATATTGTACCCAGCAAAGATCTCATTCATATTTGAGAACGAAATCAGATACTTTCATAGCAAAGAGAAATTAGAAGAATATGCCAGCACAAAACCAGCTCTACAAAATCTCCTTAGAAATGCACTAAATCCAGAAAAAAAGGAGGTGAATCATAAGCAAAGATGGCAAACAGGAAGGTATCTCCACTAAAGTCCACACAAGGAAGGGCAATTACACAGATATCAACACCCACAAAAACAAGTATGGCAGGGCAAAATCACAACCTCTCAATTTTAACTCTTAACACAAATGGCCTGAACTCACCAATCAAAAGGCATAGATTAACAGAATGGATTATCAAACAGCACCCAACTATCTGTTGCCTACAAGAGACACATCTAACCAGAAGAGATTCTAAGAAGCTGAAAGTGAAAGGTTGGAAACAGATATTTCATGCCAACGGACAAGAAAAAAAGGCTGGGGTAGCTGTCTTAATTTCAGATGATGTGGACTTCAATCTGACACACATCAAAAAGGACAGGGAAGGACATTATATATTGGTGAAGGGACTGATCCATCAGGAAGTAATTACCATTGTGAACATATATGCACCAAATTCAAACGCACCTAGCTACGTGAAGCAATTACTCACGGACTTAAGGGGAGACATAGATATGCACACAATAATAGTGGGTGATCTTAACACCCCACTAACAACAATAGACAGATCAACAAAACAAAAACTCAACAAAGAAACAACAGAGCTCATACAAACAATAGAACAACTGGACATGATAGATATTTATAGAATTTTTTATCCTAAGGCCACAGATTATACATTTTTTTCAGCAATGCATGGCACCTTCTCCAGGATCGACCACATGATAGGACACAAAGCAAACCTAAATAACTTCAAAAAGATAGGAATCATACCATGTACCCTCTCAGACCACCACGGAATGAAACTGGAAATCAGCAACTCAAAATGCCCCAGGAAATACAGAAACTCTTGGAGGCTGAACAATATGCTATTAAACGAACAATGGATCAGAGAAGAAATTAAAGATGAGACCAAAAAATTTATGGAAACCAATGAAAACTCTGACACAACATTCCAAAATTTGTGGGACACTGCCAAAGCAGTGCTACGGGGTAAACTCATCGCAATTGGAGCTCATGTCAAGGCCCAAGAGAGGCGCCAAATACAGGAACTAAACACACACCTCCAGGAATTGGAAAAACAACAGCAGAAGAGCCCCACACACAATAGGAAACAAGAAATCATCAAAACAAGGAAGGAAATTAATCAGATAGAAATAAAAAAAAAAACGATACACAAAATCAATGAATCAAAAAGCTGGTTCTTTGAGAAGATAAACAAGATAGACACCCCACTGGCCCGACTGACAAAGAAAAAACAAGAGAAGGCAGGAATTAACAGCATCAAAGATGAAAAAGGCAACATAACAACAGACACCGCATCCATTAAGGCCATAATTAGAAATTACTACAAAGCACTGTACTCCAACAATTCAGAAGATCACCAAGAAATGGAAAAGTTCTTAGACTTCTACCACCTGCCAAAACTTAGCCCAGAGGCAACAAACGACCTGAACAAACCCATAACTGAAGCAGAGATTGAATCAGTGATTAAAGACCTCCCAACAAAGAAAAGCCCAGGCCCAGACGGCTTCACTACAGAATTCTACAAAACATTCCGAACAGAACTGACCCCAATCCTCTACAAACTCTTCAAAACAATAGAAAAAGAAGCAACCCTTCCAAACTCATTCTATGAAGCCAACATTACCTTAATCCCAAAACCGGACAGAGAACTAACAGAGAAGGAAAACTACAGACCTATCTCTTTGATGAACATTGATGCTAAGATTCTCAACAAAATCCTAGCCAACAGAATTCAAAAACACATCAGACAGATCATTCATTCAGATCAAGTAGGATTCATCCCTGGAATGCAGGGATGGTTCAACATTCGCAAATCCATAAATGTGATACACCACATCCAAAAACTGAAAAACAAGAATCACATGATAATATCAATACATTCAGAAAAAGCTTTCGACAAAATCCAACACCACTTCCTACTAAAAACCCTAACCAAGGTAGGCATAGATGGAAAAATCCACAACATAATTAAAGCCATATATGAAAAACCCAACGCCAGCATCATACTGAACGGAGAAAAGCTGGAACCCTTCCCACTCAAATCTGGAACAAGACAGGGATGTCCACTTTCTCCACTACTATTCAACATAGTCCTAGAGGTACTCGCTGAGGCCATAAGACAAGAAAAAGAAATCAGAGGAATCCAAATGGGATACGAAGAAGTTAAACTCTCACTATACGCAGATGATATGATTCTTTATGTAGAAGAGCCAAGAGACTCAATACAGAGACTGCTAGAACTTGTACGAGAGTTTGGTAGAGTGGCAGGGTACAAAATTAATGAACAAAAATCAACAGCCATACTGTATGCGAACAGCCCCAAGATGGAAAAAGACTTAACCAGCAAGATACCATTCAAAATAACAGAGAAAAGTATGAAATATCTGGGAATAAATCTAACCAAAAATGTAGGAGACTTATTTGAAGAAAACTACAAACTACTTAAAAAAGAAATTGAACAAGACCTCAAAAGATGGAGTAACATCCCATGCTCCTGGATAGGTAAAATCAATATCATTAAAATGTCTATACTGCCAAAAGCAATATATACATTCAACGCAATCCCAATCAAATTGCCCAAAACATTCTTCATGGAACTGGAAACAATGATCCAAAGGTTCATCTGGAAACACAAAAAACCACGGATAGCTAGAACCATCCTGAAGAACAGGAAGTTAGCAGGGGGAATCACAGTTCCGGACCTCTGGACATACTGTAGGGCAGTGGTTATCAAAACAGCCTGGTACTGGCACAAAGATAGAGAGGAAGATCAATGGAGCAGAATAGAAACACCAGAAGGGAACCCACACAGATACAGCCAAATAATCTTTGACAAAAAGACAAATGACAATCCAGGCAAATGGGAAGGTCTGTTCAATAAATGCTGTTGGGACAACTGGTTAATAGCCTGCAGAAACAAAAAAATAGATCTACATCTCTCACCATACACTAAGATCAGATCTAAATGGATAACAGATCTAAACCTACATCCAGAAACCTTCAAACTTTTGGAAGAAAATGTTGGAAACACATTGCAACACTTAGGGGTAGGCCCTCACTTCCTAAAAAAGACTCCAGATGCAGTAGAAATCAAGACCAAAATAAACAATTGGGACCTCATCAAACTAAGAAGCTTCTGTACAGCTAGAGAAACCATCAACAAAGTAAAAAGGCAACCCACAGAATGGGAGAAGATCTTCGCGCACAACATAGGTGATAGAGGGCTAATCTCCAGAATATACAAAGAGCTACAAAACAACCAAAATGTCAAAACAAACAAGCCACTCAAGAAATGGGCACGGGAAATGGGCAAACACTTCACAAAGGAACAAACCCAAATGGCAAATAAACATATGAAAAAATGCTCAAGTTCCCTGGCAATAAGGGAAATCCAAATTAAAACATCAATGAGGTACCACCTAACACCAGTAAGACTGGCCCACATGAATAAAAGCACCAACAACACTTATTGGCGAGGTTGTGGGGAAAAGGGAACCCTACTCCACTGCTGGTGGGGCTGCAGGCTGGTACAGCCTGTATGGAAATCAGTATGGAGAATATTCAAACAACTCAAAATCAACATACCGTATGATCCAGCAATAGCACTCCTAGGAATATATCCAGAACAATTGTTCTATGAGAAACCAACATGCACTCCTATGCTCATAGCAGCACAATCAGTAATTGCAAAAACATGGAAGCAACCAAAATGCCCATCAACAGAGGATTGGATAAGAAAGCTATGGTTCATCTACTCCATGGAATACTACTCAGCTATTAAAAAAAACAAAATGCAGTTCTTTGTGGCCAAATGGGCCAAACTGGAAACCATAATGCTAAGGGAAATGAGCCAAGCCCAAAAGGTTCAATATCACATGTTTGCCTTAATTTAAGATGATATGATGTTATGTATAACATGTCATGTTATGAATGTTATATGTTGTGTATAAACTAAAATTGAAATGTAAGTGAGGTGGTCACAGAAGGTGGCTAGGAACTCACATTTACTTTTTTTTTTTTAATTTTTTTAAATTTTTTTTTAATTTTTAATTAATATTTAGCATTATGTGACAGTTTCATAGGCTTTGGGAATCCCCCTCCCCCTCCCCTCCCCCCTGGTGGATTCCTCCACCTTGATGCAGCATTTCAGTTCAAATTCAATCAAGATTCTTTCCTTGCAAACATATATTAAGCATGGAGTCCAGCTACTTATTGTCCAGATGGGTTGAACAGTTTCTTGGGGAGACCATTTCTGGTCCGAAATCAGAGCTGGTATAATATCATCACAGTCAATTAAGAGTCCCAATATAACATCAACAGCAATTTGCAATATTATGGAATTGACATAGTTTTGAGTAACCAGTATGTTAAAAAAAAAAAAAAAACAACAACAACAAAAAAAAAACAAAGAACAAAATAACAAAAAACAAGTCCTAACCACAACCTATGATTAGCTCATTGACATCTCAATTTTAGTTTATATACAGGACCGGACCGGCTGCTATATACCTTGAAAAGGCTATAGGGTACCTTTCAGCTGTCTCATGTCTATTTCATTTTAGTATTTAGCCATTTGTTGTGTTGAAGTATAATTTTGTTGATCTTGGCAGATTTTGGGATAATCTAGACTGGCTTGTAACTCTAACAAGATATTTGTCGACATTTAATGTGCAGAACATTTTTTTTTTGGGGGGGGTGCAGGAAAATCCTCAACAGCATGGTGAGGAGTGAATAATCTTTGTGTCCCACCCAGCAAGGCATGAGCCAATCCATGCCAGCTCTTTCCTGTCAGATTTCAAGCTCTACTTTCTGTTGTTTGTCTATTTATTTTAGGTTTGTTTTTTGTTTTTGTTTTTGTTTTAGTTTGTATGATTGTTTGTTTGCTGTGAGGGGTTTTCGAAGCGATCCCAATGGTCACTGCAAGGGAGGGCGGGGGTCCAGAGGTGGAGCCAGGCTCGGACCAGAGAAAGCTCTCCTCCCTGGTCCCGAAGGACATTAATTGTTCTTCTGTTTCTGCAGACCGCTCAGGGCTTCTGGTTGTCTTTCCAATGATGTTGGTTTCTGTACGGTAGTGTTTGGACTTCTTCCATCCCCTGCGGAAGCTCCGGTTGGGGGTGGGTGACCTCAGAGTACTCAGCCTCCAAGGGCATCCAATTCCCTGTGGCCTCCTTGGCAGTTGGGGTATAGTCCTTGTTGCTCGTATTAGTAGTTTGTGTTGAAGATCTGGGAGTCTTCATGGTTGGGATCCAAGCTTCCTCCTTACCACCTGCTCCACTCTGGAGTGCCCCCCTGCTCCACGCACATGACCTCCTGTTAAGAGGTTGTCAGGATCGCACCCGATTCCCCCCTCATGCATTGGTATAGTAGTTTTATTGTTGTTTAGTGCCGCTTTGAGTCTGTTGTCTATGAATTACCGGATTTGACCTTGATAAGCTATATTGTACTTTTTTTTCTCTCACTCTTTTTATGGTCTTGAAAGATTTCCCTGCACACCCTCCCCATTACCGGTTAACATAGCGTATTGAGGGTATAGTAGGTTTTACAGTTTTTTGATGTAGATCTTAATTATTCTGACATTAATTGTTGGTTTATAGATTATATCGCGTTATCTTATTGCATTGGATACAGGTTGTTAGAGATTGCACTAATATTACAATATACAGGTACTATCTTTCAAGTTGTCATCTTTTCATCTCAGATTAAGGCGAACATGTGGTATTTAACCTTTTGGGATTGGTTCATTTCTCTTAGCATGATGGATTCCAGTCGGGCCCATTTGTCCACAAAGAACTGCATTTCGTTTTTTTTAATAGCTGAGTAGTATTCCATAGAGTAGATGAACCATAGCTTTCTTATCCAGTCTTCTATTGATGGGCATTTTGGCTGCTTCCAGGTTTTTGCGATTGTAGATAGTGCTGCTATGAACATAGGTGTGCATGTTGGTTTCTTGTGTAGGAGATCTTTTGGATATATTCCTAGGAGTGCTATTGCTGGATCATATGGTATGCTGATTTTCAGTTGTTTGAGTATTCGCCAAACTGATTCCCATAGAGGCTGTACAAGTCTGCAGTCCCACCAGCAGTGGAGAAGGGTTCCCTTTTCCCCACAGCCTCGCCAGCAAGTGTTGGTGGTATTATGTATGTGTGCCATCCTTACTGGTGTTAGGTGGTACCTTCCAACCAGAGCTAACCCCAATCCTTTACAAGCTCTTCAAAACAATAGAAAAGGAAGCAGTTCTTCCAAACTCATTCTATGAAGCCAATATCACCTTAATCCCCAAACCGAATAGAGAATTAACAGAGAAGGAAAACTACAGACCGATCTCCCTGATGAACATTGACGCTAAGATTCTCAACAAAATGCTAGCCAATAGAATACAAAAAAACATCAGACAGATCATCCATCCAGACCAAGTAGGTTTCATCCAGGGAATGCAGGGATGGTTCAACATAAGAAAATCCATAAATGTGATACATCACATCCAAAAACTGAAAAACAAAAACCATATAATAGTATCAATAGATGCAGAAAAAGCCTTCGACAAAATTCAACACCATTTCATGTTAAAAACCCTAACCAGGGTAGGGATAGAAGGAACAATCCACAACATAATCAAAGCAATATATGAAAAACCCAATGCCAGCATCATACTAAATGGAGAAAAACTGGATCCCTTCCCACTGAGATCTGGAACAAGACAAGGCTGCCCACTATCACCACTGCTATTCAATATAGTCCTAGAGGTACTTGCAGAAGCCATAAGACAAGACAAAGAAATCAAAGGAATCCAAATTGGAAATGAAGAAGTCAAGCTTTCACTATTCGCGGACGACATGATTCTCTACATAGAAGAACCAAAAAACTCAATACAAAGACTCCTAGAACTCATACGAGAATTTGGCAGAGTGGCAGGATACAAAATTAATGAACAAAAATCAATAGCCATGGTGTATGCAAATGGCCGCAAGATGGAAGAAGATCTAACCAACAAGCTACCATTCAAAATAACAGAGAAAAGCATGAAATATCTGGGAATAAATTTAACCAAAAGCGTAGATGACCTTTATGAAGAAAATTACAAAACACTCAAAAAACAAATAGAACAAGACCTCGAAAGATGGAACAACATCCCATGCTCCTGGATAGGCAAAATTAATATCATCAAAATGTCTATACTACCAAAAGCAATATATACATTCAACGCAATCCCAATCAAATTACTCACAGCATTCTTCATCGAACTGGAAAAAATGATACACAGATTCATCTGGAAACACAAAAAACCACGAATAGCCAGAACCACTCTGAAGAACAGGCACTTAACAGGGGGAATCACAGTACCGGATCTATGGACATACTATAGGGCAGTGGTCATCAAAACAGCCTGGTACTGGCACAAAGATAGAGAGGAAGATCAATGGAGCAGAATAGAAACAACAGATGGAAATCCACACAGATACAGTCAATTAATCTTTGACAAAAAGACAGATAACAATCCAGGCAAATGGAAAGGTCTGTTCAATAAATGCTGTTGGGACAACTGGTTGATAGCCTGCAGAAACAAAAAGATAGACCCACATCTCTCACCATACACCAAGATCGAATCTAAATGGATAAAAGACCTAAACCTACATCCAGAAACCTTCAAACTTTTGGAAGAAAATGTTGGAAACACACTACAACACTTAGGGGTAGGCCCTCACTTCCTAAAAAAGACTCCAAAAGCAGTAGAAATCGAGACCAAAATAAACAATTGGGACCTCATCAAACTAAGAAGCTTCTGTACAGCAAGGGAAACAATCAACAAAGTAAAAAAACAACCTACAGAATGGGAGAAGATCTTTGCACACTACATAGGAGATAGAGGGCTGATCTCCAGAATATACAAAGAGCTACAGAGAAACCAAAACAACAGAACAAACAAACTGCTCAAGAAATGGGCATGGGAAATGGGCAGACATTTCACAAAAGAACAAACCCAAATGGCAAACAAGCATATGAAAAATGCTCAAGTTCCTTGGCAATAAGGGAAATCCAAATGGAACTCGCATTTACTTTTAACATATTGGTTACTCATTACTATGTCAATTAATTCCATAATGATGTAAATTTTTGCTGATGGTATGTTGGAGCTTTCAATTGACTGGGATGATACTCTGCTAGCTCTGTCTTCAGACCAGAAAAGGTATAACTAAGAAGCCGTTGAACTTGACTGGACAATAAGATGCTGGACTCTATGTTTGGTATACGCTTGCAATGGGGGAATCTCAACTGAACTTGAGCTGTGGTTATGCAACAAGGTGGAGGAATCCACCATGGTGGGAGGGTTTGGGGAGGGGTGGGGAGAACCCAAGTACCTATGAAACTGTGTCACATAATACAATGTAATTAATGTATTAAAAATAATAAATTTTTAAAAAAAGCTAAAACTAAATTTTAATGTTACTTGATGCAATCAATTAAGTCAAGTTTTTTGTGAACTTTGTACTTTGGAAATACAACTAAAAGGCAAATTCACTTTGATGTTTGAGTGAGTATATCTATGAACCAAATCACAATAGAGAAAGTATTTGAATTTTTATTAAGATAGGAGCAAATGTAATTCAAAAGCAGCATTCCAGGTCCTGAACTTGGTCCTATCCAATGAAATACTAAAAGACAAAATACTATAAATAATACTATAAATACATTAAAATATTAAGACTAGGAATATTCTTATACTTGATGTGTTCTTAGGTGAAACTTTTTATTATTACTATTAACTTTTGAAGATGATTTACTCTTTTAAAGCTGAATCATTTTATACACATTCTCTTATCTTCAATCAGAGACCATCTGTTAATGCTCTTAATAACCTCCCATGTCACAGGCTCTGCAGGCAATTACAGATCGTCTTCTGGGAAACATATGGGACACAATAGACTGTGTGCTCAGCTGCAGTCAAAGGGCAGCAGACACCATGTGCTCCCCAGCAGAACAGGGAAATGGGATGCAGAAACCCCAGGTGCAGGTATGAGATAGGACTAAGACACCAAGCAAAGGCAGCCTATCCCAAGTGCAACTACTGCCCAGCTCTGCTCATCACCGATATCCCAGCCAGATTCCCAATGCACCCAACAGTGGGAAGCCTCCACCTGTGCAAAGCCCATATCAAATTCAGGTGAGGCAATTAGAATAGAGACTTCACTTGTCACTAGTCCATGCAGAGGAATTATGAAGGAAACTAGTTCAAAAGTCAGACTGATTTAAACACTTCAAAAGAATGTTAATGAAAATAAAACAGAAAACACTGGTCTTCAACATTTGTAAACTTGTTACTTTTAACTGGTTTAGAAATGATTATCGGTGCACATGAAGCTACAAAAATAATTTGCAAAAGTCTCATGTAACCATCAACCAGTTTTCTCCAATGGTAGCAATTTATCAAACATTAGTGGAAGAGCAAAATAAAGAAGCTGAAAGTAGAGAAACCCATAGACTTTATTCAGACTTCATCTGCTTTGTATGCATTAATTTATATCTATTTCCATGGGTGTGCACAAATATGTGCACAAATAAACTGCCTTTGCTTGATGTCTTAGACCTATCTCATATATAATACAGAGAGAGTTCTATGCAACTCTAACAAATGAATACGTCATTTTTTAAATTTCATATTGGTTGTTGAATTAGCACTTTATTAGTTCAATCACACTATTGAAGAAATGAGTTTTATTTTAAAATGCTAAATATCCCTCTTGCCTTTTAAGTAGAAACATTTTAAAATAATATTTAATTTTATTGGGCTAGTGCTGTGGCATAACAGGTCAAGCTACTGCAATGCTGGCATCCCAGAAAATATTAAGAAAGGTGAAGAAAAGACCGGCTGAGCACCTCGACAATCATGAAATGACTGTGGTGAATACCTATGACTCTTTGTCTTGCATACTTCAGACTTAAAACTAAAGATGTCCAGCCACCAAGAAACCATCAACAAGCACAGGTTGGAAAAATAAATAAATAAGAAAGCCCCAACAAAATCCTTCTCTCTCTCTCTCTAGCCAAAAAGGAGAAAATTGGTAAGATAGAAAACTTTCACTAACATTTTTAAAATATTTTTTACCTGAAGAGCAGAGTGGTAGAAATGGGGACAGAGAAAATGATCTGTCTGCTGGTTCACTCCCCAAATTGCCAGAGCTGAGAGAGTCCTGGAATTCCATGCAGCCCTCCCTCATGGTTGAAGGAGCCTAACATTTGGGCCATCCTCTGCTGCCTTCCCAGATACTTCAGCATGGAGCTAGAGCCAAAGTGGAGAAGATGGAACTAATACTGGTGCCCCAGTATGGGATGCCAGAATTACAAGCAACACATAATTCACTTCACTGAAATATTGGCCCACAATACTGTACACATTTTGACCTACCCATGGGAGCAGAGGGTGAATGGGGAGCTTTCACCCTGCCCCCTCCCTCTCTGTTAGAGCACTGTTTTACAAAGATAGGCAGTACATAAGGTTTACATGAGATTGGCTGTCCAGATTGAAAAGCCCTGGGTCAGATGGTTTCACGGCTGAACTCTAACAAACGTTTGCAGATGACTTACCCCAATTCTCCAACAGGATATTCCAAACAATAGAAAGGGAGGCAATCCTTCCAAACTCTTTCTATCAAGTTAAGATCACCTTAATATCAAAGCTTGATAGAGACACAGCAGAAAAAGAGAAATACAAACCAATATTCCTGATGAACATAGACACAAAAATTCTCAACAAAATACTAGCCAATGGGATCCAACAGGACATCAGGTAGATCATTCACTCAGACCAAGTGGGATTCATTTCTGACATGCAGGGACAGTTTAACATTTGCAAATTAATAAATGTGATACCACATCAACAAATTGAAAAATAAAAACCATATGATCATCTCAATAGATACAGAGAAGGCATTTGATAAAATCCAACATCACTTCATGCTAAAAAGTTTAGGCAAGATAAGCATAGAAGCAACATTCTATAACACAATCAAAGCAATATATGAGAAACCCAAAGTCAGCATCATACTAAATGGGGAAAGACTGGAAACTTTTCCACTAAGATCTGGAACTAGATAAGAATGTCCTCTCTCACCAGTGCTATTCAATGTAGTGTTGGAAGTCCTTGCCAGAGCTATTAGGCAAGAAAAACAAATTAAAGAAATTCAAATTGGAACTGAGGAAATGAAATTATTGAATGATTCTCTACTTAAGAAAACCAAAAGACTCAATCAAGAGACTCCTGGAACTCATAAAAAAAGCTTTGGCAGAGTAGCAGGATACACAATTAATGAGTACAAACCAATGATACTAGTGTACACAAATAACTCCAAAGCCAGGAAAGAAATTGTAAGTACAGTTCCCTTTAAAATAGTAAAGAAGAATCTTAAATACCTAGGAATTAATCTAACCAAATATGTAGAAGACCTCTGTGATGAAAACTATAAAATATTTTTTAAAAAGGAAATAGAGGACATTTAAACATGGAGAAACTTACCATGTTCCTGGATTGGCAGGATCAACAGCATCAAAATGTCCATAGTACCCAAAGCAATATACAGGTTCAATGCAATCCCAATCAAAATCCCAACATTCTCCTTAGAAACAGAAAAGAAGATACAGAACTTCATCTGGAAACACAAGAGACCACTAATAGGAATAGCTATCCTTCAGAATAAAAATCAAGCTGGAAGAATCACAACTCTAGACCTTAAGAAATACTACAGAGCAGTGGTCATCAAAACAGTCTGGTACTGGTACAGAAACAGAAGAAGAACAGTAGAATAGAATAAATATTAAGAAATACCTGATCATTAGAATGGAAGGGATAAATGAAATAAGCAGTGAGGTAAAAGAAGAGGAGAAATGATCCAATCTGAAAAACCAGAAACACATTTTTAAATAAACACAGCCTCATACACCTGTGGAACAAAACAAAAAGATCAAACATTTTGTAATCCAGATTATGAAAAGAGAAAGTAAAGATTAGGCTGAAAAAAATACTCATGGAAGTAAAGACTGAAAACTCAAACTTTGGCAAAAAAAAAAAAAAAAAAAAACAAAAAACATAAACTTACAAGAACTTACAAGTTGAAAAAGCTGCTAAGAACCTATACAAGAATAAAAACCCAAAGAATTCCACATCAAAACATATCATAGTCAGACTTCTGAAAAGCAAGTCTTAAAAGCAATGAGAAACAAATGACATATTATTTGTATAAGCAAATTATTTAAACAAGATATTTTTCAACAGACTAAGGCATCCAAAAGGAAATGACACAAAATTTTTCAGGAGCTTAAAGGACCCAGTATCCTGCATCTAGCAAGCAACCTTCAGAGAGCAACCAGGGGTCCTTATTCTAAAATAAAAGGAAGCTAAGAGTTTGCCTCTTACATACTTAACCTAAGAGAATCACTAATGAAAATTCTCCTGATCAAAAGAAACTTATTAAAGTCGGAAACCTGGACCACTAGGATGAAAGAAAAAGTTCAAAAACTAAAAACTTTAGGTAAATATGGTTCATTTTTCTTCTGTTCTTCAGGTTTCTTCAGTTTTCTAATTATGCTTGGGGTAAAATAGTTTCAGATTTCTGTAAAATCTCTGTATTTTCTTGCATAATGATTGTGCCAGTTTACATTCCCACCAACAATGTATCACGGTACATTTTCCTCCCATGTTTGCCAGCATTTGTTAGTTATATATTTAAATAATATATATGATATATGTGGTATATATGATAAATGACAAATGCTATTTATATATGATGTATATGTCATGTATTTAAATGATAACCATTCTAACTGCAGTAAGGTATTACTCATTGTGGCTTTTATTTGTATTTCCGTAATGACTGTTGTTCAGAGCATTTTTCTATGTATGTGTTGCCCATTTGTATTTTTTAAAGATTTATTTATTTATATTTGAAAGGCAGAGTTACAGAAAGAAAGAGAGACACAGAGATCTTTCATCTGCTGGTTCATTCCCCCAAATGGCCACAATGGACAGAATTGAGCTTTTCTGAAACACAAAGTCAAGAGTTTCTTCCAGATCACCCAGGGGGTGAGCTATCCTCCCCTGCTTTCTCAGGCCAGAAGCACAGACCCGAATCTGAAATGGAGCATCCAGAACATGAACCAGTGCTCCTATGGTATGCTAGTGCTTCAGGCAGAAGATTAACCTGTTATGCCACTGTGCCAGCCCCTACCCATTTATATTTCATACTTTGAAAAGTGCCTGTTCCTGTCCTTTGGCAATTTCTTAACTGGATGGTTTTCTTTGTTGTTACTGAGTTTCTTGAACTCGTTATATAGTTTGGATCTTGATCCTTTACAGGAGGCATAGTTGGCAAATATTTTCTCTCACTCAGTTGGCTATCTCTTCACTCTGTCAATTGTTTACTTTGCTGTGCAAAAGCTTCATAGTTTGATGCACTCCCATTGTCTGTTTTTTATTTTATCACCTGCATTTCTGGGGTCTTATCTAAGAGGACTTTGCCGAGCCCAATGTCTTGCAGTGTTTCCCCCGGGTTTTTTTGTTTGTTTGTTTGTTGTTCTTTGTTTTTTTTTTTTTTACAATAAATTGATGATTTCAGGTATTAGGTTTGGATCTTTGACCCACTGTGAGTGGATTTTTATATAGCATGAAGGACAGGTGCCTTCTTTCAAACTTCTGCATGTGGAAATTCAGTTTTGACAATACCAATTTTGAAGACCCCCTAATATAATTGAATTAAGGTTTATATGATCTTTCAGATCCATTAGCATTTGCTATATGGAACTGGAATTGGACACACATGCATTTAGTCACTTCTCCTTGCTGAGTTCACCTGTTATAAAATTACATCATGATTTTCTTTGTCTCTTTTAAGTTTGTTTTGTTTGATACGAGTAGAGCTACTCTTCCTCAGTTCTGATGTTTGTTTGCATATAATATTTTTCCATCCATCCTTTCTCTTTCAGTCTGTCTTTAACCGTGAAGTGTATTTCCTGTAGACAGCATATAAATGAGTATTAATTTTTATCTACTCTGCCATTCTGTATCTTTTAACTAGAGAATGTAGTCTATTGACATTCAAGGATATTATTAATAGGTAATGATTTCATCCTGCCATTTCCCCATAAATATTCCTATTGTTTGTTCTGAATCCCCTTGTTCTTTAAAAGAAGGTTTTCTACCTTCACATTATTTCATTGTGCTGATTATCATTCTCTATTTCTGGGTGTAGTACACCATTAAATATCGTTGTAAGGCTGGTTGAGTAGTGGCAAATTCTTTTTTGAATTTTGCTTGTCTGGGAAGGTCTTTATTTCACCTTCATTTGTGAATGAAGGCAGTTTCTTTGTTTTCTTTTAGGACTTCGATTATATCTCACATTCTTTCCAGGCTTGTAGGTAGAAATTTGCTGTCAATGTGATAAGAATTCCTTTAAAGAGGACCTTGTATTTCTCTCCTGCAAATGGTAGCATATTCTATTTATGCTTTACTCTTTATGCTATACTTTCACTAGAATGTGTTGTGGTAATGATCCTCTTTGCTAATACCTCTTTGGACTTGTATGTGCTTCATATATTTAGAATCCCATATCTTTCTCCAAATTTAAGAAGTTCTCTGTATTATTTCACTTAAAATTTTCCAGCTTACCCCAGGCAACTGACTAGGTTCCCTTGTACCTAGGTAATGTTGCACTGCTGAGAGAAAAGCACCCAAAATACATCGCAGGTATTCTTGGCCTGGTTAATGCCTAGTTTGTATTAACTATACCAATGTGCCAGTATAGTTGCCTATTCTGTCTTTCTCCTCTTTCCTTCTTTTTTTTTTTTTTCTTTTTTTTTTTTTCTTTTTTTTTTTTTTAAGATAAGTGGGGAAGGTCAGGAACTCCAGGCTGGGTCTTACTACCCCAGTTCCCAGACCCATGGGGGATCTGCACGTTGTCTGGGGAATAGGGTCTGGGAGCAGAAAAGGACATGTTTGACAGAGAAGGAATGAATTTTGGGGGCTTCCACAGAGTGGACCACTGGACTTACAGGTAAGCAAGGGAGATGAGACAAAGTGGTTTAGAAGGGGGAAAGTGGAGGGCATGCCTGGGTCAAACCAAGGCACCTGCCCATGTGGGAGACATAGGCTGTGATAAACAGCATTGCCTGTTACCCACTGGCACAAGCAAAAGCTGGGGCTTGGGGTCATGCCTGATTGGGCTAGGCCATGTACCTGCTTGCAGGTGTCAGAGCAGGGAGTGGGTCATGTCAGTCTGGGTTTCAGCACCTACCAGAATGCTAGAGAACTGCATCTGGGGACAGATTCTATAAGGGACTTATGGGCCTGCCTCTGTGGGACTGCAACACCCACTGGTTTGTCCTAGAGCTGGTGATGGTTCAGGGCTCAGCCAGACTGGGCCACAGAAATCACCTGACAGGAACCAGCTGACACTCATGGGAGCTGGGGCTGGGAGGAATCCTTCTAGCATGCACAAGACCTGGGGCTGAGACTGGGCCTGATAGGGGAGCTTCAGTGATTCTGATGCTGGGACTTTGTTTCCACAAGTGAGCATGAGAGCTGGTACTGGGGGCAGGCCAGGCTGAGTTGGCTTCTGCACCCACTGGCATGCACAAAAGCCAAAATGGGTGTGGGCCAGCTGAGCTAGGCCACAATACCATCTGGCAAGTACCAGCTGGCAAGTTCCAGGTTGGGGTGTGAGTCATGTTAGGCTGCACTACAGTGTCGCCTGGCAGGCACAAGCTCCAGGGCTGGAAGTATGCCTGGCAGGGGAACTTGGGGCACTCCCCTAATAGTCTGTACGTACCACTGGTGAGCACAAGAACCAGGTCTGGGGGCAGGCCAGCCTGGGCGAGGCGGCATAATCTGTCAGCATATGTGAGGGTTGGGTCTGGGGGCAGCTAACTCATACCTCCCATGGGTCTTCATGAGGGCTAGATGGCATGTGGGTCGGGTTGAAATGCACTGCAGCAGAGCCTGGTACATTCAAACATGAGGGCTAGGGGGTGAGCCTGGTTTGAGTTATTGGGTGTCACCCCGACTAAGTCACAGCACATAGGAGTGTGCATGAGGACCAAGTCTGTGGTGAGCTTGCTGAGCTGGGTTGCAGTATCTATCAGTTCATATGTGGTATGGAGCTGAGGTGGAGCTGACCTGGCAGCTTAAATTCACCAGTCTCTGCATTGACTGGTGTGGGTAACATATCAAATCTGACCTGGAGCTGCCTGGCACATGCAAAGGTCAAGTCTGAGGTCACCCCGGACAAGGCTGTTTAGAGGACTCCTTGACTGGACCACAAGACTCAGAGGACTGGGCTAATAATGCCTGTACAGTGAACAGAATGTCCAGATGTGCACAGCGGACATAAAGTGTAAAAAACAAATCTGTTTCTTCTCCTGTACTCGCAACAATAGTGATCACTTCTAACACCTGAAGAGTGTGGATTTTTTTCCCACACAACAAGCAATCAGTCAAGTGTGCAGCAAACATCAACAGAGTGTATCCTAAATCAATTCAGTTCTGACACTATTGCCTGGAGATAATGCAGAGACACTTCAGGTTCAAGGATCAGCTCCCACAACTGCTCCCACTTTAAAGATCAATCACAAACCCCAGGTGGTTTTACCTGAACTTCTCACCTACTAGCTAGATTTGGGGATTTTCACAACCCACCTCATGTTGAGGAAGTTTGCTCTAATAACCCAGAACTCAGGGAAGCATGTCTGCCATTATTATAAGAAGACCACAAAGGATACAGCTGAAAAGCAGCAGTGGGCAGAGTATGCAGAAGGAGCACAGTGCCTCCTTGCCCTCTTTAGCAGCACCACCCTCCAGAAACTTCTACATTTTCAGCTCGTGAATCCTGTCCTCCTGGATTTTAAGGAGGTCATTGCATGGTGTGAAGCATGAACCATCATGTCCCAATGCGATTAGCCAAAAAGTTATTACATAATATTAAAACACTGCAAACAACCCAGTCAGGCCTGTTTATTCAGATTCTTCAGCTTTTCTTGCTCGTGGGTATAGGGCAGGACCCTTGCTGATATGGGGATCTTGTTATAAACTACTAGCAGATGAAACAGGTCAAAGAATTTCTTAATGGGCAGCTTCAAAGCAGGGGAGATTAAATTAGTAATAAAGATTCTTTCAACAAAGAAAAGTCCTGGACCAGATGGCTTTACTGCTGAGTTCTACCAAACTTTTCAAAAATAACTAATTCTAATTGCTCTCAAACTATTCAAAACAATTGAAAAGGAGGAAATCCTCCCAAACATTTTCTGTGCAGCTAGTATAACCTTAATTCCAAAACCAAAAAAAAAAAAAAGAAAGATTGATAGATTGATACTTCTAATAAACAGATGCAAAAATCCTCAATCAAATACTAGCTAATCAAATCTGACAGCACGTCAAAAAATCATTCGTCAATGTTAAGTGAGACTTATCCCTGGTGTGGAGGGCTGGCTTAATATACATCAATCAATAAATCTAATATATCACACTGACAAATTGAAGAATAAAAAACACAGCATATTATCTCAAAAGATGCAGAGACAGTATTAATAAAATATAACATATTATCAGAAGAAAAAAATAAGCCAATTGGATATAGAAAAAACATACCTGAAAACAATCAAGGCAATGTATGACAAATCTATATAAAATGACAAAGCCAGAATCATGATGAGTGGGGAAAAGTTGGAAGCATTTCTTATCTCTTTTTTTCTTTTACTTTGTTTTTTTTTTACTTTTTATATTTTGTTATTCTTATTATTATTATTATTATTATAATTTTATGATACCGTTCCATAGGCTCCTGGCATTTTCTTCTCCCCGCCCCAATTCCCCCACCCACCCACCCATCTCCTCTATCATTACTAAACTATAGATCTTCATACACAGTCATATGTCCATCATTGCGGGCATGGACAAAGGCAGAGAGTCCAGCATCCTATTGTCAAGATATAATAAAGGAGAGACTCGCAAGATGGCCGACATAGGAGGAAGACTGTGAGAGAGCTCACAGACAGAGAGGGCTAGAACGTGACAAAAGAACACTGAAAGCCGCCGACCGATCCGGAAACCAACCCGCAAACTGACCCGCAAACCGACCCGCAGACGCAGTGGCCGTGAGGACCGGCGGTGATTGGGACCCTCTGGCATCTGCTCACCCTGGTCACCAGGACCCTGAATCACCGGGTTCCAGGTTCCAGCCGCCTGCACCCGCCGCGACC
Source organism: Ochotona princeps (assembly GCF_030435755.1). Lineage (NCBI taxonomy): Eukaryota > Metazoa > Chordata > Mammalia > Lagomorpha > Ochotonidae > Ochotona > Ochotona princeps. The sequence continues at coordinate 107,485,426 of NC_080834.1, read as the reverse complement.
AGCAACGGACACAGCAGTTGCTGGGAGACGCACCTGCGGCGAGGATTCCCACCAGAGGAAGAGGCAGACTGCAAGAACCTGAGGTTTGAGTAAGTTGGGTGGGGACAGTGGTGGGTTGGAGGCTTCGGGAGTTGGCCCCCCAGGGGCATGCACAGAGCCTGAACACAATTGGTGCTCGTCTCCCCACCCCTCCCCCACCCCCAGACTCCAGCGTCTAGAGACACAGGGCGAGTGCCTTGAAATTGCCAAAACTGTGTCTGGGAGAAAGGCAAAAGGCACATTGGATACTGCCCCCTGCCTTTGCGGTCTGGCACTCAGCTGGGCGGTGCTATCCCACAGGAACCCAAGCACGCCATCTGGGCTGGGCAGTCCCGTGCTAGCACTGGGGCAGCCGGTCCCCTGCAAGCGCTGGGGTGGGCGGGCCTGCACAGGAAGTGCTTCCAGAGAGCACCTGGAACACCCCACGCCCTATAGTCCCGTGCTCAGAGCCCTGTGATCCCGCGCACAGGGGGCACGCACAGAGAGTGCCTTCACTCCCCCACGTCCTGTGGTAGCATACCTGTAGGGGACGACCTGAGAGTGCGCTTTGAATCCGCTGGGCCCTGGAAGTGGCGCCCTGAGGTCCAGTGTTCTGAAGACGCACCAAAAGTGCCTTGAAAATTCCCACACCCTGCTACTCCATGCCTGCAGACTCCGATCTCTACAGGATAGTGCTTGGAGACCCCTCAGCACACTGGTGCCTAGGTCTCTCAAAAAAGAAACACTAACACAATGGGAAGAAATACCAGAAAAGGTAATGATCCAGATGAGAGTGCCAACACCCTACCAATAAAGGATCGAAAGCCAATGTCTATTTCGGAGATGCGAGATGAAGACATAGAAGATCTACCAGACAAGGAATTCAAAAAAATAATGTTAAAATATGTCAGAGACAATGAGAAGAATTGGGAGAACTTCAAGGAATTCAAGAACCACATAGCCTCAGAAATACAACAAATGAAAAGTAAAATCCTTGACTTATAGCACAAAATTGAGAGCCTAACCAACAGAACAAATACAGCAGAAGAGAGGATCTCTGAAACAGAAGACACACAAAACGAACATACCCAGTTCATTAAACAGCTGGAGACAAGTCTGAACAAAGCCAATAAGACCATACAAGAAATGAAAGACAACCTCAGAAAATCAAATATTAGGATTATTGGCCTTCCTGAAGGAGCGGAAAAAGAGTCAGGAATGCAAATGGTGCTCGACGAAATTATACAGGAAAACTTTCAAAACACTTGGAACATGAACCCAGCCCAAATCCAGGACGGTCAGAGGACTCCCAGCAGATATGACCCAAAGCGATCTTCACCCAGACATATGGTGCTCAAGTTCCACTCCAACGAAGACAAAGAAAGAATCCTAAGACAAGTACGAAGCAGAGAAAAGATCACATACTGGGGAAAACCAATCAGGATCACTGCTGACTTCTCTGAAGAGACTTTACAAGCAAGAAGAGAATGGACAAAGATCTTCCAAATCCTGAATCAGAACAACTGTCAACCAAGAATATTGTACCCAGCAAAGATCTCATTCGTATTTGAGAACGAAATCAAATACTTCCACAGCAAAGAGAAATTAGAAGAATATGCCAGCACAAAACCAGCTCTACAAAATCTCCTTAGAAATGCACTGAATCCAGAAAAAAAGGAGGTGAATCATAAGCAAAGATGGCAAACAGGAAGATCTCCCCACTAAAGTCCACACAAGGAAGGGCAATTACACAGATATCAACACCCACAAAAACAAGTATGGCAGGGCAAAATCACAACCTCTCAATTTTAACTCTTAACACAAATGGCCTGAACTCACCAATCAAAAGGCATAGATTAACAGAATGGATTATCAAACAGCACCCAACTATCTGTTGCCTACAAGAGACACATCTAACCAGAAGAGAATTGAAGAAGCTGAAAGTGAAAGGTTGGAAACAGATATTTCATGCCAATGGACGAGAAAAAAAGGCTGGGGTAGCTGTCTTAATTTCAGATGATGTGGACTTCAATCTGACACACATCAAAAAGGACAGGGAAGGACATTATATATTGGTGAAGGGACTGATCCATCAGGAAGTAATTACCATTGTGAACATATATGCACCAAATTCAAACGCACCTAGCTACGTGAAGCAATTACTCACGGACTTAAGGGGAGACATAGATATGCACACAATAATAGTGGGTGATCTTAACACCCCACTAACAACTAAAGACAGATCAACAAAACAAAAACTCAACAAAGAAACAACAGAGCTCATACAAACAATAGAACAACTGGACTTGGTTGACATCTATAGAATTTTTTACCCTAAGGCCACAGGTTATACATTTTTTTCAGCAGTACATGGCACCTTCTCCAGGATCGACCACATGATAGGACACAAAGCAAACCTAAATAACTTCAAAAAGATAGGAATCATACCATGTACCCTCTCAGACCACCATGGAATGAAGCTGGAAATCAGCAATTCAAAATGTCCCAGGAAATACAGAAACTCTTGGAGGCTGAACAATATGCTATTAAACGAACAATGGATCAGAGAAGAAATTAAAGATGAGACCAAAAAATTTATGGAAACCAATGAAAACTCTGACACAACATTCCAAAATTTGTGGGACACTGCCAAAGCAGTGCTACGGGGTAAACTCATCGCAATTGGAGCTCATGTCAAGGCCCAAGAGAGGCGCCAAATACAGGAACTAAACACACACCTCCAGGAATTGGAAAAACAACAGCAGAAGAGCCCCACACACAATAGGAAACAAGAAATCATCAAAACAAGGGAGGAAATCAACCAGATAGAAATAAAAAAAAACCATACACAAAATCAATGAATCAAAAAGCTGGTTCTTTGAGAAGATAAACAAGATAGACACCCCACTGGCCCGACTGACAAGGAAAAAACAAGAGAAGGCAAGAATTAACAGCATCAAAGATGAAAAAGGCAACATAACAACAGACACCGCATCCATTAAGGCCATAATTAGAAATTACTACAAAGCACTGTACTCCAACAAATCAGAAGATCACCAAGAAATGGAAAAGTTCTTAGACTTCTACCACCTGCCAAAACTTAGCCCAGAGGCAACAAACGACCTGAACAAACCCATAACTGAAGTAGAGATTGAATCAGTGATTAAAGACCTCCCAACAAAGAAAAGCCCAGGCCCAGACGGCTTCACTCCAGAATTCTACAAAACATTCCGAACAGAACTGACCCCAATCCTCTACAAACTCTTCAAAACAATAGAAAAAGAGGCAACCCTTCCAAACTCATTCTATGAAGCCAACATTACCTTAATCCCAAAACCAGACAGAGAACTAACAGAGAAGGAAAACTACAGACCTATCTCTTTGATGAACATTGATGCTAAGATTCTCAACAAAATCCTAGCCAACAGAATTCAAAAACACATCAGACAGATCGTTCATCCAGATCAAGTAGGATTCATCCCTGGAATGCAGGGATGGTTCAACATTCGCAAATCCATAAATGTGATACACCACATCCAAAAACTGAAAAACAAGAATCACATGATAGTATCAATAGATGCAGAAAAAGCTTTCGACAAAATCCAACACCACTTCCTACTAAAAACCCTAACCAAGGTAGGCATAGATGGAAAAATCCACAACATAATTAAAGCCATATATGAAAAACCCAACGCCAGCATCATACTGAATGGAGAAAAACTGGAACCCTTCCCACTGAGATCTGGAACAAGACAGGGATGTCCACTTTCTCCACTACTATTCAACATAGTCCTAGAGGTACTCGCTGAGGCCATAAGACAAGAAAAAGAAATCAGAGGAATCCAAATGGGATACGAAGAAGTTAAACTCTCACTATACGCAGATGATATGATTCTTTATGTAGAAGAGCCAAGAGACTCAATACAGAGACTGCTAGAACTTGTACGAGAGTTTGGTAGAGTGGCAAGGTACAAAATTAATGAACAAAAATCAACAGCCATAGTGTATGCGAACAGCCCCAAGATGGAAAAAGACTTAACCAGCAAGATACCATTCAAAATAACAGAGAAAAGTATGAAATATCTGGGAATAAATCTAACCAAAAATGTAGGAGACTTATTTGAAGAAAACTACAAACTACTTAAAAAAGAAATTGAACAAGACCTCAAAAGATGGAGTAACATCCCATGCTCCTGGATAGGTAAAATCAATATCATTAAAATGTCTATACTGCCAAAAGCAATATATACATTCAACGCAATCCCAATCAAATTGCCCAAAACATTCTTCATGGAACTGGAAACAATGATCCAAAGGTTCATCTGGAAGCACAAAAAACCACGGATAGCTAGAACCATCCTGAAGAACAGGAAGTTAGCAGGGGGAAATCACAGTTCCGGACCTCTGGACATACTATAGGGCAGTGGTTATCAAAACAGCATGGTACTGGCACAAAGATAGAGAGGAAGATCAATGGAGCAGAATAGAAACACCAGAAGGAAACCCACACAGATACAGCCAAATAATCTTTGACAAAAAGACAAACGACAATCCAGGCAAATGGGAAGGTCTGTTCAATAAATGCTGTTGGGACAACTGGTTGATAGCCTGCAGAAACAAAACAATAGATCCACATCTCTCACCATACACTAAGATCAGATCTAAATGGATAACAGATCTAAACCTACATCCAGAAACCTTCAAACTTTTGGAAGAAAATGTTGGAAACACACTGGAACACTTAGGGGTAGGCCCTCACTTCCTAAAAAAGACTCCAGATGCAGTAGAAATCGAGACCAAAATAAACAGTTGGGACCCTCATCAAACTAAGAAGCTTCTGTACAGCTAGAGAAACAATCAACAAAGTAAAAAGGCAACCCACAGAATGGGAGAAGATCTTCGCACACGACATAGGTGATAGAGGGCTGATCTCCAGAATATACAAAGAGCTACAAAACAACCAAAATGTCAAAACAAACAAGCCACTCAAGAAATGGGCACGGGAAATGGGCAAACACTTCACAAAGGAACAAACCCAAATGGCAAATAAACATATGAAAAAATGCTCAAGTTCCCTGGCAATAAGGGAAATCCAAATTAAAACATCAATGAGGTACCACCTGACACCAGTAAGACTGGCCCACATGAATAAAAGCACCAACAACACTTGTTGGCGAGGTTGCGGGGAAAAGGGAACCCTACTCCACTGCTGGTGGGGCTGCAGGCTGGTACAGCCTCTATGGAAATCAGTATGGAGAATATTCAAACAACTCAAATTCAACATACCGTATGATCCAGCAATAGCACTCCTAGGAATATATCCAGAACACTTGTTTTATGAGAAACCAACATGCACTCCTATGCTCATAGCAGCACAATCAGTAATTGCAAAAACATGGAAGCAACCAAAATGCCCATCAACAGAGGATTGGATAAGAAAGCTATGGTTCATCTACTCCATGGAATACTACTCAGCTATTAAAAAAAACAAAATGAAGTTCTTTCTGACCAAATGGGCCAAACTGGAAACCATAATGCTAAGGGAAATGAGCCAATCCCAAAAGGTTAAATACCACATGTTTGCCTTAATTTAAGATGATATGATGTTATGTATAACATGTTATGTTTTGAATGTTATATGTTGTGTATAAACTAAGATTGAAGTATAGGTGAGGTGGTCACAGAAGGTGACTGGGAACTCGCATTTACTTTTAACATGTTGGTTACTCATTACTATGTCAATTAATTCCATAATGATGTAAATTTTTGCTGATGGTATGTTGGAGCTTTCAATTGACTGGGATGATGCTCTGCTGGCTCTGTCTTCAGAACAGAGAGGGTATACCTAAGAAGCCGTTGAACTTGACTGGACAATAAGATGCTGGACTCTATGTTTGGTATACGCTTGCAATGGGGGAATCTCAACTGAACTTGAGCTGTGGTTATGCAACAAGGTGGAGGAATCCACCATGGTGGGAGGGTTTGGGGAGGGGTGGGGAGAACCCAAGTATCTATGTAATTGTGTCACATAATACAATGTAACTACTGAAGTTAAATAATAAATAAAAAAAATTAAAAAAAAAAAGATATAATAAACAGCTTCATTGTAGGTCCATCTTCGCAAGTGGAGATGCATACTACATTGTATCCTCACGTCTGGATGTTAGTCTCCATTTCACAATTGCTATAATCCCCTCAAATGAAAAGTCATAATACAAAATCAACAATAGAAAAAAAAATGGAAATTTACAATGCCATGAAGTTAAATACCATGTTACTAGATATGACACTCTCCATTACACAGCTACTATACATCCCTTAAATGAAAAGCCACAAAACAAAATCAACATCAGGAAGAAAAAAGAAATTAACAACACCATGAAGATAAATAACATGCTACTGAATGACTAACGTTTCGCTGAAGAATTGAAAATCAAGGTCCTTCTTGGATCTAGCGGCAGGCCTAACGGCTGAAGTCCTCACCAGGAACGCGCCGGGATCCCATATGGACGCCAGTTCTAATCCCAGCAGCTCCACTTCCCATCCAGCTCCGTGCTTGTGGCCTGGGAAAGCAGTTGAGGATGGACCAAAGTTTTGGGACCCTGCACCCGTGTGGGAGACCTGGAAGAGGTTCCTGGTTCCCGGCTTTGGATTGGTGCAGCACTGGCCATTGCGGCCGCCTGGGGAGTGAATCAACGGACAGAAGATCTTCCTCTCTGTCTCTCCTCTTCTCTGTATATCTGACTTTGTAATAAAAATAAATAAACCTGTATGATCTATGATCTATGAATCATTGAAGAATTTAATCAGAAGAAAGTACTTTGAATAGATGAAACTAACAGAAAACAACAAAACCCATGCAATACAGTTTCCACTGATTTTTGTTGGTGAAATGTGTCTCTTCTAGAAAACAAATAGATGGGTTTTGTTTTTTTAATCCAGTCTACTAATCTATGACGTTGGATTGAGCTTCAGCCATTTACATTCAGGGTTAATATGTTTGGGTGGTAGTCTGGTCCTGTCATTTTAGGAATGGGTTGTTCATTGGTTTAGTCTTCTGTTGTCATTTACTGTTCTTCCCATTTGCCTTTGGTTTCGTTGAGTGCTATCCCTCTTCTCTGTCAAGAGAACATCTGGAAGTATCATTTGTAGGGCAGGTTTGGAAGAGGCATATTCTTTTAACTTTTCTTTACTGTGGAAGATTTTTGTTTCATTTTCAAAGACAAAGGAAAGCTTTGCTGGATATGTTATTCTAGGCCGAAAAGTTTTTTCTTTTAGAATCTGTAGTATGTTGCTCCATTCTCTTCTTGCCTGTAGAGTTTCCTGTGTGAGGTCTCCTGTGAGTTTAACTGCCATTACTTTATATGTCAATTGATTTTTTTCACCTGCACATTTAAGGATCTTTTCCTTATGTTCGATTGAAGAGAGCTTGATAATCATGTGTAGTGCTGAAGATCACTTTTGACAAGCATGTTGGGAGTTCTGTGCCCCTCCTGGATCTTGTTTCCCAATTCTTTCTCCAGATTAGGGAAATTTTCCCTTATTATTTCATTGAATACAGTTTTAATCCCACTTTCTCTTTCTGTACCTTCTGGAACTCCCATAACTCTTAGATTTGGCCTCTTGATAGTGTCTTTCAATTCTTGAATACTTTTTTGGCCTGATCCAGCTCTGCTTCCAGCTTTTTGTTTGCTTCTCCCAGATGACAGGAAATATCTTCCAATTTTGAGATTCTTCTTTCTTCTGTCTCATTCATTCTGTTTTGGCGACTCTCTACTGTGTTTTTAATTTCTGATACATCAGCCTTGATTTGCTTTATTGCTGCTATTGCCTGTGTAACATATTCCTTAAATTCTTTGAACTCTTGTATGTGTTTCTCATTGTTGATCAGAAGCTTTGCCATAAGTTTTCTGAGTTCTGTATCCCCCATATTCTCGATGTCTTCCTCAGTTAACTCTGAGGTTGGCAAAGAGTTTTGCTCCTTAACAGGGGAGTTTTTAGTAACATTCATTGTGTCTTTGTCTCTTATTTTGCTCTTTGTCATTGTGCTTCTGGTTAGCAGAGTCTTCTCCTTGGGGTAGGTTTCTAAGCTGTGTCACCCACAGGTCTACAGTTTGAGTTACCTATTGCAGTTGGTACGCAACTCTTTGCTTGCAGCCACTGGTGCCACTCCCTCCAGCGGGTTCCAGGTCTGGGTTCTTATGTGAGATTTCCACCATGGTCTCCATAGCCCCAACTCCTGGCTCACCAATCTCCCCCTCCTGTGATATGCTGATGTTGCACTGTGGTCTCTGCAACCTTTCTCCCACTTCTGGTTGGAGCAGGTCCCAGGATTAGGGTGTCCTATATAGCTAGGTTGTTGTTGGTACTGATCTTGCCAAAACCTGTTGGACATTAGGTCTGGGTGCCACACGGAACTATTTTGACCTGTACGATGCCACAGTCAGTATTATTCTCCTGTGGAACCAGTGCAATCCACAAAACTCATTCAGTTCTCGCGAGCTCAGCACATGCACAGTTCACCTGATCCCTGCAGTCCTAAAGCTTTTCCCACAGTGTACAAAATGGTGCCTGACATACCACTACTAGAGCTCTTGATCTGCTGACCATCAGATCTAAGGACTACCCAGACCTGTCTTGGGTGGAACCTATAGAATGCCACATTGATGCAGTTCACTGAGTCAAAAATGAGTTCACTCCCAGCTCAGTTTATGCTCAGTCCTTTCCCTTGCTTTTGTCTCCTTAAGCAAAATGGCGCCCCATTCGGCTCTAGGGGGCTGACTGGGCTGTGAAATCCACCCTGTTCTCGCACTGTCCATCTGGGATCTGCTGCTCTGTCTCTGTTCTTGGTCAAATCAAATGACCAGAAGGACGGACAGTTCTTTGTCTGGGTTCACCGCCTGAGTTCCCAGTGAAAGTCCCTTCATACCCGGTTGCTGGTGGCGTTCCAGCTGCTGGTGGAGTTCAGATCACCATTAGCTGAATGCCGCTGGAGTGTAAGTCACTGCATCACCACACTGCTGTGCCCGCTGCTTTCCTGTGTCTGTCAGGCTCCTGCTGTTGTTGTTCTGTTCTCTCCTATTTCCTGAAATGTGTCCTCTCTGCTTCATGCTGATTAAATGTTTCTACATCCATTTAAACGTGTCCTTACCCTATTCCACCATCTTGATTCTCCTCTGGAGGCATTTCCACTAAGATCCAGAAACAAGCTCTTGCCATTACTATTCTTCCAGTCAGTTCTGGACGTTCTGGCCAGATCAAAAAAAAAAAAACAAGAAAAAAAATGAAAGGGATACAAACAGGAGAGGAGGAAGCCAATTTATCCCTGTTTGCAGATGATATGAACATTTGCATAGGGGAAATCGAAAGACTCCACTAAGAGATGAGCAAAAATTATAACAGAGTTCAGCAAAGTTACAAGATATAAAATCATACACCAAAGAAATCAGCTCACAATGAATCACTGGGGGTCTTAATAAAAGGCATGATCCATCAAATTAAGAGAGGCAAACAAAGCAGATACTACAAATCAGTGGTAAAGACTAACAGGTAAAGACCGTTAGATAAGAGACAAAGGCACAGGAAAAAAATAGACAACTGAGACTACATCAAACTAAGAAGCTTCTGTGCAGCTAAGGAAAACTCAACAAAGTGAAGAAACAACTGATAAAAGAGGAGAAAATATTTGCAAACTCTACATCTGAAAAAGAACTAATATCCAGGGTCTATAAAGAGGTCAAGAAAAATGTAACAACAACTAAAAAACACGCTAGTTAAGAAATGCGGTAATGAAATCAGATGCATTTTTCACAGGATGAAATACAAATGACCAAGAGACAAATGAAAAGATGCTCAGGCTCACCAGCCATCAGGAAAAAGCAAACAAAAACCACAATGAAGCTTCACTGTGTCCCAATTAAAAATGGCTGTTAACCACAAATAAAGTAATAACAAATGTTGGTGAAAACTTTGGGGGAAAGATATCCTGATGTATTGTTGGTAGAAATAGGAATTCACACAACCATATGGAGAACACTATGGAGATTCCTCAGAAATCTGAAAATAAATCTACCATGTGATCCAGCCATTCCACTACTGGGAATTTACAAAATAAATGAAATCAACATATAAAGAGTTATCCATACCCCTACATTCATAGCAGCTCAACTTAAAACAGCAAAGCTAAAATCAGACACTTTGTCCATCGTCTGATGAGATTAAAAAATTGTGGTTTATACACAAGGGAATAAGATTCAGTCACCAAAAAAGAATGAAACCTTGTCCTTCACAACACAATGGATGCCAACTGGAGGCCATTACGTTTAGTGAAATAAACCAGTCCCAAAAATGCAAATATTATGTTTACTCTGATTTGTAGTAACTGATCTGGAGAGTAACAAAAAAATCTATGAGCGAAATTGAATTTTGTCATCCACTTATTGTTTATACCCTTGTCTATACTCTTGAAGGACAGTGGTTTTTCTATTTACTACTTGTAGAATTTTGTGTTTAATGCAGGGTTAATCCTGAGATTTAAAGTAAACAGAAAGTACAGTGATACTCAAAACTGACTGGAAGTGGAAAGAAAATGCTCTACTATACTGTTGGTGGGAGTGTAGATTAGTGTAGCAGCTATGGAATTTATTATGGAGAGTGATCTACTGTAAGACTCAGCTATCCCACTAAAGGGAATATAGCCAAAGGAAGTGTAATCTACATACAAGAAAGTGGCCTGCATCCCTGTGTTACAGCAGCACAAGCCATAACACTGAAGACATGGAGTCAGATGCCCATCAGAAGAGGAACAGATAAAGAAAGTGTGGTACATCTACTCCACAGGAGTAGACTCAGCCATTAAAAACGTGGAATTCTTCCACAGCAGTTGTTATTCGTGGATTTGCAAATGTAAGTCATTCTCACTGGGGTAAAGTGGAACCTCAATTTTTTTTCTTGTATTTCCAGTTGTTAGCATTTTTTCCTATATCTGTTAGCCATTTGAATTTGCTCCTTTGAAAGATCTCTGCTCATTTCTTTTATCCATTTCTTCACAGAGTTGTTTGTTTTGCCATTGTTGTGTTTCTGGAGCTCCTGGTGTATCTTAAATATTAGCCCCTATCTGTTGTGTACAAAGATTTTCTCCCATTCTGTTGGTTGCCATTTTATTTCGCTCACTGTTTCCTTTGCTGTACAGAAGCTTCTTAGTTTGATGTCGTCCCCTTTGTTTGTTTGGCCTGTGCTCTTGAAGACTTTTCTAGGAAGTCGTTGCCAATGCCTGTATCCTGTAGAGTGCTTCCCTATGCTTTCTGCTAATTGTTCATTGGTTTCTGGGTCCTTTATCCACTTAGATTTGATCACATACAGTGAAAGGTGGGGATCGTGTTTCTTAATTCTGCAGGATGCTATTCAATTGTCCCAATAATATTTGTTGAAGAGAACATTTTTTGTTGGTTGTCTTCTGTTCTCTTGTCAAAGATTAACTGGCTGTACATGTGTGTTCTCTTCCGGTGTTTCTATCCTGCTCCATTGATCTCTCTCTCTGTTTCTGTACCAGTACACAGCTGTTTTGATTACTGTTGCCCTGTAACATGTCTCAAAATCTGGAATTGTGATTCCTCCAGCTAGATTCTTATTCTTCAAGATAGTTTCAGCTATTTGTGGTCTTTTGTATTTCATCATGATCCACGTTGGTGTCGAGACTACAACTGAGTAACTATATTATTGTAGAAGACCAAGAAGGAGGGGAGACAAGGAGGAAGAGAAAGGGAAGATTCCCCATATTGCAAAAACTATAAAACAGAAAACAAAAATTATATTTTTAAAAAAGAAGAATGGGGACCCCAAGCGGTAGCCAGTGGCTAAAGTCCTCACCGTACTGGGATCCCATATGAGAGGCAGTTCATATACCAGCTGCTTCTCTTCCCATCCAGCTCCCTGCCTGTGGCCTGGGAAAGCAGTCGAGGACAGCCCTAAGCCTTGGGACCCTGCACCAGCCTAGGAAACCCAGAAGAAGCTTCTGGCTCCTGGCTTCATATCAGCTCAGCTCTGGCCATTGCAGCCACTTGGGGAGTAAACCAGTAGATGGAAAAATTTTTGTCTTTCTCTCTGTAAATCTGACTTTCCAATAAGCATAAAAATAAATCTTAAAAAAAAGAAATTCTACCATTTTTCTCTTTTTTAAAAAACGATTTATTTTATTTTTTTTACAAAGTCAGATATACAGAGAAGAGGAGAGACAGAAAGATCTTCTGTACAATGATTCAGTCCCCAAGCAACCACAACGGCCAGTGCTGCGCCTATCCGAAGCCAGGAGCCAGGAGCTCTTCTGGGTCTCCCACGTGGGTGGAGAGTCCCAAGCCTTTCGGCCATTCTCGACTGCCTTCCCAGGCCACAAGCAGGGAGCTGGATGGGAAGTGGAGCTGCCGGGATTAGAACCGGCAACCATATGGGATCCTGGCAAATTCAAGGTGAGGACTTTGGCCACTGCGCCCGGCTAGAAATTTTACCATTTTCAACAAAAGTGTCCCAACTAGAAACCATTATGCTCATTGAAATAAGCCAATTCCAGAAGCACATATGCTCTCTCTGATACAAGGCAACCTTCATGCAAAATAAAAACGTGTGTGTGTATGTGTGTGTAAGTAACCATGTACATACATATATGCTCATAGATAAACTCTGTAATGGAGACTAGAATATCAGGAAGTGAAGACATGTTGTGCAGTATGCATTTCTACTCCTGAATAAAAGGAAGATTTCCATGAAACTGTTAAATATACTTTGACAATAGGATACTGGACTCCCTACTGCCTCTACCCACAATGCCATGATACATTTAAATAGCAGATTGCTGAAGGACTACACCATTGTAAAATATAATAAAAGATGGAGGGAGAGTGGAGAGGGAGGAAGGAAGGCAGAGGGGAATCCCTATATCTACAAAATTGTATCACGGTAAATTAGAATAACAATAAGTAATTTTTAAAATAGGAAAAACATGAACATTCTCTTGAAATTAGTATGGGATCCCTACATCAGGGTCTCCCATGAGGTTTGTTCAAACTGGACCTCTCTGGCTCCGTCCTACAGAAAAGCTTCTCACAGCAGCTACCATTCCTGAAGGGTTTTTAGCTGTGACCCACAAGGCAAGGGTGATGTAACACTGTGACAAACCGTGACAAACCACATTCTCACACAACTAAACATGGAAGAAAAAAAAACAGCCACAGAGGAGAAATGAGAAAGTGAAACTTCCCTTCCCACATTTTGTTTGCCATTATTTGCATAGGTGTGCATACATACTTGTGATGTTTCCGCTTCAATTTGGACTCCTGATTCAACCTAAGTAGGCTTGCCTAGCACCTCCCCAGGTTAAGGCATTGCCCGTCCATCTCTGTACAGCGTGATTCCTGATCATGGGTCCGATAATCAGTTGATACTCTTTCCCCATGAGATGATTATGAGCGATAAAAAGTTTCCCACAGAATAGCCAACAGAAAGTTTTCTTCAATGTTACAGAATTTGATAGCCTCATAGGTGGTTACATAAAGCAATTGGGCAAATAGAAGCGAAAATGCCCAGGTCCCCTGAGATGGCACAGAGAAGGTGCTATTCATGAAACGTGTTCTTTTCCATTTTCACAGAAATCTGATGACTACCTACTTTGGAAACCTCTCAGGCTGTGTCTGGCTACAACTCAGCCTAAACCCCTCTCTAGGCATTTATGACCATGCTAAGAGAAGTGAAGTTCCTATTTTCAGAAGCTTATCCCCGCAGGAGGAAGCTCCAGCACAGTCTGAGATCCACTCCTGCCCTGTCACTTTCCAAACACGTCAAAACCTCAGACACTGCAGTTTCCGGAAATGCCACAAGAAGACTCAGAGAGGAGAAATTAGGCCATTGGCGAAGCTGTAAGTTTGACTGCCAAGTACCTGACAGTAAACAAAGCATTACTGATAATTCAAACATTTTTGAAAAATAAGATCAAGACCAATTTACTCTTCCAACTTCTTTTTGTCACTTCCTAGGCAAATTCAAATTGGACCATTGCCACCTACAATTATATTGGCCAACCTTGTCTCACGCTTCACTGAAGCCAACAGACAGAGGCCATCTCTGCCTTTATTTCGTGAGTCTATATTTTCTGCATTCTCTTCACTTAGATGTAAGAAGACATGGCCGGCAGCATGACCTTGAGCCTGACTTCCTTTTGACCTGACTACCCACCAGCTACATGTGCTTGGGCAAAAATGATTCACCTTTTTTGTGCCTCATTTTTCTAATCTGTAACACAAAGGAATTAACAGTCATCATACTTTCTAGGCTTGTGAGAAAGGAATACTAGTATTTACTTAAAACTTTGATAGCACTCAGGACAGTGCCTGGTACATAGTGGCTATAGACCAGTGTTTGCTATCATTATTTTGATCTCAGAAAATGATGAATCCTTCTCCTTTTTGAAGTAAGTTCCTGCACCTGTACCTGGTGCTATTTGCATTCTAAGACCTGGCTGTACCAGTGTCTACTGTCTGCATCTGAAATCTCTCCTCCCTGAGATTCCTCTGTGCATCCTAGAAGAAACACCCACATCCATCCACTCAAAGGATGCACTCAGACACACGAAATACAGCCAGAGCAAGACTTTATCGATGATTTTGAAAACCAGTGTGCCTGGTGGGCCGGCTCCCCCAGAGTTTCTGCAAGTTGTTTATTTCTTAGCATGTAAGTCCTTTCCCCGTTCATCACTGGCTGTTATGGTATTTGCTTCAGCTGTTTCAGTCACTCCTAAAATCCTGCTTTCCAAAGAACTTTCCAGGTGCATTTAACTCAGCTAACTTTTTATAACTTTCCACCCGTTCACAAACTATTATACTAACTAGCTGTCTTCTCAAAGCTAAATATCTTAGTTTGAGAATGAGCCCATTGTTTTACTTCTCACAAGCCTTTAAAGATGCTGAACATGTTGGATGGGTGGGTATTTAGCAATCGCTAAGACCTCGTTATCTTTTGCCCAAGTTATATTACTCTGCGTCCAGTCCAGATTTCTGCTGATCCACACCCCAGGAAGCAGCCCGCGATGGCTCAGCTGCTTGGGTCTCTGTCATCCACATGGGAAACCAGATGGAGCATCCAGCTTTCAGCCTGGCCCTGCCACATTTACAGATGAAGTGGATACATGGTGAGCGGACTACCCAATGGAAGTATGCTTTCTTCCCACTTTTCTCTGTGTAGCCATCTATCCCTATCTCTGTTTCTTGAATCATAAAAAGGATATTTTTTTTCCATTTTTCTTCCAAATGTTCTGTGCAGAGAAGTGAGGGAAGGGCTCAGAAAGGAAGTTAAATGGAAGCGGACCTTGAAGACTGAATTTAAATTGCCTTATGGGAACATGTGTAGCAGGGAATCAGTGGTAGAAAGGCAGGGTTTCAAGCAAAGGAAAGAGCACCAGCAAACATATTGGATGTTTTATGGATGTCTGACGGTTTTCTTGGGTTGGTAATAGTACGGAGTACTGGGAGGCAGTTCATAACAGTGAATCTCTAATGCCAAGTCACAACCTCAAGTTAGTTCAGGGTCATGAAGATAAGCTGAATGAGCCAGGTAAACTACTTAACTAAATGGGAAGGTAGGGTGGGTCTTAGCTGCTTCCCACAGCTGCACAGCTGCCAGCAGGAGCTGAAATGCTTTGGAAGGTGTTTCCAAAGAGTGAGAGTGAGGCACTGAGATGAGAAGAGGAAAAAATGTCTACCCGAGTGTGGATATGAAGCAAGGTGCCACAATGGTGAACTGGCTCAGTTCGACGGGGGACTGAGGGATAATGTGCAATGCCTTGGGATTGCTCTCTGGGATGCACAGGTGGGGCGCCTGCACCAACTGGCCCTTGATTCCCATTACTCAAGGGTTTAGATGACCCGAAGGATAGCAGCAGCTTCGCAGGTGCAGGTTTGCCTCCGCCTGGGAAAGGCTAGTCAATTTGCAAGCAGTCTGCCCAGAGTGGCAGGCAAGCTTGGGAACAGAAAGTGAGAGTTAACACAGCAGGGCAGTGGCTCACTTAGAAAGCAGCCCCAGGGGAGCCCCCTGCCGGGGCACTGATACAAAGTGGAGGTGAGCTCAGGCCCCAGCTGAAGACTGTAGCCACAGCCCATTTCATTTCATCTAAGCCGTACAGAAAGGATGGCCTATATGACCTGCAAGCCTAATTTTTATATTAAATCCTTGCCCTTGATCTCTTAGTAACTAATTCTAATTTTTCTAAAACACTGTGGAGCTAGACAAAACACATCTGCCAGCCTAATTCAGCCCTCAGCAGCTGCTGTATAACCTCAGCTCTAAGAAGGTTTTAACTTAATTTTCTAACAATGGAATTGAAATTTCAGGCAAAGGGCAACCAGCTGGAAATTTTCAAGCAAGAATGTCATGACCAGAGTTTAAAAAAAAAAATGGTCTCCTTAAAAAAAAAAAGTTATAGAAAGGCAAAGTGACGAAAAGAGAGGGAGTGGCAAAAGAGTTCTCCCCCACACTGGGTCACTCTCCAAGTGGCAGCATGGACTGAGGCTGAACCAGGGCAAAGCCGGGAGCCAGGAACTTTATCAAAACTCCAGCACAGGTCAGCATGTTCCTAAGAGAGTGACTACAATGTCCTTGAGCCCAAAGATGAATTCCCTGGTCTCTTTTTCCAGCTATCAAGCAATGAACTGCTGATTCCATGCAAAGAAACATGAAGCTGCACTTGCCGTTTCCCCAGTCCACTAGAAGTCTCTCCTACACCAGAGGGCATGGCCACAGACTGCGTTGCTGGCATCAGCAGCACTGAGACAGTGCCCACCTGCACAGCACTGTTTCCATCAGCACAAGCCCGGCCACTGGATACTTCCCTGCCAGCTGTCAGGCGGAAATCCTACAAACAAAGCAAATCCATCCTTCTGCATAGGTGGAGGCAGAGAGGAGAGGCTGGAGAGCACCCCAGCAGTGAGCGTACCCCTCACCAAGGTGGCCAAAGTGGCCGGAAGGCTGCCCACAGTGTGACACGGCCGATTAAGCTGGTGAGTCGTGGCTGCTCCACTTCCAAACCAGCTCTCTGCTAACTCACCGGGGAAATCAGCAGCAGTCGACCCAAGTACTTGGGTCCCTCCCAAACCCGGATGGAGTTCTAGACTCCTGGCTTAAGTCTAGTCCAGGCTCAGCTGTTGTAACCATGTGGCGAGTGGAGCAGTGGATGAAAGATCTGTCTCGCTCCTTTAACCATGTAACCCTGCCTTTCAATCTTTTAAAAATTAGGAATACTCGAAGGAGGGGAATCGAATGCAAGAATAAGCTGGTTTTCTGTTCATCCTCAGCTAGCCCTGTCCTTGCAGGTTGAGCCACCTGAAGCAGGAGACACAGAACTAAGATGCCACCGCCGGCCTTGGGGAGTACAGGCTGATGCAGCAGCGAACTCCAGGGTCGCTCCTCTGTTTGAATCCTTTCAGAGCACAGTTTTAAGCTGCAACCTGGTTGAATAAGTTCACAGCTAGAGAAGCTTGGAAAATTTTAGCAAATCTGTGAGAGAGGTAAGAAAATATCATTACATAAGAGACACTATAACCGATATTAACACTGGAGGGGTTAGAAAAGTTTTCTCCAGTGAAACAAAGCTGGAAATACAGAGGTGTGGAAGGTGCTAATAGCATTGATCAACTCGGGAAAGGACAGAAATGGCATTGGGCAAATGGAGACTTTAAGGTGCTTTCTTGCGTGTTTCAAAAGTGATTGAACATTGGACATGGAAAATGTATGTATGCTTACGTATGTGATTAAATATTACTTTGACTAATGGAAAAAAATCATTTCCTCCCTCTGAGAAAGTTCCCTTGGGTCACACAGATGTACTTTGAAATAGCTGTGACTGAAGTGTGCTGTTGTCCAGTTTAACCACCAAGATATGACTTGATTGCACTCCTCAATGATTAGTCTAGGTGCCAGTGTGGTGGTGGCGCTTCAGCTAATCCTCCAGCGGCAGTGCCAGCATTCCACGTGGGCTCCATGTGTTCTGGCTTTTTCCCTTCTAATTCAGCTCCCTGCTTACACACTGGGAAAGCAGCAGAAGATACACATGTTCCTGGGCCCTGGCACCCACGTGGGCGACCCGAGGAGAAGCTCCTGGCTCCTGGCTTCGATTGGCTCAGCTGTGGTCATGGTGTCCATTTGGAGAGTAAATGAGTGTGCTCTCGCTCTCCTTCCCCTCTGTAAATCTTCTTTTCCAATAAAAATAAATAAATCATAACATTAAAAGAGTCCACCCACACCTCTAGCAGATCAGGCATTTTCCCAGTTTTCACCACAAAGAAGTAGCACTTTGGGGCAGGAAAGCGCAAATTATTAAATGGATGAATTCCTAGGTCAGTGCAAAGGCCCAACTAACTAATTCTCCAGCTCTAAGCACCAGCATCCCACAAAGGTGCTGGTTTGTGTCCCGACTGCGCCATTTCCCATCCAGCTCCCTGTTTATGACCTGGGAAAGCAGAGGAGGCCGGCCCAGAGCCTGGGACCCTGCACCCCTGTCAGAAACCCGGAAGCAGCTCCTGACTTCAGCTCAGCTCAGCTCAGCCATTGTGGCTGTTTGGAAGGGAACAAAGACATGGAAGACACCTGTCTCTGTGTCTCTGCTCCCTGTAAATCTGCCTTTCCAATAAATCTATTTTTTAAAATGGATGAAGCCCTGTGTATGCACAGCCCACACCATCTCCAAGTCAGCGGGCAGCAGCCCCCACATGACAGTGTCCAGGCTGGACACAGACAGCAGAGTCCTGCACGCTCACCGAACACGGAGCAGGGGCCCCTCACCTTCCCTCAGAGTTCCTTATCAATAACATACCCTCCACCCACCTGGCTCATAGACGGCACTATTTCCTCCAAAGCTCCATAAGCGGAAAGGGGCTTTTACAACAAATATGAAGTGAGGTAAAATTAATCAAGTGCTTGTGCAACTCCACTTGATACATATCCAATGCCTTACACAGGTGCATTAAGTAAATGAAACCATTGACTGAGCACTAATCGTACTCAATAACAGAGCAAGATGTTTCCTCGGATGTTTTAATAATTTACTGAATTAGAGGTTCCCTCTTGAGGGGTGGTGCTTGGCTCAGTGGTTGAGTCAGTGCTTGGAAGAGCTGTATACAATATCAGAGTACCTGGTTCTAGCCCTGGCTTCTCCACTTCCCACCCAGCTTCACACTAACGCATACCCGGGGAGGACGCAGGGAATGGCTCCCAGGAAGTAAAAATGAATGAACACAGATTCTGAATAAAGTAGTTCCCTCATCCTGCCATGCCATCACTCTCTCGGAGACGGAACACCTATTATGAAAGTGGCCCCTGACAAAGCTCCAGAACTCACTTGGAGGCCTTGCTTCCTGTCCACTTTGCCCTGGCAACAGACCATGGGGGCAAAGAATAAAAGTATTATCTGTTCCTGTAACACCAGGTGGTCCGGCTCCATCAGTGACATTTGGTGGCGAGTGTGACAGCCAGAAGTAATGCCAATAGAGGACTAATTGTCAGCCTAGAAAAGGGACCTGTTCCATTATTTGAAAAACTGACAAAAGCTGTGAAGGTTTCAGGATCGGAGCTGTGGCACAGAGAGCTAAGCCTCTGTTTGAATTGCTGCATTTTGTGTAGATGCCGGTTCAACACCACGCAGCTTCCACTTCCACGTCAGCTCCCTGCTAATAGCCTGGGAAAGCAGTGGAGGATGGTGCAAAGTCTTGGGTCCCTGCAATCACATGGGAGACCCTGAAGAAACTCGTAGCTTCAAAATGGCCCAGCTTCAGCAATTGTGGCTATTTTGGGAGTGAACGAGCAGATGGAAAATCTCTCTGTGTGTCTCTCCTTCTCTGTAATTCGGCCTTTCAAATAAATCTCCAAGAAAGAAAAAATGTGAGCTCTATTAATTTGACAGTCATTTCAATGTGCACCTTGTCTTTATTTTAATAAAATACCAATGCAGCCATCTTCAGACTACAGTGTCTTGTTTCTATTGCACTCAAGAAAGGGCCCAGGCCCAGTGAGGTGGCCTAGCAGCTAAAGCCCTTGCCTTGGATGTGCCGCTGGGATCCCATATGCTGGTTCTAACCCCAGCAGCCCTGCTTCCCATCCCACTCCCTGCTTGTGGTCTGGGAAATCATTTAAGGACAGCCCAGGAGCCTTGGGACCCTGCACCCACTTGAGAGACCCAGAAAAGGTCCTGGCTCCTGGCTTTGGATGGGCGCAGCACAGGCCATTGCGGCCACTTGGGGAGTGAATTTTTGGACGGAAGATCTTCCTCTCTGTCTCTCCTCCTCTCTGTATATCTGACTTTGCAATAGAAATAAATAAATCTTTTTTTAAAGGTCGGGGGGGCTTTTCCATATTATATTAAACAGTTACATGAAACGAAACGTTACACAGACCAACTTATTTCCTTTGTAGGGTCTTGTTTGAGATCTGAGGATACCACAAACATGGTTCAGTCTGTCAAGGCTCACATGGAGTTAGTCCAATCACCATAGATAGATGTGACTTTCTTCAGTGGACCAGAAGCAGAAGGGCACATTGATCTGAGCCATTCTGCTCCCTCTCATTCAATATACCCAGGCCTGCAGAGTGAAGCAGACCCTCGCTACCGTGAATACTAATGAGGAAATATTTTTCTTTATGTTTTATTTCTTTGCAATGAGTAAAATAAAGTGGCTTAGTGAAAGTGATAAAAATTAGTGCATTCACCAACTTTTAAGACCACTGTGGGGCCTGGCGGTGTGGCCTAGCAGCTAAAGTCCTCGCCTTGAACGCCCCGGGATCCCATGTGGGCGCCGGTTCTAATCCCGGCAGCTCCACTTCCCATCCAGCTCCCTGCTTGTGGCCTGGGAAAGCAGTTGAGGACAGCCCAATGCATTGGGACCCTGCACCCACGTGGGAGACCCAGAAGAGGTTCCAGGTTCCCGGCTTCGGATCGGCACGCATCGGCCCGTTGCGGCTCACTTGGGGAGTGAATCATCAGACGGAAGATCTTCCTCTCTGTTTCTCCTCCTCTGTGTATATCTGACTGTAATAAAATGAAATCTTAAAAAAAGAAAAAGACCACTGTGCCATGGGTAATGCCACTGCCTGGCATCCCACACAGCAGCCACAGGTAACGCCACTGCCTGAAACCCATACAGCAGCCAGCTTGTGTCCCACCTGCTCCACTTCCCATGCAGCTCCTTGCTAATGTGCCGTAGAAAGGACAGAAAGATGGCTCATTTGCTTTGCCCTGCACCCACATGGGAGACCTGGGGGAAGCTTCTGGCTCCCAGCCCTGGCTTCGCCCAGCTGTGGCTGCTGCAGCCGTCTGAAGAGTGAACTAGCAGATGGAAGATTTCTGCCTCTCCTTCTCTCTGTAAATCTGCCTTTCAAATAAAAAAAGAAATCGCTGGAACTCAGGGGAACTGGTTTTTTATTTCAAGAGGCTTGCCAAAGAGATAATGAACGACAGAATAGGGGTCAGTTACCAAGTACGTGCTTTTTCTAAATATTTGAAATGCTTAAAGATCTCTCCTTCCATAATGACAGCTTACGAAAGCAGAAAATAAATTATGTATGGGAAAACGTTAACATTTGGTGCTTCTGTTTTCGTTGTTGTTAGCATGATTTCCACGTTTGGTAACCTTTGCCCCATAAATAATTTTTAAGTCTTCTTTAATAAAAGATTGATCTAGTCCTTTATTTCCCATTTGCGGCTCTCATTGACCATCACTGCAATCTTCGTGTTTGTTGATCACATACAGGAGAATTACAGTTAACAGACCTTTTCAAAGAAAAAAAAATACACATTTTGAAAGCATCACGTCAGTATCCCATAATGCCTCCGGGCTCCCACGTATCTTCATACACACACGCGCACTTCCAGCGTCTGCGGCGAACGGGGGACTTTCAACATCAGCTTCAATTTTTCTTAAATCTCTTGCATCCTTGATATTTTAACAAGTCTTACGAAACTTTGTGGACAACTTTAAGGTTTTTCTTTTTTATTTCAAGTTTTTCTTAATCTCTTGTCTAACACTTTGAAGGAAGAAAAGCACTTTTTCTTACGTACTATATATTATGCACCTCGAAAGCTTCGTCTGCTTTGGGATGGAACTACCTTTTATAGTTCTGTCTCTTTTCCAGATGTATCTAAGTAGTAGTTTCTAACTGGCAAATAACCAATATTTTTAATGCAGCGGTTTTTTTTTTTTGACATCTACAAAAGATAAGGAAAACAGTGCTGCAAACCAGTGTTTTATTTCAGGCTGTTTCTTAAGCATGATGTATCTTCCCAATTATATTTCCGCATTCAAATGCTCAGTTTTGCTTGCATTTGTTCCGAGTGCATTTATTTGAAGATAGACAATTCAGATGTAGGTCAAAACGTTACACAGAGGTCAGCCTATGATTTAAAGTTTTCTTCGCATAATCCATAGTCTCAAGAATTTAAATACAGTTAGATGAGAGCTGGTAGTGTATGCCAGTGACCATTTTGTATTTTCAGGAGAATTAAACTCCTGTGGTCTTTTTTGCCATTTTACAATTCATTAGGTTTTGTTACTTCACTGTTGCTGAGATCTATTTTTGTAATAAAAGCTGTTCTCCTTTTAAGAATTTTTAAAAGTAAGTTTAAAACAGTCTTGAATTTTGAAGTCCATGGTGTGAGGGGGTGGGGCCAAGGCCATGCACCCTGGGGGAAGGTCATTTCCAACAAGGCCATCCTGAAGAAACGACTAAAACTGAATTCCACTCTCCACATCTAGAAATATGAACATTTGCTGCATGTGTTACTTGTCTTCGGTGTCGAAAACCAACCACTGCAAATGAAATGTCATTTTTATTTCATACTCATTTGTTGTGAAACTGGAATGTTGAACCAATTGAATAAAATCTTGGAATATCTAAATGTTGAAATACAAGCACTATTTCATAACATATTTTCCATGCCCTTGTCCAAGTACCCTTGTGCAAGTGTCCCGACTTTCAATGCCCCAATGTTGTCACTTAAGCAATTTAAGCTATAAAGTCTGCATATCTTCAAAAGATATGACTTCCTTGTTTACAAATAGAAATTCATCTCTATGATGTTTTGTTTACCAAAAACTCATCCCCACAAGATGGTTTCTAGCCAGATTCTGCTTCAAAATTAGTGTAAGAAACAAGCTGCTAGCTGTAACACTTAATGCGTCCACAAGATGGCAGTAGATACCTTTGAGTCATTAGCTAGCTGGTTGTAGCTGGAAATCAGTGAGTCCTCCCAGCATCAGCAAAGATTAAAAATTGAGACTAATATGAAAGACATCTTGTTCCCATCTGGAGGGATGGCCTCCAGCCAAGATATATTTGAAGTTCTAATGGCATACTTAAAAAGACACCCAAAATATCAAGCATGAGTTACAGAAGGCCTATGGTGGAATATTATTTCTTTCTCTGACAAGTTAATTTCCCTTACTTTGGACATATTTAATGTCTGGTACTTAATCGTATTAAACAAATTTCCATAAGCTGCTTCCTAACACACATCTTATCATTCTCTCTCTGCCCCATCCGTGTGTATATGTGTGTGTGTGTGTGTACACAGACACACCATGTGTATATAATCATGCACACACCATGTGTTTTAAGGGAAATATTTGTTATAAAAATTCATAACCACATCACTATCAACTCATATTCACATTTCACCATAGTTCTCAACAGCTTACAATTATCCCACAAATAAAATCTGAATTAAGCCTTCAACTCAGATTTCTTTTAAAAGCCTTAAAATTCCTATAAAAAGATCTATTTCTAATCTCTTGGCAATCTTACATCAATTTATAATAGACTGGGGGAGATTAATTGCTAGCCTTTTATATATAAGCAATTTCAAAGGATAAACTTGCACGCTTGTAAACAGACTTTCAGTCAACGAATAAGGCTCAGAAATGCCTAAAGGAAGAAAAACTGAAAACCTCTAGTGCTCTAAGACTTTTTTATTCCCATTATCCTGGTTTTCTTATAAGTTCAAAATCTCTTGAAGATGGCTGAACACAATGTACTGAGGCCTCACAAATGCTGTGGGATCTATTCTCTTCATTCAGAAATATTTTTTCTGCAGACTCCAGAATTTTTCCCACGACAGTCAGTGTTTGTGTCTTGCATGCCAATTAAACAAAGCAAAACAGTCATCTTCACGGCATATAATCTACTTTTTAAAATGAACATTTAAATCCAATAACACTGCAGACAGTAAGCCAGAAATACACGAAGGGCCTCAACACGTTGCCTACAGACACTGCATATGTTTGTAAGAACATTTACATATGAAACACCCAAAAGATTCAGGGGTATCAGATTTGTGAAATGTGTGTATTTTCAGCAGTGGTTATGGTCCTGCTAAGGCCATTTTTTTTTTTTTTTTGGCAGAATTGGTAGGGAATTTAAATACTGAAAAAACAAAAAGAGGCTAATTCCAGTGCTGGGAAAGAGTGCACGGTTGGGTCAATTTCACTGCAAGTCCAAGAGCTGACAACACTCTGAGTTCAGAATTCCAGGGGAGGGGTGGTGACAGCCACATTCGTCAGCGGTCAGGACCAACCAGGGCGCCTCAGTGCTGGCGCCTCACCTTCGTCCTTGGTCTCCAATTCATAGCCAAGCAATCTGAAGACAAGACTCAGAAACTGCTTTATTCAATTGAACACAAAATGCCTGTTTTAATAACATCAAGCTTTACCAGAAATCAGTACAGAAGTGAGGATACACAGCCAAAATTAGCCATCAACATAAGCAGTGTACATGTTAAATAACTTTCAGGTTTCTATATTCAATATGCTGAAGAAAATAAAAACCAAAGTAGCAATTTGCATTTCAGAATTCACAGTTGCTTGGTTTTCATCCATGACACATGTATCATTTCTGTAACCCCAGAACAAAAAGAGGTTTCTGAAGCAGTGCCTGTCACTGTGTCCCACAGCACACACATCCTGCACGACACAGAGCATTTAGGAAACAACCCCAACTTTATAGTGTGGGCTGGCATTTTATAGATATATATTTATATATACATATATATCCTTTGCCAAGAAATATGCTTCTAGTGCAATAGCAAAAGCAGTTTTAAGTTTGCCATGCCACTGAATGAAGGGGTCTGAAATCTCCCTTCATACTTCAGGATTTTATTCTCTAATTTAAAACAAGAACCGCATTTAAATGCAAGCCTGCAATAAAAGCAAAACCAGATTTGCTTCTGGATCTACAGCGTACGTCCAAGAGAGGCAACTTTCTGTCCTAGCAGAGACAAGAAATGTTTTAAAGCAGAGTGTGACATACTCTAGTAAGGCATCTCAAAGCAGACACACCGCTCCCGAGCCACGGTCAGCCACAGGGACCACAAGAGGGCCGCCCACTCGCCCATGGATGCAAAATCAACTTGAACATCTTTCTAAGCGGCACACTGACTGACAACACCTCAGCAAGGTACTCAGGTACCAAAGGAAGGCAAAACAGGGACCAATCACTCCCAAAGTTTTGTTCCCATAAATGTCAGATCTGCAGAGCAGAAATAAACTGCATTATGTGTGCTTTGTTCTGGGATAACACCACTTACACTGACACATGGAATTACCCTTCCTGAAAAAAAACATATGTATACATATGATGTGGAGAACGCACATATAAGCAGTGAAACAGAATGGCTATTTTCACCAGTGAGGGGGTCACTCAAGTACTTACAACAATGAGTCAATCACTGTCATTTCAATGCAAAAGGAAATCTGATAAGTCCTGCATTATTACTTAGCATTCAACAGTCCTGTGAGAATTTCATTTAATTAAGAAATATAGAAATATCTTACCCAAAGAAACAGGAAGCAGCTTAAAATAAGTCTAATTAATAACTACGTGCTTTGTTTTTAAGGGCCCAAAGCAAGTATACTGTCGTCACTTTGGCAATTATGAATCACAAACTTTCAGTTGTGAGACAGTTTTCCATATTGGATCTCCCTGATCTGGAATATGTCACTTAAACTCTTTGAGTTTTACCCCCGAAAAGCAGTCATAAAAATAAAGGCATTGATCAAAAAATGTTTCAAATATTACTAACGCTTAAAAAGAGTTCATTTTACAGTACAGCCGTCTTTAATTCTGCTAACTATAACAAGGACGTATGGGAAATTCCAATGATATTTTTCAGATAAATTAAAAAGCTTTCACTTCCTCTACACTCATTCTTTTTTCCTAGAGTTGATTAACCGAGCTCATCACACAGGGGGTTGAGCCCCTCCTGCCCTCCACTTCCGGTGCAGCAGCTAAGTAATGAAAAGAAGTAAGGCAGGCCAAAAAGCAGCAACAGACAGACAAGAAGGGAGAGAAGAGCTTGGACATCTCAACCAGGAACTGACAGTTTGCAAAGAAACTGCAGAGTTCAACAAAAACACACCATCAGAGCAGGGCTAAAGAAAAATGCTTGTGCAACTTTAAAACATGTGATGGTTAACCATTTCAAATGACCAACTCAAGGACACTTCCTTATGAAAAAGAGAAAAGCTTCCCTAAGCATGCACAGAAACAGAATCTGGAAGACTAAAGTCCACAGGAGACAACAACAGCACATCCGCTGGCTCAGGTCAGCGACTTCACACTGCTTTCAAAAAGATAAGGATTTTCAAGCACATCCTAAACCCTAGCTAATGGCACCTGAAATGCGTTTCTGCCAAAAGCCAAAAGATTGATGGATGAATGGAGAGATGTGCAGGAATATAAGTGCAATAAGATATGAGGGTAGCAGAGTCTAGGGGTAAATAATCAAAATTTTTTTCAGCTTTGATGTATGTCTGAAATCTTTCACGATAAAACGTTGCAAACCTTATTTCTAAAACCAAATCAGTTTGGCAGTGTGTTTTAAAGATCCTAAGTACTCAGCAACTCAGAACTGTTCATGAACTAAAGGAAAGAAATTTTTTAAAAGGCCTCAGATCGGATTTCTGACATCGGCACTAGTGAGACAGAGACGAACACAACTGATCATTATTGTGCCAGCCTCTTGATACACTGTTTGCATTGGAAAGGACAAGGGGCGGGGGGAGAATGGAAAACATGGGAGCAATTTCCCCACATTACCATGTTCCCCCGAGCCGCTGCAGCATTCACTGTTTATAATGTAACCCCGACCAAGGTGTGAGCTCCTCTGTGGCTCGGCAGCCTGCAACAACTGGACTCATTTTCTGGGAATATGATTCCTCGTCCATAAGGATAGGCTTTCTTGATATCAAACTGAGACTGCATTAAGAAATAAAATGACACGGAGGAGAATTCACACAGACCTTTGCTATGCCAAGTGCCTGTCTTATGAGTTGTGATTAATGGCAATACTTCTGTCATCCCTTCTCTCTCTGAAATGCTAGCTTGCTAAAGGCACTCATACTCTGGGCTTAACACAGACAGGGTCATAGGCGACCGTAAGTCAGGACTTCTTTTTTGGTAGCTTACCCAGAGAGGGAGTTCACTAATGATCATCCATTTCACAAAAGGAAAAAAAAATGGAAGCAGTTATCAGTAGAAATGTCATAGAGAAGTTATTTACACAGCTAACTGTCCATCCAGGTAGCCTGATAGCAGTAGCTTACAATGATAGGGGTTCCCCACCAATAATAATAATAATAATTTGATTACATATGAAGCTACTGAGTATGATTTGGCTGATTAAAAAAAACCAAGTTGGTAAAGGAGAATTTTTTTAAAACATGTATTCAAAATCTTCTTCACGCAATTAAGCTACTCCTTGTACGGACAGGATGGTGTTTGTCCTCCATCTAAAGCAGCTCTCCACCCCTCCAGGACTCACTGGGCTCTCCAGAGCACTTCCAGTCTGAACTCTGACATGGGGGAAACAACACAGGTGAGATTTCCTAATCCACGGTTTCTGCAGGAAACATCACATCACACAGTCCAGCATCTTCTCTGACATAAACAAGACTCCGGTGACACAGATCACAAGACAATTCTCAAAACTGTTTTTCACCATCTCGGCCAACTTTGGGGTCAAAGAATAATAAATTCCACAGCTAATCCTTACAATCCCTTTACACTACACAGGAAGACTTAGCCAAACGTACACATATGTGGAGACTTCAGAAAGTTTGTGTAAAATGCAATTAGAAGTAAGTTTATTCTGGGGCATAGTATTTAGAAATCCATGCATAATTCTTCCATATTAGACATTCTCCATGAACTTTTCGAAAACCCCAAATACACACAGACTTCAAAATTATTAGAACCAAAATAAACTTATTTTTTCATTCCATTCTTCCACCAACTCTCTGCAGTATCTCTGTATATATGCATGTGTGTGTGTGTGAGTGTGTGTGCATTTCCTTTAAACTTTGTTCAAATATAGACAGCTATAAGCAAAAGCATATAGTTGTTAGAAGAGGTTTGGAAAATGAGGCGGATCCTGTCCTTCCTGTTCAGGAAGACCTCAGCTATAGCTCTGCATTCAACTTGAGCGTTTCAAAAATCCTACATGGTCTGCAAAGTTTAGGAAGATTTGGGTAGGGGGAATTTTTCTCAAATGAATAGCACAGAAAAAGTATTCCCCTTGCAGAGAGTTCAATGCAATAAGAGACAGCAGACAAATGCAATACACAACATGCACATACTTACAAGTCACAGGGCACGACGGACAGAGAAGCCAAGACTAACAAAGCATTTCTGTTCAGAGTGGAGTCAAAAGGATTATTGGACATATAGAACCCTCCCTCATTTTTTTTTTTTTTTAAAGAAAAAGAAAACACTTTGAAGGCAAATGTAATCCAAGCTTTTAATTAGAACATGAATGTTCTCCTTTACAACTTGTCCACAATATCTTAGAAGAGTTTCTAATTGTTATTTTCTACCACTGACTTTTCATGACAACATACACAGATAAGCACAGAGAAGAGACTTCGATGCTGTGAGTTCTGCATGATTACTGCGATCTACCCTGTCCGACTGAAGGCTTTTCACTGCGGGGCCTCAGACAGACATCCTCGTATACAGTATACAAAAACGCAGTAACAGGATTCCCAGGGAGCACAGGGGACAAGGCCTGAAGCACACAGCAGGACTGGACTGCACAAAACGAAACCAATGGAGATCGGATGTCACCGACGGAGGAGCCACACCACCTGCCTCAGCAGGGAACGACACCGTCTACATGGGACGCTTAAATACGAGAACGTGTGCCAGGCAGAGCCAACACCTTGTTGCCCTCTGTTTCACCTACAGAACACACGAGAATCCTGCAAGGTAACAAACCCAAAACTAGAGGTGCGGGAATCTTTTAGGTGTGTATGTAACTTCTGTCAATGCTCATGGAAGTATTTATCAACGTCCTAGAGTTTGGAAAGTAAGGAACAAATTGAGTTCTTGTAGGCAATATGGTATTAAAGTGTCATATAAAACAAACACATAGTTCTTTTATTTAGTGCAAAGAAATAGAGCAAGTAAGAAATAACACTACAAATCTAACTTCTTTCTTTAAAAGAAAATGCGCTTATGTATTCATAACATCTATTAAGGGCACTGGGAAACTGGAAACCTGAATACACAAGCCCTGCAAAAGCAGCAGGCCCCAAGTTCACCACTTTTCATGGAGTTGTTAAGTGGGGAGAAGGGAAAGGCATTTCCTTGAACTTTGTTTCCAAAGGAAAAACTGAAAGTGAATAAATGCCATCTTTATAAAAATGAAAAACCATATCCATAATTCTTCATTGTTGTCTGAAATAAGGAGTCATTAAAATTCTCTTTATGGTATAACATAAGAACACACAGCTAAGGGACTGGGATGGATATGGCTGTGTGTATGTAAACACAAAGAGAAAAATTAGTTTTTAAGTAATCACAGAACAAAGTGTCCAGCACTATGATAGGAAAATCTACCAAAAAAATTAAGCTTAGCAGCAAAATCAATCACCTACTGGCCAAGGAGATAAGCCCTACATTATTCTAAATGAAGTGTACTCCATTACTCCAAAAAGGATTACTATACTAAGAATCACATGGCTAACTAGAAACTCAACCACATACTATTTCATTCTTATTTCTGAAAGAAAAAAAAACACTAAATAATTCTACTTTTCAATAAACAACCATTCCCATAAAATAACTTGATACTAATGTTAATCATAAATCTGATTTTAATTACAGAGCTAAAGTGTTCAAGCACTGTTCCAAAATATTACAGAAAATAAATGATAACTATAATTTTTCTACTCTCCATCTATTTGCCTATAAAATTCTCAAGGAAAAACAGAAATTTCACTTTTCACTAGTAATATAAGCAATCAAATGTGAATTGACCATCATGTGGAAAAGATAACACTCAATATAAACTCCCTGGTGATTGTGGCCTTTCAAATGAAGCATGAATGAGCACCAGTCTTACCCATGTAATGTACAATGGAGCAAGAGATTCAATGCGATTAATGGAAGTTTACGGCATATTCCATTATAATCCAGATATACATTATGGCTTCTCATTTTGAAAACAAGGATAATAACACCTTTATAATGAACAAAGGCCAAAGTCATCTATAATATGCTTTCAGCATCATCAAGGAAGCCACATAAAGAGAAAATTCCAAAGTTCATGTATTTTTCTACTAGAAATAATGATACTTCATTAAATTTTCTTTAAAAAACATCCTCTCTGAGAAGTGGGCAAGTGGTAGCAACTTTCAGGACAGCCAACTAATTGGCAGGACACAGAGCAATGTCAGTAATGTTAGGATCGGATTATCTAAAATGTCTTTCAAAAGAAAATGTCAAGAGATCTGAACTTACCATTATGATTTTCATGTAAGTGCAGGTGATGACCAATGAACGCATAACTCTAAAAGAAAAAATCTAATATATCTTTCCATTTCCTACAGATCAGTTGAAAAAAATTCTTAAAAAATAATACCAATTTAAATATTCAAATGCATGCTTTGGAAATCCCACAGCACAGCCGGGGCGTAAATTTGAGCTTATTAGATAGGCTGATGCAATGAGGAGGGGAGGAAAAGGAGAGAAGGAGGTGCCAATTACAAGTGGGAAAGCCAAGCTGGAGATGCACCCCAGCTGTCTGGAAGTCCACAAGCACAGTGACAGTGTCTGAATTCAAGAACATCTTCAGTTCAGGGATGCACGTGGGGCTCATACAAGAAAAATTATGACCTGGGAAAGACCCTCACATTGTAATAAATGATTCCACGGCCAATGCATTAAGGTGATATTCCAATGACACCTGGGCAAGCTTAAATCTCTGCTTACCTGTTCTTACTGTAATCGGAAGAACTCACATAATTTTTGATTTAACAGAACCTGAAGCTAGAACTGGCGAAAGATGACATTTTTCAATAGTCACAGCTCTAAGTGGTCAGACTACTAGTCAACCAGAACCTGGGCCAAGATGAAAGGTTATTTCTGATAGAGCAGGTAGGTCACATGCTGAGCAGCTCAACGTAGTTGACCTGAGAAAGCATTATGACCTACGCAGCCCATTCTTTCCTCCTACCCCGCCCCCAGTTTTGACATCTCATGGTACCGCTACAGGTTACAGGAGCTAACATTAAGCAGAGGAATGCACTCATATCAACAGACCACAAAGCAGGGCAGGTCGACAGAAGGCAAACAAGAGGCAGGACAAGCTGCTCTATTGGAGTATGACCATCACTATACATATCCCAGATTCTCCATCTCACTCCGGTACCGCTGTTCCGACACCTTGCTTTTATGCTGCTTGCTCTCCAAATGCTGCCGGAATTCCATCTCCTCGCCAGCCCCAACATTGCACATCGAGCAGTAAAACTGGCCACTTGGAGTAACACACATGGCGAGATCGCGGGGAATCCTTTGCCGAGAACGGGGATTGAAGTAAGGACCTGCTAAAGCAAAACAAGTGAGATCATCAAAACGCACCAGGCGAATGATGGGCCAGTCAGTTAACACTGTAATCTGCAATTCAGGGTTCATATCATAAAATTCACATGCTCTTAACTTTAAATAAATATGAGGTTAGTGGATTTTGTACTGTATGTTTATATAGGCACAATCTAAAAAGATAAAATGAGTTTTCCAAGTATTGCCAAAACATCACTGCAGAGCCTCACAGCAGAGTTAAAACCCACTCTTTAAACGGCAATCTCCTTTAAAGTAAGAACAATTTGTAAGATACTTTAGTTGCTAAGCATTGTATCAAAAATCTGATAATCATGTCACTTTTACTCTATGAATTCTACTTCAGAGAAATATACTCAAGGGGAAAAAACAAGAGTTTTCACAGAGAGATTTACTAGTAAGGAAATACATTTTAGTACTGCTTAAAGAAGCAGGAACTAGGGAAAAGAGATTCACATCTGGTATTTGGAAAACAAACCAATGAATGCAACTGGCACTAACCATGCCGCAGCAAAGCTGTAGTCACATAAAGGTAGGGCTCTTCACATCATTAGTAAACCAAGCATATCATAAAATATGATCTCATTTCAGTTTTACAGTAGTCATATTTATGACCAGATTGGGATGACAAATAGAAAAAAAAGTTGGTAACTATTAATAATTTCATTTTCTTTTCTTCATATTACTGATTTCTTAAGCTGAAATATTAGTTCATCTAATTTTCTCATTTTCTTTCCTAAGAATAAATACAAAATGCTTTCCTCAAAATACTGCTTTCACTGCACCCTACAAGGTCTGATCTACTTCATTACCATTTGGTTCTAGGAATTTTCAATTGCCAGTGTGATGTTTTCTCTGATTCATAAGCTATATAGAAGTGTTTCAAAAAGTCCCAAATAAAAGCGTTATTTGTTTTCATATTGCTCTTGTTGACATCTCCTTTAATAACACTTTGATCAGAGAACAAAATTTTACTACCTTTATCCTAATATTTATTGTATCTGCTACTAATACAGTCATAATGATGTTTTAACAGCGACAAACTGCATGGTCCTACAAGGTTCGACAGCCTGGTGGCACCGAGGCCATGTTAGCGTGTGCGGCCCTCTCCACGGTGTTGCACAGTGACAAGGTCAGCTAGCCACACATGTCTGAGAAGCCATCCCTCTCACCAAGCAACACATAGATGCAGAGCTTTCTCAAGTTTCCTTCGTTTCTGCCGGATTTGCTACAGGTTAAGGAGGAAACACACCTGCAGACACAGGTTCTAACATCAGGATCGGCAAGGAAATACTTTCAAAGCCATTTGAGTTGAGGTTCCAGTCCAAATTTACTGGTTGAAAGTCATGGTTTAAGCAATATGGCTTTTGTAAAATCTGCCCCAGGTAATGCTGATTCAGTGCCCTGGTTAAAAAGCACTGCAATGATCTGTTTTTGTTTTCCCCCAAGAAATGGGAATTACACACAGTACAACTTGAAGCCAAACACCCCATATTCATAGCATTTACATTTCTGTGCTGACAAACATCAGAACAAACATAAACAATCTAAAACACAGAGTATAATATAAAACCAAGATAAATAATACACTAGGTAGAAAACAAATAAGACGTGAGCAGAGATTAGCCTGAAAGCCACCAGACCAACTCAAAATAAAACAATGCCTTGCTCTCAATTCTCAGATCTACCTAGTACCATTACAGACAACTGCTTTAAAAGGCGCACAACTGTAGAAGGTAAGCAAGGTGTATGGAAATACACAGGATAACAGGATACCTGAACTGTTCTGTACTGTGTACATATTTCTCCTATTAGGCATCATCTTAAAGTCATTCCCTTCCTTCCGGTTCCGCCGTTGACCCACTTCTGGGGATTCCCTGGAGGAAAAAAGATGCAAAAAAATGAGACCTCTAAACAGGGATCCTTTTCAACCCTCTTTCTTACAGTTTCACATAACACTTTGGCCTCGGAGAAAATGGCAATACCTACGAGAATGAGTTACTCTGAGCTTCTGCAAGTCGCAGCCTCTTGGCGTGATTCTTCCCCTGGTAGTGGGCCTGCGCCACAGCCGGGGAACTGAAGGAGGCATCACAGAGCTTACAGTAGTCATTCTCAGTGGCCAGGATCACCCGGCCTCCTGGCTTAAAGGAGCCCACCTGTCAGTAACAACACAAGAGACGAAGTCAAAGAAAGGGCCTCAACCGTCCTTCTAGGAGTTGAAAAAGAACCAAAGGATTTGGTATGAGTATAAACACTCAGCTTTGTAACAAAAGGAAATAGTAAGTGATTCCAGAAAATTTTTAAAAAATACTGTATGACCCTCAATCATTATTCTGCATTATAACCACCTAAATGGCTTACTGCTATCTGAAATGAGAAAAAAAAGAGTGTTTGAGTGCAAAACCCCAGGATGGGGACAAGTGCTTGGCCTAGTGGCTAAGACAAGGGTTGAGGTTCAATATCTACCCTGAATTCAGCTTCCTATTAACACAACTCCTTGGAAACTCTGGTGACAGGTCAAAGAATCGGGTTCCTTCCCAACACACATGGGAGGCGTAGACGGAGTCCCCAGATCCCAGCCTTGGCTTTGGCCCAGCTCTTGTCATCACGAACATCTGTGACATCACGGCGAAGGAGCTCATGGATGGGCGGTGTCTGTCTCTCTCTTCCTCCCTCTGTGTGTGTATGCATGTGTCATATATATAAAAGATTCTGGACCGTTGATATTTCAGAAAATGGCACTGACTCAGCTGGTAGGCAAGACTGTCCTGAGAACAAGAGAACCCACTGTAAGGATCAGCAAGGGCTGTGCTGCTACGGCAGGACTGGACCCGGCCCGGCACTGTTTAGCTAACCTGTACCTCTAATAAACTTTCAGTGAAGTTGATGCTGCCGGCCCACAGGTCACATTTAATATTTATTTACGTTCATCTGCTTGAAAGGCAGAGCCAAGAGAGAAATCTACCTGTTAGTTCACTGCCCAAATGCACACAACAGCCAGGGCTCACCTTTAGTTCAGATCTCCCACATGAAGGGCAGGTGGCCCAACCACGTGGGTCAAATCTGCTGCTTCCCAGAATGCGTTAGCAGGAAACTACACTGGAAGCAGAGTACCAGGACTCAAATCAGCCCCCAGTGCAGGACACACACATTCCAAGGGGTACCACAACACCAGTCCCGACAAATCACGTCTGAATGAGGCTCACAGTTCTAAGCTGTTGCAAGTCTTAAATGAAGTAAGAGCCAAGGACTACAATGAAACAAATGAGATACTACCTTTGGGCACAGAATATAAGAATCCAAAACTCCAACTGACCAAAATAAAGAATATTCTGGGCTCGGCGGCGTGGCCTAGTGGCTAAGGTCCTCGCCTTGATCCCATATGGCCGCTGGTTCTAATCCCGGCAGCTCCACTTCCTCTCTGTCTCTCCTCCTCTCAGTATATCTGACTTTGTAATAAAAAAATAATAATAATAAATCTTAAAAAAAAAGAATATTCTGACTGAATATTTTTTAAAAAAAATTAAGCATAGAGCAAAAAAATTAATGAACAAATAGCAAAATTTTAAATGATTACAGGATCAATAACAGTGCCATCAGAAGTCACATCATAGCCTGAGAAGGAAGGAACTCAACATCAATTATTTTTTCCTCTTTGGCTCATCATTGACAGTTGATGCTGACTTTGAAGTTTTTAAGTAATGTATTAGATGTTTGTCATGATTACAGAGTTTTTGAGTGTCCCTTAAAGTCTGTGACCAAGTCAAGCGCAGCTCTCACTTCATCCTCTTTTTTCTGGAAATAAAGCAATGGATGAGAAGTGCTTAGCAGTTTGGCATAGCAAGTACTTGGGGGCAGTTACCATTATTATGGCTACTGTGTCATTCTGCAGATGAATAAAGCTTCAGAGACAGTTGAAGGAATAAAATCAGTATTTCAGAGGCAATTAAAATGGAGGAATATTTTGCCTAAACTGTTCTGTCTTACCAAAGTCCAGAAAGTGTATTATAAGCTCTCAACCTAAGAGTAAGCAAACCACAGCTTCAAGAAACTAATTTTGCAACTGGAAGAATATAATGTATATGTATATATAATGTATATATAATGTATATGAGATTAAACAAGAAATAACTTTTTTAAATCTCTCCTTTCATTCAGAACATGGCCTAGACATTCAGGTCATCTAACCTAAAGTTTTGAGAAACACATAAGCACCTACATTACGATATCTGGCTAATTACTTTGATGCATTACAACCAAAGCCAGTAAGAAATCCTATCATTCAGAAATGATAGGGGAGGGAGGGAATATCGTTACCATATAATTGTATCTACAGGGTCTGGAGTGGTAGCCTAGTGGCTAAAGCCCTTGCCTTGCACACACCGGGATCCCATGTGGGCACCAGTTCATGTCCCAGCTGCTCCACTTCCCATCCAGCTCCCTGCTTGTGGCCTGGGGAAGCAGTGGAGGACGGCCCAAAGCCCTGGGACCCTGCACCCAGCTCTCAGTTTCAGGTTAGCTTAGCTCTGGCCATTGTAGCCACTTGTGGAGTGAAGCAGTGGATGGAAGCTTTTTCTTTCTGTCTCTCTTTCTCTCTGTAATCTTTCCAACAAAAATAAATAAATCTTTCATAATAATTTAAAAAAGAATTGTATCTACAGACTACGCTGAATCTTTCAAAATTTAAAAACTCCCGAAGTGTACAGATTTGGCATGTATTAGATCCAGCACTGTAGTTCAAGGAACTAAACATACCAAGAAGGAACTATCATCCGTTGTTACCAATGAACACATGAATAACAAAATCCGTCCATGATCATCTGTGCCACAGTCTCACCTGCGGAGGGCCTGGAGCGACTGGAGCGGCTGCAGGCTCCACCACACTGCTCATCCGGGCAGGGGGAGGACAGCTATTTGCAGCATAGTAATTTCGGAGTTTCTTACCATGATTTTTACCCTACAAGTAAGAAGAAAGTGAATAATCAAAGAAGAAAAATCTGTCAAATCAGGCTAATCAATATTTCCACATTAAAAAAAACATACACAACAGCAATACTAACAACATTTTAATCTTTCATGTGTACCCACCACTTGAGTAAACAGACCACTACCTGGATGCGATTACTAGTTCTTGAAGTAAAACAGTTTAATCTTTGACTCTAAAAGAATGATTGGATATACAGAAGAAACACAAGAGAACAAAGCCAAGAGAAACTCATTTCCTACAGGTTTCTGGAAAAACGTCACTTTACCAATTGTACTCTGTGCTCCCCCAATGTGCTGCCACTCATTTGCTACGGCTCAAAGATGAATTTCCCAACACTGGTCTACTCTTCTAAGTCGGCCATGGATGGACAGTCCTGTTATTTTTCTTATAAAAACAGCATTTAGAGTACTTTGCGGTTGCACAGGCTGTCGTATGCACTACTAACTTGCTACTCACATAAGGCCTGTAAGGTGAACGGGCATCAGCCTTGCAGTCACAACTACTGTGTCCCACATCAGAATGCCTACCTTTGATGCCCAGCTCCAGTTCCCAAACCCAGCTTCCTGCTCTTATGCATTCCAGGAGGCAAGGTGATGGCTCATCAAATCACTTTCTGCCTTCCCACATGGTTCCTGGTTCCTGGTTCCTGGCTTCAGTCCCAGGCGAGCCATTGTGGGCATATGGAGAATGAACCAACAGAACACTCTCTCTTTTCCTGTCCCCTTCTCTCCTTTTTTTCCTCCCTCCCTCTCTGTCTGTTAAATAAAAGCTTTGAACAAAACAAACCAACTGAACAACTTGGGCCTAGCACAATAGCCTAGTGGGTAAATCCTCGCCTTGTATCCGCTGGGATCCCATATGGGGGCCAGTTCATATTCCAGCTGCTCCACTTCCCATCCAGCTCCCTGCCTGAGACCTGGGAAGGAAGTAGACGACAGCCCAAAGCCTTGGGACCCTGCATCTGAGTGGAGACCAGGAAGCAGCTCCTGGCTTCAGATCAGCTCAGCTCCAGCCATTGCAGCCACTTTGGGAGTGAGTCAGCAGATGGAAGACTTTTCTCTCTCCTCCTTTCCAATAAAAATAAATAAATATTTTAAAGTTAATTAATTAATTAACAATAAGATATTTAAACAAAGCAAAATAACTTAAAAAAGCAAGTCGTACAGGGATTTGTTGATGATGTATGTGGGGGACTTGCCCCTAGACTCCTTCAGAAGAACTAAACAGAAGAGCCACAGCTTGAGGCAAGCCTTCTGAACCCAAATCATGGCCCTTTCCACCACAACACAGTGGCTTCAGGATGCACTGCAAAAACTCTATGAAAGTAGATTTGCCCTTCATGTGTTTTGTTACTATGTAATCACATGTTGCCCTTTATATGTTTTGTTATTATCTCATGATTACATTCCTTGAACACACAAGCTGATGGCAAGGATCAATTTTCAAGTGCATTCTAAACGAAGGCAAAACCACTTGTTCCTCTTTATATACATACTTATGTATTACTTATTTACTTTATTTAAAAGACAGAGAGAAGGGAGAAAAATATCCTCCATCCACTGGTTCAGTCTTCAAACACCTACAACAGCCAGAGCTGGGTCAGGCTGCATCCAGGAGCCCAGGTGTCCCATATGTGTGGCAGTGAGCTAAGTACTTAGTCTAAGTACCATCCCAGAGTACACATGAGTAGGATGCTGAAGCAGGCAGAGCTGCTGGCACTTGAAGCAGGTCCCCTGAAATGGGACACAGGTATCCTCAGCAGCATCCTCCTGCAGATGTGAAGGAACACCGTGAAAGCCAATTCTGCAGGCTATCGTTTACTCATCATCTTTTACATGGAAAGCCCCAGGAGCAGGATGCAGAGTCATAAGCAGTGGATATAGCTCAGTTCTATCTGTCACATCGCCATGTTCAGTGTCCTTCACAGCATCAGATCAGAGGTTTAATCAGTGCCTTGATCTTACTTGAACATCAACCAGCCTTACACAGCTGACCTTCCCCGCTTCTTCAAATAGTCCGTCTCTTATTTTCCATGGATCTCTTACCTCCCCACCCCTCATGTTCTTCCAGATACTAAACTCTGCCATGCCCAAGGCCCTACCTGCTGCCCTCTTCTTGATCCATCTAGGCTCCAACTGTAAATTATTTCACTCTGTCCCACAGCTTGAAAACACGTTAACATGATTTAATTCCATCTTCGCCCTTCAGAGTCACATGGCCGATTACTTTCTTGCCTTCTGCCCTCTGAAGTCTAAAGGAGGATACATAACTTAGCGTAGCTTTGATTCCTTTGCTACAAGACTTTCTCATCACCGCCACCACCACTAGTCAGCAACAAGTCAGGAAATGGCACCACCATCTACCTGGCTACTCCAAAAAAGCCACGGGATCCTTTTCTGGATTCTCTCCCCTAAATCAAAGCACTCAATCTATCACCACGTCTCATCAGCCAAACTTCAAAATGTTTTCCAAGTCATTCCGTTTCTCTCCATGGACACTAAATACAGCACCAGTAATTCAAGCTACAAATAGTTCTCACTTGCAGTAGGCAACAAGTCCTAATGGATCTCCTCTTTCAATCTTGTCCCCTATCATTCTCCTTATTATAAACCAGACTGATAATTCTGGACATAAATCAGATTACATCACTCTCAATTAAAATCTTCCTGTGCTTCTTACATTTAAAACTGACAAATCTCACCTATCAGGCCATGCATGACCTGGTCCTGTATTCTCAGACTTTACATCATGGGA
Source organism: Ochotona princeps (assembly GCF_030435755.1). Lineage (NCBI taxonomy): Eukaryota > Metazoa > Chordata > Mammalia > Lagomorpha > Ochotonidae > Ochotona > Ochotona princeps. The sequence continues at coordinate 107,445,750 of NC_080834.1, read as the reverse complement.
CTCCTTTCCTCTTCTCATTCTAGCCCCGCCTCATGGCCTGCTATCTGTTGCTTCAATATGCCAAGCTCATTCTAGCTCAAGGGTCTTTGGACTTACTGCTCCTTTCTACCCAGAATGCACCTCTTCCTTATCTCTGCAGGACTAGCTCTTCCTTATCTTTCAGGTCTCTACTCAAGTACCGGCCCATCCCACGTCCAGCTTCCCATCCTATCCTCCCTGCCCAACCCCTCCAAGCATGCATTCTCTCTCCATCTTATTATCACATTGTCCAGTATTATCTTACTTCAGCAATACTTACGACTATCTAAAACAATATTGTTCACTTGTTTTTCTCTCTTTCCTCTGCTCTGGAAAATAGGTTTCTTAAAAAGAAGGATTTTATTTGTCATTTTTACTATTCTACTGCCAATGTCTAGAATATTTTCTAGCAGATAATGAGTAATCAATAAATATTAGTAGGATAAATAAAGCATTATAAATGGAGACAATATAACTACTAGGAAAACACAAAGCAGAAATTTCTAACTTTTGCCTGAACATGTCAATGAATACTTTTCAGAAAAGTAAATGAATCATTTAAATTGTTTTTTTAAGGTTTATTTATTTGTTTGAAAGCCAGAGAGGGGGTGACTAAAAGAGAGAGAGTTTCCATCTACTGCTTCTCCAGATGGCTACAAGAGCCAGGGCTGTGCCAGGTCAAAGCCAGGAGCTGCTTCTAGGTCTTCCACATGAGTAGCAGGGGCCCAAACACTTGGGTCGTCTTCGGTTGCTTTTCCCAGGCCATTAGCAAGGTGCTGGATCCAAAGTGGAACAGCTGGGACACAACTGGCACCTTACTGGGATGCTCGTGTTGCAGATTTTACTCACTATGCCACAATACTGGTGCTCAGTCATCTTTTAAAATGAACAAAAACTGATTGGTCAGATAAACAGTAAAGGAAAAAGAAAACCTCACACCGAGGTCATGGCCTGAGCAAGGCCTCGACCTGCCGTGTGGAAGACCCACAAGAAAAAACAGCGCCGGAGTCTGTAGGAGAAGAAGCGGAGAGTAGAGACAGGCAGGGTGCTCACCCTTGGGCCTTGTCTGGACAAGGAATCTGGAATCTGGACTTTAGAGGCAGCAGTTTCTGGGAGCCTAAGTGAAGCAGTGAGACTAGACCAAGATCACCCTGGCACCAGCTAGGAATAGGTCAGAGTGAATCAAAGCTAAAAGCCAGAAATACAGGGAGATAGAGAAGACATCCAACAACAAGGCTCTAGGCACAAAGAACAAGAAAATGACTCTGAAGGTGCATGGCCTATGAAGTAAGAGGAGAAGCAGACATGTGTAATCAGGGAAGCCTAGAGACCAAGCTGGCGTTCACAGGTAAGGACTGTTCATGCACTAAGCTAGGAGCAAACTCATGTTTGGCTCAGTGCATTGCACAAACATGGCATCCTAAAAGTTCCACCCAATATAGCTTCAGGTAGCCCCCAAATCTAAAAGTCAACAGAACTCCACCAGTGGCACATCAATGCCATTTTGTACAGTGTTGCAAAGGCTGTGCGGCTGGAGGGACAACAGTGAGCTGTGTCTGTGCTGAGCTGGGAGTGAACTCATTTCCAGCTCAGGGCATTGCACTGGTCCCCCCAAAAAAGACAATACTGAGTTTGGCATCCTACACGTCAAAGGAGGTCTGAGTGACTCTCAGACCAAACAGCCAACAAGATCAGCAACACACTAATCCTGGGAATTGCTAAAACAGAAGTGGGAGAAAGGTTATGCAGACAACAGAGCAGCCACACCACTGTATCACAGGAAGCGGAGAGTGGTGAACCAGGAGCTGGGGCTACGAAGATGGGAGGGGAAGCCTAATACAACAGTCCAGATCTGAAATTCGTTGGAGGTTGTGGCACAAGTGACTGCAAAGAAGTAAGTACCAAACTCAATCAGTAAAATCAAACTGTAGACCTGTGGGTGACACAGCTTAGAAACCTGCCCTAAGGAGAACAATCTGCTAACCAGAAGTACAATGACCAAGAGTAAAAGAAGAGACAGAGGCACAATGAATAGTACCAAAGACTCTCCTGCAAAGGAGCAAAAACCTTTACCAACCTCAGAATTAATGAAGAAATACATCGAAAAATGGAAGATAAAGAATTTTTAAATATTGTTATAAAGTTTCTTATCAACAAAAAGAAGCATATGCAGGAATTTAATAAATATGTCACATAGGAAATAGCAACAGTAAAACAAAATCAAGCAGAATTCTTGGAAAAGGACACATGCAGCAAATTATAAATTCCGTGGGAAGTCTCAATGACAGAATGAATGAGGCAGAAGAAAGAATATAGAATGGGGGATAGTTCTTGTCACAATGGGAAAACAATCAAAAACCTGGAACAGGAACTGACGCAAAGTAAGAAAGGTACCCAAGAATTAAAAGACACTATTAAAAAGCCAAATATAAGAGTTATGGGAGTTCCAGAAGAAGCAGAAAGAGAAACTGGGTTTTCAAATGTATTTAATGAAATACTAAAGGAAAATTACCCTAATCTGGAGAAAGAATTGAGAAACCATATCCATGAGGAGCACAGAACTCCCAACAGGCTTGACCAAAAGTGATCTTCACCATAACACATGTGCAATCAAGCTCTCGTCAATCAACCATAAGGAAAAGATCCTTAAATGTGCACGTGAAAAACATCAATTGACATATAGAGGAATGGCAATCAGACTCACAGCTGACCTCTCATTGGAAGCTCTACACGCCAGAAGAGAATGGAGTGACATATTCCAGATGCTAAAAGCAAAAACAAATTCAGTCAAGAATAAGATACGCAGCCAAACTTTCCTTTGTCTTTGAAAATGAAATACAATTCTTACACATTAAAGCAAAAAGAATATGCCTCTTCCAAACCTACCCTACAAATGATAGTTAAAGATGTTCTCTTAACAGAGAAAAGGAATAGCACACACCAAAACCAAAGGCAAATGTGAAGAACATCCCAGTATAATAACAACAGAAGAGTAAATCAAACAAAGAACAACCCATTGCTAAAATGACAGAACCACCCATTTATATTAACCCTGAATGTAAATGGCTTAAACTCATCAATCAAAAGTCATGGATAAGAAGACTGGATCAAAAAACAAAATTCATCTATATATTGCCTACAGAAGACACATCTGACCAACTCAGATCAGCAGAAACTACAACTCACAGGTTTTGATGTTTTTGTTTTTATTTTCATTTCTTTAAATGTTTTGTATCATATTAAATTCGTCACTGACTCATAGATCATACAGTAGCATCATTTTCTTCAAGAAGCTTCTTGATTTCCTTTTTCATTTCCTCAATGACACATTAGTCATTCAGTTATTTAACTTCATGACATTATAAATTTCTGTTTTTCTTTCTGTGGTTGATTTTGTATTGTGTCTTTTCATTTAAGGGGAGGTACAGTAACTGTGTAATGGAGACTAACATATCCAAATGTGAGGATAAAATGCAGTATGCATCCCTACTTCCAGATCAAAGATGGACTCCCAATGAAATTGTTAAAAATATCTTGACAATAGATGCTGGATTCTGCCATTGTCCATGCCCACAATGATGGACATATGACAGTTTATGAAGAACTATACTATTGCTACAATATAGGGGGAATCAGTGGAGCGGGAGAGGGGATTTGGGAAGTGGATAAAGGAAATTCCAGAGCTCATGGAACTGTGTCATAAAATAATAATATTAATTTTAAATGGAAATTTTAAAAAATGGAACTCAATAATATTATTTACTTGATGGGGAGAGCAAAGCACATTATAGTATAGAGTGTAATGGATGCTGGGTCATGTCCCAGCTCCCTGTTTGTGGCCTGGAAAAGCAGTCGAGTACAGCCCAAAGCATTGGGAACCTGAACCCACATGAGAAACCTAGAAGAAGCTCCTGATTCCTGGCTTCGGATAGGCTCAATTCCGGCTGTTGCAGCCACTTGGGGAGTGAATCACTGGATGAATGACCTTCCTCCTTTCTGTATAACTCACTTCCAAATAAAAATAAATAAATCTTTAAAATAAATCAATAAAAATAATATAGAGCATACCAAAAAAATGACAATTTTTTAAAAATCAGATTAAGAATGTCTAGTCTGGTACCAGTGCCATTCCTCCACAGGTTAATCCACCACGCTGTGTTGCCAGCAACCCACATGGGCGCTGGTTCCTGCCCCATCTGCTCCAGTTATGATCCAGCTCCTTTCTGATGGCCTGAGAAAGCAATGGAGGATTGCCCAAGTCTTTGGAACCCTGAACTCACGTGGGAGACCTGAAAGAGGCTCCTGGCTCCCTGGTTCAGATCAGCTCAGCTCTAGTTATTGTGGCCATTTGGGGAGTGAGCCAGTAAATAGAAGACCTTCTCTCTCTCTCTCTGTAAATCTGCTTTTCAAAATAAATAAATACATCTCAAACAAAAGAGAATGACAAAAAATGAAAACCAGACAAATAAATTACCATGAAAGCCTAGAACAAGGTGTTTCAAAGCAACAAAATTTAGTTAGATACATTAAGACCAAGGAACTCTAGCTGTGTTACTAAACAAAAACACACATGAGGAGATACCTGTAAGAATTTCCTTAGGAGGATTCTTTGTAACAGCAGAAAATCTGTAATCTCAGAAGTCACAACAACTTAAGTGCACACGTGTACAATATAGGGTAAAGTGCACCCTATTCGCGCAATGGAACCTGCCACTGTAGCGAAAATAAACACTGCAGTCAATGCAACTGGAGTAATGCTCAGGATAAAAGATGACTAAAAAGAAACAGGTTCAAAAAACATGTAGGAATTATTTTTACTATGAAGTTTGAAAGGTGAAGGCAATACTTCCATACTATATGGGCAGATACCATTTTGTGGCAAACGTATAAGAAAACAGTATGGGATCATCACTATGACAGAATGGTAAACCCACTCCATGCCAAAATCCCAGATGTGTGCCAACTCAAGTACTGGCTGCTCCACTTCCAATCTAGCACCCTGCTAATGAACCTAGAAAAGCAGTGGAGAACAGCCCAAGTGCTTCAGCTTCTGCATCCACGTAAGAAACTTGAAGATAGGCCCGGCGCAGTAGTTTAATGGCTAAAGTCCTCACCTTGCATATGCCAGGATCCCTTATGCGCGCTGGTTGTAATTCTAGCTGCCCTACTTGCTATCCAGCTTCCTGCTTGTGGCCTAGAAAACCAGTCGAGGATGGCCCAAAATCTTGGGACCCTGCACCTGTGTGGGAAACCCACAAGAGGCTCCTGGCTCCTGGCTTTGGATCAGCACAGCTCCGGCCGTTGCAGCCACTTGGGGAGTGCATCATCAGACAGAAGATCTTTCTCTCTGTCTCTCATCCTCTCTCTATATATCTGACTTTCCAATTTAAAAAAAAATCTTAAAAAAAAAAAAAAAAAAAGAGAGTGAGAGAGACAAGAAGATACTCCAGGCTCCTGGCTTCAGACTGCCCAGCTCCAACCACTGGTGTTATTTAGGGAGTGAACCAACAGACAGAAGATCAGTGTGTGTTTCCCTCTCTCTTTGTAACTGTGCCTTTCAAATAAATGATCACCAATTCAACACAATTGGTAGCACCAATTCAACACACTGGCTGTATCTAGGGGCACAGACAGAAATTCAGTTAGGAGAAGATACAAAGACACATCAGTTGATGGCAAATCAAATGTTCATTTTCTGTATTTTTTACCTGATTGTCTCATAGTCATTTAAAACAACATTAACCAATAAAAGAAATGGATCATCAGGTGCAAACTCACTACAGTATTGAGTAAAGTCGGGTCAGAGAAGTGATGCTTGGATTTGAGAAGACAGAGATCAAAGCTGGCCTGGGTAAGAATCATTTCAGTCGAATGAATGGTAAGCGAAAAAGGTCACGTAAAGGGTAAGAGGGTACGGGGTGTTAAACTGGAAAGCAGTGTAAGGAACCACGTAAAAAGGGTCTGCCAGGACAAAGGGCAGAGGAAACACACAGAGCATTTTAAATGGGGTCAAAGCAAATTTTTTTCAAGAAGACTTTTACTTCAGCTTGCTTGTACAACAATGAAAGTTGTCATCCTAAGTAGAAGAATGGGGGCTGTATGAACCAAGAGCATGTCTACAGGAACCCGCGGACTGGCAGACGGGACAGTCCTGCTGGAGAGACCGACTCTAGATGGTTCCTAGTGCAACACTGCCAGTAGTGACCAAGCATGCTCAGGACAATGATGATGACAATCATGTGCCAGGAAGTTTTCAAAGCATTCCATGACATTACCATGTTTAATACTCATTCACGCTCTATCATCAGATAGGTACAAGAGCTGTTATCTTCCTCTTACAAATGAGGAAACTGAGTTCGGGAAGTGAAACACTTGCCCAAGAGCTTCCACCTTGTAAGGTGGCAGTTGCCCAGGTTTTTACCTCTCTCCACATTCTCTACGTGAACCGGTCACAATTTTTAAAAAGTGAAAACTATCAAAGCCATGCGACCCACCTAACCAGAAGCACAGAATGCCCCGACTTCAGAACAACTTTAGGTGAAATACACAAACCTTGACAAGCAGCAATCATCCATGCTTCTGAGAACCACAAGCCTTCACAGTCAGCACGGGCAGTCTGACCAATGCAGCAGGCGACAAAGACGACGGGAAGCCATCAGCCGGGTGAAAAGTGCTCCAAGACCCCACCAAGAAAGAGAGCACAGTCTATGGTTATAAAACACTCAAGCTTCGCTGTGAGGACCAGAGCACAGAGTCCTGGGAAGTCACTCCAGCGTCCACGCAATCAGAAGCAGCTGTGTTCAACGTGGCTTCCAGGCAGAGCAAGGCAAGAGGACCTCAGGAAGGGGCTATGGGGAAATAAGGCCCAACAGGGACAGCAAATGTCCTGAAAGACAACAGGAGTGCCACAAAAATCACAGGACACCCAACACCTCCCTTGGGCAACAACAAAAAAAAATGATGAAAGAAAACAAATTCGCTGTGATGAAGTGGCTGCTACTGAACGAAGGACCTCATACACCACTTTGAATCACAAAATGAACACAAAAAATGCATCATCCATACAAAGCTACCAAAAAATTCAACACATTTCAGCAAGTGAAACCCCTAAAAATACAGGACACAAAAGAAAATAATTGAAACGATGACACTCCAAACTGAAGAGAGTATATCCAATCACTTGAGAAAATGAAAAATCACCTTAAATCAGAATATCAAAATACACAAGAGAAACGACTGAAATAATAGCAAGAACAGAAAAGCAGGGTAACTAGAGCTAGTATTTTGGCGTAACTGGTAAAGCCATGGCCTGCTATGCCACATCCCACATGATCACCAGTTTGAGTCCTGGCTACTCCACTTCTGATCCATCTCTCTGTTAATGTGCCTATGAAAGCAACTGGGCTTCTGTTACCCATTATGGGAGACCCAGATAAACCTTCAGGCTCCCAGCCTTAAAAGCAAAACGTGGTGCTCAAGAAAGTCAGTAACAGCAAGCACAAGAACAAAATTAATATAAAGAGAACTCTAAAAGATCAGAGAAGCAACTAACAGGAGACACCAAGAAATAACTTACAGCAGTCAGTGCCATGGGCATAGCATTTACATTTCCACCTGCAGTGCCAGCCTAACATGGGTGCCAATTAAAGTCCTGGCTGCTCCATTTCTGATCCAGCTCCCTGCCTGGGAAAAGCAGTGTGGAATGGGCTGTTTGGACCCTGCTTTTCATGTAGAACACCTGGATGCAGTTCCTGGCTCCTGGCTTCGGCTTTGCCTAGCCAAGGCTGTTGCAGCGTTCTGAAAAAAATGAACCAGCAGATGGAAAATGAAGATTCTTCTGTCTCTCTTCTCTCTCACTCTCTCTCCACATTCTCTACGTGAACAGATCACAATTTTTAAAAAGTGAAAACTATCAAAGCCATGCGACCCACCTAAATAGCAAGCCTATTTTTGAAATGATTTTAACTTTTTTAAAAATCAGAGTTACAGAAAGAAGGAGACAGAGACAGAGAGATTTCCTGTCCACTGCTTCATGGCCAGATGACTGCAATGGCCAGGGCTGGTCTGGGCCAAAGTTAAGCCTGGAACTCCATCGGAGTCTCCCAGATGGATGGAAAGAATCCAAGCACTTGGACCATCTACCATTGCTTTCCCAGGCCATTAGCAGTGAGCAGGATCAGCAGTGGGGCAGCTGGGACACAAACCAGGCCCTATTTGAGATGCTTGCACCATAGAGAGGTTCCTCCCGCAATACCACAAGGCAAGCCCCCAAGAAAATTGCTTTAAAAACGTTTTATAAATACAGTACTCAAAAGTCCTTGAGAAAGCTATCAGAGCTTAATCCAACCAAGAAATGATTGAGAAAAGTTCAGCAAAGGGACAATAGCATCTTCATATTTATGAATTAAATATTAAAAACTAACCCAAGAATAAAAAATGAGGGTTAAAAGCTAATGTTCAAATGTATGAATTATGACATACATGCACACACACACAGAAGAAAATAAGGAAATGGTGTTAAGTTCATTGATTCTGCAACACGTAATCACTGAGATAGCATTAAAAACTGACAAACCAAACACTAAAATATACATAACAAAACAAGGCAGTCAAGTCATTTTAGGAGATATAAATATTGGGAAAATAAAGATACAATTATTAGGGAAACAAGAACAAATTACAAAGGATGGTGGAGTGTAACTTGTACACTCCGATTCCAGACATACACCAATAGTTTGCTGACTTACAAAAAAGTAAGATAGGGGGAACCCAATGGGAAACACAAACAGAAACAAACCTAAGTATATGGAGAAAAAAAGCATATTAACATAATCACATCGGGACCAATGTCATGGCACAGACTGCTCCACTTCTGGGTTAGCTCCCTGCTACTGTGCCTGGGAAAGCAGCAGAGGATGGCCCAAGCGCTTGGCCCCTGCAGCCATGTGGGGGACATGAGGGAAGCTCCTGACTTCAGCCTAGCCCTGCCACAGTCACTGTGGACATTAAAGGAGTAAACCAGTGGATGAAAGCCCCTTCTCTGTCTCTCCCTCTTTCTCTTTCCATGACTCTCCCAAATAAACAGAATAAATCTTTTAAAAAACACATACATTTAAAAGAAAAAACAAAGTAAATAGGTATTTTTGAAGTGAAAGTCCATGTTTTTTCACTATCAAAAACATATTTAAACAAGACAAGATGGAAAGCTACACAAACACTGTTCTGTTGCACTGAAAGTGTTGACCTGAAATCAGCTTTCAATGTATATATACATACATAGATAAAACGCACACATGTATTAGCTCTGTCCACTGAGAGGGTCTGGAACAATGACATCCCACAACCAAAGAGAATTCCTAGCACTGAATTTTTGGTTGTGAAATATCACTCTCCATTTAAAGAAACCAGACTCCTTGAAAAATGGCTAGCATTGGGAAAGTGTGGGAAGATATTTTAATATTTTGTATGTTAGAAAGTAAGTTAAAAAATGTATAGAAGCATGAGAAAAAATATAAGAACTAGCTTGAAGGGACTCACAGCAAACTGCGATACTCTAAAACATCAAAAGCGTAATGACAACAGTATCATGTATAGAATAAGCATAGGAGAAGAATAACACAGAAATCCACAGTGACAGGAGTAAGCAAAAAAGAAATATAGGAAAAAGAAGAAAGTTCTTCCTGAAAGTAAAAGTTCAACTAATACATACACAAGAAAGGGTTAAAATTTTTAAAAATCACCATTTGGCAAAGGCAGATATAATCATCAACACACAGGCAAAAATCATCCCTGAGCAAAAAATGTGATTAGAATATTCACACAGTCTCAAAGTGAATCTCCAGATGACGCTTAGGCAACACAAAAAGGAAAAGAATAACTTTACTAAGAAGTAGCCTGGCAGGTATCACCCTCCCAATGAACAAAGTTAACAGTGCAGGCAACAAGATTTTCACATCACGCTCTTCCTGATATGATTCATTGGGAAAGATATGTTTTCGTGCAATTCATGCCAAACGACACATAATTTCAGTTTCATCAAACAATCCCAAACTGGGAGCATTCTGCAAAAGCAGCCCTTCAAAAATTGTGAGACAAAGGTCTGGTGTGGTAGCCTAGCAGCTAAAGTCCTCAACTTGCATGTGTCAGGATTCCATATGGGCACCGGTTCATGTTCCAGCCACCCTGCTTCCCATCCAACTCCCTGCTTGTGACCTGGGAAGCAAGCAGAGGACGGCCCAAGCCCTTGGGACCCTGTACTTGCATGGGAGACCCAGAAGAAGCTCCTGGCTCCTGGCTTCGGATCAGCTCAACTCCAGCATTGCAGCCACTTGGGGAGTGAATCAGAGAACAGAATATTTTTCTCTTTGTCTCTCCTCCTTTCTGCTTATCTGACTTTCCAATGAAAATAAATAAATCTTTTTTTAAAAATTGTGAGATAAAAACAAAACAAAATTAAGATCCTGTGCATGTTAAAGGCACATGAAAACTGCAGAAGTTCATGTTCTCAATCAACTATGGGGGGGGAACAGATGTGAATGGTTAAGGAACCAAGAGAGCCTTAAAAATTAAAAATAAAGCTATCACAATTTTAAAATCCCATATGGAAGTCCAGAATGCTTCTCATATTAAAATGTTAAAATAACAGAATGACAGAAGACAAATGCAGTGCAGGAGTCTTCCCTCTTCATCCATGCTTTTCCGTGATTTCAGTGCTGATTCCTACTCTTTTGTAGGTGACTTGCAATACAACGTAGGGTCAATCACAATCTGAAATGCTAAGTGGAAAATACCGGAAACAAACAATTCCTACGTTTAAACTGCCCTTCACTCTGGGCAGTATCATGAAATTCCATGCCACCCTACTTCTTGCCCTGTGTGCCACCTCCGCCTCAGCCACTCAGCAGTCACCCTGGTGATCAGACCTACTTTCACAGTACCACACTGCTTCTGTCCAGGTGGCCTTTATTTTACTTAATCATGGCCCCAATGCACAAGAATAATAACACTAACAATTCAGATATGCAGTGAGAAGCTATAAAGTGTTTGCTTTAAACGAAAACAAGAATAAATTTAAAAATCCTATGCTGACAGCACTAATGCCTATGGTAAGGAAGAATCTTCTAACCATTAAACTGTGAAGAAGGACAAAGAAATTTGCACCAGCTTTGCTATCACACTACAAATTACACAAATGACTGCCACTGTGGTTGTCCAGTGCTTAGATAAGATGGAAAAGGCATTAAATTTGAGTATGTATGCACAGGAAAAACACACAGTGCCTACAGGGCTCAGTACCTTCGATGGGTTCAGGCATTTATTAGGGAGGGGGGTTCAGAACATATGTCCCCACAGGTACGAGGTGAAAATACTGTGCAAGGAATGAAATCACCGCTAAATTTCAGTAGTGCTGAAGATGGGCGGGGTGAATAATTGATCCAGCAGGTTTAGAAAAAACTAACATTTCGAAAGAAGAAAAAACAGACAACACATAAGAAACAATCTCCAAGAAATCTGCCCCGAGCTCAGCCCAATAGGAGCACACAAACTGCTACCCAAGACAAATGAAACAGACCCAAGCCTAGAACTGTCTGCCATTGTGAAACTTTACGCTCCCAGCATAGAAAGGAAAGCACAAAAGCTTCTAGAGCGGGGGAAAGAAAAGGCATGAAATCAAAGCAGTTCACCTACAAAAGAAAATGATTTCTCCGGGCACAATGGTTCAATAGCTAACTTCTCACCTTACAAGTGTCAGGATCCCATAAGGGCCCAATTCATGTCCCAGTTGCTCCACTTCCTCTAAGCTCCCTGCTTGTGGCCTGAGAAAGCAGTAGGGGATGGCCCAAAGCCTTGGGACCCTGCACCCACATGGGAGACCAGGAAAAAGCTCCTAGTTCCTGGCTTCAGCTCAGGTCAGCCCTGGCCACTGTGGACATTTGGGGAGTGAACCAGTGGATGAAAGATCTTTCTCTCTCTCCTCCTCCTCTCTGTAAATCGGATCCTCCTTTCCAATTAAAATAAATAAATCTTTAAAAAATATTTAAAGATGTCTTTTCATCAACATTAGACACTTTGTGGAGAGGAGGGAATACGTAAGTCTAATCTTATGAGGAAAAACAATTTTATACCTGGAACTGAATTGTCAATTATGAAGGCCAAGACTCAAAAAAAAATTTTTTTTCCTGTTACTCCCTCATTATATTTAAAAGATAGAAATGTATTACAATATACACTGGGTCTTAAAACATTTTATAGAATATTTGTATTAATAAAAACTCCAAATATCTCATATCAAAATGATCTTTTAATTTCCCTTTTTCTATGAAGTTTCTGAAGTATACCTGCCTCCCTCACATGATGTGAACATATACTCCCACAAAGCAAGATGGAAAACAAGGGAAAAGGTCAAGTAGGTTTAGATAACACTGGCCTTATTCAGAGCAATGAAGCCAAGTGCAAAGGTGAGAGTTAAGCAGCAACACCAGAGCGCATCCCGTTGAAAGCAGAGCAGTCTAGGGAGACTGAGCATGGAGGACGGGGTTGTGCAGTAAGGATTTCATAAATATAATGTGATAAAAAAAAAAAGATGAGAGAAAACCACACAACAAAGTCATATTAACGATGGATCGAGTATTCAAAATCACAAGAAGAAATAAGTGGATTTCAGAAACAGCTTATAAGCAATAAGAACAAAGATTAAGAGGCTACCCTTTCTTTAAAATGCGGAGTAAACAGTGACGTACGTATGTGTGTGAGAGAGAAACAAAGGTCTTTTGTGTGCTGGTTCACTCCCCAGATGCCTGCAACGCCTGGGACTGGGTCAAACCAAAGCCCAGAGGCAGGAACTCCATCCAGGTCTTTCCGTGGCTGGCTGGGCCAAACCCTTGGACTGAACTCTGCTGCCTTCTCAGGCTCATTAGCAGGAAGATGGATCAGAAGCAGAGTAGCCAAGCCTAAAACAGGCACTCCACATGAGCTGTTAACAGTCCTCAGCAAAGGTTTAACACCTGTGCCACAACGCCCACGCCACCCATTTTTTTAAAAGGCAACATAAGATTCTTCTCCTGATTTTTCATAAACTGAAAGCAGAACAGAGAGCGATTTTAAGGTCCTATCCCACATAGGAAACAAATTCCACTAAAAGCTTTTGAGTAACATGATGTTTACTGAAGGGTTATCTATTTGCACAACTTGGGAGTGCATGAGCTCATGACATAGGAAAAATACAAAAACAGTCCCACAGTAAATAATATCCTCCTACTCAAAGAACGTGAAAGCTGAATGTCAATTTCCAACAATTGCAGTCACCCTGAGACTAAAGCCTACTAAACTTACTTTGATGAAGAGGAGACAAAACTGATCAATCGAGACAGAGTGAAAGGAAAACTAAAACCAATCATATTCAGAAGACGGAAAGAACACCAAAGAGAAAAAGGAAAAAACAAAGGTAGAGGAGCGGCGGGGACGAAATAACAAGCAACTACTATTTTTCATTACAAATCACAGACATTATTTTAAATAAAAGTATTTCTACATTTTATAAGCAAGAAGGTTCTCAAGAGGTCAAGTGAGAAAAAAACTAGGGTTGGCCTGTGAGATCAATGGCCTGGCAAGGCCCACTGCAGTGGAAGGTGGCCATGGGAGCCAGAGTGCGGGTGGGCCGAGGAATGGAAAGCAGGACACTTGGCCAAACACAGACAGCAGGAGAAGAGCAAGTCGGCTAATAAGACAGATAACAGTAGTGAACAGGCTGCTGCTGCTATGTTTATTCACAAGGAAAAGATGTGAGCATGTTTTTCACCTGACAGAGGTGAAGAAGTGATGCTAGATGAAGAAACCCACGGTACAGAACAGGAAACCATACCTGAACAAATGGAAGACTATCTATTCTTCTAAAATAATAAGGACTGAGGAATTAGAAGTGAATGAGACCCAGCTAAGGTTGGGCCCCTAGAGAGCTTCTGCCTCGTAAGCTGACCAGAAGAGAGCTGGAAGGGGTGTCGCAGCTACTTGCAGAGTGAACCAGTGCATGAAAAGATCTTTCCCTCCGTTTCTCCTTCTCTCTGTCTATCTGCCTTTCAAATAAAACTAAATCTTTACAAAAGAACTGGCCACTTCACACAGGAAAACAAGAGACTCAACAAGGGACTTTTTTAGGTCAGGCCTAGAAGTACAGCTAAAACAACAATGATTCAACAATCATTTCCTATTACCTCATCTAAATTGGTTGAATTACTCTGTATACAGTTCCTTTTAGGTAAATGTTAGTTGGCTATGAAGGAGTGAGTATGTTTGGATAATGATCAAGACGGAGTCTTACTTGCAAAAGGTCCTCCAATATGAAGATTGCAGCAAGAGTAAAACAACTATGTACACCTCAACACTTTTTAATATTTATTTTTATTTGAAAGGCAGATTTATAGAGAAAAATATAGAGACAGAAGATCTATCCTCTGGTTTACTCTCCAAATGGCCAGAGATGAACTACACTGAAGCCAGGGGCCAGAAACTTCTTCCAGGTCTCCCACATGGTTTCAAGGACCCAAGGCCTTGGGCCATCCTCCACTGCTTTCCCGGACCACAAGCAGACAGCTGGATCAGAAGTGGGGCAGCTGGGTCATGAACCAGCACCCATATGGGATGCCAGCACCACAGGGTACAGCTTTAGCATGTCGAGCCATGGCATCATCCCCTCCTTAACAACTTCTGAATAACAAATTCTATTTCAACCAACCAACATTTATTTATATATTACACATAATTCTCACAATCCTGCAAGGGAAATACAATGGCCCTTACCCAACACAGTCATGAGGGAAATGAAACAGCATAAGGAAGGTATCTTTCTCAGTCTGTCTCTCCCTCTGTGTATAGCTCTTTCAAGATAAATAAGTTAAAAAAAAAAAAAGGAAAAAAAAGCATTAAGCATCTTCTCTATAGTTCAGCCAAGATTCCAACGCAATCTGTCAGATACAAAGCATATTTGCCACTTTGAGGAGCACACAAGTCAACCCCCAGTTTTGAAGTATATTTTGGCCATAGTCTGATGCAAGATAATTTGGAAAACAATCAGATGGAAGAATCTTAAAAATACAAAAATTAGCTGAAATCAAAGTCATAGTTTGTACCATCCAAAACTGCTTGATCAACGTAAAAATATACACACCAAAGTCAGTACTTTAAGTTTTGAGGAAAAATCTAATTATATTCTCTCTGTTATGAATTTAGACTACTATATTCAGAATTATTATAATTCTAAAGCTACTTTTTTACTTGTGTCCTTTCTCTCTAATATGTCAGTTTGCTTTTTGGCTGCTAAGTATAAGAACTAGGGACCTACGCTTGCAGCAAATTTTAGAAACTACCTTCAACAACTAGCTCTTTTTTCAAATGGATATGTAAATTGCAAGATAAATTAATGACTACAGACCAAGGATGCTTTAGCCATGATTATTGTGCTTCTTACTTTTTAAATTCCTGTTAACAGCATTCCGTCTAAAAGGGCTCTTCCCCTGAGCACTCAAGTTGACAGAATGGCCTTGTTACTCCCTGCCAGTCTTGCCCTGTGCAACCTAAAACACGGAGAAAGAATTTAATAAAATGAAGACATGTTTCTCCTCCATGATTTGATTTTAAATTAAGTTATAGCCAGAGCCATAATTTGGAGTCCGGAAAATTAGATAACTTCATTTAAAAAGTAAAACAACCACTGAGGATGTTCTGAAGTCAACCGACCCTGTTAAAAGATCTGGAGAGAATCCTGTATGTGGCACACTGGGTTAAGCCACCACTGTGATGCCAGCATCCCCTATGAGTGCTGGTTTAATTCCCAGCTGCTCTGCTTCCAGTCCAGCTCTCTGATAATGTGCCTAGAAAAGCAGCGGAAGACGGCCCAAGTACTTGGGCCCTTGCCACCCATATAGGAGACCCCGAGAGAGTTCCAGATTCCTGGTTTTGGCTTGGTCTAGCTCTAGCTACTGCAGCCATTTGGAGAATGAGCCAGCAGGTGGTTGATCTGCTTCTTCAGAGTAATTTTATCTTTCAAGTAAAAAAATAAAGAAATCTTCCTCCAAAAAGCTAGAGAGCAACGGACTACAGAACCCATGGGTCACTGTTAAGACTGCAGCAGTTTGAGAACAGCGGAGTGTCAAAGGGAAATGGAAGAGAGCTAAAAGAGAAGTATTCCTTGAGCATTTTCCCCTGTCTGTCCCCAGCTGCTGCAACATGATAGATTAAGACTCTAGGTATTTACAATACCCTGGCAATCTGAAATTTTTAATTCCATCAATGGCATTCACTGCCTAAAAATGTTTTGAGTTATCTGATGTCAGTAATCTATTACTTCACATGTTGTGTTCCTAGCTAGGAGTTAATCTAAGCACTCTGATGCCACATGTGAGCGCCCAAGGAGCTGTCTCAACCACCGGTCCAAGTGTCTACCCCTCACCCCCATCCTGATCCTGGCTTTTGGTTGTTTTGGTTGACCTTATGACACACTGTCCTTCTCCTCCAACTTTTCCACTTAAACATACTAACTGAGTTATTTACCAAAATTTTACTTTCTTTTTCTTGTACTTTCCAATTTCTTTACTTCATCACTGAGGCAATGAGGTTAAATATAATTTTGTTCACTAAAAAAATTTAGTACACATGTTTTAAAAGAAAAAACTCAACTAAATGTTGATTCTATTCTTTAATCTAGTTTATAAACCTTATAATCCAATGGCCTTGCATGAAAATGAATTATTTCTATGCACAACCAGAAACATGCATCACTCTCTACAAAGTCACAAAGCAAGATTAGAAGAAGAAAGGCAGGTATTACCCATGCATGTGCATATCCGAATGCACACAGCCCAAGAATTCCCCTTCATGAAAGCAAACAAATCTCCTTCAAAAGGTAATTTTATATGTGCATGACACACAAGTGGGTTTGCTCAAGTTAATGATTTATTAGACATTAAGAAATGAGAACTTCAGAATCCAGAGTCTCATACTAGAAACCTGAACACTCCACAGGCATGAACAGAGAAGAAAGCAAACAGATCTTAGATTTGAGGTTAATCATCTTAAGCAGACAGAAACACCCGCATAACACCATGGGAGTGAGCAGCAGAAAAAAAAGGGGGGGGGGAACAGAAATGAAGGAAAAAGGGGAAATTGTAAATGACAGCAGAAGGCCTCTATGAAGTGAGGATGACAACTGCCAGTGTGTGACACACAGCTAACTCTGCACCTGAGAGCAAAATGAAGTTAGACGGTGGCACCAGCACAGTGGCTCAACAGACCAATCCTCCACCCTCCGGCGTCAGTACCCAATATGGGCAGTAGTTCATGACCCAGTTGCTCCACTCTGATCCAGCTCCCTGCTATGGCCTGGGAAAACAGCAAAGAATGGTCCAAGTTCCTGGGACCCTGTACCCACATGAGAGACCTGGAAAAAACTTCTGGCTCCTCCTGGCTCTGAATCAGCTCAGATACAGTCGTTACAACCATTTGGAGAGTGGAAGATCTGTCTCCCCTTCTCTCTGTAAATCTGCCATTCCAATAAAAATAAACAAATCAGTAAAAAGAAAAACTAAACAACTGGGGGAGCAAGGTGTCCTGTCTTTCATTAAGTGCATGAAAAAATAATACACCATCAAAATGCTTCCGATGCATACACACAGTGACACAGCCTTCAGGATCAAAACAAAATAGGAAAGACTTCACCCAGAGCATACACAAGCTTTTTAGATTGTAGACAGTTACAGTTGCACAACAGAAGTATTTTGTTAGCCAACCACTTTCCATCATGCTGTCTTGCTTCTGAAGATATCACACAAATAACAAGTAAGTTCATCCATTATGACCTGGAAGACATCCTCCCAGACAATGAGATTTAGTCTCAATTACCTTCCAGGTCTCCTTTCTCCAAAAGGGAAATCATAACAGTCTTATGTTAACAACAGTCTGGAATAAAAAGAGTTACTATACCCTTTCTCTCTAGCCAAAATTCTATCTCTCATTTGTTCTTAGGAAATAACACCTTTTATACAGTCATCTTCACTAGGTACTTTACAGGAAAGTAAAAAATTTTAAATCTGAAAGTAAGTGTGAGTCATCAAAATGGGCTAAAAGAAGTTCAAATATGCTTATTTTGAATGAAAGGCACAGCACAATACTGCAATGTCATTTTATTCTCATTACACAAAAATACGTGTTTTCTTTAGCAGTCGTAAGATACACAGGAACAGGTAGAAGTCAGGAAGCAGAAAAGTCAGAAGTCACCCTCAATTGATTCAAACCATATTCACTGCTTAATTATTCTACATTGATTGAATCTGGTGTATCACATTTCAAATATCTGTTCTCCTTAGAAAATCAGGTTTGAATACCAGGATAGATTTACATCTGCCTGCAAAAACTGGAAAGTTAACAGATGCCAAACGGCCTGGTGTGGGAGGTTAAGACCCACTGTACAAAAAGTAAGGCTTATTTTAAACGCAGCAACATTAGGCTTCCAGTTAAACTAACACTTAGCTATTCTCTATGTCATCCTGAGTTTCCAGGTACGATCGGTCACATCTAGAGAGGCAACTGTTACCTGGGCAGGGCCCTTAGATGTTCAGCCTAACACTGAGTACCCGGTTTTCTTTTCTTCCCTTACCTGATAATGCGCCTGGGCTTGTTGGGCCGAGTTCAAGGTGACATTGCAGAGTTTGCAGTACAGGGGCTTACAGAGCTCCTCCAGGGCAGTGTCTTGGTCTCCACCTCCGGGCAGCTCTTCTTCTCCTGACAGTGGCACGGAAGCCTCCTGCCCAAAAGGCTTCTGTGGTGGAAGCTGCAAAGTTCCTGGAGACCTGGAGGCCACTGACATAGGAGGGGAGGATGAGGGCCTCTTAGGCGGAGGAAGCCCTGCGTGTTGCAAGAGAATCATTGGGGAGGAAAACCTGGGGCATAATCCACGTGGCAAACAGAAGCCAGGTCTTCAATCTGAATGAACGGCAAACACACAAGAAAAGAAAAAAGAACCTCAGCAATAAGACATGTAACCATCAACACCATCTGACCCTTTCCTTTCTGCTGCACACTCATCTTTGGGACTTCTTTCCGTCGGCCTTCTCCAGCCGACACCCCTGCCACGTAATTCCCATTAACACAATGCTCTTCCACAGAAAACAACTTCACAGATTCGGCTTTCTTGTGCTTGGCACAGTCCCAACTGCTGTCCCTCTAGTCCATGAGCATTAATAGCATTGCACCCGTGCTAATTAAATCTAAACGTCAAATGGCTGAAATGGACAGGGAAGGTCACCTAACCCAGACCCCTTCCCTCAGGCACACTGACACTTCAACATTCTTCATAATGGTTGTGCCTAGGCAAAACCCCCACCAGCTCAGAATCTTAACAACTCCTTAGCATCCACATGATGTCAAAAAGAGTGATGTATATTCACAATCTTTCAAGGACTCCTGGAACCAGCTAAAGTATATCAAGGAACCATCGGAACAATGTGACAGAAATAATTAAAAGTGATCCTTCTGATCCACCGCATTTAAGCAGCTGAGCCAATGACTCTTAAAACAGAATCTGAAAAAGTCCATGGGCCACAGACAGCCATAGAGTCACTGTTTGGAACACACAGTGTTTTTATTTTGCCTTCAATTTTTAAATTGATTTAGTTATCACTACTGAAAACTCAAGGGACTCACGGCCTGTCACAATGAAAGAATGATCCCATAGCACCTGGCCTACATTTCTACATTGCAAACAATTAGCTAGCTTGTTCTCAGAGGCACCACTCCCAGTAATGCACCTGCCTTCTCCAGGCCACCTGGGTCTCCAATCAGCCCTGGAGGCCCTTGAATGTGGGAGCCCATCTCATTCTGCCTCAGAACATATTCGCGAGATCTCTGTAAAATCTCCGTATGTTCTCTCATTCTAGAAATAAATTACCTGCACAAAAGAAGGCTAATGTTCAGCACAGCCTCAACCAAAAAAGTAAATGCTGAACAAAGTCAGGGTGACCCTACCACCAGCTCCAATTCCAGCTCCTCAGTCTTCAGGGAGTTTTCTTCCACCTTCTAATTAGACAACTAATAATCTACTTCATTGAGAAAAGCTTCTGTCTCCTGACTATCCAGGACTTCTCCTGCCTCCCACCAAGATGGTCCTTTCAAACCACAGTCCACTCTTTGGGATTCCCAAGATGCTCATTAACCCAAATTAGAATCCTTATTTCAAAAACTACAGTTCTCAATATTATTAAAACCTCTTTTCTGGGTCCATGGAATACAACTATTTTAAGCTGCCAAAAATTTCCATCTGCAATAGAGATGTGTTCATTATGGCCATGATGGGTTTATGAACATAAATGAGAGAACTTTCGGAAAGTTCGAAGTCTCTCTGATCACATTTGATTAGCTACACAGCACGTGCAACGTGCAATCAAGTAACAACTGAAGTGACAACTTTTATAATGAATTCTTAGAGCAGCAGGGAAATCAAGCACAATGGGGAAACATTGTAGTTAAGGGAACATGTCTACATTATTAATATTTAACAGCATTTCCCATGAATCATATTTAGAAAAAAATGTTACTTGTTTTTTATGTAAAAGTATACCATCCTTACTTTGAAAACAAAGAAAGGAGGGGGCCTAGGGAAGGAAGGAGGAAAAAATCCCTGAGCCTGTGGAACTGTATCATAAAATAAATTACGTTTAGAATATTTAAAAAAAAAAAAAAAACAGGTTCCCTACCGTGGTATTATTTCTAGTGGTGTGAGTTCTCTCAATTAGATCTGAATCAAAACAGCCAAAAAGCAAAGACAGTTGTAGCCACTTTTTACTAGCAAACTCAGGAGACAAAGCTGTTTTAAAAATTTAACTACCTAATTATCATAACCCACAAAGTTAAAAGGCAACACATGCTACCTGTAAGAATTACAATGATTGCAAAATTGCCAGAAACATGCTACTAGTTCATGAGAAATACGGTAGAGGAGGGGCCAAAACATCTGGATAAAGGAAATCAATGTAAACCGAAAATCAATGCTACCAATTGCCTAGACAAGTCCGGACATGTTTTAGGAACGCTCACTCTCACTAGAAGAAATCCCAACAAGTGTCTCCCCCACAGTCACCTCCAGGTTTCCATGAGAATAAAGGCCCTTCTCAAACCACAGAGGTACAAAGAGACTCCTTCCAGAGGTAAAAAAAAAAAAAAAAAATCCCCTGGATTGAGGGGGGGAACCCTGCAGATACAACCTTTCCCATTCCTGCACTGGTTATTTATATTAAAAAAGACTGGCTAGATGATCCAAAATTATTTCTTGTGTACTCACCAACTCACATGATCTATATGTGACAACCACAAGTAGTACTACATTTGCAAGCAAAAGCTAGCATCTAATATAAAGCTAAAACAAACAAAACCATGCCTTTAAGGAATGCAGG
Source organism: Ochotona princeps (assembly GCF_030435755.1). Classification (NCBI taxonomy): domain Eukaryota; kingdom Metazoa; phylum Chordata; class Mammalia; order Lagomorpha; family Ochotonidae; genus Ochotona; species Ochotona princeps. The sequence continues at coordinate 107,424,295 of NC_080834.1, read as the reverse complement.
AAGAGTAGAATATGGACCCAAACCACTGGCAACTCAGATCCATTCTACTGCTGCATTAGTCTAAGAGACCAGTATGAAGGCTGATACAAATAAATACTCAGATCATTTTTTTAAAAACCAATCTGATGTTTACAGTAGCAAAAAATGCAGTACTGATAGTGTAATGTCCTGGTGGAAAGGTATTGCGAGGACTTTAAAGGAAACTCAAAGCTTCACGATGCTCTCTGTTTAAACAAAATAGATTTATTTTCGCAGATTTAGTTCTCAAGATTGGTCTGGGGCCTACTCTTCCCAGACTGAGTTAAAGACAAGCTCTTTCCCGTTTGGAGAAATCTAAAGAGGAAACAGTAGAAAGAACAGGTTACTGGCACCTCAACAAGAGGGACCTGTGTGACTGAGAATTCTGGAAACGAGGGAAAGCCTGGCGAACATTACTCAGAGGTCATCAGATCGCAGTCAGAAGGAATGCGAGAGAAAACAACCCGGATCAGCGGAGCCGAGGTGTATCCGATCAGGAGGGCTCGGGAACCAGCAGCAAACTGGGCAGAGGGCCTTGGTGAATTGGCAGGTGGGTTCCAGCCCCAGCTAGGACGGTCTCTAATCCCGGGGAACCTTCTGCACGTTTGCATCCGAATTGCAGATACTTAGCATCACCCACATGGCCTTACAGTCCTGCGATGCGCGCGCGCACACACACACACACACACACACACACACACACACACACACACCCCTCTGCCGGCAAGGATGCCATCACAGAAAATGGAATCCCCGCTCCCACAGAGCGGGGACCGCAGCCGAGGCCGGGGCGTCTGCACGCGGATACACCCTCCTCCCCCGCCACCCAACGCCCCGCAAACGCACACTCAAAATTCGTGAAACAGACACCTACAGGCGGGGCACGCACTGTGCCGCCGGAGGGCAGGTGCAAGACCGCACCAGGGAGGCACCCGCCAACCCCGGCGCCCTGGGACCCGTCCTACCAGCCCCGAGGTGCCCCAGCGCCCCGCACTCACCGGAACCCCCAAGCCCCGTCGGCAGCCGCGGCGCCGTGCCCGCCCGGGACGCCCGCCCACGCCCCGGGCTGCTCCGCCACCGCCGCCTCTCCCCGGAGCAACTTTCCCCGCCAAGCCCCTCCACAGCCTGAAGGCGCACTGTCAAAAGTCAGTCCGAGCAGACCCACGGAGAAACAGCTGCAGGAAGTGACTGCGGAACCGGGAGACGGAGGAGGAGGAGACTGAAGGCGCCGGGCGGCGTCGCCTCTGCGCATGTGCCCAGCGGAACAGGCCCCGCGGCGCTCCCGCATCCCGGCAGTCGGGCAGTGCGCGGGGCAGGTGCAGCGACCGCGAGCGCGAGGCTCGAGCAGGCGGCGGAGGAACAAAGGCTCTCAGCCCAGCCGACCTTTTCTTCAAGCTGTGCGTCGTATATACCACGGAAAGTTGGTCCGCAGCAGCGACGTGAGCAGAGCTTTTGCGACAGAAACTTTGATCGCCTGTGGTTGACATTCAAATATTTTGCACTTCAGGCTGCCTCTGAGCCTGTTTGCGTCTTAGGGGACTGCGTGGAGCAGCCTACAAGTCCAGGATCCTCTTCACTACTGCCAGACCGTTTTAACTGTGCTCTCCACACTTCTGCCCCAAGATGGAGCCAAGAAAAGCTTGGTGACCAGCGCAGCGGCTTTCAATGACACAGAATCCCCACCCCACCATACAGATATCCGCACTTCTACCCTCTCCAGAGTGAGCAAAACATGGAGGAGACTCTCCTGACCTACAGCACACACACACACACACACACCCGTGAGAGAGGATGGACCAGGAAGAGAGGAAGGCATTGGCTCACCTGGGATTGCACACCCTCACACAGTCAACCCCGACAGCAACAAGGTTGATGCTGAGATGGATTGAGGAATTTTGGTTCCAAAAGTCTACAAGTTGTTTTGTTTTTTTTCAATTCACGCAAAATTAATTGGGTCCTTTATTTAGCTTTATGCTAAGCTCTCTGTCCTATTAATGTACGATTTTAATCATTGTGCAGGTGCAGGTCAATGAGAGCAAGCATATTCATAGTGTTGCCTTGAGTTTTTTCATCATTAGTTCAAATGCTGTATTAGATAGTGTTTGTCACTATGACAAATAGGTGAGAGGAGCTATGATTTTTGAGGTTTTCTGTGCACATCTGGGCAGCCTCACAGGCCTGCCGTCTGATGAGGACTGGGAAGAGGGCATGGAGGAAGGATTACATAGCAAGGCAGGTAGGAGAAAGAGGGAGTGTGTTCATGCGTGTCTGGGTGCTTACAAAGCCACCATGTCGGGCCTAGTGAGATAGCCTAGTGGCTGAAGCCCTCACCTAGCATGCGCCAGGATCCCATATGGCTCCACTTCCCATCCAGCTCCCTGTCCCCAGCTTCTCTGTCTCTCATCCTCTCTATATATTTGACTTTCCAATAAAAGTAAATAAATCTTTTTTTAAAAGAGAGAGCCACCATGTCTGATGTTGTGGAGGGAGTGGGGGGGCACCCCTATAATCTAATTCAAACTCACCATTTTCCACAGCCTCCCTTTGTCTTCAGGGACCATAATTGGGTTTTCACCCTCAGTCCATTAACCATTAGCATAAAACTTTGGGACCAGGCCTTGATTATATGGCTCTTTGCAGGACACCAAACTAATATCCAAACTAACCCAAATGCCAAGGAGATCTAAATATAGTAAGAGAGACAGTGGTAGATAAAACACTGCAGAAAATTAAGACGCTTCTTGGAGACATGCAGCGTGCAGTACTATCACCAATCAACTGGAAATGACTTCATAAGTATGACGAACGTTTAGCAGATGTACTAGTATACACATCACTAGTTCATACCATCAGTTGAGAAGCGTTATCACACATCTGAATCTTCTCCAATTGCAGGTGTACACATACTTAATGTGACAAAATTTTAGGTACCCAGGCCCAGCACAGTAGCCTAACAGCTAAAGTCCTCACCTTGAACACACCAGGATCCCACATGGGCACCCGATCTAATCCCAGCAGCCCTGCTTCCCATCCAGCTTGTGCCGTGGGAAAGCAGTCAAGGACGGCCTGAAACCTTGGGACCCTGCACCCGTGTGGGAGATCCAGAAGAAGCTCCTGATAGCTGGCTTCGGATCGGCACGGCTCCAGCTGTTGCGGTCACTTGGGGAGTGAATCATCAGACAAAAGATGTTCCTCTCTGTGTCTCCTCCTCTCTGTATATCTGACTTTCCAATAAAAATAAATCTTAAAAAAAAAAACTTTTAAATGGCCACATTGTTGTTAAAATGTGGGGCAGGCATTGAGCCTAGCACTTAACATACACACATCCCCGTATCACAGCACCTAGGTACGATACCTTCTCCTGCTTCCAGCGTTCTGCTAATGCAAACCTGGGGAGGCAGTGGCCATGGCCGAGTAATTAGATCCCCGCCACCCACGTGAAAGATTTGGACAACAGGCACCCTGGGAGTGAACCGGCAGATGACTCGCTCTCTCGCTTAGTCTCTCCTCTCTAAAACATGAAATAAAACTTCAAAATAAATAAATGCTGTTGAAATCCACTCCCCACCTTTTTGACTGTGGAAAAACAGCACAATCTATACTCCTGAGCTCAGACTATCACTATGCCGGGGCGTACCTTTCCAATCTGACTTCCCACCAGCCTCCTTTTAAAGATTTGTATCTCTTTGTTGGAAAGGTAGATTATAGAGAAAAGGCAAGACAGAGAGAAAGATCTGCCATCCACTGGCTAACTCTCCAAGTGGCCACAAAGGCTGGAGCTTAGCCAATGTGAAGCCAGGAATCAGGAGCCTCCTCTGGGTCTCCTACATGGGTACAGGGTTCCAAGGATCTGGGCCATGCTCTACTGCTTTCCCAGGTTACAAGCAGGGAGCTGGATGGGAAGTGGAGCAGCCAGGACACGAACCAGCATCCAATTGGGATCCCAGCAGATGCAAGGTGAGGATTTAGACACTAAGCTATGGCATCGGGCTCAACAACCTTACTTTTACCCACTAGCCACATTCCTCCTACTTACTATCCAGATTAACTTCATCTGTATCTGAATGCAAAAGACTTTTCTTTCCCTCTATGCATTTCCACATTTGCTTATTCTTCAGGCCTACTCTTCCATGAGCTCCTACGGCATTTTCTCTGCACTTCCTCAGTGCAGCAAAAATAAATGCATTAGTGTTCCCAAGCTTTTTGTCGCATGCTTTCACACATGTTTATGTCTGTATGTCAGGATAAAACTGAGCTGTTAGTTGAAGTCCCTCACCCTCTAGTCTTCACATAAACACATATACAACTTGGTGTTCTCTACTCCTGATCGCACGCTCTTCTCGGACAGCTAGAGTATTCCCTTCGCTTCCTCAGGGAGAAAGATGTTGCCACACGCCTGACATTTATTTAAGAAACATTTGAATCTCATGACAGCGACAATGGTCTCATAAGTCATGGCATTTGGTTTAGAACAGTTGCACATCATGAGTTTCAGCTCCTAAAAAAATCTGAAGAAAAAAAAAAAGATAGGCAACACATAAGGTATTTGTCACTTTTGCTGTAAAAAACATCCACCAATTCTCAACGGCTTGTAGGCACAAAGGTTTGTCTATGCTACATACTGTAAACCAACTGAGTTCCACTCCATGATTTTCTCATTCCAGGATTCAATCTAGTGAAGTAAGTAGCTCCTACGAGGGACTTGACAATTCTTATGGCAAACCAGAAGATCCAGAGAGCCGGGAGAAATGTGTGCCATCTCTTAAAGCAGCTCCTGCCATTTGTAAAAGGACGATTTCACTCAACTCTCCCTGGTCAAAGACTTTCACATGGTCAAACCCCAAGTTAGTGAGGAGGAAGTCTGTGGCTTCCACAGGCAGATCACATTGAAGTGGACATAGATTTAGATTTCTGTAGGGATATTGACAGTGGGGAGAAGTTTGGGTAGAGAGCAAGGAGTCGTGTGGTTAATTGTGAACATTAATGTAATCGGCCACAGATATAGGGAATCACTTTTTTAACCCCAGAGGCACTTGTGTGTATCGTTGGAAAGGCCTTATACATCTTCACCAACCAGGTACCTGGGGTTCACTTCAAAGAAGCCATGACAACAGAAATAATAGAACTCCCAGATGTGTTTAAAGATCGAAAAATAGAGGCTATCAAAGTCCTGTTCCCAGTGGGATTCAGAAGAGCAACCGAACACCTAGAGTTTCCAACAATAAGCCTAGAGAGAGTAGCTATCACCATAAAGGGATTGGACACTGTATTGCCGCAGGTTAAGCAACCACTTGACACAGCTGCCTGCCATATCTGAGCACCAGTTCAAGTCCCAGCAGCTCCACCTACAATCCAACTCCCTGTTGATGCACCTGAAAAGGCAGCAGATGACGACCCAGCACCCACATAAGAGGATGACGCTCCTGGACAATCCTGGTATGGACAATCCTGGCCATTGTTATCATTTTGAGAGTGAACCAGCACAGAAAAGAGGTCTTTCCCTTCCTTTTTATCACCCTACCTTTCAAATACAGTAATAAATAAAATGCTTTTTAATTTTTTAAGATTTATTTTTATTAGGAAATCAGATTTCAGAGAGAAGGAGACATAGAGAAAAATCTACCATCTACCCAAATGGTTATAATGGCCAGAGATGAGCAGGGATGATGGCACTTGAAGTTGGAGCATTAGCCTTTTGAGCCATAGCTCTGGCCCCAATAAAATATTTTTTTAGGTGTTCAGCCAAATAAATAAATAAATAAAAGTGTTCAGCCATGAGAACGAGAGCCAGATCCTCCTTCTGTTTCTTCTCTCTCTCTCTCTTTTTAAGATTTATTTATTTTTAATGGAAAGGCAAATTTACAGAGAGAGAAAGATCCTCTGTCCACTGGTTCAGTTTCCATGTGGCTGCAACATCTAGGACTGAGCTGACCCAAAGTCAGGAGGCAGAAACTTCCTCTGAGTCAGCCGCATGGGTGCAGGGTCCCAAGGCTTTGGGTCGTCCTCTACTGTTTTCCCAGGCCACAAGCAGGGAGCTGGATGGGAAGTGGAGCAGCAGTGCCAAACCAGTGCCTATATGGGATCCCAGCAGAGCCTACAAACTGAGGATTTAGTCACTAAGCCATCACCAGGTTCCTCTTCCTTCCTTCCTTTTTTTCATATTTATAGCATGAGAGTATTTGAAGCAGCTGAGAAGGTTGTGGCAGATTAAGAGACTATAGGTCAGATTGGAGAAAGACAAAGCGGACAGATAAATTATTGATTCAAAAGCAATGGAGAAATGAGTAGCACTTTTTATGCCAAACCCAAGGAGTGTTTATATCTGACAACCAGATGCACATGCCTTCCCTTGTAAACCATCCCCTTACCTGGTTTACCCTTCCCTCAAACAGTTTTGAGGCTATCCTTAGAAAAAAACAAGACAAATGATCACTCTAAGGCGATTAGATTTTACACAGAAATGATTTGAGACTAGTAGAGATTTGTAACATAAGTGCACATGGAACTGGCTAATCTACATTTTGTCATATATATATATTCTATATATACTATAAATGTTAGGAAGGACATGATCTCAACAGTGAGACTGATGCCATCTTTGGTCTGGCACAGAATAACGAGCAGAACCCTGCTTCATTGAATGAATGTATGAAGAATTTCTGTTTTCTCTATCCTGTATTAGATAAGTACCGGACAACTGTACTTCACAAAAACCTTGTCCCGTTAGTGTTATTATTATGTGGAAAACTCTCTGAATTTATCAAGAGAAAACTGTCATATTAAAACAAGGACAAGGAGTGGGCATTTAGCCTGGTAGCTGGGAGACTCATATGTTCCAGGGGCTCACGTAGGCTTCATTCCCGGCTCTGGCTGGTAGCGCCAACTCCCTGCCTGTGCAGGTCTTAGGAAGCAGCAGTGAGGCCTCAAGTACTTGGGTCACTATCACACTTCCAGTGCTGGAGCTTCCAGTGTTGGAGCAGGCCCAGCCCCATAATAGCTGTGGGGGTCATCTGGGAGTGAAATGGTGGACGGGAGAATCTCTTTCTCTGTCTCTCTGTCTTTATCTGTGTCTGCCTGACATAAGAAAAATAAAATAAAACAAAAGAAAATGAATACGAATCCTCTTGGTAAAAACACACAAAAATACATAAAGTAGAAATTGGTTTTCTGTAATTATACTATATCTATGAAGCTTGCACCATTTCTTTTTTAGGCCTTTTTCCACATTTGTAAAAGCATATATTTTTAGTGACATTGAATTATGCTACTCCTGTCATAAGTACTTCCCATAAATATTCCTGCAAAATGGCATCTTCAACTGGTTCCATAATATCCCATTTATGTATGTAGTATAATTTAAACAGGCTAATTGTTAATAATTGAAGTTCTTCCCAATTTTTCAGTAGAATAAATAGTATTTCACTGGACTTCATCTTTGTTCTTACGTCTGCATCTGAATTTATAGGTACTTTTTTCTTAGATTTTATTATTAGAATATGAAATTACTAGATCAGAGGGAATGAACACTTTTCAGGCTCTGAATACATTTTTGCGAAATTGCTTTTTGCGAACACTAATCCTCTCAGTATTCCCACAAGTTGTTGTCTGATTTGTGATCATCTCATTATTCACACACTACATTACATATCACACATTCTTCTCATCTTTACAATGTGGCAGTTAATGAAATGGTGTGTGGTCGCTCTCTCTGTAACTCTGCCTGTCAAATACTCAAAGGAAAACACAAAGGCAACACTTCAGGGACCAGTGTTGTGGCACATCAGGTTGACTGGCCACCTGAGACACCAGTGTTCCATATGAGCTCTGGTTTGAATCCAGGTTGTTCCACTGCTGATCCAGTTGCCTGCTAGTGCACCTGAGACGGTAGCGGAGAATTATTCAAGTGCTTGGACTCTTGCTGCCTATATAAATTCCCTCCCATGGAGTTCCTGGTTCCAGATTTCAGCCTGGCCCAGTCGCTGCTATTGAGACCACCTGAGGAGTGAACCAAGGAATGAAAGCTCTCTTTACAATCCCTCTTTCTCTTTCCCTCCCTCATCTTTCTCTGCCTCTCTTCTCCCCCTCTCTCCCTCTTGATTTTTCTCTTTCTCTGTCTCTACCTATCTGTAACTCCTTCAAATGAATAATATTTACAAAACAGAATGCCAACTTACTGTCACTTTGTTAGAAATAATCCTCCCAATGGTTTGTTTGCTTGTAGTATTTTGTGATTTACAAACATTTTAGGAGCAGACATTACGCTTGTGGTAATGAGGCTCACAGCCTGCACTGGGAGAATCTACATTCAATGCCTGGCTCCAGCTGGTGAGTCCAGCCACCTTGCTAGTGCAGATCCAGGGAGACATGGCTCAAGGGTTTGTGTCCCTGACACCACATGCAAGGCCTGAATCCAGTTCCAGTTTCCAGTTTTGGCTTTGTCCCAGTCCCAATCCCAGCCACTGTGAATTAATACATGAGGATATGAGCATGACCTGTCAAATAAATTAATTAAAAAAAAGAAAGATTTACCCTTTGAAGCTGAGCACTTCCATAAAGCCTACCCAAACCCTAAAGTTGCAGTCACTCTCACGTTCACCTGGGCTGGGTGACAACATAATTTGCTGCTCCTATGTTCTGAAACCAGACTTGTTTTTCCTGCACCTATGTTAAACAAAAATAGAAGAAAAATTTAGTTACTCCCTTCTGGAAATATTTGCCCCTAAAGGTAAGTAGGTGAACGTACTGAAAGTTGCTTATAAAGACTTGCTTGCTCTTCTTAGAACTTTTCCTGCCCCACTTGTACTGCCTTATGAAGGAACTCACAGGGCAAGAGACTAGGGCCTTCAACCAACAGCCCTGAAAATGACCATGTAAGTAAATCCTTAGCAGTAGCCCCACCTGCAGACCACTGCAACCTCCACCAATATCTTGACAGCAACCCTACTAGATACCTTGAGTCAGAACCATGCAAATAAGTCACTCCCGGATTCCCCAACCTCAGGCACCCTAAGAGATGACTGCCAAGGTTTGAGTAATTTGTTAAGTAAAGATAACCAATGTAGACCTCTTCCACACACAGTTTGTGCTGTGCTTAGAGATTACTTACCTAAAAATAAAAAGTACGTATCTCATTACATTTTAAAAATATTTTTGCCTATCACTTTTTATGCTTCTTAACTTTATGATCACCTTTGTCAAATTTCCCAAGAAAAATTTCCATTGGAATTTTAATTTGAATTATATCAAACCTATAAAACCATTGCAGGGGTAAACTTTTACAGTATTCTCTTTCCTGCCACCATACCATGATTGAAGACTTCCATGCTCATCATTAAGATTTTCTGATTTTCGGGCCCGGCACAGTGGCCTAGCAGCTAAAGTTCTCACCTTGAAAGCCCTGGGATCCCATATAGGCACCGGTTCTAATCCCGGCAGCTCCACTTCCCAGCTCCCTGCTTGTGGCCTGGGAGGGCAGTCGAGGACAGCCCAAAGATTTGGGACCCTGCACCTGTGTGGGAGACCTGGAAGAGGTTCCTGATTCCCGGCTTCGGATCGGCGCAGCACCGGCCGTTGCGGCTCACTTGGGGAGTGAATCATCGGACGGAAGATCTTCCTCTCTGTCTCTCCTCCTCTGTGTATATCTGGCTGTAATAAAATGAATAAATCTTTAAAAAAAAAAGATTTTCTGATTTTCTTCAGCATAGGTAACAATATGTGATATACTATTGGCATTATTAAAAATAGGAAAATTATACCTTTTTTGCTTCAGTGAATGAAATATATTTTCTTTTAAGTAAACTTGGTGGGATACAGAAAAATGATCCAAGCTTTTTATAGTCCTCAAGCATTTAAAAGGCTTTATTGTCAGCTTCCACTATTGCTGCAAGAATTCTACACTCTTCCTTGTGGACAGATCTAACACAATTTCTCTGGCAATTTGAAGCATTTCTAGACTTAATTTTTATTAGAATACGATGTCTCTCTTACTCAAATCAGTTAGATTTCAAGTTTTTCTTGGTCATTGATGACACTAGTATGAACTCAATTGTGCAAATCATCATGACAAAGAAATTCAAACCATATATCCTCCTGGCCCTTCATCTTTTAGTTACTATACAGCTTAGGGGAAATGCCTATGCAATGTGTATTCATTCATACTTTCTACTAATTCTTTTTAAAGTTGAAAAGCAGAGTCAGAGAGAGAAAGAGATCTTTCATCTCCTGCTTCACTGAAAGTGCCCACAGTAGCAGAAACAGGACAAGCCCAAAGTCAGGAGACAAAAATCCCATCTGAATCTCTCACATGAGTGTCAGGCACACAACAGCTTGAGCCATTTTCCACTATCTTACAAGGTGCGCATTAACAGGAAGCTGGATCAGAAGCAGAGGTGGAGGTTAGCCTCAAAGCCAGGCTCTCCAATATAGCATGCAGGCATCTCAAGTACCAACTTCGCCTATGGCATCAAAACACCTGTCTTCATTCATATATTCATACCTACACACCATTTTGTGTATCCCCTTATCAATGCTGTCCAACAATGGACAGAATGATTATTATTGAGAAGAAAGGACACTCACACGTAACAAAAGCTTCTATGTCCTGAGATATTTAATGCCATAGATAACATAATATTCACAACAATTCCAGCCAGGTAATGATGAATGTATCCATTTAAATGCAAGAAATGATTGTAAAGTATTCGAGTCCCAAGTTTTTTAGCTTGGGTTTCCCTGACCCCAGTCTGAGTTCCCATTGATTCAAAGTTTCTCAGACTCTATTTAGCATGCACATGAATCACCCGGTGACATTTTTTAAAGTGTAGATAATGTCTGAGTCAGACTGAGGTTAGGACTGAAAGTCTTGCATTTCTAACAAGTTCCCAAGGGATGCTATCACCATTTGTCACCGTTCCACACTTTCAGTAGCAAGCCATAGCTCATTCTGAGTTGAAGGCATTATGACTCATGGGAAGGAACACAGACTGGAACTTGATCACCTGAATTCAAATTCTAATGGAAGCACTATGTAACTAACCTTCTAACTTAGCATGAATTCTTCCTGAACTTCTGTTCTCTAATGTGGGAAACAGAGACAAGAGAATCTCCTTTTGGGGATTGTTAGGGTAACAAATAATGGATTTCTAGTACCTACACATAGTAAACATGCAATATTAACTAATCTTTCCTTGAGGATTTAGAATGTTCCTACAAACCTTCAAGGCATTCAATGTGAATTTCCTGCTGGCAATGACAGAAACATACTCAAACCGATTTTTCAGAAGAAATGGAAAGATCCTGGAACTCTAGCAGCCCACCTGCAGGTGTGGCAACTGGGAACCTGAAACTAAGGACTCAAGATGCTGCGCAGAATCTTTCTCACTGTCTGGGATCTGTCTCTCTCCAGGGGCAAATGAGCTCCAGTCTACTTCAGAGTAGCTTTGTTTCTCACAAGGGGGAAATGTGGGTGCTCAGCGCTCTTATCAACAGAAAAGGCTGAACCCAGTGTCTGTCTTTCTGCTCTAAATTTTAAAACCCTGAGATGAATTTTCTTGGAAAGGAGAGCTCCCATGTCCAGTTCTACATCCATCACCTCTATTCAGAAGGGGAGGGCTACAACAAAGTGCACATCACTTGCTGTGAGGTACCAGCTACCTTAGTTGGTCAGATCAGCTCTGGCCATTACTGCCATTCGGGGAGTGAACCAGCAGATGGAAGATCTATCTCTCTGTCTTTACTTCTCTCTGTAAATCTGCTTTTCCAATAAAAATAAATAAGTCTTAAAAAAATAAACACCTAACAGCTGTAGGTACTACATTCTGATGTGCAACAATACTTTGGATTTGATGATATCTGAGGTCATATCAAATGTAAAACTTTTTGGATATATAAATAAGATAGTAATGTAGGGCTTCTTTGGGTTTAAATGTCAGCTTTCTCTTTTAAAAATTATTTTATGGGCCCGGCACAGTGGCCTAGCGGCTAAAGTCCTCGCCTTGAACGCCCCAGGATCCCATATGGGCGCCGGTTCTAATCCCAGCAGCTCCACTTCCCATCAAGCTCCCTGCTTGTGGCCTGGGAAAGCAGTCGAGGACAGCCCAAAGATTTGGGACCCTGAACCCGTGTGGGAGACCTGGAAGAGGTTCCTGATTCCCGGCTTCGGATCGGCGCAGCACCGGCCGTTGCGGCTCACTTGGGGAGTGACTCATCAGACGGAAGATCTTCCTCTCTGTCTCCTCTCCTCTCTGTATATCTGACTTTGTAATATAATAAATAAATCTTTTTTTTTTAAAAGATTTATTTTATTTTCATTACAAAGTCAGATATACTGAGAGGAGGAGAGATAGAGAGGAAGTGGAGCTGCCAGGATTAGAACCAGTGGCCATATGGGATCAAGGCGAGGACCTTAGCCACTAGGCCACGCTGCCAAGCCCATAATAAATAAATCTTTTTTAAAAAATTATTTTATGTTTCACGTTGTTTACACAGTAGAGAAGGATTTATGCCTATGTGAATCACCAATTTGGGTAGGGAAGGCTGAGGTACCGGGGAAAGTGGATAAGACAACTGCTTCCACTTGTGTTTTCCTCCTGTGTACGAGGGAGGCAGGGACACAAGGGAAGAGAGGGGGCTGTTTCTTCTGGCTCATGCATGTGTCAGTGGATACTATGGCCTCTCCTAGTCTGGCTCTCCCCCTAACCCAGCTCACGTGCAGGCTGACAGGTACCAGTCCCAGGTCTTGAGTATGTTGGTAGATGCTGCAGCCCAGTCTGTCACGGCCCACCTCACCTTAGAATTCACCAGCAGGTGCTACAGTCTGGCTCTGTCCAGCCTGCCCCCCAATTCTAACTCATGCTGGTGGATGCTGCAGCTAGCTCATCCCAGCCCAGACAGCCCCAAGTCTTGGCCCTGATATAAACTAGGTGGTGTTGCAGTCTATCCTGCATCCTGCATCCCATCTTGATTCTCATATCTGCCAGTGGGTGCTATAAAACAGCCCAGCTCAGACCTCCCACAAACCTGACCCACACGTATAACAACAGGTACTGTAACCTGGCCTGGTCTGGGCTACTCCCAGCCTTGGCTCTCACACACTAACCAGTGGGAACTGCAGCACAGCAGCAGCACGCCTTTAGCTCCCAATCATATCTACTTCCAGCCACAGATCCTGTGTGTGCCAGTGATTGCCCTGACCCAACCTTGCATGGCCCATCATCCATGTTGGCCCTAGCTATCAGATTCCATAGCCTGCCTGAGCCAGCTTACCCCCAGTGTCAGCTTCTGCTGGTAGACGCTGCAGCCTAGCCCTACCAAGTCTTTCCTTTTCCCTGTCTTTCATGAAAACAGGCAAGTACAGAAGCCTAGCCTGGCATGGCCTATACCACATCCTGGTTCCCACATACCAGTGTGCTATGACTTGGCCAAGGTCCACCAAACTAGCCAGCCCATATACCTGCCGACAAGTGGAACATTCCTGTCTAGTCTGGCCTGCACCCAGCCCCAACTCTTGTGCTTACCAGTGGGAGCTAGAATCCAGTAGGGAAGTTCCCCAAGTTCTCCTAGCAGGTCTGCTTCCAGCCCCAGATCTCACACATGCCAATAGGTGCTAGGACCATACCCAGCATAGTCTACCCCTTCCCCCTCGTCTTGGTCTTTGTAAGTGCTGGTAGATGCTGCATCCTGACTTGCCCCCACATCCCATTCTTGGATATACCTACAGGTACTACAGATTGGGCCAACCCAGCCAACTCAGAACCTCAGTTCCCATGAGTTTTGATATGTTTCGCGGTCATGCCTAGCTCAGCCCATCAGTATCCTCAGCTGTCATGCAAATGAGCAGGTATTACAGTCCCACAGGGATGACCCACAAATTCCTCACAGAATCTGCCCCCAGACTCAGTTCTCTCATGTGTGGGTTAGTGTCATGGCCCAGCCTAACATGGCACACCCCCTAGCCTAACACTCACTGATGAGTACTGTGGCCCAGTCCTGACAGGTAGCTTCCATGTGCACCAGTGGACTGAGATCAATGCCAGCTAGCCCAGCCCAGGACTCTCACGTGCTTAGGTGTCACAGTCTGATCCAAACATGTCTTCTGGCTTCTCCCCCTCCAAGCCACCCTGTTTTAGCCTCATCATTTACCTGCAATTACAGTGTCCCTATCAGAGGAAACCATTCCTTACCTGTAAGTAACATCTTCAGTGGTTCCTTCACTCATACATACCCAAATCCCCCTCCCAGGATAACTTACTGCTGCCATGTCCATGGCCAAGTTGGCCATGCTCTTCTGGTGGCATACTGTTTTGGCCTGAGGTACCACCTGCCTGCCCTGGGTCCACCCAGCTTTCCTAAGATACATAGGAATTAACAAAATTTTCTTTTCTTTGAGATTTTATTTATATATTTGAAAGGCAGAATCACAGAGAGAAAGGGAAAGATATTTTTCATCTGTTGATTCATCCCCCAGACAGCCACAACAGCCAACACTAGGCTGGAGCCAGGAGACTGGAACACCAGATAAGTCTCCCATACAGGTAGCAGAGGCCCAAATGCTTGGACCATTTTCTACTGTCTTTTCAAGCTCATCAGCTAGGAGCTGAATCAGAAATGCAGCATCTGGGACTTAACTTGGTGCTCAAACAGGATGTCAGTGTCACAGACAGAGCCCTAACCCACTGTGCCATGATGCATGCCCCATTAAAAGCTAGTTTTTCAATAGATTACAAAGTGCCACTTTTAATTTATTTATTTTTTTTAATTTGTATTGGAAAGTCAGATATGCAGAGAGGAGGAGAGACAAAGAGGAAGAGCTTCCATCCGTTGATTCATTCCCCAAGCTAAAGTTGCACCAAGCTGAAGTCAGGAGCCCGGAGCCTCTTCTGGGTCTCCCATGCAGGTACAGGGTCCCAGGGCTTTGGACTGTTCTCCACTGCTTTCCCAGGCCAAAAGCAAGGAGCTGGATGGGAAGTGGGGCTGCCGGGATATGAACCAGCACCTATATGGTATCCCGGTGTATGCAAGGCAAGGACTTTAGCCACTAGGCCCCTTTCTATAGTAGTTTGCAAATAGGAGAAATGGCAGGCATGCCTGTAAAATCCCAAAAGACCATTCCAATGCTAATATTCATTAATGTCAGGGTGTTGCAGAAATCTCATTTGAAAAGCAAGTGCACTTGAAGTTGATAGGAATACTGTTAGTAATTGTCATAACCTGTCCATGGATTTCGTTGCCAAGTTAAATTTTCTTTTTAAGCAAGGAAAACCTACCCACCTTCTGCTAACAAAACAAGAATAAGAAAGCAAGCACCCCAGGTCATAAAAGCACACTCAGAGTTGAAATTTCAGCAGGAAAAGGAATGAGCCCAGCTTCTAGGAAAGCTTTCACTACTTTAGGGGACTCTACCATCTCATTCTTGTGTTTATCCATTTTACAAATTCAGATGCAATTGGCTTTGTGACATGGTCTGTGAGCACAGCAGAGAACAAGACCACAAGATCTCGGTACATAAAGCTAATTGAAAAGAAAAATAATTAGGGTGTCATAAAGACAAGGATAAAATACCATCAGAAACACATAAGTGCCTTAAAGAAAATGTGACTTAAGACAAGTGATCAGAAGCAAGAGCGGTAGCAGCAACCTAAGGCGGTGGGAGGCTCTCACGAGGGTCCTTATTCTAAGGTCATAGTTCACCTGAGGCCTGAAACAACGCAAGGAGCCAAACACATGAAGGCTCAAGGGCACAATGGTAGAGTCAGACAAAAAAAGCCACACGGTGGGAACTGGCATGATGCATCATAGACACGGGAACAAGTCCAACAGGAACAAGGAGACTGATGATGAATTAAGAGGGAAGGACAGAGCTCAGGGGCCACAAAAAGAGCTCAGATTTTATTCTATGTACAATGAAACAGGGTTCAATTTTCTTGAGTGGGGAGTCATGATTTCATTGATACTTCCTTTTAGATTTGTTATTGTGTGAAAGATAAAATTAGAATTGTTCTAGAACTGTGACTTCAGTTTAATGTTAGAAAACAAATCCTGGGTGCAGTAGCCTAGTGGCTAAAGTCCTCACCTTGCATGTGCTGGGAACCTATATGCACTGTTTCGCGTTCCAGCTGCTCCACTTTTCATCCAGCTCCCTGCTTGTGGCCTGGGAAAGCTGTAGAGGACGGCCCACAGCCTTGGGACCCCGTACCCACGTGGGAGACCTGGAAGAAGCTCTTTGGGCTCGCTTGGCCTCAGCCGTTGAGGCCACATAGGGGAGTGAACCAGCAGATAGAAGATCTTTCTCTCTGTTTCTCCTTCTCTCTGTAAATCTGCCTTTTCTATAAATAAATCTCAAAAGAAAAAGAAAGAAAGAAGAAAAAGCAATCCTGCCACTGCTGTAAGTAACTGCCTAGGTTGCATCGTACTTAGGCAAATGCTGGGAGAAAAGCAGCCAATAGCTGAAGGGCATCCTAGGTCTGGTTAATGCCAAATTTGTGCTAACTATACAAGTATGCCAGCATAGTTGCCTATTCTATTTTTTTTTCAAAGATATTTGAAGGGAAGAAGCTGACACACCAGCAGACAAGATCTGGGGACCTGCATGCGAGCTTGCGTGGGTCCCAGGAAGCAGACAGGGCCCCAGGCTGGCACAACACACCAACAAAGGACTAGGCTTGGGGATCTGGGTGCTCACAGACATGTGGGGCTGTGGATTGCTTGGGGAAGAGGTCTGGGGATGTATGGAAGGGAGGGCTGTTGAGGGAGAACATGACAGGTGAAGCGTGACTTTTGGGGGACGTCCACCAATCAGGCTACAGCACTTGCAGATAAACAAGGGGACTGAAACTGGGTGGTTTGGAGGAGGAAAACCAGAGGACCTTTCAGGGCCAAACCAATACACCTGCCCACTTGTGAGACTTGAGTTGGGCTTTTTGGTACCAACCAGCACACACAAAAGTCATGGATGATGGGGGTCAGGGGGGTATTGCCTGGCACAGCTTGACCACAGTACCCACAGGTGAGTGTCATGGCAGGGTATAGATGACATTAGGCTGGGTCATGACACTACCAGCATGCCAGAGAACCAAGTCTAGAAGCATATTCCATGGGGGATTTGTAGGCTCACCTCTGTGAGACTGCCCTACTGGCTGGCTTGCTCGAGGGCTCAGGGAGGTTATGGGGCTAAGCAAGGCATAACCATGAGTTGGGATAGGCAAGACTGGGCCAAGCTGTAGCACCCACAGGCACACTCAAGAATTGGGTGTGAAGCAGGCAGAGTGGCAACATCAATCAGCACACAAAGGCAGAGACTAGGGGGCAGATTGCGAAGGGTAAGGGCCTAGCACCCACTGACACATGTGAGATCTGGGTCTGGGAGTGGGTCTGGTTGGGGGACTTGAGGAACTCCGCTGGTTAGCCACAGCTCTTGCTTGCTGGTGAGCCTGTGAGTCAGGACTGGGTGTTGGTCAGACCAAGCAAGGCTGCTCCAATTGTTGGCAGGAGTGTGAGTTGTCTTGGGGGGAGCAGGGAATTCAGACCAGGCAGGGCCAGGCCAGGCCAGGCAGGAGCCAGGATGGAGTGTGGATAGGATATCACATGTACCACTTTTCATGAAAGACACGGAAGGGAACAGCCTGGGCATGGCTAGCCTGTAGCACCCACCAGTGACACTAGGCTACAGTTCCCACTAGTGAGCGTGATAACTGAAATAGGGACAGCAAACCAGGCTGCAAATAGCTGCAGCATCTCTAGGCATGGGTGTGGACTAGGTCTGGGGTGTGCCACACTGGGCTAGGCCCCAGCACCTACTGGTGCTTACAAGAGCCAGAGAGGATGTAGGACAGGCTGGACTAGGTCTCAGCATTCGCTGAGTCACGTGAGAGCTGGGTCTGTGGGTGGACCAGGCATGGCTGGGCTGTAACACCCAACAATACGAGCTGGAGTGGGTATGGGCTGGTCAGGCAAGGCCACTCTACGTATCGGGTGGAAGGTGGGCTAAGTCAGTCTGGGCCATGAGCCCACCGGCATGCACAAGATCTGCCACTGGGAGGTAAACTAATAGAGGAGCTTGGGGAACTCCTCTGTCAGGAGGCAGTCCCTGCAGGTGAGCACAAGAACTGAAGCTGGGAGCAACCCAAACCAGGTCAGGTTACAGCACCCTTGTGTGGGTCAGGTCTGCAAGAGGGCCAAGTTAAGTTAGTTTATAGCAGCCATTGGCAGATGTGAGAATCATGACAGGGTGAAGCACAGGCCAGGTGGTGTCACAACACTAGCTGGTTCACATTAGGGCCAGGACTGGCAGTAGTTCAGGCTGGGCAAGGCTCATGTACCTGCCAGAATGAGCTGGAATTGGAGACAGACTAGGCCAGGCCAGGCCAGGCTGAAACACCTACTGATGAATGCTAAGGTGAGATGAACCATGCCAGACTGGGCCGCAGCCCAGCACATGTAACACCCCAGGGGGAAGGGCAGGCCTAGTAGGGGGCTGCAGGAGCTCTCCTGCTGGGCCGCTGTTTCCACTGATGAACGTGAGAACTGGAACTAGGGCAGACCAAGTTGAGCAGGGCTACAACACTCATCAGCCTGCATGTGTGCTGGGTTATAGGCAGCAGTGGATTGGGCTAAGTCTCCATATGCACTGGTCTGTGCAGGAGCCAGAGTACATGCAGGCTAATCAGCCTTTGTCACAGCACTGGCTAGCAGGTGCTGGAATTAGGGGAAAATTCTGTCAGGATAGACCACAAAACCACCTGGAAAGTGCAAGATCCAGGGTTGGGAGTTTGCCAGGTAGGGAAATTGCAGGCACCCCTCTGATACGCTGCAGCTCCACTGGTGAGCATGAGATCCAGGACTGGAGGTAGGCCTGGCTAGACAGACAGTAGCACCCACTCGCATGAGTGGCATTGGTTGGGCTGAGCTAGGCTGCAACACCCATTTATGCGTATGAGAGCCAAATGGGATGCGGGACAGACAGGACCAGTCTGCTGCACATACCAGCATTTAGAGAAAGCAGGGCTGGGGGCAGGCCTGATGGGGGTTATTGAGGGGTCATTCTGATATGGCTGCAGTTCTCACTGGTATACATGAGGGCTGAGTGAGTGGTGGGTACAAATGGGCTGGGCTGCAGCATCCATTGGTTTGTGTATGAGATAGGGCTGGAAAAAGGACTAGGCAACTGCAACCACCAGTGTGTGTGCAGGCTGATGTGGGTGACAGACTGAGCTGGACCCCGCACTGGCTGCCATACACAGGAGTCAGGTCTGGAGTCACCTCAGGCAAGATTTCGTTAGGGACCTA
Source organism: Ochotona princeps (assembly GCF_030435755.1). Lineage (NCBI taxonomy): Eukaryota > Metazoa > Chordata > Mammalia > Lagomorpha > Ochotonidae > Ochotona > Ochotona princeps. Next base: position 107,404,996 of record NC_080834.1, on the reverse strand, counting down.
TCTCCAACTGGACTTCTGGACTCAAAACTCCAGCCACAGGGAAAAACTATCTGATCTTGAAATGAATGGATCTGAACTGGGCCTCCTCAGTTACTGTCCCTATTCAGTGGACAACACGCCCAGATGCACATGGGGGACATGACAGCTAGTTCATTGAGGCCTACAGCGGACATCTGGTGTCATCTTAAAGAATGAAGGGAAGAATAATTTGACAATTCTCCTGGCCAAGCTTTGACAGCAAGTAACTGAGCAAATCAAGACTCTAAGGTGAGCTAAGGAGTTTCCTCTGGGTCTCCCATACAGGTGCAGGGTCCCAAGGTTTTGGGCCATCCTCGACTGCTTTGCCAGGCCACAAGCAGGGAGCTGGATAGGAAGCAGGGCGCTGGGATACAAACCAGCACTTACATGGGATCCCAGTGTGTGCAAGGCAAGGACTTTAACCACTAGGTTACTGTGCTAGGCCCAACTCATATGGCTCTTAAAGACCAAGACTGATCATCTTGAACACAGTGCAGCCCAGAGTGGCTAGTGGTGAAAATATGCCACGGAGGGAGCTGCCCAGAGCCATGTTGGCTTAGGTTGTTTACATAGTCAAAACACATTCTGAGAAAGTCATTGACAGAAAAACAAAGGCTATTCCCAGGACTAGAAGGCAGCAAAAGACCATCTTACTGTTTTTTATATTTGTCAACATCCTGCAGGAAGTAAACACTGGGTTTCCCAACATTTCTAACTCCTTTGGGCAATGGGAAGTGGTAGGAGTATTACTTAAGAACAGCAACAGGACATTTGTCAGGGAAAATCAAATTTCACTCCAGGCAGGGGTTCACTGCCATCCCAAGACTAGCATTTGCCATTTGACAAGTGAAAGCTGTACATCAAAGTTAACAAACATTCAATACGAAAGTGAAAGATTTAAAATATTTTAAAAAAACAACTTAGAAATTTGTGTCCTTTGTTTAACTTCTCTACAAGAATAGTTAAGTTTATTCACAAAACTGATTAAAGCATAAGATGTTTAATGATAGGTCATTAATCTACTGCTGACTCACAATACTGCTCATACTGAACTACTAAAAGCATATGTTTACATCTTTGTCTATCCTGTATTTCCCATACTCCTTTTTTTTTTTCAGTTTTCACTTCAAAGAAGAAAGCCTATCAGGCAAAATTGCAATTTTAGGAATGTAAGTTAAGATCTTCCTAAAATTGGATGAAGGTTAATGAAATAAATGACTAATTTTATTATTATTATTCTGGATAATAATTGCGAAATGAGTTCATCCTGATATACCTGTAGAAACAGGTCACTTTGCTTTATCCAGCCTAGGAAGAAAATCCTAAATGCTACTATACTGTGATCTATGATCATAAAATCCAGACTATAACACTCTGACAAGAATTCAAAGAACAGGGACCATTATTATGGTCTAACAAATTAAACCATATCCTGAAACTTCAGAATCCCATATGAGTGTCAGTTTCAATCCCAGCTGGCCCACTTCCAATCCAGATCCCTACTAAGGTGTCTGTGAAAGTAGCTAAGATGGTTAAACAGAAGCCCATGTCTGCCAAGTGGGAGATGCAGACGGAGTTCCTGGCTCCTGACTTCTGTCTGGCCCAACCCCGGCTGCTGCAATCATTTGGGGAGTGAACCATGAAACAGAAGATATCTCTCTCTCTCTCTCTCTCTCTCTCTCTCTGTATGTATGTATCCTCCTCTCTCTGTAACCTGCCTTTTAAATAGAATAAACACATCTTTTAAAAAAAAAGAACAAAATCAATATACCAAAAGGGCAAGTATTTGTCTGGGAAACCAATTTACTAAGAGTTTGAGAGTTATAAAAGTTTGTTTCTTGTATTTCTGTACTTTGTATTGTGATCATATAAAGAAACATAATCAACCCTTAATCTTCCCAAAATATACTGAAAACTGAAAGCCCTAGTTCTTAGCATTACTCTGAAGATTTCCTTTATTAAGTTGATTTATCTATTTTAGCAAAATCTTATTGTTCAAAGGTATATAACGTAAAAATAAAGACTCACAAAGCTAAATTTCATTCCATTCTATGAAAACAAGATGATACAAAGATACTAAGAAGATAAACCTTGACCTAAAAAAAAAATGTAATGGATATGTTTAATCAATTTGGGGAACCAGCACTGTGAAATAGAGGGTTAAGCCACCGTTTATACCAACAATATCCCACATGGATATCAGTTCAAGTCTTAGCTATTCCATTTCCACTTCAGCTCCCTGCTAAGTGCCTAAGTAAAAAGTGTGAAAATGTCTAAAGTGCTTGGACCCCTACACTTACACAGAAGACCTGGATGAGGCTCCTGGCTCCTGTTTGCAGCCTGGTCCAGACTGGCCGTTATTGTTCCTTTCGGAGTGAACCAGCAGGTGGAATAACCCTCTCCATCTCTGTATCTCTGCCTTTCAAATAAACAAATAAATTCCCTAAAAAAATAATGACTTAAAACCCACAAAGGGTTGGAATCCATATGTGTATATTTATATACATTTATAAGCCTAAATAACTTATAAGGGTCATATTATTAATTATTATATATTATATTAATTATTATATTATATTATTAGTTATTAATATTATATTATTATATTATATTGAATTCTTGTGAATCAATTATTTAGGGAAAAAATCCAATAGGAAGGGCTTGGCGGCGTGGCCTAGTGGCTAAGGTCCTCACCTTGATCCCATATGGCCGCGGGTTCTAATCCCGGCAGCTCCACTTCCTCTCTATCTTTCCTCCTCTCAGCATATCTGACTTTGTAATAAAAATAAAATAAATCTTTAAAAAAAAATCCAATAGGAAAATAGGTAAAGTAATTATTCACTATTTTCCAAATAATTTTATTGGAAAATCATCTCTTTATAGTAACAAGCTTTTATTTTTGAAATTCCAATAGACACTGATAGAAAACCAATGACCTTGGTCCTGGCATGATGGCCTAGTGGCTAGAGTCCTCGCCTTGAACACGCCAGGATCCCATGTGGGTGCTGGTTCGTGAATCATTAGATGGAAGATCTTCCTCTCTGTCTTTCCTCCTCTCTATATATCTGACTTTGCAATAAAAATAAATAAATCTTTAAAAAGAAAGTCAATGACCTTACACAAGGATGTTTGACCTAACTATAAGGTGAATAACAGTTTTAATTTAAATTAAAACCCCAATGAAATATCATGTCACATCACCACTAAGGTGAGATGAACAAAATTCAAATTCCCATTCTGGGCAATGATGTGAAGCAGTATGGACAGACACAGATACCTCTGAAAGCAGTTTTTAGCTTCTTAGCATAGTTGAACACAACCACATCCTGCAGTCTACCAATTTCAACCCTAGATATAAAATCTGGAAAAACTTGTTCCCATGTTCTCCAGGTGACATGAACATAAATATCTACAGCAGTACTACTTCTATTAGCAAAAAAAAAAGGGGGGGGGAATAACCCCAATACCCAACAAGGTGGAAGTTTGTAATGTGTTATGATACGTTCATTAAGTGAATATTAAACAGCAGTAAAAAATTATACTACAGTTCCATGTATCCGTATGACTGAATCTCAAACAATGTTAAACTAAAAACTGAAGCCACAAATCAACATAGGAAGAATGACTGTTCATGTAAAATGTAATAAAAGGCAAAATTAAGCAGTATATTATCCAGGGCTGTATTTCCATATGGTAAAAACAAGGAAAAAGTGATGGAATGACTAATTCAAATCCTACATGCTAATTACTTCCGGGGATGAATGACTGGCATACAGTTCAGCAACATTACATACAGTGATTCTGGGGTATGCTGAAGTTCACATGCATGTTGACTATTATTCGTTAAATTATACACTTTCTTTGTGTGTACAGCTGTATCTCCTACAAGGCAGGTGAGGACAGGGAGACCATGGCAGAATGATAGCAAAAATTCTATCAACATATATGACCAAATGCCAGGATGTTAATCTATATACTATGAATCAGTTAGCTACACTCCCATGTGGCATTCTTTCCTTACTAACAAGCTTTTGGATCATCTCATTACTTTTTCCATTCTGGGCTATGTGTTGTTAGAGCAAACATTTGAAACATTCTTGCTAGCTTTTTTTTTTATTTATTTGTTTTTTTACTAATCAGGTGTTCAAAAATGGGGTCTTTAAAATTAGTTTGCTCAGAAATAATTGCAACAGACAATAATTTCTTCACTCTGTTAACAAATCATATGCCCTTGAAGAAGTTACTGAATTCGGCTGAGTCAGTTTCCTCTTCTGCAAGATAACAGTGTGGCAAAGCCGGTCACTGCCATGCCCAGGCTTCCCTTACGTTTTCCTATCGGTGGGGGTCATATGACTAGTTACAGCTAATGGGCTGTGAGCAGAAGTGTTAGGAAGCTTCCTGGACAAATGGTTTAAAGCCATTCACACTCTGTTGCCCCCTGCCAAACTCTCTGGAGTCATGCTGGAGTAGCAGGAGTTCCTGTTTAGTGAGCTGCCCGGGCAACCACCAGACTGATGACGGCTTCTGTGTGAGTGCAAAGCCAATCTCTATGTGCTACAGCACTGAGAATTCTAGGTGTGTTTTAGTACAGATTAACCTGGCCTATCTCAGCTAATACAAAAGCTCACCTTGGAGCCAGTAAATTGCGTCCCCAAAGGTCACTACTTTCATACTATTTTCACAATTCTCAGCATCCTTCAATGAAATTTATTGCCCATGTCTAATCATTTAAGGTTTTTGAAGACGTTTTTAATCTTAAAATAAGTTCAGGTTTATAAACAAAGTACAAAATTAGCAGAAAGAAATCTCTTATACCTTTCACTTAGCTTCCACAAATATTAACATATACTATAACCTACAGTACAATAGTCAAAGTCAGGAAATTTATTTCTTGATACAATATTTAAAGACTATAGACTAATCTATGGACATTTAAATTCTACCAATTGTATATCCTCTTCTAGCCCAGGATCCAATTCAAAATCACATCCTGCATTCCATTTCATACCAAATGTAATCTAGAGTAATCCTTTAGCCTCTGCCTTTCTTGACTGTGGTATCTTGGAAGAATACTGGTCAGCTATTTTACAGAGCATCTCTTGATTTGAGTCTGTTCAGTATTTCCTCATGATTGGATTCAGGGACTGCCTCTTTGACAAGACGATGACAGAAGTGAGGCAGCAGCCATTTCAGCTCAGCTAACAGAAGGCACATGACATGATGGTCTCGTTGTTGGTGATGTGACCTTTGGTAAACTGTGAGAGGTGATGCCTGCCAGTCTTCCCATTATAAAGTAACTATTTTTACCTGTGTGATGGCTATAGTTTGGAGGAATCCCCACAAACATGTGTATTGGAACGTTGGTCCCCAACCTCTGTAGGAGGGCTCACCATTCATGAAAGGATACATTTTATGAGCTTACCCACTAGGAGTTCGTTATGGAAGCCCAGACTGTTACAGGAAATTACGCCATCCTGTGCTTTCTCCTTAGTGCTTCCTCATCTGCTTTGGGAACTCTGGCCATATGATAAGGCACCATGAAGGGGCTGGCTTGAAGTTACTGCTGTGTGCAGGAGCTCCTCAGCCTCTAAAACCATGAGTTAAGTAAACTTCTTTTCTTTATCAATTACCCAGTTTAAAGTATTCTGTCAGCAGCAGAAAATGGACTAAGACAGTAATTTAAGTCCCTCTTTAGGAGGGACTTTAAAACTGTGTGACTATTATATGTACAAAATCACCACACTCCCACTGTTTCATGGATATCCATGAGTGTTTCTTGCCTGAGACAATCATCACCGTAGTGTTAGGCAAATGCAAAAATTCTGTTCTCATTCTCATTTAACATTTATTAAACAGACTTCAACGGTTAGGAAGAGTTTTCATGTGTCTTCCATTTTAAATATACTCAATTACTTATTTACCTTGGTTTGGACTCACACATATTCATGGCTATGAGCTATAATCCATTACTGTCATTATTTGATTTGTTACCCTCGATTTGGCTATCAGGAGGTTCTTCAAGATGTCTCTTGTGTCCTTCTGATGTACTCCCATTATTATGTAAGCATTTTGTTATTTTCTGGTACCACAGGAAGTTCTAGGCCTGTCCTATTTTCCCTGCCCTAAGTCTGAAATCAACCATTTCTCCCCTAAATCTTGGGTTTGTTTAATTGGAGAATGGGGTTTAGAAACCAAGATGCAGGTGCTTGTTATACCTTACCATTTTCTGTACTTTGGCAATTAAGAGTTTCCCACTGCACTGATTATTGTAATTTCCTTATAAAAACCACATCATTTTATCACTTGTTTAAAGCTGTAGTGCTTCTGCTGATGCTAAAACTAATCTGAAATTCCTACTGTCTGTCCATGCAGCTAATTCAGACATGAACATACTCGGTTGGGTCATTAACATGTTTTAAAATGATAGATTTCACATTAACAAGGTGTGGCTTCTCTTGAAGATCAGAAATTTATCTGAGCATAGTACTTGAGTGCATGAACTCTGAATTTTTTTTAAAGATTTATTTATTTTTATTACAAAGTCAGATATACAGAGAGGAGAGACAGAGAGGAGAGACAGAGAGGAAGATCTTCCGTCCAATGATTCACTCCCCAGGTGACCGCAATGGCCAGTGCTGCACCAATCCGATGCCGGGAACCTGGAACCTCTTCCGGGTCTCCCACGCGGGTGCAGGGTCCCAAATCTTTGGGCTGTCCTCTACAGCTTTCCCAGGCCAAAAGCAGGGAGCTGGGTGGGAAGTGGAGCTACCGGGATTAGAACCAGCGCCCATATGGGATCCCAGTGCGTTCAAGGCAAGGACTTAGCACAGAAGTGACAAATATGTAAGCGTTACACACATACATATATACACTTTCATAGAGACAGATGGCACTCTGTTTGCTTAAGAAAAGAGTGGCTGAAAGCTGGTAGATAATTAGAACTTGGATAAATATTACCTCTTCAGTAACAGAGAGTGGGATGTTGAAGTGAAACTAATCTAATTTCTATATTTTCTACCAGCAAATCTTTCTACTTCCAAATACAGACACTGTGAGTAGGTACTACTGTACACACGGTGGCTGATACCAGTTAATCAGATCTGTTCTCAGCCTCCACCATTATTTTGGAACAGTATTCTGACTATCTTTTGGAGAACCATTCCTTACTCTGGCCAATAGAGAATATGAGGGTACTTCTTATCTGGAAAACCAAAATGAGTTTAAGGGACTGGCACTGTGATATAGTATTCTAAGCTTCAGCCTGTGGTCAAACATCTCATATGGCCACTGGTTTGAGTCCCACCTGCTCCACTTATGATTCCGCTCCCTGATAATGTGCCTGGAAAAGTAGCAGAAGATGGCTCAAGTCCTTGAGCCCCTGCACCCATGTGGGAGACCTGGAAGAAGTTCCTGGTTCCTGGATACAGCCTGGCCCAGACTGGCTATTGCAGCCACTTTGGGAGTGAACTAGCAGCTCGCTCGCTCGCTCTCTCTCTCTCTCTCTCACTCTCTCTCCTTCTCTGTAACTCTGCCTTTCAAATAAAAACAAATATATATATTTATAAACAATTTTATATTTATAAAAACAAATATATATAACCAAATATATATAAATATAAAATTGTTTATAAATATATATATATTTGTTTTTATTTGAAAGGCTATATATATATATATATATATATATATATATATGGCACTGGAATATATATATGTATATTTGTTTTTATTTGAAAGGCTATATATATATATATATGGCACTGAAATTATGACCTGCAATGTTGTCATCACAAACACTGGTTCAAGACCAACTGCCCTACTTCCAATTGAGCTCCCTGCTGATAATGAGCCTGTAAAAGCAGTAGAAAATGGCCAAATACTTGTGCTCTGGCTTACCCATGTGGCGGATCGAGATGGTGTTCCAGGTTCCCTTTGGAACCTGTGGCAGTCATTGGTAAGTGAACCAGCATATGGCAGATATCTCTCTCTTCCCCTTCCCCATACTGTAGGTCCCTCTGTGTAATTCTGACTTTCAAATAAGCAAATAAACCTATAAAAATAAAAAGGTAAATGAAAGGTAAGTTTAGGGGTGAGCATTGTAGCATAGTGGGCTAAGCTGCCACATGAGACATTAGTGTCCATATAAGAATATGGGTTCTACCCCAGCCATATGTTGGCAATGAAAAACTGGGCAAACGGAGACTCTAAGGTGGACTATGTCAATCAGTGGATTCTGCAGTGACCTCATTATACTTAGAATGGCGAGATCAGCAGCAATTCAGAACTGTTGAACTATCAAAACCACTTGAGCAAGACCCTCGGAGCATGCCCCACATCAGGGACCTGAAATGGGTGGGAGACTGGGTGCAGCTTCTCCCTTTATCTCCCCCTTTACCCCAGATACAGAAAAAAAAAATGTGGAAATAATAGTCTTGCCCACTTTCCTGTAGCCCTTGAACCTTTCTGCCCTAATTAACTATGTAAAGATTGTAAAAAAAAAAAAAAAAAAAAAGTATGGGTTCTAAGTCCTGGCTACCCTACTTCCAATCCAGTTCCCAGCTAACACACCTGGAAACAGCAGCTGGTGGCTCAAGTGCTTAAGCTCCTGCCACCCACATGGGATGCCAGGATGAAGTTTTTCACTCCTGATTTGCAATTGTCCCAGACCCAGTTGTGAGGTCATTTGGGTAGTAAAGCAGCAGATGGAAGATTTCAGTCTTTCACTTTCTGTCACTCTACCTTTCAAATACATAAATGGCTCTTCCATTAAAAAATAGAAAGATGTTCATTTTGGTGCACAAAATTTAGCAAATAAACATGTTATATTTGTTTGTGAAAAATACATATTACCAAAAAAATTGATCATGGATTTCAAAATATTTTTGCACCAAAATAAACTTTTCTTTTAATACCATTTTAAAAGATTTTATTATTTTTTTCTATTGGAAAGTAAGATATACAGATAGGAGGAGAAACAGAATGGAAGATCTTCCATCCACTGATTCACTCCCCAAGTGGCCCCAACGGTCGGAGCTCAGCCGATCTGAAGGAGCTTCTTCCAGGTCTCCCATGTGGGTGCAGGGTCCCAAGGCCTTGGGCTGTCCTCAACTGCTTTCCCAGGCCACAAGTAGGGATCTGGAAGAGAAGCAGAGTTGCCCGAATTAGAACCGGTGCCCATATGGGATCCCAGTGCGTGCAAGGCAAGGATTTTAGCCATCAGGCTGTCACGCCGGGTCCTAATTCCATTTTTCAACAAACTTTTTAAAATTACTCTTGCAAAATGACTGTCAGTCCAGGTGTCACATTCTGCTAGCCAACTGATCAAGCTAAGGCAAGCCAATGGCCACTCCGAGGAATCATAATTTTGGGTGAAGTAAATAAGAGTGGAACATTTACATACAGTTCATCTTGGTTAATGACACCTTGAAGAGGCTTCCATACCTGTAGTTTCAGTCTCTTAGAAGTCAGTAACACTACTGATTTGACCTCTCCAAGCCTTAAGTTCCTTGAGTGCGCAATAAGCATGATAATAAAAACTGAAAGTAGAAAGATGTTGCAACTAAATCAGATAAAACGTGGAAGTAGAAAACCCATCATTGTGTGTCAGAAGGACATGGCAGTGCAATAAAGCCAAGGAGGTATTATCGTAAGCACTGTGGTTCCAAGCTGGATTTCATAATGAGTATTAACAAGAATTTTCCTCAAAATTCCCACAAAGGAGAAACGACAACTTCCCCTGGCAGAATGCCAGAAGGGAGATCTCACATTCTTCTCAATGTAATATGAGGAATACAGGCATCTCAATTTCATTCAGCGTGAGCCCTCAACTTTTATAAGATCTGAAGAGCCACCATGGTAATGAGCTTGTGACATGCTTTGAAGTCCTTGTCAGTGTATTAGTCATGTTTCTAAAGAATGATTCCAATAAACTCATCCTGATCCTGTCTTTAGCTCTAGCCACTACCTTGACTAAGAACCTCCTGCAGCTAACTCCTTTAGAGTATGATCTTCCTTTCCCGATGTCAAATCTAGCATGTCTCTAGATATGTAATAGTTTGATCTTAGTTAGTGGCCTGGCAAGCTGGAAAGAAAATAAAAACAGAGATCCTTTGGGAGTCCCTAGTGCAGGCAAGAGACCTTGATTGTGTTTTGCCCTTTGGGAATAAGAGACGGAGGCACCAGATATATATGTGTGTGTGTATATATTTGTACATGTATATATATATATAATGTCTATTTTATATATGTGTATATAAAATCTATGTAAATATTTTGTGTGGATATGCATATATATATATATGTGTGTGTGTGTATATATTTGGTAACTATATATATATATACACACACACAGTTTGGCTGCCATGTTGTGCCAAAAAGTATTTCTCATGTAACACTTAGTAATGGCTCTTGTTTCTGAACAATCTTAACCACTGGTGCCTATTGTGTCACTTCAAGTCCTTGGATAAGCACTCTGGTGGTATTAGGCTTTTCTTTATAACACACACACATATAATATACAGAAAAAGACAGTCAGGAAGACATTTTCCATTCATTGGTTCATTCCCCCAAATGGCTGAAAATGCTGGGGCTAGTTCAGGCCAAAGCCAAGAACCAGGAGTTTCTTCCAGGCTTCCCACATGGGTGCAGGTGCAGATCCAGCCTATGCTGCTTTCCCAGATGCATTAGCAGGGAGCTGGATCAGAAGTGGGTAGCCCCTAATCTCAAATATTCCACCTCTGACTACCATCATAGTGGCAATTAAATTTCAACATGAGGGTCTGGTGCACTAGCCTACCTAGTGGCTGAAGTCCTCGCCTTGCAAATGCTGGGATCCCATATAAGCACCAGTTCGTGTCCAGGCTGCTCCATTTCCCTTCCAGCTTCCTACTGGTGGCCTGGGAAAGCAGTTGAGAATGGACCAAAGCCTTGGGACCCTGCACCCACATGGGAGACCCAGAAAAAGCTCCTGGCTTCTAGCTCTGGATCAGCTCAGCTCTGGCCATTGGGGCCACTTGGGGAGTGAACCAGTGGATGGAGGATCTTTCTCTCTGTCTCTCTTTTCTCTCTGTCTCTCTTCTCTGTTTATCTTCCTTTCCAATAAAATAAATAAATCTTAACAAAAAAAAAAAAAAAGGAAGAGGAAGAAGTGGAGCAGCCAGACTCAAACCGGCACCCATATGGGCTGCTGATGCTGCAGCCTCCAGAGATGGACCACAGTAGGAAAGTGGGAGTGCCTCTGTAAGTTTGAGGATTCAGAAAACTCTGGAGATGCAACCTCTTTGGAATCGTCCACAGATTTCCTCATCCATATCAGCATTTCCAGTTTCCCAGTGAAGGTCTTAACCTGGCACAGTAGTCCAACCTTGGCTGAACCCTCAGTTGTCCATGAGGCTTAACGATATAAACTATTAAGACTCGAGTATGGTTTTCCACTGTTTTTACTCTCCCACTGTAAGACAAAAAATTCTTTTGGGGTCACCAGAGAGGCCCTGAGGCCTTCACACTGGCTTTTTGAATGTTTCATCAGTGTGCTCTCTAGCGTATAGTTGCAGCTTAATGACAACAAATCAATTTCACATACAGGTATACATTGGCTTCCCACTGGCACCTGAGCACTTTTCAAAGCCTGATTTAGTATACCAGCTAATCCTCCTTCAGATTTTCTTTTCCAGTCATCACTGGTGAAACTTGAAGCAATTTGCTGGCCAGCTTGTGCCAGAAACTATGTCCAACACGGCTTGGTAAGGGCCTTCATTACTGAAGACCACTGGTATCTACTGTGTCACTGCAAGTCCTTAGGTAAGCACACTGGTGCTGTTAGGAATGCAAAATGGCTTATTGCAAGGAGATGTCTATTTTTAAAAAGGTAAATGACAAATAATTGGCAGGGAAAAAAGCCTTCAGACAGTAATGTAGAAATCCTCATCTTTGTCAACCAAATGGGGAGTTCCTGAACACAGCAAAGTTAGAATTCTCGTAATCCTAGGTTATATGTTTCATTGAACGCAAAAGCAATATTTTACATTATTTTCTGACACAAAAAAGTAAACACATTAGCAAAATCATGTCTTCTGGTAAATGAGCAGGAAGGCATTGTCATCAATGTATCAATTTTTGCAAAAAATTGGGTTGAAGCAAACTCTTAACAAGTACAAATTTCAACTTCTTGTCAATGTTGTTTTGTTTTAGAGTGACAATATTTTGATGCTTTTCCCCCATAACTTAAGTATAAGGCAAATTGAACCCCCTTGCACTTCAAATCTTCATTGCCTCCATGGCCTGGTTGGCTACCTTGATCTGGAAAAGCAGAGAGCTTCCTGTTATTGGACCTGGGACCCTAGAGAGCTAATATGAGATATGATCCTGTCTTCTTGCATGCTAAAATTATCCAGGCAACATGCTTCCAATGTAGACAGTTACTAGCTATAACCAACCAACTTCCCTGAAAGTGGCCTAAATTCATGGCAGTTTCTGTATACATAAGGGAACATCAACAAACTTGGTGAAAAATCAAGTTTATTTGGGTGTGAAATTATGTTTAAATCCACATATAGCTTTTTTCATAAGACATATTTACCATAAACGTTTTGAAGAACCTTTGCACTTTATCTTCTCTCAATTACAAATGCAAAAATATATAAGTATTATGAGGTGGGAATCTTTAAAAATTTTGCCTTTGTGCATTAATTTTTTGCCTTTGTGCATCTTCTGTCAGCAACTGCCTAAAATGCCTTGTACCTAGGGAAGTGTTATACTGCTGGGAGAAAAGTGTACAGAAGTTGACAGGCCTTCTGAGCCTAGCCAATGCCAAATTTGTGTTAACTGTACCAGTATGCCAACATAGTTCCTTATTCTCTCTCTCTCCTTAAGATAAGTGGGGAAAACAGGGAACACTGAGCTGAGAAGCGCCACCTCAGCTCTCAAGCATGGCAGCTGCAAGAGGAGGAAAGAGTCTGGGGACATATTTGAGTGGGAGCAGCTGAGGGCATACTTGACAGGGGAGGAAAGAGTTCTAGGGTCTTCCACAGACCTGGCTGCTGCACTCACAGATAGGCAAGGGAGCTAAGATAGAGTGGATTGCAGGGGAACTGGACAGCATGTCTAGGCCAAGGCACCTATCCATGTAGGAGACTTGAGCTAGGCTGGTCGTATCACCCACTGCCTGCTGAGCTACCTGGGGTCAAGACTATCTAGGCTAGGTCACAATCCCACCCAAAAGTGTTGGAAGGGGGTAGGCCATGTCAGGCTTGGCCACAGCACACATCAGAGTTCAGGAGAATCATATCTGGGGTGTAGATTAGGTAAGGGACTTGCAAGCTTGCCTCTGTGGGACTAAGCACCTGCCAGTTGGTGCAGATAGCCAGGTTGATGACAGACCAAAGCAGGTTTGACCACAGAACTCACCAGAAAGGAACCTACCTTACACTCAAGGCAGCTGGGGCTGGGAGGAAACAGTGGAGTCAGGCTGAAGTAACCACCAGCAAATGCAAAGGTAAGCCTGAGGATAGACCATGCCAAGCAGGGCAACTGCCCCACTGGCACATGTGAGATCCAGGGTTGGGACCACCTCCTTGTTTTTTCTTTCCAGTAGCCTGAAATACCCTGTTTCATCCTTTCACTTTCAGTTTTCACATGTAGTTGTTGGTGAGATGTGTCTCCTGTAGGCCACAGATAGACGATTGCTCTTTTTAATCCAGTATGTTAATCTATGCCTTTTGATTGATGAGCTTAAGCCATTTATATTCAGGATTATTGCTGACAGGCAGTGATTTGGTCCTATCATTTTAGCATTTGGTTTCTCATTGCTGGTTTTATTGAGATGTTCTCCACATTTGCCTTTGGATTTGGTAGGTGTTATTCTTTATCTCTGCCTGTAGCACATGTTTAAGCAACATTTACAGAGCTGTCTGGTAGAGGCCAAGTCAGTTTTGTTTGAAAGTATTTTATATCATTTTCAAGTACAATGGAAAACTTTACTGGGTATGTTATTCTGGGTGATTTTTTTTTAGATATTTTCATTTTTATTTTTATTTTTAGGATCTTGAATATGTCACTCCATTCTCTCTGGCCTGTAGAACTTGTGAGAGGTCAGCTGTGAGTCTAATTGGGTCCCTCTATGTGACTTTTCTCATGTGCATATTTAAATATATATATTCCTTTGAAGAGAGCTTAATTATGATGTGTCGTGGTGAGAATTGCTTCTGGTCACATTTATTTAAGTTTCTATGCCCTTCATGTATTTGATTTCCCATTTTTTCTTCATGTCATGGAAGTTTTTATTGAATATATCTTCCAAACTAGTTTTACTTTGCATGCCATAATCTTACACTTGGCTTTTTGATGGTGTCACTTAATTCTTACATGACTTTCTTAGTTTTACTCAGTTCCTTTTATAGCGTTCTGATTATTTCAGCATTTCTGAATGTGTAGACATCGAGTTCTGAGTCTTTCTTCTGTCTTACTCATTCTGTTATTGAGGATCTCCACAAATTTTTAATTTTTCGTATTGTGGTTTTCATTTCTAATAATTCAGTTAAAACATGCACAACTTACTGTTGTTCCCCCCACACACTTCCCAGAGGCTTTGCCACAGAAGTCAAAATAGTGTCCAATGTGCATCAGTGGAGGTCTGGGCCATTAAATCCACCCTGTTCTCACACCCATCCAATAGGGTTCACCTCCTCTGCTCTGTTCATGATCAGATGAACAAATCAGTAGAATGACAATTCTATGGCTGGATTTACCTTCCTGCATTCTTGATGATCTCTCCTTTCCACTTGACCACAGGTGGAGCTCCAATTGCCACTGGGATATTTTTTCACTGCAGCATCGCTCCACTGTCTCTGCTACTTTCCAATGTACACGGGTCTTCTGATGTCCTTCTGTCATCAGCCTGTCCGCTCCTATTTTCCAGGATCATGCCCTTTATGCTTTTCTTCAGCAATTCCTTCTTCATCCATCTTAACCTGTCCTTACCCTATTTCACCATCTTGCTCTCTCCTCTTATTTTCTTAAAAAAAATGGCCTCACATTTAAAGGAACAATTTCTGAGATTATATCCACAATTTGTTAAGTCTAATATCTTATTTATGAGGCAATAAAACCAATTTTCATAAGCCACACTAGAAAATCCATAATTACTTCTTAAAAGAAAAAAAGAGTTCCAGCTTCCATGAGTGATGGAGTTAGATAGTTATAGCCTGCAACTGATCAGTGACAAGTCAGTAAAATTCTTACCTCCTATAGTTTGTTGAATTTTTAAGCATCCTCTAGAACATTTTCGCACTTTCCACTTCGTTTTACCCATCTGAGCTTGGTGTTCTCCACTTCCTGCTCTCAAACTCACCAATGGAAGCAGTGACACAGCAGGTGGTCCCCAAAGTTCCCATAAAAGGCTTGCTCCCAATGTCAGATCTTGCACTGTGACCAGCCTGAGGTGACCCACCACCAGTCTCAGCATCTGCCAGCAGGTGTTACAGCCTAGCTCAGCCCAGCCTGCCCTCAGTCCCAGCTCTCACTGGCAGGTGTAGCAGCCGAGCCCAGCAGGGCCACTCATGTAAACTGTGGATGTAACTGTCCAACCTGGCTCAGGTGTACCTAGTCCTGATTCTCACTTATACCAGTGTGTGCTGTGAACTGGCCCAATCCAGCCCACCGCAGTTCCAATATACACATATGCCAATGGATGTTGCAGCCCAACCTGGCCTAGCCTGCTCCCAGCCCTAGCTCTGGCCATCAACACAGGGAGCTACAGCCTAGCAGGAGAGCTATCCCAAGTCCCGTTCCAGGCCCACTCCCAATCCCAAATCCTGTATATGCTTGCAGGTGCTACATCCCAGCCTGACATAGCCAGCCCCAAGTCCTGGCACATACCAGCAGGTAGTGTGGCAGAGTCTGCATCCATTTTGGCTCTCACTGATGGGTACTACAACCTAGCCCAGCCTGGCTCACCCCAGGCTGCCTCCACACAGCCTCTTATTTTATATATAGTTATATTTTATTTATTTTTATTGGAAAGACAGATATACAGAAAGGAGGAGAGAAAGAGAGGAAGATCTTCCATCTAGTGATTCACTCCCCAAGGAGCCGCAACAGCCAGAGCTGCACTTGATCCGAAGCCAGGAGCCTGGAGCTTCTTCCGGGTCTCCCACACGGGTGTAGCCTCCCAAGTTTTTGGGCTGTCCTTGACTGCTTTCCCAGGTCACAAGCAGGAAGCTGGATGGGAAGCAGGACTGCCTGGATTAGAACTGACACCCATATGGGATCCCAGTGCTTGCAAGACAAGATCTTTAGTCACTAAGCTACTGTGCCGGGCCCACCCACACAGCCTCTTAAGTGATCTGACAGGCGGTGTGGCATACACTGGCCTGTCCCTCGTCCATTCTGGCTCTCATGAGAGCCAGTGGGTGCTGCGGCATAGCCCAGTATTCCCTCTACACACACACCAGACCCAGCTCACATGCATGCCCAAGACTTCAGCAGCCCTGCCCAGCCCAGTGTGCCCACATCCCTGGCTCTAACACTCACCAATGGGAGGTACAGTTCCACTACCAGGTCTGTTCTCAGCTCCAGATTGCAAGTACTGTGGGTGTTTCAACCCAGCCTGGCATTACACTCCTGAAGTCTTAGATCTCACTGCAGGTGTTGTAGACTAGCACAGCTGGAAATGGCCTAAAGCTTGTCCCGGCTGTCATGTGTACCAGCAAGTGCTGAGGCCTAGCCCAACCTGGCCTGTACCCAGACCCAGCCCAGACAAATGCTGATGAGTGCTGCAGACTTGCCTTATCTGGCTCACACTCAGCCCCTTTTGTGCTCCCCAGAGGGAGCTGCGTCCTCGTAGGAGAGTTCCCCAAGTTCCCCTAACAGGTCCACTCTTAGCCCCAGATACACATGTATCAACAGATGCCATCTCCCTGCTTGGCATGGTCTGCCCTCAGTCCCAATCATTGCATGTACCAACAGGGGACTGCAGCCTGCCCACACACAGTCTCCTCCCAGCTCCAGCCCCCGTAAATGTCCAATGTGAGTTGTTCAGCCTGGCTCAGCCCTTCACCATCCCTAGCTCTAGCACAGACAAGTAGGTGCTGCAACTCCACAGAAATGAATCCACAATTCCACTACAGAATCTTCCACTAGATCAAGTTCTGGTGGGTGCTGAAACCCAGCCTGATGTGTCTGTCCCCTGTTCTGATACTCATGAGTGGTATAGCCCAACCAGGCATGCCTCCCCTCCCAGCCCCAGTTTTTGCTTCTGCCAGTGGGTAGCAGGCAATTCTATTTAACCTAGCCCAGTTCTCCCACATGGGCAGTGCCTTGGCCTGACCCATACATGCCCCCTGGTTTCCTCTCTCTAAACCACTCTGTTTCAGCTCTGTTGCCTGCCTATGAATGCAGTGGCCCAGTCAGTAGAAGCCCCAAGAAGTCATTCCTCCCCTATTTAACATGTCTTCAGCTCTCCTACTTCAACATATCCTCCAGCCCCCTTTCCCATGACATCTGCAACTCTCCCATGCCCCCACTCTCATCACCCTCATTTCTGAGGTGGCTTGTCCCAGCCCAGCATTCCTTTCCTCACCTTCCCCACATGTCTTTAAAGTGTGTGTGTGTGTGTGTGTGTGTGTGTGTGTGTGTGCATGTGTGTAGAATAGGCAACTAGGCTGGCACACTGGTATGATTAACAGAAAAACAGAAACTTGACATTCATCAGGTCCAGAATGCCCGATAGCTGTTGGTTGCATTTCTCCAAGCAGTATAACACTTGCCTAGGTATAAGACAATCTAGGCAGTTGCATATAGCTGGGGAAAATAAATAAACAAAAATTACATGAAATGGGGCCAGTGTTGTAGCATGGCAAGTAAAGCTGCCACCCATCATATTCTTGATTCCGGGATTCAGCCTGGCCTACCCCACCATTATGGCCCTCTGTGGAGTGAATCTGCATGCAGATGGAGTATCTCTCTCCTAGTGTATCTGCCTCTCTCCATCTCTCCTTGTAACTCTGACTTTCAAACAAATTAATAAATCTTTTTAAAAGTGAAAAATACAAAATAGTATGATCTACTACATTTTTATATTTTTATGTTTTTAAAATCATCATGGGGGCGGGGCACTTGAGGAGGTGGTCAGGGAAATCCCAGGGCATATGGAACTGTATCATAGAATGACAATAACAATAATAAAAGAAGTATACTTTTTTAAAAAATCGTCATTGGGGTTGGTAAGCCACAGCTTGCAGCACTGGCTTCCTAGATCAGAGTGCTGACTGAAACCTTGCTGTTCCACTTTTGATCCAGCTCCCTGCTGTTGAGCCTAAGAAAGTGGAGGAAAATGGCCCAAGTGCTTGGGCTCCTGTCACCTATCTGGGCAGTATGTCGGTACAGTCATTTGTGGAGTAAACCATCAGGTAGAAAATCTCTTTTTCTGTCACTCTACCCTTAAAATACATACATACATAAGATCTTTTTAAAAATTAATTGGGAAAACATCATTGAACGTTCAGCAGATAGGAACCCAGGACACAACAATACTATGCAGAAGTTGCATTAAACCACATGCCACTCCATAATACTATCTGTCAGTTATGAAAACTATGTTGGATACCCTTACCATCACCCATGTTTTAAGTTTTATTCAGGTCCTTTCACTAACTGAATTAAAAGCAAAGACTTCATTGTATAGTATCATAATGATGGCATTCTTCCTGTTACATTGAAATATTAATAGTGGTTCAGATTTTAAAATGATTGATAAAAGCCACTACTCCTCAGAAAAACAAAAGAATACTGTTTTAATTAAAACCAGCATTGAAGGGGTAGTGCTGTGGTACATCACGTTAAGCCTCCATCTGTGGCCCCCAGCATCTCATATGGTTGCAGTTGCAACATTTCCAGTCCAGCTCCCTGCTGGTGGTCTGGGAAAGCAACAGAGGATGACAAAATTCCTTGTTTGGGACCTGGAAGAAGCTCCTGGCTCCTGACTTTGGCCTGGTGCAACTCTACCTATTACAGCTGTTTGGGGAGTATACCAGCAGATGAAAGACATCTGTCTCTCATTCTCACCATAACTCTCTGTAACTCTGTCTTTCAAATAAAAATACATAAATCTTTAAAAAACAAGGGGGAAGGGAAATCCCAGAGCCTACAGAACTGTATCACAAAATAATTTAAAAAATGATAAATTTGGGAAAAAATAAAATTTTAAAAACCAGAATTACAGTGTCAACTCTATTACACTAGATGGCAGCAAACAATAAGAGGGGTCAGATAAAAGGAAATATTTGAATGTCACCTGAATATTGAGACATCAGCATAAGCAGAAAAGTCATAGTACGCCTGGGGAAAGAGCAATCATACTTCTATCTGGATGATGCTTGAACATACTTCAAAATGCTACATTCACTTATTTCTTCACCCAACAAACATTACACATTATTGAACAAATACTCAGACTGTATTAACAAAGTACTATGGGATTATTTCCTCTCTGTTGATTTTGTAATTCTCAGAGTACAGACTTAATTTATTGCTGTTGCAGAGACAAGAACTATACTTTCATCTTTATCATAACTTTGCTACACAGTGGATCTGTAATTTTATACACAACTACTTGTTTGATAGTCTACAGTCATAACATGCAATCTGATACATCTGTGGCTAACAAATGGGATGTACACACATACGTAAACATACACAAGCAAACATTTCTTTTTTCCCACTTTTTATTACATTTTTGACAATCTTTACATACTTGATTAGGGCAAAAAGGTTCAACGGCTATGGGAAAGTGGGTAAAGTTATCATTTCCATATTGTTTCCTTCATGTATCTGAAGTAAAGCGGGATATTGAGGGAGAAGCCCCTCCCCAGGTCCTGGATGTAGGGCATGCTCCGAGGGTCTTGCTCAAATGGTTTTGATAGTTCATCAGTTCTGAATTGCTACCACTATCACCACTCCAAGCACAATGAGGTCACTGCAGAATCCACTGATTGACACAGTCCATCATAGAGTCTCCGTTTGCCCAGTTTTTCACTGCCAACATATGGCTGAGATGGTTGATTGAGTTGTTCTGTCTTCTGTCTTTTCATGGTCAGGGTTCTGAGTCCAGCAGTTTAATTGGGGATATCCCCAAAGAAACTATGTCTGAGGTATTCCCAGACCAGATTCTTGTATGTTCTAGCAAGTACAGGGCCCTGGTGCAGTCCATTGCCCGAATCAGCTGGTGGTTGCAATCGCTGGGTTGTTTCTGTTTTCAGCCCCGACTTCCACTGGAACCAATGGGTGTTGCAGTCCAGCCTAGTTCTGCCCAGCACATACTCGGCCCTCACATCAACCAGTGGGAGCTGCAGCCTAGTTGGAGCGACCCACAATAACCCCCACCAGGCCCGCCCCCTACCCTGGTCTGCCAGTATGTGTAGCAGACTAGTCCAGGCTGTCCCACATCCCATTCAGCTCTCATACATGTCAATGGGTATTAAAGCTTAGTTTCATCTAACCAGCCTAACTATCCAGCCCTCACGGTTGTTGCTGAGTGCCTCTCTCTCTAGCCACCCCAGCCCGTCATAGATTTTGTGCCCTCCCATGGCAATGGTAACCCGAGAGAGGAGCCCACTATTTCCCTCCCAGGCCTCTCCCACTCTCAGATTATGCACTCTCCAGCTGGTTCTGTTGTTTGACTTGACAGAATTAGCCCCCAGTGCCAGCTTCTACCAGCTGATGCTGCGGCTAAGCCCAAACAACCCTCACCCACTCTAATTTTGTTTGCACCCGCAGGAATAATCAGCCCAGTCTGGCTTTTCCCTGATCTAGCTCACATGAGGCACACAGGTGTTGTAGCCCTGCTTAGTCTGGTCTGCTCCCATCCCAACTCACACTCTCCAGTGGGAGTAGCTGTCCAGCAAGGGCTCCCTACCATTCCCCTGCCAGCTCCACCCCCTCCATTCCTGGTGCTGGTTGGGTGTTGGGGTCACATCCGGTACAGGCAACCTCACCTTGGCATTCCGTATTGTGCACTGGTTTTTGTTGCGACCGAACCTGGCTCGACCTACACTCTGTTCCGGTACTCGGATTTGCCAGTGGATGATGAGAACTGATTCAGTCTGGTCTGCCCCCAACCCATGCCAAATGTGTGCTAGTGGGACAAGCACACATTTCTACACCATACCTTTCAAATAGTTTCTCTTTTGCCAAGCCGTCAATGACCATGATAAGCATATCAGAACTCCCTCAAGTATATTCCCACAGTTTACTGAGAGTGCTACAGGGAGTGATTCTGTGTTGTATAAATATAACAAATATAGACTGCTTCTTTCATTTGACTAGGCGGAACATGATATATTTTATAGACACTATGCAGCACAGTTCTCTCACTGAATAAGCTTTCTGTAAAATTCTAGCAAGGGATTTCAGCATGTTACAGGAAATCAAGCCTCTATTTTTATGTCAGAGGTCTGACTATAATTCATAGATATACGTACTGATATCTCTCAAGTCAATGTGGGTAACAATGGATGAGACCTATGGGAATATTCAGTAAGTTGAAAGTGCCTCCAATAGAGATCCAAGATCCATGATAATATACCATCATAGCAATATTAAGAAGAAATAGAAAGAAACAGATTTTTTAAAAAGCAGAATGAGGAAGGAAGACAATAAGGGAGGAAAGGAAGCAAAGGGAGGAAAAAGTAAGGGGAACACCATCCTAGTTATTATTCTAAATTCCTAACCCCACTCAATCCTTAAAACAAACATGTGATAGCTACTACAAACATTCCCACATTGCAAAAGAACCTCTTGAAACTACCATTACATTAATTTATCTCAACACAGTCTTTTTTTCAAAAAAAAAAAAAAAAAGTTCCTATGAATAGGAGACTTCAAATAAAACAGAACAGACCCCAGCCGTAGGCCACTGCCTAAATTGCCTTGAACCTAGGTAAGGTTACACTGCTGGGAGAAAGAACTAGGACACAATACCTGCCTGTAAGTTTTAGAGCAGGGGGTAGGCCACATCAGGCTGGGCTTCAGCACTCATCACAACTTGAGAGAACTGGATTTGGGGGCAGATTCTGTAAGAGAATTGTGGGCTCACCACTATGGGACTAAAGCACCTGCTGATTTACACGAAGAGCCGGGAGAGGTAACAGGCCAAGTCAGGCTGGGCCATAGAACTCACATCACAGGAACCCACCTGACACTCATGGGAGAGCTGGGGCTGACAGAAGGCCAGATGGGGCCAGGCTTCAGCCCCCACTGGCGCATACAAGGGCCAGGACTGAGGGCAGACCATGCCAGGCAAGGCTGCTGCTCACACTGGTACATGTAGGATCCAAGGCTAGAAGCAGGCATGTTAGGGGAATTTGCCTACTATGCCACAGCTTCTGCTGAGAAGCACAAGAGCCACAGCTGGGGCCAGGCCAGGCCAGGCAAGTCTGCAGGCCAGGCAAGTTTGTAGGCTGGGTCTAGTTGCAGGCAAGGCTGGGCCAGGTCTCAGAACCCTCTGGAAAGCATGAGACTCATGACAAAGTGTTGGCTGCACCTAGCTGCTGGGCTACAACACTCACCAGCAAGAGCTGAGGCTGCAAGATGGGCCATACCAGGCTGGCTCAAAGCACCCACCAGTACACACAAGACCCAGGACTGGGAACAGGCGTGGTAGGGAAACTCTGGGGACGCCACTGCTGAGATGGAAGCTTCTGTTGGTAAATATGAGAGGCAGGGTTATGTGTGGAATAGGCTGGACAAAGCTGCAGCAACCTTTTGCATGTGTCTCAGCTAGATCTGAGGTTGAGCCAGACAGAGCTAGACCAAAGTACCCATCAGTAAGTGCCAGGACTTAAAGCTAGCCATATCAATCTACGTAGCAGCACCCATCGGCACACAATAGATCTGCTGCTGGGGGTGGGCTTGGTAGGGGAACTTGGAGAACTCTCCTGTTGGGCTTTAAATCCTGCTGGTGAGTGTAAGAGCCAGGGCTTGGAGCAGACCACACCAGGCTGTTGCAGCACCTGTTGACACACAGGTGAGCTGTGTCTGGGGGAAGACCAGGCAGGATCAGTTCACAGCACCCACTGGCACGAGTGAAAGCCGGGACAGGGTGTAGGCCAGAATGGGTTGGACCACACCTGCCAGTTCAAATTAGGGCTAGGGATGGGCCTGATTGGGCTAGGCTGCTCTACCAACTGGTGATAACTGGGACTCTGAGTAGTCTAAGACGAGCCTGGCTACAACACTTGCCACTGAATGCCAAGACTTTGGCTGGGGAATCTCAGACTAAGCCATAGCACCAGCTAGCTAGCACCATAATTGGGTGTGAGCTGTGTCAGGCTTGACCACAGTACCACCTGGTAGGTACAAGATCCAGGGTTAGGAATATGCCTAGCAGAGAAACTGTAAGCACTCTGCTGTTAGGCTGTACCTATCACTGGTGAGCACAAGAACCAGGGCTGGTGCTGGATCAGGCTGGCCTAAGCCACAATACCTATGGGTGTGCATGGGAGCTAGATGGAATACAGAGGAAGGCATGCACAAAGAGTAGTGGCAGCACTTGAGCCATCTTCTGCTACTTTTCCAGGCTCGTTAGCCAAGAGCTGAATTGGAAATGGAACAACCGACTCAAGTCGGCACCCTCATGAGATGCTGGCATTTCAGATGGTGGCTTTACCTGCTGTACAACACTGGCTCTAAGACCTACTTCAAGATCTGATGACTGGCCACAAGGGAAAAAAATCACAGGAGGTGTGCTACAACACTGCAGTGCATGTGTTGGGAATGGACTTTCTTAGTTGCTGATGCCCGTGCAGTGAACAGCATGTACAGATGCACATGGAGGACACTGAGTTCTCCTATATTATTACTATAGTATAGTTCTTCATAAACAGTCATATGTCCATCATTGCAGGCATGGAGAATGGCAGAGAGTCAAGTATCCTATTGTCAAGATACAGTTAACTGTTTTATTGGGAGTTCATCTTTGATCTGGAAATAGAGATGCATACTGCATTGTATCCTCACATCTGAATATGATCGTCTCCATTACACAATTACTATACATCCGCTTAAATGAAAAGCCACAGTACAAAATCAACAACAGGAAGAAAAATAGAATTTTACAACTCCATGAGGTTCTCAAGAGGTTTTGGTAGTTCAACAGTCTTGAATTGCTGGCAATCCCACCACTCCAATCGCGATGAAATCTCTCCAGAATCCACTGGCTGCTACGGTCCACCTTAGAGTCTCTGTGCTCACTTATTCACTGCCAGCACTTGGCTGGGGTAGTTGACCAGTTTGTTCTGTCCTCCATCCTCTGCCACGCTATCAGATGTCCTCTGGAGGCTCCAATGTACTACCATATCCTCCATGTGCACCTGGATATATTGTTCACTGCTCCATCTGAGTCACTGAGGAGGCCCAGCTCTGATACATGCACTCAACTGTCAAGCCATGGAACCTGCAATTCTCTCTATGGTTGGGGTTCTGAATCCACCAGTTCAGTTGGTAGGGAATCGCCAAAGAAACCTCATCTGGGGCTATCCCAGATCTAATTCTTGTGTGTGTTTGCCAATACATGGTCTGGCACAGTCTGTCACCCAAATCAGCTTATGCATACACTGGTAGCTGCAATTGCTGGGTCAGCTCTATCTCCAGCCCCATGTTTTATGCAAACCAATAGGTGCTGGAGTCCAGCTGATCCTGCCCACCACATACTCAGCCTTCACATAAACCAGTGGGAGCTGCAGCCTAGTCAGAGCAACCTGCAATAACCCCCACCAGGCCTGCCCCCTACCCTCATTCCCATACTTGCCAGTATGTACAGCTGACTGGTCCCATCTCTCCCACATCCCATTTGGCTCTCATACATGTCAATGGGCACTGAAGTCCAGTTCATCCCAACCATCCTCTATGCAGTCCACACTGGTGCCAGAGGGTGCCACCATCTTTCTAGCCATGCCTACCCCTGACAAAATTTGCCCCCTTGCCAACATCTGTCAGCTGATGCTGCAGCAAAGCCCAATATACCCACACTCATACTGACTGTGCATGTATCAGAAGATACATTCAGCCCAGCCTGGCTTTTCCCTGATCCAGCTCACATGTAGGCTATCAGATGTTGTGGCCCTTCCTGGCCTGATCTGCCCCCATCCCAGCTCTCACGCTCACTGTGGAAGTAGTGGCCCAGTAGGGGGGGCCTCTGAAGACCCTCCTGCTGTGTCCATCCGCACCACCCCCTGGATTTCAAATGTGCTGGTTGGGTGCTACAACCCAGTCTGGCATGACCCACCTCACCTCATCATTTGCCAGTGAGTGCTGTAGCCCTTCCCCAATTCCAGGTCACACTGCTGGGAACT
Source organism: Ochotona princeps (assembly GCF_030435755.1). NCBI lineage: Eukaryota > Metazoa > Chordata > Mammalia > Lagomorpha > Ochotonidae > Ochotona > Ochotona princeps. The sequence goes on along the minus strand of NC_080834.1, from coordinate 107,379,635 downwards.
ATAGCTTAGCCCAGCCCTGCCAGCCTACAATCCTGGCCCTACTATGGACTGGCTGGTATTGCATCCCAACCCAACCCAACCCATACTCCATTATGGTGCTTGGATTTGCCAGCGGGTAATATGGACTGACCCAGCCTGGCCTGCCACCGGCCTGCGCCAAATGTATGCTACTGGGTACCATATTTGGGCTTGTTCTGGGCTGCTCCCCATCTTGGTTGTTGCACTCACCTGCAGGGAATGTGTCCCAACAGAGAAGTTACTCAAACTCCTCTATCAGGATCTCTCCGAATGCCAGATCTCGCCCACACTGGTGGGTCCATAGCCCAGCCCTACTTAGTTCACCTCTTGTTCCACAGGAACAGTGGCCTTTCCTGACTGGCCCTCAACCATTCTGGTTCTTCTTGTTGGGTGCTACAGCTCAGCCACACCTAGTCTACACCCAGACACAGCTCAGCCTTGTCAGTAGCAGCAGAATCCGTTCTGCACCCACCCTGATTCTCACAAGCATTGGTGGATGCTGGAGTCTAGCCCAGCCTGGCACATCCCATCCCGAATCTACACTTGTGCCAAGATACTATGCAGCCATATCCAGACCAGACTGCAGCCCCCACTCTAGCTCTTGGGCTCGCCAATGGGAATCACAACCCAGCCAGGGTGCTCCCTTTGCTCCCAACCAGGCCTTTTCCCATCCACAGATCTCGCGCATGCCAGTGGTTGCTCTGAACTGGCCTGGCATAGCCCCTTATCTGCCTTAGCTATTGTCTTTGGATGCTGCAGCCTGGCCTGACCTAGCCAACCCCCAGTCCCAACTCGCTGACGGGTGCTGTCACCTGGCCCTGCTCAGTCTGCTCCCATCTCTTGCCCCCACACCCCTTGCTCATGTAAACCAGTAGGTGTGACAGCCTAGCCTGGCATGACCTTTGCTCCAGCCTGCTTTCTGCACTTGCCAGTGGATTAAGGTTTGCTCGGCCCTGCCCATTCAGCCCCCTTCCAAAATCAACCCACACTCTTGCCAATGGATGGGGCTACTTTGCCCAGCTTGTTTGATCCCTGGGTCTGAACCACATGCTCACCAGTGGGAGCAATGGCTCCATAGGGGAGCTTCCCAGGTTCCCCTACTCAGCCCACTCCCTAACCCAGATCCCACATGCACCAGCAGTGCTAGGACCTTGCCCGGCACAGCCCGTTCCTCCATCTTGGCCTTTGTATGAGCTGGTGGATGTTTCAGGACGGCCCGCTCCACATCCTGCTTTAGGATACACATGCAGGTGCTGCAGCTTGGACCTGCCCAGACTATTCTCAGTCCCAGTGCCCGTGAGTGTTGGTGGGTTCTCTGTTCATACCTAGTTCAGCCCATCACCATCCCAACTCTTGATCTAGCCAGCAGTACTTGTATTTCTACAGGGTTTGGGCCACTTATCCCCCACAGAATCTACTCCCAGACCTGGTTCTCTCGTGTGCTGGTTAGTGTCATGGCCCTGCCTAATGTGACCTGTCCCCTGTTCCAACACTCAGTCAGGTACTGGGGTCTATCTCTGCTAGACAGGTCCCCAGCCAAAGTTTTCATGTGGACTGGAGTATGGTTGTCAGCAATGTTCCATGCTAACACGCCCATCTTAGGACACCCATGTGATCTTAGGACACCATAGAGATCTTCCAGTCTCTCCCCTCCAAACCACCAGGTCTCAGTCTCTTTGCTTACCTGCAAGAATAGTGGCCCTGTTGTTGAGTGAACCTCAGGATTCATTCCTCACCTACATGGGTGCATTGGCTGCCTGCATTAAGATAGTACCAGTTGGACCCAGCACAGTGGCCTAGCAGCTAAAGTTCTCACCTTGAACGCGCCAGGATCCCATATGGGCACTGGTTCTAATCCCAGCAGCTCCACTTCCCATCCAGCTCCCTGCTTGTGACCTGGGAAAGCAGTCAAGGACGGCCCAAAGATTTGGGACCCTGCACCTGCGTGGGAGACCTGGAAGAGATTCCTGGCTCCTAGCTTCGGATCGGCGCAGCACTGGCCATTGCGGCTCACTTGGGGAGTGAATCAACGGACAGAAGATCTTCCTCTCTGTCTCTCCTCCTCTGTGTATATCTTACTTTGTAATAAAAATAAATAAATCTTTATTAAAAAAAGATGATACCAGTTGCTTTTTTTAGCAATTGGGGCAGGCTATGCCTCCCACTCATCAGGCAAAAGGGGCCGATGAAGCAGGGATTCCACTTCGCATGCCTGGCCCACCTGTACCAACATGATCTTATAAATAGAAAAGCCCCACTCTCTCAAAACAAAACAAGAATAAGCAAACAAAAACACCCTATACAACTGCCAAGGAAAGGCCCAGCAGCATGGCCTAGCGGCTAAAGTCCTCGCCTTGAAAGCCCCGGGATCCCATATGGGCGCCGGTTCTAATCCCGGCAGCTCCACTTCCCATCCAGCTCCCTGCTTGTGGCCTGGGAAAGCAGTTGAGGACAGCCCAATGCATTGGGACACTGCACCCACATGGGAGACCCGGAAGAGGTTCCAGGTCCCCGGCTTCGGATCGGCGCGCGTCAGCCTGTTGCAGCTCACTTGGGGAGTGACTCATCAGACGGAAGATCTTCCTCTCTGTCTCTCCTCCTCTCTGTATATCTGGCTGTAATAAAAAATGAATAAATCTTTAAAAAAAAAAAAAACAACTACCAAGGAAACTTGTAGGGTACCAGGTCAATATACAAAAATCAGTACAATTCTTACATACCAACAGTAAAATACTTAAAACGGGACATCAATAAAACAATCTCATTTGCAACAGCTACCCCCAAAAAATCTCGGAATAAATTTGAAGAAACTTGATGATCTCTGTAATGAAAATCTTGGATTGAGAAAAAATGGAAAAGATATCCTCCCCACAAAAGGAAAAACATCCAATATTCATAAATGGAAAAATCAATATCACTAAAATGTCCATACTATCCAAAGTTATTTACATATTCAATGCAAGCCCTATGAAATTACCAATGGCATTTTTCACCTGAACTAGAAAACACAATATTGAAATTAGAATTTCACGCCAAACATTGCAGAGAATCAAACTAATCCTGAGCAAAAAGAAGAAAACAGGAAGCATTGTAAGATAGACTTTAAAATAGATTGCAAAGGGGCTGGCACTTTGGCATAGTAGGCTAAGCCACCACCTATAGTGCTGGTATTCCACATGGGTACTGGTTTGAGTTCTGGCTGCTCCACTTGTGATTCAGCTCCAAATTTATAGCCTGGAAAATGAGCAGAAGATGTCCCAAGTCCTTGGGCCTCTACTCCCACGTGGGAGACCCAGAGGAATCTCCTGAATTCCAACTTTTGATCTGCTAAGCTCCAGCCATTGTGGCCATTTGGAGAGTAAAACAGCAGACAGTCCCTCCTTCTTTTTTTCGTAAATCTGCCTTACAAGTAAAAATAAAGATTAAATATACTTATACACATGTAGCAAACTGCAGTAATTAGAACAGCATGGAAACAACATAAAAATAAACAGACCAATGGAACAGGAACAGAACAGAGAAACTTGAACTAAATTCACACTTCTTAGCCAGCTTATCCATAAGAAAAGTGCTAAGAACAAAAACCAGAAAAATAATATAGACTATTCAATGCTGGGAAAATTGGATAACCACTCACAGACTAATGAAACTAGACTTCTCCACTTATACACTTCTCTCTCTCTCTCTCTCTCTCTCTCATCATAAACAAAAATCAACTCAAAATAAGAACTAAATGTAAGACCTAAAACCATGAAACTAAACAACCAAGAAAAAAACACTTAAGCGCATTGGAGTGGGCAGGGATAAAACCCCAAAATCATGGCAAAAAAAAGCATAATAGATATCCTTAAATAGGGTATCATCAGACTAAATAATTTCTGTTCAACAAAGGGAAAACTTAACAGAGTGCAAAAACAAACTGCAGAATGGGAGAACTATTTCAAAGTTGTACATCTAACAAGGGGTTAATAGAATATATGAGAAACTAAATAGGAAAGAAACAAACCAATTAAAGTGGGCAGTAGGTTTAAGCAATTTTATTTTTAAAGATTTATATTGTTTATTTTAAAGGCAGAGTTAAATAGAGAGAGGGAGAGACAGAGATCTTCCATCTGCTCAGAGATGGATGGGAAGAGTAGCAGCTGGGACACAAACTGGCTTCCATATGTATTCTGGCATCGCATATGGTAGCTTTCCCACTATTCCACAATACTGTTCCTAAAGAAACACTATTTAAAGGGAGAAAAACAGATGACCGGAGACTCGCAAGATGGCCGACATAGGAGGAAGACTGTGAGAGAGCTCACAGATAGAGAGCGTAAGTGGAGCAGCATAGAACTACAGGGAGAAGAACGTGAAGTTCCCTGGACAGTGTGGAACCAAAAAAATCCACACAACTCGGAAGAGCAACCAGGGAAAAACAAAACAAAGGGCAGGGAAGACTACTTTCCGCTCCTGACCTGCTGAGTCACCTTTGAGTGCAGACGCTGAAAGCTGCCGACCAACCCGCAGACGCTGTGGCCATGAGGACTGGCGGTGATTGGGACCCGCTGGCATCTGCTCACCCTGGTCACCAGGACCCGCCAGGACCTGCGCCCGCTGCGGACACCAGGACCCTGAGTCATCGGGAAGCGCCAGCAGCCGCCCACCCTGGTCGCCAAGCCCCGCCAGGATCTGCACCCGCCACAGCCTCCAGGTTCCATCCGCCTGCACCCGCCAGGACCTGCAACGGACGCAGTAACCAGGAGACGCACCCGCGGCGAGGGTTCCCACCAGAGGAAGAGGCAGACTGCAAGAACCTGAGGTCTGAGTGAGTTGGGTGGGGACAGTGGTGGGTTGGAGGCTTCGGGAGTTGGCCTCCCAGGGGCATGCACAGAGCCTGAACACAATTGGTGCTCGTCTCCCCGCCCCTCCCGCCCCCCCCCCCCCCAAGACTCCAGCGTCTAGAGACACAGGGCGAGTGCCTTGAAACTGCCAAAACTGTGTCTGGGAGAAAGGCAAAAGGCACACTGAATACTCCCCTGTGCCTTTGCGGTCTGGCACTCAGCTGGGCAGTGCTATCCCACAGGAACCCAAGCACGCCTCTGGGCTGGGCAGTCCCGTGCTAGCACTGGGGCAGTCGGTCCCCTGCAAGCGCTGGGGTGGGTGGGCCTGCGCAGGAGGCGCTTCCAGAGAGCACCTGGAACACCCCACGCCCTATAGTCCCGTGCTTGGGAGACGAACCAGGAGAGCACTGAGGACCCACGTGCAGGAGGCGTTCCCAGAGAGCTCCTGGAACCTCCATGCCCTGCAGTCCCTGGCACTGGGGACACACCGAGAAAGCACCTAGAATCCTCTGAGCCCTGTGATCCCGCGCACAGGGGGCACGCATAGAGAGTGCCTTCACTCCCCCACGCCCTGTGGTAGCATAGCTGTAGGGGACGAGCTGAGAGTGCGCTTTGAATCCGCTGGGCCCTGGAAGTGGTGCCCTGAGGTCCAGTGTTCTGGAGACGCACCAAAAGTGCCTTGAAAATTCCCACACCCTGCTACTCCATGCCTGCAGACTCCGATCTCTACAGGATAGTGCTTGGAGACCCCTCAGCACACTGGTGCCTAGGTCTCTCAAAAAAGAAACACTAACACAATGGGAAGAAATACCAGAAAAGGTAATGATCCAGATGAGAGTGTCAACACCCTACCAATAAAGTATCAAAAGCCAATGTCTATTTCGGAGATGTGAGATGAAGACATAGAAGATCTACCAGACAAGGAATTCAAAAAAATAATGTTAAAATATGTCAGAGACAATGAGAAGAATTGGGAGGACTTCAAGGAATTCAAGAACCACATATCCTCAGAAATACAACAAATGAAAAGCAAAATCCTTGACTTAGAGCACAAAATTGAGAGCCTAACCAACAGAACAAATACAGCAGAAGAGAGGATCTCTGAAACAGAAGACACACAAAACGAACATACCCAGTTCATTAAACAGCTGGAGACAAGTCTGAACAAAGCCAATAAGACCATACTAGAAATGAAAGACAACCTCAGAAAATCAAATATTAGGATTATCGGCCTTCCTGAAGAAGCGGAAAAAGAGTCAGGAATGCAAATGGTGCTCGACGAAATTATACAGGAAAACTTTCAAAACACTTGGAACATGAACCCAGCGCAAATCCAGGACGGTCAGAGGACTCCCAGCAGATATGACCCAAAGCGATCTTCACCCAGACATATGGTGCTCAAGTTCCACTCCAACAAAGACAAAGAAAGAATCCTAACACAAGTACGAAGCAGAGAAAAGATCACATACTGGGGAAAACCAATCAGGATCACTGCTGACTTCTCTGAAGAGACTTTACAAGCAAGAAGAGAATGGACAAAGATCTTCCAAATCCTGAATCAGAACAACTGTCAACCAAGAATATTGTACCCAGCAAAGATCTCATTCGTATTTGAGAACGAAATCAAATACTTTCACAGCAAAGAGAAATTAGAAGAATATGCCAGCACAAAACCAGCTCTACAAAATCTCCTTAGAAATGCACTAACTCCAGAAAAAAAGGAGGTGAATCATAAGCAAAGATGGCAAACAGGAAGATCTCCCCACTAAAGTCCACACAAGGAAGGGCAATTACACAGATATCAACACCCACAAAAACAAGTATGGCAGGGCAAAATCACAACCTCTCAATTTTAACTCTTAACACAAATGGCCTGAACTCACCAATCAAAAGGCATAGATTAACAGAACGGATTATCAAACAGCACCCAACTATCTGTTGCCTACAAGAGACACATCTAACCAGAAGAGGTTTGAAGAAGCTGAAAGTGAAAGGTTGGAAACAGATATTTCATGCCAATGGACGAGAAAAAAAGGCGGGGGTAGCTGTCTTAATTTCAGATGATGTGGACTTCAATCTGACACACATCAAAAAGGACAGGGAAGGACATTATATATTGGTGAAGGGACTGATCCATCAGGAAGTAATTACCATTGTGAACATATATGCACCAAATTCAAACGCACCTAGCTACGTGAAGCAATTACTCACGGACTTAAGGGGAGACATAGATATGCACACAATAATAGTGGGTGATCTTAACACCCCACTAACAACAATAGACAGATCAACAAAACAAAAACTCAACAAAGAAACAACAGAGCTCATACAAACAATAGAACAACTGGACTTGGTTGACATTTATAGAATTTTTTACCCTAAGGCCACAGATTATACATTTTTTTCAGCAGTGCATGGCACCTTCTCCAGGATCGACCACATGATAGGACACAAAGCAAACCTAAATAACTTCAAAAAGATAGGAATCATACCATGTACCCTCTCAGACCACCACGGAATGAAGCTGGAAATCAGCAATTCAAAATGCCCCAGGAAATACAGAAACTCTTGGAAGCTGAACAATATGCTATTAAACAAACAATGGATCAGAGAAGAAATTAAAGATGAGATCAAAAAATTTATGGAAACCAATGAAAACTCTGACACAACATTCCAAAATTTGTGGGACACTGCCAAAGCAGTGCTACGGGGTAAACTCATTGCAATTGGAGCTCATGTCAAGGCCCAAGAGAGGCGCCAAATACAGGAACTAAACACACACCTCCAGGAATTGGAAAAACAACAGCAGAAGAGCCCCACACACAATAGGAAACAAGAAATCATCAAAACAAGGGAGGAAATCAACCAGATAGAAATAAAAAAAACCATACACAAAATCAATGAATCAAAAAGCTGGTTCTTTGAGAAGATAAACAAGATAGACACCCCACTGGCCCGACTGACAAAGAAAAAACAAGAGAAGGCAAGAATTACCAGCATCAAAGATGAAAAAGGCAACATAACAACAGACACCGCATCCATTAAGGCCATAATTAGAAATTACTACAAAGCACTGTACTCCAACAAATCAGAAGATCACCAAGAAATGGAAAAGTTCTTAGACTTCTACCACCTGCCAAAACTTAGCCCAGAGGCAACAAACGAACTGAACAAACCCATAACTGAAGTAGAGATTGAATCAGTGATTAAAGACCTCCCAACAAAGAAAAGACCAGGCCCAGACAGCTTCACTACAGAATTCTACAAAACATTCCCAACAGAACTAACCCCAATCCTCTACAAACTCTTCAAATCAATAGAAAAAGAGGCAACCCTTCCAAACTCATTCTATGAAGCCAACATTACCTTAATCCCAAAACCAGACAGAGAACTAACAGAGAAGGAAAACTACAGACCTATCTCTTTGATGAACATTGATGCTAAGATTCTCAACAAAATCCTAGCCAACAGAATTCAAAAACACATCAGACAGATCGTTCATCCAGATCAAGTAGGATTCATCCCTGGAATGCAGGGATGGTTCAACATTCGCAAATCCATAAATGTGATACACCACATCCAAAAACTGAAAAACAAGAATCACATGATAGTATCAATAGATGCAGAAAAAGCTTTCGACAAAATCCAACACCACTTCCTACTAAAAACCCTAACCAAGGTAGGCATAGATGGAAAAATCCACAACATAATTAAAGCCATATATGAAAAACCCAACGCCAGCATCATACTGAACGGAGAAAAGCTGGAACCCTTCCCACTGAGATCTGGAACAAGACAGGGATGTCCACTTTCTCCACTACTATTCAACATAGTCCTAGAGGTACTCGCTGAGGCCATAAGACAAGAAAAAGAAATCAGAGGAATCCAAATGGGAAACGAAGAAGTCAAACTCTCACTATATGCAGATGATATGATTCTTTATGTAGAAGAGCCAAGAGACTCAATACAGAGACTGCTAGAACTTGTACGAGAGTTTGGTAGAGTGGCAGGGTACAAAATTAATGAACAAAAATCAACAGCCATAGTGTATGCGAACAGCCCCAAGATGGAAAAAGACTTAACCAGCAAGATACCATTCAAAATAACAGAGAAAAGTATGAAATATCTGGAAATAAATCTAACCAAAATTGTAGGAGACTTATTTGAAGAAAACTACAAACTACTTAAAAAAGAAATTGAACAAGACCTCAAAAGATGGAGTAACATCCCATGCTCCTGGATAGGTAAAATCAATATCATTAAAATGTCTATACTGCCAAAAGCGATATATACATTCAACGCAATCCCAATCAAATTGCCCAAAACATTCTTCATGGAACTGGAAACAATGATCCAAAGGTTCATCTGGAAGCACAAAAAACCACGGATAGCTAGAACCATCCTGAAGAACAGGAAGTTAGCAGGGGGAATCACAGTTCCGGACCTCTGGACATACTATAGGGCAGTGGTTATCAAAACAGCATGGTACTGGCACAAAGATAGAGAGGAAGATCAATGGAGCAGAATAGAAACACCAGAAGGAAACCCACACAGATACAGCCAAGTAATCTTTGACAAAAAGACAAACGACAATCCAGGCAAATGGGAAGGTCTATTCAATAAATGCTGTTGGGACAACTGGTTAATAGCCTGCAGAAACAAAAAATAGATCCACATCTCTCACCATACACTAAGATCAGATCTAAATGCATAGCAGATCTAAACCTACATCCAGAAACCTTCAAACTTTTGGAAGAAAATGTTGGAAACACACTGCAACACTTAGGGGTAGGCCCTCACTTCCTAAAAAAGACTCCAAATGCAGTAGAAATTGAGACCAAAATAAACAATTGCGACCTCATCAAACTAAGAAGCTTCTGTATAGCTAGAGAAACAATCAACAAAGTAAAAAGGCAACCCACAGAATGGGAGAAGATCTTCGCACACGACATAGGTGATAGAGGGCTGATCTCCAGAATATACAAAGAGCTACAAAACAACCAAAATGTCAAAACAAACAAGCCACTCAAGAAATGGGCACGGGAAATGGGCAAACACTTCACAAAGGAACAAACCCAAATGGCAAATAAGCATATGAAAAAATGCTCAAGTTCCCTGGCAATAAGGGAAATCCAAATTAAAACATCAATGAGGTACCACCTAACGCCAGTAAGACTGGCCCACATGAATAAAAGCACCAACAACACTTGTTGGTGAGGTTGCGGGGAAAAGGGATCCCTACTCCACTGCTGGTTGGGCTGCAGGCTGGTACAGCCTCTATGGAAATCAGTATGGAGAATATTCAAACAACTCAAATTCAACATACTGTATGATCCAGCAATAGCACTCCTAGGAATATATCCAGAACACTTGTTTTATGAGAAACCAACATGCACTCCTATGTTCATAGCAGCACAATCAGTAATTGCAAAAACATGGAAGCAACCAAAATGCCCATCAACAGAGGATTGGATAAGAAAGCTATGGTTCATCTACTCCATGGAATACTACTCAGCTATTAAAAAAAACAAAATGCAGTTCTTTGTGGCCAAATGGGCCAAACTGGAAACCATAATGCTAAGGGAAATGAGCCAATCACAAAAGGTTAAATACCACATGTTTGCCTTAATTTAAGATGATATGATGTTATGTATAACCTGTTATGTTTTGAATGTTATATGTTGTGTATAAACTAAAATTGAAGTATAGGTGAGGTGGTCACAGAAGGTGGCTGGGAACTCGCATTTACTTTTAACATATTGGTTACTCATTACTATGTCAATTAATTCCATAATGATGTAAATTTTTGCTGATGGTATGTTGGAGCTTTCAATTGACTGGGATGATACTCTGCTGGCTCTGTCTTCAGACCAGAGAGGGTATACCTAAGTAGCCGTTGAACTTGACTGGACAATAAGATGCTGGACTCTATGTTTGGTATACGCTTGCAATGGGGGAATCTCAACTGAACTTGAGCTGTGGTTATGCAACAAGGTGGAGGAATCCACCATGGTGGGAGGGTTTGGGGAGGGGTGGGGAGAACCCAAGTACCTATGTAACTGTGTCACATAATACAATGTAATTAATGAAGTAAAATAATAAATAATTTAAAAAAAAACAGATGACCAATACGAACATGAATAAAATGTTCAACATCTCTAATCATCAGAACATGCTGAAACAAAAATGATACCACTTTATTCCTGTTAGACTACCTGTTATTGAAGACAAACGATCAAAGGTGCTGGTGAGGACATGGGGAAAGGGGAGTCCTTGTACACTGTTGCTGGGAAATACAAATTAGTATACTAATTGTGGGATACAATATGAAATTGCTCAAAATTTGAAAAATAGAACTTCCATATCATCCATCAATGCTACCTCCACTACTACTATTATTACTGCAGTTGGGTATATACCCAAGGGAAATGAAATCAGTTTGTTGGGATCTCTGCACCCCCACTTTTATTGCAGCACTACAATAATCAAGAATGGGAACAACCTAAGTGCCCATCAATTGATGGAGAAAGAACATGTGGTACATATTCATAAAAAAGAATGAAATCTTCACATCTGAAAAAACACAAATGGAACTGGAGGTCATCGTGTTAAGTACAAGAAGCCAAGCACAGAAAGACAAGAATTGTGTGATCTCCCTCATAAACATAATCTTAAAAACTGTCCTTTAAAAGTAGAGAGTATAATGGTAGTTATCAGACTTAGGAAAGTTGCACCCCAGCTGTAGGCTACTCTCTAGATTGCCTTGTATAGAGGCAGGTGTTACACTGCCAGGAGAAAAGCAGCCAATAGCTGGCAGGGATTCTGAGCCTGGTTAATGCCAAATATGTGTTAACTATACCAGTGTGCCAGCATGGTTGCCTATTTCATTTTTCCTTTCTTTTCTTTTCTTTTCTTTTCTTTTTTCTTTTCTTTTTTCTTTCCTTTTCCTTTTCTTTTTCTTTCTTTCTTTCTTTCTCTCTTTCTTTCTCTTTTAACATATGCAAGGAAAGCAGGAAATACCACATAGGAAATCCCACTACAGACCTAGGGCTGGAGGGTGGCAGATTTCCCCAGGGAAGGGGATCTGGGGCATATTAGAGTGGGTGGTTGAGGGTATATTTGACAGAGGAGGACTGACTTCTGTGGATTTCCATTGACCAGCCCACTGCACCCCTAGGGAGGCAACAGGGCTGAGGGCATGTCTGGGTTAGGCCAAGGCACACACCCATGTGGGAGACCTAGGCTGGGTCTCTGCTGCCTGATGGTATTTGCAAAAAGGGGCTGGGGGAGACACCTGTTTGGGCTATTCCACAGTACATACCTGTATGTTTTAGAGCAGGGGGTAGGCCACATTAGGCTGGGTTTCAGCACCTACCAGAATTTGAGAGAACTGGATCTGGGGGCAGATGCTGTAGGGGACTTGTGAGCTAACTTCTGTGGGACTAAAGCACCTGCTGGTTTATGCTAGAGCCAGGGATGGTCAAGGACTGAGCCCAGGTGGACTGTGTAACTCACCTGACATGGGAGCTGAGGCTTGGAGAAGGTCGTGGGGCAGGCTGCAGCACCTGCCAGCACATGCAAAGGACACGACTGAGGGCAGACCATGCCAAGCAGGGCCATGGCACCAACCAGCATGTATGAGATCTGGGACTAGGAGTGGGTCCATTAGGGGAATTTGGGGAACTACCCTATCAGGATGCAGCTCCTGCTTGGGAACATAAGAGATGGGTCTAGAGATGGCCAGCATTTGTGTGGGCTGTTCTGGAGACAGGCCAGACTGGGCCAGGCCACAGCACTCGTGGTACATGTGGGCCAGGAAGTGGGCTACTTCCAGCTGGGTTAAGCTGCAACACCCACCAGAGAGCTACGAATTCAGAAGGTCCATGATCTGTGACTGAGAACAAGCCTGGTAGGGGAAATCTGGGGACTTCCTGCTGGGATAAAGCACCTATTGGTGAACATGAGAACTGGAAATGGAGGAAGACCGGGCTGGGCAAGACTGTAATGCCCACTGGCATGCATATGAGCTGAGTCTGGGGGAAATTCAGACTGGGCTATGTTCCAGCACCCACTGGCACCCATGAGAGCCAGAATGGGTGTGGGACAGGCTGGGTTAGGTGGTGACTGAGGCCAGGTCACATGAGAGTGAGGTATTGGGGGTGAGTCAGCTGTGCTAGGCCGCAGTGCCCATCTGTGAGTGCCAGACTGGAAACTGATCTTTCCGGGCTGGGCCTTAGCACCTACTTGCTTGCACATGTGAGATCTATGGCTGAGAGCAGGCCTGGTAGTAGAATTTGGGGAACTCTCCTGCTAGGCTGAAGCTCCTGCTGGTGAGCACAAGAACTGGGACTGGGATCAGCCCAGGTAGGGTTATAGCACCCATTGGCATATGTATAGACTGGGCCTGGGGATAAATTTGGCTGAGACATTCCACAGCACACACTGGCACAAGTGAGAACCAGGAAGAAGTGTAAGCCAGGATAGCTTAGACTGTAACACCCACAGTTATATAAACTCATGTAGAGGGTTGGGGGTTGTGCTAGGCAGCTGCACCTGACAGTGAGAGCTCAGTCTGGGGGCAGGCTGAGCTGAGCACCTGCAGGTGAATGCCAATACTTGGGGGTGGGTCATCTCAGTCTGGGCTATAGTACACACCAGCAAAGTACACGTTCCATGGCTGGGATTGGGCCTGGTAGGGGAATTATGTGCACTCTCCTGCTGGGGTCAGCTTTCACTAGTGAATGTGACAGCCAGGGCTGGGAACAGGCCAGGCTGGGCAATGCAGCACCCATTGCATACATACAGTCCAGGCCTGGGAGAGTGTCTAAGCTAAGCCACAGCATCCATGGACGTGCACAATAGCCAGATGAGATGAGGGGCAGATTTGCTAAGTGGCAGCACATACTGGCATATGCAATAATAAAGCTGGGGCAGGACTGGTGGGGGTTATTGAAGGTCACCCCAACTAAGCTGAGGCACCCACTGGTATGCAAGAAGAACAGGGCCTGTGGTAGGCTGGGCTGGGCTAGGCCAGGCTACACCTATACCTCACCCTGCAGTGGCTGGCACACACAAAAGTCAGACCTGGCCTTACCTCAGGTAAGGTTTATTGGGGGGTTCCCTGGCTAGATCACTGAACTCAAATCAGAGCCACAGGGGAAATCACAATATATGTAGTCCAACCTTGGAGTGTATGTGTTGGGACTGGGTCTTCGTGGTTGCTAATGCCCATACAGTGGACAGCATTTCCAGATGTACATAGAGAATAGCTCATCTGGCCAACAGATGAGCTGGCCAATAGATGGCCAGTCTGGGCCTAGCCCAGTCTTGCTTTCCCCCAGACCCAGCTCATCTGGCCAATAGATGGCCAGCTCATCTAGGCCAACAGAGAATGCAGAGTGCCCCGTCAGAGGATGGAAGGTAGGACAGGTTGAACCATTCTCTCAGCCAAGCTTGCACATGTTCCTGGGTCTGAGGATGCACTAAGGTAACCTGCAACCAACAGACCTTGGAAAGATTTTCCAATGAAGCTGACAATATCTCAGAACTATCTAAACCACTCAAGTAATACCCTTAGAATATTCTTCCTCATATCGGGGTATCTAAAGCATCACCAAATGACTGCCCCCCATCCTCAGGCATTGATGTCATTTGACAGCAAAAGGTCTCCCCCTCCCCTAACCGCACCTCTGCAGATATAGGGAAAAAAATGTAGCATTTGTTCCACCCACCTTCCTCCATGTCTAAATCCTCCCTACCCTAATCAGAGGCCCACATGGGCATGCATCCCTCTCAACTATGTAAACAAAATTAAAAATAAAATTAATTTTTTTCTCTAAAACAGAGTGGCAGGGAGGGTTAGATATGAAAAGCTTATTTAATGAGTGTTAAGTAATAGATAAGAGTATGAAGTTCTGGTGTTCTGCTTCAAATTGCCAAGACTAGCTAATAATAATGCCCTCCTGAACTGTAGGCAACTGCCTAAGTTGTTAACATTGAGGCAAGTGTTCACCCTGCTGGGAGAAAAGCAGCTAACAGCTAGAGGGCATTCTGAGCCTAGTTAATACCAAATTTGTGTTAACCACACCAGTGTGCCAGCATAGTTGCTTATTCTATTTTATTTTCTTTTTTTTTTCCAAGATATTTGGGGGCAGATGCCAGTACCTCAGCAGATGAGGTATGGGAACACACACCTGAGTGTACAAGGGCACTGGGTAGACAGGCAGGGCCCCAGGCTGGCATGAAACACCACAAAGGACCGGGCTTGGGGATCTGTATGTTCATTGTCACGGGGGCTGTGGATTGCTCAAGTAAGCAGCTCTGGAAATGTGTGGGAGGGAGGACTACTGAGGGAGAACATGACAGCGGAGCAGTGATTTCTGGGGGACTTCTACCAACCTGGCTACTGCACTTGCTGGCAAACAAGGGAGCTGAGACTGGGTGGTTTAGAGAAGGGAAACCTGGAGGACCTTTGGGGCCAAACCAATACACCCACCGACATGGGAGACCTGAGCTGGGACTGTTGGTATCAACCAGTATCTAATGATACACATGAAAGTCATGAATGGGGCCTGCCTGGCAGGGCTTGACCACAGTACCCCCAAGTGAATGTCAGAGCAGGGTGTGGACCACATTAGGTTTGGCCATGACACTAATCACACAAGAGACATTAAGTACACAAGAGAACTGAGCCTAGGCTCAACCCTTTGGGGCTGTCGTATCAGCTGGTTTGCTTGAGGGCTGGAGGTGGTGATGGGCTGAGTTAGGCATGACCATGGAATTCACCAACACTCATGAGTACTGGCATTGGGAATAGGTCAGGATGGTCCAGGCTATAATATCCACAGATGCACACAAGAGTTGGGTGTGGGGCAGGCCAGGTCACAATCTCCAACAACACACACAAAGGCCGAGCCTGGGGACTGAATATGCCATGTAAGGACCTAACACCCATTGGCACACATGAAATCTGCGTCTGGGAGTGGACCTAGTTGGGGAACTTGGGAAACTCCCCTGGTGGGCTGTTGCTCCAATTGGTGAATACATGAATCAGGGCTGGGTGATGGTCAGGCTAGGCAGGGCTACTTCACTTGTCAGAAGGTGTCTGGGTTGGCTCTGGGGAATGTCCCAGGCAGGGCCGGGGAAAACAATAGCATACTGGCTTGTGTAGGAGCCAGGAAGTGGTGTGGGATATACCAGGCTAGGCTAGACTATCACACCTACTGGTTTACATGAAAGCTAGAGATGGGGGCAGGCTAGGCAGGGCTAGGCTGTAGCACCCACCAGTCAGCTGGAACTGGGGGTAGGCCAGGCCAGGTCAGGCTGCAGCATCAATGGCAAAGGCCAAACTAGGTAATGAGTTACACATGCAAGATACGTAGCTAGGAGTAGGCCTGGTTGGGGAGCTAAGGGGATGCCCCATCTGGGCTGCAGTTCCCAATGGTGAGCCAGAATGGGAGCCGTGAACTGGGCTGGATATGACTACAGCATCCCTCAACATGGGTGTAGACTAGGTCTGGAGTATGCCACACTGGGCTAGGCTCCAGCACCCGCTGGTGCTCACAAGAGCCAGAGAGGGTAGGGTATGTTGGGTTAGGTCTTGGCACCCACTGAACCATGTGAGAGCTGGGTCTGTGTGTGTGCCAGGCATGGTTGGGCTATAGCACCCAACAGTAAGAGCTGGAATGTGTGTGGGCTGATCAGGCAGGGCTGCTCTACCTGCCAGAATAGGAAGTGGGTTAACTTAGCCTGGACCAAACCCACACAGGTGTGCATGAGATCTCTCTGGGGAGATGACCTGGTAGAAGAGCTTGAGGAACTCCTCTGCCAGGACACATTCTGGTAGATGAGTGCAAGAACTAAGGCTGGGAACAGCCTAGACCTAGGCTACAGTGCCCACTGGCATATGTGTGCATCAGTCTGGGGGCAGGCCACGCTGGGTCTGTTCATAGAACCCATTGGCAGATGTGAGAACCAGCACAGGGTGCAGGACAGGCCTGTTTGGCCTGCAACACCAGCCAGTTCACATTAGGGCTGGGACTGGGGACAGTCCAGACTGTGCTCAGCTCAAGCAACTGCCTTAAGGAGTTGGAACTGGGGGCAGACAGGGACAGGTCAGGCTACAGTACCCACTAACGAATGCTGAGGTGAGGTAAGCCATGCCAGTGTGGGCCACAGCACTCACCAGCAGACATAAGACCCAGGATGAGGGACAAGTATAGTGGGGAGTTGCAGGGGCTTCCCTGCTGGGCCACTGCTCCTGCTGGTAAGCATGAGAGCTAGAATTGGGGGCAGACCAAGCTGGGAATAACACCCATCAGCCTGCATGTGAGCTGGTTTGTGGGGAGAGCCAGAATGGGCTAAACAACTGATTCCACTGGCCCATGCATGAGCCAGAATTAAGTGCAGGCTGCTAAGCTTTGCCACAGCATTGACTAGCAGGTGTTGTACCTAGGGCCAAATCCTGTCAGGGTAGACTGCAGATTCACTTGGAAAGTGCAAGATCCAGGGCTGGGAGTTTGCCTAGTAGGGAAACTACTGATATGCTGCAGTTCCCTCTGGTGAACATGCAAACCAGGGCTGGGGACAGGCCTGGCTGGATAAGCAGTGGCACCCACTCGCATGAGTGTGGCCTGCATAGTTGTGTTGAGCTAGACTGTAGCACCTGTTAATGTGTACGAGAGCCAAATAGGATGCAGGACAGACTGGACCAGTCTGCTGCACATATCAGCATGACAAGAACCAGGGCTGGGGATGGGACTGTGGTGGTTACTGGGGGTCATTCCTCAGGGTTGCAGTTCCTGCTGCTGTGCATGAGGGCTGAATATGTGGTGAGCAGGGTTGGTTGCGCTGCAGCATCCGTTGGTTTGCATATGAGATGGGACTGGAGACAGAACTGAGCAAGTGACTACAACTACCAGCAAGTGTGTGTGTAGGTTGATGTGGTTGATGGACTAACCAGACCCTGTATTGGCTGGCACACACAGGAGTCAGGTCTGGGGGTCTCTGCAGGGCAGATTTGCCTGCAGACTCCCCCGAATGAATCATGAATCACTGAACTCAGAGCTCCAACCATGGGGAAAAATCACAGGATATGATCAGATCATGGAGCGCATGTGTCAGAACTCAGTCTCCACAGTTGCTGAGGCCTGTGCAGTAGATGGCATGCCAGATGAACATGGGTGATATAGCAGTTCACTGGGGCCTGCAGAGGACATCTAGTACTATAGCAGAGGATGGAGGGCAGAACAAATTGGACAGCTCTCCCAGCCAGGCTTTGACAGCAAGTATCTGGACAAATCAATTCTCTAAGATGGACTATGTCAGCCAACAGACTTTGGTAGGATTTCCTCATCCGTGAAGCAATTGAAAAGCATTTCAAAAATGTTGGGATGCTGGGTGCAGCGTCTCTCCTATTTCCTTCCCTGCCCCTAGATGCAGGGAAAAGAAAAGAAAAATCAGAAATAATGGTCTCATTCAATTTCCCCTATTCTTTGACCCTTCCCACTGTGGCTGGAGGTCAATATGGGCATGTATCCTTTTCAGATATGTAAACATCGTAAAAAATAAAATTTTAAATGATTAACTAATTAAAATGATAATAAATGGTTGAAAATATTTTACCCTGATTAAATATAAGAAACATATATATCTTCATTTAATGAAACGATATCCCAAAAATATGTGTAATATTTACCAGTTATAATTTTTACATTTATAATATTAATAATTACAAAAGAATTTCCTAATGGGACATACATATTCCAAAATATGGTGAGATAATGATGTTATATGTGAAATTTATTCACAAATGGCTCCCAAAAACTGTGCACCAGAATGGCATTTTATTTCACTGTAGCAATAAAGGAAACTAAAAGCCAGTGGAGTTATGTCTCTAGCATTCACAGAGATTATTTCCTCACAGATTTTAGATCCAGCTAGATGATCAGTTTCCTGTTTCTGTATACCAAATGACTATCATTTCATTCACAGACTTGTTATTGCACAGTCTCTGTGGATTAGAAGTCTGGGCCCAGTAGCTGGGTTAATTGCTCAGAGTATTACAAGGTAGCAATTGAAGGGGCAGCTACATCTGTGGTCTCATCTGGAGCTCCGATTCCTCTTCTAGGCTCATTTGCTGTTTTCACACAAGTTAGTTCCTTAAAGTTGCATAACAGGTTCTTGTCTTTTTAGCTGGCCTTCAGCCACAGATTGCTCTCAACAGTCATGGCTTCACTCAGATCCTTGCCTATGGGCCCCTCCTCTCAGAACATGGCAGCTTGCTTCATCTTCAAGGCAAACAAGAAAGCAGTTCTTTGATGTTTTGCCTTTTGTTAAAGGCATTGCCTGGTAAGTAAGGTTCACCCAGGATAATCTATCGTTTGATTACCAGTTTACTGTATGTGCTTGTATTAGCCACATACAAGGGAGGAGTGTAATATAGATCTGTGTTTCAGGAGGAGGAATCTCAGGAACAATCTCAATTATCTGCATACCACATCCAGCCATTCCACCATTTCAAGGGTGAGATGTCTGGGCTCTCAGCAGTGGTATCACATTAGAATTTCCTGGGGGAACTATTAAATGCTAGTATCATGAGTTCTGATTTTGTCAGTCTGAACCAGAGCCTGGGCACATGTTTTGTTTCTGTTTTTCAGTCTCTTGAATATAATTCCAAAATGCAACTAGGATGAAGATCCTTTAAACATTCAGGATCTCAGAGAATTCGCTTCCCATTTATTCTTTCTTGGGAACATACTGAAAGAGCATTCCTCCAAAATGAGGAAGTATTCGATAAAGAGAAAAGCGTGAGATCCAGCAAACATGTACTCTAAAACAAAAAACAGCTTAGGAAGTCTCGGCTGACAGGCACCCCTGGCTGGGATGAGGCTCCAGGAAGAGACTTTGAGAAAAAACAGTGGAATTTCGATTATCTGATGTATCTGAGCACTGGGGGGAAAAATCAGTTTTAGAAATATATCAGAATTTAACCAATATCTGGAAAAAAAATAGATCCACAGAAAAATCATGTGATAAATGATACAATTATTTAAGCAAAATTTAAGACTTTTCCAGATAGAAGAGTATGCATTGCCTAGCTCTGTAGTAAATAATATTAATGTAGTCATAATGTAATTATGGATACTTGGCTGAAAATTATTCTTTTTGTTTGTTTGAAGATTTATTTATTTGTATTGGAAAGTCATATTTACAGAGGGAAAGAGAGACAGAAAGAAAGATCCTCCATCAGCTGGTTCACTTCCCAAGTGGCTTCAATGGCAGGAGCTGAACCAATTTGAAGCCAAGAGCCAGGAGCTTATCCTGGGTCTCCCATGCCGGTGCAGAGTCCCAAGGCTTTGGGCTATCCTCCACTGCTTGCGCAGGCCACAGGCAGGGAGCTGGATGGGAAGTGCAGCAGTTGGGACACAAACCAATACCAATGTGGGATTGTGGCACATACAAGATAAATACTTTAGCCACCGTGTTGGGCCCGAAAATTATATTATTCTACTAAGGATATAGGATGTAGGGAAACCAAAATACATATGTATCTATTAAAAAGAGCTAAATCAAGAAATTGCAAAATAATACAATTATACTAATACTTGAAATAACAGAACAGTTTGACACTGACTTCAAAAACAAGAATAACGGCCAGCATGATGGCTCAGCTGCTAAATCCTTGCCTTGCAGGCACCAGGATCCCATATAAGTGTGGGTGTATGTCATGACTATTCCACTTCCCATCAGACTCCCTACTTGTAGCCTGAGAAAGCAGTAGAGAATTGCTCAAAGCCTTGGGACCTTGAGCCCTTCTGGGAGACCTGGAAGAGGCTCCTGGCTATTGGCTTCAGATCGGTTCAGTTCCAGACATTGTAGCCACAACAGAAGTAAGCCATATAGCCATTTTAAGGTGTATAGCAGCCGGTTCTGTGTATAAACTAAAATTGAAATGTCACAGGATGTGGTTAAGAACTTGCATTTTTTTAAACACTGGTTACTCAATACCATGTCAATTAATTCCATAATGTTGTAAATTGTCGTTGATGTTATGCTGTGGCTTTAAATTGATCGGGATGATATTCTGCCAGCTCCGCCTTCAGACCAGAAATGGTCTCCCCAAGAAACTGTTGAACTGATCTGGACAATAAGAAGCTGGACTTTATGCTTGGTGTATGCTTGCAATGAAAGAATCTTGACTGAATTTGAACTGTAATACTGCAACAAGGTGGAGGAATCCACCATGGGGGGAGGGCACGGGGAGGGGTTGGGGGATTCCCACAGCCTATGAAGCTGTGTCACATAATGTAATGTAATTAATAAAAAATATATATATTAAAAAAACAAGAAACAAAAAAAGGAGTAAACCAGTATAAGAAAGATCTTTCTGCCTCCTTCTCTCTGTAAATCTGCCTTTCCAACAAAAATAAATCTTTTCTTTTAAAAAAACTAAAAGAAACAAAATATAAATTACTACTTTCCACATAATTTGTTTAATGATATTCTACTTTATGTATACATGTTCTTGTGCTAAAATTTTTAAAACAAAGCAATAGATAAGGAAATTTACCAGTAACATTAAAACAAAATAACATTTTCACTCAACATATTGACAAAAGTTTAAAAATTTGGTATTATCAGAAGAATAGAGAAGAAGTTAAAGAAGCTAACAAGAAGTTGGTAGTTAATTTTACCCATATGTATATGTTTAGTACTTTAACTGCCCAGATTTTGAGAATTAGAAATAGTTTATTATTCCCAATTTTTATAATCTTGTATGCTACATTTACTGCTGTATCCATGTATCCATGTTGCAATTTCTTGATCTAGTTCATCTACTTTAATGGCTTAGGACTTTTCTCTCAACCCTTAACCCTGCGTTGACTTTACTTGGTCCTGTATTTCTTGTAAAGTTTACTCAAATCTCAGTGTTGACTTTCTTGATCATCCCTTCAAAAATCACAAGCGTCATTCAGCACTTTTTATCCTGTTCCAGATTTTTCTCCACCAGATTAATTACCCTCCAACACACTATGTACTTTTCTTTATTATCTCTCTCCCACAAGAATGTAAGCTATGTGAAAGCAGGGAATTTTGTCTGTTCTGTCAATTGCTATTTTATTTTGTTAACTGCTGTACAGTTTTTAGAAGAGTATTTGACATTCCTTTTAACAAATATTTGTTGAATAAATAAATGAATGAACTTTAGTGACAGGACCATCAATAATTAAACTATTTACAGTTTTTCCTTATTATAACACTGTCATGCTAGCATAGAGTAATAGAACAGAACACAGTCCAGAAACAGGTTCAAGTTTATGCAAGAATTTATTATATAAGAAATACAGTATTTCAAGATACTGAAGAAAGCCAATGCTGTTTAATAAATAGTATTTAACTGATGACCTCAAATGAACTTCACCTCATAGTGATTGTGCCTTTGTATAGTTTTCTCCCCTAGAACCTAGGCTGGGCCAAAGAACTGCTTTAACAAATAGAATATGACCAACATAAATCGGTATTTCATACTGAGTCTTAACAGGCTTGACAGCTTCCACTTTTGTACTCTAAAAAGTCCCAAACTACCAGGAAGAAAATCAGTTACCTTGCTAACAAAACAACAGCAAGAGGCCAAGAGAAAAGGAAGAGCCTATGAGATCGCATAAAGAGGAACCCAGAAACTCATACATGGCTGACAACTGGGACCCTAGACCCTAACTGAGCTGTTCTGGAAAGTTTGCAACCAGCTATGTCAAGTCATCTCGCTGAGGCTCCAGACATGTGAGTGAAGCAATTATCTCAAATATCACAACCAGAACTGGAACAGGGAAGAGTCATCTCCACTGTGCCCTGTGCTAACTTCTAACTTACTGAATTAATGGAAAAGAATAACCGGGAAATTGTCCTAGGATACAAACTTCTGTTTGTTATGTGATTGTAGCTAACAAAACAATTAGTATTTTCAAATCAGCATTAAAAAAAGCTAAAATCCTAACTCATAGTATACATAACATGGAATTCCAGAGGGACTCAAACTATATCTTAAAATTAAAATGGCAAAAGATTTGAAAACACATGCAAAAGTATTTTATCATTTTCAAGTGGGGGAAATCATCATTATCAAACTTGAAAACAATATGCATAACATTTACAATAAAAGTTTACTAACCCTAAAATACTCAATTATTTTCACACAAACAAGAAAAGGGGAAGGCAATCTGACTGGATAACAACCACGATAAAGCAACTCTGGAAGATCAAGCAACTCCATGTCTAACAACTCGGGTTACTATAAGCAAAGCCTATAAAACTGGGTGGTTCTATTCACACACCTGTGCCTGAGAGTTCTTGATGCTCAGCAGCCCCAGATGAGGATGCCTGTGGACTGGATTCTCGCTGAGAATCCCCTTTCTGACCTATACACACAGCGCCCTCCTGTTGTGTTCAATCCCCGACAAGAAGAGAAAGGTCTAGGCACCTCTTTCTCTTTCCTTTTTTCTTTGAAAGACAGAAAGGCGAGGGTATGTTTATAGAGAGAAAAAAATATTTATTTTATTTGAAGAACAGAGAGCCACACAGAAATCAGAGATAAATCTCATTCCCCAAATGCCTGTAATGGCTAGGGCTGGGCTAGGCTGCAGCCGGGAGCCAGGAACTCAATCTAGATTTTGCACGTAGGTGGCAGAAACTCAAAATTGCTGGGTCAAAATTGCTGCATTCTAGGATCTCCATGAAAATGTGAAACAGAGGAAAGAAAACAATGAAGTTGACACTTTTAGATACTCAGGTATTTCTGAATTCTGGTATGCTAAAAACATCATTTATTTACTATTAATAAATGCAATTGTTACATTTTATTAACATATATAATAAGTATTCATTATTAATTAAGATAAATTCTGGAGTTCTGACTTGAGTCCTGGCTCCTCCACTTCCAATATAGCTTCCTGATAAATACCTGCTGGGACGGGGCAAACAGCACATGTGTGTGGTCCCCTGCCACACATGCGGGAAGCCTGGATGGAGTTTCAGGTTCCTAGTTTGAGCCTAACTCAGCCCAGGCTGTCAACAGCAGCATCTGAGGACTGAAGCAGAAGGGAGATTTCTGTCCCTCTCTGTTACTCTGTCTTTCTAATAAAATGTTGTTACAAAACTGTTTTGACAGTGAAGTATTCCTTCGTTTCGAACTTCATAATGCTGTACTTCTAAAACACAACTAATTTGACTAAATGGTACAAAGGAACAAATATTTTTGTTGTTTCTGGTAGAAATATTTTAATGGAGCAGGTAAAGCCTTTGTTTTTGGTTTTTGTTTTTTACCCTTCAGTTCTACAATGGCATTGCAACTATCTTTGACAACTTTAAACATAACTGTATTTTAGTTTAAGAAAATTGTTCTCTACTGTGATCAAGGTACAAAATCTGTTTTCTTAGTAAAGTATTTTTTTTAAAAATGCAGTAAAACTGGTTATTCGTCCCTTAAGAGCCACTTCCACTCATTTAACGTCATAAAAATATCTACAAGATATAAAATTTCAGTAGACAAGAGGCACTTATAAAACAGAAACTAGGAATTCCTAAGATGAACAGTTCACAAGGCTTCCCAAACTCACGTGAATTTTACATGTGAATGTTGACTCCAGACATTAAAAGATTGTTTTCAAATTGCTCATTTCTGTGCTCCAAATTGAATATTATTCAGTTCAGTCATACTTAAAAAGATGGCAGTTGAAAAATGCAGATTTTTTTCAGTGCTATGTTAGAACTTGTCATTATAGCACAGGATTACAAGTAACTTCTAGTGCCACAATTCCATCTCTAACATAGACTTGTTCCTTTTTCAACAAGTCAGTACATTTCAACATGTTGTCCACTAAATTTTGGTATTTGCATATAAAATTGATACAATATCTTGTTCATTCAACAAATATGTACTGAGTTCCTACTACAAATCTAATACCTAAGTACTAAGGAAAAAATCATTGCTCTCATGAAACTTCCATTACAGTGGCATAATACACACACACACACACACAAAACCATAATAATAAGTATTTATAGTTTTATTTCAGAAATCTATCTCCAAAATGGTACTATAAGCCAACTATAACCTAAATCTCCCTTTGAAATTCTGGATAAAATAAAGCAGCAGCCTTCTGAAGGCTTTGAAAAATAAGAGAAAAATTAGTGAATCATGGCAGGTGATCAAAATTGGAAAGACCTACAACAGGATTAGTTTCCTAAGGTTTTGTTTGGCCTTTAATCACATGACTTACCCCCTCCCCCTGCCAGCAAAGCCCTCATCACACAATGGTGCAGCACAAGGTTGATAGCATGGGTGGTTAAAGCTCTACACCCACCTTTCTGGCCAGGGAAACCAGGAAAACAGGGTTCTGACCCACAGAAGTATGAGGGCATTTCCAGGGAGGAGTAAGAGCTGGAAACAAGATCCACTGGTTGTGTACATGAAGCTACTAAATCCCGGGCTCACCCTTGAGCTATGTATATTGGATAGATCAAAAGAAACACAGCAAAGATTCTGAAACCTGAATTCAAACTAAAATTACAGCGCCAGTCTCAGGCTTGCTCTTGAATAGCACTTGCACAGGGTAATATCAAAGCAGCATGGCAAGGCCGCTGGAACCTGAACTGAGATCAGAACAATGTCCCTCAATGATACTGTGCCCAATCATGCTGATTATCTACTGAAACAGCCAACAAAAATTAACATTACCCAGAAGATAATAGAACCCAGAATCAAACCAAAATAGCACTCAATTTTTCCAGTATACAACTCAAAATTAATTGACATATAAATAGGAAAATCTGCCCAATTCTAAAGAGAAAATGCAATCAGCAGATGCCAATCCTGAGATGACCTGACTGTTGGAAGTATCAGACACAGACTTTAAAATGGCTACTGTGTTCTGCAGCTACAGACTAACAAATGCAGTAAATGAATAGAAAGAAACAGATTCTCAGCAGAGAAACAGAAACTATGTTTTAAAGAATCAATTAGAAAACTAACAATCACAAACCATCCCTTGGTGGCCTTAAGACCAGAATGCAGGGGCCAGTGTCACAGCAAAATGTGTTAAACCACTGCTTGCAACACTGGCATCCCATTCTGGAGTGCTTATGTGACCCCAGCTGTTCCTCTTCCAGTCTGGTGCTCTCCAGCAGTGGAAGACAGTTCAAGTGGTTAGACCCCTGCACAACCCCCCTGGGAGATCAGCATGAAGCTCCAGGCTCCTGAGGCCACTTGGGGAATGAACGAGCAGTGAGAAGAGCTTTCTCTGTAACTCTGCCTTTCAAATAGATAAACACCTTTTAAAATAATACAAAGGACTATATCCAAAAAGGCAATATGTAAATTAAAATGAAGTACTTAGAATATGTTCAAATAATTCAAAAGAGGACAGGAAGGTAGGATCATAAAAAAAAACACAGAGATGTCAAATGGAACACAACAGTAAGACTAACCCAAAATATACCAATAACTACAATAACTACATTAAATGTAAATTAAATTCTCTAAACGACATACAGTTAAAATAAAAACAATAACATAAAATAAATTGCTGGAGTCCAGCTCCGGCCCGGGGTTCAGAACTCGCGAAGTGTGCGTGGAGTCGGCGCAAAGAGAGAAAGAAAGAGACGGACCACCAGAATTCCTTGAAGATAGTGGCCACAGCAATAAAGCCGTCTGCTTTATTTATACAGAATCAGTTAAACTCTGGCTCAGACTTTTTACATCATGATTAAATGGGTGTTACTAAAGATAATTCTGCCTGCCATTTGTCTCACCTAAGGCAAGCTCCGGAGGCAGGACCCAAAGATCAAAGAAAGAGGGTAAAAATAGATTTCCTCTACCTCTAGAGAGTTAGCACCCTTGATTAGCATAAGATCAATGGGAGAGGAAAAGCCCTGAACACAGGTTCCCACCACCTGGGGACAGAACACCCTTGATTAGCATATAGTCAATAGGAGGAAAATCCTAATAGGTTTCTGCTATGCCTCTGATTAGCATAGGATCAAAAGGTGGAGTTAACCCCCCCAATCAGTATATTGCCAATGAAGGCAGCTGTGACAGCAATAGGTAAAAACCATTTTGCTAAAAGTGAATATCAGTAACATCAACTTTCAATCTCACATAGATACTACATGTTAACCCCGCAGGGGCAGACAATGCCTAGGTAGATTACTGAAAACTCAGTGGGGAAGTCCGGTGTCTGGCAATGAAAGCGGGCTGCATTCAGGTGATCAAAGCAACATCCCGCCGGAGCCCTGCTCAGCGGGGGGGGAGGGGGTGTTCCTTCGCGGCCCTCCCTTCAAGGAAAGCAATGCTCCTCACACCTTCCTGTCTTCCACATCCATCACATGGACCCCGGCAATAAATAATAAGAAAGACTATATATAAATTATATATATAAAATAAAACAGCAACTAAGATTGATAGATTGGGCTTTTCAAAATTCTACTTTTAAAATTATTTATTCATTTATTTTGAAAGTCAGTGTTAATAGAGAATCTTCCACCTGTTGGTTCATTCCCCAATGGCCAGGCTGAAGTCAAGACTCACCAACTTCTTCTATTTCTCCCAATTGGGTGGCAGGGCCTCAGGGACTTGGGCTCTGGGCTCTACTCTGCTGCTTCTGCAGGGACCTGGATCAGAAACAGAGCAGTGAGAGTTGAAATAGCATTCATATGCGATGATATTATTGCAAACAACAGCTTTTTACTGGCTGTGCCACACAGTGCTGGTCCCTGGAATCACTTTGTTTTGCTTGTTTTTAACTTTTTATGATCCACTATGTGTTGTCTACAAGTAACCCAGATTAGCTATACCAACAAAGTTAAACAAACAAAACCTGGCAAACACATATTATCCAAAGATCACCGGAAAAGAAAGCTGGAAAGGCTATATTTATATCCAAGATTTCAAAACAAGGATTTTACCAGGAATGAAGAAAGATGGTGCATAGCATAAAAGTATCAATTCATTTAACACACAAATCTAAAATGTGTATGCACTGGACAGTAAACTTCAAAATAGTGAAACAAAAACACACAAAAATGCAAGAATGGACAAATAAACAGCTACACTTGAAGACACTGATGCCTCTGTTACCAATTGACAGGTATAATAGAGAAAGTCAGTAATGATATGGAAAATCTAAATTATCAACCCACTTGATATAATTGAGTTCTCTGTAGCATTTCACCCAATGGCAACTCGTAAAATGTTCCTGTATAGGTAGGTGCACATATGACATTCACCAAGATACTGCAGGGCAAAACAAACCTTAAGTTCAAAGAAATAAAAATCTAAAAGCATATTCGCTGAAGTGAAGCAGTTCGCTTCTCTTTCTCCTGGTGTGTTACAGCATTTCACTTGGCAATTCTACATTCAGAGGATATTGCTATCAAGCTGATCTTCCTGTAGAAGTGACTACAAAGCTTAGTAATAACTTAAGTGTTATTACAGACCCCTAATGCACATTTGGGTCTGTTATCTTAAAAAACAGAGATTTGTTTTTTTCTTGAAAGAGCTAGAGAGAGGGGGAAGATTTTCCATCTCCTGGGTCACTCCCCAAATGGCTGCCAGAGCCAAAGCTGGATGGTTCCAAAGCCAGAAGGCAGGAGCTACTTCTGGGTCTCCCAAAGCTGGATGGTTCCAAAGCCAGAAGGCAGGAGCTACTTCTGGGTCTCCCAATGCGTGTTCTGGTGCTTAAGGACTTTAACCAACCTCTGCTGTTTTTCCAGGCCGTAAGTAGGGAGCTGGATCAGAAGTGGAGCAGCCAGCATTGGAACTGGCACTCATATAGGATGCTTGAGCTGCAAGTGGAAGAT
Source organism: Ochotona princeps (assembly GCF_030435755.1). Lineage (NCBI taxonomy): Eukaryota > Metazoa > Chordata > Mammalia > Lagomorpha > Ochotonidae > Ochotona > Ochotona princeps. The sequence continues at coordinate 107,350,938 of NC_080834.1, read as the reverse complement.
TAGCTTGCTAAGCCACCACACCGGTCCAGGTTATCTTTCTTTTCAATGTAAATAAGTCCCCAAGGCAACTAACTGTCCCCATAATTCCAGCATATTGAAATGGAACAATAGCTTCAACTTAGAAGTTTTACCTCTTCACTTTACAACCCTTGGGCTACAAAAATTCTGAAGCAGTCCAATTTTTTTTACTTGATTTTGTCTCAAAATTATTATCATTTTTCTTTAAAACATTCTTTCATTGATCACTGTGCTACGAGGTTTGTCACAAATGGTTAACATACTTTCAGCACTGAAGACTACTGAAAAAACTTTGAAAGCACTCAAAGACACACAAAGATCAGAAACCACCAGATCAGCTAAAAGAATCAATTGTGAATGAAATAGTAATGGGAGACCTGGAGGAAGTTCCTGGCTCCTGGCTTGGGACTGGTGCAGCACTTACCATTGTGCTCACTTGGGGAGTGAATCAGTGGCCAGAAGATCTTCCTCTCTGTCTCTCCTCTTCTCTATCTGACTTTGCAATGAAAATAAATAAATCTTTAAAAAGAGCAAATTATGACAAAAAAACCGTGTAACTGTTGCCTATTTTAAAATTTAGAAGGGAAAATGCCCCTAGTATAATTTTTCCCCACCAAGAACTATTTATTAATACCTTAGTTTAACTAGAAACTAAATACACTTTTTTGTTCTTTTCATTATTCGTTGCTGTAGATTAACATGATGTTTTGAAACTGCTAAAAATCAAGAAAGGGAACATAGACCTTGGACTGTGAGGAGAAAACGAGAACTGACAGCGAGGAGAAAACTGGAAATGCAGTTAACTGAATCCATGACCGTGTCGAGGCACGGATTTAGGATTGAGCTATAAACGTGGCGCCAGGTGTTTTTTGTTTGTTTGTTTGTTTGCTCTGGGAGTTAATTTTGCTGTAGTCTCTAGTGCGGTTCACCTCCACGCCCTCTATTCCTTAAAAAGTCAATGGGAAACCCACGAGGGACCACTTTCCTTCACACTTTCATTCACTGTTCCCACGCGTTTACAATAAAAATGATAAGCCACAAAGGGAAGAAACAGGCAGAGTGTCTCAAACGCTGGACGCTCCAGGCTGAGGGCACGCAGCAGTCAGAACTGAACCCTGCAGACCCAATCAAATCCCAGAAACAAAGCAGGAAGAGCCGTTTCCCCGAAAGGACTGGAAGGCTTGCAGAGGGCTGTGGCAATACATTCCACCCTAGGGATGGGCTGCCACTGCAAACTGGCCCCGGGCAGAAGGACACGCAGCAAGGCTGGTGCCAAAGACCTTCTTTCCAGGATCTGCTTGGGAGCCACTGGCAGCCGCCGTTCGCTACCGCGCCCCCTCTTTCCGCTGCCCAACAATTCTCGCTTCCTCTGTGAGCATAAAAGTGAATGAACTCACTGGCTCCCAGTATTTCTTCCTACACCTTTCCCCTAATTTGTTCACCGCTCGTAGAAACAAATATACGACGCGTACGCTGTCCCAGGATGACACAACACCCACATTACTGCGGAAGCCGGAGAATTAAAGTCACACGCCTCAAAACCATCCCTGACAGCACCCCCTAGTCCGGGCGGAACAGCAAATGCGCAGGCGCACTGGCCCGCTGTTACCCGGTGTGCCCACTTCCCCCGCCTCCTCTCTTCCGTTTCACTTCCACTCCTCCGCGCGTCTGCTTCCGGGGCACAACGTAGACTCGGCCCCTCCTCAGCTCTTACCCTCCTCTGCCCGAGGAGGGGGGAGTCGAGGGGGTGGGGAAGAGTTCGTTGTTTGTTTACACGATGTGAGCGGAAAAAGACCAATAAAGTTTATTCTGGAAACAAAAGAAAAAAAAAAAAAAACAGGGGCGACAGAGAAAGGAGACGGGGCGGGGGCGTGCGGCGGGGGCTCGCGAGGAGAGGCGGCGAGCAGGCGAAAGCGGCAGTTCCGGTGCCGCCGCTCCGGTCTGCGGCGCTGCTCCCGCGGCCGCGGCGGCTGGGGCTGGGGCCGCCGGCGAGGCAGGGCTTGGGCCCGGCCGGGCAGCTCCGGAGCGGCGGGGCCGAGGGGCCGGGAGGCGGCGGCCGCGCTGCCCGCTCGCCTCTCCCCCGCCCGCGGGGCCGGGACCCGATGCGGTTGGAGCCGCGGAGCCTGGAGGAGCCCCGAGCGTGAGTAGAGCGGGCGGGTGGGCGCGGTGCTGGGCGGGTGGGCGCCGTGGGACTCCGGGGCGCGCCCGGCGTGAGGGGCGGCCGTCTCCCCGCCGCCTGGGCTCCGGCCTCTCCCAGCCCTGCCGCAGAGGCTGGGGCTTCCCGCTCCCTCTCCTTTCTGCCTGGGGCCGCCGCCTCGCTCCCCTTTCCTCCCTCTCTCCGCCCGTCGTGTTGTTTTGTTTTTAAGGATGGGGCGACCCGAGGCTTGAGGAAGTGCAGCCAGGGCCGCCGCCCCGGCCGCGCTGGCGGGGTCTCCCGCGTCCCGCACGCCCACCCGGCCCACACCGCGTTGTGGGGGGATCCGGGCGCGGAGCCGCTAGCCCTTCCTGAGGTGCTGTCACACCCTAAGACTCCTGGAGTCCGACCCCGCCAGCCCGGGCGGCCCTGCCTTTGCCTCTCAGCGGGTTTAAATTGCCTGGCAGGGGTACTGGAGGAAAACCCATTCTCCCCACCCTACAACTCCCCTCCCACCCTTCCTTTTCAAGCTTGTTTTTTCCTTTTAAACGAGACAATCGAATGTTTGGCGATTTCATTCATAGACTAGAGACATTATCTCCTGTGACTTGTGTCTTTACTAAGTCTATTATGCGATGACTGAGTCGGGAAAGGTTGGGTAGCGCCCCGAATCGAGCAGTGTAAACAGCCGCCCTTCAGCCTGTGTGTTTGGACCGCGATTGGAAGGGGGTTATTTTAGGATGCTAAAGGAATTCTGGTGCTGGTGGCCGACCCCGTTTCCAGGCTTGGGAGTCGAAAGCTCTTTTCTTAGATGTCAATAATTGGGGAGTTGTTTGCAGAGTTACGTAAAGGGTAAGGGGAACCCGACCGAGAGCTTTGTAGAAAACTGCACGGTCTCTCGTGATGGGAGTTGGGATTACATCTGGGTGAAGCTTCCTCATTCCAGCACTGCCTTTGTGCACAGGCAGGATATGGGTTTGCGGGGCGCTGTTTTGGGTGATAGTTGATGAGGCAGGGAGTTGCGGGGGGCGGGGAGCTCTAGAAAACATGGGCAGGTCAACTCAAGTCTGGTGAATTCTGTGGCTGTTCCGGGGGCAATGCGGGCGCTGTTGATTGGGCATTCGCTTCCACGGAACAAAATTTGTTTCATGTTGCAAGACTGGAAAAATGGTTAAGATACTGTGTAGCTAGTTTGGTTCTCAACGCAACTTGAGTCTAAATGTGTTAACCCGTCTGTGTATTCAAGTTTTAGTGATTTTTAAAATCCAAGCATAGAATTTAATTAACAGTACAGAGCTCAATTTAAACATCACACAATTTGGAGAATTTTAATGATCGGACCAACCGTTCTGCAATGTCATCAACTAAAATTATCTGAAGGGAGCCGCGTGTTTTGTTTTTTAAATTTTTGTATCGCATGTTCCGGCACAAAATTAAATGGAATGCCATTCATAATTTCTTTCGAAGATTACTTGTGAGTTTTCCCACTTTAAAAAAAAATCAGAAAATAGGTGATTGAAACAAATGATAGCAAGTTATAATAGGAATCGTGTTACGGAAAAAACAAGAAAGTCAAGTATTATTACGTTAATATATTATGACTGGGCATGAGAATGAAGTTTGAACGACATTTTCTCAGGTTCAATTAAAAATATATTCATGAATTGGAAGCAGCATTAAAAACAAATACTGTATGTAAACTGAGAGGTCACCCCCGTGACGGTGTATCTGCTCCTGAAGCTGGATGGGAGGCTGTGTAAGGGGCTGAGAGAGAAGCAGCATTGCCTGGCTCTGCATTGAGCGGGTCCTCCTGGAGACAGAGCTTCCTTCCTGTCAGGATAAGATCTTCATCCCAAACGAGCATTCCTTTAACAACAACAAAACTTAAAAGAAAAACAACAAAAACTTAAAGCAGATTGCTTGAACACCCATCCAAAAAGAGTATTGCGTTTAAAAATACTCGAAATAAATCTTAGTAACTTTTTCCCTAAAACATTTTACTTTGTACACAAAGTAGCTTTTTCCTTACAAGTGTCCTTTGCTGAGTAAGGATTTTTAAACAGTTGCAATTAACATTTAAAAGGTATTTGTTCTGTTGATCTGTTTATTTGCAGAGAGTTAACTTAATCCCGTTTGATCTCTTCAGCAGCTAGAGTAGCGTTAAAAGGATCAATTTTCTAAATTACTGTTTTATTTCTAAACTAGAGGTGATTCTTTAAATGGAATCTGTTTAAACATCATAGAAGATTTTTAAAACCTCCAGTAAAATTATCTTTTAAAAGATAATTTAGAAACATAAGTTTTAGAGTATCACTTAAGGACACTTATCAAGCAGATTTTTTTGACTTTTTTATTAATTATTATGCATTATGTGACAGTTTCATAGGCTCTGGGAATCCCCCACCCCTCCCCACGCCCCTCCCCCCTGGTGGATTCCTCCACCTTGGTGCAGTATTACAGTTCAAGTTCAATCAAGATTCTTTCCTTATCAAGTAGATTTTTAAAGTATATTTAGCTGTATGACAATCCTGACATACAGACCAATATTGTTACCCATAGGGGGTGATATTCTGAGTCCAGAGAGGTGGCAAGGACAGATTCTTTCACAAAACCAATGTGTTTCTTGACTCTTCACTATATCTGCTACCTCTACTTTTTTTTTTTTTTTTTTGTAGTAAAATTAATGAAACTGAGAATCGGAGAGGACTGGTTAGTTAAGGTTACCTTTCTCCGTATTTGCAGTAGTGAGTGTGCATATTTAATTCCCAGTTGGAAAACCTAATGATTAAGGCTTCCATGTCCCCTGCTGATGTTGCCTGGATTCCGAATCCCGCTTCAGTTCTTGACTCCAGGTTCCTGTTCATGCAGACTGGGAGGCAGTGGCTCAACTCATGATTTTCTGCCACTTATGTGGGAGACCCGTATTCAGCTCCTGGCTGCTGGCTTCCGCCAGGTCCTGTCCACCCGTTCATATGGGCATTTATGGGGAGTGAACCAACTAACAGGAGTACTCTGCTTCTGAAAGGCAAGATTTTCAAGTCCTTTAAAAGACCCTTATGAGTTGGCTCTTTTCTCTCTAGACTCAGTTCTCTTTTCTGTGCCTGAAACTCCCTTAGGGTTTGCTTGCTTTTATATACAAATGTTGTTCAGACTTAGTGAAATATTTGTGCACTGCTCTTTTCTTCACTAGCTGACTCCTACTCATCTTTCACATCACCTCCTTTGGTCTAGGTTAGAAGTCCCTGCTTCCTGTTCCCCCAGCATCTGTACTCCCACTGTGCTAGTATTGACTTTATTGAATTGTAATTTTTTACTTGTTCATCTATCTGGCACCAGTATTAAATTCCAGGAGGATAGAGATTCCTTTTTACCTCACATGTATTTTGTTATTGTCGTGTGCGATATAGTGCAATATGAGCATTTGAGTAAAAAGTATATTGGAGGAAGACTTTTTTACACCATGTAATAATAATTCATAAGCTCCAGATAAGTTTTTATTCTTGCCAAATACATTTGATATTTTGCTCACTACAAATGTATATCCCTGAAATTGCCATGCATGTGAATTTCATTTGGAGACACAACTGAGTTATTACAGATTGTACCAAGAGTAAAATTCCATTTCAAAACACAGGGAAAAATGAGAGTTGTTTTATACAAAGCACTCTCCTGGAAATCAGAAGACTTATGTATGTTTCACCGTGAACATAGTAGCTCTGGGGAAATCACAATCTGGTCTTTATCTGTAATATGGAGGGATCATAGTAGATGCTTTGAGTGGTACTTGGTGATCTCACCTTAAAATTCTGAGTATTAACAACGTGGACTTTTAAATATGATGTCTTGGTTCAAGATTTGGTTCCTAGAACTTAGTTGTAGGATTACTTTGGACGGATTTCTTGATCTGTAAAATTACTCAGAGTTACTGACTTAAGTGAGAAAATGTAAATCCAAGAGTTAGTTACTTGGATCAGTACTTAATAAATGTTAATTTCCTTTGCTCAGCTAAAGTGTTAGATTCCATGAGTACCTTTTTCTGACATGACAGAAGGACACGGTCTGTGTAATAAATCTTATTTTCCCCTGCCTGTTGCTAGTTCTGCAGGTGTAATGAGGGGCCAAAAGTCATTGTTGGTTTCATTTTCTTAGACCTGTCCAGGTGTTGGTCAACCTGCTTGGAAAATTATATCCGGAAGTTTGAAATTGATAAGATAGCAAGGGCCAAACCACTAATACATGTATTATGCGTGCTATTGGGGAGGGAAGAGTCTGAACGGATGACCTTACACCACCTCTAAAGATTAACCGAAATAAAACTTGTTTATTTCAGAAGAAGGAAACAAAACTGAGGATGATTTACAAAAGCAGGCCCCAAAACAATAAAATCCATGTTTACCAAACCTTAAAATGTGGGGACAATTATTTAATAACTTCTGTGGGAGAAATATAGGAAGAATTGGTTTTTTGGTTAGGATCAGTTCTAGAAGGTAGGCACCAAGACTATTTCCAGTGTCAAATTAACCATTATGGATGCCTCTTAGACTAAATTTATTGATTTTTTTATTTGAGAGCCTTGTTTATTAATTTACTATAGTTAATTTAGCTTTATTTATTTGGTTTAATTGAAAGTAATTTTACATAAAACATAGTACTATGCTGACGTTTCTTGTTCCTGATTTTTTTCTATAAATCGAATTTACTTGTTTGAGTATCCAAGTAAGTTTATGCAAAAGGTGAATTTTTTAAAATGACCTTTTAGAAAAAACATTGTAAAAAACAAAGGGAAGAACTATGAATAGAAACAGTCTGAAGTGTTGGGCTGTAAAGAGCAATGTGAGGCAGTACCCTGAAGTCTGAGGTTGATTTTGAAGACTGCAGATTTCTGTTATTCAAGAAGTTACTCAGCTGGGTTGACATTATCAGCACAAGTTAAGCTTTTATGGGCACCATATGGACACTGGTTTGGGTCCTGGCAGCTCTACTACCCATACGGCTTCCTGCTGGTGTGCCTGGGATTGCTGAAGAGGATGGCCAGGGTGCATGGGCTCCTGTACCCACGCTGGAGACCTGGCAGAAGCTCCTGGCTTCAACCTGGCTCAGCCCTTGCTGTGTATGATCATTTGGGGAATAAATCAGCAGACAAAAGATGCTGTCTCCATCCCTCTCCCTTTGTAATTCTGCCTTTCAAATAAATAAATCTTTTGGGAAAATAAGTGATTAAACTTTGGGTATACTGATAATATATTACAAGTATATTCCTTATTTACCTTTGTTTTTTTATTATATGAATCAGTTGATCCTGGTTATAAAAGAAGTTACAAATATTCCTTCTTCCCAGCCCACTTACATAGTTTAGGAAATTTAAAGTTAAATGCACCAGTAAAACTTTATTGCTTTCTAAATGAGATAATTACTTAATAATGTAGTAATTAATAATTAATGTGACAATTTTAAATGGTTAAAAATCTCAGAAAACTATTTAGGGGAAAAGTATACATGTTGATTATATATAAATTTATATCTAGAAACTATTTTATATTTGACCTGATAGTCAAGTACTCATTTCATCATTGTCATTTTGGCATGTACTATAAGCTGTACTCATTTATAAGTGGTTAAGTTTTAATAACATGTACATCTTAATTGCAGTTTCACAAGGTCTTTGTTTCAATACCAGGATTGCTATTTGAAATAAGTGAGAGATTTTAAAAAACTTTTTAAGTTATTTTGCAGACTAGGCTTATCAGGTGTACTTCAGATTTTTAAATATTTGTGTTGTGGAAACCAAAGAAGTCCGTGCTGTGATGTGAAGAAAGCTATTCACGCACAGATCTGCCTGCTCTGATCCTCTTTTCCTTCTTGTGTAGGAGTTAATGTGTCTGATGGAGAGCTACAAAAGTGTGAGGCACTGTTATGAAGAGGATTTTGGGCAGACGTTTTTGAACAGCTGAGGACCATATTGTGTTCATTCCTGTGTCCTTTCAGCACCTAGCATAGTGCTCAAATGTAGGTCACCAAAAAGCACTAATTTAAAATATGTATTTGTAACTCAACATATTACTTTTATTTTTGAAAATTAATAGCTACATACTAAGAACTCTTAAAAACTAGGTGTGTTGCCATGTCCGAGTTTCAGTTGGTCATTTACTGAGTTTAGAGTTGAAATATATAAGAAGCTTACTTTACATTGTTAACTAATTACATGTTTCTGTTCATTTGGAGACATTTTTCTTGATAAGTAAAGGAAAGGTTGTGTGTTTTATGGTGAAAAGCACAATGGATTAGGAATTAGAAAAGCGTAGGTTCTACTTTCAAGTATTAATGAACTGATAGACCTTACATCTTGATCTTTCAGTTTGTTTCTCTACCTGCGGAATTTTTAAGGTCTTTAGAATTTCCAGACTGTTTGAGATCCATTGCCTTTTGTGTCTGTTTCTGGTTTCAGGAAAGAGCAAATAAGCCACTCTCTAGAGGAACTAGAAGAACAATAGTTTATCTTGGTTGTGTTTTCAAATGCTATAATTTTTGTCTCCTTATTTATAAACATGTGCATATTTGAAAACCTATTTGTCTGTGGCAGAGAAAAAGTACCATTGGGAAAGAGATACAAGCTCTGGTGACTGGCAGTGGGAGCAGTTAACTGACTGACAGGCAGTGACATAGGTCATCCAGTACATAGCAGTGACCAGTTACAGAGGCCAGCAGATCTGTCACAGCACCCTGAATAGCCACTGGCCATCACCCTTCACTTGTTAAAAAGACTTCTAGGAAAGTATTGGTAACCCATCTCACTAGATGGTTTTTGGAAAATGTGTTCTAATCTTAGAATCATAATTCTAGAGGTGGAGTGAGCCTTCTTTATTCTTCTGTGTCTGTCTCAAGTTGTACAGACATGTATGGAAAGATGATTTAAAAAATTACTGTCTTTGGTCAGAAAGCAGTGATGTTTATCCTATTGATTTGTTTGTATTAAAGTTCAAATTATTCATCCTCACCTTTTGAATATTTTTCAAATCAGTAAACTGCTCAGCTATTATTATTTAGTATTATTCTGAGCATGTACACAAATTCAACAAATTAATCAGGTTTCTGAGTCTTATTTTTCTTTGAGAGATCTTGCTTTTCCAAGTGTGTTTCATGATTAACTTGTTACATGTCTGGACCTGAAACTACTATTGTATTTCAGAATAGCTAACTGTCTGCCTTAGCCTAATTGTATGATTTTGTTTTGTGTTTTTGTGTGTGGGTTTTTTTTTTGTAAAACTAATTTTTTGTTCGCATGTATTAAAGTTTATTTACTTGAAAGGTAGATTGACAAGGCAAGAGCATGAGTGGGAGGGGTAGAGAAATAGATCCTCCATTTGCTGGTTCACTCCCCCAGCAGCTACATTATCTGGGTCTAGGCCAGGTTGACGCCAAGAGCCAGGAACTTCATTTTGGTCTCCCACGTGTGTGGCAGTGGCCCAGAAACTTCCATTTTGGTCAGTGCCTATCAATCCTCCCAGGTGCATTTGCAGGGACCTCTGTTAGAATCAGAGCACCAGTGCTCCAGTACTGTGACAGTAGATGCAGTGTTACATGAAGTGCCTTAATTTCTCAAATTCTAAAACCTTGAGATTTTAAGTCATTTACTATTATTATGAAAATAGATCTGTGGGGCACATCAGTTATAAAGCAACATTAGTGAGGAAAACATTAGGCCAAACAATCTGGCAGTAGAATAGTATATTGGGACCAATGCAGTGGCATTGTAGGCTAATCTTCTGTCTGCAGCCCTGGCATCCCATGTGGGTGCCAGTTAGAGTCCCGGCTATTTCACTTATGATCTTGCTCCCTGCTTATTGCCTAGAAAAGCGGTGGAAGGTGACTCAGGTCTTTGGGCTCCTGCACCTATGTGGGAGACCAAGAAGAAGTACCTGATTACCAGCTTCAGACTGGCTCAGTTCCAGCCACTGAGGTTATTTGGGGAGTGAGCCAGCAGATAGAAGACACTCTCTTGCTCGCTCGGTCTCTCTCACTCACTCTTTGACATAAAGTAGATACTAAAAAACAAAAACTAAAGGAACAGAATATTTGAAGTAAGACAATCCTGAAACATCCCCCCAAATGGTTAATATTTTCCAGTTTTCCTTTCTCTGCCTCACCTAAATATTTGGATAAGACAGTGCATACTGGAACCAGACTGTCAAGATTACTAGTTTTGTAACTCTAGGCAAGTTACTTAACTTGCTAGCTTAAATATTTGTTAACACATTTCCTGGCGTGTCAGAGGAATAACTACCTACTTCATAATTTAATGAAGATTAAGTGTATGATACATGATAGCATTTTAGTCAGTGCTAACACATAGTAAGTACAATATAAATAGCTGAGCTCCTGGAGAGGAGAAATCGTTTTATACTCATTTATTTTGAGGTTTTAACATTGGATTGTATTTTTCTGTCCTGAGTTTACTGATGGATCCAGTTTCTGAATAATGAACAGTATAGATTGCCTGTTAAAGCAGCTTTCGGTACTGCTTTTCTTACTGCTTGTTTTTTGTTCTATTAAAATTTTTAAGTGCAGGCTGTTTGCCCCAGCAGCAAAGGTGCTTCTCCGGATGCCCAGGATGCCCGCACATTATTGGAGTACCTGGGTTCAAGTACTGGTTCTGCTTTCAGTTCCAGGTTGCTGTTAGTTACAGTCTGAGGGGCAGCAGGTGATGGCTCAAATGATGGCCTTACCACCATTCATGTGAGAGACCTTCATGGAGTTTCAGCCTGGCCCCACCCTGGCTGTTTTGAACATTTGCGCCGTGAGACCAGTGGATGGAAGATCCCTGTGTCTCTACCTTTGATATACAGGGAATACTTTTTTTTTAAAAAAAAAAAAGCTTTGAAGGTCTCATTCTAGCTGTGGGAATCTGAATTGGATTTCATACCCAATCCTTTGAGAAATTAGTGTATGGAGATTTAGCCTGATTGGGGTGCAGCAATGAATGGGCAGATGATATTAAGTAAATGGATGCAGCCTGAGCTTCCTGTGGATTGAGTTTTTCATGTCCATTTTAGGAATCTGAGCATCTTGGGAGGTATCATACTAGGGCTCTGTCATTGAAGCAGTTCTGTTTGTACTCCTGAGTATTTCCTTTCCCTAATATTCTTCATGCCCCGAAGGTAATACTTGTGTCATAGTCCCCATGTTACATGTTTTTATATAATTTCATGTCTTGTTTTTGTAGCTGCTTCCATTTCTGCCCATCCTCCATGTAGTGTAATCTTTGTTAAATATAGTGCTGAACTCCTTTGTTTATTATTCTGCTGCCTAGAATACACTGAGTAGGCTTATAAAGCCTTAGAAGTCGAATAGAACCCTTTGCTTTGATTATTTCCGTAAGTTCAGTCTCTTAAGTCTTTATCTTTAAAGAAGTTGACTTGCTACTAGTAAAAGTTTCTCTGGCATCATTTGCCTGATTTCGGTACTGTTATTTATACTTTATATAAATGAGATTTAGCTCATATTTAAGTTTGTGGAAAATATGTTTTCATTATCATGTTTGAGCAATTTGGGCTAGATTCCTTTTAATGATCATACAAGGTAACTTATTCTCAACATGAGGATCCCATAACCTATATTTCTCATAAATTGTGATAAAAATAGCAACCCCCATACTTTTAAATACTGTATTGTTATTTGTAGGAGTTACTTCAGAAAATTTTTCAACTTCTCACATAATTAGTTCATAACTGTCCAGAATGTTTTGTTGTCATTGGTTTCTTTTAAAAAAAATCATTTGAAAAGGGTTTGGCATAATGGTTTAGTGGCTAAAATCATCACTTTGCACATGCCAGGATCCCATCTGCTCCACTTCCCATCCAGCTCTCTGCTTGTGGCCTGGGAAAGCAGTAGAGGACAGCCCAAAGCTTTGGGACCCTGCACCCACGTGGGAGACTGAGAAGAGGTTCCTGGCTCTTAGCTTCAGATTGGCTGAACTCCAGCTGTTGCAGCTCCCTGGGAGTGAACCAGGCGATGGAAGATCTTTCTCTCTGTCTCTCGTCCTCTCTATAGATCTGCCTTACCAATAAAAATAATTAGATCTTTTAAAAAAAACCTGTTGAATTTTAAAAAAAAAACTAAATTATTTGAAAGGCAGTTAGAGATCTTCCATCCACTGGTTCAACTGGTTCACTACCCAGATGGCCAGAGAGGCCAGGGGTGGGCCAAGCAGGAACCAGGAGCCAGGTGCTCAACCTAGATCTCCTATGTAAGTTTCAGGGCCCAAACACTTGGGCCATTTTCTGCCTTCCCAGGCACATTTTTTTCAAAAGATTTATTTTTATTTGGAAAGCAGAGTCATAGAGAAGAAAGTAAAGTAAGCATACGTGTGAGCAAGATAGAGCTGTGTTCTATCACTGGTTCACGCCCCCAAAGCGACCACAGCGGCTGGGGCCAGGCCAGACTGAGGCCATGAGTTTTACCTGACAATGTCCCGTGTGGATATGTGGGCCCAAGTACTCACAGCATCCTCTGCTACTTTCCAGATGGGCTAGCAAGTTGCTCGCTTGAAAGTGGAGCAGCTGGGACTCAAACCAAGTGCGTTTTTAAAAAATATTTGTTTGTGATTTGGACAACGGAAAGAGAGAGAGAAACAAGATCTTCCAATCTGCTTATTCACTCCGCAAATGATGCCAGCTGGAGTTGAACTAAGCAGTAGTGAGGAGCCAGGACTTCATCTGGTCTCCTACACGGGTGGGAGATATTGAAAAACTTGCAGCGATGTTTGCTGCTTTCCCAGGTGCGTTAACAGGGAGAAGTCAGAACTCACATGGGATGCCAGCATTTCAGGATGTGGCCTAATTCATTTACTGTGCCACAGCACCGGCCTCCCCCATGCCACCCCAGGTACATTAGCAGGGAGCTAGATTTGAAGTGAAGCAACAGATGGGATCCTAATCCAGGGTTCCAATATAGGATCAATATAGGATTCTTGTCTTTTTTTTTTTATTGTGACATCACAAATAGCAGCGTAACTTCTTGTGGCACAACGCCAGCCTCTGTCAGTTGCTGTTTTATATATATTCTACATAATACATAAATGTGTGTATGTGTAAACACACTTATATGTTGATTTGAAAGACTGACTTACAGAGAGCAGGGGAGACACCGAGAAAGAGGAAGAGATCTTGCATTTGCTAGTTCCCTACCTAAATGGTCACAAGGACTGGAGCTGGGCAGATGCAAAGCAGGAGCTTCTTTTGGGTCTCCCACTTGGGTGGAAGGGCCCAAGAACTTGAACCATCTTCCACTGCTTTCCCATGTCATAATCAGAGAGCAAGATTGGAAGTGGAACAATTGGGACTAGAACTGGTATTCATATGGGATGCTGTTGCTACAGCATTACAGATTATCATGCTGAGCTATGACACCAGCTCCTGCCCTTTTTTTTGTTTGTTTTTTTGATTTATTCTGTTGCAAGGAAAGAGTTAGAGGAAGAGAGAGAGAGAGACATAAGGGTGTTCTTCCACCCACTGGTTTGCTGTCCAGTTGGCCAAAACCACCAAATGAGGCTGGTTCAAAGCCAGTAGCCAAGAGTTTCTTGGAGTCTCCCCTGTAGGTGCAGGGGCCCAAAGACATGGGCCATTCTCTGCTGAGTACTGACTTGAAAGTGGACAGCCAGGACTTGAGCCAGCATCCAGATGGAATGTGGGGCCACAGGCAGAGATTTCGCCTGCCTCATGCTGCACTGTCCCCCGTCATTGGCTTTGATTAAGCATATTTCTAAACATTATTTAATGCATGTAAAACTGCATAGAATTTGATCATTTTTGTGGGTTGTTATGTGTTTACATACTATGGGATTTTGTGTAACCTAGGTATTGGAATTAATTACTTCTTTTTACATAATATCTAAAATTTTCCCTGGTTGTCTAAATGTACCCATTATTAAGAATATTATTGGGCCTGGCAGCATGGCCTAGCGGCTAAAATTCTCACCTTGAACACGCTGGGATCCCATATAGGTGCTGGTTCTAGTCCCGGCAGCTCCTCTTCCCATCCAGCTCCCTGCTTGTGGCCTGGGAAGGCAGTGGAGGATGGCCCAAAGCTTTGGGACACTGCACCTGTGTGGGAGACCTGGAAGAGGTTCCTGGTTCCCGGCTGCGGATTGGCGCAGCACCGGCCTTTGTGGTCACTTGGGGAGTGAATCATCGAACGGAAGATCTTCCTCTCTGTCTCTCCTCCTCTCTGTACATCTGACTTTGTAATAAAAATAAATAAATAAATCTTTTAAAAAAAGAATATTATTAGTTTCCTTAAGCCTAAACTTTAGTATCAATCTGAGAGAGGGGAATATTACGTACTGTACATTTTATGTCCCTTAATCCTCATGGTAATGTGTATATACATGCATATAAGGGTAGTGTCTATTTTGAAGATTAGGAAACTGACATCCTACATTTAATCAAGACAATAGAATCTCATTTACATGAAATCAGCAATATATGCTTAGCCTAACTTAAAAATATAACAGAACAAATAATTTGGATATTACATACCACTATCAAACTTTTGCTTCAAAGTATTTATAATGTTAAAACAAATGTTAATTTGTGGGACCAAACCATTGCATAGTAGGCTAATGAACCTCTGGTTATGGTCCCAGTTCATATTCCAGCTGCTCCGTTTCGACCCAGTGCTTTGCTTATGGCCCGGGAAAGCAGCAAAAGATAACCCAAATCCTCGACAACCTGTACCCACATGGGAGACCTCAGCTCCACCGATTGCAGCTGTTTGGGAAGTGAACCAGCAAATGAAACGTTCATATTCCCTCTCTTTCTGTTAAGTTTGCCTTTAAAATAAAAGTAAAACGCAGGGTTTTTGTTGTTGTTGTTTTTTATTGGAAAGGCAGATATACAGAGAGGAAGAGAGAGAGAAAGATCTTCCATCCAATGGCTCACTCTCTAGGTGGCTGCAAAGGCTAGAACTGAGCCAGTCCAAAGCCAGAAGCCAGGAGCTTCTTCCGGTCTTCGACGCGAGTGCAGGGTCCCAAAGCTTTGGGCCGCCCTTGACTGCCTTCACAGGCCACAAGCACGGAACTAGATGGGAAGAGGAGCTGCTGGGATTAGAACCAGCGCCCATATAGGATCCCGGCATGTTCAAGGTAAGGACTTTAGCCACTAGGCCATTGCGCCGGGCCCTCTGTTTTTGATGTTGTTGTTGCTTTGTAAGATTTATTTTATTTGAAAGATTTACAAGGGGTGGAAGAAACAGAGATTTTCGATTCACTTGTTTACTCCCTAAATGGTCACAACAGCTGAGCTGAGCTGGGGCAAAACCAGGAGCCAGGAGCTTCTTCTGGGTCTCCCACTTGGGTCTGAAGGACTTGAACCATCCTCCACTGTTTTTCCAGTGCATAAGCAGGGAACTGGCTGGTAAGTGGAGCAGCTGGAACTAGAATTAGTGCCCATTTGGAATGTTAGTACCACTAGATGAGGATTAGCCTGTTAAGCTGCTGTATGTATCCTGTCTTTCATCTTTTGATTCACTTCCCAAATGCCTGTGAAAGCCAATCCTGGGACAGGTTGAAGCCAAGAGCCTGGAGTTTATTCACATCTCCCACATGGTTAGCAGGGCCCAAGTACTTGAGCCGTCATCTACTGCTTTAGCAGGCACTTTAACAGGAAGTGGATCAGTGGCTGAGTAGCTGGGACTGGAACCAGCACTGGTCTGTGGAAAGTAGACGTACCAAGTGGCATTAACCTACTTTACCAGTGTGTCCACTCTGGAAGCAGCAGAGAGGTTAGTATTCTGGTTCTGATCTAAAATTATTAAAAAATGTCCTTCACCGCATGAAACGTTCCCCTCCCATTGTCACAAAAACCATGTCTTCGTGGTTCAGCAACTGATTCTTCTAACAAGCAAGTCCAGGAGAACTCAGAGTACACTTTTCTCTTTA
Source organism: Ochotona princeps (assembly GCF_030435755.1). NCBI lineage: Eukaryota > Metazoa > Chordata > Mammalia > Lagomorpha > Ochotonidae > Ochotona > Ochotona princeps. Next base: position 107,334,853 of record NC_080834.1, on the reverse strand, counting down.
CAAGACTCCTGAGGAAGTGCTTCTCCCACACAGAGAAGATTGAACATAATTGGGTGTTTATATAAAAGAAACAAACACCATGTAAGTAGGTGAGATTCGCATACTAATTTATTGTCTTTTTTATCTTTTCTCTTGTGGTTTTCACGGTTTTTCACACAGGAGGTTAGCAGAAACAGACTCCACCATAAATTTTCCCTAGTATAGTTGAGTTTCCTGTGGCAAATCCACACACATGAAAGAACAGATAGAGGAAAGAAGTATAAAAAACACTAAGAACAGTAGTCACAGTGTGGATGTTGTGGAGATAGTTATAATTCCTAGTATGTTTTCATGGCTCAGACATAATCCATCTAGGTAATGGAAATTTTTTCAAACATGCCTTCAAAATTTGGTTTTGAAAAAATAAAACCATCTCTTGTGTATTTATATTTTAAAAAAGGAATGGTTGAAGTGTCAGTGTTGTGCTGTGGCGAGAAGAGCCACCGCCTATGATAGAGGCATGCTACATGGAGTCCCAGCGGCTCCTCTTCCGGCCCAGCTTCTTGCTGAGTTCTTGGGAAAAGCAAATACTTGGGGCTCTGCCACCCACACAGGGGCTGAAGCTCCTGGCTTTCTCTTGGCCCAGCCCTGACATTGTGACCATGTGAGGAGTGAACCAGTGAGTGGAAGATTTCTCTATTTCCCTCAGTCTCTCACTCTCAGATCAATAGATAGATAGATAAATCTCTTTTTAAATAAATGAATAGTTCAGTGAATAAACAATATTTTCTGGGCCCATCACGATAGCATAGTGGTTAAAGTCCTTGCCTTGCACGTGCTGGGATCCCCTATGGGCACCAGTTCTAATCCCGGCAGCTCCTCTTCCCATCCAGCTCCCTGTTTGTGGCCTGGGAAAGCAGTCAAGGGCAGCCCAAAGCCCTTGGGACCCTGCACCCATGTGGGAGACCCAGAAGCAGCTGGGGAGTGAACCATCAGATGGAAGATCTTTCTCTCTGTCTCTCCTCCTCTCTGTATATCCACCTTTCCAATAAAAAAATAAAATAAAAAAATATTTTCCATATATTAGGTCGGCCCTGTGCTTGTGAATGTGCTAGATCCTTGGTATATAGTGATGAACAACACATAATATGGATATACAGAAATATTTTCTTTGAAACCCATAAAATATAGCGTAGGGTTTTGCAGTCTGTCTTACATAGAAATGTACTTTGTACAAAGATAATGATAACACATATTACATCTAGAATGTACAATAGTTATATTGCAATATGCAAAATGTATCTTTAAAAATATTTATTCATTTTGGACTAGTTAGAGGAGAGACAGAGGAAAGATATCTTCTGCTGACTATTCCCCAAATGGCCACGATAATGGAGACTGGAGCGGGCCAGAAGCATGAGCTGACTCTATCTCCCACATGGATAGCTGGAACCAAAGGACTTGTCTTTCGCTGTTTTCCCAGGTCCATTGTGAGGGAACTGGCTCATGGTATAGCAGTCTGAACTTGAACCAATGTCCATTTGGGATGCCAGCACTGCAGGTGGCAGCTTAACTCGCTGTTCTCCAAAAGTAGTATTTGAAAGGGGAATCCTGAATGATTTGTTGTGGCTGTACTATGCTTCTTAGCCTTTTGGCTAAAATCATGTGTTGTAACTACATTAAACTGTTTTTACATCTTAGACTAATTTATACCTGGTGATCTCAGATTTTCTGTTTTATTTTGAGTTCAACTTTTATCATACCAATGTAAGAGATGTCTTAGGAAAGGAAGAAGTGCTAGAAAAGGAGCTGAGCATTTCCCATTTCTTTTTTTTTTTTTTTTAAGATTTATTTATTTTTATGGGAAAGTCAGATGTACAGAGAGGAAGAGACAGAGAGGAGGATCTTCCATTTGATGATTCACTCCCCAAGTGACCACAACGGCCGGTGCTGCGCCAGTCTGAAGCCAGGAGGCAGGAGCTGCTTCCGGGTCTCCCGTGTGGGTGCAGGGTCCCAAGGCTTTAGGCCATCCTTAACTGCTTTCCCAGGCCACAAGCAGGGAGCTGGATGGGAAGAGGAGCCGCCAGGATTAGAACTGGCGCCTATATGGGATTCCGGGCGTGTAAGATGAGGACCTTAACCACTATGCTATCGTGCTGGGCCCACATTTCCCATCTCTAATGTGATTGCATTCTTAGGAAAACTAAGAGTCAACTGAAGGAATTTTTGGAATGAATAGATAATACTTTTTTAAAATCAGTATTTCTCCTTTATGATAATTGTGATTATTAAGCACCTATCAGAAAAAGAAAATTTGTAATATTAAGAGAAAATATAAAACTATATATTAAGAATTATGAGCCCCTGTAAAGAAACCTAAAAATTTTTGTTGAGACATAGGGGAAGATGGCAGGAGGAATCTCATGTTCTTGGATAAGAAATTCATCTATTACGCTTACTTTCTTATGAACTTACGGGCTAAGCATATACCCTTTTTATTGGAGGAGGAGGAGGGAATTTTGAAAAATGTGCTTGACCAGTAAAGAAAATGATTGTTGTTATTACTATTGCCTGAGATCTATAAACATAAAATGGATTTTAAATGGATAACTTAACACCAGTTACGGAGGACTTAACTTGTATCCTGATCAGATATCAAAACATACTATAAAGTGTTGATAGTACGGAGACAAAGCCAAGAAACAGACATTCTAAATATAGTAAAAGAATCTGACCAAAGATCAAGATAAAATGAAAGACTTAGTAAACATTTTTGAGAGTGTTAAATACTCAGCAAAGTCATTTTATGTTTGTCTTATGCTATGCACTGAAGTGAAGTCCAGGTGAATTGAAGGGTTGAATGAAGGCAGTGAGCGGGCATTTGGCATAGTGGTTAGTGTCAGATGCCACTGGAGACACTCACATCCCGTATCTGGGTTCAAGTCTTGATTCTGGCTTCCTGCTAATGTATGTACATTGGGAGGCAGCAGGTGACAGCTCCAGCAGTTGTGGGAGATGTGGATTGAATGGGCATCTAGCTTCAGCCAGATTGTTATGGGATGATGAGAGGTGTCTGTTTCTATCTCTCAGCCTTTCAACTCAATACATGATTTTTCAGAAGCAAAAAGTATGCTGGTCTTATTTTTAAAGGGTACTTATTTAGATGGGAAATGGCTTACAAACTTAAAGCACTCAAAATGAAATATTGACATTTATTCTATCTCTGTCTCCCACCTCCTTCGTCGTCTTGTAATACAAATGTGCAAGTCAAAATAAGTACAAACTAAGATTTATTTACTTATTTATTTTTATTGGAAAGGCAGATTTACAAAGAGAAGGAGAGATAGATCTTCCATCTGCTGGTTCATTCCCCAAGTGGTCCCAACAGCCAGTGCTGAGCCAATCTGAAGCCAAGGAGCCAGAAACTTTCTCCAGGTCTCCTACATGGATGCAGGGTCCCAAGGCCTTGGGCATCCTCTACTGCTTTTCTAGGCCACACACAATGAATTGGATGGGAAGTAGAGCAGCTAGGACTTGAACCGGGGTTGATATTGGATTCCAGTACATGCAAGGCAAGAATTCAGCCACTGAGCTATCACGTCCATCCCAGTACAAATACTTTAAAAGTGCCAAGACTCATGTGGGTGGCTGGAAAGAGTTTGAGAAAATGAGTTGATTGACTAAAGAAGAAACACAAGCAAATGGGAAATAGCTTCTGATACACGATCAAGAAAGTGAAATTTGTAATTTTTAAGATTTATTTACTTATGGAAAGAGTTACAGAGAGGGAGGGAGAGAGATCCATTATCTGGTAGTTCACTCCTCAAATGACCACAGCAGCTATAGCAGGGCCAGACTGCAGCTGTGAACCAGGAGCTTCATCTAAGTCTCCTCTGTGGGTGGCTTGGGCTTTCCTCCATTGCTCTCCCAAGCACAGTTAGCAGGGGATGGGAACAGAAGTGAAGCAAACAGGACTCAAACCCAAGTTTATATGGGATACTGACACTGCAAATGGCGGCTTAACCCATTACACCATAGTGGCAGTCCCAATACATTATTTTGAGTTAGCAAGAATATTTTTATGTTTTTTTTTTAATGAAGGTGTTTTCTCATTTATTTGTTTTATGTCTATATACGCTACTTCTGGAAAGCAGGTGTGCAGTTTAGTCATTTGAGAGGGAGTTAGAGCATTGCCTGCCCCATGATCTGCTGGTTCTCTCCGCAAATGCCCTTAACAACTGCAGCTGGGCTGGAAAAAGGGTGAGAGCTGAGAATTCATTCCAGATCTCCCATTTGGGTATCAGGGCTCAGTCACTTGAGTCATCGCTATTCCCTCCCAGGGTCTGTGCTAGCTAGAAGCTGGAGTTGGAAGTTAAAACCCAGTGTTGGATCCAGTCATCTCAGTGTGGGTTGCAGGCGTCCTCATTGGCATCTTGACCACTATGATCAGCACCTACCCCAGTGAACAGTTCTTATGTCTTTATAAGTGACATTCGTTTGACCCAGTAATTCTATTTGCAGCAATAAATGTAATAACCACTTAAATGTTCAGCAAGTCAACTGATTCCTCTCCCACATAAATAGGTGATCATAGAAAATGCATTTATGAAGAATTTTCACCAATTTGAGGAAATCATTTTGATGTGATAAAAGGTATGTTTTATGAGTACAAATGTTCAAAACAATAAAGCCAAAAAGTATCCATAAAAAAGTAAGAAAATACTTCAGAATGGCTAATAATGGTTAGCTTAGTTGTGTTTTCCTTGTTTACATATGTACTGTTGTGTTTTTTTTCAATACAGTCCTGTGCCCATAATAGATACTTCTGTCAGTACTGAAAGTGAATTAATCTATAAAAAGAATGAATTACTTTTATGTTGAGAGAAGTATCTATAAATGCACTCTCATCTAAGTTAAAGAAAGGTAAAGTGTAGGAAGCACTGTAGAAAGGTGCCTGATTAATAATACCTTTCAGAATGTTTTCACATCTCTGTTTTGATTCCTTCTTACTAAGTCTAATTAATTCTTATCTGAGTTGGAAATATTGGTGAACCTTCACCTCATCCTCTTTGATTTACCAAATCTGATGGCCAGATCTTAGGTATTTCTGTAAAGTTGCCTCTTGAGTTCTTCTCCATTTTGTACTATAATCCCTGCCTTAATTTGTCTCTTCCTGTGATACTGAAGTGCCTCTGCCAGGGTCTATGCTTTTCTGCTTTTACTTTCCACACTGCTGCTAATTACCAGACATGGGAACTGTCCTGTATGTGCTATAATTACGTTTTGTGGTAGGGGCTGACATGCCTAATGGCTGTTACTCTAGGATAAGAACCATTTGTATCGAGCTGTTTCTGACTTTCAGATCCTACCTGGTAAGCTCTTCTAAGTGGTGCTAGTTTGTATCTCTTGGTGAAAGCATGTTACAGAATCTAACAACCAAGTATTCAGGTGTGCTTCTGTCATGGTTTTGAAAGCTCAGTTTCCCAAGTTGATATGTGTATAGTTTGAATATGTTGGTGGAAATCACCTACCAGCTTAAAAATTCAGGTTCTATATGCCATGGAATGCATTGTAGCCATGACTTAAAAGTGTTAATGAAATATTTAGTAGCAACTCCTTTAAAAAGAAACATTATTAGATAGGGTCATCTCGTATGTTACCCTTATAACCAGCTGTCAGCTTTTTATGGTTTTGTGTGTGTTTGTGTTTTGTTTCTTTTTGCCAGTATTTCTTTTTTTTTTTTTTTTTTTTAAGATTTATTCATTTTATTACAGCCAGATATACACAGAGGAGAGACAGAGAGGAAGATCTTCCGTCCGATGATTCACTCCCCAAGTGAGCCGCAACGGGCCGATGCGCGCCGATCCGAAGCCGGGAACCTGGAACCTCTTCCGGGTCTCCCACGCGGGTGCAGTGTCCCAAGGCATTGGGCCGTCCTCGACTGCCTTCCCAGGCCACAAGCAGGGAGCTGGATGGGAAGTGGAGCTGCCGGGATTAGAACCGGCGCCCATATGGGATCCCGGGGCTTTCAAGGCGAGGACTTTAGCCGCTAGGCCACGCCGCTGGGCCCTTGCCAGTATTTCTAAAACTGAAACCAACAAAATTGAAATTAGGATACAGCATTTGGAAATATATCACACCCTTGAGAAAATCTTACATGATTTTTCTTAAAAGTTTCTGAAAACTTTTATAAAAATAATGGTCCCTACAAGCCTTCCACAATACTAGTGCAAAATATTGACTAACAAATAGTAGAGGAGCATTTGAAAAATGGAAGGATTCACTCCATTAATCGCCACTGGACTGAGGATGATTAGAGTAAATTTGAGCCTTCCAACTCCCATCTTAAGGGTTGGTTGGTTTGTGTAAAGAGACAAAGAGCTGCCTTCTGCAGGTTTGTTCCTGGAATGCTTTCTATGGCTGGGGCTGGGCTATGCCAGAACCAACAGCTGGGATCCTAACCCAACTGCCTGAGCCAGCGTTGCTTCCTCCCAGGTTCTGCCTTGGTAGGAAGCTGGAGTCAGGAACCAAAGCCAGGCGTCAGACCTGGGCGCTGTCATGTGAGACTACCGATATCTGAACCACTAGGCTAAACTGCTCCCTAAATTCTGTTTTAAATTTTTCTGCTACTGTTTATTAATTTTGTTATCATGCTTAGTCAATAACTCACTGTTTTTCTGTTGCTTTCATCTTTGTACTTTCAAAATGCTGAGTCTGCATTTTGTATCATCAGTTTTCGATAGTATTCCTGATTCCCCACTATGATAGATGAATGGTAAAAATACAAAATTCCTCCTTTTCACTTCTCCCACCTTACCACAGAAACTATGCACATTTACTTTTTACATTCTTGAGTTATGACATCTACATTTTGTTCTGTAGCCATAATGAAATTCTCTTTATGTTCTGACTGTAGGTAGCTTTCAAAAGTTGAAAATAGCATAATTTATGTTAATATGGTTATACAGAAATGTTTTACTAGATTTTTTTTTGTCTAAGTATGTTCAAAACTATGAACCTCACAAAAATATTCATAACATTCAGGTGTATAGTTTATTTTTTATATGTTTTTCAGTAGCATGCTCTTAATTTTAAGCAAAATTTTATTCTTATAATCAATTTTAAATTATTTTCAATTTCTAATTTTATTTTTGATGTTTACATAGTTGATCAGCGTGGGAAGGATCATGGATCAAGGAATAGTGAATGAGACCATTGTTTACACATTTTCTTTTTCTTCCTGAGTGGGGAGAGAAGGATACAAGGGGAGAAATCACACCAACCCTCCCAAATGCATCAGTACCCCAGGGGTGGGGAAGAGCCTCCCAATGTGATCCCAAGGTCCCCATTGTGGAACATTTCCGAGGGTCCTGATCAATTGGTTTTGACAGTTTTGAGATGCTGATATCACCACTTCATGGATGAGGATGTCCTTCCCAGGCCACTTGGCTCCAAGTCTCCATTTGCCGGGATTTTGCAGTCAAGCTTCGCTGGGGTGTTGATCAATTTGTCCTGCCCTCCATCATCAGCGAACCAGTGGGTGCTGCAGCCTAGCCTAGCCCAGCCCTGCCCAATGCATGCTCAGTTCTCATGTGCTGAGAGCTACACCTCAGTCAGAGTGACTCCCAATAACCCCCGATGGACTGGCGCCCCACCTCTGGTTGTTGTGCTTGCCAGCATGTGCAGTAGGCTGGTCCAGTCTGTCCCACATCCCCTTGAGATCTCATCTACATCATTGGGCACTGAAGCCTAACTCAACCCAACCAACTCCACCCTCCAGCCCACACTCATGTCAGTGTGTAACACCACCTCTCCAGCCAGGCCTGCCTCCATGCTCATCAGTTAGAGCTGCAGCCCATCAGCGAGGTACCAATAGCCTCCCCACTGGACCCACTCCCTACCCCAGATCTTGTGCTCTCCAGGTCATTCTGCAGTCTAGCTCAACAGGACTTGCCCCAGGTCCCAGCACTTGCCAGCTGCTGCTGCTGACAAAACCCAACTTTCCTGCCCTTGTTCTGGCTCATGCCTGCACCAGTGGATACAATCAATTATCCCAGCCTGGCTCTCCCCTCACCCAGTTCACATGTAGGCCAACAGGTGTTGTATCCCTGCCCTGCCTGGTCTGTCCCCAGTTTCAGCTCTCACGCTCATCAGTGGCTCATCAAAGGAGTCTACTCCCCACCAGGCTCATACACTTCCCTCTTCCTCTCCCTTCTCACCCCCCTCCCCACCTCTGCTGGTCTCCCGTGTTTTGGTGGGAGCTGCCACCCAACCCTGCACAGGCAACCTTCAGTCCTGGCCTTAATGTGAAACTGACTGGTGCTGCAGCCTAACCCAGCCTGTCCTGTACCCCAACCTGATTCTCAGATCTGCCAGTGGGTACTGCCCCCAGACCTGACCCACACATTTGCTGGTGGGTACTGCAACCTTGCCTGATCATAAAAACAGTCATAAGTGCATCATTCTATTTAGGTGTATGTTGACATTGTGGGTATGGACAGTGACAGAGTGTCCAATATCATATTGTCAATATATATTTAATTCTTTCCTTGGGAGTCTATGTTTGATTTGGAAGTAGCGATGCATCCTGCATTGTATCTTCAGATTAGTGATATCAAATCATATGATAGCCTCTATTACATAGTTCCTCTAGATGGCTATATATACATGTATGTTTATCTATATATCTATTGGTCTTGTATTTTACATGAAGGCTGCCTTTTATCAGAGAGAAATTATGGTGTTTATACCTTTTAAAAAATATTTATTTATTTGAAAGTTACAAAGAAAGAGAGAGAGAGAAGTTTTCTTTCCGCTGGTTTACTCTACAAGAGACTGCCACTGCTAGGGCTGAGACCGACTGAAGCCAGGAGCTTTATTCTAGTTTTCCATGTGGGTGGCAGGGGCTGAAATACTTGAGCTGTCTCAGCTGCTGGATTGGAAGTGGAGCAACTAGGACATGAACCAGCACCCATATGGGATGCTGGCACATTAGGTAGCTGCCTCGTGTTCTATGCTGTATATAGTGTTGGCCCCTCGCATGATTTATTATTTTGTTCTTTGGCTAAAGTTTCCAGTTACCTTCCTTCTTTTTCTGTTTGTTATTTTTGCAACGCATGTATGTACATTCTTGAACATGTTATTAATGCTGCTTGCTCTTCAAATTTTATTGGTTGTTTGGAATGTGTTCTTTTTTGTGAATGCTTTTGTCACACAGACTATCTTCTAATTTGTGCTTATTCCTTTCTGTATTAGTGAAAAATTTTATTTTGTAGTGATTTTTTATTGTTTATGTTATTTGGCCATTAGCTCAGCTTGACTGTTTCTAAAAAATGTAATCTTCCTTTTTCTTGACCTCTATATCTAGTAGGTTACTCTACTACTCGGTTAAATGTCTACAATTGATTTGAGCTGGGTGTCTTGGGTTCAACCAACATGTCAGTTGAGGTCATGGCTGCTGGACTTCTTTCCCTTTTCCTGCTAATGTGCCTAGGAAAGCAACAGAAGATGGCCTAAGTCTTTGATACCCCTGCCATCCTCTTAGGAGACTCGGATGAAGCTCCTGGCTGCTGATTTGTTCTGTCCTAAGGCCTGGATGTTTCAGCCATTTGGGGAGTGAACCAGCTGATGAGAGATTTCTGTCTCTGTAACACTGTCTTTCAAATAGGTTTTTTGTTTGTTTGTCTTTTTAAGATTAGCTTAGGAAATAAAACTTTTGGAACCTAATTGTCTGGCCATACCTTTATTTTTTCTTTACTCATGAGAATTGACTGCGCAGAGTTTTTAATGAAAATAGCATTATTAGTTAGATAGATGTTCTTTGTGTGTTATCTGTTTTTCCCACCTGACAGTTTTTCTGCTATTTACTTTAGCTAATGTACTTTATATTGTAAGAGTATTTATTTTAAAGCAGAGTTGGAGAGGAGACAGAGAGAGAGAACTTTTCATCCACTGGTTCCCTCCCCAAATGGCCACAGTGGGCAGATCTGGGCAGTCCACATCCAGGAGCCTCTTCCAGGTCTCTCACATGGGTGACAGGGACCAAGGTGGAGCAGCTGGGACTCATTTGTGGCTACCCCCACAGAGCTGTCCCCTCCATTTTTTTAACCTTTGTTTAGTTTTTAACTGTTTTCCTTTCATTTTATCTTCTACACAAGAACTCTTGAAATAAAGATTTGTTAGTTGATTCAGCAAATCTTTCCCCCCTTTGCTTTCATTATGTCTCTTTTTCAGTTTCTAGAGGCTTTTTTAGGATTTGCAAATCTTGTGGCTGGCACAGTGGGTTAACAGGCTAGTCCTCCACCTGCAAGTGCCATATAAGCACCAGCTCATGTCCCAGCTGCTCAACTTCCAATCCAGCTCTTTGCTTGAGGCCCGGGAAGGCAGAGGAGGATGGCCCAATTCCTGGGGACACTATACCCATATAGGAGACCTGAAAGAGGCTACTTATTCCCAGCTTCAGCTCAGCTCCAGCCCTTGTGGCCATTTAGAGAGTGAACCAATGGATGGAAAAATTTTCTGTCTTCTATATATAAATCTGCCTTTCCAATTAAAAAATAAAATAAAAATCTTTCTTTTTAAAGATTTATTTATTTTTATTGGAATCACTCCCCAGGCGGCCACAACGGCTGAAGCTGAGCCGAAGCAAAGCCAGGAGCCAGGAGCCTCTTCCAGGTCTCCCACATGGGTGCAGGGTCCCAAGGCTTTGGGCCATCCTAAACTGCCTTCCCAGGCCACAAGCATGGATCTGGTTGGGAAGTAGGGCCGCCAAGATTAGAACTCGTGTCCATATGGGATTCAGCGTGTGCAAGGAGAGGACTTTAACCACTATGCTATCGCGCTGGGCCCAAAATTAAATAAAATCTTAAAACATTTGCAACTCAACAGAGAAATCTCACATCTTTTAATTTGTATTTTTATGAATAAATATTAACGATTTCTGGTCATTTACATTACTTTTAGATAAATTGTCAACTCATGTTCTTTTGCACATTTTTATTACGTTGTTCCTTTTGCTGAAGAAGGGATTTCTCTGTTGATTATATGAGAACCATATACATATTCTTTGCGTTTTGTTTTAGCTTAGTTATTTTACTGTACATAAGAATTTCTATTTCTTATTCAGTTGCTTTTATCATTCTATCTCACTTTTGGTTAGAAAAGACTTCACACTATTAAAAATAACATAGTGCTTTTATGATTTTACTTTTATGTTTTTCATTATTCTAAGCATTTATGTTAATGTAAAGTATAAGTTGGAAACCCACACATTTTGCCCATTGTCCGTTCCAAATAGTGTTTTCTTTTCTGATTTCAAGTAACACCTTTGTCTATATGACATATGTATACATTCAAAGGTTTATTTTATTTTGGAAAGGCAGATTTACAAAGAAGGAGAGACAGAAACATCTTCCTTTCACTGATTTACTCCCCAGCTGGCTTCAACAGCTGGAACTGAGCCAGTCTGATGCCAGAAGCTTCTTCCTACTCTCATGGATGCGGAGTTCCAAGGCTTTGGACCACTTCTACAAGTGAGCAGGGTGGGAGGTAGAGAAGCCAGAGCACAAACCAGTGCCCATATGGGAACCCAGCACTTGCAAGTTGAGGATTTAGCCATCGAGCCAATTGCGCTGGGCCCTACTTTCCAATTTTTGTGGTACATCTACTCCATGGAATATTGCTCAGGCATTAAAAAAGAATGAAATTATACCATTTACAACTAGATGGTCCCAACTAGAGACCATTATGCTCAGGAAATAAGCCAATCCCAAAAGGGCAAACACTGTATGTTCTTTCTAATATAAGGCAGCCTTCATGCAAATTGTAAGATCAATAACCCTTTCCATAATGTTTTTGTTGCATTCCATGTGTTTTGATGCTTTTGTTTTCATTTTCTTTTCTTCCAAATTGTTTCTTTTCTCTTGTTGAATCCATCGCTGGCTAATGGATTGTGCCATGGCATCACTTTACCCAAGAGGCTTTTGTGTTTTCTTTTATTCATCCATGAGTTGGTTAGTCAGTGGCTCATTTTTCAATCACGTGGTGCTTTAAATTTTTTGTTTTAGCTTCATACCTGTTGTTGACTTTGCTATATGCCTTCTCATTTAAGCGAATGTATAGTGATGGCGTAATAGAGACTAACATTCAAATGTGAAGATACACTGCAATGTGCATCCCTACTTCCAAATCAAAGCTAGATACCCAATGAAACTGTTGGACATATCTAGACAGTGGGATGTTGGACTGTCTGACATTGCCTGTACCAGCAATGTCGGGGCACACTTCAATAACAGACTGATGAATTTATGACTGCTTATGAAGGACTATGCTATTATAATTATATGGGGAGAATCAGTCAGAGGGTAGGAATTTGGGAATGGAGCGATGTCCCAGACCCTATGGAATTGCACCTTAAAATTCAAAATAAATTGTTAAAAAAAAAGAGAATGTATATACTTACTGTCATCCAGCAAGGAGAATTTTAAAACTTTTTAATTTAAAACATTTTTTAACAGGTTCAGAAAATTGCATGCATTGATAGTGCTTTGTTACATGTATGTATTGTAATTATACAATTAGTCTGGTTGGTAAATATATATGTGTCCTCAATACAAAATAAATTTTATAATGAATATTGCTAGATATAAAGGACATTTCAAAATTATGAAAGAATAAAACTGGAAAATGCAAAAATTCTAAATATATATGCATTTAACAACAGTGGTACAGAAGACATGAAACAAATATGGACAGAAACAAAAAGAGAGAAACAGAGTTGTGACACCGAGTTAAGTTGCTACTGCTTGAGACTCCTGCGTCCCTATGCCTGGCTTCAGTACTAGCTACTCTGCCTCCTTCCGAGAAGGCAATGCATGGAAACCAGAGGCTTAGGGTCCTTTCATTCCTGTGGGAAATCAAGATAGAGTTCCTATTTCCTAACCTGCCTTGGTCCTGACTTTGTTATTGTGACTGATTTAGTGAACCAGGGGAATAGAAGAAAAAGGGAGAGACAGGCAGGCAGGCAGGTAGGCAAACACATACGCACGTATGTACGTGCATGCGTATTTTTTCCCTGCCCTGTCTGTTGCCCTGTCTTTCAAATAATTTCTTTTAAAAATTGTGTTGCTAGGTGCTAGCAGTGAACATTCCAGTAATGAAATTAAGAAGCCATTTACAATAGCATCACATCATTATTTGAAAATAAGTTTGTTGAAAAAAAAACAGACTTATGCACTAAAATTACAACATATTGTTGACAGAAACTAAAGACAATTTAAACTAAAAAGTGTACTGTATTGTGAATTAGAAGAAAGAATATTCTTATGACAATTTTCATGAAATTGGGTTTTGGAGTCAATGCAACTGCGATTAAAATTTAGTGGATCTTCTTCATACAAATTGACAAACTTTCCAAAATGTATATAAATGGAAGTACAAAAACACAAAAACAGCTGACTTCCCATTAAACCATAGAACCTGAGAATTTGCTGTTCCTGATTTTTTTTAGACTTGGTATAAAGCCATCATAATCAAGTAGTATGGGTTGGCATAAGAATAAATATAGATGCATGAAAGAGATTTAGGAGTCTAGCAATGAAATCATGTCGTAATTGGTTTCTTTAAATTGGCTCATCTTTTGAACATTAATACCACCCATATGTCTTTCCTGCATGATACTAATGAAATTAAACATTTTTCAGCAAAGCATCTTTAGTTTGTATAGTTTATTCTCTAAGAATATACAGTTAAACCAAATTATGTATTTATGTGGGAAATGGTTTTTAACAAAGTTGTTAAGATAATTCAGTTATGAAAGACAAGTCCACAAATGGTGCTATAATGATGTCCATGTGAAGGGATTCTTCATCACCAAATCCCCAAGTTCATGTATATGGATCCTATAACAGAACGGAAGTGCTCCCTAGTAACTACCTAGGACCGTGTATTGTTTTATAGATGGAAACGGTAGAAAACTTTTAGAAGTGGGTAAGTAGAAGAAATCAATAAAAGTGATTACTTTGATTTGAAGAAAATAAAAGTCATTTATATCTTAAAGTTCTGAAGCAGCATATTTGATTCAAAACAAAAATGTTTTATGTGCATATATCTATATAGATATACATGTATATATACACATGTGTATACATATGTGTACATGTATACACATATGTATGTATATATATAGAGAGAATATTGGAAATGTTTAAAACCTAGATTGTGGTTTTTACCAAGACTCATAGAACTGCATTTTGAATGATGCTTAGATAAAAGGGAAATAAAGCAGTATGTGTGTATAGTTTTAAATTATGATTTATATGAATAAGAGCAGCAGATCAGTTCTGTGCCTCCCAACCATCCTCTGCTAAAATTTTCTAAGCCAATGTTCTTAGGAAAACCCATTGCAACCTCTACAGCTCATTATTACTTTATAGTGGGGTGTAATCCTCTTTCTTGACCCATCAATATTTTCCTTTTGTAACATCATTTTTAGTGTATCTTCATGTTATTTCATGTTCCTGATATACAAGAGTGTTTCAGAAAATTCATGGAGAATACACATGAGAAAGCAGTTCATGGCTCTTGGAAATTATTTGCACCAATTTAAGCTGTTTTGATTCCATTTTTCCTTTAATTTTTTGAATCACATTCATATTTAATCATCACTGGCGAAATCTGTATTTAGTGTTTTTATTATTATGACCATATAGTGTGGTGACATTATGTAAGGTTCTATGTTTTTCTGTTAATAACTATGTGGTGGTCAGCAGTGTTCCATGCTAACAAGCCCATCTCAGGACATCCGTGTGGGCTGGTGAATCAATCTGACCCATACAGATCTTCCAGTCTCTCTCCTCCACACCACCAGGTCTCAGTCCCCTGGCTTAACTGCAAGTACAGTGACCCTGTCATTGAGTGTCCCTCAGGATTCATTTCTCCCCTACATCTGCTGTGACCTTCTCCATTTATGTTCTTAGGCAGTACTTTCAGACCCCCAGGAACCCAGAGCTCGCCACCAGGCAGCCAAAGGCGAAGCTCAGGATTTTCCCATCGCTTGGCAGCCATGGGCAGGGAGCTAGGATGCTCAGCAGGAAGTCTGGCTTGGCACTGGTTCTCCCAGCTCCACTGGAGACACTGGCATCTCTGAGCAGACTTACCTGGTCTCCGCCCACCAACATCTCTGACTTAATCTTTAGTACTCTTTAGATCTGTTTTACAGCTGTTCACTTAATAGATTCTCTTTGACATCCTGGAAATTCCCTACACCTGTTTCCTGTATTCAAGCCTTATTTTCTGTGCCCAGTGCCTTCTGTTTAACTTGTTCATTTTACAGAAACATGTCCATTGGTGACTTCCTGAAGAGATACCCGGGAGGTACACATTCTGCTCCCATAGTTCTGTGATATTTTGACTGAGTATAAAATTCTTGGTTGAAAATCTTTTTCATGGAACTGGCACCATTGTGTAGTAGGCTGAACCTCTGCCTGTGACACTGGCATGCCACTGGGTGCCAGCTAATGTTCTGGCTGCTCCACTTCTGATCCAGCTCCCTGCTTATGGCCTGGGAAAGCAGTGGGGGAATGGCTCAAGGCCTTGGGCCCTGCAGTCATGTGGGAGACCTAAAGGATGCTTCTGGCTCCTGAACTCAAATCAGCTCAGCTGCAGACATTGCAGCCATTTAATGAGTGAAGATATGTGTGTGTGTGTCTGCTTTTCTCTGTAACAGTGCCTTTCAAGTAAAAGTAAAACCTTGAAAAAATCATTTTCACTCAACATTTAAAAAATATTCTTCTGATATCTTATAGTGCTATTCTAGTTCCTAATGTGTTTTATTTTTGTGTTTATTTTTCTCTCTTTACACATAATGTGTCTTTTCATGCAGATGTTTGGAAATTTTATGTTGTAATGATTTGATGTATGTGCTTTCTCATTTATCGTGTATTCATTTGGTTCTTGCTTTCTGTATACTTAAAATTTCCAGTTCTTTAAAGTTTTCTTACTTTTTTTAAAGTTTCCTTTACTGTGTTTTTTATTCTCTGGAATTCCCAGTAATGTTATCTCCTGAATTACTTTTCTAGTTTGTAATTTCTCTCCGTATTTATTCATCTTTTTCTTTTTATTCTGCTTTCTTTAAAATTACATTGACATTGGGCCCAGCGCAATAGCATAATGGTTAAAAGTCCTCGCCTTGCATGCCCGGGATCCCATATGGTCACCGGTTCTAATCCCGGCAGCTCCACTTCCCATCCAGATGCCTGTTTGTGGTCTGGGAAAAGCAGTTGAGGACGGCCCTAGGCTTTGGGACCCTGCACCTGCGTGGGAGACCCGGAAGAGGCTCCTGGCTCCTGGCTTTGGATCAACGCAGCACCAGCCATTGTGGTCACTTGGGGATTGAACCATTGGACAGAAGCTCTTCTCTGTCTCTCCTCCTCTCTGTATATCCTGCTTTCAATAAAAATAAATAAATCTTTTTTAAAAAGAAAAAATAAGGAAATTAAAAAAAAACTACATTGATGTTAACTTCAGACTTTACATTTTTTCTGCACTTCATCTCGGAGTTGTAGCCTTTTTTTTTTTTTTTTAAGAATTCTTTTATTGAGGGGCATAATTACAGAGAGAAGGAGAGACACAGATCTCACTCACTCCCCAAATGGCTGCAGCAGCTGTAATTGAACCAATTGGAAGCCAGGACCCAGGAACTTCTTTCGGATCCCCAACGTGAGTGCAGGGGCCCAGAGACTCATGTCATCCTTCACTGCTTTCCCAGAATATAAGCAGGCAGCTGGATTGGAAGTGGAGCAGCCAGGAGTCAAACCAGTGCACATGTGGAATGCTGGTGCCAAAGGCTAAAATTTAGCCTACTACACCAGGGCACCAGCCCCAAGAGTATTAAGTATTTTAATTTGTGGTTTTCCTCAGTCCGATAATTGTCTCACACTCTGTTTAGGTCTCAATCTTAAATTGTGGAGATTTTATTCAAATGCATTGAAGATCCTTGCTTACCATAATTTAAAGACATTGAGAGCTCCGCATTTGAGATTAGATCCTTTGTTTTTTTTATTTATTATTTTTAATTCATTAATTACATTGTATTATGTGACACAGTTTCATAGGTACTTGGATTCTCCCCACCCCTCCCCAATTAGATCCCTTGTTCATGCTATATGACTGTGCTGTACGAACTCCCTAAAAATCAGTTTTACATCCCATTCTTGAAAAAATGTTACATGGAACTGCTTATGTTTTAGCATAGTCAGTGCTGAAGAAAAGGAACTGAACTTTGGGTCTCTAATAGACTTTGATTAGCTTGATACATTTCTACTTTTGTGCCTGTTGAAGGTAAAAATTCTTGAGATTTGTTTTTAAAGAGTTAACACCTTCTGCTGACCTTGAAGATAACATCGGCCACACTTTTGGAATTAAAGACCTTGAGTTCTGATAGTTGGAAGAATCTGCTTGTCTGGAGCTTTTTGGTATTCCCTGAGGATTGTTCAGCCATAAATTTAGTATCCTTTGGATTTACTGTTTTGGTGCTCATTCTTACCTCCCTTTCTAAGTTTGAAAAATATAATAAAAAATCTGTATCTAAATTTCAAAATCTGTTTGCCCCAAAATAGACTTATAAGTCATTTCACTTTTTGACATACTTACGTATCTTCATATTGGTGTATAAGATTTTGGTTTTATAATTTCATCGAAAGAGGTGCTTGGTTTTCTTTTTCTCATTCTAATTTAGGAATGATTGGGGATCCAATGATCTTAACTGTTGTATTTTGGTGTCAGAAATTATTTTCCTTTTTTTCCAACACGCTGTTCTGAGCTTTTTGCTTGCTCTTCTACTGTAGATGATTTCATATCCGTATATACAGAGACAACACTTAAACTTGAACAGCTGTAGCGTATTCTACTTAGTGCTGTGCTCCTATTGATGCACTGTGTGTGTGTGTGTGTGTGTGTGTGTGTGAATCTTCTTTCACCTGGCTTTTTGGTAAATTTCACAAATGCAACCGTACAGTAAATTTCTAGCGGTCAAATTGTTTTTAGTACATTTAACTTTTGATTCACTGTGTCTCATTGCCTTCTGGAAAATTAAATTTGCACCAACAATTGGAGAGTGTTTTCTCTCAGTTACAGAGTTTCATCACACTTCAATTTTTTTCAGTCTGATAGCTAAAAACCAGGATTATGTTGGTTTTATTTTTACATTTCAAGTCTTTGTTTTCTTAGGGTTATTGATTATTTAAATTACTGTGTGTTAGTAACTTAAAAATTTTTACTACCTTGTCTGTTATTTGTAAATTACAGAAATTAACCATCTGTCATATCTTACAGGTATGTCCTTTAATTTACCAGTGAACTTCCAATTTCGTTAGTAGTTCAGATCAGAATCTTTCATTTTTACTTAGTGAAATTTATCCATATTTTTCTATATTACTTCTTGGTATTATAGCATTTATCAGTACACCGTAGTTTTTCTTCAGAATTACACAAATAGCAACCAATTATTAAACATAATATACAAGAGGAACCCATTCATAAAATTAGTAAAAATCACTCATAAATTGATGTCATTAGTAAAAATAATAACTTTTCACAATTCTAATATCTATGAAGAAATATTTTCAAACTACTAAGAAGGCAAAGATATCCTGAGCAGCAGACAAAAAACACCAATCAGAACAGAAAATTTAATAAATAGAAGTAATCAAAGTTAGTCTTTTTGCTCATCAAAAACCAACACTAAAAAAAGTAAACATAGGGCTCCTGCCCAATGGCTCAGTTGGGTAATTATTCCCCTTCAGCCGCTGAGATCCCAGTTGGGCACCAGTCCATGTCCTGCTCCGTTTCCCACCCACCTCCCTGCTTGTGGCCTGAGGAAGCAATAGAGAATGACCCAAAGCCTTGGGACCCCTGCACTCACAGTGGAGACCTGGAAGAAGCTTCTGGCTCCTGGTTTGAATCAGCTCGATTCCAGCCATTGCAGCCACTTGTGGAGTGAGCCAGTAGGTAGAAGATTTTTCTGTCTCTCCTTCTTTCTGAAAATCTACCTTTCCAATAAAAATAAATAAACAAACATGCCATGGAATGAGGAAAATATTCTCAGTGCTTAAAAGAGGTAAAGAACACATATCCCAAATATATGAAGAATTGCTGAAACCAGCAACACATTCCAACACATTTCCCAGATGATACACAAATGGCCAGTAAGCATATAAAACAGTCCTCAACCATCAAGAAATGCAATTAAGACATTACTTAGTGGATATCACTACAAATTAAAACCATGGTAAGATACCCTCTGGAATGACTGAAATAAAAAGACTGACATCACTAAATAGTTATGAAGATGTGGAACAACTGGAACTCTGGTTTATTGCTGGTTGGAATGCAAAACAGTCAACCACTTTGGAGAACTATTTTTTATAAAGCTAAACATAACATTGATTTTATGTGTCAAGAGGTTCCCCAGGACCGTTTCTTTAATGGTATTCTAGGAGGACTCACAGGGCTAACCATGTAGTAATACTTGTGGCTGTGTGACTTAATATAGTGAAAGTGTACATTACATGGTCAGCAAAGAGAAAAGGGAGTGGGGTAAAATCCAGTGGCTCCCAGTGGTATTCTTCAAGGGAGTCACACAAAACACCCTTAATTCCCCTAAGTGATGACACCTGTGAAATATTAACAAGCAGTAAATATTGTTGGAGGTTGAGAGGGATTTCTGTCACAAGCTGATCATACTTTGTGCTACACAAAACCAAGTCCCTGGTTCCCAGAAGGAAAATAGGTATTTAGCATAAACCATATTGTCGTCATAAGTAGTTGAGACATGATGAGTCACTCTGACTAGATAAGGGGGTGAGAACCCTACTCAAATCCAAGGCACAAGTTCCCAGACACCAATCAAGGGCAGTGTTGCAAAATAGGCCCTTTAAAGGGAAAACCTTCAGTTAAAGAAGGTTAACTGTGTTCTTATAAGCCAGCATTTCACTGTGTAAGTATATACAAAGAGATGAATGTATAGGTACACACACACGCGTTGGAAGAATGTTTATAGTCAAACACAGAAACAAAGTAAGTCTTCAAATCTTCAGTAACACAAAAATGAATAAAGTTGTAATGTTTTTTTGAAAGCTAGGTGAATCTCAATATGCCAAACATAATAGAACATACACTGTGTGGTTAAATTTATGTGAAGTTAAGGATTGGCAAAACTAATCCAAAATCACAGAAATCAAAATTGAAAGAAATCAATCGAAAAAGAGCATGAGGGAACTTTTTTGAGTGATAAATAAGGATGTGTCTTATTTTGCTTTTCATGATACAGTTCCTTAGGCTCGGAGATTTCACCTTCCAGGTTCTTCATGGAAAGTTTGTTAGAATTCAGCAATGAAGCCATTGGTCTAAGGCTTGGCTTTGTTGGGAGGGATTTAATTACCGATTCAATCTCAGTCCTGCTAGTAGGTCTATTTAGATTATTACTTACCTCATGATTCAATTTTGGTAAATTGTATGTGTCTCAAAAATCTGTATCTCTTCTAGGTCTTTTCATTTGTTGGCGTATACTTGCTTGTAATAGTTCTTTATTATTCTGTATATGTCTGAAATATCTATTGTTACATTTTCCTTTTTGTGTCTGATTGTATTGATTCATATCATCTCCCTGCTTTTTTTGATTAGTTGGGCTAATGGGAAATCTATTTTGTTGATTTTCTCAAATAACCAGCTCTTTGATTCATTGATTTTATGTGTTGTGGGTTTTTTTTTTTTTTTTTTGGTCATTTGTGGTTTATTTCCTTCCTTAGTTCCCTTATTTTACTATCTTTTTTTCCTGCTAATCTTGGGATTGTTTTGTTGTTGTTTTTCTAGCTGCTTCAGACATGATTAGCCTGTTTACTTGGTACTTAGTTAATTTCTTGACGTAAGCATGGATTGAAATGAACTTTCCTCTTAACACTGCCTTGATCGTGTCCCATAACTTTTGATATGTTGTTTTGGCGCCTTCATTTATTACAAGCAGGTATTTAATTTCCACTGTTGATTTCTATAACCCATTGTTCATTTAGCAGTATACTGTTCGGTCTCCAAATATTTGAATATCTCTGTAATATTTTGACTTGTTGGTCTCCAGTTTCACTCCATGATGGTCTGAGAAGATGCATGACATGGTTTCAATTTTTAAAAATTTGCTGAGACTCTTTGTGGCCTATAATAGGATCAGTTCTGGAGAAGGTTCTGTGTATTGATAAAAAAAATAACTTGCATTCTCTGAAGAATGAAAGGTTCTGTAGGTATCAGTTAAAACCGTTCGTTATATTGTTTGGGTGAGTTCTGTTGTTCCCTTGCTGAGTTTCTGTCTCACTAATCTGTCCATCCATTGAGGTTGTTGGTTATTAAGTTCCCCCGTTATTATTGTATTGAAGTCTGTCTCTCCATTGAAATCCATTAATATTTGTTTCATGTAGCTATGTGTCCTGGCATTTGGTGCATAGACATTTATTATGGTAATTTCTTGCTGAATGAATCTGTTGATCATTATGTAGTGTACTACTTGATATCTTTTAATGTTTTTCACATCAAAGTCTGTATTATGTAATATAAGAATGCTACACCAGCTTGTTTTCCCTTTCCATTAGCCTGGAATATCCTTTTCCATTCTTTCACTTAAGTTTCCTTATATCTTTGTTGGTGAGATGTGTCTCCTGTAAGCAACAAATAGATGTTTTGTTTTGTTTTCTTTTCTTTTTTCTTTTTTTTTTTTTTGCTTCTTGTTGTTTTTAAGAAACTTAACAGTTTTTTTAAAGATTTATTTATTTTTATTGGAAAGTCAGATATACAGAGAGGAGGAGAGACAGAGAGGAAGATCTTCCGTCCAATGATTCACTCCCCAAGTGTCTGCATGGCCGGTTCTGTGCCGATCCGCAGCCAGGAGCCAGGAACCTCTTCCAGGTCTCCCACACAGGTGCAGTGTCCCAAAGCTTTGGGCCGTGCTCGACTGCTTTCCCATGCCACAAGCAGGGAGCTTGACGGGAAGCGGGCTGCCAGCCAGTAACAGATGCCCATGTGGGATCCCAGAGTATACAAGGCAAGGACTTCAGCCTTTAGTCTACTGTGCCAGTCCCAAACATTTTTTAAAAAAATCTTTATCCAGTATTTCTTCCATGTCTTCCTGAGTTTACGCTGAGGTTGACATAGGACTTTGCCACTTTGTAGCGAGGTGTCCTTGAGCTTTTTCATTGTGCCTATGTTTCTTATTTTGCCCTTGTTCGTTGCAGCTTTGATTAGCAAATTCTTCTCCTTGGGGCTGGTTTTGAAGCTATGTTGTCTGCAAGCCTACCAGTCAACTTTACTTAAGCCATTTAGTGTCCACTTCTTTGTTTGCTGTCCCTTGTGCTACTCCCTCCAGAGAGATTCAGTGCTGGTGTCCAGGTGTCTGTGCTGTACTTCTGGCCTACCACTCTTCACCCCTGAAATCCAGTACTATAACTTCACTGTCTGCTTAGCCTTTCTCCTGCTCCTGACACCAGCTGTCCCAGGGCACAGGGCTGTTGGTGGTGCCTGGTGTGTGGCTTTTTTTTTTGTCTTTCCTCTTCTTGCCAGAACTTACTTACAATTAGGACTGGGTGCAGCTGTACCTATTTTAGATAGAACCAGTGGGATACTGGGTTGATATTGTTTTCCTAATGGGACCAGTAGAATGCATTGGGCCAGAAGTGAATTGTCCCCTGGACCTAGTGCATATGCAGCTCACTGCTGTCCCTCCTCCAATGCCTTTATCCCACTTTACAAAATAGCACCCGATGTGACATTTATGGGTATCTAAGCTGTGAAATCTACCTCATTCCCACACCTTGCTTCTTGGGTTCTGCCACTGTGCTTCTGCCCATGGTAGGATCAAACAAATCAGCAGGACCTGCAGTTCTTTTTTTATTTTTATTTTTACTAGAAAGGCAGATTTACAGAGAGGAGAGACGGAAAGATCTCCCATCTGCTGATTCACTCCCCAAGTGGCTACAAGAGGTCAGTCCAAAGCAGGAACTAGGTGCTTCCTCCAGGTCTCCCATGTGGTTACAGGGTCTCAAAGCTTTGTGTCATCCTCTGCTGCTTTCCCAGGCCACAACCAACAAGATGGGTGGGGAGTGGAGCAGGGACATAAACTGGTGCCCAAATGGGATCCTGGGGCTTGGAGGTGGAGAATTAGCCAATTGAGCCATTGTGCTAGGACCTCCACTGATTCATTTTCAGTTGGTCACAATAGCTTGTCCTGGGTCAGGCCAAATGAAGCCAGGAGCCGTAAACTTCATGCTGCTCTCACACATGACAGGGGAGACAGGAACCCAAGTACTTGAGCCATCTTTTGCTGCTTTCCCAGGAATATTGACAGGGAGCTGAATCAGAAGTAGAACAGCTAGGACCTGAACTAACATTCATTCTGAGATGCCATTGTCAGGGACATCAGGCACCACAATGCCAGCCCGTACATCTGGATTCTTAAGCCAAGTTTATTTTTTTAAAAAAGATTTATTTATTTTTATTGGAAAGGCAGATGTACAGAGAGGAGGAGAGACAGAGAGGAAGATCTTCTGTCTGATAATTCACTCCACAAGTGACCACAATAGCTGGAGCTGAGCCAATCCAAAGCCAGGAGCCCCTTCCAAGTCTCCCACGCAGGTGCAGGGTCCCAAAGCCTTGGGCCGTCCTCGACTGTCTTCCCAGGCCACAGGCAGGGAGCTGCATGGGAAGTGGAGCTGCCGGGATTAGAACTGGTGCCCATATGGGATCCTGGCGCATTCAAGGCAAGGACTTTAACTGCTACGCTTTTGCGCCGGGCCCTTAAGCCAAGTTTAAAGAAGTTACAGGAGAACTTTAGAGGAGGACATTTGGATTTAATTTATAAAGATTTATTTATTTTACTTGCAAGTCAGTGAGGGAGAGAAGAACCGAGAGAGGGAGATCTTCCATGCACAGGTTTAGTCTCCAAATGACTACAATGGCCAAGCTAGTTTGATCCATAGCCAGGACACAGGAGGAGGATTAACTTGTTATGCCACTATGCTTGCCCCCGAGGCTTACAGGATGAATATGTGAAATGGAAACAAATGGAAATAGGTATAAAAGCAAAGTATACTTTATTTACATATGCAACAAAACTGTAAGGAGAAAAGCTTGATCTAGCAAATTTAGAGCTTGGGGTAGAAAAAAGAGTGAGGGCATGATTGGTGAGACTTTGAATTTGACTTATATTCTGTAGAGAGTAGCTATACCTCATTATTTTAATTGAATAATGATGTAATTAGATCATATTTTAGATGGCTAGTTCTGCTGACATGGATAATGAGTTGGCAAGTGGAGAAACTGAATACGTTTTACTCTCAGGCCCACTTAATGTGCTATACTGTTCTCATATTGTACTTGTCAGAAATCCTTTTCATTTAGTGTCTCTCAAACAGCACAGAACTTCACATAGGCACTGTTTGGAGTGAATGAATGTTTAGCCTTGCAGTTAAGATCTGCATGTCTCAGGTTGGATGGAGTACCTGTGTTTGATTCCTGATTATGGCTCTTGACTGCGCCTTCTTACCAGTGGAGACTCTGGAAGGCAGCTATAATGACAAGCATTTGTCTTCCTGCCACCTTTGTTGGAAACTAGCGTTGAGTTTTTAGTTCCTGGCTTTGGCCACTGACTAGCTCATGCCACTAGGACTATCCATAGGAGGTAAATGGTAGCTTATTCTGTCTGCTCTTCTCTCTCAAATTGAAAAAACAAAAAGACTCCATAAGGTTTGATGGTGATAGTGAAGATTAAGGTGAAAAGTGAAATTGAGAATACTGTAATCAGTTGAAATCACACTGTTAAGAGAGAAATTGGTTGGACACTGAAGATTCTAACCTTAGAGATAGGGAAATGATATAGTCATAAAGAACGCCACATTTGAGTGTAAACACAGTTAATAAGTACAAACAAAAGAAGCAGTTAGAAGAAATTATATAATTTCATGGATTATTTTGACTTCTTGTGAAAATGGCCTTTAAAAAATTTATGACAGGACCTAGTACTGTGGCTTAACAAGCTAAGCGGACACCTGCAGTGCCAGGATCCCAAATGTGTGCTGATTTGAGTCCTACGCACTCCGTTTCTGACCCAGCTCCCTGTTAATACTCCTGGAAAAGCAATGAAAGATGGCCAAAATCTTGGATCACTGACACCCACATAGAAGACCCTGCTGGAGTTCCTGACTCCTGGTTTGGGCCTGACCAAACCCTGGCCAAGGTGACCATTTTTTTTTTTAAGATGTATTTATTTCCACTGCAAAGTCAGATATACAGAGAGGAGGAGAGACAGAGAGGAAGATCTTCCATCCAATAATTCACTCCCCAAGTGACCACAACAGCCGATCCAAAGCCAGGAGCCAGCTGCGCCGATCCAAAGCCAGGAGCCAGGAACGTCTTCTGGGTCCAGGATCCCAAAGCTTTGGGCCGTCCTCGACTGCTTTCCCAGGCCACAAGCAGGGAGCTGGATGGGAAGTGGAGCTGCTGGGATTAGAATCGGCTCCCATATGGGATCCCGGGGCGTTCAAGGCGAGGACTTTAGCTACTAGGCCACGCTGCCGGGCCCGTAAATTTTAATTTATGAAGGTATAAAACATGAAATATAAAACAAACCTGAGAACTTTTTTAATGTTTAGCATTCTGGAAATATCCATTTTTAGAATGTTCTCTGTGTATACAACTATTGTAATGGCTTTTTAAGGATAAGGGATAAAATTTTGTCTTTGGAAAATAACGTCCTGACAAGATAGAACAAAAGAGTAATACTGAAAAGAGCTACACTAAAGGTAGTTTTTGTCACCACAGGCAGCTATGGAGGGTTGTGAAAGCAGAAATATGGATAGTTCTGTTGGTTTGAGTATATTGAATAGAAAAAAAGAGACATTCTATTCCTTTTATGTGGAAAAAGAAATTTCTAATCTAAATTATTGGTTTCAGTAATAAGTTTCATATTCTGACCAAAGAAACATTTTTTACGTTGGGTATAATGACTCATACCTTTCTCAGAATTTTGCTTTTGTGGAAAATAAAATGCAGTCATAAATACAGCACTGTTATTTGAGTCTTATTGCTAATGATACTATTGTGTGTAGATTGGCAGTGAGTAAGAACATATTATAAGCGCAGTTGGGACAGAGGAAGTAAGCATGTTTCAATTGGCTGAGAAAACAGTGATAGGGACAGATCTTTCATTGACTGGTTCACTTTACGAATGACTTTAACAGCCAGACCTGGACCTCGCTAGCCAAAGCCAGGAGCCTGGCACTCCATTTAGGTCTCCCTTTTGAGGGTCAGGGTTCAAGCTGATTCGCTCTGCAAATGGCTGCAGTGGCTGGAGCGAAGCCCAATCCAAAGCCAGGGCCTGGAGCTTCCTCTGGGTCTCCCACGTAGGAGCAGGGTCCCAAGGCTTGGGGCATCCTCTGCTGCTTTCCCAGGCTACAAGCAGGGAGCTGGATGGGAAATGGAATAGCTGGGACACGAACCAGTGCCCATATGGGATGCCAGTACTTGCAGGCTGAGTATTAGCCGGTTGAGCGATTGCTCTGGTCCCAAGAGAAAGGAATATCTTAACATTTTACAATGGTAACACTTAAGAAAGTAATTAATTTAAGAATATAAGCTAAGCTTGTGATGGATGCAAAAGATAGTGATAGATAACAGCTAGACAGAAAATGTTAAGGACCCCAGAACTGATAAGATAAACAAGGATACCCAGAATACCTAGAGCTAGATTTTTTCCAGTGTATAAGTCTGCTTATTTATTAAATACTTTATGAATAAAAATGTATCTTATGACACTGTATTACACAGATGTGTAATGCAAGCCACTAGGAACTATTCCTTGGGATGAATGAAACTGAAAGGAAAGTCTTACTAGTGTTTTTCTTATATGTTCATTAGATAGTGCCTGTTTCTGCAGTATATACTACCAAGAATGGACCTGGCACAGTATCCTGGTGGCTAACATCCTTGCTCTGCACACGTTGCGATCCCATCTGGGTGCCAGTTCTAGTCCCCGTTGCTCCACTTCCCATTCAGCTCCCTCCCTATAGTCTGGAAAAGCAGTGGAGAATGTCCCAAAGCCTTGGGACCCTGCACCTGTGTGGGAAACCCAGAGAAAACTCCTGGCTTCGGATTGGGCTTCTGAACAGCTCAGCTTTGGCCGTTTCAGCCACTTGGGGTATGAACCAGCAGATGGAAGATATTTCTTTCTGTGTATCTGCCTTTCCTGTAAAAATAATTAAAAGGAAGAAAATGACAGCAGAGCACTAGCACAACTATTTCTTGTGCAAAATTGACATGTGTTCAGGAAATATTGAGTATTTTTAAACTGAAGCTTTTCATTTAATTTGTTTGCCTGCAGACTGTTCTGCTGCAAAGCAAATTGGTGATGTCCTTAGCATGTCAGTATTGGCAAAATCACCATTTCAGTCACAGCAGTACGTTTCAGACCGTGGCATTCCATTTTACAAATACTGTCCTTGCAGTAACCAGTTCAGATAATGATACGAATATCTGCTTTGCTCATTATTTGTGCCTGGGAGAGTATAATCATAGACACATATACCTGTGGAGATAAGGACTGTGCTGGAGCTTTCATTAGGTCCTGATTCTCTCCCCTAGCCAGATCAGCTAGACCTTCTTACATACATAATCCTATTGAGTTTGGAATGTTAAGTTTGTCAAAGTGAGAATTTTAGTCCAAAGCATAGACCTTAGGAAACATTGATGTACCTCAAACCATTCATGTGAAATATAATTAAAAGATAGCTTTGTTTTAGAACAGTTTTTTTTTTTCAATCTGTACTTTTTGAAAGATTTTCAAAAAGTTCATGAAATGTGTATTACAAAACTGCATGGATACACATTTTTCTCAGGACTTTTTGAAGTACTCTCTTATCTGGATGCAGTGGGTTTACCTGCTGGATCTGGTTATACCCTCAATCAGGTTGCTAACTTGTCTTTATTGGACCAGACTAAGACTGAACAATATCCTTATGGCCCTTTTCCCCCTTCTGTGGATAGAAATTGATAAATACAATGATAATACAGCAATAAGTTCTGATAAACCTGTAGTTTGTTGTAAGTTTCACTTTGTTTATAATGACAGCATAAGGTAGATATGCAAATTCTTCGTTAAGATCCTAAGGTTAATCATTGTGATGCAGGCAAGCAAGTTCAATGCATCTAAATACTACGAAAACTAGCTGGCCTGGCGCCGTGGCCTGGCAGCTAAAGTCCTTGCCTTAAACGCGTTGGGATCCCATATGGGCACCGGTTCTAATCCTGGCTGCTCCACTTCCCATCCAGCTCCCTGCTTGTGGCCTGGGAAAGCAGTCAAGGATGGCCCAAGGCATTGGGACCCTGCACCCACATGGGAGACCTGGAGGAAGTTCCTGGCTCCTGGCCTTGGATCGTCACAGCACTGACCATTGCAGTCACTTGGGGAGTGAATCATCGAACTGAAGATCTTCCTCTCTGTCTCTCCTCCTCTCTGTGTATCTGACTTTGTAATAAAAATAAATAAATAAATCTTTTAAAAAAATAAATACTAGGAAAATTAGTACTAAAAGAAATAATACAGAAGTATGTCCTCATCCCATGACATAAGGAATAAGATGGCTGTTATTTGATGAAGAGAGACTATGGAAACAGTTGAAGCAAAAGTTTTTCTAGAGATCACACACACTTACCCTTAATAGTAGGTAGACTTGGAAGAGGACTGTTGAAATATATACAACCATGGAAAATCTTATGAAGACAACGAACTGTATCGGAAAGACAGGAAAGGCCATTTAATCAATTTGCAGGAGAGAAGTTCTCGTGACTTACAGAAGCACCTTGTCTTCAGCTTGTTTATTATAAGTCTTTGAAAGAATCAAGTCAAGTGGAAAAGGACATGTTGATTATGTCACCATTATCTAACCGTGCTTAATATGTTTAAGCTAGACATTACTTTTTTTTAACTTAATTTAAAATTTTTTCTTTTTAATATTTGCATAATTGCTTCCATGTTTTATTTGTTTGCTTTGTTTGTTTTTTCTCCTGTGTCTCTGGGGGAGGAGGAGGATGCACCTTAGTATCAAACCACACCAGCACCTGGGCGTGGGGGATGGTTATTTGATGGCACCTTATAGAGTCTGATATGGAGAAGAGCTTAGCAAGGGTATTACTTGAGTAATTTTCATAGTTCTGAGAAATTGTTGGTTTCATTGCTCCAGGGTTGAGAAAATCTTTCCAAGGTCTGTTGGTTGACAGAGTCCAGCTTAGTGCATTCACAAATCCAGGAACATGGTGCTAAGCTTGGCCAGGAGAACTTTTCAACCTGTTCAGCTTTCCCGTCTCTGACCAGGCAGGTGATGTTCCCTGCTGACCTAGATGAGCTGACTGTCGTGTGTTCTGTGTGCATCTGGGCGTGCTGTCCACTGCACAGACATCAGAAATTTAGGAAGCCCATTCCCAACATATGCACTCCAAGGTTGTACCATACCCTGTGTTTTTCTGAGGTTTCTGGGATCTGAGGCCAGCAGTCTAGTTGAGGAGTTTCTCAGATCTTCCCTGGGGTGACCTCAGATATAACTCTTGTGTGTGCCAGGCAGGCAGACTGAGGTTTGGTGTGTTACCTGTACCAGTCAACATACATACTGGTGGCTGCCAGCTGCCTGGTCAGTTATGCGCCAACCCCTATCTCCTGCAACCAGTTGGTGCTATGTCCCAGCCCATCTAGCCTGCCACAGACCCAGTCCTCATGCATACCAGCAGGTGTCAAGGCCTAGCAGGAACAACTCCCAATGACCTTCACAGGGCTGTCCCAAACCCTGGTTTTGGTATGTGCCAACCTCTGCTTCAGCCTAGCCCAGCTCAGCCAGCATCCCATGCAGCTCTCAGGCACACACATTACCACTGCAGCTTAACTCGGCCTGGCTAGCCCCCAGACCTGGCATTCACACATGCTAATAGATGCTGCCATCTTGACCAGCTGGCCCACCCTCAGTCTTGGTTCTGGTGTTCTCAGTGGGAGGGACAGCCTAGCAGTGGAGTGCCCACACTTCCTTGCAGACATGCCCTTAGCCCTGGATCTTGTGCCTACAAGGGACTACTGCACTGCAGTATGACATAACACATCCAGTCCTGGCAGTTGGCAGCTGGTATTGCAGCCTAGCCTAATCTGGCCCAAACCCAGACCCAGTCCACATGCATGCCAATGAGTGTTGCAGCCTTGCCTGGCCTGAGGAGTTCTCAGAGTTCCCCTACCAGGCTCATTCCCAACCTAGGTCTTGCACCTGCTGTTAGGTACTTCTACCCAGCCTGACATGCCATCGTGCAGGCACAGCCCCTTACCCTGTCCTGGCTCTCATACATGCCAGCAGGTGCTGCAGCCTAGCCCAGCCTGGCCTGTCCCCAGACCCAGCCCACATAAACGCATGCTGAGTGCTGCAGCCTGGCTTGGCCTGCCCCCAGCTGCGGCTCTTGTGCTCCCCAGTTGGAACTGTGAGCTATCAGGATAGTTCCCCACGTTCCCCTATTAGACCTTCTTCCAGCTTTGGATCTCACATGTGCCAGCAGGTGTAGCTGCCCTGCTTGACATGGTGTGCCCTCACTCATGGCCTTTGCTTTTGCCAGCAGGTGCTGCAGCCTGAGCCCATCCAGTTTCCTCCCAGCCCTAGCTCCTGTGAGTGTCAGGTGGGTTTCTGCCCAGTTATTTCTGTGGTCCAGCCTAACTTGACCTGTCATCGCCCCCAACTCTCTGTGCAAACTAATTGAGCACTGCAGTCCCATAGAGGTGACTTCATAAATCCCCTACAGAATCTGCCCCCAGGTCCAGTTATCTCAAGTTCTGGTGGATGCTGTGACCCAGCTTGACCTGGCCCATCCCCTGCTCCGATACTCATGGGTAGATACTGTGGCCTAACCCAAACAGCCATGCCCCCAGCCCCAGGTTTGCATGCACCAGCAGGCAGTGGACAATGCTGTTGAGCCCAGCCCCAATCTCCCACTTGGACAGGTGCTTTGGCCTGACCCAGACATGCCCTCCAGTGTCCCCTCTAAACCATTCTGTGTCAGCTCCCACGCCTATGTGTGAGTTTAACGGCCCAGTCATGGAACCCCGGGAAGTGATTCTTTCCTTGTCAAGCATGCCCTCAGCTACTCCCGTTCCATTAGGTCCCCAGACCCCCTTCCTCACACAATTTTCAGCTCTCCTGCTTTGGGCCATGAAAACATGTCGCAGGCTGGTGTTCCCAGTTTTCCTCACATATCTTTAAAAAAAGAAGAAGAAGAAGAAAAAGCAGCTATGCTGGCATACTGGTATAGTTAGCACAAATTTGGTATCAACCAGCCCAGAATCCCTGCCAGCTATTGGGTTCTTTTCTCCCAGCAATATAACACTTGCCGAGGTACAAGGCAACCTAGGCAGTTGCTTCAGCTGGGATAAATATTCTTAACCTCCAGTGAACTCACCCGGTTAGACCCTGATGACAAATTCTTATTTCTTCTTTTCCCTAGATCATTAGCAGCCAGGAAACAACTATTTTACAAGTTATCCAAATCCACTCTAGTGTTAACTGCATTATGCAAAATAGTAAAGCTATAGAAAAGCTGCCAGGGGAGTTGGTTTTAATACTGACCATAGTGGCTGACACCATAGTAATGCATTTTAAGGTACTGCGTACAATGCAAGCATCCCAAATTGAAGGGCCAGTTCAGGGCCCAGCTGCAGCAGTCCAGCTCCCTGATAATGTTCCTGGGAAGGCAGGAAAAGAGATGATGACCCAAGAGCTTGGACCCCTGTTACCATGTGGGAAACTCGGAGGAAGTTCCTGACTCCTCTCTGCCCCTGGCTGTTGTGGACATTGAGGAAGATTTCTCTCTCTCCAAATCACTTTGTCATTCTTGCTTTCAAATTAAATGCATAATTATGTTAAATAAAAAGAAAAATAATGGCCTTGTGTTGAAAATTAGAGCTATGGTTTAGCTTTATTCTTAAATTAATGAACGAAGAGTAGAGTTTTGCATTTGTGGCATTGTATTTGAAGTTCCAGGAAATAGTTTTCTTCCTACGGTGCGTAGGACATTAGTCTCATTTTTTATAAAAGTTACAAAGGACTCTGAGCCCTACTTTCTGTTTATCATCAGTAATAAATTAGCTTTTTATTCACCTTTTGCAATTAAGAAGATAGCTGCTTTCAGATGAGCCTGCTTCCCTTAAGTTTAAAACTTTTTTTCTTGTTAAGTTTTGTTTATTTGAAGGTCAGAGTACACAGAGAGAGGAAAAGAGAGAGACCTTCCTTTCACTGGTTCACTCCCAAAATGGCTGCAGTATCTGGGCCTGCCCAGGCTGAAGCCAGGAGCTTTCTCCAAGTCTCCCACATGCATGTCATCCTCTGTTGCTTTCCCACGTGCATTAGCAGAGAGCTGGATGGAAGTGTAGCAGCTGGGACTTGACCAGCACCCATATGGGATGTCAGTGGAGAGTTTACCCACTATGCCACAGCATTAGCTCCAATTTTAGAGCTTTTAGGAGTTCTCCATAAGGTAGTACAACTGAGCATAAAAGAGTACAGATCTTCAGTAAAGTAAAACCACTGTGGTTGGATTATTTTTGCTTAGAACTAGACTGGGTAAGCACACATTCTTCTCTTGGCTACTTCATACTAAATAAAACCATAGTTTAAGAAATCTGGGGGTTTCCAAGATGTTTTGACTGTCTTTGGTTATTTGCTTCTTATGTGTGTTAGATGTTAAAGCTCAAGTCACTGGTTAGACTATTTGTAGAATGTTTGTTTTTTTGCTTTTCTTTGGTCAAAAGGATACACCCCTAATTCTTTCTATTTGTCTTCCCCAGTACATGCCAGTTGGCTACAAGGCTGGTTAATCAAGATAAATCATTGAGTTGGAGCAGAAGTATGCTACTAGGAAAATAAAATGTTGATGTTTTTCATTTGATTGATTAAATAATTCCTTAGTTGTGTGTTTTGAGATCACAATTAACCAAAAGCTATCATTCTTGATCTGAAAATGTAAATAGGGTTTCTTGAGTGGCCTGATTTACACTGTACTTTTGATTGCCTGTTTCTTTTTTTTTTTTCTTTTTTTTTGATAGTGTAAATTATGTCATAGTCTGCATTGATTCTGAGGGAACATGAAAGAAAAAATATTTACTAAAAAGCTCCTGCTGGAATCAGTTGTATCTTACAGTTGTATATTATGAAATCCCTTTTTTGGTTTTCTACATGATTTGATGACATTTGTCTTCCTCATAATTCTCTAACCTTCACCTTTTTAATATTTAGGCTCCTTCTGAGCTTAGACTGTAAGAAATCTTCATTCGCCCTGCTATACACAAACATTTTTATTTTTTCCCTAATTGAGGAATTTAGTGATTATATGTATCTGTATGAATTCTGAAATTCTTGACATCTAAACTCAAATATTTATTAATCTGTACTTTACTAAGGGCTATTTACCACACTGGATTCTGTATTTCACACTGGATTATTTAAACCCATCTTGTTTATACTACTGATAACTAGGTCTAAATTGGTGTAAACTTTTCTTAGCAAGGCTTTAATTATTTGTTGTTGCTTATAAAAATTTATTAGCACAAGCCTTTCCTAAGCTCATCCATGAGTCTCATATTAGAAAACCCTTGGCTTACATATAATGCTTTAAATCTCTATAGTATATTTTCATAACATTTTTCATAGTAGGATGAACATTAATTGAATATTAAAAATGAATTGAAGCCTTTATATAGAAACCTTTTTTTTAACCTACTAGCCAGAAGAACTTTATTTTCTGTTGGAGTAATAAGGTTTTTTCTGTCACACCCAAAGCTTGAGTTAAATCTGTTTTCTCATGGTCAGCTTGTAAAGGTCAGTGAAGGACAGCATTTTGAAAGAACTGGGTAATGTGCATCCTTCCAGAGGTAGTGTATATTACAGCTGTCCTCTTGGTCCTGTTCCAGCAGCAGCTCTGTGACTCTGAGAGGCCCTAACTGGGACTCAGAAAATTGTACTGAAGGACATTGGTTTCTCATGCATTTTCACTGTAGTGAAATTTGTTTAAATCTTTCTTGTTCCTCAAATCCAGTTGGTCTCTGAGTGCTTTTGATTTTTCTTTACAAGGAAAATTTTCATCAGTTTCTTTCTTGCTATTCCCAAGTGCTACTTGCTTATCCACACCCTTGTTAAGTGTTTGCTGGGGTAATTTCAGTGAATTAATTTTTGTAGTTATTTTTCTGTGTTCTAAAGTGATAGTGACCAAAAAATACCCTGTCTTTGAAAAATTCAGTCTAGTATGAAATCAAACACAGATATAGATCATCTTAGACTGTGGGAACAGTAATAAAGGAAGTAATTAATTCTAAATATTCAGGTAATCAGAATATTGAATTATTAACCGGTATGTTGGTTATATTGTGTCTGTAGCTAGCATGGAAGGAAGTTTGTGTTCTTGTTTCCTAAATCCAACTAAACTGAAGATTCATTTAGTCATTTAAAAACTAGGAAACTTTACTTTTGTTTTCTAGTTAATGAGCAAATAAAAAAATGTAACTTGCATAAAACTATTATTTTACTATTGGTCTGTGATTGAGGGTAGAAATATTTTGTCAACTTCTTTCTACTTATACTCTTTTGAAGTAGTTCTTTAAAAAATCATAAACAAATAAAGCCATTGATCCGTCAGTGAACATTTAAGTAGTTTCTACATTTATGGAACATAAATATCTGGGAAACAAACTGCTTATTTTAGCAGTTATGGCTGTTTGAGGTGATTAAGCAATTGAAAAGTATTGGATGTATTTCATGATCTTATAGAGAGGTGTGCTTCAAAATAACTTTCTTAATGATTTTCTGATGCAAATATTATGTTTTAAAAACATAACTTTAAACATAACATACTTTTGAAATTAAAACCTGAATTAAAAAGATAGAATATACAGAAATCCAAGTAAGAGCTTTCTGTACTGTCTTGCTAATGTTAGTCTACAATTTGTACTCAGTTTTGTTTGCAACATTTTAAAATGAATATTAGTAAATCAAGCATATCCAGTGAAAGTAAAGAAAATAATGGCTAAGTATCCTACTTGAATTGTGATAGAGAAAATTGGGGATTAAAAATCTAAAGATAATTCTAGTAACTGTTTAGTGTGTGATAAAATGAAAACAACTGAGAATAAGATAATTTAAGAATAACATTTAGGGATAACATTAATGCTCCTCAAAAAGTTCCATATCAGGGTGCAAGCTTTCAATACTATAACTGCTTAGTTAAAATTTTAACATTGTGGAGCTGGCACAGTGGCATAGTAGACTAATCCTCTGCCTGCTGGCATGCTCATCCAGTATGGGTGCCATTTCATATCCCTGCGCTCCATTTCCTATACAAATCTCTGTTTATGGCCTAGGAAACCAGTGGAAGATAGCCTAAGTCCTGGGGACCCTGCACCTAAGTGAGAGAGTCAGAGAAGCTCCTAGATTCTGGCTTCAGAGTAGCTCAGCTGTTTCTCTTGTGGCCATTTGGGGAGTGACCCAGCAGATGGATGGTCTCTCTCTGTTTCTCTTTGTCACTATCTGCAAAAATCTGACTTTCAATTTAAAATAATTCTGAAAAAACATTAAAAAAAGAAGATTTTAACTTACTGCCTAAAAAATAATGCTGTTTGTTTTCCCCAGAGAATTTCAGTTGAAAATGGTACAGTGGGTTGCAGAGGCAGTGTTGTAAATGACTTCTTAGCTTGTATGCGTTTAAAATTTTCTCCAATGTTGTCAGCTAGTTCTACCTTTTGCAAGGACAGCAGATTTTTTTCTATAAAAAGACCACGTGGCTTTCATAACTTCTGCTCAATGCTGCTATTATAGTATGAAAACATCATTGATAATATGTAAATACTGTTTGTTGAGTCTGTAAATAGATATTAAAATAAATCTTTATAAAAATTAGCAGTGAGCTGAATTTGCTCTGTGGGCTATATTTTAATCACTCTCTACCTTGAATGATAAAAATCTAGAAAGAGTTCTAATATAAATGGAGAAAAGTTTTCAATTTAGGGATTTTTTTTAAAAAGGTTGTACGCTTTTGGAGGGTGGTGAATTGGCCTTCAGATGCCACCCCAAGGAGCGGAAACTGTCGGAGACCCTCCTCTGTTCCATTTGCAGGTAACCAAAGAGGTCTTAGCATGCACACAAACAAAACCAACAGCAACAGCAAAATAAATTTGCTAAATGCTGTTGTCTTCTTGAAGGTTAATGTCAGATATTCAAAATATTATATTACCTAGTGAATTTAAAAAACTAAAACCTTCCACTACAGAAGTCAAGTGACAAAGACGTACCTGTGACTTTTTGTTCTTTTTGCTACTTTTTTTGTTCTTGTGGGAGCCTTCTGTTGAGTACCATCTTACCTTATTTGGGCTGATAAACCAAACCCAATCCTTATGTCAGAATAAAGAAGGAACCAAAAATCTCTAGTTATCAAACTTTGTCACAGGCTTGTGCTTCTAAGACCATAAGGCTGAGCTTCTCAGACAGTGGTGTGTGTTGATGCCGCGTGGAGATGCACAACAGAGGGCCTGTTACTGCACTCTGATGCTAACCTCAGCTAACTGCTGGAAGAACAAAGTGGAGAAAGTGGAGAGCATTTCAGAAAGTACTGACTCCAACCTGGACTGTCCTGCTTTTAGGACCAGAAATACTCCTTCCCCAAATTCTTCATAATCCTTGCTTCATTGTGTGTGCTTTGGTATAGCATAATAATTAAGGCTTATAATAAGAATTGCTATCAAAAAAGTACAAATTGTGAATTATATGTATTACTCCAAGATAATAGAACTGCCCTAATAATTTAGATACAGGGTATTTCTAAATACTTCTTGGAAAATGGAATTCAAGAGTTCATTCTGCTGTAAAAAAATTTTTTTCAAATCTGTGCCAAGTTTTCCCATAATATGCATTTTTCATGAGGAACACTCATATGCATGGATTTCAGATTTTTTGCACCAAAATATAACTATCTTTTAATTTCATATTCTATGCATTTATTGAAGGAACCTCATATATAGAAAATTAAAATAAGAACAATCTATTTTCTGAGTTCAGAATAGTCAAGATTTGTCAGTATATGAATATTTAATCCTTACCTTCTTAATAAGTTTTTCCTTGTATGACCTTGGACCTCTGAGTCATAGAGATTAATATTTCAAAAATTAATTTTGTAGTGCTTTATCTCCCTCTGTTAGTCCTTAAATAAGTTTTCTTTGTAAATAGAAAAAATATGCACTTAATTTGGTAATCCCATCTTTATCAACATTAAATTTTTACCATAGTCTGACAGAACCCTTTTACTTTACACATTTGATACCCAGATACATTAAGATTTAAGAATGCAGTTTTTATACTTTAGTGTTCATTTGAGTATATCCTATGTCTGAAAATAGTCTTTGAGACAAGCTGATAGATTTAAGAATAATGAAAAGTACTGTTTCTTTGGCTCTATGTTTCAGAGACTTCTTTTTACTCACAATGTGCAACATAAAATTTAGACTCTTTAGCATGGTTTCATTTTCTGACCCCTGCCTGCCTTTGCACACCTTCTTGTTTGTTCCAGATGCCAGCTGTTCCTAAATAGCTTAGACCCAAGTAATAGAAAAAAGCAGCTTACATTGTTACTGACAGTGATGATTTCCTGAACACATTCTGTGGTGATCTGTAATACCCTCCTCTTCTAGCTCTCCTATGTCCAAGCCACTCGCGCTGTGAAATTCCTACTAGTCTGTGAAACTCTACTGCAGCTCGACTTCCCTGAAGCCTTCTCTACCCTCTTCAAGCTCCTCCTGAGTTCATCTTCTATCTTAAACTAATCACCACATTGTTAAAGTTGTTTTCCCCATCATCAGTGAGTCCTCAACAGAGACAAAACATCGTATCTGCCTTTCTTTTCTAATCATACTAGACACTGACACAAACAGGTGCTTCTCAAAAAGAGGAAGGAGAGAGGGGCCCATGCCATGGTGTAGTAAGCTAAGCCTTTGCAACACCAGCTTTCCATGTGGGCACCTGTTCAAGGTCAGGCAGTTTCACTTCCGATATAGCTCCCTGCTTATGACCTGGGGATGCAGCAGAAGATGGCTGCACCCACGTGGGAGACCTGGAGGAAGCTCCTGGCTCCTGGCTTTGGATCTGCACAACCCTGACCATTGCAGCCATTTGGGGAGTGAGCCACAGATGGAAGATCTCTGTCTCTTTAGAAAAATAAATAGAAAGAGGAGAGAAAAAGGATCATAAAGGGATTCTTCGTTCCTAAGCTGTTGATAGATACCACTTGAATTAGAAGCTGGGATTGGTGGAACTACCAGCTACTGGAAAAGCTCCAGCAGTCTGCACCACTCTAGGCTGCTATGTGAGCCCTGTGTTACCAATACTAACTTAGAGGTATTAACATTAGTATTGCGTGCTGCTGTATGAAGTTTCTTATTTACTTGCTTCCCTAAATGGAAGAATCCACCTTTTCCTATTCCTATCTGGCGAATTCATAATAGTTTGAAAAGATAATGTTTCTAATAATTGATGTTTATTAACAAAGTTTGACATTACTGATATCTTTGCTTCCATGTTTTTCATACACTATTTAGTATTCTTCACAATAGTCCAATGAAGTAGTTGTTGCTATCCCAATTTAACAAATTGGGGGTGGAGGGAGAAGAAGTTCAGTGGAGTGAACTAAACTGTCCAAGAACTGCTCATTGAAACCCAAACAGCGTAATGAGTCAAGTTATGCATTTTAAAATCATTGAAAGGTGGATTCCAAATCTCTTTTGTGATAGCAAGCAACTTCTCTGATGTTGAGTTTCCTTATAATATAAAATGGTAGTTTATCCCAAAAGAATAAAAAAAAGCATGGCACATAACTACATAATAAATGTTAGCTGCAGTTGCATCTTCTGAACTTTTGTTATGAGTTCTGGAAAAATGATGACAGCAGAACACGACATGACACAAGTAGGCAAATAACCATTGAGTAAATAAGTTAGTGTCCTCTGTTTTGTATATAAAAGCATCAGCCAGCAAATGTTTTCCACGATGGCCAAGTTTTTGTCGGTGAGCACATTTATTCCCTTAATTTGAAGATGTAGCTTCAGTATTTAATAGTTAATGTACAGAGCAAGATCAGTGATCTGTCTACCAGACTTAACTTTCAGAAAATGTGGAAACTATGTGGGTTAACCTTTGTATAAAATAGTTGCCCTAGTGGTTCTGTAGCATAGACCTCTTAGTACCATTCAACAAAGAAAAACCATAAACACAGCTGCTGTTTTGGTATTGCTTGTGGTTTGGTTTTGTTGTTATTCGAGCTTTTTCATGCAAGCAGATCATCATTTAAAAGTAGTCATTTGACATTTTCTCTTGCAGTCTTCACATTTTTTGTTTTTAAATGTTATAGCTTAAGTTATTTCTGCAATAGTGTAATAGTGAGTCATTTTGGTCTTTTTACTACCCAGAAATTTTCTTTTAAAACTGTAACATAGGGCCCGGCATGATAGCATAGAGGCTAAAGTCCTCGCCTTGAACGCACCAGGATCACAAATGGGCGCCAGTTCTAATCCCGGCAGCTCCACTTCCCATCCAGCTCCCTGCTTGTGGCCTGGGAAAGCAGTCAAGGACGTCCCAATGCTTTGGGACCCTGCACTCACGTGGGAGACCTGGAAGAGGCTCTGGGCTTCGGATTGGCTTAGCTCCAGCCATTGTGGCCGCTTGGGGA
This sequence comes from Ochotona princeps, assembly GCF_030435755.1. Lineage (NCBI taxonomy): Eukaryota > Metazoa > Chordata > Mammalia > Lagomorpha > Ochotonidae > Ochotona > Ochotona princeps. The sequence continues at coordinate 107,295,067 of NC_080834.1, read as the reverse complement.
GTGAATCATCGGACGGAAGATCTTCCTCTCTGTCTCTCCTCCTCTCTGTGTATCTGCCTTTCCAATAAAAATAAATCTTTTAAAAAATGTAACATATGGTATCAATATATTTTAAAACCTGTTTCAGGGGAATCTCTGTTGTTAGTATGAAGACAGGTATTTCATCTATCAGAAAATAATTTCCCTATATTTGCCATTGTCTTTCTTTTTCTTTTTTATTCATTAATTACATTGTATTACATGACACAATTTCATAGGTACTGGGATTCTCCCCCCTTCACCCCAAACCCTTCCCCCATGGTGAGTTCCTTCACCTTGATGCATAACCACAGCTCAGGTTACGTTGGGATTCCCTAATTACAAGCTCACACCATACAGAGTCCAGCATCCCACTGTCCAGTCAAGTTCAACGGCCTCTTAGGAGGCCCTCTCAGGTTTGAAGGCAGATCTAGCAGAGCATCACCTCGATCAATTAGAAGCTCCAACATATCATCAGCAACAGTCCAGGTACGATGAGACTGGTGCAGAGTCCACTGATTGACATAGTCCATCTTAGGGTTTCCCCTTGTCCAGTTTTCCGCTGCAAGCATATAGCTGAGGTGGTTGATTGATCTACTCCATCTTCCATCTTTTCTTGGTTAATGTTTTGATTCCTCCATTTTGTTCAGGGGAATCCCCAAAGAAACTCTGAGGCGTTCCCAGTCCAGACTCGTACATGTACTACTAGTAAGCACAGTGCCCACCACAGTCCATCACTCCGATCAGCTGGTGGTTGTAACCCCTGGGTTGGATCTATTCTGAGCCCCGACCTCCATTGGAACCAATGAGTATTGCAGCTCTCCCCGGCTCTGCCCATCACACACTAGTCCCTCACCTAAACCAGTGGGAGGTGTGTTGGTTGGGTGCTGCATTCCCTACTGGCACAGGCCATTTCGCCTTGGCATTTTGTGTTTTGTACTGTTTTTTATTGTAACCAAACCTGGCCAGGCCCCCACACAGTTCCAGCACTCGGACTTGCCAGTGGATGATGTGAACTGACTCAGCCTGGTCTGCCCCCAACCTGAGCCAAGTGTATGCCAGTGGGTCACTTTCCAACGCCTCACTGGGTTGTTTACCTCCATGCTTCCTGCGTTTATTTGTAGGGTCAGTGTCCTGTCAGAGGAACTGTTCAGATTCTTCCATCCGACCCCTTCCTGGTGTCAGGCTTCACGCATACCAGCAGGTCCTTCGGCCAGCACTGCTCTTCGACCCATTCTGGTTCCTGCTGTTGAGAGTTTCAGCCCAGCCATGGCTCGTCCATACCCACATATAGCTCATATATGGCTCAGTTGGGGTTGAAACCTAGCCGAGCCCGTCCCATATCTATCCTGGTCCTCCGCAGCACCAAACTGTGTTGCGGTCTAACCCGGCACGGTGCGTCAATTCCGAATCCATATTTGTGCCAAGGGAGTACAACTGTGACCCGACCAGAACTCAGCCCCCTTCCAGTTCCTGCGCCCCTTAGTGGTAAGCTCCACCCAGCCAAGGCCTCCCCCAAGCTCCCCAACCAGGCCTGTTCCCTGCCATTGTCTTTCAAGTAATTTCTGTTCCCAGAGGTGGGAGGAAGGCTGGAAATATCTGCTATTCCTACTCCTCGCCTTCTTCATATTTTATAGCTCTGAATCATACCATTAACTGCTTATTACAACCAAGAATTTATACAAAAGAAACATGATTGATTAAGTTACCACTGTCTTTGGGTCACAGTGGGTCTGAGGTGGAGGACTGTAGGGGACAAACATGCATAGGGGACCATTTAGGCAGGCCTTTGCAGTGATCTAAACAGGAAGGAATAGTGGCCTGTGCCTAGGCACTGAGAATGGTGTAAAGGAATGTAGATGGATTAATGAGAGAATTGGTTGATGGATTTCATGACTGGGGAACATCCAGCCCACAGGCCCTGTAAGGCCCATGAAATCATTTGGTCTGGCCCTGCCAAGGCAAATGCAGGTGGGATTCAGAATTCAGTAAATCTACAGCAGGTTAATCTTTTTTTTTTTTTAATTTTATTTTAAATTCATTAATTACATTGTATTATGTGACACAGTTTCATAGGTACTGGGATTCTCCCCACCCCTCCCCAAACCCTCCCACCATGGTGGATTCCTCCACCTTGTTGCATAACCACAGTTCAAGTTCAGTTGAGATTCCCCCATTGCAAGAGTAGGTTAATCTTTTCAGTTGATAATTTTGTATGACCTGCGTATGTTACAAATATAAAATTGTCTTAACAGAAAAAGTTTCCGCACCCTTGGATAGTAATGACTATGAGGTAGATGAGAGGAACCTGAGGTGGGAATTTCTGGAGTGGATGTGTCATGTTGCTCACTTGCTTCTCCTTTTGCTAAACTCCTGCTTATCTTGAAGGGTTCTGTTTGTGTTACCTCATGGCAGCCTCCATCGATCAGGATGACCACATGATGCTTTTGTAGAGTCTGGCATGATAGCATTCATATGAACAAGCTCTTCATTCTTGGCTTGTGTCTTGTGAGGATAAAGGTCCTATCTGCCTTATTCTTCATCGTATCTGCAGTACCTAATGTGATCCAAAGACCGCATCAGTACACTCTTGGTGAAAAGGAGATGTGTGATGTGTACCTCTTGTACTTGATGGAGGAATCACATATGTTAGGTTGTCTAAGCCTTTTTGATTGTTTTCTCTAGTTTAATTTTCTTTCTCAGCTGGTATCATTTGTTACATTTGGTTGTACTTCTACAATTTAGCTACTAAATAAATTTATAAGGCAAGAAATAAACATGCTTTGCCACTTTGGTAAGATTTTCCAAATGAACCCCAAGCATGTTGAAGTCTTAAAAAAATTAAGAACTTTTCAGTCATAATAGTATTTAACAGTTTTAAAATATTACATGCTCTTAGTTCAGATGGTATAAACATACTGACAAAGTCATGACTCTCAGTCGTGTTTAAATCAGTTCATTTCTGTTAGAAGTATTAAGACTGGGGGCCTAATGCGGTAGCCCAGTGACTGAAGTCTTCACCTTGCACACGCCTTGGATCCCATATAGGAGCAGGTTCTAATCCCGGCAGCCCCACTTCCCATCCAGCTCCCTGCTTGTGGCCTGGGAAAGCAGTGGAGGATTGCTCAAAGCCTTGGGACCCTGCACCCACATGCGAAACCCAGAAGAGGCTCTGGGCTCGTAGCTTCAGATTGGCTCGTTTCCAGCCATTGCAGCCACTTGGGGAGTGAAGCAACAGATGGAAGTTCTTCCTCTCTCTCTCCTCCTCTCTATATCTGACTTTCCAATAAAAATAAAATAAACCATAATAACAAAAGATTGGCCTTAAAAAATATTAAGACTGGTTTATTTGAGAGAACTCGTGGGTCATTCCATTAGATTTCAGAGAAATTGTGCTATTGTGAGTATATGCCTAAAACTTACTTTAAGAACAGAGTATTCTAAAATATTAATTACCTAAACTAGAATTAGTTTCCCCTTACCCCCAAAAAAGGAAATGGAAAAGATAGTTTTAAGAAAAGACTGAGCTGTGTTAAATTCTTGTTACAGCCATATTGGGAGTACAGGTGAAAAAAGGAAAGGATTTAATTTCTCTGGCTTTAACTTTTTTAAAGAAGAGCAGTGGAATAATAACCTATGAAAATTCTTTCTGGCCCCAGTTCTGTTACATTATAAATCAGCATGGTAAAGGTGGCATGTGATGGGAATTTTGGTATCAATTACAACTTACTTGCCAATCTTTCTATTGCCTTAGCTTTGTCTTGAAAAATGCAATCAAATTAGTGTTTGGATGACTTTATTAAATTGAATTTAATGCAAATGATTTTTTCTAATCAACTGAAATAGATTTTTAAGAAAAGTTTGAGCAACTGTCTATTATGTATTTTCCTAATCAAATCAGAGTACAGAAAACAAAATACTTAACAGCCCCAAGGAATTTATTTGGTAAGTGTTGCTTTTTTAACAGGTGTTTTCTTCTTTGATTTAGGTTTCTGCTTCGAAACAACCATATATATAATTCCTTCAAATAGTTTTATATGTGAAACTTGTAAAGGATCAGAACAATGCCTCCACGACCATCATCAGGTGAACTGTGGGGCATCCACTTGATGCCCCCAAGAATCCTAGTAGAATGTTTACTGCCAAATGGAATGATAGTGACTTTAGAATGCCTCCGTGAGGCTACATTAATAACTATAAAACATGAACTATTCAAAGAAGCAAGAAAATACCCTCTCCATCAACTTCTTCAAGATGAATCTTCTTACATTTTCGTAAGCGTTACCCAAGAAGCAGAAAGGGAAGAATTTTTTGATGAAACAAGGCGTCTTTGTGACCTTCGGCTTTTTCAACCCTTTTTAAAAGTAATTGAACCAGTAGGCAACCGTGAAGAAAAGATCCTCAATCGAGAAATTGGTATGATACAATTTTCAACTTGGTCCTGACATTGTCGTCCTGTTCTAAGATGCAGATAGCTATGAAGCTTAGTTTTTGTCACATTTCTGAAATATCTGTCTGAAGCAGAACCTTTTTAATCAAATTAATTTTTACTAATATGTAATTATAAATCTGAAGTCCTTTTTACTGTGAAACTTTGGAACTATTTTCAACACCTTGATGTTACTTGATAAAGTTTTTGTAGGAGGTATCATTTGTGGATGAATAACTGATTTAGGTAATGTTTTCTGCCTTTAACCTGCTGAATGTATTATCTTTGATTTGAGACCTTGTCAATTCTTACTATATATACTCATCAAAAAATTTTTTTAACCCAGAGAAACTTATTTATTCACCTATAAAATTGCCTGTTTGTAATACAAACAAAATCATATTCTGTGTTTAATTGAATGCTGTGTTCTTTATATCTTTTTTTTTAAGGTTTTGTTATTGGCATGCCAGTGTGTGAATTTGATATGGTTAAAGATCCAGAAGTACAGGATTTCCGAAGAAATATTCTGAATGTTTGTAAAGAAGCTGTGGATCTCAGAGATCTCAATTCACCTCATAGTAGAGCAATGTATGTCTATCCTCCAAATGTAGAATCTTCACCAGAACTGCCAAAGCACATATATAATAAATTAGATAAAGGTAAGAAAATTGTCATTGCTATAGTAAAATTTGCTCTCTGTGCCTGAATTTTAGTAGTCAGTGCCTAACCAGATGATAAGGTTCTTAATGACAGGGACTGCTTAGTGACAAGATGTAGGTGAGCACCAAATATATACAGTTTAGTTTAATAAGCTATTTATGTATCGTGCTGATCACTTAGCAAATTATTTATCTCAAAATACTGAAGAATTTGAGTTTGAAATTCACTCTTTGGGCCAGGGCTGTGGCATAGAAGGTAAAACTGCTGCCTGCAATTCTAGCCTTGCTTATGGGTTCTGATTTAAGACCCGGCTGCTCCTTTTTCAACCCAGCTCTCCACATGGATCCCTGGGAAAGCAGCAGAAGGTGGTCCAAGAGTTTGGACTGCTGCACCCACAGGGGTAATGCAGAAGAACCTTCCAACTCCTGGCTTCCTTCTGACCCAGGTTCAGCCATTGCAGCCATTCAGGGAGGGAACCAGCAGATAAAAGATTTAGATCTCTGCCTGTCTCTCCTGCTGTCTTCTCTCTTCTGTCTGTGTAACTCTTTCAAATAAATAAACCTTCTAAAATTTCCACTCTCTTTTTAGACACTAACAATTACAGTTGATTTAACTGTTTACGAATTAAAAATTAGGATAAATGAAAACATTTTATACATTTTTGATAAAAGTCTGTGTTCTCATGTCATAATTATATAAAGTAGTTTTAATTGATATTAAGTTTAGTAATTAGGTATCGTAATGAGTGATCATGTAGAGGTAGACTTGACATCTCTTATATCAGTTGATAAAATGGACCTTCATAAGTTACTGTTTTGTAAGTAAATGTCCGTGCACCCAAAATTCTTTTCTATTATAGCTTAATTTTAAGATAGAATACTCTTACTGCTTTTCCCCAACATTTTTACGAAAATTTCTAACATATAAAAAGTTGAAATAATTGTCGTGTTAATACCCAGACCACTTTAACAGAACTTTGTTAAATTAGTTGATTAATTTTATTTGAAAGACAGAAAGAAAGCTAAAGAAGCAGGTAGACGCTTCTTTACGCTGGTTCTTTCCCCACATACTCATAACATTCAGGCTGGGCCATACTAAAGCTGAGAGCAGGAAACTCAATCCAGGATTCCCACATGGGTGATAAGGACCCAGTTACTTGAGCAACCGCTTGCTGCCTCCTAGGATGTTCATTAACAGGAGGCAAGAATTGAAAGCAGTACCTTAAGAGTTCACTTTGTGGTATTAATAGTTTTATTTGCGCGAATTTTTCCAATTTCCTCAGTTTAATTGATCTTAAAAAGAGAAAAATCAGAAATCCCTCTCCTGTTGCCTCCTAATCCTTAATCGTTCATACCTTATCTTCTCTAGCATTCCAACTTAGCATCTTTATGTCTCTTTATTATTTGCTTTTTATTTCCCATAGTTACTAAAAATCCTTTCTGTCTTGCTGTCATGAGTCATTCTTCACAGGTGGCACACATGAACTATGTTACATGCTTTAGAATGAAAGTGAGCCTAGTCCTATGTATTTATGAGTAGGCATAGATTTACTTTCATAAAACATGAGTTTGGGGTGTGATCTGGCAGCGCTGTCAGGTAGGAATCTTGTTTCCACCCGATATTTATCAGTATTTGGTTAGCATTATAATAATTTCTGATATACTCCATCCGATGATGGTCCATACATTCTGAAAGTTGTCTCATAGAAGTGGATGTTGTGACTGCATCTAATAATGTTTTCCTGTTATAGGGCAAATAATAGTGGTGATTTGGGTAATAGTTTCTCCAAATAATGACAAACAGAAATATACTTTGAAAATCAACCATGACTATGTACCAGAACAAGTAATTGCCGAAGCAATCAGAAAGAAAACCCGGAGCATGTTGTTATCCTCTGAACAACTAAAACTTTGTGTTTTAGAGTATCAGGGCAAATATATTCTAAAAGTGTGTGGATGTGATGAATACTTTCTAGAAAAATATCCCCTGAGTCAGTATAAGGTAAGTAACAAGTTCAAGAGTATTAATTTTAGATTTAACAAGTAATCACATTGAGAACTAGTGTCTCTTTTAGGATGTGTTTTTAATTAATATTAGTAAATAAGTTTTTAATTCTGTAATTGTTTAATTTTAGAAACTGATAATATTGGCAGTTACACTAATCCCAAAATATGGGATATTTCATTTTTTTATCCCATCCCAAACAATGATACTAGAATAAAATTAAAATGAACATGTAAAAATTCATAATTGATACTGAAAGATATATTGTTTCTAATATCCTATTAGCACTATGTTACTCTTGTTTGTATTCATTAAATACTTACAAGAAGCAACTATGTGTCAAGTATGTACCAAATACTCATTTATAAAATCAAGCAAAACATGATATTGACCTTCCAGGTTGCTTAGGGTCTAAGAAAGCAGACCCTTATAATATGTGTACAAAAACAACTATATTAAAAATATCTACTAAAGTATTCAGGCTGGTGATTTTTAATATTTTAATATATCCATACTTGTATGAACCTCCTCTTTATGTTTTTCTGTTTCTTTTTTTTCTTTCTTTGTTTTTTTTTTTTTTCTGTTTCTTAAAAAGAAAAAATACGTTTCTTAGAAAATATTTGGGCAGAATGTGACTTTGCAGATTGGGTGACAGTCTAACAAATGATACTATTTATTTGTTTAAGTACCTATTCATAATTTGTATCTTCTGATCTTTACTGATTTTGTTTTTGTCTGTTGTATTATTTGCTTAAGAATAAGGATAGAACTGTTGTGTCAAAACTTGACTTAATTGTGTTCATATGTGTACTTTATATTTACAAGTGCTTGGTTGATCTGTACTACAGCCTAGTTCTCAAATGGTAGTGTTTTTTAATGTTACAAACTCAGCAAGTGCTAAGAAATATCATCTATAATGTTTGATTTTTTTCTAAACCTATGCAAATCAGTATATCAACTCTCATAATCCTGTTACATGTTGCTTTTAAAATGAAAAACTTTATGGGAAATGACTCTGTTCTTGCTCCTTAACTCTTTTACAGTATATAAGAAGCTGTATAATGCTTGGAAGGATGCCCAATTTAATGCTGATGGCTAAAGAAAGCCTTTACTCGCAACTGCCAATGGACTGCTTTACCATGCCATCTTATTCCAGACGTATTTCCACTGCTACGCCGTATATGAATGGAGAAACATCTACAAAATCCCTTTGGGTTATTAATAGTGCACTCAGAATAAAAATTCTTTGTGCTACCTACGTGAATGTAAATATTCGAGACATTGATAAAGTAAGGTCAAGTACTTAAGCTTACTGCTTCATGTAAAATATTTTGTTGAATCGTGATGTATTTTCAGATGACTAGAAATGCACTTGAATCTCAGAAAATAAAAAAATATGGAATGGATTCAGTTAGTTTCCATCTGCTCTACCAGTTACACAGCTCACAGCCCTTTGTAATCCTCACGTTCATAATTCTAATATTTGGATAATTGTAATATCCATAATTGTAAACTGTTAAAACTGAAAGTTTTTCAAAATTCATTTTGTCAGCAAAACCTTTGACCTGAAATGATGCTTTTTGTAGGCTTTAATCCCACTTACTAGAAATATTTGTTTTTTTATAAAATTATTAATTTCTTTTACATTCTGTTTCAACTCCTCTAGTTCGTAAGTAGTATTCGCATATATGCCAATTTATCTTTCTAAAATGTTTAAAAACTGAATTACGTTCCTGGCTTACTGGAATTATTGTCCTGTTATGATGTTTTCTGAGTAACATGTCGTCCCTATTGTTATTAATGGATGAAGGCAGCAGCAAATTTTGGTGAAGAATCTATATCAGTATTAATTTATTATACAAGCATAGTAAGAAAAAAATAGGAAAGCTATATCTGAACAAATTTTTCACTTGTTCTCAATTCAGTTGCATTATTTTTAGTGTGTAACATTTTGTTCTGTCTAGTATGCATGTGTAGATGTATATGTATTTTTTAGTATATCTGTACACATATCTTTTTTTTTTTTTTTAGATCTATGTTCGAACAGGTATCTACCATGGAGGAGAGCCTTTATGTGACAATGTGAACACTCAAAGGGTCCCTTGTTCTAATCCCAGGTGAAACATAGTTTGAATTTTATTTCCAAGGGTATATCAGTATTTAGCAATATGATTAATACAGGTTGTGTATATTATTTTTTAAAGAAAAAATGGATTTATTTGTTTTATGTAAAAGAGTTACAGAGAGGGAGAGAAAGAGGTATCTTATTTCCTGCTGATTCTGTCAACAAATAGCCACAAAAGCCAAGGGTGACCAGTCTGAAGCCAGGAGCCTGAAACTCCGTCTGGGCTTGCCAGTAGGTAGCAAGGAGCCAAGCCCTTATGTCTTTTCAGCTGCTTTCTCAGGCAATTAGCAAGGAGTTGGATCAAAGTGGAACAGCCAGGACTTGAACGATCAAATGGGATGCTGGCATTGAAGATAATGACATCCCTGGTTGTACCACAATGCCAGCCCCAGTCATTAATTTTGTATCAGTAGTTTAATACAAGTTATATAAACTACCAGACATTTACATATAGGACATAAGACCTTTATATCAAATGAGTATCACTGACAGATTCAAATCACTCTCCAGAAAAGATAATTATTGCATACAATTAACAGATCTTTGGGAATAAATCAGTTTCTCAGAAGGTCTGGGAAGTTGTTGGGAACATTATAAATTGTTACTGTGGGCTGACCTTGCAGCATAGTAAGTTAAGGTGCTGCCTTGCAACACTGGCATTTCTTATAGGAGCCGGTTTGTGTTTCATTAACTCCTTGATAATGCACCTGGGAACACAACAGAAGATGGTTTAAGTACTTGTGTCTCTGTCGCACACATGGCAGATCAAGGTGAAATTCCACTCTGGTAGCTTCAGCCTGTCCAGTCTCTGCCATTGCAGCCTTTGGGGAGTGATCTACTACATGGAAGAGAATTCTTTCTCTCCTTTGCTCTCTTCCTGCCTCTCCCTCTCTGTCCTTCTCTTCCCTCTATCTCCCTTTCAAATTAAATTATATAAAGTTTCTTCTGTTAAGATTTGCGATTTTTTTAAAGATTTTATTTATTTTGTTGGAAGGGTAGATTTACAGAGAGGAGAGTCAGAATGAACTTCTGTTCTCTAGTTCACTCCCTGAATATCTGCAGCAGCTAGAGCTGAGTCGTTCCAAAGCTAGTGCCAGGAACTTCATTTAGGTCTTTCACATGAGTGCAGGGTCCCAAGGTTTTGGAACATCCTCCATTACTTCCCCAGCCAAAAGCAGGGATCTGGATCAGAAGTGGAGCAGCCAGAACACAAGCTGACATCTATATGGGATGCCAGAGCTTGTTGGCAGGGCTTAGCTAATTGAGCCATCATGCCAGCCCCATAGTCTTACAACTAAGTTGTTTTAGGTAGCTACATTCTTGAGCCTCAGTAAAATTTAAAGGCTTCTTTACAAGTAGGAAAAGGTTTCTCACCCAGTCTGAACCACTGTAGAGCAGAAAGCACATCAGTCAGGTTAGAAATTATGCTGTGGTAATACAGAAAACACCAGGATGTCTTTTAATTTTTACTAAAACAACCTTTTATTTTCCACTCATATTACATGTTTGTCATAGTTGGATGAAATAATTATAAGAAGAATAGAAAAACAATACTTGAGGAAATAATGGTTACATACTTCCAAATTTGGTCAAAACTATGTAACCACCAACCCAAGTATTCCAGGAAGCCCCAAGCAAAAACTCCAGTATGATGGAGTAGATTTGTCCTAGTTATTTCAGGTACCAAAAATAAACTTTATAAAATTTTGGTATGTAAATTTTAAAAACTCTGTTAATAAAAAGTTAGAAATGAATGATAAAATTATTAGTAAGATAGAAAAATAGATTATAAAGATTCTTATGGGAAATTGAGTACTTGTTCTAAATCTATGCTTTCCCTAAACCAGATAAATTATATACTTTATCACTTCTTCAGAAATATCACCAGTTATCCTTCAAAGCCAGAATTGCTTTGGCATAAACACTCATAAAAGTAACCATTTCCAAAAAAACAAACCATGTTTGTGTGTATTGTGGGATGGATGGAATTTAGAAGAGAGAAACATGCATTATTCTGACAATGCAGTGATGAAACAAATAGATTCATAGGACGTAACTGTCTTAGCATGTGGGGGCAGGGATTGTGGCACCGAAGATGAAGTCATTCATTGGGTGCCTGCACCTCTTTGAGTGCCTGGGATTGAGTGCTTCCCAGCTTCGCTCCGGTGCAACTTCCTGCTAATGCACACACTGGAATACAGCAGATGAAGGCCAGGTATTCTGGTTACTGCCATGCAAGAGACCTGAATGGAATTCCTCACTCTCAGCTTTGGTCTGGTCCTGGCCTAGCCCCAGACTGTTGGGGACATCTGGAGAATGAACTAGTAGGTGACAGGTACCTAGAGAGAGAGAGAGAGAGAGAGAGAGAGAGAGAATATTTCATCTTTAAAATAAAAAAGTTTGAGAAAACAAAGGTGTATCGAGCATTTTATCTACCATAAATTTATAAACAGTTCTGAAGATCCAAAAGTAATAACAAGTTCTAGATATGTTTAAATGTATCTTTAGTTTTCTTAAAATATTATGGACTTACTCCCACAGAATTTCTTCTTCCTTATTTCTACAATAAGCCTTACTTGATTTGGGGGTGGGGGTGGTTTTGGTTTTGTTTTTTACTTTTTTTAAAATTTTTTGTTTGTTTTTGCCTTTAGAACTCTTGCCAAATTATCCTACTTTATCTTGTAAAATTTTTTTTAATTTCTATCTCTTTGTTAGTAATTAATGTTGATTTTAATTGCTACAAATATTGTATTAATATCACACAGTTGATTTTGTTTTGGACATTTCTATTGCTTGCAGTTCAGAAATACTGTCATCTGCTTTTAACATTCTGTGCACAAAATGCACATATTTGTGTGACTTTATTTCTAGATGTGGAACTGGATCATAAGATATACATATGTTCACTTTTGATAGATTGTTTTCCAAATTGATTATAATAAATTATACCCCATCTTCAGTGTGTGAAATGTCTGATTGCTGCACATTCTTATCACCCCTTGGTTCCAGTTTCCATGAAATGTTAATATTGAGTACTTTTTCAAGTTTAATAACTATTTGAATATGATCTTATAAATTTCCTGTTCTAATTAATCACTTGCCTGTTTTGTTTGTTTGTCCTTTTTTTATGAATTATAGAAGTCAGTTATATACTCTGGAAAAAGCATTTTTCTTGGTAAATGCTTTTCTCTTAAAATTTTACATAGGTGGAATGAATGGCTGAATTACGACATATACATTCCTGATCTTCCTCGTGCTGCTCGACTTTGCCTCTCCATTTGCTCTGTTAAAGGCCGAAAGGGTGCGAAGGAGGTAAGGTATCTCTATTTTCCTATGAAAATTCCTAATTATATGACTAATTAGATTTTCTTCACAAAATAATCATTACTTTTTTCTTTATTTTAAAAAACCTATTTTTAATATTTAATAAATTGTTGTAGAAGAATACATTGGGAGAGTTTCTAGAATTTACTTATGATTAGTGTGTCCTGAGTTAATATTGATTAAAATTTTTAACCATACACAGTAACTACTTAGCAGTGACTAAATGCAATTATCTTATCTGTCATCCTTGCTTTAGTTCATATTCCTGATTTGTTTTAAGATTTATTTATTTAGGGCCAGTGCATTGGTTCAACTGGCTAATCCTCCAACTTCTAAGTACTGCATGCCATTATGGGTGCCAGTTTGTGTCCCGGATGCCCCACTTCCCATCCAGCTCCCTGCTTATGACCTGGGAAAGCAGCAAAGGATGGCCCAAAGCCTTGGGACCCTGCACCCATGTGGGAAACCGGAGGAAGGTCCTGGCTTTGGAATGACTCAACTCCAGCCATTGCAGCCATTTTGGGTAGTAAACCAGCAGAGGGAAGATCTCAGTCTCCTTATCTCTGTAAAACCTGCCCTTCTAATAAAAATAAATACTTTTTAGATTAATTAATTAATTAATTAATTTGAATGGCAGAGTTCAGGAGGGGGAAAGACAGAGAGAGGGAGATATTCAGTCCATTGATTTATTCCCCAGCTGGCCAAATTTGCCAGGGCTTGGCCAGACTGAAGCCAAGAACCAGTAGCTTCTATCAGGTCGTTCATGTGGGTGCAGGGGCCTGAGCAGTTGGGTCATTTTCTGCCTCTTTCCCAGATACGTTGGCAGGGAGCTGAATTGGAACTAAAGTCAGTCATATTTGAGAAGGCATCCATATGGGATGTTGGTGCGACAGGCAGCAGCTTTTCCCACTGTACCATAGTCCCATCCTCATTTATAAAAGAAAACACATGTAATGACAAATGAGAAAAAGGAAAGAAAGTAATTAGACTTTGAAAAAAACTCAGTGTGACTTTTTATGACTCTCATACTGCTGTCACTATAAACAGTTGTTGAATTCTGCTTTTTAGAGAGGTCTTCTGAAATGAATATTCTTTGTTTTTTTTTGTTTTGTTTTGTTTTAAGGAACACTGTCCATTGGCTTGGGGAAATATAAACTTATTTGATTACACAGACACTCTGGTATCTGGAAAAATGGCTCTAAATCTTTGGCCAGTACCTCATGGATTAGAAGATTTGCTGAACCCTATCGGTGTTACTGGATCAAATCCAAATAAAGTAAGCTGTTCATTATCACAAATTGGATTATTTTCTTTCTTTTTTTTTAATGATAATCAAATACTACATATGTATAATAACTGTTTTTCTATCTCTTAGGAAACCCCATGCTTAGAATTGGAGTTTGACTGGTTCAGCAGTGTAGTGAAATTTCCAGATATGTCAGTGATTGAAGAGCATGCCAATTGGTCTGTATCCCGAGAAGCAGGATTTAGCTATTCCCATGCAGGACTGGTAAGGCAACTCACCGAGTTTCTGAAGAATCAACCATAACGTGTAGATTTGATTACATACTCTGTGTGAATGAGATGATGTATCCTAGTTATACTCCATTGATACTGTGAGCTCTAGGACAGTTTGGGGGAAGAATGAAATGCTCTTTATGTTAGTATTTTTATTGCTTCACTGCTTTTCTTTGTTTATAATGAAAATATTAAATCGAAGCAGAAATACAAGATTATAAACCATGGTAGGTGTAAGGAAAGAAAAAATAAAGTGTGCTAAGACTAAATGAGAGTTGAGAGGGAATCAATTGAGAGAAAAAAAATCTGAAGATTTTTCTGAGGTAATAACCTTGAACTTGAGACTAAAGCTTAAATACTTTGTTAGTTGAGCTTGGAAGCAGAGGAAATAATAAATCTTCAACATACTAGTTCAGATTATCCAAAAAAAAAAAAAAAGAGTATATGGGATTAATTTAGTTTTTTAGTTTTAGCAATTACTTTCAAACTACGATACAACTGAATTCAAGGACCTTTAACTGTCCTCATTTCTCAAGGACAAATGTGTTAGTGCTAAGATATTTTTTGCCATGTGGTATCTTTCTCCTAGTTTCGAATTTATCACTTTTTTGGGAGTGGGAGAGTCGGGGGGTGACTGCGAACCTGTGTAGGTAATAGATAGGCCAGTCGATGAATGTTGGTCGAAGAGGTCCTGAAATATGTTTGCCTCAGAAACAGTAACAGCAGCACCCGCAGGCAGCCTGGAACACTGCACTAGGGAATGTTTTTCAGTATTCTACAGCAATCTTCTCAATAAGTTTAGCAATTCTTTTTGTAAACTAAGTAATATAATATCTTTCCTGCACTTAATTTCAAAGATGAGTTTCTTCCTTGAACAGTTCTCTTTTTCAGGATTGTTATTTCATACCTTGTAGTTTTTCTTAAAACTTTCTTTCTTCAAAAGAAAAGGAGGAAAATATTTGAATACTAAAATAAAGCAGTCTGTCTTTAAAATACCCTCTGGGACTATAAGCAGCTTTTGTAAATCTAAGATACATTATGAGATATCAGATTTCCTGTTTTTAAAAATGTTTTACTGCTTCCTAAGAATTATTTCCTAAGAATTATTTCATCATTTTTCAATAGTTATTTCCAATTCTGTTACAAAGAAATAACAAAAAAATAAAGAGAAGACTAGAATAGTCTTAGCCTTGAATAATCATGCACTATTGAGATAAATCATCGCTATTACGTCATCTTTCAGTTTTGTTAATGCATTACCTAATGCAGTTTTCTCATCGATTGGGGTCTATAAGACTTTCATTGAACTTGGTGAGAATTCCTAATTTTTCAGTTTCTACTCATAGTAACAAAGAAAAAGGTAATTGAGACAAAGAAATTGTATAACTATTAGACAAACTACAATGTAAGTCCAAAAAAATAATAAGACTCTAGAACAGAGTTTTTCAGTCAAGCACCATCCACATTTTGGATCAAATAATTCTTTGTTACAGGGTATATCCTCCTGTACGTTACAGCATGCTTAGCAACATCTCTGGCCTCTAGTCAGATCCAGGAGAGAGACAGATCTTTCATCTACTGGTTCACTCCCTAGATAACCTCAACCAAAGCCAAGATCCAAGAGCTTTATCTGTGTCTCCCTGCCACTTGCATGGCAGGAGCCCAAGTACAGGAACCGTCTTTTCCTGCTTTTGCCAGGCCATTAACAGAAAGCTGGATCAGAACTGGAGCATCTGGGACATTAAAGGGCACCCATTTGTGATGCCAGCAGTGCTGGCCCTTGAGTAATATCTTTCTAAGGGCAAAAAAAGGAAGTATGATGTTCAGATTCAGATAGTCGTTCAAAAGGAATTATTTACTCATGTAAAATTTTGTGACTGAATTTGAAAAGGCTCACACTTTGCATTTTTCTACAGGTTTATTTTTATTTATTTGAAAGGCAAGAGTTAAAGACAGAGGAAAAGATAGAAAAATAGTGATTTTTCCCATCCACTGGTTCACACCCAAAATAGCTGCACCAGGCACCCGGCAAGATGGCTTGGTGGCTAAATTCTTGCCTTGCATGCACCAGGATTCCATATAGGCACTGGTTAGTATCCAAATATTCTGCTTCCCATCCAGTTCTCTGCTTATCACCTAGGAAAGCAGTAGAAGATAGCCCAAAGTCTTGAGACCCTGCACCCACATGAGACCCAAACGATGCTCCTGGCTCCTGGCTTCAGATTGCAGCTCCAGCCATTGCAGCCACTTGGGGAGTGAACCAGCAGATCGAAGATCTATCTTCTGTCTGTATATCTGCCTTTTCAGTCAACATGAATGAATCTTTAAAAAAAAAAAAAAAGCTGCAAAAGCCAAGGATGGGACAGAACAAAGCTGAGCCACTTGCTCTCCCATGTGGGTGATGGCATCAAGAACATGGATTATTTTCTAGTACTTTTCTAGGTACATTAGCAGGAAACTGAATCAGAAGAAGAATAGTTGGGACTTGCACTGATGCCCATATGGGATGCTAGTGGGCAATACTTTCACCATTACACCTCAGTGCCAGCCTCTCTTTCTATCTTGGATGATAGTATACATCAAATTTTATCAGATAGATTTCTAAATGGTCAATTGCTGAAGCCACTGAGACCTATAAAGTTGATGACAGGGATCAGTGCTAGAATGTAGTATTTTAAGCCACTGCCTGCAAGACTGGCATCCTGTATGTGTGCTGGTTCCAGTCGTGACTGCTCCATTTCTGGTCCAGCTCTCTGCTAATGCTCCTGGGAAAGCAGAGGATAGGCACCTGAACCCCTGTAGGAGACCTGGAAGAAGCTCCTGGCTCCTGGCTTCAGCCTGACCCAACCCCAGCTGTTATAGCCATTTGGGTAATGAACCAGCAAATAGAAAATCTATTTCTCTCTCACACAGTGTAACTGAATTTCAAATAAATAATCTTTAAAATATTTTAAAATATATATAAAATAAAATCCAGAATTTTCACCCTTACAAAATTTTTCATGCTGTAAACTTGACGATCTTTTTTCTCTATCTGCTGGGCATTGGGTCTTTTTTACTTTCTTCATATTCTGTCTTACATTACATTCATTCTGTTCCTGTATCCTGTGAACTCACTATTTCCTCCATCTGTAGTGCTGTCCTCATCTTAGTGCAGATGACTTCTCCTTATTAACTTGAATCACAAACTGAATATAAGAATATTTAAAGAAGTTCATTCAAAAATAGGCTTTTTCTGTGTATAATTCTTTTTAAATCCTTTAGCATGCTTGGACTTAAAATTGAGTCATTAAAATTACCTTATCTTTTAAAGATTTAATTATTTGAAAGGTAGAGTGATAGGAAGAGAGAGAGGAAAGAAGAGAACTCCTGTCTGCTGGTTCAGTCCCCAAATGGCTGCAACACCAGTGCTGGGCTAAGCTAAAGCCAGGAATCTTAAATTGCATCTTGTTCTCACGTGTAGGTAGCAGTGAACTGGGTACTTAAGCCAGCTTCCACTGTTTGCCCTGTCATATTAGCAGGAAGTCATAAGTGGTGCAGCCAGAATTAGAATTGGCATTTGTGTGAGATGCTAGTGTCATGGGTGTTGGCTTAACTCGTTGTGCTACAGTGCTAGCCCTGCACTAATTTTTTGAAAGTATCGTATAGTGTTTTCTCAGAATCCATTTCCAAATATTCAATCAGAAGTAGCCACTCAGTAATTTCTGCTAACACCTGTAGTACTTATTTCTGCCATCCAGTATTTTTCTTATTTGATTCCACAAAATAAGAACAGGACAAGACGTGTGGCGCATGCCTAACCAGTGCTCATTAAACAAATAGGTACACTGATATTAAACTGTTTAATAAATTAACCATGAGTAAATGCATAAAAACCAGGTAGTTTGGATATGTGCTTTCATTTGTAGCCATTAGAAGTGGCTAAGGGATATGTATTTGTTTTGTATAATATACATTCATAATTATTTGTAGTTAACATGTTTGTGTTAAAGAGAGTTACACATTATTTGAAGTTATAAAAAGGTATGTTATTTTCTTTTAAATTCCTAATACTCATTGTGCAATGTTTAAATAAGGTATTTCTTCTCCCTTACTTATTTTTCTTTTTAAATTAGAAAGCCTTCCAGTGAGGAACATGAAACTGTTTGAAACTTATTATTTTTATTGGAAAGATAGAGATACAGAGGGAAAGATCTTCCATCCACTCCCCAAGCGGTTCACTACCCAAGTGGCCATAGTAGCCGGTGCTGAGCTGATCCAAAGCCAGGAGCCAGGAGCTTTATTCCAGGTTTCTTACTCAAGTACAGGGTCCCAGGCCTTGAGCTATCCTCTGCTGCTTGCTCAGGGCACAAGCAGGGAGCTGGAGGGGAAGTGGAGCAGTCAGGATATGAACCAGTGCCCATTTGGGATCCCAGTGCTTGCAAGGCAAGGATTTAGCCGCTAGGCTATCATGCTGGGTCTGAAATTGTTTACTACCATTCCCTCAAAACCAAATCTGATCTCCCTTTGTATTGGGCAGTTACTCTTCTGTGACTGGTAGGAATATTAATCATGTAAGTACTGGATCTGTTGCACAAATTGATTTTTCCTTGTCTCTGAACATAAAGCTTGTATAAAAAGGAATTCTTTTATAGCAATGAATAGCAATGTGAAGCTTATTGAACATTAATTTGTTTTTTCTAGATCTCTCGTGAACCCAGAGGGAAGATATGACCAAGGAAAAAAAGACATATAAAATATTACTTTGTCTTACAGAGTAACAGACTAGCAAGAGACAATGAATTAAGAGAAAATGATAAAGAACAACTTCGAGCAATTTGTACACGAGATCCTCTTTCTGAAATCACAGAGCAAGAGAAAGACTTCTTATGGAGCCACAGGTAGAGTTGCAATGGAAAAATGTTTTCTGCCTGTTACAAAAGTTGGAACTTTGTCTTTGGACAATCTTGCCATATTTTTACCAGAATAAATCATAATCTACATATTTATTATTCCCTTCTTTAAAATTATGACTTGACTCATATGTCCAGAAAGGCATAAGGCTATGTTTCTTCCTACTTTCCATATTGCAGCCCTTTTTACTTTCTCACCCTCTAATAGGACTTTTAAGGGATTTTTTTTAACTTTTAAGGAATTTTTGTCCATAAAATTCAAGATTTTTAAAAAAGTAGTTTTAGATCAATTCATTTATGATTTAGTTGGTCTGAATATTATTAATTTCAGAAGTCCTCACCTATTTTTCTTGCACTTTTTCAAAGTGAATGACTATTTTATAGTGAAAGTATCCTACTTGTTAAAGGACATTGGTATATTATAAATTACAATGTATTTCTGCAGAAAGATAATTAGAATAAGTTTTGTTCAGTGGTAACAAAATTGGTGGCTCTGTGGTTCATGTTGCCTAAGTGGGTGAATAGTATGAACCATATATAAAGAATAGTAAAACATACCAGAATTTTTCTGAATTGCCAACTAAATGTAAATACTTATGCATTTCAGTGTGCTTTTTGTTACCTTGGCTATCTTAACCATGTGTCTGTGTATTTTAGGTACATATACAACTAGTGTTAAGCACTGATATCTTCTGATACAAACCAAGATGTAAGAATGTTTTTATTTTCTTTCATCTTTTCCATGCAGACATTATTGTGTAACGATCCCAGAGATTCTACCCAAATTGCTTCTGTCTGTTAAATGGAATTCCAGAGATGAAGTAGCCCAGGTAAATGCCATGTTTGGGATTATTACACAAAATTGACCTATTATGCAAATTGGTTAATTCAAAAATCTTAAAAAATATAAGATGAAATAGCCTCTTTTAAATTAATAATGGTAATGTTATAGAGAAACAATTTCTCATTTCCACAGATACTACTAATTAGAACTAAAAATGTTAATCCATCTTTAAGGGAATTTTTCATATAAACTGATTTTAAAGTCAGACTAAGACCAGGTTTCAGAGATCTCTCTCTTTGCTTTTTAAAGATGATGTCTTCTCTTCCTCCTACACAGATGTACTGCTTGGTAAAAGACTGGCCTCCAATCAAACCAGAGCAGGCTATGGAGCTCCTGGACTGCAATTACCCAGATCCAATGGTTCGAGCTTTTGCTGTCCGATGCTTGGAAAAATATTTAACAGATGACAAACTTTCTCAGTACCTAATTCAGCTAGTACAGGTAAAATAATGTAAATAGAAAAATGGTGTTTGATTAATTGCTTTAAAATGATCAACTTTTATGAATTATACCTATATTCTTGAAGACTTTTCTTTAGACTATCCATATAGAAATTGATGCTGATTCATTTGGGGTTTTTGTTTTTTAATCACCAGGTCCTAAAATATGAACAGTATTTGGATAACCTTCTTGTGAGATTTTTGCTCAAGAAAGCACTGACTAATCAAAGGATTGGGCACTTTTTCTTTTGGCATTTAAAGTAAGTCAAAGTAATTCCCTACTAAATTCTTTAGGTATCTGT
This sequence comes from Ochotona princeps, assembly GCF_030435755.1. NCBI lineage: Eukaryota > Metazoa > Chordata > Mammalia > Lagomorpha > Ochotonidae > Ochotona > Ochotona princeps. The sequence continues at coordinate 107,274,511 of NC_080834.1, read as the reverse complement.
TTACTTGCTTTCTTCACAGGTGTATAAATATTTATTGCTTCTGTACTTCAGGGTTTTTTTAGATTTTTTTCAAGATTTATTTCATTTTTATTGGAAAGGTAGATTAACAAGGAAGAGATAAGAGGAAGATTTCTGTCCGCTGGTTTACTCCCCTAGTAGCCAACCTGAAGTCAGGAGCCCAGAGCTGCTTCTGGGTCTCCCATGTGAATGCAGAGTCCAGAGGCTTTGGGCCACCCTCTAATGCTTTTCTAGGCCACAAGCAGGGAGCTGGATTGGAAGTGGGGCAGCTGGGACATGAACCAGTGCCCAAATGAGATCCCCTCGTGGTCAAGCCGCGTGGGCAAAGCCCCTGAGCCATTGCACCAAACCCTTACTTATTTATTTTGAAACAGTTGAGGTGGGAGGAAAATAGAGCAAAATCTTCCATCCGCTGATTCATTTCCCACATGCCCATAATGGCCACGGCAGGGCCGTTCCACACCCAGGATCCTTGAGGCTTTATCTGACTCTTGCTGTGAATGGCAGGGGTTCATATACGGGGCCATCTCCTTTTCCCAGGAGAGCTGGATTGGAAGTTTAGCAGTTGGGACACAAACCAGCACACTTATGGAATGTCCGCTTCACTGCTGACTGCTTTGCCTGTTCTACCATAATGCTTAGCCCTGTACCTTAGATATTGTTTGGCTGGAAGAATTTTCCTTAATGAAAGTATGGTACCAGAGATGACAACTTTTTCTCTCCAAAATTAAATAAGCAATAAAATTTAAAACTGGATTTCATTCATATTTGAGAGCTATAATACTTTCAGATTACAATTCACTGTAAGCAAGATAAATTTTGCTAGAGCCAGGTTAATGTAGCCATAGGTTTTACATTATATATGAATTGAAATATCCTAAAATTAATTTTTAAAAAAAACCTTAGGGTTAAGAATATTACTGGTGAAAATCCCATATTTCTTACTAGAAAGCAGGCTAAGAATAATAAATAATTTGTAGAATGTGACATTGCTGGTACTCAAAGGTCATCAACTGTCTATAAATCTAGAAACATATTGCTAGGTAATGTGATCTTTTTTAATGTTAAGACAAGAACATGACACCTAGCAGCGAAGTTTAACATAAATTTAGAGAGAATATAGAAAAATGCGGGCAAACACACCAAAAGAGCAAGTTTTCTTGGGTATTTGTACCCAGCTTATTTGCTTCATTTTGTGTCCCGTTTCATTTATTCATGTAATATCCTATATTGAAATTAATGAATGGAAAGTAGTTGAAATAAACATAGAAGTTATAGTTATTAAATTTAAATGTCTAGGAGCTACCTGAAAACTTTGGTTTTGCTTCTGAGTCATAGGTTCTTTACCGTCCTACTGTTAGTAGTGTTTATGCTTTTAAGATCTTTTGCTTTGGGGCCCGGCGGCAGGGCCTAGCGGCTAAAGTCCTCGGGATCCCATATGGGCGCCAGTTCTAATCCCGGCAGCTCCACTTCCCATCCAGCTCCCTGCTTGTGGCCTGGGAAAGCAGTTGAGGACGGCCCAATGCATTGGGACCCTGCACCCGCATGGGAGACCCGGAAGAGGTTTCTGGTTCCCGGCTTCGGATCGGCGCGCATCGGCCCGTTGCGGCTCACTTGGGGAGTGAATCATCGGACAGAAGATCTTCCTCTTTGTCTCTCCTCCTCTGTGTATATCTGGCTGTAATAAAATGGATAAATCTTTTTTTTTTTTTTAAAAAAAAGATCTTTTGCTTTGTTTTCATCTTTTACTTTTTTTTTTTTTTTTAGATCCGAGATGCACAATAAAACAGTTAGTCAGAGGTTTGGCCTGCTTTTGGAGTCCTACTGCCGTGCATGTGGGATGTACTTGAAGCACCTGAATAGACAAGTTGAGGCTATGGAAAAGCTCATTAATTTGACTGACATTCTCAAACAGGAAAAAAAGGATGAAACACAAAAGGTTTGTGATTCTTTCTTTTTTTGTTTGTTTGTTTTTGAGATATGATTTGTTCTGTGGGCATGACTGATTAGAATGTAGGTCATGGGCATGGTCCCTGAGATCAAAGTGGGTTAGGATCCAAGTTTCACTACATCTCCCATAGTACAAAATGAAAATAGTTCTTTGTAGTATTCTTCTGAGAATGAAATTACTTGAGACATACAAAGCTCTTGACACACAGTCTTTAAGCCACATGAGATACACAAAAGTTGTCTTTACTTTCCTCTCTTTTTTTTTTTAAGATGTATATATTTTTTGTTTGAAAGGTAGGTTTTGCCAAGAAATAAGAAGAAACACGGTGAGGTCTTCCATCCACTTAATTACTCCTCAAATGGTCATAAAGGCCTGAGCTGAGCCTATTGGAAAAGGGATCAGGAGCGCTTCTTCCGGATCCCCCATGGGGGTGCAGGACCCAAAGACTTTTGCTAGTCTCTGTTGGTTCCCCAGGCCATAAACATGGAGAGCTGGGTTGGAAGTGGAGCAGCCAGTACACAAACCAGTACCCATATGGAATGCCAGTGCTAGCAGACAAAGGAACAGCCTGCTGCACCACAGTGCTGGCCGTCCACTTCTTTGATTTGATTTTTGATGCTGTTCTACATAGTTGATCAAAGTGAATAGGGTCAAGGATCAAGAAAAAGTGGGCAAGACCATTGTTTACACATTTTCTTTTTCCTCTTCCTGTATATGGGGGGAAGAAGGGGATACAAGAAGAGAAGCTACACCCAGCCTCCCAACTACCACATTACCCGGGGTAGGGGAACTGCCACCTGATGTCATCCCAGGGTCCCCATTGTGGAGCATTTTCTGAGGATTCTCCTCATGTGGCTCCAGTTGTTCCAAGATGCTGCTGATATTACCACTCCAAGAATGAGGAAATTTTTCCAAGATCGATTGACTGTCCCAGTTTACCTTCGAGTTTCTGTTGGCCCAGCAATTTGCTGTCAAGCTTCACTGGAGTAGTTGATCAGTTTGTTCTGCCCTCCTTCCTCTGCAAACCAGTGGGCCTACAATCCAACCCAGCCCATCCCAGCCCTGCCCACCACACATTTGGCCCTCATGTACCATAGGGGGAGCTGCAGCCAAGTCAGAGCAGTCCCCAGTAATGCCCCCCCCCCCCCCAGCTCTGGTTCCTGTACCTGCCAGCATGTGCAGTGCACTGGCTGGTGTGTCCCACATCCCCTTGAGATCTCATATACACTACTGGGCAGGAAGCCTAACTCAACCCAGCCGACCCTACCCTCCAGCCCACACTCATGCCAGCCAGCCTGGCCTACCCCCCAGTCCTGGTTCTCATGCTCACCAGTAGGAGTTGCAGCCCATCAGCAAGGTGCCTACAACCTCCCCACTGGACCCACTCCCTACCATGGATATTGCACCCTTCAGGTGGTTCTGCAGTCTAGCTTGACAAAACTTGTCCCCAGTCCCAGCACTTGCCAGCTGATGGCTGCGGCAAAGCCCAGCCTGCCTGTCCTTGTTCTGGCTCATGCCTGCACCAGTGGATGCAATCGGTTAGCCCAGCCTGGCTCTCCCCTCTAAGCCAGTTCACTTTTAAGCCAACAGGTGTTGTAACCCTGCCCAGCCTGTCTGGCCCCAGTTCCAGCTCATGCTCACCACCATAAGGAGTGGCCCAGCAATATCTCCTTTCTTTTTTATGGAACCCTTCTTTCTTTGTTCAATCATTTATTTTCTCATAGCAGGATCAAAAATTAATGGAAAGAAATTAATTTTTATGTTTTGAAGTTTGAAGTCATACTTGTGATATGCTGCAGTCATCTGTAAAATAGTTTAGTGTAATTAGGAAATATGAACTATATTTTAAAAGATTTTTCATTACCTTTTCCTACTCCCCATTTATTCAGTCTAATCCATCATATGCTTCTGAAAAGAGTGAAATTATTGCTTACCTCTTGTGAAATGGGAACTAGTAGGAAATACTGCCAGTGAATACCACAAATAACAAGTACATAAATTAACAGTACTGAATTTTTCCAAACATTATCATTGTTACTTGGAGGAAAAATAAAACCTTTAGAAATGGAAGTTACTCTATGAATTTAATCACATAGTGTATAACTGAATTGATTTTAATTTATGTTGTGATTAAATATATACATATATTCTTTTTAAATATTGGTACATTAGAAAATGTACTGTTCTTGATACTGGACTTTATGGTCTAGAGGGGACTTTACACACTTAGGAACAAAACTTATCATACCTAAACTAGATACAGACATTTCTTTCTAAGCCAGAATTATATCATAAATTGGCCATAATACAAAGGATTTATTGCGAACATGAAATTTATTACTCAAATCATTGTTAGTGTAAATGAACTTGTGCTAGAGAACTGAAATTGAAGTGCTGGATGCAAAAGCAGTTGCTTTGAGTGGTTTTGTGTTCTACTATAACAGTGAATGATAAAGTATATAATGCACTGTCATAACATTAGGGTTGACAGCGATGGAAAAAGAAATACCCTCAGTGTGAGTACCTTAGCCCATGATCACAGTTCACTTCAGTATAGGATGAAGGGGAAAAATTATTTTTAAAATTTAACCGTAATCTTAATAGTTCTTTATTAACTTTTGTTAAATCTTTTTATCAACATGTCTACCCCACCCACATTAAAATTTCCAACACATGGATGTTTTCTAAAATAAAATGTCAGGTATCACATGATAGCTCAACAGTCTAGCCACTGGTCTCAATTGATTAAAAAGGAATATTTCTTGTAGCCAAACCCTGAATGTAATGTGAGACTTAATGTAACAAATATTTTCAAAGTCATTTTCCCAGCAGTTTACTTTTAGCTTCATTAAAGGTTTTTACCCAACAGAATATAAATGTGTTATCTCCTAAAAAGCTTGAAATTAAGATCCCTAAATTAAGTTTCCATGGATTTTGTAGTTTTTCCTCTAGAACAAAGTGGAACAGAGATTTTCTATAGTCTGTGCGGTCTCTGTTTTAACTATTCAACTCTGTAATTCTAGTATGGAGTCGGTTAATATGTAGTGAGTGGGTATGGCTACATCCTAACAGAGCTTGATAAAAACAAATGATCAGCAGTCCATAATTGATCAACCCTGCTCTAGAACCAGAACTCAGCAAACAGAATTTGTCTTGCCCCTAGATGCGTATGATGCCATTTTTGACTGTCACCGAGTTACAGGGCTCTGTGCTATGGAAACCTTCCTGTTTAGAATTCATTCCTCAGATGTGAATTTAGAGACCTCACCATACTGAAGCAGCAGTGTAAAAGATATTAGCTGTTAGTTTTACTCTTTATAAAACAGTTTCTACCCATGATTGTATTTTTTTTTTTAATCAGGTTCAAATGAAGTTTTTAGTTGAGCAGATGAGGCAGCCAGATTTCATGGATGCCCTACAGGGCTTTCTGTCTCCTTTAAATCCTGCTCATCAACTAGGAAATCTCAGGTAAGGTGCTTCCTTGGGAGTTGTATTGATATGTTTAAGTCAGTAACTTTTCTAGAAAAAAAGTTGAGAAAAGCCAAAATGTATGTTTAATTAGGAGGTCAGTAGCATATCCTTATTCCTTCCTATTCTATCCTGCAAACAGTTTAGAACTGAATGTCTTCATAATGAATTTCTACAACTTTAATAAAGTTTAAAACATTTAGTAGCTGTTTTTATAGCTAAAATTTCTGATGTCCTAGAATAAGAAATGAAATGTAGTATCTGTAAAACTAGTGGTATGTGCCCATGTCATATAAAAATTTTTTAAAGCTTGAGATTTTTTTCTTTATACTTCTTAGAAATAAATTCATAAATCAAAATTGAGAAAATTTAAAAACTGTAGCACATCCAAAAGCTATACTGTATATGTATTTATAATAAATTTGAGGATAAGAAAAATAACAAAGCTAAGGTACTTAGTAAAGTTTTTACCTATTTTAAAGGCTTGAAGAGTGTCGAATTATGTCCTCTGCAAAAAGGCCACTGTGGTTGAATTGGGAGAACCCAGACATCATGTCAGAGTTACTGTTTCAGAACAATGAGATCATCTTTAAAAATGGGGATGGTAAGGAAGAGTGTTAATGAGCCTCTGATCCCGGAGTGTAGCTACCTTTCTCTACTCAGGATATTTATAAACTGAAAACTAATGAAAGCAATTTGAAGAATACACATGTGAAAAAAAACAATACAGGCAGATGTTTTTATGCTTGTAATCACACACACACAGAAGGGAGTTGAAGCCGTTACCCCAAAAGATGTTGCTTTAATGTGTTCGTTATTTTGAGTTAAGGACAGTGGAAAAGCAGTGGGTTTCTCTGCATTTCCAATCACATGCCTGAAGGTGGATCTTCTAAAAAGAGATTCAGTTGTCCTTAGTATCCTCCCCGAGTCTACAGGAGGGCTAACCCCTACAGTTGTAACCTGAGTACTTATTTTTATTTTTAATGAGTATGCATGTGTAGAGGAGAGAAAAATGGCTTCCCTTCTGCCCTTCTGTTACCTGTTTTCTTGGTAAGACAGATTAACATATGAAAAACAGAATTTAATCATATACACACAGAAGTTCTGCAGAATGTGAGACTTGAAAAACATTGAAATGGTTGATGGTTTGTAGCATCATGAGCCTACAGAAAGGAGTAAGAGTTTGGGGCTTCTGGCATATGAGGATAGCACAAGTTATGGGACGATGAGGATTGTCTTCATGTGAGAGATCCTAAGAAAAGTCACAGTCTCTTGATTGTGGTGCCTACCTCCAATTGATTTTCCCTTGTTGAGTTGACATTTCTGTACTCCTTCAGGATTGGAACTACTAAAATCAGTTTCTGTTACTTGCCTGAATTGTATAGCATCCATTCATTCCCTATTCTGTGTGTGAGACCATAGCACATGGAGTTGTAGCAGTAAAACAGAACCACAGCTTCTTGAAGTGTATAGTCTTTAACAAGGAAAAGAAGTGCATTAACAAATAATTACAAAAATCACAGCAAAAGTACAAAGGAAAAAAGAGGTCTGTTAAGGTGACATATGAGAAAGATTTAATTTATTTGGAGTCTTTGCTATTGGGAAAGGAGAAGATCATCTTTGGCTTTTTGTTAGGAAAGTGACATCTCAATAGGGATTTCTGTTGATCCCACTAGGCTAAAACTGATATATATTCAAGAGAAAAATAAATAATGGTTTTAAAATTTTTGTGAAATAATGTGCTTGATTACTTCAATGTTACAGTTACGTTAATGAGGATATGTTAGAATTAAAGAATCAGAGTCTTGCTTTCTTATTAATTGTTTTGAAGCATAAATATAGCTATACTTGTTTTTTGTATGATCCCCAAATTGCATTTATTACAACCAGTGATACATATTATTTGAATTTCAGATTTACGGCAAGATATGCTAACACTTCAGATTATTCGCATTATGGAAAATATCTGGCAAAATCAAGGTCTTGATCTTCGGTGGGTAGCCATTAAAGCAACCTGTATGCTGAAACTTAACCTGTAAAAGTAAACTATTAGTATTAATTATAGAAGCAGCTATCCATAAGAAAATATAGGTTATATATATGTAATTAATAGCAGTTAATTTCTAAGGTAATTTCATTTGTCCTCATCTTTCTTGTCTTGAATTAGCCAGTAAGTATTATCAGCCAGGTAAGAAGAAGAGCTATTTATTTGTATTTGTATGTGTATGTATGTGTAATTTATTTCTTTTTCTGGGAAAGGTAGATTTTACAGAGGGAAGGATCTTCCATCTGTTCTTGGTTCTTCCTAAAGTGTCCATTAAGGCTGGAACTGAGCCAGTACGAAGCTAGGAGCTTTTTCTGGGTACAGAGTCCCAAGGCTTCAGGCCATCCTGTACTGCTTTCCCAGGCCAAAGCAGTGAGCCAGATGGGACAGGAACCTGCGCTGATAGCCCATGTGGGATCCCAGCACATGCAAGGCGAAGACTAACCACCAGGCTATTGCACCTGGCCCCAAGAAGAGCTATTTCTAACAAATAGTACAGTCTGCATCTATCTCTGAGATGACACCAAAAGGAATAAGATAGGGGAAATACAGAATGCTCATTTGTATTATGAGTTTAATGAATATAAACTAAAATTTATAATAGAAATCTAATAATTCTAAGGCTGTAAATTTTGTAATCTTGAAATATCTTGCAGCAAACTTTATAAAGCCAACTAAAATCTTTACCAATTTTCTGCCAAGCTTTGTACAGTTAGTAGTAGATCCAGATTCTATCATGCCTCTCGTTTTCCAAGTCACTGTTGATTCTATTAATTTTTTTTCTTCTTGATTCTTTACAAATACATGATCATTCCACCAAAATCCACCTTCTGTAAAATTTCTTTTCTCTGTAGGAATTGTAAGAGTCAAGTCCAGCTACAGCAGCAGTTAGATAAAGTAGAAATTAGTGGATCAGAATTAATTGTATGTCTCTTACTGATAAACAGTAAGTAGTGTATAATCATTGGAAATAATAACATTTTTCAATCTAACAAATTTTTCTGGTCTAAAGTTTAAGTACTTATGTAAAAATTATTTAAGGAAAATCTTAATATTTTTGTTTATGACAAAAGCAGAGTTCAGATTTATTTATAACTTTTATATCAACAGGATTTGTTGGGCTCTTGACTCTTCAGAACATGAGCATGCTCAGTTGCAATCAGATAAGAGCATAAAGTAAGAGAAAATGAGCAGTGCACTCTTAGGAATTTGTGTATTTACCAGGACAAATAGAAGGAAAGCATCTATAGATTAACAATTTGTAATGCCAGTGTTTTAAGAGGTATAAGAAATTACACTATAAAAAACACTGTGACTCTTGGCTAGCGTTAATGAGAGTGTCTTTAACTGAATGGTAGATATAAAAGCCAGAGTATCCTGGCACAGTGGCCTAGCGGCTAACGTCCTTGCCTTGAACATGCCGGGATCCCATATGGGCACCGGTTCTAATCCCGGCAGCTCTACTTCCCATCCAGCTCCCTGCTTGTGGCCTGGGAGGGCAGTGGAGGATGGTCCAAGGCCTTGGGACCCTGCACCCATGTGAAAGACCTGGAAGAGGTTCCTGGCTCCTGGCTTTGGATCAGCGCAGCACCAGCCATTGCAGTCACTTGGGGAGTGAATCATCGGATGGAAGATCTTCCTCTCTGTCTCTCCTCCTCTCTGTATATCTGACTTTGCAATAAAAATAAATAAATCCTTTTCAAAAAGCCAAAGTACAGGAAAGTAAGGGGGAAAATACAAGTAAGTGACTTAATCTATATTAGATTATGAATTTAGGAAGTAAAGCTATATTTTATGAGAATAACACAGCAAGGAGAACCACACTGTAATGAATTTATGGGCCAGTGTGGATGTTAGGTTTTTTTCCCCAGCTTCACCTTTGGCTACCTGTCCTATTTAATACTCCTTTCTTTTAACCTATTTAATAAGTGATTAAATAGGACATATCCTAAAAGCACTTCTACATGCCAAAGTATAGCTGTTATCAAGGAGATTTGTCAATGAAAGTGTGAGGTGAAACTGGTAGCTTTTTATTTTTTCATGGAACTTTTTTTTTTACTTAAAAAATAATAAGCTAGCTGTTATACAGAAATGGATTTTTTTTCAAAATGGACAATATTTGTTTTCAAGGAAAATAGCCTTGACAATATTTGTTGCTAGTGATAGTTTTTGAGCTTTCAAGCATAACTTAAAATTTTGGAAAAACGTGTATCGACCACTGAACTCAGTAGTGTCCCCAAATGTTCTGATTAGACTGGTAGGAATAGTAAAAGTTGGGGGTTTTTTTGGTTTTTGGTTTTGGTTTTTTGGTTTTGGTTTTTGTTTTGTTTTTTTTGTTTGTTTTTGTTATTTGTTTGAAGATTTACTTACAGGGGTGGGGAGGAGCTATAGAGAACAGTTGTTATTTTTTAGAGTGTGATAAAATACTACCACATTTGAGATATTTGAATAAATTAGTAAATTATGTCTTCCCAAAAAAATACTTCAGAGTACTGTAAACTGATATATGGGTGAGAAGTCCAGAGAAAAATTATGACAAGATTTTAATGTTGCATTGTAAACAGCTCATTGATACAGTTTCAGAATTCATATTGCGATTTGAAAAACTGCCACATGTTAGGTTCAGCATAGTGTCAAATAAAAATGTTCAAAATTATCTGAAAAGACTATTGTGAGAATATTCCTCCTTTATCTTATTACCTGCGTTGAGGCTTGATTTCTTCATTTATATCAATTAAAACAAGGAATTAGTTATAGAAGTATATATGAAAGTCCAGAGAAATACTGGCTCTGTGGCGTAGGAGGTAAAGCCACCGTCTGTGGTTTCAGCATCCCTTAGGAGTGCTGCTTCAGCTCCTGGCTGCTCCACTTCCAGTCCAAATCCCTACTAATTGGCCTGGAAAACAGTAGAAGAAAGCCCTAGTGCTTAGTTCTTTTCCCACACGTGAGAGGCCTGAAAGTTGTTCCTGGCTCCTGACTTTAGACAAACTCAACTCCAGCCATTGCAGCCACTTTGGAAAGTGGACTCAGTGGGTGGAGTTATCTTGTCTGTTATAACTCTGCCTTTCAAGTAAATAAATCTTCGAGGGTGGGGGAGATTAATTTTTATCTTCTCTTTAGTTTCTAATATCAGTAGATGTAATCCACTTAAAATTTCTTTTGAGTCCTTAATAATTTTTACAAATGCAAAGAAATTTTGAAACCAAAATGGGAGAACTTTTGTTGTGAACTTTTGTTTAGTTGCCAGTTAGTTAACCATTTTTAAATTCACCGTTATTTTTAAAGTTGCCAATGTTTTCATTTTAATAACCATAATAATTTTCTTTGCCCTTCTGATATACAGGTAACTGTTGTTTCAGTTGAAGGTTAAGATAAACATGGCAGGTCATTTTCAGTATATTTCCAGAAACACGTTTGTCACACTAACAAAAGAGAAAATTAAATTTTTTTAATTACATTACATAATTGTAAATGTGTTTCCCCTTTTATAGAATGTTACCTTATGGTTGTCTGTCAATTGGTGACTGCGTGGGACTGATTGAGGTAGTGAGAAATTCTCACACAATCATGCAGATTCAATGCAAAGGTGGCCTGAAAGGCGCACTACAGTTCAACAGCCACACTTTACATCAGTGGCTCAAAGACAAGAACAAAGGAGAAATGTGAGTTCTACCATCATTTCTGTATTCATCTGAAGTTTTCTGTATCATGAATCTGTTAGCAGTTATGTATATTCCTCTGAGCTAGACCATAGAAAAGTTATAATATTTGAGAGAAATACGCTTTATCTTTTGAAATATGTTTAGATGATTACAGTTACCTTTACTTTGATAAAATTTTGTACACTGAACTTTACTATCTAAAATGTGTTCTTACTTGTTCTTTTTTTCAATTAACATCACATCACACATTTGAGTTTTACTTCTAATTTATTATTAAAATGAAAAATTAATTAGAATTTAATTGTTTTCACTATAATAGACCATATTCTGTGGTAAGGGAAGATGTGGAGATTTCTTTCTTAAAAAGGTATTTTTTAATTGGAAAAGCAGATTTACAGAGTGAAGAAGAGACAGAGAGGAAGATCTTTCCACTGGTTCACACCCAAGTTGGCACAATAGCGGAAGCTGAGCCAATCTGAAGCCAGGAGCCAGGATCTTCTTCCAGGCCTCCCATGTGGATGTAGGGTCCTAAGGCTTTGGACCATCCTCTACTGCTTTCCCAGGGCACAAGCAGGGAGCTGGATGGGAAGTAGAACAGCTGGGTCATAAACTGGTATCCATATGGGATCCTGGTGCATGCAAAGCGAGGATTCTGTCACTAGCCTACCACCCCAAGACCTGGAGATTTTCGTTGGGACTCCTGAAGATGAGAATTTCAAGGGGCTGACATTGTTACAAAGCAGGTTAAATATTACCTGCAACGTTGTTATTCCACTTGAACACCAGTCTGAGCCCCTGCTGCTCTACTTCCCACCTAGCTTCCTGTTATGTGCCTGGGAAAGCAGCAGAGGTTGGCCTAGTGCTTGGGCCCCCACATCCACATGGGAGTCCTAGAAGGAGTTCTAGTCTTCGTCCTGGCCCCATCCTGGCCGATTCTCTCTCTCTCTCCCTCTCTTTCTCACCCTCTCTCATTCTCACCCTGTTTCTGTGTAATTATGCCTTTCAAATAAATAGGCGAATCTTAAAAAATCAGAGGCCAGTATCATGCATAGTAAATTTAGCCTCTGACTGCATTGTCAGCATTCCATGTATGTGCCTGTTCGAGTCCCAGATACTCCATTTCTGATCCAGTTCCCTGCTAATGTACCTGGGAAAGCAGTGGAGGATGGCCCAAGTCCTGGGACCCCTGCACCCACGTGGAAAACAAGGAAGACACTCTTCTGTCCAACCATTGTGATTATTTGGGAAATTAACCAGTGAGTTGAAGGTCTCTCTGTTTCTCCTTCTCTCTTCATAAATCTGCCTTTCAAATAAAAACAAGTAGCTCTTTTGTTTAAGAAAAATAATAATGAAATTCAAAATTCCTCACATCTCAGGCCATGAATACCTTTCTTCTGTAATGTCAGTGATTGTGTGTACCCTGTGTCTATTTCCACTCTACTCATGAGGTGTTTATTTTTTCTTCATAGATACGATGCAGCCATAGACCTGTTCACACGTTCCTGTGCTGGCTATTGTGTTGCTACTTTCATTTTGGGAATTGGAGATCGGCACAATAGTAACATCATGGTGAAAGATGATGGACAAGTAATGATTTTCTCTTTTTAAAATGTTCTAATGCTCTTAAACTACCTTTATTAATTTTAGATATTATGTATCTGCATGTATGAAACTAATATAATTTCTTATTTTTGAAAGCTATTTCATATAGATTTTGGACACTTTTTGGACCACAAAAAGAAAAAATTTGGTTATAAGCGAGAACGTGTACCATTTGTTTTGACACAGGATTTCTTAATAGTGATTAGTAAAGGAGCCCAAGAATGCACAAAAACAAGAGAATTTGAAAGGTAAGTTCAAGAAATCAAAAGCACAGAATAAAAATTCTTGACACTGTACCTGAAGCAATTGGTATTTTTCAATTTAGAATAACATTATTTAGCAGAATGATTTTAGGAAAAGCTGAATGTTTTAATATTTTTACATTTTTTATGATGTTGAGAAGGAAGAATAAAAAAGGAAATCAGTTTAATCTGGTGAGCTAATCAAGAAAGAAAATAGTGCAAAACTTTATAGTACACTGAAAATTTTTATTTACACCTGTTTGAAAAATTGAATTCTACAAATGATGGATAATGCTTAAAACCAACATTTTCGGTCACCCAGTTTGAAGAAGTTAGTGAAATGTAATTGCTGTGATTGATTATTTTATTATTTTCCTTAACTACCTTGTGCTGTTTTATTAGTTTGTTTTAGACCTTGAGGTACTTTTTTAAACTTTTCATAAAAACGGTGTATCTATAAGTCAGTGCTGACCTAGACTGAGCCTAAAGTGTCTGTTGTAGATCAATTCATATGCTAATAAACACTTACTAATTTTCTGATGGGCCAGTCATTATTTTAGGTGTTGGAGTGGAGACACAGTAGTAAATAAAGTCTTCATCTCCAGGAATTCACATTCTAGTGGAGAAAGTGAAAGGAAAAGTGTTGATAGAAGAATGTGTTTTTTGTATGTTTGTGTTTAAAAGCCTCTAAATATGTATCATGAGCAAAGACCTGAGGATAGTGGCTTCCTACTGACCAAACTATTCTTACTACTTATAGGTTTCAGGAAATGTGCTACAAGGCTTATCTAGCTATTCGACAGCATGCCAATCTCTTCATAAATCTTTTCTCAATGATGCTTGGCTCTGGAATGCCAGAACTGCAGTCTTTTGATGACATTGCATATATCCGAAAGACATTAGCCTTAGATAAAACTGAACAGGAGGCTTTGGAATACTTCATGAAACAAATGAATGATGCACATCATGGTGGCTGGACAACAAAAATGGATTGGATCTTCCACACAATCAAGCAACATGCATTGAACTGAGATGATAACTGACAAACTGAGAGCTCAGTATCTGGATTCTACACCGCACTGTTAACTGTCAGCAGGCAAAGACTGATTGCATAGGAATTGCACAATCCATGAACAGCATTAGAACTTACCGCAAGAACAGAAATAAAATACTATATAATTTAAATAATGTAAATGCAAACAGGGTTTGATAGCACTAAACTAGTTCATTTCAAAATTAAGCTTTAGAATAATGCGCGATTTCATGTTATGCCTTAAGTCCAAAAAGGTAAACTTTGAAGATTATTTGTATCTTTTTTTAAAAAACAGAACAAAACAAAAATTCCCAAAATATACATAAATGATGGAGAAGGAAAAAGAAAGATGTTGTATTTGTCTTGTAAATGCTCTGCGCCTTGAGATGTGGACACAATTAAGGCAGTTACTGCATTAGGACTGAGTCAGCTGGAGTTCATGTTGAATTACATAGAATGGAAATGAAGAACAATTTCTTATTTTTCCCATTGCTGTTCAATTTAGTTTGAAGTGGGTTTTTTGACTCCTTGTTTAATGAAGAAAAATGCTTGGGGTGGATGGACTCTTAAGATTTCTTCAAAGACTTTTTCTTTATAATAAATGAAATCTTTTGGTGATTTGGGGGTCTTAGCTGCGCAATGTTGGGAGCAGTCACAGATGAGACCTGTAGTATGCTGGTGTTTTTGGTTTTAGATTTTTTTCAGGTTTTTTTTTTTCCTCTTTTTAACAGTATTTACAAGAATCTGACTCTTATTTCCTAGGGAAATTCTGGGCTCCCACAAAGTAAAATAATCATCCTAGAAAAAGAATGAGCAGGAGTAGTTCTCATTCCAGAATTGTACAGTATTCACCTTAAGTTGATTTTTTTTCTCCTTTTGCAATTGAACTGAACACATTTTTCATGCATGTTTTCCAGAAAATAGAAGTATTAATGTTATTAAAAAAAGATTATTTTTTTTATTAAAGGCTATTTATATTATAGAAACTATCATTAATATATATTCTTTATTTACATAATCTGTCCCATAGTCATGCATTGTTTTGTACCCCAAATTTTTTATTGTTAGTAGCAGCATGGTCAGCTTTTCTCTTGATCTATAGGTGAGGCTCAGGCACTACCAACTTGTACCATTAGTCAACGTATAATTGTTTAAGGAAAGCAGATTAAACTTCATCCTTTTTCCTTTGCTTTTGTTTCCTCATGAATCCCTGATCTTCCATCTTCTTTTATAGTTGAGAATGGCTGAATCATATGAAATTAGTTGCCAAAATTAATACCATTTAGACTATCTTCCTGAATGCTAACCCTCCCACAACCTCTATTAAGTTCATTAATAATATTTATAATATGGAGGAACAGAAACCATGAAACTTTTACCTTTTTAAGCTATGTATCCATATCTGAATAATGTAAGTAGGACATTAATCCATTTTAAGATCATATCCTATTTCCTCGTCAGAGCTCACTCTTACCTTATTAAATCCCATTCAAGTACACTCATAAACATGTTAAAAAGCATTATCCAAAATTAGGAGTTATTGTTAGTCATAACACTAGAATGTGGTATTTTATTCAGTGTTTGAAATGAATGGCTAATGTCCTAGGAAATAGTTTTAGCAAATGTCCAGGTGCCACTCCAAAAAAAAAAAAAAAAAGGGACAGTAAATTCCTGGCAGTTTTAGATGTTATTGGAAAACAACTTTATATAGAGTGCACACTGAAAACTCTAGTACAACATTATCACTTTTAAAATGCTCTTCTATGAAATCAGGTACCTATACTAGAAGTCTTAAATAGTGAGCAAAGGACTCTAATACAAATATTCTTAATATCTGGTTATTTTAGCACCCTTAAAGGGCATAATTATCAAAGATTTAGGTACTTCACTAAAGCATGTATATAATGTTGCCAACAAGAAAAATGAATTTGAAGATTAGGGAAATTTATTTCTGTAAACTGTCTTGGAATAGTTAAGCCGAATTTAAACTGTTTTGAGCTGGAAATCAAGTAGATTCTTTTGCAGATAAAAAGCTCACAGTTATCATTTTAGACGACTTCACAGTTATCATTTTATGTTATTTAGATATACCCCACTGATACAAACTAAAATCACAATGTTTTCTATATTAGGGATTGATTATAGGAAACAGTAAATGGTATAAATCTGAAACTTTGGGGTGGAAACTGAAGATTTAACAGAGAACCATGTGTTACCTGAGTGCCAAACAAGCCTTGAGCCTCCCCGTACGGAATTTGTACAGTTCTGCATCTTTTTAACATCAATCCAGATAATTTACCCACCCACCTTCCCTACGTCCTCTCCACCATTAAAGCACACACGGCACATAACCTGTTTTATCATTTCCATTTACTTTTAGTTATTAAAACCAAATTAATTCTGTAGGATTAAAAATAGGCAAATTTTGTAAAGAATGTAGATTAAGAAATGAAAGAAAGGAGGGATGGTAATGCTCAGAAAGGCAAAAGGGCTTGACTAAAACAGAATGCCAATGGGTGCCTCGGATCTGTGTGGAAATCAGTAACAACAGAGCTACTTGCATGTACTTCAGTGTCAGAGATCCGTTCCCATGGATTGGTCAACCCTCCTTGTCACTGAACATGGTGTCACAACTGACTGTTGCCTGTACAGTTTCATTGGGTCACTTAAAACTATTTCCTGTAATAATCACTTTGGAGTAAAAAAAAGAGAGAAAATGTATTGTAGCTAGAAATAACTGTTTGGAAATCATTCTTTAAGCTTTTTACCATGTTCTCAGCTATACAGAAGCATTTATTTTGAATATTTTTAGACTGCTGTTAATTTAAAATCTGTTAATCGTTTACAGAATTTGGTTTGGTTTTTTTTAATGTTTCTAATTGGATTTTTTAAAGAATGGAATTTGGTTGCTATTTTCTGCTAGAACCTAAGCTTTCTGTGGTTCTTAGTGTCCTGTAAAATTCAGTGTCAAAGTAAATCAACCCTGAGGTTTTCCCTTCTATTATGCTTTTTATTACAAGCCCATTAGGAAATGGGAATCTGGTGAATATATAATGAATTGTAAAATATTTTACTGTGTAATTTTTCAACTGTGAAACTATGACTTGGGTTTTTTTTTATGAAAACAGCTGCTGATCAAGTATTTTGTGTAAAGCGTAGTTCTTATTCTTCAGGCAAATGATGACTTGATTAGACTGTATATATGCCTTCTTGAACTTTACCTTCAATGGATTGGCGACTTTCACATAGATAAAACACAGTCCACCTGTATGCTTTTTTCCATGTAAAACTGAGTGATTTTGCTTATGGAAAAAATTGAGCAATCTGTTTCAAAGACACCTTGGAAATTGCACAGCACCAAAAGTTGGATCTATTTTCTGAATGTTCTTATACATCCAATCCATGATTTGATCAGTAGCCCATCCTTGCCAACTCTTTGATGAAATTTAATTTCAGCAATATTTTGAGGCACATTAACTTCTTATTTCTATGTCTGCACAACTTCACCACCTGGGCTGGACCCATATTCTCTAAGTCCACTTTAAAAAATAATTTGGTGTCCAAGACATCACTAAAAAAATTCAGTTTAAAGGCAATATGTGGTGTTAATAGATCGTGGTGCTTTTACTTTTTTAGGACACTTTCCTACTTCAGATGTTTTTGAAAAATGGGGAATGTGGAGGGAGAGGGTGGGACAGGGAGGAGCCATGAACCACATTCTTTATATCCATCCTGCTCAAATGGGACTGAAGGCCATGAGGAGACATTGTGCATACCATGACAGAATTAACCCTTCATGAGGGATGGGATTGTGAAGGTTGAAATGTAAATTTCAGCATGGACAGCATCCTCATATAGAAATTCTCAGTGACAAGATAATACAGCTGGGCTGTTTTTAAGATACAGACAAAACCATTTTTAATTACTACATTAAAATTGTAAATATATCTTATGTGCCATGGCCTGGGAAACCTATTTCCTTTTCTCTTAAAAGGTCCTTGCACTCTGAGATTATGAGGTTAAGTTCAGGGTGACTGTGGTCCTGATCA
Source organism: Ochotona princeps (assembly GCF_030435755.1). NCBI lineage: Eukaryota > Metazoa > Chordata > Mammalia > Lagomorpha > Ochotonidae > Ochotona > Ochotona princeps. Next base: position 107,256,442 of record NC_080834.1, on the reverse strand, counting down.
ATTGGATGGTTAACTCTACCTCAGACGACTAGGAAAAAAAGATGAGTCACAATTCAGTACAACAGGCAAAAGTCTTGGAGCACACTCTGCTTTAAAGCTACAAAATCAGAGTTGGCATGCATTTTTTTAACTGCAATAGGAGACATTAAGAAAACTTGGAGCTAAAATTCAATCATCGTGCCAGCCATTTGGAAAAGGCTACAGTGAGGATGTTTGTGGTACGAGGTTTCTTGAATACAGCGTTTAAAGTTCATTTTGTTCTCTTTACTTCATTGTTATCTGATATGGTATATTGGCACACATTTCTATTTGTAGATACACTGCTTTCCAGTCCTGGTCAAGAGACATCTTTTATAAAAGATGTAAACAAATATCAAAGTTCTAAAATTCAAGAGTTTGGAATTCATTAAGAGTCTTCTCTCCCAAGTTGGGATGTTAGTCTTTAAAGAAACCTTTGATTCAAGTATTCCACTTGAGTAAAAATTCTGTACTTCCTTGTTATTAATACAGCACCATTCCTTCTGTGTGGTTTTAAGTGTGTTTAATATTCCAGCCATGCTGAGGTTAGAAACTGATAGTTGTGAGCCATAAGGACATTTTCTGACTTTTTTTTTTTTTCAGAAATATGTGTAAGAGTTATGTGGGGAAGTAAAAATTACTCCATTGTATATAAAGTGTCATTAGATAACTGATTTTCACTACCAACAGTAGATCCTATTCGTCACATTGGTGAGTACAGGGAAAGTTTTTAAATGAATTTTGTAAGCCAATTAAAGTCTATGAGTCTTATCTGCAACCTTATTTAATCTGTCACTAAGATAATTCTGTGGGTGTGCTAAGAACCATGTGTATTTTTAGGTATTCTTATTTTTGTTAATCCTTCCCCTTGGCAAGAAGGCAGATAATCTTCAGTGTTTTTCATTAAAACATGTTTAATAAGTTTAAACTCCTCAATTCCAGTATGCATTTTCAAATGTCATTATCTATTGATCTCATGAGACAAAAATCCCTTGTCAAATAGATTTTATGTTCTAAAGAGTTGTTGGAGTACTTGTCCACATTTGGTTTCTAGAAATGTATTGTGTTATAGAAACCAAGTTTTAATTGGAATTAATGATTTCAGTATAATTCAGTCCTTGGACTTAACTAAAGAGGAAAAAATCTAAAAGAATACATCCTTCTGGAACATAACACAACTGTAATTCCTTGGGGAGTGTAACACTAGCAAAAGGTGACTACTGACACATCAGATGGTTAAGTTTGGAAACTTCAACAGAGAACTCAAACCATCCTTTTTAGCCCCATTGATTGTAGTAACTGTTTCTCTACATTTTGGTCATACAGTGAACTAAAGTCCTGTGGTATAATGTATTAGGAGAAATGCCTTTAATATTCTTTAGTAATGACCCCCAAAAATTTTTGACACAGCAAGATGCATGTGTTATTCTGTTGAGAATGTAGGACAATAATACAATATGACTAAATTTTAAACCTCTTCCCAGTCTTGCTGTACCTAGCAAGAAGTTTGGCCTGTGACTGCACTTACTGTTTGTGCTCATCGGAAACTGTCAATGTCTGCTTCTCTTGAACTTTGCAGTCTGTAACATCACGCTGTTTATTAAAAAAAAAAAAATTGCTTTGACTTGTGTCCAAATAGTCCTTAGTGTATTATGTAAGGAAAAACTGTGATAATTCTATTTTTATATTTCTTTTTTTAAAAATAGTGTTGCTAAGAATCAGTTTAGCTGAGTTTACATTCTTTTCAATAATGGCTGCAAATACATATTTAAAAATCTGAATCTGTTATGTCTGAAAAGCCAGTTTTTCTGCCTCAGTTATAACTATTAGAGAAATGTATCTTTAAATATTAATTCCTCTATGCATGAAGAACTGTATTTTAAATAGACAGGTTTATACATATATATTACACATGTGTATGTGTGTAAAAAGATGGACCAGTGAGAGTTTGGTTAAAAGTGAAGTTGGATTAAAAGCAATCAGGTTTTACTGTATGGTAAACTTTGCAAAAGGTAAGTCTGGGCTTTTTTTTCTTTTTAAGATTTATTTTTATTACAAAGTCAGATATACAGAGAGGAGGAGAGACAGAGGAAGATCTTCCGTCCAATAATTCACTCCCCAAGTGACCACAACGGCCAGTACTGCGCTGATCCGAAGCCAGGAACCAGCAACCTCTTCCAGGTCTCCCACGCGGGTGCAGGGTCCCAAAGCTTTGGGCCATCCTCGACTGCTTTCCCAGGCCACAAGCAGGGAGCTGGATGGGAAGTGGAGCTGCCGGGATTAGAACCGGTGCCCATATGGGATCCTGGCATGTTCAAGGTGAGGACTTTAGCTGTTAGGCCACGCCGCTGGGCCCCAAGTCTGGGCTTTTAACAGAAATCCACATGAGCATTGATAGCTAGTACTTCCAAATAATTGAACAAATCATTGGTTAAATTGTATTATCTTTTAAGATAGTTTTGAAAAAGAGAGAAGGAGACCGAGATCTCCCATCAGCTAGTTCACTCCCTGGATGACCCAAGCCAAAATAGAGGCCCAGACCACCAGGTCTCCTGGTGGGTGGCAGCAGCTCAAGTCCTTCGGCCACCTTCTGCTGCTTTCTCAGGTACATTAGCGGGGAGCTGGTTTGGAAGTGGAGCAGCTGGGACACAAACCATTGCCAGCCATCAAATGTGGCAATGTAACCAGCTATATCACAACATAGGCTCTAGTTTTAAGATAATTTGAACTGACTTTGTTTTCTGTGTGTAATGGCTCTTTCCTGGAATGAATCAAGTGGACACCAGAATTGAAAACTGCAATAACTGAACACAGACTTCAGGTTTCAAAATAGTGGGTTTGAATTTGTTCACAGGAAAATATTTGTGTGTGTGTGTGTGATATGTAATATATATGTGATCTGTGTCAAAACATTATATATAATATATAGATATATATCAAAATGCCATACTGAGAAAAATTTGTTAAAAAGTAGAATAGAGGTGTCCTTGATAGAAATCTACAGAATCTTGGTTGTTGGATAACTTAAAATGTGCATGCATACATGGTTTATTACAGAGAAGTCTTTAATGTATGAAAGTTTATTAGTCTTAAACACAGAGCAAGTCCTGGACCTTGAATGTCTATTACATTTAGCCAAGAAAAGGGAGCAGGTGTTGGGAGTCCTCCCTTGTCTCTCTCAGCCCTAGTCTATATCAGCTGTTCCTTGAAAAATGCCATGGCTTCCTAAATGTTGCATTAAACCACAAGATTTTTGTTTTCTTTATCTGCTAATATGGTTGCAGCAATGTATTTAGGAATTTATGATTTGAAAACAACTGATGGGGCACAAAACACATGGAATTATTTTTTTTTAGTTTGGTTACATCTACAAGTAAGTTTCTGATGTCTGTGGTGTAATATTTTTCAGTAAAATTTTAAAGATACTAGGATCATCAAAACTTTGTTTAATCTGGAAAGCATTTGTTGGGGTGCCTTATGAGGCCATTATGTAATAGCCGCGGTTGGTTGGCAGTACCAACAGTGGTTGGCTCTCCATATAAAACTTCACAGTGTAAACTACCTGAGGGTGAGTGTGGAAATCCAGTACAGCTTCTCCTGACTGCAGGGCACATTTCTAGCCTTTGTTTCCATTCCCACAAAAATGTACACAAAGAATAAAATAAGCTTATGAAAAGCATAATAAACTCAAAAAATGTTGCTGAAAGAAAAATTACGTGATTAGTCTGCAGCCATACATACCACCCTGAACGCGTCCAGTCTTGCCTGATCTTAGAAGCTAAGCAAGGTCGGGCCTGCTTAGTACTTGGATGGGAGAAAAATTACGTGGTTCATGGCAAAGGTAAGTATAAATAATTCTGAACTTTGTGAATTTTCTGTATCATGCACAGGCTGTCATAAATATGCTAAATTTACCTTAAGTTTCTGCTGTTTTCTATAGTGCAGTAATACACATGACAAATTTATATAGAAAGATATGTAATGTAAACTATGTTGTATACAGTTGGGCTTGATAGTTCAATAATCAATACGTAAAATACCTTCAGTATCTCCATTTTTCCGAGTTAAACTAGAGCAGAAAACTCCCTGAACTAACAGCCACAAGGGAACAAAATGCTTCCTTAGCTCATGAGAAAAGGAATTTGGAGTAGGAAATTAATTCCTCATGTAAATAGAATACATAATGAGCCTTTTCTAAATAAACTTTCCTAACTTTACAGTTTGTAATCCAGCATAATTGTGCTTTACTGCAGAAATTGAATTTGTCTGAAGGCCGTTGCTTTAATTTGGCCACCATCTTAGAGAATGTCTGCTCCTGCCTTTATTCCCCCCTGAGCTCCAAAGTTTGACTTGATCTGTATGAGGGGTTTTGCCACCTCTCTCGTCTCTGATTGTAGAGCCATATTTTTCACACAGTAGGGACAAATGCTGTGTTAATCTTACCATGCCAACAATCAGGACACCACCTAGCAGAGTCAGTGAAGGCCAAAATAAACAGTGAAAGATAACCATTTGGTCATCCTTTTTTGTGAGAACAACATCTTCAGATTGGTGCTCTGGACTGTAGAAGCATGAAAAGGGGGTTCCGTTTTTGTGATCGAAGAATTCCTTAATGTCCAGAGCGCTCCTGAGCAAATCATTGCCATCCCAGTGGCACTTGGGTGTATAAAAGCACTAGGAATATCAGAGGAGGAGAAAAGGAAGGACATTGTCACCAATACCAAGTGTCTAACAGCTCTAATTCTGAACTCGCTAAAGATACTAGTTTCAGCCTTCAAAGACAATAAAATGTTGTCTAGTCTCTGGGAAGAGGTTGGCAGGAGGACACTGAAATAAATACTCCTAAGAGGAAGTGGGAAGGAATTCTTACATTGTATAACTGCAGAGACCACAAGGAATGTGTCAGCTGCCCACATACAAATCCTTGACCGCTTCCTGTACGGTAACCCAAGGAACCCATTTGTCAATTCAGCAATCACTGCCCAATAATATTTCTGTTGTCTTTGATCTGTAGGACAATCTCTTCCCAAAAGGTAACAACTTGAGGATTTTGCCCTAGGCCCACAGAGGGAGCCCTGCTTCCTGAGAAGCAGAACCAGTAGAGAAAAAGGGATCTGTGAGCTGATGATTTAAACAAAAACCCTTCAGGTTTATCGGCATTACCTTTAGGCATTTGTTATACTAAGGATCTACAAGAATGTTTTGAGATTAAAAATCATTGCATCTAAAATAAAAACAGGAACTATCCAATGGAAATTAGTACTTGATTCAAGACTCCAAAAAGTAACAGGTCAAATAATAGAATACCATTTAGGTATAAATATAAACCTAAAAATCATATGAACCAGTTATAATTTCGAAATTTCTTTGATGAAAAAATCCCTTGCTAACAAATGAAAATAATTTTTAAAATTTAAACCCTTTGATTCAAAGCAAACAATCTGTTGTCACATGTTTGATCCAGTAGCCAATGAGATCACCGGGAAGTGAAACTGCCTACAAAGAGCTTGTGTGCTGATTCAAACTATGAATTCCAGATGGCAAGTTGTGAAATTGAAATAACTTCCCATTTCTATGTGCCCCAATTCTCCAAGAATATTTTTAGCTTCATTTAGCCTGATTTGACCACTGTAAAAATATTCACTTGAAGCAAATACAGGGACCCACTAGGAATGACACCAGGTTTCTTACCCTGGTTAGGACAGTCTAGCGTGAAAGGGTTAATTTTATTAACTTTACCTTGGAGTTTTTCTGGACAGTCGCTTCATTATAACGTAGGAGAGCTTTCTGACCCAAGTGGGTGAGGTTCACAAACACCTGGAGACATGGGTACTTGCCCTGACCCCGACAGTCGACACCACAAGTGAAATCACAGTCCAGCCAGTCGTCCATAATGCGGGTGTAGATGGCAGTGCAGTTTGACTCTTCTCTCTGAATGCTTCAATAAAAAAAGTTCACCTACTAGAAAAGTGATATTTCTAATGTGGCAACCCAAAGCATCTGGCCATTTCTGGGTAATATAGGACCATGAGATCCTAGCATTACCAAGATCAGTCTCAACTCGGCTCCTATTGGTGTATTTTTCACTAAACCAAAGCATAGCTTAATGTCTTTCAAACTTTCGAATCACCTAAATAAATTTGTTACAATGCACTAAAATGTGGATTTCAAGGTTTTGGGTTTTGTTTTTGAGGTTGTATTTGAAACAGGTAGAGACGGGTCTTTCATCCACTGGCTGTCTACAAATGGCCATGATGACCAGCACTGGGTCAGGCTGAAGCCAGGAGCTTCCTGGGGGCTCCCATGTACCTGTGGGAAGGGATCCAAACACTTGGGCCATCCATTACTTTCCCAGGCACATTAGCTGGAGAGCTCGATCAGAAGCGGGGCATCCCGTACTGGCAAGCACACACAAGAATCAGGTCTGGCATCACCTCAGACCAAGTTTCTTTGGAGATCCCTCCAACTGAACTGATCTCAGAACCCCAACCATAAACAGACTATGTCAGTCAGTGGATTCTGAAGAGCTCATCATGTGTGGCAGCAATTCAGAACTGTTGAACTATCAAAACTGCTTGAGCAGGACCCTCGGAGCATGCCCCACATCAGGGACCTGGGATGGGTGGGAGGCTGGATGGAGCTTCTCCCTTTGTCTCTGTCTACCCCAGGTACCAAAAAAAAAAAAAAAAAAATTAGTGTGGAAACAATGCTCTTGCCCACTTTCCCATAGCCCTTGACCCTTTGTGCCTTAATCAACTATGTAAAGATTATCGAAATAAAAAAAAATGAAAGGATACAAAGAAGCGGAGCATCAAGGACACAAATTGGCGCCCATATGGGAAGCCAACGCAGGCAGTAGCTTTACCTGCCATGCCATATCACCGGCCCTTGGTTCCAGGCTTTTACTTCCAGAGATCCTGGATCAGTTAGTCTGAATCGAAGTCCCTGTAAATACTATTTCAGGTACAGATAGTTGAAGAATCCTACATACTATAACCACCAAAAGTCACATTCACTCGGAAACTCATGCCCCATCATCTCAAAATACACCCACTGGCTTGCCCTGATGAAAATGTGCCTTTGGGAGTTCACCTACAGATCAGTCTCCAGAAGTTGTAGGAAGGTGCAGGCCTGTGGAGCCATTCTACTTCTAAGTGGGAAAATGTAGAGTGCCTCCTTAATAGACTTTGCTATCAGCAAGGCAGCAAGCCTGGAAGCCCTCCGGAGCTACATCGCCTGCATCCTTCAGGTGTAGGCACAGGGCTTCCCATGAAATGCTCTATGAGTGTGGTGTTGAATACATTCCTTGAGAATTTAAACATGCACTAATACATAGGATGTCCTGGATACATAAGACATGGAAGGAAAAATACCTTCCACAAAGACCTGTGATGGTGGTGTGGAAAAAAGACAACTATGTACCAGGTTATTAAAGAACAAGCCCAAGGTAAGACAAATGAGTGAGAGGAAATGCTTTGGATGTTGGGACCAGCTCTTTGCACAGCAGGGTACTCAGCTTAGGAGTCTTTGTTTCCTTGTGCCTTAGAGGTTAGATTAACAAATGCTGCAGTCAAATCGTTTGAAAAAGATTAGTCAGCTATGTTCATACTGTTATTTTTTTTTTTTTAGATTTTTTTTTTTTTGGAAAGTCAGATATACAGAGAGGAGGACAGAAGGATTTTCCATCTGTTGATTTCCTCCCCAAGTGGCCCCAACAGCCAAAACTGAGCCAATCCAAAGCCAAGAGCCAGGAGCTTAATCCAGGTCTCCCACGTGTGTACAGGGACCCAAGACTTTGCGCCGTCCTCCACTGCTTTCCCAGGCCACAGGCAGGGAGCTAGATGGGAAGTGGGGTTGGCGGGATTAGAACTGGTGACCATAGGGATTCTGGTGCATGCAAGGCAAGTATTTTAGCCACTAGGCCATCGCGTGGGGCCCTGTATTTTTATTCATATCTGGAATATAAACAGTTTTCTTGATTAATATAACCTATCTGAGATGCACCATGACTATAAAGCCCAGAACGCAAAACTCACTGGATATAGTCTAAGAAAAAGACGGCACAGTTGAAAAAACGAAAATCAAAATGAAAGGTCTCTTGGATAGCATTGGCTTGCTTTATCACCCAATTAATTTTTTTGAGTCCTTTAAGTTTGTACATTTATTTTATGTATTTAAAAAGACAGTTTCAGACACAGAAGAAAACAGGTATTCTCTACCTGTTGTATGGTTGTCTCCCCAAATGTGCTCAATAGCCATGGCTGAGGCAAGCTGCAGCCAGGAGCCTGGAGCTTGTGTCTGGGTCTGCCACGTGTCACCCAGTTAATTTAGCCTAGGCATCTTGAAATAAAATTAGAGGGGGGCATGTATGTATGTATGTATTTTGCATTGGAAAGGCAGATTTACAGAGAACGAGATAGATGGAGGAAGATCTTGTATTTGCTGTTCACTCTCCCAAGTGGCCATAAAGGCCAGTGGTGAGGCGATCCGAAGCCAGGATCCAGGAACCTCTTCCGGGTCTCCCACTCGGGTGCACGGTCCCCAGGCCTTCGGGAATCCTCTACTTCTTTCCCAAGCCACAAGCAAGAAGCTGGATGAAAAGTGGAACAGCTGGGACACAAACCAGCAAGACCAAGATTTAGCTACTGAGCCATCTCGCTGACCAATTAAATGGTGTTTTTAATTTGCGTGTTTATTTCTTAGAATTGAAGATCTGTAGGTAGTGTGGCACAATGGGTGAAGCCACCACCTAGGATGCCCACATCCAGTATCAGAGTGCCTGCTTGGAGTCCCAGATCCTCTGCTTTCTTTCCAACTTCCTGCCAATGTGTCTGGGAGGCAGCAGATAATAGCCCGAGTATTTGAACCCCTGAATTTTGGGAGTAAACCAGTGAGTGAATGATTCTTATACATATGTGCAAGCTCTCACTCTTTCAAATGAATCTTACAAAAGACAAAAAAAAAAAAAGTTCAGCTGTCTACATGCTGACGAAGTACTGACCTGAATAGGGTTTGAATATTCCTTGAAAAATATTGATTGATCAGCTCAATAGGGCCCAGCACGGTAGCCTAGTGGCTAAAGTCCTCGCCTTGCACACACGAAGATTCCATATGGGCGCTGGTTTGTGTCCCAGCAGCCCCACTTCCTATCCAGCTCCCTGCTTGTCACCTGGGAAAGCAGTGAGGATGTTCAAACCTTGGGACCCTGCACCCATGTGGAAGACCTAGCGGAAGCTCCAGGCTCCTGGCTTCAGATGGCTCAGCTCTGGCCTTAGCAGCCACTTGGGGAGTGAACCAGCAGATAGCTCTTTGTCTCCTTCTTTCTGTAAATCTACCTTTTCAATAAAAATAAATCATTTTTTAAAATATAGGTACTGCATATGTGTGCAGTTATGCACATATTTATTCAAGTTACATAAACATATATCATGTGCTTATATTTTATCAGATGAGGAACGTGATGACAGGAAAAGGAGAGCTAGAATGATATCAGACATGTAACCTGCAGGCTATAATGTCACTTGTGCTTATGGAAACAGGTGAACACTGACTCTGAGCTTCCTGGCAGCCAAAACAACAGAGGCACCACCAAATGAACCTGTTGCACTGAAGTGGAGTAAGCTGGGTGGTCAGGAGCTGCACACCCTGCGCTGAGATGCCCTGAGATGCTCTGGTAGTGGCTCCGTGTGCTGTCGGGGTGGTGACCTCTACATCCTACCCTGACAGCGGTAGCCTGGGAATGGTGCAAGATAGAGCTGACAAGCAACAGAAGGAGCCCCCACCCTTTCCCAGGAGCCCTTGCCCTGACGGACTTGGAGCCTTTTCTCTCCCTATTCTGCCAGGCCTTCTGGTGCTCTTCACATCCCTCGTTTTTCATGTAATTAGGAAGGCAGCTAATTCAAAAGAGCAACTGCCAGGTAGACCCTGTCAAATCCAGATAGCTCAACATCACTTTTTCTGGCACTCAGAGGACTTCCTTCTCCCTGGGAAACCAACACTTTTTTTCAAGATTATTATTTTTTTTAATTTGAAAGACAGAACTAGAAAGGCAAAACAGAGACGTCTTCCATCTACTGAGTCACTCCCAAATGGTAGCAATGACTGGAGCTGAGCCAATCTGAAGCTGGGAGCCAGGAGCTTCTTCCAGGTCTCCAATGTGGGTACAGGAGCCCAGTGACTTTGACCATCCTCTACTGCTTTCCCTGGTCATACACAGGGAGCTGGATTGGAAGTGGAGCAGCTAGAAAATGAACAGCATCCATACGGGATGCCAGTGCCACACACACAGGATTAGCTTACTAAGACACGGTGCCGGCCATGGGAGATCAACATTTGATACTTCAATTTTTGTTTGCTTTTGAAAGGTATAGAAGCACAGCAGCAGAGAGAAAAAAAGGGGGTGATCTTTCAACCTCTGGTTCCCTCCCAAATGCCTGCAACCAGGGCACTGAAAGGTGAACTTATGAACTAAATGAGTAATGTCCAGGTTACTATTGTTGAGGTACATGTGGATTACAAGATGGGCGAAGGACACACAGGAATATCTCCAATTTTTTTTAACCACCACTTCCTCCACACTCAACAGTGAGAGAGAACCAGGTCATTCACTGATCCCTGTCCTGGTCTGCTGTCAAAAGAATTGAGACTAGAGAAATCAAAGCCAGCCACCCCTCCTTTACTCTTTATTATTATGATGATTATTCATTTCCTTGTTTATTTAAAAGAGTTACAGAAAAAGAGAGATCCTCCCTTACCTGGTTCACCCTCCAGACCTCCAGAAAATTACAAAGGCCAACACTGGGCCAGACCAAAATGGACTCCGGAGATTCATCCAGGTCTCCCATTTGAGTACAGAGACCCAAGCACTTGGGCACTCCTTGGCTGTCTTCCTTCCGGCTGTTAGCAGGGAGCTGGATCATAAGTGGAGCAACCAGAACACAAACCAACGCCCATATGGAATACAAATATTTCACATGGCAGTTTCATCCACTGTGCCACAAGCTCCCCTTCCTTGATTCTCGGACTGGAACAGATCTGCAAGGGAAATTCTGGATGGAGTTTCTTACCTAAGCATAAAAGGCTTCAGGATGGTTGTTCCAAGCAAGAAAAACATGAGGATTGAGAAACCCATCATGGCAAAGCCCAGGAGCATGGCTCGGTCCTCCCCAGCACTGGACGGCAGCTTCTTGTGCCCATCAGGCAGGTCTCCATCGTTAGAGGAGACATATGTCCTCTTCCCTGGGGTAGAAAAGGCTGTCCTGTAGAGACAGGGAAGAGGAGATACTGCACTAAGTTCATTTGTAAGAAGTGCAAACATTCACCAACCATGCAGGGAAGGGTTAGGAAGACTATTCCACCTGGCACCCACCTGAGGGTCATGAACAAATTCAGTGCAACACAAGGGGGCTCTTCCATTCAGAGCTGGGTGAGAAGGCCACCCAACAAAGCTGAAAGCTCATGTTACCAAGTACTTTTAAAAATACTGCAGGACCCGTACCTGTTGCACTATACAAAAATCAGCTCTAATTGGCTCAAGGACTTAAATCTACACCCAGAAACCATTAAACTACTAAAGGAAAACATAGGAAGCACACTCCAAGATATAGGAACAGGGAAAGACTTTTTAGAAAAGACGCCTAAAGCAACGGCGATTAAATCCAAAATGAACAAATGGGACTATATCAAACTAAAAAGTTTCTGTACAGCAAAAGAAACAATTAAAAAAGTGAAGAAACAACCTACAGAATGGGAAAAAATTTTTGCATTCTACACAAGTAACAGGGGACTAATATCTAGGATCTATAAAGAGCTTCAGAAACCCAAGGATAGTGAAAAAATAAACCCTGTAGCAAAATGGGCAAAGGAAATGAACAGACGTTTCTCAAAAGAACAGATACAAATAGCTAATAAATATATGAAAAGATGCTCAGGCTCTCTAGCCATCAGAGAGATACAAATGAAAACCACCTTGAGGTACCACCTAACTCCTGTGAGACTGGCCTACATTCAGAATTTGAAAAACAACACATGCTGGCGTGGATGTGGGTAAAAAGGTACCCTCCTTCACTGCTGGTGGGAGTGTAGGCTAGTACAATCATTGTGAAAATCCATATGGAGAGTGCTTGGAAAATTGCAAATAAACCTGCCATATGACCCAGCAATCCCGCTCTTAGGAATATACCCAACAGAAGTGAAATCTGCATACGAGAAGGGGATCTGTAATCCTATATTCACAGCAGCACAACCTACAATAGCAATGTCATGGAAACAAACCAGATGTGTGTCTAAGGAAGAATGGTTAAAAAAATTGTGGTACATCTATTCAATGGATTATTATTCAGCTGTCAAGAAGAACGATATTATTCTATTCAAAACCAGGTGGTCCCAACTAGAAACTATTATGCTCAGCGAAATGAGTCAATCACAAAAGAATAAATACCATATATTCTCTCTCATATAAGAAAGCCAACATGGAAAGGTAGAGTTCATCAAGTGCCCATGGAGTTCTGATCTAAATATAGATTGCTGCAAGTCAGGTCCCACGGCAAGAGATGGTGAAAATTCTCTGTTCTAGGCATGTTGGCATTTCATGGATAAAGTAACAGCAGAGTATATTTAGCATGTTGTGAACATGAATATGGCAAATTGGCAGTTTCCGTCAGTTGCTGGCAATAGTTTAGAGTGATGACAAATATTATTTTGATTTTTTGTGTGTTATTTAGTTATGAGGAAAGTGTATGGTAAGCAGTCCATTTGATGGTTTACTAATTTCCTTGTTGTTGAGAAGTCCAAGTTGATTATGTATTTAATATGATAACCATTTGTGTGCTGTGAATTGCATTAAGAGTTATGTAGGGCAGAGATGATGCTTACTAAATGTACAAGATGGATTGATGAGATTAGCCAGTTAAATCTTTTCACCAATAAGGCACTCAACAGCCCATGAGATATTTATTAAAAATGTCAAGTAAATCCTCTTATTTTTGTATCATAGTGTCAAATAGCAGTAAAATAAACATGTTAAGATCCTTAATCTACTGCTATGTTTCACTGTAAAATTTACCTTTTTTAAAATTTGCTTCTGTTCAAATTTGTTGAGATCGCACGTAAAGGTATCCTAATATTACTTTGGCTGGTATTTTCTAATTACTGTATAATATTATGGGAATGCAAATTTTATTTGAATGTCAACTACAGTTAAGCATGTGCCGTTTGTTTTTCTTGCTCAGGTTTTGTAATTTGATGGAATGTTTTTATTATAGTTTAATAAATGTTTGCTTTATTATAAAAAATAAAATAAAATAAAAATACTGCAACCAATAAGACTATGGAATGCTGCCAGCAGATCTTCAGAGATCTGTTTAATCAGTAACTAGCAATGAATTCCCTCTAAAACTGTCATTTGTTTTACGGGAAAAAAAGGATTAGGATATTTCAAGGATATTGCACATTCTTTCTGAAAATGCCTGTAACATTCCCATAAGAATTCCATGTGGAAAGAATGATGCAAAAAATTGACAGAATTAGCAGCATGCTGAAAGAATAAGGCAACTAGCCCCTAAGAACTGGGAAATTGTCACAGCTGTCTTCCCTCATAGCTCTGCATGAGGTCCCTGCAATTCTGCTCTGCCTGAAAACCGGCTGGGCAAAGGCTGGGGTACACCTCACAGCAGGTGGCCTGGGGGACCAGTGAAATCCAACACAAAGATTTTGAACCTACTACCCCCGGTCCTGTGCTTTGCTGGGCCTCCTTGGTGGATTTTTTTAAAGGTTGGGTTCATTGGTAACATTTTACAAACCAAGACATTTCTCACAAGAAGGTTAATTCATGACTTTTTTGGGGAGGTGGCCATAGGTATTGCTGTTTTCGGAGACTTCATGAAATCTTCAAACAGATGCAACTCCAATGGTAAGAACTCAGGCTCCATCAAACTGCCAAAAAATCTGATGACATTTGGGAGTGTAGCAAAACTACTACCAAGGGCACTGCTGGTTGCCTTTCTTTCATTCCTTCCCTCACTTTCTCTTCCTCGCTCTCCCTTAGCTCTCCCTCCTCAGACTCTGCAGAGAGGGAGGGGGCTGAAGGCCAAGCAACCCAGACTGTCCTAGCAGCCTGCACTGGAGAACATGAACTTCAGAAGACAGCGGACGGTGTGGCTATTTCTTTGGCAATGAAGGATCTGATTTGGGAATTTTCATTTCATTTTAGCATTTTACTCATCCTCTATAATCTCAGGGAGTGGGGATGGAAAGGATTCTAACGATATTTGAGCCAATGCCCTTTATAATTTGTAATTGATTGATTCAAGAGAGATTTTTTTCACCCTAAGATTTGAATATTTTCTGTAGTTTGATGCCCAACCCCAGCATTTTCCCTTGTGCTCTAAATTGGATTTTAGTTGTGTATTTTAACGTGTCTTGGAGGATAAAAGCAGTTTATAATGAGGTCTCTGTGGCATTTCAACACATTCATTTAGCACCCCCAGTTACCATGGTATGTTACCTGAAACCGGCATTGTCTGATTCTGAACTAATTTGGAAATAAGACAAATCTGGCAGTATTCTAAATCAGAACTTCTATTTATAATATTTCTGTCCACATTGTTCCAAGATGTAGAAGAGTTGGCAACCATAAAAAGAAATTATTCTGGGGAATGTGGTACAATGGCTGAGAAAGCATTTAGATATCCCCTGTCAGAATGCCTGATTTGAGTCCCAGCTCCCGCACTTCGATCCAGCTCCCTGTTCATGTGCTTGGGAAAGCACTGAAAGATGGCTTCTCCTTGCAGAAACCAGATGGAATTTACGGCTCCTGGCAATAACCTGGTCCAGCCCCAGCCAGCCCTTGCAACCGTGTGGGGAATAATTCCCCATCTCTCCACGTCTCCTTTAAGACAGTAACAAAACCTTAACAAATGCAAAAGGATTAATGAAAGTAATGGAATTTCCGTATGTGTACTATATGGAACTTGGAAAATACGAGAAAATCTAGAAAGACATCAAATCAGCACCAACAATTTTAGTACTTAGAGGTCATTACTGTTCACTTGATAGATGGTTGCCCATCTCTGTGCACTAGTTCCTCATCCATCGCAGCACTTTCTCTTTTTCAAATTATTTATATTTCCCCTGCCCCCTCCCCCCACCAAATTCTCCTATATTATTACTATAGTATAGCTCTTCATAAGGAGTCGTATATTCATCATTGCAGACATGGACAATGGCAGAGAGTCAAGCATCCTATTGTCAACATATAGTTAACTGTTTTATTGGGAGTCCATCTTTGATCTGGAAGTAGAGATACACACTGCATTGCATCCTCACATCTGGACATGATAATCTCCATTACTCGGTCACCACACATCCCTCTTAAATGAAAAGCCACAATACAAAATCAACAACAGGAAGAATAGACTTTTATAACACCATGAATTTCTCAAGAGGTTTTGATAGTTCAACAGTCCTGAATTGCTGGTGATCCCACCCCTCCAATCACGATGAAATCTTACCCAAATCCACTGGCTGCTATAGAACACCTTAGTGTCTGTTTGCCCAGATCTTTACTGTCAATGAGTGGCTGATGTAGTTGATCAATTTGTTCTGTCCTCCGTCCTCAGCCATGGTACCAGGTGTCCTCTAGAGGCTCATTGGAGCACTTTGTAAGCCCTGCAGTGGATAACTGATACCATCACTGATACCGTACTCATCCTACACCTGGTTGGCTGGCTGTATGACAGATTCACAAATGAGACCTAGTAAGTGGTTAACAAAACAGTCAAATTGAAATATGCCATAATAATTATTTACAACTAATTTCTGAAATTTTCCATTTCATATTTCTGGACTAGAGTTAACTGTGCGTAACTCACACAACGGAAAGCAAAATCAAGGAATGATGGGGGCTAGTCATTGTTGTAAATAGAGAATGATCCTAGTCCCAATCTAGTCCTTCCTGAACCTTTTCTTTGCCATTTGTCATAATAAACGTTGTCCCGTGTTATTAGCAACTCTGTAACCCTACTGCTTGCTTACTCTTCCATCACTTGGACATGCCCTAATCTCCTTTATCATTACTGTGGTGTTGAATATTTTTAGGTTGTTTCCGGTGCTCTGAGACCAGAAACATAAACAGGACTTATTTCTGATACTTACCCTTGCATCCCAGGGAAGGAAGCCTTGAGAATTTTTTTTTGGCACGTAACACATCTCTAAGTCATGTTTTCCTCTAAAATGCTTCTATTCAAATCAGAGCAGTGCCTGCTGCCTGCTGCTGCCTTCACTGCGGACAGACCTTCCCACCCGAGTAGAACGCACTGCTTTCGAGCCCGTTCTGGCTTACTAAGGGAAACTCGATTACAGAGAGTCTGAACACTCATCCTGCTGTAATCTCCTTGGCAGGCAGACAAGTCTGTCCAAGAAGCACTTCTTCGAAAGTGTCCTAATTCATCTGACATTCATCTCAGATGTGCTCATTACTCCTAAGTGTTGAGCTCAGTCAGTTCCTATGTCCCTGTAATTCATTTTCCTTGCAGCAAAGACTGGAACAATTATTTTTACCATTTTTTAATTGCAGACTTACTAAGCAGCTTCTTATGAAACAGCAAATGAGATTGAATGAAGTCACTGTGATACATGAAGTTCAGCGAGAGGAAAGAACGCTAGTTCAGTTGGGCATTTCAGAAAACGCGCTACCGTGTTGTTTTCACGATAATCTTGATAATGTGGGCTAGACGGGCAACAAGGGAGCTCTGCAGGCCCCTCCCACCTCGGCCCCCTGTGTAATCCTATCCTCGCACTTTTCAATCAAAATGCCTCCTTTCTCAGGATCTGTTTCATCCAGAACTTGAGGGGAATGCCATGAACATAGGAATACCAAATTCCATGTGCAGATACCATGAAATTCCCAGGTGGCCTCACCCACGTAGACGAACTGCTCCCTACCCGATAAAAGAGAACAACTGGGAAAACAGCTAGAGGGACTGTCGAGGGCCGTCTTAGCTTCCCCTCCCCCACCCTTTACTTCTTGGGCAAATCTGGTGACACACTACACTCCGTTCAAGGGTATTTCTCTACGAGCGGCAACCCATATGCACATGTATGTATGTTCACTTTCTCACTTTTCAAGCAAAATCCACCTTAAATATGCCAGTGCTAAGAATGTTTATTTTTGTGCATGACAGGGACCTGAAACTTAAAAATACCCCATTCCGCCACTGCAATCTGATTGCCTTCATAGCTAGTAAATTCAGTTCTGAAGGGAGTGGGGGCGGGGAGGGGTACCGAGATCCATTTGCTTGGCTGTTTGTCATCTGATCTTTGACCACAAGGTGAGTCCCTCTGAGTGTCACAGAGGCATTAGCACCGTCTAGGGGAGTTGGAGCTCTGTTTCCTCCATGAGCTGTCGCTTGCTCCCCAAAGCCCCTCACTGCATGCTACTGTATCTCCATCTCCTCCTGCATTCTCCCTCAAATTCCCATACACGTGATTGAAGGATGACGGGAGTAGATTCCCCAATGACCATTATGACCACTAATGTCTCCCTTACTCAGCTCCCAACTCCACTGTTGACATGAAAAAAATCATCCAAGTTTCCAGAGAGTGAGCGTGGCTCTGAAACCTTCCATTCCCAAGAAGCTGATGGGCATTGCTTTTGCCTCCATTTTGGTGCCTACTTCCAACTGCCCCAACCTTGAAACAGGCAGGAGGCGCCACTTCGCTGCGCTCCCAGCTGCTCTGCTTTGCATTGCCCTGGGGAGATAATAGTCAAAAGACGATCTCTTACTTCCTCTTCAAAGAGTGGAGGTGGAGGTTGAATAAGAACTAAAATGTATGCAGTGTATAATGACGCCGCTCAGGGCCAGTACAGAGAGCTAGGTGATGGTTCAAAGGCAGGCAGGGGCTGGTCCTATCTCCAATGCACAGATAACAGGAGGTTGAGGGAGGCTAAGAAACTCTCCCAGTCATACAGCCAGTCAGGCGTTGGAGCTGGGGTTGAAATCCGAGACTGTTAATGCGGATACAGGTTGGTGTCATTTCCCCATTCCTCCATTCAGCCAGGAAATGCATACTGAATACATACCAAACCATATTCTAGGCCAGGACTCAGGGATGAGCTTTAAAGAGTATCTGGTTGGCCCAGCACAGTAGCCTAGTGACAAAAGTGCTCGCCTTGCATGTGCTGGGATCCCATGTGGGTACCAGTTCATGTCCTGGCTGCTGCACTTCCCTTTCAGCTCTCTGCTTGTGGCCTGGGAAAGCAACCGAGGATGGCCCAAAGCCTTGGGACCCTGCACCCGCGTGGGAGACCTGGAAGAGGTTCCTGGTTCCCGGCCTCGGATCGGCGCAGCACCGGCCATTGCGCTCACTTGGGGAGTGAGTCAGCAGATGGAAGATCTTTGTCTCTCCTTCTCTCTGCAATCTACCTTTTCAATAACAATTAATAAATCATTTTAAAATAAAGGATCCCTGGCCTCTAAGACCCTGGGACCTAGAGGAGGGAGCCACACGGATGCAGCTCAGCTAGATCAGGGCTGCTGGGGAAACCACCAGGCACCCGGGGGCTGGGGCCTGGCAAATGGGTAAACTTAAGAGAGCAAAGGCCTAGCTCCAACTCCAACCTCCTCCTGGCCCCTCTTGTACGCACCTGTGCAGCAAGGTGCACAGCTTGGGCTGCGAGCTGCGGAGGGTGACTTACCTCCCCTGGCGCCTCCGGCTGCCTTGGAGTGTGATTTGAACAGGGATGCTGAAGGGCTGCATGAAGGCGTGGGGCTGGGCACAATGGATGCCGTTCACCTGAACTAGCCTTTTGCCCCCAGGGTGCCAAAAGGGTGCAGCATAAGCATCAGCGGAAGTGGAGCCCCAGGGGGAGCTCCAGAGCCCAGCGCAGCAACTGGCATCAGCGGACCTGGGCATCAGAGTTGACCATCCCAAGTGCTTCCTGGAGAGGTGGAGGCCCAGACGCAGCTGTCGGGGTGCTCTGCAGACGCCCAACTCATGGGGTAGTCAGCCCCAGGGGCTCCAGGAAGACCTGTGTGTCCCACGCAACCATCCTTGGTCGGCTTGCCACCTGTGCTTCTGCTGCAGCAACCCCACACATTGCCATAGAGACCTTAGTGCCAGCGGAAAGTTCTGAAGCCCCAGGGACCCTAGCTAATTGGTGAGGGACACGCATAGCTCATACGAATAGGAAATGTTTTATCCCGGCTGCATTTCCTCTTGAAACAAGTGGTTTGTTAGAATTCAAGTTTAGACGATGACTTTGCCTGGTTCAGTGCGTTTTCCCAGGGAGAGGCTTAGCTTCTATGGCATAAGGTCACATCCTAATTTTTTAAGACTCAAAGGTCCATAACGTAACCCCCTCTTAAACTTTTTCTGAAAAAGATGCAATGGAATATTATCTGTTTCTTTGGTGACCTAAAAGGTATATGTGTATCTCTCGTTTCTCACAAATAATGACCATGAATCACCATTGACAATGTTGAATTTTTTTCAGATCTGGATGATACAATGCCAAATAGATCACTTTCATAGTAGCTTTCTCAGTCAAGGTGATATCTTTTTTTCCAACACATTGGTGTGAACCAGAAGGCAAGGATAATTTCATCTGCAAGTTTCTCTGTGTAAACAGATTGAAGTTACATAAATCGATCAGCAATCATTTAATATTATTTAATGAAAATATATAAATGTATACTGCAATTTCTATTTTTAAATTATGACTGCGGACAAGATTCATTGGTTCTTAGGGAATCCATGTCATTACATAGAGCTGAGAACAACTAGATGTTTTTTTCTTTTGCATCACATTTCCGGTTCCACCTTGGAAATGTAACTTTTCCCTTCAACACACTCCAATAGGTTGGCATGGGACTCTCTTTGAAGGAGTGAATGATTGGCTGCCATGTTTATGTGCTTCATTCAACCCCAGATGTATGCTTTTGAACCCATGAGACCCTTCCTGGCACCAAGAACTTGCACCTGCCCTTACAGGGACCTCCCATTCTTTCCTATTTAGTGATTCTAATTCCATCTAAAAGCAAATACAGCTGCTGTGGCACAGCAGGCCAAGCCTCTACTTTGGCACCAGCATCATAGGAGTACTGATTCCAACTCCCTGCTAATGGCCTGAGAAAGCAGCAGAGGAGGGCACAACAACTTGGGACCCTGCACCCATGTCGGAGACCCAGAAGAAAGTCCTGGCTCCTGACTTCAGATTGGCCCAGCTCCAGCCATTGTGGCCATTTGGAGAGAGAACTAATAGGTGGAAGATCTGTCTGTCTCTCCCTTTGTCTCTCCATAACTCTGCTGTTCAAATAAAAATAAATCAGTTCTTACAACAACAACAAAATACTTCTGTACAGCCTTTAAAATTTTATACGCAAAAGAGGAAGGAGAGAAAGTGAGTTATTTTAGATTACTTTCAGTTCTCATTGAACAGTTCTGATAGACTGACAGGTTAGTGGTATGAGACCTGTCTGGTGTAACTGTCACCAACACTGGCCTCAGGATTTGCTTGTGCTCGATTCTTCCTTCCTTTTCGGTAGGTCTGAGGTGTCAGTGAGACGTAGCAATACCGCCTTTGCTTTGTCTTTGCTTTCCTGTTGTTCCTTCATGCATAACCAACTGGCCTCTCTGCCCCTCAATTCTGCACCCATTTCCCCTTTTCCTACCTTCACATACTCTGCAGGCCAACTTCTCAAGCAGCACTGTGGCATAGCAGGTAAAGCCACTAGCTGCAGTGCCAGCAATCCATATGTGCATCAGGCTGTGTAGCAGCTGCTCCAGTTTGATCCAGCTCACTGCTAATGGCATGGCAATGCAGTGGAGCACAGCCCAGGTGTTTGAACCTCTGTGCCCACATGGGAGACCCCAGAGAACTTCCTGGCCCCTGGATTCAGATTAACTCGGTTCCAGCCTTTGCAGCTATTTGGGGAGTGAACCAATGCACATAAGTCTCTCTATATATATTCTTTTTAAAATAAATATACATTTATAATATATTTATATAGTAAAATATATTAATATATTAATATCATATTTATATAAGTATTTAATATTTGTGTTAAATTTATGTGTATCATATAATTTATATTTAATATTTATAATATTAAATATTTAATATTAATGTCTAATGTGCTGTTGTTTGTATTCTATATTATGCATTATATTTGTAGAATATAATATATAATTTATATATTATATATAATATGTTGATATAATTAAATATGTTGACTATTAAATATTTAAAATATATTTATGTATAAATTGTATATTCTATATTTATTCAATAATAAATGTTAAAATAGAAAAACTTGGGGAGCCCGGCACAATGGCCCAGTGGCTAAATCCACACTTTGCAAGCACTGGGATCCCACCTGGGTGCCAGTTCATGTCCCGGATGATCCACTTCCCATTTAGCTCCCTGCTTCTGGCCTCCACTGGGAAAGCAGTGGAGGATGGCCCAAAGCCTTAAGACCCTGCACCCGCATGGAAAACCCAGAAGAAGCTCCTGGCTCCTGGCTTCAGATCAGCTCAGCTTCAGCCATTGCAATCACTTGGGGAGTGAACCAGCAGACAGAAGATCTTTCTCTCCAAGTTTACCTTCCTGGTTCCTGGGGAGGGGAGCAAACCAAAAAAAAAAAAAATAGGGAGACAGTACTATCTTGGGCAACTGACAAAGTTTATTTCCAGGGTTACAGTTCTTCTACACTTAGTAAAACAATAGTTCAGCTACAACTCAGAATTAGATCATGTCTGAGAGCAGAGAGTTCATGGAAGCTAGAAAGATGACTTAGTCAAAGCATTATTGAAACAGGGAATAGATAAGGAGAACTTGTTTCGTTGACTAGACAGAGCACAGGTGTTCACCTATCATCAGAGAGCACGAAAGCACATCCGAGAACTCACTGGGGGCAAGAGTGCACTCTGGGTAAGAGGCCCTCTGCCTCCTTCTTGGAGCCTCTCAACAGGATCCCACAGGCCTCTGCTGTCCCAGCCAGCCTGTTGGATGGATTTAACATCTCTCTGTATCTTCTCTCTGTAAATCTGCCTTTCCAATTAAACAAATAAACAAATCTTCAAAAAAAAAAAAAAAGAAGCTGGATATGATAAAACTCAACATCCACAGAGCATGAAATGTGTAAGAAAAATGCTATCTTTGCAAAATCTCGTGTCCAGAGTCAGTGTGTCTGAATTGCCGAGATGTTTTTACTCAAGGGAACGGGGAGACGTGTCTCCTTCCCCTTCCCACAAAAATCACCTCCACATTCTTTTTTGTGTCTTGCTTAGCACAACAAAGAATGCTTTAATATTTTAATTTTTTATTTGAAAGGAAGATTTATGGAGAGAAGGTAACGCACACGCACGCAGAGAGAGAGAGAGAGAGAGAGAGAGAGAGAGAGAAAGAGAGATCTTCCATTCACTGATCGACTTCCCAAATGGCCACAACAGCCAAGGCTGAGCCAATCCAAAGCCAGAAGTTTCTGCCAGGTCTCCAATATGGGTACAGGGGCCCAAAAGCTTGAGCCATACTTCACTGCTTACCTAGGCCATAAGCAGGGACCTGGATGGGAAGTGAATCAGCTGAAACATAAAACAGTGCCCATACGGAATGCTGGTGCTACAAGGTGGAGGATTGGCTAGTTGACCCAAAGTGCCGGCCCCTAATTGAATGGCTCAGCTCTGGCTGTTGCTGCTACTTGGAGAGTAAACCAGAGTATGGAAAGATATTTCTCTGTAAAACCTGCCTTTCTAATATAAATAAGCAAATCTTAAAACATATTTATTTCATTTGAGAAGCAGAGTTACATAGATAGGGAAACAAGAAAGAGACCTACCATCTGCTGGTCCACTTCCCAAGTGGACATAATGGCCAGGGCTTAGCCATACGGTGGACGGCATGTCCAGATGGCACACAGGGGACATGATGGCCACCCTCATCTAGTCCAACAAGGCCATGAAGTGGACTCAGACGAGAGAAAGTAGAACAGGTTGGAGAATTGTCCTAGCCAAGCTTTGCAGCATGTTCCTGGGTCTGCGTATAAGGGTGGACGTCATCTCATGTTGCCTATAGGGAAGAATGTGCCTAGCCTGTTACTCGAATGGTTTTGATAGTTTTGAGAAGTTGTTGGCTTCATTGCTCCAGGACTAAGAAAATCTTTCCAAGGTCTGTTGGTTGACAAAGTCCACCTTAGTGCATCCACAGACCCAGGACAGGCTGCAAAGCTTGGCCAGGAAAACTTCGCAAATTGTTCTGCTTTCCCTCCTGTGTGAGGACTAGATGCACTCGAAGGTTGGACTGACCACACACCCTGTGATTTTTCCTGTGGACAGGATCTGAGTCCAGTTATCTAATTAGGGAGTCCCCCAAAACCTCACCTGGGTGACCTCAGACTTGTCTCTTGTGTGCATCAACAAGATAATGCAGGGTCAGGTTTGGTCTGTCACCTGCACCAGCCAGTGCACATACTGGTGGATATAGCTGAGATATCATGTGAACCTACAGGTGCTTGCTGCATCCCAACCCAGCCAGCCTGCCACAGACCAAACCCTAATGCATACCAGTAGGTGCCATGGTCTAGTCAGGGCAACCCCAAATAATCTCCACCAGGCCCACTTTCAGCCCCAGTTTTTACATGTGCCAGCCTCTGCTGTTAGACAGCCCTCCACAGCCCACATCCCATCCAGCTCTCATGCACACCGGGGGGTGCTGTGGCTTAGACCCACCAGCCTTCAGATCTGACCATCACATATGCCAAACAGGTGCTACCACCTTCTCCAGCCTGGAGGTTATTTTATTTGTTGCTACTGTTGTTTCTTTCTGAAGAGAGAGAAAGAACAAATGATAGCAAAATGGACCTTCATCAAATGCTTAAATTTTAAAAAATAAACTCCCAGGAGAGTTCCTGGAGGTCAACAGTGATTCAATTAGCTGTTTTATTTCAGGCCGAGTAGATGCATGGTCAATTTACATACTCCTGACCCATGGCAGACACTTTTGTCAGCTCCTGCGGAGCTAAAAGTTTAGCTCTGTGATCACCCAGCTCTGTCTTATACATTACTATGTCCTCAGCTCCTAGAATAGTGCCCAGCATGGATGCTCAGTAAATAGTTCCTGAATGATGGAATCAGCTACACACTATGTCAGACATTCTAAATATGGCATTAAAGGCAGCCACTTCCAACCAACTGGGATGTATTTGGGAGTTTAAAATACTAAGCTGTTCTTGACTAGATCTTCCAATAATATCTTATTTTGTGGACTAAAATTCTAGAGGGTCACTGTGAAACTGGCAAGATTCTTACTCAAAAAAGCAGTTTGTGGGCA
Source organism: Ochotona princeps (assembly GCF_030435755.1). NCBI lineage: Eukaryota > Metazoa > Chordata > Mammalia > Lagomorpha > Ochotonidae > Ochotona > Ochotona princeps. Next base: position 107,232,099 of record NC_080834.1, on the reverse strand, counting down.
TTAGGTATGGTAGAGTTCAATTTTATTCACGTTCTCCACTGTAGTCAATCTCAGAGGAGACTATGTCACCCAATTGGTGAGCACTTTGGAGATCTGTGGGATGTTTTAGCACTCTTTGCAATTAGGGAATGGGCAGTTGGTGTGGTAGATGACCTGATCTGTAAGCAAAAAATTGCTCGAAGTGCCAAGGGACACTCATGTCTTGTTCAAAATTCATACAGATGTAGAAGTCTATAGTGATCTGAGCTGAAACTGAACTCCATTTAACGTGTATAAACACAAAGTATCTTGTATTTAACTCTTTTGTGTTTTTCTGGTGTCCATTGCTTTTCCTGAAAGCTCAACTACTACTTACATTGAGAGAAACATGTCTGCACTTCGTTCAGAGCTTGACCCAAGATTCCTCATGTTAGAAAACTATATCACCATCAGCAATGCTGCTCACAGGATCTGAGTTACAATGTAACACAGCCAAGCTGACTCGCTTTCAGCAATCACAGCCAGAGTGTCTGTCCACCTCGATGTCAGCACATGAGTACTCTATTGTGCAACTGATGAGGCCATGCCCAAACATCCACCTGGGGAATTACATAAACATGAATCGCTTCCATTTCTCCTGAATTCTGCAATGACATCATATTACTTGGAAAACTGTACATAGGCCTGGGTGGTTAGCCTATCAGTTGAGAGGGTAGTTACAACATGCTGGAACGACCCAGTTCAGTGGGTGCTTCAGCTCTTAACAACAGCTTCTTGTTGATGCAGACCCAAGATGGGAAACAGATGCTGGTGGGTCCCTGCCACCTGGGCTGGATTCCTAACTCCATGGAAGAAGTAAGTGAGCAGATGGAGTTGGGGTACTTTCCCCTCTCCATCATTTTGCCTCTCAAAGAAGTAAATAATTTTTAAATGCATGCATGTAGGTTATACCATCTCTGAACTTCATTTAGGAATAGTGAAGTGTTTGCTATGAAGGCATAGTGGGATACAAGATATTAAAACAATGGTGCGCACATTAAGACAAATAATTATGTCTTAAGATTTTTTTAAAAATCTTGATTTAGCTCTATGTTCAAGAATAAGAAAAGATAGGTCCCAGCGTGGTAGCCCAGTGGTGAAAGTCCTGGCTTTGCACTTGCTAGGATCCCATATGGGCACTGGTTCTAATCCCTGCAGCCCCGCTTCCCATCCAGCCCCCTGTTTGTAGACTGGGAAAGCAGTGGAAGACGGCCCAAAGCCTTGGGACCCTGCACCCACATGGGAGATCTGAAGGAAGCTCTGGGCTCCTGACTGCTGATCGGCTCAGCTCTGGCCATTGTTGCCACTTGGGGAGTGAATCAACGGACGGAAGATCTTCCTCTCTGTCTCTCCTCTTCTCTGTACATCTGCCTTTCCAATAAAAATAAATAAATCTTTAAAAAAAAGAATAAGAAAAGATGAGGACACTAGAGTTGTGGCACTGTAAATTAAGCCTCTGCCTGCAATGACAGCATCCCATATGGGCACTCTTTTGGTTTGTAACCCAGCTGCTCCACTTCCAATCCAGATCCTGTGCCTGGGAAAGCAGCAAAGGATGGACCAAATGCTCAGGGCCCTGCCCCATGTGAGAGACCCAGAAGAAGCTCCTGGCCTAGCCCCAGTCATGGCAGCCATTTGGGAAATGAACCTGCAAGTAGATCTCTGTCATCTCTCAAGAATGCCTTCCAAGTAAATGAAATGTATAGAAGGAGGAGGATTGGAGAAGAAATACACGGTGGTTTCCCCTCTCCATCCTTTGCCATCATCAGTGTGCTGGCCTCCCTGCTCTTCTGGGATCTGCTTCACAGTTAATGTGGTTTAAAAAAAAAGAAAAGTAGAGATGCATCAAGACGAGCTGCATTTGTACCCCTGTTAGAAGATCTTCCGCCTTGGGGTTGGGGGCGGATGGCAGCTCCCCACGGGTGGTGACCCTGGGGAGCGCCCCTGCCAGGCCGGATCTGAGAATGGGGACTCAGTAGGCCAAGACCACTGCCAGGAGGCAGTGACTGAGTCCTTGGCTTTGGGTGGCCAGTGCACCAAGTGGCGCCAGTCTCCGCCTGCTGACCACCCAGCGGTGAGCTCTGACGTTTTTAGGATGTGAAATTGCTGTTTAGGGACACCCATGAAAAAGACCAGCTTTAGTGTAGGTGAGAGATGAATTCTGGGTGATTCCCAGTTACATGTTCCTGAAACTTTTGGGTAAGTGTGGGGACTGAGACCTGATGGTTTGGAGGTGAGTGTCCGTAAGATCTATTTGGGCCAGACTGAATCACCAGCCAAATTAAGAATCCTGAGAAGGGCTATTAGCATAGAGCATCACTGACTGCCACACTCTGGTCCACACCAAAGCTATGGATGGGGCCTGTTTAGCTGGGCAACATTACTTGACTGGGTGGTGGAACAGTGGACTGGTCACATTCGGCACGGTCAAGATACTAACCAGCACGCAAAAGAATTTGTTCCGGGGATACTCTGTGGGTGAAGTGTGGGCCCAACCCTGTGGAAATACAAGCCCTGCAGGTTAGCTTGTGAGTGGGGCTGGCAAGGAGCTAAGCTAGGAGTGACCATGGGACCTGCCATCACTTATGGATAAAGGAACCAATGGCAATCTGGGCAGGTCAAGACAGCAGCACCATGAAAACAGAACCAACCAAGCAAGTGCAACCACCAGCTGATCGGGGTGATGAACTGCACCAGGGCCCTGTACTTGCTAGTACATACAGAATCTGGACTAGGAACATCTCAGTTTCTTTGGGGATCTCCCCAACTGAAATTCCAGACTCAGAACCCTAACCAAGAAAAGACAAAAGACAGAACAAATTGATCAACCACCTCAGCTATATGTTGGCAGCAAAATACTGGGCAGAGACTCTATGATGGACTATGTCAATCAGTGGATTCTTCAACAACCTTATTATGCTTGGAGTTTGTAACTGGTGAACTATCACAACGACTTGAGAAAGAATCTCAGAGCATGCCCCACATCTGGGACCTGGGGTGGGTGGGAAACTGGGTGAGGCTTCTCCCTTAAAACCCCCTTTATCTCAGATACATGAAGGAAACAATCAATATGGAAATAATTGTCTTACCCACTTTCCTACAGCCCTGGAACCTTTTTGCCCTAACCATGTAAAGATTGTCAACAATACAATAAAAAATAATTTTTTTAAGAAGACAGCAGCACCAGAAGGTTCATCCTAAAACAGGATGTGGGGTGGGCAAAGCTACAACTGGAAGGGGGTGGACTGGGCAGGGCCAAGCAAACTTCAACTCACAAAAAATAGAAATCAGGATGGAGCACATGTCATTACAACCTAGGCTGTTACAACAACTGTTCTGCAGGAAGCAGGGATACTATGCCACAGCATTGACGGCAAAGGCCGAGACAGGTGAGGGGAACACCTGTGGGCCTCATGTGAGCTAGATAAGGGAAGGGCCAGGTTGGGCTGATTATTCCTACTGGTGCAAGCAAAATTAGAGTGGGTGAGGGTTGGTTGGGCTTTGCCGCAGCATCAGCTGGCAGAGAATGGCACCACGGGCAAATTCTGTTAAGTTAAATGCCAGAACCACCTGGAGAATGCACAATCCAGAAGTTGGAGTGGCCTAGTAGGGAGATAGTGGGCACTTCCCTCATGGGTAAACACTCCCACTGGGGAGCATGAACACCAGGACAGGGGCTGGGGTGGCTAGAAAGAAAGGCACCTGCCAGTATGTGTGTGGGCTGGATAGTAGGTTGGTTGGGTTGAAGTAGGCTTCAATGTGCATTGACAAGTACGAGAGCTAAATGGGGTGTGGGACAGACTGAACAAACCTGCGGTACATACTGCCATGCATGGGAACCAGGGTAGGGGGTTGGCCAGGTGGGGGTTATTGGGAGTCACCACAACTAGGCTGCAGCTCCCACTGGTTTACGTGAGGAACGAGTATGAAGTGGGTAGGATCGAGCTGGGATACAACACCCATTGGTTCGTGTGGAAGACAGGGATGGAAACAGAACTGACCCAGGTCACCCAGAACTGACAAGTCACATTAAGCAGGGCCACGACATTAACAAGCATGCTAGACAACCATATCTGGGGGAAGATTCTGTGGAGGATATGTGGACCAAACATTGTGGATATTCTAGCCCCTCTGGTTAGTTCAAGAGATGGGGTGGTGATGGACTAAACTAGCTGTGACCAAGGAGCCTGCCATCAATTACAGATTAAAGAACCGACAACTGTCTGGACTGGTTAAGGCAGCAGCACCCGAATGTGCATCGTGAATAGGGTGTGGGGTGGGCCGAGCTGCAACATTCACCAGCTCATGCAAGGCCAAAAGGAAGGCCCGATTGCGCCGGGACCTGGTAAAACCCAATGGCATGTGTAAGAACTAGGTCTGGGAGGGGTTCAAGTGGAAAAACTTGGGAAACTCCCCTGGTGAGTCATAGCTCCCATTGGTGAACATGTGGTCTAGACTTGGGGGTCGCACAGCTGGGCAAAGTAGCTCCAATGGCTGGCTAATCTGTGGGATGGTAATGGAGTGGGGTGTACCAGGCAGGACTGAGCAAACCTTAGCCCATAAGTAAAATTAGAAACCAGGATGGAGCACAGGTCATGCGGAGCTAGGCTCTTGCACCTACTGGTCTGTGTGAGCCAGGGACGCTAAGCCACAGTGTCTAAGGGAGGGGACCAGGACAGGTCAGGGGCTGTGCGAAGCTGAGTCAGAGCAACCACTGGCATGCATGTGATCTATGGCTGGGAACAGGCCTGGTTGGGAAGCGAGGGGGACTCCCTAGCTGGGTGGAGGTTCCCACTAAGGGGCACATGGGCTGGAATGGGGGCTGTGTTCTGATCAGGATACAGTTGTAGTCTCCCCTGGCACAAGTGTGGACTGGGACTGGATGCACCAAGCCGGGCCAGACTCCAACACCGTCTGGTGTCCTGGAGGACCAGGGGAGATGTGGGACAGACTAGGCTGGGTCTCAACCCCCCACTGAGCCATGTATAAGCCGTATGTGGGTATGGACAAGCCGTAACTGGGCTGAAACATCCAACAGCAAGAACCAGATTGGGTTGAAGGCCAGTCAGGAAAAGTCACTGTTCCTGCTAGGACAGGAGATGAGCTGAGTAGGGCTGGCTCATGGACCCCTTGGTATGCACAAAATCTGGCATTGGGAGGGGTTCTAATGGAGAAGCCTGGACAACTCCTCTGGCAGGACACAGTCCCTGCAGGTAAGCGCAAGCATGATAGGAAACAGCCCAGAACAGGCCATGGAAAGTTCCCATTGGCATACATTTGGCATGGGTCAGGGGCAGACCAGGCTGAATCAGTTCACGTCATCCACTGGCAAATCCGAGCACCAGAACAGAGTGTGAGTCGAGCCAGGTTTGGTCGCAACAAAAACCAGTGCACAATACAGAATGTGACTCCAAGGCCCAACCAGCACATGTAAGAACCAGGAAGGGAGGGGCAGAGCCAGCAGGGGGAATATGGGGAGGTTCCCTTGCTGGACAGCTACTCCCACTGGAGAGCATGAGCTGGGATGGAGGCAGACCAGACTAGGCAGGGCTACAACACCTGTGTGCCTCATGTGGACTAGATCAGGGAAAAGCCAGGCTGGGCTGATTATTCCTACTAGTGCTAACAAAGTTAGAGTGGGTGAGGGTTGTTTGGGCTTAGCCACAGCATCAGCTGGTAGAAGCTGGCACTGGGGGCTAATTCTGACAAGTCAAACCACAGAACCATCTGTAGAGTACATAATCTGAGAGTGGGAGAGGCCTGGGAGGGAAATAGTGGGCTCCTCCCTCTTGGGTTAACACTCCCACAGGAGGGCACAAAAACTAGGACAGGGGCTGGGGTGGCTAGAGAGAGAGGCACTCAACAACAACCATGAGGGATAGTTGAGCTGGTTAGATGGAACTGGTCTTTAATGCCTATTAACATGCAAAAGAGCCGAATGGGATGTGGGACAGACTGGACTCATTGAGTGTGATTGTGAGTGTGAGTGAGCACTCATTGAGTGAGCACTCATTGAGTGTGAGTGTGAGTGAGCACTCATTGAGTGTGAGTGTGAGCACTCATTAAATGAGCACTGAGTGTGAGTGTGAGTGAGCACTCATTGAGTGTGAGTGTGTGAGCACTCATTGAGTGTGAGTGTGAGTGTGAGTGAGCACTCATTGAGTGGGAGTGGGAGTGAGCACTCATTGAGTGAGCATTCACTGAGTGTGAGTGTGAGTGTGTGAGTGAGCACTCATTCAGTGTGAGCGTGAGTGAGCACTCATTGAGTGTGAGTGTGTGAGCACTCATTGAGTGTGAGTGAGCACTCATTGAGTGAGCACTCATTGAGTGTGTGTGAGTGAGCACTCATTGAGTGGGAGTGAGTGTGAGTGAGCACTCATTGAGTGGGAGTGTGAGTGAGCACCCATTGAGTGTGAGTGCGAGTGAGCACCCATTGAATGAGTGTGTGAGTGAGCACTCATTGAGTGTGAGCGTGAGTGTGAGTGAGCACTCATTGAGTGAGCACTCATTGAGTGTGAGTGAGCACTCATTGAGTGAGCACTCATTGAGTGTGAGTGAGTGAGCACTCATTGAGTGAGCACTCATTGAATGTGAGTGTGAGTGAGCACTCATTGAGTGTGAGTGTGAGTGTGTGAGTGAGCACTCATTCAGTGTGAGCGTGAGTGAGCACTCATTGTGAGTGTGTGAGCACTCATTGAGTGTGAGTGAGCACTCATTGAGTGAGCACTCATTGAGTGTGAGTGTGAGTGTGAGTGAGCACTCATTGAGTGGGAGTGAGTGTGAGTGAGCACTCATTGAGTGAGCACTCATTGAGTGTGAGTGTGAGTGTGAGTGAGCACTCATTGAGTGGGAGTGTGAGTGAGCACTCATTGAGTGGGAGTGTGAGTGAGCACCCATTGAGTGTGAGTGCGAGTGAGCACCCATTGAATGAGTGTGAGTGTGAGTGAGCACTCATTGAGTGTGAGTGTGAGTGAGCACTCATTGAGTGTGTGTGAGTGAGCACTCATTGAGTGAGCACTCATTGAGTGTGAGTGTGAGTGAGCACTCATTGAGTGAGCACTCATTGAGTGTGAGTGTGAGTGTGAGTGAGCACTCATTGAGTGTGAGTGTGAGTGTGAGTGAGCACTCATTGAGTGAGCACTCATTGAGTGTGTGAGTGTGCACTCATTGAGTGTGTCAGTGAGCACTCATCGAGTGAGCACTCATTGAGTGTGAGTGTGAGTGAGCACTCATTGAGTGAACACTTATTGAGTGAGTGAGTAGGATGTGAGTGTGAGTGTGGCGTAGTTAATGTGATGGTGGTGAGTGAATGAGTGGAGAGTAGTGAGTGTGAGTTTGTGATGGAGGGGCAGTGATTGTGTGAGTGTGAGGGGTAATGAGTGTGAGTGTGAGTGAGGGGCAGTGACTGAGTGAGTGAGGGAAGTGAGTGTGTGAGGGTAGAGAGTGTGAGGGTAGTGAGTGTGAGAGGGATAGTGTGTTAGTGTGAGGGGTATTGAGCATGAGTGTGTGTGAGGTGTATTGAGTGTGAGTGTGAGGGGTAGAGAGTGTGATTGTGAGTGTGTGTGAGTGTAAAGGTACTGAGTGTGAGTGTGATTTAGTACTCATTGAGTGAGCACTCATTGAGTGAGCATTCATTGAGTGAGCATTGAGTGTGAGTGTGAGTGTGAGTGAGCACTCATTGAATGAGCACTCAGAGTGTGAGTGTGAGTAGGATGTGTTAGTGTGGTGTAGTTAATGTAAGTGATGATGGTGAGTGAATGTGAGTGGAGAGTAGTGAGTGTGAGTGAGCGGTATAGAGTGTGATTGTGAGTGTGTGTTTGGGTGTGAAAGTACTGAGTGTGTGAGTGAGCACTCATTGAGTGTGAGTGTGAGTAGGATGTGAGTGTTAGTGTGGCATAGTTAATGTAAGTGATGGTGGTGAGTGAATGTGAGTGAATAGTGAGTGTGAGTGTGAGTGGGGGTAGAGAGTGTGTGTGTGTTTGAATGTGAAGATACTGAGTGTGAGTGTGAGTGAGCACTCATTGAGCACTCATTGAGTGAGCACTCATTGAGTGTGAGTGAGTAGGGTGTGAGTGTGGCGTAGTTAATGTAAGTGATGGTGGTGAATGAATGTGTGAGTGGAGAGTAGTGAGTGTGAGTTTGTGAGTGAGGGGCAGTGATTGAGTGTGAGTGTGTGAGGGATAGTGAGTGTGTGAGTGAGGGGTAATGAGTGAGTGTGAGTGAGGGGCAGTGACTGAGTGTGAGTGAGGGAAGTGAGTGTGAGGGTAGAGAGTGTGAGGGTAGTGAGTGTGAGTGAGGGATAGTGTGTTAGTGTGAGGGGTATTGAGCGTGAGTGTGTGTGAGGTGTACTGAGTGTGAGCGTGAGTCAGGGGTAGTGAGAGTGAGAGTGTGTGAAGGGAAGTGTGAGTGTGAGCGAGGGGTAGAGAGTGTGATTGTGAGTGTGTGTGTTTGAGTGTGAAGGTACTGAGTGTGAGTGTGTGGAGGTAGTGTGAGTGTGTGTGAGGGGTAGTAACTGTGATTGTGTGAGGGTAGTGAGTGTGAGGGATTGTGAGTGTGAGGGACCCCCCCTCGCCAAGTCCATCCATCATTGAGACTTCGGGACACAGCAGAGATGGAGCTGAATTCCTGTCAAGCAGAGTTAGACGTGAGGTACAAGGATGGCAGCCACAGACCCTCCCCTGCACCCCCAACCGAGGGAAGAGCAAGGAACCCTGCTCTCCTCCTGGGTCCACCCCAGACAGGCTTTGCAGATTAACTTGTCATTAAAGTGTCCTAATAAAATGGGAACTCAAGCAAACCAGGAAAGTCTAGTTTAGGTTATGTGCGGAATGAGAAAGTTTGGCATCAGAGTGGCCTTGCGTCATTTGATCGTTATGCTATAATTGGTACTGCAGTTTCCTTGGTGTCCCAGGAGGCATTCCCAATGCATACTGGGAAGTCACAGGCACACGGAGCCCGCAGGTGTATCCCAATCACTACACCAATCAGGAGCATCACAGCCACGTGGCCTGTCAACATCCTTCCTGTGTTAGGGATAAAAGCACCAAACCAAGAGGAAAGCAGGTCATGTTCTGTCTCAACTGGTCCATCCCCGTCTTGGAACATACACTAATAGACTGTTTTGCTCTCCCTACTTTTGTTTGCCTGAACTGTGACTTATTATTGTATTGGTGAAAAGAATGGTGCAAACTGGCATCCAGCATAACACGCCCATGTGGCTGATGTGGAGTGAGTCCCTGGGTCCTGCCTTCAGCCTGGCCCAACCCTGGTTCTGTGTGTGTGTGTGTGTGTGTGTGTGTGTGTGTGTGTGTCTTTGCCTCTCAAATAAATGAATACAGTGTACAATCCACCTGTTTCACTGAACAGCCCAGCAACACAATCCACTGTAGTTGTTAACCCTGAGATCTTACAGCTGGTTGGGAGCTGCATCGCAACAGAATCATATCACAATGTCAAAGCTAAAACCCAAATTTTGAAGTACAATTTTTCCTTAAAGGTGAATCAATTATAAACCCCTGAGAAGTCAAAAAATTGTATCCTATCATTGGAGGGGGGTCACATGTAGCTCTATCTATTCTGCTTGACAACCTCAGCTTGTCTCCAGTTTACAGAGCAGTGAGCCCAGGGTCTCAGTGCCTGCTGCTCTTACATGCTGGAAGCTCTTTGGAAAAGTAACTCAGATTGGATCAAAGGAAGATGTCTTATCCAGGCCAGACCCCAAGCACAGATCTGGACAGTGGCAGGTGGCACTATGGCACTGACCCACAGATATCCTGGGCCTCCAGAGCACGTGACTTGTGAGTCCACAGAGTCAATATTCATTGTGTGTGTTTTTCCTTCTAGAAACTGGCACTTCATGACTAGGGGTGTTTTTTGTTTGTTTGTTTCTATTTTTTCCAATCTTTTTCTTCCTGCAACTGGAGGAAGGGGGCAGAGAAGGGGAGACCCACACCCAGCATCCCAACTGCATCAGTACCCAGGGATGGCAGGCAGCACCCAGTGTCATCCTTGGGTCCCCAGTATGGAGCATGCTCCTAGGGGACTACAAGTGGTTTGGATAGTTCTGAAATGCTGTTGGTTGGGTTGATTCAGGGATGAGGAAATCTTTCCAAGGTCCATTGGTTGACAGTCCATTAGAGGCTCCATTTGCCCAGATACTTGCTGTCAAAGCCTGGCTGGGAGAGCTGTCTGATTTGTTCTGCCCTTCCTCCTCTGCTATGGTACCAGATGTCCTCTGCAGGCCCCAATGGACTGCAATATCCCGTACGTGCATGTGGGTGTGCCATCCACTGCACCGTCATCAGCAAATGAGGAGCCCAGTTCTGACCCTGGTCAGATCACAGATCTTATGATTTTCACCATTGCTGGAGCACTGCATCCAGCAGTCCAGTTACAGGGGAGATCCTGAAATTACCTCACCAGATGTGACCCCAGATCTGACTCCTCTGAGTGCCAACCAGCACAGGGTTCAGCTCAGTTTGTCACACACAACAGCCTACACAAACTGTCTGCAGCTCCAGCTCTTACACAAACCTTGAAGGATGCAGACCAGCCAATTCTGCCCACCACAAACTCAGTCCTCACATACACCATCGGGAACTGCAGCCCAGTTAGAGCCCCAACAACCTAACCAGGCCTGCCGCCAGCCCCAGTTCCTATGCATGTCAGTATGTCAGCAGACTGGTTCACTATGTCCACCATCCTATTTGGCTCTCATACACATCTATGGGTGCTGCAGCCTAACTCAGCCCAACTGACACCACTATCTACCCCACGCTTAACACTGGTGGCTGCTACCACCTTGCCCAACCCGGCCCACTCCAGCCCTGGTTCTCATGCTCACCAGTGGGAGCTGCCACCCATTGGAGGGGTGCCCACCATTGCCCTAGTAGGCCCAAACCCAGCCTCAGATCTTGCACTTTCCAGGTGCTTCTGCAGTCTAACTCGACAGGACTTGCCCCAGTACCAGCACTGGCCAGTTGATGTTATGGCAAAGCCCAACCAACCTGCACTTACTGTAGCTCATGCATGAACTAGCAGATACAGTCACTTGGCCCAGCCTGGCTCTCCCCCTAACACAGCTAACATGCAAGCCAATGGGGGTTGAAGCCCGGCCCAGCCTGACCGGCCCCAGTTTTCATGTTCACCAGTGGGAGCAGTAGCCCAGCAGGGAAGCTCATGCCTAGTTGAACCTGTCACTCACCCCAGCTCTTGAGCAAACCAGCGGAAACTGCAGTTCCACAGGGGTGTGCCCACATATCCCCCACAGAATCTGCACCCAGACCTGGTTTTCTCACATGCTGGTTAGCTTCATGGCCGAGCCTAATGTGAGCCATTCTCTGTGCTGATACCCACTGGAGCGAACTGTGGTCTAGCCCTGCCAGGTAGGCCCTCAGCTCAGGCTGGAGTAGGCTGAAAGGTAGTAGTCGGTGGTGGTCAATGCTACCTACCCTAGCTCAGGCTAGACCAATGCACATGAGTGGGTGCATTGGTCTGACCCCAAGATCCTCCAGCTTCCCTCCTCCAAACTACTCAGTCTCAGCATCCTTGCTTCTTTGCAAGTACAATGGTCTAATCAATGAAAGTGCCCCACAAATCATTTCTCACCTACAACATACTCCCTCAGCAGTCCTGCCTCCCACATATCCCAAAACCCCTTCCTTGAACAATCCACAGTTCCTGCACCCAGGAGAATGTGAACTCCTGAGCCCGGTCTTCCCAATCCCAGTTCTGATGCAAGCCAGCAGAGCTGTGCTGGGTTGCAGCTCTGCCCTCCCACCAGGGACCCAAGCTCACAGATGGGCCCCCAGACCAGTCCTCTGCTACATGTGCTGGCCTGGGACCTTACCTCTCCACACTCCTGGGACAAACGTCAATTCACAAGACCCCAGGCCTGGTCCACCGGCACACCATGATAGCACGGGACCATTTGCTCCCCACTCCCCACCCACCTTGGGGCTGAAACGTGTGTGCGATCTCAGGCATGCTCTGACATGCCCCAGCAAAAGTTCCTAGACTCTAGAACTCATGGAAGAGAGCAAAGCCACAGGTGGCTCTGTCTCTGAAGACAGCAGGAATCACAGCTTATGTTAAAATAATAGGAATAATGATAATAATAATAATAATGATAATGATAATAGTAATAATAATGTATAAAGGTGGGTAAATGCTTAGATTTTTAAAGCATTTTCCCATATTGTCTGGGTCGAGCTGTTAGTGTCATGTTCATCCACGTCTTGTGGAGAAGCCAAGAGTATTGCCTTCAGGTGCCTGAGTTGGCCCTATGGACACACAGGAGCTGTCTAGCTGAAACTAGTATCCGCTGAAATAAGGCCAGAAGTGCAGCTTACACATGCGGATTTCTTCTTCCTCACTTATATTACAAGCCTTTGCTTAAGAGTCAAAGGAAACAAGGAAAGTAACCCTAATGAAAGACAAGCAAGAGATGAAAAGCTGGCTCCGAGAAAGAGAAACTACTTTAAGTTTGTTAATTAATCAACAATGAATATAATGCTAAAGAGGGGCTAACATTGTGGATTAAGCTTCCATTTGCCATACCAGCATTCCATATTAGAGTGTCAACTGTTGGGCTTGGGATTCAGTTCCCTGCTAATGTACCAACAAAACTACAGAAGGTGACTCAACTTCTTTCACCCCTTTACCCATGTTGGAAACCCAGATGCAATCCCAGGCTCCTGGCTTTGTCACACCTGGTGGTCAGAGCCATTTGAGATAATTCACTACATGGAAGATAGTCTCTCAAACTAAATAGATCATTTAAAAAATAAAATTGAAGAAATAAATGGGGATGGGCATTTGGCAAAGGAGTCAACATGCAGCTTGGAACACCCTTATCTCTTATCAAAATGCCTAGGTTTGTGTGCTAGCTCAAAGCTTCCTGTTATACACACCTTGAAAGTCCGCGCATGTGGAGACAAAACAGTTCCTGGCTCTCGACTTGAGCTGGTCAAGCCTTGCAGGCTTTCAGGGAGTAAACCAGCAGGCGGGACATTCTCTTTCAAATAAACACACTTTAAGATTTATTTCTTTTTATTGGAAAGTCAGATTTACAGAGAGTGGAAGAGAGAAAGATCTTCCCTCTGCTAGTTCATACCCCAAATGTCCGCAACAGCCAGATCTGAGCTGTTCCAAAGCCAGCAGCCAGAAGCCTGCGCTGGATCTCCCACACAGGTGCAGGGTCCCAAGGTTCTGGGCCGTCCTCTACTGCTTTCCCAGGCCACAGGCAGGGAGCTGGATGGGAAGTGATGCAGCTGGCTCATTAACTGGCAACCATAAGGGATCCCAGCACATGCAACGTGAGCATTTAGCCACTGAGCCATAGCTCTGGGTCCAATTGCACATTTTTTAAAGATTTACTTGTTTATTTGAATGACAATTTTTTTCTTCTTTATTAAAGGAGAGAAAAAAAAGTCTTTCATCCACTGGGTCAATCTCTAAATGGCTGCAATAGCCTGCACTGGTTGATCTGATCTGAAGCTGGGAGCTGGAAGCCTCCTCCACATCTTTCACATGGGTTCAGGGTCCCCAGGACTTGGGCCACCCTCTGCTGTTTGTCCCAGGCCATAGGCAGACAATCTTCAGGAGTGAGGCAGCCAGGGCACTGTCACCATATGGAATACCAGCGCCACAGAGTGGAGGATTAGAGTGTTGCAGCACCATGCCAGCCCCACATTTTTTAACAGATGACAAGAACAGCAACAATTATTACCACTTTCTGGCCCCCTAACAGCCCCAGATACTATGCACTGCCTCATTTCAGGTGATAGCCTTCTTTCTCAAACTGCCTGCATTGCATCTGTCTCTCCATCATGCAAGCCCAAGGCTTTAAAAGCCTGAAGCTTATAACTACTTAGATTGAGTGTCAGAGCAAAAGGGGAACAGTAAGGGAGGGAGAGACATGACCTGCAGGGCTAGGAAGTAAACATCTTAGGGTTAATCCTTCACCTGTGACACTCATATCCTATGTGTTTCCCAGCTTCTTCACATCCCACCCAGCTCATTGCTTATAACCTGGGAAAGCAACAGAATACCGCCCAAGGTCTTGGGCCTCTGCACCCATGTGGGAAATTGGGAAGATGGCTCCAGCTCTGGCTATTGTGATCATTCGGGAGAGTGAAACAGTGCATAGATCTCACTGTTTCAGCCTAGCTCTCCTTTCTCCCTCTTTTGCTCTGATTTTCAAGTAAGATAGATCTTTTTAGAAAGTAAAAAAACAGAGGAATCCAGATGGCAAAGGGTGCAGACATGTTTGAGATGATGGAAAATTATTAGGGTAAAGAACAGAGAGCAGATTACAGAGAAGGTTAGGGGTCAGGAAGTCACCAAGGAGGTACCTGGAGAACTCCTGGACACAGGGAAGAGACAACGACAACTGCAGAGCTGTGTTACAGGGAACAGAAAACCCAGCAGTCACCTGTGAGCTGTGATCCAGACTCCAACCACAACCAGGGATCCAGAGGGGGCCACAGATCAACCCCTGCAGCAGCCAGGTGGGAGCCTGAGTTCGCACGGGGAGCTCGGGAGGTGAAGACAGGCTGAGACTAGCCAATCCTGCTGAATATTTTGGCCCAGCAACGAACGGAAAGGGGGCTGCAGACTCCGCAGGGTAGACTGGTGGTGGGGTGGAGCCAACAGCACAGGGATCAAACACCTGAGTGGGCACATTTTTAGCTAGTCACACCCAACTAATCTCATGGGAAGGACAGCACCAGGTTCATGTCCTGCAGGATCTGTGTGACCCCCCGATCACAAGGCCAACAGCCCCAACTCTCCGGCAGTGCTCCACTGGGCACCATCTTGTGTGTTTACACAAGATCAGTGCTGCTGATAAACCAGTTATCTGGGACAGTTGGCGTCTTCCTAACCCAGGATTCTGATTGAACGAAAAAGCTGACTTGTAGATCTGCAGGTAATACATCTTAGAAAACTGCACTAAGGAGAAAAATACACCAAACAGGAATGCAATGTCAAAAATTAAGAGACAGAGGCACAAAGAATGTTACTGAAGACTCCCCGATAGAGGAACAAAGCCTCTAACACCTTCAGAGTTAACTGAAGAAGACATTGAAAAAGTGGGGGACACAGAATTCAGGAAATAGACAATACAGTATCTGACCAACAGCAAGAAGCACATAATACAAGAATTTAAAGAATTTATTACACAGGAGATCAAATGCAAGTTGACATTTCAGAAGTTAAGAATAGAGTGGAGCAAATTAAAAGTACAGTGGAGAGTCTAAAAAGTAGAATGAATAAGGTTAAATACCACATGTTTGCCTTAATTTAAGATGATATGATGTTATGTATAGCATGTTATGTTATGAATGTTATATGTTGTGTATAAACTAAAATTGAAATGTAAGTGAGGTGGTCACAGAAGGTGGCTGGGAACTCGCATTTACTTTTAACATATTGGTTACTCATTACTATGTCAATTAATTCCATAATGATGTAAATTTTTGCTGATGGTATGTTGGAGCTTTCAATTGACTGGGATGATACTCTGCTGGCTCTGTCTTCAGACCAGAGAGGGTATACCTAAGAAGCCGTTGAACTTGACTGGACAATAAGATGCTGGACTCTATGTTTGGTATACACTTGCAATGGGGGAATCTCAACTGAACTTGAGCTGTGGTTATGCAACAAGGTGGAGGAATCTACCATGGTGGGAGGGTTTGGGGAGGGGGGGAAGAACCCAAGTATCTATGTAACTGTGTCACATAATACAATGTAATTAATGAAGTAAAAATAATAAATAATTAAAAGAAAAAAAAGAAAAAAAAGTAGAATGAATGCAGCGGAAGAATCAGAATTGGAAGATATTTCCTGTCACCAGGGGGAAATAAAAAGCTGGAAGCAGAGCTAGGCCAAGCTAAAAAAAAAAAATCCAGGAACTGAAAGATCAAATTAAGAGACCCAACATAATTATGGGAGTTCCAGAAGGTGCAGAAAGAGCAACTGGGATTAAAGGTGTATTCAATGAAACACACGAAAACTTCCCTAATCTAGAGAAATTGGGAAACAACATCCAGGAGGGACACAGGACTCCCAACAAGGTTGACAAAAAACAATCTTCACCAAGGCACATGATAATCAAGTTCTCCTCAGTTGAACACAAGGAAAAAATCCTTAGATGTGCACGTGACAAGAATCAAGTGTCTTATAGAGGAACCCCAACCAAACTCACAGCTGACCTCTCGGGAAACACTACAGGCCAGGAGAGAATGGAGTGACATTCCACACACTCTAAAAGGGAAAAATTTTCAGCCCAGAATAATGTATCCTGCAAAGCTCTCCTTTATCTTTGAAAAGGAAATAAAATTCTTGCATAATAAAGAAAAACTCCAAGAATTCGTGTCCTCCAAACCAGCCCTACATCTAATACTCAAGGATGTTCTAGTGAAAGAGGAAAGGAATAGCAGCTACCAAAACCAAAGGCAAATGTGGAGAACATCCCACTAAAAGGTCAACAGAAGACTCAAACAAAGAACACCACATTACCAAAATGACAGAACCAAATTGCTACCTATCCATATTGACATTGAATGTAAATGTTTTAAATTCAACCAAATGCAATAAATTAGAGGAATGGATCAAAAACAAAATCCATCTTTCTGCTGTTTACAGGAGATACATCTCACTAACCAAGATCAGAAGAAATCGAAGGCAAAAGGATGGGAAAAGATATTCCAAGCAAATGGAAAGGAAAAGCATGCAAAGGTAGCCATTCTTCTATCAGATGATATCGACATTGATGTGAAAAACATCAAAAGAGATGGAAAACACCATATAATGATCAAGGGATCCATTCAGCAAGAAGAGATCACCATAAGAAGTATATATGCACCAAACGCCAAGGCACCTACCTATTAATAGACTTAAAGGGAGAAATAGACTCCAACACAATCATAGTGTGTGACCTTAATACCCCTTTAACATCAATGGACAGCTGCTAATATCTGGTGGCTGGGTGGGTTTGGGAGGGGTTCGAGCCTTGGGTTTGGGGGCAAGTGTCTCTCCTCACAGTGTGGCGGCTGTGGGGGGTGCCCCTGTCAGGTCGGACCCAATGCTGGGGGTCACGCCAAAGACACTGCTGCAAGGCAGTGAACAAGTCCTCAGCCTCCCCCAGGGCAGCCAGTGCACCATGTGGTGCCAGGCTCTGCCTGCTGGCTGCCCGGCCAGGGAGCTCTGGGATATTGGTTGTCTGAATCGCTGCTTAGGTAGCTCCAGGTTGATCCCACTGTGCTTCTGGGATCTCAGTCAATCCTAACCATTCCCAATGGTGGTAACTCTTCCTTTGAAGAAATTGGTAATGGAACAGAATGCATTGGGCAGGAATGAGCAAACCTTAGCCTACAGGCAAAACTAGAAACCAGCATGGAGCACAGGTCATGCCTAGCCTTGCTCTTGCACCTACTGGTCTACTTGAGTCAAGGACAATAAGCCACACTGTCTAAGGCAGAGGCCAGGACAAGTGAGGGACTGAGACAAGCTGAGTCAGAGCAACCACTGGCAGGCGCATGATCTACGGCTAGGAACAGGCCCAGTTGGGGAGGTAAGGGGACACCTTAACTGGGTTGAGGTTCCCACCAAGGAGCACATGGGCTAAAATTGGGTTGCGTTCTATCTAGGAAACAGTTGCAATCTCCCGAGGCACTAGTGTGGGCTGGGATTGGATGCACCAGGCCAGGCCAGACCCCAACATCATCTGGTGTCCTGGAGAACCAGGGTGGATGTGGGACTGACTAGGCTGGGTCTCAACCCTGTACTGAGCCATGTATAAGCCGTATGTGGGTATGGACGAACCATGGCTGGGCTGAAACATCCAACCACAAGAACCAGAATGGGGTGAAAGCCAGCCAGGAAAAGCCACTGTTCCTGCTAGGACATGAGGTGAACTGAATAGGGCTGGCTCAAGGACCCCCTGGTATGCGCAAAATCTGATATTTGGAGAGGTTCTGATGGAGGAGCCTGGGCAACTCCTCTGGTAGGACACAGACCCCGCAGGTAAGTGCAAGAAGCATGATAGGAAACAGCCCAGAATAGGCCATGGAAAGTTTCCCACTGGCATACATTTGGCATGGGTCAGGGGCAGACCAGGCTGAATCAGTTCACGTCATCCACTAGCAAATCTGAGCACCAGAACAGAGTGTGGGTCGAGCCGGGACTGTTCGCAACAAAACCAGTGCACACTATGAAACGCTAGGGTGAGGTTGCCTGTACTGGATTTGACTGCAGCACCCAACCAGCATGCGCAAGATCCAGGAAGGGAGGGGCAGAGCCGGCGAGGGGATTAAGGGGCTGGTCCCCTCGCCAGACAGCTACTCCCACTGGAGAGCTTGAGCTGGGATGGGGACAGACTAGACTAAGCAAGGCTGCAACACCTGTGCGCTGCACGTGTACTAGATCAGGGAAAAGCCAGGCTAGGCAGATTATTCCTGCTGGTGCAAGCATAAATTAGAGTGGGTGAGGGATGTTTGGGCTTAGCCACAGCATCAGCTGGCAGAAGCTGGCACTGGGGACTAATTCTGTCAAGTCAAATCACAGAACCACCCAAAGAATGCATAAACCGGGACTGAGAGAGACCTGGGAGGGAAATAGTGGGTTCCCCCCTCTTGGGTCACTAGTCCCGTGGGAGGGCATGAAAACTAGGATGGGGGCTGGGGTGGCTAGACAGAGAGGCACTCAACAACATCCGTGTGGGCTGGAGAGTTGAGTTGGTTAGATGGAACTAAGCTTTAATACCCACTGACAAGTACAAGAGCCAAATGGGATGTGGGACAGTCTGTTATACATACTGGTAAACCAGGGTAGGGGGAGGGCCTGGTGGGGGTTAATGTGGGTCGCCCCGACTAGGCTGCAGCTCTCACTGGTTGATGCAAGGGCCGAGTATGTGCTGGGCAGAACCAGGCTGGACTGCAACACCCATTGGTTCCAGTGCAAGTAAGGACTGAAAACAGAACCAACCCAGCAATTGAAACCACCAGCTAATCATGGTGATGGACTGTGCCGGGCCCTGTGCTTGCCAGAACATACAAGAATCTGGTCTGGAAATACCTCAAAGTTTCTTCGGAGATCTCCCCAATCGAAATGCTGGACTTAGAACCCTAGCCAAGAAAAGGCAGAGGACAGAGCAAGTCAATCAACCACCTCAGCTATATGTTGACAGCAAAATACTGGGCAAATGAAGACTCTGATGGACTGTGTCAATCAGTAGACGACCTCATCGAGCGAAACTGGCAGCGATTCATAACTGGAGAACTATTAAAACCATTTGAGCAAGGCTTTCAGAGAATGCCCCACATCCGGGATTTAGGGTGGGTGGGAAACTGGGTGGGGCTTCTCCCTCAATATTCTCCTTTACCTCAGATACATGATGGAAACAATATGGACATAATACTATTACCCACTTCCCTATACCCCCTGAACCTTTTTTTTTTACCGTAACTATGTAAAGATTGTCAACAAAAACACAATAAAAAAAAATCAATGGACAGATCAAAAAACAGAAACTCAAACAACAGAACTCACCCAAACACTAGAGCAAATGGATCTAGTTGATCTTTTGAACTTTTCATCCTACAATAAAGAATGCACTTTTTTCATTAGTGTATGGAACCTTCTGCAGAATTGACCATGTTGCAGGCCACAAAACAAGCCTCAGCAAATTTTAAAAAATCGAAATTATACCAAGCATATTCTCAGACCATCAGGGAGTGAAGTTGGAGACCAGGATGTCAAAACACCCAAGAAGACTTGCAAACACATGGAGACTGAATAATATGTTACTAAATGAACAATGGATCAGAAAAATCAAAGGGGAAATTTAAAAATTGCTTGAAACAAAAGAAGGCATCAATACAACATATCAAAACTTATGGGACACAATCAAGGCAGTGTTAAGAGGAAAGATCATTTCAATCAGTGCTTACGTTAAGAAGTTAGAAAAGCATCAAGTAAATCAACTAACCTTACAGTCAAAGGAACTAGAAAAGCAACACCAAAGCAATCCAAGATTAGTAGGAAGAAAGAAATCATCAAAATAAGGGAGGAAATAAACCAAATAGAGACCAAGAGAACTATACGTAACATCAATGAATCAAAGAGCTGGTTCTTTGAGAAAATCAACAAACTAGATTCCCCACTAGCCCAACTAACTTTTTAAAAAGGAGGTAGAAAATACACATCAATAGCATCAGAGATGAGAAAGGAGATATAACAGATACCTCAGAAATACAAAGAATCATCAGGAACTATTACAAGCAACTATATGTGAACAAATCAGAAGATCTAGAAGAGATGGATAGATTTTTGGACACATACAATCCACCAAAATTGAATCAAGAAGTAATTAGCAATCTAAATAGACCAATAACATGCATGGAGATTGAATCAGTAATTAAAGACCTTCGAACCAAGAAAAAGTCCTGGCCCAGATGGTTTCACTGCTGAATTCTACCAAACGGTTCAAGAGGAACTTACCCCAATCCTACACAAGCTTTTCCAAACAATAGAGAGGCAATCCTTCCAAACTTTCTATGAAGCTAATATCACTTTAATACCAAAGCCAGATAGACAAACAAATAGAGAACTACAAACTGATATCCTTGATGCAAAGATGCAATAAAATACTAGCCAACAGGATGCAACACATCAGGCAGATCTTTCACCCAGACAAGGTGGGATGCATCCCAGGCATGCAGGGATGCTTCCACATTCACAAATCAAGAAATGTAATACATCACATCAACAAACTGAAAAATAAAAACCATATGATCCTCTCAATAGATGCAGAGAAGGCATTTGATAAAATCCAACACCACTTCATGCTGAAAACCCTAAGCAAGATAGGCATAGAAGGAACATTCTAGGACACAATCAAAGCAATTTACAAAAAACCCAATGCCAGGATCATACTTAATGAAGAAAGACTGGAAGCCTTCCCACTAAAATCTGGAACTAGACAGTTTCATAGGTACTTGGATTCTCCCCACCCCTCCCCAAACCCTCCCACCATGGTGGATTCCTCCACCTTGTTGCATAACCACAGCTCAAGTTCAGTTGAGATTCCCCCATTGCAAGCGTATACCAAACATAGAGTCCAGCATCTTATTGTCCAGTCAAGTTCAACGGCTTCTTAGGTATACCCTTTCTGGTCTGAAGACAGAGCCAGCAGAGTATCATCCCAGTCAATTGAAAGCTCCAACATACCATCAGCAAAAATTTACATCATTATGGAATTAATTGACATAGTAATGAGTAACCAATATGTTAAAAGTAAATGCAACTTCCCTGCCACCTTCTGTGACCACCTCACTTACATTTCAATTTTAGTTTATACACAACATATAACATTCATAACATAACATGTTATACATAACATCATATCATCTTAAATTAAGGCAAACATGTGGTATTTATCCTTTTGGGATTGGCTCATTTCCCTTAGCATTATGGTTTCCAGTTTGGCCCATTTGGCCACAATGAACTGCATTTTTTTTTTTTAATAGCTGAGTAGTATTCCATGGAGTAGATGAACCATAGCTTTCTTATCCAATAGCTCATCTTTTTGAAAAGCCACTTTACTGAGGCATAACTGACAATACAAAAGTTGCAAATGTGTTTGATGTATATGGTTTGATAAGCTTGGAGCAAAAATACACCCATGAAGCCATCTCCAACATCAGACACAAACAACCCCTTGTTGATGGTGACGATAACCTCTATTATTGGGATAAGAACACTTAACATAACAGTTACCTTCCTGGAAAAAAAATTAATCCAAACATTTTCTTATGGATTTTGGAAATTCTTGGCATGCTGCCATGGTTGTTTCTCCATGGTGCCATCCACACCTAAATGTGCCATGTGCTTGCTTCAGGATTCATCTCACCAGCCCTAACAGTGTATGGTCTTCCAGCCTTGCCACTCCAGGTAAACTTACATTAGCTGTATTTGCCGTAAGTGTCATTTAGCATGTGGTGGGCCGTAATGACACAGCAGCAGTACACCATGCGTGTCCCACTGTGCTACTTTCTCGACAATGGGATTCCCTTGAATAACTCACTTCTGTGACTGCAACCAGAGGCATTTTGCAAGGATGCCTCATTATCTAAAGGCAATGTGCTGCAGAGTAAGTTTCCAGAATTTATTTTGCATCACCAAAACTTAGTACCTTTTGC
The DNA here is from genome assembly GCF_030435755.1 of Ochotona princeps. NCBI lineage: Eukaryota > Metazoa > Chordata > Mammalia > Lagomorpha > Ochotonidae > Ochotona > Ochotona princeps. The sequence goes on along the minus strand of NC_080834.1, from coordinate 107,209,879 downwards.
TTTGCTTGGTTTTGCATTTACAAGCCTGTTAACATGTAATACTAGGTTGTGGGTTATGGGCTAAAGCTGCATCCCATGTTGAAGATGGTGCAAGCACTTAGATCTCTGCCACTCACAAAGGAGACCAGGTGGAGTGTCTGGCTGCTTCTTTCAGTGTGGCTAGCCCTTGGTGTATTCAGGGAATGATTAAAGATTCTCTTTTTCAGATTCCTGACTCCAGCCACCACGTGCACGTGGTGAGCTGTCCCTGGGTCTGCCTGGGCTCCAGGGACTGCTCCCTTCAGGGTGACTACACCAAGGGGGGGAAGTCTTTGGGGCCTGGGTGAGCACAGGGCCCACCGATCACCATCATTGTGTGGTGAAAGGGATTGGGGAGGGGCGCAACCTTGGGCCTGGGGGCTAAAATGTCTGGCAGCCTGCTGGCTGCTGGGGGTGTCTCAGGCCAGGGCATCTTCATGCTCAGATCCTTGACTCCAGCCACCATGTGCTCATGGTGAGATGTACCTGTCCGGCCAGTGCGCCATTTGGTGCCAGGTTCCACCTGCTGGCTGCCCAGCCGGGACCTCTGGGGTTTTGATTCTTTAGGTAGCTCCAGGTTGAACCCACTGTGCTTCTGGGATGTGAATCAATCCTAAAGATTCCCAATGACAGTAACTCTTCCTTTGAAGAACTTGGAATCACTGAGTAATGCTGACCACCGAACACCAGTCCATGCAAAAGCTAAGGCTTGGGGCTTGTCCAGCAGGATCATATCCTTTTACCTGACATGATGATGGATCAGGAGACAGGTCACATTAGGCAGGGCCATGTCATTAACTAGCACACAAGAGAACCATATATCCAGGGGTAGATTCTGTGGGGGATATGTGGGCCACACCCTGTGGAAATACTAGTCCCACTGGGTAGCTTAAGAGTTGGGGAGCTGATGGAATAAGCTAGGTGTGACCAAGGAGCCTGCCTTCAACAACAGGTAAAGGAACCCACAGCAGTCTGGACTGGTCAAGGCAGCAGCACCCGAATGTGCATCCTGAGTAGGGTGTGGGTTGGGCCGGGCTGCAACATTCACCAGCTCATACAAGGCCAAATGGAAGGCCAGACTTCGCTGGACACTGGCCCAAAACCCAATGGCAGGTATAAGAACTAGGTCTGGGAGGGGATCAAGTGGAAAAACTTGGGAAACTCCCCTGGCGAGTCATAGCTCCCGCTGGTGAATATGTGGTCCAGACCTGGGGGTCAGACAAGCTGGGCAAAGTAGCTCCAATGGCTGGCTAATCTGTGGGTTGGTAATGGAGTGGGGCGTACCAGGCAGGACCGAGCAAACCTTAGCCCACAAGCAAAACTAGAAACCAGGATGGAGCACAGGTCATGCGGAGCTAGGCTCTTGCACCTACTGGTCTGTGTGAGCCAGGGACGCTAAGCCACAGTGTCTAAGGGAGGGGACCAGGACAAGTGAGGGACTGAGCCAAGCTGAGTCAGAGCAACCACTGGCATGCATGTGATCTATGGCTGGGAACAGGCCTGGTTGGGGAGCTAAGGGGACACCCTAGCTGGGTGGAGGTTCCCACTAAGGGGAACATGGGCTGGAATGGGGGCTGCGTTCTGATCAGGATACAGTTGTAGTCTCCCCTGGCACAAGTGTGGACTGGGACTGGATGCACCAAGACGGGCCAGACTCCAACACCATCTGGTGTCCTGGAGGACCAGGGGAGATGTGGGACAGACTAGGCTAGCTCTCAACCCCTACTGAGCCATGTGTAAGCCGTATGTGGGTATGGACAAGCCGTAGCTGGGCTGAAACATTCAACAGCAAAAACAAGTTTGGATTGAAGGCCAGTCAGGAATGCCCATTGACCTGTGGGACAGACTGGACTAGTCTGCTGCACATACTGGTAAACCAGGATAGGGGGAGGGCCAGGTCAGGGTTACCGTGGGTCATTCCGACTAGGCTGCAGCTCCCACTGGTTGATGTGAGGCCGAAGTATGTGCTGGGCAGAGCCAGGCTGGACTGCAACACCCATTGGTTTGCATGGAAGACAGCACTGGAAACAGAACCAACCCAGCAATTACAACCACCAGCTGATGGTGTGATGGACTGCACCAGGGCCCCATATCTGCTAGTACATACAAGAATGTGGTCTGGGAATACCCCAGTTTCTTTGGGGATCTCCCCAAACAAACTGCCAGACTCAGAACCCTGACCATGAAAAGACAAAAGACAGACAAGTAAATCAACTACCTCAGCTATATGTTGGCACTGAAATACTTGGCAAACAGCCTATGATGGACTGTGTCAATCAGTGGATTCTTCAGCGAAATCATTGTGCTTGGAGTGGCTAGACTGGCAGCAATTCATAACTGTTTAACTACCAAAACCACTTGATCAAGAAAAGTCACTGTTCCTGCTAGGACAGGAGGTGAACTGACTAGGCCTGGTTCATGGACCCCCTGGTATGCGCGAAATTTGGCATTGAGAGAGGTTTTGATGGAGGAGCCTGGACAACTCCTCTGGCAGGACACAGACCCCACAGGTAAGTGCAAGAAACATGAAAGGAAACAGCCCAGAACAGGCCATGGAAAGTTCCCATTGGCATACATTTGGCATGGGTCAGGGGCAGACCGGGCTGAATCAGTTCACGTCATCCACTAGCAAATCTGAGCACCAGAACAGAGTGTGGGTTGAGCCAGGTTTGGTCGCAAAAACAACTAGTGCACAATACAGAATGCCAAGGTGAGGTTGCCTGTACAATATGTGACCCTAAGGCCCAACCAGCACGGGTGAGAGCCAGGAAGGGAGGGGCAGAGCCAGTAGGGGGAATATGGGGAGGTTCCCTTGCTGAACAGCTACTCCCACTGGAGAGTGTGAGCTGGGATGGGAGCAGACCAGACTAAGCAGGGTTACAACACCTGTGTGCCTCATGTGGACTAGATCAGGGAAAAGCCAGGCTGGGCTGGCACTGGTAGGAATAGAGTGGGTGAGGGTTGTTTGGGATTAGCTACAACATCAGCTGGTAGAAGCTGGCACTGGGGGCTAATTCTGTCAAGTCAAACCACAGAACCACCTGGAGAGTGCATAATCCGGGAGTGGGAATGGCTTGGGAGGGAAATAGTGGGCTCCTCCCTCTTGGGTTACCACTCCCACAGGAGGGCACAAAAACTAGGACAGGGGCTGGGGTGGCTAGAGAAACACCCAACAGCATCTGTGTGGGCTGCATAGTTAAGCTGGTTAGATGGAACTAGGCTTTCATGCCCATTGACATGCATGAGAGCTGAATGGGACGTGGGATAGACTGGACTAGTCTGCTGCACATACTGGCAAACCAGGGTAGGGGGAGGGCTAGGTCGGGGTTATCGTGGGTCATTCCGACTAGGCTGCAGCTCTCACTGGTTGATGTGAGGGCCAAGTATGTGTTGGGCAGAGCCAGGCTGGACTGCAACACCCATTGGTTACAGTGCAAGTCGGGACTGAAAACAGAACCAACCCAGCAAATGCAACCACCAGCTGATTGGGGCGATGGACTGCACCAGGGCCCTGTACTTGCTAGTACATACAAGAATCTGGTCTGGGAATACCTCAGACATAGTTTCTTTGGGGATCTCCCCAATTAAACTGCTGGACTCAGAACCCTGACCATGAAAAGACAGAAGACAAGACAAGTAAATCAACCACCTCAGCCATATGTTGGCAGTGAAATACTAGGCAAACGGAGACTCTAAGATGGACTGTGTCAATCAGTGGATTCTTCAATGACCTCATTGTGCTTGGAGTGGCGAAACTGGCAGCAATTCATAAATGATGAACTACCAAAACCACTCGAGCAAGACCCTCAGAGCATGCCCCACATCAGTGACATGGGGTAGGTGGGAGACTGGGAGGGTTTTTTCCCTCAATATCCCCCTTTACCTCAGATACATGAAGGAGACATTATGGAAATAGTCTTACTTTCTTGTAGCCCTTGAACCTTTTTACCTAATTAACTATGTAAAGATTGTCAAAAATGTAATAAAGAAAAAGATTCTCTTTGTCTCCCTCTGTTATCTGCCTTTAAGATTTATTTGAACATCAGAGCTGCACACAGAGGGAGAAAATCTTCCGTTGCTGGTTCACTTCCCAGATGTCCAAAATAGCCAAAGCTGGGTCAAACCAAAGCCAGGAGCTTCTTCCAGGTCTCCCACATGTGTGGCAGAGGCCCAAACATTTGGTCTTCTCCCAAGCCATTACCTTCATTCACCTATTCAATGAATATCTGAGTGTCAATCATGGACCAGGCTCTGCCTTAGGCTCTAGAAAACCAATGGTGAACACATACCCTTTTGAGATTAAAAGTTACATTTCCAATGTTTCAGAAAGATATATGTATATGCATATTCATGGATTCCAAATTTTTCACACCAAAATAAACTTAACTGTTAATTTCCACATGCTTTTTACTGTCCTGTGCTCTCCCTTGATGGCACTTTCTCAGGTCCTACTCAGTAACTTTCCAAACCTCCAGAGCAGAAAACTCACGAAAAGCATAGGGGTAACACTTGGGAAGAAGAACCTGTTGAATACAACCTCCCCAGCTCCACCAATAGCATACATTGATCCAGCAGTTTTCTAAAAGGAAGGATCTGAATATAAAATTCCACTCCTTGTTTATCAATAGCCACTTCTCTATAACTCTTCAAGGACACATTCTCTATGAAACAAAAAAGGTAACAGAAAAAAAGGCACTTGAACAGATCATTTGGATTTCCTGTTTTGTATCAAAAAACCACCGACCTGGTTAGTTATGAAATGCCACATGCTGGCACAAGAACTACAACTAAAAGGAAATTCAAAAAGAAAATGCCAGTGAAATAAAATAAATTTTAAAGTGTAAACAAGAAAGAAAATGTCAACTGTTGGTAAAGATGTGGAGCAACTGGAACTCGAGGCTGGGGGCGGATTGCAGCTCCCTGCAGGGTGGCAGCTGTGGGGGGTGCTGCTGCCAGGCCAGACCCAATGCTGGAGACTCGGTTACTGCCTTTTATTTTTTTCAGGGTGATAAAACTTGTCCTAATCATTAGTATTACCATTTGAGAAAAGAAAACATACTGATGATCACCAAAGTTACAAAGTAGGAGGAAAGGTATATTTGGTGGTCATCCAAATAATTCGTTTCTGCTCTTAACATTTTTTTAATTAATTATTTTGCATTATGTGACAGTTTCATAGGCTCTGGGAATCCCCCCACCCCTACTCATAGCTTTCCACCCTGGTGGATTCCTCCACCTTGTTGCAGTATTGCAGTTCAAATTCAATCAAGATTCTTTCTTTGCAAACATATACCAAGCATAGAGTCCAGCTACTTATTGTCCAGATGGGTTGAACAGTTTCTTGGGGAGACCATTTCTAGTCTGAAGTTAGAGCTGGCAGAGTATCATCCCAGTCAATTAAGAGTCCCACTATATCAGTTACTGCCTTTTGGCCTACGTCCTTGGCTTTGGGCGATCAGAGCACCAAATGGTGCCAGGCTCGGCCTGCTGGACACCCGGTGACAAGTTCTGAAGATTTTAGGATATGTAATTGCTGCCTAGACACACCCATGAATAAGGCTAGTGTTAGTGTAGGTGAGAGATGAATTCTTGGTAATTCCCAGTACTAAGATCATGAAACTTTTGGGCAAGTGTGGGGACTGAGACCTGATGGTTTGGAGGGCAGAGTCCATAAGATCTATTTGGGTCAGAATGATTCACCATCCACGTGGGAATCCTGAGATGGACTGTTAGCATAGAGCATCACTTACTGATACACACCAGCCCACATGAAAGCTATGGTTGGGGGCCTGCTTGGGAGGGCTAGGTACCAGTATGTGACTGGGTGGTGGAATAGTGGACTGGTCACACTTGGCAGGGTCAAGACACTGAGCAGCACACGAGAGAACTTGGTCCAGGCATAGACTCCTTGGGGGAAGTGTGGGCCCAGCCCTGTGGAAATACGAGGCCGCAGGTTAGCTCGTGTGCTGGGGTGGTGATGGGATGAACTAGGTGTGACCATGGCACCTGCCATCACTTACGGGTAAAGGAACCAACAGCAGTCTGGGCAGGTCCAGGCAGCAGCACCCAAAGGCACATCCGAAAATAGGATGTGGGGTGGGCCAAGCTGCAGCTGGAAGGGGGTGGACTGGTCAGGGCTGAGCAAACCTGGTCTCAAACAGAAATCAGGATGGAGCACATGTTATGCCAAATGAGACTCTTATACCGACTGGTCTGCATAAACCAGGGATAATAGGCCATAGCATTGAAGGCAAAGGCTGAGACAGGTGAGGGGTTGTGACAAGCTGAGTCAGAGCAACCACTGGCACACGCGTAATCTAGGGCTGGGAATAGACTCAGTTGGGGAGCTATGAGAGTACACCCTTGCTGGGTTGGGTTCCCACAGGAGAGTCCAGGGGCCAGAGTGGGGGCTGTGTTCTCTTCTGGATATGGTTGCAATCTCCCTTGGCACAAGTGTGGACTGGGGCTGGGCACAACAAGCTGGACTGGATGCCAGCACCATCTGGTGCTCTGGAGAATCTGGGTGGATGTAGGATGGACTAGGCTAGGTCTCTGCCCCTATTGAGGCATGTGTGAGCAGTGTCTGGGTATGGACAAGCCTTGGCTGGGCTGAAATATCCAACACCAAGAACTGGAATAGACTAAAAGCCAGCAAAGAGGGCTGACCCATGGAACCACCAGTACGTGCAAGACCTGGCATAGGGAGAGGTTCTGAAGGAGGAGCCTGAGAAACTCCTCTGTTGGAATACAGTCCCTACAGGTGAGTGCAAGAACCATGATAGGGAGCAACCCAGACCAGGCCAGAGGAAGATACCCACCATCATACATATGGCATGGGCTGTGGGCAGACCAGGCTGAACCTGCTGGCAAATCCGAGCACCAGCATAGAGTGAGAGTCAGGCCAGCTTTGGTTGCAACACATACCAGTGCACAATATAGAATGCCAAGGTGAGGTGAGCCATACCAGATGTGGTTGCAGCATCCAAACAGGATATGTGAGAACCGGGGAAGGCGGGGACAAAACCAACAGGGGGAACATGTAGGATTCCCTTGCTGGACAGCCACTCCCACTGGAGAGCATGAGTTGGGATGGGGGCAGACCAGACCAGGCAGGGCTACAACACCTGTGGGCCTCATGTGAGCTAGATTAGGGAAAAGCCAGGTTGGACTGTTCCAACTGGTACAAGCCAAAATTAGAGTGGGTGAGGGTTTGTTGGGCTTTGCCACAGCATCAGCTGGCAGAGGCGGTCACAGGGAGCTAAATCTGTCAGGTTCAACTCCAGAACCACCTGGAGAGTGCATAATCTGGGAGTGGGAGTGGCCTAGTAGGGAGATAGTGGGCACCTCCCTTTTGGGTTACCACTCCCACTGGAGATCGTGAAAACCAGGATAGGGGCAGGGGTGGCGAGAAAGAACAGCACTTGCCAGTATGTGTGTGGGATGGATAGTAGGCTGGTTGTATCAATTTAGGCTTCAAAGTGCATTGGCAAGTACCAGACCTAAAGGGGTGTGGGACAGACTGAACAAGCCTGTGGTACATACTGGCATGCATGGGAACCAGGGTAGGGGGTAGGCCTGATGGGGGTTATTGGGAGTCTCTACAACTAGGCTGCAGCTCCCACTGGTTTGCATGAGGACCGAGTATGAAGTGGGTAGTTCAGCCTGATTCTACAACAACCATTGGTTCGTGTGGAAGACAGGGTTGGAAACAGAACTGACCCACAATTGCAACGACCAGCATGTGCATAAGCTGATTGGGGCAACAGACTGTGACAGACCCTGTACTGGCAAGCACACACAAGAATCAGGTCTGGGATCACCTCACATGAAGTTACTTTAGAGATCCCTCCAACTGAACTGCAGCTCTCAGAACCCCAACCATGAAGAGACTGTCAGTCAGTGGATTCTGAATAGATTTCATTGCAATTGGAATGGCGAGGTTGGCAGTAACTCAGAATTGTTGAACTATCAAAACTGCTTGAGCAGGACCCTCGGAGCATGCCTCACATAGGGGACCTGGGATGGGTGGGAGGTAGGGTAGGGCTTTTCCCTTTGTTTCTCCCCTGACCCCAGATACAGGTGGAAAAATGACGATATTAGTGTGGAAACTATGGCATTACCCACTTTCTTGTAGCCCTTGACCCTATGTGACCTAATTAACTAAGTAAGATTGTTACAGAAAAAAGAATGTTTTCAGTCCCGAGTTGCACTGGAACCAATGGGTGTTGCAGTCCAGTCTGGTTCGGCCCTCACATCAACTGAAAACAGAACCAACCCAGCAATTGAAACCACCAGCTGATCAGGGTGATGGACTGTGCCGGGCCCTGTGCTTGCTAGAACATACAAGAAACTAGTCTGGGATACCTCAAAGTTTCTTTGGAGTTCTCCCCAATTGAACTGCTGGACTCAGAACTCTAACCAAGAAAAGACAGAAGACAGAACAGGTCAATCATTCATCTCAGCTATACGTTGGCAGCGAAATACTGGGGCAAATGGAGACTTTATGATGGACCATATCAATCAGTGGATGACCTCATCGAGCGAAACTGGAAGCGATTCATAACTGGAGAACTATTAAAACCATTTGAGCAAGGATCTCAGAGCATGCCCCACATCCGGGACTTGGGGTGGGTGGGAAACTGGGTGGGGCTTCTCCGTCAACATCCCCCTTTACCTCAGATACATGATGGAAACGTGGACATAATACTATTACCCACTTCCCTATACCCCCTGAACCTTTTTTTTTTTTTACCGTAATTAACTATGTAAAGATTGTCAACAACAATACAATAAAATAGATTAAAGAAAAAGAAAAAAGAATGAAGAGAATACAAAATGTGAAAAAAAAAAAAAGAAAGCCATCTAACAGTATCTGTGGGCTGCATAGTGGAGCTGGTTAGATGGAACTAGGCTTTCATGCCCATTGACCTGTGGGACAGACTGGACTAGTTTGCTGCACATACTGGTAAACCAGGATAGGCGGAGGGCCAGGTCAGGGTTACCGTGGGTCATTCCGACTAGGCTGCAGCTCTCACTGGTTGATGTGAGGACCAATTTTGTGCTGGGCAGAGCCAGGCTGGACTGCAACACCCATTGGTTACAGTGCAAGTCGGGACTGAAAACAGAACCAACCCAGCAAATGCAACCACCAGCTGATTGGGGCGATGGACTGCACCAGGGCCCTGTACTTGCTAGTACATACAAGAATCTGGTCTGGGAATACCTCAGTTTCTTTGGGGATCTCCCCAATTAAACTGCTGGACTCAGAACCCTGACCATGAAAAGACAGAAGACAAAACAAGTAAATCAACTACCTCAGCTATATGTTGGCACTGAAATACTGGACAAACGGAGACTCTAAGATGGACTATGTCAATCAGTGGATTCTTCAATGACCTCATTGTGCTTGGAGTGGCGAAACTGGCAGCAATTCATAAATGATGAACTATCAAAACGACTTGATCAAGACCCTCAGAGCATGCCCCACATCAGTGACATGGGGTAGGTGGGAGACTGGGAGGGGCTTCTCCCTCAATATCCCCCTTTACCTCAGATACATGAAGGAAACAATGTGGAAATAATGGTCTTACCCACTTTCTTGTCGCCCTTGAACTTTTTACCCTAATTAACTATGTAAAGATTATCAAAATATAAAATGGAAAAAGTAAAAAAAGATGTGGAGGAACTAGGATTCTTATACATTGCTGTTCAAGTTGAATATTGGGACAACCACTTTAGAAAACAGTCTGATAGTACATTGTACGTTGAGCGTGTATACATCCAGGGATTCAGCACCTGTATTCCTGGTATATATCACAGAGATTTGAGTACACATGCACCAGAATGCAGAACAAACTCATTTTCCATGGAACAGGTAAAAGATTACAGTATGCCTATGAAGTAATATCATTCAACAACAACTATTTTATTTTTATTTACAAGTTGAAGTTAGAGAGGAGCAACAGAGAAGGTGGTCTTTCACCCACTGGTTCACTACACAAATGACCACACTGGCCAGAACTGAGCTGATACAAAGCCAAGAACTAGAAAGCAGGAATCCCGGATCAGTCTCCCAAGTAGGTGCAGGGACCCAAAAATCTGAGCCATGCTCTCTTGCTTCCCCAGGCCATAAGTATGGAACTGGATCAGAAATGGAACAACCAGGACTTAAACCGACTCCCACATAGGATGCTGGCAATGCAGGTGGAAGTTTAGCGTACTATACCATGGTGCTGGCCGCTATTTGGGTATTTTTTATTTTTCATGCACTAGCTGTTTAAGAGCGTTCTTTAAGGAGAAAAAAACTAGAGTGGTATAATAACAACAACAATAAAAAAGCCTTCAGAGGTGATTATCTAATAGATCTCCCATGTACAAATAGAAAAGCAGAAAAAGCTCAGCAGCATAAAGACTTAATTCTGCTATTGTAAAGACTAAAATGCTCATTTCACTGCAATATCTGTAACGTAAGTTTCTCTGCTTTCTGAATCTGTTAGTGAGCAGAAAGGAAATAGCAGTTGCCTTTCTCACCAACTTAGAGGGGCAACATGCACTAGAGCATCTAGAGGATACAGATTGTTCTGCAGATCTTGCTGTATGATAGACCAGAAGAGACAGGCACTGGAGGCAACGGTTAAGATGTTCATTGACATGCCTGCAGCCCCTATAGGATTGCCTGGGTTCAAGTGCTGACTCTAGTACTCAAGTGCATACTCTATGACTCAAGTGCATACACTAGAAAACAGCAGGTGAGGGCAGAATCAAGATGGTGGAATAGGGTGAGGACACGTTTAAACAGATGGAGAAATATTGGCCAATGTGAAACAGAGGGCACATTCCAGGAAATAGAGGACAGAACAGCAGCAGCAGAGGGGTACCCAGAGACTGACACGGAAAAGCAGTGAAAACAATGGTGTGGTGTTGCAGAGACTGATACCCCAGTGGCATTCAGCAAACTGTAATCTCAACTCCACTGGCAGCCGCAACTACACCAACACCACCAACAGTAAGGTGGGAAGTTTAGCAGGAGCTGCAGAGGTGAGCCCAAAGAAGTGCCCATCCTGCTGGTCTGTTTGAATTGGCCAGGAGCAGAGATCGCAGCAGGTCCCAGACAGATGGTGCGGGGACAGGGTGGATTTCATAGCCCAGTCCGCCTCTTAGAGCCATAGCGGGTGCCATGCCATTTTATTTAGGGAGGCAAGGGCTATGGGGCAGGACTGCACATGCTCAGGGCTGGGAATGAACTCATTTCTGGCTCAGTGAACTGCAACAATGTGGCATCCTACAGGTTCCACGCAAGACAACTCCCAGGTAGCCCTCAGATCTGATGGCCAGCAGATTAAGAATTCTAGTAGTGGCACATCAGGAGCCATTTCTGACACTGTAGCAAAGAATTTAAGACTATAAGCACAACAGTGAGCAACACATGCACTGTGCTCAGCAAGAACTAACTGAACTCAGTGCATTGCACTGGTCCCACAGGAAAATATCAAGTATGGCATTGTATGGGTCACAATAGGTCCATGTGGCCCTCAGACCTAATGGCCAACAGGTTCCAGCAAGATCATTACCACCACCAACCTAGCTGTATACGACACCTGGTGTCTCTGTAATCCTGGGACCTGCTCAAACTGAAGTGGGAGAAAGGTTGTACAGGCAATGGTGCAGCTTCAGCACAGTATCACAGGAGGTGGAGAGTGGTGAGCCAGGAGCTGGGCCTATGGAGACCATGGTGGAAATCTGACATAAGAACCCAGACCTGGAACTCGCTGGAGGGAGTGGCACAAGTGGCTGCAAACAGATCCATGTACCAACTGCAATCAGTAAACTCAAACTGTAGACCTGTGGGTGACACAGCTTAGAAAACTGCCCCAAGGAGGAGACTCTGCTAACCAGATGTACAATGACCAAGAGCAAAAGAAGAGGCAGAGGCACAGTGAATATTACTGAAGACTCCCCTGCAGAGGAGCAAAAGCCTTTGCCAACCTGAGAGTTCACTGAGGAAGACATCGAGAAAATGGGGAATACAGAATTCAAAACACTTGTTATAAACCTTAACATCAAGAAGAACATAGAGCAGGCATTCAAGGAATTTTTTTTCATTTTTTAATTAAATTTATTCATTAATTACATTGTGTTGTAATTACATAGAATCTGGGATACTCCCCCCACCTTCCCCTACCCTCCCCCCATGGTGGGTTCCTCCACCTTGTTGCTTAACCATAGTTCAAGTTCAGTTGAGATTCCCCCTTTGCAAGCATATGCCAAGCATAGAGTCCAACATCTTATAGTTCAGTCAAGTCCAACTACTTCTTGGGGAGACCCTCTCTGGTCTGAGGGCAGAGCCAGCAGAGTATCATCCCGATCAAGGAATTAAAAAAATACATCATGCTGGGTTTGAATCAAATGGAAACGAATATATCAGAAACAAAAAAAAAATACAGTGCAGCAAATTAGAAGTACAGTGAAGAGAGTCTTCAATGTAGAATGAAGGAGGAAGAATATGGCTCAGAATTGGAAGATACTCTCTGTCACCAGGGGAAAATGAACAAAAAGCTGGAAGCACAGCTGAATCAGACCAAAAAAGTTTTCCAAGAATTGAAAGACACTATTTAAAGGCCAAAGATAAGAGTTATGGGAGTCCCAGAAGGCGCAGAAAGAGAAGCTGGGTTTAAAAATGCATTTAATGAAATAAGGGAAATTTACCCTGATCTAGAGAAAGAATTGGGAAACAACATCCAGGAGGGAAACAACTCCCAACAAGCCTGATCAAAAGCGATCTTCATTATGACACATGATCATCAAGCTCTCTGCAATCGAACGTAAGGAAAAGCTCCTTAAATGTGCACGTGAAAAAAAAATCAACTGACATAAAAGGAATATCAATTACTCACAGGAGACCTCACAGGAAACTCTACAGTCAAGAGAATGGAGCGACATATTCCAGATTCTAAAGGAAAAAAAATTGTCAGCCCAGGACAATGTAGCCAGCAAAACTTTCCTTTGTCTTTGAAAATGAAATAAAATTCTTCCACAGTCAAGAAAGTTCAAAGAATATGCCTCTTCCAAACCTGCTCTACAAATGATACTTAGAGATGTTCTCTTGACACATGAGAGCAATAGCACCCAACAAAACCAAAGGCAAATGCAAAGAACATCCCAGTAAAATAATACTAAACGAATGAACCCATTGATAAAACGACAAGACCAAAGTACCACCCATACATATTAACCCTGAAGGTAAATGGCTTAAGCTCAATCAAACATCATAGGTTAGTAGACGGGATTAAACAATTCATCTATTTGTGTCCTACAGGAGACATCTCACCAGCAAAGATCAGTAGAAACTATCAGATTATTTGTCAGTTTCATCTCTTCAAAACACTTCCTTCTGATTATTCAATGACTTCATAATGATACCACTGTATGATCTTTGCACAAGAAGGTTTTGATTCTCTTTCATTTCTTCAGTGACACATTAGTCACTCGGTAGCATGTTATTTAACTTCATGGTGTTGTCAATTTCTTTTCTTGTTGATTTTGGATTGTGGCTTTTCATTTAAGGGGATGGATAGTTACTGTAATGGAGACTCTCATATCCAAATGTGAGGGTACAATACAGTGTGCATTTCTACTTCCAGACAAAGATGGATTCCCAGTGAAACTGTTTACTCTATCTTGACAATAGGATGCTGGACTCTCTGCCAGTGTCCATGCCCACAATGATGGACATACGACTGTATCAACAACTATATTATAGTAATGATATAGGGGAACTCAGTGAGGGGGATAGGAATTGAGGAGAGGATAAGGGAAATCCCATGAGCTATGGAACTATAATAAAATAATCAAAAGTAAAATTTTTAAAAAATGATGATTACAAAGCCATCAGCAGGTGATGAGTCAGGCACTGGGGTCCCTGCCACCTCTGTAGCAGACCTCAAGGGAGTTCCTGTCTCCTGACTTGGGTCTAACCGAACCCCAAGTACTGCAAACATTTGGGATGTAAAGCAACATATGGGACAATCTCTCTCCACCCTTGTCTATTTTTCAAATAAAGAAAAAATAAAATATAAAATTAACAGAAAAGCAAAATGGCTTCAGGGGAAAAAAGTGACTGTCGGTTAAAAAGGATGATGCAAAACAAAACTAACACTGAAAAACTCATGTATTACTCATTTGTATCAGGGATCCCAATAAGCCATCCTTTCATTCATTCATTCAACAAACATTTAGGGAGCCTACACCAGCATGGAGTGTTGTGTGGAAATGGTCCTTGTCTGAAAGTGCTGAGAATTGAGTAAGGAAGAAAACAAACCCAGGTATTTCTTGAAGTATTTCTTTTTTTGAATTGCACAGTACATCCAAGGCCGATTCACTCCTCAAATGACTGCAAGCTCTGAGCTCTTCCCAGGCTCCTGCACAGGAGCAGGCACTTGGGCCATCTCCCTCTGCTGTCTCTGGCACACTGGCATGGTGCTGGACCACAACAGGAGTGTCTAGAACTTGAACCAATGGCCATATGGAAAACCAGCACTGCAGGTAGTGGCTTTTACCTTCTATATTACAGCACCAGCCTCACACCCAGTTTTCTACATAACTCCCAATTTTTGCCAAGCACTATATGCCAAGCAATTATTATCTTACTTACTCATTAACTACCCTTTGGAGGAGAATTATAGACATTTACAAAGACTCAAAGAGATTAAGTAATGTACCCAAGATAAATTCCCAGTAGCTGGAATCTGCACTCGGCCCTCTTACCCCAAGCTCATGCTCCTGACACATGGCATCCTGCTGTTATGTTGGCAGAGAATACAGAAAACAAGCTGAGCTCAATACCAAATTACACAAGACATTGAAGGCTATGCTTCCTGAAGGACTGAAATTTTAACTATTACCTGTATTTCTGGAATAATTTTAATGGAAAAAAAATTATGCTTTGGATGTTGCACAAACCAGTTTGTGCTACCTGAATTAGAGACATGATTTTTTTTTTCCCAAAATCTTAGTTTAGCAACATTTAGAATGAGGAGATAGTGAGTCTAGCATGGTAGCCTAGTGGTTAAGATCCTCACCTTGCAGACATGGGGATCCCATATGGATGCAAGTTCGCATCCCAGCTACTCCACTTCCCTTCCAGCTGCCAGCCTATGGCCTGAGAAAGCAGAGAATGACCCAAAGTCTTGGGAGCCTTCACCCGTGGGAGACCTGGAAGAAGCTCCTGGCTCCTGGCTTCAGATGACCAGAGCTGAGCCAATCTGATTTTCCCAGGCCACAAGCAGGGAGCTGGATGAGAAGTGGAGCAGCTGGGACATGAACCGGTGCCCATATGGGATCCTGGTGTATACAAAGGATTTAGCCACTGAGCCATCATGCCAGGCCCGGGATTTGCCATATACTCAATCATAGCTCAGTACTTACAAGACAGAAAAAACATGTGAATTCAGACTAGCAGTGAGCTGGCAGGGAGACATCACACTCCATTTTTGTTTTAAAAGACTATTTTATTGGGGGGAAATCCCAGCCTACACAAAATTGTACCACATAATTCAAAAATTCAAAAGAAGATATTGATTTGGAAGGCAGAGGTACAGTTAGAAAGAGTTAGAAGAGCTTTCATCCCTACCTTCACCCTTCAGAAGGCTACAACAGCACTAGGCCAGGCCGAAGCCTGCTGCCTGGAGCTCCATCCACCTGCTGCTCCTCCGGGAGCATGAGCAGGGACCTGGATCTGAAAGGGGGCAATCTGCACTTGAACAAGAACTCATGGGATGCCAGCACCACAGGCAGTGGCCGAACCTGATGTACCACAATGTTGACCCTTGCACTGAAACTTTTGAAACGGTATTAAAAAGAGTCTTTAAAAGAAGGGACTGCCTATTTCCCAAAGGGAGTGAAGCCTGGCTTAATCCCCACGCCCTCTGTCCATACAGGCTGACCCCACTCTTGACCCTCCTTCCATTTCCCCCCAAATCAAAAACTTTGTATTTCAATACAAAAATGTTTAAAAGCATGCAGAGTTACAAAGGGAAGGGGAGACACAGAAATCTGTCACCTGGTTCACTCCCCAAATGGCTACAATGGCCAAAGCTAGGCTGGTCTGAAGCTGGGAGCAGCAGCCTCCCAGTCTCCACACAATGGGTTCAGGCACCACAAGCATTTAGGCCATCTTCTGCTTTCCAGGCCATTAGCAGGGAGGAGGGTAAGAAGTGGAGCTGCTGGGGCACCAACCAGTGCTGATACAGGATACAAGCACTACATACAGAGACTTAGCTTGCTATGCTATAGCACTGGCCCCTAGTATGGTCTTTTAGTTTAATCGGCCTACTTTGAATCCTAAAATTCTTTGTTTTTTTTTTTTTTAAAAGGTTTGTTTTTATTGAAAAGGCAGACACGGAGGAGGACAGAAAAGATGATCTTCCGTCCAATGGTTGACTCCAAGTGGCCACAACGGTTGGAGCTGAGCCAATCCAAAGCCAGGAGCCTTCTCCCATGCAGGTGCAGGGTCCCAAGGCTTTGGACCATCCTTGACTACTTCCCTAGGCCACAAGCAGGAAGCTGGATGGGAAGTGGGTCTGCCAGGATTAGAACTGGCACGCATACAGAATCTCGGCGCATTCAAGATGAGGACTTCAACCGCTACTGTATTGCACCAGTCCCTGAATCCTGAAATTCTAAAATCTAACAGTGCTTATGTCCCACTGTTACCTTTGCTCTCCATCAGCAAAGCTATGAGTCCAGATCCGCTAGGGTCGGAGTCACCTGTTCAGGGACATTTCTAAACAACATGACTACACAAACATTGATTGTTCAAGTTCAAATATCTTCTATCGGCATCCCAGTTTTGATCAAAAAGGGTTTAGGTCTTCTTACACCTTCACATATTTCTAAGGAACAATATCCCCCCCCCACACACACACACCTCTTATACGGTTGCTTCTGTTAAATATTCAGTATCTATTACAAAAGCTTTATAAACACACATTACTCTTACTAGAGCCACTCTACTTTTCATTTTCCCCAGAGTTGATACCTGATGTTATGTCTCATTGAGCTTAATTTTCTAATTCAACCACAGTATCAGAAGTGTGCCTTAGGCGTGATCAAGGACTATTTTCAAACACTCCTCAGGAGTGCTCTGTCCTGCTCTGCTCTAAGGTGTTGGTGTTCTAGTGCTGTCACATTCTGTTCTGGAAATTGTTCTTCCTGGGAACTCTCCGCTCTTGTGTGGTATCCTTGTTTGAGCTCCCATGGTTCTTCCTCAATTACTTCCTTGTTCCAAAGAAGTGCATTCTCCAGAGCTTCTGGAAAAAGGGTCTTCCAGAGCAGGGTCTGAAACCCTGAGTCTTCTACCTCACACACGTGACTAAAAGTACAAGAGGATTTCAGAAAATTATATAGATAACTCATGTTAAGAAGAGATTCTACGCATGGATTTCAGATTTTTTGTGCCAAAAAACTGATTAAATTCTACTTTCCAATGACTTCTTTTAGTGTGCACACGCAGTATTTGCAGAATTCTAGCCTGGCTTTCCTTTTTTTCTTGGAAATGAAGATGCTGCTTCCTCATGTTCCAGCTTCTCTTTGGTAGGTGACCCACACTCCTCATCTGTTTTGAGTCTTCCTTTTAACCTGACTGTTCCAAGACCTCACTACACCTCAGTGTCTCAGTGAAGGACTTTTTTCCCCATTCACTTGGCTGCATGCTCGGTGGACTCCTCAGTCTACAGCCTCAGGTACTTCGGTTCTGAGAAACTCTGGCATTATACAGGAAAGAAAACAAAACATAATAACTCTGGAACTCCATCTAATATTAGATCTATCTAGTCAATTGGTATTAATTCCTGCATCACTTCTTATTTGATCCTCTTTGTTGAAGGAAACATCTTCCATTTTATCTTCCAAAGTTTCTTAATGTAATTTTACCAAATGGTAGCCCATGTGAAATTTTAGCAAATAATTTTATTTCTATCTGGCATGCTAATTATACGTATTAATGGGGGTGCAGTGCGACATGGTGATAACTGATTACACTGCGCAATGATCAAACCAGGTTATGGGCAGAAATAAAACAGGCTCTTTAAAAAGTATAATGCAGGGAGACTCGCAAGATGGCCGACATTGGAGGAAGACTGTGAGAGAGCTCACAGACAGAGAGGGCTAGAATGCGACAAAAGCGTAAGTGGAGCAGCATAGAGCTACAGGGAGAAGAACGTGAAGTTCCCTGGACAGTGTGGAGCCAAAAAAATCCACACAACTCGGAAGAGCAACCAGGGAAAAACAAAACGAAGGGCAGGGAAGACGACTTTCCGCTCCTGACCTGCTGAGTCACCTTTGAATGCAGATGCTGAAAGCCGCCCACCGACCCGCAGACGCTGTGGCCATGAGGACTGGCGGTGATCGGGACCCGCTGGCATCTGCTCACCCTGGTCACCAGGACCCGCCAGGACTTCCGCCCGCTGCGGACAGCAAGACCCTGAGTCACCGGCACCCGCTGGCATCCGCCCACCCTGGTCGCCAAGCCCCGCCAGGATCTGCACCCGCCACAGCCTCCAGGTTCCACCCCGCCTACACCAGCAATGGACGCAGTAGCCAGGAGACGCATCCGCGGCGAGGGTTCCCACCAGAGGAAGAGGCAAACTGCAAGAACCTGAGGTTTGAGTGAGTTGGGTGGGGACAGTGGTGGGTTGGAGGCTCCGGGAGTTGGCCCCCAGGGGCATGCACAGAGCCTGAACACAATTGGTGCTCGTCTCCCTGCCCCTCCCCCACCCCGAGACTCCAGCGTCTAGAGACACCGGGAGAGTGCCTTGAAACTGCCAAAGCTGTGTCTGGGAGAAAGGCAAAAGGCACACTGAATACTCCCCCGTGCCTTTGTGGTCTGGCACTCAGCTGGGCGGTGCTATCCCACAGGAACCCAAGCACGCCTCTGGGCTGGGCAGTCCCGTGCTAGCGCTGGGGCAGTAGGTCCCCTGCAAGCGCTGGGGTGGGCGGGCCTGCACAGGAGGCGCTTCCAGAGAGCACCTGGAACACCCCACGCCCTATAGTCCCGTGCTTGGGAGACACACCAGGAGAGCACTGAGGACCCACGTGCAGGAGGCGTTCCCACAGAGCACCTGGAACCTCCACGCCCTGCAGTATCTGGCACTGGGGACACACCGAGAAAGCACCTAGAATCCTCTGAGCCCTGTGATCCCGCGCACAGGGGGCGCGCACAGAGAGTGCCTTCACTCCCCCACGCCCTGTGGTAGCATACCTGTAGGGGACGAGCTGAGAGTGCGCTTTGAATCTGCTGGGCCCTGGAAGTGGCGCCCTGAGGTCCAGTGTTCTGGAGACGCACCAAAAGTGCCTTGAAAATTCCCACACCCTGCTACTCCATGCCTGCAGACTCCGATCTCTACAGGATAGTGCTTGGAGACCCCTCAGCACACTGGTGCCTAGGTCTCTCAAAAAAGAAACACTAACACAATGGTAAGAAATACCAGAAAAGGTAATGATCCAGATGAGGGTGCCAACACCCTACCAATAAAGGATCAAAAGCCAATGTCTATTTCGGAGATGCGAGATGAAGACATAGAAGATCTACCAGACAAGGAATTCAAAAAAATAATGTTAAAATATGTCAGAGACAATGAGAAGAACTGGGAGGACTTCAAGGAATTCAAGAACCACATATCCTCAGAAATACAACAAATGAAAAGTAAAATCCTTGACTTAGAGCACAAAATTGAGAGCCTAACCAACAGAACAAATACAGCAGAAGAGAGGATCTCTGAAACGGAAGACACACAAAACGAACATACCCAGTTCATTAAACAGCTGGAGACAAGTCTGAACAAAGCCAATAAGACCATACAAGAAATGAAAGACAACCTCAGAAAATCGAATATTAGGATTATCGGCCTTCCTGAAGGAGCGGAAAAAGAGTCAGGAATGCAAATGGTGCTCAACGAAATTATACAGGAAAACTTCCAAAACACTTGGAACATGAACCCAGCCCAAATCCAGGACGGTCAGAGGACTCCCAGCAGATATGACCCAAAGCGATCTTCACCCAGACATATGGTGCTCAAGTTCCACTCCAACGAAGACAAAGAAAGAATCCTGAGACAAGTACGAAGCAGAGAAAAGATCACATACCGGGGAAAACCAATCAGGATCACTGCTGACTTCTCTGAAGAGACCTTACAAGCAAGAAGAGAATGGACAAAGATCTTCCAAATCCTGAATCAGAACAACTGTCAACCAAGAATATTGTACCCAGCAAAGATCTCATTCGTATTTGAGAACGAAATCAAACACTTTCACAGCAAAGAGAAATTAGAAGAATATGCCAGCACAAAACCAACTCTACAAAATCTCCTTAGAAATGCACTAAATCCAGAAAAAAAGGAGGTGAATCATAAGCAAAGATGACAAACAGGAAGATCTCCCCACTAAAGTCCACACAAGGAAGGGCAATTACACAGATATCAACACCCACAAAAACAAGTATGGCAGGGCAAAATCACAACCTCTCAATTTTAACTCTTAACACAAATGGCCTGAACTCACCAATCAAAAGGCATAGATTAACAGAATGGATTATCAAACAGCACCCAACTATCTGTTGCCTACAAGAGACACATCTAACCAGAAGAGATTCAAAGAAGCTGAAAGTGAAAGGTTGGAAACAGATATTTCATGCCAATGGACGAGAAAAAAAGGCTGGGGTAGCTGTCTTAATTTCAGATGATGTGGACTTCAATCTGACACACATCAAAAAGGACAGGGAAGGACATTATATATTGGTGAAGGGACTGATCCATCAGGAAGTAATTACCATTGTGAACATATATGCACCAAATTCAAACGCACCTAGCTACGTGAAGCAATTACTCACGGACTTAAGGGGAGACATAGATATGCACACAATAATAGTGGGTGATCTTAACACCCCACTAACAACAATAGACAGATCAACAAAACAAAAACTCAACAAAGAAACAACAGAGCTCATACAAACAATAGAACAACTGGACTTGGTTGACATTTATAGAATTTTTTACCCTAAGGCCACAGATTATACATTTTTTTCAGCAGTGCATGGCACCTTCTCCAGGATCGACCACATGATAGGACACAAAGCAAACCTAAATAACTTCAAAAAGATAGGAATCATACCATGTACCCTCTCAGACCACCACGGAATGAAACTGGAAATCAGCAATTCAAAATGCCCCAGGAAATACAGAAACTCTTGGAGGCTGAACAATATGCTATTAAACAAACAATGGATCAGAGAAGAAATTAAAGATGAGATCAAAAAATTTATGGAAACCAATGAAAACTGACACAACATTCCAAAATTTGTGGGACACTGCCAAAGCAGTGCTACG
Organism: Ochotona princeps; assembly: GCF_030435755.1. Classification (NCBI taxonomy): domain Eukaryota; kingdom Metazoa; phylum Chordata; class Mammalia; order Lagomorpha; family Ochotonidae; genus Ochotona; species Ochotona princeps. The sequence continues at coordinate 107,188,484 of NC_080834.1, read as the reverse complement.
TTATAAACTCATCGCAATTGGAGCTCAGGTCAAGGCCCAAGAGAGGCGCCAAATACAAGAAATAAACACACACCTCCAGGAATTGGAAAAACAACAGCAGAAGTGCCCCACACACAATAGGAAACAAGAAATCATCAAAACAAGGGAGGAAATTAATCAGATAGAAATAAAAAAAGCCATACACAAAATCAATGAATCAAAAAGCTGGTTTTTTGAGAAGATAAACAAGATAGACACCCCACTGGCCCTACTGACAAAGAAAAAACAAGAGAAGGCAAGAATTAACAGCATCAAAGATGAAAAAGGCAACATAACAGACACCGCATCCATTAAGGCCATAATTAGAAATTACTACAAAGCACTGTACTCCAACAAGTCAGAAGATCACCAAGAAATGGAAAAGTTCTTAGACTTCTACCACCTGCCAAAACTTAGCTCAGAGGCAACAAACGACCTGAACAAACCCATAACTGAAGTAGAGATTGAATCAGTGATTAAAGACCTCCCAACAAAGAAAAGCCCAGGCCCAGAAGGCTTCACTACAGAATTCTACAAAACATTCCGAACAGAACTGACCCCAATCCTCTACAAACTCTTCAAAACAATAGAAAAAGAGGCAACCCTTCCAAACTCATTCTATGAAGCCAACATTACCTTAATCCCAAAACCAGACAGAGAACTAACAGAGAAGGAAAACTACAGACCTATCTCTTTGATGAACATTGATGCTAAGATTCTCAACAAAATCCTAGCCAACAGAATTCAAAAACACATCAGACAGATCGTTCATCCAGATCAAGTAGGATTCATCCCTGGAATGCAGGGATGGTTCAACATTCGCAAATCCATAAATGTGATACACCACATCCAAAAACTGAAAAACAAGAATCACATGATAGTATCAATAGATGCAGAAAAAGCTTTCGACAAAATCCAACACCACTTCCTACTAAAAACCCTAACCAAGGTAGGCATAGATGGAAAAATCCACAACATAATTAAAGCCATATATGAAAAACCCAACACCAGCATCATACTGAATGGAGAAAAGCTGGAACCCTTCCCACTGAGATCTGGAACAAGACAGGGATGTCCACTTTCTCCATTACTATTCAACATAGTCCTAGAGGTACTCGCTGAGGCCATAAGACAAGAAAAAGAAATCAGAGGAATCCAAATGGGAAACGAAGAAGTCAAACTCTCACTATATGCAGATGATATGATTCTTTATGTAGAAGAGCCAAGAGACTCAATACAGAGACTGCTAGAACTTGTACGAGAGTTTGGTAGAGTGGCAGGGTACAAAATTAATGAACAAAAATCAACAGCCATAGTGTATGCGAACAGCCCCAAGATGGAAAAAGACTTAACCAGCAAGATACCATTCAAAATAACAGAGAAAAGTGAAATATCTGGGAATAAATCTAACCAAAAATGTAGGAGCCTTATTTAAAGAAAACTACAAACTACTTAAAAAAGAAATTGAACAAGACCTCAAAAGATGGAGTAACATCCCATGCTCCTGGATAGGTAAAATCAATTTCATTAAAATGTGTATACTGCCAAAAGCGATATATACATTCATCGCAATCCCAATCAAATTGCCCAAAACATTCTTCATGGAACTGGAAACAATGATCCAAAGGTTCATCTGGAAACACAAAAAATCACGAATAGCTAGAACCATCCTGAAGAACAGGAAGTTAGCAGGGGGAATCACAGTTCCGGACCTCTGGACATACTATAGGGCAGTGGTTCTCAAAACAGCGTGGTACTGGCACAAAGATAGAGAGGAAGATCAATGGAGCAGAATAGAAACATCAGAAGGAAACCCACACAGATACAGCCAAGTAATCTTTGACAAAAAGACAAACGACAATCCAGGCAAATGGGAAGCTCTGTTCAATAAATGCTGTTGGGACAACTGGTTAATAGCCTGCAGAAACAAAAAAATAGATCCACATCTCTCACCATACACTAAGATCAGATCCAAATGGATAACAGATCTAAACCTACATCCAGAAACCTTCAAACTTTTGGAAGAAAATGTTGGAAACACACTGCAACACTTAGGGGTAGGCCCTCACTTCCTAAAAAAGACTCCAAATGCAGTAGAAATTGAGACCAAAATAAACAATTGCGACCTCAAACTAAGAAGCTTCTGTACAACTAGAGAAACAATCAACAAAGTAAAAAGGCAACCCACAGAATGGGAGAAGATCTTCGCGCACGACATAGGTGATAGAGGGCTAATCTCCAGAATATGCAAAGAGTTACAAAACAACCAAAATGTCAAAACAAACAAGCCACTCAAGAAATGGGCACGGGAAATAGGCAAACACTTCACAAAGGAACAAACCCAAATGGCAAATAAACATATGAAAAAATGCTCAAGTTCCCTGGCAATAAGGGAAATCCAAATTAAAACATCAATGAGGTACCACCTAACGCCAGTAAGACTGGCCCACATGCATAAAAGCACCAACAACACTTGTTGGCGAGGTTGCGGGGAAAAGGGAACCCTACTCCACTGCTGGTGGGGCTGCAGGCTGGTACAGCCTCTATGGAAATCAGTATGGAGAATATTCAAACAACTCAAATTCAACATACCGTATGATCCAGCAATAGCACTCCTAGGAATATATCCAGAACACTTGTTTTATGAGAAACCAACATGCACTCCTATGCTCATAGCAGCACAATCAGTAATTGCAAAAACATGGAAGCAACCAAAATGCCCATCAACAGAGGATTGGATAAGAAAGCTATGGTTCATCTACTCCATGGAAAACTACTCAGCTATTAAAAAAAACAAAATGCAGTTCTTTGTGGCCAAATGGGCCAAACTGGAAACCATAATGCTAAGGGAAATGAGCCAATCCCAAAAGGTTAAATACCACATGTTTGCCTTAATTTAAGATGATATGATGTTATGTATAACATGTTATGTTTTGAATGTTATCTGTTGTGTATAAACTAAAATTGAAGTGTAGATGAGGTGGTCACAGAAGGTGGCTGGGAACTCGCATTTACTTTTAACATATTGGTTACTCATTACTATGTCAATTAATTCCATAATGATGTAAATTTTTGCTGATGGTATGTTGGAGCTTTCAATTGACTGGGATGATACTCTGCTGGCTCTGTCTTCAGACCAGAGAGGGTATACCTAAGAAGCCATTGAACTTGACTGGACAATAAGATGCTGGACTCTATGTTTGGTATATGCTTGCAATGGGGGAATCTCAACTGAACTTGAGCTGTGGTTATGCAACAAGGTGGAGGAATCCACCATGGTGGGAGGGTTTGGGGAGGGGTGGGAGAACCCAAGTATCTATGTAACTGTGTCACATAATACAATGTAATTAATGAAGTTAAATAATAAATAATTTAAAAAAAGTATAATGCAGGAATATGAGTGAGCCAGGCTTGCAAGACCGAAGCCCAGCAACATAGAATGAGTCTCAAAGTGTTCCAGAGTGGCCACATTTCAGTTAGGATTTACCTATTTCACGACAGTAAACATTTACTCATCATTACACAACGAATGTATGCACTGGTTTGGCCCAAAAAGGTGGACTGGAGATTATACTCTAACATGATCGGTTATGGGCATCATTTCTGCAAAGAGACTACTTTGTGGAAGAAGGCTGGTATCATGGCTCAACTGCCTAATCCTCTACCACAGGTACCAGCTTATGTTCCGGCAGCTCCACTTCCCATCCAGCTCCCTGCTTACGGCCTGGGAAAGCAGCAGAGGATGATCCAAACTCTTTGGGACCCTGCACCCATGTGGGAGACCCAGAGGAGACTCAGCGCTTTAGATCAGCTCAGCTCTGGCCATTGTAGCTATTTCAGAAGTGAAACAGCAGATGGAGTATCTTTCCGTCTTTGCTTCTCTCTGTAAGTTTGCATTTGTAATGAAAATAAATCTTTAAAAATAAAAGGCTACTGAACATTAAGAATCTCACTTCTGGGATTAGAAAAGGAATGTACAGAAAAACAAAAGAATGCTCCAGATAAGACAACACAGACCCTTTGCGCACCTCACCCAAGTCAAATTAAGCTGGTGGGTCAGGCTGTGTCGGTCAGTCCTCACACAGGCTCAGTAAGTGCCATTCTTGCTCTGCAGCCTTTTTAGCAGCAGTTGGTTTCTAAAGATAATTAACTTATTCATCACACGGGAAGTTTATCACCTCTGGTAAGACGTCGCCAAAACCTCTAGTTGTTTTGAAATATAACTTTTTAAAATAATCTTATTTAGTTGATTAGGGTACAAAGGGTCAAGGGCTACAAAAGTGGGTAACACCATTGTTTCCACACTAATATCGTCATTTTTCCGCCTGTATCTGGGGTCAGGGGAGAAACAAAGGGAAAAGCCATACCCAACCTCCCACCCATCCCAGGCCCCGATGTGAGGCACGCTCCGAGGGTCCTGCTCAAGCAGTTTTGATAGCTCAACAATTCTGAGTTACTGCCAACCTCGCCATTCCAATCGCAATGAAACCTGTTCAGAATCCACTGGCTGACATAGTCTCTTCATGGTTGGGGTTCTGAGAGCTGCAGTTCAGTTGGAGGGATCTCCAAAGAAACTTCATCTGAGATGATCCAGACCTGATTCTTTTTAAAGATTTATTCAGTTTATTACAAAGTCAGATATACAGAGAGGAGGAGAGACAGAGGGGAAGATCTTCCGTCCTATGATTCACTCCCCAAGTGAGCCGCAACGGGCCGATCCGATGCCGGGAACCAGGAACCTCTTCCAGATCCGATGCTGGGAACCAGGAACCTCTTCCAGGTCTCCCATGTGGGTGCAGGGTCCCAAAGCATTGGGCCGTCCTCAACTGCTTTCCCAGGCCACAAGCAGGGAGCTGGATGGGAAGTGGAGCTGCTGGGATTAGAACCGGCGCCCACATGGGATCCCGGCACGTTCAAGGCAAGGACTTTAGCCGCTAGGCCACGCTGCTGGGCCCCAGACCCGATTCTTGTGTGTGCTTGCTAGTACAGGGTCCGGCATAGTCTGTTGCCCCAATCAGCTTATGCACATGCTGGTCGTTGCAATTGTGGGTCAGTTCTGTTTCCAGCCCTGTCTTCTACGCGAACCAATGGTTGTTGCAGTCCAGCTCAATAAAATCCACTTCATACTCTGCCACCATGCAAACCAGTGGGAGCTGCAGCCTAGTTGTAGAGACTCCCAGGAACCCCCATCAGGCCTACCCCCTACCCTCGTTCCCATGCATGCCAGTATGTACCACAGGCTTGTTCAGTCTGTCCCACACCCCTTTAGGTCTGGTACTTGCCAATGCACTTTGAAGCCTAAATTGATACAACCAGCCTACTATCCAGCCCACACACATATTGGCAGGTGCTGTTCTGTCTCGCCACCCCTGCCCCTATCCTGGTTTTCATGATCTCCAGTGGAAGTGGTTACCCATGTGGGAGGTGCCCACTATCTCCCTACTAGGCCACTCCCACTCCCAGGTTGTGCACTCTCCAGGTGGTTCTGGAGTTTAACCTGACAGATTTAGCTCCCTGTGACCGCCTCTGCCTGCTGATGCTGTGGCAAAGCCCAACCAACCCTTACCCACTCTAATTTTGGCTTGTACCAGTTGGAACAGTCAGCCCAACCTGGTTTTTCCCTAATCTAGCTCACATGAGGCCCACAGGTGTTGTAGCCCTGCCTGGTCTGGTCTGCCCCCATCCCAACTCATACTCTCCAGTGGGAGTGGCTGTCCAGCAAGGGAATCCTACACGTTCCCCCTGTTGGTTTTGTCCCCGCCTTCCCCGGTTCTCATATCCTGTTTGGATGCTGCAACCACATCTGGTACGGCTCACCTCACCTTGGCATTCTGTATTGTGCACTGGTATGTGTTGCAACCAAAGCTAGCCCGACCCACATTCTATTCTAGTGCTCGGATTTGCCAGCAGGTGATGTGAATGGGTTCAGCCTGGTCTGCCCACAGCCCATGCCATATGTATGATGGTGGGTATCTTCCTCTGGCCTGGTCTGGGTTGCTCCCTATCATGGTTCTTGCACTCACCTGTAGGGACTGTATTCCAACAGAGGAGTTTCCCAGGCTCCTCCTTAGGAACCTCTCCCTATGCCAGGTCTTGCACGTACTGGTGGTTCCATGGGTCAGCCCTCTTTGCTGGCTTTTAGTCCATTCCAGTCCTTGGTGTTGGATATTTCAGCCCAGCCAAGGCTTGTCCATACCCAGACACTGTTCACACATGCCTCAGTAGGGGCAGAGACCTAGCCTAGTCCATCCTACATCCTCCCAGGTTCTCCAAAGCACCAGATGGTGCTGGCATCTAGTCCAGCTTGTTGTGCCCAGTGCCCGTCCACACTTGTGCCAAGGGAGATTGCAACCATATCCAGAAGAGAACACAGCCCCCACTCTGGCCCCTGGACTCTCCTGTGGGAACCCAACCCAGCAAGGGTGTACTCTCATAGCTCCCCAACTGAGTCTATTCCCAGCCCTAGATTACGCGTGTGCCAGTGGTTGCTCTGACTCAGCTTGTCACAACCCCTCACCTGTCTCAGCCTTTGCCTTCAATGCTATGGCCTATTATCCCTGGTTTATGCAGACCAGTCAGAGTCTAATTCGGCATAACATGTGTTCCATCCTGATTTCTCTTCTTTCAAGACCAGGTTTGCTCAGCCCTGACCAGTCCACCCCCTTCCAGCTGCAGCTTGGCCCACCCCACATCCTATTTTAGGATGCACCTTTGGGCCTGCTGCCTGGACCTGCCCAGACTGCTGTTGGTTCCTTTACCCGTAAGTGATGGCAGATGCCATGGTCACACCTAGTTCATCCCATCACCACCCCAGCACACGAGCTAACCTGCGGTCTTGTATTTCCACAGGGTTGGGCTCACACTTCCCCCAGGGAGTCTATCCCCGGACCAAGTTCTCTCGTGTGCTGCTCAGTGTCTTGACCCTGCCAAGTGTGACCAGTCCACTATTCCACCACCCAGTCACGTACTGGTACCTAGCCCTCCCAAGCAGGCCCCCAGCCATAGCTTTCATGTGGGCTGGTGTGTGGCAGTCAGTGATGCTCTATGCCAACAGTCCATCTCAGGATTCCCATGTGGATGGTGAATCATTCTGACCCAAATAGAACATATGGACTCTGCCCTCCAAACCATCAGGTCTCAGTCCCCACACTTGCCCAAAAGTTCCGGACCCCGTTACTGTGAGTCACCCACATTTCATCCCTCACCTACACTGACACTGGCCTTCTTCATGGGTGAAATATAAATTATTAACTATAATCAATCTACTGTACTACACAACACCAGAACACAATAATCTTGTCTAGCTGCAATTTTATACCCATTATCAAATGCCTGCCTCGCATCTCTGGTTTCTCCTACCCTTGCCAGCCACTGGTAATCGCTGATCTACCCCCTACTTGCATGAAATCAACATTTACAGATTCCACATAGGAGTGAGAACATTGATATTTGTCTCTACCTGGCTTATTTTTCTTAACGTAGTGTCTCCCAGACTCATCTATGCGAACATTAGCATTTTGTTCTTTGTGACTAAATATGTGGATGCTTTTTTCCCAAGATTTCCTTATTTATGTGAAAGAGTTACTGAGAGACAAGGAGAGAGAGAGACCTTCCATCACTGGTCCATGTTTCAAATGTCTGCAAAAGCCAGGGGTAGGCCAGGATGAAGCCAGGAGCTTCCTCCAGATCCCTCAGGTGGGTAGCAGGAACCCAAGCACTTGGGTCATCTTCTACTGTAGTTTCCATGCGATTAGTAGAGAACTCGATTGCAAATGGAGCAGCTGGGTCTGCGGACAGTGGCTTAACCCAGCACGCCACAATACATCCCCAAGCAGATGCTTCTATAATTGACCAGAACTCTTAGCTGCTCAGTGTTTCTCCTTTAAAAGATCCTTTTCTTATTTCTTCAGTTCACTGTCTTGCTCCCTGAATTGGCTCTTCAATTTTCAGAAAGTGTTCGTTCACTTTCTCTTTCCCATTAAAAGCTTTCCCCAAATCTCCTGGTTGCTGCCAAGGGACAGGTAGAAAAGCCATTTGGAAGCTAAATCGTGGCCCACATTCTGAGGTCGACACTGAGACCCTCTGCCTCCCCTGGGAGCCACTTGCTGCCACCCGTTGGTTTTTCCTTGGAATAACCAGTTTCCCTGTTAGGCAAACTTTCCCACAATCTCCAGACTTTTACTGTTTCTCATTTTCCCAAATTCAGATAGGTCTTGCTCAGCTTCTCCAGGAAGTAAATCTTCCCTCTTCTCTTGCATAAGTAGTAGTATCCTGGCTATGCAGGAAAAAATTCTAAAGGCTGCCACTTTCATTTCCGTGCACTTTCCCAAGGTCTTCAGTCACATACCTGTCTTGTCTAAACTGGCCCTTCCCAGAATTTTACTGTCAAAATCGGCCTTTTGGAGTCATCCTCCTTGTAGGCTTTTTACTGGAAAGGCAAATTTACAGAGAGAAGAGGAAACAAAGATCTTTTGTTCACTGGCTCACTCCACAAGTGGCTGCAATGGCTGGAGCTGAGCTGATCCAAAGCCAGGAGCCAGGAGTTTCTGAGTCTGCCATATGGGTGCAGGGTCCCAAAGCTTTAAGCCATCCTCTACTGCTTTCCCGGGTCACAGGCAGGAAACTGGATGAAAGTAGAGCAACCGAAACACAAACCAGCACCCTATGGGATCCCAGTTCATGCAAGGCAAGGACTTAAGCCACTGAGCCATCACACTGGACCTGGCAGTTATTTTTTTTAATGAAAATCAGTCCTGCTGATATTCAGACTGCCATGCCACTAAAAGCATAAGCAATGTTCCCAAGGCACAAGGGCAAGGTTATACAAATGATGTTTCTGTTCAAGACCACAGTATAGTTACAAAATGGCAAGCAATTCAGGGTGGGGGAACTTACACTTTTTCCCCAAGGCCATTGGAATTTTAATGACATAATTTGCAGGTCATACAAAATTATGCAACTTTAAAATGTGCCTACTACATATTTGTTGAATGTCCAGTCCCAGCTGTGGTTGACTTGGAGGGACCAGACCAGTAGGTTGGGCTGGATGTTCTCCACCCATGTGAGATGACTGTGGCTTTGTTACCAGCAACATCCCCAGTCTGGTTATATTCTCTAGCCTTCATAAATAAATTTTTTCTGAGCTCCAAAGCACCTGAAACTCTCACTTCTTGACCATAGCCCACTCTGACATGGCACCACTTCCCTAACTAACCCCTTCTTAGAATCATGCAATTCAGGGGTTGGCACTGTGGAGGAGTGAGTTAAGCAACTGCCTGCAGGACTGCAATCCAGTATGAGTGGCAGTGCATGTTCTGGCTCTTCCACCTCTGATCCAGCTCCCTGCTCATGCTCCTGGGGAAGCAGTGGAGGATGGCCCAAGTACATGGACATCTCCACCCACATGGGAGACCTGGAAGAAACTCCTGGCTTTAGCTGAGCCCAGTCCTAGAAATTGCTACCATTTGGTGAGTAAACCAGTGGGTGCAAGATCTCTCTGCTTCTGTCTTCTGCCTTTCAAAAAAAAAATTGTAAAAAAAAAGGTAGAAAAAGAACCGTAAATCTCATAACCAGCGCTATAAGGGCTTCCACCTTCCCCCTGCCCCAGACTGAAATGCTCTTGAGGTTCCCTTGTTTGGCCTGGGAAAGCAGTGGAGGATGGCTCAAAGCCTTAGGACCCTGTACCCTGTGGGAGACCCAGTAGAAGCTCCTGGCTCTTGGCTTCGGATTGGCACAGCTCCAGCCGTTGCAGCCGCTTTGGGAGTGAATCAAATTGAAGATCTTCCTCTCTGTCTCTCCTGCTTTCTAACTCACTTTCAGATAAACAAATCTTTTAAAGATGTATTTACTCATCTGAAAGGCAAAATTATAGAGGAAGAGATGGGAAGAGAATGCTACAGGGTGCTAGTGAGATCACACCAGACATGTCTCAGGTTTATTAAGGAGTCTTTATTAACCAAGCTTGGTGATATAGAGCATACTTGAAATAGCAAATCACAAGTCCATATGGCAATCCAACCAATCATAATCCAACCAAACATAATCCAAAGAGGAACAAATGGTCATTTCCCTCAAGTCCATCCATTAAGCTGAAGACCTAAGTCCCAGCTTCCCCAGCAATATAAGAGACTTGTAACAATCCTAAGAGACATGCAATGAGTAACCTGGACACACTTACAAAGCTGCAGACATTCCCCTTTCCCTGGCTTCTCTGCCCACATTCCACTACTGCTAGGCCTCACCTCTCCTGGAACCCCTGACAGCACACAGACCAGAAACAACATTACTATATCCATTGTCCCATCCAAGCAGCACACAGGGACCATGCTCAGAGGCTTACCTGTCCTGGGTCAGCCAAGAGTTGAGGTGCCAGAGTAATGAAAACACTTGACTAGAAAGAGAGTGAACTCCAGCTTCATGGGCCTTTTAAAGGGGCTTGTGAGGGGAGTGGGTACACAACAATGCAATACCTTTCCCCTCTCACTTGATAGATATTCGCTCCTGCACACCTGTGACTCACCTAAGGATTAAGGAGTTGATTAGTGCTGGTTGGGATGGGCAGGAACAGGAATTGGGCTTGTAGCTGAAAGCATCTAGACTGATTGGACTCATCTGTATCCAATACCCAGGCTGAATTAGGACCCGGGGGGAAGAGTATACAAGGAGAGGTCAAGGAGCGGTCAAGGAGCAATAAAGGGAGACTTCGCAGAGACTTCCACCATCACTGGCTGCACCCCACAGCATTCCCCACTTCACGTCTAATACCCGAGTCAAACCATTGACTCAGTCACATAACATTCCAAAGAACTTTTTTACAGATTTCAAATCAAACTTCAACCAGATACTAGCATATCAGTAAAACTCATTCCTCAAATCTTCCAGACTCCCCAACCTATTCCAGAGCAATAACCATTCTCCTGCAGAAACAGCATTTAAAAGTCCCAGCATTTTTTAGAACCCTTTAACCACTGATGAACCATATTCCACCTGCCAAGATGTTTCATTTACAATTTGTAATAATCCCTCTAAATAAGAGCTTGACAAATTTACTTTGAAAATATGCGGATAGTCTTTTACCTTTGCCCAATTTATACTCACTAACTGTACGAAGATGACCCAGAAAATATACATAATTGTGTTACAGAAAACTTTCGCAGCAAAAGGTTTAACACTCCGCAATCAGCAAACAGCGCACATGCTAGCAATGTTGAGATTTTTCCTAAAGCAACTCTAGCTGGAGAAAGAGGCAGAAGAATGGAGATTACAAGTTCATTCCATCTTCGGTTTCAAAGAGGTCTGAGGCTAAGCACTGTTACTGCAAAACAAAACCTTTTCTTTCACAAAACACACACACACTCAACAAAAAGACAGACAAGACAGACATGTGGCCACACAATCCAGAAACCAGCCGTTGGGAACCTAAAGTTTGGGACTCCCAAACCAGATGGCCCGCACAACGTCTTGTACGGTCCGGACTCAGAAGTTAAGCCGCGTCCAGCCTTCTTTACGAGTCCCATTATGAGTACTCCCAGAAACAGAATCAGATCAGATGGTGAGCCCCGCTTATGGGTAAAAACTCACCAGTGACCAGTCATACAGAACTGAGCGACTCCTCCTAAGCGTCAGTGTGAATCCTGTGAGCCAAAAAGCCAGGATCAGGTGCTGGGGCCATGTTAACCATCACAGTGGCCTCTCCAGACTACTGAGCCAGGTTCCAGAACACAGGATGGCCACTGCCCTCTGACCAGGAGTCTCTAATCTCGCTGGGTCCTCCAAATGCTACAGGGTGCTAGTGAGATCACACCAGACATGTCTCAGGTTTATTAAGGAGTCTTTATTAACCAAGCTTGGTGATATAGAGCATACTTGAAATAGCAAATCACAAGTCCCTATGGCAATCCAACCAATCATAATCCAACCAAACATAATCCAAAGAGGAACAAATGGTCATTTCCCTCAAGTCCATCCATTAAGCTGAAGACCTAAGTCCCAGCTTCCCCAGCAATATAAGACACATGTAACAATCCTAAGAGACATGCAATGAGTAACCTGGACACACTTACAAAGCCTGCAGACATTCCCCTTTCCCTGGCTTCTCTGCCCACATTCCACTACTGCTAGGCCTGACCTCTCCTGGAACCCCTGACAGCACACAGACCAGAAACAACATTACTATATCCATTGTCCCATCCAAGCAGCACACAGGGACCATGCTCAGAGGCTTACCTGTCCTGGGTCAGCCAAGAGTTGAGGTGCCAGAGTAATGAAAACACCTGACTAGAAAGAGAGTGAGCCCCAGCTTCATGGGCCTTTTAAAGGGGCTTGTGAGGGGCGTGGTTATGCAACAACGCAACACCTTCCCCCTCTCAGTTGATAGGTATTCACAGGTGTGCAGGAGCAAATACCTAATGTTGTGTGTTAAGGAGTTGATTAGTGCTGGTTGGGATGGGCAGGAACAGGAATTGGGCTTGTAGCTGAAAGCACCTAGACTGATTGGGCTCATCTGTATCCAATACCCAGGCTGAATTAGGACCCGGGGGGAAGAGTATACAAGGAGAGGTCAAGGAGCGGTCAAGGAGCAATAAAGGGAGACCTCCAGACTTCGCAGAGACTTCTACCATCGCCTGCTGCACTCCATAACGGAGAAAGCCAAATATATCTTTCAGCCACTGGTTCACTTTCTTTTTTTTTTAGGATTTATTTTATTTTTATTGCAAAGTGAGATATACAGAGAGGAGGAGAGACAGAGAGAAAGAGCTTGTCCAATGATTCACTCCCCACCTGACTGCAATGACTGATGCTGTGCCAATCCGAAGTCAGGAGTCAGGAACCTCTTCCAGGTCTCCCACACGGGTGCAGGGTCCCAAAGCTTTGGGCCGTCCTTGACTGCCCTCCCAGGCCACAAGCAGGGAGCTAGATGGGAAGCAGAGCTGCCAGGATTAGAACTGGTACTCAAATGGGATCCTGGCATGTGCAAGGCAAGGACTCTAGCCACTAGGCCATTGTGCCAGGCCCCACTGGTTCACTTTCTAAATGGTTACAATAGCCAGGACTCAGACCAAAACCAGGAGCCAGGAGCTTCTTCTAGTTCTTCCAGGTGTATTGCAGGGGTCTGAATACTCTATCTTTCACTGCTTTCTCAGGTGAACACACAGGGAACTGGATTGAAACTGGAGTAGCTGGAACTCCAAATGGTGTTTGCATAGGATGCCTGCATCACAGGCATTGCCTTTTTTCCTTTTAAAGATTTATGTAATTATTTGTTGTAAAGTCAGATATATAGAGAGGAGGAGAGACAGAGGAAGATTTTCTGTCCAATGGTTCACTCCACAAGCAGCCACAACAGCTGAAGCTGGGCTGAACCGAAGCGAGGAACCTGGAGCTTCTTCTGGGTCTACCACGCAGGTCCAGGGTCCCAAGGCTTTGGGCCGTCCTCCATTGCTTTTCCAGGCCACAAGCAGGGAGCTGAATGGGAAGCGGAGCCACTGGGATTAGATCCGGTGCCCATATGGGATCCCGGCATGTACAAAGCGAGGACTTTAGCCACAAGGCCACCACACTGGGTCCCCACAGGCAGCAGCTTAACGTAATGCCCACGATGCTTGTACAGATCATGGTATGTTTTTTTTTTTTTTTTGGCCTAACATTTTTTTTTTTATTGTTAATTATTTTGCATTATGTGACAGTTTCATAGGCTCTGGGTATCCCACCCCTCCCTCCCCCTCCCCTCCCCCCGGTGGATTCCTCCACCTTGATGCAGTATTACAGTTCAAATTCAATCAAGATTCTTTCATTGCAAACATATACCAAGCATAGAGTCCAGCTACTTATTGTCCAGATTGTCTTCATCGAACTGGAAAAAATGATACACAGATTCATCTGGAAACACAAAAAACCACGAATAGCCAGAACCACTCTGAAGAACAGGCACTTAACAGGGGGAATCACAGTACCGGATCTATGGACATACTATAGGGCAGTGGTCATCAAAACAGCCTGGTACTGGCACAAAGATAGAGAGGAAGATCAGTGGAGCAGAATAGAAACAACAGATGGAAACCCACACAGATACAGTCAATTAATCTTCGACAAAAAGACAGACAACAACCCAAGCAAATGGAAAGGTCTGTTCAATAAATGCTGTTGGGACAACTGGTTAATAGCCTGCAGAAACAAAAAGATAGACCCACATCTCTCACCATATACCAAGATCGAATCTAAATGGATAAAAGACCTAAACCTACATCCAGAAACCTTCAAACTTTTGGAAGAAAATGTTGGAAACACACTGCAACACTTAGGGGTAGGCCCTTACTTCCTAAAAAAGACTCCAAATGCAGTAGAAATCGAGACCAAAATAAACAATTGGGACCTCATCAAACTAAAAAGCTTCTGTACAGCTAGAGAAACAATCAATAAAGTAAAAAGGCAACCCACAGAATGGGAGAAGATCTTCGCACACGACATAGGTGATAGAGGGCTAATCTCCAGAATATACAAAGATCTCCAGAGAAACCAAAACACCAGAACAAACAAACTGCTCAAGAAATGGGCACGGGAAATGGGCAAACACTTCAAAAAAGAACAAACCCAAATGGCAAACAAGCATATGAAAAAATGCTCAAGTTCCCTGGCAATAAGGGAAATCCAAATGAAGACAACAATGAGGTACCACCTAACTCCAGATCATGGTATGTTTTAAATTCAGATGGTGAAAGGGCTTTAACTTAATTAGTTTTCCATATTTCTCTTGAAGTAGTAAAATATTCATGCTGGTAGCCCATATTAATTGTTTATCTGGGGGCCAGTGTGGTGGTGTAGCAAGTAAGTTCTCCACCTGCAACAGCCAGCATCCCATCTGGGTGCTGGTTCTAGTCTCAGCTGCACCACTTCCAATCCCCCTCCACACTGATGACTGGATGGCCCAAGGCCTTGGAGCCCTATACTCACATGGATCCACCACCTCAACCTTTTCCATTTGTTTGTGGTAAGAACCTTGTTAGGCTCTGGAACCATATCCTGGTGGCTAAATCCTCACCTTGCATGCACTGGGATCCCAGAGGGCATTGGTTCATATCCAGGCTGCTCCTCTTTCCTTCGAGTTCCCTGCTTGTGGCCTGGGAAAGCAGCAGAGAGTGACCCAACGCCTTGGGACCCTGTACCCACGTGGGAGACTCACAAGAAGCTCCTGGCTGCTGGCTATGGATCAGCTCAGCTCTGGTTGTTGCAGCTGCTTGGGGAGTGGACCAATGGATGGAAGATCTTTCTCTCTGCCTCTCTTTCTATAAATCTGCCCTTCCAATGAGGAAGATCTATATTTTTCCAATAAAAATAAGTTTTTTTTAAAAAGGACGTTTTTAAAGATCTGTTTTTTCTATGTGAAAGGCAGGGCTACAGAGGTGGGAAGACAGAAGCAACGATAGAGAAACCTTTCATCTGCTCATCCACTTTTGAAATGGTACAACAGCCGAATCCAGGAGCTCGGAGCTTCATCTGCCACATAGGTGGCAGGGTCCCAAATACTTGTATCATCTTCTGCTGCTTTCCCAACCATATTAGCTGGGAAACAGAGCAGAAGCAAGGCACCCAGGATAGAATCAGCATCTTAGGCAGCAGCTTAACCCAATCACCTCAACCTGAGTCCCAGTATACTATACATCATTGTTAACTGTAGCCAGCCTACCATGAACTATAACATCCACGTTTGTTCTCTGTGTTACTGTAACATTGTACACATTGACTGATCCCTCCCCAATCTCCTCTCTCCAGTCTCTAATAAGCACTATTTTACTCTTAACTTCTGTAAGATCAACTTTTCTTTTTTAAAGATTTATTTTCATTGGAAAAGCATATTTACGGAGAGGGGAGACACGGAGACATTTTATCTACTACCTAACTTCCCAAATGACAGCAGTTGCCAGAATGAGCTGATCCAAAGCCAGGAACCAGGAGCTTCTTCTGGGTCTCCTATTGCAGGTGTGGAGACCTAAGGCTTTGCACCATCCTCTGCTGTTTTCTGAGGCCATAAACAGGGAGCTGGATGGAAAGTGGAACAGCTGGGACATGAGCCAGTGCTTAATTGTTGCCATTGCAGGAGGAGTTTTAGCCTGTTGAACCCCTGAGTCAGCCCCAAGGTCAACTTTGGGAATCATCCCTGTGTGAATTAGATTATTCAGTACTTGTCTTTCTATGCACAGCTTATCTCACCAAACTTAGTATCTCCCAGGGTTCATTCAGGTGTCAGAAATGACAGGATTTTAAGCTTTTTATGGCTGAAGGGCATTCCATTGTATATATACCCCACGCTTGCTTTAGCCATCCTTCTGTTGATATACACATAGGTTGACCTCACATCTCAACTATTATGAATAGTGCTGCAGCAGACATGGGAGAACAAACAACTCTTCAACATACTGACTTCATTCCCTCTGGATATACACACCCAGTAGTGGGATCGCTGCATCATAGGGTAGTGCTATTTTTAGTTGTCTATTTTTAAGAATGTTAAGCAATTGTTGACAATAATTTTGGCAATTGCTGATGTGAAACACACATGTTCCTTGAAAAACACAAATTCAGAAAACTGATGTGGACAGAAAAACATTTTTAACATCCCCATGTGTGTTAAATTTACTTTAAAAATCTTCTCCCAGAAATGATTAAAGGCCGAAGTAGTCTCACTGATGAATTTTACTGAACATTTAAGGAAGACATAATAGTATAGCAACATGTTTATTCAGAAAATAGAGAACTATCAAATGCTTTCCAACTCATTGTAATAGATCAAAATAAACCAGATTTCAAAATCCAGTTGAGTGCAAAGGGAAAAAATTATGAATTATAATCGCAATTAATACATATATATTAATTATTAACAAAATATGTGAGTGTAGCAAATCAAATCCAGAAAAGGTATGAATCAGTCAGCTTTGGTTTATTTATTTTATTGTTTTAGTATCTGCTCTTTCGTTGGAGTTTGTGCTTTCATTATGGCAGTTGTTATTCTTCCATTTCTAATTTGAAGCTACTTTAATAATTTCTTTTGGGATTAGTCTGATACATGCCATCAGGTTTTTTTGTTTTGTTTTGTTTTGTTTTTGAGATATGTGGGAAACTGCACACTGCCGTGTGGCACCACACAACAAAAAGCAAGAGGACACAAGGCTGGGACACACCACCCTACCCCCCCAGACACACCATGCATCACCAAGGAGCCAGGGAGCTACAGATTGCCTGGGGTAGAGGGCTGGGAATGTATTGTCCCTAACTAGGCCACAGCCTCCACTGATACACATGAGGACTTGGCTAACTGGGCTGGGATGCAGCAAGCACCCATAGGTTCATGTGAGAAATGGAACTGAGGCAGAACTGACCAGGCAGCTGCATCCCAGTGGTATGTGCATTGGCTGGTGCAGGTGACAGACCAAACCTGACACTGCATTACCTGGCACACGCAAGAGACAAGTCTGAGGTCACTCCAAGTGAGGTTTTGGGGGACTCCCTAATCAGATCACTGGGCTCAGACCCCAGTCACAGGAAACATCACAGGATGTGTGGTCCAAGCTTGGAGTGGCCCTCCCCAGTTGTCAATGTGTATGTGTATGTGTATATGTGTGTGTATTTATATACATAGATAAAACATCTGTCTTCAAAAAAAAATCTGCCTCCAAGCTCAGAAATTGTCTTCTGCCTGTTGAATTCTGCTGTTGCATCTATTCAGTGTATTTTTTAAAATTTTATGAGTTATTTAGCTCTGAAATTTCTGATTATTTCTTTTTATTTTTGTCTTTGCTGAATTTCTTATTAATACTATAAGTTGTCTTCCTAATGCCACTGAATTTTCTTCATTTTTAAAAATTTATTTTAACTTCTTTTTAAATTATCATCATTGTATAATACAGTTCCACAGGCCCTGGGATTTCCCTAGTCCCCTCCCCAAATCACCTCCCCCTCACCAAATTCCTCTATATTATTACTATACTATAGCATAGCTCTTCATAAACAGTAACATGTTCATCATTGCGGGCATGGACAACGGCAGAGAGTCCAGCATCCTATTGTCAAGATACAGCTAGTAGTTTCATTAGTAGTTCATGTTTCATCTGGAATTTTCTTCATTCTTTTGTGCCTTATTAAGATTGCTTGAAGGGCCTGGCACTGTGGCCCAACAGCTAAAATCCTTGCCATGAATACACCAGGGTCCCATATGGGCGCCTGTTCTAATCCTGGCAGCCCCGTTTCCCATCTAGCTCCCTGCCTGTGGCCTGGGAAGGCATTCGAGGATGGGCCAAAGCCTGGGGACCCTGAACCCGTGTGGGAGACCCAGAGGAAGTTCCTGACTCCTGACTTCGGATATCAGCACAGCACCAGCTGTTGCAGCCACTTGGGGAGTGAATCATCGGACGGGAGATATTTCTGTCTCTCCTCTTCGTAATATATATCTGCCTTTTCAATAAAAATAAATAATTCTTTGAAAAAAAAAAAAAAAAACAAAGATTGCTTGAAGTCAAGCCTGGTGTGAGGGTTCAGTTGGGTAGTCCTCCACCTGAAGATGCCGGGATCCCATCCACTTTCCATCCAGTTCCCTGCTTTTAGCCTGGGAAAATAATAAAGGATGGCCTAAGGCCTTGGGATCCTGCACCCACATGAGAAACCTGGAAGAAGTTCCTGGCTTCTGGCTTTGGATCAGCTCAGCTACGGCCATTGCAACCATTTGGGGAGTTAAAACAGCAGATGGAAGATCTTTCTTTCTGTCTCTCCTTCTCTCTGTAAATCTTATCTGCCTTTTTAATAAAATGAATGAATCTTTAAAAAATAATTATTTTGGTAACTATTCTTTCGAATATACCAAGCCTCATCATTTTCATGAGCATTAAACCATATAAAAGATCTTAAACAAAAATTGTTAAACTTTACATACTGAATATTATAAAAACCCAGAACGGCATTTTTTGCATCTTATTTCTTTTCTTAACGGCTTGACACCAAGTAGGGCCACATGCTAAGTGGTAACTGCGGGAGCTTTTAATGGCCTGAAAATACCTGAAAACCTTGAAGTTATAAGGATAACTAAACAAAGTTTGCTTCCACGCTATCATAAGACGAATCATCAATTTTCTGACTTCAGATGAAGGACTTCAAACTTTGAAACTTACCTTGATAAAAATTTTAAAATGAGAAGTACTAACAAAGTCAGCCTTTTGTTATTAAAAACAGTTTGAATACATAGAATAAACTAGTCAGTGTATGAGTACTGACAGTGTGCTAAAGATTCTGTGCTTTCCTCCCGTTGGTGTGTTATTCATGTAATCCAGCTTTATTCGTTGATCTCTCCGTACCAGCCCTGTGCTAGGCTCTGATTGGAAGGAAACAAGGCCTTTTCAGAACATAACATTCCTCCTGGAAAGATTCCTCAGAGTCCCATACCCCAGGAAGGAGGTTGGTTTGATTGTGATTAAGGACTGTTACAAATGACTCTGTCTTTGAGCTTTTTTACTCCCAGTGGCGACAAGAGGAGGAGCAGCACAGGTTTGGGCTAATCCAAGGACCTGAGTGGGTAAATTCTCTGGATATTCCCGATCACCAGAGCTGCTCCCCTGAGCGCCTGGTCAGCCAACTTCCCACAGACTAGCTTTTCTGCTGAAACATTATGAAGTGAATCTGGAGCAAATTGAGTGTATTAGACTGTTTTTGCATCTGAGAAAAAAAAAAACAGCTGTTCCCATAGTTACCATTTAGTATGCGGCACCACTTGGTGTTAAGACTTGAGAACTGCAACATAAAAATATGCCCGCTGAACTGTAGTTTCAACAGATTTACAAAGTCTTTTTTACGGCTTCTTAGGTATACCCTCTCTGGTCTGAAGACAGAGCCAGCAGAGTATCATCCCGATCAATTAAAAGCGCCAACATACCATCAGCAAAAATTTACATCATTATAGAATTAATTGACATGGTAATGAGTAACCAATATGTTAAAAGTAAATGCGAGTGCTTAACCACCTAAGAAGCCGTTGAACTTGACTGGACAATAAGATGCTGGACTCTATGTTTGGTATATGCTTGCAATGGGGGAATCTCAACTGAACTTGAACTGTGGTTATGCAACAAGGTGGAGGAATCCACCATGGTGGGAGGGTTTGGGGAGGGGTGGGGAGAATCCAAGTACCCATGAAACTGTGTCACATAATACAATGTAATTAATGAATTAAAAATAATAAATAAATAAATAAATAAATAAAACAAAGTCTTTTTTACTTGATTCTGTAAGACAACAGTGGAAGCACCTACACCTGATCTTGGCCAAAAGGCCAAGATCTATGTATTTGTTTATCTATGTATTTATTTGTTCATGTTGGAAAGGCAGATTTACAGAGAGAGGAAAAAACAGAGGAAAAGCTTCCATCTGCTGATTCACTTCCCGTGTGGCTGCAATGGCTGTAGCTGAGCTGATCCAATACCCAGAGCCAGGAGCTTCTTCCAGGGCTCACGACTTTGGGCTGTCCTCTGCTGCTTCTCCAGGCCACAAGCAGGGAGCTGGAAAGAAAGAGGAGCAGCCGGGACATGAACCAACACCCATATGGGATCCTGGCACATCCAAGGCGAGGACTTTAGCACATAGGCTACCACACCAGGCCCAAGACATGTTTGCATTGCCTCCTCTACAGTGGCTGCCATGTTTATCTTGGAAGTAGTAGGTTTTAATAAATGCAGGTTAAATTAATTCAGATCTGGGGCCAGCATTGCGGTACAGTGCATAACATCCACTGACTGCATTACCAGCATCCCACATGGGTGCCATTTGGTATCCTAGCTGATCCACTTCCCATCCACCTCCCTGCTAATGGCTTAGGGGAAAACAATAATAGGTAGTCCAAGTACTTGGGCCTCTGCCACCCACATGGGAGACTTTGAAGAAGCTCGTGGTTGCTGGTTGTGGCCTGGGCCGGCCCTGGCTGTTGTGGTCATTGTGGGAATGAAGCAGGGAGTGGCAGATCTCTGTCTCTTCTCCCTCTCTCTGTAATTCTTTCAAATAAATAATTAAACCTTTATTTTAAAAAATTTAATTAACAGGCCCGGTGCAGTAGCCTTGTGGCTAAATCCTCACCTTTCATGCGCTGGGATCCCATATGGGCACTGGTTCATATCCCAGATGCTCCACTTCCCATTCAGCTCCCTGCTTGTGGCCTGGGAAAGCAGTCAAGGATGACCCAACGCCTTGAGACCCTGCACCTGTGTGGGAGACCTGGAGGAGGTTCCTGGTACTTGGCTTCGGGTTGACTCAGCTCTGGCAGTGATGACCACTTGGAGAGTGGACCAGCAGATGGAAGATCTTTCTCTCTGTCTCTCCTTCTCTCTGTAAATCTGACTTTCCAATAAAAATAAATATTTTGGAAATATGATTTATTTATTTAAAAAGTTGATAAACTACTCCAGATGAATCTGTAATAACAAACAACCCCCAAGGTTTAGCATGTAAACACACCAAACTTTGTTTCACATTTCCAAAGGATCTGCTATAGTTCAGATAATTTTAGCAGAGAGAGCGGGAAGGAACTGAGCAACAGAAGTGACATGTTTCCACTGACAAGCGACACATAACACTTGCATTGACATTTCAACAAAACGAAGCATCTAACTATCTCTAGCTTCAAGCAAGTGTAAGTACACCTAAATAGAGAGCATTGCAAAATTGCATTTCATTAATCAGACAGTCCCTACTACAGAACTAAAGAGTGAGTTTTCTTCCTTGGGATAATGTGGGCTCAGGGTTGCCACAAACCATCACTTGTAAAAGCTGTAATATTTGGCCCAGCAGCTTGGCCTAGCGGCTAAAGTCCTTGCCTTGAACGCACCCCGGGATACCATATGGGTGCCGGTTCTAATCCCAGCAGCCCCACCTCCCATCCAGCTCCCTGCTTGTGGCCTGGGAAATCGGTCGAGGACGGCCCAAAGCCTTGGGACCCTGCACCCGTGTGGGAGACCCGGAAGAGGTTCCTGGTTCCTGGCTTCAGATCGGCGCAGCACCGGCCGTTGTGGCTCACTTGGGGAGTGAATCATCAGACGGAAGATCTTCCCCTCTGTCTCTCCTCTCTATATATCTGACTTCGTAATTAAAAAAAAAAAAAAATCTTAAAAAAAAAAAGCTGTAGTATCCCCAAAGTGAAATGTGATAAAATGACAATGCTTGTGCCACTTAGTATTCTTTTTTTTTTTTTAAAAAAAGATTTAGTTATTTTAATTGGAAAGTCAGATATACAGACAGGGGGAGAGACAAACAGAAAGATCTTCCATCCGATGGTTCACTCCCCAAGCTGCGGCAACAGCTGGAGCTGAGCCAATTCAAATCCAGGAGCCAGGTGCTCTTCCAGGTCTCCCACATGGGTGCAGGGTCCCAAGGCTTTGGGCCGTCCTCGACTGCTTTCCCAGGCCACAAACAGGGAGCTGGATGGGAAGCAGGGCTGCCAGTATTAGAACCCGCACCCATATGGGATCCTGGGCATGCTAGGAGAGGACCTTAAGCACCATGCTATAGCGCCGGGGTCACCACATTTCAGCACTTTTGTTTTTCGTTTTTTATTTTTTTTTCCCCTGCGTTGGAGGAGGAGAGGAGAGCCTCAGAAATAAAACTGGAAGACATACTGCAGCTAATCCAAACCTTTACACTCAATTGGTTATCATATTAAAGGGTATCTGAACATTGTCATGCCATTGTAGTTGGTAACTGGAGGATTTTTTTTTTAATTTTGAAGATATTACACTTGTAGAAGTAGGGGTGATCTTACCAGAAAATACTTGTAAATGAAACTTCATCCTGAAATGTAAAGGTTGAGTTTCACAGAAGGCTGTACTAAGCAAGCCATTAACTAAAGGTGAACTCGGCACACCCCCTTGTGGCTTCCAATCAGATAGGAAGAACACCCAACCAAGAGTGGAAAGGATACATGCCTGTCATAAATTTGTGTTCATTCCCTAATCTGGGCAAAGTACTACCCAGACTATGATTAAGGGCTTTTCTAAACCTCTTCTTACTTTATTCTAGCTATGCTGAAAAGTATGTGCCAATGAAGACCAAAACCCCTCTTTCGTTTGATCTCCTGGAACATAGTGCAGGGACTCACCCAAGCCCTGCGATTAATGATTGGTTGGCTAGCATGTGCTTGCTAGAAACAGCACAGCCATGCTCCAGGTGACCTTGGGCCTCATCAACCACTTAACAAAGATTTGAACCCAGATGTTTACATTACAAAACTGAGTAAGACACGAGATTACTTTCCCTAATCTGTAAATTGAAACTAACAACCCCTATCGGTTGTAAGAAAGTTTAAACACAGTATCACACTGAGAATGGTTGTTGTTGAAACAATGTTCACATGTTTTTGAAACAACGTTCACAAAGTTATCGCTGCTTATTTATTTATCATTATTATTTTGAGGTCTCACTGGGGATGCATCTTTTGAACATCTGTTCATAGAAACTCAAGATTAAAAAAAAAATTAAATAATTGAAGCCAATGCCGTGGAAAGTTGACGTTCATTCCGCCAAGATTTTTAGACCCAAACAATCTAACACTTTCATCAACGATCTTCAAGGAGGTCCACTCTTACGCCTTCTAACCCAGGTTGCCTCAGAGAAGACACGGTTCCTTTCAGTCGTCAGCAGCTTCCCACGTATTTTAGGGAATGAAACGCCATCTGCGCGGCGTAATCCCGGCAAGGCCATTGTCACGAGTCCCCTGGAGGTGCAGGGTGGGGAAGGGGCCTCTTCCACTTTCTTCCAGAATAGGAGGGAGCGCCGGGGAAGGGTGGAACCGGTTCGCAGCGCGGGCGGGCCGGCGGCCATCCCGAGGACTGGAATCACCCGGGGCGCGCCACGGGGGCCTCCCCGCGGCCTGCAGCGGCCCTGGGCGGCGCAGCGAGGCCGGCGGGGGACGCGGGCCTCCGGGCCACCCCCGGCGCTGCAGGCCGGTGGTCCTTCCCGAGCCGCGGGCCCCCGAGGCCGGACGGTCCGGTCCCCTGCCCCCACCTCACCCCGTCACCTCCCCGCCCTTTCGGCGGTCCCTTGAGGTGCGCGGCGCGCAGGCGCGGAACGGGCCCGCGAGTGCGGCGGCGGAGCTGGGGCCTGGCGGACAGGGCCAAGGGTGCGCTCGAGGTCGAGGGGCTGGCCAGGCCGGGCGCTCTGCGGCTCGAGGGCCCCGGACCCGCCGCCCGCCACCGTGCGCCCGCGGGGAGGGCCGCGCCGCCCGCTCGGAGCTGCGCCTGGACCGGCCCGGCGGGCCCGCGGGCACTGGTGAGTGTGAGGGAGGAGCGGGTGGACCCGGCGCCTGAGCGCTGCAGGGGAGCCGGGGCGTGCGGGCGTATCTGCCCGGTGGAGGACGACAGGAAAGGCCGGATGCTTGTTTGAAACTGAAATCCTGGCTTCGTTTTCTGGAGAGAGGGCTTCCCCTCCCCCACCCCACCCCAAGGCAGTTGCAGGCCCACTGCGGGACGCCTGGGCCCCGAACTCGCGTTGGCGCCCTGCTGCTGTTCTCCTTAGAGTCCCCTCTGGGCTCAGGTCCTAGGAGCCCTCTCAGCACCGGACACACCGGGGTCATCGGCCCCGGGGGGACAGGTGCGTGGCCCCGGGTTGGAGGCGACTACACGGGGTGGCTCCTTGCCTGCTGGTCGGAGGGCAGCAGTGTCCGGGCCTCTGGGCTTCGGCCACCCATGGGTGCCACGCTGGCTACCCGGCCCCCTCTGGCTTTGTGGCTCTCCCGCTGCCCTCCGCCGGCCCTGCCACCAGAGGCTCCTGGCGGTAGCTTTTTAAGCCGAGTTTGGTTTTGCTTTTAAGTAGGTCTTAGGGACCCGAGTTGAAACAGTTCATCTCTGCAAAGATAAAAATTTGTGCCAGCCTGAGAAGTAACTGCTTGAACGCTGGATCAGATAGTTCAGTGAAGATCGCCTCGACTTCAAGCTCTCATGCAACCTGTCTGTACGTGTGTGTTGCATTGTTTTTTAAAATCTGGAAAGTGCATATTTTTATGAGGCTGAAAAGAAAACTTTGGCCTTGTTAAAACTCCTTTAGAATGTAGCTTTTTGAAGTAATGGCTTATTATGCAATTTAGGAAGAAAGACCACGTTGCCTGAAAGGCCTATAAAAGATTGAGCGATTTAATATACTCCAGCTATTATGTGTGTTGTGTTTTGAATATAGGTATTTTCGGTTTAGAAAAAAGAAAATTACCTGGACAGCTGAACGTGTGTGTTTGGGGCCATGACTAGTGGTTGGCTCAGTAGTAAATATGTGAAACCTTAAATAAAAATGACAGATGGGGAAAAGCTGATATATGTATATTATTTTGTTGGGCTTTTTTACATACATATATCATATGAAAAGTTTCGTATGGCATGATGCCAGTTAACTTAGCACAGGAAAAAGCCTAGATAATATACAACAAAATACTATGATTTCCATGTGGGGCACTTTTTAATCTTCTGATTTTCCTGCAGTAGAATGTTCTGTTTAGTGTGTATGAGTAAAATGCCAAACTTCTTCATCAAGGTGATTATGCATAGAAAGACATGTAAAAAAGGTGAAAAGTGGTTAGCAATTTTGGTCTTTTTTTTTTTTTTTTAAGATTTATTTTTTTATTGGAAAGGCAGATACACAGAGGAGGAGGAGAGACAGGAAGATATTTCATCCACTGGTTCACTGCCCAAGCAGCCGCAACAGCTGGAGCTGCGCCAATCCGAAGCCAGGAGCCAGGAGCTCTTTAACCACTACGCTATCACGCCAGGCCCAGCAATTTTGATCTTGAAGCTGAATCTTACCACTGTGCAGGAGGGAGATGAATGAGCATCCTCTCAGTGAGCTGAACCCCTTCTCATCAGTGGTCCCGCCTATCACTTGACAGTTTGAATCCTGGCTGACTTGCAACATTGGTTTTATTGCCATGCGTACTTTCCTTTTCTTTTTCATGCAGGTTCTTCACTTAATTTAGTTGTTTATCTAAGACTGGTTTGTTATTTGAAAAGAAAGTTAGAGGGAGAGACAGAGATCTTCCATCTGCCAGTCTGCTTTCCAGATGGCTTGAACAGCTAGGACTGGGCCAAGCTGAAGACAGGAGCCTGGAATTGCTGACAGGGGCCCAAGCACTTGGACCGTCTTTCACTGCTTTCCCAGGTATATTAGCAGAGAGCTGCATCGGCAGTGGAGCAGCCGGGTCTGGCCCCCACTCACGAAGGATTGCTGGCTCTGTACTTACTGGTTTTGCTAGCTGTACCACAGTGCTTGTTCTTGTTTTCTTGTTTTTTTTTATTTTTTTTTTTTATTTTTGTTATTTGATACACAGAGTTAGAGGAGACAGAGAGAGAAATCTTCATATCCTGTGGCTTGCTCCGCATGTGGCCACAACCACCAAGGCTGGGCCAGGAGTTTTCCCAGGACTCCCACATGATGACAGAGGCCCAGGGACTTGGTCCTTTCCCCCTGCTTTCCCAGTCTCTTCAGCAGGGAGCTGGATTGGAAGTGGAGCAGCTGGGACCCCAACTGGCAGCCACGTGGGGTAGCACTCCCGAAGGCCCTGACTTACCCCACTATGTGCTGACCTCTTCTTCATACTTCTAATATGGTTTGAATATGAGGTGTAAAGTTTTTTGGCTGTTCTTAGAAATTCTGGAAGGATACAATGAAGTATTAGGAGTCTTGGAATTTTACTGAAGATCACAACAGCTTCTCATTTATTATTTCTTTTTAATGCAAGGTTGACGTGGTTACTAAAAGAATGCTATTTATCTTAGCAGGTGAGGCATTCATTTTACATTTCATAACATCTCTGTGAATTTCATGGTTGTCAGTTTCTTCAGGCGATTCTCTCACCAGTTTGTGACGATGTGAGAACTGGAAGCAGAATGGAGCTTGCTGCTGGTGGTGCTTAGCAGTGAAGATTCACGCATGTGCGGTGCCCGCGACTCAGAAGGGCACGGATCTCCGTCTCTGGGCCTGCCACCTTGCTGACTTTGATTTCGCTGAGTCTGTTTCCTCAGCAGTAAAAATGAGGTGGGTTTGGTGGTGGTGCCTTTGTGTCCCCCATGGGATGTTGTGAGGATGCAATAGAAGATTTTTTTTTAACAGAAACAGTCTTACTGCCATATGATCACATCACAGGCGCCCGTACCTCAGATGCTTTACTTCTAGAAATGAGGTCTGAGTGTTCTAGCTCTGTCCGTCGCACTTGGCGGTGAGAGAAGCACTGTGTGCGGCTTGTTGCTCACGTTGTTTACGTGCCTGGTGCTGCAGTGGGCAAAGCGGCCGTCTGAGGCGGAGGAGGGCCTGCTGAATCTGACGGTTAGCCTGTGTTGGAATTGAGGTGATCATTTCATCTCCCCACTTGCATCCCAAGCTAGGCTGAAAGGGATTGCAAGCCTGCGCTTTAAAATAAGTTAGACTCTGCTTAGTTCCCAACTCAAAGTTGAGTATCCAACTTTGACTTGACCTTACCATGCCTCAGATTCTTATCAATAATAACGAATTCATTTCAAGAGGGTGATTTTGATACTGTAGGATTAAATGACATAAAGCATGTTTAGGCCTGGTAGGTAATAGGTGTTATTATTAAATCTCTGAGAACCTTAAGTGTGAAGTCTGAGACTTAATATCGACCCTCTGGTACCTTTCCATTCCTATAACAGATATTAGAATAAACTATGCGGATTTATATTCCAGTTCTGGTGTCAAGATTTAACTTTAGAAGGTGAATTTGATTTCCAAAAAAAATTAGAAAAGTATAAATGCAGTCACGCAGTTACGGATGTGTACAACTTTTGGTAGTTAGTACAGAATACTGAAGAGAACAGTAAGCCTGAATTCCCGTTCTGTAACTGCAGTGGGACCAGTGTGTCACTGAGTCTTGGAACTGGGGCACAGTATGCTTGTGTGACTTCTGTATGCTTTACTTACAGGCGTCTTTTACCATCTGAGGAAACTTCCCTGTGATTCATTTTATTTTTTTCTCACTACAAAATTAAAGAATTATACCAAGTAAGTAAAATGTAGTGAAGTTAAATTTGTAGGATCATAGGTTTTAATCATACATGCTGACCATACCTGTTCTGTTCTTAGCAGAATACTGAATGTGACTATGTAAAAAGGATTTTGTTTCAGTAAATTGCTTAGATTCTGAGATGCTCTGTATTTTTTTCTATTTTTCTTCTTTTTTAAAAAATTTATTTATTTTTACTGGAAAGTCAGATATACAGAGAGGAGGAGAGACAAAGAGGAGGATCTTCCATCCAATGATTCACTCCCCAAGTGACTGCAAAGGCCAGAGCTGCACCAATCCGAAGCCAGGAGCCAGGAGCTTCTTCCAGTGCAGATTCCCAAGGCTTTGGGCCATCCTTGTGCTTTCTCAGGCCACAAGCAGGGAGCTGGATGGGAAGCAGGGCCGCCTGGATTAGAACCGGCACCCATATGGGATCCTGGTGTATGTAAGGGAAGGACTTTAGCCACCGCACTGGACCCCATAAGTTTTTTCGAGATACTCTGTATTAACACTATTTCTTGTGAAAGCTGGAAAGCCAATACACATTTGTGCCAGGTTTTTGTTTGTTTTGTTTTGGTTTTAAGGAAATGTAGCTCTCTTAAGCTTGAAGCCTATATGAGGGACCAGCACATTAACCTAGTGGCTAAAGTCCTTGCCTTGCATGCACCCCAGCTCCCTGCTTGTGGCCTGGAAAAAGAGTGGAGATGGCGTAAAGCCTTGGGACCTTGCACCTGTGTGGGAGACCCAGAGGAAGCTCCTTGCTACGGATTGGCTCAGCTCCGGCTGTTGCGGCCACTTGGGGAGTAAACTAGCAGATGGAAGATCTTCCTTTCTGTCTCTCCTCCTCCTCTGTAAGTCTGACTTTCAAATAAAAGATAATATCTTTGAAAAAAAAAGAAATCTATTTGGAAGGCACAGTTACAGAGAAAGAGGGAGAAAATGTATTCAGTGTATTTCTGTGCTACTTTACTCCCCAGATAGCTGTAAGCCAAGAGATGGAAAAACTCCATCCACATCTCCCATGGGGGTGGCTGCGAGCACCTAGGCTGTCTTCTGCTGCTTTCCAAGGCACTTTGGGGAACTGGATTAGAATTAGAACATCTAGGCCATGTGTGGTAGCCTAGCAGCTAAAGTCTTCACCTTGCATGCACCAGGATCCCATATGGGTACCTGTTCTTATCCCAGTGACCCCGCTTCCCATCCAGCTCCCTGCTTGTGGCCTGGGAAAGCAGTCGAGGATGGCCCAAAGCCTTGGGACCCTGCACCCACATGGGAGACCTGGAGGAGGCTCCTGACTTCAGTTTAGCACAGCTCTGGCCGTTGCAGCCGTTTGGGGAGTGAATCAACAGACAGAAGATCTTTCCTCTCTGTCTCTCCTCTTCTCTGTATATCTGACTTTCCAATAAATAAATAATAAAAAAATAAAAATAAATAAATCTTAAAAAAGGAATTAGAACAGCTGGGACACTCGTCTCAGAGAGCTCAACCTGCTACACTGTAAGTCAGCCCCTATATGATTCATATTAATATTGTGGCATAGGCACATGAAGGGCCGGTTATGGTGGTCTAGCAGCTAAAGTCCTCGCCTTGAACGCAGCAGGATCCCATATTTGTACCGGTTCTAATCCCGGCAGCTCCACTTCCCATCCAGCTCCCTGCTGGTGGCCTGGTATAGCAGTCGAGGACGGCCCAAAGCTTTGGGACCCTACACCCACACGGGAGACCCAGAAAAACTCCTGGCTCCTGACTTTGGATCAGCGCAGCACTGACCGTTGCGGTCACTTGGGGAGTGAACCATCGGACGGAAGATAATCCTCTGTGTCTCTCCTCTTCTCTTTATATATCTGACTTTGCAATAAAAATAAATAAATCTTTAAAAAATGATTTAAGTATAAAGTTTATTGTTATTTGGAATTACCTGGCTCTCTTGATTCTGTCAGCATTGAAGCCCAAGCAGAGCAGGGAGGAGTCCGACCCTGCCGGTCTTTCCCAGGGCCCATGGCAGGTTACAGTATTTCATCACAATGACAGCCCCAGGCTTCTAACATTCATGTTTTTCCAAATGAAAAGTATTTTTGGAGTGTATCAAAAATGAAGGGCAAAGAGTTTCTCAATCTTATTAAAGAATAGTCACTGTTCTGTCTTTAAACCTGACTGGGAAAATAATTCAAAATTAGACAGAGGCTTTGTTTGACATTACTCTCAGGAAGTAATTTTTTTTTTAAGATTTATTTTTATTGGAAAAGCAGGTTTACAGAAAGAAGGAGAGACAAAGAGAAAGGTCTTACATTCACCGGTCCACTGTGCAAGTGGCCACCACAGCCAGAGTTGCTGATTCGAAGTCAGGAAGCAGGAACTTCTTCCTGGTCTCCCACGCGGGTGCAGGGTCCCAAGGCTTTGAGCCATCTTCCACTGCTTCCCCAGGCCACAAGCAGGGAGCTGGATGGGAAGTGGAGCAGCCACGACACTAACCGGCACCCAGATGGGATCCCAGAGCATGCAAGGCAGGGATTTTGCCATGAGGCTATTGCACCAGGCCCATAAAGTAGATTGTCATATGATACATTTCCTGTTGGTTAGAAATGATTTTTTTTAAAGATTTGTTTTGATTGGAAGGACAGATATATACAGAGAGGAGGAGAGACAGAGAGGAAGATCTTCTGTCCGATGATTCACTCCCCAAGTGACCACAATGGCCGGTGCTGCGCTGATCCAAAATCAGAAGCCAGTTCTTCTGGGTCTCTGCGGCGAACACCGAGCCCGGTCACTCAACAAACGCCAGGAGTATGCTTGCAATCAGACGTTTATTCAAGCGAGCACACATTGAATAGGATGAGGGAAGCCACTGAAAGCGCTTTCTTAGCTTATCTGTCGTGGAAGCCTGCTGGGCGTTGGCTCAGGTCTGGTGGGAGCCTGCTAGCTTCTGTGAAGCCCAAGAGGTTGGCTCCGATCTGGTGGGAGCTGGTTGGCTTCTGTGAAGGCCCAACAGGTTGGCTCCGGTTTGGTGGGAGCCTGTTGGCTTCAGCTGACTGGGACCAAAGCATGGGTTTATATACAATTCAGGGGGTCAAGCCATTAGTTGTTTACAATGGTTTTGGTTGGTTATTACTTGTTTACAAAGTATTTCCATTGGTTACTTTCACTTTCACAAACATGTTTACTTATTTTTGATTGGTTATAACTTATCTATTGGTAACACTCTTTGCTTTTTCTTAATTCTGCAAAACATGTTTTTTACATATTTGTCAAAACATATTTTTCTTCTTTTATTGTTTTTACTAGAACTTGTTTTTTTTAACATGTTTATTTGCATTAGAGCTTCTTGACAGGAGTGATATGAGAGGTGACTCCACTTTACCAGTAGTCTAGGAAGATGGAGTCACTTCTGTTCAAAAGTTCCAATATACGCACTATATCCATTAGTAAGTCACAGCATAGTTTACATAAAAGGTCTAGTAGCTATTTCTAGATCATCAATCTCAGATAAACATATAGTAATATTAAGAATACAATTAAGATTATTGATAATATTACTACCCATATTTCCCATGCATTCATTTTTATCTATACCCATTCAGGTATGTACTAAGGGAGCAGTGTAGATGTAGATGGGAGTAAGTAAACACTTATAATCAGACTGTTCCTATCAGTCTCCCACGCGGGTGCAGGGTCCCAAAGCTTTGGGCTGTCCTCGACTGCTTTCCCAGGCCACAAGCAGGGAGTCGGATGGGAAGTGGAGCTGCCTGGATTAGAACCGGCGCCCATATGGGATCCCAGCGCATTCAAGGTGAGGACTTTAGCTGATGGCCACGCTGCTGGGCCCAGAAATGATTTTTTTATAACTTGTAACAGTTGCTGTTTATGACTTTTTTTTTTAGATCGAAAAGATATGAATGAGTATCCTAAAAAAAGAAAAAGGAAGACTTTACACCCGTCTCGTTATTCAGGTTAGTACATACCTGAGTTATTTTAAAGTTGTGGAATCCATCTACTTTCTCATGAATTGGATGATCAAATAAGACTTAATATCTGGCTCACTGTTTAGGTGAGAGATCACCTTAAATAAATTTTCCTGAATAGGTCATTCTCACTGTCCTTGTGCTACGCTCACATCAGAAATTTACAGATACTATTTTATTTTAAAATGAAAAAAAAAAATTCTAAGAGATAGTCAGACAGCAGGAAAGAGGTCTTTCATTTCCTGATTCATAACTTCAACGCCCAAAACTGCTGGGGGCCGGCAAGGCCAGAGCTGGAAGGTGGGGACTCACTCTGTATCTCCCTCCTCGAAGCAAGGACCCAAGTCCTTGAGCCATCACCGCTGCCTCGCAGCATGTGCGTTAGCAAGCAGCTGCAATTTGAACCCAAGCACTGTGATTTGGGGTGTGAGTATCCTACATGATATCTTAACTCAGGTACCAAACATCCTCCTTCAAACATTATTTTACATGACCCTTACAACTTTGTGGCTTATCGGTATTTGAAGTTAGATAGTCAATGTTATTTTCTTTTTGTGAAAATGATAAACTTGTTTCATTTTGAGATGTTTAGTTTTTGGAGTCCTAGAGGGAGCTGGAGATAGAGCAAGCTCCTTTGCTAGTTTACTCCCCAAATACCTGCACTGGCCAGACTGAGCCAGACAGGAGCTGGGAGCTAGGAACTCAGTCTGGGTCTCCCACGCAGGTGGCAGGGACTCAGCCGCGGGAACCGTCACTTGTGGCTTCCCAGAGTCCATAGCAGCAGGAAGCTAGCATCGAGCAGAGGGAGAACTGGGACTCGGGCACACCGTGAGGGGCAGCAGGCATCTGAACTGGCTTCCTAAGCGCTAATGCAAATGCCCACCTCCAAGGCTCCTTTTTTATGTAGACAGATTCACAGGCTGTGCTTAAGATAGTTTGCATCATTGGGGAAGGTGGGGAGCAGATGAGACTCTGTCCTCTATTATTTTCAGAAATGTGAGCTCTGTTTTTTGTGACTGAGATTGGCTCTGTTGTCTTAGTACTATGAGAGAAGTGCTTTGTTGATCCTCCGTAATGCCGCTTGTGTACACATACTTAGACAGTCTGCAGCACACGTGTTAGCCTCCCAACCTACGTGGTATTTACATCTAAGGAGATAAAACCTGGTCCACTGCTTTCTGATCCTTCCTAGGCAAGATTGAACATGACTAGTTGGACTTGAATCCTGTGCGTTATGCTTTCCCCACACTTAGGCTTGTCTTCTGGTAACTCACTGTGTGCAGTTAACACAGAGTTTATCACAGATTTTGTGAAATCCTGATTACAAGATAAGTGTATCCTTGTATATTTTAAGTTAATTTTTTTTTAACTCTCTTTTTATTGGAAAGGCAGATTTACAGAGAAAGGAGAGACAGAAAAACAGTTTCCATTCACAGTTCACTCCACAAATGGCCGCAATGGCCAGAGCTAAGCCAATCCAAAACCAGGAGCCAGGAGCTTCTTCTGGGTCTCCCGCAAGGGTGCAGGGTCCCAAGGCTCTGAGCCATCCTGTAGTACTTTTCCAGGCTGCAGGCAGGGAGATAGATGAGAACTGCAGCTGCCAATACACGAGCCAGTGTCCATATGGGATGCCAGTGCTTAGAGGTGGAGGATTAGCCAGTTGGGCCATTGTGCCAGCCTCTCAGTTACATTTTAAAGTGTGTGAGTGGTCCTTTGAAAATTTGTGTATGTCAGATAAAGGGATAACTTACTGATTGTGAATATGTTTATTGTACTTGAATTTTTTTCTTTTCATTTTGGTTTATGCTCAGATTCCTCTGGAATAAGCCGAATTGCAGATGGATTCAATGGGATTTTTTCTGATCATTGTTACAGTGTCTGTTCTATGAGACAGCCAGACATAAAGTGTTTTGACAACAAAGGTATATTTCACATTCTCAAAAATATTTTTCTTAAACTATTTTGTATTTTTCCCTGTGTGAATATATGGTTGAAATGTGATTGATGATTTCAAAACAGACAACTGTTTATATATAAGAAATCATTTTAATTTTTAGCATTTCAGATAAATAAATTTTAAAGTACACTCTCCTCCTAAATATATGTTAGTTGCGTCAGACTTGGTGGCACAGCAGGAGTGATGCGGCCCAGGGAGGCTCTGTGGCTAAAGGAGCAGGACGGTGTGAAAGCATGGCTGTTCTCAGCCGGCAGGAGGCAGAGAACTCAGTGGCGCCTCCCGCAGGTGCCTCTTCAGCATTAGATGAATGAAAACTAGTGTTCAACTCCTGTCTTCCTCTGCAATCACTGGTACTCCCTGTCCCCTCAACTCCTCCTAGAAGCACAGAACATAAGGAAACATGAAAACTAGAGGGTCAAAGTTCTTGGGATGAACTCATGTTTAGTTTATGGAAGATATTGCACACACACATTTTTTTTTCTGTTAGGAAAGAGCCTGAAAGAAGAATATACTAGTAGCAGTGAGCACATTTTGTGCCCAGATCTTGGTTTGTAATACAGTTCTTGCTTACAATGAACTATAGCTCCTCAAGGAAAGAACTTATTGTAGATCTGGGGCAGAAAATACAGGACAGTCTTACAGTGCTGGAAAGTAGGGATTTGCTCAGGTATACACACACACACACTCACAAACTTGTTATGTTGGAGGAACCCATGACCTAACTGCAGCAGCTCCCAATTACTAAAGCTGGAATAAGGTGAGGAAAAAAGATAAGATAAATTTCTTCTAATATAACAATTGAATAATAAACAAGAGGGGAGAGGTATATTAAAGAATAATTCCAAATTGTTTACATGGATACTCTGAGGTGGAACATAACTCTCTACTCCTTAATTGTGGCCTGAACATAAAGATTTCCTTCTCAAAAGTGGAGTAGGGAAAATGAAGACACCAAGTATGGACTTAACAACAATGATATGTTAGTATTGGTCATTATAGTGTTGACTTATAAAGATCTTGTGTCCTGCTTCACTACCCAAATGGCTGCAGCAGTTCAGACTGGGCTGACTGAAGGCAGAACTGGACTGGATCTCCCATGTAGGTGGCAGAGGCTGTCTCCCAGCATGCGTTAACAGAAGGCTGGATCAGAAGTGGAGCACCCAGAACGTAAACTGTCACTGTTAGAGGATGCTGGTATTCCAACTACTGGAAAACCTGCAGTAACACAGTGTCTACCCAAGCTCAGTAACTGATAAACGTCACATTCCTAGGGAACTTCAGAAAGAATATTCTAGTCCATTTGGGCACAAAAGCAAGCACAGTTGGTTATTTGGGCCGATTTTCTGTGTTTGAAGCTTATAGCTAATGTCTGTGTTCATGGCTAAATCTTAGTCCTTTGTTCCTAGTGTAATTCAAACTTATAATAACTAATACTTCATTTAATAGAAGTGTTTTTCAAAATCCCTTTTTACAGATGATGATTCTGATACGGAGACATCAAATGAATTGCCAAAATTTACAGATGGAATCAAGGCCAGAAGCAGAAGTCAAAACTACCTGGTTCCCAGTCCTGTACTTAGAATTCTAGACCACACTGGCTTCCCTACAGGTTAGCAAGAGTATCAGCATTGGTGTGTCAGTAAATGAACGAAACCCTGCTTATTGTATTTATCCAATGGGCCTTCCTTAGTATTAGCAATATGATAATGGGCTTGCTTTTGTTTCTCAGAGAAATCTGCTGACGTAGAAATTTGCGATGAAGAATGTGACTCGCCTGAATCAGTTAGCCAGCAGCCTCGGGAAGAGAGTCCCATAGAAGTGCACACAGCTGAAGATGTCCCGATTGCTGTAGAAGTCCATGCAATTTCTGAGGATTACGATATAGACACCGAAAACAATTCCTCCGAGAGTCTCCAAGACCAAACCGATGAAGAGCCACCAGCCAAGCTTTGTAAAATTCTTGACAAGAGCCAAGCTTTGAATGTGCCTGCCCAGCAAAAATGGCCTTTACTAAGAGCCAACAGCAGTGGCCTCTATAAATGTGAGCTCTGTGAGTTCAACAGCAAGTATTTTTCTGATTTAAAGCAGCATATGATCCTGAAACATAAACGTACTGATTCAAATGTGTGTCGGGTATGCAAAGAAAGTTTCTCGAGCAACATGCTTCTGATTGAACATGCGAAACTCCATGAAGAAGACCCCTACATCTGTAAATACTGTGATTATAAGACAGTGATTTTTGAAAACCTCAGCCAACATATTGCAGACACCCATTTCAGTGATCACCTCTATTGGTGCGAGCAGTGTGATGTTCAGTTCTCCTCCAGCAGTGAGCTCTACCTGCACTTCCAGGAGCACAGCTGTGACGAGCAGTATTTATGTCAGTTCTGTGAACACGAAACGAATGATCCTGAGGACTTACATAGCCACGTGGTGAATGAACATGCCTGTAAGCTGATAGAGCTGAGTGACAAGTACAACAATGGAGAACACGGACAGTACAGCCTCTTAAGCAAAATTACTTTTGACAAATGTAAAAACTTCTTTGTATGTCAAGTATGTGGCTTTCGGAGTAGACTTCACACAAATGTTAACAGGCATGTCGCTATTGAACATACTAAAATATTTCCCCATGTTTGTGATGACTGTGGGAAAGGCTTTTCAAGTATGCTAGAGTATTGCAAGCATCTAAATTCGCATTTGTCCGAAGGGATTTATCTATGTCAATATTGTGAATATTCAACAGGACAGATTGAAGATCTTAAAATTCACTTAGACTTCAAGCATTCTGCCGACTTGCCTCATAAATGTAGTGACTGCTTGATGAGGTTTGCAAATGAAAGGGAGTTAATAAGTCACCTTGCCATTCATGAGACAACCTAGTTTTTATTTTGATTTACATAACATTTTTGTAAAGTAATAAATTCAACTTTTTTGGAGATGTTAAAATGGATGATTTTAAACATGATAATGAGATTTGCCTTTAACAAACAGGTTTTAAAAAAATAAGTTTTTAATTGCCCTGTTTTTGGGGTATTGCTACATTAAATGTCCAATATATGACTGTACCTTATGTATGGCATTTTCAATTGTGTGGTAGCTGATAGTTTTAACCATTCTTGATAATATTCATCCAGTTTCTTGCGTGTGCTCTGATTTAATGAACTAGGGAAAAACAGATATGAAAGAAACTTAACTACAGTTTTCCTTCCTTAACAATAGGTGCTACTCACTGTTTTTAAAAGCTTAAGACAAGATCAGTTTTTTGTGTGTGAAATCATTGGATTATTGCGCTGCAGAAATAAAGAGTAACACAGTCTGTAATCCAGCCCGCTGATGTTCCCCTTCCTGTCAGTGATTGTGCCCTGAGCAGTCAGTGGGCTCTGAGCCTTCTCACAACACTAGCAGACTAGTTCTGCCTAAGGAAGAAAAGGTGACTGTCATGGTAACCTTCATCTTTTTTTTTTCAAGGCCGTATCTATGTGTTGAATAATTTATGATAGGGTTGGAGAGGACCTGGTAAGAATTTAGACAAGAAAAATGTGACCATTTCAAAATCACAGTGTTTTTCCATTCTATTTTCAGTTGTAAAGCTGTAAAGTCATACCCAAACTTCCAACATGAAATTCCACAAAATATTAATATACAGTTAAATCTGAGTATTGAGTTACTACCACGATGTACAAATTATTTTTGATAATGTTAAATTAACTTTAGCATCTGAATTAGTTTCCTGTGGCTATCAAACATTTCTGCAAACTGAGTTGTTTAAATAGCAAATATCTGTTTATGATCTTACCAGAAGTAAGATCTAGAGGCCAGAAGTTCAAGTCAAGATACTAGTAGATTAGGGCCCGGCGGCGTGGCCTAGCGGCTAAAAGTCCTTGCCTTGAAAGCCCCGGGATCCCATATGGGCGCCGGTTCTAATCCCGGCAGCTCCACTTCCCATCCGACTCCCTGCTTGTGGCCTGGGAAAGCAGTTGAAGACGGCCCAAAGCTTTGGGACCCTGCATCCGCGTAGGAGACCTGGAAGAGGTTCCAGGTCCCAGCATCGGATTGGCTTAGTACCGGCCGTTGCGGCTCACTTGGGGAGTGAAACATCGGATGGAAGATCTTCCTCTCTGTCTCTTCTCCTCTCTGTATATCCGGCTTTCCAATAATAATAAAATCTTTAAAAAAAAAAAAAAAGATACTAGTAGATTTGCTTCCTTCTGAGGGCTATAGGGAAAGAGGATCCATACCTGTTAGAAGACGACGCTGGATTAAGGCTCACCCTAATGACCTCATCTTAACTGCAATAGTCCTATCTCCAAATAGGGTCTCATTCTAAGGCATAGGGCTTTGACATATCAATTTGAGTAAACAATTCAACTGCAATTCAGTCACAGCTTCTGAAATAGCAGTATCAGGAACACAGTTATTTATATCATTGTCCTTGAATGTCACAAACATTGCTGCTAAAAATATTGTCCAGTTATTCTGTATAGTTGAAAACGACAATTTTCACCCAGTGGTGTTCCCCCTCGGGAACCATGGGTATTGTGTATGACATTTGCAGCTGTGATTCTCAGAATTCCTTGTTTATATCTCTGTCTGATGTGTATGCTTGTCCTGGAAACTCACTTTGTCTGATTTTAACATTTCTGGTAGGGCTCTGTACACAAATGTTTCATAAAAACTTGAAAATCTTGAGTTTAAATTTTAAGAGCGCCTTAGAAACCCACTGATCTACGTTTTAGTTTTATGTTTCTTGTATAAATAGAAAATTGGGTTGTCCTAAGGC
The DNA here is from genome assembly GCF_030435755.1 of Ochotona princeps. Classification (NCBI taxonomy): domain Eukaryota; kingdom Metazoa; phylum Chordata; class Mammalia; order Lagomorpha; family Ochotonidae; genus Ochotona; species Ochotona princeps. Next base: position 107,149,749 of record NC_080834.1, on the reverse strand, counting down.
CAAGGACATTTAACCAGTTACATGACACAGTAGCAGAATGCAGATCATTTGGCTTACAGCCCCATGTTGCCATTACGACATGATTTTAATCTTTGTTCTTGGATTTTTTTTTTTAAGATGTACTTCTATTGCAAAGTCAGATATATATAGAAGAGGAGAGACAGAGTGAAAGAGCTCCCGTCCTATGATTCACTCCCCAAGTGACCACAACGGCCGTTCCTGTGCCGATCCAAAGCCAGGAGCCCAGAGTTTCTTCCAGGTCTGCCACATGGGTGCAGGGTCCCAAGGCTTTGGACCGTCCTCGATTGCTTTCCCAGGCCACAAGCAGGGACCTGGATGGGAAGTGTGGCCGCCTAGATTAGAACCGGCACCCATATGGGATCCCGTTCCCATTCAAGGTAAGGACTTTAACCGCTAGGCCACAGCACCGGACCCCCTCTTGGATGTTTTTCATGACTGTCACCTAGCCATTTACTTGATTTCTTGATAACCCTATTATTTATATTTACTTATGTACACCCAACTTCAGGAATTTATTTTTAGGAAACCTGTTAAATGATTTTTTTAAAATGTATATTTTACTGCCTTATGTTTGATCAGGTGTTCATAATCAAATCCCATATTGTAATGAAACTACTTAATGAGATGTAAGTCAGAAATTTTAGAACCATGTAATTATGTGTTTCTTGAAGAATCTGCAGGGTATATAGCCATATCACACTGACAATTTTGTCTCATAAGAATTTTGCAATGACTCTTCAGATAAATCTGTTGACCATCACTCACTGAAGTAGTTTGTGTGTAATTTTAGCATAACGAGCTTCAGTTAAAAAACAGACCTTGCTTTAAAAAAAAAAAAAAAGACCTTCCTAAAACTTTTAAAATACTTCTGGGAGACACGTTTCCACTTCATTCTTTTGGGATTTAAGTCACAGTTCCACTCTGAGATTACTTAACTGAGTTGATACAACACTACAATAGAAGTCCTGCTAACAGTGACTTTTACTGATGGTCCTCGTAGTTCTTCTTGCCTTTTTTCATCTCCCCCTTACAATGAGTTATTACTTCAAATTCTAAAACGTTCCCTATTATCCATAAAGATACAATTCTTTAGCGGGCTGGCCTCCACCCGGGCATCCCATTCGTCCTGGCTGCTCCACTTCCAACCCAGCTTCCTCCTGATGCGCTGAAGAACGCAAGAGAAGATGGCACGAGGGTTTGAGCACCTGCATCCATGGGGAAAACCCTGAACCCTCAACCTTCTGCCCTCGTCAAGAGGTTGGGAGGGGCCAGAGTGCAAGAAATAGTGACAGGAGATTTTACTGGAGAGGGCTTGTAAAATTCATTCTTGACAGCAGTCCTGGCATACAAGCCTCAAAGCTGCCTGTGACCCATCGTAGTGGTGTTCGTGGGAGTGTTTTCCCATCCCACAGGCATCTTTAAGGCTCCACCACTACTGCCCATGGTGTCTGTCCGATTTGTCCCTCTGTGCATTGCAGCAAAACCAGGTGCAGGAACTCAAATTCCACTGTAGTCTAGGGGAGAAGAAATGTGCAGAACTGGATGAAACAGAACACCAGACTTGGGCCTCTAGGCTCTGTCAGCCCCTGAGTTTTCCATAGGCATTTGCTGCTCAGCCTGGGTTCTGTTTCTGCTGCCCTGCCTTGGCCTTGGATCTGAGCTGTAGGTCTGGGCTGCCCGCCTCCCTTCCCCTAGAGAGAGGGGCCTTTCCTTTGGGATTGGGTTTCCCCAGGGAGGCAAGGGTAGAACTCTTTAATCATATCCTTCTCCATGACCCAGAGTTTCTACACACAGTCTTTACAAACCTTCCTGAGACTTCAATGTTCTGCCCCATCTACTAACTGCCAACTGCAACATGCTGTTAACTGCAACATGGCAGTGAGGCAGATAACTGGGCATCTTTGTGTAAAAAGTGTCTGGAGTCCAGAAGCTAGCCAGCCACCTTCGTGTCCCGCTCCGTGCAAAGAGGAATAAACCCAGTTTCTTTTTCAAAAAAAAAAAATAAATAAAAGGCCCAACGGCATGGCCTAGCGGCTAAAGTCCTCGCCTTGAAAGCCCCGGGATCCCATATGGGCGCCGGTTCTAATCCCGGCAGCTCCACTTCCCATCCAGCTCCCTGCTTGTGGCCTGGGAAAGCAGTTGAGGACGGCCCAATGCATTGGGACACTGCACCCGTGTGGGAGATCCGGAAGAGGTTCCAGGTTTCTGGCTTCGGATTGGCTTAGTACCGGCCCGTTGCGGCTCACTTGGGGAGTGAATCATCGGACAGAAGATCTTCCTCTCTGTCTCACCTCCTCTGTATATATCTGGCTGTAATAAAATGAATAAATCTTTAAAAAAAAAAAAAAAAGAAAAGAAACAGTGGTGCAGGCTGGCAAGGGCAGAGCAAGTGTGCAGGAACAATCCTACGATGATGCAGGAAGCAGAACTAAGGCCAGCTGGCTGAATGACCAGGCCTCTGTTGACAATTAGCCCTTTCAAGGGCAAACCTCCAAGGACCTAAATACCTTGTACTGGTACCACCTCCTTTGTCTCTGTAAGTAGATAAAGTCTCCACCTTTAATACATCAACCATTAACACAGCACTTCAGGGTTTAAATGCCCATATCAGGGCCCAGACCGATAGCTGAGTGACTAAATCCTTACCTTGCCATGTGCCCACATCCCATTTGGGAACTGGTTCGTGTCCCAGCTGTTCCGCTTCCCATCGAGCTTCCTGCTTGTGGCCTGGGAAAGCAGTGCAGAATGGCCTAAAGCCTTGGGACCCTGTGAGTTCCAGAAGCTCCTGGCTCCTGGCTTTGAATTTGCTCAGCTCTGGCCATTGTGGCCACTTGGGGAGTGAACCACTGGGCAGAAGATATTTCTCTCTATCTCTCCTCTCCCCGTAAGTCTGCATTTCCAGTACAACAAAAAAGCAAGGGCCTAGCGTGGTGGCCTAACAGCTAAAGTTCTCGCCTTGAACATGCCGGGATCCCATATGGGTGCCGGTTCTAATCCCGGCAGCCCCGCTTCTCCCCAGCTCCCTGCTTGTGGCCTGGGAAAGCAGTTGAGGACAGCCCAAAGCCTTAGAACCCTACACCTGCATGGGAGACCCGGAAGAGGTTCCTGGCTTTGAATTGACACAGCTCCAGCTGTTGTGGTCACTTGGGGAATGAATCACTGGAAAAAAAAATATTTACTCTTTTTTAAAAAAATCTATTCATTCATTTGACAGGTAGAGCTACAGAGATGGAGAGGCAGAGGTACAGAAGGAGAGAGAAGTATTTCATTCACTGGTTCATTCTTCAAATGGCCACAACAGCCAGGGCTGGGCCAGGTCAAAGTCAGAAGCCAGGAAGTAGGAAACTTTTTTCCAGTCTCTTTCACGGGCACAGGGTCCAAGGACCTGGGCCAGCCTCTACTGCTTTCCTAGGTGCATCAGCAGGGAAGTGGGTCAAAAGTGGAGTGTAAAGGTGTAGCAGATAGCACCACTAGCTAATTCTCTGCGTGCAAGTGCTGGGATCCCATGGTGGCACTGGTTCATGTCTGGCTGCTCCACTTCCCATCTAGCTCCCTGCTTGTGGCCTGGGAAAACAGTTCAGGATGGCCCAAAGCCTTAGGATCCTGCACTGGTGTTGGAGACCTGGACAAATTTCTTGGCTGCTGGCTTTGGATTGGCTCAGCTCTGGCTGTTGCAGCCACTTGGGGAGTGGACCAGTGAATGGAAGATCTTTCTCTTCTTCTCTCTGTAAATCTGTCTTTCCAGTAGTAGCTAAATTCTCACCTTGTATCAGCCATTATCACTTATTGGTGCTAGTTCATATCCTGGCTGCTCCACTTCCTATCCAGCTCCCTGATTGTGGTCTGAAAGGAATAGAGGATGGCCCAAGGCTTTGGGATCCTGCATTCACATGGAAAGCCCTTAAGAGGCTCCTGGCTCCTGGCTTCTGATTGGTTCAGCTCTGGCCACTGTGGCTGCTTGGAGAGTTAAGCCAGCATGCCGGGGTCCGTGCAGTAGGTGTGAATAACCCAAAGGTGTGAAGAGAACAGCTCTCTGCTTGGCAGGGCCCAGGGAATTTCCAGCTACTTGGCAGGGCCTAGCGGATTTCTCTCTGACCACCTTGACGCAGTTTTCACCCCCTTTCGCATGGGCACTCAACCACCCCACTAAGAATTTTGTATTGAGGCATTGTCTGCCCCTGTGAGATGGCTTTTACAACCAACATGAGCTTCAGAGTTAATGTTACTGATAATGTCCTGGTGAGTGGGCCTTTAACTGCACACAGGAGTACAATCAAGCCCATGCTGTTTCCAGACACCTAATTGTGTACCTACTCATTGCCATAAAATCTGGCCCGGACATTTAGCATGCTTTCTGGGAAATGGCTTGATAAGAATTTTACAAACTAATGGAAATGATGGGAGTATGGGTTAAAACTGCCATGACAAAAAATATAGCTACTGGGACCGTAAAAGCTATCCTGTTACTGTGACCCTAAAGGCCATCCTGCTAGGACAAAAAATATAGCTACTGGGACCCTAAAAGCTATCCTGTTACTGGGACCCTAAAAGTTATCTTGTTACTGTGACCCTAAAGGCTATCCTGTTACTGGGACCCTAAAGGCTATCCTGCTAAGGCAAAAAAAATAGTTACTGTGACCTTAGAGGTTAGCCTGTCTTTGCAACTCTTTAGAACATAGAAACTGTAGTTGCTTTAGCTGCTTTCATAATTTCTAACTAGAGGAAATATAGGCTGATTTCACTAATATCACAAAGATATACTTTTGATTATTGTTTGATCACTTATGAGGTTGTAGAACCTGCAGTTGTAGAGGAACTTAATGTTTGAAACCTTTTGTCTTAGATCTTTGCTTTTTCTCTTTTGATGTATTTCTCCCATTAAGTGATGGATAAGTTGTAGAACAAGAATTGCAGTAAGAGTGTATTACTGAGTAAGATGTGTTGTCTACTGAGAAATTCTTGGCTGCAACGTTGGAATGGATAATGCCCTGTCTTAAGGTGAAACAATTTGTATAACTGTCTTTGGAAACACTCACTTGTCCATTGTAGAATTGAAACTTAGATGGAGTAAACTTGGCTCATTGCTAATTACAATTCTTTCCGCCGTTTTAACTCTTGCTTTACTTGTTCAATTAACAAACTGTGTGAGCTTGCTGACCTTTAGTGCCAATGGCCCGTAATCCCCCTAGACCAAGACTCCGGACTTACTAACCCATACATAATTCAAGGTAGGGGTCTGGTTGTCACAGGTGGCGCCAAGGTTAGAGCCCAGACCTGAGGAGAGCGGATGAAGACTGGCAAACCAAGATAAGCAAGGAATGTGGAATCCTTCCTCAATCATCTCTCAGGAAGCTGTACATTGTGCCCCCCTGAGGCTATGTCAAAATGCCCCTAAAAGAAAACCTTGTACTGCTTCTGTATAAATAAAGCAGACAGCTTTCTCGCAATGTCCACAATCATCCTGGAATGGTAGTGGTCTGTCTCTCTTCTTTCTACTCCTATCTCACGCACCCTTCTCGAGCTCCAAACTGAGCTGGAGCTGGTCTCCGGCACCAGCAGATAGATCTTTCTGTCTGTATGTCTGCTTTTTCAATAAAAAATAAAATAAATCTTAAAAAAATAGAAATCATTTAAAAAATAAAAGAAATGGAGTATCATATGGCATGCCAGCATCACAGGAGCTGGGCTCACGTGCTATACCACAATGCCAGCCTTTCCCCATGTCATTTTCTCAAATATGCTAGGTAGTATCCATATATCAGTTTATAGATTGAGTTTCTGAGGCAAACAGATGGAGTGGTTTCACCTGGGAGAACACATCACTGGGCAAGGGATCCCCAGAATGGAGCAAGACTGTGGCTGCCTTGGTAAGCCACTGCCTCCATCCCATCTGAGTGGCAGTTTAAATCCTGGATGTTCCGCTTCAGATCCAGACCCAGCTCCCTGCCAAATTGCCTGGGCAAGCCCTTGGGTCCCATGTCCACTGTGGGAGAGCTGGTGCTCTGGGGTCTTGTATTTGGCCAGACTCAGCCACTGCCATCATTTGGTGAGTGAACCAGCGGATGAAACATTACTCTCTCTGCTTTCCCTTTTTCTTTATAACTCTGCCTTCAATAAGCAAATTTTTTTAAAAGTGGGGAGGGAGTTTAAAAAAATTAGATTAGACACGCTAGAATGATGTCTTGAGCCTGGAAAACGGCAACAGCACTTTGATAGGGTTGTGAGCAAAGGAGATTTGCAGTTTAACAAGTTCTCCAAGCAATTTTTTTTAAGGATTGATTTTTACTGGAAAGGCAGATATACAGAGAGGAAATTTCCCACCTGTTGGTTCACTCCCCAAGTGGCCACAATAGCCAGAGCTGAGCTGATTCGAAGACAGCAGCCAGGAGCTTCTTCCGGGTCTCTCAAGTGGGTGCAGGGTCCCAAGGCTTTGGTCCGTCCTCGAATTTTTCTCCCAGGCCACAAGCAGGGAGCTGGATGGAAAGTGTAGCAGCCAGGACAACAACTGGTACCCATATGGGATCCCATTTAGCCACTAGGCCACAGTACCGGATCCTCTCCAGATAATTCTTAAGCACAAAGTTTAAGCAGTAATTAAAAATACACCAAGCGTTAGGTCTCACCTCTAAACTCAGTCATCTCTCTCCGTCTGTCTGTATTTCCCTCCTTGTCTGTACTCCAGAGAGGCAACCATGCAAAAACCATGGATTAGGTCAAGCGCTTTTCCTTGATTGCCTCTTCCGTGACAAACATGGCCTTTTTGCCTCACAGCCCCTTAACTCCACAGTTTCTCCCTTCTAAGGCAGCCATAGCCTAGGCCGTCACAGAGCTTTGAAAATTTTTAAGAGGGGGAGGAGGAGAGGAACTTGTCCGGCGGAACCACAATCCAGTCCGCCAGGTGTAGTCTCTGCCCACAGCCAATTTAGCCTTCTTCCCTTAAGAAAAATGGCGTCTGGCTGCGATGCGTTTCCGGTGACGACACCAAACAGAACACTAGGGGACCACGGGCCGGAAGTGGGCGCTCCCGCCACGCCTCCTGCCTCCGGTTCGGGTTTATGTTGAGCGAGGGCGATGAGGCAATCTTCGGGCAGGGGCCGAGCGGTGGCTGCCGAGTGACAAGTGCGAGTCGGGACAGGGTGCGCGTCAGCTGCCTCGGTCGCCCGCGCGTTCCCGACTCTCGGGGTGACCTTGGGGCGGGCGGGGGCGGGGAGCCGTGACGAGGCAGGGAGCTGCGGGCAGGGAGCTGCGGGCGGATGGCGAGCGGGGCGGGCGGCCGGCCGGGGCCCGCGGAGCCGCGCGAGGGCGGCGGGGCGGCTGGGTCGGGTCCCGAGCCGGGTGTGCGAGGCCCCCGCCGCCGGGGCTGCGGCGTGGTGGGGCCCCTCCCGAGGTAGGTAGCTGCGCCCCGCCGGCTCCCCGGCGGGAGCCGTGCCCGGGGCCGCCCCACTCCGCGCGCACCTGTGCTCGGCCCGGCTGTAGTCGTTTGGCCTGGGTGTAATTTTCGTGGGAAACCGTCAGGGGATGTAAAAAGCTTGAGATTCCTCCAAGTTTCTGGTAGTCAGGTTGGGAGCGTTAATGTCTTGCGTCCTGTATTGTGATGAAAGCGTGTTCCCCCAACGATTGGTTTTATGTTGTGATCCTGGATTCTGATTCTGATTTTTTGCATAGCTGTTTCCTCCCACGTACAACTCCAGGTTGAGAAAGTTACTTTTGCTTGTGAACTTGGCTGCTACTCAGTTGTTTGACGTGCTAAGTCACATGCAATCACAACTCAGCCATAATTAGTTTCATATTCCCCAGAGGGAAAAGTAGAAATTGAAATAAAGTAGAAATGTTGGCTAGTCACTTTCATTTATTGTAGTGAAATAGCTTTGAAAAGTAGTCCTTAACTGTCTAACTGGTATATTTCTGCGCCTCCACCCCCCCCAAACAACTACCTAAAAATGTTTTGGTAGTTTGTTCCATTGGGGAGTTAAATGAATGAACTTACAAGCTGTTACTAATGGACATGCTGTTATCAGTCACTAATTGATGCTGTTTTACCTTTGTATTTCTGTGCTAGCAGCATGATGGCAGACACTGCATCTCCGCTGAAGCACTTTGTGTTGGCTAAGAAGGCCATCACCACCATCTTTGAGCAGTTGCTGGAGTTCGTGACCGAAGGCTCACGTTTTGTTGAAGGTTAGTTCCTTTTAAGTTTGCTTGTTTTTTTTTTAAAGATTTATTTTTATTGCAAAGTCACATACAGAGAGGAGGAGAGACAGCGAGGAACATCTTCCATCCAGTGCTTCACTCCCCAAGTGACCGCAACAGCCAGAGCTAAGCCAATTTGAAGCCAGGAGTCAGGAGCTTCTTCTGGGTCTCCCACGCAGGTGCAGGGTCCCAAGGCTTTGGGCTGTCCTCGATGGGCTTTCCCAGGCCACAAGTAAGGAGCTGGAGGAGAAATGGGGCTGACAGGGATTAGAACTGGTGTGTTCAAGGCGAGGACTTTAGCTGGTAGGCTACCATGCCAGACCCCCTTTTAAGTTCTTAACATGATTATTGTTGAAAATATTTACAGTTACTTTTTTCTTCAAACTGTAGTTATCGAATGCACACACATACAGGAGACTGTGCTGTATAGTATGTGAGGATGAGTAAAGCCGACGTCAGTCCTGCAAAAGAGGAAGTTCAGATGTTGTTAAGAACAACTGATGTTGTTAATTACTTCTGTATCAATAATTCATATGTTGCTTCTGTCACCAATGGCATTTTGTAATCATACTCATTTGAAAGGTGAAGAAAGGTGATGGAGAAGTTAAGCAGGTTGCTCAAGATTATATAACTAGGAAATGCTCAAATGGCAAACCAGGCAGCCCGCAGTTAGCCATTATATTTGTCCAGCTTTGTAGCTAAGCGTTACCTAAGGCCTGTTTCTCTCAGGTGTGGCTGAGAGGTGGAGGGTAAAGGCAGAAAGTTTTCATCAGCTGAGTGTAACTGCTGAACCAGCAGCAGTGATGAGAAGCGTATCTTCCTTTGCAGCACTTCTTTGGAAGTTGTTTGTTGTTGTTATTTAAAGGTTTGTTCAGAAGACAGAGTGACAGAGGGGAGATGGACAGATTTTCTGTCTGCTGGTTCACTCTCCAGATGGCTACAATGGCCAGCTCTGGGCCAGGCTGAAGCCAAAGGCCAGGAACTCCGTCTCTGTCTCCCCTGCTCCTAGTAAGATTCAGACACTTGGGCTGTCTTCTGCTGCCTGCCCCGGTCATAATCTATGCAGCTGTACTGAAAGCAGAGTAGCCTGGACTCTACTTGGTACCCAAGTATGGGATGCCTGTATCACAGGCAGAGTTTTAACCTGCTGCCCCACAGTGCTAGACTGTAGAAGTAACAAATTTCTTTTGGATTTTAAAATTATGTGATTGACAAATATGCAATGAAAAGGGAGGGATTTGGGACTAGGTGTGGTAGCCTAGCGGCTAAAGGCCTCGCCTTGAACACACCGGGATCCCATATGGGCGCTGGTTCTAATCCCAGCAACCCCACTTCCCATCCAGCTCTCTGCTTGTGGCCTGGGAAAGCAGTCGAGGATGACCCAAAGCCTTGGGACCCTGCACCCAAATGGAAGACCCAGAAGAGCTCGGGGCTCCTGACTTCTGATCGGCTCAACTATGGCTGTTGCAGTCACTTGGGGAGTGAATCATCAGACGGAAGATGTTCCTCTCCCTCTTCCTCTATACATCTAACTTTGCAATAAAAATAAATAAATCTTAAAAAAAAAGAAGAGGGATTCACAGCTGACAGTGGGAGACATTGGTAGGTTGGTACAATCAACCTGTTTTTTTCTTTATTTTTAGGACTTGTTTAATTGAAAAAGTGACAGATCTTCTATCCACTGATTCCCCCAAAGTATTGAGGGGTAGGCCAGATAGAAGCCGGTAGTCTGGGAGTCCATTTGGTCTCCCTTGTGAGTGCTAGGGGCCCTGGTATTTGGGCCATCTTCTGCTTTCCCAGGCACATTAACAGTAAGCTAGATCAGAATTGAAAAGGTTGAGATTTGAACTGGTCCTTCACCCACTTTGTCACAGTGTCAATTTCAGAATCAAGCTTTTGTTTCCTTGTTGTTCCTAACTCTTCATTGCTATATTTAAACTCCTTTTAACCAGGAATTCTGCTTTGTTGTAATCCTAGCACTGAACTTTACACTTCCAAGTTTTGTCATTGACTGTTTATGCTTTGGCAAGAATTTGGGTTAGCACAAGACATTAGCAAAATATTAAAAAAAAAAATCGGTGGTAAATGAAAATGAAGTTAAAGAATCGGCATTGTTGATGGAGCACGCCAGGTTGCCCACCATTGATGCCAGTGTCCCATTTGGGCTGTGGTTCGAGTCTTGAATACTCCACCTGTGATCCACTTCCCTGCTAATGTGCCTGGAAGAGCAGTGGAAGCTGGCCCAAGAGCTTGCACCTCTGCATCCTTGTGGGAGACTAGGAAGCAGCTCCTGGCTTTTGGCTTAATGTGGCCCGGTCGTGAATGTTGCATTCCTTTGGGGAGTGAACCAGCAGGTGGAAGATACCTCGCTGTCTTTCCCTCTCTGTAACTCTGCCTTTGAAGTAAAAGTACTAACTAGGGCCCGGTGCAATAACCTAGTGGCTAAAGTCCTCGCCTTGAATGTGCTGGGATCCCATATGGGTGCCGGTTCTGATCCCGGCAACCCTGCTTCCCATCCAGCTCCCTGCTTGTTGCCTGGGAAAGCAGTTGAGAATGGCCCAAAACCTTGGGACTCTGCACTTGCGTGGGAGACCCGGAAGAAGCTTCTGACTCCTGGCTTCAGGTTGGCTGAACTCCAGCTGTTGCAGTCACTTGGGAGTCAACCATTAGATGGAAGATCCTCTTCTCTGTCTCTCCTCCTCTCTGTGTATCTTACCAATAAAAAATAAATCTTTTTTAAAAAAAGTAAAAAAAGTAAATATATATATTTCTGAAAAAAAGGAATAAGTCTGATACCTGCCTTTTCTTGCACCTGGTCCACATTGCTAAGAGTAACGTTTTAATGGCAACCCCTTAGAAATTCAGGTATGGCTCACGGTCTCCAAGCTAAGAAAAGATCTGTCTGCGTTATCACTTGTCTTCTTCCACAGAACTGAGAAGAAACAATATATTTAACAAGAAACATGAAGATTTTAGGTTTATATTCTATTTTTTCTTTTCTAAGACTTTTGTTGTTGTTGGAAAGTTGCAGAAAGGAGAGACAGAGTGGCTGCAACGGCCACAGCTGAACCAACCCGAAGCCAGGAGCCAGGATTTCCTTCTGGATCTCACACGTGGGTGCAGGGTCCCAAGACTTTGGGCCGTCCTACACTGCTTTCCTAGGCCACAAGCAGGGTGCAGGAAGGGAAGTAGAGCAGCTGGGATACAAACTGGTGCCCATGTGTGATCCCAGTGCATGTAAGGCGTTGACTTTAGCCACTAGGCTATGGCGTTTGGCCCAGCTATTCTATTTCTGTTAGGTTTAGGGGTAGCCACCCACCCTAGTCAGAAACAAAAAAGGAGGGAGATCCCCACCCTTATCAGGCTCACATTGGCGTGTATCCCTCTCAACTATGTAGAAGATGTTTGAAAAATGGAGACTGAACTTAAGAAAAATGTTCCAGTTTTGTGTATATTTCAGGAGCAGGAGATAATCTGACATTCACTCTCTTATCACTGTTTATTTACATGATTTATTTGAAAGTCCTCCTCATGGGTGCCTTCTGCAAATGCCTGCAGCATCCTAAGCTGGGTCAGGTTGAAGCCAGGAGCTGCAGCGTCAAGTAGCTGGCCCCGGGTAGGCACACGGGAGACCTAGACGGAGTCTGCAACTCCTGGCTTTGGGCTGTCCTCAACTGCTTTCCCAGGTCACAGGCAGGGAGCTGGATGGGAAGCAGGGTTGCCAGGATTAGAACCAGCACCCACATGGCATTCTGGTACTTGCAAGGCAAGGCCTTCAACCACTAGGCTACTGCATCAGGCCCTAAAGGCTTATTTATTTATTGACAGAGTTAAATATAAAGAGGGAGAGACCGAGCACGAGATCTCCCATCTGGATTGATTCTCCAGATGGTTACAACAGGCGTGGCTGGGTAAGGCTGAAGCCAGGAGCCAGGATCTTCCTCCTGGCCTCCTACATGAGTAGCAGGGGCCCACACTTTGGGGCTATCTCCTGCTGGCTTCAAATCCAGTAGCTTGGACTCGAAGCATTACTGGCCTTTGTGATGCCAGAATGACAAGCGATGGCTTAACATGTAGCGTTACAGAGCTGGGCCCTGCTGTTTTTATTATAGCACAAAGCCAAATATATACAGTCTTTAGTATGCTGTAATCATAAATCTATACCACTTTTTCTAATAACATTTCAATTTTTCAGCAACATTTAAGAATCCAGAACTTGATCGAATAGCCACTGAGGATGATTTGCTTGAAATACAAGGGTATAAGCACAAGATTTCCGTCATTGGCGAGGTGCTGTCTCGGAGACACATGAAAGTGGCATTTTTTGGCAGGTAATCCTGTGTTATTTTTTGTAAGGTTAGTTTCCAGAAGGCAGTGTTTCTTGAGCTTCTCCTGAGCTATGTGTCTAATGTTTCAGCAGGTAATATTCTTGCCTTTCCCCCCCCTCAGCAGTTTCTTATGTTGTATGTTAAAGCTGTTAGCATGTGAAAGATTTTGTTCATTTTAGCTGCTGGGTTAAAAATGAGGTTTTATGAAGGTGACCGTATTTCTGCCTTTTAAGAATGTACCTCTAAGAACAACAAGGAAAGCTTAGAACCAGACAGGAAATGGTCAGCGTGGATTCACATATACCTTACTAGGTAGGACACAGATTAGTGACTCCTCACCATGGTGTTGAAGATTTCTCTGCACACACCTCCTAAAACTGTTCTGTACCTCAACAGTTGACATATGCCTTGTTAGAGTTATAAGCCAGTCTAGATTATCCTAAAAGCTGCCAAGTCCAGCAAAATTATGCTTCAACACTATAAACTGCTAAATACTAAAATGAAAGTAGACACGAGACAGCTGAATAGTACCCGATAGCCATTTTAAGGTGTATAGCAGCCGGTTGTGTATAAACTAAAATTGAAATGTCAGTGAAGTAGTCACATGATGTGGTTAAGAACTTGCATTTTTTTTTTAACATATTGGTTACTCAAAACCATGTCAATTCCATAATGTTGTAAATTGGTGTTGATGTTATGTTGGGGCTTTTAATTGATCGGAATGATATTCTACCAGCTCTGCCTTCAGACCAGAGATGGTCCCCCAAGAAACCGTTGAATTTATCTGGACAATAAGATGCTGGACTCTATGCTTGGTGTTTGTTTGCAAAGAAAAAGTCTTGACTGAATTTGTACTGTAATACTGCAACAAGGTGGAGGAATCCACCATGGGGGGAGGGCACGGGGAGGGGATGGGGGAATCCCAGAGCCTATGAGACAGTGTCACATAATGCAACGTAATTCAAAAAAAAAAAAGAAGAAGAATGTACCTCTAAGAATTGACTCTTGGTTGATTAAAAAAGTGGAAGTGTAGATAAATGAGAAGTGTGATTTGTGACTTTTTAAAGATTACGTTGAGTATCACACCTGTTTGGTGGACTGTTAACCCTGCTGGTGGAGTAGGATGTGTTTTATGCCACTATTAACTACCCAGGATGATAGAGTATTCTCATTTAACCAGCCTACTCATTCATTTTTTTTTTAAAGATTTATTCATTTTATTACAGCCAGATATACACAGAGGAGGAGAGACAGAGAGGAAGATCTTCCGTCCGATGATTCACTCCCCAAGTGAGCCGCAACGGGCCGATGCGCGCCGATCCGCAGCCAGGAACCTGGAACCTCTTCCGGGTCTCCCACACGTGTGCAGGGTCCCAAGACTTTGGACCATCCTCGACTGCTTTCCCAGGCCACAAGCAGGGAGCTGGATGGGAAGTGGAGCTGCCGGGATTAGAACCGGCGCCCATATGGGATCCCGGGGCTTTCAAGGCGAGGACTTTAGCCGCTAGGCCACGCCGCCGGGCCCAGCCTACTCATTCATTTAATTGTCATTTGCTAACTGCATGAGGACCGTGTGGTATGTTAAGTATTGTTAAATATTGTAAAGACGAATGCCTAATGCTGTAGTTGGTGACTCAAAAACCATGTGATTTGTTTGTTTTTTATTAAACTAAACTCACAGGCCTTGTCAGGTGCCCCTCATCTGCTGGGAAACTTGCTTTTGCACTTGAAGTTTCCTATTCCTTGGAATTCTTTTTGCTTTTGTATGGTGCCTTGTCATTCTTCAGATGTTACCTTAAATGTTTTTCTCAAAAGTTGTCCCTAAAAAAAAAGTTGTCCCTGATCATTGTCTAAAATACTCCTTTACAGTTATTCTTTTATTTTTAAGTATTTACTTAGTATTATTTGGAATGCAGATTTATAGAGAAAAGAGACAGAATCGTCCATCTGTTGGTTCACTCCCATAACAGCCCGAGCCAGAGCTGGGCCTTTCTGAAACCAGGAGCCTGGAGCTTTTGGCGGTTCGCCCATGTAGGCGCAGAGATCCAAGGATTTAGACCGTCCTCTGTTGCTTTCTCAGGCTGTTAACAGGGAGCTGGATCACAAGTGCAGCAGCCGAGGGCTGAACCGTCAGCCATTTGGGATGCTGAACTGCAGGTGGAGGTTTAACTAACCTGCTGTGTCATGGTGCTAGCTCTACACAGAATGGTTTTGTGTTAATTGTGAGAATAGAGAAAAAAAGAATAGAGAAAGTTTTGGTTTTTTATTTTTTTATTTTTTTTTTTAAAAAGATTTATTTATTTTTATTGGAAAGGCAGATACACAGAGAGGAGGAGAGAGAGGAAGATCTTCGGTCCGATGGTTCACTTCCCAAGTGACCTCAACGGTCGGAGGTGATTCGATCTTAAGCCAGGAACCAGGAGCTTTTCCAGGTCTCCCACACACGTGCAGGGTCCCAAGGCCCTGAGCTGTCCTCAACTGCCTTCCCAGACCACAAGCAAGGAGCTGAATGGGAAGCGGGGCCACTGGGATTAGAATCGGTGCCCATATGGGATCCTGGGGTGTTCAAGGCAAGGGCCTTAGCTGCTAGGCTACTGTGCCAGGCCTTGTTTTTTTTCTTTAACCATAATTGTTCCAATTTTAGTATATGTGTTGCTGGAGCAAGCACTGTTTAACCATAATTGTTTTAGGTGTTTTAGGAAAGCAGAGTGTCTACAGTGTTAGTATTAATCACTGTGGGAGTATCTCTAAAGTCATGTTCTGTAGGTGCACCTGAAGAGTCTGCATTGTTAGTGAGCTCCCCAGATGATTCTGATGTGGGGTAGAGGGACTGAAGGCACACTGCAGGCTCAGTTGATGTGCAGGCTTCTGACTGGATCTGGAAGGAATAATTTTATTTTGTTAAAAAAAATTTGTTTTGAGAGCTGTAGTTAAAGGTTACAGAGAGGGAGAGCTCTTCTACAGTTCGCTGTCTAAATGGATGCAATTGCTAAGGCTGGGCCAAGTCAGAGCCAGGAGCCTAGAATTTCTTCTAGGTCTCACACCTGGGTGGGTAGTCTCAAGAATTTGGGTCATCTGGAAATACCAATTTTTCTTTTTAGTTAATAGAAGTATCAGTTTTAAGGGAGCTTATTGGTATCCTGACAAAATGTCATAATGGGGGAGAGGATCCCAGACTCTACAGAACTGTACCATGAAATTGAAAATTTAAAACAAAATTTTAAAAAAAATTTAAAACTATCATGATATAAGTCAGTGTTGTTGTAATTAAGGCAAGATGGCTCTCCGGAAAAACCAAGTCGTATTTCATAAAGATAGATGCTGTTTTTGTAGTGAAGGAAAAGGCTTTTCTGTGACTGTATAATAACAAATTAGAACTTAGCAACTTAAAAACAATCGTTTCATTGTGTTCACTTAGTATGTGAGTGAAATATTCAGACACTGTGTAACAGGGATGTCTTGTTTTTGCTCCAAGATGCCTGGACCCTCAACTAAGGAGACATAGCAGTCTGTGCTGGCTCGGTGGCCAAGAGTTGGGGTCGTGTGACATCTTCCTTCATGTGCCCTGTTCCTAAGCTGGCTAACTTGGAGATGTGAACTCTCCACTGTGCACCTGCCCAGACTTCTCCATTAAGCTTGATTTCCTTGAAGCATGGCAGACTTAGGATAGTTAGAATGCCAAAGCTGCAAGTACATGTGGTCCAGTAAATGAGATAGATACTATTTTATGTTCTGTCTGTATCTATATATTATAAATATTTGATGAAGCAGTTACAAACAAGGCCAAATTTAAGGAAATGTAACGTTAAATCCTGTCATGTGGTAGAAGGAATGTCCCAGAATTTTTACACGTGATTTTAAGTTGTCATGAGAAGGATGAAAGAATAACCAGAGGATAGCTATGTGGGAAATGTGGGGTTTATTTTCCTGACTCTTTGCTCCCTGAAATGCTTGGGTTCATTTTGATACTTGAGTAAGTCAGATTATCAGCTTTTTAATAAAAAGTGCAATCTGATGAAATTTTTAAGAAAATTGCGATTTTGAGAAAGTTGGCCTTGTAAAAACAATTTAACTCTTGTTTTTTCTGATTTTGTGTATTCTTCAGGACAAGCAGTGGAAAAAGTTCTGTTATCAATGCAATGTTGTGGGATAAAGTTCTCCCTAGTGGGATTGGCCATACAACCAACTGCTTCCTGAGTGTGGAAGGCACTGATGGAGATAAAGCCTACTTAATGACAGAAGGGTCGGATGAAAAAAGGAGTGTGAAGGTATAATCATGAACCTTTAGTCACAGAATGTCCTGGAAATACTGTCCTTAATACGCTCTTTTAATAAGTTGTTCTTGATGTCTGTATTGCTGGAGATGGAAGAGCTGTTGGTGTTTGTCTTCATAACTTTCAAAGCCACTTGAATATTTTAAGTTATCAGATTGTCTTGCCTCAAAGGTAAATTATGAAAGTAAGATTCATACTTAAAATAAGAGTATATTAGAATTTAACATTTTTTAAACCTTTCAGTGAGAAGAGCATTGTTGGTATTTTGTTTTCATTTAATGTTGGATTTGTTTTTTAAAGAAAGCTTTATTCAAAAATTAGTTCCTGAATCTGCTTTGATATATGCCTGCATTTTTTAGAACTTCTGTTTTAACTTAGTGAAAATATTCATTAATACATGTTACAGTTTTATCGGAAAGGGCTAATGGCAATCTACTACTTGCAAAAATTTCTCTATTTAGTGCCAGTAAGCTCTTTCAGCCACAATAGTTAGATAGATAGCTAGCTAGCTAGAGAGAGAGAGAGAGAGAAAGAAAAAAAGAAAGAGGAAGGAAAAAAAAGAAGAATTAAAATGTAGAATGTCCATTGTGGAATGAAAGTCGTTGCTAAAAGCACCATTTCTTTTTTTGGTCACTACCTCTTATGTCTAAAATTTTCTCCTGTGAACACAAAAGTTCAGTTTTGTTTTTAAAGATTTTTTTTTTATTGGGAAGTCAGATTTACGGAGAGAGAGAGAGAGCTTCTGATCCGAAGCCAAGCCAGGAGCTTCCTCTGGGTCTCCCACGCAGATGCAGGATCTCAAGGATTTGGACCATCCTCGACTGCTTTCCCAGGTCACAAGCAGAGAGCTGGATGGGAAGTGGGCTTCCAGGACACGAACTGGCACCCCTATGGGATCCTGGCCCATGCAAGGGAAGATTCAGCCACTCTGCCTTTGCACCAGACCACCAACTAATTTTTTAAAAAGATTCAGTATTTATTTCAAAGGCACAGTGACAGAGGTGGGGTTGACTCCCCAAATGGCCACCATCACCAGAACTGTTCCTGGTGGACACCAGGATCCTGGAACCCTGTCTATTCTCCATGTGGATTAGGTCTGCTCAGAGACTTAGGCCATCTTCTGCTGCTTTTCTAGGCACAATAGAGAGAGGGAACTAGAGTGGAAGTGAGCATTAGGCACTTTAATTGGTACCCGTATGGAATGCCCAGCCTGGCAGGTTGTGGTGTAATGTGCTGTGTCGCAATACCAGCCCCGAGCTGACTGATTTTTTTTTTTGTTAAGATTTTTAAATTTATTTGAAAGGCATAGTTACAGAGAGGAGGAAGATAGATTTTCCATCTTGGTTCATTCACCAAATGGTAGTAGGAACTGGATCAGACTGAGCTCAGGAGCCAAGGATCTTCTTCCAGGTCTCCCTTGTTGGTGCAGGGGCCCAAACACTTGGGCCGTGCTCTGCTGTCTTCCTAGGCACATTAGCAGGGAGCTGGATCAGAAGTGGAACTGACACACATATGGGGATACCAGTGCTGCAGGCGGTGGCGTTACGCATTACACTGCCTTGACGATCCCGATTAAAATATTGCATGGCCTGAGACTGTTGTTTGAAATATCCAGATGAGCTGTGGTATTCACCACCCCTTAAGCCTATACAAATGAAATAATCAGGTTTTTTTTGATAATTTTTTTTATCCTATTACAATTCAGACTACCTTGACTTTGTAGAGTCTCAAAGGCAAGTGGTGGTGGTATAATTTAAAGAAGCAGTTGGTCATTTCTCTTGATAAATGTTCCATACTACAGTTCTCTTCCACTCTTCTTTCCCTTTTTTTGTTCTGTACCCAAATTTAAATTTGTTTCCCTCAAGTGGTGACCTGCTATAAGGTATAGACTTTCAGTCTAGTTTACTTAGTAAAATAAATTCACCAAAAATAGCTAATATGGGGCCCGGCGACGTGGCCTAGCGGCAAAATTCCTCGCCTTGCACGTGCCGGGATCCCAAATGGGTGCCAGTTCTAATCCCGGCAGCTCCACTTCCCATCCAGCTCCCTGCTTGTGGCCTGGGAAAGCAGTCAAGGACGGCCCAAAGATTTGGGACCCTGCACCCGCGTGGGAGACCTGGAGGAGGTTCCTGATTCCCGGCTTTGGATCGGCACAGCACCGGCCATTGTGGTCACTTGGGGGGTGAATCATCGGACGGAAGATCTTCCTCTCTGTCCTCCTCTCTGTATATCTGACTTTGTAATAAACACAAATAAATCTTTAAAAAAAAAAAGCTAATATGTTGTTGAGTACTTGCTATGCACCAACCACTAAACACTTGTAGTTATACTAACCTCCCCACAACTGTGTTAGATATTTGCTTTTATTATCTTAGTTTTGTAGTGAAAACAGCAGGACTTCAGAGCCATGCTTTTTTTTTTAAGATTTATTTATTTTTATTGGAAAGGTGGATATAGAGAGAGGAGAGACAGAGAGGAAGATGTTCCATCCGATGTTTCACTCCCCAAGTGGCCACAACGGCTGGAGCTGAGCCAATCTGTAGCCAGGATCCTCTTCCGGGTCTCCCACACGGGTGCAGGGTCCCAAGGCTTTGGGCCGTCCTCGACTGCTTTCCCAGGCCACAGGCAGGGAGCTGGATGGGAAGTGGGGCTACCGGGATTAGAACCAGCGCCTATATTGGATCCCGGCATGTGCAAGGCGAGGACTTTAACCACTACGCCATTGCGCCGGGCTCCAGAACCATGCTTTTTAAATATTTACTTCTTGTGTTTGGAAGGCTAAGTTACAGCGAGGGACACAGGAATCTTCCATTTGTTGGCTCTTTTGTCAGATGGCTACAGTGCTCACATCTGAGCCAAGCCCAGAGCAATAGACAGGCCCAGGCACTAGCACTTATGTCATCTGCTGCTTTCCCAGACTCAGTAACAGAGAGCTGGATGGGGATTGTAATAGCCAGAACTAGACTGGTGCTTATAAGGGGTGCTGACGGACCCAGTGTGACAGCTCAGTGGCGCAGTTCTCACCTTGGTACTTTCCAGGATCCCATATGGGTGCCGGCTTGTACCCAGCTGCTCCACTTCCCATCCAGCTCCCTACTGTGGCCTGGGAAAGCAGTCAAGGAGGGCCCATAGCCTTGGGACCCTGCACTCGTGTGGGAGACTTGGCGGGGCATCCTGGCTTCCGGTTTCAGATTGGCTCATGGCTCAGCTCTAGCTGTTACAGCCATTTGGGGAGTGAACCAGAGGACAGATCTTTCTGTGTTTCTCCTCTCTGTAAATCTGACTTTCCAATAAAAATAAATAAATCTTAGAAAAGTTGTTAGTAATCAGGAATGCTGACATATTAGGCGCCAACCTAACCTGCTTCACGATGTGACTGGCCCCTGGGTACAGGTGTACAAATTGATAGAAATGTTTACTAAACCTGAAAAACCAAAAACTGCTGAACATTGTCGCTGTAGAAATGTGCTTCATCGCTGATTAGATCTGTATTACTCGTTTGTACATCCATGTTTGCCTTTGAAATGTGATGCCGCATCATAAATGAGTCCTAGAAACCATAGAGGTGTGTGCGCTGGTTCCCCTTCCTGGTTTAGTTACTAATTCTATGATAAACACTGAATTTATTTTACACCTAATATCTATGGGAAATGTGTTAAAGGAAAGCATTGATTTTAGAGTTTCAGGTTGATACCTTAATATAGCTGTTGTAGGCACTCATTCGGTTCAAACAAATTTGTGTGAATAAAGACCCAGCTGCTGAGAAAGTCCTTCATCAAGAATGGAATAAATGGGAGACAACAAGATGGCAAACTGGGTTTGACTGCCACCTCCAACCGTGGCATGAGGATGGCAGTTTGAGTCCTGGCGGCTCTGCTTCTGATCCAGCGGATCCAGCTCTTTGCCTGGGCTCTTGTACCTACACGGGAGAACCAAGTAGAGTTCCAGGCTCCTGGCTTTGGTCTGGCCCAGCCCCTGCTGTTGCCATCATGTGGGGAATAAACTGGCAGAGAGAATGTCTCTTTTCTCTGTCTTCCTCTCTCTCAAATAGGTAATGAGTAAATCTTTTTTTTATAGAGATTTATTTATTTTTATTGGAAAGTTAGATTTTCATAGAAAAGGAGAGACACAAACATCTTCTATCCTCTGATTCATTCTCCAAGTGGCCGCAATGGCCTGAGCCAAGCCGATTTGAAGCCAGGAGCTTCTTCTGGGTCCCCCTCGTGGGTACAGGGCCTCAAGGCTTTGGGCTGTCTTCTGCAGTTTTCCCAGGCCACAAGCAGGGAGCTGGTAGAAAGTGGAACAGTTGGGACATGAACTAGTGCCCATATGGGATCCTGCTGCATGCAAGGAAAGGATATTAGACACTAGGCTACCACACTGGACCCATGAGTAAATCTTTAAAAAAAAAAAAAGCAGAAAGAGGAGTGAATATGTGTTAACCTCCTGTGTTGATTGCCTTTACTTTATTTTTTTTATTAAATTTATTCATTGATTACATTGTGTTGTAATTACATATAATCTGGGATTCTCTCCTCCACCCTCCCCCCATGGTGGGTTCCTCTACCTTGTTGCATAACCATAGTTCAAGTTCAGTTGAAATTCCCTCTTTGCAAGTATTTGCCAAGCATAGAGTCCAACATCTTATAGTCCAGTCAAGTCCAACTACTTATTGGGTAGACCCTCTCTGGTCTGAGGGCAGAGTCAGCAGAGTATCATCCCGGTCAAATAAAAGCACTAATATACCATCTGCAACAATTAACATTGTTATGATTGCCTTTACTTTAAAGAGATTTAATCTAAACCTATGTTAACAATTATATTTCCCCTAATACTGCCATTTTTCATCATTACTAAGCAATACACATTCATTTCAGAAGAGCTAGAAATTACAAATAGCTAAATATAAGAAACCCTAAACTCACACATTTCACAACCAAATAGAAATTTTGCAAGTTCCAAGGGATTGCATGTGCTGCTAAAGTTATTGGACATTTGTAGTATTTCTAAATCTGATTAATTCTGTGGGAGACAAAGAGTATGCTGTTTTAAGGGAACTGTTCTTGTTTTGGTTTGAGTTTCTCGACCTGGTTCAGGTGTTTTTACTTCTGACTGTTTAAAGTTGTACTGCTTGTATGCATGTTGGAAAATCAAGTATATCAAACTGTATATTTTAACTTTTATTGGATTTTATTACAAATCAAGTATTTATTTTTACTTTAGACAGTTAACCAGCTGGCCCATGCCCTTCATATGGACAAGGATTTGAAAGCTGGCTGTCTTGTACATGTGTTTTGGCCAAAGGCAAAATGTGCCCTCTTGAGAGATGACCTCGTCTTAGTGGACAGGTAAAGTTACATGTGAATTATGTTTTTTCTTATTAGACATTTATTTACTAGAATGATGCCACTTACCTTAGTGGATAGAACACAGACATTTAAGATGTGTTGTTCTTTTCCTTCTTGAAATTGTTAGGAGTCTGATAAGGTGTTGGTTTTTGTTTTAAAATATTTACAAAAAATTTCTGACTTTTCATCTAATTGTATTATAAGGAATTTTAAAGATAGCCATTTTTTGAGGTTTCCTTAGATTAACTTCATAATTTGGATATGTGATTTAGTATTAGAAATTGTGTACTTAGAGTTAACATTAACTATTTGAGAAGGATTTATGTAAAGGTAACTTCAAGTATTTTTCTTGCTAGAGTGCACATGCGTAAGTTCCCTCATATCCAGTTTACTCTCGGTTCCTGCAGTAGCTGGGACGGGGCAGACCTGAGCGAGACACCAGGGCCAGGGTCCCAGTGTCCCAAGTGGGTTGCAGGGACCCAAGAGCTTGGATCATCACCTGCTGCCTCCCAAGAAGGATTTCATGTATGTGCTGCGGAAGCCAGCACAGGAAGCTGAAGTTCGAATGGATCTAGGACTGAAACCCAGACGTTCTGATAGGAGATGCAGATTCATAGTCCTTATGCCAAATACCTGCTCTTTAGATAGATATTTTTCTTAATCAGTAGTGAGTTCTTGAGACAGTTTCCCCAAATAACTCTGATAACTAATACAGCATTTTATTGTTTCTGAACTTATAGAATGGGTGATATTGTAGTGGAGCAAGTAAAGCTGCACCTGCCACACCAGCATCCCATATGGGTGCCACTTCCTGCCCCCGTGGCTCGGTGTCTGATTCAGCTTCGTACTAATGGCTTGGAAAAACAGCAAAAGATGGCACGAGTGGTTGGGACCCTGCACCCACATGGGAGACGTAGATGAAGCTCTTGGCTCTTAACTGAGCCTGACCATTGTGGCCATATGTGGAGTGAATCAGAGGTGGAAGACTTCTTTCTCTTTGATTGCCTCTTACAGGAAGCATAGTTCAAAGAATTAATGGAAATAGCTCATGTGAGAGAGATCTTTGGGAAATAAAAATATTTGGTGTATTTCATGACCATACTATATGTAATCCAACCAGTTTAGATAGGTAGGTGGCATATCTTTCATTGCAATTTAGAAAAATGACTTATTTATTATTTATATAGATTTAATTTATTTTTATTGGAAAGTCAGATTTACAGAGAAAAGGAGTGATAGGAAGATTTTCCATCCACTGGCTCACTGCCCAATTGGCCATAATGGCCAGAGCTGAACTGGTCCAAAGCCAGGAGCCTCTTCCAGGCCTCCCACGCAGGTGCAGGGTCCCAAGGCTTTGGGCCGTCCTTGACTGCTTTCCCAGGCCACAAGCAGGTAGTTGGATTGGAAGTAAAGCAGCTGGGATACGAACCGGCACCCATATGGGATCCTGACGCTTACAAGACAAGGACTTTAGCCACAGCCACTAAGCTGTGGCACTGGGCCCTTTTTAATGTTAAATTTGAGAGAGACAGGAAGCTGATGAATTGGTTCTGTGATGGCTGGTGAGGGCCTTTCCAGCTTGGAGCCAGGAGCCTGAAAGGGGCATAATCCAGATCTCACGCAGGGGACAAGACTTCACTGAAGATTTTAAAGTATAAGTAGTGTATTAAGTTTGTATCGTGGAGGGTATTTTATAGTTTGTTATTTGTTTATAAACACCCAGATTTCTGAGCTGACTGGACATAGCTAATTGTACCACTGTTGTGTTTTTTTATTATTATTATTTTATTTTTAAAAAAAGATTTATGTATTTATTTGAAAGAGTTACAGGGAGAGACAGAGGATTCTTCCATCAGCTGGTTCCCTCACCAAAGTGCTGCCGTGGCTAGAAGTAGGCTGGCCCAAACCTAGAAGTACAGGGGGCCCAAGGACTTAGTGCTCTCCCAGGTGGATCAGCAGGAACCTGGGGCAGGTGGGGCAGCCAGGACTTGAACCAGTGCTCATGTAGGATGCTGGCGCTGTAGGCCATGGCTTTACCTGCTCTGCCAAAGCGTTGGTCCTGTACTACTGTTTTTGACTATGTTAGCCTAGTTTGTTGTATGTTTCAGTTTGCAGCCTTTCAGAGCATAAAAGATGGGTAAGGTAGAAATATTGGCCATATAACCTGTTTTGCCAAAAGCCTTGGGTTAAAAATTTCCTAGGCTTCATATGAATGGCAGAAATTTTGTCCTTTACATTTCAAATATATAAAAGTAAATTATGGGCCCGGCAGCGTGGCCTAGCGGCCAAAGTCCTTGCTTTGACGCACCAGGATCCCATATGAGCGCCGGTTCTAATCCCGGCAGCTCCACTTCCCATCCAGCTCCCTGCTTGTGGCCTGGGAAAGCAGTCGAGGATGGCCCAAGGCTTTGGGACCCTGCACCCGCGTGGGAGACCTGGAAGAGGTTCCTGTTTCCCGGCATCGGATTGGCACAGCACCGGCCGTTGCAGTCAATTGGGGAGTGAATCATGAGACAGAAGATGTTCTTCTCTGTCTCTCCTCTCTGTATATCTGACTTTGTAATAAAATAAATAAATCTTTAAAAGTAAATAAATAAAATAAGTAAATTATGCCTGTGACTCAGAATTTTTTTTCTAAAATTTTCACCTGATGCAATTTTTACTTATTCTCATTAGCCCAGGAACAGATGTCACCACAGAGCTGGATAGCTGGATTGACAAATTTTGCTTAGATGCTGATGTCTTCGTTTTGGTTGCAAACTCTGAATCAACACTAATGAACACGGTAGGATCTAATCAGTTATTGTTTGGGTAGTGGGAAATTAACTGATGTCCTTCAAAGTTTTATTTTAAATTGTATTTCAAGGGAGGTGGGGCGTGCACGCATGCGCGCGTGCATACACAGACACACACACACACACACACACGGAAATCCCAAACACTTGAGCCATCTGCTGCCTCCCAGGGTGCACATTAGCAGGAAGGTGGAATGGGGAGCTGAGCTGTGATTTGTGCCCAGGCATTCTGATATGGGGTGAGGGATTTGTATTTCCGTAGTACTAGAGGCCACCTCTGATTTTCTGTAGTGTTTCCTAGGTTTCAAAGCGTTCTAGGCTTTAGCTTCTGGAAATCTTTATGAATTTACGATGACAGTATAGATGGTGTTGATATTGTCGGTCTCAGCAATGGGTGCCGGAGTTGTTACGCTATCTCCTCAATAAAATAATAACATGAACAGTTGCTGCTCTCTGCCATCTGTCCAGGAAGACTTCATATTTTCAGTTTTGTCAACGTTTTCCAACTTTATCCATATACACTGTAGGTTCCAGTCCACCTGTATGTACTTTAAGTCACTGTCAGACTGAGAACAGTTTAGATGAATTCATGGACGGTGAAGAGAGGGTGAGAGTGCGCTGGTCTTTGTCTTCTGTTTCACTCCCCACATGACTGCAATGGCTAGGGCCAGTCCAAGCCTAGGGGAGGAGCCAGGCACTCCACCACAGCGCAACAGTGGACCTGCATGTTGGACCTTAATGAAATGCACCTCAGTGTTGGCTTCCTGAAATGTTTAGGAAATTTTTAAAGATTTATTTTATTTTTATTGGAGAGGCAGGAATACAGAGAGGAGGAGAGACAGAGAGGAAGATCTTTCATCCGTTGATTCACTCCCCAAGTGGCTGCAATGGTTGGACCTGAGCCAATCCAAAGCCAGGAGCCTCTTCCAGGTCTCCCACGCGGGTGCAGGGTCCCAAGGCTTTGGGCTGTGCTTGACTGCTTTCCCAGGCCACAATTGGAGCTGGATGGGAAGTGGGGCCACCAGGATTAGAACCAGTTCTCATATGGGATCCTGGTGCATGCAAGGCGAGCACTTTACCCATCTGGTTACTGCACTGGGCCCTGATTTTTTTTTTTTTTTTTTAAGATTTACTTACTTATTTTATTTGAAAGATTTACAGAAAGAAGGACAGAGACAGAGACAGAAAGAGATCTTCCATCTGCGGGTTTACTCCCTAAATGGCTACAGTGGATAGAGCTAGACCAGTTGTAAAGTAAGGAACTTCTTTCAGGTTTCACATGTGGGTTCAGGAGGCCAATAGTTGGGAGCAGCCAGAACTTGAACTGGTACCCATGTGGGATGCTGGTGCTGCAGGTGGGAGCCTTATTTGCTGTATCACTCTGCCAGGCCCCTAAATTGACTTTTTAAAAAGACTTAGAGGGGGGAAAAAAAAGACTTAGTGGGGAGCAAGCACTTTGCCTGGCGTTTGACACCATCATTCACCTTGAAGTGTCCTGATTAAGCACCTGACTTTAGCCTCCGGCAAGCAGTGGTAATGGCTTAGGTAATTTGAGCATCAGATTGGCCCAGTCCCAGCTCTTGGACATTTGAGGAGTCAAACAGCAGGTGGGTGTGCATGCATCCTGCTTCTCTCTCTTATTCTAATACACACACACACACAAACACATACACACACACGTTAAAACTAAAAGTAAGGCAGGATCAGGAAAATTTCATCCCCCCCCCCCTTTTTTTAATTTGCCTTTGTATGTGTTGATTTTTTTTTATTTTTCAAAAGTTTTAATGCTTTCAAGAATGCTTTAGGATCCTCTATCAATGGGTCTTAATCATAGTTGACTCAGTGATTCAGACCTTCAAAATGATTTGTCGGTTATTAATGTAATATAAGATACTTTATAAGTGAATATTGAGATTTTGTTTTCTTTCAGGAAAAACACTTTTTTCACAAGGTGAATGAGCGGCTTTCCAAGCCTAATATTTTCATCCTCAATAATCGTTGGGATGCCTCTGCATCAGAGCCAGAATACATGGAAGACGTAAGTTACTTTAAAATCAGAACCTGTTGTCCTGGTATTTGTTATCCTTTACCCTTCCTCTTAATGAAAACCATGATTTCTAACAAGATAACTTTTTCTGGTATCTAGTTTTACAAGACAGAATCAGAGTATCTGACTTTTCTGGTTTCTTTGATCAAATATATTGTTGTAAACATATACATTGTTATGTGATATTGCAATGCGTTTTCTACCTTTAAAAAAAATTTATTTATTTGAAAGAGGCAGAAATATGGAGGGAGAAAAAGAGATTTTCCATCCAGTGGTATACTCTCCAGATGTTCCAGTAGCAGAACTGGAGTTTTATCTGGGTCTCCCCCACAGATGTGGGGGCCCTCGCACTTGGGTCATCCTCTGCTACTTTCCTGGCTGTTTTAGCAGGGAGCTGCATGATAAGTGTAGCAGTGGGACTCAAGTTCTGTCCAGATGGGCTGCTGGTATCAGCAGCTTAACCCACTAAGAACAATAGGACTCCTGACGTATTTTCATTCTGAACAGTATTCTATAATCTGAATATACTAAATGATAGGAAATTGGGTAAATTTCCTATATTTAGCTAGTACGAGTAATGATTCTATGTAACTTTTTGTATGTGTTTTTCTGGTGTGCATATGTATGCATTTTAATTGGGAATATGCAGATAATTTTCAGTGTGGGGTGTGTGACTGTGACCGCCAGAAAGTATTCAATATCTGAGAATGTTTTTTGTTGTCCGCGGGGATAGTGCATTACTGTATCTTGCAAGGTAGAGGCCATAGATGTTGTTATATACTCCTAAAATGCAATACAACCTCTTAAGATTATGCGACCCAAAGCATTAATAATGTAGAGGCCAACCTACAAGTTAAGAATATATTTGTTTTTAGTAAACAGGGTCTAAGAGTTTTGTAAAGTCAGTTTGTGCTTGTATCGGTGGATTGAGGATTCAGGTTGATTAGCATCTTCACCAGCACTTTGTATTGTTTCATTTGAGTCACCTTGGTAGCTACAAAAACTTTTTTTTTTTACAATTTATATTTATTTTTATTGGAAAGTCAGAGATACATAGAGGAGAGACAGAGAGGAAGATCTTTGTCTGCTGATTCACTCCGCAAGGGGCCACAACAGCTGGACCTGAGTCGATCCGAAGCCAGGAGACTGGAGCTTCTTCTGGGTCTCCCACGCAGGTGCAGGGTCCCAAGGCTTTGGGTCATCCATTCTCTGCTTTCCCAGGCCACAAGTAGGGAGCTGGATGGGAAGTGGGGCTGCCAGGATATGAACCGGCGCACATATGGGATCCCAGTGCATGCAAGGTGAGGACTTCAACCACAAGGCTACTGTGCTGGGCCCGAAAATTTTGTCTTTTTAAGATTAAAAAAAAAAAAGGCAAACTATTTGTAAGGCAGAGATACGGAGAGAGGATGAGAGACAGAGAATCTTGATCTGTTACTTCACTTGGCAAATGGCTGCAACAGCTTAGCCGAGACCAGGCTGAAGCCAGCACAGGCAGCGGCTTGGAGCTTCCAGGTCTCACCGTGGCAGAGGCCTGAGCACGTGGGCCGCATCTGCTGCTGCTTCCTCATGAGACGCCAGCCCTGCAGAGGCTCAACTTGCTGTGTTACAAGGCTGGTCTCTAAAAAGAAACTTCTTAAAAATAATAGAATTTCTGGGCCCAGCGGCGTGGCCTAGCGGCTAAAGTCCTCGCCTTGAAAGCCCCGGGATCCCATATGGGCGCCGGTTCTAATCCCGGCAGCTCCACTTCCCATCCAGCTCCCTGCTTGTGGCCTGGGAAAGCAGTCAAGGACGGCCCAATGCATTGGGACACTGCACCCGCGTGGGAGACCCGGAAGAGGTTCCAGGTTCCCGGCTTTGGATCGGCGCAGCATCGGCCCGTTGCGGCTCACTTGGGGAGTGAATCATCGGACGGAAGATCTTCCTCTCTGTCTCTCCTCCTCTCTGTATATCTGGCTGTAGTAAAATGAATAAATCTTTAAAAAAAAAAAAATAGAATATCTGACATTTTTTCTGTAAAATGTAATTTGCATGACACTTTTTGATTTTAATAATTTTTTAAATTTATTTTTTATTTTTGTTTTTTATTCATTTTTTTATTATTTTAGATTTTTATATTTTTTCATTATCTTTTTTATGTTTTATTTTTCTTCATTTTGTATTATTTTTTATTTTTTAATGATTGTATTAAGTTATGGTAGAAAGCTTTTAAAACTTACTCTCTCCCATAATTGTTCATATTTAGATTATTTGATTTTGTTTCCCCCAAAGTTGGAATTTTATCTAACACACAATTTTGTATCTTTTATTATTTTCTGTAATTATATAATTTCTTTTTTTTTTTTTAAGATTTATTTTTTATTTTTATTACAAAGTCAGATATACTGAGAGGAGGAGAGATAGAGAGGAAGTAGAGCTGCCGGGATTAGAACCAGCGGCCATATGGGATCAAGGCAAGGACCTTAGCCACCAGGCCACGCTGCCAAGCCCAGTAATTATATAATTTCAATTGGGATTCACTTAATCATCAGAAAATTAGAAAATACCACCAACAAATTAATCTCCCCCAGGAGCTCAGCATTCCACCTTAGCTTAATTTTCCTAAATTGTAACAAAGAAATCTTTTATCTTAGACGTAATACTGATAGCTGATAGTGACTTTTAACTTTAAATATTTATTGGGCCAGTCATTTAGTGGTTAAGTCCTCGCCTTGCGTGCATCGGGATCCCATATGGGCACCAGTTCTTATCCCAGCTATTCCATTTCCAACTCCCTGCTTAAAGCAGGCCTGGGAATGAAGTAGAGAATGCCCATAAGCCTTTGGACCTTGCAACTGCATGGGAGACCCAGAAGAAGCTCCTGGCTCCTGGCTTCGGATTGACTCAGCTCTGGCTGTTGTGGCTGCTTGGGGAGTGAACCAGCAGACAAAGATCTTCCTCTCTGTCTCTCCCTTTCCAATAAAAATAAATAAATCTTTAAAAACTTCTAAATATTTATTATAAAGGTGAGGAGCTTATACAATCATGTGACCCTTTGACTTCTTTTTGTTGTTGTTATTTAAGATTTTATTTTTATTGGAAAGGCAGGTTTACAGAGAGTAGGAGAGACAGAGAGAGAGATCTGTTGATTTCCCAAATGGCTGCAGCGGCCGGAACTGAGTTGATTCGAAGCTAGGCACTAGGAGCTTCTTCTGGTCTCCCACTTGGGTGCTTGGTTTCACCATTTTGGCCATCCTCTGATGCTTTCCTAGGCTATAAACAGGGAGCTGGATGGAAAGTGGAGCAGCCAGGACATGAACTGGTTCCCATATGTGATGTCTGTGCTTACCAGCAGAGGATTAGCCAGATTTTGCGATCCCCAGAAAATCATCAGGGGTCTGAAGTCAATGCAAATGCATAAACGCAGGTTATTCAAGCTAACCTAGGCTCCCCCCTTACCCCCCGTCCCCCGCCCAGCAGGACAGGGAGCAGCAACAACCGAATCAGCATCAGCAGCAAAAAGGGCAGAAGAAGGGCCAGAGGGAAAAAAGGGCTGAGGTTCAACAGCACAGGGTTTTTATACATTTCAGGCCAATTCCATATAATTATACAGTCATGATTGGTCAGTTTAAGTATTAACTTTTATAAAGAGTAAGTTGGCAGGCTTCTGTTGGTGGATTTGAAGCAAACAACTTTCAAAAAGTACAGTTTGATGGGCTATAGGTCAGTGGGTCTTATCTAACACCAGGGGCCTCCTTCCTGAGGAGTGGTCTGCCTATGTGACCACCCAGGTGTCCTGCTGGCTGTCACATAGACAGTCAAGCCTGGAGTTCACGTAGTCCCCGGCCAAGCAGGTAAGGCAAAAATCACAAAAGCAGAAAACACTGAGGTTCTTCAGAAACATTAAGCTCTCCCGGGGTCTCCAGTTCTCATTAGGATGCAGGGAGGCGGAAGATGGGCAAGATAAATGTTTGTTTTCCCTCTTGTGTTCATGGGAGAACCGAGAGAGGGAGGAGAAAGTGCCCCACTCCTTGCTGTCACACTGCGTCATCTCCCAGGGATGGAAACAGTCATTTTCAAAAATGTCGGTGAGGATCACCCTTGCTTTGAGTGTTGCCTGTCAGGAGCATTAATTTGCATATATTTAGTTTTTTTTTAATGACATAACCACATATGTCACTAATAGAAAATTGATTCTTTATATGCCACTAGAATTAACACTTATCTGTGACTTTTTTGCAAAGATTTATATAGTTGTTTGAAAGAGTTATATATAGGGAGAGAAACAAGGAGAGACATGTTCCATTTGCTAGTTCATTCCTCAAAAGGCTGCAACGTCCAGGTGGGTCCAGCTGAGGCTGGAGCTGGGAGCTCCATCTGTGTGTGCCGTGTGGGTGACAGGGTCCTGAGCACTTGGGTCATCTTTTGCTGCCTTTCCAAGTACAGTTCACCTGGGACACTAGTGTGCAGGACTGCTTCCTCTGCTGTGCAGTGGTGCTCGTCTGTAATGTTTTATAATAATTGTGTAGTGTTTGGTGATCCACCAGAAGTTTAAATACTTGCTCAAAAGAGAATGCTTAATTTGAGAAAAAGATGTCCTTTTATTAGAACATCAAACTTTATTGAAATTTCACAGACTTGTTAAGAATTTGGGAACTATTACTAAATGTTCATTATAAATGTAATGTCGGTCTGTAGCTGGTTTTAATTATGTTTGTTGAAGTTTTTCATATTTGTTTGATATTCTTTTTTTCTTTGTAGGTACGTAGGCAGCACATGGAAAGATGCCTGCATTTCTTGGTGGATGAGCTCAAAGTTGTGGGTCCATTGGAAGCACAGAATCGTATCTTTTTTGTTTCAGCAAAAGAAGTTCTTAGTGCAAGAAAGCATAAAACACAGGGAATGCCAGAAGGCGGTATGTATAATTACAGGTTTCCGGTGAAGTACAAGTATAGGTTTTGAAAACAATGACATCTTATCTTGCTGTGTTTACTGGCTCTTCCTTTTTTTGTGACTTTTCTTTCCATGGTCCTACTTTGCAAACATTAGTGGAAATTTCCAGAAACAGAAATGTTTTAAATTTTGTGCTGTTCTGAATATTGCAATGATATCTTGCCCTCGCCAGGATATGTTTGTGCAGTGTTTCTGTGCAGTATATGCTATCTACCTATTAGTCACTTTGTTATCACTTACCAAGTACCAAGTTGATGGCTATGATGATTGTAGTACTTATTTATGTTCAGGTAACCCTTGTTTTCTTTGTGACTGCAAAGTTCAAGAATAGTAATTCTGAAAAGTTGGATATGTGCTGAAGACAAGCTTAAACTGCTTGTTTAAGAGAAAAGTTGAAAACTCTTGTCTTGATTAGGGAAGAAAGAAGTTGTGTGCTGAGCTTGCTAAGGTCAGTGGTAAGAATGAATCTTCTATCCACAAAAGTGAGAACAAGGAAAAAGAAATTTGTGTTAATCTTGCTGTTGCATTTCCAACCACAAAAGTTATGGCCGCAGTGCTTGAGAAGTGATTAGTTATGGTGGAAAATGTGTTAAATTGCTCTGTATGTACAGGAAAAAGTGCAGTACGGTGTGTCTAAGTCTTAATAGCACTCTTGGTTTTAGGCATCCACTGGAATTTTTGAAACATATTCCCCGTGATAATTGTGGATGACTCTACTAGGTTTTACAATCTTTGCTTGTGTATTACAGGTGGGGCACTTGCTGAAGGATTTCAGGCAAGGCTACAGGAGTTTCAGAATTTTGAACAAATCTTTGAGGTAGGAATTTTGTGACTGTATTGGCTAATGTAAAACTTTCATATTGGTTGGAGAATGAAATCTTTGTTATTTATCTTCATCAGTAACCTTTGCTGTTATTTAGTGCAGTTACTGAAACAAGGAAATTTGGAAGAAAGGAAACCCGTGCAAAATGGATGATGTGTAAGGATTGAGAATTAAAGATCCTAATTTGTTTTTCCTTACATACTTACTCATATAAGGAGAAGCTGTTTTCGAGTGTTGCCTAGGTTTTGCAGTTAATGAAATTCCATGTTCAGCCATGTGGCGCAAGGACAAACGATTATAATACAGCGAAGTGAAAATCATCGTTTTTTTCTTTTTGTTATACTATTTATAGAGATATAGAATGTGGCTAATGTTAATTTGATAAAATTTTACTCACATTTGTTACTTGTTAATCTGCACATTTTGTGAAAGATTGCTGAGCAAATGAATGAATACAAAAATAATTGATATAGCTCTGATTCATTAGGACTCTGGGAATCTAAACTCTTACTTAGCCCTCGTTAATATAATTCTGCATAGATTCCATGTTACCTTGCCTTTTATGAGTTGAAACAAAAACTGAGAATTGAAGAAACTTCCATCTGTAGCTATTCTTCCTTATAACTAGTAACTACCTTAAAAAGAGATGTGAGTAACGACTATACTTGGCAAAATTTTTTAGATCAATAATTTGTTTACTGTTCCTCACCTTTACTTTGGGTGAAAGGGGAAAAGGCCGTTAGATGAAGACCTGTTTGAGAAAGAAAACCCACTGTGTTGATAAAGGCTCTCTAATTGTTGAGAAGCTTCTATCATTCTTATTTTTAAATATATTTTCCCATCTTAGTTTTTAATTTTTGGTTATTTGAAGAAAGAAGACTATAAAATAATTCTTTTCTAGGATGTCTTTAATGTTTGTGGTAAAGGATATTCCTGGGGTGATGGGTGAAATTTGAATGTGGAGTAGTGTTAGGTAATAGTATTGTCCCAGTGGTGAATGTTCTAAATAGAGCTGTCTGGCAAATGTGTAAGAAGGTGTTCTCCCCTTTAGAAGACAGTGTTGGTGTGTATTTAGCAATGATGGTTGCAGTGACCTGTGAAATTGTTTAGTAAGGGAAGAAAATAATAAGTGAAATTCTGTTAGACCTGTGTAAAGCAAGGAGAGGCAAGCAAGCGAGGCTGAAATTATTGAACTTCTAGATTAAAAAGTATATTGGCATTCTTTCTTTATTTCAATATTATTATATTGAAATAATACATGGGAGTCAGTGTTTGTGGGGTTTGTTGTCAAGGAGACTTGGTAAGGATGTTGGTTATGTTTTAAAAACAATACAGATAAACTCTGATGTTTCCACATACATAACTGTGATTATCAGCACCTGTACATGTTCTAGAGAAATCAAAACTATCTTAATTAGGATGTGGATAAATGCTGAAGCTTTTCACTAGTCTGCAGTAGGACACTCTGACAAGCTGGCATTTTAATTTGTTTAATATTTTAAATATCTTGGAAATGTAGAGTTCCCAATGAACTATGTCTGGGAAATGCTGCCATTAATATGTGGATGTCCTTGAGGAGGTTCATATATGAATAAATATATATGAAGGATACTTAAAATTGACCCAGAATACAAACTCTTGGGCATATTCCCAATACTGTATTTGTGAATAGCATGTTTCTTTTTCAGGGTACCTCTTAATACCGTACAGACCAATGGGAAAACTGGTGTGGGATACATTTTAATTAGAAGAAGATGCTATTCTCATCTGTGCTTACCCATTGTTATGTATTTTTGATTGAGAAATAACATTGTGTGATAACTTGTGGAGATGTCTTCCCTTTTGTCTCGTCTAGCTCTAACACTGTGCTGTACCGACACATTTATATCTTCATTGCTGATATCTAGATCTGCTTCATCGAGGAACATAGAATTTCTTTGAATTTTTTTTCTTTTAAAATATTTTTATGCTTTCATTACAATTTTTTTCTGGAGTTTAACTTGGCACATTTATGAGATGATCACTTAACATGAAAACAAAGTTATGGTCATTATAAAATAAATAGTTTACTGTTCAGAAGTTAAGTGTTCAGAAGTTTAGTGTGGTTTTAAAAGAGGAAGTATATAGCAGCATTTGACATTTTCTTCGGGCACACACAGAAGGGGAACAGTGTCCACCCATTAGTTGTGAAATGGAGTGAGTCACAGTGATTGGGGGAATAGTGACTCCCCACGGGCATGGATAAAGCTCTGTGATGCTGGGGAGTGTGAGCTGAACTACCTTTGTCAGCTGTTGACCACAGTACCCTCACGTGCCCTGTAGCTAAAGAAATGAGTCTGTTTTTGTTTTCTTGATGTCAAACAAAATACTAAAGGAGAGAGTCAAAATGACAGATTTTTTTACTAGTGGAAATTAATTTCTTTTTTTTTTTTTAAATTTTATTGGAAAGTCGGATATACAGAAAGGAGGAGAGACAGAGAGGAAGATCTTCCATCCTTTGATTCCACAAGCAGCAGCTATAACCAGAGTTGAGCTGATCCGAAGCCAGGAGCCCAGAGTCTCTTGCGGGTCTCCCACGCGGGTGCAGGGGCCCAAGGCTTTGGGCCATCCTCTACTGCTTTCCCAGGCCATAGGCAGGAAGCTGGATGGGAAGCAGGGCCGCCAGGATTAGAACCGGTGCCCATATGGGATCCTGGCGAGTGCAAGGCAAGGACTTTAGCCACCAGGCTACCATGCCAGGCCCAGAAATTAATTTCTGGCACGAACACTAAGCATAAGGTTACAAGTGATTATGTAACATTGACAACATTATTTTTTATTAAATATATTTTTATTTTGAATTTTGAATTATGTGGTGCAATTTCGCATAGGCTGGGATTCCCCCACCCCAAACTCCCACCCCCCTATCAGATTTTTCCCATTTTGTTAGAGTAGTGTATTCCTTCAAAAGGAATCATAATTCTGTCAGTTTCTTATTTAAGTGTACCTGACATTGCTGGTACGGACAATGTCAGACAGTCCAGCATCCCATTGTCTGCACATGTCCAACAGTTTCTTTGGGAATCCATCTTTTGTATTGACAACTTTGGAATTATGTAATACTAATATGTACTGATATGTAGTTCTATTAATGATGTAATTTTAGGTGAATATTATTTTAAAGCTTGGGAGATGTTCATTTTTACCAAGAAAAGACTATATTGAACATCAGGAATTAATCACTAAAGCTTGTACTACCTAATCATACAAAATTCAAGAAAATGAATTAGGAAGTGTATCAGAGTCACTGAAGACCTTTTGAAGTTGTTCACTTCTAATCAGTGGGCCTGCTAGTTTAGTAGCATAACATCAATCATAACCTTAACTAATTTTTGAAAAAGGAGATGGAATACCAATTCACAATTCAGTTATGAACTTTATTTAGGTTATTACTAGTGTGAGAAAAATCAAGATAAATGGGGTAGAATTAGATTAAGAGAGCCACACAAAATGAGCAGTGCTGTTGGAGAAACTTGCACAAACAGTGCCATTTGTTTATTTTTTTCCTTGTTATAGCCAGACCACTGCACATTACTGTGTAACAATACACAAAGATATGAACTTGCTGTTAAAATTTAGTTTACTTTTGATTCTTCATAATTTTATGTTTCATAACTTAAAGTTCTGTTTGTATTTGAATTTATTTTCTGTCCTTATTTATGTTTTAAGTTAACAGACAGCAAGTTTTTTGTGTTTAAATTCCTGAAACTGTTGTGATGGAATTGCAGTAATGTGTTATGGCTTGGGCCCCTCGCAGGAGTGTATCTCGCAGTCAGCAGTGAAAACAAAGTTTGAGCAGCACACTATCAGAGCTAAACAGATACTAGATACTGTGAAAAACATAATGGATTCAATAAACGTGGGAGCAGCAGAGAGAAGGTATGCATTGTTCATTTTATTGCAATAAAAAATGTTAGCTTTTTTGTGTCAGACTTGTTAAAACTAAAATTTTTCACACCAAAGTTAACAATGTGAATTTAACTGATGTTTGTTTTTTAAATGAATATTTGAAAGTATAAAGATAATCCTGAACAAATCATTTATATTCCTTGGATCTCAGTATTGCCCGGTATGATTTAATATTTGATACTGTTCAGTGGCTTTCAAGCATCTTTAAAGCAGTGGAAAGCGTCTGTTCTTCAAGCATAACTTGATGAAGAAGTGCAGAACTGGCATTCAGCCATGCCTCCTCCTTTGCTATATTCATACACTGATCACCTTGAAATTATTCTTTTATGCCATATGTGTGTGTTATCATCTGGTGAACAAATAAGGTAATAGTACCTACAAACCGAAACGTTGCTCTGGTAAATTATACCCTTATATGTCATACTGTACTGTATTATCTTATTCTGTTTGTTATTTTATCAATTGGAAATGAATACATCCAAGAGTCCACACTGTCTCAACAGACTTGGTGATTGAAACATAGATCAGGACGTCATCAGACATGACAGAAGGAGCCATGTTAAATCTCAGTTGGAAACAAATTACCAAATATTAAAGTCCAAATGTATTTTCCCTTGCTGGGAACAACATTCCCTCCTTTCCTATGTATTACATGATTTGGGTACTTTGTTCAAAACGCATCATGTGCAGAAGTAGATACCTGCTAACATGTAAAACCCAGAGCTAAGAAACTTAGGTTTGATTTCAGCCTCTGGATAATGAAGTTGGTTACTATAGAGTCCCTGTCAGCTCAGTTGCTTTATTATAATGCCCCAAATTTAGTTTAATGGACTGATCATTTTAATTTAAAAAATATGGGACATTATTGTTGGGTGTTTGGCTTGGTGGTTAAGATGCCCATGTCTCATACTGGGTTTGAAACCTGGCTCTGCTCTCGACTCCAGCTAACTGGTAACACAGACCCAGGGATGATGACTCAGTAGACTGGCTGCCTGTCACCCATGGGACAAGACTGCATTGAGTTCCTAACTCCTGGCTTTGGCCCCAGCCAGGGGCTGTTGAAGGCATTTGGGAGCAAACCAGTGAATGGGAGCTCTCTCTGCCTTTGAAATACATAAAGAATATGTAAAACTATATCTGCATCTATCTATATATGATGTTAAAGTAAAAGTAAATATGGCACAAAGAAGATATATTTGAATGTAGCTTACATAACCATAGCTATGTACATAACCATAGTTATGTAGCTTTTGCTAAAGATATTAAAAGGATCTCAGACTGGTGCAATAGCTCAACTGGCTAATCCTCTGCATTGCAGCTCCAACATTCCATATGGGTGCTGGTTCATGTCTTGGCTGCTCCACTTGCCATCTAACTCCCTATGTATGACCTGGGAAAGCAGTGGAGGATGGCTGCAAGCCTTGGGACCATGTACCGGCTTTGGAGACCTGGAAGAAGCTCCTGTCTCCTGGCTTTGAGTCAGCACCACTTCAGCTGTTGCAGCCATTTGAGGAGTGAACCAATGAGTGGAAAATCTTTCTGTTTCTCCTTCTCTGTGTAAATCTGCTTTTCCAGTAAAAATTTAAAAATATATATTATAAGGATCTTAAAATTTTGTTTTCCTGTGTTTACTAGGAATCAACAGATTTTTTTAAAGGTTTATTTATTTTTATTTGAGAGGCAGATTGACAGAGCGAAGGAGGTAGAGGAGAGAGATGTTTCATTCATTGTTTCACTTGCCAAATGATCATAGTGGCAGAGCTGAGATGATCTAGAGCCAGGAGCCTGGAGCTGCTTTTGAGTCTCCCATGTAGGTGCAATGCCCAAGTGCTTAAACATCCTCTGCTGCTTTCCCAGGTCTTAGCAGGGAGCTGGATGCGAAGTGGAACAGCCAGGATGAGAAACCAGTGTTTATATGGGGTGCTGGCACTGCAGGCTGAGAACTGTGGTGTTACACTGGCACACTGGCCTGACCAGCAAACTTTGTAAAAAGAAGTTAGTAAATTTAGGCTTTGAGAATCATACTGTCTCTTTTGCAGCTTTAGAGCAAAAATTACCTGCCTTAGATAGTGAATAAATACTTGTGGCTGTTCCAAGAAAAACTTAATAAAAACTGGAAGCTGGCTGAATTTGACTTTTTGGGGTACCATTTGCTAGCCCCTATTTAACTGTCATTAAAATATTTGAATTCTGTTGGTATTCAGGATTTCTTTTTTCTTATGTCCTACTAATAGTTGGTTCAATACATTTAACGTGAGTCATTGCTTGATTGTTTTGGGACATTAATATGCCCTGAACATTGATTACTCTCCATACCATAATAGAGTTTATTCCCTGGAAGAGAGGGAAGATCAGATTGATAGACTGGACTTCATACGGAACCAGATGAACCTTTTGACATTGGATGTTAAGAAAAAAATTAAGGAGGTTACTGAAGAGGTGGCAAATAAAGTGAGTGACAGTAACTTCATTCTTAAAGTATTTGAAAATGCAAACAGTTTTTGACTTTTATAAATGTTATTCCTTAGCTTAGAGGAATATTTTTAAGATTTTTATATTTTCAGGTTTCCTGTGCAATGACAGATGAAATTTGTCGGCTGTCTGTCTTGGTTGATGAATTTTGTTCTGAGTTTCATCCTACTCCAAGTGTGTTGAAAGTGTATAAAAGTGTAAGTTAAATATACTGAGGGGTGGACATTGTGATTCAGCAAGTTTCCCTGGAGAAGAAATAATGTAGACATGTGCTGTTGTTAACAGGAGTTGAATAAGCACATAGAGGATGGTATGGGAAGAAATTTGGCTGACCGGTGCACCAGTGAAGTTAATGCCTCAATGCTGCAATCCCAGCAGGAAATTATTGGTAATATTTATGCCTGCACATAGTGTGAGAGTGTTGGTCTGCTTTCTGTTGTCTGTTTCATAGAAGATAAAAACATTTTTTTTCTATTTGTTAAAATAAATGTCATCATTTTGTTTTCTCTAGAAAATTTAAAGCCTTTGCTTCCAGCTGGTATACAGAATAATCTACATACACTGGTCCCATGTAAGAAATTTGATCTCAGCTATGACCTGAATTGCCACAAATTATGTTCCGATTTTCAAGAGGATATTGTATTCCATTTTTCTCTGGGCTGGTCTTCCCTTGTACATCGATTCCTTGGCCATACAAATGCACAGAGGGTGCTCCTGGGATTATCAGAGCCTATCTTTCAGGTATTGAGCTTGATTCTTCCAGTTGGAACTCTCCATTTTTTTTTTTCTTTTTTGATTTTTCTAATGTAACTAACTTTACCAAATCTATACATTTATTTGTAAGCAGGTGTCTGTTTCCTGTTTCTGTGTTAGGTATACCATGCAAAAGGGAAGGCCCACCTGAAAGGTTTTTATCCAATATTATTTTAGGTGGTTCCACATTCATTTTTTGACACTGTATTCTATTTTTAAAAATTTTGGTTTTTAGAGTTCAGATAACTTAGAATAAATGCAGTTGTTTTACACAAAAAAAGATAAAACCAGCACAATTTTTACATTCTGTGAACCCAAAACGACCCTTATGACCATTTGTAGGTAATCATCATCCCTGTCTCCACTCCCGCCACATAGCTACCTTTGTTTATATTTATATATACATACTTGTTTGAAGAGAGAGACATCTTCCATCTACTGGTTTACTCCCCAGGTGGCTACAGTGGTTAGGGCTGAAGCCAAGAGCTTCCTCTGGATCTCCCACAGGAGTGCCAGGCACGGCCTAAACATTTTGGCCGTATACCACTATTTCCCAGGTATATTAGCAGGGAGCTATGTAGGAAGTAGAGCTGCAGAACATGAACTGTCACCCAGATGGGAAGCTAATGCAGTAGGCATTGCTTAACCTGGTACACCATGATGCCAACACCTGCATTTGTCCTTTCTGAACATTTCCTGTAAATGGGATTACATAAAAATATGGCCTGGGCTGGTGTGCTGCTGCCTGGGATGCCTGGCTGCTCTACTTCAATCCAGTTCAGTGCTAATGCTCCTGGGGATGCAGCAGAGGTTGGGCCAAGTACCGGAGCACCCGGACCCATGTGGGGGATCCGGAAAAAGCTCCTGGCTTCAGCCTGCCCCAACCCCAGCTGTTGTGGTCATTTGGGAAGCAGGCCAGCAGATGAAAGAGCTGTTTCTGTGGCTCTTCCTCTCTTTTTTGCAACTCTGCCTTTCAAATAAGTAAAACATGAATCTTCTGTGGTTGACTTTAGGGTTTATCCTTAAGGTGTTGGTGTCTCCCTATTTTATTCCTTCCTATGGTCAAGTAATATTTTGTTAGAGAAAAAACATTGATCTGTTCATCAATTGGACACTTGGGTTTTTATTTTCTATTATGAATACTGCTGTGAACATTTATGTTTCTGGTTTTATAAACACTTTATTTTTCTTGAAGATGTACATTCTAGTTAATATTTCTTCTATCGGATATGTGATTTCCAAATATATTTTTAAAGTCTGAACTTGTCCTTCTGTTTTCCTTGCTGTAATGTGAAATTTAAAAGGTACCTGTTTTTAACAAAAATAGTCTTACTTTTTGATTTCTAAAAAATTGTGCTTTTGATATGAGACTTTCAAAAATGGCTCTAATTCCTGAGAGTTGAGGGTCCAGTTAAAAATTTAGCCTAGTGTGTGTAATATAAAAGTTATTGTTTGGCAGGACTAATTGTTAGAACAGTTTTTAATTGTTTTATTTTCTTGTATATTTATGACATAGTCATTATTTTGTACATAGATTTACTAGTAATTTTGCAGAAATATAGAAAAATTTTATAGGTATAAGAAATATGTAAGTATTTCACTTACAGTTAAATGTACTAAGCTTTTTCTCCTGCAAATTGATTAGCTCCCTAGGTCTTTGGCTTCTACTCCCACTGCTCCCGCCAATCCAGCAGTGCCAGATAATGCGTCGCAGGAAGAGCTCATGGTGACCTTAATAACAGCATTAGCTTCTCTCACGTCCAGAACGTCCATGGGCATCATTGTCATCGGAGGAGTGGTAAGAAACACTAGTACAATTACAACTGAAATGTCCGTAAAGGTGCCTGTTAGCTCACAAAAGGTATATTTGTTTTTATTTCTAGTAAGGATCTTTAAAGTGATACGAAACTGTTACAAGTAGTAAATTCAGAAGTTTGATTTTAGATTTTAATACATTCATATCTGTGAGTATACATGTATCTTTAGAAATACCACCAGCTATCTAGTTTTTAAAACTACCTCTTAATTACTTCCTTGTACATTGGAGTAACATAAAAGGACTAAGTGTCCCATTTAGCTTTCTCTGAATGTCAGGGCAATGCATCTGAAAGTATTAAATATTAGTTTATTTATTGTTGCATTTATTTTTATTTATTTGAAAGGCAGAATGCCAAAGTTCTGTCGAGTATTGCACTAGCCAGTGCGTGAAACAAGCAGGGATGAGCCAGGTCAAACTAGGAACCTAGAACTCAAGCCCAGTTCCCGATGTGGTGGCAAGACCCAAATAGCTGCAGTAGCACCAGTGCCTCCCAGGATGTCCATTTGCAGGAAGCTAGAACAGCGCTGAGCCAGGATTAGAGCCTAGGCGCCCTGAGAGGGGATGCAGGGACCGTATTAGGGCTGTATTGTGGGGTAGCCCAAGGTGCAGGCTTCCTACATAGCACCGCTTTGAGACTGGCAGCCCTCTACTAGTGTGCCCAGGGAAGCAGTAGAAGATGGTCCACATGTCTGGGCCCCTGCACCCATGTGGGAATGCTGGATGGCGTTGTAAGTTCCTGCTGTCGGCCTGACCCAGCCCCGTCATTGCAGCCATTTGGAGGAATGAACCAGGAGAGGGGAGATCTCTCATCCTGTCTCATCTCTCTGTAACTCTTTCAAATAAATCTTTTCTTAAATATTTATTTTTATTGGAAATGCAGATTAGATTTATGGAGAGGAGAGACAAAAAGATCCTCCATCCACTGGCTTACTCCCTAAGTGACCACAACAGCTGGGTCTGAGTTGGTTGGAAGCCAGGAGCCCTGAACTTCTTCTGGGTCTCCCACCTGGGTGCAGGGTCCCAAGGCCTTGAGCCATCCTCATCTGCTTTCCCAGGCCACAAGCAGAGAGCTGGATGGGAAATGGAGCAGCCGGGTCACGAACTATATTACTCCTATATCAAATCGTGGGCATGCAAGGTGAGGATTTAGCTGCTGAGCCATCATGTCAGACCTAAATCTTAAAATTTTTTTCATATTACTGACATCTTAAAAATGTTTTGATTTGGAAACCTCTGAACTAAAAATTTTTCTTGTTTTGAGATGCCTTAAATCAACAGACCTGACAGGTTATGAAAGTTCTTTCCTGGTACTTATGTGCTGAGGCGGATTCTTTTTCAGCCTGATTGAATTTTGAATAACTAAGATTTTCTCACTGAGAATGAATATATATTTTTAGAAAATATAATTGACCAGGGCCCGGCGCAGTGGCCTAGTGGCTAAAGTCCTCACCTTGAAGACACCAGGACTCCATATGGGCACTGGTTCTAATCCCAGCAGCTCCACTTCCCATCCAGCTCCCTGTTTGTGGCCTGGGAAAGCAACAAAGGATGGCCCAAGGCCTTGGGACACTGCACCAGTGTGGGAGACCTGGAAGAGCTCCTGGCTCCTGGCTTCGGATTAGCTCAGCTCCAGCCGTTGCGGTCACTTGGGGAGTGAATTATTGGACGGAAGATCTTCCTCTCTGTCTCTCCTCCTCTGTATATGACTTTGCAATAAAAATAAATAAGTCTTTAAAAAAGAAAGAAAGGAAATATAACTGACTGGAGACCTACCAGGAAGGGTAGGCACTTGATGCTAGCGGGACTGAAATGCCATTTAGCTGTCCTTCATCCAAAATCACAGTGCCTGGGTTGAGTCCTGGCTCCTCAGCTTCTGATCCAGCTGCTTTCTAAGGCACCTGGAAAGGAAGCAAATATGG
Source organism: Ochotona princeps (assembly GCF_030435755.1). Classification (NCBI taxonomy): domain Eukaryota; kingdom Metazoa; phylum Chordata; class Mammalia; order Lagomorpha; family Ochotonidae; genus Ochotona; species Ochotona princeps. The sequence continues at coordinate 107,106,080 of NC_080834.1, read as the reverse complement.
CCCGAGCGGTTGGGTTCCTGCTACCCAGGTAGGAGAACAGAATGGAGTTTCTGGCTGCTGGCTCTGGGCTGGTTCAGACCTAGCAGCTTTGGTAATTTGGGGATTAGATAGTGGGTGAGAAATCTCAATCTTCCTGCCTCTTCCCAGCCCGTACTGCTTTTTTTCTTGTTTTCTTTTTATTTCTCCTTTTTTTTTTTTAGATTTATTTCCTTTTATTTGAACTGCAGAGTTAGAGATACAGGGCTTCCTCGTGGTGGTTCCGTAAATGGTTGCAATGGCTAGGGCTGGGCCGGCCAAAGTCGGGAGCCAGAGCTTCTTCCAGGTCTCCTGTACGGGTGCAAGTGCCCAAGGATAAGGATTTGGACAATATTCTTTGCCGTTTTCCCTGGTAAACTTGTAGGAAGCTGGATGGATTAGAAAAGGGGTAGATGGGAACCAAACCAGGGCCCATATGGGATGTTGGCATCATGGTGACATTTTTAACCAGCTATGTCACAGTGCCAGTTGCACTCTTTCAAAAAAAAAAAATAAATGCACATTTTTTTAATTTGACATTTGCCAGTCAATTTTAATGTACACTACCCCCACAGCACCAAAATTCTGATACTGGGACAGGCATTTGGAACAGTAGTGAGGACACTGTGGCACCATGTTTCCTACAGAAGTGCCTGGATTTCCGTTCTGGCTCCGCTCTAAATTCCAGCTTCCCACCAATGCACACCCCAAGACAGCGGGTGTGATCAAAGCAGCTATGTCACGGCCGCCTGGTGGAGACCTCGGCTAAAGTGCAGGCTTCTGACTTCGGCCTGCCCTGTACCAGCTGGTATGCACATGCGGAATAAACAAGCAAATGCAAACCTCCATGTGGTTGTTTCTGTCCCTTTGTCTTTCAAATAAAATAAAAATTTATCAAGAGTTACAATACCTTTTAGAACATCTTATTTGAAAGAGGGAGGGAGAGGGGAAGACACAGATTTTCCATGTGCTGGTTCACTCCCTAAGTTGCTTCATCAGCTGGGTCTCCTTCCAGGTCTTCCTGGTGGCTGGCGGGGCCCAAGCACTTGTGTCGTCATCTGCTGCTTGCCCCGGGAATATTGACTGGAAGCAGAGCAGCTGATCTTGAACCAGTGCTTGGATGGGATGTTGGTGTCACTGGCTACGGCTTAACTTGTTGTGCCACAACACTGACCCGCTACACATTGCCTTTTTGTTTAAGATTTATTTATTTATTGGAAAGGCATATTTACAGAGAGAAGGAGAGATAAAGATGTTTCATTTGTGGTTCACTCCTCAAGTGGCCACAATGCCCGGAGCTGAGCCCATCTAAAGCCAGGAGCCCTGAATCGCCTCAGGGTCTCCCACACAGGTGCAGAGTCCCAAGGCTTTGGGCCGTCCTCCACTGCTTTCCCAGGCCACAGGCAGGGAGCTGGAAGGGAAGTGGAGCATCCAGGATATGAACTGGTGCCTGTATGGGATCCCGGGGCATGTACAAGGCGAGGACTTTAGCCACTAGGCTATCACGCCAGGCCCTACAGAGTACCTTTAAATGTATTTCTGATTGTTGTTGCTTTTTTTATTTATTATCTCAGAGTAAGCTATGCCTTTATCTTACAGATTTGGAAAGCTGTAGGCTGGAAGCTCATCTCTGTTTCCTTAAGTATGTATGGAGCTCTGTATCTTTATGAGAGGCTGGCCTGGACCACCCGCGCCAAGGAGAGGGCCTTCAAACAGCAGTTTGTGAACTATGCAACTGAAAAACTGCAGATGATCGTCAGCTTCACGAGTGCCAACTGCAGCCATCAAGTACAGCAGTGAGTGCCAGCCTGTGGGGAGATTTATTTTTATTGTTGCAGTCCCAGTTTGTACATTTTAAAGTTATTTCCTAGATCTCAAGGGAATTTTATCATAACATACTAAATATGTAGGTATACACAGTTTCATACATCTGTTTATCTGAGTATCTGTTTCACTAGTTTAGTAATTATTAAAAATACACACACTGTTCTATTGAAAGCAGAACTTAAAATTTCCCTGAAGTCGAGATCACTGCAATTTAATGAACATAATAGTAATCATAGTACAAAGTCAAAATGGTAATCCAGTGGAAACATGAACGCATCCTAACTGCGTGGTGCTCTAGCAGTTGCTTAGGCTAAACGATAACGAGGAAGATGACTTCATGCTTCGTTTGTGTGACACTGGAATTTGGTGGAGTGGGAGAAAATGGGGAGCAGGAAGCACGAGCAGTGAAGGTCCAGGAGCGCAGCTGCGGGGAGTCAGTGCTGACCATGGTCTGGAGGCACGCACACGCCAGTCATGTTTTCTGTCGTAAAAGTATGTTACATGATGCTTTTCAAAGATAACACGAGCCAGAAATCAAATCGAATGGAACTCTACTAGAAACGTGGCCAAATTTCACTGTGTTAATGTATTTTTGCCTGTGTCACTGGAGTTCCTGCAGTTCCTTTCTACACTGTTCTTGAAAGTTTACCAGGGTTTAAGTAATGTTTATGCTTCTGAAGAAAAATACTCCTCTGCCTTTTCTTTTTTAAATCATTTTTTAAAGATTTATTTATTTTTTGGGCCCGACGGCATGGCCGAGCGGCTAAAGTTCTCACCTTGAATGCCCCGGGATCCCACATGGGTGCCGGTTCTGGTCCCAGCTGCTCCACTTCCCATCCAGCTCCCTGCCTGTGGCCTGGGGAGGCAGTCGAGGATGGCCCAAGGCTTTGGGACCCTGCACCTGCGTGGGAGACTTGGAGGAAGTTCCTGGCTCCTGGTTCCTGATCTGACTTTGTAATAAAAATGAATAAATCTTAAAAAAAAAAAAAGATTTATTCACTTTTCTGAAAAGGATGATTTACAGAGATAAAGAGAGAAAGAGCCTCCTGCCACTGGTTCAGTCCTAATATGGCCAAGATGGCCGATGCTGCACCGATCCAGAGCCAGGAGCTCCTTCTGGGTCTCCCATGTGGGTGCAGGGTCCCAAGGCTTTGGGCCATTCTAGATTGCTTTCTCAGGCCACAAGCAAGGAGCTGGATGGGGGAAGTGGAATAGCTGGGACATGAACGGGCGCCCGTATGGGATCCCTGCACCTGCAAGGATTTAAACCACTGAGCCATCTTGCTAGGCCCACCTATCTGCATTCTCATGCCTCATTCATGTTTACATCCATACAGAAGAGGTAATATTACCTCATTACCTATTAGGCATTTGTCTTTTTTTTTTTAATATTAATTTTTATCCAAAAGGCAGATTTAGAGAGAGAGGAGAGGCAGAGAGAGGTCCTCCATCCACTGGATCATTCCCCAAAAGGCCGCAAAAGCCAGAGCTCAACCAGTCTAACGCCAGGAACCTGTAGTTTCCTCCATGTCTCCCAGGTGGATGCTGGGACCCATGGGCATAAGCCATCCTCTGCTGCTCTCCCAGACCATAAGTCTGGAACTGGATCGAAGGTAGAGCAGCTGGGACTTGATGTGGTGTCCATACGGGATGCTGGCGCCACAGGCTAAGGCTCAGCCTAGCACACCACTGCCCTGACCCAGGCATCTGTATTTGGGACGAGACAAAATCAAGCTTACAAGAATGTCATGCCCTCTCTAACAGTCTTTGCGATTCTGTTTTAAAATTCAGTGTTCTTTTAATAGAAAGTTTACATTAAGGCTCATTTGTGATTGCTAATGTTATTTTAAGGGAAATGGCTACCACTTTTGCTCGCCTGTGCCAACAAGTTGATATTACTCAAAGACATCTGGAAGAAGAAATTGCTAGATTATCCAAAGAAGTAGATCAGCTGGAGAAAATCCAAAACAATTCAAAGCTTTTAAGGTATTTAAATTTTTTTCCTTCAGTGATACAAAGATTTATTTATCAACTGCTAAAAGATAATTGAAATTTAAATAATAGAAATTGAGTTTAAAGGCCTATATGACCAACACCCATAGCTTTTTTTTCTCATGGGGATTGTTGGGTGTTCTTAAAACTGAAGAAATGAAAGCAAAACAAAGATTTCCTAATGAAATGTGAATTTCTGGCTCAATATTCAAGATTCTTTGGGTCTAATAAAATGGGAGGTGGAATAAGACTGGATGTGTCACCCCTCAAGTTTTTACTTAGCTGTTCTTCTTTCAGCTTTCTGGTTTGCCACGTGTGGAAAAACGGTTGAGCATCCCTTCATCTCTGCTGTTAGAACGAAGCACATTCTTTTTTTGGTGGGGTGGGGGCAGAGGGGATTGTTTAAAGATGAACTATGGGGGCTGGCTTTTTTTTTATGTTTGCATAGTTGGTAAGGATGCATGCTCATGAGGACCACTGATTAGGATGGGGTGGGTCAAGGCATGGGGCAAGTGGCTAGAACAAACATTGCCAGTTTTCCCTTTTTCTGCCTTTTCTCCTGTATCTAGGTTGGGGGAGGGAGGGAGGGAGGAGAGTGCTACTTCCATCTGAAGGCCAGTTTTGTGGCCTAGTGTGAAGCTGCTCCCTGCAACACCAGCATCCCACGTGTGGAAAGGTTTGCTCATGTTCTGGGGACGCGGTGAAAAATGGCCCGAGTCCATGGACTCCTGTACCTATGTTGGAGACCTGGAAGAAGCTCCTGGCCCAGCTCTCGCTGCTGGGACTGTTTGGGGAGTGAACCAGGGAAGGAAGATCCCGCGTTGTAACTGTACCTTGCTAATTAAGAACCATCTGCTGGTTCATTCCCCAAATTACTGGGCTGCTGGTGCATTAGGGAGCTGGATGTGGAGTGGCCCACTCAAACCCGCACCCATATTGGATGTTGGTGTCACATGCAGAGGCCCCAGGTGTTCTGTTTTCTCATTCCCCTTTCACATCTACCAGCCTCTTTGCATATATATATATATATATATATATATATATATATATATTTATGTATCTAAGTAACATTATGTATTCTCTATATTTGATCATTTTGAAAGATAATCATGATCATGTGACTTATGATTTAGCTATCTTCTGTTTACCAGAAAGCCACAGGAGCACATATGATAAACATTCTGAAAGGGTTGGTGGTTGAATTTGAGTTCAGTTTTCTAGAGCAGAAGGAATGCATTTTCTGACCTTTGTGATCACCATTTTTTTTTAATTAGAAATAAAGCTGTTCAACTTGAAAATGAACTTGAGAATTTTACTAAGAAGTTTCTACATTCAAGTAATGAAGAAGAATCTTAATAGATTGCTTTGGTGTGACCATCACAGCAAATGGAACTTGGAAGAGGGGGAGTTATTTTTATGAAATAATTTAAAACATGAATTACACTAATTGTATCTAAATAGCAAATGCCTACATAGACTCTAGAAATGATCTTAGGGTATTTGCATTTCTGAAGAGTGTTTGGGCGTCTTTAGTTTTGATTTGGGTAAGGAAAGGCTAAGTCATTTGTGTTAAAATAATAAATTAGTTAAAATTAACAGACCATCTGTGTGACCCCTGAGGGGTGGGGCCTTGAGCTCTTAACAGGGCTTTCTTTGTTTTTGACTCTGAATAACTCTGCTTCCTGGCATCCAGGAGTTAGAGTGAGCCTTTCATCTTTCTCAAAACTGGTTTTTGATGCTGTTTTGTACACTGCATTGCTCAGACTGTGAAGGAGTGTGAGATGGTGTTGACTACATCAGTTTTGCAGGTTACAAGCACTTCTGTTGTGGCAGGTATGTAGACCACTAAGAAATACCATTTTTACTCCTTGTTTATTCCCATTAAAAATGATATAAAACAGTATAAGGGTTTGTTGTTATAACTGGTAATTTATAAAAGTATTTTAATATAAGCAATTTTTTGACCTGTTTCTAAAGAAGCACTTGTTTCGCTCCAGTTATGCTTCCTGTGAGGAGAGTTTATCAGATTTAGAAGTAAAATTGGAAACGGAAGAGACAGCCAAGGACTAAGGAGGGCTGAGTTTTGGATCATAGTGGTGATGTGTAAACATTCTTCAGGCATCTGTGTAAGTTATTGCTGCATTGTCCACCATTGGAGGCTTTTACTTGTATGAATTTTTCAGGGCTACATTAAAAATGATTATACATTTTACCTCAGTGAAGCTTGTGAGTTCAAGTATCTTATTGCTTATATATTGATAAAACATGAATCTGAAGAAAATACTGAAAAAAATGACATTCTAGCTCCTTGTTGTACAAATAATAGACTCACTAGATCAGCACCACCCAGGCACTTAATGGAAATACATAGTACATTTGGCCAAGTACAGGTTATGCTGGAGGACAAAATTTCAAGTTTTTTTTTAAATACTACTTTTTCTGTATCTCCTGGATGCCAGTGAGTCTTTTTAAGAACAGGTACAACTTTTATAGATATTTTAAGAAGAAATAACTAGTTAGGCCATATAAATGTCTGTTAAACATACCTGTTTTATATAAATCAGACACTAGAAGACAATATAAAAATCCCACTACAAATGAATATAATTTTTACCTTTTTCTCATCAACAAATTGAATTAGGTGACATTGTAGGAAAAACAGCGTCTCAAACTGGGTACTGCTGATTTAAGTTAGAGATTCAAGCCCTTAACCTTTTTACTAACCCTTTACCAAAGTAAACTTTTAAAGTCACATAATGGTGTCATATTACATTAAATGTGGTGGTTTGGACTCAAAAGTTTGGTCCGTGGATTATCCTACCTGTATCACTTCTAAGAGAAATGTAGGCTCTGAATGGTTTCAGCCCAGACCTTCAGAATCAGAGATGCTAAACAGTGTGCTGCTCTGAGCTTTCCAGCTGATCTGACACATCCTGAAATGTGCTTACTGCTGTGGTGGCGCTGTGGATAGCGCGTTCTTCACTAGTGCGAATGTTATGCCGCCTGATCAAGTTTGAAAATGTATGAATGTTGGAAATGGAACACTCAGACACTGCTGCCCAGTTCCTGTGGCTGGACAGATGTATTCACCAGGCCACCAGAGATTATGTAATTATAAGCTATAGAAACATATGCTTTATTGTTTACTATTTCTGTAGGATTATTTATACACTTTGTATAATCTTAACATTTTACAAAACATTTTCTAAGTATGCAATATTACAAGGTGAAAATAAAACCTATTTGCCTAATACTTGATAAATTTTGTATTTCTGGTAGAATTTAGTGAGTTGTACTCTCTTAATCACTTAGAATAGGCAAATAAAGTGAGTTGACTTACTCATAGGATTGTGTTACTGCTGCTGGGAGCACCTAGCAATGTACTGAAAGGGTAAGTAAAAGTTGCACGTATCAATTCTTAGGATACTAACAGGCCACCACTGGATGAACATTTGAGAGTACATATCTAGTTCTCTTCATAGAAATGCAACATCATCTGAGATGTCATGAATTTTCTCCCCTAAGATTGTAACAGATGAACATAAGAATTTTTTAACAATACTGTAAGCAGAACTGGCTGTAAGAGAACTATGGGGAAGAAACATTTTACTTTTTAATGAAAATCTGTAGCTTTCTAATGTTGAGATGGGCCAGGTCACAGCAAGGATGATATTGCTCTGGATGCTGGCATGCGTAGCAGAGTGCCTAGGTCAAGTCCTAGCTCTCCTTCCAACTTCCCCTTTCTGCTGCTGTGTACCCAGCGTCAGCACGTGACGGTTCAAGTTCCTGCCAGCCACGTGCGACAGATTCAGTTCCCAGCTTCTGGCGTGGCCCAGCCATTGATATCACAGACATTATGGGAAGTGAACCAGTGAATGGAAGATTTCTCTTAAACAGGATGAAAATAAAAAACTTAAAAATAATATGCTATAAGTTTGTAGTCTGAAAGGATGGATTAGTAATACTCCAGACTGTTCTTTGCTTACAGTTGCTCATGAAAAAAATTGAAGATGTTTAGATAAAGGAATTGGGGACTAAGTATGAAACACTGAGCATGAATTTAGCTTTTGACTTAATATGATTTGTTTTAAAGACTAAGATGGACAACAGTCACGTTAAGAGCATTTTATTGATTACAATATCAGTTCACAGCAACATTTCACAAAGTAACTGTACAAATGAACCGATCACTGTAAAAGATTGAAGAATACTGTTAATCATAGTACGAGTCTGTATTGTATGGTTTAAAGTCTTTATTCACTGTCAGTTGGCCATAAGCATGCTGAAATCATTCTAGGTGAAGAAAAAACACTTTTCAAAATGCTGAAAACACTGCAATGAACTTTAATAGCACTTAAATGTGGACGCCTTTGGATAAGGAAATGCCAAGTGTTCAGAGACCTCTTTGAAAAGAGAAAAATAGAAGCACCATTATGTAAGAACAAGACAAATACCAGTTGATCACTGAAGCTCAATCATATCAATAAATATGTAAGATTTTGTTGGGTACATCTAAAACCAGTTGAAATGCATTAGCAATTTTAAGAAAACTAACTTTTAGGAAATCTGAAAGGCTAACATTTGCTTAATACAATGTGTACTATCAGCCTGTGATTAATAATTTAGTTTTTAAAAGAATGCTAGCTTAACTATTCAATCTCATTTTAATGAATACTTACTGTCACCAGTACTTATAAATGTAGCACTGAATTTGAAGCAACTCAGCATGATCAGTGGGAGAAAAACTGATACTCTGAAATGTAGTTCATATTCTACTTAATCCAATTTCAAATGCCACATTTTTCATTATGCTGTTATACGGAAGATGGTTTAGCTTGTGGCTGCTCTCTGATAATTGTACTGGGGGTTAAGAAAGTTTAAACTGCTGCTGTCTACCATGGCAAAAGGGAAAAGAGAAGCTGAATGGAATACTTAATTCTTTTTTTTAAATGGAAAGTCACATATACAGAGAAAGAGACGGGAAGATCTTCCATCCAACAATTCACTTCCCAAGTGGCCACAACTGCCAGAGCTGGGCCAATCAGAACCTCTTCCGGGTCTCCCATGTGGGTGCAGGGTCCCAAAGCTTTAAGGCCATCTTCGACTGCTTTCCCAGGCCTCAAGCAGGAAGCTGGATGGGAAGCAGGGCCACTGGAATTATAACTGGTGCCATATGGGCTCCCAGCTAAGGCAAGGTGAGGACTTTAGCCACTAAGGCTACCCCGCCGAGCCCAGAATACATAAATTTAAGAAGTTTCTAAGCATCTTGATTCAGACCCTGAAGGTCCTAGAAAGAACACCTTCACTGTTAGATATAATCAATTTGTTACACAAACAGAAAATTATTCAGTTGTATTAGGTTAAATCAGATGTTCACATTATAGCATCAGTTTCTCTAATGTCAATGAAATCAGAATTGTCGGAGGAGCTCTGTTGTGTAATATTTGCACACACCTTTTAGCAAACAGAAAATCTTTTGTCACTGGAGAAAATGTTTTTCTTCTAATAGGTAGGTTAACTTTAAAAGTTCTTTAACTTCCACCGACATCTTGTACTTCAAGAAGTCATGCATTAAGCAGTTCATCTGTGTCTAAAGAATTACCTACTAGCTCTCCTGTTCAATTACTAGTTCCAAGTGCTCTTTGTTTTTATTAACATATTGTATGAAGTCATAATTAAACATCTGAGCTGCAGATGGGCCTTCCATAATTAGTCTAAATGTTTAACAGCAGAGTTGGCAAAAGTGAGGCCTACCCATAGAAGCAGAGGAGTTACCCTGTTGATAGCAAGAACTGCTTTCTTGATCAGGCTTTTTTTTAAAAATGTTTTTTTTGGACCAGAAAGGGACCATGTTGATTTAGAACAGAATATATGCCTTTATAATACTCCTGCAAAATCTCAAACTATTTGTTATGAAATGGAATCTACAAATCAGTCTGCTCCGGGATGTAATATTTCAATATTTCTTACAAGAAAGATTATTGGACACCAACCAAACTGATATTCTTGATGCACACTAAGACCCAAACTCTACAGTGTTCCCCAAAATTACACACTTCAAGTGATTCGGAAGAAGTCATGCACAAGATTGGCTGACCATCGTGACCAGCAAGCTTGTTCAGCACTGGTCCTCACAGCACTGGGAAGCAAAGGTCTAACTGCCAAAGGAATTAGTACAGCAATGGGGTCCCTTTTCCACTGTTTGCTCATGTGTAAAATTATTCACAGTGTCCCACAATTACTAGATTTCATTTGTCCACTGTTATTTTAGAAACTGCTTTACATTCCTCTCTGGAAACAAACACCATTTATTGTTTTCTCCATGACTCATTGACAATGCATAGTTTTTTGACCAAAGTATCATGTTATTATGATAACTAGAGAAGATGCTCTCATATATAAGCTTATTATTATTATTATTTCACAAGTAACAAGTGTTTTTTGAATAGGATTTTGGAACAAATTGCTGAAATTCACAGCAGCCTTTGGCCACCACCGTCCCCTTTTTGGAAAGTGTGTGTCCCTTTACAATATTCTTGCCTTACCTCAAAGTGCTGCTTTTTATGAAGTGATATAATAGTCCACAAATAAACATTAACAGCAACATTCATAGTTATCTTTGCCACAATATAAATATACATTCACACCTGCCATTTACAACATTCTGTTTTGGTCCTACATCCTAATTTGCCTTTATCCATTTTATGCTCTAGTACCAATTTGACCTTGATAAAACTTAAACTGACTTCATTTGGTGCAAGTATTAGCACACTACAAATACAAAATGAAGACAGGTAAAGAATTATGGCTAACAGACCTATCTGAGTAATAATTTACAGTTTATTAAGTTACAAGCTGCATTTCTGCATCCCAGAATATCCTATAGCTAGTATAACAGTCTTATATTATCAGTCATTTAAATGTATTTGTACAAGCAAACCCAACATAACAAGTCTCTTTGTGTCTAATTTGGGGGGCAGGAGTCACTCTGACCACCGACGACATAGTGCTCGTGTGCTCCTCTGACTTCCTAAATATGGGGTCGTTCAGATCTGGTTATTGTTTGAAGCGGAACCACTTAGAAACCAGTAAGTTTGTGCTTAAGGAATACAGAAGAGTAAAAAGCTTAACTGTTTCACTTGAAGAAATTGGAAAACCTTTACATCAGTTCAGATTTTATAGTACATAAACAATACTCAGAAACCCACCTTAACAATTACACAACAGCCGTACCAACAATTTGTTAGATTTTTACGTCTTTTAAAAATCTAAGACCGTCAACACCCCACTTTCCTATCTAGATTTATGCTGGCAGAGAACACTGGGGGAAATTCTTCAGATACAGGGACAATCCATATATTTATCAAACTTCTGAGCTATAAATATTTTCTACACACTTAATTCTGGAAAACCAAATCAGTAGGGAATCCAGCTATGTAGAGTGCTGGTCAGTCAACTGATCATAACTAGTCTTCTAAACAAGGATTACTGAGGTACTATCAACTACTTTTATTCACATAATACTTAGTTAAGCTTTTTGTATGTATTTAAAATATCTGTGAAATCTTAAATCTCTGGCCTTTGGATTATCTGTCCCCTGAAAAAATTAAAAATGAGCTCTTTAAACTGAGTATGGCACAGGAGGCGAGAGGATGGCCGGCCTCCCCTGTGGGCACTCAGCCAGCAACCAGGGTCTCAGGAAGGTCAGGGGCGCTGCATACGAGCACACACACCGAGCATCATCTACTCAAATGGTTCTTCTGTTACAAAACTTTAAAAAAAAATGTAGTTCATGGAAAAGGAAAACACAATGATATGCTGCAAAAATGCATACACTCTGTTCTACACAAATAGACTGGTTGCAAGCAAACATTCCTCAAGGTTGAATTAACTCCTCAGATTAATACACTGGTCTTCCTGATCTCCGCAGGCACCTCTGCTCCGCCTCGCCTCCCTCTACTGTTTTTGTACTTGACTGAAAGCTTTTTGTTTGTAATAATCTCAATAGAAAAATCTTTACCTGCAAATATAAGGTAGAATTTTCTTTTTTCACAGCTATAGGCTGTAGAATTGATTTCTCCAGATACCAATGGAGAACAGAAATTAGGTTAAGACCACACTGTTAATTCCAGATTCTAAGGAAACTGTCCCACGAGCCTGTTGCCACAGCCATGCCATCATCAGTGACACCTAAACAGCTGACACGGTTGTCATGACCAGCAAGGACACCTGAAAAAAAGTTGTGAAGAAAGTTAGCAGTTTTAGAAGTAAGTAAATGCATACATAAAAACTTAGAAGGCATTTAACTCGTAATGGAGTGCCCTGCGGCCTCAGATGTGTGGACTGAGCATATATGTAAAAGGTAGCCTTTTGTATTACTTGAATTTCTGATCCATAGCACTTTGCATTTGATTTTTGAAAAATCGCTTCAAAATTAAGCTCCTTTATATGAGAACGGATGCTGATGTTTACTCTGCATCTCTGTAAGTTCATGGCACTGCAGATTTTCCTACTGACCCAGGCTGGCTTCAACAAAAACAAAACATTGAATGAATGTCACTGATGTTGCCTTACATAAGCAATTTCAAAATTACTGTCATTTATTTTCTTCTGCTAACTTCCACCACTGGAATGCTGTTGCTTATAATTTCTTGAAGCCATCAAATTAATCTGGTTTTAATTTCTTTTGCATATTAAAGTTAAGCCCGGGGTGGGAGGCAGCATTGTGCAGCAGGGTTAAGCCACTGCCTGTGAAGGCAGCATCCCATTTGAGCGGTGGTTTGTGTCTGAGTCCTGGGAAGGCAGATGGCCTGAGCGCCTAGGCCACTGAGGTCCATGGGGGAGACCAGCATGAACTTCCTGGCTGCTGGCTGTAACCATTTGGCGAGTGAACCAATAGATGGAAGGCTTTTTTCTCTATAACTGCCTGTCAAGTACGTAAATAATTTTTTTTTAATAAAGTGAGAGGCCAGCACCACAGCTCAACAAGCTAATTCTCTGCCTGCAAGCATCGGCTTGGGATCAGCTCTGTTTGGGTACCAGTTCATATCCAGCTGCTCTGCTTGCAGCCGAACTTTGTTTTGGGCCTGGGAAAGCAGCAGAGAATGGCCCAAATCCTCAGGCCACTGTACCCATATGGGAGACACAGAAGCAACTGGCTCCCGGCTTCTGACCAGCCCAGCTTGGGCCATTTGGGGAGTAAATCAGGAGATGGAAGAAATCTTTGTGACTTTTCCATCTGTTCATGTGCCTTTCACAAATGAAAACGAATCGAATAATAATAAAAAAGTTAAACCTGATAGCCTGATCACCACAGAGGAGCAAATTAAATATTCTCAATAATGCGGAGAAATGTCTAATTTTTAGTAAGAATTTGTAAGCCAGGCAAAGTTTCCTCCACTGGTTCACTTGGCAAATGCCCAACGCAACTGGCTTGGCCAGGCTAGCCTCAGCAGACAGGAACTCAATCAGATCTCCCACAAGGCGGGCAGGGAGCCATCAGCTCCGGTGTCTTGGCGGGGCACACTGGCAGGAGGCTGGAACTGAGCTGAGGCTCTGACGTGGCAGTAGCATTTATAATTGGCTGAAGCCTGCACCCCTCTTTTAAAACAATCTGCTTTTCAGCATATCATTTTCATTCACTGTCAGTAGCAGAAGGTTATCTTTTTCAATTAAGTAATACTTCTAGTATGACAATGTTTGGCAATGAGCAAACTAATCATTCTGGGATGAAATAAATTAACACTATATTTAAATATTTCAAGTCATATCTGGCACCATAGCCTAGCAGTTAAAGTCCTTGCCTAGCATGCACTGGGATCCCCTATGGGCACCGGTTCCCCTGCTTCCCACTCAGCTGCTTGTGGCCTGGAAGAGCAGTCAAGGACGGCCTCAAAGCCTTGGGACCCTCCACCCACATGGGAGACCTGGAAGAAGCTCCTGGCTCCTGGTTTCGGATCTGCTCAGCTCTGGCCAATGAGAACACTTAGGGAATAACCCAGCAGATGGAAGATCTTCCTCTCTGTCTCTCCTCCTCTCTATATAGCTGACTTTCCAATTAAAAAAAAAATCTTTAAATAAATAAATAAATACTTCAAGTGATCCTGGAGAACAGAATGAACGAACAGCCCAGAAATCAGGATTCCACTTCAAGGCAGAAGTTCTAGTTGAGCCAGACAAACTAGTTATATAAGCAAAAGCAAACTCAACCTCAAGTATGAGGCTACTGCAAAAGTTGGTGGAAAAAGGAACTAAAAGGTAAGTTTAGGGGTCCAGATTTATATTGCTAGAACTAAGATACAGATAAGGCAAAGTAAGATTTCACTAGACTACTGAAGAATCACTAAGACTTCCTGCAGGAGCTTTCCCTGGTCCTTGTCTGCCTCCAACTTTGGGTCCCCACCCCCTCTCGTAATAACCATCATCAGGAGCGCTCCAGGAACTCCTCAAAACAAACAAACAAACAAAATTAGAATAGACAGACAGAGAACAACAAGGAAAGCTTAGAAACAGACAGGAAACGGTCAGCGGGGATGCACTTATACCTCACTGGGTGGGACACAAAGATTAGTTACTCCTCACTGGGGTATGGAAGATTTCTCTGCACACCCCTCCTAAACATGCTCTCCTAAACTGTTGACATATATCCTGTTAGAATTATAGCGTTAGACCACCTGAAAAACAGCCAGGTTCAGCGAAAACATGCTTCAATGCTATAAACTGCTAAATACTAAAATTAAAATAGGCATGAGACAGCTGAATAGCAATCTAAGCCATTTTAAGGTGTATAGAACACGGTTGAATATAAATCAAAATTGAAATGTCTATGCAGAAGTCACAGGTTGTGGTTGAGAACCTGCATTTTCCTATTAACATACTGGTTAATCAATACCACGTCAATTAATGCCACAATGTTGTAAATGGTTGGAAATATTATGTTGGGGTTTTTAATTGATTGGGATGATACTCTGCTGGCTCTACCTTCAGACCAGAGATGGTCTCACCAAGAAACCACTGAACTTACCAGGACAATAAGATGCTGGACTTTATGCTTAGTAAATATCTCCAATGAAAGAATGTCAACTGAATTTGAACTATGGAAATGCAACAAGGTGGAGCAATCTGCCGTGGGGGGAGGGTGTGGGAAGGGGCGGGGGGAATCCCAGTGCATAAAAAATGTATCACATGATGCAATGTAATTAATTTTAAAAAATGAAATGCAATAAAAATATGTTAAAAAAAAAAAAGACTTCCTGAAGGAGAGGTGGTCTTGTGGCACAGCACGTAAAGCCACTGCGGTGGTGCTGGCATCCTGTATGACTGCTCATTCACGGTGTTTGGGATTCGGTCACCCAGATCCAAGACCTGCAGGAAGCTCCTAGCTTCAGCCTGGCCCAGTCCTGTGTGCTGCAGCCACCTCGCCTTCGCTAACTCTACCTTTCCAATAAAAGTTTTTAAAAATCTTTCTTAAAAAAGGCCCTCAAATACAAACAGATCCACTCTGAGACATTATCAACACTGGCAGAACTACATTAAAAAAGTATAAACCAAAAAAAAAAAATTCCATTTTAGGATTGCAGCATCGTAGACTTGTACAACAGGATTAGTCACAGATTACTTAATTGCTCAGCAGTGAATACATCTTGTGCCATAATTATGTAAACACTGAATATTATTCTAAAAACATATACTGTATAGGGAAAAGTGGGAGGATGAAGAGAGACAGCTGTAGTGAGAGCAGAGATGCTAACACCAGATGCTCATTGCCTGTGACCAACAACAGATCTGCTCAGAGCCAAAACACAGCAATGCTGCCTCCCTGAGAGGATGGGGAGAACGCAGGGCTTGTGGCTCCGGGCTGCTGCGGCCGGAAACAAGCCATCGAGAACTAGCCCAGTGCTCTGGTACCATTCTAAGTAGATCTTTTGCAAACAACTGATTTTAAAGGCCGAGTTACAGAGAAGAGTCAGAGAATCTCTGGCTCAGTGCTCCACTCCCAGATGGCTGCAACGGCCACAGCTGAGCCGATCAGGAGCCAGGAGCTTCCTCTGGGCTCCCTTGTGGGTGCAAGGACATAAGGACTGGAGCCAAGCCCGGCCATCCAGGAGGCTGGATCACCAAGTGGAACAACTGGGCTCAAACTGGCACCTACCTGGGATGCTGGTGCCATCGAAGGGAAGCTAACCTACTACGCCTTGGTGCCAGCCCTAGTAGAACTGAGTTTTTGAGAAAAAATTTAAATCACTCCACTGCATAGATTTTCAATGACAGACATCTTCATATGGCTTGATGGATGCTTGACTATTTTAGAACCTGAGAAGACAGTAAGGCTAAGGGGCCTTGTCCCGAATGGACTGCTCCAGAAGGAAGACAATTACAGCGGCAGGTAACGATGTTTTCCTTCTGGTTATAAGAAGATTTAACTAGTGGTTAAATCTTCACCTTTGACATGTCAGAACCTCATATAAGTGCTGGTTCACACCATGGTTGCTCCACTTCCCATCCAGCTCCATGTTTGTAGCCTGGAAAAGCAGTCGAGGATGGCCCAGAGCCTTAGGACCCTGCTCCCGCGTGGGAGACCTGAAAGAAGCTCCTGGCTCCTGGTTACAGATCAGCTCAGCCCCAACTGTTGTGGGGAGTAAACCAACGGATGGGAGATCTTTCTCTGCCTTTCCAATAAAAATAAATCAATCTTAAAACTTTTTTTTAATTAAGAAAGAATATTGTGGTTTGTAAAATAACATACTGAATCAGTCACAATTCTTTTTTTTTTATAAGCAAACCTTACCAAACAAAATATTAGTGAACTGACAGTAAACATTTCTCTTCAGAAAACAGAAGTGTGGCTTATGGGCCGTGACTGTACTCAAAGGGCAACCCCATGGGTGTAACTGCCAGTGCTTTAACCATTTTCCACAGCGCACAACACCCCCAAAGACCTGGGAGACAGCCGGGGTGACCTTGTGTCCTGAAAACCAGAACCCAGTGTGGGCCTATGTACTAACCTGCACGGTCTCCTTTTAGCGTGTCCCACACATTACAGTTGAAGTCATCATAGCCCGCTAACAGGAGTCGCCCACTTTTTGAGAAAGCCACGGAAGTGATTCCACAGATGATGTTGTCATGAGAATACAGTAACAGCTCTTGATCGGCACGGAGGTCAAAGAGTCGGCAGGTGGCGTCATCAGAGCCAGTGGCAAAGGCATACCCATTTGGAAAAAACTAGAAGAGAAAATCAATACACATTTATCTCCACTATGTATACAAAAACCGTGGCAGGTAGTAAGACACCAAGTGCTATGGTAAGAAGGGTCTAGAGTTGAGTTCCGGCTTAGCTACTTACCACGTTAGGCACTGAAGACTACTAACTCATCTGGACCTTAGCCTCAGAATGTTGCTTAGCACTGAATGAAAACCAAACATACGAAACACACAGCAAGTATTCAATAAACACTGACTTTGGTCCTCCATGTCTTTTAAACATTTATTTCTTTTTATTGGAAAGGCAGATTTACAGAGAGAAGGAAAGACAGAGATCTTCCGTCCACAAGGCTCATTCCCCATGTGGCTACAATGGCCACAACTGTGCCAATCTGAAGCCAGGAACCCAGAGCCTCCTCCGGATCTCCCACGTGGGTGCAAGGTCCCAAGGCTTTGGGCCGTCCTCGACTGCTTTCCCAGGCCACAAGCAGGGAGCTGGATGGGAATTGGAGCAGCCAGGACAGAAACTGGTGTCCACATGGGATCCCAGCGCATGCAAGGGGAGGATCAGCCAATTGAATCATCACACCAACTCTCCCTTTTCCCCTGTTTTTATTTAAAGTCCACATTTTATCAAAAATTAACGGGTGGGTGGGTGTTTGGCGTAGTGGTCACAATGCCACTTGGGACGCTCATATGCCATATCCAACTGCCGGAGCTTGGGTGCCCAGCCTGACTGCCGACTCCAGCCTGTCGCTACGGGACACTCTGAGGCGGCAGGATGCGTCTCAAGTGTCTGCATCCCCCCTACCCATGTGGGAGACCCCAGGCTGTGTTCCTGGCTCCTGGCTCCAGTCTGGCTCAATACTAACTGTACACACATGAGTGAAACCGTGCATGGTAGAGCTGTTGGTCCCTTTCTGCTTTCCTTTTCTTCAAATCAGTAAGACAATAATCATAAAAAAAATTTTAAGCCAAGGGGATCACATTGTAGTACAGCAAGTTAAGACTCCCCTTGCGACGCCAGCAACCTATTTGAGCACCAGTTCAAGTCCTGTTTCTCTATTTCCAATCGAGCCCCCACTAACGCACCTGGGCAAACAGCAGAAGATGGCGCAGCAGTACAGGGCCCTGCCACTCACGAAAGACCCAGAATGAGTTCCAGGTTTCAGCCTGGCCCAGTTCTGACTGCTGAGGGAGTGAATTAGTTAAAGGACAGCCTCTTTCTGGTCTCTGAATTCTCCTTTCAAATAATCAAATCTTTTAGGGATATATTTATTTTTATTTGAAAGGCAGATTTACAGAGATTAGGAGCGGAAAAGAACGAAGGGTAGATGGAAAAGGATCTTCCCTCCGCCAGTTCACTCTCCGAATGGCCGCAATGGCCATAGTCGAGCCAATCTGAAGCCAGGAGCTTCTGCTAGGTACGGGGCCCCAAAGACTTGAGTCGTCCTCTGCTGCTTTCCCAGGCCTTAAGCAGGGAGCTGGGTGGGAAGTGGAGCAGCCAGGACACAGACATGCACCCCTATGGGATCCTGGTCTTGCAAGGTGAGGATTTATGTACTGAGTCATTGAGCCACTGAGCTAATAAGCTTTCTACCCCTGAATCCCACGAGACAAACCACAGCAACCCTTTTCTAGATAATGAAGCAAATTTCACTAAATCTGAAATCATTTAAGTGTTTTCCTCTAACTTCAACAGACTGAAGCAAAAACTCAATAAAATGCATATGACTTTATAAATCATGTCTGGTGCGGTAGCCTAGTGGCAAAAGTATCTCATGTCTACTCCAACAGCCCCCAGTGCAAGTCCCCAGACCCCAGAGATCATGAAAGAGACAGAAGCCACCAGCACCTCTGGCTCCACAAAAGTGCAAGAATTCCACTGGAGGCTCTGGCTCCGCACAGACAGAACGGACTGCAGTGAGTTTTAAGTAGCAGCTTATGCACCGGTATCCCATTTGAGCACAAGTTCGAATCCCACCTCCTCCAATTCTAATCCAGCCTGCTGAAACTGCACTTAGGGAAGCAGATAACGGCCCAAGTACTTGGGCTACTACTGCCCACAATGGAGAGTCGGATGGAGCTCTGGCTCTTGGCTTGGGCCTGGCTCAGCCCTGGCCACTGTCACCACTTGGGGAGTCAAACAGTGGACAGCAGCGGGCACTCTCTTCCACTCTAACTTGCTTTTCCAATAAATACATGCATCTTAAAAAGAAACATACAATCAAAGCTCTATCAGAAGAAATGGATGCCAAGTGACAGTCTACATCCCCAGAGGCAGTGCAGCTGGCAGTGAGGAGCAGCCCCCTCCCGCTGCCCAACCTTGCAGATACGAAAGAAAAGAAAAAGTTGGAAACACTTGCCCCACACCTTCTTTCCTACACACCATGGCCCTTCCTACCCTAATCAGGAGCCCACAAGAGTACACAGCCTTCTCGACGGTGTGAACATCAAAAATAAAATTTAGAACAAAAACAAAAAAATAAAAAGAAATGGATTACCTCAACAGCCCTGTGTTTACTAAGACACGAAATGTGAAATTGTTCCCCTCAAAGAAAACTCCATAGCCAGATAGCATTGCAGGTACGCAGAATAAAATATTTAAAGAAGAAATACTACTAATTACACACAAAATCTTCCAGAAAAATAGAGAGATAACAACTCTTTTAAATGATACCAGAGCCAGATAAAACATTTCAAGATTTAAAAGAAATGGAACAACCTTCATGGCTATACATGTAGAGCTTGTCAAATAATCTTAGCAGATCAAATCCACACAGGATGGTTTTAAAGGGTCATGGAGAAATGGATTCAACAGATACATTTTTAGGGCTGGGACTGTGGTGCAGTAGGCTAACCTGCTGCTCCGCATGCTGCCGTTTACATAGGAGAGTTGATCTGAGTCCTGGCTGCTCTGCTTACAAACCCAGCTCCTTCCCACAGCACCTGGGAACGCAGTGGTAGTTGCGCCCCTGCTGTCCCAGGGGAGACCTGGACGTGGGTCCCAGCTGCTGTGGCCGCTTGGACAGTGAACCAGCAAGTGGAAAATCTCTCCCTCCCTCATCTGACTTACAAATAAACAATTCTATACAAAGAGGAGGCAGAGGAGTTTGACATTTATCATTTTAATAGGCTGAAAAACAACAGCCACATAATCATCTCAATAAGTGCAGAAAAGAAGCCTTTGCTAAAACCAAACACCCATGGTCAATTTAAAAAAACTTAGGAAAATTAAATCCAACATCTTGACCTAAAATAAACAGACTCCTGCTACTTCTCCTCAGAAAAACCTTATAAAATCAGGCATATCAGAATATCCATAATCTGATTAACATGATGGGATGAAGGATGGCAAGTGTGAGGCTTATTTGCTATAAAATGCTATTATTTTACACAAGCTGGTTTAAGGGGAAGGATATAAGGGTAAATTGTAAAGGTGACTGTATTCCTGGAAGTCTGGAATCTCCAAAGAGACACCTGCTTCCTGTTACAAGCGAAGCTCCTGTTTCCTGAAAGACCAGGAGGCAGGCAGGAGACCCGGATAACCTTGGAGTTTCTGGATTGACGGGAAAGACAGCTACTTTCGAGGCATGCTGTTTGATTACTGTCTGCATTGAAGTGATATGATCAGGACCCCTAAGCCTATACGCTGTAAATTCCTGTCGCATGCTTTCTGTTTTGTGTCACTGTTAGCCCCTAATCATGTACTTGCTCATTGTCACACAGCTTTTGATTCTCTTACTGTAAAAATCTCACGATTATTCATAAGCTCTTGCTTATGGCAAGAGGTTGCCCCTCGGACTAGACATTAAACTCATCTCACTCACCTTGGAGTCTCGCTCGGATTCATTGAACCCCAACAGAAGGGGCTTATGGAAATGATAGCAAGGCATTTAACTTCTGATTTTATCTATAAAATGTATACAAGTGATTTTAATATGTGCATGGTAAGAAAAAAAACTTTCAAATTGTTTCTGTAAAACTACCTTTCATCTTATGGCACCAGCATCCCATATAGGCACTGGTTCATGTTCTGGCTGTTCTACTTCCAAACCAGCTCCCTGCTTGTGGTTTGGGCAAGCAGTGGAGGATGGCCCATGGGACCCTACACCCACATGGCAGACCCAGAAGAAGCTCTTGGCTCGATTTTGGATTGGGTCAGTTCCAACCATTGTGGCCACTTGGGGAGTGAAGCAGTGGGTGAAAGATTCTCTCTCTCTCTCTCTGTCTCTGCTTCTCTTCGTAAATCTACTTCTTCAGTACAAGCAAATAAGTCTTACAAAAATCTTCTTATAAAACTAGAATGCGTCTTGTATACCTAGCTACTGGCTATTACAGTACTTTTATTTTTTAATTAAGATTTATTTATTATTATTGCAAAGTCAGATATACAGAGAGGAGGAGAGGCAGTGAAGAAGATCTTCCATCTGATGATTCACTTCCCAAGTGACCGCAACGGCCAGTGCTGCGCCCATCTGAAGCCAGGAGCCAGGAACTTCCTCCAGGTCTCCCACGCAGGTGCAGGGTCCCAAGGCTTTGGGCCGTCCTCGACTGCCTTCCCAGGCCACAAGCAGGGAGCTGGATGGGAAGTGGGACTGCCGGGATTAGAACTGGCATTCATATGGGATCCCAGTGCATTCAAGGGGAGGACTTTAGCCACTAGGTCACCGCGCTGTTCCCCACTACAGTACTAGTTAAAGTTCAGTCATATCTGTGTAAATATCCTGGGCACATATTGACACAGAGCATTTATCCAACTCACACTCTCCCTACCTCCTCCTAACTCTCCTTCCCTCAGTTCTGACCATGTTGCAACTATCGGGATTGCTGTTAAGAATGCTATTTTGGTGGGCCCGGCGGCATGGCCTAGCGGCTAAAGTCCTCGCCTTGAAGGCCCGGGATCCCATTTGGGCGCCGGTTCTGATCCCGGCAGCTCCACTTCCCATCCAGCTCCCTGCTTGTGGCCTGGGAAAGCAGTCGAGGACGGCCCAAAGCTTTGGGACCCTGCACCCACGTGGGAGACCTGGAAGAGGTTCCTGGTTCCCGGATCGAATTGGCTTAGCACCGGCCCATTACAGCTCACTTGGGGAGTGAAACATCGGATGGAAGATCTTCCTCTGTCTCTCCTCCTCTCTGTATATCCGGCTTTCCAATAATAATAAAATCTTTAAAAAAAAAAAAAAAAAAAAAAAAAGAATGCTATTTTGGGGCCTGGTGGCCCAAGCAGCTGAAGTCCTCGCCTTGAATGCGCTGGGATCTCCTATGGGCGCCGGTTCTAATCCTTCCCATCTAGCTAATACTTCCCATCCAGCTCCCTGCTTGTGGCCTGGTATAGCAGTCGAGGACCCTGCACCCACGGGGGGTAGACCCGGAAGAGGTTCCTGGTTCCCGGCTTCAGATCGGCGCAGTACCGACCATTGCTGTCAATTGGGGAGTGAAATATTGGACGGAAGATCTTCCTCTCTGTCTCTCCTCCTCTCTGTATATCTGACTTTGTAATAAAATAAATAAATCTTTAAAAAAAAAAGAATGCTATTTTGGTTTCATCCTAACTTATAAATCATCTAGCTAGTTCATCCTCATATACATTCAGTGCTTTTATATTCAATTTGTTTACTTTCACTTTACTTGAAATACAAAGAGATGTGGGTCTTACATCTGCTGGCTCACTCCCCAAATACCTGCAACAGCCAAGGTGGGGCTGGGCCCACGTCAGCAGCCAGGAACTCAGCCTGGGTCTGCCACGGGGGTAGCAGGAACCAGTGACCTCAGTGATCCCAGTCACCACTGGCTGACGCCCAGGCTGCACATGAGCAGGAAGCTGGATGGTGGCAGAGCTGGGACTGGAATCAGGCATTCTCAGATGGCCCCTGGCTGTTCTCTGTGGCATCTTCACTGCTGTGCCAAAGGCTGGCTCCATACACAGTACTTCTTGTCTGGCAGAATTTACTTGCGGTGATCTGTTGGGTTCTGCTGTGATGCGAACTAGCTTGTAACGAATGTGCAGCACTTACCGAGCACCGCCACAGTTTCATTAAGTCTTCTCATTACCTTATGCATAAAGGTGGTAGTACCTCATTTTACAAACTGAGGAACGTGAGGCTGACAAAGGTTAGTAAGTAGCTTATGAGCCCGCTCCCACAGCTGGCTTTGCTAGAAGCCACACTCTTGACACCACTCTGCTGCCTTTTTCTTCCTTAGCATTGTTCCCTTTACCTTGAAGGATAGGACTTTTTTTCTCTTCCGAATACACAAGTGTGGCCATCCCTGATCTGCCTATTTGCTCAAGACGATCTATCCCTTTTTCTCTGGGGAATAAAAAAAAAACAAACTAGCTAGAAATAAAGACCTAGAATCATAGAGTAATCAAAGCTTGAAAGGCGGGGGTGGGGGGCGGAAACCAATTCCTTACCATTTGGTAGTCAAGGTTGAAGTAGTACATAGTTAATAAGAACTCTAAAGTGCACTTTGCTGCTACCATCATGCCACAGAGCACAACACTTGCAAATTCAAAATACACTTTCTTCAGAAACGCTGTTCACTTACACTGACAGCGTTAATGTCGGAGACGTGCCCTGTGAATGACTGCCTGCACATGCCGTCACGGATATCCCATAATTTGGAAGATGCATCGCAAGCACCAGACACAAAAGTCCTCATGTCGGGACCAAGGGAAAGACTCATCACGTCTCCCGAGTGCCCGGTGAACGTGGTGGTCTGCTGGGCCGTTTCGATGTCCCACAGTGCACTGTAATCAAAAGTAAATAAAAACAATCAGGGACGATCAGCTCCTCTGCCTTCAGGTCCTATTAGGACTCTTCTCTCCCCCACAGACCTCTGCGATCAACTCACCAAGTTGTGTCTCCTGAACTTGTGACAATTTGGCTGTCATCTAAAAAACGACAGCAGGACAGGTAGCCTGCAGAAGCGAGAGGAACAAGCTTTAAGTTATCATTGATCAAGTAACTCCAAACAGTAACACATCTGGTTATAAACATTATATCAGTATGATGTTTTAATTAGTGGGTCTTCAAATATATTTAATCAATAAACCCTTTTCAGGAAGTTAATACAGCAATGACATTGTCCTGTGCTGGTCTCTGCCATCAGACAATTACATAGAGACCCCTTCCCAGAAGTCACTGTGATCCATGGACAACTATGTTCAGATCCTGGAGAAAGACTAAAAATAACAGTGAGAAAGAAGACTAGCAAGGAAGGCTTTATGAAAGATGTGGCTTTTTTAATGAACAATTTTATTTTATTTTGTTCTATGATACAGTTCCGTAGGCTCTGGGGTTGCCCGTGCCCTTCCCCAAGGTCCTTCCCCAACCCCCTGCCAGTGGAAAGATGTGGCGTTTCAAATGACAGAAATCCATCCAAGAAATTTTTGGAAAAGCCTGGTTAAACAGTACTGCCACAAATTTATGAGCGGAAATCAGATGAATGGCAATGAACTCCCCTCAGTAACACTGCTAACCAAAAGCCACGCCGTGGAAGAGGGCTGAGTACACTGGCAAGGAAAGCCAGCAAGTCTTGTGAGGTGAAAAACACTTCATTAATATCTTAAATTGAATGCTTCCAATTATGTAACGGAACACAGATGCCACAACCTCCTACTACATAGTAGCAGAAGATAAAATCATATTGCTGGGCCTGGCGCAGTAGCCTAGTGGCTAAAGTTTTCCCTTTGCATGTGTTGGGAACCCATATGGGCAGTTCATATCTCAGCTGCTCCCCTTCCCATCCAGCTCCCTGCTGTGACCTGGGAAAGCAGTCGAGGACGGCCCAAAGCCTTGGGACCCTGCACCCATGTGGGAGACCCAGAAGAAGCTCTGGGTTCTGGCTTTGGATCAACTCAGCTCCGGGTGCTGCAGCCACTTGGGGAGTGAACCAGTGGAATGAAGAGCTTTCTGTCTCTACTCTCTGTTCATTTGCCTTTCCAATAAAAATAATAACTAAACCTTAAAAAATCATATTTGCTTTTTGTACATTTTACTATTCAGGTTTCTTTCTTTTTTGCAATTCTACTTTTTTTTTTTCTTCACAAAAACAACACAACTATTTAAGAAACATTAAAAAATTTACGGGGGTCCAGAGCAATAGCATAGTGGCTGGAGTCCTCACCTTGCACACGCCCTGGGATCCCATATGGGCACTGGTTCTAATTCTGGCAGCCCCACTTTCCATCCAGCTCCCTGCTTGTGGCCTGGGAAAGCAGTTGAGGATGGCCCAAAGCCTTGGGACCCTGCACCCGCGTAGGAGACCTGGAAGAGCTCCTGGCTCCTGGCTTCAGATCAGCTCAGCTGCAGCCGTTGTGGCCACTAGGAGGGTGAAACATCGGACAGAAGATCTTCCTCTCTGTCTCTCCTCTCTGTATATCTGCCTTTCCAATAAAAATAAATAAATCCTTGAAAAAAATTTACTGGAGAGGCAGCCAGAATCAACACAAGAGAAGAGTATAAGTGACCCCAGCTGTAGGCAACTGCCTAGGTTGCACTGTACCTAGGCAAGTGTCGCTGCTGGGAAAAGCAGCTAACAGCTGGCAGGCACTATAGTCACCTGTTCTACTTTTTTTTTTCCTTAAGATATGTGGGAGGCAGACACCAGCATGCCACCAGACAGGGTATGGACATCCACATGTTCATGGGCCCTGCTTAGGCAGACAGGGCCCCAGGCAGGGCACACAACTGAAAGACTGGACTTGGGGGTCTGCATGCCACCAGACAGGGTATGGACATCCACATGTTCATGGGCCCTGCTTAGGCAGACAGGGCCCCAGGCAGGGCACACAACTGAAAGACTGGACTTGGGGGTCTGCATGCTCGTGGGTATGGGGACTTGTGGCCTGCTCAGGGAAGCAGTTTTGAAGATGTGTGGGAAAGAGGACTGTGGAGGGAGAATGCTGACAGGTGAGCAGTGACTTCTGGGGGACTTCCACCAACCTGGCTCCTGTACCTGCAGGTAAACCAGGGAGCTGAGACTGGGTGGTTTAGAGGAGAGAACCAGAAGACCTTGGGAGCCAGACCAATACATTCCCCAACATGGAGACCTGAGCTGGGACTGAGACCACTGCCTACGGGCGCACAAGAAAGCCATGGCTGGGAGGCCTGCCTGCCAGGGCTTGACCAGAGTACCTGCCAGTGAGTGTTGGGGTAAGTATGGGTCATGACACTAACCAGCACAGGAGAGAGAAACGGGTTCTGGAAGCAGGTTCTGTGGGGGATCATGGGCTCACCCCTGTGGACTGTCTTATCAGCTTGTTCACTTGAGAGCTGGAGTGGTGATGGGCTGAGGTGGCTTGACTGTGGAACTCACCAATACTCATGGGTAGTGGGGTTGGGAACAGGCTGGTGTGGTCCAGGCTGTAGCACCCACAGCCTGGTGTGGGGTGTGGGGCAGGTCACAATATCCAAGAGCACACACAAAAGACAAGACTGGGAGGGAGCAGGCAGAATGTACCAGATAAGGGACTAGCACTGGCTGATGTGTATGAGATCTGGGTGTGGGAGTAGGCCTAGTGGGGGGCACTTTGGGAACTCCTCTGGCAGGTGGTCACTCCCACTGATGAGCATGAGTCAGGGCTGGGTGTTGGTCAGGCTGGGCAGGGATGCTACACTTGTTGGCAGGTGTGTGGGTTGGCTCTATAATGGGTCGGGCCTGACATAGACAGGTCATACCACAGCACACTGGCATACATGGGAGACAGGCTAGGGTGTGGGCCATGCTGTCCTAGGCTAGGGTGCAGGCCATGCTATCCTAGGCTAGGCTATCATAGTTGTTTTTCATGAAAGCCAGGGATGGGAGCAGACTGAGCAGGGTTAAGCTGCAGCACCTACCAGTGGGGACTTAGGACTGGAGGCAGGCCAGACCGCAGTATCTGACGGCAAAGGCCAAGCTGGCTGATGAGTTATGCCAAGCTGTGTCGGAGCAACCCCTGGCATGTCCAAGATCTGTGGCTGGGAGTGAGCTTGGTCGGGGAGCTAAGGGAATACCTCTGCTAGGCTGCAGCTCCCATTAGTGAGCGCAGCAGCTGAAATGGGGGCAGCGAACTGGGCTGAACATGGCTGCAGTATTGCTTGGCACAGGTGTGGACTTGGCCTGGGGTATGCCAATCTGGGCTAGGTTCCAGCACCCACTGGTATTCACGAGAGCCAGAGTGGGTGTAGGACAGGTTGGGCTAAGTCTCGGCACTTGCTGAACCATGTGAGAGCTGGGTCTGGGGGTGGACCCAGCTGGGTCGTAACACCCAACAGTAGGAGCTGGAATGTTTACAGGCCAGTTGGGCAAGGCCTTTGTTCCTGCCATGACAGGACGTGGAGCAAACCAGGTTGGGTCAAGGACCCACCATTGTGCACAAGAGATGGGAAGTGACCTAAGAGTTTGGGGAACTCCTCTGTCAGGATGTAGTCTTTGCAGGTGAGTGCAAGAACCAATCCAGGTTACAGACACCCACCCACATAGATGTAGGTCAGGTCTGGGGGCAGGCCAGGCTGGACCACTTCACAGTACCCACTGGCAGATGTGAGAACCCGGACAGCGTGCAGGATAGGCAGGGTTGGGCTGCAACACCAGCCAGTTCACATTAGGGCTGGGACTGGGGCTGGCTGGGTTGGACTAGGCTGTAGCACCCCCTAGCAAATGATGAGGTGAGGTGGGCCATGCCAGCCTGGGTCACAGCACCCACCAGCACATGCAACTGGTGGGGGGAGGGGTGGGTGGAGAGCCCAGCAGGAGGGTTATGGGGGGTTCCCCTTTTGGATTACTGCTCCTGCTGGTGAGTGTGAGAGACGGGACTGAGGGAAGACTAGGCTGGGCAGGGCTACAATACCTGTTTCCTGCATGTGAGCTGGATTGGGGAAGCCAGGCTGGGCTAACCAACTATATCTATTAGTGCATGCACAAACCAGAGTACGTGCAGGCTGGCTGGGCTTTGCCACAGCATCAGCTGGCAAGTGCTGAGACTGGGAGCAAATCCTGTCAAGCTAGACCGCAGAAGCACCTGGAGTGTGAAAGATCCAGGGCTGGGAGTGGGCCCAGTAGGGAAACCATGGACACCTCTCTGATGGGCTGCAACTCCCACTGGTGAGCATGAGAACCAGGGCTGAGGGCAGGCCGTAGAACCCCCTAGCAAGAGTGTGGGCTGCATAGTAGGGTTGGTTGGGTTGAGTTAGAATCCAATGCCCATTGATGTATACAAGAGCTAAATGGGATGTTTGCTGCAGAAACTGGCAAACACAGGAACCAGGGCTGGGGACAGTCCTAGTAGTTGTTACTGGGGATTGCTCCAACTAGGCTGCAGTTCCCACTAGGGGGCATGAGAGCCGAGTATGGTGAGCAGGATGAGGCTGGGCCATAGCATCCATTGATTTGTGTATGAGATGGGGCTGGGAACAAAACTGACCAGGTGACTGCAACCTCCAACGTGTGTATAGGCAGATGTGGGTGACAGACTAAGTTGAACCCTGCACTGGCTGGCACACACTGGGGTCACGCTGGGGTTACCTCTGGCAAGGTTTCTTCGCTGGACTGAGAACTCCAGCCACAATGAAAATCACAGGATCAGGTCTGACCATGAAGTGCATGTGTCAGAATGGTTCTCCACAGTTGCTGATGCCTGTGTTGTGGATGGCATGCCCAGATGCTCACGGGGCACACTGAGGCCTCCAGAGGACAGCTAGAACCATGGAGGGCAGAACAAATTGGACAGCTCTTCCGGACAAATATCTGAGCAAATGAAGCCTCTGAAGGTGGACTATGTCAGCCAATGGACCTCGGAAGGATTTCCTTAACCTTAGAGTGATGAAATCAATGCATCTCGGGACTATCAAAACCACTTAAGCAGTATCCTCAGAAAATGCTCCACCCTGGGGAGCTGGGAGGACATTGAGTGGCCCTTCCACATCCTTGGATACTGATGCAGTTGGGTTTCTGGGAGCAGCCCTCTTCCTTTCTCTCTCCAGCTCCCCCAGACAGCAGAGGGAAAAAGGAGACTGCACTTGCCTTATCCACTTTCCAGTATCCCTCAACCCTCCCCACCTAGCTGGTAGTCCACATGGGCACGCATCCCTCCCAAGCATACAAAAATCATCAAAAATAAAATGATTACTTTAAAAAAACCATAAGTAAGGTGAGTGAGAGAGTGAGATCCCATCCACTGACTGACTTTCAAATGTCCACCAGAGCCAGGCCTGGGCGGGGCTGAAGCAGGGTGCTGGAAACTCAATCCAAGTCGCCCACACGAAGCACAAGGATCCAATTACTGGAGCATGACTTTTGCTTCCTTCCAGGAGCTGAAGCTCAGGCTGAAACGCAGGAACTCCAATATGGGATGTGGGAATCTTAACTGCTAAACAGCCATTTGAATGATACAACTATTTTTGAAAGAGAAGTAAAATGATATTCAGCAAACACACGATTATAAAAAGTGATTGTCTCCCTTATTTATACTCATTTCTGTTCTCCCTCTGTTTATCGCCCAGGTGTGACCGGGGAGTGTAGGTGTCGCTCACTGTCCCTGATGAGTGCATTCTACGGCAGGACAGAGGAGTGAAAGGGAGAAACAAGACAGTGAGGCTCACCTGTGTGACCCGGCAACTCCCGGCTCACTCTCACGTTTCCCTCTCTGGTTTTCAAGTTATAGATGGAGCAGATGTTGTCCAGGCCGCCACAAGCCACATAATTACCAGAAGGCGCATACGCACAGGTCATTACCCAGGAGGACCGCAGAGGGATGGCGTGCATCTGCAGGACAAACGCCACACGCAAAGGGTTAGGATTAAGCAAAGAACAAAAGAATGGGCTTTGATTTTTTAAACTGTTTACAGGGAAGTAAATATTACTAAAAAACATAAGTACATCTGAAAAAAAGAAAAATGCCAAATACAACTATGAAGTGGCTTGAGAAAATCAGCCATGACAAACAGAACATAAGCTGCATCAGAATGCCCATGACTGGGGCCAGCACATTGGCTTAAATGTCTAATCCTCCGTCTCTGAGAATGACATCCCACATGGGCGGTGGTTTGTGTCCTGGCTGCTCCACCTCCCATCCAGCTCCCTGCTTGTGGCCTGGGAAAGCAGTTGAGGACGGCCCAAAGCCTTGGGACCCTGCACCCGTGTGGGAGTCCTGGAATCAGCTCAGCTCCAGCCATTGTGGCCATCTGGGGAGTGAACCAGCAGGTGGAAGATCTTTCTATCTCTCCTTCTCTGTAAATCGGCCTGTCCAATAAACAAATCTTCAAAAAATATAAATAAAAAATAAATATTTTCTAAATTATCAAACCATTTGGAACTACAAAATGGCCTTTCAGAAATAATTCTTTTAATAGAAGCAAGGACATAAAGATGTCTCAATGCTGATATAGCCATTTGGAAAATTAAGTGTCATGTGTTAAAGATTTTACTAAAATTCTGTGATATTTGCATTAGTGCTTGGAAGAAGAATTTCTTCCTTCAAACCACTGAACAATACACAAGGAGGGAACAAGCAACTTTCTCGGGTGATAAAATGATTCTCCCGGGAAGAGATGACACCACCACCCTATTTAGGCACATTCTGTAGGATCTCTCTCAAACACTGGTGGCAGTCTTGTACCGATCTGGTTGCCCCTGTCTGGTGGCCTGCTACCCTCACCCCCACCAGTTGCAGGTGGAAAACTGTAAGGTGGAGGGAATGCCAAGGCTGAACATCCTACAAGTCATCAGTATGCCTCCTGCTTACTCTGCACTCTCAATTCACCTCAAAGGGTAACTTTTAAAAGCACAAGTATTTTTGCTTTAGGAAAATACAGCTGGGGCATATTTAATGTTAATTCACAGTTTTTTTAAATTGTCATATCATCTAGCTTTAAAAAAATCTCCATCTTATTTCACAAATATGATTTGTATTTTATTATTTTTTAATTATCATTTTATTTTGATAATCTTTACATAGTTGATTAAGAGCACAAAGGGTCAAGAGCGACAGGAATGTGGGTAACACCACTGTTTCCACATTCTTTTTTTTTTCCTGTATCTGGAGTCAGGGGGAGATAAAAGGAGAAGTCCCACCCAGCCTTCCAGCCATCCCAGGGTCCTCAATGTGGGGCATGCTCTGAGGGCACTGCTCAAGTGGTACAAATACTATTTCTAAATATTTAGTAAAAATAATTGTATGTTTACATAGAGTATAAAGGTATTGGACTTAGGAAAGTATTCTCAAAGCTTTTTCTTTACACTCAACAATTTCAATCAGGGATTCCTTCCAGTGGACACATGGAGAGACTCCATCGTCTCGGCCACCAGAAGACCTCAGCCACTCATACCTGGCCTCTGATCTAGCATATGAACAGTCCAGAAATATAGCTCAGTGCTTGGAGTAGGCCGAGAAAGCTTCACATGAGCTGTGTAGTTCACCCACAATGAGAAATCAAGATCTCAAGAGCCTTGCGTTATCAGGAACTCAGAGTTTTTTCCTTTTATAATTTCCTTTATATGTAAAATGGTACTCTTTTCTTATATTTCAAGCATGAAATATAAGACTGAAACAAAACAATGTTCCCAAAGTTTGTGCTTGGAAATAGGAAAGGGCCAACTATTAAAAGTTAATACTAAGACTAAAGAAATGATACAGATGAAAATAAATGGAATGAATAAACTTAATCCTAGAAAGCAACTAACTCTGTCAGGATTAAAAGAATTGGTGGTCAGCAAACAAATACAAGAGTATGTAAAAGAATGATAAGAAATTTTACCTTATTTGTTGTATAGCTATCCCAGATAATTAATTTTCCATCTTGGGACGCACTGACTAGCAGCCTAGAAGAACAAACACAAAAATAATTTGATGCACAAAGGAAAAAAGTAGCTTGCTATGCACCACATTAAAATAGAACAGCTCAGAAAAGATACAATCTTTCTAATTTAAATCTTCATATCAAAAAGATTCTTTCAACTCCTAAAAATTATTGCTACCTGTCCAAATTTCTAACATATTCAAATTATAAAATAAAACAGCAATGACCAAAATGTCCCTGGCTATGCTCTAAATTTCTCATGGTGAAAAATTTTAGTTATTATTGAAGAGTATGGTGGATATTAGCAAACTAGTTTAATGATTTCCTGAAATTTCCTGACAATCCCATCTCGTTCAGTTGGCAGACATTAATGTCACAGGTTCAACTCAAGATACACACCTTCTCTTGAGCCTCTACCATCTGCTGGGACATTTATGCATATTTGTAAGAAATCAAGAAAGTTCAAACTACCAGAGGGTGACGATAACACTTAAAATTACATAGGAAACTTAGTAAGAGAGGAACAAGAATGCGTCATGAAAAAAACAGATTTCTGAGAGCTAAAAACAGTCTGTATTTGAGGAGAAGGGTGTAAGAATCATCAATGACAAGAGACAGAAAATGCAGCAGTTTCGGGAACTGAACCTATAGTGTTTCTAGAACTAAGAAAAGCAAGTTGAGAAAAGCAGGCTGGGTTTACACTTCAAAGCTTTGTTTATAGACTATGGTGTATCAACTATGACACAATTTATTAGTCACTGATCTGGCTTTTACAGTTTTATTTTTTATGATAGTTTAAAATCGTGTATCCTTAAAAAAAATGACTACCCTCTGCCTGCCTCCAGCACTGTTCCCTTCCCTCTAGGGAAACATTTCCCTGCTCTTCTGGAACAGTCACTGTTACTTTTACAAAAGGGAAGATCTGACTGCAGGGTAAGGGATAGGACTAAACACGCCTTCAAGATCAGCTGGTACCATCTGTGTATGCGTGGAGAAGAACAGAAAGCAATGGGCTGGCAATCAAAATGGGTGGGAAGACAAGATGAGAAGGTCTGGGTGATACTTTTGTTTCACTATGAGGATTAATAATCTTGAGAAATGTTTAAGGAAAGCAACAACCAAGGTCTCAAGTGATTCTGTTTTGAGCTAAAACTTTGCTATGTCAACAGGCAAGTTATTTTTATCTCAAAATTCTTCAGAGCCTTTAAAAAAAATTCTTTGGGGCCAGCACGATGGTGTAGCAAGCTAATTCTCTGTCTACAACATCAACATCCCACGTGGCTCTGCTTTGGTTTCCAGCTGCTCCACTTCTGCTCCAGCTCCATGCTCGGGGCCTCGGGAAGCAGCAGGCCTCGGGCACTTGCACCCGTGTGAGAGTCAAAGAAATCTCTTGGCTGCTGACTTCAGACCAGCCCAACTCTGGCTGTAGCAGCCGTTTAGGGAGGGAGTGAAACAGCAGATGGAATATCTGTCTGTCTCTGTAATTCTAACTTTCAAGTAAGATAAATATTTAAAAAGATGCTTTATGAAAAAGATGAAACATTCATCCTAACTTTATTATAGTTACTTAAAAAAAATTTATTCCTCCTTTAAGAGACGCTTGCATTTTGCACTGAGGTATTCTGTTTACATCTGAAAGCACCAAGTGAGGCTTCCATGAGGAGACAATGATGTACAACTCCTATCAAAAAAAATAAAATAATTGCTTGGTTTGAACATTGCCCCATAAGATGAACCAGATCAAAGGAATAGCCCAAACTGCAAGCAGACCTGCCTTTGCTAGACAGTCTGGAGAAAGTCCAGGCTGCACTGTGACCCCGGGAACACAGTCAGGAACACAGTCAGTCGTGGTGACCGCACTGTCCAGCTGCAGGTCAGGTGGCACCGTGCACGCACATGAGTGTCTGTACTCAGAGCACATGTGTCTATGGTTGGGCCTGGAGAAGTGAAAGCCACATGCGATGAAAATATCTTTGTTTCAAATAATTCCATCCTTTGTGGATTTAAGTAAGAAATGGCTTCAGCATATCCAGTAACTTATACATATGGTATACAATCAGTTTCTGCCTATTAACTAAAATTTCAGGTTTCTAATAAAATTGCTTTGGGTATTTTTACAAAGAGAGCACAAAACCATAAAACAAAAGAATCTTATAAAGTTTCTCCAGTTTGGGGTCTGGTGAGGCGGCTCAACAGACTCTCATATGGGCACAGGTTTGAGTGCCGGATGCTCCAAGTCCAACCCAGCTGTTAATGACCTGGTAAAGCAGCAGAGGATGGCCCAAGTCCTTGGCATTCTGAACCCATTTGGGAGACCTGAAAAAAGCTTCTGGCTTCTGGCTTCGGATCAGCTCAGCTGTGGCCTGTGGCCTCTGTGGCCTCTGTGGCCTGTGGCCTCTGTGGCCTGTGGCCTGTGGCCTCTGTGGCCTGTGGCCTCTGTGGCCACTTAGGGAGTGAAGCAGTGGAAGATATTTTTCTGTCTCTTTCCCTCTCTAAATCTGCATTTCCAATAAAAATCAGTAAATCTTCTTTTAAAATAAAAGTTTCTCCAGTTTATTCATTTTCCATATTAAAGATTTTAAAATCTCTAAAATGCAAATGAACACTTTAAAGTCACATGCTCATAGTGGCTGTGTTTTCTGCAAACACTGCATATAGTTTTCTTTTAAATAAATTCGTTTGGAAAGGCAAATGGTAATTCTCAATGAAAATAATTGTGCCAACAGTTTACAAATGACACGGACAAACCTCGAGTCGTATCCCCAGTGCATGGCATAGATCTTAGCCAGGTGACCCCTCAGGGTACGTCTTGTTCGCATCTGTATTCGGCCAACGGAGTCCATGTTTGATGTGATCTTTGGAAAGCAACCAAAATTAGCTTTTACCTTAGAAATAGTTCAAAAGATAAACTAGAAACACTAAGGGAATTTAAATAGTAGATATACAATAAATACACAGTAATTAAAGATATTGTAACAATTCTATAGAACATAGAATTAATACATTGCTCACAAAAAACTGATTAATTTACATTATGTGCTATTGTTTCTTACCTACAGTAGGTAACTTACAGAATAATTTTCCTGCCTTTAAGCTTTAGTAGAAAACCAGCCACAAACGAAAATTTAGTACTATATATTAAGATACTTCACAACTTTAACTGTCTATAAGAAAGTTTTATATTCATATAATATAAAATTCTTTGATGGAAATCATTAATATTAATTAGGCTAATGAAACTTTCCTAAGACGCCCTATAAGAAAAAATTTTACATATTTTATGGAATTTATTGTTTCACACATACTTTTAACACTTTTTTTAAATACATGCTCTGTGTAGCATACGACAAATCATAAGATGTTTTCATATACTTTATTATTGTTAAGTATTAATTAAAAGAATCTGAATGTACTTTATGTCAGTGTCCAGTTGCTTCATACAGCAAACACAAACACTTTACCTGCACCAACGTTGCATCGTTACACGCTTTCCTGGCATCCTGAAATAGAGCAAGCCGATTACAACAGCATGAGATCGGAACCTCCGGATAGGAGTAAACATTTTCTTCTCAAAATGTCAGCTTACAAATAAACACTTCACTACATCACACTTTGTTTTTCAATTTTTATCGAAATAAATTCCCATAAAATTGAAAGCATGTAAGTCAGTGCTTTTGAGTACATTTAAACTGTTGTGCATCTAATGTCATTATCTAACAAAAGCATTTTCCTTTTCCTGCTGTCGCTGCCGAGGTGAGCCCCAAGTGCACTCAAGATTCAGCTCCACAGGGCTGGCGCAGCAGCCTCGTGTATGTGCAGGGATCCCATACACTGGTTCGTATCCCAACTGCTCCACTTCCCTTCCAGCTTCCTCCTTGTGGCCTGGGAAAGCAGTAGAGGATGGCTCCAAGCCTTGGGACCTTGCTTGGGAGACTCAGAAGCTGCTCCTGGCTCCTGGGTTCAGATCGGCTCAGTTCCGGCCATTGTGGCCACTGGAGGAGGAAATCAGCAGTGGACAGAAGACCTTTCTGTCTGTCTCTCCCTCTCTGCAAATCTGACTGTCCAATAAAAATAAATAAATCTTAAAGATTTTTTGGCTTCACTTGTAGCCCGCCGTTATGGCTGAGGAAGGTATCGCTGCTGGAGGTGCAGTGGACAGGAACGCTGCTTTACAACAGGTACTGAAGACTGCCCTCATCCACCACGGCCTGACGCTAGGCATCCCTGGAGACCTAGAGCCTTGGACAAGTGCCATGCCCCCTTGGCCTGCCTGCATCCAACTGTGATGAGCCTCTCTGTGTCGAACTGGTGGAGCCCTGTGTGCTGAACACCAGATCAGCCTCCCTAAGGCTGACGACAACAAGAAACCTGGGGAATGGGCCCGGCGGCGTGGCCTACCGGCTAAAGTCCTCGCCTTGAAAGCCCCGGGATCCCATATGGGCGCCGGTTCTAATCCTGGCAGCTCCACTTCCCATCCAGCTCCCTGCTTGTGGCCTGGGAAAGCAGTCGAGGACGGCCCAATGCATTGGGACACTGCACCCGCGTGGGAGACCCGGAAGAGGTTCCAGGTTCCCGGCTTCGGATCGGCGCAGTACCGGCCCGTTGCGGCTCACTTGGGGAGTGAATCATCGGACGGAAGATCTTCCTCTCTGTCTCTCCTCTGTATATGTCTGGCTGTAATAAAATGAATAAATCTTTAAAAAAAAAAAAAAAAAAAAAAAAGAAACCTGGGGAATGACGGCTAGGCCTCTGTAAAATTGACTGAGAGGAAAGCCCCGTCAAGGCGCTGGCTGCAGCTGTGTAGTCATTAAGGACTATGGCAAAGAGTCTCCAGCCAAGGATTTCATCGAGGAATACTTCAAATGCAAGAAATGAACAGACAGATATTTGGCTAGCATACATACACACACACAATAAAACATTCCCACCACACCAAGAAATAAACTCAGCACACCACGGATTCCTGTTCTCTCCACCTCCCACTACTGCTGCCCCCTTAGTAATCACTGACTCATGTTCTTCCTCCATAGATCGGCTTTTTGTAAAGATGGAGTCCCACCATGCAGGTCCTTCCGTGATTGGTTCTTTCGCTAGGCACGTGTCAGGACCTCCTCATTCCTCTCTATGATGAATAATATTCCACTGTATGATACAGCACATTCTGTCTGTCCATGAAAGGAGATGGAGCTTTGTGTTATTTCCATTTTGGGCTATTATGAATAATGATGCTATGGACATCCATACACTGGCTTTTGTGTGTACACTTGTATTTTCAATTCTTTTGAGAGTCCAGGGTACTTAAAAAAGTTTGTGACAAAATGGAATTAAAAGTAAATTTTAAATCTGTAATTTTGGGACCAGCACGATAGCGTAGTGGTTAAAGTCCTCACCTTGAACGCACCATGATGCCATATGGGCGCCGGTTCTAATCCTAGTGCCCTACTTCCCATCCAGCTCCCTGCTTGTGGCCTGGGAAAGCAACAAAGGATGGCCCAAAACCTTGGGACCCTGCACTCGCATGGGAGACCTGGAGGAAGTTCCTGGCTCCTGGCTTTGGATTGGCACAGCACTGGCCGTTGCGTTCAATTGGGGAGTGAATCACCGGACAGAAGATCTTCCTCTCTGTCTCTCCTCCTCTCTGTATATCTGACTTTGTAATGAAAATAATAAATCAATCTTTAAAAAAAGAATACATAATTTTATAATACACACTTCCTGGAAGCATTTGAAAGACCCCTCACACACCTAGGAGTAGAACCTTTGGGTCCTGTGGCACCTCAATTGGTTCACAGCAGATCTACCATTTGACACTGCTGCGAACTAGATAACAGGGTTCCAGTTTATCTGCAGCCTCACCAATACCTGTTATGGTCTTATAAAATTATTACAACCACTGTTGTCGGAGCAGCATCTCATTACAGTTTTGACTTATATGCATTTCCTTAATGATTAAGTTAGACATATTTTCATGTGTCTATTGCAAGTGTTTCAAAATTCTTTACACCTAATCTTTTAATTCTGTTTTCCACAAACTTTTTGAAATAACATTCTATATGTATCTATACTGGAAGAGTATCTATGCAAAACCTATGGGAATATTTAAATTAAGCTTTCTTGCTCAGTTATAGGAGTTCTTTGTAAATACTACAAACTAGATCCTTCTTAGATGTGTGATTTGTAAATATTTTCTCTTGTTCTGTGAGCTGTTTTCATTTCTTGCTACTGTCTTTTGACACAGAAGTTCTGAATTATGGTGAAGTCCAATTTGTCTGTCTTCCCTTTGTTGTTTGTACTTTTGGCCATATTTACCTAAGCCAAGATCATGAAGAATTCCATCAAGGCTCACTCCTGAGAATCTCGCTCTTTAAAGTGTCCCACTTAGCACTATTCCCATCTGAACGTTGACCTCCTTGGAACCCTCGCAGTTTAAGTCTGGTTATGACTTTACTCCACCTGGAATCAACACTTTTCTGGTGAACTTTCTTCCCGAAGCCACTGCTTTTCCTGCCCCTTTCTTTCTTTCTTTTTTTTTCCTTGCATTCTCTCTACTCAGATTTTATTTTTTCTCTTAAGCAAGTTCTTTGGAAAGAGCTCTTGTGAGAGCATCCCACTGAAAAGGATCACAGCTGGCTTGGTTTTAGAGTCTCCCTGCCCGGTGCCCAGCTCCCTCGTGCATGCATACGAGCTATTTTAGCTTTCACTTCTCTCTGTACGAAGTAAACAGCTGCCAGGCCGCCATAACCAGTCTTCCTTGCACCTGCTCACTGAGAGGCTCCTCCCAGATGGAATGTCTTTGTCCTGTCACTCTCAGCACCTGCCTTCCTTAGTAGTGCTCAGTACCAACAGAGCCCGAGGAAGCTTCTGCTCTGTGGTGGCAGGGAAGGGCTGCCCGGACTGGCCCTTCCACACTGCTCTCTACTTCGCATGAGATTTACAGCTGCAGGCCACTTCCCCAGCACCTTCTCGCAGGCTGCTGCATCAGTGCACTTGGCAGCTCTTCCCCATCCTATTATGGTGCGAAGTTCTACACTACTTCATTCTGCTAGAGCTGTATCTCATCCTCATTACTGTTTTGACTTCCAAAGGCAAAAGATGTCAGAGTGTCCTGATTTTGTCACTAAATTTCAATGTTTCTGTAATCAAACATTTTAGAGATTCGTATGTTCCTAGTGTGACTGCCTGGTAATACTGCACCCAAAATCTATGGTTCTAGGGCAGCAAGGAGGGAAAGGAGTCCGTCTCACAGCTGCAATCACAGAGACTCCTGACTCCGCAGGAACACAAGAGCCCTTCACCCACACAGGAATGGGGCAGGAATGAGTTCTGGAGAGTTATATAGAAGCATGACAAAAACATATAAATTTTGGCTGGCCCTAAAAATGATTTTATATGCACACTGACAAACTAATGAGCAAATGTTGTACATGGCTGATAGTAAATACAAGTGTAAACACTGCAAAATGGAAACATTCTTACCTGGATCTGATTGCGCAGCTGTTCGGCCTCCTGCCTCAACTGCTCCAATTCACTCATCTTCCAATCTGTTACTTCAGCCACTACCAAATAAAACTGAGACAAGACAGAGAGGGAGATTATCTTTGATTCAATCTCCTATTTATATCTTAATTTACCTTTTAAAATTTAATTTTCCTTTTAATGTTCCCATTTTTTTTGAAAGGGGAAGGAGAGGGAGTGAGGAGAGCCACTCCTTGCTGTCAAAGCACATCAGCACCCAGGGACGGGGGACGGTCCTTTGATGCGCCTTAGAGACCCCAGTGTGGGGAAGAGCATTCCGAGGATGTTGCTTGAGTGATTTTGGTAGTTTTGAAATGCTGTCAG
This sequence comes from Ochotona princeps, assembly GCF_030435755.1. Taxonomy (NCBI): domain Eukaryota; kingdom Metazoa; phylum Chordata; class Mammalia; order Lagomorpha; family Ochotonidae; genus Ochotona; species Ochotona princeps. The sequence continues at coordinate 107,066,427 of NC_080834.1, read as the reverse complement.
CTTCATTGTACCCAGGCTGAGAAAATCTTGCCAAGGTCTACCGGCTGATCAGGTCTACCTTGGTGCATCCCCAGGCCTAGGAACATGTTACAAAGCTTGGCCAGGAGAGTGGTCCAACCTGTTCTGCTTTCCATCCTCTGATGAGGCACTTGATGTCGTCAACTGGCCTAGATGAGTTGGCTAGCATGTCCCTTGTGTACATCTGAGCATGCTCTCTACTGCATAGGCATTGGCCACTGAGGAGCCCAGACCTGATGAATGCACTCCAAGGTCTGACCACATGTATTGTGGTTTTCCCTGCGGCTGGGGTTTGAGTCCACTGATCTAGTTGAGGAATTCCTCAAGAATGTTCACCCGAGGTGACCTCAGACTTGACTCTTATGTGCACCAGCCGGTGCAGGTCAGGTGTGGTCTGTCACCTGTACCACCCAATGGTGGATGCAGCTGTTTGGACAGCTTGCCTCCAATCCCACCTCTCATGAGCACTGAGGCTGCTTTGGCATAGCCTAGCTCAGCCTGCAACAGGTCTAGTCTTCACACACACACCAGCAGTTGTCACAGCCTAGTCGGGGTGACTTCTCAAAATCTCCACCAGGCCCACCCCCAACCCTAGTTTGTGTGTGTGGCGGCATGTGCTGTGGCCTAGCCTGGTCTGGCCTGCACCGCAACCAGCTCTCTTCGTAAACTGGGTATAGCTCACCCCGTTCTGGGTCTCATGCATGCCAGAAGGTACTACGGCCTGGCCTGGCCCAGCCTACCCCTAGACCCAGCCCACACAGATGCTGACCAGTGCTGCGGCCCTGCTTAGCTCGGTCTATCCCCAGTCCTGGTTCTTGTGCTCCCCAGCATGAGCTGTATCATGCATGCTGGCGGGTGCCTTGGCCCTGATAGGAATGGTCCGCCCCCAGTCCCAGTTCCTGTGTTCCGCAGCATGGGCTGCAGCCTAGCAGGAGAGTGCCCCAAGTCCCTTACCAGGCCTGTCCCAGCCCTAGGTATCATGCATGCTGGCAGATGCTGCAGCCCTGCTGGGCATAGCCTTCCTTCAGTCCCTTTGCATGTGCCAGCAGATGCTGCTGTGGCCTAGCCCAGCTTCCTCGCAGTCCCAGCTCTCTAGCATGTCAGGTAAGTCCTGGGGTCCAGCCTGTCACCACTCATAGCTCTCACACAGACCAGCGAGTGCTGCAGTCCCACAGAGGCAAGCCCTAAGTCCCTTATAGAATCTGCTCCCAGATCTGGTTCTCTCATGTTCTGGTGGGTGCTGTGGCACAGCGTGATGTCAGCCACCTGCTGCTCTAACACTTGCAGGCAGGTACTGTGCCCTAGCCCAGCCAGGCATGCACCCAGCCCCAGCTTTTCCAAGAATCAGTGTGCAGTAAGCGATGCTAATTAGCCCACCCCAGGTCTCTCACATGGGAGGATGCCTTGGCCCGACTCAGACATGCCCTCTAGCTTCCCTCCTTGACACCATCTCATCTCAGCTCCCTCGTGTTCCTGCAAAGGCAGTGGCCCAATTTCTTCCCTGTCAAACATACCCTCAGCTGCCCCCATTCCAATACATCCCTAGGCCCCTTCCTTGAGCAATCTGCAGTGTCCCTGTCCTAGGGAACTGGGGTGGCATTTTCCAGGCCAGTGTTTGTTATCTTTCCCATGTATCTTTAAAAAAAATTAGAATATGCAACTATGCTGGCACACTAGTACAGTTATCCTAAATTTAGCATTGTCGAAGGGCAAAACGCCCACCAGCTATGGCTGCTTTTCTCCAGTAGTGTAACACCTGCCTGGGTTTAATCTACCTTTAGAAATAGTGAAATGCTACTTCCTTTTGGGTCATTCTGAAACTCAAAGCGAGATAGCAATTATGAGTAGAGCTTTAACTTATTTATTTAGTAAACAGAGACCCAGATTATTCTGAAAGGTTCTGTGCAGGGTGGCTGCGAGAAGACAGAAGAGAAATCTGGAGTCACAGCATTCCAGGTCGACTGGCAGGGAAGGGACACTTGGCAGTGGTTCCCGGGGCACTAGCAGGCACCCCATCTGGGGAGCAAAAACAGTGTGACCCACTGATTGCTTCCAAACTGTCCCTGCCCCACGCCAACGCTTCCTCATTCAGTACATGACAATTCTGTCCTTGCAATTGTTTGTTAAAAAATCTGTTTTGCTTGTTTTTTTTTTTTTTTTTTTTTTAAGATTTTTACAGAGGGAGGGTAAGGCAGAATGAGGGAGGGAGGGATACAGAGATCTTCCATCTGCTGGTTCATTCTCCCCAGTGACCTCAAGGTTAAGAACTGGCTCAGTCTAAAGCAGAGAGTCAGGAGTTTTCTCCAGGTCTCCTATGTGGGTGGCAGGGGTCTGCTTTTACCCCTCCATTATAAGGAACTGGATGAGAAGTGGCCTAGTCAGGGCCATGGACACACACTGGCACACATACAGAATGCTGGTATCACAGGCGGCAGTTTTACCTGCTACGCCATAATGCCAGACCCTGGTTATCACCTTTAACTTGCATCTTTCCCCATCTTATTTACTGGAAATCATTTATTATTTTCTAAAAAGATTTCTGACTGGTGCCAGCATGGTGACATAGCATACTAATCCTCCACCGGCAAGTGCTGGCATCCCTTACGGGTGCTGGTTGGAGTCCCAACTGTCTCACTTCTTATCCAGCTTCTTGCTTGTGGCCTGGGAAAGCAGAGAAGGATGCCTCAAGTCCTTTGGCCTCGGCACCCATGTCGAAGACCCAGAGGAAGCTTCCGCCACTGCAGCCATTTAAAGTGAATCGGCAGATGAAGATCTTTCTCTCTGCCTCTCCTTCTGTGAATCTGCTTTTTGAACAAAAAAATGAATCAATCTTCTTTAAAAAAAAAAAAAGAGAGATATGATTCTGATCTACTTTCAATGCTCGGTCCACGCCACCATCATCTCTCATCTGGCCTCCATCCTGCTGCCTTTGACCACTCTCCGTCTAGTCTAACCACAGCAACCTTGCAGTAGGCACCACTCATGCTCAGAGTCCTCAGCCAACTAAGCTCTCCATCTTGACCTACGGATGCATCCTCTATATCTTAGACATAGACACACACTCGGTGAGCAGAAGGGAGACCCCCACCTTGTGCCTCTGCCTTCATTTCCCTCTCTCATTCACCCTGCCCCAGCTATCTGAAAGCCTTCTGGATGTTCCTTGAACTCAGTGTCTTTAACACCTGCCCTACCCTCTGCCTGGGCCATCACTTCTGGCTCCCGTACACCTGTTCAGCTGCTTCCTTGGCAGAGAGCCCATCACTGCCAACACAAGTGCACCCAACCACACTACCCTGTAGCCCCTCCCTGCTGCCTCATTTTTCACAGCAAGACTCAATATGATAGAGCTTAAACTGACTTTTTTGTGGCCTATTTTCTCCTGGTAATACTGAAGGTCCTAGAGGCAGGATCTTTGCTGCTTTATCCTCTGCCTTATTATGAGCATCTAAAACACTGGTTTACAGCAAATAAACTAGCTTGAAATATGTTGACAAATAAAGGAGTATTCATTTTTTTAAAAGATGTATTTTATTTTTATTGGAAAGGCAGATATACAAAGAGGAGGAGAGACAGAGAGCAAGATCTTCCGTCTGATGGTTCACTGCCCAAGCAGTTGCAATGGCCAAAGCTGAGCCAATCTGAAGCCCAGAGCCAGGAGCCTCTTCCAGGTCTCCCACCTGGGTGCAGGGTCCCAAGGCTTTGGGCTGTCCTCGACTGCTTTCCCAGGCCACAGGCAGGGAGCTGGATGGGAAGTGGAGCTACCAGGATTATAACCGATGCCCATATTGGATCCTGGCACGTGCAAGGCGAGGACCTTAACTGCTAAGCTACCGCACGGGCCCAGGAGGATTCATTCTACGGTTAGGATAAAACAGAGCCAAAGACAATAACAGTACTACCTCCAGACAGGAAGCCACCAGACTCCCCAGGCACCTCTTCCATATCTCTGTCTCTTTGCATTTGCTGTTTTCCTCTTTCCAAAAAACGATTTTCTCTGCTTCTCCAATCACTAGATCCCAGTTCATATCTCCTTGGATTAAAGTTGTAGCTTCAAATGACTGCCTTAACTCCAAATGCCCCAAAAGAGATTTATTTTGTTTCTAGCACCTATCCTCCAGTCACATAGATTATGGCAAAAAAAATACTCTCTTTCAGAAATAAGTTTAAAATTATTTTGTCAAATTCATGGTGTTGTTAATTTCTTTTTTTTTTTCATCCTGTTGTTGATTTTGTTTTGTGGCTTTTCATTAGTAACTGTGTAATGGAGACTATCATATCCAGATGTGAGGATACAATGCAGTATGCATCTCTACTTTCGGACAAAGATGGACTCCCAATGAAACTGTTCACTATATCTTAACAATAGGATGCTGGAATCTCTGCCATTCTCCATGCCTGCAATGATGGACATGAGACTGTGTAGGAAGAACTATACTATAGGATATAGGGGATATAGGGGAACTCAATGAGGGGGGAGGGGATTGGGGAAGTGGTAAGGGAAATCCCAGGGCCTATGGAACTGTATCATAAAATGATAATAATAAAAAGAAGTAAAATTAGAAAAAAAAAGAAATCCAGTGGAAATGATTGGTATGGCACATAACTATAACTGAGAAGAACTGGAATCATTCGAACATTTCACTTCCAATTTAACACTGTGCTCTATCAACCGACTAATCAAAACTTTCTCTATTTCTTTCCTGTATCTTTTTTTCCTTCTGCCAGATAAACAATAGGCAAAATCTTGTGTCACAACCCTTGCCCATATTGGACCATGCATCTTGGAACCAAAATCCTACAGATTCTGATGCCTATTTTCTGGGTGCCAAAAAAATCCTCGGAAACCAAGACTAGTTTAAGCTCCTCCTATTGAGTTGCCAATATGCTAAAAAGGAGTATCAAGGAGGTCCACCTGTTTCAAAACTTTTAAGCACATTAAAAGCCACCTGCCACTCACCTACAACAGTGCCATCCCACAGCCACATACATAAAGCAGGAGCTGTCTTCAGCAGTTACTTGAGACAAAGATCTGCATAAACAAAAGGAGACTTGCCAGGCTGAGTGCCCAACAGGGTGGAGGTACGGCGAATACAAATGGCAAACCCAGATACAAGCAGTTCCCTTGTAAAGCCACCCCCTGGTGGATAGGGCACTGTTGAGAGAAGCAATGTGCCAGGGGGCTGGAGCACTGCTGCCATCTTGCTGAGTAGGCCAGTAACACAAGGCCCCAGCCCTTCTACTCAGACCATCTCTCAAGTTTAGATTTCCAAGAACTAACCTTGAGGAATAAGAGAATGTCTCCTCAAAAGACAGACAGCAGGGATCCAGTGCAGTAGCTTAGTGCCTAAAGTCCTGGCCTTGTATGCACTGGGATTCCATAAGGGTACCGGTTTATGTCCTGGCCCAGCTGTTTCACTTTCCATCCTGCTTTCTGCTTGTGTCCTGGGAAAGCAGTCGAGCTTGAACCAAGGCCTTAGGACTCTGCACCTGTGTGGGAGACCCAGAAGTGGTTCCTGGCTTCTCTCCATAAAGAGATAAATCTTAAAACACCAACAGCAACAACTCCTTTGTCTCTAACCAAGAAGTCTTATGTCTTCTGCCAGCATGAATGGAACAATATCAGGTTTATTTTCCTATAATTAGGTAAAAATTCCAGACCACCTGAAGTCCTTAACAACAATAAGGTTCATGAGGGAAAAAAACATCTGGGGCCCCCTATGGAAAAGAGAGTATTCAGGGCATGGTCCTTCCTATTCAGGTTAGAGTCTCAGTCCAGCACTCCACCAAGAATGTATCAGTACTGCAACTTTTTACCCACTATCTTCACTCTGAGTATCAATTAGTTTCCTCGCACCCTTTGTAAGCCTCCAGCCTTCTCACGACCCCTTGGAGCAGAGGATCTTGCCTGCTACATCCTGGAGAGTGTAGAAGTCATCAAACATGAACTTCTTCTGTTTCCCCTACAGATACACAAAGCCATACACAGATGGACCAAGCCGACTCATCATACCCTCCTCCTTCCCTCTATTACAACAGATGAACTGACCTTTCTGAAATTTGGATCAATTTCTTTGCTAGTCTTTTAAACTCCTACCTTTTCAGGAATCTTATAGTATCATAGTATATTCAATCTGTTTCCCCTTTTTTCCTACATTGCTTTAGTCTTTTTTACTAGGAATTTTTTTCAGTAAAAAAGGTAAAAAAACTAGCATAATTAAGATCTATATTATGCATCATGTAAATCTATAAAATATTAACAGTTTTTGCTGTATTTTCTTCAATTATTTTTGTCTTTGGGTAGGTACTTTAAAGTCAATTACATATATCAAAGCATTTTCCTACTAAATACTTCAATACATAAGGGTACTTGAAATATTTCAGAAAATTAGTTAGGGGCTGGCATTGTGGCATGAGTTAAGGTATTGCCTGCAATGCCAGCTTTCTATATGGGAACCACTAGTTCCAGTCCTGGCTGCTCCACTTCTGATCCCAGGTCATTGGACGCAGAACCGATATGGCCACCCAAGTAACACCTCCTGGTTTAAGCCTGCTCTAGCCCAGCTTTTGCAGCCCTTTGGAGAATAAGCCAATAGATGAAGGTCTCACCATCTGCCTTTTAAGTTAAATAACAGTGTCATTAAAAAAAATCAATTAAAAGGTTAAGTTTACTTTGATTCAAAGAAATTTTGAAACCCATGCATTGCTTCTTTTTTAAAAGCACTAATGAAGAATGCATATTATTTTAAAGATGATTTAATTAAATTGAGAGAGAGAGAGAGAGAGAGAGAGAGAGAGAGATTGATTTTCCATTTGCTGGTTCACTTCCCAAACGGCCACAAGGGCCAGAGCTGAGCTGATGTGAGGCTAGGGGTCAGCAGCTTCCTCCGAGTCTCCCATGGGTGTGTGGGTACAGGGACCAAGGACTTCAGCCATCCTCAGTTGCTTACCCAGGCCATAAGCAGGGAGTTGGATCACAAGTGGAGCAGCCAGCATTGCAGGCAGAGGATTAGCCTGTATGTCACTGTGCCAGTTCTATCCATAAACTTTTTGAAATTTTTCTCATACATTTCTAAAATTACCAGGACATTTTTCTACCAGACCACAATTTCATGATCATAGCTGCCAAAACAGTACGTATTGATTACTCAATTCATTTTCAAACTTCCCTAACTGGCCCACCATTGTCGTTTTGTATATCTGATTTGTGCAAATTAAGATACAATTAAGGAAAAAAAAAAAGATACAATTAAGGACTACATGATACACTTGATCAGGTCTGCTAAGCCTCTCAAAACTTTTTCCTTATTAACTTATGGGGAGATTGGGCCACCTGTCCTGGAGGGGGTGGTCCCTCATTCTCCTGTCTTCCTCCTGGTCCTGCTCACCTTGTCTATTTCATCTCCCAAACAGCCTGTAGCCTGGAATCATGTCTGATCCACCTGACTATACTAAGGTCTCACCTACCCATAATGGCAAGCATCCTTCCAGTGATGGGATCGACTTTATATCTTAGTGCACTACAATGAACTTCACATCTGTTTCAACGCCTTTTACTGACGCTAACATGGGTCAGCATGTTCAGGTATTAGCAGCTGAAACTAACAACTGTAAAGTTACGCCCTACTCCACTTTCACCCACTAAACGACCTGTGGAGTTTCCGCATCAGTGGTTAAACATGCTCAAGTCTCCCCTTTGAGAAGAAAACAGAGAAGTGCTTGATGTCACAATTCACTAATACCACGGTCCTTTTTCTTCCTTGAATAATTAAAGACCTTTCAAGAGAGTTGCCTGTACATGACCCCGTTTCCCCTCACGTGGATTCTGAATTCCGAAACCTCATTCCTGGCAACAGACTTCAGTTAGGCTTAGCAGGCCTGGGAGCAGCGGGCGGTTACAAGGCACAGGGCAGTCAGAGCCGTCAGCTGCAAAATCAGAACCCTTGGACTGCTTGCACCAGATAAATGCCAACTTTCTCTGAATGTCTGAAAAGAAATGTCAAGCTGCCTGTCCCTCTTCTTTCTTTCATGCTGCTAAAAAGAGGAGCTAACTTGTCACTTTAAAAAATAGCTTTGCCACTTGGGAGAGAGAACATTTTGAATACACAGGATTCCTGCACTGATCTCTCCTGCCCATTCAACAATGTCAGGACTCCTGAGAACACCGATCAAACATGAATTTGCAGAAACTAATTGTAAACCACTCCCAGGCAAGCCAGGAGTCAGCCAAGGACAGCATGGGGCCAAGACACCCCAGGTGGAAGCTAAAGCGATTCAGTCTCCTTGTTTTCAAGATGAGGTTCCAAAGTGGGTCAGCAGTAAACAGACATTGTGTCTATAAAGGAGCATCGAAAAGTTGCTAGAAAAAGCAGGTCGAGAGTGTAGGTTTATTCTGGTGCAAAAACAAACAAACAACAACAACAAAAACCACCTTGAAATAGTATATATGAAAAGTCTTCAAACATGTTAGAGGAAAAATACATATAATGAACAACTTGTATGGAACGCACTGTGTTGCCGCTGCAGGGTACGAACGAGATCACACCAGACATGTCTCAGGTTTATTAAGGAGTCTTTATTAACCAAGCTTGGTGATAATAGAGCGTACTTGAAATAGCAAATCACAAGTCCCTATGGCAATCCAACCAACCATAATCCAACCAAACATAATCCAAAGAGGAACAAATGGTCATTTCCCTCAAGTCCATCCGTTAAGCTGAAGACCTATGTCCCAGCTTTCCCAACAATATAAGAGACTTGTAACAATCCTAAGAGACATGCAAAAAATAACCTGGACACACTTACAAAGCTGCAGACATTCCCCTTTCCCTGGCTTCTCTGCCCACATTCCACTACTGCTAGGCCTCACCTCTCCTGGAACCCCTGACAGCACACAGACCAGAAACAACATTACTATATCCATTGTCCCATCCAAGCAGTACACAGGGACCATGCTCAGGGGATTACCTGTCCTGGGTATGGCCAGAGCAAAGGAAGCACACGACCAGGCACAAGCGAGCGAGTCCCAGCTTCACGAGTCTTTTAACGTGCTTATGAGGGGAGTGGTAACACAACAATGCAATACTGTCCCCTCTCAGATGATAGGCGAGTCCACCTCGGCAGGTTCAAATCCAGAGAAACGAAGTCCTCCGGGGCATGGACCGTGACAGCTGACAGCAAAGCCTAACTCCTCACCCTGCACTTATCTGACACAACAGTTCCACAAGGCACAGTAAGGAGGAGAGAGCAGCCAACTACTGGCAAAAAACCTTGAAAACCCACTGAGGGGGAAATGCAAGGTGTGGGGAGGAGGACAGTCCCCACCACTTAGGCCAACTGCAATGTAAATGAACCCCAAGCCTTCCTACTCCAAGCTCAGGACAATCTCCAATCTAAGAGAGGAAATCAAAAAAGCAATCTCTTATCAGATCTCCTCGGAATCATAGAGAAAAAAAAAGGAAGTGACTCTAAACAGAAAATCGAGCGGGACTTCCTCAAGGCCACAGATCTGATCAGAGGGTCGCAATGCTAAAGACACTGGCATCAGGAGTTTCATTTGTTTCCGGCATATGGGAGAGAATCTCTTTGAAGGTCAACAGCTCAAAGGCTCACTGAAGCTTCCTCAGCACCCCGGCCCACAGCCCGCCACGCACAAGCATGTGCTGTGGCTGATTTTTAACAACAATCCCTAAATATCAGCATGAGAAGACTAACAAAAGGGTGACTGCTGGTGCCAGCAGCTTGGGCTGTGTAAGCACACCTTATCCACAAGAACACTTTCTCCTTTACTCCACAGAGAAACAAAGAATCGGAAACCAAGAAGAAACAAATGCAGAATTAGCCACAGCAAAAAACAAACAGCTAGTCAGACTTGGGAGGATAGCAGCAAGTTGAAAATTCAAGTAACACCTCAGGAACAAGAATTTTGAAAATGATTCCTGGGCCCAGCATGGTGGCCTCGTGGCTAAAGTTCTCCCCTGACAAGTACCGGGATGGCATATACAAGCTGGTTCATATCCCAGCAGCTCCACTTCCATCTAGCTCCCTGCTTGTGAACTCGGAAAGCAGTTAAGGATGGCCCAAAGCCTTGGGACCCTGCACTCATGTGGGAGACCTGGAGGAAGTTCCTGGCTCCTGGATTTAGATCGGTTCAGCGCCGGTTATTGTGGCCACTTGGGGAGTGAATCAGCAGATGGAAAATCTTCTTGTTTCTCCTTTTGATATATCTGACTTTCTAGTTTAAAAAAAAAAGTCTTAAAAAAAAGAAAAAAAATTTAAAAAAGAAAATGATTCCTTTAGATTAGTAACAGAAAAGACTACCAATTCAATAGGAAAACATACAAAGATATGAATTGGTAAACAAGAGCAGGAAAAACAGGAGGACAATATGCAAATAAGACACCCAGTCTCTGGAATCAGGGAAGCACGAATTATAGCAGGATACTGAGGCAGTCGGGGAACGGCACGAGGAGCAAAGCTGCTGCTTGCAACACTAACATCCCACACCGGCCCCAGTTTGCATCCTGGTTGCTTCTCTTCTGGTCTAGCTGTCTGCTAATGAGCCCGGGGAGTGCAAGAGAAGATACTCCAAGTGCTTGGCCCCTGCCACTCATGTGGAGACCCTGAGTTCCAGGCTCCTGGCTTCAGCCAGACTCAGCCATGGCTATTGCAACCATTTATGGAATATGCCAGAGGCTAGCAGAACTTCCTCTATATCTTTGCCACTCAAATAAAAATAAATAATTTTTAAGATTTAAGCCAGGATACCATTTCACATGTATTATAGTGATTACATTTTTTTTCCTTAAATTTCAGAGTTTAGCAAGGCTTTGGGAAAATGTCAACTCACACTCTATCAAGATAATTCCTTAGAAAACAATTTGTTATCATCTAACAAAGGTAATGATATGTATTACCTTTCTTTTTTAAAAATGCATTTATTTTTATTAGAAAGGCAGGTTTACAGAAAGAACAGACAGATCTTCCATCCACTGGCTCACTCCCAAAGGGACCTCAACAGTCAGAGATGAGCTGATCCAAAACCAGGTGCCAGGAGCTTCCTCCGGGTCTCCCACATGGATAAAAAATCCCAAAGCTTTGGACCATCCTCAACTGCTTTCCCAGGCCACAAGCAGGGAGCTGGATGGGAATAGAGTGCCTGGGACATGAACTGGTACACATATAGAATCCTCGCATGTGCTAGGTGAAGATCTAGCTACTGGGCTTTATGCCGGGGCCTAGATAGGCATTATTCTTCAACCTGACAGTTCAGTTCCACTTCTGGTTGCACCTGTACGAGTCCTCAAAGAGACTGTACACAAACTCAAATGGAGGGTGTAACAGTGCTCCATGACAATAAACTAGAGAGAACACCGGTACCCAATGACAAAGTCAAGAATTGGCATGTGTGAACAGTGAACTATTACAAAGCTGTGAGCACAATCTATTATATACAACACAGATGAATGTTAAGATATTAAGGAGAAAAATAGTAAGTCCCAGGAGTCACATACTAGCAGAATATCACTTTCACACAATTCAAAACCGCTAAACAAATAGTTTAATACTTTTTTTTTCTTTTTGAAGATTGGACAGGCAGCGTGACAATGAGAAGAAGACACTGCCCATCTGCTGGGTCTTCCTCCAGATAACTGGAATAGCTGAGCCTGCAACTCCACCTGGGTCTGCAGGTGCATGGCAGGGACCCCCACACTCGGATCACTTTCTGTTGCTTTTCCCAGGCGCATTAGCTGCACACTGGATCAGAACTAGCGTAGCTGGGACTCGAACTGGTGGTCTGAGATGGGATGCTGGTATTCCAAGCAGCACTTAACCCACTGTACACAATGCTACCCCCTACAACTTTCCCTCCTTCCCTCCCTCCTCTCTCCTCCCCTCTCCTCTCCCTTTCTTTCCTTCCTCTCCTTTTTTCCCCCTTCCTTCACTCCTTCATTCCTTCCTCTTCTTAAAGCATAGAAAAAATAGAACAGTATTTAGCAAGAACACATGGTTTTAAGTAATTGGTAATTTTTACACTCTTGGGACTTACATTAAATAACCTGCTTTAGTTTAGGGTAGAGTTGAGGTTTAAATCCAAGTATCCATGAAACCTAGGTTTTTCATCACTCTGCTGTTTTGCCTCTGTTCTTTCTTCCCTTTCTTCTCCCTCAAGATTTGTTTGAAAGCAAGAGTTACAGAGAAGAAAGACAGAGCAACAGCGAACCTTCCATCTGCTGCCTCTGGGCAAGGCCAGGAGTGCAGAGCTTCTTTCTGGTCTCCTACATGGGTGGCAGGGGCCTGTGCACTCGTACCATCGTCTGGTGCTTTCCCAGATACATTGACAGGGAGCCGGACTGGAAGTGGGACAGCCAAGATTCAAACTGTGTTCCTATGAGATGCTGGTGTCACAGGTAGAAGCTTGACCCACGGTGCCACAATGCTGGCCCCTGCCTCTTCTTAAAGGGTGTCCTGTGTGGGGCCAGCACCATGGCACAGCGGGCTGAGTCTCCACCTTTGACACCAACATCCCAAGGATGCAGGATTGTGCCCCCAGATGCTCTGCTTCGAATTCAGCTCCCAGCTTGTGGCCTGGGAAAGCAGCAGCAGATACCCGGATTTGTAGGCTTCTGTACCCACTAGGCAGGTCTGGAAGAGGCTCCTGGCTTTGGATCAGCTCCACTCTAGCTGTTTCAGCCATTGGGTGGTGATAGGCAGTGGGGAGAGGAGATGGGAGACTTTACTTCATAAGCAGTCCTAAGTCCATCAGTCTGTTACGTAAGTGTGTCCTGACATTGCGGGTACAGACAATGACAGGTAGTCCAGCATCCCCTGATGATATCTTTTTAAAATTTATTCCTATGACTTTCATGACCCCACACTGGTTCTCCTGCATTTGCCCCTTTGTAGGACAAATTCCATTCATTTCTTAGGTATCTGTGTAAGTCTGCCAGAGTTCTATCTTCCATCAGCTAATAAAGAAACTTCTGGGAGGAAGGAATGATAAAAAGGAGTATGAGATAGTCTCATATATAAACCATTCCTTCCTTTACAAAAAAGAAAAGTCAGAAAGAAACTCTGGAATAGCCAAGGAATTTCACTGATGGTGAGTTTTGCTCAAGGTAGTGTTGGAATTGTTTATCACTATCTTTGGTACTGAAACTGCTGACTAAAGTAATTTTAAACTGATAGTTTAACAGACTTTGTTTGATTAAAAAGCACAGTGATCTTATTTTCAATTACCATAACTTGACTGAGCTCTTTTTCCACATGAATACTTGATTCCTGGGACACGTTTTAAATGACGCTCTCAGAGTAAAGTGGAGGCATTGTTAAACTGGGCAGAAAGCAGCCCATTGGTTACCTTCTGAAAGTTCAGCTGTACCAGTTACAAATATCAAAAGATACCAATGAGCCATTGTATCTAAGCCAATTCAGTCTAAGATAAAATGGGAAAAAATCCAGTTGCATAATTCAATGGCCTTCTTACTCTACATTTTAAAATGTCTGCAGAACTTTTAGCAAAGGCCAGCATTATGTAGTCTGCATAATTATTCTGTTAGTGAACAGTTCTTTCAATCCATTCAAGACAAAGCAACACAAGTTATTTCTTAGTGACTAATAATTTTCATGATCAGGAAGGATAATATAAGACATCAAATACCTTAAATGGTAATTTTAAAATTCAAAACTTCTGTTTTTAAAAGTCTATTCATCAGGCCCAGTGTGGGGTAGCCTAGTGGCTAAAGTACTCGCCTTGCATGTGCCTGGGATCCCATATGGTTGCTGGTTTGTATCCCGGCTGCTCCACTTCCCATCCAGCTCCCTGCTTGTGGCCTGGGAGAGAAGAGGAGGATGGTCCAAAGCTTTGGGATCCTGTATCCACACTGGGCTCCTGGCTTCGGATCAGCTCAGTTCTGGCTATTGCAGCCTCTTGGGGAGTGAACCAGTGGATCGAAGATTTCTTTTGCTCTCTCTCCTTCTCTCTGTAAATCTGACTTCATCAGCAATGGGTACAGTGATGTAGGTTTGCCATAGTGTGCAATTACTGAATCCCATGTCCAGCTGTCAGTCCAAGTCATGGTTCCTCACTTCCAGTACAGCTTCCTGCCTACAAGCCCAGGAGATAGCAGATAATGGCCCAGTGCTTGAGATCCTGCACCCACATGGGTGCACCCCACATGCCAGCACCCCACACTGCAGTGCCAGGGTTTGTCACCTGCTGCTGGCTCTGCTTTCAGCTCTCTTCCTTTGCAGGTGCTGGGAGGCAGCAGGGAGAGCCCAGGGGACCCTGCCCAACGTGACGCCTGAACTGAGTTCCAGGATCCCAGATGCAGCCCTGCTCCTCAACCACTGTGGGCATTTTGGGAGGGAATCAGCAAACAGGAACTCTGTCTAACCCTTCTCATTCTCTTCTGGCCTCTTTAAAAAATGTAAAAATCTATATCTATTCATCAGTAAAGTCAATTTCAAATTTTTTAGAATTTTTTTTTTCACTTGTCAGGTTTATATTTCTTGTACTTTGAAGAAATAAGCTGTAAGTCCTGGTGTGATGGCTCAAGTGGCTAACCCTTTGCCTGCAAGTGCCAGGATCCCATATGGGCACTGGTTCGTGTCCCGGATACTCCAATTCTCATCCAGCTCCCTGCTTGTGACCTGGGGAAGCAGCAGAGGATGACCCAAAGCCTTAGGATCCTGCAACCACATGAGAGACCCAGAAAAAAGCCAATCCTAGCTTTGGATCAACTCAGCTCCAACCACTGTGGCCATCTGAAGAGTGAACTAGCAGACTATCTGTGAACTAGCTCTTTCTATCTGTCCTTTCCATAAATCTGCCTTTCCCATTAAAAAGAAATATTTAAAAATAAGCTTTAAAATCCATAATCAGGTATTTAAATCTTTTATGACCTTTCTCAACTGAGAATTTAAAACTACATATGCCCCTTCACCCCAAGTATTCCATATACAAATATCTCCAAGAATAAAATATTCTCAAGAAGTTGACCACAAACTTGGAGCTACATGGAGCAAGTAGGCACAAGAAAGTAGATGTTGAACAAGCCGAAACTGTGGCATAAGGCATTAAATTCTGTTTTGATTTTACTACCAGCTTACTCATGATGTTAAGCATTAAGTTTCCTCAAAGTGAGTGAGTTCCACCTCCTGTGAACTGCAGGCTGTCTGTTCTGTGTGCCAGGCAATCAAGCAGGCACCACCCTCCACATTCTCTGCCCCATCCCCTAGCAATTATGGCCCGATAGGACTCATTCTCACAGAACGTACCAGAAACTCGGGACACATATGAATAAGCTCAGGTCCCATGCACACAAAGATCTACAATCTGTCATCTCAAACTAGGGCCAACTGCATTTCAGTATTCGGAAGCTCTCAGTGCACTCACTGCATACGGCATGAACATCCTATCTGGACGCCAGGATAGCACCTCAGAATCAGAAAGGGACATTGCTACAGCAGGGATATACTTGGCAGATAAAAAAGATGGTAGTAAGTTTCATGTGGATGTGAATTGCACTGCCATCAAATGTGCTCAGATCACAAAGTTTTGCTGCTAAAGGTTTTGGAAGGGGGAGAACTAGTTTTCTCGGATTTCCAAATTGTGGACAAAATATTACTGATTTTTAATCCATATCAGCAGGATATGCATAGGATATGCACAGGAGTAAAATGACCTCTCAATTTAAAAGGAGAAGCTGGCCAGCAACGAGATAACATTTACTGAGCACTTCTCACGTGCATGCACACTGTGCAAAGCATTACACGTAACTAAAATTCCAAGCAACCTTAGGAAGCAGGCAACAGTATCACCCTTGTTCTAGTTCTATGAAGGAGATTATTTCTTTAAAAAGATGTATTTTTATTTTACAGAGAAAATAAAAACAGAGAGGTCCTCCATCTGCTGGTTTACTGCCCAAATAGCTACAATGGCCAGAGCTGAGCCAACTCAAAGTCAGAAGCCAGAGCTTCTTCTGGGTCTCCCCCATGGTTGCTGGGACCCAAACACTTGGGCCATCCTCTACTGCTTTCCCAAGCCATAAGCAGCGAGCTTACATTAGAAGCGGAACAGGCAGGCTACAAACCACTGACCATCTGGGATGCTGGCACCACAGGTGGAGGATTAGCTTGATATGTCATTGCACCAGCACCAGAAGAGGAAACTTTATCCATGGAGGTTATGAACTTAACCCAAGTTCATACAACTTCATGACAATTGAAGGTGATGACTCTTACGGTGTGATCTAAGCAACAGTTTCTCTTCTCTGGGCCTCAATTATCTTGTCTGTACAGCAGGGACACTAACAACTACCTCAGAATTGTGTGTAGGAACTTGGCATGTCCTTGGGAACGTAACCAGAGCTCATTTGGTCCTGCAGGGAAAACACTGAAGAAGTAACAACCGTGAACTTTACGCAGTACTAGCCATAGCTGTTGTCTGATAGATATGATAACAAAATGCTCTAAACAGAAAAGGAAAATATGGGAAGGCACTGTGGCACAGCAGGTTAACAGCCACAGCTTGCACTGTTGGCATCCTACATGGGAGTACTGGGTGGAATTCCAGCTGGTCTGATTTCGATCCAGCTCCCCACTAATTCTCCTAAGAAGGCAGCAAAGGACTGCCTAAGAGCCTGGGCCCTAGTGGCCCAGGTCAGAGAACCAGATGGCATTCAGATCCAGGTTTTAGTCTAGTTCAGTCCTGGCTGGTACAGCCATCTGGGGAGCAAACCAGCAGGTGAAACCTTTCCCTTCCTCCAACTGTCTTTAAAATAAATTATTCTTTTTTAAACAGGGAAATGAAATCATTGCCAGCCAAAAATCCACACGTCCTATCAACTGAACGGCTTTCCCTAAGGTATCTGGGCCACCTGGTAATCACAGCCCCTCTCCCACACCCCACCAGCACGTCCTCACCTTGGGGTGCTTTGAGGTGCTTCTTTCAGCTTTCAAGCCTTCTGGTGTGTGCCAGGGAAGAACGAACTTGACAGCTGCAAACTTCACTCGCCAGTTTAAATCAGCAGTTTCTGGGGGCAGGTATTGCTTCCCAGGGGGTTAAACCACAGCCTGGGACACCAGCATCCCACCTAGGACTGCCACAGGTTCAGCTGCACCTCTGCTTCCAATCCGGCTTCCTGCTGCTGTGCACTAAGAGGCAGCAGAGGTCTCTGCCACCCACGTGGGAGACCTGCATGGAGCTCCAGGCTCCTGAGTTCAGCCTGGCCCAGCCCAGGCTGGTGCAGCCATTTGGGGAATGAACCAGTGATAGAAGATATCTCTTTTTCTCTCCCTTGCTCCCTCTCTGTCACTGTGCATTTCCAATAAATACAAGAAATCTTAAAAAAAAAAAAAAAACACTACATTAATTAAATAAAAATTCGTATTCTACTTTGGGCAGTTCACTTTAAAAAATAAATAATACATTTTTGCTTCTTAAAAGCAGCAGACTAGCATCATGCAGGAATTTACCAAAATTCAAAGGAGAGGACCTAGTGTGATGGTTCAATGGCTAAATCCTCAACCTGAAAGTGCCAGGGCCCCATATGGGTACCAGTTCATATCCTGGCAGCTCCACTTTCCATTCAACTCCCTGCTTGTGGCCTGGGAAAGCAGTCAAGGCCAGTCTTAAAACCTTGGGACCCTGCACCCACATAGGAGACTCGAAAGAGGTTCCTACCTTCGCATCAGATCAGCTCCGGTCGTTGCAGCTACTTGTTGGGGAGTGAACTAGCGGAAATCTCTTTCTAAATTTATTGTTCTAATAAAAACAAATAAATCTTTACAAAAGAAGGGAAGAAACAAATTCGAAGGAGAAGCCCCTTCCCAGGCCCAGAGAATCAGAAACTGAGGGTAAGCTCAGCTGTGAGCATCTCAGCAAGCTGGGCAGGTGATGCCACCAGATGACCACGGGTCTCAACTCTACTTACAAAGCAGTCTGGAAACTATGACTGGAGGCAAGTTCAGGAATGTGTGCTCATGCATTAACAAATTACTAGGAACAACTCAACTGGCACCATGTCTTCCTGGTCAAATAGAACATTTAGAAGCTTAAAAAAATAGGAAGACATTAAAACTTATTCACATTCTTGCTAGGTCTTAAAATAAGCCAAAGTTCCTGGCTGCTGGCTTTGTACTGGCCCAGCTCTGGGCATTGTGGCCATTTGGGGAGTGAACTAGCAGATGAAAAATCTGTCTCTCCTTCTTTCTTCGTAATGCTGCCTTACAAAAGAAAAAAATGATTGTACTATGCCTATTACTTTTATCTACTGTCATGAAGTACATAAGAACACAATTCTAACCTATGATCAAACCTAATCACCATGTGATTCATGCATCTACTCCATAAAGATTTAAACCTACTTTGCGAGGCACAGGAACCTACACCATCAGAAAAGTTCACTAGCTTTTGAGAAAGACAGATAACCAGCAATAGTTATACTAGGGCGAAAGTGCTGATAGGGAACAAATTTTAAATGATACCAAAATCAAGTGTTCATTAAAGTAAGGCTGAACTCAACATACCAAAGATTTCAAATTTAACAACTGTGAGCTTTGCAAAACAGCATAAGATTTTATTTTACTTCATCCTAAAATTATCTTCACTGACAAGAACTTCTAGCTTAAATATTCTAAGATGTGGTGAACCAAATACTAGCAATGTAAATTATAAATCTCTGATTTACAAGTGATATCCTTGGCCTGTCTCTTTCACAACTCAAGTGTTTCCACCTCTTAGACTTCACATTTACTCACTCGAGAGGCACTAGCTCCAATCACTGGCTCACTCTGTAGCAGTCTCAATGGCCTGGGACTGGGTTGGGCCTGGAACTCGGTCCAGGTCTCCTCTGTGGGTAGCAGGACTCTGACCACTTAAGCCATCACAGACGCCTGGCAGGGTCCACTCTGACAGGAAGCTGGAGTCAGGAACCTACAGCGGGTATGGGACACAGGCACTTCTACAGTGGGTATGGGACACAGGCACTCCTACAGCGGGTATGGGACACAGGCACTCATACAGTGGGTATGGGACACAGGCACTCCTACACGGGAGCTGAGTGTCCCAAGGTCTGTGCCACATGTCTACCGTTTCTGGATTGCTTAATAGGCAAACTGACTCTGGATCCCTAAGCCAGGGTCACATTAGGCAGGGTTATGACACTAACCAGCACATGATAGAACCAGGTCCAGGGGTAGATTCTGTGGGGGATAAGTGGGCCCAACCCTACGGAAATAAAAGTGTCACTGGGTAGCTCAAGAGTTGAGGTAGTGATGAGCTGAGCTAAGTGTGAACATGGAACCCACCAACACTCACAGGGAGTGGGGCTGAGAATAAGCTGGGCAGGTCCAAGCTGCAGCACCTGCATGTGTATCCCAAGACGGGGTGTGGGGGGGGCTAGCCCACAACATTCACCAGCTCATACAAAGGTCAAGATGGAGTGGTAGACTATGCCGGGCAAGGGCCCAACACCCACTGGCATATATGAGATCTGGGTCTGGGAGTGGACCAAGTGGGAGAACCTGGGAAACTCCCCTATGGAGTCATAGCTGGTGAGCATGTGATCCAGACCTAGGGGTCGGACAACTGGGCAAAGTGCCTCCATCCATTGGCAAGTGTGAGGGCTGGTTTTAGAAGGGAGCAAACAGGGCAGGACCGAGCAAATCTTAGCACACTGGCGAGTGCAAAAACCAGAATAGAGTGCAGGTTATGCCAGGCTAAGGTATCACACCTACTGGTTTACATGAGCCAGAGATGAGAGCAGACTAAGCAGGGCCAGGTTGCAGCACCCACCAGCAACAGTTGGTTCTAGGGGTTGGCTAGGTCAGGCCAGGCTACAGCATCCGAAGGCAAAGACTTAGATGAGGGGCTATGCCAGGCCAGCTCAGAGCAACCACTGGCAATGCGCGCGATCTGTGGATGAGAACAGGCCTGGAGGGAGCAAAGGGACACCCTGGTTGGGGTGTAACTCCCATTAGTGAGTGCGAGGGCCAGGGTGGAGGCTGCACGGTCCCTCGGCATGGGTGTGGGCTGGATCGGAGATGCACTGGACTGGGCTAGACTCCAGCACCATCTGGTGCTCATGAGAACCAGGGTGGGTATAGGACAGGCTAGGCTAGGTCTCTGCCCCTGCTGAGCCATGGCATGAGCTGTGCCAGTATGGACCAGGCTTGGTTGGACTGTAGCACCCAACAAGAACCAGATAGGGTAAGAGCCAGTCAGGAAAGGCCACTGCTCCTGTGGGACAGGAGGTGGACTAAGCAGGGCTGGCCCATGGACCCACTGATGTACACGAGATCTGGCATTGGGAGAGATCCTGATGGAGGAGCTTGGGTAACTTCTCTGTTGGGACACACTCCCTGCAGGTGAGTACAAGAACCAAGACAGGGAGCAGGCCAGACAAGGCCAAAATATGGTACCCACCAACATACACTTGGCACAGGTCAGGGTAGGCCAGGCTGAGTCAATCCATATCACGAACTGGCAAATTCAAGTGCCAGAATGGAGCGTGGGTCAGGCCAGGTCGGAGCGCAATACCAGCAAGTCCACATTAGGGCCGGGACTGGGGGCTGGCAGGACTGGGATAGGCTGTAGGCACCACCAGCAAGAGCTGGAATTGAGGGTGGGCCAGGTGAGGCCAAGCTACAGCACCCACTGGCAAATGCCAAAGTGGGACAGGTTGTACCAGACTGGACTGCAGCACCCAACCAGTACATGTGAAACCCCCGCGGGGGGATGGACCCAGTGGGAAGTGGTGGGCCCTTCTCTACTGGGCCACTACTTCCACTGAGAGCTGAGATGGGGGCAGATCAGGCCAGCAAGGGCCACAACATCTGATGATCTACATGTGAGCTGGATCAGGGAAAAGCCGAGCTGGGCTGACTATACCTTCTGGTACATGCATAAGCCAGAGTGAGTGTGGGTGGGCTGGGCTTTGCCGCAACATCAATTGGCAGATGCTGATATGGGGCCAAATTCTGTTAGGCGCAAGCATGGCTACAAAGATGGTGGCACCCACTGGCACCAGTGTGGACTGGGTAGTGGGGCTGGTTGGGATGAACTTGGCTTCAATGCCCATTGACATGTATGAGAGCCGAATGGGATATGGAATTGACTGGACCAGTCAGCTGTTCATATTGGCAAGCATGGGAATGAGGGTAGGGAGTGGGCCTGGTGGGCGTTTCACAATTTGCTCCAACTAGGCTGCAGCTCCCACTGGTTTGCGTGGAGGCCGAGTATGTGGAGGGCAGGATTGGGTTGGACTCCAACACCCATTGGTTTGCATAAAATACAGGGTTGGAGACAGAGCTGACCTAGCAATTGCAACCACCAGTGTGTGTGTATAGGCTGATTTGGGTGACAGATTGTGCCAGACCCTGTACTAGCATGCACACACAAGAACCAGGTCTGGGATGGGCTTAGATGAGGTTTCTTTGGCAATTCCCTACCAACTGAACCGCTGGACTCACAACCCCAACCACAGAGAGAATTGCAGGTTCCATGGTCCAACCATGGAGTGCTTGTGTCAGAGCTGGGCCTCCGCAGCTGCTCAGATGGAGCAGTGGACAGCATATCCAGATGCACATGGAGGATATGGCAGTACACTGGAGCCTCCAGGACACCTGGTAGCGTGGCAGAGGACAGAGGACAGAACAAATTGATCAACTACCCCAGCCAAGCATTGGCAGTGAAAAACTGGGCACACAGAAACCCTAAGGTGGACTATAGCAGCCTGTGGATTCTGGAGAGATTTCATCACAGCTGGAGTGGCAGGATTGCCAGCAGTTCAGGAATGCTGAGCTATCAAAACCTCTTGAGAACCTCATGGTGTTACAAATTTCTATTTTTCTTCCTGTTGGTTTTGCATTGTGGCTTTTCATTTAAGGGGATGTATGGTAACTATGTAATGGAGACTATCATGTCCAGATGTGAGGATACAATGCAGTGAGCATCTCTATTTCCAGATGATTTTTCAGATCTATTTCTATAGATCATCATCTATTTCCAGATGGACTGCCAATGAAACAGTTAACTATATGTTGACAATAGGATGCTGGACTCTCTGCCATTGTCCATGCCCGCAATGACAGACATGATGTGACTGTTTATGAAGAACTATACTATAGTAAAAATATAGGGGAACTCAATGGGGGGAGGGGACTTGGAATGGGGACAAGGGAATTCCCAAGGCTTATGGAACTGTATCATTAAAGGATACTAATAAATAAATATAAAAAATGAAAAAAAGAAAGGTGGGCACAATTCCCTGTGTTCACACTTACAGTAAAAATGTCCTATCTTATAATAATTACTAAGAATAAGCTGTAACAGCACATAGCCTCCAGTGTCTTCCAGTGCAACCCGACTGGAATAGGCCTACATCTAAGAGAACATTTGCAAGGGTGTCTTTAAAAGGCAAGTGTGGGGCTCGGCAGCGTGGCCTAGTGGTTAAGGTCCTCGCCTTGATCCCATATGGCCGCTGGTTCTAATCCCGGCAGCTCCACTTCCTCTCTATCTCTCCTCCTCTCAGTACATCTGACTTTGTAACAAAAAAAAAAAAATAAATAAAATAAATCTTTAAAAAAAAAAAAAGGCAAGTGTGCCCATGTGATAGTGTTCCAAGATGACTAGAGACTACCTCCACTACCTCAAGATCACACTTTATTTACAAGCATACCGCATAATCACTGTCTTGGGCTTAGTGACTCCGACCAGTCATTTGGGATTCTTTCCTCTCCTCCATTGCCTATGCCCACCAACAGTGTTCCCCCAGTGCAAGCCCCACAGGGCATTTACTGTCACCAGGATGCCTGAGTAGCCTGTGTGCTTGTTGTTGCAGTTTTCTTCTGCTGTTCTGACTCTCCTACTGCTGTTTCAACCCTGGCACTCCCACTGCTACACACTGTAGTGGGGCTCCTCAGTGTTCCCAAGAGATCCCTGGGGCTTCACTGTCCCTTAGTCACCCACGAACCCTCTGCAGAGATGTTTCCCAGGTAAAGGAATAGTTGGTATGTGATCACAAACTAAATTTCCCTACCAATCTCTCACTATCTTCATTTTTTAAAGATTTATTTATCTGAAAATCAGAGTGATACAGAGTGAAGACACACATGGAGATCTTCCCTCTACAGCTTCTCTCTCCAAATGGCCGCAACAGTCTTGGCTGGGCCAGACTGTAGTCAAGAGTCTGAAACTCCATCTGGGTCTCCCACATGGGTGGCCAGGGTCCTGGTACTTGGGTCATCTTCTATCACCTTGCCAGGTGCAGTAGCAGGGAGTTGGATTGGATGTGGAGCATCTGGACTCCAACCAGAGCTGCAACAGGGGATGTTGGTGTTGCTAGTAGTGCCTTCACCAACTACGCCACAATTCCAGCTCCCTTCTTTACATCTCAAGGAAGGATAAAGATTTCCTAAACATGGGGTGTATAACCTATGTCACAGGCCAGTTAAACAATAGGAGAGAAGATACGGTGCATTCATATGGTGGAATACTATGTAGCTAGCCAGAGAATATTAGAGTTCCCAGTACTGACATACAAACACACCATTACTAACACTATTCCTCTGAACAGTTTCCTTTTGCATGTTCCAAGTAAGATAAGCAAGCTTAGGTCATGCTAGTGAGCATTTGCCCTAAAAAAGGCATAGTAACTCTTGCTAGAGGTATTTACAAACCCTGCTAAAGCTAAAACTGGAAAAGCAAAAGTGTGTATAATATTAAATACCGACATTAGGGTCCAGCACTTGGCACAGTGGCTCGATCACCAGTTAAGCTGCCCATGTCCCACATCTTGATTCACAAGTTTGGTTTCCAACTCCAGCTTCCTGGCAGCGGCACTGATGGCTCACAGTAACTGGGTTCCTGCTAACCCCAGCAGGGAGAGCTACACTGAGTAGTAATCAGTCCCTGTGGAACAGCCAAGACTCCAGCTGGCGTTCACATGGAATGCCAGCATCGCAGACTGTGGCTTTACCTGTTGCACAAGGCAGGACCAAGGAGTCCTCAAGAACCTGCATGACCCTTGGCACCTCAGCTGGGAGGAGACAGGGAGGCCTACAGCCAAAAGCACCGGCTCCAGGACCTAGCTGTGGGGTCTGCACTTCCTCTCCCAAGCCTTAACCCACACAGAAAAAGTCAATGCAGGGCAACTGACATGACTGCCCCACTAAAGATGGGAAAACTAATTAACATGTTTTAAGGAAAAGAAGTATATTTAAGACAGAACTCGTTAAGGTCATCAAAAAAGGATGAGTGAGCTAAATGGTTTCATTTCTTTATCCTAAGCAGGTCACTCTTCAAATTTAACTATTGTCTCACTTCTTCTCATTTTTAGTGTTACAATGATCACTTTGGAGGCTTATGTAAAACTAAAATTTCCACATCTGATTTTTTAAAAAAAATTTTCTTGTTTGTGATCAGTTCTTGGGTCCTTTCTATTGATCTCCTGTTTGCTGCTTGCCACCTCCACCAGAGGGCAGACAAAGGAGAGAAGAGAAATACTCAACACAGACTTGGGAGCTTCTAGAGAAGCTGTACTATGGTCACCCAAAAACCTTAAACAGCACTAATGCTGCAGGACTCTACAAACTCCCTCCCAGGGCTGGGACAGCACTAGCCAGAAAGCAGCAGCAACAGAGTTGGCAAATACTAATGCACACACACATTCAACCAGCATCAAGTCCCTCCCAAATGCCAGGCATACCCCAAGCTCTAGGGTTTCCGTGGTAAACAAATCCAAAGTTTCCGTTGTAGACCCACTTTATCCCAGGAAACAGATGTTAAGGCCCAGATACAAATAACATCATTTAAAGTGCAAATCAGAACCAGTGAGGAAAAAAAAAAAAAACCTGCAGGTGTTAGAGGGTGACCAGGAAAGCTATTTTTAAAGGATTGAATCTAAGTAAAGGCCTTAATGAAGTAAGGAAATGAGCTGTGCCTTAAATGCAGAAAAGCACTCCCAGCAGAGCAGTGCATGTGAAGGGCCTCAGGCAGAAACTACCCCGGCTTCTGGGTCCCCAGCAGCTGGTGGGGCTAAGGGCAAAGCACAGGCCCAGAGGAGGAGCGGCATAGGCAGGTGGGCAAGAGCCACAGACCTCTGATCTTTGTTTTCTTTTAAGATTTATTTTAACTTTATTGGAAAGTCAGATACACAGAGAGGAAGATCTTCTGTCCACTGATTCCCTCCCCAAACTGCCACAATGGCCAGAGTTGAACTGATCCCAAGGTCATGAGCCAGGAGCTTCTTCTGTTCTCCCACAAGAGTGCAAGGTCCCAAGGTTTTGGGACGTCTTCAACTGCTTTCCCAGGTCACAAGCAGGGAGCGATGGGAGGCAGGGCCACTGGGACATGAACTGGCGCTCATATGGGATCCCGGTGCGGGAAAGACAAGGACTTTAGCCACTAGGCTATTGCAGCAGGCCCAGACTGCTGATCTGGATAAAAACAGCAAAGGCTTCTGATCGGCAGAGAAGGATCTGACTTGATTTCCATCTTTAAAGGTGCAAGCTGCTTGGGGGAATTCTCAACTGAACTTGAACGGTGGTTATGCAACAAGGTGGAGGAATCCACCATGGTGGGAGGGTTAGGGGTGGGGTGGGGAGAATCCAAGTACCTATGAAACTGTGTCACATAATACAATGTAATTAATGAATTAAAAATAATAAATAAATAAATAATAGAAAATTTTTAAAAAGTGCAAGCTGCTGGAAAACAGACAGTGGGAGCTGAGAGACCAGTTGGGCAGCCACTGCAAGAGCCCACACCAGGAAGGAACGTAGTTTGACACGCACTGGTGACACAAGGCTTGTTGTTCCACCAAACTCAATGCTGAAATGCAACTGCGAGTGTGGTGGTGCTGGGAGGTGGCCAGGCCACAAAGGGTTAGTAACAACTAGTTGCAGGACTGGATCAGTTACTGTGAGAGCAGTGGTCATCAGGGAAAGCGGCCTCTCTGTCGGGTCTCCTTTGCACACACCCACCTGCCCCTCTACAGAAACCCTCATCAGAGCCATGCTCTTGGAGCTGCTGGTCTGCAGAACTGTGACCCAAGACACACTTCCCTCTTTTTATAAGAAAGATTTGCTTTATTTACTCGAAAGATGGAGTTACAAAGAGAAAGGGAGAGACAGAGAGAGGTCTTCCATCTGCTGGCTCACTCCTCAAATGCTGCAATCCCCAGGGCTGGCCAAGTCCACGCCCTGAGCCAGCAGCTCCTCTCCGTTTAGGGTGGCTCAAATACTTGGACCATCTCCCACTTTTCTGTTTCTGCTAGACAGGAAGTGGAGCAGCCAGGACTAGAACCAGCACACATACGTTGCATGCCAATGTTGCAGATGCCAGCCCCAACACACTTTATAAATTATCTAGTCTAAGGCTCTTGGTTGCAGCAGAAAATGGACCTACACA
Source organism: Ochotona princeps (assembly GCF_030435755.1). Classification (NCBI taxonomy): domain Eukaryota; kingdom Metazoa; phylum Chordata; class Mammalia; order Lagomorpha; family Ochotonidae; genus Ochotona; species Ochotona princeps. Next base: position 107,039,999 of record NC_080834.1, on the reverse strand, counting down.
CTGACAGACCAGCAGGAGAGGAGGAATGAAATGGGAAGTCAAGGGTCGCTCAGACTTCTTAGGTGAGCACCGAGAGGACTTAGGTATCATTTAGTTTTTGAGAATAGCGAGAAATCATAGCCACGCAGGGATGAGAATCGGATAGGGTGGGCTTCCCAGTTAATAGGGAAGTCACCCATCATCCAGGTCAAGTGTAACTGAAAGCCCCGGTGAGGCTGAGCCGGAGAGGAATGGTTCCTTGGAGAAGAAGTCTCTCCAGCGGGCTCAGAAGACAGGAGAGGATTACATAGCCTGCATGGTGTATCTTCCAAAGAAGATTTCTTGAAGCAAGTTAATTACTTTCTGAAGTCTTATTTTTAACTTTGCATTCAAAAGTTTTAGATTAAAAAATTTTAAACAGGGCCAGCATGTGTCACAGCAAGTTAAAATGCCTTCTGCGACGCTGGCATCCTATAAGTGCTGGTTCCAGTTCTGGATGCTCCACTTTCAATGCAGCTCCTTACTAAGATGCGTGGGAAAGCAATGGAAGAGGATTCATGTGCTCGGGCCCTGGACACATATGTGGGAGACGAGGTGGAATTTCAGGCTCTTGACTCCAGCTTGGCCCATCCCTAGCTGTTGTGGTCATTTGGGGAATAGCCAACAAAACGAAGGTTCATTTTCTTTCTCTCACTCTCCATCCCCTCTTTCTTTCTTAAATTTATTTTTATTTGAAAGGTAGATTTTACAGAGGCAGAGAAAGAAACAGAGAGAAGGTTCACTCCCTAAATGGCAACCATGACAGCCAGAGATGAGCTGATCCAAATCTAGGAGCCAGGACCTTCTTCTGCATTTTCCACATGGGTGCAGGGTCCCATGGACTTGGGCCATCCTCTGTTGCTTTCCCAGGCCATAAGCAGGGAGCTGAACCAGAAGTGGAGCAGCCAGGACTAGATCCCACACCTATATATCATGCTAGCAGCACAGGACATGATCAGCCTGAGGCACCACCAAACTGCTCCCTCCCTCCCTCCCTCGCTGGCTGGCACTCTCTCTTCTCCCTCTCTCCCTCCTCCCCTTCTTTCCTTCCTTCTGCTCTTTCTCAACCACCGAATGGAAGATTCTCTCCCTTTCAATGTTAAACTTTAAAATAGTAGCACTGTGTGTATCTTCATGCCCTTCACTGAGATTTACCACTTAGTGATAATGTGCCATATTCCCTGACTGTATGTAATTACCACTACTACATATCATTGTAAGAATGAATGCCCCCCACCCCTGCCAAACATACACATGCATGGCCTAATGACTCAATTGGCTAATCCTCCCCCTTGTAAAGGGGGATCCTTAATGGCACTGGTTCGTGTCCCAGCTGCTCTACTTCCCTTTCAGCTCCCTGCTTGTGGCCTGGGAAAGCAGAGGAGGATGACCTAAATGCTTGGCACCATGCACCCATGTGGGAGATCTGGAAGCAACTCCTGGCTTTGGATTCAGCTCAGCTTTGGCCACTGAAGCCATTTGGGCAGTGAACTAGCAGCTGGAAGCTCTTCCTGTGTTTCTCTCTCTGAAAATCTGCCTTTCCAATAAAAATAAATAAGTCTTTAAAAGAAAACAAGAAGAAATAAAACTTACTGTTTTCTAAGAACAAGGGCATTCTATCACAAAGTCAATAAAGCTATCAAGCTAAGGACATTTAACATCGATACAATACTATTATTTATTAATTCAGCACATATTCAAGTTTAGTTAATAGCCTGCATGGCACTGTCATGCCTCTGGAGTTTACTGTGACCTGGAACTGTGCCCCAGCCTTTGTCTTTCACGACACCGACATATCTGAACAGTACAAGCCAATTACTTTGGAGAATGATTTTTCAATTAAGGTCTTCCCATTGTTTTCTGATAATGATTCTGGTTATGCATTTTACAGTTACCACAGAGAACTCATGAAGCTCCAGATCAGGCACATCAAGAAGAATATGTGGGAACTGGCCTGGTGAGGCCAGCTCTGCTCCCTTGGCCGCGGTGGCACATGCCAGGTTTCCCCGCCGAAAGAACTGCCTCCCTCCAGTCATTACTCTAGAGAGATCACCTGAGACTGTGTAACACTCACTTGTATTAGTATTACTATGATGGCTGCAAACTCACGTTACTAATTATTGTTCCTCCTTTGTTTTTTTTTTATTTTATTTTTATTGTAAAGTCAAATATACAGAGAAGGAGAGACAGAGAGGAGAATCTTCCATCAGATGATTCACTTACCAAGTGGCCTCAACGACCGGAGCTGTGCTGATCCAAAGCCAGGAGCCCAGAGCTTCCTCCCGGTCTCCCACAGGGGTTCAGGGTCCCAAGGCTTTGGGCCGCACTTAACTGCTTTCCCGGGCCACAGGCAGGGAGCTGGATGGGACATGGGGCCACAGGGACACGAACCAGTGCCCACATGGGATCCCAGTGCATGCAAGGCAAGGACTTTAGCCACTAGCTACCACACCTGGCCCATTATTATGCTCCTGCATTTTAAAAAACAGCATTCTACTAGTAAGAGCTCTGTCCTTCTCTTCTCTTACTGAATGGGTTGTAATTCATTCCTGCCATTATTCATTTGGATGAGAGCCTTCCAGCTAGTTCCCACATCCTACTGATAGACTATCAATTTCTTGAATACATCCTTCCTTTGACATTTAAGATGGCAAGGCTCACCTCTGACATTCCCTGCCCTAGCTCAGGAACTGGCAATTGATTCACTGGCATTAGTGGTGCTTGCTGCTAGCTGGATGCTGCTTCCCGGCTCTTCCATCAGACAGAGCTGGGAAATACTCACGCAGGTATGTAGAGTTTAATCATGAGTACATACCGACACAAACTCCAATCCAGCAAGTTATCCAGAGGCAGTGATTAAGACACAACTGTGCACAGCTGGGATCCTAAAACAGCATGCCTGGATTTGAGTTCCTGTGAGACCAAGGAGTAGAGGCGGCAGCCAGCGCTGGGTCAAATGTTAGGGTGGTGCTACTCCTAGGAGACCCACAGGCAGGACCAGGCTCCTCGCTTTGGCCCATCAGACCTCGCTACTGGGAAGTTCATCAGTTCTTGCAAGATCTGTCTCTATTGCTCTTTCAAACAAATAAAATTTTTTTCTTTATAAAAAAAATATGGAACTGAAGAAAGCAATAAAGTTTTATTTATTTATTTAAGAGGCAGAGTGTGTGTGGAGGAAGGGAAAGAGTTCCTTTCCACTGGTAAGCATTCCAACGCCTTCAATGTCCAGAGCTGGGCCAGGCCAAAGCCAGACGCCAGGGATGCAGCCATGTCTCCCATGCAATGGACAGGGGCTGAGTACCTGGGCCATCTTGACAGAGAGATGCATAGGAAACGGGGTAGCCAATATTCAAACTGGACCTCCAAAATGGGATGCCATCATTGCAGGTGGCACCTTAACTCACTGTGCCACAGGACACATGAGACAGTGGCCTCTATAAAAAAAAAATACCTATTTCTTTATTTAAAAAGCAAAGCGGAAAAAAAAAAAAAAAAAAAGCAAAGCGACAGAGGGTGAAGCAGATACAGATATCTTCCTGTTATTGATCCACTTCACAAACAGCTACAACAGCCAGGGCTGGGCTCGGCTGGAACTGGGAGCCAGAAGCTTCATCCTTGTCTCCCACGTGGACGGCAGGGGTCCAAGTACCTGGGCCACTTTTCCTGTTTTCCCAGGCATGTTACCAGGAAACCGGATTGGAAGGGACCAGGACTTGAACGAGCTGACATCTCAAGCTGTGGTCAAACCCACAATGTCAACCCCTCTGATATGTATTTTTATTTCTCTTCTTCCACAGAGAAACCTCTAGCTCTCAAAATGGCAATGTATTTTCTCATTTGCTCAATGATGCAATTCACATAACAGTTTCAGAATTGCTACACACTTAGCATACAAGCAACAGCCTACTACACAGAGTTCAAGATTCTCTTTTTCTCAGTTCTTTTTTTTCTCTAGATTAAGGGCATACAGTCAAAGTGCTACATTTAAAACTCACTTTGATTAATTTTCCTTCTGGGAACTGATGTCCCTTTTTGATATATAATTGGATCATTTGTTGTTACTTCTAAGGTTAAGTTTCTCTCCACTCTTACTAATTTTATATTGGAGCATCTGAAAGATTGGCACGTTTCCAGGGCCCGGCAGCGTGGCCTACTGGCTAAAGTCCTCACCTTGAACGCCCCAGGATCCCATATGGGCACCAGTTCTAATCCCGGCAGCTCCACTTCCTATCCAGCTCCCTGCTTGTGGCCTGGGAAAGCAGTTGAGGACGGCCCAAAGCGCTGGGACACTGCCACCCGAGTGGGAGGCCTGGAAGAGGTTCCTGGTTCCCAGCTTCTGATCGGCACAGCACCGGCCGTTGCGCTCACTTGGGGAGTGAATCAGTGGACGGAAGATCTTCCTCTTTGTCTCTCCTCCTCTCTGTATATCTGACTTGTAATAAAATAAATAAATCTTTAAAAAAAAAAAAAAAAAAAAAAAGATTGGCACATTTCCAAAACTCAAAGCTATACAAAGAAGTATTTCCAAAGCAATGCCATGCCTTCCGCTGTCAATTTAGTCAAGTCCCATTACTTCCTGTAGGTAAGTAATTGGTTTCTGGGACTATTGCAAAAGAAAATTACAAAAGTATCTTCTAGGGGATGCACCCACTGGAGCAGCCAGCTGCTGCTTCAGACCCCCACGTTCCACTTCCACATCGAAGTTTTGCCTCTGCTCTTGATTCCAGCTTCCTGCTGGCACACCCCTAAGGAAGCAACACGTGTTGGCTCACACACCTGACTCCCCAGCACACAGGTGGAAGATCTAGACTGAGCTGCCAGCTGCCGGCTCTGAGCGGGCCCAGTCTTGGTTGGTGCAGTTATTAAGAGAAGTGGACAGTGGATGGGAGATCTCTTTCTGCCTTTCAAACAATTAAAAATACTTTTCTTTCTGGTTTAACTTGAGAGCTGACAAAGCGTTCCCATATCACAAACTATCTGTAACCCTCCTGATGAACTGCATCCACTCCAGAACACTCACCTTAAAAATAGGCTTATTCGGGAAAAATAATTCAGCCATCACTACCTACTAACGTCAACAGGGCAAGCTCTGCCCTACCAAGAGATCAATGTAAATTGTGAACAAGGCATTTAACCAGATGAGGGGAGAGGAGAATTGAAGTGAGAATGTGTATAACAACATGGAAAGACAGTGATGACCACGCCCAGACAACATACAGCAATCTCTGGCATGTCTGGAAAATTTTACGCACACACTTACAGGTTACCGAGGGTCACTCCTCACCCTAACACCAAGCTCACGTAGCACAGACAGAATCTGGCCTTCAGAGACAGAGTTGCTGCCCTGAATCCTAGCTGAGTTACTTAACATCTGACAGGCAAGACAATATGGCCAAGTTACCAAGAGATACAAATAAAATAATGTTAGCATCGCTTCCGGCCCAGGACAAATGCTTAATAACGCCTGGAACCAGTGACACGCCCATCCCACGTGAGCACTGAGGCTCCACTTGCAAACCAGCTCCCTGCTAATGTGCCTGACAAAGCTGGAGATGTCCCAAAGGTTTGGGGCCCCTGCAGGCCACGAGGGAGACCTGGACGGAGCTCCTGGCCCAGCCCCAGCCACTGCAGGCATTTGGTAGTAAATCAGTGGATGGAAGATCTTTCTCTTTCCCTCCCTTCCATCCCCTCAGCCCTGCAACACTGCCTTTCAAACAAATAAATCTTTTTAAATGAACAAGTCTTATAGTACACACAGATCAAACTAGTTAATAAGGTGTGCTATACAGCCAGCCGACTTCAATAACACGGATGAAAGCAGCAAAGGGGTCACATCACCTCAGCAGTTACTTTCGCTAAGTGCAGCAAAATGCCCAACACTGCGCTCCAATTCTTCATTTTGAAATTGCCCCAGAGTCTATTTTTAAAGTGTAGAAATATGTGCTGACATACTTCAAAGTCAGTGATTTAAAAGAAACAACCCTACAGGTTAGCAGAGCCCAATGACTCGCAATAATGTGCTAAATAACGTTTGCGGCAAGTGTGCAAGTGTATCGCCAGCCATATTATGCATCCGTTTGGCGATCTGGCACAAAAGGGTTGCCAAAATGGTGTTTTTAAAGTTTCTAACTCACCTACAAAATGAAGCATCAACATCCTCAGAGGATCTTTATGCCAAACACTGCCCCTTGCACTCGGGATCCGACAGCCGAGCAAGAAGTGCGCCGGCAGACTCCGAGCACACTCCAATGGACCTGGTCCCTGGCTGCCCTGCCAACTCGAAACGACACCTCCGCCTTAACTAAGCCTCGAGAGCTCCTTCTCTCCAGGAGATGAACTTTGGGGTCACCATCTCCAGCAGCAACGCTGAGAAGCGCTGACAATAAAAGTTTTCATCAGCGATTACATTTCTAAGATCTTAAGAAAACTGCCCGGCGCACACGCCCAGCAACTCGGTCAGAGGCTGGGGAGGACAGAAACCCACCCTCGCCCTTCCGTGAGCGAGAAACGGCAGAAAAGGGAAAAGAGGCGAAACCACAAAGCTTTTCTTTCAATCAATAACGAGAGTCGGTTTTTAAACTTTCGGAAATACAATCTTTCACCACCGGAGAGCAATAAACAACAAAGGATGAGGCAATCGTTTGCATTTTGAAGAAAGAAAAGAAAAAGAAAGACAAAAGGAAAACTCTTTCGTCGTGAATCTGCAAGTACCCTAAACCCAAAAATCGCACCCACCACCGGTGGGCTTAAAACGCGAGACCGCCCGACCCGTTTTCGCACTCAGTGGAGAACTTTTCAGAGCGCTCCCGGCCCTCTCTACCCACCACCACTCCCGGGCAGCCCCGAACAACCGCTATTTTCCGGGCAAGCAGGAGCTCGCGCGGGCTCCTCCACCCCATCCCCCGCCCGGAGAAAACGGGGAGAGGAACCCGGGGTCTGTAGGACCCGCAGAACAGGCGTCCCAGTCACCCAGGAAGTGCCCCAGACGGCGACCCCTCGAGGGCCGGTCCCGGCGCAGCAGCGGCGCGCAGCCGAGGGGCGCCCGTCCCTTCAGGGCAGCGTCGGGGCCCCGGAGCAGCTGGCCCCGAGTCCACCTGGGCCGGATTCCACCGGAGCAGCTCGGCGCGGCGACCCCACGCGCCCCCACCTCAGACAGCCCGGGGTTCACAGCTCGCGCGCGCTCGCCGCCCACCTGGAGGGAGCTCGGGTCCGCGTCCCCCTGAGGCCGCCTGGGTCCTCCCGGCGCTCAGCCGCCCCTCGAGCCAAGAAGCCGGCGTGCAGAGCACAGCGCGGCTCGCAGCTCCGCCGGCCACACCCAGGTACGCCCTCCCAGCCGCCAAGTCCGCCGTGCGCCGGGGCCGGGGCGGGGACGTGGCGCGAGGCGCGAGGCTCCAGGCGCGAGGCACGAGGCGCGCGGGCCGGGCGGGGACGCGCCTGCGCAGGCCCCGGAGCGCGCGGCCCGAGCAGGGGCGGGGGGCCGCAGGGAGCCGGCGCCGCGCGCAGCTTCTGCTTCCTATTTTCTCTCTCGTTTCCTGCTACAAGGCAGGGGGCCTTCGAATTCCCGGGCGGTTTCGTTTTCTCGTCGGGTTCGGCTCCCGGACGCCCGGACTCGGTCAGGCAGCGCCCGTCGAAGTGCGGCCGCTTTCCGTCCCGGGAGCGTGCTGGCGTCGGCGTGCCCTTGGGCTGGGGCGTGGGGTAGAGCAGGGACCCCCCAGGGTTCCGCCAGGGTGAACATAGAGCCTTTCTACATGCACCAACGGAAGCTGCAGCCCAGAGCTAGACCAAAGTACCCTGAAGGGCCGGTTCTCACATTACTGGTGGGACCGCCTCAGGGCCCGGATCCATTACAAAGGCGTAAGGGGTGACACCTGCCTCACAAAGGTGCTAAAAATACTAAGTAGGGTTCGCCCTGAGCCCGACTGCCAGTTAACGCCCAACACTTGGGAGCCGTTGTTACAGGAGTCCCTGGTGAAACTGGAAGGCCTCGCAGATGGCCCTGCCAAGTCTCTGCAGGAGTTAAACGCCACATGCATCTCAATCCACTCTCCCCCACATTTCTCTGGGGGTCTTTTATGTTGAAAATGCCACAAAATAAATGCACTTCTCCAATTTGCTTCCTCTGAAGTCAAGAACCGCCTGGGAGCAGTTTTTTTTCTCCCTGCCCCCCCTTCCTTTGGAGTTAATTCCAGTTTGACAGACGGTTGCTATAGCAGTCCTTCTCTGACGTCAAACGATTTAAAGACACAGCCCTGGGTAACTCCATTGCACGGGAGTTCTTTGTGGAGTTTCTGTGCGGGAGGAAGGTTTGAACCGTTATCAGAAGAGAGACTGACACCCCCGCAGCTCTCCGCTCCTTTGTCTTTAACTGCTTCCCACTATCACCTGGAATAAATCTTGCAGCACCTTACCGACGAGGATGCCAAAATAGGCGCCGTGTGCTTGTGACTGTGGGAAAAAAATGTGGCCGTCTTATATAAAAGACCATGACGAAAGTGAAACACTCGTGGTACTAGGATGATGAAATTGTTTTGTTTTGTTTTTTTCCAATCCAGATTTTCGTTTTTCCGCAGTGCCAGGGGGCCTGCTTTCTGTGAGAAAGAAAAAGGAAAAACGTCAAATCTCTGTGTATGTCTCAGCGTCCGCCCAGGCGGTAAGGGCCTGAGTGGTGCGCCCCTGGAACCATGCAGGCATCTATCTGATTGCCTCCCTGACTCTCCTCTTGTCATTTTTGAGAGATGGTAGTTCAGGAGTACCTGCTCCAAAGCTGCTTTCTGCTTCCTTGCATCATACTTCTGTGAGTTGTGCGTTTTACTCCCATTTTACAGGGAAGTACACCGAGGTTGAGGAAGATTAAGCACATTACCTGGAGTCGCATGGGGAGTGGCAGAGCCTCGAGTGGTATTGGATTGCATCCTCTCCAAGGCCGATTTCATTTCCTCTCCTTTCTGCCTTGTTCCTGTGCACTGTCACTTAACAGACATTTAAGGGCTTTGAGAGGTGGTTGGATTAAGATTGATTGCATGTTGGAAAACCCAGTGGAAAGCACTGAGATATTCTAAGGCAGCAAAGGATTAGGGCAAAATAGAAATGTACATCCCTAAACACAAAATGCACAACCTGGAAAACAAGGGTTTTCCTGATGAGTGATGGCTTGAGAATGGGTGATTTCAACCTGCCTGAAAAGCTTATGTGGGCAGAGAAATTACTAGAAGAAGAAAATGGAATGCAGGAGAGGAAGGCTTCATTACTATCCAAAGTAAGCCACTTCCAAGAATATTGTATTTCTGTTTTGCCACCTCTGCTGCCTCTCCCTTGGAAGAGAATGCTTACTTGTGGAGAAGTGTATACTGCAAAGCTCCAAGTGGGGCTGCTTAAAAGCATTGCACTACCAGGAACAATTTCCTCACAGTACATTAATGTGTCTGAGTGATTTAGCAATTCACAAATTTTTCCAATGATAATGGTATCCAAAGGCGGGGGAGATTATTAACATTTTTGATGTTTGTTTTTGAAGACAGTTATGGTGATGTATCCCACTTCTAAGGATTAACGCCAGTTAGCTTTTGTTTGGGTGTCACTAGCCAGTATTTAGATTTCTAGCCCATTAGGCACCTGTCCTCAAAGCCTATTGTATTAAGGAAGGATGGTGGGATCCCTGCTTTGAAAGTAAAGTCACTGTTGTTTCATCCTTTTATCTCCATGGTATCTAACAGAATACCTTGCAGCACTAGGCCCTTAGTGAACAAATAAATGAGAGAATGTACTTGTCTTACACAAGTAGCTTTCATAGCTAATCCCACCTCCTTTTCCTACTCAGACTCTCAGTAGAGGGGCAAGTGAGTTTACAGTTGCTCATGCAGGGTGCTTAGTTTCCCTGTGAGCAAACTCTAGTTCTAGTTTTGTGAATTGGACAAATCTGAATCCTGTTCTCAGAATGCCACAGGCTTGTAAGCCTACCCTTAAATCATACCCTAGAGCTGGTCTGCTTTTTTTTGTTTTATTGCTCTTAGACAATGCTCAGTACACTTTGAAGAGCAGAAGGATTCAAGTATACAATCTTTCTGTGCTGTCTTAAATCTGTTGTATGTGTTTTGGATGAGGCCAAGTTATATTTCCACAATCTTGTAACTGAAGTAACATGTTTCAACTACAACAAAATAACTTTAAAAAGAGTAAATGGATATTGTCTGATACAATCTGCAGTAGAGTGATGTGAGAAGCTTGTGTTATTGCAGAGACAGCCTTGACACAGAGCAGTCATGTCTACACCTTCCCACTTGCTTATGCACAGTGCCTTTCTGGATCAGCTCTCTTTACAGCTTACCTTTTAAGCCTTTTTGCTGAACTCTCTGGCACTCCTGGTACATACCAGTTACAGAGCAGCTGTCTTTCTGCTCAAGATCTCATGTGCTATGTCAATATGGAATCCATCATCCACAAGCATTCCTATGACCTCAGAAGAATGCTGCTCTTAGCTAAACTTATCTGTTGCAGCAGTGTTGAGACATACCAGCTTGGGTCTCTACCAACAAAACCAGCATCCCATGTGGGTACCAATTCATAGCTCAGCTGCTCCAGCTCCCTGCTAATGTGCCTGGGAAGGTGGTGGAGGATGGCCTGAGTGTTTGGGCCCTTGCCAACTGTGTGAGACCTAGATAAATAAGCTCTTGGCTCCTGACTTTGGTCAGGTCCAGCCCTGGCTGTTGTAGCCATTTGAGAAGTGAACCAGTGGGTGAAAGATCATTCTCTTTCTCTTTCTCTTTCTCTCTGTAACTCTGACTTTTGCATAAATAAAATAAATCTTCGGATTAAAATAAATCTATAACAAGCATGGAAGCATGTTGAATAAGCACCCAGCATATGTCTGTTGCTCTATATGTTGTGTTTCTGGTTCCTGGTATCTTTTATTGGGAAGGGACATGGAAAAGTGGCAAGAACTCCAAAATGCGTTCCAGATAATGGTTTAAGGGTGTTGGTCTTCAACAGATCACTGCTTACCTACCCTCTGTCTTATGTAAAGTAACCATTCTAGCATGATTGGCAAAGCAGATAGTACTGGTGCCATCCCTCGGTACTGTGCCTCGCAGATGACTTTGCCAATCAGTCACACACTTTTAAGCTTCATCTCGGTTCAAGAATCTTCTCAAGGCCTGGCATTGTGGCACCACATGTTAAGCCACCACTTAACATGTAACACCTGCATCCTGTATGAGAGTTTGAGTCCCAGCTGCTCTGCTTCTGATCCAGCTCCCTGTCAAAGGATGGCTCAAGTGCTTAGGCCGCTGCGCCTGCATGACAAAACCAGAAGAAGCTCCTAGATCCTGTCTTTGGACTGGCTCAACTCATAGCATTATTAGAGTCATTTAAGTCATGAACCAGTGGATGGAAGATCTATGTGTATAGATGTGTGTAACTCCATAGTTCAAATAAAATATAAATCTTGAAAAAAGAAAAAAGAAACCTCCAAATCACGTTTCACAGTAGGTGATCCATTTTGCTCTTTTAGCATCAATGTATAGAAGTCCCGGTTGCTGAGTTGTCATTGCCTGGTTTTGTTAGCATATATTCTTTTAACTTTAGCTATTCAAAGAAGGATATAGTGGCATTCCCTTAGTGTTGGTCTGTCTTTGCATCTTCCTCAGCATCATGCATACATATTGCCTCCTGTCTTCCCTGCTCTGATCCATCCCATACATTTTACGTTAATTTTGTTAATGCACAACACTGATTATATCCCATCTTGGCTCAATGAACATGCAGTGGTTTCCTGTTATTTACTGACATGTAGTGGTTTCCACGTTACTGACTACCCACTTGCTCTCACATGCAAGACCTTACATAATCTGGTCCCAGTTTGCCTTCCAAGGCCTATCTTCTATGGGTCTATTTTCCCTGCACCTAACATTTTTTTCTCTTCACAGAGCATGTTCTTTGCTTCCTGTCTTTGTTAGAGTTGTTCCCCAAACTGTGTCTTCTGTACCTCCCTAGAACAAAGAATTCATATAGACTGCCACCGTGCAATACTATGCAGTCTGTCCCAGTCACCTGTGCCCAGACTTTTAGAGCACCCCCTTGGGCTGGTCAGCCGCTCCTGGACTGGGCAGGAATCCTGCTGGGGAATGAGAGCAGCAGCTTTCCAAAGGATTCTTTCAGGTTCTGGTGGAGGATCCTACAGAGGGGGCTATTATCGCTTGCACAGCATCGCATTGTACTAAGGGGATTTCCTCAAACTCCTTCTCCTCTATCCATTGAGCACTAGAAGGCAGAGTGCATTTGGAGTAAAGATATCACTTTATGACTGTCTTAGCAGTTCTCTCTGAGTTTTGGATCTTTTGGAGCATTGACTTTAATGATATGATAGTTTTTCAAATGTCTTTCCAATGAGGCCTGAAGAGCTCTGACAGCTAGCAACAATATGTCAGTTCCCTTCAGCACCAAAAACTGAGAAAGAATAATTTACTAATGTTAATAGGCTCCTAGTAGAAACAGTTGCTTTGATCTGAAACTCATGTTATTTAACCAGGACTTCAGACTCTATTTAGAAGGTTTAGAAAAGATGACAAGGAGACATATGGATCAACAGTTGCTCTAAATATTTATATTTGTTGGTAGAAACACTGTTATAGCTACTAGAAGCAGTCAAGGTGGGCATTTAGCCTACTGGTTAACATGCCTGTGTCCCACATTTGGGTTCCTTGGTTTGGGTCTTGGTTCCAGATCCTGATTTAAGCTTCCTGCTCATTGGACGCTGGGCAGCAGCGATGGGTGGCTCACATGATTGGGTTCCTGCCAACCATGGGAGGACTTGGATTGAGTTTGGCTTCAGCTCTGGCCCTTTCCAGCCCTAGGGAAATGACGCAGCAGATGGGATCTCTCTGTCAGTCTGTCTCAGTATCTCTGCTTCTCAAATAAATAAATACAATTTTAAAAAGCAGAAACAACAAATGTCAAAGAACAAAACTATACAATTAAGAGAATGATTTTGAATACCTCTTTTTTGCCCCAAGGAATGTTTTAGAGTCAAAGGAGTCATGTGTTTGGAGATTCCTTAGTTGTCAACTGGACAAAGATGTCCAAATCGCATTTTTAAAAGCTTGTTTAAATGCTAAGAATGTCAAGTGAAATTGCTAGTGATGGTAAGCTCATTAAGGTCAGGTATATGATGTATTAAAGTAATATTCTACAGAGCTTTCCTCTGGTATTATTTTTCTCATTTTATGGTGGCTAGACTGTTATATTCCAGGTGCGCTAGAATTGTACTACTACATGTCTACTGGATGCTAAAAGATATCACAGATCTTATTCATGTCTATCACACCATATCCACAGGCTTATCACAGCACCTGCACATAGGAGACACTCATCAATGTTTGCTCAATGAACAGATACATGAATGAATGCAGACCTCTGAGGCAACGTGTCAGGGAGTTCATTTCTTCATTTTTTTTTTTTAAGTATTTAATGTGCTCCCCGGCAGAAAGTAATTTCATTGCTATTTAGGTGTGAAATGAACCAAGCTAACAAAATGCTCAAGTCCACATTTATGCCTTCCAAGAAACACGCTTTGAGAAGCAGAGGTAGTGAAGCTAGGGTTGGAGTAGAAGTGGTGCGTGAGTCCTGAGACTGGAGACCATTTGCACACTCTTCAAGCACTGCACTGCCTTTGCAGCCGTACATTCTTGTGTTGTTGAAGTTCTGCATGTAATGTGCGAGGGGACAGGGCTGCTCTAACTCTGCCAGCCACAGGACAACACAGAAGGTGTTGGGAGCCATTCAGTCTCCTCAAGGAGCAGGGATGGGAGAGGGCGACGGGCAGAAAGCAGCTTCCCCGGCATGTTGAGTGCACTCAGAGGTGTGATACCATCACCTGCTCTTTGGAAAATCCCAGCCCGTTGCACGTGAACCACAGTCTTAGCAGAGTAATGCTAGCTTACACAAGAACTGCTTTTCTTTAAAGTGTCTTTAGGGAGAAAAAATAACTCACCACCAATAATTAGGACTAAATATGTGAAAATGAGTAATTGAAATGCTTGAGGAGAGGGGAGAATTAAGTCTTTTCCTAAGAAAACAATCTTTCACATTTCCTACTTTAAGAAGGCAGTTAGGATGAAACATTTGTGCTACTTTCCACCTTTACTGTCAGGGACAGATATGCAAGGTATTGTCACTCCCGTGGTGTCCAGGAGGACACTGAGCGTCTTAAGACGTTCAAGGTCCCCAGGCAGTGTCAGCGAGTAGCAGGAGAACTCAAGTCCCCCGGTACCTTCACCCTCCCTCACACTCCATCCTCCTCAACCCCTCCTACAACTTGCCCAGGAAATACACAACCTTAGGAAACAGCCCGTCCGCTTTGCAAATGAAGCTGCGGAGCAACCCGCTGGTCCCCTGAGGCTCTCGTGTGGACTTTCTGATCCTCAGATTGAGCTGTGTTCCCATCCCTTCACTTTGGCACCTTCAACAGTTACCCAGCTGCTTTCACTCTGGTTGCATTGTGAATATGGTGTTTCCTTCTAAATAACTCAGAGCAGAACCTTGGGTTAACACAGGCCTCAGAAGCTTTTCTCTCTCCAGGCAAAATGAAGAAGTTAATCACCCCACCCTCACCCGACTGTCCCCAACACGGAGCCACATCCCAGAGACTGTCAGTGTTCTTTCAATTTGGAAACTTTGATTTCTCTGCTGCCCTTCCCTTATCAGGATTAGTTACTTATTGCTCTTCCTGTTTTGCTTTTGCTGAAATGAACTTGACGGCCATGGATCTCCTAGCTTACTAAAAGCGACATGAATCCTTTTCTGCAACGTTTCATGACCATTGGTGACAAGTATTTATTACTGCTCCATCAGAGAATTTCATGAACTTTTTCCCTGCATTGTATTTTTGGTTTTGCGCCCTCTCAAATAACAAGTAGAGCACCTCATTAAAAAGAAAAATCTCATATTGGCTAAGAAAATTTCACCTCACTTATCATTTATTGGCTTTTATAAAATTTGATTTATTTACAATCAAAACAAGAATTCAGTTACCTCATATTTACATCACAAACATTACCTAAAGATAAGTTTGTTTTTCTCTAGAGATTAACCCCAGGGAAGCTGCACAAGTTTCAACAGAAGGTTCCTCTTTGGTGACAGTGAGTCAGATACAAATTAACTCAAATAAATTGAAGAAGGAAAACAAAAACCCTCACCTTCTAATGAGTTACTGTTTCATCTTGACTTAGTTGATGAAGCAACAACTCTAAAAATAAAACTTGCTGTGGAGCTGTTTTTTATTTTAAAAATCAAACTCCAAATTTTATCTTTTTGTATACCTAAGTAAATTTTAAAAAAGATCTAAATAGTTTTTAAAACTAGAAGGGCACTTTTAAGGTCATGGAAATAGAATTAGAAGATGCTTACTTTGGTGCAAAATAAATTTGAAATCCACGTACATGAGTGGATCAGCAAATAGTCAATTGAAAATACATGCCTTTGAAAAAAAATTTTCAAAATGTTTTGCCAAGTAAACTTTTCATTCCAGTGTTCCATGACCTCCTCCCCCCACTCCTCCTTCAACTTTGATTTGAAAGGCAGAAGGTAGAGATGAAGAACAATGTTTCAATCTGCTGGTTTCTATCCCAAAGTCCTGCAACAGCCAGGCCAAGTCAGCAGCCAGAAACTCCATCTGGATCTCCCACTTGAACAATCAGCTGCTTCCTCCCAGGAAATTAACAGGAAGCTGGATCAGAAGCCAAAAAGCAAAGACTTGAGCTGCAGTGAGGGTATCCTGTTCATTTTAACAGCTGCTTTCAACCCCAAGGCCCCTGAAGCTCGCCGGCGTACTCCGTACTCCCTGGAAGGAGTTGCTTTTTGACAGCAGGGAAGTTGAATTTCAGAGGTTTACATATATGCCGAAATGTAAATTTCAAAGAGGCTTGGAAGTCTCAGATTTAAATATTCCCCATGAAATCAAACGTAACCGTCTAAAATTTTTATGTTGACAATGATTGTGTTAAAAGTTATGTTTCTAGGGCCCAGCACAGTAGCCTAACAGCCAAAATCCTCACCTTACATGTGCGGAGATCCCATATGGGGACCGGTTGTAATCCCAGCTGCCTTTACTTCCCTTCCAGCTCCCTGCTTGTGGCCTGGGAAATCAGTCCAGAGCCTTGGGACCCTGCACCTGAGTGGGAGACCCAGAAGCAGCTCTTGGCTCCTGGCTCAGGATCGGCTCAGTTCTGGCCATTGTGGCTACTTGGGGAGTGAGCCAGCACATGGAAGATCACTGTGTAATCTGTCTTTCCAATAAAATAAATAAATCATAAAAATATTTTATGTTTCTAAAGTAATCAAGTGGATTGTTTTCTAATTTAACTACATGGCATTGTGTACATTTTAGTGACATCAAATTGTTTCTTGAAGTTATTTGTGTAAATACATAAAATACGACTTACAGCTAATAAGCTAAATCTAAATCTAATGCATCAGTGTTTTTTTCATAGTGTCTGGAGCTGGGGAACCCCAAATGAAATTGTGGGGATTGAGAGACCTGGCTGGGCTGGGGAAGATTTCCAAGCTAAACTTAGTCCAAGTACTTTTTTTTTTTCAAGATTTATTTTATTTATTTGAAAGGCAGGATCACGAAGAGAAAGGGAGAGTAAAAGAGGTCTTCCATCCATTGGTTCACTTCACAAATGGCTGCAACAGCTACTGGGCCAGGCTGAAACCAGGAGCTGCTTCTGGGTCTCGCTTCTGGATGCAGGGAACCAAACACATGGGCCATCTTCTGCTGCTTTTTCAGGGGAATCAGCAGGAAGCTAGACAGGAGGTGGAGCAGCTGGGATTTGAATTCATGCTCATACGGGATGTTGACACTTCAGACATGGCTTAATTATGCCACAAAAGTGGTCTCTCCTGTCTTGTCTTTTCACGTATGTAACTGTGTCACATAATACAATGTAATTAATGAAGTTAAATAATAAATAATTAAAAAAAAAAAAAAGAATACAGCTGGTAGTCGTACGTAGAGCTGAACAGAAGAGCAGGATTTATTTTAAAGGCAGGAAAATAGGGCACACTCAGACATGAGAGCAGACAACCTCAAGGGAGAGAACTACCCCTCACCCAGGCTGGGTTCACCCTTTTCCAGGGCAGGGGGTTGATGCTTTGGGGTAGGGCCTAGTGAGATAGAATCTGAGTGGGACTGCAGCATACATGGTGTCTGATAGAAAGCGAGACTTAGATGTGTAAGTCTTCATAGAGTGGTTACATGAAGTCTTTAGCTCTGTTCAATCACCCTAGAAGATGGTGAGATTTGGGTGGTGCACTTGGCTTGGGTGTTGGCAGTCCTTGCCTTATCCCTTCCTGATTGTTGCTGCTCCAACATCAATAACACCAAAGGAACTTTCTTATTTTCCCTGCCCCAATTTATCCAATTCATGTTATTTTTCTAAAAGTGTAACTCAGATGAAGTCACTTGATGGTTAAGAAGTTTCCAGTTGTTTACTGAATTCTGTGTTCCTGCCTCAGCTGGCCTCAACCTGTGCTATCCAGCTTTCATCTCAGTGGTATTTTCCACTGAAACTTTCCTCTTCCTACTTCTAAGAATAGGTCTTAGAATTTCTCATTTTTTTTTCTTGTGCTATTCCATGAATTAGAGTGTTTCATACAGAGATCTGTCTCAAACCGAGTTCACAATGTCTGCCCTTCCCACAGCACACATATTTCCTGAATTCTAATCTCTGAGACACTGGGGTTTTGCTACTCTTGTGTCCTTATGTCACTCCTGTCCATTTTGCTTGAATTCTGTCAGGCTATAACTTGGTTTTGTCTTCTACATTTGATAGTAAGCATAGCAAGCTTGGAAGATCATGAACTATAAGGTGGAAGAGATATAACTTCCTGTCCTGCCTGAAACTTCTCAGCTGTGTGATAAGTAAAGTGACATACCTTTCTGAACTTTTTCTTCTATAGAAACTCTCTGGTTCACTTATCTTTTTTTAAACATTATCTCAATAGGGACGGGCATTGTGGCATAGCAGCATAAACCAGTGCAACACCATTGCTGGTTCTTGTTCTGTTTGCTCAGCTTCTGAGCCAGCTTCCTGCCAATGCACCTGGGAAAGCAACAGAGTGAACGGTCCAAGGACTTGGCTGTCTTGATTTTGGACTGGCTCAGACCTGACTATTGCAGCCGGCATAGAAAATATAGCTTGCTGTCACTCTGCCTTTAAGCAATAAATAAACAAATAACTACAATATCAATGTAAGTAAAAAGATTCTTTCCATCCAACCAAAACCCACTTGATAAATTCAAAAACTGTGATGCAGATGGAAGCTGACCAACAAAACCTAATGAGTAATAACAATGAAAGCAGAAAGGTTTGAAGAAAAGCAATGTATGTGAAAGCTGTGTAATTGAGAGAGCGAAATAGCTTTGCTTTTTGGTTCTCAATTTCTTTTTGTTGTTGTTCTGTTGTTGCGTTTGTTCCCCCCCCCCCCCTCAGGTTCTCAATTTCTTTCTTTCTTTTTTTTTTTTAATTTCATTTAAGGACACAGTTTCATAGGCTCTGGGATTCCCCCAAGTTCTCAATTTCTTAAAGGAGTTTTATCAGTATATTCACTGAGTCAACAATATCTGAGACAACTGTGTCTGTTGTTACTCAAAACGACAAAGCACCTGGGACTCAGGAAGAAGCCAAATCACTTCCCTCTTACTCAGTTCCCTCTCTACTGCATCTTTCATGACTAAGAGAAAGAGCGCCTTCTTTGCCTGCAAGCTCTCGTGTCTCTCCAAACAGAAGAAATTTCTCAGATTGACAGTTTTCTGAAACAAATTTGCCACTGCTTCTGAAGCAGAGTGAGATTACCAATAGATCTATTAATAATAATAGGTTGAAGATAACCACCCGATAACATTTGTCAAGTATTTGTCAGCAGTCAGGCCCTGCCAGGTGCTTGTGAATGTTTGCTCCTGGCATCCTCTCAGTAGCTCCATAAAGTTGTCTGCCTCCTAATTCATGCCACAGATGGAGAGGCAGAGGAGGAAAGAGGCCTTTGCTGAGAGATTCGTATCCAAACACTGAATTCCAACACTCAGGCTCTTTACACTTCATTGTATTCCCTTCCAGGAAAGCACAACGGGATTACAAATTAGTGTAATCTAAACTGCAGCTGGCTTGGAAATCAAGAAAATGTGAATTCCATCAGCAGAACAGCTAAGGAATCGGGCAGCCCTTGGGATTCATGTGGGTAACTTTCAACATTCATGGAGCTTGTTAAATTACCAGTACCTCAAACTGCTGTCTTCATTGACAAATAGCTATCCAAAGAGCAGTCCATGGAGCTTGTTAGAAAGTTAGACTTCGGGGCTCATCACAGTAGTCTTGCAGCTAAATCCTCGCCTTGCCTGTATTGGGATTCTTGCTGCTCCACTTCCCATCCAGCTCCCTGCTTGTGGTCTGGGAAAGCAGCTGAGGATGGCCCAAAGCCTTGGGACCCTGCACCCGCGTGTGGGAGACCTGGAGGAGGTTCCTGGCTCCTGGATCAGCTCAGCTCTGGTAGTTGCAGCCGTTTGGGAGTGAAGCGGTGGGTGGAAGATCTTTCTATCTCTCTGTGAATCTGCCTTTCCAATAAAAATAAATAAATCTTTTTTAATAAAAAAATAAATTAAGATCTACAAAGTGTGTCATGGAGTAGAAAAAGAAAACACAGAGTAACTTCAGTACACAAGTGTTAATCACACTCTAAAAATTCATAACTTAAGACAAGTGAAGGGACTGGCCTTGTGGCACAGGGCTGCTTAAGCTGCCACCTTGGCATCCCATATCAGAGCGCTGGTGGAAGGCAAATCTCTCTGTCTCTTCTTGCTTTGTAACTCTGCCTTTCAAATTTAAACAATAAATCTTTAATAAAAAATGTCTAACTGGATGTGAAACACATTAAAAAAAAACTCTCAATAAGGACTCGTTACTATTGTTTCAACAATTTATCCCAAATAAATAATCAAAAATGCACCAAAGGCTACTGAATGACTGTGTCCTATGTGCTATTGTTTGTATTAGTGATAGAATGGTTAACTAGAGCATCAAGTAGCTACACAATGGGACCATATAAGGTTATTTATCTTGTTTTTGATTTGGAGAAAGCTCCCAATATGCTCAAAGTAACGACAAGCTCACCAAATAACAATGGAGAATGAACTCAAGTTTATAGAGAATTATAAATGCCTAAGGTCGAAAAAACCTAAATAGAAAAGATACACCAAAGATACAACCGTATCTTCATTGCTCAGCTTTACACTGTAGGGAAGTTTAACTTTTTACTGATGATCCCTAATGTTTACCAAATGTTCTGCAATAAACATGTACTGTCTCCTTGCTCACAGCCTCTGATTTGGAAGAACTTCCCAGGGACACCAATGATACTCTTCCCCAAGTCTGCCTACAGATATCCTTTCCTTTATTCTTCTGCTAAATTCTAAAATGAAACAGTAATTCTTTCCAGGGCCAAAAGTCCATTTCCCATGCTGAAGGAACTTTTAAAAAGAGAACTTTTCAGTTTGGAATAATTATAGAGTCACAGGAAGTTGCCAAGATAATACTCATAAGTCGTTTGTAGTCTTTACCCAATTTCCTCTTGAAGCACTTTTTAAGCACAAATGCTTTCATGGGCTTGATTTCCCTATTTTTCTATTATAATAGTAATTATAACATGTGGTGTCAATTCTAAACACAAATCCATCATTCTTCCTGTTTCTCTATTTTGGACATATGCAAATATTTTTCTTTGCAGAGTTTACTATGAATCACAAACTTCTATAAAGAAATCCAACCCTGGGACCCGGGAAAGCAGTGGAGCATGGCCCAAAGCCTTGTAACCTTGCACTGGCTTGGGAGACCCTGGAGAAGCTCCTTGCTTCGGATTGACTCAGCTCTGGCCAATGAGGTCATTTGGGAAGTGAGCCAGTGGATGGAGGATCTTTCTCTGTGTCTCTTCTTTTTGTGCATCTGCCTTTCCAATAAAAATATATAAATCTTTAAAAATCCCAGCCTGTTATATTTTCCACTGCCATGGCAGCCTATGCATGTGACCACTTGGCTGCAGTGCCTTTTTTTTTTTTTAAGGTTTATTTATTTTCATTGCAACATCAGACATACAGAGAGGAGGAGAGACAGAGGAAGAACTTCGATCCACTGATTCACTCCCCAAGTGACTGCAACAGCTAGTGTTGCGCCGATCTGAAGCTAGGAGCCTGGAACCTCTTCCAGGTCTCCCATGCAGGTGCAGGGTTACAAGGCTTTGGGCCATCCTTGACTGCTTTCCCAGGCCACAAGCAGGGAGCTGGATGGGAAGTGGAGCAGCTGGAATTAGAACCAGCGCTCATATGGGATCCTGGTGCATTCAAGGCGAGGACTTTAGTGGCTAGGCCACTGCACTGGGCCCCCCAGAGTGCTTTTGTCATGAAGCACTAGCAATCACATTTGTAAGGGGGAGAGGAGAAAGAAACCAGGGAAAGCATTTTTGAATGTTAGAAACTGAGGTTCCCCCCACCCATTGAATTTATTTGAGAGGCAGGTTAAGAGAGCAAAAAAGAGAGAGAGAGAGAACATCTGTTTGCTAATTCACTCCCCAAACGCCCCCAGCAGCTTGTACTGGACCATGTTGAAACCAGGAGCTAGAAACTCAATCTCTATCTGCTAAATGGGCTTGAGTATCACCTGCTGCCTCCCACATGTGCATTAAGCTGTCATCTTTGATATGTTAAGCTTTGTCATCTTTACACATGGAAGACTGAAAAAATAAGGGCTTATTAAATGACATGCATTTGATGATGTGAGTTAAAAGCCAAAAACACCTGATTTAAAAAGAGAAAATCTAACTACGTCTTCCACCAAGGTCTTAAAGGGAAAACAGCAGCACAGAGGCAGCAGAAGTCCATGGCAGGTGGAGTACTCTAGAGTCACACCATATTGTGGTTTAAGTCATGTTATCCAGGTCTAAATCATGGCTGTATCATTTGGGAACTTGGTAGCCTTGAGCAGCTTCCTACTGGTAAATTTCTTCATCAGCCTGGCCCAAAGTGAGTAACTGATACCTAGAAAGTGTTAGCTTTTGGGCCCAGCACTGTAGCCTAGTGGCTAAAGTCCTCTCCTTGAACCCCCCGGGATCCCATATGGGCACCAGTTCTGATCCTGGTGGCTCTGCTTCCCATCCAGCTCCCTGCTTGTGGCCTGGGAAAGCAGTCAAGGATGGCCCAAAGCCTTGGGACCCTGCACCCATGTGGGAGAGCCGGAAGAAGCTCCTGGCTCCTAGCTTCAGGTCAACGCAGCACCAGCCGTTGCAGTCACTTGGGGAGTGAATCAGTGGATGGAAGATCTTTCTCTCTGTCTTTCCTCCTTCTCTCTGTGTATCTGCCTTTTCAATAAAAATAAATAAATCTCAAAAAAAGAAAGTGTTATTTTTTATACATATTTCAGAAATGTTCAATAGTCAATTCACATAGTTTGAGATTCCAAAGCAGCTTATGTTGTACAGTAAATCTTTAAAACTAGAATAAAGTTGCGCAATTAATACACTTGATCTTAGCCAAAAATCAGAGAAGCAAAAAAGTTGCAAATGTATTATGACAGCATTAATTCACAAGGCAGCAGAATACACTCTGACAAGCAACTCCATGTGATTTCTGATGCCCATTTATTTTTAAGTGGCTGGAACCCTTCTGCTAGTGCATATTTCCTGATGGCTTCAGAAACCAATTTTCCACTACACTTTGTAAAGATTTATTTATTTATTTATATTGGAAAAGCAGATATATAGAGAGGAGGAGAGACAGAGAGGAAGATCTTCCGCCCGAAGATTCACTTTCCAGGCGGACGCAAAGGCTGGAGCTGAGCCACCCCAAAGCCAGGAGTATGGAGCCTCTTCGGGGTCTCCCACGCGGGTGCAGGGTCCCAAGGCTTTGGGCCGTTCTCAATTGCCTTCCCAGGCCACAGGCAGGGAGCTGGATGGGAAGCAGGGCTGCTGGGATACGAATCGGCACCCATCTGGGATCCCAGGTGTGTTTAAGGTGAGGACTTCAGCCGCTAGGCCACCGCACTGGGCCCTCAACTTAACATTTCAGTGTTCTTCTTACGTAGATGTTGAAAATTATTTAGGAGAAAATCAAATGGGACTATTGATCATACATGCTTCATAGGCTAAGAGACTAGAACTGAAATATTTTGGCTTTGTCTGATTACATACCCAGTGGTGGGATTGCTACATAGGGTACCTCTACTTTAAAATGTGTAAGTGTAAACAGTTATATGCTATTAGTTTTGGAGGTTCATGTGTGATACACATATTTCTTCCAAAATGCACATTCAGAAAGCTGTGGGTATGGGGCTGATGTTGTAGCACAGTGTGTAAAGCTACCACCTGTGGTACTAGCATTTCACAATGGGCGCTGGTTCATGCCCGGCTGCTCCACTTCTGATCAGCTCTCTTAATGAATGTGGGAAAGCAGTGGAGGATGGCCAAGTGCTTGGGCCTCTGCACCCACGTTTGAGGCCTGCATGAAGCTCCTGGCTTTGACCTGTCCTGCCCTGTCTGTCGCAGTCATCTATGGAAGGGAAACAGTGGATGGAGGATTTCTCTCTTTCTGTAACTCTTTCAAAATAAATAATTAAATATTTTTCTTTTTTTAAAAAAAAAATTAAGGCAACAAGAAAACCCTGATGTCAAAACCTAATAAGAAGTTGTAGAACTGTAATTCTATGCATAATACTCAGTCAAATCCAGAAAAAAGTGAGGGTAAAATATGAATCATTGTTTTTTTTCTCTTTTTCACTTTGTGTATCTGCTGTACTGCTGTGATGTGTACTTTCATGTGACAGTAGTCACCAACTTTCAGTGTAGGATGCTCTCCATGTAGGATGACCTTAACCAGTTCTTGTAGGGCTGGCTTGGTGTGGTGGTGATGAGCTATTCAGTCTACTTGTCATGGCAGCATTTTCTCCTTAATTTTGGAGGATAGCTTTGCTTAGTGTAGTGTTCTTGGCTTTCTTGCTCCCGCCCCTGCATTTAAATGTTTCATTCCATTTTTTCCCTGATCTCCAAAGTTTTCGTGGCTGTAAATATGCGGGAATGCCCTCAAGTCACAGCTATAGTTTGGATTTTAGTTGGAGTGTCCCCCTAAGGTCTGTTTATTAGGCATTCGGTCCCTAAAGTCTCATGTTAACAGTTAGCATGTTAAAACTGTGGTGTATATGTTGTGGAGTACGAGAGAGATCACACTGGACCCAAGTGTAGGATGTTAGGAGTCTTCATTTCCCAAGCTTGGTGACAGCAGCTCCCATTACACACCAGGAGCCACTGCACCTGGCTGCCACAGTCAAGGGTGTTTAACCTCTCATCCTCCACATTGAGAGCCATGCAGTACAACAAGGTGTCAGGCAGGAAGGGAGTTACCAGAGCCAAAAGATTTGCTATAGTTAACTGACCTAACCTAACACAACAGGAGGCAGGGGGGCCAGGTGTGTGGATCTTCCATAGTAATTTCCGCAGGTCAGTAATTTTGAATGATGCAGAAGGCAGAAGGGAGGAACAGGGTGCACTTTCGCCGCCTTCAATTAACTTGAGAGAGGGGGTAGGAAGAGTGGGATGTGGAAACTCTGTTTCTGTGCCCTGTCCGCTGTCAATTAACCTGACAACGGTGCTGCCCCATTACATATGGAAATGGGGACTTTGGGGAGTAGATGGAATTAGATCACCATGGTTCTGTAAAGAGAGATCACACAGACACAGGGAATGAGTCTGTTGCCTGTCTTTGCCTGCTTCCTGGCTCAGCACCTGATCCTTCTTCCTCTGCATTCATTTCGTCATGCCTCAATAGACACTGAATCTTGCACTGTAGGCCTCCAAGACTGGGAGTCTAAATTAAACTTCTTCCTTTGGAGTGGAGAATCTTTTATTACTGCTAAGGCCATTCAGATACTTATAACGTTATTTTGCAGACCATACACAATCATCAACTTAAAAATTAGCCTGCTGTTGGGGTCTGGCACAACGGCTCAATGGCTAAATCCTTGCCTTACACATGCTATGATCCCATATGGGTGTAGGTTCATGTCCCAGCTGCTCTACTTTCCATCCAGCTCCCTGCTTGTGACCTGGGAAAGCAGTCTGAGGACAGCCCAACGCCTTGGGAACCTGCACCTGTGTGGGAGACCTGGGAAGAAGCTCCTGGCTCCTGGCTTCGGATCAGCTTAGCTCCAGCTGTTGCTGCCACTTGGGGAGTGAATCAACGGATGAAAGATCTTTCTCCCTGTCTCTCCTCCTCTCTGTATAACTGACTTTCCAATAAAAATAAATAAATCTTTAAAAATAAATAAATAAATAAATCTTAAAAACAAACAAAAAAGACTCAAATCAGTACTCTGATATGGGGTGCTAGTGCTACAAGTAACAGCTCAATCCACTGAGTTCCAATAGTGCCCCTAGCTCCAAGATTTCTAATTGGCTCCTTTAAAAAAAATAAATAAATGTTTATTTGAAAGGCAGAGTTACAGACAGATAGAGGAGAAATAAATCTCTTATCTGCTAATTCACTCCCCCAAAGGCCATTATGGCCAGGGATAGACCAGGCCAAAGGCAGGAGTTTCTCTTGGCTCTCCCCCATGGGTGGCAGCAGCCCAGAGACTTAAGATGTCTTCCTCTGCTTTCCCAATCACATTAGCAAAGAGCTGGAGCAGAAGCAGAGCAGCCAGAACTAGAACTGGCACACATACGGGATGTCGGCACTGCAGATGCTGCTTAACGCACCGTACCACAGCACCTGTGCTTGATTGGTTCATTTATGATCTCTGCTGGAGTTCTCATCCATATCATGAATTGTCTTCCTATTGTCATTGTCAGCATGCTCTTGAATCTTGTTAAATTTTCTTAAACTTATTCTTTTGAATGATCAGGAAATTAATCAAGGTCTGTTTCTTGATTGTCTGTTACTAGAGAGTACATTCTTTTGGAGGCTGTCATCATCGTGCATGTGTGTGTGCCTTTAAGAATTATTTATCTAAAAACAGAGTGGCAGGGGGAGATACTCCATCTGTTGATTCACTCTCCAAATGGCCACAATGGCCAAGGCTGGGCCAGGCTGAAATCAGGAGGCAGGAGCTCCATCGAGGCCTTTCACATGGGTGCAGTGGCTCAAGGGCTTGGGCCATCTTCTGTTGCTTTCTCAAGTACGTTAGCAGGGAAGTGATTCAGAAATGGAGCAGGCAGGACTTGAATCATTGCCGCTTTGAGATTCAGGTCTTGCAAATGGCACCTTACCCCTCTAAGCAACAATGACAGTCCCTCCCTTGTGCTTTCATATTTCCTGTACCCCATGTTCATTGTGGGCATCTGATGGGTCAGTTGCTTCTGCAAATTTGTAGATGGCTTTTTTCAACAAAGACTTTCTGGGACTGTCATTGTGGCAAAGCAAGTCATCTCTCATGTTGCCAGCATCCCATATCAGAGTGCTGGTTTGAGTCCTGTCTACTTCACTTCTTTTTTAAAGGTTTATTTTATTTAATTGAAAGGCACAGTGGCAAAGGAAGGAGAGGTTGAGGGGCAGAGAGAGATCTTTTATTTGCTGATTTACTTCCCAAATGGCTGCCACAGTCAGACTTGGACCAAGTTGGCCAATAACCTGGAAGTCCTTGTGGATCTCCCACATGGATGGTGGCGACCCAGTCACTTTGAAAGCCAGCTATTACTTTCCCAGGTGAACTAGTAGGCAACTGGATCAGAAGCAGAGCAGCCAGGACTCCAACTGACATGACAGTGTGGGATGCTTGTGTGGCGTGGGGTGGCTCATCCCATTGCACCACAAATCCAGCCTGCCGCCTGGTCATTGCGACCACATGGGAAGTTAACATGAAAGATCTCTATTCATGTCTCTCAGTCACATCACTCTTTTAAAAAAAATAATAATAATAATAATAAAAGAAAAAAAAGAAAACTGTGTTCTGCTCCACAACCTACAGGTTAAATCCTTGCCTTGCATGCACCAGGATCTCATATGGGCGCCGGTTCATGTCCAGGCTGCTCCACTTCCCATCCAGCTCCCTACTTGTGACCTGGAAAAGCAGCAGAGGATGGCTCAAAGCTCTGGGACCCTGCATGGGAGATCCAGAAGAAGTTCCTAGCTCCCGTCTTTGGATCGGCTCAGCTCTGTCTGTTGTGGTCTCTGCCTCTCTGTAAATCTGCCTTTCCAATAAAAATAAATCTTAAAGAAAAAAACTGGACCAGTATGTTCTTTTGTTGATAACTTTTGCATAAGTTATAAACAAAGTTATAAGTTATAAGATAAAGAAACAGAACATGTGAGTACTTCAAGATATTTGTGGAACAGGGAATTAAAAGATAAAACCTTTGGGTGCAAAAAAGTGGAGGAATAAAGTACACTGATGTTTGCATCGTTGAAGCAGATTAAAAAGTAAAAAGGTAGAAATGAAGGTGATTTATGCTTAAAGAAGACGGAGAAAATGATAATGATATAATTTAGGTGGTGAATACATGAGGAAGCACTGCGATTTTATTTATTTAAATGATTTATTTGTTTTATTTTATTGGTTTTTTGAAGATTTACTTATTTTTATCGGAAAAGCAGATATACAGAGAGGAGGAGAGACAGAGAGGAAGATCTTCTGTCCTCTGATTCACTCCACAAGCAGCCACAAAGGCTGGAGCTGAGTCGATCTGAAGCCAGGAGCGAGGAGCTTCTTCCAGGTCTCCCACGCAGGTGCAGCGTCCCAAGGCTTTGGGCCATCCTTGACTTCTTTCCCAGGCCACAGGCAGAAAGCTGTATGGGAAGTGGAGCAGCTGGAATCAGAACTGGCACCAATATGGGATCCTGGTGTGTGCAAGGTGAGGACTTTAGCCATTAGGCTGCAGCACTGGCCCCATACTACAATTTAAAAAATTGTTGGTGAATTTGGTGGGGTAGCCTAGTGGCTAAAGTCTTTGCCTTGCATGCGCTGGGATCCCATATGGGTCCCAGTTCGTGTCCCAGAGGCTCTGCTTACCATCCAGCTCCCTGCTTGTGGCTTTCCCAAGCAGTTGAGTTCGGCTCAAAGTCTTGGGACCCTTCATGGGAGACCTAGAAGAGGTTCCTGGCTTCTGATGGATGCAGCTCCGGCCATTGCAGCTGCTTGGGGAATGAATCATCGGACGTAAGATCTTCCTCTCTCTCCTCCTATGTATCGTTCCAATAAAAATAAAATAAATCTTTAAAAAAATTAAAAATCATTGGTGTACTTGAAAATTTTTATCATGAAATGTTAGAAAAAAATTTTCTAACAGCATCTTCACTGTCCACTAAAGTATCTTGGTCATCACTTGGTCATCACATGGCCCTGCCTCCAAGAGAGAGCCTCAGAGTGGGCCCGCCTGTTGTTCAGTAGTGGTGAGTGAAGGAGATCTTTGATTGTCTCTTATGTTTGCTTCTATTCTAAGACTCTTGTCATGAACATTGTTGGGAGCGTGAAGTCACAGCCCCAGTGTTACCCAGTGCCAGCAAGCAAGCCGCAGACACAGGCTGCAGCCTTCATGATGCATTAGCTCATGCACACACAAGGATACAAGCCCACATGGTTGTGTTCCAAGGGTTAAATTAAAGGACAGTGGCTAGAAACTGGGGGATGAATCACAAGCCAAAGTTGTTCCATCTGTTTCTCATTTTCTCAAACCCTACAATTGTAATACTATTCCTGAGGTTCCACATTGCTTTCCTTTACTTGCATAGTTAACAACTGATAGAGGAACTCTAATGAATTGATCTGGGGAACAGCCCTGCGTTCAGAATTCCAGATCTTTCAAACTCCTTCCACCTACTTCATCACCGTTTCCAAGGATAGGTGGGAGAGTCACGTTTCATAGTTCCTTCCCTTTTCATTCTATTTCTTCCATTTCTGTTAATTATAGTTCTGAACTTTCTAGTATTGCTTGCTTTTTCATAAGTCCATGGGGTTTACGATATGTGGCACAGCTTTTTAAAAAATGTCTATCATTATTCAGTTCAATCTTTGCTTAATTGCTTTAAAAATTTTTTATTTATTTTAATTGGAAAGTCAGATTTACAGAGAGAAGGAGAAAGTGAGATCTTCCATCTGATGGTTCACCTCCCAAGTGGCTGCAGAGGTCGGAGCTGAGTTGATCTGAAGTCAAGAGCCAATGTTGCAGAGGGTGAGAGAGATCATGCCAGACACAAGTGTAGAGCTGAATAAGTCTTTATTGTCCAAGCTTGGCGACAGCGGCTCCCACTACACTCCAGGATCTACTGCGCATACGCGGCAAAAGTTAAGTGTTTTTAAGTTTTCATCCTCCATCGGATTGAGAGCCACGCAGTACAAAGTTTTAGACAGGGAGTTACCAGTGCTCAAACTTTAATTAACCTAGCCTCGCACAATAGGAGCCAGAAGGGACCAGGCCGCAGAACCTCTGGAGCCATCTCTGCTCTGTCAGCTATTCCTAATGGAGCGGAATGTGGTGGTGGTGGGGGGGGGGGTGAGGTGCATTTTTCGCGCCTTCAATTACCTTGAATGGTGGGAGAGGGGGCAGTAAGGATGGGGTGTGGAAACTCCGTTTCCTTGCCAGTCCGCTGTCAATTAACCTGACAAGCAGGTGCGAGCCATCAATGGCCCCATCTCATTATACCAGGAGCCCTAGAATTTGAAACTTTTGAATTCTTGGATGCTTTTTAAAGATGGCTAAAAACAT
Source organism: Ochotona princeps (assembly GCF_030435755.1). Taxonomy (NCBI): domain Eukaryota; kingdom Metazoa; phylum Chordata; class Mammalia; order Lagomorpha; family Ochotonidae; genus Ochotona; species Ochotona princeps. The sequence goes on along the minus strand of NC_080834.1, from coordinate 107,010,257 downwards.
TTGGGCTATGGAAATTTTGGGAGGTTTAATACAATTCTGAAGAAGTTGAAATTCCAAATAATTAAACGGAGAAACCAGTTGTATTTTATCTGGGGCTATGGCTACCCCTGCCTCAACTGAAGGGAGAGACGCTGAAGTTGCTCCCATAAATCTTTCACAGCTGCGCCCAGATTTAATGGTGTCGATGGCACAGGCAGCGCAGAGGGCTCTATGCCTGTCCAAAAGAGATTTTTGCTCCGCACACGCTCTGTGGGCACATGCTCTATTGGTGGAGGATCCTCAGCAAACTCACTTCTATCCTCTTCTCTTTCCTCCTCCTCAGAAGAGGACCACAAATTTTCACACAGTTTCTCCAGACTTTGGTCTGGGGTTCTTTTTCTTTTTTTTTTTTTTTACCCTGGTTTGGGGTCCCCTCTGTCTTCTTACTCTGGTTTGCAGCTCCCTGCCCCTTCTTACAGACAATTTTTCAAGGAAGGGTTGCAGCACTGTTTGAGGGGATGACAAAGCATTTTTTACCAAGCACCAGAGGAAAAAGGTGGCTACAAGGAGAGCAAACCATGGGATACATCACAGACAGTTTCAGCGAACTTCTGCGAGGCCCTAAGCTTAGTGTTGGTGCCTTGTGACTGGAGCAGATCTCAGATTCCCTCAATCATCTGCACTTTAGTGAGTTTTTGCCCCATGATAAATTTTACTTATGCCCCTGCAAAATATTTAATTCTAAGCTTGTCTCCGGATTTCTGGGGTCTCTCAGATTATCCCTCGTGCCCCAGGATGGGGAGAATATCTGGGGATGAAATCATAAATGCCCCCTCCAGAGTTCCAGGAGTCCCTCAGATTGTCTCTCGTGCCCTACGACAAGAAGAGGGTCTGGGGATGAAATCACTTATGCCCCTGCAAAATTTTTAATTCTGAACTTACTCTAATCAGCTCCTTCGTAGGTCCAGGGGTCCCTCAGATTGTCCCTCGTGCCATGCCCCACGTTAGGCACCATTTGCTCCAACCAGCAGAGCCAGTAATATGGACAGGGAGAAGGTCTGGGGATGAAGCACCGGCAGGAGACCAGTGATGGTAGAAGTCTCTGTGAAGTCTCTCTTTATTGCTCCTTCACCTCTCCTTATATACTCTTCCCCCCACATCCTCATTTAGCAGGATATTGGATAAAGATGAGTCCAATTAGTCTAGGTGTTTTTAGCCACAAGCCCAGTTCCTGTTCCTGCCCAGCTCAATGAACGCTAATCAGCTCCTTAGCCCGCAACAGGAGTGGACTGGGCCTGGGGTGTGCCAGACTGGGCTAGACTCTAAGCACCTGCTGGTGCTGGCAAGGGCCAGGGTGGGTGGATGTATACTAGGCTAGGTCTCAACACCCACTGAACCACATGAGAGCTAGGTCTGGAGTCGGCCACTGCTCCCACTGCTGAGTGTGAGAAATGGGACCGGTGGCAGACCAGGCTAGGCAGGGCTACAACATTCACTGGCCTGCATATGGCTGGGTTAGAGAGAGCCAGGCTCAGGCTAGGTAAACGTCTGTATCCACTGGTCCATGCATGAATCAGAGATAAGTGCAGGCTGGTGGGGCTTTTCTACAGAATCAGCTGGCAAGTGCTGGGAATGGGGGGCAAGCCCTGTCAAGTTAGACCATGCCTGATCCAGTAAAGAGCAAGATCCAGATCTAGGAGTGGGCTTATTAGGGGAAACTATGGGCACCTCTCTAATGGACTGCAACTCCCGCTGTTAAGCATGAGAACCATGGCTGGGAGTGGAGCTGCAGCACAGGCAGCAGAACCCACCAGCACAGGTGTGGGCTGGATAGTGGGGGAGTTGGGCTGAGCTAGGCTGTAGCTCACCCATCAGTGTATGCAAAAGCTGAATGGGATGTGGAACACACCAGATAAGGTCACTGCACATACTGTCATGCTCAGGAACTGAGGCTGGGGGCAGGCCTGGTGGGAGTTATTGGGGGTCACTCTGACTAGGCTGTAGTTCCTGCTGGTGTATATGAGGGCTGAGTGTGTGGTGGACAGGACTGGGCTGGATTGCAGCATCCATTGGTTTGCCTATGAAATGGAGCTGGAGACAAAACTGATGGGGCGACTGCAACCAACAGTGTGTGTGTGTAGGCTGATGTGGGTGACGGACTAAGTCAGACTCAGTACTGGTTGGCACATACAGGAGTCAGTTCTGGGGTCACTTCACATAAGGCTTCTTTGGGAATTCCTCCCACACCCCCCAACCCAACTGGACCGCTGAACTTAGAACTCCAAACATGGAGAGAATCGCAGGACGTGTGGTCTGACTGTGGAGTGTGTGAATTAGAACTGGGCCTCCTCAGTTGCTGAAGATGGAGCAGTGGATGGCATGCCAAGATGCACATGGGGGATATGGCAGCCCATTGCAGCCTGCAGAGGACATCTAATGCTGTGGAGGGCAGAACAAACTGGACAGCTCTCCCAGCCAATGTTGACAGCAGTATCTGGGCAAATGTAGACTATAAGGTGGACTGTGTCAGCCAGCGGACCTTAAAAGGATTTCCTCATCGTTGAATCAACCCAATCAACAGCATTTCAGAACTATCGAACCCCCTGAGAAGTCCTCTCAGAGCATGCTCTGCCTTGAGGACCCTGGGATGACATCGGGTGGTTGTCCCCCATCCCTGGGTATTGATGCAGTTGGGGTGCTGAGTGCAGCTTCTCTTCTCACCTCACTCCCCAGATACAGAAAGAAGAAAAAGAAAATTGGAAACAAATCGTCTCAACCACGTTCCCCTATTCCTTTACCCTTCCCACCCTGGTCAGTGGTCCACATGGACAGACATCCTTCTAAACTATGCAAACATCATCAAAAATAAAATAAAATTAAAAAAGAACAATATTGGATAGAATTTGCCAGTGCAGCTCTCAGGGATTGAACCTTTTTGTTGGGAGATTTTTGCTTACTGATTTAATGCTTTTACTCATTATTTGTCTGTTTGCATGTTCTGTTTTTCCATGATACAGTATTGGTAGGGTGTATATTTCTAAGAATGTGTTAATCCAGGCCAATGTTCTTGTGTAATTGTTTAAGCAGCCAGCGGCATCCCATATGAGCACTGGCCCAAGTTCTGGTTGCTCCATTTTTGATCCAACTCCCTGATCATGTGCCTGGGAAAGCAGCAGCAAATGGCCCAAGCCTTTAGACCCCTGCTCTTCTGTGGAATGGGGTAAAGCTCCTGGCTCCTGGCTTCCACCTGGCCTCAACTATTGTGGGTGTTTGGGGAGTGAACCAGCAGGCAGAAAATAGATCTATCGCTTCCTCTTTCTCTAGTAACTGCCTTGCAAATAAAGGTATTTTTCAAAGGCAATTTGTCCAGTTTTTCTGAGTCATTCAATCTTTTGACTTAGCTGTTCATAGTGGTCTTTCAGAGTCCTTTATTTTTCTGTTATGAGCTATAATCTTTTTCATTTCTGATTTTTATTTATCTGAGTCATTTTTTTAGTTCAGCTAAAAGTTTGCCATTTTTATTTTTCCCAAAATCTAAATCAAATTTCATTTAGCTTTTTATATTGCTTTTCTTTGCTTTATTTATTTCTGTTTTGATCTCTGACACTTCCTTCCATCTTTGGGCTTAGTTTTTTTTTTTTTTTTTCTAGTTGAGTAAGCTTATTTAAGGTTTCTTTTTCTTAATATGTTTATTGCTATAAACTTCACTTTTTGAACTACTTTTGCTATACTACAAAAATATTTGGTATGCTTTATTTTCAGTTTTACTTGTCTCAAGATATTTTTGTATTCTCTATTGATTTCATCTTTTTGTCATTGGTTTTTCATGGTTGTGTTAATTTCCTTCCTTCCTTTTTTTTAAGATTTATTCATTTTATTACAGCCAGATATACACAGAGGAGAAGAGACAGAGAGGAAGATCTTCCGTCCGATGATTCACTCCCCAAGTGAGCCGCAACGGGCCGGTACTGCGCCGATCCGAAGCTGGGAACCTGGAACCTCTTCCGGGTCTCCCACGCGGGTGCAGGATCCCAATGCATTGGGCCGTCCTCAACTGCTTTCCCAGGCGACAAGCAGGGAGCTGGATGGGAAGTGGAGCTGCCAGGATTAGAACCGGTGCCCATATGGGATCCCGGGGCTTTCAAGGCGAGGACCTTAGCCGCTAGGCCATGCCGCCGGGCCCCTTCCTTCCTTTTTTTTAAAGATTTATTTATTTTTATTGGAAAGGTGGATATACAGAGAGGAGGAGAGACAGAGAGGAAGATCTTCCGTCCAATGTTTCACTCCCCAAGTGACTGCAACGGCCGGTGCTATGCCAATCCGAAGCCAGGAGCCAGGAGGTCTTCTGAGTCTCCCATGCAGGTGCAGGGTGCCAAGGCTTTGAGCCTTCCTCGACTGCTTTCCCAGGCCACAAACAGGGAGCTGGATGGGAAGTGGGGCCGCTGGGATTAGAACCGGTGCCCATATGGGAATCCCGGCGTACGCAAGGCGAGGACTTTTGTTAGGAGTCACAGACTTGGCCTACCTGACAGCCTGCTGCATTGCAAAGCCTGCCTTGGGCAAACAGGACCACAGCAAGTAGAGTATTATGGCTAGAACATCTCGTGCAAAGCAAGTGGAACAGAACTTCCACCCTTGTTCATGTTCAAATAATTAGTTCCTCCCCTGTTTCAATATAGATGATTAGTTCCAGGAAATCCCTCCTCTTCTCCTCCTCCCCTAGAGAAGAAAGTATATACATGAGGAGTAAAATAAAGAGCGTGGGGTATTCTTTTCAACAAGTACATATGTCTGTGTATTTCTTGAGCCAGCAGCCCGGGGCCTAGCAGCCGGTCATTCCCAGTCCACCCTCAGGGTTTGAGCGTCGTGTCCTGCAGGTCCAGACAGACTTTAACCACTATGCTACCGCACCAGGTCCCCCTATTTATCTTAATTTATGCTTTACAACTGAGAAAGTGAGCAGCACATTTTAATGGGATCAATGCACTTCATAAAACTGACTAAATTCTTTCAGAAAGACCTGTTTTGTGGTCTAATATATAATGTAGATCAAAGAATATTTCATGTGAAGTTAAAACGAAAGAATAATCTACTTTTGTGGGGAGGAAGGAGCTGAGTGCATCCAAACCCAGGGGCCAGGAGCTTCCTCTGGGTCCATGTGGGTGCAGGGACCCAAGGCTTTGGGCCATCCTCTGCTGCTTGCCCAGGCCACAAGCAGGGAGTTGGGTGGGAAGTGGATCCGCTGCGACACAAACTGGCACTTGTATGGGATCCTGGTGCATGCAAAGCAAGGACTTTAGCCAGTAGGCTACTGCACCAGGCCCTCATTTTTTTTTTTTAAGAGATTTAATCACTTTTATTGGTAAGAGAGAGTTACGGAGAAGGAAGGAGAAACTGAGAAAAAGATCTTCCATCCACTTGTTCAGCACCCAAATGGCCACAATGATTGGGGCTGAGACAATCGGAAATCAGAAGCCTGGAGTTTCTTCCCTATCTCCTATGTGGGTGCAGAAGTTCAAGGATTCTTGGCGATTCACTGCAGCTTTTCCAGCGCATTAGCATTAGCACTGGATTATAATTGGAGCAGCCAGAATACAACCAAGTTCCCATAAAGGTATGCCAGTGTTTCGGCAGTGCCTTAAACCACTAGACCACAATGCCAGCCACAGTCTATATTTGTCTTTAATCTATAAAAGTTTTATACTTTCATATATTTTCATATCACTAATGTATCCATTTGTTTCGCTTAAATAAGCAGGTCCAATGGTGATGAACTCTCACAATTTCCGTCTGAGAAAGTCTTTACTGTTTCCTTTTCAATTTCATGATTTTATTTATTTAAGAGTGACAGAGAGCAGAGGAGAGATAGAAAATTGCCATCCACCATTTCACTTCCCAAATGACCAAACTGCATGGACTGTGGCAGGCCAAAGCCAGAAGCAGAGGCCTCTGGCTCTCTCGCCTGAGCGGCAGCGGCCTGAGCTCGTGGGCTGTCTGCTGCTGCCTTAACAGGCAGTGGGATTGGAGATGGAGCGTCCAGGACTGACACTCCGGGACGTTGGTGTCGCAAGCGGTGGCTCAGGCAGCTGCTCCACAGTGCCAACCCCCTATCACTTTGTTTCTGGAGCAAAGATTTACTGGTAAGTATTTCCTACTTGGCAGTTTTTCCTTTAAACATTCTGAATATATCATCTCCTTTCCTGGCACAAAGTTTCAGCTTAGAGTCGCTGAGAAGTGTTAACAGAGGCTCTGTTGTGTGTGATGATTCAGTTTCCTCTGCTGCTTGCACAATTCTTTTTATCTTTGTCTTTTGATGATTTAATTAGAATATGTCTTGGTGAATTCCTCTTTGAACCAGGATAATGAATTTTGAGTTTCATAAATCTGCATGCTCGTATTTCTTGTAAGGTTTGGAGAATTTTCCATCCTTCTTTCTTTTTTTTTTTGTTCCATTTTTTATTTTTGACAATCTTTACATGGTTAATTAGGGCAAAAAGGTTCAAGGGCTACAGGAAAGTGGGTAAGACTATTATTTCCAAGTTGTTTTTTTCATGTGTCTGGGGTAAAGGGGGAGATAAAGGGAGAAGCCCCACCCAGTCTCCCAACCATCCTTGGTCCCTGACGTGGGGCATGCTCCAAGGGTCCTGCTCAAGTGGTTTTGATAGTTCAACATTTATGAATTGCTGCCAATCTTGCCATTCCAAGCACGATAAGGTCACTGAAGAATTCACTGATTGACACAGTCCATCTTACATCCTTATTTCTTTAAACTTTGTGTTGCCATCTCTTTTCTCTTTATAGGACATACATGATTTACAAATTGTTTTTGCTTAATGATGTCCCAAAAGTCCTATAGGTTTTCTTCACTCTTTCCCATTTTCTCCTGAGATAAAATAATTACCAAAAGCACTTGTCTTTGGGGCCAGCATACGGGGAGCCACACATACTGGGAGTTCTCCTATTCTGCTTTGTGTGTTTGGGTAGGGAAAATTCTAGCTGAGGACCTGCTCTCTGTATCTGGTCTGGCATATGGACAACCAGACTTAGGATACAAGCTCTAACAGTGGCCGTGGAGATAAGGCCCTAGGCATACGGCCACCGATGTGAAACTAATGCTGGACCTGGGACTTGTGTCACAAGCACACTCTTTATAGTGATGGAACCACCGGCTTGTGCTGATTGCCCCTGAAGCTCATTTCCAGGGCTGGGCTTCACTGAAGCTTCTGTACTCTTGGCCATAGGACGCAGGGACAACTGAGGCCTCAAGTGTGGACATAGCATAGCAGAAGCTCGGAACTCCCGAATAATGTGATGTTACAGCAACTCAGGTCTTGGGTTAAGCATGTACTGGCGACTTCTTCCCCAAGCAAAGCAAAGCGTTATGAACTTGTGCAGCTTGGCTGGCTGGGTTCAGCCTCACTCCTCTGCCTGGTGGTGAGGGCTGCGGTGTGGGCGGTGATCACAATGGCAGCTGGAATTTTCTTGCTCTCCTTTTTCTGCACAAAGGGAATCCCTCTCGGTGTTTGGCTGTTCTGAATCAGGGCATGAAATGTGCATGGAATGTCTCCTGCTCTTTCCTAGGCCGCAATCCTTGAGTTTTCGGTGGGTTTCTATTTTTACTTCACAGAGACCTTTAGCTTTTTGCTTGAATCACATCTGCTTTGAGCAGGACTTCATTCCGAAACCAGGCCCTCCAGCTTGGGATCATACAGTAGGGTGGCAGAGCAAGGCAGAGCACAAATGTTGGGATTCTGTGTCTGCCATTCCTTGGCCTCCCTAACCCTCCTCCACTCCCAAGAAAAATGGCTACAAGTAAAGAATAGTTCTGGTACCAGTGTTGTGATGCATGGATTAAACCGCCTCTTGTGACAATCAACATCTCATATTAGAGCTCCATATCGAGTTCTAGCTGCTCCACTTTCAAATTTTTAAAATTTTGTTTTAAATGTTTACATTGTTGAGAGGGAAGCATGCCCATGCGGGTGCCTGATTAGAATAGAGGGTCAGCTGTGGAGGATGGTGGTTGGGACAAATATTTCATTTTTATTTCTTTTCTCCTGTGTCCACAGGGGAAGAAAGGGAGGGGGCCACTCCTTGCTGTCAAACTACATCAGCACCTGGGGATGGCAAGGCCAGTTTGATCATGTGTTAGAAACCCTGATGTGGGGCAGAGTGTGCCCAAGGGTGTTATCTGAATGGCTTTGATAGTTCTGAGTTTTTGCTTCCATTGTCCCAAGGTTGACAAAATCCTTCCAAGGTCTATTTTGTTTTTTAAAAGATTTATTTATTTATTTATTTATTTTTATTGGAAAGGTGGATATACAAAAGGAGGAGAGACAGAGAGAAAAATCTTCCGTCTGATGGTTCACTCCCCAAATGGCTGCAATGGCTGGAGCTGAGTCAATCTGAAGCCAGGAGCTCTTCTGGGTCTGCCATGCGGGTACAGGGTGTCAAGGCTTTGGGCCGTCCTCGACTGCTCTCCCAGGCCACAAGGAGGTAGCTGGATGGGAAGCAGGGCCACTGGGATTAGAACTGGCGCCCGTATGGGATCCCGGCATGCGCAAGGCAAGGACTTTAACCACTACACTGTTGTGCCGGGCCCCCAAGGTCTGTTGATTGGCAGAGTTCACCTTGGTGCATCCACAGACCCAGGAACATGCTGCAAAGCTTGGCCAGGAGAATGGTCCGTCCTGTTCTGCTTTCTGTCCTCTGATGTGGCAGTTGACATACCCTGCTGGCCTAGATGAGCTGGCTATCACGTCCCCTGTGTGAATCTGGACATACTGCAAAGGCATCAGCAACGGAGAAGGCCCAGTCCTGATGCATGTACTCCAAGGCTGGACCACACATCCTGTGATTTTTTTTTCCCAGCAGCCTGGGTATGAGTTCAGTGGTCTAGTTGGGGAGTCCCCAAGAAATCTATGCTGGGGTGACCTCAGACTTGACTATTGTGTGTGCCATTCAGTGCAGGGTCAGGTTTGGTCTGTCACTGGAACCAGCTAATGCACATACTGGTGGATACAGTTGCCTGGTCAGTTCTGCCCAAGCCTGTTATCTCAGGTGAACCAATGGGTGTTGTAGCCCATCCTAGCCAGTCCACAACAAGCCCAATCCTCACACAGTCCAGTGGGTGCTGTGGCCTAATTTGGGCAACCCCCAATAGCACCAATCCTGGTTTTTGTGTGTGCCAGCCTCCGCTGTGGTCTAGTCTAGTTCAGCCCCACCCACATCCCATCCAGCTGTTGTATACATCCATGGGTGCTGCAACTTAGCTCAATGTGCCACACCCCAGACCTAGCCCTCACATATGCTTATAGGTGCCACCACCTTGTCCAGCCTTGTCCGCCCCGGCCCTGGTTCTCGTGCTCACCAGTGGTAGGTACAATGCATCAGGGGAGTGACCACAATTCTCATGCTAGGGATGCTCCCAGTTCTGGATCTTGCACTTGCCAGGGAGAAATGTGGTCCAACCAGACATGACTCTCAATCCTGGCCGCTACTAGCTGGTGCTGTGGCCTAACCCAGTTGGCCTATACCGAATTTGGCTCTTGTGTGTACCAACAGGCATGGCAGTCTAGTCCATCCTAGCATTCCCCCAGTCCCAGCTCTCATGCTAACCAGTGGAAGCAGTAGCCCAGCAAAGGAGTCCCCAAAGGTTCCCCTATTAGGCCTGCTCCCAGGCCCAGACATTATAGTCATTGGGGAAATACACCAGTGAAAATATTTCATTTTCTGTTTCTCCCACTGTCTCTGTCACTCTGCATTTCAAATAAATAAAATAAATCTTAAAATAGTTTTAGGGGGGTAAACATTTAACTTAGCAGTTAAGATGTTTTTGTCCTATATCAATCTGTGGCTCCTGACTCAAGGTTCCTGTTAATGTACAGGAGCAGTAGGGATGGTTCCACTATTTGCCTTTCTGTTTGCCTACACGGACTGAGTCCCTAATTGCCAGTTTGGCTCAGATCAATCCCAACCTCAGCGTCAGACATTGGGGAGTAAAAGAGCAGTGACATTATCTCTTCTTCTTTCTCCTTCTCAATTAAATAAGTAGAAAAAAATAATTAAAATTTGTGGGCCAGTGCAGGGACATAGTAGGCTTACCTGCAATGTTAGCACCCCATTTGTGTCCCGGTTTGTGTCTTGGCTGCTCCACTTCTGATCCAGCTCAGCTCCCTGAATAATGCCTGGGAAAGCAGCAGAGAATGGCCCAACTCTTTGGACCCCCTCACCAATGTGTGGGAGGCTCCTAACTTCCAGCTTTGGATTGGCTTGGCTCTGGCTGTGTGGCCATTTGGGGAGTGAACCAGCAGTTGCAAGATCTTTTTTTCCTTTTTCTCTGTGACTCCGCCTTTCAAAAACAAACAAAAAATGGTAAAAATTAATAATAGCAATAATTAAAATGTTTTAAAAAATAATAGTTCTGGGCTTCTAGTAAGGACGTATCAGGATCCAGTGTAAGTACTGTCACAAAGTAGGTGGGAAACGTGGAAAGTGAAAGGCATTCCTAGTCTGAATCAGCGTTTTATATCATGCAAAGTAGGTTACCAAGAACTGCTCACCGAGAGGAGTGAATCATAGCATGTGTCCAAATTCTCCAGCATAATTAGGCACAAAATGAGTGTAGATTCCACTTGCTTTTAGAGTACAGTATCAGGAAAGGATTGTCCACAGAAATGACATACTTACATATGATGAAAGTATGACCTGTCTTCTTGTTTATACTTTGGCTGACAGGAACCTCAGAAGTGAGTGTACCAAGTAACCAGTCTGTTGAACTACAGAATTGTACACACATTTGTCTCTGTTCCACATAGTGTTTTATTTCCATAGCTACATTGTATAATGTTACTTTTAGGATAAAATCTCTTATATTTTGACAGAGATGGAACATAGCCATTACAAGGCTGGTGCATTTTGTGCCTTTGCATTGATATGGTGTTATGTAATAGTCTACATCCCTTAATTGAAAATTTAAGGTTATTTCCAGAGAAGTGGGGTGTTTCAAATTAGGATAAAGATGTCTGTTTCCGAATCATGAACACTTGGGCATGAGATGGTCCTTATAACTGAAACTCACACAGAGTGCAGGTAGCAGTTTAGACCTTATGGTCAGTACTGCCCCTATAGATGATTTAGTTCAAAGTATCGAAGATGGCTATGACATTGAGAATTTCTCTGACAAAAAAAAGACAATAAAGCTGTGGCTGTATAAGTGTAATCTTTCAAATATTATTAGCATATTCAGCACAGCAACAGCATGCCTTTTTTGTTACACACTGTAGCAGCTAGCTTATTAAATGCTCGGATTTTGCTTTCCAAGTCTAACGGCATTCATAGCAAGCACACACTGCATGAAACGACTCTTATTTAAAACAGATATTTTTTCAATAATGAAGTGTCTCATGCTTCGGGTGAAAGCAGCCTCTGTTTTCTTTAGAAAGAGCCATTTTTTTATTGGAAATGTTTTCTAATGACAGGCTCAATTTCTCCAGCTTGATTTATGCCAGTACGTTTTTAAAAGAGCTTTATGATTGTCTTGTGAGGGCAAATATTTAAACAGTTTATTTTGTGTGTGTTTTATTTAGTGCTCTTAATCTGCAGGTACAAACTTACCTTTCACAGGGCAAAACAACTTCCTACTTATTCACTGGAAGCTGTTTCCTAGCCTTTACCTTCTCCCTAATAATCGTTTTTGGCAGTGCCACCTTTTGCTTGTGCCCCCACATTACCAAATTTAAGGCAAACCCATTCTGAAATGTGCCTGCGGAGAGCCTGCTCACATCTGCCTTTTAGAGCTGGGACCGAGCTGTGTTAAACCCCGTGAGAAAGAATTCAAGCCTGTTCCATGTCACTGGGGACTCCTCATGAAATTCCACCGGAATCCTCTGTCTCATTTCATTGCAGGAGACATCAGGGAGATTGCTTTTCCCTTTATATTTGTTTATTCTGAATATCTGAGCATTGAAAAGACAGATTGAGAGATCTTCAAATTAATACGATATTAAAATGGAGAGTAACTCAAAATACACAAAGAACTATCCACTTCATAGGGGATTTATTAAGTACATAAGCACATGATCTTTTTTTTTTTAGCAAGGACTTGAAGAGTATTCACAGTTAGTAGAGACAAGGCAGATCATAGCATCCACATGTAAACCTAGTGCCCTCCATTCGCACTGCCTCTGCGCCTTGCCAAGCCTGACACAGTGTCTTCCTGGTGAGCCTTCTTGCTGTCTGACCTTTCTCTTGCCACCTAGCTTTTGCAGACTTCAGCTGATACATTGCTTCCTCTTCCGGGGGTGAGAGTGGAGGGGAATGCAGTGTAGACTCGAGCTTGTTTGCTGGTGCACCTCTAGTGGGGCTCCAAAACAACAGTGGGAGTTGAGCACACTAGCTGTTCATCAGCTGCATTTCAGAGATAAAGATGAAAAAACTGAGACAAAAAGAAAGCAGGTCAGTGATTGATACACCCCAGGATCACAGCACCAGTGAGCGGCAGAACTCAGTGAGGTGTATCTCCTGTTGTTACTCCAGCTCTCAGCCTTAACCTGTCCTAAGTAATGACCTGTCTCGGCAGGAGTGATAGCACAGTGGATTGCCACGTGGAACACCATATCAGAGTGCCAGTTCAAGTCCTGGCTGCTCTGCTTCCAAGCCAGGACCTCCTGATGTGCCTGGCTGGGAAAACTGCAAGAGAGCCTGAGTTCTTGGGCTGAAGTAGCAAATACTGAACCATTGCTTCTACAGGATTAGGTTCTGTGAGCATGTGGGTGAAATATATTTCTCAATTGATCAATGCATGATATTTCTTTGTGTGATTCTATTGAGAAGCATTTTATTTAATATGTGTTGCAGGTTGATCAACACTGGACTTTGCCGTAGCACCATCAATTATGCCTGAGTGAACCTTATCTGACACACGTGTTTTCTCTGGGAGGTACATCATAGCTTTTTGAATTTAGAAACACTAAAGGACACTTCAGCCCCTGATCAATTTAAACAGTGAACTTAACCACCAAAAAGCACAAACATTCCAGAAACATGGCCCTGGTGAGTCAAAACAAGGAAGTAGTACTGCCTTTTTTGAATTGAGACAGTTCAAAGTTGCAGCTGCTCCATGCGTGTCCTCAGATGACATGAAAGTGTCCTGAGTATTGGTTTGGGGATTATGTTGCATGTTGCTATAACAAAATACTGGAAAGCTGGATGATGTATAAGGAGAGATGTGCATTCCGGTCAGCATTGCAGCAGCTGGGAAGTTGGGCAGTTCAACAGCACAGCCCTGGGCCTTGTGCTGTTCCATGGAAAACAGGACAGCCAGCAGGCTGGTACGGCAGAGGGAAACATGCCGGACAGATTCCTTGCGTTGTGTCTCTCTTTCTTCCTTTTTTCTTTTTACAGCTTTTGTTTATTTTTATTGGAAAGGCAGATTTATGGAGAGAAGGAGAGACAGAGAGAAAAAGTTGTTCTAATCATTCCCCAATGGCTGCAACGGTCAGAGCTAAGCCAATCTGAAGCCAAAACCCAGGAGCTTCTGCTCTCCCACATAGGTTCAGGGGCTGAAGGACCTGGGTCATCCTCTGCTGCTTTCCTAGGTCATAAGCAGAGAGGTAGATTAAAACTGGGGCATCTCAGATTGGAACCAGTGCCCAAAATGGATGCAGGCACCACAGGTGGAGGATTAGCATCCTATACCTCCACATCAGCCTTGAGAGCTAACAAATTTTAAGTTTAAAAAAGAAATCAATTAGATTACCTATGTGCACTAGTTCTTTGCAGACATTTTAAGATCCTATTATTTTTTTCAGGTGAGTAAAATATTTGATACATGTTCACTTTAGAGTTATCTAGTCATGTTTTTTATATTTTGAAATAATACTTCACCAATATTCAGATTAAGATACGGAGCAAATGTGCTCGTAACTACTGAACGAAGACATCAAACTGAGAAAGTGCTAACATTGTTTTTCTCAGTTCTAAATTTGCAATTTTAAGAGTCTTATTTAGGCTTTCAGAAAAAAAAAACACTATGCAAAGAGATAATCTGAAAATCATTTTAGTTATAGTGATAAAATGAAATCTGGTAAGTGTTTTTACCCTACGTGGCATTTTCTAACCCTAATCTTTACAAGGACAATATCAGAAAAGAAAAAAATCTCTCTTAAAACCAAAATGGGAATGAGCCACTTAAACAAATCAAAAGTAGCCGTAAAATGTTACATGGACTACTATTTGGTGAAAGATACTTTTTCAGCCATAATAGAGGCTATATTTAGTGTCATGAGAGATGCTTGCCTGTCTGTCACAGAATAATTGCCTCATCAAGTAATTAGACTGTATTGCTCCCTCTGAATTAACAAAGAAAATTGAAATATGCTAATTGTTTCTTTCCTTCTGCTTTATTTGCCAGGTAGCTTAGAGTCAGCTTTAAGGTTCTGAAGAGCCTGGAAGTTTTCTGCCCTTTGTGATCCTGCCTTGATGGCTTGGCTGGGGGCTGTGTGGATTCTAGGCCTGACACCCAGCAGGACACCTGGCGGGTCACGTAGGCAGACCACTCCTCAGGAAGGAGGTACCTGGTGTTTGATAAGATCCACCGCCCTATACTTTTTGAAAGTTGCTAGTTTCAAACCCACCAATAGAAGCCTGCTAGATCATGACTGTATAATTAATAGCCTGAAATGTATAAAATCTGGGGAGCTTGGGCTCTCGGGGTCTTTCTTTTCTCTTGGGGCTCTCTCTCTGGCTTGCGGGCTTGCTGTTTGCTAGCCCTGCGGATCCTGCAGCGGCTGCCCCTCCCCCGTCCGGCCATGCTGGGCTCGGGGAGGTGGCTGGGAGACCTAGGTTAGTTTGAATAAACCACTTTTATGCCTTAGCACCGGCTTCAGACTTGATGATTTTCTGGGGATTTCAGAAACCGGCACAACAGTTCAAATGTAACAAGCGTTTTTTCAGACTGTGGTTTTATGTTCCTTTCCCCCTTCTTTTTTTTTTTTTTTAGATTTGTTTATTTTATTACAAAGTCAGATATACAGAGAGGAGGAGAGACAAAGAGGAAGATCTTCTGTCCGGTGATTCACTCCCCAAGTGAGCACAACGGCCAGTACTGCGCCGATCCGAAACCAGGAACCTGGAACCTGGAACCTTTTCTGGGTCTCCCACGCTGGTGCAGGGTCCCAATGCATTGGGCCATCCTCGACTGCTTTCCCAGGCCACAAGCAGGGAGCTGGATGGGAAGTGGAGCAGCCGGGATTAGAACCGGCGTCCATGTGGGATCCCGGGGTGTTCAAGGGAAGGACTTTAGCCGCTAGGCCCCACCACTGGGCCCTCCTTTCCCCCTTCTTACACTTATTTATAATTTATTTGATTTAAACTAATACACTAGTTATAATACACTATATTAGTTAGAAACTTATTACTGTTTAATATTAATAGTTTCTTCTGTCTTGACTTTTAAATTTTTATTTCTTGTCTTTAAAAGATCTATTTATTTAGTCAAAACGCTGAGTTTTAGGGAGGAGGAAGGAGGGGAAAGAGAGAGACAGAGAAAGAGACGTCTTCTGTTCACTGCTTCCCCAAATGACCTCAGTGACCAGGGCTAGACCCGGAGCCTGCAACTGCATTCCTGGGGCCTCCTGCTACTGCTTTCCCGGGCTCATTAGTGCCCTACTGGGTCAAAGGCAGAACAGCTGGGACTGCAATCCATATGCGATGCCAACTTGCAAGCAGCAGCTTAACTTGCTGTGCCACAATAGAGGCCCTGGTCCAGCTTTTGAGAGCTATTAAAAACAAAACAAACAACTTCTTGTAAGCCCATTTCCCTCTCCAGCCTATTAACCCCCCTCCAGCCTATTGATAGATATGGAAATTGGAGGTGGGAAACAGTTTTATGATGACTGTAACAATACACACAGATACCTCCCTATGCCACCCCAAGCTTATATGAGACAAGGAGTTATAAAAATACCATTTCACAGAGGTTGCTGTGTCTGCTCAGGGGTCTGGAAGATCCCAGAGACTGCTTGCAGTCTGATCAGTATACAGACAAGGTCTGTTCAGAGCTGCCCCAGAGCACAGAGTGAGGGCTGAAGACAATGGTGGGAATGGTTTGTATTTTCAGAATTTGATGGGATTGAAGATTGTATATGTCCAGAAGACCAGAGTGGACACTTCAGAGAAGGTGTCCCTTGAAGAGAGTCGTGCTGGGATGAAAGGCCAGAAGCAGGAAATGTGGGCTCAGGGGACAAGGCACTTGGTCCATCTTCTGCTGCTTTCCCAGGCACACGGACATGAGGAGGGAGCTGCAGCACAAATGGAGTAGCCAGGACTCACGCCATTGCCTGTATGGAGTGCCAGAATCTCTTAACTAACTTGGTCATAACACCAGCTCCTCACGTGTGTTTCTGTGGGGTATTGGCAGACTGCATGCCAGAACTTTCAACTGCACTATCTGGTGCAGTAGCACCCTCCACCTGACCCCTCACCTGTTTCCCTGGCTTCTGCTTCTGGTTTTGCACCCCAGCATGACTCATTCTCTTTGGGGTACTCAGAAGAAGCTTCTGGCTTTGACCTGGCTCAGTAAACCAGTGGATGCAACATCTCTCTCTTTCTCTCTTTCAGTAACTGTGCTTTCAACTCACTCTCCAAATGGCCAGATCAAAGCCATGGACCATGAGTTTCATCTGGGTCACCTATGTGGGTGCAGAGACCCTAGCACTAAGACCATCTTCCGCTGCTTTCCCAGGCCCTCATCAGGATTAGGATCAGAAGTGGAACAGCCAGGACTTACCCTTATGGGATGCTGGCACTGCAAGTGAAAGCTTAACCTGTTTTGCCACAATACTGGCTACAGTTTTATTTTATTTTATTTTATTTCATTTTACTTCATGAAACAAGGAGCCTGTGACTTCATAAAAAGCCTGTGTCAGTTTGACCAATATGGTGTCCAACAGAACAGTCAAGAGAAGAGAAAGAACAATCGGAGAAAAAGTGAAACCTAGGTGTGTTGAAGGCTAGAGAAGAAAGAAGGTTTAAACCGAATGGCAGCTTAAAGTTCAGATTTCAAGGAAATGGAACTTCCTAAGTCATGAAAATGAGACTCTGTGATAATTCCTCAGAATTTTACAAGAAATTTCCTGACCGTCCCTGTTAAATTCCAGAACTGGAGCAGAGAACAGCATTAGGAGTAAAGACAGTGAGGTAAACAAAGCTATGAGACAATTTTACTCTAGAACATTTCTGCTGACTCAGGAAGATGCTACCTGGAGGACAGCACAATTTATGTATGTAGAGGAACATGAACCCAGAGCTGAGGTGCTTTTTTGATTGTTCTCAGTGGCTTCTGGCTTCTCTGACATCAGACTTGACTACGTAACTTGCCGTGGTCAAGAAAATAGGAGTAGGAGAGACAGACAGCACATCCGAGCAGACGCATTCAAAGCCATCACACACTCCCACCACTGTCGGGAGCACTGCACGTGTGCCCTAAGATGACACTGAGACCTCTCCTCCCCCCGGAGCTTGGCGGTACACAGGTTTCAGGAAGTGCCTTCTGATTGGCCCAAAGCTGCATGCTTGGCGCGTGTGCTACGCGTGATCAGAGCTATGATTGGAGTGCCTGCCGCGTGCATCGGTGACCTTTAAGCTGATTGGACTAGGATTGTATATAGCGGTGGGGGTTCCAGGAAGGAAGGGGACAGGACAGGAAGAAGGAGACGGAGACGGACGGATGGACTGAGATGGAGGACAGGTCACGATTGGGACGGATGGATAGAAGAAGAGTGGGGGCGACGAGGATACTGGGGAATGAAGCAGAGACAAATGGGAGGAAAAGGGAGAAGTCGAGTCTACCAGCTGGGAAACAGACTGGTTGGAAGAATAAAAGTGCCTCTTGATACAGAGCCTGGAGTATCGGGTGATTTCTTCTGCGGGACAGGAGACCCCGATACAACGCTGTTCTTCTCTTCCCGCCAGGAAGAATAGCATGTCCCATGGGAAGGCTCATCAGTCAACCTGGGTCCCAGAGGGAAGCGTGCACAGACCTGGTCCCTGGCTAGCCCGAAGCCAACAGCACGTGAGTGAGAAGTTAAGTTTTTCTGTAGTTGGTGTAAGTAATGGAGGTTGGGGGATTGCTTGTTGCTGCAGCTGACCTAGCCTAAACCCATTGATATGCACAGTATTTGGCAAAACTAAGATACAAACTTTTAAAAGTTAAGTAACAATGTAAACATACCCCAGTGTATTTGTGTAAGAGGTAATATAAATGGCATAGACAATAGTAGTGTGAGTGTGAAGAATAGAAAGATGGTATAAACTTGAAATGATCAGTATTATTTTTAACATTGGAGATTGGATACAACTTAGTAGAATACAACAAGAAGTCATTAAAAATGATGTGATAGAGAAATGTTAAAGACAGAGGAGGTTACTCTATGTATATTATTCTGACTCACAATGATTACCTGAAGTAGCTGATTTTAGAAAGATTTATTTAGCTCAGCGTTTTGGAGGCCCAAGTTCAAGGTTGAATGGCAGCAATGCACTGATCTCTGGGGAGGGCAGTAGAAGTGATGGCAGGAGCACATGTTGGAGCGAGTAGAAACATCCTGAGCCAGGAAACAGGGTATTGGTGGGCCCCAAACAGGCTTTTATAACAACACTCCCATAAGAATAGCATCCTTAGGGTAGTCTAAGAGACTTTCAAGTGCCCACTAAGGGCCCCACGCTTCTCAGTTCTGCCCCCAGGACCAAGTTTTGTTTTTTTTTTTTTTTAAAGATTTTATTATTATTGGAAAGCCGGATATACAGAGAGGAGGAGAGACAGAGAGGAAGATCTTCCATCCGATGTTTCACTCCCCAAGTGAGCCGCAACGGGCCGGTACGCGCCAATCCGATGCCGGGACCAGGAACCTCTTCAGGGTCCCCCACGCGGGTGCAGGGTCCCAAAGCTTTGGGCCATCCTCGACTACTTTCCCAGGCCACAAGCAGGGAGCTGGATGGGAAGTGGAGCTGCCGGGATCAGAACCGGCGCCCATATGGGATCCCGGGGCTTTCAAGGCGAGGACTTTAGCCGTTAGGCCACGCCGCCGGGCCCCAGGACCAAGTTTTAACACATGGACCTTTGGGGGGACATTCAGCACCAAAATTCTAGTAACATCATACTCTTTAAATCTTAAAAAGTTAAAATTCAGAATATAAAATATCATACATGCATAAGTATGTATATTCTTTTTCTATTAGACAAAATAAAATTTACATTTACAGTATGCATCTTTTTTTTTAAGATTTATTTATTTTTGTTGGAAAGGCAGATTTACAAGGAGTAGGAGAGACTGAGAGAAAGATCTTCCATCCACTGGTTCACTTCCCAAGTGGCCGCAACAGTAGGAGCTAAGCTGATCCAAAGCAGGAGTCAGGAGCTTCTTTCATGTCCCATGCTAGTGCAGGTCCCAAGGTTTTGGGCCATCCTAGACTGCTTTCCCAGGCCACAAGCAGGGAGCTGGATGGGAAGCGGGGAGTGAGGGCGGGGTGGGGGAAGGACATGAACTGGCGTCCATATGGGATCCTGCCAAGGTGCGGATTTAGCCACCGGGGCCATCATGCCGGACCCGCTCAGTATTTATCTTTGATGAAATTGTGAATGACATTTAAAATTTGTGCTTCTAGCTTAAATAATAAAACAGGAAATATTTAAAAATCCAATGGAGAATAAATGTACATAAATTGAACAGGAAGAAAGCAAACTTTGTTGATAGCCCTAAGCATGACAAGGAAAGGATGATGAAAGAAGCTTTAATGGAGAACTGAAGGAATTGGTTCGCCAGCCTCTGGCACTGGGGTTTCAGCATTCATTCTCATTGCAGGGATTTTAGGTCACACTTGTGGAGATTCTGGAAGTCTGACACTCTCGTCAAGCCTCTCCAGTTCAAACCATACGCTCTCATATGCAGTAATGCTAATGTCTGCTCTTCCCTTTCTGAATTTTTTTCCTATATGCCTTGTCTAATCCTCTCCCCAGTCAATAAACCTCTGTATCTTTCATCGTGTTGTGCTTCCTAGAAAACGTAGTTCTTTGTATGCAGTGGGTGGCCATATATAATTGTTGACTGAGTCTGTCCGTCATTATATTACTCCAGCTGGGTACATGCCTCATGGCTCCCCATCCTACCACCTGTTGCTTCTCCTCTGTTTCTGTTCTAAGCAGATAGTGCCGCCATCCGCTTAGCTGGCCACACTGACACTCTGAGGCTCTCCTGAAGTTGTGATACACTTATCTGGTTTTCTCTTTGACCAATTTCCAAAGCGCCACTTTTAAGTGTAGTTCTGATTACATCACTACAGTACTGAACATTTAACAAAGGCTGCCCAGAGAGTTCAAGTAAAGAAAACAAGATCTGTTGCATGCTGAGTAGACAAAACCCTTTCTTATCAGGTTCTGATGGTCTCTTTTCCTCCCAAACTGTGACAATCCAAGCCAATCAAAAGCCTACAGTTTTTGGGACACATGCTGGTGTTTCAGTCCGGACTGTTTTGTCTGAAGTACTCTATTCCCTATCTCCATCTGGTTCTCCTTAAGATTAAATACTGCTCCATGCCCCCTACCAAATTCAGCTCAGATACTCTCCCTTTTAGAAGCCCTCCCTAGAGTTTTCTGTGCTCCTTTTGTCCTTCCAAACCATCTCCTACTGATCTCAATCACAACACTTCTCTACCATACTGGGATCGTTCACTTGTTCTAGTGTCTTTCCCATTGTAACATACGTAATGTCTTGGTCATTGTGTGCTTGACAAATAGCCAAAGCACAAAAAGTATTGGTGTTAACTGAATGAATGACCACAGGTTTTGGTTACTGATGGGATATGAAGACTAAACAAACTGGAGAAGTCCAAATTGACCAGTTTGGGTACTAGGAGAATGAAGGCCCTGAAAACAAGCCAACAACAAGAGAAGTCTGGAGGCAGAATCTGAGGTGAAGGCAGCTGCTCTGGCAGATGCTACGCAATGAACTTTTACTGAAAGTATTCAAAAGGAGAAGACAGACATGGACATTTCCTTATGTAATCACATACTCCCCCACACACACCATGGCAACTGCCCTACTATGGGCAGAGTGGGCCCCGCTCCAAGGTGGCAGCCACTGGGAATTGAACCTCTCAGTGTTGTGAAGATGGGGACAGGGTTGAAACAGGTAGCTGTATGCTTATACTGGCAAAAGGAAACTCAAAAGACAAACCAAATCAAAAAAAAAAAATTAGAAGTCATTTTTCTAGCTTTATATTGATGTCTTAGTTAATATTTTACATATGTAAAAGATGAAATTCAATAAAAAAATCCCCAAGCTTTCTTTTTAAATAAAAACAAATGCTTCATTGTTTTAAGCTACATATTATGTTAGGTCTATTGTGACATAAAGAAATACTTAGAATTATTTAGAGTATTTTATATGTGTATGTGTGCACACAGAAGTATGTTTCAGAACATCTGTGGGAAGATGGAAGTAAAGATAAGTTTATTTGCTATGACAATTTTGAAATTCTTGCATTTTTTTTCATAACAAGCCTTTTCTGTGACTTTTAAAGGCCCCTTGTCTACACAAACATACATACTCTGTAATGTTAAATTTGAATTGGAAATATCAGTCTGAGCTTGTGATTTTAAAAAAAATTCCATAAATATGTATTTCCTAGTCTGTCCACTAAAGGGCCCCGAAGTGATGACAGCACAGACTGTGGCCTTTAAATGTCACGTCCCACTCTGGAAATCATGGTTTTTTGGAGGGATGAATGATTCCAGGTCTGTGGATAGACACATGCGCGCACGCGCGCACACACACACACACACACACACACACACACGGTGGACTTAAGCAAAGGAGATCAATTTGTAAAGTCAAAATGCTCATTTGTTAACATAGAAAGTGAAACAGAAGTACCAAATAAATTAGATGTTCATATCCATATTCTCAATTTATAAACAAATCTTGGGAAGTCCAATTTTAAGTAGAAGTAGCTTGGTATAGTTCTGGTGTTATGGCACAGTGGGTTAAGCTACAATCTGTGATGCCAGCATCATATACTACAGAACTGATTCTAGTCCAATCCAGCTCTCTGCTAATGTGCTGGAAAGGAAGTGGAAGATGGCCCAAGTGCTTTGGTCTCTGCACCTATGTGGGACACTTGGATGGAATTTCAGGCTGCTGGCTTTGGTTTGGCTCAGCCCTGGCCATTTTAGCTCTTTGGAGAATGAATCAGCAGATGCAAGATCTTTTCCGCCCCTGCCTTTCTGTAAATCTGCCATTGAAATAAATAAATTTTCAAAAGAGTGAAAACAGAAAGAGAAGGAGAGGGTCTAGTGTAATGATTCATCTAGCTAATCCTCCCCACACAAGAGCCAGCACCCGATAAGGGCGCTGCTCATGTCCTAGCTGCGCTCTGCTTCCCATCCAGCTCCCTGCTTGTGGCCTGAGAAAGCATTGGAGGATGACTGAAGTCCTTCGGCTCCTTTCCCCACAAGGGAGATCAGGAAGAGGCTCTTGGCTCCTGGTTTCAGATCAGATCAGCTCTGGGCATTTGGGAAATGAACCAGTGGATGGAAGATGTTTTTCTCTGTCTCTGCTTCTCTCTGTGAATCTGCCTTTCCAATAAAAATAAATACATCTTGGAAGGAAGGAAGGAAGGAAGGAAGGAAGGAAGGAAGGAAGGAAGGAAGGAAGAAGGAAGGCAGGAAGGCAAGAAAGCAAGAAAGCAAGCAAGAAAGAAAGCAAGAAAGAAAGGCAAATTAGAATGAGGGAGGGAGACCATCCAGACCTGCTGAGGTCTTGGCCACACCTTCAGGTGGGTGGCACAAGCGTTGCCCACCCATTTCCTAACTGGTTAAGAGACCACTAATGGGGAACATTTTACCTGTAGGTTCTCTCCCAACAAGGAGGGGTCAGGGAAGGTTTAAAATCCCAAGACCCTTCCCTGACCCCTTTGGCACCCCACCTCCTGGCTCTCTCCGCTCTCTCTCTTGGAAGGTGCTTTCTGCTTCCCTCTTCTTTCCCGCTCATTTGGTCACTCTGCAAATAAACTTCTCAGTCTGCAACTGGTTCCCAGCTTTTTATTTCTATATTAAGCTGAGGAAAGAACCCACTGAGCTTTTCTGGTAATATACATAGCAGCCAAATACACATTTATGTACTCTCAAATACACATTTGTGAGTCAGAGAGAACTCTCAAGTGCTAGTTCACACCCCAAATGCCCACAGTGGTCAGGTGAGGGCCAGCTCAAAGCCAGGAGTTGGGAACTCAGTGTAGCTTTCCCTTGTGGAAGGCATGGATCCAACAATTTGAGCCATCTCCTGTTGCCTCCCAGAATCTACATTTCCAAAAAGCTGGACCTGAGAGCTGGACCTGAGAGCTGGAGTCAGGAACTGAACACAGGCACTCCTATGGGGCGCAGGCATCTTAACTGCAAGGCCAATGTAGCTCCTGATTCCTATTTATTTATTTATTTAAAGTGAGAAGAAAACTGAACCAGGCAACCACTAGGTTTAGAAACTTGATTCCGTTGTCATGGACCTTACCTGGCCTAGTGTGCTGCTTTTTGCCACCTGTCTTATACAACCCTCATTGGAGCTACCTCCATAGAGTCATCCCTCTGCAGAGCACTGCCTCTGCCTCCCAGCAGAAAATCTTTCTTCCAGGATAAAGTATCTCCCTGTTGACCTCTTGTCTGCATTTGTCTCATTTGCTAATAAACTGATGAGGGCATGTAATTACAATGAATGCGATGCAGCCCTAGCCTGGAGGAAAAGCACAGCAGAAAAGTGAGAGGGGAGAAGAAACTTCTTTGAAAAGGTATCCTGTTTGCTTTGTTTACTGCATTGCTTGAGCAACATCTCTGTAGCCAAAGGCAAATCTCTAAGGTGAAGTTTCCAGCCTCAGGTCATTTGCTGAGTCTTGAGCATGCTCACCTCCTGGCATGCCGATGTGACAGGCGTGACTACATCCTGTGTGCAAGCTCTGAGCAGCCTGAAACTCAAACTGTTTTTGATCCCATTACAGATGTTAGCCTGTATTCCATTTTTAACTCTGACGTAGGCACCTTCACTGGTTGCCCAGGAGATTTAAGTTGGGGCAAGCCAAAGAAAGGAGTGGCCTAAAGAATTACAGTTCCCCCCCCCCCCCCCGTGGTCTTGCTCATCAGCAGCCACCCATGATGCACTGACCCATGGTGGGGAGGGGTATGTGGGCACCGCTGACCCTGGACTGCGTGGCAGCAGCTGGGAGCTTATCTCCTCTCAGAGTTGGCCATACTGATCAAGTTCCACCTATTCCAAAAAGCCATGCTGACCTGTCTGGGTCAAACCTGACCAAAAACTCAGTATCCAAAGCCTGTCTTTCGTTGTTCCACTCCACAATGCATTTTTCCATGTATATGTGTGTTTCGTTAATGTATCATGTCACTACAAGAGCAGGACTCATGGCTGCTTCTTATGTCTAAGCACCTCCAGCATGTAATACACTCTACCCAGTGCAGGCACTCAATAACATCAAATCCTGAACAGTGGAAATGCATCGGATCTTCCATGAAGTTCAGTTACTTTGCTCATTTGACCCAGGAACACAATGGTGAAGAAATTTCCCTAAATCCCATGGACTCTCAGCATGGGAGAGTGGTTAAGACCACGGACTTTGGAGGTTAAGCATGTGGCCCCTCTGTCTGGTTCCACTCCTCACGGGTTCCTTACGTCACTCATCTTCTCTGTGCCTCAGTCTCCTTAGCCAGAGAGGATACTTGTCACAGATCTGGGAGAGGCATTTGGTAAAGCAGTTAAGACACCCACATCCTATACCAAGGTGCCTGGGTTTAAGTCCCATCTTAGTTCTTGACTCCAGCTGCCTATCAAAGCGCATGCTGGGAAGCAGGTAATGGCCAAATATTTGAGTTCCAGTCACCCACACAGGAAATGTAGATTGAATTCCCTGCCCCTGGCTTTGGCCTGGCCCAGCCCTGGCTGGTGTAACCGTTTGGGGACTGAACCAGTAGATGAGAGATTTCTGCCTGTCCATTTGCCTCTCAGATAAATAAAACACATTTTTGAAAAAAAAATTGTAACAACTGTGAAGATTAGGTGGTATTTGTAAAGTGGTTAAAATCTATTTTAAAAACAGAATAGGACCAAAGTCTAGGTCTCCTAACTGCCTGTACAGTACTTTTGACAGAACTCTCCGGGCTGTCTTGCCATCGGTGTAGACCCAGGCTGTGCAGGAGCGTATCCTGTGATGACAAGAAGGCTCTGCACTGGCTGATATGGCAGCCCACTAGCCATAGGTGACTGAGCACCTGACACGTGGCTCGTATGACTAAAGACATGAATTTTTAATTTTAACTGATATTAGATTATTCCATTGGACAATGAGCAACAGGAATCATCACCACAGCCTAGTCATCAAAGCCGGTAGAGTCAGTGCCCTGCTTCCCTCAAGTGTAGGGAGAGCCTTTTGAGCATGAACATTGCAGGGTCCTAAAAGCCAAGGGTTCCCCACAGCTTCTTCTTGATCAAGGCTCCCAGCTCACATGCCTGACATGGAGGCAAGGTTGCTATTTGGTCAGGTAGCTGTGGAGGTTGGCATATATATTCCCACACAACCGTAGTTGAATAAACCGATTAAATGTGTCCTCTTTTTTTTTTTTAAGAATATGCCATGAATTTAAAAACAACAAAAATAGTCTTCAGGTAAACACAATTTTCAAAGCTGTAGCATGAACATTTTTCCCAACTCATTTTAGAGATATATTTATTCTTCAAGAATGTTTAAAATGCTCCAATTGGAAATTCACTTTCCCATATGTAGAGCTATGCACTGCCCTTTAAAAAAAAAAAAAAACAAGAAAAACAGTCAATCCAAGAAAAAGGCAAGACCTCGACTGCTTGGTTTCCAAATTAAGCTACAGTTTGAGCTAAAAATAGCTTGCCAGTGTGGAAAATCTGTTCTCTGAATGTCAATGGCTTGCTTCTCTCCCAGAGGACAACACTCACTGTGTTGCATGGCAGGAATGGACTCTGGAAAAGCACGTTTCACATTTTCTCCAGATTCCTTTCTATTTGGTGTTCAAAGCAGACTAAGAGAAACCAACAATAAGCTTTGGATTCTACACAAACGTGTTAAGTATAATGAGCATAAATTCAACTTTCCTCATGGGGGCTGTGGGGGAAACAGATAGGTACGGTAATTCTGCATCATGTAGATAATTCTAAAAGCATCCGGAAGAACCTTAAGATATATTATGAAAGAGATTTTGCTTTCCTTCCCATCCTCAACAATGTAACCCTTTTAAAAATGCATGTATTGGGCCAGCACAATGGCTCTAATAGCTAAGCCTCCATTCCCAAGCACAGGGTAAGGGCACCAGTTCACATCCAAGTGGCTCCATTTCCCATCCAGCTCCCTGCTTGTGGTCTGGGAAATCAGCAGAGCATGGCTCAAGTCCTTGGGCCCCTGTACTCATGTGGGAGAACCAGAAGAATCTCCTGGCTCCTGGCTTTAGATTGATTCAGCTCCAGTCATTGTGGTCACTTGGGGAGTGAACCAGTAGATGGAAAATCTTTCTCTTTGCCTCTCCTTCTCTCTGTGAATCTGCCTTTCAATAAAAATAAATTTCTTAAAAAGTGTATTTATTTTATTTGTTTTAAAGACAGAGTGACAGGGTTGGTATAAGAGAGAGAGATTTGAGAAAGAAAAGTTGTCCATCTGCCGACTCATTCCTCAGATGTCCACAATAGCTGATGCTGGGCAGGGAGGAAGTCAGGAACCCAAAACTAGGTCTGGCATCATGTGGATGCCATGTACTCCAGTACTTGAGCTATCTACTTGTTGCCTTTTGGGAAGTGCATTCCTACGAAGCCAGATAGAAAGCACAGCCCTGCCTAGAACCCAGGCACTCTCACATGGGACGCAGGCTTCCTAAGCAGCAACATACCCATGGCACCACATAGCTGCTTCTCTGTTGCTGTTTGCTGCAATTAATCTTTTCCTAATCACCAAAAGATTTTTTTTAAATTTTGAAAATAATCCCTGTTTTTCTGATATCTTGTGGAATTCTGAGATAACTTTCTTTTTGGTGGTGAAAACCAGAGAAGAAATTAAGTGATAAGTTGCAGGCTCAATATGTGGTAGACGGCATATTTAAAAATGGACTGTATTCCATATACTTAGGTTTTTTCAGTATCGAAGAAAATGAAAGTACTTGCCATACACACCAGTTTTAAAGGGCTTATTTCCCTAAGCTACACATGCACATAGTTGAAGAGCCCCCTGCTTCAGTTATGAGAAACGCATTCTAGGTACCACAGCCTTGTTTGCAGTAGTGCCATTCTTCCTACCTGCTTCATTTTTATTAAAGATTTATTTCTGTTGGAAAGGCAGATCATATTTAAAGAGCAAAAGAGAAACAGAGAGAAAGATTTCCCACCCACTGGTTCATTCCCCAAGTAGCCTCAACGGTGGTGGCTGGGCTAATCCTAAGCCAGGAACCAAGAGCTTCTTCCAGGTCTCCCACATGGGTGCAGGGTCCCAAGGCTTTGGGCCATCCTCATCTGCTTTCCTAGGCCACAAGTAGAGAGCTGGATGGAAAGTGGAGCAGCCAGGCCACTAACCAGTGCCCATATAGTTTTCTAGCGCTTGCAAGGTGAGGATTTACCCACTGAGCCATTGTGCTGAACCCACATTTTTTTCTTATTTAAAAAGTTACTTATTTAGTTTCTATTTGAAAGGCAGTAAGGGAGCTGGTGCTATCTTATCGCATGTAACTCAGTATCCCATTTGGGTCCCAACTGAAGGGTCAGCTGCTGCACTTATGATCCAGTTCCCACTAATGTACCTGCAAAAGCAATGGAAAATAACCCAAGTGCTTGGGACAACTAGAAGAAGTTTCTGGTTTCAGCTCAGCCTGGTTCTGGCCTTTTCAGCCATTTGGGAAATGAACCAAATGATGGAAGACCTTGGTCTCTGTAACTCTGCCTTTCAAGTAAATAAATTTGAGAGCAAGAAGGGGAGAGAGAGTGCAAGCAAGAGCGAGAGCGAGAGAGAGGAGAGAGAAGCAGAAAGAGATCTCTCACTGTTTTACTCTAAAAAAAATGCCAACAAGAGTCAGGGTTGAGCTAGGCCAAGCCAGACATGCAAGGTTCACTCCTGGTCCCCAACATGGATGACTGGGAACCAATGACTTGACCCATCACTTGCTGCCTTCCAGCTCTAGATTAGCTGGAACTCAGGATGAGCCAGGACTGAAACCGGACTCTTGGACTAGGGATATGGCTTTATGGGTTGCGCGGATCCCAGTCCATACCTTACTCACTGAGCTGAGTGTCCACTTCCCCTACCTGGGTCTCCTTAAAAGCATTTCTGGTGTTTAAGAGGTTTTCTTAATTAAACACCTATACATAATTAGAAATTTCAAATGATTCAGAAATATATAAAATATAAAATGTAAGCCGTATGAAATCTCAGCACTTGGAGGTGGAGGATTAGCCAGTTAATCAACGTGCTGGCCCCGATAACATCATTCATGGGCATACAAAATTATCACTATAAACTTCAGCCTGCTACAGAGTTCTTGAATTTTGAGTCTTGTTTGCATTGCCTTGACCTGACCAGGCCAAATAATTTCACAGGCCTCGTTATAGCCCATGGGCCAGGTGTCTCCCACTTGCAATATTTGTGTGTTCTTACTGAAGAAGAGATTTTAGAATGGTTACATTTTAAAACAATGGAGTTAAACTCTTTACCTCTTCATTTAAGGAAGTGACACGTACTCTTTTGTAGTTTTATTATTTTGTGTTTTATTATTTAATTTGACAGTTTGATATACAATGCTCATAATTTGTTAACCTTCAGCTAAATATTTGAAAGGTCACAATCTTAGTACCTTGCATAAGTTTAGTAAGACAACTTAATAAATCAAATAATAACAAGATTAATACAGCTACTGTCAATAATCATTTATAATATATTAAACCCAAGTTTAAGTGTTTTAATTATTATTTTTTTCCACAGTAATATTTTCTTTTTCTGTATCTAGGGTAAGGGAAGAGATAAAGTGAAAAACTCCACCCAGCCTCCTACCCATCCCAGGTCCTCAACATGGGGCATGCTCCGAGGGTCCTGCTCATGCAGTTTTGAAAGTTCAAAATTGCTGCCAATCTCGCTGCTCCAAGCGCAATGAACTCTCTTCAGAATCCACTGGCTGACATAGTCTCTTTATGGTTGGGGTTCTGAGATTAGCAGTTCAGTTGGAGGGATCTCCAAAGAAACTTCGCCTGAGGTGATCCCAGACCTGATTCTGGTGTGTGCTTACCAGTACAGGGTCCGGCACAGTCCATCACCCCAATCAGCTTATGCACATGCTGGTGGTTCAAATTACTGGGTCAGTTCTGTTTCCAGCCCTGTCTTCCACATGAACCGATGGGTGTTGCTGTCCAGCCTGATCCTGCCCACTTCATACTCGGCCCCATGCAAACCAGTGGGAGCTGCAGCCTAGTCGGGGCAACTCCCAATAACCCCCACTAGGCCTGCCCTTTACCCTGGTTTCCATGCTTGCCAGTATGTATCGCAGACTTGTTCAGTCTGTCCCACATTCCATTTAGCTCTCATACATGTCAGTGGGCATTAAACTGTAGTGCAACCCAACCTGCCCTATTATCCAGCCCACACATATACTGGCAGGTGCCTTTCTGTCTAGCCACCCCTGCCCCAATCCTGGTTTTCAT
Organism: Ochotona princeps; assembly: GCF_030435755.1. Lineage (NCBI taxonomy): Eukaryota > Metazoa > Chordata > Mammalia > Lagomorpha > Ochotonidae > Ochotona > Ochotona princeps. The sequence continues at coordinate 106,980,525 of NC_080834.1, read as the reverse complement.
GCTGTCCAGAGGGAATGGTAACCCAAGAGGGAGTTGCCCACTATTTTCCTCCTAGGCCACTCCCACTCCCACTACAGGTTATGCACTCTCCAGGTGGTTCTGGAGTTTAACTTGACAGAATTAGCCCCCAGTGCCAGCCTCTGCCAGCTGATGCTGCGGCAAAGTGCAGCCAACCTTCAGCCACTCTAATTTATGCTTTCACCAGTAGGAACAATCACCCCAGCCTGGCTTTTTCCTGATCTAGCTCACATGAGGCCCACAGGTGTTGTAGCCCTGCCTGGTCTGGTCTGCCCCCATCCCAGCTCACGCTCTCCTGTGGGAGGCTGTTCAGCAGGGGAGCCCTCCACATTCCCCCTTCCGGCTTTGCCCTCTCCCTCCCTCGTTTTTATGTATGCTGGTTGGGTGCTGTGACCTAGTCTGATATGGCCCACCTCACCGTAACATTTGCCAGTGGGTGTTGCAGCCTGGCCCGGCCCACTCCCAGTTCCAGCTGACACTGGTGAGGATTATAGTCTAGCCCAGTCCACCAGGCATCCAATCCCAGCTGTAATGTGCACTGGTATGTGTTGCGGCCATACCTGGCCTGACCCACACTCTATTCTGGTGCTTGGATTTGCCAGCTGGTGATGTGAACTGGTTCAGTCTGGTCTGCCTCTAACCTATGCCAAATATATGCCAGTGGGTACCTTTCCCTGGCCTTGTCTGGGCTGCTCCCTGTTGTGGTTCTTGTACTCACCTGCAGGGACTGTGTCCTGCCAGAGGAGTTGCCCAGGCTCCTCCATCAGAACCTCTCCCATTGCCAGATCTCGTGCATACCAGTGAGTCCATGAACCAGCTCTACTTAGTCCACCTCCTGTCCTAGTAGGAATAGTGGCCTTTCATGACTCACCTTCAACCCATTCTGGTTCTTACTGTTGGATATTTCAGCCCAGCCAAGGCTTGTCCATACCCAGACACAGCTCACACATGGCTCAGTACGGGCAGAGAGCTAGCCTAGTCCATCCTACATCCTCCAGAGCACCAGATGGTGCTGGAGTCTAGCCTGGGTTCAGTCCTAGTCCACACTTGTGCCAAGGGAGATTGCAGCCATGTCCAGACCAGAATGCAGCCCCTGCTCCAACACCCACACTCACCAGTGGGAACCCAAACCCAGCAAGGGTGTCTTCTTAGTTTCCCAGTCGGGACCGTTCCCAACCATAGATAGCACTCATGCCAGTGGTTGCTCTGACCCAGCTTGGCATAGCCCCTCAGCTGTCTTGGTCTTTGCCTTTGTTGCTGTGTTCTAATATCCCTGGCTCATGCAGACCAGTTGGTGAAAGAGCCTAGCTTGGCATGACCTGTGCTCAATCCTGATTTCTGTTCTTTGTGAGTTGAGGTTTGCTTGGTCCTGCCTGGTCCACCCTGTTCCAGTTGCAGGTTGGCCCGCCTCACATCCTGTTTTAGAATGCATATTCGGGTGCTGCTGCCGTGACCTGCCCAGGCTCTTGTTGGTTCCTTTACCTGTAAGTGATGACAAGTTCCATGGTCTTTCCTAGCCCAGCCCATCACCACCCCAACTCGTGAGCTAACCAGTGGGACTTGTATTTCCCCAGGGCTAGGTCCACACTTCCCCCACAGAATCTACCCCCGGTTCTGGTTCTATTGCGTGCTGATTAGTGTCTTTTTTTTTTTTAAAGATTTACTTATTTTATTACAAAGTCAGATATACAGAGAGGAGGAGAGACAGAGAGGAAGATCTTCCGTCCGATGATTCACTCCCCAAGTGACCACAACGGCCGGTACTGTGCCGATCCGATGCCGGGAACCAGGAACCTCCTCTGGGTCTCCCACGCGGATGCAGGGTCCCAAAGCTTTGGGCTGTCCTCGACTGCTTTCCCAGGCCACAAGCAGGGAGCTGGATGGGAAGTGGAGCTGCTGGGATTAGAACCGGCGCCCATATGGGATCCCAGGACGTTCAAGGCGAGGACTTTAGCCGCTAGGCCACGCCGCCAGGCCCTGATTAGTGTCTTGACCCTGCCAAGTGTGACCCATCCCCTGTTCCTCCACTTGGTCAGGTACTGGTACCTGCCAGAGAGGCCCCCAGCCATAACTTTGGTGTGGACTGGTGTGTGGAAGTCAGTGATGCTCTACGCTAACAGCCCATGTCAGGATTCCCATGTGAGTTGGTGAATCAGTCTGGCACAAATAGAAATTATGAACTCTCTCCTCCAAACCCTCAGATATCAGTCCCCATACTTGCAAGCAAGTTCTGTGACCCCATCACTAGGAATCACACAGAATTCATCCCTCACCTACACTCACACTAGCCTTATCCCTGGATGTCCCTAGGCAGCAATTACATACCCTAAAAACCTTAGAGCTCACTGCTGGGCAACCAGCAGGCCGAGCCTGGCACCAAATAGGTGCACTAGCCTCCCAGCAGCCAGGACTCTCTCACCATGTGATGACAGTGCCCATGGGTCGAGTCCTGGGCATTGGTTCCAACCTGGCTCAGGTACACTCTGCAAGCGGGTCGCCACCACTGAAGAGGGCTGCTGTCACCCAAAACGCCAAGGTTGAACTCCAATTATTTTTATTTATTAATTCAAGAAGGAGAGAGAGAACTATCCTCCAGTAGTTAACTCCCAAATGCCTGCCACAGAAAACAGTGGACTTGACTAAGGCCAGGAGTTAAGAACTCAGTCCAGGTCTCCCAGGTATACAGCAGGAACCCCGATACTTGACCTATCATACCACCTCATGAAGCAGTCATTAGCAGGAAACTGAAATCAGAAGCTGGAGATGGGTTTCAAACCCAGGTTTTCCACCATGGGATGTAGGCATGCATCTTAACCAGTGGACCAAACACCTGCCTCTCTGTGTCGTCAGTGTATTGATTCACTGAATCTTCACACCAACCCTGTCAAGTGATGACTAATAGCCTCAATTCGCAGATAAAGAAAGCAGACTTGGGGAGGTGAAATCACTTGGCCTGGAGTTTAGAGCAGAATTGAATTTGACAACAGCTGGAATTTGACCTAACTGACTTAGGCATCTGTTGTTTCCATTAAACCCTTAATTGGAAGTATTACTGTCTAACAATATGTTGAGGACAATTTGCTTTTTTTTTTTTAATTTTAGATGATGCTTACATAGTAAATCAGAGTGGGAAGGCTCCAGGGTTAAGGAAAAGTGGGTGTGATCATTTTTTCCAAATTTTCTATTTTTTCCTGTTTCTGGGGGGAGTGGGGGAGGGAGATAATGGGGTCAAGCCATACCCAGCCTCCCAACCACTCAAATGCCCGAGGATGGGACACAGCCACCTGATGTCCACCCCTCGTCTCAATGTGACACATGCATCGAGGGTTCTGCCCATGTGGTTGTGATAGTTTTGAAATGTTGTCGATCTCACCAATCTATGGATAAGGAAACCCTTCCAATGTCTAGTCGCTGACACAGCCAACCTTACAGTCTCCATTCGCTCAGATATTTGCTGTCATTGTTTGGCTGGGGTAGTTGTCTAATTTGTTCTGTTCTCCTTCCTCTGGTATGATACCAGACTGAAGACAAATTTTTAAAAACATTTAAAATTTTTATTGGGAAAGTAGATTTTTGGAGAGAAGGAGAGACTAAGAGAAAGATCTTCCATCTACTGGTTCACTACCTAAAAGACTACAACAGCTGGAGCCGAGTCAATCCAAAACCAGCAGCCAGGAGCAGAGTCTCTTTCAGGTCTCTCACATGGGTGCAGGGTTCCAAGGCTTTGGGCCATTCTCCGCTGCTTCTCCAGGACACAAACAGGGAGATGGAAATGGAGCAACTTGGACATGAACTGGCACCCATATGGGATCCTGGCACACGCAAGGTGAGGACTTAGCCATTATGCTACCATGCTGGTCCCAGATCTTTCTCTTTCTGTCTCCTCTCTGTAACTCCACTTTTCAAATAATAATGATAATAATAAAGATTCTGATGCTTAAACCAGAAATGGGAAGCTCTGGGTACAAAAAGCTGAGGGTTACCTTTGAACAATAGGGCCACCCTGCTAAACTCTATTTGAGTGGTCTGTTTCTCTCTCTCTCTCTCTCTCTCTCTCTCTGACATCTCTATTTTATTCTCTAACTCAACACCACCTTTGTTATTTTTATTGACAATGATTGATGTGCCACAGTGCTAAGACCCCCCCATCAAGTTATAGTCTAGACTGAGTTCTCTTAATCTCTTAATTTCTTAATCTGGCTGTATAAACTCTAGAAAACAGGAAATAAATTTTTCCTCTTTTCTTCATCAGTTTCTCAGGTGCAAAGTAAAACTCAGTTTTGCATGCATAGAGGATTCTCAATAAACCATTCTGAGCTATATAAAAATCCTTTGGGGCACCATTCCCAGAATTAACAATAATCAAAATTTAATTTTATACCTGGATGCTACAAATGGATGTTGTAAAAACACCGAAAGAAGCTTAAGAAAAAGGGACAAACTTTCTGAGGGCAATGTTTCAACCTTGAGGCTGATCCTGTTGTAAATATATTGTTTCGGGGAAAGGGGCTTTAGCAATGAAATAGTTAAAGCTCCGGTGAAATGCGGGCTGCAGCTGGAGGGAGTGTTTATAGTGCAAGACAGGAAGTTTGGAGTCAAAAACTCCTTCTGGCAGGAAGGGGCAGAGTGGAAGGAGGAGGGGGAGGGCAGAGACTTGCTGGAAGGCAAGATTCTTAGTTGTTCTCAGCCTGCAAGACTTGCATTTTGAAGCCAGATACTGGCCAGAAAACTTTTCCCTTTGCTGATAAAAAAAAATGATGAAAAGGTGCTGAGTGCAGAGAGAAACCAAAACTGGGAGTTGGAGGTGCTGTGCCCAGAATACAGCTGGGAGGTGCTGCATCAGGATGGAGCTACACAGAAGTGGACAGTGAGCTGCTTGGACATCTAGACAGAGAGTAGTAACGCTCTCTTAACTAACGAAAATAAAATCAGCAACATTCACATGCCAGGAGCCACAGTGACTGTTTTATATTCCTCATGCCATCCAGGGAAAAATCCCTACTGTAGAACGGATCCCTCTTTTTACACATGAGCAAACTGAAGTTTTGCAGCTTAAATAGTTGGTCCAATGTATATATTTAAGTCATTTGCTCCTGCCAAATTTCAAAAAGGTAAGAGATACCAATTTCATACAAGTATGTAGTGATTGTATGTGCTAGCATCTCGTATGTGCACTGGTTTGAGTCCCAGATGCTCCACTTTCAATCCAGCTCCCTGCTAATAGGCCTGGGGCAAGTGTGCCTGGGAAGGTAGCAGAGGATGGCCCAAGTGTTGGTGCTCCTCCTGCATTTGTAAGGGTCACCCAGAAGAGGTTGGTGGCTTTTGTCTAACTCCAGCCATTTTGGCCACTTGGGGAATGAACCAGCAGATGGAAGACCTCTCTCTGTTTCTCTTTCTATCTCTGTAACTTTGCCTTCCAAATAAAAAGAAGCAAAAAAATCTTGTTTAAAAGTGCAAAATTATGGGGCTGCTGCAATGGCTCAACAGGCTAATCCTCCACTTCGTAGCACTGATGCTTTACTTCCCATGCAGCTCTCTGCATATGTCCCAAGAAAGCAGCTAAAGATGGCTCAAGTCCCTGGACCCTGTATCCACGTGGGAGATCCAGGAGAAGATCCTAGATCCTGGCTCTAGGCTAGAGATTGAACAAGTGGTTGTAAGATCTCTCTGTTTCTTTCTATAAATCTGCCTTTAAATTAAAAAAAAAAAAAAGCCAAATCTTTAAAAAGTTCAAAATTGAAGTATAAAAAAGTGATTAAAGTCATACAGTGCAATAAAACCCAATCTTTAGGATTCTTTTCTGTTGGACATAAGTTATTTGCCTTCTTTTTTTTTTTTAAGATTTATTTTTTATTACAGAGTCAGATATACAGAGAGGAGGAGAGACAGAGAGGAAGATCTTCCGTCCACTGATTCACTCCCCAAGTGAGCTACAATGGGCCGGTGCTGCGCCGATCCGATGCCGGGAACCAGGAACCTCTTCCGGGTCTCCCACGCTGGTGCAGGGTCCCAATGCATTGGGCCGTCCTCGACTGCTTTCCCAGGCCACAAGCAGGGAGCTGGATGGGAAGTGGAGTTGCCGGGATTAGAACCGGTCCCCATATGGGATCCCGGGGCTTTCAAGGCAAGGACTTTAGCCGCTAGGCCACGCCGCCGGGCCCAGTTATTTGCCTTCTTATAAGACAAAAACAAATGACCACTTACTGATCTTCTGGATTTTCACATTTAATTTTAAAGACTTACAAGCCTAGTCAATAAGACATAGCAGGCGGGGCAAAATCCAATCTCAGGTAATTAGCTGGATTCACTTAGAAAATATTTTCTCTAGTCAGAATGTGTGCACACCCACCTACCCCAATGCATATGTTGAAATCCGATCACCAATGTACCAGGAGGTGGGGCCATTGGAAAGTCATTGGACAGTAGTGTTCTCATGAAAGGGAGCGTCAGAGAGTGGCTCGCCCCTTCCGCAATGGGAGGGCAGGGTGACTGTGTATTTTCCATGACTCAGAATACAGACCAGATGCTGGATCTGATAGGGCCTGGCTTCTGGACTCTCAGCCTCCAGAGTTATGAAGTACGAAGTTGTTTACAAATCGCTGAGTCTCCCCAACTGTAGGCAACTGCCTAAACTGCCTTGTACCTAGGAGAAAAACTGCCAGGAGAAAAGCAGCAGATAGCTGGCAGGCATTCTGGGCCTGGTAAATGCTAAACTTGTGTTAACACTAGTGTGCCAGCATAGTTCCCAATTCTATTTTTTTTAAGTTTTTTTTTTATTCATTTTTATTTGAAAGGCAGATTTATAGGGATGGAGAGACAGAGAAAAGGATCTTCTGTCTGCTGATTCACTCCCCAAGTGGCTGGAGCGATGCCAATTCAAAGCCAGGAAGTGGAGCAGCCAGGGCACGAACTGGTACCCATATAGGATCCCAGTGTGCTCAAGGTAAGGATTTAGCCACTGAGCCATCACCCATCCTGGTTCAAAGTCCCAGCTCTTGCACTTGCCAGTGGATGTTACAGTCTAGCAGGAGATCCCCAAAGTTTCCCTGCCAGGCCTGTTCCAATCATAGCCCAGCTTATCACAGCCCACACCCTGTCCTAGGTCTCATGCACAACAGTAGGTATTGTGCCCCCAGACCTGGCCCACACAAATGCTGAGGAGTACTGCAGTGTTGCCTGGCCTGCCCTATCCCCAGCCCTGACTTGTGTTCCCCAGTGGAAGCTGCACTGGGGAGTTCCCCAAGTTCCCCTACTAGGCCTGCTGCCAGCCCCAGATCTCATATGTAGCAGCAGGGGCAGTGGCCCTGCTTGGCACAGTGGCCCTGCTTGGCACAGTCTGTCTTCAGTCCTGGCCTTTGCATATGCCAGTGGATGCTACAGCCTGGCCCAGCCTGGCCTCCTCCCAGTCCCAACTCCCATGAGTATCTTGTGCGTTAAAGGGTCAGCCTGGCTGCACCCTTTACCATCCCCAGCACTCACCCAGACTCACAGGAGCTACAGTCCCATGGAAGCGATGCCACAAGTCACCTACAGAATCTGCCTCCAGATCCAATCTTTGCGGTCTGGTGGATGCTGCAGCCCAGCCTGACCTGGTCTTCTCCCTATTCTGATACTCATGGACAGGTACTGTGGCCTAGCCTAACTGGGTATGCTCCCCAGCCCCAACTTTTATGTAAGCCAAGGGCAGCGTGTGATGCCAGGAACTCAGTCTGGGTCTCCCAGGTAGGTGACAGGTGTCCAAATACTTGATTCATCACCTGTTATCTTCCAAGCTGGAATCAGGATCAGACCTGGGACTTGAACCCTGGTACCCTGACATGGATTGAGGGCATCCCAGTGGCATATTTGCCACCCTGCAAATGCCCAGCCCTCATTGACTAAAAAAAAAAGAACCTAAGAATTGTTATAATGTATATTAATTAGATAGACTGCATAACATTATTTCCTGTTTTGGGAATTAAGATATAAGTTTATTTTGGTGCAAAAATTTTGAAATATTTGCATATATTTTATACAATATGCACTTTACACAAATTTTTTAATACCAAAAATGTCAAAGTCATAGCAGGTAATGCATTAACAAATCTTTCATTCTGAATACCAGTGGCTTCCAGGTCAAGAATACAAATGTAATCCTGACCGTCTTCTAAATATTTTTAATATATTTATTTTAGTTTTTGATGATGTTTACACAGTTGAGAAGGATGTGTACCCATATGGACCAATGATTAGGGTGGGGACAGTTGAGGAGTAGAGGAAAGTGGGTAAGAATTGTTTCCATTTTTTTCCCTGTATCTAGCGGTATGCAGGAGAGAAGGGGAGAGGGCTGCTTCCAGAAGCCCACCACATCTGCACCTGAGGATGGGCGACCGCCACTTGATGTCATCCTAGGAACCCCCATGTGGAGCATAATGCATTTTGATAGTTCTGAGATGCTGTTCATTTCATTGGTCCAAGGTTGAGGAAATGCTTCCAAGGTCCATTAATTGCCATAATCCACCCTAGAGTCTCCACACATCCAGATACTTGCTGTCAAAAGTTGCTGGGAGAGTTTTCCAGTTTGTTCTAGATGTCCTCTGCAGGCCTCAATGAGCTGTTGTGTCCCCATGTACATCTGGGATGTAGTCTACTGCATAGACTTCAGCAACTAAGGAAGCCCAGTCCAGACTGATCACAGATCTTGTGATTTTCCCTATGGTTGAAATCTTGAGTCCAGCAGTCCAGTTGGGAGAGTTCCCAAAGAGACCTCACAAGAGGTGACCCCACACCTGATTTCTGTTTGTGCCAGCCAATGTGGAGTCCCGCTCAGTCTGTCACCCAGTTTATGCACACACTGATGGTTGCAGCCGCCCAGTCAGTTCTGTCACCAGCCCCAGCTCATACTCAAACCAGTGGATGTTGTGGCCCAGTCTAACCCTGCCCAACACACACTAGGCCCTCACACACACCAGCCCAGTTGGAGTAACCCCCAATAATTCCTACCAAGCCTGCCCTCAGCCCTCATGCCTGCACATGTCAGTATGTACAGTGGCCTGGTCCAGTCAGTCCTGTATCTGATTTGGCTTTTGTATACATCAATGGGTGATGCAGCCTAGCTCAGTCCTACCAACCTCACTTTCCAGCACACACATGCTAGTGGGTGATGCTAGCTGTCTAGCCAGGCTTGCCCCCAGTCCTGTTTCTCATGCTCACTGGTGGGAGCTGCAGCCCAACAGAGGTAGCCACAGTTTTTCTACCAGGCCCACTCCCAGCCTGGTAGTACTGCAGTCAAGCTCCTTCCAGGTGGTACTGTGGTCTAACCTGATAGGTCTTGCCCTCTGTCCAGGCACTGCCCCCTCTCCCAATCCCGAGTTGCTAAATGTGCTGGTGGATGCTGTGGCCCAGTCTGACATGGCCCACCTCACCTCACCGTCTACCAGCAGATGCTATAGCCTGGTTCAGCCTGGCCTGCCCCCAATTTCAACTCATGCTAATGGGTGCCACAGCCTAGCTTAGGCTACACAGTCCCCAGTCCCAGCCCTAATGTGAACTGGCTGGTGTTGTGGTCAAACCCGGACTGTCCCACACCCTGTCCTGGTTCTCACATCTGCCAGTGAGTGCTATGAATTGTTCTAGACTGGCCTGCTACCAGACCTGACCCAGGTATGTGGGTGGGTACTGTAACCTGGCTTGGTCTGGGCTGCTTCCAGCCTTGGTTCTTACAGTCACCTGCAAGGACTGCATTCTGACAGAGGAGTTCATCTGTATCAGGTCATCTCCCAGTGGCAGATCTTGTGCACACCGGTGGGTCCTTGGCTCAACCTAACTTGGCCCACCTCCTGCCTGGCAAGAACAGCAGCCTTGCCTAACTAGCCCAGATCCATTCCAACTCTTACTGTAGGGTACTACATGCCCAGTCACGCCTGGCCCACCTTCAGACCAAGTTCTCACATGGCTCAGTGGGTGCCAACACCTAGCCCAGGGTGTCCTGCACCCACTCTTGCTCTCATGAATACCAGCGAGTGCTGGAGCCTAGCCCAACTGGCACATCCCAGACACAGTCCACCCCCGGGCTGAGGCATACTGCAGCAATGTCCAGCTTGGTTTGCTGCGCACATTCCTGCTCTCACATGCACCAGTGGGAACTATAGCCTAGCCAGGGTATCTCCTTAGCTCCCCAACCAGGCTTGTTCCCAGCCACAGATTTTGCACATGCCAGTGAATGCTCTGACCCAGCCTGGCATAACCCATCTCCTGGCTTGGCTTTTGTCATCAGATGCTGCAGCCTGGCCTGGCCTGACCTACCCCCATCCCTAGTCTTCATGCAGACCAGTAGAGGTGATAGCCTAGGCCAGCTTGGTTGCACTTCATCCTGACTCCTTGCACGTGCCAATGTGCAACAGTTTGGCCTGGATTCTCCTCCCATCTTACTCTCCCCCTCCCCACTGAGCCAGCAGACACATTTTTTGACAAGTGGAGCAGCCTTTGGCAGCCTGACCAATATCCATCCCCGACTCACATACTCACCAGCAGGAGCTATAAAACCACCAGGGGTGTTCCCCTTGTTTCCCCACCAGGCCCACTCCCAGACTCAGATCTCATACATGTTAGTGGGTACTAGTCCCTTACCTGGCATAGTCCAATTTCCAATCTTAGCCTCCTGTGCTGGTGGATGTTGTGGCCCAGCCCACCCTACAGCCCATTATTGGGTGCGCTTGTGGGTGCTACAGCCTGGACCAGACCAGCCTGTTCCCAATCCCACTACCCATGAATGTCAGTGAGTTCCATGTTCTTGCCCCGTTTGACCTGTCATCATTCCTAACTCTTGAGTAAACCAGCCAATATTACAGTCTCACAGGGGTGAGCTCACATACTTCCCACAGAATCTGCCCCAGACCCAGTTCTGTCATATGCTTGTTAGTGTCATGACCCAGCCTAATGTAAGCCATCCCCTGTTCCGACACTCATTCATGGGCTCTGTGGTCTAGCCCTGCCAGGTGGGTCCTCAGCCCTAGCTTTAGAGAGCACCTGTGGGGGGTAGGCAGCAGTAGACGGCAGTGTTTGATGCTTACTAGCCCAGTCCAGGTCTCCCACATGGGCAGGTGCATTGGTCTAACCTAGGAAAGTCCTTCAGTTTCCCTCCCTGAAACCTCTTCACCTCAGCCCCCTTGCTTACTTGCATGTACAGTGGCCTTGTTAATGCAAGTCTCTTAGAAGTTATTCCTCACCAGCAACTATTCCCTCAGCAGTACCCCTTCTCACACATCCCCATACCTACTTCCCTGATCAACCCACATCCCCGGTGGCCATAAGCGCATGTGTTCTCCAGCCTGGACTTCCAACAGGGTGGCAAGCTGGCCTGAAGCCCTGCCTGCCTACCTGGGATCTATCAGGGATCCCAGATCCAGTCTTGTGGCATGCATATCAGCCTGGGACCTACCCCTCCCTCCAGCCAGGACTCAAGCATATTTATAAGCCACCAAGCTGTTCCATAAGCATGCCATGCCAACATGCCAGCCTGGGGCCATATATCCCCTTTCCTCTCCCTTTGCCCCGCTCCCGTGGGACCCAAGCACATGAGCAAGTTCCCAGGCCTGTTCCACTCTGTTGGCCACCAACACAAGTCCTCAGGATCCCTAATGCCACCTAGTCACTGGCGCAAGGGTGGCTGCTAGGCACTGGTGTAAGCAAGGTGCCTAGGTGCTGGCACAAGGCCTGAATTATTTCTTTTATTATTATTATTATTAATTACATTGCATTAGGTGACACAGTTTTATAGGTACTGGGATTCCCTCCACCCCTCCCCAAACCCTCCCCCCATGGTGGATTCCTCCACCTTGTTGCATTACCGCAGTTCAAGTTCAGTTGAGATTCTTTCATTGCAAGCATATGCCAAGCATAGAGTCCAGCATCTTACTATCCAGATAAGTTCAATGGCTTTTTGGGAAGACCATCTCTGTAAATTATTTGTTAATTAGTGTTTCAGAATTACATACTTTCTGGATCCGGCATTGGGCAAAGCAAGTGAAGCTGTTGCCTACCCATGTTGGGCCATGTAGGTTCAAGCTGGCTGCTCCACTTCTGATCCAGCTCACTGCTAATATGCCTGATAAAGCTGTAGAAGATTGTCCCCTACACCCATGTGGGAGACCCAGATGGAATTTCAGGTTCCTGGTTTTGACTTGTCCAGTCTTGGCTGTCACAGACATTTGGGAAATGAACTAGTAGATAGTTGACCTTTCTCTTTTTTTATTCTCTCTCTCCCTCCATCCCTCCCTCCTTTCTCCACTTTGTAAATGATTTTTAAAATGATTAAAACAAATGTTAAAAAGTTCCAAAACACATGCTTCCAAGGAAAATGAATTGTAGTTGGCCCTCAGTATCTATAACCTCATACACTGATTTAGCCAGTGACAGTTGAAGAATATTCAGAAAAAAAGCATCTCAACCGAACACATAGAGCTTCATTTTCTGATCATTATTCCCTGAACAATGCAGGATAAGAACTGTTTACATGGCATTCACATTGCATTATATGATGTACTTCTGAGATAACTTAAGGATATGGGAAGGTGGGCATAGATTATATGCAAATACTATGTCATTCTATATGTGGGATTTCAGTAGCCTTAGATTTTGATATCCTCAAGGGATCCTGGAACTAACTCCCTACAGATAATGAGGATCAACTTATTCCTTTTCTGTACAGATCTGATTTTGAGGTAAATTAGGTCTTCCTTTCGTCTGCCAAAATCATGTTATAAAATATATGCAGCACCTCCTTGCATTCTTTTCCCAGAAAAGAACTAGGGGGTATATAAAAATCTATACTCAGCTTTTAAAGAAATCCAGTCATTAAGAGAAGTGCTGCAAAGACAGGGTGGGGAGTTTCCTTCTGTCCTGTGAAGTCTGGTGTTCTGAGAAGTAGAATTTCATCAAGCTGAATGTGTCTTGAATTTTAAACACTGTATATCTGATGCTAAAAGGGAGCAAAGTAAGTAAGTTGTCCTTTCTTGTAGGCTTCTCTTTAGATGTGTGGTCATTACCCTGGCAACCCTGACAAATGGCAACTGACGTCAAGAAAAGAAGCAAAACGCTGCTGAGAGCATACACCCCATGCATTATAGATAATTCTGAGCATAGACTCAGGCAGGCACGGGGCGGCTGTAAGAGAGCAAAAGCCATGTTTCAGTTGGCAAGCATTCTTTTAAAACTTTGGCGGACTTGGGGATCTGAAAAACCATCTTCGAATTTTTAGTCTAAGCAAAATGACAGTTCAGCTATTAGCTTCTGTGCTCTGTTGCATGGTTACCGCCAGAGCCATGAAAATGTTTGGCACGGGTAAATCTCAAAAACAAGTAGAAGTAGTTCTTCTTCTTTCGAAATATTTTTTCTTGTATTTTATTATGAAAGAAAATCAGAAATATGGGTAAAGCATGTCAAAAGATTTTTAAAATGGACTCCCCTATACTTCTCACTGCAATGCTATTTCCAGCGTAATCCACTGGTATTATGTCTTATCACATATCTGTTTGCCTGTGTCCATTCATCCATGCGGCTGCTTATCCATCTGATTTTGGTACGTTTTGAAATAAATTCCAGACATGTGTTCATCTCTCCCTGAATAGTTTAACATGCACATCATTAACTAAGATTCAGTATGTTAATGGTTTCTATGTGTATAGGATTTCCATACAATGCAACGTAACAATTATAAATTTTTTTTAATGGACTTCCTTCTTCAAGCAACTTTAGGTCCACAGTGAAATTAAGTGTAAGCTACAAAGGGTTTCCGTGTGTCTCCTGCCACCCCCCCCCCCACCGTGCATTGGCTCCTCTCCATCAGTATTGTACCCCAGAGTGGTTACATTCGTGTTGACCAATAAGCCTACAATATTACCCCAAGTTCATACTTAACGTTAGGATTCATTTTTGGCTCTGCATTATCTATGGGTTTTAACAAATGTGTAACGACACATATACTCACAGTTATAGCACCACACAGAATAATGTTGCTGCCCTTAAAATCTGTGCTTTATCTGTTTATCCATCCCTCCTTCCTCACAGACTCTGGAAACTACTGATCTTAAAGTATGCATGGTTTGTTTCTCCAGAGTGTCATAGCTGGAATCATGCAAAGGTAGATTTTTAATATTGGCTTTCATCACTTAAGAATATACATTTAAAGCTCCTTTATATCACTTCACACTCATTTCTTTGTAGCACTGAATAATATTCAGTACTTATTTACCTATTGAAGGACATCTTGATTGCTTCCAAATTTTGGGGATACAAATAAGACCGCTGTAAACATTTGTGTGAAGCTTTTGTGAGGACAGAAGATTTGAACTCACTGGGTAAGTACCAAGGAGCACAACTTCTGGTAAATGTGTGGTCTTGTAAGGCACTGGCAGATTTTCCGTAAAGTGATTGTATCCTTTTACATGAATGAGAGTTCTTGCTTTTCTACATCCTTGTCCACATTTGCTGTTGTCAGCTTTTGGAGCCTTGACTACCCCAAGAGGTGTGTGGTTGCATCTCATCACTCACTTAATATGTATTTCCCTGGCGATGCATGATGGTGACTATCTCCTTATGTGCTTATTTGCAGCATATGTATCTTCCTTGGTGAGGTGTATTTTGTCTTCTTAAAAATTGAGTTGTTTTCTTATTATTGAGTTTTATTTTCTTTATTTAAAGATTTATTTATTTTTATTTGAAAGATGAATTTTACAGAGAGAGAAGAAGAGACACGGAGAGGTCTTCCATCCACTGGTTCATTCTCCAAATGGATGCATTGGCTGCAGCTGAACTTGTCTGAAGTCAGAAGCCAGATGCTTCTTCCAGGTGTCCCACATGGAAGCAGGGGCCCCACGATCTGAGCCATCCACTGCTGCTTTCCCAGGCCATAAGGGCCAAAACCAGGGAGCTGGAGCAGAAGTAGTTGAGATTTCAACCAGCACACATGTGTGATCTTGGTGCCACAAGCAGAGAATTAGACAACTGTTGAACCACTATGCTGGCCCATTTGTGGTTTTTGTTTGTTTGTTTGTTTTAGATTTTATCTAGTTATTTGAAAATCAGAGGGAGGGAAGGAGAATGAGAGAGAGGGAAAGAGAGAGATTGTCCTTTGCTCCTGGTCCACTCCCCAGATGGCTACATTGACCAGCTCTGGGTCAGGCCAAAGCCAGCAGCAAGAACCAAATCCATGCAGGTGGCAGGGATCCACGTAGGCCATCTTCTGCTGCCTTTCCCAGGCTATGAGCAGGGAGAAGGATCAAAAGTGGAGCAACTAGGACATGAACCAATATCTATATAGGATGTGTCACAGATAATGATTTTAACCACTATACTGCAACCCTGGCATATATTTTATTTTATCTTTTATTTTTATTTTTTAAAGATGTATTTATTTATTGGCAAGTCAGATTTACAGAGTGAAGGAGAGACAGAGAGAAAGATCTTCCATCTGCTGGTTCACTCCCAAGTAGCCATGGTGGTTGGTGGTGAGCCAATACGAAGCCAGGTGCCTGGAGTTTCTTCCAGGTCTCCCATGCGGGTGCAGGATCCCAAGGCTTTGGGCCATCTTCTACTGTTTTCCCAGGCCACAAGCAGGGAGCAGGAAAGGCAAGTGGAGCAGCTGGAATATGAACTGGCACCCTTATGGGATTCCAGGTGTGCAAGGCAAGGCAAGGACTTTAGCCACTAGGCTACCACACTGGGCCTCATGTATTTAATTTTTTAAAAAGATTTCTTTTATTCATTTGAAAGAAAAATGACAGAGGGAAAAGTCAGTCATGGAGAGAAAAAAGATCTTCCATCTGTTCATTCATTCCCCAGGTGTCCACAGCTGCTGGAGTTGGGCCAGGTTACAGAGAGGAGTCAGGAACTCCATCTGTGTTACCCCCCTGGTGGCAAGGGGCCACATACTTGGGCTATCTCCTACAGGTTTCCTTGGTGTATTAGCAGGGAGCTGGATCAGAAGCAGAGCAGCTAGAAGTGGAACTGATATGCGTTTGTGATGCTAGCATCCCAGGCAATGGCTTAACCTGCTGTGCCAAAACGCCAGACTCCCTGACTTTGTTTTTTACATTTTAGTATTATCATTATCATTTTATGATACAGTTCCATAGGCTCCTGGCATTTCCCTTATCCCCTCCCCAATTCCCTCCCCCCTCAACCTAGTTCCTTTATTTCATTACTAAAATATAGTTCTTCATACATAGTCATATGTCCGTCATTGCAGGCATGGACAGTGGCATAGAGTCCAGCATCCTATTGTCAAGATACAGTGAACAGTCTCATTGTAAGTCCATCTTTGTCTGGAAGTAGAAATGCATACTACATTGTATCCTCACATCTGGATGTTAGCCTCCATTTCACAGCTACTGTACATTCCCTTGAATGAAAAGTCATAACAAAATCAATAGAAAGAAAAATAGAAATTTACAATGCGGTGAAGTTAAATGACATGTTACTAGATATGACACTCTCCATTACACAGCTACTATACATCCCCTTAAATGAAAAGCCACAAAACAAAATCAACATCAGGAAGAAAAAAGAATTTAACAACATAATGAAGTTAAATATCATGTTACTAAATGAGTAACGTGTAGCCGAAGAAATGAAAATCAAGAACCTTCTTGCAGAAAATGATGCTTCTGTATGCTCTACAAGTCATTGAATGATTTAATCAGAAGAAAGTGTTTTGAAGAGATGAAACTAACAGAAAACAGCAAAACCCATGTGATATAGTTTCCGCTGGTTTTTGTTAGTGAAGTGTGTCTCTTCTAGACAATAAATAGACGGGTTTTGTTTGTTAATCCAGTCTACTAATCTATGATGTTTGATTGAGCTTAAGCCATTTACATTCAGAGTTTAATATGTATGGATGGTACTTTGGTCCTGTCATTTTATCAATGGGTTGTTCATCGGTTTAGTCTTCTGTTGTCATTTTACTGGGATGTTCTTCCCATTTGCCTTTGGTTTTGGTGGGTACTATTGCTCTTCTCTGTGAAGATAACATCTTGAAGTATCATTTGTAGGGCAGGTTTGGAAGAGGCAAATTCTTTTAACTTTTCTGTACTGTGGAAGAATTTTATTTCATTTTCAAAGACAAAAGAAAGTTTTGCTGGATATGTTATCCTAGGCCAACAACTTTTTTTTTTCTTTTAGAATCTGTAATATGTCACTCCATTCTCTTCTTGCCTGTAGAATTTCCTGTGAAAGATCTCCTGTGAGTTTAATTGGCATTCCTTTATATGTCAATTGATTTTTTTCACGTGCACATTTAAGGATCTTTTCCTTATGTTCCATTGAAGAGAGCTTGATAATCATGTGTCATGGTGAAGATCACTTTTGATCAAGCCTGTTGGGAGTTCTGTGCCCTCCCCCCCACTGGATCTTGTTCCCAATTCTTTCTCTAGATTAGGGAAATTTTCCTTTACTATTTCATTAAATACATTTGCAAACTCAGCTTCTCTTTCTGCACCTTCTGGGACTCCCATAACTCTTATATTTGGCCACTTAATAGTGTCTTTCAATTCTTGAATACTTTTTTTGGCCTGATCCAGCTCTGCTTCCAGCTTTTTGTTTGCTTCCCCCTGGTGACAGGAAGTATCTTCCAATTCTGAGATTCTTTCTTCTGCTTGCTTCATTCTATTTTGGAGACTCTCCATTGTACTTTTAATTTGCTCTACTGTGTTCTTAATTTCTGATGTATCAGTCTTGATTTGCTTTATTGCTTCCTTAAATTCTTTGAACTCTTGTATATGCTTCACATTTTTGATCAGAAGCTTTAAAATGAGTTTTATGAATTCTGTGTCCCCCATTTTCTCGATGTCTTCCTCAGTTAACTCTGAGATTGGCATAAGGTTTTGCTTCTTTGGCAGGGGAGTTTTCAGTAATATTCATTGTGCCTTTGTCTCTTCTTTTGCTCTTGGTCATTGTACTTCTGGTTAGCAGAATCTTCTCCATGGGGCAGGTTTCCAAGCTGTGTCACCCACAGGTCTACAATCGATTTTACTTATTGCAGTTGGTACTTTATGATTGCAGCCACTTGTGCCTCAACCTCCAGCGAGTTCCAGGTCTGGGTTCTTATGTTAGACTTCCACCGTGGTCTCCACAACCCCAGTTCACGTAAGTGAATATATTAGAATACAGATGGTGGAAGTTGCTGGAAAGAAAATTAAAATGAAGTAGAGTGTTGGAGTATCTCAAGAAGGATTACCCTGTAGGTGGGTAGACTTTGTGGGCCCATGGATAGGAGTGCTGTGCCTGCTTAGGAGTTCACTATGGCCAGGCAGACAGGAGTGATGTGAAAGGGAACTGTGCAGGAAGTAGTACAGACAGAAGCAAACTGACTCTGGACATTTCTTCAACATAGATTGACATGACTTGATCATTGATTGGTTATAAAGGAAAGAAAGCATTCAGGAATTAAAGCTAGGGGCTTGGGCTTAAGCAACTGAGTAAGTGACATGGTAAAACTGAGAGGATTGGGAAAGGAATGGGCTGGGAACCCATCTGAGAAGTAGGACAATCAAGCAAAAATCCAGGTGGAGCTGTCTAGGCAGGTTACCGCGATGCAACCGTAAATGTAAGGTAGGAATTACACAAAGTTGAAAGTATTTAGTATACAGATACTACACTGTATACCTTCATAACTTTCTGTATTCTCTCTTCACTTCTTTGCCATCCTGCTGTCTGCTTCTAATCACAATGACGTTCATGGATTTAGCTAATGGAATCAACCCTCTAGTTTCCAGTTGGCTCTGGCTAGCCTAGCAGCAGATCAAAAGAAATGAGCATAAGGTTAAGTGGTTCATTCTCTAACTCTCTTTCCACTGTTTCCTCTTGGTTGCCTGAATCCCTCAGTCAAAAGTCATAGCTGCTGGCAGGCAGACATCTGCCCATATTCTGTTGTTATAATGGAATCCCTGAAATTAGGTAATTTTGAAAGAAAAATAGCTGTGACTCTGGCATTTTATACAGGTGCCTGTTCAAGTCCCAGCTGTCTATTTTCAATCCAGGTCCTTGCTAATGTTGCTGGAGAAGCAGCAGAGGATGGCCCAAGTACTTGTGTCCCAGTACCCACTTAGGAGACACAGAAGAAGCTTCCAGCTACAGCCTGGCCATCGTAGCAATTTAAGGATTGACTCTATGGATGAAATATTTTTCCTCCCTCTCCTCCTCTCTAAGTTTGACTTTCAAATAAAGAAGTAAATTTTAACAAATAAAAATAAAGAAAAGTGATTTATTCAGCTCATGATTCTGGAGGCTAAGGCAGTTGTATCTGGTCAGTTTCTGGTGAGGGCCTCAGGCTGCTTACACACATTGTGGACAGAGGAAGCACAAGTTTACATGTCACAGAGATAACATGAGAGGGGCAGCCTTTCAACAATCCACACTCAAGAGTAATTAATCCAGTCTTCCAGAATTTCACCTCTATTTTTTTTTAAAGATTTTATTTATTTTTATTGGAAAGGCAGATATACAGAGGGAAGGAAAGAAAGAGAGGAAGATCTTTCATCTTCCTCATTTTGGTTCACTCCCCAAGCAGCTGTAATAGCCGAATCTAAGCCAATCTGAAGCCATGAACCAGGAGCTTCTTCCAGGTCTCCCATGAGGGTGCAGGGTCCCAAGTGCTTTGGGCCACCCTGGACTGCTTCCCAGGTCATAAGCAGGGAGCTGGATGGAAAGCGTGGCAGCTGAGACACAAACCGGCACCCACATGGGATCTCAGGCATGTAAAAGACAAGTACTTTAGCCACTAGGCTACTGTGCCGGGCCCAGAATTCCACCTCTAAAGGCTTACACCCACCCTGTTCACCATAATAACGATAAAATTTTAGTAGGAGTTTTGTAAGGGACAAATGCGGGGAACAATCCATATTTCAAATCACAACAGCGGGTGGCCACAGAGTCTTATTTGTCAGATGCAGTAGCTGATCCTGATTAAAAGAAATCACTAGGGGAGTGAGAATAAGTAGAAGAGAGGGAGACTGCTTCCCAGGGGACCCTCCTATTCAGTAACCACAAATAGGAAGAGGATTCTGCCAGTGGGGAGCCAGTGAGGCAGATGAAGACCCAGAACACATGGTGTCCATTGTCTGGGTGGTGGTTCAGTGAGGATGGATTCAAGACAGTTCTCTCAAGTATCTCAAGATTTCTGTGGGACTTCCAGGACCCCTCATTGCCCTTATCTCAACGTTCCTGATCCATTCATCCCATGGGAGTCTTGCAATTGCTTTGCAGTTTGGTTTCTGAGACTTTCAGATTTGCTATGTCTCTGTGTCTCAGGAATGTACTGGCTGCTCTCTCCTTGGAGACACTGAGGAGTGGTGCAGATCTACAGAGTATTGGGCACAGGAGGAGAAGGGAGGCAGAGGAGTCACTGAGGCACATGCACGCTGATGCACACGGTGATTTAACATCCTGCCTCAGGTACTGTACTGTGAACATGGCCAACAGAGGGACGATTGCACGTTCACCACTGATGTTTAGGACCTAATCTAATACCTAGCACACAGTGACAGCTTACTACATTTTTAAATGAATAAATGCTTTTAAGAAGTGACTTAATATGGTATACTATGCTTTGGGTGTGTGGAGTTCTTTTTAAAGACATGGCAGGTAATTCCTTGAATTTCTCTACTATATAATGTCAATAATGCTTTTACATGCTATGTAATGACTATGCTTCAATAAACTTAAAAAATTATATTGCGCAGATGACAACATAAACTCTGCAGAAGCAAACGCTGTAGATTCAGGTCACTTGAACTCTGGAGTCACTGGGTACATATATCAGTACTGTACTTCTACAAAAACCCTCATTGTTTTAAAATGTGACTCTGCTATTCATTAACGCCTTGGTGTCATTCCCAGAAAGTAAGCTTTGTATAATTGGCAAGTTTTTGCAGAGGCTTTTTTTTTCCAAAGGTTTTCTATTTGCAGCCTCCATATAAATGTGCCAGACTGATTTCCCCAACTTTATCCTAATCCTATTCACTCAGCTAAGGTAGGGGAAAAATTTTTCCCTTTTCTACTGAGCTTTTAAAATCTGTGTGTGTGTGTGTGTGTGTGTGTGTGTGTGTGTGTGTAAACTGTACATTCAGTGTAATGCTTTTGTTTTTCTAGAAAGCAGGAGGAGACAGTAAAAGAAATCATCTCATTCATGGAGCTGTGGCATTATAACTGGCCAATGACCAAGGATAAATACGGATTTCAGAGTCTCAGCCTCAGCATCACAAAGATTTAAGTAGTTGAGTGCATTTGATCAGGACAACTGAACAGCCAGCTGGAAGAAGTAAAGACTTTGGAAAGTTCTAGTAAAGCTCTGAGTTAGGGGGGAAGAGATTCCTCAACATCCCACACGGACAAGAAATGCTGCACTGGTCATGATTTTCTTGGTCTAATCCAAAATAGAATCATCAAAAGGGGGAATGTGGGGCTGTCCTACATTGAGGAATCCCTGGAATCAGGAAGGATAATCCCAGATTCCATAGCAGTCAAGAACCCAGTTTCCTCCAGTCTCTCCATTCCCAGGTTGATCACAGATGGACAACCAATGCTGTTTTTGCTCCACTTGAAGGAGTCCTATAAGAAGGACCCGGCTGAGGCTCGCTTGGGTCACTTGCCTAGCCCTGAGATATGTATGTTTCAGTCCCATGAGAAGCAAATGGTTGGCATGAGGGCAGGGTCAGGTGTTCAGAAGAGGAGGGGAAGTGGTAGACAAAGAAGGATGACTCCCACACTGCTCAAACTCTCCACTGGATTATGCGCTGATGAAATGGGTTGCCAACTCCCAGAACTGCTCCTCCGACAGCTTCCCATTACAAGGGAACTTGGGCCAGAACTGACCCCAATTCTGAGTTGCTTACAAATGCTTTCCTCATCCACAAACCTCTCAAATACATTGGTGTTGCCATTGGGGAGGTTTTTGAAAAAGAGAATGGAGCCAGCATGAAAGTTTCAACTCCCTAAAACTCCACGTTGGAATGCTGGCATCCCATCTGGACATCAGTTCATGTCCTGGCTGCTCCACTTCTCATCTAGCTCCCTGCTGGTGGGTTGAGAAAGCAGCAGAGGATGACCCAAAGCCTTAGGACCCAGCACATATGTGGGAGACCCAGAAGAAGCTCCTGGCTCCCGCGTTCGGACATTATCTCTGGTTGTTATGGCCATCTATGGAATGAGCCAGTGGATGGAAGATCTTTCTGTCTCTCCTTTTTCTCTGTAAATCTGCCTTCCCAATTAATATAAATATTTTTAAAAACCTATAAGAAGAAAGAAAAAGAGATGGATGATAAGAAAACATTTACAGAAGCATTTGCTTCTTAGTGTTTGAGTTGTTAAGCTTTTCATTTCCAAAACGCATGTGCATTTTTCAGTGTCTTTCATCCAAATAGAGTGCCTATATTATCATAAAAGCAGAAGGAAGCCCACAGGAAAATGATTTGCTTTGTAATAAAAGGCTGTTCTACTTCTGAGACTCTGACCTGAATATCAAAGGCAGGAGTATGGCTAGGGGTATTGGGTGAAACAAATATCTCAACATCTCCTAAGGGTGGGCATTCAGCATTACAGTTAAGCTGTCATTTAGAATGCCTACATCCCACAAGGAGACTTATGGGTTTGAATTCCAGCTCCATTCCGGATTCCACATTCCTGCTGATGTGCACTCTGGTAGACAACAAGGATGACTTAAGTAACTGAGTTCTTACCATCCCTGTGGGAGACCCAAAATTGAGTTGCTGACTCCCGACATCAATCCAGCCCAATCCCAGATGCTATGTGTACTTGAAGAGTGATTCAGCAAATGGGAGATCTCTGACTTCAAGTAAGTTAAAAATAAATCGGGGGAGGGGGCATTATGGCATAACAGGTAAAGCTGCTGCCTGTAGTGCTAGTATCCCATATGGGTGTTGGTTCAAGTTTCAGATGTTCCACTTTTGGTCCAGCTCCCTGCTAATGTGCCTAGGGAAACCAATGGAAGATGGCCTAAACTCTTGGGCCCCTGCACCAATGTGGGCGATCTTGAAGAAGTTCCTAGTTTCTGGCTTTGGATGGCCCAGCTCCAGCCATTGCAGTCATTTGAGGAGTGAACCAGTAGATGAAAATATCTCTCTCTCTCTGAAACTCTTTCAAATAAATATGTTTTTAAAAATCCATTTTTAAAAAAAATAAATGTCAATAATAAAATTATCTGCTAAATCGAAATCCTAGGGAAATCTGAGTTCGATCAAGATCAATTGATTCATTGTCTATGTCCTCTCTTTGTGTATTGTTTATTTAGAGTACTGAGCTAATGCAAAGGCCACACCACGCTCATTCACACTGGAGAAGTCCCAGAAGACTTTCTCTGCTCCTTGGGTTCTGATGTGACAACCAACATTCTTGCTGTTTTTGTGATATTGTGGCAAAGATTTGCACTAACATAAAAGGAGAATTCCAAGCTGCTGAGCTAGACTTTGGTGTGGAAGAGATGGAAGGCAGAGGTGGCAAAATGGAAAGGCTCCCTGAACGCCTGGTAAACTAGGAGAGCAAGCAAGAAAATACTGAAGGACACAAACCAGGATGACTGACATGAGTTTGGGAGGAGTGATGGGTGCAACCTGTAAATGTGACTGTATTTGGAACTTTCCTGATGTAGTCATGTTAAAATGAGGTCATCAGTTGGCACCTACTCCAATATGTCTAGTATCCTTTAAAGAAGGGAAAAATTGGACAGAGGCAGATTCTCACAAAGAAAAAACAATGCAGAGATATGAGAAGAAACGTGGCCTGAGTGATGACAGAATGGTTATGCTGTCCTGAGCAGAGGAGCACCTGGGGCGCTCAGAAGCTGGCAGAGACAGGCAAAGATCCTCCTCTAGTGGCTCCTGAGGGTACGCAATCCTGCAAGCACCTGCTCCTAATTTCCAGGACACTGACAAGAGATTTCTGCTGTTAGGAAGCTCCTGGTTCATGCCACTTTGTTGTGACAGTCCTGGGAAGCTGAAACATTAGATACAGTGAGATATAGGGAGGAAAAAAAAATGAAAAATGGGAAGAAATCAAAAGTCTTCACTTGGAAAATTCAGTATGTATGCTGTGATAGTATTCATTCATCTGTGTAAAATTATAATGTGTGTATATATAAATTCTAACCCCAAAATGGAAAGTGATGATTAATGATGCTTTTCTCAAATTACTAGTCAAGAGGAGATGAATTCAGTTAGTGCATAGGCATCTATTGTAAAATGGAAACATTTCTTGAAAGTATTGAGTGGAAATTGTTTTTTGTTTTAGGGTAAATTATTTTTTGGCTTGGCACAATAGCTTAGTGGCTAAATCGCTGCCTTGCATCTTCTAGGATCGCATATGGGTACCCGTTTGTGTCCCAGCTGTTCCACTTCCCATCCAGCTCTCTGCTTGTGGCCTAGGAAAGCATTAAAAAAAAGAGTT
Source organism: Ochotona princeps (assembly GCF_030435755.1). Lineage (NCBI taxonomy): Eukaryota > Metazoa > Chordata > Mammalia > Lagomorpha > Ochotonidae > Ochotona > Ochotona princeps. The sequence continues at coordinate 106,956,075 of NC_080834.1, read as the reverse complement.
TATTAAAACGACTTATTTTTATTTGAAAGACAGACTTGCGCAGAAAAGGAGAGACAGAGAGAGGTCTTGCTTCTGCTGGTTTACTTCCCAGATGAGTGCAACGACCAGAGCTGAGCCGACCAGGAGTTTCTTCTGGGTCAGGGTCCCAAGGCTTTGGCCCACACTATACAACTTTTTCAGACCATAAGCAGGGAGCTAAATGGGAAGTGGAGCAGCTGGAACTTGACCTGGCAGCCATATGACATGCCAGCACCAACAGGTAGAGAATTAGCCCGTTGAAACACTGCGCCCATCCCTTGATTAGAAATCTGACACTCATTGTGCAGATATGTTGTTAGCACAAATGAAATATCAGTAAATTTATTCATTTAATTTTTTGATTATTATAGTTTTATTCAGATATAATCATTAAAAGTTTTTTTCTATTCTTCTTATACCTCCAATGACACTTTTACATCTTGACAGAATGTAAGATGACATCCGTGTTCATCTAAAATGTCGATCTGGTTAAACTATAACAGTATCTACAGTTCAACTATTGTTTCAAGGACTGTTCATCCAAAGTATACAAGACAAACAAGATCCAAGATATTGATAAACTCATACAACTCCTGGGACACTGGCTGAGGTTATGGTAGAATTTAGCAATGAATAACTTCATACCTGCTTGCTCAATTATGTCAACTCAATACCTAATGTTGATGGGTAAGTTCTTGTCACAATAGGCTGATTTTTATTAAGCCAGCTGGCACTTACATAAGGATAGCATACATTTTATTTATTGATAATTTAATGAAGTCTCAAAAGTAAATCGTTATTTTAAAAAACCACTCTGTGAGTGATAATATGCATCTATATCTAAAATGTTTGCTAATTTAATAAAACTAAAAAAGATTGAAATCCTACCAAGTATCTTCTAAGTCCACAAAGAAATAAAACTAGAAATCAACATCAGGAAAATCAACAGAACACTCATAAATACTTAGGAATTAAACAACATGCTACTGAGTTATTAATAGGTCATTGAAGAAATTTAAAAGGAAATCGAACACTTTCTTGAATAAATGAAAATGAAAACACAACATATGAGGGCTGGTGCTGTAGCATATCAGGTTAAGCCACCACCTGCAATGCCAGTCTCCCATATGGAGGACAGTTTAATTTCCAGCTGCCATTCTCTGGCTGGGCCAGACTGAAGCCAAAGAGTCAGAAGCTTCATCCTGGTCCCCCACATGGGTGCAGGGGCTTAAATCTGACCCAACCCTGATCCTTAACCCTTCCCACCTGATAAACTATGTAAACATCATCACTGATAAAATTTTAAAAAGAAATAACTAAATTTATTTTATTTAAAGCAGACAAACAAAAACTAGAAATAGATTTGTCATATGATCCAGCATTCCCACTACTTGGTATATGCCCAAAGGATTTAGATCCAATGAATCAAATATACCTAAACCACCATGCTTATAGTAGCACTGTTTATAATAGCCCAAACTGCGAATGAACCAAGGTGTCCATTATCACGTAACTGGATAAGAAAATGTGGTATGTACACACAACAGAATATTATTCAGCTCTAAAAAAGAATGAAATTCTACTATATGAAGCAAAATAAACACAATTGTGGATTTCATGTTGCGTGAAATAAACTGGACTGAGAAAGACAAAAATTTCATGGTTTCCCTTATTTGTGGGAGCTAAAATTAAAAAAGGATGAAAATAAAAGGAAGGAAGGAAGAAAAGAAGAAAGGAAGAAATGTGTATGTGTATCACTATTGCTGTAAATACAATTTTGTAAAACTCTTTTATATCTTTATCAAGCCAATGGTTAAGAGTGTTATATAATATTATAGTTTTAACAATTTGGAATTACCTTAAAATTTACTATATATGGATGAAATGATCATTCTTCCATTTAATGATTGTTTATAAATATTGTCTGCATTCCCATTAACCTAGAGTCATTTTGCTTTTTAATGGTTAAACTTTTTATTCAGTAAAGTAATACGCCTTTTTACTCTAATGTAAATTTAAACTGTTATCTCAAAAAAAAAAAGAAGAGGAGGAGGGGTAAGGGGGAGAAGGAGGGAGGGAGGGAATATTGTCTTGTCAGAATTGTATCTACCGATCACATTGAATCTGTTAAAAACTAATTAAAACTTTAAAAAGACTAAAAAACCAAAACCAAATATTTTATGCTGTTTGCTAGGCCATGTGACTTGAATCCTGAAGAATGTAAAATATGAAGTCTGAAGAAGAAAACATTTCACTGCAAGATGGCTTTTTGATACCAATTGTTACTATTCTGCATAGTAACAGGTGGTCACTGGTGTCTGCATTACTAGTTAACAACCTGTTGCGAAAAGGCAGAGAACTGACTCTGAATCCTAATGTTTTGGTACAGGTGGGAACATTTAGTTGATCCCATGGTTGTAGTTTGTATTTTTTTCCCCAAATTTATTCAGGAAATATAACTTTTAGATCTTTCCAACAAAGAACATTTTTTTCCTCCTTTCCTCAAACCAGAGATGAGAGTGGACATATATGCAGCACTGGGTCACCTGTAGCAAGCAAAAAAGCTTTTTTTCTTAAAAATTAAAAAAAAATCATTTGAACTCTGTGTTCTATACAGTGCCATGTCAGAATTTGTTGGTATTTTGATGCAACAGGTTAAGCTGCCATCTGTTGCGCCAACAACCTACATGGGTACCAGTTTGTGTTTGGGATGCTACACTTCCAATCTGGCTCCCTGCTGATGGACTGGGAAAAGCCCCCAAAGATGGCTCAAGAGCTTGGGCCTCAGTATCCGTGTGGGAGGCCTGGATGAAGCTCCTGGCTCCTGGTTGGCCTGGCCCAGCCCTGGCCATTGCAACCGTTTGATGGGTGCACTAGCAGAGGAAGATGCTCTCTCTCTTCTTTCTGTATCTATGCCTTTTAATAAATAAATTTTTTAAAGCACAAATTTGCTTTACTGTAAATGATATTTTCATTTACTTATCTGTTGAATTTCTTCACATGCCTCTTCTGACCTTTGAGACAAAAAAAGAATCTAAGAAGACGCACTCCATATAAGCCATGTCTTAAAGTACTCCTCTGCTTGGCTACATTTTTGTGGCACCCCAGGAGGATACATACTCCAAGCCGAGGGACCAAACTCAAATATAGCCAACCCCCAGGAGCACCTTATGGAGCACAGGATTTGGAAATGAGTAAGCCCAAGCCAACACAAAGTACCCTCCAGTGCTCTGCCAGTGAGGCCTCTGAAGGAATGCTCAGAAATGCCACGAGCCCCAAATAGGAGGACTCAAAGTTGCAGTGGGATTATTTTCTAGCATAAACAAACTGTATGAAAGGACTGTCAGACTTGAGCAGAACAGTGAGGGAAGTTGCTGAGATCTGGATATGGCTTGAGAGAGTAACTGATGCCCATTCTCAGAAATTGTGTAAACTCAGAGCGTGAATTTTAGGAGAGTAAAATCATTTCACTGTTGGACATGCTGAGTTTTAAGCTCATGTCCAACTGGGATACACAGCTTCAGAAGTTATGCAAATCAAGAGTGAAGCACGCAAGGTTGAGAGTCCTTTGCCTGAGAGGGACTGGGCTAAAGGAGTGCATGAGATCAGTGGATGAGAAGAGGGGTAGGCACTGTAAATAGCTGTGCTCGTGCCATGATAGAGCAAAGGGGAGAGAGACGAGTGATCAGGGATGTAAGAGGAAAATGAGGACACAAAAGCCAACCAGAGCGGTCAAGCCAAGGGACAACTGGTAGGCTGACTTTGGAAAGAGATGGATAGACGCAAATACATAAGAATGAGGTTAAAGTTATTGCAGCGCAAGGCTGCATTACCTGGTTACAAAGGAGTGAAACACTAACCCCTCAGGACCAATATTGTGGTATAGCACACCAATCCTCCACCTGCAAGTGCTGGCATCCCATGTGGGTGTCCGCTCTGGTCCTGGCTGTTCCACTTTCCATCCAGCGCTCTGCTTTTGTTTCTGGGAAAGCAGTGGAGGATGGCTTCAGACTTCGGGCCCCCACACTGATGTGGGAGGCTGGAAAGAGGCTCTTGGCTTCCAGTTTTGGATTAACTCAACTCTGAACCAATAGATGGAAGACCTCATCCTCTGTCTCTCCTATTCCTTCTTCTTCTCTTTTTTTATTTTATTTTTTTATTGGAAAGTCAGATATATAGAGAGGAGAAGAGACAGAGAGGAAGATCTTCCATCTGATGATTCACTCCCGAAGTGCCCGCAATGGCTGGAGCTGAATTGATCCGAAGCCAGGACCCCAAAGCACCCTTTGGGTTTCCCACGTGGGTGCAGGGTCCCAAGGCTTTGGGCCATCCTTGACTTCCTTCCCAGGGCACAAACAGGGAACTGGATGGACAGTGGGACCGCCAGGATTAGAACCAGTGCCCATATGGGATCCTGGTGCATGCAGGGTGAGGACTTTAGCTGGTAGGCTACTGTGCTGGGCCCCTCTTCTATTCTTTTTAAAAAAATCCTACTTTCAAAGAAAAATAAATAAATGTCTTTAAAAACTAACTCCTCTTAGAAAGTGGAAAAGATATTAAATACAAGGGGGAAACAACGGGCAGTAAATAAGTTAAACAATAGACTGATGGGGCCTGATGGCGTGGCCTAGTGGTTAAAGCCCTCACCTTGAACGTTCCGGGATCCCATATGGATGCCGGTTCTAATCCTGGCGGCTCCACTTCCCGTCCAGCTCCCTGCTTGTGGCCTGGGAAGACAGTCGAGGACGGCCCAAAGCTTTGGGACCCTGCGCCCGTGTGGGAGACCCAGAAGAGGTTCCTGGTTCCCGGCTTCGGATTGGTGCAGTATCGGCCGTTGCGGCTCACTTGGGGAGTGAATCATCGGACAGAAGATCTTCCTCTCTCTGTCTCTCCTCCTCTCTGTATATCTGACTTTGTAATAAAAATAAATAAATCTTTAGAAAAAACAAAAACAATAGATTGATGATTCCAGTGGTAGTTATATTGTATAATATAAACCATAATTACAAATAATTCTAGTGGTAATACTGATATTCTATAATATAAAACTATAAGAAAACAATATGGTTAAATCAGTACTTGGCAGTTGGTTTAGTCAAGACTTATTCAGCCATAAGTAATAGAAATCCCAATTCAGAGTAAAGAAAAAATTACCGGCTTAAGTAACAGAAAAGTCTATAGATGATCATGATTCAGGCATGACTGAATCCAGGGCCTGAAACAATGTAATGAAAGCTTTGTTTCTTTTTATTGTTTGCTTCTGTTTTTTTTTGTTTTTTTTTTTTTTTTCTAGTCACACTCCAAGTTGGTAGCTAAGTTTGCTTTGGCAAATCATGTAAAAAAGAGCATTTGTTTCCCCATTTTTTTCAAACCGGATCACAGTGTAGACCGTGATTGGTCAAGCTTGGGTCACATGACCATCACTGGAATGGTCTGCTTGGCTACATCTGTTCACATGCTCAGTCCTGAAGCCGTGAACCACAAAGACCCAGAGTGGCTGTTTTTCCAAAGAAATGCTGTTGGGGAAAAACAGGCGGGCCCGGGAAAACTTGCAAACAAGAGTGGAGATCTGTATCTGCAGGATCAGTTTTTGTCATGACAGATGAGATCATGCTGCCATGACAAACAACCAGTCATCTCAAGGATTTAAGACAACCAATGATTTCTTCTGTTGCTGTGTGTTCCTCTTGGGCCAGCTGGGGTGGGGAGTCACTATTCCCATTCAGAGTTCATGGCTGGTCACAGAGGCAAAGGGAAAAAAGGAACATAGCAAAGGAAGTTTTCTCTCTGAAAATGAGACCTCATGGTTAGGTACATTTTATTGGCCAAAGTAGAGGTGGTGTGACAGTGAAAATCCGAGATGTACCTGAAAGACAGAGAACCGGAAATGATGCAACTGGTCTTAACAGTTATCTGAGGGACTTAACCCAGTCTGGAGGTTAGCAGAAGGAATGTGGCAAGAAGCCAAGACATGAGTGGCTCTGAAATGATTAGGATGTCTGCAAGCATGGGAGGAAGTAAGTCATGCAAGAAAGTGGAGAGCCCAAGGGACAAGGAAGAGGTTAAGGGACTGAAGAAGGAAACTCCTGTGTGATAGCAGTGACAGCGGGGCGGGGGCTATCAACATATATCATTTCATTATCACACAGACACACACACACACACACATGCCACTGCAACACAGTGGGTAGGTTCAATCGTAACTTCTTGGGTGAGCAGTTGCCTGGATATAGACCCAGCTGTTGGCAATATGAGATTGTAGACAGAATACTGTAGTTAGGAATAGGTAGACCTCCGAAAGTTAGAGTCCAGGTGAACAATCAGCCTCTTTGCTGAAATCTAGAAAAATGTGGTACTCAGAGAGCCCAGATGATGCAAGATGACAGGTGTTGGGCACAGGTGATGAGTTTGCCACAAAGCCCTAACCTTGAATTGAAGCCCTAGAAGAGTAACATGGGGTCAAGGTGGACAGGACACGATCACAGAGACTTAAATACAAAGGAACAAGTTTCAGACTGTGTTACTGCTTAGTAAGTACTTCACATCAGGTCAAAATCCAGTTTCCAGAATTGAAAAACAGGAGTTTACCTACAAGAAGCTGGTCTGACTCCAAACATCCTAAGTGGTGAAGCATGGCTTCTCCAAGAATCTGATCATGGAAAGCTGGAGCTGAATCAGTCAATTAGGGTTAAGTGGCTCCAGCTTGCAAGGAAAGGAGAGAAGTGAAGGTGAGGGAATTGTGCTGGTTCTAACAAGAGCTGTGAGGTCAGACTATTGGACAGCTCACGCGTAGCTCTGTTGACATACTGCAGTAGAGATGGATCCTGAAATGCTCAAACAAATCAGAGTATCCCAAAGTATCATAGGCAATAACAGTGAAGACAGAACAAGGAAATGTGGGTGGATGGCATGCACGGACTTCCTGAAAAGATATAGTGCTGAGAAAATTGTGTAGGTGTGTGCACACTAGCATGTGCTGTGGTGCATCCCATTTGGCTTTCTGTATACCCACGGGTGCTATGGCTTAGCTCAGCCTCACCCAGCCCAGACCCAGCTCACACATATGCTGATGGGTGCTGCTGCCTTGACCAGCCTGGCATACTTTAGCCCTGGCTCTGATCTTCATCAGCAGGAGCTATAGCCCAGCAGGGAAGTGTCCACAGCTTCTCTACCAGGTCTGCTCTCAGTCCCAGATATTGTTCCTGCGGTCCAGCCTGACATGACTTATACCCAGTCCTGGCACTTGCCAGCTGGTGCAGCAGCCTAGCTCAGCCTGGCCTGCCCCCAGACAGGCCGATACCCAGTCCTAACTTTTAAGCTCACCAGTGGCAGCTACAACACAGCAAGGGAGTCCCCAAAGTTCCCCTGCAAGGCCCTCTCCCAGTGCTGGGTCTTGTGTATAACGATGAGTGCTGGGGCATAGTCTGAGGTGGCCCACCCCGGTCTCAACATTCAGCAGTAAGTGCTATATAGCCTGGCTAATCCCAGCTCACCTCCAGTCCCAGCTCTTGCTGTTAGGTGCAGCAGCCTAGCCCAAGCTGGTCCACGCTTAGCCCCTCATGTCAACTGGCTGGTTTCGCAGTCCAACCCAACCTGGCCTGTACTCTATGCAGGCTCTTGCTTGTGTCACCTTGTGCTATGAAGTGGCCCTGCCTGGCCCAGCCCCAGATCCAGTTCACACATGCTGATGGCTGCTGCAACCCAACCTGGCCTGGCCTGACGCTAGCCCTAATTCTCATGCTCACCAGAGGGAGCTACAGCCTAATAAGGGAGTTCCCCAACTTCCCCTGGCAGGCCTGCTTCCAGCCCCAGATTGTATGAATACTGGTAGATGCTACAGCCAAGCCTGACATGGCTGGTCCCCAATCCTGGCACTCAGTTACAGCCTAGCCCAACTGGGTGGGTGCTGCAGCCTCTCCCATCCTCTTTGCTCCATCCCTGATTCCACTGAGTATCAGGTAAGTTCCATGGTCCAGCCTGGTTAAACTCTTCCCTATCCCCAGTGCTGAAAGCAAACGTGTGGATGCTGCAGTCCCACAGAGGTGAGCCCACAAGTCCCCTACAGAATTTGTCTCCAGATCCATTACATCTGTTACACTCTAGTTGGGTGCTATGAGCCAGCCTGACCTGGCCCACTCCCTGCTTCAACACTCATGGGAGTGTGCTACAGCATAGCTCTGCCAAGCATGCACCCCAGCCCCAGCTTTTGCATGTGCCAAGGGTGATGGGTGATGTTACTCAGCCTAGCCAAGGTCTTCCGTGTGTGGGTGCCTTGGACTGACCCAGACATGCCCTCCAGGTTGCTCCCCTCTAAACCAACCTGTCTCAGCTTCCTCACCTGCTTGCAGTGGCCCAGTCTGTGGAAACCCATAGAAGTCATTCCTCCCTTGTCAACATGCCTTCAGCCGTTCCCACTCCCCCTCCTGGACCCCCAGACCTCCTGCTCCAGGCAACTGCAGCGCCCCCCACTAGGGGGTGGGGATGGCTTGTCCCGGCTTTGTCTTTCCCACTTTCCTCACATAAGATTTTTTTTTAAATTTCTATTTTTCATGATAACGTCCCATAGGCTCATATATTTTTCTCACATTTTTAAAAGATTTATTTATTTTTGTTGGAAAGTCAAATATGTAGAGAGGAGGAGAGACAGAGAAGAAGATCTTCTGTCCCATGATTCACTTCCCAAATGGCTGCAATGGCTGGAGCTGAGCCAATCCAAAACCAGGAGCCAGGAGCTTCTTCCGGGTCTCCCACACGGGTGCAGGGTTCTAAGGCTTTTGGGCCATCCTCGACTGCTTTCCCAGGTCACAGGCAGGGAGCTGGATGGGAAGCGTGGCTGCCAGGATTAGAACCGGTGCCCATTTGGGCACGTTCAAGGCAAGAATTTTAACCGTTATGCTATCACGCCAGGCCCTCTTTCTCACATATCTTAAAAAAGGGGAAAATAGAACAGGCAGCTATACTGGCACACTGGAATGGTTAACACAAATTTGGCATTAACCATGTCCAGAATGCCCGCCAGCTATTGATTGCTCCTCTCCCAGCAGTGTAACACTTGCGTAGGTAGAAGCTACCTAAGCAGTTGCCCATGGGCGGGGACAGTGGGATTAATGAAATAATGTAACTGCAATAACCCGTTCCACACTGGTTGGTTTTTTTGTTTTGTTTTGTTTTAGGCTGCATCCCATGTATTTTGATGTTTTTGATTTCAGCTTCATTTCTTCCAAGTACTTTGTTTTCTCTTGTCGAATTCATTGCTGGCTCATGGATTACATGGTGGCATCATTTTATCAAAGAGACTTTTGTGTTTTCTTTTTCTTTTTCCATGCGTTGGTTACTCAGTGTTGTGTTTTTTCATGGTGCTGTAATTTTTTTGTTGTTGTTGTTCTAATTCATGCTGGTTGTTGACCTTATTTTATGGCTTCTCATTTATGGCAACGCATAGTGATGGAGTAGAGACTAACATATCCAGAGGTGGCGATACAATGCAATTTGCGTCTCCACTTCCAAATCAAAGATGGACTCCCAGTGAAACTGTTGGAAATGTGCAGACAATGGGATGCTGGACTGTCTGACATTATCTGTACCAGCAATGCCGGGGCACACTTAAATAACAGACTGATGGAATCATGACTCCTTATGAAGGACTATACTATTGTAACAACGTAAGGAAAATCTGTCGGGGAGTAGGAGTTTGGGGGGAAGGGAATCACAGTCTCTACAAAATTGTACCACAAAATTCAAAAATTCAAAATAAAAATTTAACAAAAAAAAAATACACTAGTATTTTGGGTTGGTCCTATGGCATGTCAGGCTAAGCCTCTGCCTGTTGTGCCAGCATCCCATATGGGCACTGGTTTGAGTCCTGGATTCACTTCCGATCTAGGCTCCTGCTTCCCAGGATCTGGGAAAGCAGCAGAGGGAGGCATAAGTCCTTGGGCCCTTGCACCTGTATGTGAGATGCAGAAACAGCTCCTCGCTTCAGAATGGCTCCGCTCCAGCCTTAGCAGACATTGGGGAAGTAAACCAGCAGATGAAAGATGTTCTCTCTGTAACTCTGCCTTTCAAATAAAAGTTCAATAAACCTTAAAAATATATATTCCAGGGCCCGGCGGCGTAGCCTAGCGGCTAAAGTCCTCGCCTTGAAAGCCCTGGGATCCCACATGGGCGCCGGTTCTAATCCCGGCAGCTCCACTTCCCATCCAGCTCCCTGCTTGTGGCCTGGGAAAGCAGTCGAGGACGGCCCAATGCATTGGGACCCTGCATCCGTGTGGGAGACCTGGAAGAGGTTCCTGGTTCCCGGCATCGGATTGGCGCGCACCGGCCCATTGCAGCTCACTTGGGGAGTGAATCATCGGACGGAAGATCTTCCTCTCTGTCTCTCCTCCTCTTTCTGTATATCTGACTTTGTAATAAAAAAAAAAATAAAAAACTTTAAAGATATATATGTATATTCCATTGTCTCATTACCTTGTGAGCAACAGAAAACATGATGAGAATTGGTTTCCATTGGTGGTGATGGGGTATGGGTGGAATGCTAACTTTTAACCACAGAGAATCCTGAACTGCTTTCAGGATTAAAAGTGCGTATAAGGCTGTTTGGGAGTTTGTTGATCCCAGACAGGAAGTTCCAAAGACGCAAAAGGAGACATCAGTTATAAGGACGGAATCATGGTGTGAAGGTCTAAAAGAAGCTGACATGGAACACATGTGGTTATATTACTTGAGACAAGTTTATTCTGGTATCCTGTTTCATTTATTTTAATAGGCATAGCTGTTACCTTCTTACTTTAATTTAAAAGGCGTGTTAACCTAGGTACAACCATAAAGCAGATGAAATAGGGTTATGAGTCCATCTGTGGTAGAAAAAGTAGTAGTACTCCCAAAGATGCTAACGTAATTCCTGGAACCTGTCAATTATCTTGAATAGAAAAAAAGGGGGCATTGTAGATTATAATTAAGGACCTTGAGATTAAAGGATTATCTTGGTGGGCAGAATGAATGACCAGGTTTCTCATGAGAGGGAGATAGGGTGAGGTGAGAGAAGCAAATGACAGATGAAGTAGGGCCACAAGCCGAGGACTGCAGGCAGACTTTGGAACCTGGGACGGGCAAGAATAGGTTCGCTCTTTGAATCTGAACCTCCAGAAGGTGCGGTTCTGTGACACCTTGATTTACCCACTGGGACTCATTTTCAAACTTCTGATCTTCAACAGCATAAGAGAAAAAGCGGTGTCCTTATAAACCGTTAAGTTCATGGTGTTTCACTATGGTAGTAATAGGAAACTAATATGCCATCTAGAGAGATGATTAAAGATGATTAAGGCAACACTGATTCTGACTCCCCAAGGTCAAGTTAGGCTAAAAAATAAGGAGGGGTTGTCATTTGTTATGCCTCAAAACTTAGCAGAAATAGCAATTAAATTCTCTTTTAGAACAAATACAATTGTCCTACACTTGAATACAGACTGCAAAGTGTCTCAGAGATATGTTTATGTCAATGTACAAAGAGAAATAGAGATTCTCAAAGAGAACTATAAATGACAAAAGAGAGAGGGAGCTAAGGAATTTTTGCACTTTGGAAGTACTATATAGTTCTGAATAAATGTGTGCTAAAGGTAAATATATCACTAACTTCTAAGTATTTACTTTTGATCAGCTGTTCTGTATATAACAAGAAATACTCATAAGGATCAGAAACTTGTGAGAATAATTCTTATAAACTTAAAAAATAATTCGAAGTTTATTGAAACTTCCATAGCATGTCATGAATTATTGTCCAATAGTATCATTTTAAGTCTACTTTTCATTAATAAAAATCTAAGTGTTGGGGCCAGTACATACACATGGAAGATATTTAGGGTGTGAACAAGTCCGTGGAAGAGTTCTCGCTCTCTTTCTTACTGTAACTCTCCCTTCCAAATACATAAAATGAATCTTAAAAAAGGAGAAACTTCAATTTCATTATAGAGTTAAAAAGGTTGCATATCCATGTAGACCACTGATTAGGGTGGGAAGGATCTATGGATGGGGAAAAGTGGGTGAGACTAGTGTTTCTAATCTCCTTTTTTCTTCCTGTGTCTGGGGAAAGTGGAGAGGGAAAGGGGGAGGGATGCTTCCCAACAGCTCAACTGGACTCAAGGATGGAGGATGGAGGATGGAGGATGGCCTCCCAATGTCATCCCAGGATCTTTAATTGGAATATTTTCCGAGGGTACATAGTCCTGATAGTCCAGATAGATGCTGTTGATTTCTTTGCTCCAAGGTTGAGAAAATTCTTCCAAGGTCCATTGGCTTACATAGTCTACCTTGGAGTCTCCACCCATCCAGGTACTTGGTGTTAAAGCTTGGCTGGAAGAGCTGTCCAATCTGTTCTACCCTGCATGGTACTGATGTTCTTCTACAGGCCTCAATGAATTGGTTGTTGTCATGTTCCCCAAGAGCATCCAGGCATTCTGTCTACTACACAGGCTTCAACAACTGAGGAGACCCAGGTCTGACACATGCATCCTGGGATTTTTCCCCATGGTTGGAGTTCTGAGTTCCCTGGTCTGGTTGCAGGATGCCCGAACCTCACCAGAGGGACCCCAAACTTGACCCTTGTATGTGCCAGCCAGTGTGGGGTCCAGCTCAGTCCATCATCCACATCAGCCTACATATACATGGGTGATTGCAGTCCCCTGGTCAGTTCTGTTTCCAGCTCCATATCATATGCAAAACAATGAATGTTGCGGTCCAGCCCAACCCTGTCCACCACACACTCTGTCCTCACCAGTGGGAACTGCATCTTAATTGGAGTGACCCTCAATAATCCCTGCTAGACCCACCCCCCAGCCTTGGTTCCTGTGCATGCCAGTATGTGCAGCAGACTAGTCCAGTTTGTCCCACATCCCATTCAGCTTTCATTCACATCAATGGGTGCTGAAGCTTAGCTCAACCCAACCAACTCCACTATGCAGCCCACATTCATTTTGGTGGGTGCTACCACCTGTCCAGCCATGCCTGGTCCCAGTCCTGATTCCCATGTTCACTGGTGGGAGCTTTAGTTTATCAGAGGGGTGCCCACGATATCCTTACTAGGCCCACCCCCAGCTTCAGATATTGCACTTTCCAGATGGTTCTGTGGTCTAGCCTGACAGGATTTGCACCCATTTCCAGCACCTGCTAGTTGAAGCTGTGGCAAAGTCCGACATGCACTGAACCTGTTCTGGCTCACGCATGCACCAGTGAATATACTCGGTTAGTGCTGCCTGACTCTCTCCCTAACCCAGATCACATGCAGGCCAGCAGGCAATACTGATGCCTGTTTTCCTCATTTTATCATTAGCATAGAATTCCTCTGTGCACAATAATTTGCACCACCAGTTCTCTGCATCTGGCCATTTAAGTTTTTCCTGCTCTTTTGTTTTTTACAAAGAATGCTGCACTAGCTATTCCTTTCTACAGCTACACAAAGAGTTTTTATGCAGCATGAATTCATGGAAGTGAACCGCTGGGTCACAGGACATACGCACTTTTAATCATGACGGTCATTGCCAAGCCACGCAGCAGTTACGCCATTTATATTCCTCCATGAGCATGCCTGGGGATATACTTTCTCCTGCAACATTCACCAATGCACAGCTTCCTCGTGCTGCAGCTTTGTATGAGATGTCTCACTCACTTGCTAACTGTTTCGGAAGAACCTCTGACATTATTTCTACCAGCGGCAGTGCACCAAATCCAGGAGGACATTTTTAAGGTTCTAGACTTTGTGAGAAAAAAGAAGTAGAAAAATTTACAAGCTGAGCTTTTAAAAACGTTGGTATCTATTTATCTTCTTTTATTTAAAAGTCAGAGACAAAAGTAGAGAAATCTCCCATGTACTGGTTCTCTGCTCAAACTCCTGCCTCACTGGGCCTGGCTGAAGCATGGACCAGAAACTCACACTGTGTTTCCCATGTAGGTGGAAGGACTCAGGATCTGAGTTGCCACCTGCCATCTCTCAGGATGTGCATTAGCTGGAAGCTGGAATCAGGAAATCATTACAGCATAAAATGTGGGTATGCCAAGCAGTGCCTTTACTACCAAATCAAATACTGGCAATACAAGTTGAACACTTAAAGTTTATTTATTTTAAAAAAACATATGTGTCTGAAAGTCAGTTATAAAGGGAGGGGGTAGAAACAGAGAGAGAGAGAGATCTTGCATTCACTGGTTTACTTCCCAGATGGCCACATTGGCCAGTTCTGTGCAATGCCAAACCAGGATCCAAGAGCTTCATCTGGATCTCTCACACAGCTGGCAGAGACCCAACATGGCATTTGGCCATCTTCCTCTGCTTTGCCCAGACCATTAGTTGGAGCTGAATCGGAACTGGAGCAGGCAGGATACCAACCAGTGCCCGAAGGAGATGCTGATATCACAGGCAGCAAATTTACCTGCTGCAGCACAGTGCTGGCCCCCTAGGCTGAGCTGTTGTTCAGCCAACTTGTTTGAGGCCACCTGCTGGAAATAGTAGAAATGAATCATGGTATCATTCAACAGTTAAGTTTCCCCATTAATGTGAAAGTGACTGACAACATTTCAAGAGCTCCTTGGAGAAAGAAATCCGAGTTTTCACTTGGGTTTGGGCTTCCGCCAAAGCTTGAAAGGACATGAATGGTGATTGTACAATTTCTTCCATTTAAAATACTCTTCTCTCTATCCTCATCCGTGACTAAGACAATTCCAAGTAAAGTAAAAGACATTTGCTCAAGGTCAGGGCCATGGTTCAAGGGGTTAACTTTACCTGCAAAGGCCAACATCAGCATCAGGTCAAGTCCCAGCTGCTCCACTTTCCATCCAACTCCCTACATGTGATTTGGGAAAGCAGTGGAGTGATCCCAGTCCTTGGAACACTACACCCATAAGGGATTCCCAGAAGAAACTCCTGGCCCCTGGTTAGGGATCAGCTCAGCTCCAGTCATTTTGTGCATTTGGGGAGTGAACCAGCAGACAGAAGATCTCTCTCCTTTCTGTGAATCTGCCTTCCAGATAACAATTTTAAAATCTTCTAAAAAATTTGGTGCACTTAATATGTGGGACTCACATTTCAATTTTTGTACACACACTCTTGCTAATCAGGGAACTGGTGTAGAGTTTATTTCATTTTGGTGTAAGTTAGGGAAAAAATGTTTCTTTTCTTCTCCTTTTTGGCAGGAGAGAAAGAAGTAGGAAATATTCAACTTGTTTCAGGAAAAGAGTATGAGTAGCAGGGAAATTAATTATTAATTACGCAAACCATCAGCTTTGCAGATAATTCAATCAGCTGCCAGCTTCCAGCTCTACTCAACTGGCTGGAAGAATATTTGTATAAAACTTACAATTTGATTTGTTGATTTCTAATAAAAAAAAAACTGTGTCCAAATGCCCACAAACTAAAGGGAAAACCCCAGTCACTGAAGAGTTTGTGTGTTAAGTCAGGCCATCACTCACCTCGTGTACCTAACTAATACTATGAGTTTATCCTCAGAGCAGCCTACACCTTACGTTGCCCAACTCACTCACCAGCTGTCAGAATTTGAACCACTCACATGGAATTCAAAAGTCCCTAATTACAGTTTGTACCGTCAGCAGTACACCAGCTCCAAGAGAACGTGCTTGGGCACTGTGGACTCGGCACGACAAAAGCAGGCAGAATAATTGACAAGCAGAAGCTGTGATCATTCCATATCTTTCTGACAGCTCTTGAAAGCATCATTCATTCCTACTCTGCCAACTCAGAGCAATACTCCAAGAAGCTTTCTGGTGTCTGCCTTCCGGGACATGTGAACAAAGAGCTTCTAAAGGATTCGAAAGAATTCTTCTTCCCGAAGGATCTTATCTAGTACTTGAAGTAACATTTGTGATTACAACTGACGGCTGTTCCAAAAGAAGTCCTGGTAGAAAAAAAAAATTTTTAAAATCTTTAAAAAAATGCATTTTATTTTTTTAAAAGATTTATTTATTTTTATTACAAAGTCAGATATACAGAGAGGAGGAGAGACAGAGAGAGGAAGATCTTCCATCCGATGATTCACTCCCCAAGTGACCGCCACGGCCGGTACTGCGCCGATCTGAAGCCGGGAACCAGGAACTTCTTCTGGGTCTCCCACGCGGGTGCAGGGTCCCAAAGCTTTGGGCCGTCCTCTCCTGCTTTCCCAGGCCACAAGCAGGGAGCTGGATGGGAAGTGGAGCTGCCGGGATTAGAACCGGCATCCATATGGGATCCTGGCGCGTTCAAGGTGAGGACCTTAACTGCTACGCTATCGCACCAGGCCAGAAAAAAATGCATCTTAAAATATATTATTTCAAAATAAGGGGTCAGTGCAGTTGCTCAACTGGGTAGTCCTCTGCCCTGTGGCAGCAGCATTCCATAGAGGAGCAGGTTCTAGTCCCAGCTGTTCCACTTTTGATTCAGCTCCCTATTTTTGGCTTGGGAAGGCAGTGGAGTATGGGCCAAAGCCTTGGAATCCTATGTCTACATGGGAAACCTGGAAGAAGCTCCTGGCTCCTGCCTTTGAGTCAGCTCAGTTTTGGCATTACAGCCATTTGGGGGAGTGGACCAGTGGATGGAAGATCTTTCCCTCTGTCTTTCCTTCTCTGTAAATCTGCCCTTTCAATAAAATTAAATCTTAAAAAAAAAAAATGGGGCCTGGCGGGATGGCCTGGTGGCTTAATCCTCAGTTTGCATATGCCAGGATCCTATTTGGAAGCTGGCTCTAATTCTGGCCGCTCCACTTTCCACCCAGCTCCCTGCTTGTGGCCTGGGGAAAGCAGCCAAGGACAGCCCAAAGCCTTGGGACCCTGCACCCTAATGAAGCTCCTGGCTCCTGGCTTCTTAGCTCCGGCCACTGCGGCCACTTGTGGAGTGAACCACCGGATGGAAGATCTTACTTTCTCTCTCTCCCTCTCTCTGCAAATCTGACTTCCCAGTTAAAAACAAATATATTTTTTAAAAAATCCAATTCCCTGCCACCTCCCCCAATAAGTTTTCATAGAGAATGGTTGTTCATTTACCATATACAGTGAGAGTTTTATGGTCAGGGTCAGAAGAAATGGGGAGTATATCTTCAGGATTACTTGAATAAGCCTAGAACATCTCTGAGATTGAGGATGGGGCAGCTGGGGACATGAGAAAGAGGGAGACTTTGTTCCATAGGCTTTTATTTATATATAATTGTGTACATTTTCCGTTCACTTTCCAAGTGGCTGCAACAGCCACGGCTGGGTCTGGCTGCTGCCAGGAACCAGGAATTCCATTCACATGGGTACCAAGGACTGAACTATTTGAGCCATCATATGTTGCTTCCCACGTGCATTCACAGGGATCTGGAGCAGCATGGAGTAGCTGTGACCTGAATTCGCACTCTGAGATGAGATGAGGATATCAGAAAGCAGCTATTTAGCTCTCTGTACCAAAACATCATCAGCTGTCATTTGGAACCTCTGTCAACAGAGGATGATACAATGGCTCCTTAATATATACATATCTGTAGAAAGATGTATTCATTGAAATGTACTTGTGATGATCACTAGTTTCCTATATTTTTCAGCATCAGACAGTTTTAAATGCACATGAATTCTTGCATCTTTTCTCAACAGGTGGATGGTCATCTTCTGCACTTGTTTCCTAGCTTGCACGAATGACAAATGAAAAATTTAAACTCTGAAGTCCGTAAAATCTGAAATGGGGGGACAGGGTCGGGAGCACACCATGTAAGAAATGCTGGGATCCCATAATCTGAGCGCTGATGCAGCTGCTCAGTGCAGGTGCAAAAGGCCACAGCATCAGACATCCTGGGGCGGCACAAGAACGGAAGACCAGCGCCTCCGTGAGGCCAAGCCAGGTGGTGCATCTGGTGTCGCAGATTCCTGACGCACAGGTATTACTACAAAGGACCTTGGAAAAGGCACTTGGTTTTTCTACATCTAACCTCACAGTCCATGCCTGAGCATCTTCTTTGGGCTGGAAAATATACACATGTTAGTTCAACATCTCTTTTTCTAGAGGTTGGCAAGTCTAAGAAAATAGTTTGGTTCTGGGAGAAAAATTTCAACAATTGATCGTCTTGATATACCTTTGAAAATGGAAGTAGCAGACAATAAACTTGAGTTGCTGTCATTGGTTTTATTTATTTATTTTTTTAGTCTGACTAGTTATTGGTAGGCGGGGCAAATACTTTAAAGAAAATGTGCAATGTTACAGAAGAGAAACCTTCATGAAAAACAAAAACAGAAAACAACAAACCCAAACCTCAGCTATCTTATACTCCACAAAGTAGATTCTGCTGGATTCCTATTCCTATTCCTACTAGTTTTTCTAGTCACTAACATTTAAGAAAACATGCTATTGCACAGTCAGACTTGTCTTGCAGGATGCATAGTCCTGCAACATTGCTCCCTCAGGAGCCTTCTTCATCAACAATCCTTCTCTCCTGCAATGCAGTATTTTGGGGTCAGTAATCTTACAGCCTTGCTACATTTGTGTGGGCTAAAATTTATCAAGGCTTAAGTGTGCATTTTTATAGGTGTTAACATATGATCACTCCTTACACAGTAGGTATCCTACAGTGAAACTAATTTTCTTTGAAGTACATTTCCATGATTTACTATTACAGAGAGCAACAATTCCAAAGCTACAGGAGACTAAGCTGATTTAAATGATGCGCGGCTGGTTTGTTCTGAATACTTGCTTAAAGTGATCAAACGGAGCAAAACCATTAAACAGAAACATCTAGGGCCCGGAGGCGTGGCCTAGTGGTTAAGGTCCTCACCTTGAACGCGCCGGGATCCCACATGGATGCCGGTTCTAATCCCGGCAGCTCCACTTCCCATCCAGCTCCCTGCTTGTGGCCTGGGAAAGCAGGAGAGGACGGCCCAAAGCTTTGGGACCCTGCACCCGCGTGGGAGACCCAGAAGAAGTTCCTGGTTCCCGGCTTCAGATCGGCGCAGTACCGGCCGTGGCGGTCACTTGGGGAGTGAATCATCCCTCTCTCTGTCTCTCCTCCTCTCTGTATATCTGACTTTGTAATAAAAATAAATAAATCTTAAAAAAACACAGAAACATGTAAGTATGACTTTCCAATATTTTCTCAAAGTGTGTTTTCTTGTGAATAAGTCTGGCTGCGTCCCATTTAAAATGTAGTTTAGGTCACAGAAGGTGAATTTCTTCTAATTTTCACATACCACAAAATATTTTGAAATATAAGTTTCGAAAAACATTTTTTTAAAATGAAATACACATTCTTAGCTCATCGGCCTTGCAAAAATGGATGGAGGTTGGATCTGGTCCTGGGCCCATGCTTTGCAGGCCTCCACAATCACCTCATTGAGTAGATGGAAATTTCCTATATGATCAGATTCTATTATCAAGCCAACCAGTGAAAAAGGAATTTTCCCACTAGCGTTGTTTCCCATGCAACCCTTTCTATCACCCTGCTGGCCTGGAGACTGACAGAGCTGGAGATTCCTTGTTCCTCCTATAGAGACGAGCCCCTTAGGCTCCTAAGAACGGCTACGATGCAAGGTTCAAGCGACAACGTTAGGGTTGGAGCCTCTTCAGAGATGAAGCTTTCTACAAAGTGGCCAAGACAGAGTCGGGTACGTAGGCTCAGGGGCTTGCCTTAAAGCGCTTGTTGTGTTGTTGTGTGAGGTAAATGACACGCTTGTCAATTACCTCACACAACAACAACGACAAAAGCGACCATCCATCTCAACATAGTTGTATATCATGTGTCCCATGTTAGTTAAAAACTGCAGGAACCTATCAAGTTGGTTTGCTTGTTTACTGGCTGACCTTATCCCAAAGTGGAATACAGTTTGATGCTTTTAACATAAATGTTGGTTGAAAATGCTTCTTATGAAAAAAAAGAATTCACATATTTGCATATTCACCACTTCAGCCACTCCGTCTAAGATTCTCGATCTATCAGATCAAAATGACCCTACTACTTAAACCTTTACTGCTGCTTCTCAGGTGTATAGAATTGCAGCCAAAACTGGAACCCACGTACTGTTTGTGGAACGCAGGCACCCCATGTTGCATTTTAATTGCAGAAGCCCACCTCTTAAATTGAGGTTTTGAATTGTCTAAAGTTGTTTTATAAAACATACAATTTTGCAAGTCAGGTATGACTTGATGCACGTGGGCACTGGCTTCACACTCGCACCGCCCCCCGGCCGTGCCCCTGGACCTGCCCTTCGGCTCCGTCCGCCCCACGCCTCCGTCCGCCCCACGCCTCCAGCCCCCCGCGAAGCTCCGCCCTGCCAGTCCCGCAACCCAACTCCTTCCCTCCTTCCGTTGCTTCCCTCCGCCCCGCCCTCTCGGCCGCTTCCGATTGGTTAAAGTAGCGGCGCCGCGGCGGGGATGCAGCACGGCCGCCTGATGATTGGCTGGCAGGGAGGCCTCCGTCCTCGTGATTGGCCGATAAAGAGAGCCAGCAAGTGTGGCTGAGCTCCCGGGTGTGTGGCCGCCGCTTTGTTGCCCTAGGGGGGTGGCGGTGGAAGTTAGTGGGGTCTGGGGCCCGCGCTGGTGGCGGCCGCTCTAGTCGCTTCGCCCGGTACCCCTTTCGCGCAGGAGTCCAGCCGAAGGCAGCCATGAGCGGCGGCGTGTACGGGGGAGGTGAGTGAGTGCGGCCGGGGCCGGAGCGCGCGCCTTCTTTTGGCGTGCGGGGCTTGTAACCGCCGCCCCCCGGCCCTGCCCTCCGTCGCGGGACCCCGGCCACCGCGCCCATCTCCGCGCCCGGAGCCCACCGGGAGCCCATCGGGAGCCCGCCGGGGGCACACTGGGAGCCCGCCCGGAGCCCATCGGGAGCCCGCCGGGGGCACACTGGGAGCCCGCTCGGAGCCCATCGGGAGCCCGCCGGGGGCACACCGGAGCCCACCGGGAGCCCGCCCGGAGCCCACTGGGAGCCCGCCCGGAGCCCACTGGGAGCCCGCCCGGAGCCCACCGGAGCCCGCCGAGGGCCCTCGCGGCTCGGCGTGCGCCCTGGGCGCGGGGCGCTGCGGCTGGCCCGGCCGGGGTGGCCCACGGCCGCGTCCGAGCTTCTCGCCTGAGCGGGAGCCGGCAGGTCCCAGCAGCTTGCAGGCGTGGACCGAGAGGTTCGAGAAGGGGCGGCCGCCCTCGCGCCGGGCGCCTTTCAGTAACTGACTGTGGAGTCCGCAGAGTTACTCGTGGGAGGGTCTGGTTGGGATAAACTTAACAACTTAGTAAGTATGTGTGATGTAAGCACGCCCAGAAAGTTTGCCTGAGGTCCCAAACTTGGCTTTTCTTGAGTAGATGGTGGGGGTTTTAGAGACATTACCACGGGCTGGGAGCTAAGAGCGAACTTGGCCGTAGTAACCAGTAAACTTCTTAGGGCTTTAGCCGTGGGCAGTTTACTATCCCCAACTAGACGCTTCGCGTTTGTGGAAGGGTATGATTCGTACCCAGTTCTGGTGGGTACCAAGGTTAAATGAGATGTTACCCCGCTACTCAGAAGTGTGGTCCATGGAACAGCAGTCTTACAGGGGCAGAATCTCAAGGTCCAAGCCTTCTCCATTCTACTGAAAAAAAATTTTTTTTAATCCGTATTGTAGCACCTTTGTGTAGGAGTCACGTTTTGGTTTCTGTGTGATGAGTTAAAGACCTAGAAGACAAATCCAAAGTACAGTCTGTCTAACATATCTACCGGCTCCATACCCATACATTCCACGAACTGTAAACCAGAAATATTCAGGAAAAAAATGTATTGAATATGTAGATTTCGTTACTGGTTGTCTCTTAAGGCATAACGAGCTCCATCTGCGGCATCTACATTGTATTAGGTACTGTAAGTAACAAATGGGTTTAAAGTCGTCAGTGGGCTGTGGCCCACTTCAGTATACAAGGATTTTGATAGGGGAGGGGGCGTTCTGTAACCAGTCCCTGCAAACTGCATGCTTGCTGTTGCTGTCTCTGAAGAGCATGGTCTTTTTATAGGTAAAGGGGATGGTGGTGAAAATAAATAAGATTTTCACAGTCGCAGGAGTTTTGGAATCAGAAAAGAGGTGATAGTGCCGGTGCTGCCTTCTTCCCGTTTTATGTCCTTGATTTGGGGTTTCCTTTGGATCTGTTTGGTTACCTCTTCCCCATATGAAGAGGCAGGTGTGAGGACAGATGAACTGGGCCCATGGGCTTTTGCCTTCGGTAGGAGCTTCAGGCCTGGGGAGTCAGCATCTGGATGCCCGCTGCCTCTTGGAGGGCATTGCTTTGCGTGACTGTGGTTGGAGGCAGGTGATGCTCATGCTGCCAGCCAGCATTTATGGAGTGCGTGCAAGTCTGGAACAGTTCCAAAGGCTTTACATGCATCACTTTTAATCCATCATCAACTGGCGTGATCCCCAAGCACCTTGTGAGCTGGTACTGCTATCCCTGTGTTACGAAAAAAAATGAGGGAAAGATAGAAAAGCCTCAATACCCAGGCCCGGGTTAAATAATTTCCTGGAAGGTTGAGAGCAGAGCTCTCTGGGGTAAAGAAGGCATTGAGCAGAATTCTTCCCCCATCTTCTTCTTTTTTTTTTTCCTTTTAAGATTTTTGTATTTGTTGGAAAGGTGGATATGCAGAGAGGAGGAGAGACAGAGGAAGATCTTCCGTCTGATGGTTCACTCCTCAAGTGGCTGCAATGGCTGGAGCAGAGCCGGTCCAAAGCCAGGAGCCTCTTCTGGGTCTCTGACATGGGTGCAGATCCCAAGGCTTTGGGCTATCCTCAGCTGCTTTCCCTGGCCACAGGCAGGGATCCAAGGGGAAGTGGGGCTGCCGGGATTAGAACCGGTGCCTGTATCGGATCCCAGCATGTTCAAGGCAAGGACTTTAGACACTAGGCTGTCGTGCTGGGCCCCCCACCACTACTTTTTTTTTTAAGATTTATTTATTTCAAGATTTATTTATTTTTATTGCACAGTCATGTATGTATAGAGGAGGAAAGACAGAGAGGAACATCTGTCCGATGATTCACTCCCCAAATGACTGCAACAGCCGGTGCTGCGCCGATCCGAAGCCAGGAGCCAGAAACGTCCTCCAGGTCTCCCACACGGGTGTAGGACCCCAGTGCTTTGGATCAGCCTCGACTGCTCTCCCAGGCCACAAGCAGGGAACTCGATGGGAAGTGGGTCTGCCAGGATTAGAACCGGAACCATATGGAATCCTGGCGCCCTTTCAAGTTGAGGACTTTAACCGCTACTGTATTACGGCGCCCATATGGGATCCTGGTGCTTTCAAAGCCAGGATTTTAGCCACTAGGCCACGGCACCGCCCCCCCCCCCATCTTTTTAAAAAGCCACTGATTTGCTTTTTTTCTGTGTTTTCTCAGGTATTCATGATACAGGATAAACTTAGGTATCCAGAATATGAAAACCACTTGTCAGCTCATTCAAAGGAGTGTGAGAATCTTTCAGAAAGTTTTTGGAAAATGGAGTGGAATGTTCATTTTGGTGTAGACATTCTTGCAGTCTAATCGTAAGATAGGTCTGCAGATAACTAATGAACAAAATGTAAAGGTCTGGCGCAGGAGCCTAGTGGCTAAATCCCCGCCTTGCATGTGCCAGGATCCCATGTGGGTGCCAGTTCATGTCCCAGTTGCTCCGCTTCCCATCCAGCTCCCTGCTTGTGGCCTGGGAAAGCAGTGAGGACAGCCCAGAGCCTTGGGACCCTGCACCTACATGGGAGACCCGGAAGAAGCTCCTTACTGACTTTGGATCAGCTCAGCTGCGTCTGTTGCAGTCACTTGGGGAGTGAACCAGCGGACAGATCTTTCTCTATTTCCTTCTCAGTAAAATCTGCATTACCAATAAAAAGAAATAAACCTTTTCAAACAGGAAAAAAATGTGTAGTATGCGAAAACACATGGTTTTTTGGGCCTGGTGTTGTGGAGTAGCTGGTAAAGCTGCTACCTCTGACAGTGGATTCCCATCTGGGCACCGGTTTGAGCCCCAGCTACTCCACTTGCTACTCCTGCTGATGCACCTGGGAAAACAGCTGGAGATGGCCCAAGTGCATGGGATACTGCACCCAATGGGAGACCAGGGCAAGCTCCAGGCTCTTGGCTTCAGTCTGTCCCAGTCCTGGTCGTTGAGGCCCACTGGAGAGTGAACCAGCAGATGGAAGATTGCTCTCACTCTCTCTCTGTAACTTTGCCTTTCAATTAAATAAAATCTTGAGAAAAAGAAAACATACATGGATCAAAAGATTTTTGCACCAAAATAAATTTTATTTCCATTTTGTCCATGAAGTTTTTGAAGTGCACTATGTCAAATATAAAGTATTTGAAAATCACAAGCGTCACTTTATTGCTTTGAGTTTGAGGTGCCTGTGTATGTGTGGTACAGTGGGTCATCTTTCGGCAAGGAATTTAGTGTTAAAAGCAGCCAAACCTCTCACCTAAATGTTGAGTAATTAACTGAAGTGTTTTGACCTGCTTGCTTGTTAAGAATTTGTAAATTGTGTGCATGTCTTCTATTAACTCTTGTCGAATCTAACACCGATCTTTAGGCATAATGCATAATTCATCAGGGCTTCGGCCTTGACTGAGCCTGCTTACTGCTCTTGTGTTGATCTTCTGTGGTAACTTCTCTGCTGTAAACTCCCTTGCAGGACAAAGCAGACATGCACTAGCAGCTGGACTTTGATAAATTTATAGTTTCATTACTCATGTGCTATCTGTCCTTCCAACCCCACAGCTGTAACTTTAAAAATTTCTTGGAATTATCTTCTTCATGGGTCAGGCGCAGTAGCCCAATGACTAAATCCCCAACTTATATGTGCCAGGATCCCAAGTGGGCACCGGTTCATGTCCTGCCTGCTCTGCTTCCCATCCAGCTCCCTGCTTGTGGCCTGGGGAGGCAGTAGAGGATGGCCCAAATCCTTGGAACCCTGCACCCGTGTAGGAGACCCGGAAGAGCTCCTGGCTCCTGGCTCCTGGCTTCGGATTGGCTCAGCTCCAGCCGTTGTGGTCACTTGGGGAGTGAATCATCAGATGGAAGATCTTCCTGTCTATCAAAAAAAAAGTGTGCTTATATGCAATTTGCCATACCAGTAGGGTTAGGAAAATTCACTGATTTATTAGATTTTTTTCATCTCACAGTTTTTTGAATTCTTGTATGTGCTAGCATAAGTATGCCTCCAAACACCTCAGTCCTAGGAGAGGTGGGGCAGTTAAATAGTCACTATACATTTCTGATTGTTCATTTACCTCACTGTATTTAAATAGTGAAGGCCGTGAAAATAGCTGGGTGGAACCACTGGAGTGTTGTTGTGTGTGACAAGAACTACTAAGTGATTCACCCGCTTTGTTTTAAAGAATGTAGAGGAAAAGAGGAACAGTGAGAGACGCTGCCTTCCACTGGCTCATTCTCCAAATGCTTACAACAGCTGGAGCTGGGCTAGGCCAGAATAAGTCACCTGGGACTCAGCTTTGTCTCCTACATGGGTGGCAAGAACCCCGGGAGCTGGAGCCAGGCATAGATGCAGACACTCTGACATCAGGGCCAATAACTAGGCCAAACCAGTGTCCCCACACTCCTGTTTTTGCTGAGGGAGTTGTGTGCTGCTATGACCAAGTAAGCTCCAGAAAGATTACAGTGGAGCAATTTGTAGTAGAGTTGAGTAGGTGAAAAGATGGAAACGTTAATACCTGCTGTGAGTTCTAGTTTCCTGTTGAGATTATAGCCTGATTGAAGGCAGCAGTGATACTCAGAATGAAGGGGTCAGGATAATATTTGGCAGAAACATCTAGCAGAACTTGGAAGATGGAAATGTTCATGGCAGCTCAGTTTTTTGCCTGTGATTCCATGGTCTCTACTGACAAGCAGAGCGGAGAGTAAGTTAGGCAGAGCGGAGAAAAGACGGGGCACTGAACCTGAGACCTCATGTGGAATTACTGTTACTGTGCCGGAGGAAGTTGAGGATGTAGATCGAAACACAAGGTAGAGAGTGAGAGAGATTGGAGATTGGAATTATCGGTGCTGAAGTTGAAGTTGGAGTGGAGTTGTTACCCAGGAAGAGGTAAATAAGGGACTGCTGACCCAGAGTGTGCACTGCTAGAGCTTAATATTATAATGGTTTATTTTATTATCTATACAAATATCGTAAGAAAGAATGTATAAGCTTTCTATGCTTTATGTGTTAGTTTTCTCAAACTGCTGCAACGAAGTACCACACACTGTTTGGCTTAAACGGAAGTTTATTTTCCCATAATTCTGAAACCTGGAGTCTGAGCTCAGAAGCAAAGTCGGTTTCTTCTGAGGCCTCTCATTCATTTGTAGATGACTGTCTCCTTTTTGTGCCATCTCTGTCCAAATTTCCAGCCATATTCACTTAGGGCCCACCCCGATGAGCTCCTTCAAACTACATTATCTTTCCAAGTATCTGATCAATTGTTCTGAAGTGCTGGGGGTCAGGACTTGAAAGTATGACCAGTAGGGTGTACACAGTTGAGTCCACGTAACTTTGAAAAGGGTCCCTGGTGCAGGACAAAGATGCACCGTTCAGCAGGCCTTCTTGTGGGCAACTAGGCAGCTGATTCAGTTTGGATAGTGCTTTATACAGCATACTGGTTCATTATAGTGTTAACCGTCATCAGCCTGTGTTCATTGCTGTATTTTACCATTTGCACTGGAGGTTAGGTGCTCAAGTGAAAACCTATGAAGTTTTCTCCTTTTCGGAACCCCTGTTTTGGATAAAATAATAGTTACAAAATAAAATAATTGGAACCAGAGAATTTTATGCAGAAGGGTTAATTACCTTAGGAAATTTAATACATACATGAACTTTCTTTCAAATTAGAAATTGTAGTATCTGTCTCTTTTATTAAAAAGGAATATTTTACAAAGATACCATCTTTCAACTGTGACTATTTATAAACTATTCACTTATGTTTTCCTATTTTCCTTATTTTAAATATGAAAATTCGAAATATTTCTGATGTATTAAAAATTAAGATGTGTGTGTATGTGTTTATACCTGATACTTTGTTACTCAGTACTGAGATTAAATAAATGTTTCAATTTGCCATGTTTTCCTCTAAATTTTTTTTAAAAGGTTTATTTATTTTCATTGGAAAGTCAGATTTACAGAGAGAAAGATCTTCCATCTGCTGGTTCACTCCCCTAGTGGTCGCAACAGCCAGGAGCTTCTTCCGGTCTTCCAAGTGGGTGCAGGGTCCCAAGGCTTTGGACTATCCTCCGGTACTTTCCCAGACCACAAGCAGGGAGCTGGATGGGAAGTGGAGCAGCTGGGACACAAACTGGTACTAATAAGGGACCCCGTGGGTGCAAGGCGAGGGTTTAGTCACTGAGCTACCATGCAAGGCCCCTGCCTTAGATATATTAAGAAATAAGATATTATCAATGCAGGCCCCTCCTTTCTTTCCCTTCTTAGAGATAAACCCTAGAACTGAAGTTCCCAGATTGTATGAGTATTTTGATACCTTTTCTACATGTGAATGTATCCATAATGAATTGATATGTGGATAGGAGGGGCTTATGTATGTGAGTAATCAGTCTTTATAGTTCTTTTTTTTTTCAACCTTTATAGTTCTTTTGGAATTTATCCATGTTGACAGTTTTAAATTGAGATCATTCATTTTATCTGCTGTATATATGGTAAATCATTGTATGAATAAACTATGAATAGCTAGTTTGTCTATTTCCCTACAGAAAGTTTGTTAGATTATTTTTTGGTCTTTCCTGTGCAAGTAACAGTTAATGTGCTTATTGTGTTTCAGGTATTATTTTGTGTCAGCATATACATCAAACCATTGAGCACATTTAATGATTACAGGGTCCTATAAGATGGGAAATATTGTGCACATTTTACAAATTAGGAAGCTGAGTGTAAATTATCCAAGTTCCCCCACCAGTTCACATGATTATTGGAGCTAGGTGTGTGCAGGGCTGGGCTAGGCTGCTGTACCTGCTGGCAATGCTGAGACTGAGGGCAAGCCAGACAAATTAAGCCATAGCACCCAGTGAGAGCTGGGGCTGTGAGTGGGCCTGAAAGGGGAACCTTGTAGACTCCCCCTGCTGGGCCACTGGTTCCACTGGTGAGCGAGAGACCTGGGACAGGGGGTAGGTTGGGCTGTTGCACCCACTGATGCACGAGAGAGCTGGAATGGATACTGGCCCTCTGGCCCAGGTGCAATACCCGCTGGCAGGCGCTGTGACCAGATGTAAGCTGTGTCAGGCTGAACCATAAGACCTTCTGGCACGTGTGAGATTTGGGTCTGGGAGAGTGCCTGGCAGGGGGACTTTGGGTACACCCCTGCTAGCCTGTAGCTCCCAGGCATGATAACCAGGGCTGCAGTGGGTCAGGCTAGACAAGGCGCCTGTTGGCCTTTGTGTGTTACAGTTTGGGCTGAGCTAAGTTTCAGCACCCATGAGTATTCATAACAGCTGGATGGGATGCAAGATGGGCTGGGCTAAGCCACAGCATAGGCCAGCATGTGTGAAAACCTGAGCAGGGGAGGTTTTGGCGGAGAATATTAGAGGTCGCTTAGACTAGGCCATAAGACCCTCTGGTGTGCGTGAAGACGGTCTGTGGCTTGCTGAGCTGGGCTGGGCCACAGAACCTCTTGGTTCCTGTGAGAGATGGGGCTTGAGGCAGAACTGACTGATGTGTGCGTTGGCTGGTACAGATGACTGACCGAACCTGACCCTGCACTGGATGGTGCACACAAGAGTCAAGTCTGAGGTCACTTGGTGACGTTTCTTGGGGAACTCCCCAACTAGATGATGGCTGAACTTAAATCCCAGCCACGGGGAAAATCACAATATATGTGTGTGGTCAGACCTTGAGAGTGCATGTATTGGGGCTGGGCCTCCTCATTTGCCGATGCCTGTGTAATGGACAGCATGCCCATATGCATGCCAGTGACATGTCAGCCAGCTCATCTAGGCCAGCTGAGAATGTTGAGTAGTGCCTCGTCAGGATGGAAAGTGGAACAAGTTGGAGCACTGTCTTCCGGAAGCTTTGCAACATGTTCCTAGGCCTGGGGATGCACCAAGGTGGACCTAATCAGCTGATAGACCTTGGCAAGATTTTCTCAACCCTGGTGCAGCGAAGCTGACACTGCCTCAGAACTATGAAAACCACTCAAGTAACACCCTCAGTCTTCCCCACGTTGGGATCCCTAAGGCATCATCAAATAAGTGTCTCCTATCCCTGGGTTCTGATGGAAGGGGAACGGTCGTATTTCTTCCCCTGCTGCAGACGTGGAAGGAAAAGAAGAACTAAAATATTTGTCCACCTACCTTCCTTCATACTTCAACCCTCCCACCCTGATCAGAGGCACACAAGAGCACATGCATCTCCCTCAATTATGTAAACAAAATGGAAATTGTATTTTAAAAAATTTCTTTCAAATCTAGGTGTAATCACTGTGGATATAGGTTCTTAACCTTAATGAATATGCCTCAGTTGCCCACAGTGGTTATAATGGTTTATAATTTTTACTAGCAAAAATGTGTAAGCGCGCCTCTTTCTTAGAGTCCTTCATACTACTGGATTTTATCAGACTCAAGAATTGTTGCTGCACCTGACGCGGTAGCCTAGTGGCTGAAGTCTTAATTTATAACAAATTGATGCTTACATGTATTGGGCAACATTCCCTGTGCCGTCAGATGAACTTTGCACCGTTTGTCTCTGTGGACGCTAGTGTTCATAGTCCGTGTCATGGGCTCTCTTGGCCCTTGGCTGGAATGCAGCCAGTGACAGAGCAACAATCATTCTTGCTTTGAGTAATTATTAGCAGGACCCCTTTTTGTGTTCAGAAGTGTCCTAGTTTGATGCTGAATTTTAAGATTACCATACTTAGTGGCAGGAGGGGATTGGTCATGTTTATTAGCCTGGGTTATTCCTGTTGGGGTCAGTCATGTGACTGCAGCGCTCAATTGAAGATCCCTGCTCCTGGCACATACCCTATCCTCTACGACATGTTTTCCAGGTTCTGGTTACAGTTCCTTCTTGAGCCTCTATTAAAACATGGTGTATAAATGATTATATTTTAATTAAATGAGTGTTTCGGGTGCGTTTCAAAGTAGGTTTAAACTAGTAGTAATGTGAATGTAATTGTTGTAGAGCTTTCATATTGCATTCTCCCTTCAGACTGGATAAGGATTTCTTTAACTCTGATTTGACACTTACAAGTTGTTAATGTTAGTTATCTTTTAATCTTTTCAGATGAAGTTGGAGCCCTTGTTTTTGACATTGGGTCCTATACTGTGAGAGCTGGTTATGCTGGTGAGGACTGCCCCAAGGTAAATGTAGTGTTAGAGTTAATTTGTTACTTGTAAAAGGATCATTTGTGTAGAATGAATTCAGGAAGATATTTGATTAAACACAAAAATGGCTGAAGATATTACTGAAAAAATTGGTAAAAGCCAGTGAAACTTACATATCATGTTTTTGGTTCTTACAGGTGGATTTCCCAACAGCCATTGGCATGGTAGTAGAAAGAGATGATGGAAGCACATTGATGGAAATAGATGGAGATAAAGGCAAGCAAGGCGGTCCTACGTACTACATAGACACCAACGCCCTGCGTGTTCCCAGGGAGAATATGGAGGCCATTTCACCGTTAAAAAATGGGATGGGTATGATGTTTTTATCATGAATTTGGTCAAAATGTAGGATCCATTCTAGGCACAGAGTAATGGCTTCCTAAAATTTGGAGTGAATGTTTAGACACAGAAACAAGGTGTGAAAGAAATGTTCTTTTTCCTCAAGAAACTTAACTTGGGAAGAGTAACAGATACATATGTACAAATGGGGTACTCCATATGAAGTGGGTTAAGAGGAGAGGTATTTAATTTTGTATCATTGGGGAGTCCGTGATGGTTTTTACATAGGAGATAACTTTTGTCCTGAATCTTCATTAGTTAATGAAAATTGGCCAGGTTGAAATAGTCTGGTTGACTAGATTGGATAAAGCAAAGGTACCATGACATGTGGAGGGATGGAATTGTGAAATGCCATACAATTAAGTATGACTGTAATGTGGAGGAGTAGGGTCTGCAGGGGTCAGTAGTGTCATAGGAGTTAGAAGAGTCAACAAAATATCCATTGTATTTGGCTAATAAGTCACTAGTGACTTGGAAGAGCAGTTTTGGTGGAATGTTTAGATGAAAGCCAAATTGAAAGTGTATTATTCTATGAATATCGTTTAATCTTTTTCCAAATAATGTAATTTTTTTGAGTGTGAAGCCTAAGTCATAACATTCTTTTTTTTAATGATTTTATTGTTATTGGAAAGCCGGATATACAGAGAGGAGGAGAGACAGAGAGGAAGATCTTCCATCCGATGTTTCACTCCCCAAGTGAGCCGCAACGGGCCGGTACCCGCCAATCTGATGCCGGGAACCAGGAACCTCTTCCAGGTCTCCCACGCGGGTGCAGGGTCCCAAAGCTTTGGGCTGTCCTCGACTGCTTTCCCAGGCCACAAGCAGGGAGCTGGATGGGAAGTGGAGCTTCTGGGATTAGAACCGGCGCCTATATGGGATCCCGGGGCTTTCAAGGCGAGGACTTTAGCCGCTAGGCCATGCCGCCGGGCCCATAACATTCTTTTGAAAATGTTTTTTAAGATTGTATTTTTTTGTTGGTAAGTCATATACAGAGAGAAGGAGGGATACAGAGAAAGATCTGTCTGATGATTCACTCCCTAAGTGGCCACAAAGGCTGAAGCTGAGCGCCAATCTGAAGCCAGGAGCCCGGAGCCTCTTCTGGGTTTCCCACGTGGATGCAGAGTGGCAAGGCTTTGGGCTGTCCTCCAGTGCTTTCCCAGGCCAGAAGCAGGGAGCTGGATGGGAACAGGGCTGCCGGGACACAAACCGGCGCCAAAATAGGATCCCAGCAAATACAAGGCAAGGACTTGCTAAACTACCATGTTCGGCCCCTTTTGAAAATTTTTTGACCATTATGAACAGTAACTAGAACTGAAATACACTTTGAATAACATGAGGGATCTTTAAAAGTTCATGGAAATGTGCATTGTATTTCATATTCCTCAAACTTTTCAAATACTCCTTATGTATTTGATATTTGACGTTTAGGACATGTCTCAGTGCTTGGAGGGACTAGAGGGGATTTTATTTCTCGAAAACACGGTGACCTTGCATTAAAGTACTATATTATGAAGTAGACCTGAAAAATAAATAGGTTCTCTGTATTGAAATACTAACTGCTAAGTCAAAGAATCCTTCTTTTAAATGATACTTACTCATCTGCGGCTATGAATTTGTTTTCAAGCTCTTGTTCTTTCTTTCTAGTTGAGGATTGGGATAGTTTCCAGGCTATTTTGGACCATACTTACAAAATGCATGTCAAATCAGAGGCCAGCCTGCATCCTGTTCTCATGTCAGAAGCCCCGGTGAGACACACACTTTTTTTTGCATGTTTTTTGTTTGTTTTCTTTTTCTTTTTTTAGTTAATCTTTTTTCTTTTTAGGTTTCAACTCATTTGAGAAATATTTCTTTTATAAAAAAGGAACCCAGAAATTCCTATTAGAGTTTGAAAAGTATAGCTTTCATTGTTTGAATGAAAGATTCCAAGAACAGCAAAACAGAATAATGGCTCGTAGGGATAATTTACATTTCTGTGGATTTAAGCTTTGATTTCCTTCAAGTGCTTCCTGATTTGGGTTGTGTATCATGCTGTGTGTCCCGGGGGTATTGTAGAACCTGCTTCTGTACTCCAGCTCTGAGAAGTCATTTGTTGAACAAGGACTGGACATTTCTAAACTGAAATCTCTTGTAAAGTACATTTGGTACATAGCTAAGTAGGCCTCGAGGGGCTAGCAGGAGCGCTGCATAGGATCAGGTCTCGTTGCTGTTTCTGGTTATGGTTTCTTCTGTGAGTACCAACGTTAAATGGGAGAATCTGATGGTTTAAGTGAATATTTAGGATTTTTATTATCACATGCTCTCTTAAGATTTAATAATAGCTTATGCTTATGAGAATGTTGAATGCCTTGTGTTTTTGAAGTCTGTAAATCCTGAAATTCACAACAGCAGTTTTTTTTTTTTTTTTAAAGATTTATTCATTTTATTACAGCCAGATATACACAGAGGAGGAGAGACAGAGAGGAAGATCTTCCGTCCGATGATTCACTCCCCAAGTGAGCTGCAACGGGCCGATGCGCGCCGATCCGATGCCGGGAACCTGGAACCTCCTCCGGGTCTCCCACGCGGGTGCAGTGTCCCAATGCACTGGGCCGTCCTCAACTGCTTTCCCAGGCCACAAGCAGGGAGCTGGATGGGAAGTGGAGCTGCCGGGACTAGAACCGGCGTCCATATGGGATCCCGGGGCCCTCAAGGCGAGGACTTTAGCCGCTAGGCCATGCCGCCGGGCCCCACAACAGCAGTTTTAAAAGTAACTGCTCGTTTGTATTTGATTCATTTGTTATTTTTTTACAAAAAATAAATGTAAAGATGTAAAAAGTTACTTACCATGCTGTTTTATTGTTTTTAAATACATTTTGAATTGCTGGCATGTTATAACTTGTGATAAATCAGCATTTTAATTCTTAAACAGTAACTTGCATTTCTTTTTCCTTTTTCAGTGGAATACTAGAGCGAAAAGAGAGAAACTGACAGAGTTAATGTTTGAACACTACAACATCCCTGCATTCTTCCTTTGTAAAACTGCAGTTCTGACAGCGTATCCTTCAAAGAGCAAAACTCAGCCTTTCTCTGGAACATATGCTACTAAAGATATGAGCCGATCTTGACAGAAGACAGGAGCCAGTTCTTGCTCATTCAGAAGTTGCTTTCTTCTGTATACCTTTCAGTTACTAGCTTTCTGATTGTTTCTAACTGAAACTAATGATACACCCAACGATAGGGCAGAAACAGCAGTGTGTGGTTGCAGTTTAGTAAAGAGAGTGTGGGCGTAGACCAGTGTTTTACCAGAGCAGTTAAAATGAATGCAGCTTGCCATTTCCCTCTCTTCAAGTATCAAGAAGTAATTTGGCTGTAAATCCAGTTAAGGTTTACTCAGACTGTTATGCAAGCACTTTTAGGGACAAACAAGGAAACATATCTTGAATCAGAGAATCTGTAATTTAAATATTCTTCAAAGCTAAGTACTGTAACACTTAAATTATATTCAGCATGGTCAGAAATCATTAAGAAGCACATGATTAATTTGAATGTTTTGAGACTAGTAATTGTGGTAGTTCAGAGAAGGAATATAAAAGGTTAACAGTCCTTTATAAGAAAATGGGATGTGATTATATGATGTATAATGGCTGTTTTAGCTAGCACTGTATTATCCCATCCCATCCAGTCTCGGGTATTACATAATTTCTTTGATAGAAACTTTAATATGTAACTCTAAAAGATTCTGCATGTTTCAAAAAAAGTATGACTATTTTCCTTTTCAAAAAATATTTAAAACATATTTGTTCAGTTTGTTTCTGAGGCCTCTTAGTCTGTGTTTTATCTTTGCTTCTTTTCCCTTATTGTCTGTCTGTTAAAAGAAGCAGCTTGTTTCTTTAATATTTCTCATAGTCTAGATTTTTGTTACTTATACTTTGGATTCAGAACCCTTGTTTATCCAAAAGAGTTTTATTTATGTGAGTTGTATATAGTAGTTTTTACCACATTGGATATTAAAACAAACCATCCATTTTATAAATTAGAAATGAATTTTAAAATGTAGTTTTTAATTTACTAGAAAATAACAAATTAATTGCATTAATTCCATTAGTATTGTTTACTTTTTTCCAGACCAGTAGTATGTATTCTCCAGATGTATTCATTCAAGATCCATCTACTCTTCCCTGCTGTATTTCAAATACATTTTTCAAGTTTTATTTTTGTTTTTATTTGGAAGGGCAGATTTTACAGAGAAGGAGAGACAGGGAGAAATCTTCTGTCTGCTGATTCACTCTGCGAGTGGCCGCAGTGGCTGCAGCTGAGCCAACCGAAAGCTAGTAGCCAGGAGCCTCTTTGGTTCTCTAACACGGTGCAAGGTCCCAAGGACTTGAGCTGTCCTTCACTGCTTTCCCAGGCCATAATCAGGAAACTATGGGAAGTGGAGCAGCTGGATGGGATGTGAACTGGTACCCATATAGAGTGCTGGTGGAGAATTAGCCAGTTGAACCATTGTGTTAGCCCAAATACATTTGCTTACAGGATTACTGTAGCTTTTATCTTGCCCATTCTTTATACTGCAACTATAATGGTATCTGTAACGTCCAGTTGAACACAAAATTAGCCCTCTGTTTCAGTTTGCGATGAAGTATTTGCAGTTCCCTAATCTCACCATGTTCTCTTATCTCTTGGTTCTCCCACGTGCCCCTAACCTGGCCCACGTCTGTCTTCCCAAGCTTGCAGTTGGGTATTCCATGAATAGGTTGGGTGATCTCTCCTTTATACCTTCTGTGTCAGGGTATCACAGATGTTTTATGGCTTTAGTTATGTTTTACTAAAAAGGAAATCCCTCAGGGAAGAGACATTTTTGGTTCACCTTTACGTGTCTTCTGTGTGTAAGTATGCCCCCCCCCCCCCCCCGCAGACTCAGCAGGCATGCTAAATACTCTCAGTAAGTACTGGATGGACAGGTGCCTGTCATGCGGTATAGGTCTTCAGCAGCACAGAGCTCTGAAAAGTGGGGTCTGCTGGTATTCACTGGCTGTTGGGGACACTGGAATAACCCTTTGGTCCCATTACATTGCAAGAATGGTAATCGCTACTCAGCTGCCAGACCACTGAAGTGGTTCCTCGGTGATGTTTAAGATGGGTGTAGTCTTCAAGATATAGGAACAGGGAAAGACTTAGAAAAGACGCCTAAAGCAAAGGCAGTCAAATTCAAAATGAACAAATGGGACACATCAAACTAAGCTGGGTGTGGTCCCTGATCGAATAGCACATCCTGTACTGTTGTTGTTGGCAAGTTTCCGTTCACTTTGTTAAAGGAATGCTTTTCCATTTGTTTAAGCTCTTTGATCAAACTGGACAAGTTTTGAAATGATTATTAATTTTGGCCTGCTTTGGTTTCCTTGAATTCCTCACACCAATGTGTGGAAGTATTGCTCTCTGTCATTTGTTTTCAAATGGGAATTATTATTTGATGCCAGTTTTTATCCCTAGATTTACTTTAAAATCCTAAACTATAATTCATGTTTTTAACATGGCTTCTGAAATACATAAGAGCCTGTCCTTGACAATGAAGATAAATTTTTGGAAGTTGGATATTTTCTTTTCCTTAATGCTTTAAACTAGATTTGCTAATGGTCGTTCTACTGGTCTGATTTTGGACAGTGGAGCCACGCATACCACTGCGATCCCAGTGCACGATGGCTATGTCCTCCAGCAAGGTAGGGCATCTAGTTGGGCTACATTCAGATGAGCTTAGATGTCTGGAGAATGAAATAGAACTGAACTCTCAAGGCATATCAGTTTCCATATGTCTTTTAGAAATTTTCAGTATATAATATGTATTTGAAACTGATGTCTGATATTACATATACTTTAAAGATTCATTTATTTTAAATTCAAAGTGACAAAGATGGTGGGGGAAACATCTTTTAGCCACTGGTTAACTTCCCCAGAATGCCACATCAGCCATGGCCGGGCTAGGCTGAACACCGGAGCCTGTGACTATATCCAGGCCTCCTGTGTGACCTGGCTGGGGCCCAGGTCTGCTTGGGCCATCAAACTGCTTTCCCAGAGGAATTAGCCGGGAGGTGGATCGGAAGTAGAGCAGCTGGGGCTCAAGCCGACTGTCATACGGGGTGTGAGCCACTGTGTTGGCCCCACTTATGTATACTTTAAAGAAATGTTAAAAAATAATAGTTACTTCTACTTGAAAAAAAAATTGTTCATGTAAAAAAATCTGAGGAAATTCCCCCCCATGGGATTAGGTGTAAATCTCTTGGCCTTGTTCAATCTGTTTTACAGGTATTGTAAAATCCCCCCTTGCTGGAGACTTTATTACTATGCAATGCAGAGAACTCTTCCAAGAAATGAACATAGAATTGATTCCCCCATATATGATTGCATCCAAGGTAAGCAGTGATTGGCTTTGGGGATTTGCCTCCAGGTCCCTCTCTGTGTTGCGAGCTCTGTTAACCCAGCATGCCTTGGTACCCTCAGGAAGCTGTTCGGGAAGGATCTCCAGCAAACTGGAAAAGAAAAGAGAAACTGCCACAGGTTACAAGGTCGTGGCACAATTACATGTGCAATGTAAGTAGCACATTCTAGAAGTTGAAATCCTAGAATGAAATATGGGTACATTATGTTTTTAATGATACTTAGAAATAATTTTGGATTCAAGTGTGCTTTTTACATTCCTCAGATGTCTCTATAGATTATTTGCTCATGTGGATTATTATGACACATGGAAAGAATTTTGGTTTTAGGTTAGATTTATTTTATTTTTATTAGAAAGGCAGATCTACAGAGAGAAGGAGAAGCAGAAAGATCTTCTATCCACTGGTTCACTTCCCAAGTGGCTGCCAATGGCCAGAGCCGAGCCGTTGCGAAGCCAGAAACCAGAAGCTTCTTCCAGGTCTCCCATGCAGGTGCAGAGTCCCAAGGCTTTGGTTCATGCTCGAGTGTTTTCCCAGGCCACAAGCAGGGAGCAAGAAGGGAAGTGGAGCAGCTGGGTTACGAACCAGTGCCCATATGGAAGGTCCACATTGCAAGTTGAGGACCTTAGCCATTAGGCTATCGCACCGGACCCACATCTTTTTTCTTTTCTTTTTTTTTTTTGTCTAAGAAAATAGTTTTAATTCTGGTAGGGACTTGTTCTGTTCTAATCTGCTTTTCATTTAACATCATGTGCCTATGAAAGTCAGGTTTATTTTGCCTTATGGTCTTGGAGGTTCATAGAGCACAACGAATCGGGGCCCAGTGCGTCTGCTCGCTGGTGAGGGTGGTAGGTGGCAGGGTACTTGTGGCAGAAAAGTCACATCGATAGCCAGGAAGCTGAGAGATAGCTAGGTCCAGCTCAGGCTTTTCTTCCTAGCCTTCCAAGAGCTGCTTTCTAAGGACAAGTCCTTAGTGATACAAGTTCCGCCCTCCCGCTAGGCCTACCTCCTGAATTTCGTAACTGGATTACATCTCTACCTTTCCTGCCATTGACTTATAACTCTGGGATTACCAGCTGCCAGTATAACTCAGTCATGTGTCTCCCAACGTTGTGTCAAGTGTGTGTGACTGTTCATAGCAAGGAGCTGATTTGAAACTGATTTGGAATCTTCTCTTTCCTGAGAAAGTCTGTGTCTGAACCTACAGCTTGCTAACAGGGAGAGAGGCTAGTAAAACCATCAGTCATAGCGCAGGTACACATTAATTTCTTATTTTCTGAAAGGTTTATTTATTTATTTGAAAGGCGGAGCAAGACTAAGAGATCTTCCCTCATTGGTTCAGTCCCCAGATGGGCACAGCATGGTCTGGAATTCCACTTTGGTCTCCCGCATGGTTGGCGTAGTCCAAGCACGTAGGCCATCTGCTGCTGCCTTCCCAGCCACCTTAGCAGGAGGCTGGATTGGAAGCAGAATAGTCAGGACTCAGACTAGTACTCACATGGGATGGGGTGATGCCAGCAGCAGCTTCACCTGTTGTACCACTGTGCCAGCAGCCCCTTTAGTAATTTCTAACAGAAGGGTAGGAGAGTCCTAATTATTGTGAGAATGATGAATCTTAGCTGAGATTTTTTTATGCCTCAAGATACAAGGAAAAACTGTATGATTCATAATTTTCCCTAGCAACCTGGAAGTCATGTGTGTTTCACAGCAAATTTTTAAACCATCTTATCCTACATACAATGATTGAAAGTTATATAAGATGTGACGTCTCTGTGCATATATTTAAGAAATGGAATCTTATTTCTAAATCTTAGTAGGAAAAAAGGTATTCTGAAATTGGTTTTGTTATGCAGAAATATGGTATGAGAGTTTCCGTTTTGTTACCTCTTGTTGATTCCCTGTAACTTATAATTGAATGTATGTAATTTAACAAATAATATAAATGTTTAGAATTGGGTTTCTGCATACTTGGAGTTCTTGTAAGGAAGATTTAATACTGTTGAAATCAGTTCCTCATTCAGAATTGTGATCATTTCATTCAAAGAAAAATATTACAAATGTAATGTTGTAGAAGTATAAATTTCTTAAACTTTTTTTTTTTCATTCATAGTGTGTTATCCAGGACTTTCAGGCTTCAGTACTGCAAGTGTCAGATTCAACATATGATGAACAGTATGTTTTCTTTTCTTTTTTTTTTTTTTTTTAAAGATTTTATTGTTGTTGGAAAGCCGGATATACAGAGAGGAGGAGAGACAGAGAGGAAGATCTTCCATCCGATGTTTCACTCCCCAAGTGAGCCGCAACGGGCCGGTGTGCGCCGATCCGATGCCGGGACCAGGAACCTCTTCAGGGTCTCCCACGCGGGTGCAGGGTCCCAAAGCCTTGGGCCGTCCTCGACTGCTTCCCCAGGCCACAAGCAGGGAGCTGGATGGGAAGTGGAGCTGCCGGGATTAGAACCGGCGCCCATGTGGGACCCCAGGGCTTTCAAGGCGAGGACTTTAGCCGCTAGGCCATGCTGCCGGGCCCGAACAGTATGTTTTCTTATTTAAACTGTATGCTTTACAAGTGAGGAAATTATTTGCATATATAAAAAATGGTAGAATGTATTTAATTGATACAGAGTTAAAGTTATGCCAAAATACACTGAACAACATTTAAAAGTCTTCTGATTATGAGTTGATAGTTCTTTGGTGGTTTATGATTTTGAAGCGACTGTGTTTTGCTTCTGGTGTAATAAATGTGGATATGTTTTCAGAGTAGCTGCGCAAATGCCAACTGTTCATTATGAGTTCCCCAATGGCTACAACTGTGATTTTGGCGCTGAGCGGCTGAAGATTCCTGAAGGATTATTTGACCCTTCCAATGTAAAAGTATGAAAGTTTATTTATAACTAGCCTTAGTTTTTATTTACATGTAAACAGCTGTGTAATTAGGAAAAATTTAAAGCTGAATGGTTTTTGAACATGCTGTATTGTACAGAGTTCTTCCGTATGACTGTTTGCTTTCTTTTGTTGTAGGGATTATCAGGAAATACAATGCTGGGAGTGAGTCATGTTGTTACTACAAGTGTTGGGATGTGTGATATTGATATCAGACCAGTAAGTTCCCATCTCCTGTTGTGTTATAAAAGTATCTTTCAGGGTAGCGAAATGGCCTAAATAGTTACTGTCAGTGTGGCAGGTTTGGACACTGACTTTGAGGTTCATTTTATTTACAGGTACAGTACTATATATGTAGATAAATAAATACTAGAAAAGGAAAAATGCAAAACTCTGCAGAGCTGTGGTGTCCAGCACAGTGGCTCATGGTCATGTGCAGTAATGTAAAGTAATGGAAAAATTAAAAGAATCAGTTCTTCATTTTTACCAGCCTCATTATACATATGAGCAGTGGTTGATATATTGGACAATAGATAAAGGACATTTCCATCATACAGAAAATTGTTTTGCAAGTACTATTCTGGAGATTTCGTGAAATGTGGCAAATCAAAAAAAAAATTTTTTTTCTCAAGATTTGTTAGTTTTGTTGGAAAGGCATATTTACAGAGAGAAGGAGAGACAGAAAGATCTTCCATCTGCTGCTTCACTCCCCAAGTGGCCACGATGGCTGGAGCTGAGCTGATCCCAGCCCAGGTGCCGGGGATGCTTCCAGGTCTTTCACACGGGTGCAGGGTCCCAAGACTTTGGGCTGTCCTTCTTTCCCAGGCCACAAGCAGGGAGCTGGATGGGAAGTGAAACTGTGGGGACTTGGGGTCCTGGCATACGCAAGGCGAGGATTTAGCCTGTGATCCATTGCACCAGGCCCAAGTATGTTATTTGTGATTTATCTTCTATGTAACTGTTTCACTTCTATTTTAATCTATTTTTAGGAAAGTGTGGTTTTACATTACTTTCAGCCGGGGTTTATTTTAGATGGTCTTCATGTTTTTGTGCTTTGTCAAGTTTTAATTCTAACACTGTAAAGCACATATTTTTATTAGATTGATTATATCTTACTCAAACCTAGATTCAACTTAACAGATACAGCCTTGATTTTTTGTTAATTAATTTGTTTTGAACTTGGTGCAAATGGCTTGAGGGATCTGAACACCATGGTTGACAGAAAAATCATTCTTAATTGCAACTGGTGACTTAACTGGGTATATGCTGTTTCTAAGATAATAAAAGTAGTAAATATAAGATTTTTTTTTTAGTGCAAGTTCAAGGCCATTTTGGTGGAAAAGAAATTGAAGCATACTTATTGTAACAAAGTGATAATTTCTAGTTAATAGTGAAATTTCCCCTTTTAACTAGCCTTGATTGCAGAGGAGACACTTTCCATTTTCTCTCCAAATTTAGATGATTTAGAGGGCAAGCATTTGCCTTATTATTACTTGGGGTGCCCAAATGAAAGTGACTAGATTTCATTGCCACTTCCATAGTTCCTGCTGACGTGTCCCTGGGAGAGAGCAAATGATGGCTCAGTGGTTGGGTGCCTGCCACTCAGTTGGGATTGAGGTCCTAGCTCTGGGCGTCAGCCCGGCCAAGCCTAGAACTGGCTGTTTTCGGCATGTAGGAAGTTAACCAGCAGACAGGAAAACACTTTGTCTTTCTCACTTTCCTCTCCCTTTTCCAAATAAGACTGAAAATACCTGTTATAAATTTAGGTAAGTCAGACATTTAGAGTGAGTTTTTGAAATAGGAACTAAACTACTGAAAGAGCAGATTAACATTTAACTTTTCTGTGCACATATTAAAATTAGTGGTAAATATACTCCTTATAAAATAGGGATTTACATTTGAGCAGGCCTCAGCCTTTGTACTAAAGTTAATTAAAAAGCACAGTAGTTTCAAAAGAAAATTTTAGTAGAGAAGTTTTACTTTTAATTGTAGTTAGCACTGTTGGAAAACTTTGGAAGTCATCTTTTCCTTGTTCTTGTCCTAGGGCCTCTATGGCAGTGTGATCGTGGCTGGAGGAAACACACTCATACAGAGTTTCACTGATAGGTTGAACAGAGAGCTGTCTCAGAAAACTCCTCCAGTAAGTTCTGTTGACTCTTCAGTGGTGGTGATGAAATGCCCTCAACAAAGGTGTAATTGTACAACTAAGTGTTTTTGTTTTCCATTGATCAGTGTTTTTGTTGGTATAGAATTACTTAAAAGTAGCATTCTTTATTAGATTTCCCTAGATGACATCTGTTGGTTACTGTTAAATTACTTGAATCTCATTCATTTACTGCATGCGTAAGTTCCTGTTATCTGCTTGGCAGTAGGGATACAAATATTCTTAGACCCTGAGAGCATAGTCTGCCAGGCTAGTTAGATCTGTAAAAGTTAACAATTGTACTGCTGAGAGCTTCAGCAGACCGTGAACCAGGCGTCCCCGGATACCCAGAAGCGAGCACCGAATCGTCAGGACCATCAGGAAGGCATCACGAATGAGTAAGAGTTCAGCTAGTTGCCGATTTATGAAAGATGTCTAGGAAGGACTGCATTTCATCAAAGTCTGAGAAATGAATATAGATATGGGTAACCTAAGGTCTATCAAGACCACCATAGAAACGGTCTTTTCTCCTTTAGGGATTAAAAATCAGTGAAATAGGAAAAGAATTCCATTGTCATAGATATTGAGGTTTCTCATCTTCAGAAACCTGTGTTCACCCCACCTGCCCTTAGCACCACCCTCATAGCCAGTACTTTAAGCCCTTGTCACACATACACACTTCACTGTGAATAAGACTCAAACTCATATATAGAGTAACTGGAAGGTATCTTGGGAACTGTCCCTAAAGGTTGATTCCTAAGTGGGAGGGAAGACATCTTGATGTAGAAGGTGAGATGGGATAGTGTTGAGCCATAAAATTGTGTCTGTTACATCAGTACAAGTTCACAGAGAAGCATAATTAGGAATGAGGGGAATCTGAATAAAACACCTGAGATCTGATGACTGCATTTTAACTTGGGAGAGGGTGAGAGTAAGCTGCAATGGGAAGGATGAAGATAGCATGAAAGGCTGATGAGGAAGCATGGGGAGTGTGGGAGGACTGTTGAGAGGGAGGCAGAGCAGGCTAGCCATGTGTGAAGCAGGCACCAAGTACCTGACTTGGAGTGCCAGGTATGTGTGTGCTCTTACAGGACACACACATATGCTGTTTGTGGATGTTTACTTCTTAGTGTACAGCTATAATCAGAATACTTGCAATGTAATTTTTTGTTAAGATTTATTTATTTTTATTACAAAGTCAGATATACAGAGAGGAGGAGAGACAGAGAGGAAGATCTTCTGTCCGATGTTTCACTCCCCAAGTGACAGCAACAGCAGGTGCTGCGCTGATCTGAAGCCGGGAACCAGGAATCTCCTCTGGGTCTTCCACACGGGTGCAGGGTCCCAAGGCTTTGAGCCATCCTCGACTGCTTTCCTAGGCCACAAGCAGGGAGCTGGAAGGGAAGTAGGGCTGCCGGGATTAGAACCGGCACTCATATGGGATTGCGGCGCGTTCAAGGCGAGGACTTTAGCTACTAGGCCACACCGCCGGGCCCATGTAATTGTCTACCTTAATCGTATATTTGAAAATTATTTTTAATTGGTGTTTAAATCAGAGATGTTGGAAATCTGTTAAAACTGAATTTCCAAGTCCGCTGATTCATTTGATTGTACTAATGCTTATTCTTTGTTGTAGAGTATGCGGTTGAAATTGATTGCAAACAATACGACGGTTGAACGGAGGTTTAGCTCATGGATTGGTGGCTCCATTCTAGCTTCTTTGGTTAGTAGATAAGCTACTTTTCAACAATAAATGTTCTTCCCCACTGTAGACAACTGCCTAGATTGTCTTGTACCTAGGCAAGTGTTAAACTGCTGGGAGAAAAGCAGCCAATGTGCCAAATTTGTGTTAACTATGCCAGCATTGTTGTCTGTTCTGTTTTTTTTAACAGATATGTGGGGAAATTGGGGAACACAGGCCAGTCCTCAGACTGGTGGATGAGAGGCTGGGGGGGCGCTCCAGATTGCCCAGGAAAGGGGATCTGGAGACAGAGTGGAAGCAGCTGAGGGCATGTTTGACAGGGAAGGAATGACTTGTTGGGTCTTCCACAGACTGGTCAACTGCACTCGGGTGTACAGGAGAACTGAGATGGGGTGGTTTAGAGGGGGAAAACAGAGGGTATGTCCCAGTCAGGCCAAGGCACCTGCCAATGTGGGAGACCTGGGCTGCGCTAAATAGCATCACCTGCTGGCACACCAAAAACTGGGGCTTGGGCACATTCCTGGCTGGGCTAGGCCATAGTACCTGGCTTTGAATGTGGGACCAAGTTTGACCCGCGTCAGGTTGTACCATAGCACCCACCAGAATGTGAGAGAACCAGAGCTGGGGACAGATTCTGTAGGGGACTTGTAGGCTTGCCTCTGGGACTGCAACACCTGCTGGTTTGCTTTGAGAGCTGACGTTTGGGGTGTGGGTGACAGGCCAAGCCTGGCTGTACCATGGAACTCACCTGACAGGAACCTGCCTGACACTTGCAGGCTCCTGGGCTGGGAGGAGGCAGGCTGGCCAGGCTGCAGCACCTACTG
This sequence comes from Ochotona princeps, assembly GCF_030435755.1. Taxonomy (NCBI): domain Eukaryota; kingdom Metazoa; phylum Chordata; class Mammalia; order Lagomorpha; family Ochotonidae; genus Ochotona; species Ochotona princeps. Next base: position 106,911,468 of record NC_080834.1, on the reverse strand, counting down.
GCATATGCAAAGGCCAGGACTGAGTTCAGATAATGCCAGGCAGAGTCATGGTACCCTCTGGCACTTGTGAGATCCTGGGCCTAGTAGGGGGATTTGAGTAACTCCCCTGCTAGGCCACATCTCCTATTGGGGAAACAATAGCAGGGGCTGGGGAAGGGCTAAGCCAGGCAAGGCTGTAACACCTGTTGGCACACACGCAAAAGCCAGAACATAGTGTGGGCCATTCCCAGCCAGGCTTGGTTGTAGCCACCGGAGCTGAGACTGAGGGTGAGCCATGCCAGGCTGGTTGAAGAATCTGCCAGTATATGTAAGATCCAGGGCTGGGAACAGGCCTGGTAGGGAAACTTGGGGGCTCCTACTAGAGTGTGCAAGAGCTGGGAATATGGGTGTACTGGACTGGGCAAAGCTACAGTACCCTTTGCTGTATGTGTGACGTGGGTATGGGGGTGGGCCAGTCCACAGCACACATTGGCACAACTGAGAGCCAGGACAGGGTGCAGTCCTGGCCAGGTTAAACTGTAATGCTCACCAGTTCACCTGAGGGCTGGGAGTGAGCCAGGCTGGGCTAGGTTACCATACCTGCTGGTGCACACGAAAACCAGAATGAGTGCAGGTCAGTTGCGCCATGCCACGGTGCCCACTGGCAGGTGCCAGGACTGGGTGCAAGTGATGTCAGGCTAGGCTTCAGTACCCCTGAAGCTAGGTGTGTACTTGGTAGGGAAATTGTGGGCACTCCCGCTAAGCTGCAGCTCCCACTGGTGAGCATAAGGCCCATAGCTGGTAGCAAACTGGGCTGGGCAAGACAGCAGCACATGTCAGCATATGTGTGGACTGAGTCTGGGGTGAATTGGGTTGAGCTAAGCTGCAGGACCCATGGGTGTTCACAAGAGTTAGACGAGATGTGGGATGGCTGCAGCACTTGCTGGAACATGCGAAAACCAAGGCTGGAAGAGGGCCTGCTGGGGGGTTTTGAGGTTGCCCCAGCTAGGCCATGGCATTCTGATATGTGTGAAGACTGTGCCAATGTTAGGTTGAGCTGGGGTAGGCCTTAGCACCCCTCAGTTCAAATAAGGTGGGGGTAGAACTGACCTGGCAGCTTGTTTCACCAGCATGTGCCTTAGCTGGTGCAGGTGACAGATTGAACTTGACCCTGTACTGGGCAGTTCACACAAGAGTGAAGTCTGATGTCATCCCAGATGAGTTTTTTAGGGGGACTCTCCACCTAGATGGCTAAACTCAAACCCCAACTGCAGGGATATGTGATCAGACATTGGAGTGCATATATTGGTGCTGGTCTTCCTTGTTGATGCATGTGCAGTGGACAGCATGCCCAGAGGCACACAGAGGACATGCCAGCTAACTCATCTAGGCCAGCAGACACCAGTTGCCTCATCAGAGGATGGAAAGCAGAACAGGTTGGACCACTGTCCTGGTCAAGCTTTGCAACATGTTCCTAGGCCTGGGGATTCACCAAGGTAGACTTGGTCAACACTAGGGAACAGTTCTTTTACCTCAGAGCAGCCAAAAGTTAGAACATGTTTAGAACATGCGATAGACATTAAAATCAGGAAATGTTTATGCTAAGAAATAAGGTCTAATTGTATTTCTTCACATTTTACAGGGCACCTTCCAACAGATGTGGATTTCCAAGCAGGAATATGAAGAAGGAGGGAAGCAGTGTGTAGAAAGGAAATGCCCTTGAGAGTTCCTGAACCTCCACCTTCCTGTGTCACCTTACGTTTCATAGCTTTAGTCTACTCAGGAAAAGAATGACCATCTTTTGTAGAATGTTTATACATTTTTGCATATTTCAATTTCCACTTAAATTTTTAAAGGCTTTAACTTGCTCTATAAATTAAAATGAGTTTGTGCTTTCCTTGAAATGCACTTATTCTTATTACAAGCATTTTATAATTTTGTATAAATGTCTATTTTCTCTAAATATTTTGCTTTTAGTAAATGCTTTCCAACTCTGTTTAGTATATTAATCACCGGTGGATTGCTTTTTATTGACTAGTAAAAGTTACTGCCTATGCTTTTTACTTAGGCTTATAAAATTCAATAAAATGTACTACCCATTCTAGAATATTTTTTGGTCTGTTGTGCATTGTGACTTGCTACTTTTTAAATTTTTATTTATTTGAGAGGCGAATAGAGACAAAAGGATCTTCCACCCGCTGGTTTCTTCAGATGCCTGCAACAGCCTGGGCTGGGCCATGCTTCCGTGAGGAACCCAGTTTGATCCAGGTCTCCCACATGCGTGGTAGGGACCAAGCAGCTGAGCCATTCACCTGCTGCCTCCCATGGTGCACATCTATAGGCCACCAAGGGAAGTGGAGTCAAGCTCTGTAACCCAGCAGTGACAGGTGTGCTAACTGCCATGCCAAACAGCAGCCCCATGACTTGTTACTTTGAGCACTAAATACATGTACCATTATTTTGGGTGAAAATCCTTACTGTTTATTGATAACAGTACACACATATGCTGCACATCCTATTTATTAAACACTGCTTTGGAAAATGTCACCTGAACTCTGAAAACTACCTTCGGTATGGCAGTTAATGTCACTTTGTCTTAAGACAGCAAGTGATATTTAAACTTGCATAGATGGATAAAACATAAACTGGCCTTGGATCATTTTTAAGATTTATTTTTATTTGAAAGGCAGAGTTACAATTTTCCATCTGCTGGTTCTGTTTCCAGATAGCCACAACACAATGACCAGGGCTTGGCCAGGCTGAAGCCAGAAGCCTGGAACTCCAACTGAGTCTCCAGTGTGGGTGCGGGGACCCAAGGACTTGGACCATCTTTGACTGCTTTCCCAGGCACGTTGGCAGAGAGCTGGGTCCGAAGTGGAGCAGCCAGGACTCAAACAGGTGCCTTGCAGGTGGCAGCTTAGCTTGTTATGCCACAGTGCTAGTGCAGCAAATTAAAAAATGTTCATAGAAACTTCATCACTTCCAGAATTAGTTTATTATATTAACAAACGAGCTGATAAATTACCTGACTAAAAATAGTTTTTCAATAGACATTTTTACTTCTGAATGAACCATTAAGCAAGAAAAACGGTAAATCAAGAGTTCATGTATCTTAGGTAAGACTTGACTTCTGTGCTTCAGCAAGATGTGGAAACTTTTTCTGAAGAAATTTCTCGTTCTTTTTCTCTAAATGTTTCTTCCTTGCTGCGATGCGGGCTTGTTTCTCAATTCTCAGTCTAGAACAATGAAACAACGGCAATTTATTCAAAGCAATTTCCTCGTGAATACTATAAAAACATGTCCAACTCAATTAGATTAAAAAGTCTCCATGTTTGCTACTCCCTGTATTTGGTGTGTTACATATCGAAACTGAAAAACTGCTTTCAACAGACACGGGATACCCATGAGACCAAGCACCTAGCCCCTGGCTCCCCTCGCCTTCCTGCTTCCAGCTCTGAGTTTGTAATGGGCTGCACCTGAGGTCGGATCCTGATGTGACTGAGGCTAGCTACCTACATGAGGAAACTTCTTTTGTTGGTGATTGGCTTTTTGGCATCGTGAGACATTTTGACCCTTGAGGGGTTCCCTGCTTTCACAGGACTCGTTCCAGCTCAGGATTTCCTCCGTGCAGAGTAAAGCCATGCCAAGGGACGGTGCACTGTCTAGACACACTACTGTCTAAATTAGTTTGTTCTGTACGTTAGCATCCTAGGGCTTGAGCAATTGTGCCTCAGCTAAACTATGCTGATTGTGTGGTCCTTTGGAAATCATCAAAATTGAAGCTGACACATTCACAGATGTCATGCTTCTATTTTACTTAAATTGACATTTTATATATCTGTAGACCTAAGTTTACGTAAATACACAATTAAGAGACATACTGAATAATTACAAGATCCTAGTGCTGTGGAGATCAGAGGAATCTAATGAGTTACTATCAAGGTGAAGACAAAAACAGGCAAATCGGAAGGGAGTATCATTCATAGAACTGTATGTATGAAATACGTGGAATGTTTTAAGACAAATTAAGTCATATGTACAGTAAAATAATACAGTAAAACTTGTCAAAATGAGATTACTCATTCTATTCCCCAAATCTTCTGATTAAATTTTTTAAAACAGAAAAACATCTGTCCAATGATTCACTCCCCAAGCAATCGCAGCTGCAGGTGCTGCGCTGATCCGAAGCCAGGAGCTAGGAACCTCCTCCAGGTCTCCCACGAGGGTGCAGGTTCCCAAGGCTTTGGGCCATCCTCGACTGCTTTCCCAGGCCACAAGTGGAGCTGCCAGGACCAGAACCAGTGCCCATATGGGATCCTGGCGCAATCAAGGCAAGGACCTTAACTGCCAAGCCACCAGGCTGGGCCCCTGATTAAATTTTGGCCACTTACAAAAAAAACAAAAACAAAAACAAACAAACAAAAAACACCTCCTGGAAGAATTGAAATTTACTATTAACAATATTCTGAAGAGTTATGTTCTCTGAAGGCAAGTTTGACAAAGGTAGTTTCCAAAATCATTAGAATATAGTCTATAAAAGCAACCTTAGAATTATTTATAGCTCCACCATAAATGACCAAGGAGCAAAACGATCAAATGGCACAACAATGGGCTTAGGAAAAACTAGCCCACATGGTCAGATTTACTCAGCTGTTGAGTATTAAACAAGGTCTTTCATATGAATAGATGAAAAGACTCCAAAACTACTGAAACAAAAGACATAAAAGGGGCGGAAAGAACAAGACCCATGTAAGAAAGGGTTAAGACTAAGGTGTAGAAAGCTAAGAGTTTGGGCATTTGATGGCTTGGGAAAATTAAGAAGCAGTATTTCTGAGGACAGAGTGAGGAAGGTGTCAGTAATTCAACTTGCTGAAGAGAGACTACTGCTCAAGGCCAGAAACAGAGAACAGACATTCTGGACATTTTTCAGAAAGAATCAAGAACTGAGTCCAGAACATTGTTAATAAAAAAGATGAGTGTCGTTCAGTGACCAAACAGAACAGATTCACCCCACAGTAAAATGGACATGAGCAGGCAGGGAGCTGGCGCAGTGAGGAAGATGAAAAATCAACCTGATCCCAAAGTGCGCAAACACTGTAAAATTCAGTTTAAAGACAGATTCCATTTCTGTTGCAATTGTTTTTAAACAGCTGTGGGATTTGGAAGCATAAAGTTCCTGAAGAACTTGATGAAAGTACAACAGGTTAGTTGAGGCAAAGTGAAAACTTGGGGTGGCTGTATGCTAATATTCTTTACTTTTCCTTTAACTTTCCAGCTGCCCTTCTGGCCCTGAATTCCAACTTCTGCCACCTTTAGCCAGGAATCCTGCAGTTCCCTACCCCTGTGTCTATAGCCTCAGTGATGGCAGCTGAGAAGCGCCTTTGGCTCAGAAACCCAAATTCTGTTTCCTTCCAACTGCAGTTCTGGGGAGTAAACTCCCAAAGCTTCAGGATGCCTTTGGTTGTGGATCCAGTGTTTTAAAACAGCTTTAAACCTCCTGGATTTTATAATTAACAGCTCCAGTGGTTTATAGGACAATTCGATAACTTCATGCAAGAGAATTTTGCCATGTGAAACGTTCCCCAGGCCCTTTTCATCATCCTTGCAAAAAACATGACCTTACATTTTATGAAACAGAAATACCTGGAGCTTCATTTTTAACATGACATTGAAATGAATAGCCAGAAAATTAAGAAAATTCTGGAAGGCTACGCACTAATGTTACTACACACTTACATATACATGAATTTTTAATTACTTCATGTTTCCATTTTTTGCACAATGAGCATATATTACTTATGCAATAGAAATTAAAAATAGCTTAAAAGTTTAACATATCATTTAATGTAAGGATGATGTTTCATTGTTAAGAAAATTTGTGCTTGGGCCCGGCAGCGTGGCCTAGCGGCTAAAGTCCTCGCCTTGAACGCCCCGGGATCCCATATGGGCGCCGGTTCTAATCCCAGAAGCTCCACTTCCCATCCAGCTCCCTGCTTGTGGCCTGGGAAAGCAGGAGAGGACGGCCCAGTGCATTGGGACCCTGCACCCGCGTGGGAGACCTGGAAGAGGTTCCTGGCTCCTGGCTTCGGATTGGCACGCACTGGCCCATTGGGGAGTGAATCATCGGACGGAAGATCTTCCTCTCTGTCTCTCCTCCTCTGTGTATATCTGGCTGTAATAAAATGAATAAATCGTTAAAAAAAAAAAGAAAAGAAAAAAAAGAAAATTTGTGCTTACCTGACAAAACGGTCCACATAAGGCATTGCAAAGAATCGTCTCCTTCTGTATCTTTTATTTAGGTACCACGGTATAGGCCACTGCTTGAACTTGTGCCTGCCAAGAAACAAGTTACTGCCTTCTACACATTAATACATTTTCACTTTCCTAATTTTTCATCCTCTTAGTTGACCTCAAATGAATTAATACAAATAAACAGTAGTAGAAAATAAAATGTACTAAGTTTTTAGTGAGATGTTTTGGTAGTTCTTTTCTGTGTTGTATTAGATGGTTACACACAACACTACTACTCCACCAGACTTGCGTAGTGGGCTCATTACCACAAATTCCCTTAAAAGAATGTAATAAACAAGGAATGCTATTACATCGTATAACTAAATGCAAGCATACAGGCATGGTCTAACCACCCAAAAGGCTTACTCCATTTTACTGACCTACGTTTCAAATAATGATGCTTCCTTATTGTCTGCTCAACCCAAAAGTAAATACAGTATTTCTAAGAGAAAATAATTTATACTGAGCCTTTTCATTTATTTATGCCACAGTGTGAATCTATTATCAGAACATCTTCCACAGTATGACAAGACTCTTGGACTGAATCAAATAGGTACTATTTCATAATGTGAAATAATTCCAGCCTTACAGACTATCCTAGTAGTAACAAGAACAGATTAAAGCTGGTTCATATGACCAGAATCCCCAGGAATGACTTTCCTAATAGATCAAGGTTGGTTTTATGTTTTGGATGATGCTATACTTTAAAATGTTTATTTATTTACTTGAAGATTTGTTTATTTTTATTGGAAAGGCAGATTTACAGGAAGGAGACAGAAAGATCTGTGCTGGTTCAGTCCCCAATGGCCACATCAGCCAGAGATGAGCCAATACAAAGCCTAAGAAGTCAGGAGTTTCCTCCAGGTCTCCCACGTGGGAGGCAAGTTCCTAAGAATTTGGGCCATCCTCTATTGCTTTCCCAAGCTACTAGCAGGGAGCTGGATGGGAAGTGGAACAGCTGGGACACAGACCAGCTCCACCATATGGGATCCTAGTGCTTGGAGGTGGAGAACTAGCCAGTAGAGACATTGCATTGGGCCCTGAAATGTTTATTTTAAAATTTATTTTCAACTATTTGAAAAGCAGAGTGACAGATGTTCCACCTGCTGATTCACTCTCCAAATACCTGCAACACCTGGTTTGGAGCAGTCAGATGCCAGAAACCCATGTTAGTGGCAGGGGCCCGGGTGCTTGGGCTGGCTATTATCTCCTGCCTCCCAGGACACATTAGCAGGAAGCCGCATCAAGTGGAACAGCTGGGACTGAAACGCAATATAGGATCTGATATACTTATATATATATATCCATATATATTTTCAAATGGTAAGTTTACTTTAGTACAAAATTTCTGAGATCTATACATGAGGCATCTTCAAAAAGTTTATGAAAACAGTATCTGTGGATTTCAAAATATTTTTGCACTAATTTTTTTTTTAACATTTTTCCCCTTTTCTATGAGCTTTCTGAAGTACCTGCATACATTTCTACTGTGTGGTAACAGTTTGCTTATAAGATACTGGGCAGGGAATGAGGCAATCTCAAGGGCCACATGTGATCTGCATACCAGACGGTTCTTCCAAAGATGTCTCTTCTCCAGGCCCCAGGTCTAGCTTTTTCTTGACCCGTCTGAAGAAGCCTTAGGGCATCTTCTCTTTCCTGGACAACTTTATCTAATGCATCCATGGACTCTACTACCTGAGAACAGAATAGAAGGGATACAATTTTATTAACTGCCCACAACAGGATTCCAAAGAGAGAAAACACAGACTTATGCTAGAGAAAAATCTGTCAAGGAGCCATTCTGTCTAGAATTTTCTGAAAATCTTTTGAACACAGGTATGAATACATGGGTGTTTATAATACCATTTTCTATAATTTTTCAAAAGGTGGTAGTATCACTTAAATATAAATCTAGCTCTGATTTCCATACATTAGTTTGGTTTGCAGTGGCAAGACTCATTCCTTTTAGAAAGTCAATTTTACTTTTGCCATGTATCTGAAAACTCAGTGAGCTAGTAAGAACCGATGGGGTCAATATTGTGCTGTAGTGGGTCATGTCTCTTCTTGCCTGGGTGCTCCACTTCCCATCCAGCTTCCTGCATGTAGCCTGGGAAAGCAGTAGAGGATGGTTCAAAGTCTTAGGACTTGGCACCCAAGTGAGAAACTCAGAATAAGCTCTTGGCTCCTGATCAGCTCAGCTCTGGCCTTTGTAACCATTTGGGGAGAGAACCAGTGGATGGAAGATCTTTCTGTCTCTCCTCTTTGTAAATCTGCTTCAATAAAAATAGATAAATCTTCTTTTTTAAAAGTCATATGTTGGCTTTCCCTTCACTTTATTGCCCTCACATGCGCTCTGTTGGGCCACTGTTGCAATTACAGGTTAAAGAATATCAGTCTATCCATATACCACAGAAATTTGCAAAGATCCAGCAGGTGCAATAAAACGCTAGGTTTTTTTTTTAGAAAAAGATTTATTTGAAAGAGTTAACAGCAAGCCAGAGACCAAGAGAAAAAGAAAAAAGAAAAATCTTTCATCTGCAGTTCCACTCCACAAAAGCCCCCTGCAGGAGCTGGGTCAGTCCGAAGCCAGGAACTTCACTGGATCTCCTGTGTGGCTGCAGGGGTCCAACGCTTGGGGCCATATTCTGCTGCTTTCCTAGGTACATTAACAGGAAGCTGGATCCAAAGTGGAACAGCTAGGACACAAACCAGCACCCATACTGGCATCAAAAGTGCCAATTTTATACACTATAACCCAGCAGGGCCCTAGTTTAAAAAGATCTCTCTGCCTGTTTTCCTGTATGTTTAAACTTTGACCTTCAAATAAATAAATCTTAAAAATGTATTTATTTGCAAGCAGAGACAGAGAAAAGAGCCAAACTGATAAAAGATACGGGAAGATACGAATTCTTTTATGATGTTTTAAGTTCTTAACTTTATGTATAAATATGTGACACATGTTTGCTAGGTAATAATATGCACTACACGTATGTGAAACAGGTTCTTTGTTGGTTCTTTCCTTTCTGAAGTTGCATGGATTAGATAAGCCTTTTGGAAACTGGCCGATGATGAAATGATGGAGACTGGGGCTCTGACACATTTCTGTGTAACTCTCTTCAGGGTTTCAGTAGAGGCTTGAGTTAAAGGCAAAGTGACTATCCACTTAGAGAGCATGAGCAGGGGCTGGAAGCAGAGACCTGGAGAAGAGGAACTAGGGACTATGTATGGAAGTAACAGTGCAGTAAGACCATCATTGTCGAGGAAGCAAGATTTCCCCACTGGGTAGGCTTCAGTCGGTGCAGCAACAGTAACAGGAAAGCTCTTTTTTAAAAAATAGATTCTTAAAAGAAAATTATTTATTTATTTCAAAGGTATAGGGAGAGATAGAGCTTCCACACACTGACTCAATCTCCTCCAAACGTCCACAATTGCTGGCCTGGGCCATGCTGAAGGCAAGATCCAGGACCCACTCCATGTGGGCCACGTGGGTGGCAGGGAGCCAGCCACCTGAGCCACAGCTGGTTGCAGGAAGCTGCAGCTGGGAGCACAGCTGGAACCTGAACTCGGGAACTCTGCTATGGGATGCAAACGTCCAAAGGGGCACTGCTATCACGACACCAAATGCCTGCCCCAAAGAGATCCCATGAGAACTTCTACCCATTTCTTCCAAAATTCCTATGCAGACAAAATATGCACATATGTTTATCAATGAATATTTACAAGTCTTCATATGTTACAGAGTATAATGTCAGTTAAACTTTTTTATTGCTCTGAATCCTGGGAGTCATTTGACAAAGGTATGTACATGTGTTATCACTGAACATCAACAACAGCTAGCAAATGCTGCGCATCTGCATTAGTTTCTTGTAACAATCTTCACACAGCAGGACAAAGTGGATTAAAATGTCCCCACCACCCCACCCCTGGTAGCTGTAAAACATGAAACAGATGTGAAAACTACAATTTAGAGAAATTACCACATAACCTATTTATTCACCGCACACTCAGCACTTCTGCTATTCCCTATCTAACACTTTACAGTGGATGGATACACATCTTTCTCTCAACCACCTAAGATCCTTGAGAAATAAAGAGATGCGTAATGCAGATCTTATCTTGCCAGACAGACTCAGGAGAATGAAGGGACCACCCTGGTGGGAGCCTCACACAAAATCTTTCACCTTTAGGAATTTTTAGTAATTCTGGCTATTGCCTGTCTATACTGCAGGGGTTGCCTAAGTAAGAGCAAAACTTGAGACTTGTAACCAAGTTATTATATAAAGAACTGGCCACCAAATCCATAGAGTTAACATTGCAATGTTCACGACAGCAGACGAGGAGAACTGAGCTGTAACTGCATCCCTGCAAACTCCACTCAATGAGCTTTTCACATTCTGGATTTTCAGATTAGCAATGCTCAATCAGTAAAGGCAATGAAAATGTTCCCAAATCAGAAAACTCCTAAATGGGAACCATTTCTGGTTCCCAGCATTTCAGGTAATAGATTCACAACCTGCAACAATGACATGCACTTTGTTCAAGTCAACTTCAAGGCTTTTCTTCTACAATATGTTTCTCAGAGCCAAAAGTGTCAGCTATTTCCACATACAGCAAGAAGAATCTATTTGGAGCTCTTTCTGACTACCTTTGGGAGTGGGAATAGAAAAGCACAGGGCCTTTTTGTTTTTTCTTTCTTTCTTTGAGAGGCAGAGGGACAAAGAGAGATGGTTCCCAAATCCCAAGATGGCTAAACTGAAGCCAGCAACTGGGAACTCAATCCAGATCGTTCACACAGGTATCAGGAAGCCATTGCTTAAAGGATCATCCCTGCCTCCTAGTGTCTCAACCAGCAGGGAGCCAGAGTTTGGCAGAGTGAAGGTACATGTTGAGCTCAGGCATCTTTGTTTGTTTGTTTCTTTGAAAAATTTTTTTATTAATTACATTGCATTATGTGACACAGTTTCATAGGCTCTAGGATTCCCCCAACCCCTCCCCGTGCCCTCCCCCCATGGTGGATTCCTCCACCTTGTTGCAGTATTACAGTTCAAATTAAGTCAAGATTCTTTCGTTGTAAACATATACCAAGCATGGAGTCCAGCATCTTACTGTCCAGATAAATTCAACAGTTTCTTGGGGAGACCATCTCTGGTCTGAAGGTACAGCTGGCAGAATATCATCCCGATCAATTAGAAGCCCCAGCACAACATCAACAACAATTTACAACATTATGGAATTGATTGACATGGTATTGAGTAATCAATACGTTATAACAGTGCAAGTTCTTAACCACATCCTATGACTACTGCACTGACACTTCAATTTTAGTTTGTACACAGATCCGGCTGCTATACACCTTAAAGTGGCTATAGGGTACTGTTCAGCTGTCTCGTGTCTGTTTTCATTTTAGTATTTAGCTGTTTATTGTGTTGACGCATAATTTTGCTGAACTTGGCAGATTTTAGGATAGTCTAAACTGGTTTATAAATCTAACAAGGCCTATGTCAACAGTTGATGTGCAGAACAGTTTTAGGAGGGGTGTGCAGAGATATCTTCAATACCTTAGTGAGGAGTAACTAAACTTTGTGTCCCACCTAGTAAGGTATATGGTGAACCATGCTGATCATTTCCTGTTTGGTTCTAAGCTTTCCTTGTATTTCTCTGACTATTCTATTTTTTTGCGGGGGGTGGCGGAGCTCCGGAGCCACCCTGATGGTCACTGCAACAGAGGGTGAGGATCCAAAGCTGGAACTAAGTAAGGACCAGAAGAAGCTCCTCTCCCTAGTCCCGAAGGAAGTTTACTGTTCTTCTGTTTCTGCAGATCCCTCAGGAGCCCAGGCATCTTAACTGGAATCTTCACTGGCAGGTTTTTCTTTCAATGAAGAAAGCATAATTTTAAAAATAACTGACCTTTTCATAATAATGTAAATCTATTTAAACTATTGAACTATACAAAAAATAATTAACGTGGTAAATTTGTGTGTGTTTTTAAAACTTTACTCATTTTTTATTTTTGAAAGGCAGAATGAGGGAAAGGCAGACAGAGATCTTTTTATTTGATGGTTTGCTCTCTAAATGCCTGCAACACCTATGGCTGGATCAGGTCAAAGATAGAAGCCTGGAATTCCATCTGGGCCTCCCGCAGGGGTGTCAGGAACCCATTTATTTAAGTCATCATCTCCTGCCTCTCAGGATGCAAATCAGCAGGAAGCCGGAAGCACAGCAGCCAGAACGGGAAACAGGTCCTCTGACATGGGAGGTGGACATCCTAACCAAAGACTGAACTACTGGCCACAACATTCTCTCCTATATTATCTTTTGCCCCGGTAATTTTTTTTTTTAAATATCTAGTTGGGGCCCAGGGCAGTGGCCCAGTGGCTAAATCCTCATCTTACACACAAGAGGCTCCCATATGGGTACCGATTCATGTTCTGGCTGCTCCAATTCCCATCCAGCTCCCTGCTTGTGGCCTGGGAAAGTGGTCGAGAACGGCCCAAAGCGTTGGGATCCTGCACCTGCGTGGGAGACCTGGAAGAAGCTCCTGGTTTTGGATCACCTCAGCTTTGGCCATTGTGGCTACTTGGGAAGTGAAACAGCGGATGAAAGGTTTTTTCCCTCTGTCTCTCCTTCTCTCTGTAAATCCACCTTTCCAATTAAAACGAAACAAAAACTACCTCATGAAAAAGTGGCCAAAGTACAACTAGAACTTGTAAAGTGGTACCACTCTACTAGAAAACAGCTTGGCAATTTCTTGTATTAAAGACAGACTTGGAAGCTTACATTGTAGTGTACAGGGTAGAGCTATCACCTGCAATACCAGTTTGCATCCTGGCTGCTCCATTTCTGATCCAGCGCCCTGTTAAGTGTCTGGGGCGAATAGGAGAAGCTGGCCTAAGTGCTTGGACCCCTGCCACCTATGTAGGAGACCTGGAAGAATCTCCTAGCTCCAGGCTTCAGCCCAGCCCAGCCCTGGTCGTTGCAACCATCTGGGGAGTGAATCAGCAGGTGGAAAGTTTTTGTCTCTCTTGTTCTCTGTAACTATTTCAAACAAATTCATAAATCTTAAAACAACACATAGACTTACCCTAAGTCCCAGCAATTTCTCACTGAGGTATTCACTTCAGAGAAATGAAAGCACAGGTCCATACATGGTATGGGGGAGTGTGGGTGAGAACGAGGGAGAACTACAGAAGGGTATGAGATTTCTGTCTGGGTTGATAGAAATGCCCTAAAATGAGATCACTGTAATGGTCGAATAACTCTGTAGTTACAATCTACTAAAATTCAATAAAAGGAGAAAGCGACTTTCCGCAAAATGTGGGGGCCTTACACTCACTCGGCCCTTACCCTACCCGAGCCTCGCACCTCCCTCGAGCCGTACCTTGTCTAAGCGCTCTGGGCTTGGCATCGGCAATCTCTGCCGCTTGGCCTCCTGCTCCAGCGTCAGGAGCATGTTCCTTTCCTTCAGGAGGACATACCTGCACCAGAAGAAACAGTGTGGGGTGATGGTCTGTGCCACAGCTGGGATTTCTGATGTCAAAGTTAATGATCTGCACTCAAAACTTCTTTAGAAATCTCTACCAAAAATATCATTACAAGGAATAATCTTATACAGAGCTCTCTCTGTGCTTATTCATCTGTTCAATAAACTTCCCATGACCCACAGATGGGTATTGGGAGCTAGGAGAGTTACGGAAAAGCAAACATAGTCCTTACACTCCAAGTGGAGTGAGAAAAGAAGGCAAATAGTATTCACTCAGCATCAATCACATCTTCTGTGCATTTTATGTTTCATCCCCACCACAACCTTTGTTTGAGGTCATACTGTCTCCACTTTTTAAATGAATCTAAGTTGAGAGGAGTAGGGTATTCGGGATCCCACAGCTAATTCAGCATTCAAAGCCCGAACTCCCTGGGTGCAAAATGCATTCCGAGCTGCTGCCCAAACCACTACATGTTGTGGCATTCTGGGTGGGAAACAGGAGTTAATTTCAAAAATAATTAAGTTGCTGAGGCGAGGCATCTCTTCTGAGAGGATGTCTTCCTACAGGAAATGGGGCCAATAAGGTGGAGAGGACAGCAAAGTACCCAGGCAGGAACAAAGCAACAGAGCTGAAGGAGGGTAGGTTTGTGCAAACATGTCTGAAGCAAGGAGATAAAGGCAGAGCACCCTGAAGGTCAGGGTGGGAGAAGGCAATTCGGGGAGAAGGAATGGCAGCAGAGGGATAGGCTCTGGTCACTACGAAGGTTGAAACAGCTCCAACAATCCTTTTCTGATAACCTACAGTAACATTACTTTAATACAATTTTTTTTCTATAATGAATTGTCATGTAATTTAGTGGTTCTGACAAGTACTTATCATTCCTTAATCTGCCACAAAAGATAAGCAGCCCTTCCAACCAGGAGGTAAACATGTCCGTGTGTTCTACAGTACCTAGGCAGATGACACCCGGAGTGAGGTGGGCCAGGTACAGGACAGCAGGGTGTGCATAGCAACGGTGTGCACAGCTGCACCCAGAAGGGCAAGCCACACAGCTAGTGCCCAGCAGGAATGCAAGCATGAAGTTCGTCAAATCACAGGTCTGACTTTACAAGAGAAGCCAGAAACCCCAATTTTGTTGTATGAAATGCCCGAATTTAAAAAATAAAGGGCAGGGTCTAGGGTGATGGCTCAACTGGCTAATCATCTGCCTACAAGGCTTTGCACTGTATATGAGTGCTGGTTCGTGTCCTGGCTGCTCCACTTCCCATCCAGCTCCCTGCTTGTGGCCTGGGAAAGGAGTTGAGGATGGGCGAAAGCCTTGAGACCCTGCACCTGCATGGGAGACCTGGGAGACTCTCTTGGCTCCTGGCTTCAGATTGGCTCAGCTCCAGCCGTAGCAGCCATCTGGGGGAGTGAATCAGTCAATGGAAGATCTTTTCGTCTCTTCTTCCTCTCTGTAAATCTGCCTTTGTAATAAAGATAAACAGATCTTAAATAAAAAAAGGGGGGGTAGGCATACAGCTGAATTAAGACGCCCGCCTTTTTCACCAGGACACCTACGTGCAATTCCTGCTTCAGCTCCTGACCCCAGAATCTTGCTAATGCAGACCCTGCTGGGCTGTGGGGATGATTTAAGTAATTGAGTTTCTGCTGCCCACATGGGAGAAGAATTTTTTTTTAAGTATGTTCATTAGGAAAAAAAAAAAAAGAAAGAAAAAAGAAAACCAAGTTAAATAAATCGTAAGTATTTGGGGCTAAGTATAGGCAATTTAAAAATACAACTGCTGTGCTTGCTTCGGCAGCACATACACTAAAAATGGAATGAAAAATACAACTGCTTAAATCCTCTCAATGTTTTACTTAGCAGATGAATGCTAGAAAAATCTACCTATATTCCATATTAAATACATCCTCAACACGCACTCTCTAAGCAAATGGCTTAAAGGTTCCAAACCATGAAAAATTAATAAAAAGACAGGAAGCTGGGCCAAACGTGACCAACTATTCTCCATTTCATTTCATTATTTGACCCTGCTAATGTGAAGGGAGGGGATAATCTCTAACACTTTTCTCCAAACACTTGAGAATTGTGACCCATCTGTCTGCCGTAACATCTCTGTCATGTATACACAATCGTTCATAATCATATCTATCACCCAGCAAACTAACATAAATCATTTCCTCAAGTCTTACATCAGATAAATGTCTTTAGCTCATTGTTACAGCTGCTTCAAATTCACTAGCATGCATACCAAAGTTTATGTAAATCTTCATTGCTTTTGTTCCTTAACTGCTGACAGGTCCATGCAGCACCTAGAAAGATAAATTTACAAAATGAAATAATGGTTTAGTTTTGTGCCCTTGGCAAAGTACTTCACCTGTTTAAACGTGTTTCTTTATCTGTAAAATAAGTAATAGCTGGATTCTGTAACCTAAACATTAGGAACTAATCAGATAACTTGTGCAAATATTAGTGACATGGACGAGAATAGCATTCAAAAATATTAGTTATTAGTACAGAATGCATCTTCATATCTTAATCATGTCTACTTACTCCTCTTCCATGCCTTTTACCAACCTGTCAAGGACAATTAACTCTACTACCACACAGTCCTTTTAATTTCCTCCACTATATAATTCCAAAGAAAATTCAGAAAGGGTCATAAATAATTTCCAAGCTACACAACAAATTCTAGAATTATGGGGTTTCTACAGATTTCTCTTTTTAAAAACACATGGATTGACGCGAGTATCTCACCAGATTTCACTTTTTCTTCCCCCCAGTTCTTTGGGTCATCAAAAAATTCTTCCAGTCCTTTCCTTGCTAATGTGGTATGAAATAATCGACAACGGTTAAGGGATGCCACGTTTTGTATAGTCACAGGCAACAAACCAAGGGAAAACCTGCAACGGAACACATGTAAACCAGCTGTAGCTTTACAGCATTAGCAATTCATGTGGAATAAAGCCAAATCACTTTCTCATCTATGACACCAAAAAAAAAAAAAAAAAAAAACTACTCAAAGCTTCTCTCCCCAGCAATAATTAATTTTTAAAATGCTTCAGAAGGTATTCTTTAAGACTGATTTATAATGCTACCTGTAAATTTCAGAGGTGGAAATATTTACACAATTCTAGTTTAAGAGAACATTTCCCACATTCCCGGTATGGAAAATACTCTGATGGTCAATTTTGTAGCAGGCATCAGGGGCCTAAAATGCTTTCCCTTTGAGATCCAGAAACTTCAACGCAAGGAATGATCATAAAAGTCAATGTATAAATCAAATGCCTAGGAAAGCATTATATGATATCAAAAAGTTAGCATTAGCTAAACTCACAGGCTGTGTTTCCACCTGCTTAAGCAGGTCTCACAGCTGCATGGCGACTTTCCGTTGTCGGGCCGTTTTATTCAACAGACATTTCCTTCACCGTGTCTTGCAGACACCTCGTGGAGGCACAAAGACACCGCCACCCCGGCCCCGTTTCTAAAACAGCTTCTCTTCGATCAAGTTGCCCCCCACCCTCCCCACCCAAGAGGAAGTTTCTGTATGGATTTCACAGCTAGCACTGGGCGTCTGCACATCCCCTACAATGTCTAGTCCACCGGAGGCTGCAGCAAAACCTCAAGACGGAGTGGAAATGAGAGGGGTGGGCGAATGCTCCAAGGTCATTCATTGCTCTCGGAGGCGGTTTGGACCTGGCATTCTGGTTGGAGCCTTTCTCAGTATCTCTTCAAGCAAACGCGATCCCACATGGATGAAGCGGCTTAACCTTTTCCTCACATCACTTACCTGTGGCTAGCAGCGGTCTGAGGGATGACTAACGCCCTGGAAGCCTGCACTGCTGCCGAGACCCTCCTCCAAAGAACACCCAAACCAGCCGCTGCCATTTTTTCGCATAACTAAGGAAACCGCGTTTGTACCGACCGTGGCGTCACTTCCGGCACCACCGGAATAGACGCTTGCCCTCACTCAATATGGCCATCTTGCACTTTTGCCCTTCCGGGTAGACTGGTTCCCTCGGCTCCCGTTAGTCTCCCGGCTTCCTTCTTCTGCCCGTCGTAACCATGGCGGCGATGAGTTTGTTGCAGCGGGCTTCGGTCACCGCGGTCGCAGCTCTGTGTGGTCGCCGCGTTGGCCCTCAACTCGGATGCGGAGGCTTCCTCACTCGAGGCTTGCCAAAGGCTGTCGGTGGGTGCTGAGCTTGGGAGAAAGGGGGCGCAGGGCGTTGCGGGGCGCGGGCGGACTCTTCCCGGGTGACCTTGGTGGGATCCGGGACACCAGGGAATAGTTGTGGACTTGTGAGGAGCGAGGGAACACGCACTCTGTGAGACGCTCCTGATTTCGCTTAAACTGCAAGGCAGCATGTTGTCACACACGCTGCCATTGAGCCTTCCAGCCGGTGCGGACGGAGAAAGGCACAGAGGTGAGACCCGGGACAGTGTCTAGTCCACGCCCGGGAGCGATGTGGCCCTGAGGACAAGCTGCCAGCCACCACGGACAGCAGACAAACGGTGCCCGTAGAGGCCGTGGTGGCTTCAGGGGTCCTGGTTCTTCTTCCAGGGTTCCACGAAACTTAATATTCTTTCTTTTTCTATTTCTTCTTCTGCTACTACTACTGCTACTACTAAAGCTTCTAATATTACTGAATACATGATGATTTCAGCGTGGATGATGTTTGTTTTATGTCAAGGCAATCACAGAATGTTATTTTTCGTAACCATAGGAAGGGGTGCAAGATGGAGCAAGTGCTGAGGGAAGCCATGCTGTAGACTCTACGAGGACTGAACTGACCCCTTTTAGGGACCTTGGGTTGCATTCTAGGGATGTGAAGTCTCATATTAATAAAAAGCAAAAACTTAGTATTCAGTCCATCTTAACCTTTTGCCATGAACCGAAAAAAATCTCTAACTTCAAAATATTGTCCTATTTGACCTCTCTTTTTTCCTTTAGTTTAATCTGGTGCCATTTCACACATCGAGGCAATCAGTGCACATGGACATTTGTTGAAAACACGATGGTCTTCAGATTTCTGGCAGGAACTTGAACTTACACCGAAGTTCAGTGATCTTTGATTTATATCCCCTTCAGAGCCGTTTCTTTTCTTTTCTTTTCTTTCTTTTTTTTTTTTTTTTAAAGATTTTATTATTATTGGAAAGCCGGATATACAGAGAGGAGGAGGAGAGACAGAGAGGAAGATCTTCCATCCGATGTTTCACTCCCCAAGTGAGCCGCAACGGGCCGGTGCGCGCCGAACTGATACCGGGAACCAGGAGCCTCTTCCGGGTCTCCCACGCAGGTGCAGGGTCCCAAAGCTTTGGGCCATCCTCAACTGCTTTCCCAGGCCACAAGCAGGGAGCTGGATGGGAAGTGGAGCTTCTGGGATTAGAACTGGCGCCCATATGGGATCCCGGGGCGTTCAAGGCGAGGACTTTAGCTGCTAGGCCACGCCGCCGGGCCCCAGAGCCGTTTCTGATAACAATTATCTCCAAATGTTCAAATACAAAAACTTAGGGTGTTCTCTCATGTAGTATTTAAGAGAGTTGAACTAAAAATAAACCGAGGGAAAATTTTACCCCCAGTTCTTCTTTCTGCATCGTTCCCCCTCCTGGGAGTTCTGGAAGGAGACTGAGCACTTTGCAGTGGGAACAGAACGGTTCCTAGGAACTGTGCCTATGGTATAGTGGTACATCTCAACAAGCAGTAGGGGTTCCGGTGTAGTAGCCTGGTCGCTAAAGTCCTTGCCTTGCATGTGCCGGGATCCCACATGGGTGCTGGTTTGTGTCCCAGCCGCCACGCTCCACTTACCCACCAGCTCCCTGCTTGTGGCCTGGGAAAGCAGTAGAGGATGACTCAAGGCCTTGGGCCCCTTCACCTATATGGGAGACCGAGAAGCAGCTCCTGGGTCCTGGCTTTGGATTGGTTCAGCTCCAACCATTGCAACCACTTGGGAAGTGAATCAACAGATGGAAGATCTTTCTGCGTCTCCTTTTCTTTGTAAGTCTGCCTTTCCAATAAAAATAAAATAAATCTTTATTTAAGAAAACCTAACAAAAAGTAGCTGCTGTCTGTTGGTTTACTCCCCAAATGCCTTCAGTAACCAGAACTGTGCCAGAATGAAGCCAGAAGCCAGGAATCCAGTCTGTCATGTAGCTGGCTGACTTGAAGCCAGCACCTTCAGCCTCCAGGGAAGTGTTAGCATGAAGTGGGAATAGAAGTGGATCCCGGACTCCATCCTTAGCACTTCCATATGAGCTATTGGTATCCAAGGGGGCATCTTTGCTGTTGTTAAGATTTATTTATTTTTACTTGAAAGGCTGAGTTACATAGAGAGAGATCTTGTATCCACTGCTTTACTCGCAAATGACCACTACAGCCGGAGCTGAACCGATCTAAAGCCAGGAAACAGAGTCCCAAGGCACTGGGCCATCCTCCGCTGCTTTCTTAGGCCACAAGTATGGAGCTAGATGGGAAGTGGGGCAGCTTATGGGATGCTGGTACTGCAGGTGGAAGCTTAGCTTGCTCTGCTGTGGCGCCAGCCCCTCTTACGAGGGCACATTTTTACCAATGTATTAACTGCTGGGCCGAACACCTTGTCCCATATCTTTGAAACATAATTTTAATGTATGTTGCAAAGTAGTTATAAAGACTATAAATGGGAAAAAAATGTACAGCATCTGGCTCTGGCTTTTTAAAAGAATTTGCAGCACATTAGACATAGCATGAGATTTACTATTGTAACTTTTTGAATGTACTAATCAGTGGCATCACTGTGATCCACCGGTGTAACTCTTTTCAGTTTACGGAAAAACAGCCGACCACAAACTCCATTCGTTGCTCAGGCCTTTCCACCACCATTCTGTCATCTGTCTATGACACTGCCTATTCTAAATGCCTCTGAGGTGTAATCAGACAGTGCTTGTCTTTTAATAGCTGGCTGATCTTTCTCAGCATCAACAAGTTTCATTTGTGAGGCGTATGTGAGAAATTCCTTCCTTTTTAAGGCTGGAGAATATAGTCATTATATGTATATAGTCATTATATGTATATAGTCATCTCTTGGTGTCCTCGGAGAATGAGCTCTGGGAGCTCCTGTAGGTATCCGTGGGTGCTCAAGTCGATGTTGTGAGAAGGCACAGCAGGAAGTGGGCGTTTGCTACAGCAGTAAAGGTGCTGCGTGGCTGAGCTGCCGCCTGTCCCCCAGTGCATGTTCAGGTGCCCACTCTGCTCCAGGAGGCAGCATATTGTGGCTCAACCTGCCACCCACAGGAGAGACCCAGCATAAGTTCCAGGCTCGGCCAGGCCCAGCCCTCACTGTTATGAGCACCTTCAGAGTGAACTAGGGAAGATCTGGCTCCCTTTCTGTCTTTGAAATAACTAATTTAAAACTTAAAATACAAACAAACAAAAAAAAGCGAAAGCATAGTACTTTCTTTCATCTTTGCATATAACCCGTGAGCTCCCTCCTGGATGCTTCAAATCATCTCTTGGTTTTTTTTTTTTTTTTGTAATAGCAAATATCAATGCAAATAGTGTATTAATTGTGACAATCTTTTGTTAGAGGATAGTGAGGAGGGAAAAAAGTCTGTGCGCATTCAGAATGGCCTTAACTCTCGAAGGCCTCACGGCATCCGCCTGTCAACAGCCATGTGGCTTTTTCATTTCTGAGGAAGCAGTGTATGTGCATGCGAAGGGCAAGCCTACCGCACTTTGTTCATCCCTTCGTCTCACTGTGGACATTTGTGTCGCTGCCATGTTTCAGCTGCTGTGAGTGATGCAGGTGTAAAAGGCCTGTGCAGACCCCATGGGGAGACCCCACTGGCTTGAACCAACCTCCTTGAAGTAGTGTGTTCATCTTCCCAGTCTGTGTGTTACCTTTTTAACCCTGTTTATGGGATCTTTTTTTCTTCTTTTCATTTTTAGTTGAAAGGTAGATGGAGATCTTCCCTCTGTTTCTCTCCCCACATGCCTGCATCAGCCAGGGTCAGGCCAGAATCCTGAACTCGGCGTGCAGCTAGGAGACCTGGGAGGCAAGGAGCTGCTCTTCTTTCCTTAGCTATAAGAAGCAATGATTACAGGCTGTACACCCAGGGAAGGTATTTGGTGCATTGATTAGGTTGGTGCTAGGAATGGCTGTAATCCCATATCCAAATCCCTCAATTTGAGTCCTAGCTCTGCTCCCAATGCCAGTTTTCTGCTGATAGTTATCCTGGAGGCAGGTGATGGCTGAGGTGGTTGGATTTCTGAATTGAGTTCCCAGCTCCCTGCTTTTGAGTTATAGACATTTAGGGAGCAAAATAGTGATGGGTTCTGTGTCTCTTTCTGCTTCTTAAAAAGATAAAGTTGAGGGCCCGGTGTGGTAGCCTGGCAGCTAAAGTCCTTACCTTGAATGGGCTGGGATCCCATAAGGGCGCCAGTTCTAATCCTGGCAGCCCCGCTTCCCATCCAGCTCCCTGCTTGTGGCCTGGGAAAGCAGTTGAGGACGGCCCAAAGGCTTGGGACCCTGCATCTGTGTGGGAGACCCAGAAGACTCCTGGCTCCTGGCTTTGGATCGGCGCAGCACTGGCCATTGTGGTCACTTGGGGAGTGAATCATCGGATGGAAGATCTTCCTGTCTATCTGTCCTCTGTCTGCATATCTGATTTTGCAATAAAAATAAATAAATCTTTTTTTTTTATAATCTATTTTATTGTGTTGTTGTTGACAATCTTTTCATAGTTAATTACAGTTAAAGAAAGAAAAAGAAAAAAAAAGGTTCAGGGGGATAGGGAAGTGGGCAATACTATTATGTCCATATTGTTTCCATCTTGTATCTGAGGTAAAGGAGGATATTGAGGGAGAAGCCCCACCCGGTTTCCCGCCCACCCCGAGTCCCGGATGTGGGGCATGCTCTGAGATATGTGCTCGAGTGGTGTTAATAGTTCTCCAGTTATGAATCGCTGCCAGTTTCGCTCGATGAGGTCGTCCACTGATTGATATGGTCCATCATAAAGTCTCCGTTTGCCCCATTTTTCGCTGCTAACATATAGCTGAGATGAATGATTGATCTGCTCTGTCTTCTGTCTTTTCTTGATTAGAGTTCTGAGTCCAGCAGTTCGATTGGGGAGATCTCCAAAGAAACTTTGAGGTATTCCCAGACTAGTTTCTTGTATGTTCTAGCAAGCACAGGGCCCGGCACAGTCCATCACCCCGATCAGCCGGTGGTTTCAATTGCTGGGTTGGTTCTGTTTTCTGTCCCGAGTTGCATTTTAACTAGGTTACGGCGATAGTTTTAACAAATAAAATGGGAAGGGAAGTAAAGAAAGAGTTCTCCAATAAGTCTTCGTACAAGGCTCTTGATTGCCGGAGTCCAGCTCCAGCCGAGGTTCGGAACTCGGGAAGGGTGCGTGGATGAGGCGTGAAGAGAGAAAGAAGGAGACGGACCACCAGATTCCTTGATCGTAGTGGACAAAGCGAGAAAGCTGTCCGCTTTATTTATACAGAGGCAGTACAAAGTTTTTTCTTAGGGGCATATTAACACAGCTTCAGGGGGGCACAATTTACAACTTCCTGAGGAAGGATTGAGGAAGGATTCCACATTCCTTGCTTATCTTGGCTTGCCAGTCTTCATCTGCTCTCCTCAGGTCTGGGCTATAACCTAGGCGCCATCTGTGTCAACCAGACCCCTATCTTGTATGAGTTAAAAGGACTGGGGCCTTGTTCTATGGGGATCAGGAATATTGACATTAGTTGGCCATAGGTCTGTAAGCTCACAGTTTGTTAACCAAACAAGTAAAGCAAGGGTAAAAACGGCGGAAAGAATTGTAGTTAGCAATGAGCTAAGTTACTCTATTTAAGTTTCAACTCTACAATGGATGAGCGAGTGTTTCCAAAGACAATTCTACAAATTGTTTCAGTATTAGGCAAGGCATTATCCATTCCAACGCTGCAACCAAGAGTTTCTCAGTAGACAACACATCTTATGCAGTAATACACTCCTAATACAATTCTTATTCAACTTATCTATCACTAAATGGGAGAAATACATCAAGAGAGAAAAAACATGAAGATCTAAGACAAAAAGTTATAAACATTACATTCCTCTACAACTGCAGGCTCTACAACTTCATAAGTGATCAAACAATAATCAAAAATATCTCTTTATGATGTTAGTGAAATCACCCTGTATTTCCTCTAGCTAAAATTTTATGAAAACAACTAAAACAGCTACATTTTCTATATTCTAAAGAATTGCAAGGACAGGCTAACCTTTAAGACCACAATAACTATATTTTTTGCCTTAGCAGGATAGGCTTCATGGTTACAGTAGCTATATCCTTCGTCATAGCAGTATGGCCTTTTAGGGTCACTATATTCTTTGTCATAGCAGAATGACCTTTAGGGTCACAGTAACAGGATAACTTTAGAGTTCCTCTTATCAAGCCATTCCCCGGAAAGCATGATAAATATCTGGGCCAGATTTTATGGCAATGGGTAAACAGCACAGAGTTAATTATACTCCTGTGTGTAGTTAAAGGCCCACTCACCAGGACATCCTCAGTAACATTAACTCTTAAGCTCATGTTGGTTGTAAAAGCCATCTCACAGGGGCAGACAATGCCTCAATAGATTACATAGTGGGGTGGTTGAGAGTCCATGCAAGGGGGAGTGAAAACTGCGTCAAGATGGTCAGAGATGAATCCACTTAGCCCTGCTAAGCAGCTGGTAGCTCCCCGGGCCCTGCCAGTCAGGGAGCTGCTCTCTTCACACCCTCGCGCTATACACACCTACTGCATGGCCTGCATCACTTGATAGGTTGGTTTTGAGAAGGAAGGCTCAAAACACAAGGTTGAGACCAAGTTAGAGGGGTGGGTTGTTGTATGACCATGAAGCCACAATATCTGCATTTTATTTCATCGGGAAAGGCGCTCTTTGTAACAGAGGAGTGACTTCTCGGTGTGGTGCTTACAAGCTTTGTTGAATACTGGATGACTTCCTGGACTGTCGATGGGTTAGACTTGTAGAGAAGGCACGGAAAGGTTTGGATCTTAGAACAGAGAGGCCTTGACAAAATGATGATTGAGAGAGGTGGGTGCAAGGTTGATGATTGTTTAGCTTGGATGATTGGACGATGGTGTCTACTTGGGCATGAAAGGAAAGAAATGATCAGTTCTCGATTTTTAATCTTTGAAGCACAGAAAGATTTTATGTTAGATTTTCAATCGTTACAAAATCCACCATTTTTAAAGACTAAGTGACTTTCTTGAGGCTATTTGCATTTTTTTAAAATAAGATTTATTTATTTCTTTTGAAAAGGCAGATTACAGAGAGAAGGAGAGAGAAAGATCTTCCATCCATTGGCTCACTCCTCACCTGGCCTTGATGGCTGTAGCTGAGCTGATCCAAAGCCAGGAGCCAGGAGCTTCTTCTGGGTCTCCCATGTGGGTGCAGGGTCCCAAGTCTTTGGGCCTTCCTCCAGTGTTTTCCCAGGCCACAAGCAGGGAGCTGTGCCCATATGGAATCCCAGCACTTGGAAGGCAAGGATTTGACCATTGAGCCATCACGCCTGGCATGTAAATCTTTGTTTAATAATTGATTAGTTACATCTAAAGACAGCAGACAGTTCACATTTCTGTGTTAATTAACATTGCTAGAATGCAGCTGCACCAACCATTCTTCCATAATTCTTTGTGTTACATTTTCCTTGAGTAAATAGTGTTGTTTGAAAGGCACAGGGACAGAGAGAGAGAGAGAGAGAGAGAGAGAGAGAGAGAGAGAGAGAGAGAGACTCACAGAGAAAGATAGATCTTCCATCTTCTGGTTTACTCTCCAAAGTCCAGGATTGGGCCATGTGGAGTGGGGGACTGCATGGGGGTAGCAGGGCGCAAGCACAGGCCTGTTTCCTTGTTGTTGGTAGTCCTGGGTGCTTGAGTTGGGACGAGTTCCTGGTTGTCCCTCTAAGAGTATGCTCTGGAGTAGACGTGATTCCGTAGATGTGAGGAGAGCATTGGAGGGGAGAGGATTGTTCCTGCTTTGATCCTGTACCTCTGGTACATCAAATTAAGACTTAAATGGCTTTTGGCTTTTTTTTTTAACAGCTAAATTTTTGGCAGGTCCAGGCTGCCACCTGATTTCCACCTGCTTTCTTATAGTTGATTCTTTTGCATCCAGTCTTTTGTAAATGTGTGTGAAAGCCTTGGGGGATCCCATGTTATCAGTTTTAACCTGAATTCATTACAAGCTGCTGCACCAGGGGGTAGCAAAATTCAGAAGATGGTTTCTGCCTCCAGGACTTTCACGGTTAACCAAAGTGACGCTAGTGGAAGCAGATGTAGTCCTTGGAATGTGTGGCAGCTCAGGAGTTGGGGAACCTTATCTGTCTGGGAAGAATGTCAGCTCTTTGGAGGGTGAGATGCTGCTGGACCAGGAAGGCAGTAAGCATGAACAGAGGCTTCATGTCCTCAGGATGGGAAATTAAAGTTGTTCATTCTGCACTGATGTACGTGCAGAATTTTCCTTCAGTGCAAATGGAAACAGCATAATCCCGGGTCTCACTGACAGACAGCCTTGCCTGCTCCTGGTGGAAAGAGCCTGGAGTGCCAGTACTGTGTTTCCCAGACCCTGCAGAAGAGAGATGAGTGGAGGAAGAGGGGCCAGGAATGAAATTTGTCTTTGATCTACAGCAAGGCTTGGTTATATTCCATCAGTGTGGGGAGCGGACTTAGAGGGAATAGATGGAAGCAGGAATTATTTACCAAAAAAAGATGTTATCAAGGTTTTTAGAGTGTGTTTTTCTGTAAGAAGCTTGAATTTCCTGTTGGATATATGTTGAATAAATGCTGCTGATCCTTCCTGTCTGTTTTGCAGTAAGTCTTGCCTCACCATGTAAAATGACATAGTTTGTTAAACAGCATACAAATTTTAAAAAGTATTTTTCAAATCTTCTGTTAAGCATTTTTGCGTGTATATATTCTTTTTTTTTTAAGATTTATTTATTTTATTACAAAGTCAGATATACAGAGAGGAGGAGAAACAGAGAGGAAGATCTTCCATCCGATGATTCACTCCCCAAGTGAGCGCAACGGCTGGTGCTATGCCGATCCGAAGCCGGGAACCAGGAACCTCTTCCGGGTCTCCCACGCGGGTGCAGGGTCCCAAGGCATTGGCTGTCCTCGTCTGCTTTCCCAGGCCACAAGCAGGGAGCTGGATAGGAAGTGGAGCTGCCGGGATTAGAACCGGCACCCATATGGGATCCCGGGGCGTTCACGGTGAGGACTTTAGCTGCTAGGCCATGCCGCCGGGCCCGCATGTATATATTCTTAGTAATTTGCTTTTATCTAGAAATATAGCAGTATGCTTGTATGAACCTTGTACTATTTCCAGCTCCTGTTCGGCACAGTGGAGACCATGGGAAAAGACTATTCATCATCAGACCTTCGAGATTCTATGACCAGCGTTTCCTGAAGTTACTGGTGAGTTCAGTTTTATCTGTATCTTTCCCCAGAAGATACTGAGACTATACAGTACGGTGTGTTCCTGGTCTTTTAAATTAGTGAACCTTATTCCTTCTTCAGAAAGGGGATCTATCCCAGTCAGATGTAAAACTTGAGCCATTCTTTTCTTGTCAGAATTATAGTTTTAAAATACAGTGTGTTCCTTCCATTGAGTCAAAAAAAAAAAAAAACGAACTGAAAATTGATTAATGTGGGATAATTATTTATATTAGTAAAATATTCTTGAAATCACCAAAAAAAATTAGTGAAATGTTTCTGGAAATGAGCTTTCCTACTTTGGGATATGATTTTTTAAAATCCATGTGTTGTTTGGGAACATTGATTTCTAAGAATAATACAACCCTATCGTGTGATTCTAATGTAGCAAGAATAAACTGAAACAGCTTTTTTAGGCTGCTGAGTATATTTGTATAGCCTTGTAACTCTCGTGTCACTTTGCAGACCCAGTGGACAGAAGGGTCTCTGGACTCTGTCTTTGTCTCTGACTTTAGACAGGAGTAACCAACCAGTTTGTTTTTTGATGATGTTGACATAGTTGATGAGAGTGGAAAGGGCCTAGGATTAAGGGAAAGTAAATGAGAGCATTGTTTCCAAATTTCAATTTTCTTCGTCCTGTATCCGTGGGAATGGGGTGAGAGGAGAAGCCGCACCCAGCCTGCCAGTTGTCTCAGTACTCAGTGATGGGGAATGGTCACCTGATGTCACTCCAGTTTCCCCGATGTGGAGGGTTCTACTCAGGTGGATAGTTCTGAAATGCTGTTGATCTCGCTGATCCAAGAGTGAGGAAATCCTTCCAAGGTCCAATGGCTGATATAATCCACCTTAGAGTCTCCATTTGACCAGATATTTGCTGTCAATGCTTGGCCGGGAGAGTTGACCAATTTGTTCTTTCTTGCTCTGCTATGGTACCAAGGAACCAGATGTCCTTTGCAGGTTCCAATGGACTGCCATATCCTCCTTGTGCATCTGGATATGCCATCCATTGCTCCGTCTAAGCTACTGAGTAGGACCAGTTCTGACACATGCACTCCATGGTCAGACCACAAATCTTGTGATTCTCCCCATGGTTGGAGTTCTTAGTCCAGCAGTTCAGCTTGGGGGGAATCCCCAAAGAAACCTTGTCTGAAGTGATCCCAGATCTGACTTGTGTGTGCTTGCTAGTTTGGCGTCTGGCTGTGTTGGTCATCCATGTCAGCCTATGCACACACTGGTAGTTGCAGTAGCTGGGTCAGTTCTGTCTCCAGCCCCATCTCTTATGTAAACCGAGGGATGCTGCAGCCTAGCTAAACCCTGCCCACCACACACTCAGCCTCAAGTACACAAGCGGGAGCTGCATCCTAGTTGGAGCGACCCCCAGTTATCCCCACTAGGCTCACCCCCAACCCTTGTGCCTGTGCTTGCCAGTACGTGCAGCAAACTGGTCCAGTCTTTCCCACATCCTATTCAGGTCTCATACATGTCAGTGGGTGTTGAAGCCTAGCTCAACCCAACCAACCCAACTCATGTCAGTGGGTTCCATTGCCTGTATAGCCAGGTCTGCCCCCTGCCCTGGTTCTCATGCTCATCAGTGGTAGTTGCAGCCCATTGGGTGCTTATAGTTTCTCTACTAGGCTCACTCCCAGTCCTGGATCTTGCATTTTCCAGGTGCTTCTACAGTCTAGCTTTACAGGATTTGCCCCAGTCCTACCACCTGCCAGCTGATGCTGTAGCTAAGCCTGACTAGCCTGCATTTACTCTGGCTCATGCATGCACCAATACAGTGGGTCAGCCCAGCCTGGCTCTCTCCCTAATCCAATTCACTTGCAGACCAACAGGTACTGTAACTCTGACCAGCCTGGTCTGCTCCTACTCCTAGGTCTCCTGCTCAGCAGTGGAACAGTGAGTCAGCAGCAGAGCCCTCCGCATCTACTCTACTGGGCTCACATACCCTCTCTCTTCCATGTTTCACATGTACTGGTAGGTGCTGTGGCCCAGTCTGGCATGGCCCACTTCACCTCAGGATTTGCTGGCGGGTGCTGTAGCTTGGCCTGGCCTGGTCTTCCCCTGGTTCCAGCTCATGCTGATGGGTGCTGAGGCTTCAATACCTTAGTGAGGAGTAACTAATCTTTGTGAACACAGAAATCTAAAACAAAAGAAAAATCATGGAAGTTGGTGATTTGATACTTTATCTCTGACTTGGCAAGTTTATTTTAGAAGTATAAGGATATTACATGATGAGGATGCTATGAAAGTGGAGACAGGAAATAGTCACTAAAAAAACTTTTTTTTTTTTATCTTGCCAGAAATTTTACATTTTATTGACTGGGATTCCGGTAGTAATTGGCATCACCCTGGTGAATATATTCATTGGTAAGTCCCCTTCCCTACACTACCCCTGCACCATCAAATTGAATATTTTAAAATATATTTACATGAATTTTTAAATTATGGATATTGTACTGAAAATTATTTTAAAAAATAAGCATATACTTGAAAAATTATTTTAAAGATAACAAACCTTAATCTAAAATAGTGTACACTTTTTTTTAATAACTTTTCTTTTTTTCTTGAAAAATTCTTTAATGTCACCAAAGCTTATTTCCCAAAATCAGCTTTGAGAGTCCTGAATAAGGGAAGTAGAGAGCGACAGGAGGCAGGCTTTGTTTGTTTGTTTTCTTTAAGTCTATCCTGGAACATGAGAAACTGTATCTTTTAAAAAGAAGGAATTAGGGACTGGTGTGGGCAGGCTAATCCTCGGCCTATAGTGCCCGCAAGATGTATGGGCCCGGCGGCGTGGCCTAGCAGCTAAAGTCCTTGCCTTGAAAGCCCTGGGATCCCATATGGGTGCCGGTTCTAATCCCGGCAGCTCCACTTCCCATCCAGCTCCCTGCTTGTGGCCTGGGAAAGCAGTTGAGGACAGCCCAATGCTTTGAACCCTGCACCTGCGTGGGAGACCCGGAAGAGGTTCCTGGTTCCCGGCATCGGATCAGCTTAGCATCAGCCGTTGCGGCTCACTTGGGGAGTGAATCATCGGACGGAGGATCTTCCTCTCTGTTTCTCCTCCTCTCTGTATATCTGACTTTGTAATAAAATAAATAAATCTTTAAAAAAAAAAAAGACATATGGGTGCCGGTTATAGTCCCTGCTACTCCACTCTTCATCCAGCTCCCTGCTTATGACCTGAGAAAGCAGTGGAGGATAGCTCAAGTCCTTGGGCTCCTGCACTCACGTGGGAGACCCGGAAAGAAACTCCTGGTTCCTGGCTTTGGATCAGCCCATCTGTGGCTATTGCTGCCATTTTGGGAATAAACCAGCAGATGGAAGACCTTTTTATGTCTCTTTCTCTGTAATATCTGTCTTTCAAATAAAAAGAAGTAAATCTAAAAATTAAAAAGGAATCAAATGTAAATGACAGCATTACATATTCATGGGATATTATTTTTAAACTATTTCTAGCTTCTTAAATCCTGAAATATTTTATCTAGTAGATGCTGGGAAACCCAGTAGGAAGGATATGTCTTTCGTGACTCTTGTGATCTTTTATATCTTATTATATAATAGCAGTATAGTAAGTTCTCATATAATGGTGAACATAAGAACATGTCTGAAATATGCATAATGAATAGATTTCAACCAGATTAAGGGAATTTAAAAATATTCGATCTAGTCTTAAGAAAAAAAGTGCTTTAAAACCACAAGACATTGATTTTTTTTTTTTTGCTTTAATGGCAAAGAGTTAATACTGCTATGCTAAAGTTAAATATCTCTGTTTTCTCATGTCAGGTGAAGCTGAATTAGCAGAAATTCCAGAAGGCTATATCCCAGAGCACTGGGAATACTACAAGGTGTGTATGGGCCACTGCAGATTACTTTGTTAGATGTTTCTCAGTGCACTAGTTAATATCTTAATTCAGCAACTGTGGTAAAATTCCACTCAGCTTGTGATAGCAAGTAGATGATTTTTTTTTTTTTTTTTGCTCTCATATGTAACTTTTGGGTGGTTTTATTCATTTATTTTTGCTTTTTAAAACTTTACAGTTTTTTTTTTTTTTTTATGATTCTGCAGTGTGTTTGGGTTTAATCGAAGCTCAATGCGATTGGGAGGATTTTACCAATGCTAACTCTAGCTGTCATTTATCGGGCTCACAGTGTGCAGCAGGCACTGTGCTGAGTGTTTTGCAAATCTATCCCATGTAAAAGGTGTCATTAGTACTGCCATCTTAGTGATGGGGAAATTGAAGCTTAAAAGTCTTCTATTATTGGTGTGTTTCTTTCCAAGGTGTTTTGCAGTTTATGTAATGCTGTGAATATTCTCATAGAATTTTTATGCAGTGTATTTGGAAAATAAATTTCTAACAGTAGTCCTGCTAATTGACCTGTGCAAGACTTAGAGCCAGTATTTCAACCATGTAGTCTTCCATGGCCTGCACTGTCAGTCATAACACCATAGTCTCACTGCTACCAAATCCAAAAACTGTTAACTTTAAGTCTTTGTAAATATAGTGAGATGGCTTTGGATAGAGCATGTATCTACCATGCTTTAGTTTTCTAAAGGAATTATCATATTTTAGAAAAGGAATTCTAAAGGAATTATCATATTTTAGAAAAGAAATGCTTCCTTACTAAATCTTTAGAACTGTAAAGGGCCAGTGTTGTGTCACAGTATCCGGCTGTGACATTGGAGTGCTGATTTGAGTTCTGGCTGCTCCATTTCTGACCCAGCTTCCTGCTAATGCACCTGGGAAGGTGGTATGTGACAGCCCAAGTGCTGGAGTCGTTATTACCCAAGTAGGCAACTAGGTAGAGTTCTTAGCTCCTGGCTGCAGCCTGACCCATAGCTGGCTCTTGTTTCCAATTGGGGCGAGGGGGTTGTGAACCAGCAGGTAGATTTCTTTCTTCTTTTCAAATAAAATTAATTTGTTTTCTAAAAGAGGAACCACACAGTTGTTTATTGTTGATTGCTGGTAGAAGGAACTCTATTGTGGGATCATTAAAGACTGGATTTGACTCCTGGGCCTGCTACTTCAGACATTCAACATCATGTAAGATGAAAGAGCAGGGGCTTGGGACAGACCTGATTTGAGTTCATATCCTGACACTTGCTACTTAGTGTATGAATTCCTTTGTGCAATTTGCTCATCTCTAAAATGAGGACAAAAATAATACTTATCTAATAATTTAAATTATTTAAAAACTATGTAAAGTAGTTGGCACATAGGAGGTTTCACTGGTTTGTCTGAGATGATCATTTTAACCCATAGTCAACTTAGAGGCCAGTGTTGTGTAGTCGCTGGCATACCGTCTGGATGCTGGTTCTACTTCTGCTCCAGCTTCCTGTTTATGGCCTGAGAAAGTAGCAGAGGATGGCTCAAGTCCTTGGGTCCCTGCACCTGCATGGGGCAACCTGGAAGAAGCTCCTGGCTCCTGACTTTGGATTGGCTCAGCTCCTGTGGTTACAGCCATTTGGATAGTGAACCAGCAAATTATGTCTCTCTCTCCTCCTCCTCTTTTCTCTGTAACTTTGCCTTTCATTAAAACAAACAAACAAAAAAAAACCTAGTCAACTTGAAAAGCAAAGTACAACTCACAAACCGATTAATTTTAAACAAACTTTATCTTGTAGCATCCTATATCAAGATGGATTGCCCGTACTTTCTTTGATGGTCCTGAAAAGAACTATGAACGAACAATGGCCATCCTTCAGATTGAAGCTGAAAAGGCTGAATTAAGGTAGGAAAAGCTGAGGTGTGAGGTAAAGAAGAAGGGCCTTTCTTAGGCTTGCAAACCACAAGAGAAAAATGATTACAACTGTGGGATGCTCCGTGTAAAAGGAAGACGGTGAGAGAGACAGCCAGTTTGGACTGAAGAGTATGAATTTGTCATTAGGTAACAATAATAAATAGTACCTGTCAGATTAAAAGGAATTCTTTTTTAAGTATTCTGTTTTTTATGAGCAAGGCTACGCTTTCCTCACTTATTTTGTGCTATATCAACCTCATCCACTATAATGTTGATTTAATCAGTTCTTGTATATAAGAGTGTTGCTAGAGAAATTTTGTACATAAAAAATTTGACAGTGTTTAAAGATTATATTAATCTTCTGTTGGTTTGTGTCTTTGCAACTTCCTGCTTTTGGTAGTTTACATAATGCTGTGGTGCATATCCTTGTAAAGGAATTTTACATGCTTATGCAATAAATTTGGAAAATAAATTCCCAGTAGTGACACTGATGTATGCTTTTAGGCATGCTCAGTGAATTATGTTGCCAGTTGTGATGTTGACATCCCATATTTGAGTGCTATTTGAGTCCTAGCCTGCTCGGCTTCCAGTGCCGCTGCCTGCTCATGTGCCTGACGGCACAGGTACTGTGATCCCTGTTGTGTGAGACCTGGATGGAGTTCTAGTTCTATACTCCTAGCTTTGGTATGGACAAGTTCTGGCTGTTGGAGCTATTGAGAGCTGAAGGCAACAGATAGGAAGTCTCTCCTCCTCTGTCTCTGTGCTTCTCTCTCCCTCTCTCCATCATTCTGCCTTTCAATTAAACAAGTCAGTAAAGCTTTTAAAAAGTAGAGTATGGTTTTAACTATGGGATAGATATTGCCAAACTCTTCTCCAGAAAGTTACATCAGTTGGTTTTTTTGTTTGTTTGTTTGTTTGATTTTGTTTTGTTTTTCCTGGCAGTAATATTTTAATTTCTGTTTTTCTGGGATTTATCAAACCAAACATTTTATAGATAGAATTGTTGGAAAATGTTTTAATTTCGCATTTGTAAGAGATTCTAAACGGTTGCAAAACAGAACAAACAAGCAAAAACTCCTAACTTCTATCCCTAAGGAAAAGAATATGGAATGGGGAATATTTGCAGTTTTTCAAAAGTATATGTTGGGGCAAGCATTGTGACACAACAGTTAAGCCACCACATGGAATGTGTGTAACCATATGAGATCCCTAGGTCAAACCCCAGCTTTTCTGCTTCCATTCCAACTTCCTGAAATGTGTAAGTGAAAGTGGCAGGTACTGGCCTAAGTACTTTGGCCTCTGCCATCCATGTAGGAGGCCAGCATGAGTGCCAGTCTCCCATCTTGGCTCAGTCCAGCTGTTGTGGATATTTGCAGATGGAAGAGCTCTCTTTCTCTCTGTTACTCTGCCTTTGAAATAAGTAAGTCTTAAAAAAGTGTATGTTATGGGGCAGGTGTTTTACCTAGTGTGTACGATCCCTTCAAGATGCTAGCTTCTCACAGGAATACCGGAGTGTGATCCTTGTCTCCTGCTTCCTGCTCATGCAGACCCTGGGAGGCATCAATGATGACTCAAGTATTAGGGTTCCTGAAACCCACATAGAGGTCTGGCATTTCTAGCTCTCGGCTTTATCCCAGCCCAGCTCCAGAACTGCAGGCATTTGGGGGACTGAAGTAATAAAGAAATATGTAAAACAGGGGTAGGTATTCCCCAGCGTTATGGTGTAGTGGGTAGAGTTGCCACCTGTGACCCTGGCATCTTTGTGGACATTGAAGTCTTGGCTGTTTCACTTCTGATCCAGCTTCCTGCTAATGGCCTGGGAAAAGCAGCAGAAGGTGGCCAAAGTAGTTGATCCGCTGCTATCCACATAGGGGAGACCTAGATGAAGCTCTTGCCTCCTGGTTTGGATCTGGCCCAGGCCTGCCAATCGCAGCCTTCGGGGGTGTGAACCAGCAGATGGATGATCTACTTCCATCTCTTCCTCTGAGAGAGCTTCAAACCACTGGTTCACTCCCCAAATGGCTGCAACAGCTAGAACTGGGCTGGTCCAAAATCAGAAGCCCAGAGCGTCTTGCAGGTCTCCCTCATGGTTGTAGGGGCCCAAACATTTGGGCCATCTTCTGCTGCTCCCCCAGGCACATTAGTACGGAACTGGGTGAGAAGTGGAGCAGCTGCGACTAGAATTGGTGCCCAAATTAGATGTATGAGATCAGCATTTCGGCTGGCCACTTTACCCACTGTAACACAGTGTCAACCCCTTAAATAAATATATGTGTGTATGTATATATGTGTGTTCATACACATATTTACAAGTAATTGTTTATTTAATGAAATGAGAGGGTGCCTAATGTGCCATTTTAAGCCTTTTTTTTTAGAAATTTAACAATATACTACATTTTCCACTACATTCCAGCATATAGGTTTTCTTTTCTTTATTTTGCTTTAGGACTTATTTGAAGACAAAGTAACAGAAAGGGAGAGGCCAAGAGAGAAATCTTCTATATGTTGATTCCCTCCTAAGCCCAGCTAAAACTGGGAGCCCAGAAATTTCATCTGAATCTCCAAAACACTTGGGTCATCTTCCACTGCTTTCCAGGGCACATTAGTAGGGAGCGGGATTAGAAGCACAGTAGCCAGGACTTAAACCAGTGGTCTGTTATGGATTGCTCACATTGCAAGCAGTGATTGGCTTGTGGTGCTATGATATTGGCCCCTTATTCTTTCTAGCAGGTGCGTGATAATAGTCTATTTTTTCACCAGTAGGGTTCTACTGATAAATATTTTATTTACTTGCATTTTTATAATTAAATTTGAAAGAGTAGAAAATAAATGATGATAATTTACTCCATTAAAAAATGATAGGTAGGAACCAGCATTGGGATACAGAGAATTGAGCTTTGGTTTGCAATACCAACATCTCTTCTTGGAGAGCCACTTCAAGTCCCAGCTACTGTGCTTCTGATCTGCTCCCTGGTAATATGCCTGGGAGGGAGCAGAAGATAGCCTAAGTATTTGGGTCCCTGCCACCCAGCTGGGACACCCACATAGAGTTCCTCGCTCCTGGTGTTGGCCTGGTCCAGCCCTGGCTGGTTTGTCTGGGGAATGAATCAGTGGGTAGATGATGTCTGTCTATCTGTCTGTCTCTCTCTCTGTGTGTCTATGCCTTTCTCTAACTAACTCTAAACAAAAATGTACTTTGTTAGGTACATCATTACAAAAATAGATCATCTCTTCTAGCTAGGGGTAATGAGCTGGTAAGATTAATGAAGTGAATACATTTGCAGTCATGAACAAGTTAATAGGTGTTCCATTAAAGGAAGTAAAAAGTTTGATGGTGAAGGAACTACTTCAAAAATGTGTGGTAGTTTGTGCAAAGTGTGGATGTGGCAGAGGGAAAGCATTTTTATGGCATAGAGATTACTCAGTTTGTGGAGGATTAGAACACCAAGCAGATTTTTGAGTTTGGGAGTGTGCTGCTAAATCATGATTATTTTTCTTATTCTTTACGAATGTTAACTGTTGTTGACTGCGCACAGTGTAACACAGGTGAATAAAATATCATTTCTGCTCTAAGAAGTCTAATGTCCTTAGGTGTTAGGCAGCCAGGAGCTCCTTCCTCTATTTTTCATGCCTTGGCACTTAGCTGAGCATGTTGCTGTTACCATAGGATTCTGTGAGTGACTCTCCCAGTGTCCAAAAGGTAAAGCGCCGTCACAGTTTAGGTGAAGATGGTCTGTCCACACTAAGAGCAGAGACTGTAAGGTGAGAATTGGTTGTCCATGTAAGTGGTGATGTGGCGACGATAAATACTGGATGGCTGATGCCGTAAGCAAGATAATAAGTCAAAACCGAGTCTCGAGTTTGCTTGTCTGCAAATGCAGAATAGATGCTTACATGGAAGACTGTTCCCATGAAAGACCATCGGGGCAGGTGTTTGGCCTATCCCTTTAGATCCTGTGTCAGGGCTGGCATGTGGGAGTATCTGTCTCAGTATTTTTGCTCCTCTAGTTAATTAATTAAAAATTAAGGACTCTTATGGGTGCTCTTGTTAAATCAATCATTATATTGCTATTGCATTTATTATAGATTAAAGGAGCTGGAAGTTCGGAGACTGATGCGTGCGAGAGGCGACGGACCGTGGTATCAGTACGAGACCATTGATAAGGAACTCATTGACCATTCACCAAAAGCAACACCTGACAACTGAGCATCTTTGTCTTCAAAATATATTCCTTTTAATGGAAAATAAATTAATAAATATACGTGTTTCATATTTTTGCTCTGTGATGAATCAAAGAGCATCACTGTTTCTCTTCCATCACTCTGTTTCTCAATGTTGGCTCAGATTGAGGCTTTTGATTTTGGGGTTTCAGCTTCCTCCTTTAAGAAGGTTTAAAATGTAAAACTGAAGAAATGGGAATTTGTGAAGTCCTAAAGTTATAGTAACTTTAGAAAGATGAGTGTTTTCTTGATCTGGTAACTGGAAGTTAAGAGAAGAGAAATAGAATGTTAGGTATCAGAAAATGTGATGGTTTATGGTCATCTCTGTCACAGACATCTGTATTATTCACTGACGCTGGATTTTAAGCTGCACAGGAAGTATTGAACCACCTATGTAAAAAATGATCACTTTAATGAAGTTTTTTAGTGAACAAATGCTTTTTTTTTTTTTTTTTTTTTTTGCCATTCTTCCTTTAAAAACTTATTTGATGGAATATCCAAGGTTTTGAAGAGTCCTTTCACTGTAAATACTGGAGAGCTGGTTGCAAGAGGTAAAGTGATCGGGCTCGGCAGCGTGGCCTAGTGGCTAAGGTCCTCGCCTTGATCCCATATGGCTGCTGGTTCTGATCCCAGCAGCTCCACTTCCTCTCTGTCTCTCCTCCTCTCAGTATATCTGACTTTGTAATGAAAATAAAATAAATAAATCTTAAAAAAAAAAAAAAAGAGGTAAAGTGATCCCCGTAAAGATTATAAAATCTGAATAAAAGCTAATGAATGTTATTTATTCAGCACTTACTGTGTAGTGTGCACTGTGCCAAATAACTATTTTCCAAAATGAACGTATGAGGTACTTTGCATGAAACCTGAGACTCAGATTTTAAGCACATCCTCAGTATTTGTAAGGCAAACATTTTAAACATTTACACTTCAGTTTCCAAAATGGTCTTTGTGTCTTGAAGCATTCATTACTTTTAAATCTGTTCAACAGTAATCAGTTTACCTACTTTTACAGGTTTATTTTTTAAGTGGATTGATTAACCCAGGTCTCTTAAGATTCAGGCCAGTGGGTCTCTAATTACTATGTTCAAAATCAAATAGATGGTCCAGCATGGTCGCCCATTAGCTAAATCCTTGCCTTGCACACACCAGGGTCCCATATGGGTGCCAGTTCATGTCCCAGATGCTCCACTTCCCATCCAGCTCCCTGCTTGTCGCCTGGGAGGGCAGTAGAGGATGGTTCAAAGCCTTGGGACCCTGCACCTGTGTGGGAGACCCAGAAGAAGCTCCTGCCTCCTGGCTCCTGGCTTTGGATCAGCTCAGCTCTGGCCATTGCAGCCACTTGGGGAGTGAGTCAGCGGATGGAAGAACTCTCTCCTTTTCTCTGTAATCTACCTATCCAATAAAAATAAGTAAAATACATTAATGTCAAACTGTAAACTCACACCAGAGCAAAGTTAAAGAAAAAAAGATCAAATAGAAAATGTATTTAATTCTTAAAAGTCTGTTTTGGTAGTCACAGAGACAGACAAATATCCACAGTTTATGAGCCGGGGTCAAGGCCTACTCTGGGAGCTAGGAACTCAGCCCAGCTCTCACACCTGGATGGAAGGAACCCAAGTTCTGAGGCCACCATCTACTGCCTCGTAGGGTGGGCATTAGCAGGAAGCTGGGACGGGGAGCAGAGCCAGGGGTCCAGCCCAGGCACTCCCATATAGAACATGGATGTCCCACTGGCAGGTTAACTGCTAGGTTTAATACTCCCCCTAGTGAATTAGTTTTGCTACCTAACCATTAGTAAAATGAAAACCCATGCTCTGCATTTAACAGTGCAGTCAAGATCCTGCGAGGTGGTCACATTTTCTTGTTTACCCAGACGAGGGCTGCCATGCTCAGATTTTGTCTTGAGGATTCCCTGTGCA
This sequence comes from Ochotona princeps, assembly GCF_030435755.1. NCBI lineage: Eukaryota > Metazoa > Chordata > Mammalia > Lagomorpha > Ochotonidae > Ochotona > Ochotona princeps. The sequence continues at coordinate 106,872,367 of NC_080834.1, read as the reverse complement.
ATCTGTGACTGCCAGAGGACTTGGAGGAAGGATATATGTCCCTCTAGCCCTTGCTCATGCCAACCGGCTCTACAGGAGCAGTAAAAGGAAAATGGAAAAATGGAAGCAGGTAGTTTTTTGTATGAGGTGCCAGTTACTGATGATAGATTAGCGTGAGTTAGTAATATTCATTTTTTAGACTTTACAAGTTTTTTATAGTTTAACAGTAAAAGAAATTGTAGAAAATATGGCAAATATGCAAAAGATACTGATAAGCTCACCTTCAGGTTTTTTCATTTTGTTTTTTAAACAGCTGGGATAAGATAGATAAATAGTAGGTCCTAGTGGCTAAAATTCTTGTCTTGCATGCCCTGGGATCCCCATGTGGGTGTGGTTTGTGTCCTAGCTGATCCACTTCCCATCCAGCACCCTGCTTGTAGCCTGGGAGGGCAGTGGAGGATAGTCCAAAGCCTTGAGACCCTCAACCTGTGTGGGAGACCCAGAAGAAGTTCCTGGCTCTTGACTTCGGATTGGCTCAGCCCCGTTGTGGCCTCTTGGGTAGTGAACCAGTGGATGGAAGATGTTTCTGTCTCTCTTTGTAAATCTGCCATTCCGATAAAAAGAAATAAATCTTTTAAGAAAGATGAAGTTGATTTTTTAAACTGTGAAGTTTTCAAAGTTAACATATATGTACTTTTATTAATTCTTGTGCAAACTTTTTTTCTTTTTCAGATATGTAATCTTGGAGCAGGTAGTTAGCTCAGCAGTTAAAATGTCTTCACAGAGTGTGTGGGTTTAATTCCTGGCTCCAGCTCATGACTCCAACTCCCCTCCAGTGTACGCCCTGGGAGGCAGCACTGATATCTCAAGTACTGAGTTCCTGCTGCCCAGGTGAGAGATCTGGGTTGTTGTGTTGGGTTCATTCCTGTCTCAGCCCTCATTGTAGCAACTTAGCGAGTACACTGATGGATGGGAGTTTTATCTGTCTCTACTTATTTTTTTAAGTGTAAGCTTAGAGCATACTGATCAATATGATACATACTGACAAAAAAGTGGTCAGCACAGCGGGCATACTTTGTCCAAAGAGTTTATTCTGTAGCAGAAAGACATTAGATCAAGTTTTGATGCATTGAATGAGATAGGGCAAGAACAGAGAACTATAGCAACCTGTGGGATCCCAAGCTTGAGAGAATGATTGTGGTGTACTGGGTTGATCAAATCTTACAGAATGTTTGGGGCTGGTCAATGGGCAAGCCTTCCACTGACTAGGAGGAGTGACAGAGAGGAGGAGTTTGATGCATAAGGAGGGCTTAACTGGCTGAGATACTTGGGAAGGAGGTAGGGGTTGCAGTCAAATAAAGGCAAAGATTAACTTCAGAGAAGATGAGGCATTTGACTAGTAAGAGATCAGAAAAATACATGGGTGCTGGGATAAGCAGGAGTGTTAAGTTTGGCGGAAGCGGTTGAGATGATTCCCACCTGGCGATTCTTTCCTTTGGATATAGGGAGCAGTCTGCTGAGAAGGAAAGCTGGGATGTTAAGAAAAGAAATTGGTTGCAGAGAGTAACAGAGTGGGAAAATGGATCCTGGCATTGCAGACAGTGGCTTTACCCACCATGCCCAGTTTGGGGCCTTCAGCAGACACCTTGTTTCTTCACTCAGCATTCCAGATATTGGCCATTTGACTCTGTTTACTACTTTCCTTGATGCGCCCACCAAATTGTAATAAAAGATGACTAAGCTGGACAACACATCCCGTGTCCAAGAGCCTGGATTTGATTCCTGGCTCACCCTGCCTCCTGATTGCAGCTTCTGGCTAATGCGGAACCCTAGTAGGCATCGTGATGATTCAGCTCACTAGGTTCCTTTCACCCTCGTGGGGTGCCTGGATGGTGTTCCTGGCTCTTGGCTGTAGCCACAGCCTAACCCCAGCTCATGTGGGCATCTGGCTAGTTGAACTAATGGATGGGAACTCTTTCACAGTAGAACAATGATGATTTAGTTCAGCCAAACATTTCTTCAGAAAGCAAATATTTTAAAATTTGTCTTTGATATCCTTGACGTGATGATCAGTTACGCTATAATCTGTGTTGAGAATTCAGATATCCAAAATCATGCAAGCTGTTTTGTGTGCTGGTTGTCCTACTGTTTCTCATTCAGTGTCTGTGGTCTTGTATTCTTTCTTCCGTCCCCTGCCTCCGCCACCCCACCTGTGAACTTTTGGATTTTCCTTAGGATGTCAGACAGCAGTATCTGTTCCCTTCTACCCACTAAAGGTAAAATGTTTGTGTGTTGGGTGGAGAAGGATATATGGGGCCTGCTGTAGTGGAAATATGGGGATGGGTGCTGAAGAACCCAAGGGCACTGGTGTTGCCTTCACCCATGGTAAAGGCAGCAAGCCTTCTGGGAAGCCCGTCTCTAGCACAGTGACACATTGGTCCAGTGTGTAGTAGGAACAGGAGGAGATGTAAGAAATGGATATTTAGGAACTAAAAGGAAAATCTAGGGGTCGGCATGATGACTCAGTTGGCTAACCCTCAACCTGCAGGCACTGGGTCCCATATGGAGTTCATGTTCTGGCTACTTCACTTCCCATCCAGTTCCCTGCTTGTAGCCTGGGAAAGCAGTGTAGGATGGCCCAAAGCCTCAGGAGCCTACACCGCTGTGAAAGACCCAGAGGAGGCTCCTGGCTTCTAGTTTCAGATGGGGACTGAATCAGCAGATGAAGAATCTTTCTGCCTCCCCTTCTTGCTGTAAATCTGCCTTTCTAATAAAAAGAAATAGATTTTTTTTTTTTTTTTTTTTTTTTTTTTTGCAGACAGAAAAGTTTATTTGCGAAGGGACCAGGTGAGCAGGGAAGTGAGGGAAGGGGAAGCACCTCCAAAAAGCCGGGAGGTGGGGTGCCTCTCGAAAGGGGAGGGAGAGAGACACCCGAAATAGATCTTTAAAAAACAGTTTCTTCAAGTGAATTGCAGAGTAGATAAAGTATTATTTAAACATATATTATTAAGCTGTTGCCTTTGATGCCAGCATCCCATAGGAGGGCCAGTTCAGGTTCTGGTGACTACTCATCCAGAGCCCAGCTAATGGCCTGAGAAAGCAGTGGATGATGGCCCAAGTGTTTGTATTCCTGACAATACATGTGTGAGACCTGGAAGGAGCTCCTGGCTTTGGCCTGGCCGAGTGCTGGTCGGTGTGACCCATTTGGGGAGTGAATCAGAGAATAGAAGGTCCTCTCTCTCCTTTTTCTCTCTTTCCCTCCCTCTCTTTCCCCCTTTCTCTGTAACTTTGATTTTCAAAATAAATAAATAAATTTGGGGGAAAATAACTTGAGTAAGCCAGGAAGTATTCTAACCTGGATTGCTTGTGAACAGAAATATGAAAACAAGAGTGTTCATTAAATGATCCATGAACACTGAATAAACTGATTTGGTTAGAGAGGTATGTGGAGAGAGCACCAGTTATCTGGGGAGGATGGTAGGGGTCAGACTTGTGGACAATGATAGACATAATAAGAATAGTTGGAACATTCCAGGCATCCGCTAAATGCTTTACAAACGTGCCCTATCCTTGTAACAATTCTGCAACGGAGGGAGGGGGCAGTACTTACTTCTTGCTGTCCATAGTCTCATCGAGAACCCTTTTGCAGAATGATCTTTCTTTTCCCCATCACAGAACTCAGCCGAATAGTTTTTCTCCCAGAGATCTGGATCCTGGGTCAAGACACATGTACACATGGTATGTACTGTTGCATCAGCCAGTCCAGTGTGTGGGAAGAAAGTCTGTAAAGGAAGAAATTGTGTGATCCTTGAAAATTTGGTTCCTGATGGTGTAACCTACCCTTTTGTACTGGGAATCATGCATCGTCTTCTTGGACACTCCTTTTTGCTTATGTTAAAGTTAGCTTCTATTGTGTACCACAAAGGAAGCCTAACCTTTTTGGTTTCAGAGACTATGTTGCAAGCATTATATCCTCAGAGACCTCAGAGATGTCTGGAATTGTTTCTCAGTTCAAAATGGGATGGAAGGCAGTTAGACCTTCACTTAGATGTCAATCTAGAAATTAGCAGCTGTGATAGCCAGATGTGAAACAGGTCAATCAGGTTAGCAAATACGTTGCTGGAGTCTGTATTCCTGGAGCCATGCAGCTCGAGGGGAGTATATCCACAGCCACACCCATAGAGAAGGAGAAATAACACGATGAACGTCAGCCCCCTCTTTGGAAAGGGTTGGAGGTAGGCATCTGGCGTGGTAATAAAGATGCAGCTTGAGTTGTCCCTGTCCCGTACTACAGTGTCTGGATCCATGTCTAGGCTCTGCTCTTGATTCACACTTCCTGCTCCAGTTCTTGCTGGGCAGGAGTAGGTAATGGCTTAGAGAGTTGGGTCCTTCCACTTATCTGGAGCACTCAAATTGAGCTCCTGGCCTCCTGCTTTGTGCTGGCCCGGTCCCAACTGCGGCAGGCATTTGGAGAGTGAACTTGAGCATGACAGATCTGTCTGTGTGTGTCTCTCTGCCTTTAAACACATAAGCTAAATAATTAAAAACTTAAGTAACATACATTGTCTCACTTGAAGCAATGCATAGACTAAGTCAAATCTTTATAAATTCTTCATGGAGTAAAATGATCATACTAAACAACAACACCACAACAAACCTTTTTGCTTGTAGTTGTAGAGTTAAATTCTTGTAAAGCAAATGTTCCTGCCAAGAATTTTGTTGGCATAGCTACTTTTTGGTAGATTTTTTTTTTTAAAGATTTTTTCATTTTATTACAGCCAGATATACAGAGAGGAGGAGAGACAGAGAGGAAGATCTTCCGTCCGATGATTCACTCTCCAAGTGAGCCGCAATGGGCCGATGCGTGCCGATCCGATGCCAGGAACCTGGAACCTCCTCCGGGTCTCCCACGCGGATGCAGGGTCCCAATGCATTGGGCCGTCCTCAACTGCTTTCCCAGGCCACAAGCAGGGAGCTGGATGGGAAGTGGAGCTTCTGGGATTAGAACCGGCGCTCATATGGGATCCCGGGGCTTTCAAGGCGAGGACTTTAGCTGCTAGGCCACGCCGCCGGGCCCAATTTTTAGTAGATTTTTAAAAATATTTGTTTATTTATTTTTATTGGAAAGAGTTACAGAGAGGAGAGAAAGATCTTCCACCTGCTGTTCACTCCCCAAGTGGCTGCAACACCCAGAGCTGAGCCAATCAGGAGCCAGGAGCTTCTTCTGAGTTTCCCACAAGGGTTCGGGATCCCAAGGCTTTGGGTTGTCCTCCACTCCCTGCTAGGCCACAAGGAGGTAGCTGGATGGGAGGCAGAGCTGCTAGGATTAGAACTGGTGCCCATATAGGATCCTGGCACATGCAAGGTGAGGACTTTAGCCACTAGGCTACTGTGCTTGGCTTAGCATAACTATTTTTTGAAGATCTATTTTATTTTTATTTGAAAGACAATTACAGACAGAAGGAGAGACAAAGAGGTCTTCCATTTGCTGGTTCACTGCTTAAATGGCCACAACACCCAGAGCCAAGCCGATCCAAAGCCAGGAGCTAGAACCTTCTTCTGAGTCTTCCACATGGGTGCAGGGCCCCAAGGACTTGAGCCCTCTCTGGCACTTTCTCAGATCATAAGGAGCTGGATAGGGAAGTGGAGCAGCCAGGACATGAACTAGCATCCTAATAGGATGCCAGCACTGTAGGCAGAGGCTTAGCCTGCTATGCCAAGGTGCTGGCCCCTTACATAACTATTATTCTATGCAAAGCATACATGGATGAGAAAAGATCATGACCCCATAGTCCAAACAAATAGAGAAATGTGGAGCACACATGGGGCCATGGAGACATCTGAAAACACCTCTGAGCTTGTCTCCAAATGCTTTCCTTCAGCTGGAATCCACAATGCCTTTCCAGGAACAAGTTAGCATTGCTCCCATTGTCCAGTCCTTCAGAATTTTCCACTGGTAACCATTTTCCTCTAGTAATATGTTATCCAAGTGCAAATTGTTGAATTGGAGTGAAAGAAGATCAGCATTATACTTACAGGACACACAAGAATCAGCAAACCCTACAAAGTGAGGCAATGTTTGTGGGAATCACTTTCAAAGAGGTTTGACCAAGGAGGACAAAATATAAATTTAAATCAGGCCAACTTGAGTGACAGGGCTTTACCTAACTAGAGGATGCAAATAGAATATATTAACATGGGCTGTGTATACCTGGGTCACCAGCAAAAACTTGGAAAAAAGCTGCCTCATGCTAATGATGACAAAAGAGAAGAAAGCCCTTTGCATAACATAGAAGACAGGACCCAGGATATAAGAAATGCTAAGTTTGATCTATCATATATGCTTCCAGTGGATTCAGGCATCTTTTAAAAGCAATTTACTGATTGTCCCAACTGGTACAGTTGCCCATCAAGTGGGTTTTCTGCTTAATGTAGGGAAGACAGAAGCCCCGGGTGGACATCCTGGGTGGTGGTGGCGTGCTACCAGAAGCAAAGCTGGCGTGGTTGTGAAATTAGGCAGCAGGCCAAGCGTGATAAACAGATCCCGGGGATGGTTCATTCCTAGGCAGCTCTGCTATGGTTCATCTCCAGGTTCCAGGGAGTGTGGCAGTGTAGAAGTACTGGGCATTCCTCTAGGATATGTCTCACTCTTCCAGCTCTGACTCCAGCCAGCAGACAGTCCTGGTCAGAGACAGAAGTGAGTTGGAATACCAAGACCTGGCTGGTTAAAGAAGTGGCTGGTGGGACCTGTGTCCTGGCCAGCTGGAACACTGGCATGCCATCTGGGCTCTGCTTCCTGTCCCAGCTGCTCCATTTCTCGTGCAGCTCCCTGCTAATGGCCTGGGAAACATAGTGGAGAATGGCTAGAGTGTTTGGGCCCCTGCCACCCACATGAGAGATCCTGATAAAAGTTCCCAGCTCCTGGCTTTGACCCACCCAGCCCTGGCCAATGAGGCCAAATGGAGAGTGAATTAGTGTATGGAAGATCTTTGACTCTTTGTTTTTCCTCCCTGTTTAACTGTTTCACATAAATAAAATGAGGAGGAGGCTGTGTCCCTTGAGAAACTGTGATAAAGTATTGTGAACTATAGTTGCTGTGACCCTTCCTTCTACACTTCTCTGCAGCTGCTCCACTAGTGACTTGCCTTCCAAACACTTTAGCAACTATTGGAAACAGTCTCTGAATAAAAGTCAGAATGGAGGCTGACTGGGGGCTACGTGTTACATAGGGTGCTAGATATTTGGCAGACCAAGGTACACAATACAATCATGATTGGTTAGCAGCCATTTGTTGGCAACATTTTACTTTACGAAGAAAGGGCTGTGACTCTAGAAGCAACAGCTCTAGGAGAGCTTGGAGGAGGGGATGATACATCCTGGGGGTGATGGTTGCATGTGCTCAAGGTAACAGTGTAGTTCTATTCTGGTGGCTGCAGGCATCAGCCTGGGAGAACACTGTGCACCAGCCAAGGTGGATGCTCTCCTGGTGGAGTAGGATGTTCTGTTCCCAGGAAGTCTCCAAGATAGCGAGCGGTGAGTAACTCCTGGAAAAGAGCTCTCAACAATACCTTAGTTGAATGTACTTGTTATTTTATATTGAAGAGGTCCTTTATTCCTTGACAAAGGCCTCAGACTCTAGGTCTTGGGGGGGGGTGGTCAATGGGACCCTAAACTCTTTCTCTGGTTCATGCAAAAGATCCATATAGTATTACTATATTGCACAGCCTTAACAAGCTTCAGAATCCTTATCTAGACTCCCTGACCTGAAGACTAGCAATTTCTGTTGTAGGAAAAACCAGGAGGATGATATGGTGTTCCTCCTGTGCAATAGAATAGAAATACAAAGCAAGCCTGCAATCCTAGTGGAACTGTAGAATTATGCCGTTATTAAAAACCAAGAAATCAACTTGCTGGTTCCTTACCATGCTTATTTTACTTTCTGGCTTCAAATAAAATGAAGAATGATAGAGCATGGTCAAGTTAACAAGGCTAACCAAGTTACCTTGGTTGATATTCCAGAGATACATGCTTACAGAGGGAACTGAATGTGCAGAGGGTTTTCAGAAACTTCATGAAAATGGAATTCAAGGATGCTGCTCATTTTGTGTGAACTATCTTGAAGAACTCGTCCATCTATCTTACTTGGCTGGCAGCTATGATCTGCCAAAAGCATTTTCTCCATCAGGATAAGTGGTTTGTTATCAACAAGGATAGGCGTGAACATTTTCACTCTTATTTCAAGACCGAGCCATTTCTTTAATGTTAGATCACAACTTACAGCCTGCAAGGATCTGTTTTCTTTTTAAAGATCGTGTTCATTTTTGTCTAATTTGAAAAGTAGAGAGACTGGGACATAAAGAAATCTGTGGATTCACTCCCTGATAGCTTGCAACCGTTGGGGCTGGGCCAGATCAAAGCCGGGAACCAGGGACTCCTTCCCAGCTTTTCATATGAATGGCGGGAACTGAAGCTCTGGGGCTAGCCGCTGGTGCCTTGCGTTGACTCCAGGCAATCTAGTATAGGATTTGGGCATCTCAAACAGTGATTTACTAACATAACATCTACTTCCATACAGCCATCTTGATAAGATTTTGGCAACATTTATTTTAAAGAGGCAGGCAGTGAACATTTGGACTTTATATGGTTTCTTACACAATTACTTTGCTTGCTAGTATAGTACAAAAGTAATCTTAGACAATCTTGAACTCGATAAATGTGGCAATTTTTCTTAAGATTTATTTATTTTTATTGAAAAGTCAGATTTACAGAGAGAAGATACAGAAAGATCTTCCATCTGTTGGTTTACTTCCCAGGGGCCCCCAGTGGTTGGATCTGAGCTGATCTGAAGCCAGGAGCCAGGAGCCTCCTCTGGGTTTCCCACACGGGTATAGGGTCCCAAGACTTTGGGCTATCCTGGCTGGATGTAGCTGGTGGATGGCAACTGGTCAACCTCTGATCTTGCCCATCAATATCTACAGGCCCTCACACTGAATCCTCCGATGGGGACAACATCCATAAAGGAGCTGGAGAACAGAAAGTGGCAGCTGCTCTGTGTCAGAGGGTGGGAGACACATTCTGAGAATATACAGGGGCCTGCCATTCCAATATATTTTTTTAAAAAAAAATATTTATTTTTATTGTAAAGTCAGATATATAGAGAGGAGGAGAGACAGAGGGGAAGATCTTCTGTCCGATGATTCACTCCCCAAGTGACCGCAATGGCTGGTGCTGACTGATCTGAAGCCAGGAACCAGGAGTCTCTTCTGGGTCTCCCACACGGGTGCAGGGTCCCAAGGCTTTGGGCCGTTCTCAACTGCTTTCCCCGGCCACAAGAAGGGAGCTGGATGGGAAGTAGAGCTGTTGGAATTAGAACCGATGCCTATATGGGATCCTGTGGCATGTTCAGGGCGAGGAATTTAGCCACTAGGCTATTGCACCGGGCCCCCAATATATTTCTGATGATAGTGGTGTGGGGATGCATATTCTAGAAGAAGGAAGGTTAAGTTCTTCTTCATCAACACTTTCCCACTAAGAATAGGGCACATATCTCTGGATTTGGGAGGCAGTATGTATCATATTTGAACACTGTGTTGGCTCACTTACTGGGAAATCAGAAAAGGAGCCATTTGCCACTGGGATAGTATGTTATCGCTTGTGTTTGCACTGAGCTTTACTGCATGTGAGTGGAGGCCATGTGCCTGGGATGTGCGTGGAGATAGGGGGTGTGGGTGGGAGCAGTAACCTCACATGTCCATTTAAACGATGGACTTAGATGCTAGAGACCTGGCCTTTTATTAACCCTCTTGCAGGATAACGTGCCTAGCGGGCTAGCACAGCTGGCGCAGTTTCATCAAGCAATTTATTCCGACACGCAGGTTCCTCCTCTAGTTCCCCATTGGCTGAGTACTATGAGATTCCATTTTCTTGGCATCCGCTTCAGCTGTTTGGGCTACTCTTAACATCCTGTTTACCTAAGAACTTTTCAGGTGCATGTAGCTAGCTGTCACACTAGCTGGCTATGTGTGACTTTTCAAACATCTGCAAGCTGTTATGCTAGCTGGTTGTCCGCTCACAACTGAACATCTCATTTTGAAAAGGAAGCAAATGTTTACTTCTTAACAGTGAGCATGAGAACAAATGGTGTTGTCAGAGTGACTGAAATACAGTCTGCCCACTCCTTGGAGTATCTTGGGCTCTCAGGAGAGTTTTGAGGAGGATTTCTCATTGTGAAAGCTGAAGAGGTGAATAGACCTCGCCAATTTCCCCTTAAGCTGAATAAGAGCTCACCTCATCCTGGTGTTAAGAGCTGCTCAAGGAGGGTGCTCACTTGAATGAGAACTTGTTTACTAGCTAGGTAAAGTGTCAATACCCTAACAGCAGGAACCAGCCTCCTTTTCTTTTTCACTTCATTTTTTAAAAAGATTTATTTATCTTTATTGGAAAGGCAGATTTACAGAAAGAAGGAGAGACAAAAATCTATCCACTGGTTCACTCCCCAAGTGGCTGCCAACAGCTGGAGATGAGCCAATCTGAAACCAAGAACCAGGAGCTTTTTCTGGGTCTCTCACTTGGGTGCAGGGTCCCAATGCTCTGGGCCGTCTTCGACTGCTTTCCCAGGCCACAAGAAAGCAACTTGATGGGAAGTGGGGCAGCCACAAACCAGCACCCATATGGGATCCCAGCATGTGCAAGATGAGGACTTAGCACTGAGCCTTTGCTCTGGGCCCACCTGCTTCCTTTCTTATGATTGATGAAGATATGAGCAGGTAAGAAATAGAACGTAAAAGAGAAAATAGATGATCTGACCATTGGTAGAATAAAACTGAACACTGCTCCCTTGTTTTCATAGAAGAAAGGAATGCTAAGTGCAAAACATTTAGGCAACACAGAAAAGCACAAAGTGTAAACAGCAAATGATTTTATCACCCCTAGGTAACCACTGTTTTACATAAAATCTATTCCAATCAAATATTTTTCCTATGTTAGGAACATGCATCTGTGTGTATGAACCTAAACCAAACACCAGTGCATGTGCTTTTTGTAGCCTAATGTTGAAGCTTTCATGATGCTTATAATTTTTCAATGTAATGAATATTCTTTTAAAAATATTTTTAACATTTAATGTTTGGTATTAAACTTGTTTACAATTTTTTTATTATCATTTTATGATACAGTTCCATAGACCTTGGGATTTCCCTTACCTCCACCCTAAATCCCCTCCCCCCCCACAGAGTTCCACTAGATCATTACTATAGTATAGTTCTTCATTAGCAGTCATATGTCCATCATTGCAGACATGGACAATGGCAGAGAGTCCAGCATCCTATTGTCAAGATATAGTTAACAGTTTCATTGGTAATCCATCTTTGATCTGGAAGTTGAGATGCATACTGCATCGTATCCTCACATCTGGACATGAGAATCTCTATTACCCAGTAATTATACATCCCCTTAAATGAAAAGTGACAATACAAAATCAACTACAGGAAGAAAAATGGAAATTTACAGTACCATGAAATTCTCAAGAGGTTTTAATAGTTCAACAGTCCTGAATTGCTGTTGATCCTGCCACTCCAATCTCAATGAAATGTCTCCCGGATCCATTGTCTGCTATGGTCCACCTTAGAGTCTCTATCTGCCCAGATACTCACTGCCAACGCTTGGTTGCAGTGGTTGATCAATTTGTTCTGTCCTCCATTCTCTGCCCTGGTACCAGGTGTCCTCTGGAGGCTCTGATGTACTGCCATATCCCCCATGTGCATCTGGATGTGCTGTCCATTGCTCCATCTGAGCAACTGAGGAGACCCAGCTCTGACACATGCACTCCATGGTCAGACCATGGAAACTGCAATTCTCTCCGTGGTTGGGGTTGTGAGTCCAGCGGTTCAGTTGGTCAGGAATCACCAAAGAAACCTCATCTCAGACCTGATTCTTGTGTGTGTTTGCCAATATAGGGTCTGGCACAGTCTGTCATCCAAATCAGTCTGTGCCCACACTGGTAATTGCAATTGGTGGATCAGCTCTGTCTCCAATCCTGTGCTTTACGCAAACCAATGGGTGTTGGAATCCAGCCCAATCCTGCCCACCACATACTTGGCCTTCACATAAACCAGTGGGAGCTGCAGCCTAGTCGGAGTGACCCACACTAACCTCCAACCAAGCTCACCCCCTACCCTGGTTCCTGTTGCTTGCCAGTATGTACAGCTGATTTGCTCCCATCTGTCCCATATCCCACTGTGCTCTTTTACATGTCAGTGGACATTGAAGCCAAGTTCATTCCCATTCAGCCCCAGTATCCAGTCCACACTTATGCCAGGGGGTGCCACCATCTTTCTAGCCATACCTGCACCTGACAGAATTTGCCCCCCATGCCAGCATCTGCCAGCTGATGCTGCAGCAAAGCCCAACCCACCCACACCCACTCTGGCCTATGCATGTATCAGAAGGTACAGTCAGCCCAACCTGGCTTTTCCCTGATCCAGCTCACATGTAGGCCATTAGATGTTGTAGCCCTGCCCAACTTGATCTGCCCCCATCCCAGCTCTCATACTCAGCAGTGGGAGTAATGTCCCAGTAGGAGGGCCCCTGCAGCCCCGCCACTGGGTCCCTTCCTATTACCCCCCCATGTTTCACATGTGCTGTTGGATGCTGTGACCCAGTCTGGCACAGTCTGCCTCACCTCTTCATTTGTCAGTGAGTGCTGTAGGCTGGCCAGTTCCAGCTCACCCTCAATTCCAGCTCATGCTGGTGGTGGCTACAGCCTATCCCAGCCCTACCAATCCCCAATCCTAGCCCTAAGTGGACTGGCTGGTATTGCACCCTGACCCGACCCAATCCACACTCCATTCTGGCACTCAGATTTGCCAGCAGGTGATATGAACTGACTCAGCCTGGTCTGCTCCCAACCTATGCCAAATGTATGTCAGTGGGTACCATATTTTGGCTTGGTCTGGGCTGCTCCCCGTCTTGGTTCTTGCACTCACCTGTAGGGAGTGTGTCCTGACAGTTACCCAAGCTCTTCCATTAGGATCTCTCCCAATGCCGATCTCAAGCACACCGGTGGGTCCATTGGCCAGTTCTACTTTGTCCACCTCCTGTACCACAGGAAGTGGCCTTTCCTGACTTGCCCTCACCCATTCCAGTTCTTGTTGTTGGGTGCTACAGCCCAGCCAAATTTGGTCCACACCCAGACACAGCTCATACATGGCTCAGCAGGAGCAGAGGCCTAGCCTAGCAAGTGGGTGCTGGGGTCTAGCCCAGTTAGGCACATCCCATACCCAGCCCACACCTATGCCAAGGGATCCTGAAGCCATTTCCAGACCAGACCGCAGCCCCCATCCTGGAATTTGCACTCACCAATGGGAATCACACCCCAGCCAGGGTGTCCCCTTTGCACCCCTACCAGGCCAGTTCCCATGCACAGATCTCATGCATGCCAGTGGTTGCTCTGACTTGCCCTGGCATAACCCTTCATCTGTCTTAGCCTTTGCCTTTGGATGCTGTAGCCTAACCTAGCCAGCACCCCCAATTTCAATTCTAGCTGGTGAGTGCTGCAACTTGGCCCTGCTCAGTCTGCTCCCATCCCTGGCTCATGTAAACCAGCAGGTGTGATACCCTAGCCTGTCATGACCTGCACTGCAGCCTGGTTCTGCACTTGCCAGTGGGATAAGGCTTGCTTGGCCCCGCCTGGTTCTCCCCCTTCCAAAACCAACCCACACACTTGCCAATGGATGCAGCTACCTTGCCCAGCTTGCCTGATCCCTATGTCTGGACCACATGCTCACCAGTGGTAGCTATGGCCCCATAGGGGAGTTTCCCAGGTTCCCATCCTCAACCAACTCCCAGAGCCAGATCTCACGTGCGCCAGGTGCTAGGAACGTGCCCGGCATAGCCAGCCCCTCCATCTTGACCTTTGAGCTGGTGGATTTTGTGTGCTGGCCCGCCCTACATTCTGTTTTGGGATGCACATGCAGGTGCTGCAGCTTGGACCTGCCTAGTCATTTCTTGACTCCAATACCTGTGAGTGTTGGTGGGTTCCATGTTCACACCTAGCTCAGCCAGTCACCACCCCAACTCTTGAGCTAACCAGCAGGACTTGTACTTCCACAGGGTTGGGCCCACTTATCCCCTGTGGAATCTACTCCCGGACCTGGTTCTCTCGCTTACTGGTTAGCGTCATGGCCCTACTTGATGTGAACTGTCCCCTGTTCCAACACTCAGTCAGGTACTGGGGTCTAGCTCTGCTAGACGGGCGCCCAGCCATACCTTTCATGTGGGGTGGTGGTCAGCAATGCTCTGCACTAACAAGCCCATCTCAGGACATCCATGTGGGCTGGTGAATCAGTCTGACCCACACAGATCTTCCAGTTTCTCCCCTCCACACCACCAGGTCTCAGTCCCTTCGTCTACCTGCAAGTACAGTGGCCCTGTTGTTGGGTGTCCCTCAGGATTCATTCATCACCTACACATACAGTGGCCTTCTCCATGGATGTCCCTAGGCAGTAATTTGTCACTCCCAAGTCCCCAGAGCTCATTGGCATGGGGCCAGCAGGCAGAGCCTGGCTCCCGTTGGCACTTGGCTGGCCAAGGCAAGATGGCCCTAGCTGCTCAGAAGCAGCCAGGCTAGGCCACATCCCCCTCACCCTGAGCAGCCAGAAGTGGCTGATGGTATGATGGGTCCCATTTGCATACCCAGCCCTCCATCGGTGTAATGAATATTCTTATACCACATAAGTTTTGTGGCTATGTAGAAATCTGTCAAACAGAAAATGCCATACATTTTAAAATCCATAACTATTGTTCTATATGTAATAACCAGTGCTTCTTGCAGAGGTAGTCTAGCATGATAAAATAAGGTATAGATATATCTCTACAACAAGCTGTCACCACATGTGGCTTTATGAAATCATTGCACATTATTGGAAGACATATGAGGTCAAAAGTTACTTCATTAATTGAAATAATTAAGATATCTGTTTTTCTTTGTAAAATTCTCCTAGTTCCCCCTTTTGGCATTAATTATACTGACTAATATTCACATCATATTTTAAATGTAACCTCTGTCAGCTCTTGGAATAACATTTGTGTAGCAGTGACTTTTACCTAAAGGATACAAAGCAGACTGTAAAACATATTTATTGGGCCCGGCGGCGTGGCCTAGCGGCTAAAGTCCTCGCCTTGAACACACTGGGATCCCATATGGGCACCGGTTCTAGTCCTGGCAGCTCCACTTCCCATCCAGCTCCCTGCTTGTGGCCTAGGAAAGCAGTCGAGGACGGCCCAATGCATTGGGACCCTGCACCCGCGTGGGAGACCTGGAAGAGGTTCCTGGTTCCTGGCTTCGGATCGGCGCGCACCGGCCCGTTGCGGCTCACTTGGGAAGTGAATCATCGGACGGAAGATCTTCCTCTCTGTCTCTCCTCCTCTCTCTGTATATCTGACTTTGTAATAAAAATAAATCTTAAAAAAAAATATTTATTACAACGTCGCTGATGTGAGTCATTAATTTGATGCATATTCATGGCATATCTAAAATAAAACCATCCAAGGTGGGCAGTAGTTCACAAATACTGTTTTCATAAGGACACTGAGAAATAAAAGTAGCTTCTTTCAAAGCGTTTTCATTCTTTAGAGGTAGGTATATGCTGTGGAACCAAGACAAACAGTATTAAAAACGTCATACGGCAGTTTCCAACAATGGTACAGGCAAAGGGGCTGTGTAATTTTTAAAGATTGGTCCTTGACGGTTGGAGCATTCAGAAAAGGCTTCACGGAGAGAAACACTAGCCTTGAAAGGATTGAGACGATAGAAATGAGTGCTCAGGGCCTGGTGCAATAGCCTAGCAGTTAAAGTCCTTGCCTTGTATGCGCCGGGATCCCATATGGGTGCCGGTTCTAATTCCAGCAGCCCCATTTCCCATCCGGCATTCTGCTTGTGGTCTGGGAAAACAGTCGAGGACTGCCCAAAGCCTTGGGACCCTGCACCCCCACATGTGGGAGACCCAGAGGATACTCCGGGTTCCTGGCTTTGGATCAGCTCAGCTCCGGCCAATACAGCCGCGTGACGAGTGAATCAGAGAATGGAAGATCTTCCTCTCTGTCTCTCCTCCTCTCTGTATGCCTGACTTTCCAATAAAAATAAAATAAATCTTAAAAAAAAAAAAAAGAAATGAGTGCTCAGAGCTTTCAGCTAAGGCTAGGAGGTGAGTCCATATCTCCAAAGGGGACAGTTAAGGTGAGGTGAATGGAAGTGTAGGAGGAGGAGGAGGTAGATTCTGAAAGATGAGGAGTGCCGTATGGTAGAGGCCATCCGAGCCCAGGCTCCACCCTGGACCTCAAGGAAGGCATCTGTGACATGGCAGTCCAGCCAGTTTGATGTGAGTGACAAAGGCGGTTCTTAGCTCTGAGATAGCTCTGTGGCAAGGCTTTATATTTATACAAGAAGCTAAAATTGTTTACTCAGTATCACACTTTAAAAAAATGACTCCTTTAGTTGAGCCATGTTGTTTGAAAGGCAGATTTACAAAGAGAGGAAAGAGAGAGGCACACATCTTCCATTGGCTGGTTCATTCCTCTAATGGTTGCAGTAGCTGGAGTTGAGCCATTCAGAAGCCAGGAGCCTCTTCGTGGTCTCCCACATGGGTGCAGTGGGCCATGTTCTGGTTTAACCCGCTGTACCACAACACTGGTCCTTCATATCACTCTTAATTTTGTTCATTAGAGGAGACTTATATACAGCAAACTGGCCTAGTAGTATAGTATACTGCAGTGACAAATTCATGTGTTGAATTTGTACAATTAAGTTTGAAGGCTCCAGTAATTAAACTAGACTTTTCTGTCTAAAGTAACACAATTAAGCCATTATCTGGAAACAGTGAAGTTTCTTCTATTAATATTTTTATCGTGATAATTTTTTATATTGTGAAACAAAGCTAAGATCATTGGAGACATTTTGAAAAGAAAGATCAAGTCCAGTAACTAAGTCCCAAAGGTAACTTTTTCAATTTACATGTCTTTTCAGTCCTAGCCAAAAGTATATTTATTTTTGCCCTGATGTGATAGCATTGTATGAGCACTCGATCTTGCATGTAATATCATAAAGATTTAAATATTTTTTTAGATTTATTTCGTTGAAAGAATTATATAGAGCAAAAGACACAGCCACACATGTCGCTCATCCCTACACACATACACACACAAATAGAAAGACAGAGAGAGAGCTCTTCCATCCATTGGTTGATTCTGCAAATAGCCATAGTGGCCAGAGCTGTGTTGGTCCAAAGCCAGAAGCCAGGAACTTGTTCTGGGACTCCCATGTGAGTGCAGGAGCTCAAATAAGTACTTGGGTCACCCTCCACTGCTTTCCCTGGTGCATTAGCAGGGAGCTGGATCAGAAGTGGAACAACTGAGACTCTAATTGTGCCCATATGAGATGTTGGTGTCCCAGGCAGTGGCTTTACCTACTATGCCACAAAGCCAGCCCCTAAATAAGCACTTTCATAATGATTGTTCTAAGAGTTGTATAAGCATCTTTGAGTAGACACATGAAATTACATCATCACTCCCTGTTTTTATGATTTCCATTTTTCTGGTTTCCATCTGGTACATTCTTGGTATTCTGATGTGCAGAGATGGAATTCAGGAGTCGTATTTCTCCATGGAGGCCACAGATGAGACCTGTGGTGACTGAAGCCCCCAGATTAGCACCTCTGGCTGCAGGAAGCATCCTTGACTGACTACAGCTTCTGTTTCTATTGCTGGTGCCTGAGCTTGGAGTGTTTTACAGTGGCTTCTGACTTGTACAGAAAGGTAAAGAGCAGTAGTAAGTTCCCCACCAAGCTCAGGCTTCCTGTTTCCTCTCCAATCATCCTGACTGCCAGCGTTTCAGGTATTCCTCTAAAGACATCTGAAGAGCAAACAGTATGCACACATACATATGCATGAATATATAAATCTTGAGAAGTGTCATTCAACATATTTATTAAGGGCACACCCAACTGGAAGGCCTGCAGCATGCAGGACGTGCCAGGGTGCCCGCTGAACAGTATTGGCCTTGCATGTATTCCTTGCTTTTATAGGCTGATCTGCTTTTTGCTCTTCTCATCCAGTAATGTTATGTGGAAACTTCCACATCATCACAGAGACATTAATTTTATTCTTTTTTGTGGGATGGTATTTAAACCAATTTTTGCAGGTGGAACTTTAATGTTTTACACTTTATTTTCATTTGTGTCTCTGTGTGTGTGTGACAGAAACAGAGAGAATTGTTTGCTCTGCTAATTTACTTTCCAAATGCCCACAGCAGTTTGGAATGGGCGATGCTGAAGTCAGGAACTCCATCAGGGTCTCTCAAGCTGTGGCAGAGACCCAAGTTCTTGTGCCGCTCAGGTACACCTTAGCAGGCAGCTGGAATCAGATGCAGATTGAGACTGGAACTCACATCTTGTATCTGAGCTCTGGTTCGATTCACAGCTGCTCTGTTTCTGACCCAGCTCCCTGTTACAGTGCCTGGGAAAGCAGGGGGTCATGGTCCAAGGGCTTGGGCCTCTGCCAGCCCTGTGTGAGGCACATGTGAATTCCTGGGTCTTGGTTTTGCTGTGGCCTCACTCGCTTTGTTGCAGACATTTGGGAATGAACCAGTGAATGGAAAATCTTTCTCTCTTTCTCTGGTACAATCTGTCACATAAGTAAAATAAAACTTTAATACGATAACCACACTGTGCTGATTGCTGGTTCCAGATGATTGGTCTTGGTCTCTTGTTACCATAAATGGAGCTTCAACAACTATCTGAATACACTTTGAATTTATCTGTGGCGTTAATCTCTAGACATGAAAGTGATGGAGAAAACAACATGCACATTAAATTTTGAGGGGTGTCAACAAATTTCTCTTGAGAGTGGGTTATGACCTTTATTTCCCTCCCAGATCGACTCAATGCATCTTTATGAACCTCGTCATGGGAAAAATCGTGCCTCATTGGCTTATTTTGCATTTAATCTAAGACTCAATGTTTTAATCGAATCAGGGTTTGATCTCTCCTCCATTTTCATCAGGTAGTGGGAGTCCTGGGTTCTGGGAATGCGTGGCATGCTGAACCTTGCTGGACACGGTAGAAGTCATGGAGGGATCTGGAGGGAAACAGCAAGATGCTGTAAGAAGGAAGACTTTAAGGACTATGTGTCTGGGAGAGGTTTACAGAAACCAGCGTTTTCATTCGTTCACTGTTTCTTGGTTTCGCTAAGCAGTGATCTGTGTGTAGCCTGGGGGAGGAGTATCTTGGGTGGCATTAGGGAACCTTAATGGCACGGAACCCATCTTGTACATGGTTTTTGCAGAAAATGAGAGTATGCTGTGAAGCATGCCTGTTTGTAAATTAACCTCCCGAGCCGACCCCATTCATTATTTATTTTGAGGAAATGAATGAGCAAGACGGGAGTAGGCATGTCTGCAAGCAAGAGCCTCAATCAGGACGCTTCTGACATTGGGACCTTTAATCACACTGGAGATACTCCGAAGATAGAGACAAATAAAAGACCTGCCCTGGGCTGCCAGAAAAAGCCTCCACACTCCTTCCCCCTCACCTTAGAAAACCTTTATCCTTGCCTACCTCCTCCCAATCCTTAATTTAGTCTCTTCTCATTGGCTCTGGATGTTTCAAAAGTGGGGAACAGGGTGTAGTGAGATAATAGAGAAACGCAGGCTGCACACAGAGATCTGTACCCTGCCTTAGGTGCAGGACTTGGACATCGAGGCCCACCCCTGTCCGATGCGGGGAAGTCGCGGCTCCTGTCCACGGCTGTTTTCAGAGCAAGCGTTTATGACCACTCCCCGGGTCCTGCTCTTTGTGTTGGCATTCTCGCAGTTGTCCCCTTGGCAGGCTGACCATTTGGGGTGGAAAACAGCGGCGGGGCCGCACGGCAGCCGCCCACCGCGAGCGTCAGCAGCGCCTCCTGGTCGTCTGCTCCGTTCGGGGTCCGGATCGGCTCTGGGTTCGTGCGCCGACGCCCCGGGGCTGCCTTCCGCCCTCACCCCCTCCCCGGCCCAGGCGCGGGCCCCCCTCCGGCGCCCCCTCCCCGGCGCGCTGCGGCTGGCGCTCCCCAGCGCCCCGCCTGACGCTGCAGCTGGGCCGGCGACTCGCCATTGGATTAAAAATAGCAGCGTCCCCCCCTCCCCAGGCCCCGGGGGCCTGCTCCCGCCCCGCGGCCCGCTCCCGCCGCTTGCCCGCTCGCCTCAGCTCCTGTCGCCCGCGCAACCCGCACGCCCGCTCGCCCGCCAGCCTGGCCGCTGGCTCGCTGGCGCCGCCGCCGCGCTCCGGCTCCGACTCCGGCTGTGGGTCGGTTCGGTGCGCGCCGCGGCCATGCAGCGCCGGGGCGCCCTGTTCAGCATGCCGGGCGGCAGCGGTGGCAGGAAGATGGCTGCAGGAGACATCGGCGAGCTGCTCGTGCCGCTCATGCCCACGATTCGCGTACCCCGCTCCGGGGACCGGGTTTACAAGAACGAGTGCGCCTTCTCCTACGACTCCCCTGTAAGTGAGGCGCCTCCGGGGTGGGTCGCCGAGCGGCGGCCTGCGGCGGCCACCGACCCACTAGGCACGTGAAGCCTGGGGTGACGATGCGCAGTGGCTGTGGGGACCACCTCCTCCTCCTCCTCCGGGCGACAGAGTTGCTGAGGGGCGCTGCAGTTGGGCGCACAGTTGGTGCGCGCCCCGAGGCCGCTGCAGCTCTGCCCCGCCAGCCTCCTGGGCTGCAGCGGCTGTGTTCCCAGCAGCCTGGCCACAACCCCGCCAGAGCCTCAAAGGTACTGGGAGTGGAGGAGCTCTGTGGCCCGAACCGCACGCGGTGGACGGTTGGGGCGTCCTCCCCGGGCGAGGGCGGAAGGCGGGAGGATGGGATAGGTTTCCCCTTTCGGGACGCACACAGCCGTTCTGTTTCTGGGACCGTTACTTTTCCCAGGAATTCCCACTCCCAGGCACTTCTGGTTTCCTCCCAGAGCTCTCCTCCGTCTCCACATCCCAATTCTTCCTATGCCCCGCTTCGCCATTAGGATGTCAGAAGAGACCTTGGGGTGCTTGCACTCGGGCAGCAGCAATGGGAGGGGGTGGGGTTCCACCCCACGATGACGGCTTTCTCAAAAAGTCTCTGTCCCCCGTTCCCCTCCTAAGTGAGTCACTGGGTCTGACGTGCACGGGCATAAATTATTAAAAGTTCATTCCCGAGTCGTGACCTCAGGGACTGCAGGGGGAAGTGAGTACGCATCCCCACCCTGCTCCCGCAGAGGATGGCGGCTGCGTTCACCTGGTTGTTGGTGAAAGTGGGAGAGGTCGGAGGAGAGTGTGTGTCCCCTTCAGGAGCCCACATGGGCTTCAAAGTGACTCAGCTGCCTGGCGTTTATCATGTCTTTTTGAGGACCAGGTTATTTTTATCCACCCACTTTAGAGCTCATGTGTCACCGGGCGGATCTGGCTGCATGGCGAGGTGCATGGTGTGGAAGGGCCGAGCAAGAGCAAGTCGCAGAACAATGGTCTAATGAGGGTTATTCACGGTGTGAAGATTCGTTGGAGGAGGAAAACAAAAACAAAAACAAAAACAAAAATAAAAACAAAAACAACCAGATGAGTGGTACATTTGCCGACCTTTCCTTGATTGCCTCACTGGTTGATGTCGGCGTGTTTCAAAGTGGTTTTGCGTGGTATAGATTAGAGTTTTAGAAATGATGTCCCCTCCTTACCACTTATCATTATCTTTTTAATGTTAGTTCCAGATCATATAGGGGAATAAAACATCTAACTTAATGCTCGTTTGTCCACTGGACTGAAATGGTGTCCTTATGGCTCAGTCTATTGTGAGTACAACGCTGAACGTGACCAGCAGCACCCATATACCCATCCCGTTAACCACAACCAGAAAAGTCCACATGGAGATTCTGTGGCCAGGGTTAGGCAGATTCTCACTGTTAGCTCTTAATGACGGAGGCGGATGATAGCCATAAAGTAAGCCGTTGACAGATGGGGGATTCCTAAGGAAAAAAAGAAAGTAATTCAAGTCTTTAAGGGATAGCACAGTGTGTAAAATGGGCAACCTTACTTTCTGCATGTTTGGTTTGGATTGTACTTCCAGTCCGGCTTACAAACGTCGTAATTTGCAATCATCACCACATCGTTTACTGTATGACAGGTGTGAAAGGAAGCTGCTTATTTTAATTCAGTGCCACACGTAATTAATAGGGGCTTACTGTGTGCCACCTGCTATTCTGGTAGCATCTTATCCAGTGTAAAGTTGTGAGTTTCTTCGTAGTACAGTAGTTCCTTTGGGAAAATTCTGATTGTTTACAAGTCTGATGAATCAGTGTTTTTCACTATCTAGGTTTCAGGGAGGAAGGCTTTGTAACAGGTTATCTTAAAATGTAGTACCTAATAATGTGGAGTCTTCCCTTTGGTACTTACCTAGTATTTCATGGTGCCAACTCTGTCCCAACTTAAACATGGTTGTAAGAACCACATGAGTAAAAATCATTGGTGTAAACGTGCCAGAAACTTTACTTCACAGTATGTTGGAGTAATCCACCATAGGGGGAGGGTGCGGGGAGGGGTGGGGAGAATCCCAGTATCTGTGAAACTGTATCACATAATACAATGTAATAAATGAATAATAAAAAAAGCAAACCATCCTTGCATTGGATACTTTAAAAGAGTACATAAAGATAGAACATAAAGGAAACATTTCAGAGAAATTACTTGAGCAAACCCGTAAAATGTGACTTATTTAGAAGTTCATTTATTTGATTGAAAGAGTTACAGAGAGACAAAGAGAAAGAGAGCGCACGAGAGAAATCAATTTTTCATTTGCTGGTTTACTGCCCCGATGGCTGTAACAGAAACCCAGAGCTTCTTCTGGCTCTTCCATGTGGATGCAGGGGCCCAAGCACATGGGCCATCTTCTGCTGCTTTCTCAGGGTATTTGCAGGGAGCTGGATCAGAAGTGGAGTAGCTGGAATTCAAACCAGCACCCACACAAGATAGTAGCACTTCAAGTGGTGACTTTACTAACTATATAGCACAATGCCAAGACCATGAACATTATTTTTCTTACCTGCTCAACGTGTTTGGAAGAAAAACAATCATGTGGCAAGTAGAAGGTAGTGAGGTCAGGACTGAGTAGATGGTGATGGCCTCAAAGGCTGGAAACACGTTTGATCTTGATGTTTTGAAGCAAATTAATTAATTAGAGAGTCAAAGAGAGATGGAGAGAGAGAGAGAGAGAGAGATAGACCAAGTGTTCTGACTCACTGTTTACTCCCCAGGAGTAAGCTGGGCTGGAGCCTGGAGCTGTTAATTCAATGTGACTGTCCTTGTGGGAAACCCAGCTCCTTGAGCAGTCATCAGCTGCAAGGGTCTGTACTGGCAGAAAGCTGGAGTCAGAGTTGAGAATTGACCATTGGAACTACATGTTAGGTGTGGGAGTCTTAACTGTTTGGCCAGATGCATGGTCAGTTATGGAGAGCCACTTAAAACATGTGATTTAAATGATGTGGGGGGAAGTCTGAGAATCAACTAATGTTTATTGTGTTCCTCCTTTGTCCTAGGCAGGGTGTGAAGACCTTCGCTATTCCTCACATTCATGGGATGTGAATACTGAGGACTCATTTCTTATCTTCTTTGTTAAACTCACTTCCTAGGGCTTAGTAACAGCTCTCTAGGGATGAGTGAGAATTTATGTTTTTCATCTTTCTCCATGGTTTCATCCAAGGCCTACCCTTCCACCTCAAATACGTGGATTCACCTCTCTGTGACTTAGTCCATGTTACGAGGTCAGTAATATATCTTCCTAATGGAGCTTTGTTTCAAGACTCCGTTCAGTTGTACTTTGTCCTACAGCTTCCAGTTTCTAGATTGTCATTTCTGGTGAGGCCAGGCTATGACTCTTTCATGTGTAAGACTTTCTTTCTCTCTCTCTCTTTCTCCTCCCGCCGCGCCCCCCCCCCCCCCAGTGAGAGAGAGAGTGCGAAAGAGAACTCTTTCATCCATTGGTTCACTCCTTAAATGGTCACAACAGCCTTGTATAGGTGAGGTCAAAGTCTGTAGCCAGGAACTTCATCTTTGTCTTCCACATAGGTGGCAGGAGTCCAAGCACTTGGTCCATCATCTGCTGCCTTTCCCATGAGTGGGAAGCTGGATCAGAAGTGGCGCAGCTAGAATTTGAACTGGCACTCTGCTCTGTGATGTGAATGTTGCAATTGGCAGCTTAACCCATTGCACTGCAGTGTCAGTGCATCTATTTTTATTTGAGAGGCATAGAGGGAGAATGAGCGAGTGAGAGTGAACCAGCAAGGGAACAAAACTACTGTCGCTCAGAATGCCTGGGTCGCTAGGCGTCTGAGTTACATGACACAGTAATCGGCTAGCATACTACTGCTAGTCTTCCGGGTTTGTTATCATTGCATTTTCTTTTATGCAGGCAGTCCTTGTTTTGAAACCATTTGCTAAATGTGAAGCCTTCTGCGAAGCACCTGGGACCAGGGATGAGTGTGCAAATTATTTCTTTTTTTCACCTGTATTGTGAGTGGAGTGCTTGTTTATGCCTTGTCATAGCTTGTGGTCAACAAATATGTGGAGGCTGAGATAAGGATTTGGAACAGGCAGTTTGTTTTAGAAAGATATCCCAGGAAACAGAAGTGGAATAGTGACCTAAGGAATGGGAACAGAAGGAAGAAGGAAAGCCTGTCCAAGGGTAAATTAGGAGCTGGTTTTCACAGTGGGCAGCTGGTGGACTACATGGGGACTACATGGGGAACTGTGAAATGTGTTCGAATCCTCTGCACTCATGGCAGAGGGGAGTATTTCTCACTGGCTCCTGTCCCACACTGGCCAAGTGTGGCTTCGTTAGAGGAAACATCCACACTCCTGCAGGCTTATATTTGTGCCTAAAAGGCTCAGTGGGCTTGCTTTGACCGGCAGCGGTGAGAAGCAGGGGATCCTAGGGCAGCGGGAGCTAGGACTCTCAGGCTCCCCTGCTGTGGTCATCAGCCACTCCCTGCAGCTTAACCAAGGCAGTGGCCCATGGGGAGGTGAGATTCAGCATACACAGTGCACGCCGCACCTCTTCTGCCATCCCAGCAGCAAAACCGTCTTTCCCCTATTCTCTGGAGATCTGAGATGACTTAGCAATGTTAAGGTGTCTTGGTCAGTCCTCCCTCCATCTTCCTGCAAGTCTGCACAAGTTCTGGTAGACATGTGGCTTTCCTGGTGGTCATGGCTGGGTTTGATGTCCCTCAGGGGACTTTGGCAATCTCTGCCTCCTTGAAGGAAACCTTCCTGTTAGAGGTTCAGTAATTTGTCTTCCTTTCACAAGTGTTTCCCAATGTGCCTGTTCCTGTCCCGTCATAGCAATGGCAGCCAATAGGTGGCTGCAGCAGTGGTTCTGCCAGTGTGCTCCCTGGGCCAAGGGCACCAGCACATCCTGGGAACTGTTAGGAAGGCAAGGTCTTGGTCGTACCAGTCCTCTGAAACAGAAACTCTGCAGGTAGGGGCCTAGCAGTGTGTTTTTCATGAGTTCTCCAGGTGATTTTGAAGCTGACCACAGTTTGAGACCCAGTGTTAGGGCACTTGCCAGGTGCTGAGCCTCCTTCTGGATCATCTTGCTTTAATCTGTATATGAACATGGCTAATGCTCTAGATGATTAGAACCGTCTGTCACAGTTAAGCAAACTGAAGCATGAACAGCACACCGGTGAAGCTGGGATTTGAATTCAAGTCACCTGGCTCCACAATCTGTACCCATCCCCTCAAACTACTTTTAACTCTCTCACTGTTGCTATTCAGTCTCATTAAGCACAATCAGCATTTTGTGCAGCCAGCACTATTATCCGTTTCCAGAAGTTTTTCATCTTCCCAACTGTCTATAGTGATTGGCAAGATGTTCCCTCTTGCTGCTTCCTCAACCCCTCATAACCACCTTTTTGTTTCCTGTCATTATTAATTTGCTTATTATTGGCCTGTCTTATAAACAGAATCACACCACATTTGTCTTGTTGTGTCTGTTCAGGTAGCCTAAAGTTTTTCAGGCTCATTCGTGGTGTGGCTTATCTCAGAATTTCTTTGTTTTTGAAGGCTGAATGTTACTTATTTCTATGTCTGTGCTCCTCTTTGTTTATCCACCCATCTGCTCATAGATACATGGGTTGGTTCCACCTTTTGGCTATGTGAAGCTGCTTCGGTCATTGACACGCAGGATGAAGTTCCTGTAGGGCCTGTGCTTCTGTCACAGCACTATGCAGGTTGTCTCCTAGGCAAGGAGAATTCCTGTCATGGTATGTACTTACTATAGAGAAGAAAACTTAGGATCCGGGAGGAAAAGCCTGCTCTTGATAGTTGCATTGACCAACAACAGCACAATATGGGAACTTACAGATTTTCCTGTTCCTTTGAAGATGTGAACTCCAAGTAAACTGAATTAGATTCACTCTTCCTGAGAGTTTGTAAACTTCTAATTTCTATATTAAATCCCTTTCTGCCTGAGATGCTTAGAATGTGTCTATTTTCTGGTCAGTTCTGGACTGATATATACATATATTGTTTATTCTTGGTATATTCCAGATGATAACTGAATTATATATATATGATCTATGAATTTTTGTTTGTTTTTATTTATTAGAGTGAGAGAGAGAAAACACACATGTGAGATAGCGCTTGTATCCTTTGACTTACTCTCCACATGCCTACAAGGGCTGGGACTGGGCTGATACTGGGAGGTAGACACTCAATCTAGATCTCCCACGTTTGTAGCAGGAACACAGTTACTTGAGCCAACACCTGCTGTATCCAAGGGTCATTTTCTTTTTAAGACTTATTTATTTGAAAGGCAGAGTTACACAGAGAGAGAATGTGAGACAGGCCTTCCACCTGCTGGCTCACTCTCCAGATGTTTGCAACAGCTGGAGCAGAGCTGATCCGAAAGTGGGAGCCACGCGTTTCTTTGAGCTTTCCCATGTGGATGCAGGGCTCTTGTTGCCTTCACAGGCCACAAACAGGCAGCTGGAGTGGAAGAAGAGCAGCTAGGGCCTGACCACTGTCCGTATGGGATACCAGTGCTGCAAGGTGAGGGGTTAGCCTGTGCCACTGCACTGATCCCTCCCAGAGTCAAGATCAGCAGGAAGCTGAAGTTAGGAGCCTGAGCTGGAAAGCAAACCCAGATAACTCTGATAGTGGACTTGGCCTGTTCACCACTGAAATAAAAGGCTGCTCTTCTGAACCATGTCGTAGCCCTGTTCTTAACCATGCCCATTCTCACTATCCTGAGGCCTTTCTTTCTACCTGCTTCAGAGAATATTTCTCCTACCTAAACAGGTAGGGAGGGGCCCGCTGGAGTGCAGGAGGGTTCTGATTGCTACCTATACAGATTTTAAGCTATTTCTCTTTGTTTACCTCTGGATTCATCCCAACCACCAGCGTTCCCAGCAGCTGCCAGTTCTAGAGTCCGTTGGAAATTCTGGGGGTGTCATTAGGTTGGATCTTGGCTTCACTTGCTGTTGGCCCAGGGTTCAGCTCTGTCAGCTCCTCGGAGTCTTGTAGCACTTCTCTATCTGCAACTCAGCTATTCATATGATTCCAGGGGTCATAGCTTTTTAAAAAAAATCCCTTCCAGCGGGGTTTCAGAAAGGAGGGAAATTGTATGCTGTCTTCCCTGTACAGGCAGAAGTCCTGTCTTCCAAAAATCATAATTGAACAGAACAGTTGCAGTCTCTTCTTGCAGTGGTGTAATTACTTGTAAAGCTGCATCCTTTTGAAAGAGTTTTTGAAAACAAGAGATGATGTGGTCCCTGTCTGGAGCTGCTCGGGAGTGTCTGTGTTCTCTGGTCAATTAAATCTGAACACTTGTACCATTGAGAACTCTTTTTTCTCCCCAGAACTCTTTGTCAGTTAAAGGTGCCATCAGGCATTTAGCCGCCCAGCGTGGAAGACGTGCAGTACTGTCCGCTCTGTCTCCCTCTTTCTCTCTTTTATAGATTTTAAATAATTTTGAAACACACATAGCAAAACCACAGCATTCTAGCCAGTTTGAGGGGTCCTGTTGAGTGCCATTAAATACATACACATGGTGGGACACTTTACTGCCACCATCTGTCTTGGAATTCTCCTAATCTTGCAGAACTGAAACTCTACACCCATTAAGTAATAGCTGGCTGTTCTCTCCTCCCCCAGCTGCAGCCAACCTTCTTTCTCCTTTCTGTCCATAATATTCTGAGTATTCCAGGCACTTCATCTAAATGGAATCAAACAATATTTATTGTTTAGTGCCTGGCTTGTTTCACTTGGCAGTGTGCTCAAGGTTCATCCACTTGGTGGAACAAGTCAGAATTTCTTTCCTGTTTTTTTTTTTCTAAAATGTTTACTTATTTATTTATTGAAAGAAAGAGTGCTGGTTCGTTCTCCAAATGAACTGCAATAGTTGGGGGTAGGCCAGGCTGAAGCCAGGAGTCCAACACTCTAACTAGGTCTCTCATTTGGGTGGCAGGAACTATCAAGTACTGGAGCCATATTTGGTTGCCTTTTTAAAAAGAATTTATTTATTTATTCGTACAGTCCTTCATAAACAGTCATAAGTCCATCATTCTGCTATTTAAGTGTATCCTGACATTGTAGGCATGGACAATGGCAGAGTCCAGCATCCTGTTGTCAAGATATATTTAACAGTTTCATTTGAGAGTCCAATTTTGGTTTAGAAGTAGAGATGCATACTATATTGTGTCTTCACATCTGAATATGATAATCTCTATTACGTAGTTACTATACATTCCCTTAAATGAAAAGCCATAAAACAAAGTCAACAGCAAGAAGAAAAGTAGAAAATTTACAACAACATGAAGAAATTAACATGCTACTGAGTGACCAATGTGTCACTCAAGAAATGAATAAGAAAACAAAAAGCCTTCTTGAAGAAAATTATACTACTCTATTACCTATGTGTAACTGGGGAATTAATAAGAAAAAAAAACTTGTTTGAAGAAATGGAAATAAAAATACCAGAATCCATGAAATGCAGCAAAAATAGTATTGAGAGGGCCATTTATAACATTAGGTAGTTACAAAAAATCAAAATATCTATAAATGATCTAATAATGCATCTCAAAGACTTACTAAAAAAGAAAAAATGAACAGGAAGCAAAAATGATAAAAACCACAGCAAAAATTGATGAAATTGAAACCAAAAAACCCTACAAATTGCAATAAGAAAGAGCCATTTTTTGAAAAGATGAGTAAAACAAATTTTTAGCCAGACTAGTAAAGAAAACCAAGAGAGAAAAACCAGGTAAAATTAGACATGAAAAAGAAAAGCATCCTAAGAAACTAGTAAGGTGATCTTTTTGTTGAGTCATTATGGGATGTCCTTCTTCATCTCTTGATATTTCTCACATCAAGGTCTGTGTTACCTGATGTAAGAATGGCTGCACTAGTTTATTTTCTTTTCCATTAGCCTGGAATAGCTTTTTCCATCCTTTCACTTTCAGTTTTCATATATCTGTTGGTGAGGTGTGTCTACTGTAGGCAACTGATAAGTAGGTTTGTTTTTTGATCCAGTCTACTAATCTAACAAGTCTGATTGATGAATTCAAGCCATTTACATTCAGGGTTAATATCAGTAGGTAGTAATTTGGTCGTGTCATTTTAACAATGGGTTGTTCATTGTTTGATTTGGTCTTCTTTTGTTTTATTGAGACGTTCTCCACATTTGCTTTTGGTTTTGGTGCGTGCTATTCCTTTTGTCTGTCAAGAGACCATTTTTAAGTATCATTTGTAGGGCAGGTCTGGATAAGGTGAATTCTTTGAGTTTTTCTTTGCTGTGGAAGAATTCTCTTTCGTTTTCGAAGACAGGAAAGCTTTGCTGGGTACGTTATACTGTGCTGACAATTTTTTGCTTTTAGAATCTGGAATATATCACTCCATTCTCTTCTGGCCTGTAGTTTCCTTTGAGAGGTCAACTATGATTCTGATTGGGGTTCCTCTATATGTGAATTGATTTTCTTTATGTACAATTGTAAGGATCTTTTCCCTGTGTTCAACTGAAGACAGCTTGATTATTATGTGTCATGGTGAAGATTGCTTTTGGTCAATTCTTTTGGGAGTTCTGTGTTTCTCTTGTATTTTGTTTCCTAATTCTTTCTCCAAATTAGGGAAAATTTCCTTTATTATTTCATTGAATACATTTTTAAACTCAGCTTCTTTTTCTGGAACTTCCGTAACTCTTATATTTGGCCTTTTATTAGTAGCCTATAATTCTTGAATACTTTTCTTAGCTTGACTCAATTCGTTTTTTAGCTTTTTGATTTTTTACCCCATAGTTGAAGGGAATGTCTTCCAATTCTGAAATTATTTCTTCTGCCTTACTTGTTCTATTATTGAGGCTTTTCACTGAATTGTTAATTTGCTCCATTATGTTTTTCATTTCTGATAATTCCTCTTGATTTTGTTTCAGTGTTGCTATTTCCTATGTGACATATTCTTTAAATTCCTTGAATTCCTATATGTGCTTTTCATTGTTGATAAGAAGCAGTATAACAAGTGTTTTGAATTCTGTATTTCCCATTTTCTCAATTAATTCCTCAGTTAACTTTGAGGTTGGCAAAGGCTTTTGCTCCCTTGTGGGGGAGGCATCAGTAATATTCTTTGTGTCTCTGTCTCTTCTTCTTGTTCTTGGTCATTGTACTTCTGGTTAGCAGATTCTTCTCCTTAGGGCCAGTTTCTAAGCTGTGTCACACACAGATCTCCAGTTTGATTTTACTGATTGTAATTGGTACCCAGTTCTTTGTTTGCAGTTACTTGTGCCACTCCCTCCAGTGAGTTTCAGTTCTTTGCTCTTGTGCTAGGCTTCCACCACAGTCTCTGTAGCTTTAGTTCCTGGCTCACCACTTTCCACTCCCTGTGATCCTGTGCTGTGGTTGTACTGTTGCCTGCAAAATCTTTTTCCTGCTCCTGCTTTGAGAAGTTCCAGGGATTAAGGAGCTACCAGTAGTCCTAAATCACTGGATTTCAGTGGTGTTGGTCTTGCTGGAACCTGCTGTTCATTAGGTCTGGAGGTCACCTGAAACCATTTTGAGTGGTACTTGTAGTATGCCAAGTCAGTACCATTTTCCCTGTGGGAGCAGAGCAATGCGTTGAGCTGAATGTTGGTTCTCTCAAGCTTAGCGCATGTGGAACTCACTGTTTTTCCTCCATCCAATGCCCTTTGCCGCCACAGTCTTCCTCAGTGCACAAAATGATGCCCGATGTTGCACTGGTAGGTGTCTGACCACCCTGTTCCTGCACCTACTTGCTTGCGCTCTGCCCCTCTGCTTCTGCTTGTGGTTGAATCAAGCAAATCATCAGGACAGGTAAATCTGTGTCTAGGTTCACCTCCTGAGCTCCCAGGGAACTCCTCTTCCTGCCTGGCTGCTGGTGGAGCTCTGATCATCGATTGCTGACCACTGCTGGGGTGTCTGGTCACTGCAGCACTGCTCTGCTGTCTGCCACTTCCCCATGCCCTTGCATTTTCAGGTGTCCCTCTGCCGTTGGCCTGTCCTCTCTTATTTCCCGGG
The DNA here is from genome assembly GCF_030435755.1 of Ochotona princeps. NCBI lineage: Eukaryota > Metazoa > Chordata > Mammalia > Lagomorpha > Ochotonidae > Ochotona > Ochotona princeps. The sequence goes on along the minus strand of NC_080834.1, from coordinate 106,840,821 downwards.
ATCACGGCCCTTTCCATTTCACCCTGGCTAATGATTCTCTGTCTGTTTAAAGTGTCCTTACCCTATTTTGCTATCTTTCCTTTGGTTGCCTTCTGAAACACACAACAAGAAGCTGGATCAGAAGCTAAGCTGCTGGGACTCCCATAGGGGATGCCTGTGTTACAAATGGTGGCTTCACCTACGGTGCCATAATACTGGCCCCACAGCTTCTTTGCTTCTATTTTTTTAAAGATTTATTTATTTTTATTGGAAAGGCAGATTTACAGAGAATGGAGAGACAAAGGGAAAGGTCTTCCATTCACTGGTTCACTCCCCAAGTAGCCACAATGGCTGGAGCTGAGCTAATCTGAAGCTAGGAGCCAGGATCCTCTTCCAGGTTTCCACGTGGGTGGGTGCAGGTCCCAAGGCTTTAGGCTATTCTCTTCTGCTTTCCCAGGCCACAAGCAGGGAGCTGGATGGGCAGTGGAGCAGCCAGGACATGAACTGGCATGCACATGGGAGCCCCGTACATGCAAGGGAAGGACTTTAGTCACTGGGCTACTGCACTGGACCCAGTTTCTTTCCTTTTTAAGGCTGAGTAGCATTGCATTGTTTGCAGACCACATTCAGTTTATCTGTTCATCTCTTGTTGGGTACTCGGATTGCTTCCACCTTTGGTTGCTATGAACAGTGCTGCTGAGGGGCACAAGTGAATCTCCAACTTTGAACATCCCATCCCATTGATCCCCTCCTGTCTCCCTCACTCTGTGCAAGCCTTTGTCATTTCTCACCTGAGCTCTTCCAGAGGCTGCCTGACCAGCCACCTTGCTTGCTCTTCGTTCTGTCACATGGCACTCAGTTGTTTTCCTACAATATGTTGATCTGCTATTTATCTGCTTGTAGTCTCATGGTGGCATGCAGAACTTTCCAGTAGAGCACAGCCTGTCCATGCACCCTGTCACCCCACCTTCCCTTGCCAGTGTCAGTGCCATCTGCCCTCCATTCTGAAGTGCTCCTCATCCTCACCCTGCCTGTGTTTGCCAGTGTTCTGCCCTGGCCCCATCTTCCCAAGCCCTCCTCTCCCTGCAAAACCCCATTGATCATGTAAAGCCAATTCCTGGATTCTTTTCTACACCCCCAAGCCCTGCAAGCTGAGTGAGACACTTGTCACTGTTTGCAGAGTGTTTTGTACATCTTTCTCAGGGGTGGGGAGGATGCAGCTGTCAGACGTGGATGAGCTGAAGTCTTGAGAAGTGAAGGCAAAGGACGAAAGGATTGAAAATTGCACCTGTTTGTGAACCTGTGCTTTTAGGTTTGCTCATCTTTCCTGATTATCTGTTATTTATTTATTTATTTTTTGGTTCAAGATCATGAGTACATAGAATAAATGTGTTATGGGATAGCATTTGGTATTAGCATTTGATCATTTAATATATCATATAATCTGAAAAGTCAAACTAGGGAAAGGTGTCTTGGTTGTGTTGTGTGTATTGAGATTTTCTGCCCCCTGGTGGGGATTGGGTTGGAGGGGGCTGGCGGAAGGGGGCTTGCACCTAGTCTCCTTAAGAAGACAAAATGTGTGGTTTCAGTGGATGTGTGAGAACAGGTCTTCGTTTGTGCTACTGCTCACGCTCAGTGCTGTGAGCAGTTGGGGACTCCCCTTGTCCCTGTGCACAGGGGAGATGTGAGTAAGAGCACTATTTTTAGGGCTGGGACATCAGGGCTGTGCAATGACAAGAATGTAATGAATCTGAACACGCCTCCAGCCTAGAGATGTTGCCTGAATAGTGGTTTCTTCCTGTGATGAGATTAAAAATGAGAATTTTAGAAAAGAGATTTACTAATTTGTATTTCAAAAGCAGAGAGAGAGAGAGAGAGAGAGAGAGAGAGAGAGAGAGAGAGACACTCCCATTTAATCCCCACATGTCCACAATGTCTGGGACTGTGCCAGACTGCAGGTGGGATGTGGATACTGGAAGCAGGGGTACAAGGTAGCATTTGTGTAGAATTGCTTGCTGCTGGGGCCTGCTCTCCCCTCTGCTAAGGAGAACCTGGCTATGCTCCTCCTTTGCGGGGAGTGCCTCTGCTTTGCCTGCTCCTCTTGCTTTCTTTCAGTGAAACAGCCTACAATAAAGGCGGAAGCTGCTCTTTGCCCCCACACTGCCACAATGGCGGCTGTGCTTGCTGACAACCGCCCACCTGGCTGCTGCCACCAAAGTGACATCTGCTTCTCAATTGTACCAGACTTCCTTGAGTTCAAATTTGAACCCTTCTCTTTCTGTGTAGTAACTGCGTGACTTTAGCAGGTGCTTTAGCTTCACTCAGTCTGAGATTTCCCCTCTGTGGGATCTGCCTTGCAGCGTTAGTACTCCTGGCTGCTCATCATCCATTGCTTCCTGTTGTCCCTCTCTGGAATTCTCCTTGACTTTGCTCTCACTTTCTAGCCAGATCCGTGGTAGAAGGTGCTTGTTGTTTTCTTGGGAGTGAAATGCAATGATTGGGTCTTGGAGTTGCCAGAGACACCTGTAATGGGGCAGTTCTGCAGAGGAGGGCCTTGTAGTGCAAGCTCATATGTATATATCTGCTTTCGTGGAGAACTCTGATTTAAAGCTCTCTTCATAGCCACGTTCAACTCAGAGTCAGGAGCTTTTATGTTTTAGCTTGGGAGCCCAATCCACATTTTAAAACGTACATATTTTTACTTTATTTGAAAGACAGGGAGACAGAGAAAGGAAAACAGTGAGAGATCTTCCGTCCACTGGTTCACTCCTCAAATAGCTACCATAGTCAGGGCAAGGACAGCCAGAAGCTAGGACTTAGGAACTCCATCTGGGTCCTTGAGAACTGGAGCTGTCATCTGCTATCCTCCAGCTATACTGAGGCAGAGGAGCTAGGATTTAAAGCCAAGCACTTGGATTTAACTTCTATGCCAAATGCATGCCTACTGCTCCTCATTTTTAACAGTAGTAGGATAAATGCATTTTGAAGAAAGCCATCTCTCTTTTTTAAAGGTGGTTTATCTTTTGTTTATTTTATTTTTAAAGATTTATGTTTATTTTTATTGCAAAGTCAGATACACAGAGAGGAGGAGAGACAGAGAGGAAGATCTTCCGTCCAGTGATTTACTCCCCAAGTGACCGCAATGGCCGGTGCTGTGCTGACCCAAAGCCAGGAGCCAGGAACTTTCTCCGGGTCTCCCACATGGGTGCAGGGTCCCAAGCCTTTGGGCCATCTTTGACTGCTTTCCCAGGCCACAAGCAGGGAGCTGGATGGGAAGTGGAGCTGTTGAGATTAGAACCGGCGCCCATATAGGATGCTGGTGCATTCAAAGCGAGGACTTTAGCTGCTAGGCCACGCCGCCAGGCCCAAAAAGCCATTTCTTTTTTAAAAATAAAGTCAAAATAAGAAAATGACTGTAAAAGGTTTTAGTGATGATGAAGTGATTTCATGTTTTTATTTGAAAGGCAAACTTATAGAAAGAGACACAGAGTGAGGTCTTTCATTTCGGTTCACTCCCTAAATGACTGCAAGGGCCAGAGCTGTGCCAGTGTGAAGCTGGGACCGGAAGCTTCTTCTAGGTCTCTGATGTAAGTGCGTGGGCCCAAGCACTTGGGTCATCCTCTGCTGCTTTCTCAGGAGAATTAGCAGGGAGTGGGATTGGAAGTGGAGTAGCTGGGACTAGAACCAGTGTCATATTGGGATGCTGGTGTCACAGGTGGAGGATTCCTGCATAGCACCACTGTGCTTGCTGGTGGCTTTCTTATGCGTTCCCCCCCCCCCCCCCCCAATGTGGCACATGTGGACAGATTTCTTTGTGTGGATTTGCTGGATTTTTGCGAATTTCTCTTAGTTTGTGATCTTTGGATTACTCCCTGCTTGTAGCCTGTTTTCCAATGACGCCCGTTCCCTATTATCTTTCCACTTGCTGTATGTTGCAGGTTTTCTGCAGTTGATCTGGAGCCCTGCTTTACTTTCATATTACTTCTTTATTTCCCTTATGCCTGTGCTGCATTTTTGTATTTTAAAACTCTTGTCCGTCATCGGATCCTGAAAGTACTGGTGATCTGTGCTCTGTTTAATGGAATATTCTTGTCTGCTATTCAGGGGTGGAAGAACTGTAGAGAGCTAGTTGCTTGGTGAAATCAAGAGAGGAACATAGAGGTGGGGTGGTCATGGGAGTGCTATGAATTAAGACAGAGATTGTCCTTGATTTGTCTTTTCCATGTGCCCCCCCCCATCTCTCACATCTCTATTCTAGTGGGCACCAACATAAATTATACCCTGAATATGGCTGTCTCTGTAAGTGAGCCCATTCCCGCTCCTCCCTGCCACTTTCCGGGCTCTCTGAAAGAACTCTCTGTAATGATGGGATTGATTTGTGTCGACACTGTCCATTAGGGTAGCCACTAACCACATGCGGCTGTCTGGAGCACTTGAGATGGGGCCAGTGTGATGGAGTAAATTAATTTTTAATTTAACTTCATTTAAATGCAAGCATCTGTGTGAAGCTATGGCCATTCTGTTGGACAGTGCGAGTCAGATGACCCATTAGCCTTCTGACCATATGTTTTCTCTCTCTACATAGAGTCACCTCAGCTCTTGCCATGCCTGGGAGGTCCACTGAGCTGGCCTTGTCAACTCTCCACTCTCAGGCTACCTCAGCACCCTGGCTTGTTTCCTGCTCTTTGAAGAAGTAGCCTTGCCTTTGCTGCAGGCATGCCCTTTGCTCCTGGGCCCATCTAACCAGGGTGCTCTTCCTACTATACTTGCTCAGCCTCCAACCCTGAGGCCTCACAGGAGACTACAGTGTCACCTGCTGTGCCTGGAGGGACTGAGCCCCCCTCCCAGCCTCTCCTCCCCTTCTTTTTGCCAGCTGAGCAAGTCATCCCAGCCACACTCTCTTTCTCAGTTGCTCCTTTGGACCCAGTCCGACAGCCCAGTTCTGAGCAGGTGGGTGGGTTCCAGCTGGGGTGCAGTGGCCTTGGCCAGTCTCCTTTGGCTCAGCGGCAGTTGCAGCGTCCCACACCCCCTCTGATAATCCCCTCCTTACCACCTCAGCCTTGCTCCTGTGTTTTCATGTTTCCTCTGCAACACGTCTCATGATGGGCACCTTGTTGTCTGCACCGCACTTGCCTTTTGGTAGCAAGGAGATCCAGTACTCAGTAGGCTGTGAGCTGGGGTTCCTAAGGAGCAGCCAGCCAAGCTCAAGCAAAGACCCTTCTTTCTATCATTTCTTTCTAACATTTCACTTATTCTTCTATGAAAAAAGTAAATCCTTGATCTTGCCAGAAAATTAGAAAATGCAAAAGTGAAGGGAAAAGTTGCCAGGTTAGCTGGTACCTTGGGATAACAGACAGGAAGCCTGTGTTCCCAGTGGGCCTCGTCATTCACAGTTTGCTTCCAGTCTTGCTCACTGAAGAATCCCCTTTCCTACCTGCAACTATTCATCCACGAGTCAAATTTAAATGGTTGGAAAGTGTTACTGTTCATAGGTGCACTATAAATTATTAAACAACTCTGTCTTACCCATTCAGGTCACTCCTTTTATGATTACAGGCAGCTAATTTAGCTAATCCTTTTTTTCTATTCTTCTTACCTATTTCCCCTCCCCCTATTGTTCTAGAAAATTCTATGCTCTTGTCTCTTCCTCTTCCCCTTACAAGGATGGGTGAGTCACAGGCTTCCCCTGGTGCTAGCATGTAATTTGTCCTGGTTGTGGATTTGTTGTGACTCCAGCTACCCACATCATGTTTCTCTTTGTGGCGATGACCGCTTGTTTTCCACAGGAGACACTGTCCTGGAGTTTTCAAAACAAGGGTTACGCAGTGATGTTTCCCGAGCGCCTTGCTCTTGCAGGCTCTTTGTCCCTTGCTGCCCTTCAGCGGGAGACTGGTCTCCAAGAAAACACCCTGGTAAACAAAGTTCTCTGAACACCTACTGGTTGACAATGCCATGTATTTTTATTTAAAACGACTGTTCACTGGCTACTCTGAAACCTTGTAACCTTGACCTTTATCCTCACCAGTGTATTAGCACTCATTTAAGTGGCAGGCAATATAAAAGAAGTGACCTTGATGTTACTGCTGAAGCCTCCGTAGGGTAATACAAGGACCGTGTGTCTACCCTGTATTTACTGAGATGCTAAAGTAATGCCACATGAGGTCATAAATGAATGACTACACATCTCCCATGTAGATATAGAAGTGTTAGGATAATACTGTGTGAGGTACTAAATAAATGGCTGTGTATCTGCTGTGTATATATAGAAACAGTAGGGTAATAGCACTGAAGGCCAAGCAAGAATGAGGTGGGAAGGAAGGCTGCGCACCTGACAGGAACTGAAATACATGGAATGACATTTGGTCATCTGTTTATCTGTTTTTTTTTTTTTAATTTGTCAAAAGCGTAGAATTCTTTCCTTTCATCCCTTTCCCCACCTGTCATCCGCATGGGTTAATTTTTTCATCAACATTTTCCTATACACACTTTCTATGCATATCACACACAGTTTGTACGTTTGTGATATGAGTAGTGTGATAGAGTGGCGTTGGGGCCCAGTGGTTTAAGCTGCTGCTTGTGATGCTGGCATCCATTATGGAGTGCTGATTTTAGTCCCAGCTGCTCGGCTTCTGACCAAGATACCTGCCAGTGAGCCTTGGAATGCAGCAGAATCTCATGTTTGGGTCCCCACCACCCATGTAAGAGACTAGGATTGATGTTCGTGTTGCTGGCTTTAGCTTGGCCCAGCCTTGGCCGCTGCAGACGTTTGGAGAGTGAACCAGCAGATGAAAGATCTCTGTCACTCAGAAAAAAAAAGTGAGAATAAAAAATTTAAAAAACATATGTGTTTATTTGTATTGAAAGGCAGATTGAGAGAGAGAGAGAGAGAGAGGGAGAGAGAGACAGAGAATGTTTAATCCACTTGTTCACTTTCCAAATAATTGCAACAGCCAGAGCTGAGCTAATCTGTAGCCAGGAGCCAGGAGCTTATTGTAGGTCTCCTACATGGATACAGGGACCTAAGGGACTGGACCAACTCGCCTGCTTTCCCAGGCCACAATCAGGGAGCTGGATGGAAAGTGGAGCAGCCAACACAGACCTGCACTTAATGTGAGATGCCAGCACTGGCAGGCAGAGGGTAAGCCTATTGAGTCACTGTGCTGGCCCCATAAAAAAAGATTTTTTTAAAAAGATTTACTTATTTTTATTGCAAAGTCATCAGATATACAGAGAGAGGAGGAAACACAGGAAGATCTTCCATCCGATGATTCACTCCACAAGTGACCACAATGGCCGGTGCTGTGCCGATCCAAAGCCAGGAGCCAGGAACTTTCTCTGGGTCTCCCACATGGGTGCAGGGTCCCAAGGCTTTGGGCCATCTTCGACTGCTTTCCTAGGTCACAAGCAGGGAGCTGGATGGGAAGTGGAACTGCCGGGCTTAGAACCGGTGCCCATATGGGATCCCAGCATGTTCAAGGTGAGCTAGACTAATGGCGCCGATTCCAAAAAAAGAATTTTAAAAAGTCCCTAAGCCAACTTGTCTTTCAAAAGCAACTTAATTGAGCCCAAACGTTGATGTCTTATAGTTTTATCTCATTTCACTTTGTCATCTATTTTAACAGTGTGACTTAACCTCCACTGCTTTAAACCAGTATTTCTTCGTGTTGTGTCAGCTCCTCTGTTTCTCTGAGCCGCCTGGTTTCTTGGCTGCAGTTTAGGCCATGTGGAAGCGGGTGCTTTACTGAGTTTTCTGGGGTAGTCTTCTTAACGGGAGGGTGATTGATTAGTGAGAAGACACGGTGGAGGGTTAGAGTCCCGGAAGGGTCAGTCAGCTCAGCTCTGCTTTCGGCAGCTACACCATTGCTTGTGCTTTGGTCCAGAAGGAATGGAGGCAGCTCTGTCAGCAGACACTTGTTATCATTATTGAAAGAAGCCATTGAGAGCAAATGCATGGAGTGCTGGCTTTGTAGATGAAGGAAGGTGCGTGACTGGACTAATATTAATAAGGCAAGAGAGAAAAAAATGCTCAATCATTACATTGAGATACATTGTGTTCTAAATGGGACAGCTTTGAAGGGGTCTTCTGTTTTAATGTGCTCTGAATTTTGGAATGACTATTCAGTCCATTGGGCTATGACTTCATGCCAGCACAGCAGTGAGGGGAGTGAAGCTTGCTTTAGGAGCCAGGCTGTGTGCCTCATGTAAGGTGTGGGTGGGTGCTTATAACAGCTTCCTTCCCCAGATGGCCATTCATCCCTGAGTGTCAATGAGTTATTCTCTTTGATTATGAATTTTGTAGCAATAACGTGTGACTCCAGAAACTGAGAATGAATGCTTGGTGTGTTAAATTTCTACATAGTTCCCTAATATATTAGAAATTCTGATAGTGAAGTGAGCAAAGATTTTAGGATTCTCCTAAAATTACTGTGTGAACTTTTGCATTATAGAACAATCCTGCCTTTTTGTTTTTCAGAACGTATTTTTTTTTTCTTTTGATTGCCAATTCTTGGATTTTTTTTTGGAAAGATTAATTATTTTTACTTCCAGCCTGTGTGGGTTGTCAGCCTAGCTTTTTATTCCTTCTACCTATTTTTCTGAATTATGTAAGAATTGTAAAATTATTGAGATAATGGGAGAATGGGCCCGGCGGCGTGGCCTAGTGGCTAAAGTTCTCGCCTTGAATGTGCCGGGATCCCATATGGGCGCCGGTTCTAATACTGGCAGCTCCACTTCCCATCCAGCTCCCTGCTTGTGACCTAGGAAAGCAGTCGAGGACGGCCCAAAGCCTTGGGACGACCCTGCAACCGTGTGGGAGACCCGGAGTAGGTTCCTGGCTCCTGGCTTTTGATCAGCGCAGCACCGGCCGTTGCGGTCACTTGTGGAGTGAATCATCGGACGGAAGATCTTCCTCTCTGTCTCTCCTCCTCTCTGTATATCTGACTTTGCAATAAAAATAAATAAATCTTTTAAAAAAAGAGAGAGAGAGATAATGGGAGAATGATAATGAGCCCATATTCAGTAATAATCACTATTTTTTGTGATGCATTGTGACTCAGAAAACCCTTTAATGTGTTACATCCCCTTTGCAATTCCTGTAGCCCTGTGCATTGGGAATTGTTGCTAAAGTTGTGTTTTTGGAGTGGAACCCGGAAGTTGAGAGCTGGGGACAAAACTTCTGTTACAAATACTGTGTTCCATATAGCTGTAACAGCCAGGAATCACAACTCCATAGCCCACATGGTGGAAGGGCCTCAAGTACTTGGGTTATCTTCTGTTACCTTTCCAGTTGTATTTCTGGAGAAGCTGGAACTCAAATGGAAAGCCAACATTGCTTAATGTATTGCTCTATAATCCTGGCCCCTAGTTTGCATTTTGTGATCAAATTATACTTTATTGGAAGAGAGCAGACTCAGGTATGTGTCATATATTTTGATTACAATATGTACTTCTGAATTGAATGGGCTTAATGAATAGTTCATCTTTATAATGATGCAGTATCTTATTGTCTTAAGGGTTGTGACTATGCCAAAGAAAACGCTTATTTTAAAAAAAAGTTTTGCAGGCCAGCATTTGTAACATAGCATTTAAGCCCCTGCCTGTGATGCCAGCATCCCACATGGGTACTGGTTTAAGTACCAGGTGCTCTACTTTCAATCTAACTCCCTGATAATGTGCCTGGGAAGGCAGTGAAAGATGGCCCAATTGCTTGGATCCTTCACCCATGTGGGAGACCCAGATGAAGCTCAAAGCTTCTAGCTTTCGGCCTGGCCTGGCCCTGGCTGTAGAGAGTATTTGGGGAGTGAACTAGCCGATGGGAGATCTTTTTCTCTTTCCATGTAACCTTGACTTTCAGAAAATTAAATTAATTTAAAAAGCCTTGAAAATACTTATGTAATCCATTGGTAATGTGAATGTAGTTGATGAACGTTTCTAATTTTATTCAAATGATATCATTTAAAGTTCATTCAAAGTATAGGGTTTTTAGTGCTGTTTAAATTTTAACAGTTTCATTTGCAGGTTTCATTTGTTGTTAGTCTACAAAATTGTAGTTGACGTATCTGTTGAACTGTAACCTGTTAAGAAGAAATATAAACAGCCCCTAAAGATATGAAAAAATGTCCAGTACTAGCCACCAAGGAAATGGACATCAAAGCTACAACGAGACGCCACTTCACGTCCATTAGAATGACTAGTATTAGAAAGACAGAGAGTAATAAATACTGGATAAGGGGTACTCTTATTTGCTATTGGTGGGAATGTAAATTAGTGCAGTCAATTTGGAAATTTCTATGATAATAAATTTAAACAATTTATTCAAAAGCCAGAGCTACAAAGGGAGGCAGAGATAGATAGATACAGAAAGAGAGAGAGGGAGGGTAGGAGGGAGGGAGGGAGAGAGAGAGAGAGAGAGAGAGTTAGTTCAGTTGGTGGTTTCCCCCAGATGGCTTCAATGCCTAAAACTGAGCCAGGAGCCTGGAGTTTCATCTGAGTCTCTCGGATGAGTGCAGGAGTCCTAACACGTGGCCAAATTCTACTGCTTTAATGAGGCTGGCCTGGTGTGGTGGGTAAAGCCTCTGCTTGTCAGGCCATCATATCATGTGGGCACTGGTTTATGTACTGGCTGTTCTACTTCCAATCCAACTCTGTCAGTGACCAGGGAAAAGTGTGGGAATTTCTCAGAAATACTAGAAATAGAACTGCCATTTGCTCTAGCAATCCCATTACTGGGTAGATATCCAAAAGGTATGAATTTACTGTATTAGAGATATACCTGCTCTGCCATGGTTATTGTAGCACTTTTTACGATATTCAAGATAGAGAGCAACCAAGGTGCCCTTTCTGATTTGAATGGATAAATGTGAATTATATACACAATGGAATACTATTCTATAAAAAAGGATGAAATGTTGGCATCTGCAGGAAAATGAATAGAACTAGAACTTCATGTGCAGTGAGTTAAGCCAGACGCAGAGAGAAAAATACTTCATATTTTCATGTGGGAACTAGGAACAAAGACAAAAGAAAAAAATCCACAAACAACATGTCAATCTGAACACAGCTCGTGATTCCTAGCGGCTGGGAGGGGTTGACGGCATAAATGGAGTTTGCACAAAAAAACTAGGGGAAGCTGGGTGTGGTCCGAGTTAGCTGTATAAATTTATTACACTAACAGGAGAGATTCATAACAGGGGAAGTGGGGAGTGGTTTGTAGATTGTGACAGGTATATCCCACAATATCAGATGTTAATGATAAGAGCAACTGGGTGTAGGGCGCATGGGAACTGTTTGTACCACTTCACATTTCTTATTTAGTAAATGGAAAACTAGTATAAAATAAAAAGTTTGAGAAGATAAAGATTATTATTTCCCTGGGGAAAAGCACAAAAATGAACAAAACTAGTTCGTTTGCTGGTTGCATTTGACACAGACTCAGTCGCACTGCAGACGGGTAAGAGATGATCCGATTTTCAGAAATATGTATCTTAGTGTACATGTATTCATAAAAACATACTGCAAGTCAGTAATACTGAAAAATATTCTCTGAGAAGTGGCATTTACTCTGCATCGCATTTTCCCCTAAGGCTAAGTGCTATAATGTTGAGGAACAATTGAATTCAAAAATAGTAGTGACATTTATCAATGCAATTTGTATTCAGATGTTATTTAAAATGGAATAAACACGTATTTTCAACTTCAGGAATTTTATTAATATTATAGAGTTATGTTCTCAATATGATTTTCTAAGAAATTACATTACTTTTGGAGGGAGACACTTTCATTTATTGAAAACCTGCATTTCTGATATTTGTTTTGCACAGTAATATTGTCAATTCTTTTCTTTATAGAGATTTATTTATTTTTCCTTGAAAGGTAGGGTTATAGAGAGAAGGAGAGGCAGAGAGAGAGAGATTTGTTTCATCCACTGGTTCACCTCCTGAATGGCCACAACAGCCAGGGCCAGGCCAGGCGGCACCCAGGAGCTGGGAACTTCCTCCAGGGCTCTCACGTGGCTGCAGAGATCCAAGCAGTTGGGTCACCCTTTATTGCTTTCCCAGGCACATTAACAGGGAACTAGATCACAAATGGAGCCGTGGGGACCACAACTGGCACCCACGTGGGATGTCAACGCTATAGGTGGGGGCCTGTCTAACCCTCTATGGCACAATGCTTTCCCTTACACTTTAAATGCCAAGAAAAATTCCTATATAGGTCTTTCCTAGTGGTAATTTTTACTTGTTTGTAGATTTCCTAGGATTCTCCACATATGTTGCATTGTTATCAGCAAATAAAGACCATTTTCTTGTGATATTTCTCCTTTTTCCCTCCTTCGCTCCCTCCATCCATCCCTCCCTCCCTTCCTTCCTTCTTTTTCTTGCAGCAGTGAATTTGTTGTACAGAGAAGCTATTTTTTGTACATTTATAGTGAGCCTCAATGCCTGTTTGGTATTGTAAGATAATGAATTACAGTGTAGACATTTTGATAGATGTTTTTGGCAAATTTTATAACTTGTTCACTTAAAAAAATTGGAGTGTAATACTAACAGGAGCTTAATAAAACCCACTTTCTTTGAGGAAAGAATGGCTCATTTTATTTTATTTATTTTTTTTAAGATTTATTTTTATTGGAAAGTCAGATATACAGAGAGGAGGAGAGACAGAGAGGAAGATCTTCCATCCGATGTTTCACTCCCCAAGTGAGCCGCAACGGGCCGGTGTGCGCCGATCCTAAGCCAGGAACCAGGAACTTCTTCCGGGTCTCCCACACAGGTGCAGGGTCCCAATGCATTGGGCCGTCCTGGACTGCTTTCCCAGGCCACAAGCAGGGAGCTGGATGGGAAGTGGAGCTGCCGGGCTTAGAACCGGCGTCCATATGGGATCCCGGCATGTTCAAGGCGAGGACTTTAGCCGCTAGGCCACGCCGCCGGTAAGTTTACAGAGCAACAAAGTAGGCAAAGTGAGGAAGAGGAGAGGTGAAGCTGATTTAGGTCCTGTGTTTACCATGTGAAGGGTTGCCTGGACCAATCATTGTAGCAGTAGATCTTTTTTTTTTTTTTAAGATTTATTTATTTTATTACAAAGTCAGATATACAGATAGGAGGAGATAGAGAGGAAGATCTTCCGTCCGATGATTCACTCCCCAAGTGAGCACAACGGGCCGGTGCGCGCCGATCCGAAGCCGGGAACCTGGAACCTCTTCCGGGTCTCCCACGTGGGTGCAGGGTTCCAATGCATTGGGCCATCCTCAACTGCTTTCCCAGGCCACAAGCAGGAAGCTGGATGGGAAGTAGAGCTGCCGGGCTTCAAACCGGTGCCCATATGGGATCCTGGTGTGTTCAAGGCGAGGACTTTAACTGCTAGGCCACGCCCCGGGCCCGTAGCAGTAGATCTTTAAATAATGTCATCGACTGTGAAACGTGGCAGGAGGGAGACCAAAAGGAGTAGATTCATGTATAATCCTGATGCTCGCAAGCTGTGTGAACTAGGGCAAGTGAATTAGCCTTAGTCTTTAAGAGGCATAAAACAAAAATAATACAAGCAGCTCACTACAGTTAGTGCTAGAAAGAACCCATTTCCTATAGTCCCTGGCACATGCCAGGCTGTGATTATGATAAGACTATCCTTTATTATTTACCTAGTAGATTAATATTTATGTTAAATTGGTATAACTTACTCGTGTGTCCTCTAATGAGGAAGCAGTATGTCTGAAGAAACCCATCATGCTGAAAGGATCCAGGGCTTGATGCCCCTGGCGACTTGCATCAACGAATACGGGAAAAGGATGATGCAGTATCACCATCATTACTTGGATCCCTTGCCAGTTTTCTTCTGTCCCTTATCACCTCATTTTAGAGAGTCGGGCAAGCAGGTTTATTGCCTAGGGCCGCTGAGGTCTCTTCTGACTGAATGTACATAGCATCTTGATAGTAAACGGAGTACTTGGCTGTCTTGCAGAACCTGGGACCCGGTGCTGGGGTGGGAGCTGCTGCTGTGGGTGGCTGTGTAGCCACTGAAGGATTGTGACAGGTGGCAAGAGCCACAGTAGTGTATGCCAGACTTCGTAGGCACCGCTGGCCTTCCTTCTCCTTCCTTTGTCTCCATGTTGACTCCTGTTAGCCATATATGCTTGGCTAATGCTGTACCTGTCTCTTTTTTCTAGAATTCTGAAGGTGGACTCTATGTCTGCATGAACACCTTTTTGGCCTTTGGAAGGGAACATGTTGAAAGACATTTTCGAAAAACTGGACAGAGTGTGTACATGCACCTGAAAAGACACGTGCGAGAGGTGAGAAACACGCTTTTGGTAAATGGACCTTGGTGAGGGTGACTCTGATGTTGCTTAGTGTCTTTGTCACATGGGAATTTTACTGGGTCCACATGACTTCTGCTTCTGTTTGATGGTGGAAAACAGAAATAACACTGTATGTGGAAATTCATAGATTCCTCCTAACCCTTTCTTCTTGAAATCAAGAAAACATAGGTTGAATTCTTGGGAGGAATATTTATAAATTTAAAAAGACAAAATTACAGAAAATGATATGAGAGATGTTCATATGTCTAAAAATTAGACATAAAGAAGTCTGGTTAGTTTTGCTTCAGGCCTAAGACAATTTTTTTTTTTTTTTTTTATGAGAGAGAGAGCTTTCCTGGAAGTTCAAGACTCATTTGTCACTTTCCCTTCCCCAGAAGCAACCCCTGCTGTGAATTGATCATTCTCACAAATGCAACCATTATATTTATATGTATTTGTGTACAGTATATCATATGACTTTGTAAATGTAAAAGGTGTAGATAAACACTATTATACTGATTCCTGTAATTCTATGTAGTTTTCCCCACTGAGCCTTGAGGTTTGAGTCTTTCTACATGGAGGTGCACCTGGATACGCTTAATTCATTTTAATCCTTGTTGAGACAGTCTATTTGATGAATACCTTATGATTTATTCTTCTCCCACAGAGGAACATTTAGATTGTTGCCTTTTTTTTTTGCTACTGCACGCAAACAGCAATTAACATTTTTATGCCTTCCTCCTGGGGGCACAATAGGCACAATTTCGTTCAAAATAACATCTAGAAGTGGTGTGTCTGGTTCCCGGGTGAGTTTCCTTGGCTTTTTACCAGCTGAAGAGAAATGCCACCCTATTGCACTCCTCCTTGCAGGGCTGTGGATCCCTGGTGTCCTCACACCGCCCCACCTCTAGGCTGAACTTTTGATGCTGCATTTCCTGGTGCCAGGGTGGATCATCTTTTCATATAGTTATTATCCAGCTAAGTTTTGTCTTTGTTTTGGTCTATTTCTTGGTGAGCCCCTTCTCCCCCCTTTTTTAAATGTAACTTAATCACTTTTTGTAAAAATTTTTGAAATACAAGTTTTTTTTTTTTTTTTTTTTTTTACTGTTTTTTACTGTTTTTAGCTTGTCTTTTGACTTTGTTCATGAATGGCTTTGTAGATAGATGTTTTAAATTTTGTTGTAACTAGGCTTAGGAAACTTTTTCACCTGTGACTTTCCCTTATTGCTATTTTGGCTAAAAGCTTGTTTCCCAGCTCAATATTCTAAAGCTATTTCTTATAGTATTTTTTAAAAAATAAATATGTGTGCATGTGTGTGTGAATATGTTTTAACATTATAAATCTTTAATCTAGTCATAATTTACTTTTGTGTTTGTACGAAGAACTCAAATATTTTCCCTATATTGATAGTTAATTGACCAATTATTAATAGACCACTACAATCTTTTGTATTGATTTATAGCATCATATATATATAATATATATATGAAGATTTACTTATTCATTTTGAAATTCAGAGTTGCAGAAAGAGAGGGAGACATGACTAGAGATCTTCCATGTGCTGGCTCACTCCCCAGATGGTCACAATAGCTGGCGTGTGCCAGACTGAAGCCAGGAGAAGGGAACTTCATCTGAGTCTCCCACGTGGGTGAAGAGGCCCAAACGTCTAGGCCATCTTCTGCTTCTTTTCCAGGCAGGGAGTTAGATTGGAGGTAGAGCAGTCAGGACACAAACCAGCACCCTTATGGAATGCTGGCATCGTAGGCAGCCTTCCCTTACAATGCCACAATCCTTTTTTATATTGTAAATTGTTTTTCACATGGGTCTGTTTTGGGCCTTTCACTTGTATTCTGTATTCGTCTCTGCATTAGTGGGGCAGGCCTTAATATTTGGTGCTGCAAACATGTTTTGCATGTTCTTTTTTTTCTTGTAAGTTTTCTATGTATTTTTAGACATTTGCGTTTCTGAAATGGATGTTCTAATCAGCTCCTCCAGTTACAAAGTCCTGCGATTTTGATCTCAGCTGCATTTTCATTTATAGATTGATCTGTAGTTACGTCATTATGCAAGCTGCTGAGGGAGGGTCAGGGACGTCCCTCTGTTTTGTGTCCGTGGCTGTGATCTGAGTACCTCACCATTACTAGCTTCGTGATTATTTATTGAATGACTATTCAACATAGCATATTTCTATATTTATTCAGGTCTCTTTAATGTCATTAAATGATATTCTTTTTTAGTTTTTCCTCCAGTGTTTGCAGAGAAGTCTTCTGTCTCTCCTCACAATAAATTCTGTGTTTTCCTACCTTGGGATACTTGCTATGTCATTAACTCCACTTCCTTTATGGCTGCAACTTTTCTTTTTTCTGTTTTATCTTCTCCTTCCTAAAGAAGGATCACATTATGAAGCTCACTGCCCTGTTTCCTCCCGGCCCCTTGACTCATCACATCCTTCAGTTAGAGCTTCTGCTAACCTTGTCTCTGCTTCATCGCCCTTTAAGGGCTTGCCATCAGTGTGTTTGACCCTGTTCCTGCATGTGAACTCCGGTGAAATTGTCCCTGTTGTCAGGGAGCTCTTAAGTCGCTACATTTGGTGCATATGTTTTAGCCCTGATGTTGCTAGAATTGAAAGTGTGTGTGTGTGTTTTCCGTTGGAACTGTTGCCCCTCTGTTTTATCGCCTTTCTTGTTTCATGTTTTTCTACCTTTCTCAGCTTCTTTTCCTTCATTCACTCCCGAGCTGTCAGCATTTCCAGCCATGTCATTTGACCATCCTGTCTTTCTCTGAAAGATGCTATTCCTCGCTGGTGCTCTTTCAGGCACATGGATATCCTTGTTTAACCACTGTCTATGCTGAGGACTTCCACATTGATATCTAACCAGAGCTGAAGGTCTGAATATTCGACTGTGTCTGGGTTTTTCTTTTCCAACAGGTACCTCAAGTTCAGGGTCCAAACATGACCAACTTATCCTTTTCTAATGATTGTCCTTTTTGAATTCTAGAGACCGAGACCTCCTTTGGGTTGCTTTTCTTCTGTGATTTGTAGATTATAGGTTTTATCTGGGCTTTCCAAACAATGCTCAAGTGTATGCTTTCTCCTCCATGCCTTCTATTTCTGTGTAAATGCTTAGTATCCCTTAAAAGGACCAGTGCTTTAGCTTCCCAACCACCCTTCTTTCCTTTGGTCCCATCTGGTCGGTATAAGATTCCCAGGGTGATCTTTCCAAATTCATATATTGCAGTTGTGGCACAATGAAGCTTAAATCCCTGATGTCTCTCTTGAAGGGGAGGATGATGCCCATACTCTCTTGCATGTTACTATAAGGTGTTCATGAGCTGGCCTCCTACTCTTTATAGCCCTCACTCTTAGACACCAACTTTATGCTATAGACGTAGCAAACTACTTTCCTTTCTGGAAC
Source organism: Ochotona princeps (assembly GCF_030435755.1). Lineage (NCBI taxonomy): Eukaryota > Metazoa > Chordata > Mammalia > Lagomorpha > Ochotonidae > Ochotona > Ochotona princeps. The sequence goes on along the minus strand of NC_080834.1, from coordinate 106,823,135 downwards.
ACACTGTGATTTCATGCTTTTATCCATGCTGTTTTCTTTGTCTAAGATGCCTTACTTCTATGTCTACCTTTTGTACTCCTTGTGGCCAGAATACTCATCCATCCATCCATCCATCCATCCATGCATGCAAATGCCCATCCATCTGCCCATCAATCCATCCATCCAAATGCCCATCCATCCATCCGCCCATCCATCCATCCACCCATGCAAATGCCCATCCATCTGCCCATCCATCCATCCATCCATGCAAATGCCCATCCAAATACCCATCCTTCCATCCATCCATTCATGCAAATGCCCATTCAAATGCCCATCCATCCGCCTATCCATCCATCCATCCATCCATCTGCATACCAAGTGTTTACTAAAATAGCTGCCAAGACTACTGCTGTTCTTACCATACCAGGCATGCTCACATCCCCACACCTAGATGAACCTATCATTTCCTCTTTACAATATAATTATGTTTTAACACTCACAGACTTTGTTGTGGTTTGCTTATGTGTGTGTATGCTTACTGTGCTGCTGAGCACCTCAAAAGAAGGAATATATCTTTGCTTAATTTCTACTCTAAGATCTAGCACAGAATCTGAAATGTGGTACAGTTATGATTTCTGGACAAGGGGTTTCAGTTTCTCAAAGTTTGTTGATTTCTGTTGACTGCTGGAGGAGACGTGATGGTCTTTATAAGGGAAGTCCTTTTTGTTTTTTGTTTTGTCTAACTGGAAGTGTAGCTCATTTGAGTCTTAAGCTTGTGAAGGCATGAATCCCACAACCAGGGAGAGCCTCAGGTTGCAGCAAATCTGTCTGCAGCTCCTCTCCTTCATTTATTCTGCGTGTATTGTGCAGGCTAGGGTGAGGGGGCAAGAGAGGTTGGAGCACTGCAAACATCTGTAGAGAGGTATCAGGTGACTGCTAGGATTGTTGAACATGCCTTTAGTACAGGCTTCATTTCAACCGAAGGCAGAGAAGACAGAGTGGACCATATAACAAAGGGGTTCTTTTAGGTTAATGGGTTCAGTAATTTTGAGATTCCTAACATGTGAACTGTAAATCTAAAGTAGTAATTGTAAAACTTAAGCTGAGACTCACTAAGATGAGTCTTTTAGTGTCAAATAATAAAGTGTGAGACTCGCGACTGATGAGAAGACAGAGCTGATGAGTGGCAGCATGGCCTTGATGCACATGGCTGCCTGGAAGGGGGCCTGGGTTAGGTCTGCACACTCTGGGCAGATTCACCATGAAAGTACTGTTGCTCATTTTTAAAGGTTATTAGCACCCTATTTGAGAATAAGATGACTTACTTATGTGAGCATCAGATGGATGCCCTGTTGCATCAGCACTGATGGGCATTCATTTCATGGCTGCTGAGGACCCCACCATCCACAGAAATACCCAGAGCACAGGGTGGTGAACATGGCCATCTGTTGTTGCCCTCCTGTGTTTACAGAAGTTGCATTGCAGTTTACCATGACCAGAATATTGGTGACTATCCGACAGTATTTACTAAATCTTTCAACAGTATTTGCTGAGCACTCCCAGGGTCAGGTACTGGTGACCCCCTGAGTAAGGAAGGATAAAAGGCCCTCCATTTTTGGAGCCCCCTCCTCTTTTCCCGAGTCTCTCATTGTCAGTCACAAACCCAGCCCTCTTGGGAGCATGTACTAATGGAGGTGGTTCAAGCATCTGCTTCACCCAGCTCTTGTTTCTACTTTATTTCCCGAAGTGCTTTCTGTATTACTGGTAAAAATAATCAGGAGGGGGTAACAGCACTGCCCTTCATTGCCCTGCTGCAAGTTTCTGCTTATTCTGGAATCTCTCATCCTTTTATAAAAACTGGGGACCTGTGAGATGTACCCCCCTACCTCCAACAGGACTGCTTATTCTACAGGCTGTATTTTAATCAACTCTTATTTTCTTTTCAGAAGGTAAGAGGGGCATCTGGTGGTGCTTTACCAAAAAGAAGGAATTCCAAGATATTTTTAGGTAATGTACATAGTTATCAGTAGTGTGCCCAAATTGTGTGTGTGTGTGCATGTGTATGCTCATATGCATGTTTGACTTGGAACAATTGCTTGTTTATTGTTCTACAATTAAAGGTAAGAGGCATAATCTAAATTGGGAGGCTCTGACTCCACTTTGCATTTTGCTACTGGTGAGGTATGATTGTAACTCTGTTAATGGGGGTTGCAGCTTTGGAGCAATTATACTTTCAGTGACCAGAGAATTATTGTGATTTTGCTTTTGATCAGTTTTTCTGATTACTCAAAAAGAGACCATTTTGATTTACTTTTTTCAAGATTAACCAAACTGCAGACTTCATTCAGATGTCATCATTCCCTGCCTCCACTCCTGTTCCCCAATCTGTCCACTGATGTCTGTTTTGGTTTACAGAATATCATCTCGGATCCCAAACTGTGAGCAGTTGTTATGTTCCCTCAACCTGCTCCTTAGTCTCTCTTTATCTTTTATAATTGCACCACTTCTGAAGGGGGCTGACCTGTTAGCTTATAAAGTGTACCTTGATTTGGTTTAGTCTTTTGTTTGCTCAAGAAAAGCCTAACACATGCTTTCTCTGATGAGATACTTCTGAGATACAGTTAGTGTATCCTTCTTTGTATAAGATATCAGGGATATGACATTGATGTGCAGTTCACACTGCTGATGTGGAACTTTTTCATTTGTTTAGGCAGTGTTTCAGGAGCATCTCCATGGTAAAGTTATAGTGTGGTTAGTAAAATTCTTAGGGGTTATACTTTTAAAAAAATAAAAAAAATTATTTGTGTGCGTGTGAGAGAGAGTCAGTTATTTTGCTGGTTCATTTGCTAGATACTCATAATGGTCAGGATAGGGCTGAGGTAGAGCCTGGGACTGGGAATTCAATCCAGGTCTTTCTTGTGGGTGGTAGAGATCCGACTGCTGGAACCATCACCTGTTGTCTCCTAGAATCTGCAATGGTAGGAGCTGGAATCTGGAGCTGCAGGAATTGAAGCCAGGCACTCCAATATGGGATGCAGGCATCTTAACTTGCCGCTAGGCTACAGGACCTGCTCCAATGGTAACACTTGGGGGTCTGCTAATGTCTTGTTTCTCTTCAGATTTTGCTAGCTAATTTTAGCATCCATCCCTGAATTTTGTGTGCTGTATTTATTACTGTGGTATTTGACAAATGGTGAACTTAAGTAATTTCTCTGATTTGGAAAGAGCCAGTTTTGCTGGTGTAAAAGGAAACTGACTTCTGTATCATGTAATTGTATTGTAGTTCATGTTATGCTTCTAGTAATGGTTTTCTCAGGAGAATGATACTTTAATAATGTTTGGTCAAACAAGTTTGTATCCCCCAAATGCCTGGAGTGATTGTTTGAAAGGAACTTTAAAATTGTATACAATGATAAAAAAAATTTTGGTTAAAAATATTTTGGTAAAAAATACACATATGTGCATGTACATGCATGCACGAACATGTGTACACATATATGCAGGCACATATGCATGCAATTTTACATGTATAATACATACATCATATACACATGCACTCCATAAATGTATGAATCCTTGGATAAATAAGAGACTGGAGGAGTCCGGAAGATCACTACACTTCAACTTAATAATAGCACTTTCTTGGTGTTGATATGGGAGTAATTCTAATTTTCTCCATTTGCATGTCTGTATAACACTATCTATAACACACATGTTACTATTGAAATGAAGATGCATGGATTATTTGAAAATGAAACCACTGGCTCAGTCCCAGACCTGGGTTTGCTTCTGATATGTTTCCAGCCACTCTGATGGGGCCTGACCTGGTTGGCTGCTCTGTTGCTTTACAGCTCCTGGTTTTCTTTATGAAGCTCATCTGCAGGTGGTTTTCCCCTGAACCGTCTTGCTCACGTCGCAGCATGTCTCCACATTACAACCCAATCAGCCAGCCCAACCCATGCCAGCCTTAAATGAACACCAATGCAACAAGACTGAATGTGCTCTGATGTTTTGGTTACTATCCTTGCACCAGTGTAGATAATGTGGCTTCTGAATTAAATAACATCATGTAGACCCTTGACATTTTTGAATCATGGGTCAGGTAGCCTGGCTCTCTGACAGGGGACCTGGCTTTAGCCTGGTTCAACCTCAGCTGGTGAAGGCATTTGAGGAGTGAGTTAGTGGATGGGAGATCTCCCTCTCTCTTAAACCAATAAGTAAGTAAGTAAATAAATAAATAAATAAATAAATAAATAAATAAATAAATAAAATCCCCTCAAACTAAACAAAAGCAAAATAGAAAAACCCACAGGCCCAGAAAAAGTGTTTAGATTGTACAAGTTTTAAAAAAACAGAGTAGCTTTGAATGATATCAGTATTCTGATCTTTCCCCAGGTCCCATTTCTCTCTGGAATTTTATTATCGAGGTTCCTTCCAAATTTGTTCACCCCTTCCTCCCATTGATTTTTGCAAGCCCTGATTCATAGTTTTTCAAACAGTGCTTCTCTCAGGAGCAGGCAGTTTCCTGCTGGCACATGCTCACAACTCTGTGTTCAAGTTGATGTGGCCTGCCAGTTAACTTCAGTGGCAGGCTGTGTAGGATTCCACCTGGTTTATAGAATAGGAAACATAAGACGTTGGCAAGTTTAGATACAGTAGGTGGTTATTTCTCTGTCCTGTAGGGGATGTTGGGAAGCAGCAGGTCTAGGCTGATATAATGGCCTTAAGTTTGTTAGCGATCTCTTATGTTTCTGCTGTAGTCCCATCCTTGAAAGGCAGTGTGGCAGAGGGTGTAGGTAAGGGAGAGAGGGAGGGAGGAAGGGCAAGAGAGAGAATGATTTTTTGTTGTGTGGTTCATTCTGCACACAGCCTCAACAGTTGGGGCTCTGCCATGCTGAAGCCAGGAACTAGAAACTCCCTCCAGGTCTCCCACATGGGTGGCGGGAACTCAAAAGATTTGGACTACTATCTGTTGCTTTTCCAGGTACATTATCAGGGATCCTGATCACAAGTTGAGCAGCTGGGGCTCGGATTAGGGCTCCATTATGGGATGGTAACAAGACAAATGGTGGCTTAACCTGCTTGTTCAACGACACTGCCTCCACAGCGGAACAAGTTTGAAAGGTTCTAGGTGTGGATCTGTTGAGAAAATTGCTTGAGCCTATGGTGATCAGAAGGGTTGAAGAAGCTCCAGGCTGCAGCTTCTTCCAGAAAGAATTCAAAAAAAAACATGTTCTATGCTCAAGGTTTTTAAAATTTATTTTTGTTTATTTATTTTTTGCTTGTTTTCATTTTTCTGTCCCTTCATTTGAGCATAAATACTTGGTTGTATTTTGTAGGGTTGGGACAGATGGATTGTTCATCTCCAACTTGTACACTGAAGCTAGTGTGGTCAGTATGGGGACACCCAGGGGGCCAGAGCCCAGGTTTTATTTAGGTACTCACTCATTCCCCGACTAGCCTTCCCAGCAGAGGCTTCTTGGAAACTGACAGAGTCCCAGCCACGACTCACAAGGACCAGAGGGGCTCCTTGGAGCAGATGGAGGAATAGGTTCTTTATTCCAGAACACCAGCTCATGTGGGTATGGCCAGCTGATTGCCATGGTGGAAAGCGGCTGCTAGGGAGAGTTGGGAGTCCCAGGCCTCCAGGTCCTTGGGGGAATGGTTACTCAGGTTCTTTTAACTTAATATTAATTGGATAGTAAGACTTGATTTTAAGAAATGTGGAAACTTTAGGATTACAGTTAGAGCTTCAGGCTCATGTATGTTTAACAGAAACTTAAGTTTTATTCCTTAAAATTAGAATGTAGGTTATCTCTGCTGGATTAAAATGCTTGGGAAAGATTATGACCCTCTCCCATTGCACAGAATTAAAAATAAAAGGGAACTACAATCATTTGCAAAGAGGTGCAATGGAGTCTACTTTTTATACAGGCTCCATCTTGCTTCTTTTAAAAATGTATTTAAAGGGCCTGGCTCCCTTTAGCTTAGCAGTAAGGTCCTTGCCTTGTACGCGCCAGGATTCCCTGTGGGCGCCAGTTTGTGTCCTGGCTACCCCACTTCCTGTTCAGCTCCCTGCTTGTGGCCTGAAAAAGCAGTGGAAGACAGATTGAGTGAGGCCTTGGGATCCTGTGCCTACATGGGAGACCCGGAGGAGGCTGAAGGTTCCTGGCTTCGGATTGGCTCAGCTCCAGCCATGTGGCCACTTGTGAGTGGAAAGCAGATGGAAGATCTTCCTCTGTTTCCCCTCCTGTCTGTACATCTGACTTTCCATTAAAAAAAAATAATCTATTTTCAAATTTAAAAATCGGATTGGAGAGAGACCAGGGGGCAGATTAGATTGAGGGAGGTTGGGGAGGAGTAGAAAAGAAGAAGAGGAGAGGTAGAGGTAGAGGTAGAGGTAGAGGTAGAGGTAGAGGTAGAGGTAGAGAGAGAGAGAGAGAACACCAGAATGCGCTCCCTTTGTTGGTTGACTTCTCAAATACTTGCTCTGGCACTGAAGTCATTTGGGGAGTGAACCAGAGAGTGGAAGATCTCTCTCAGTCCTGTCTCCTCTCCCTCTCTGTCTGTAATTCTGCCTTTCAGATAAAAATGAACAAATTTTTAAAAGATGTCACATGTTTTTATGTGGTAAAAATAATGACTATTTAAGTAATAGTCTATTGAGTTGAATGCCATTATCTTTGAATATTTAGATTCTAATTCTGTTTTTATTATAGTTATTGGGCATTTGAATTTTTATAACACTCAAATGATCTTCTCTATTTGAATTATTTCTTTTTTTTTAAATTATTTATTATTTAACTTCATTAATTACATTGTATTATGTGACACAGTTACATAGATACTTGGGTTCTCCCCACCCCTCCCCAAACCCTCCCACCATGGTGGATTCCTCCACCTTGTTGCATAACCACAGCTCAAGTTCAGTTGAGATTCCCCCATTGCAAGCGTATACCAAACATAGAGTCCAACATCTTATTGTCCAGTCAAGTTCAACGGCTTCTTAGGTATACCCTCTCTGGTCTGAAGACAGAGCCAGCATAGTATCATCCCAGTCAATTGAAAGCTCCAACATACCATCAGCAAAAATTTACATCATTATGGAATTAATTGACATAGTAATGAGTAACCAATATGTTAAAAGTAAATGCGAGTTCCCAGCCACCTTCTGTGACCACCTCACCTATACTTCAATTTTAGTTTATACACAACATATAACATTCAAAATATAACATGTTATACATAACATCATATCATCTTAAATTAAGGCAAACATGTGGTATTTAACCTTTTGTGATTGGTTCATTTCCCTTAGCATTATGGTTTCCAGTTTGGCCCATTTGGCCACAAAGAACTGCATTTTGTTTTTTTTAATAGCTGAGTAGTATTCCATGGAGTAGATGAACCATAGCTTTCTTATCCAATCCTCTGTTGATGGGCATTTTGGTTGCTTCCATGTTTTTGCAATTACTGATTGTGCTGCTATGAGCATAGGAGTGCATGTTGGTTTCTCATAAAACAATTGTTCTGGATATATTCCTAGGAGTGCTATTGCTGGATCATACGGTATGTTGAATTTGAGTTGTTTGAATATTCTCCATACTGATTTCCATAGAGGCTGTACCAGCCTGCAGCCCCACCAGCAGTGGAGTAGGGATCCCTTTTCCCCGCAACCTCGCCAACAAGTGTTGTTGGTGCTTTTATTCATGTGGGCCAGTCTTACTGACGTTAGGTGGTACCTCATTGATGTTTTAATTTGGATTTCCCTTATTGCCAGGGAACTTGAGCATTTTTTCATATGTTTATTTGCCATTTGGGTTTGTTCCTTTGTGAAGTGTTTGCCCATTTCCCGTGCCCATTTCTTGAGTGGCTTGTTTGTTTTGACATTTTGGTTGTTTTGTAGCTCTTTGTATATTCTGGAGATGAGCCCTCTATCACCTATGTCGTGTGCGAAGATCTTCTCCCATTCTGTGGGTTGCCTTTTTACTTTGTTGATTGTTTCTCTAGCTGTACAGAAGCTTCTTAGTTTGATGAGGTCCCAATTGTTTATTTTGGTCTCGATTTCTACTGCATTTGGAGTCTTTTTTAGGAAGTGAGGGCCTACCCCTAAGTGTTGCAGTGTGTTTCCAACATTTTCTTCCAAAAGTTTGAAGGTTTCTGGATGTAGGTTTAGATCTGTTATCCATTTAGATCTGATCTTAGTGTATGGTGAGAGATGTGGATCTATTTTTTTGTTTCTGCAGGCTATTAACCAGTTGTCCCAACAGCATTTATTGAACAGACCTTCCCATTTGCCTGGATTGTCGTTTGTCTTTTTGTCAAAGATTATTTGGCTGTATCTGTGTGGGTTTCCTTCTGGTGTTTCTATTCTGCTCCATTGATCTTCCTCTCTATCTTTGTGCCAGTACCACGCTGTTTTGATAACCACTGCCCTATAGTATGTCCAGAGGTCCGGAACTGTGATTCCCCCTGCTAACTTCCTGTTCTTCAGGATGGTTCTAGCTATTCGTGGTTTTTTGTGCTTCCAGATGAACCTTTGGATCATTGTTTCCAGTTCCATGAAGAATGTTTTGGGCAATTTGATTGGGATTGCGTTGAATGTATATATTGCTTTTGGCAGTATAGACATCTTAATGAAATTGATTTTACCTATCCAGGAGCATGGGATGTTACTCCATCTTTTGAGGTCTTGTTCAATTTCTTTTTTAAGTAGTTTGTAGTTTTCTTCGAATAAGTCTCCTACAATTTTGGTTAGATTTATTCCCAGATATTTCATACTTTTTTCTGTTATTTTGAATGGTATCTTGCTGGTTAAGTCTTTTTTCATCTTGGGGCTGTTCGCATACACTATGGCTGTTGATTTTTGTTCACTAATTTTGTACCCTGCCACTCTACCAAACTCTCGTACAAGTTCTAGCAGTCTCTGTATTGAGTCTCTTGGCTCTTCTACATAAAGAATCATATCATCTGCGTATAGTGAGAGTTTGACTTCTTCGTTTCCCATTTGGATTCCTCTGATTTCTTTTTCTTGTCTTATGGCCTCAGCGAGTACCTCTAGGACTATGTTGAATAGTAGTGGAGAAAGTGGACATCCCTGTCTTGTTCCAGATCTCAGTGGGAAGGGTTCCAGTTTTTCTCCATTCAGTATGATGCTGGCGTTGGGTTTTTCATATATGGCTTTAATTATGTTGTGGATTTTTCCATCTATGCCTACCTTGGTTAGGGTTTTTAGTAGGAAGTGGTGTTGGATTTTGTCGAAAGCTTTTTCTGCATCTATTGATACTATCATGTGATTCTTGTTTTTCAGTTTTTGGATGTGGTGTATCACATTTATGGATTTGCGAATGTTGAACCATCCCTGCATTCCAGGGATGAATCCTACTTGATCTGGATGAACGATCTGTCTGATGTGTTTTTGAATTCTGTTGGCTAGGATTTTGTTGAGAATCTTAGCATCAATGTTCATCAAAGAGATAGGTCTGTAGTTTTCCTTCTCTGTTAGTTCTCTGTCTGGTTTTGGGATTAAGGTAATGTTGGCTTCATAGAATGAGTTTGGAAGGGTTGCCTCTTTTTCTATTGTTTTGAAGAGTTTGTAGAGGATTGGGGTCAGTTCTGTTGGGAATGTTTTGTAGAATTCTGTAGTGAAGCCGTCTGGGCCTGGGCTTTTCTTTGTTGGGAGGTCTTTAATCACTGATTCAATCTCTACTTCAGTTATGGGTTTGTTCAGGTCGTTTGTTGCCTCTGGGTTAAGTTTTGGCAGGTGGTAGAAGTCTAAGAACTTTTCCATTTCTTGGTGATCTTCTGATTTGTTGGAGTACAGTGCTTTGTAGTAATTTCTAATTATGGCCTTAATGGATGCGGTGTCTGTTGTTATGTTGCCTTTTTCATCTTTGATGCTGTTAATTCTTGCCTTCTCTTGTTTTTTCTTTGTCAGTCGGGCCAGTGGGGTGTCTATCTTGTTTATCTTCTCAAAAAACCAGCTTTTTGATTCATTGATTTTGTGTATGGTTTTTTTTAATTTCTATCTGGTTGATTTCCTTCCTTGTTTTGATGATTTCTTGTTTCCTATTGTGTGTGGGGCTCTTCTGCTGTTGTTTTTCCAATTCCTGGAGGTGTGTGTTTAGTTCCTGTATTTGGCGCCTCTCTTGGGCCTTGACATGAGCTCCAATTGCGATGAGTTTACCCCGTAGCACTGCTTTGGCAGTGTCCCACAAATTTTGGAATGTTGTGTCAGAGTTTTCATTGGTTTCCATAAATTTTTTGATCTCATCTTTAATTTCTTCTCTGATCCATTGTTCGTTTAATAGCATATTGTTCAGCCTCCAAGAGTTTCTGTATTTCCTGGGGCATTTTGAATTGCTGATTTCCAGCTTCATTCCGTGGTGGTCTGAGAGGGTACATGGTATGATTCCTATCTTTTTGAAGTTATTTAGGTTTGCTTTGTGTCCTATCATGTGGTCGATCCTGGAGAAGGTGCCATGCACTGCTGAAAAAAATGTATAATCTGTGGCCTTAGGGTAAAACATTCTATAAATGTCAACCAAGTCCAGTTGTTCTATTGTTTGTATGAGCTCTGTTGTTTCTTTGTTGAGTTTTTGTTTTGTTGATCTGTCTATTGTTTTTAGTGGGGTGTTAAGATCACCCACTATTATTGTGTGCATCTCTATGTCTCCCCTTAAGTCCGTGAGTAATTGCTTCACGTAGCTAGGTGCGTTTGAATTTGGTGCATATATGTTCACAATGGTAATTACTTCCTGATGGATCAGTCCCTTCACCAATATATAATGTCCTTCCCTGTCCTTTTTGATGTGTGTCAGATTGAAGTCCACATCATCTGAAATTAAGACAGCTACCCCGGCCTTTTTTTCTCGTCCATTGGCATGAAATATCTGTTTCCAACCTTTCACTTTCAGCTTCTTCGAATCTCTTCTGGTTAGATGTGTCTCTTGTAGGCAACAGATAGTTGGGTGCTGTTTGATAATCTATTCTGTTAATCTATGCCTTTTGATTGGTGAGTTCAGTCCATTTGTGTTAAGAGTTAAAATTGAGAGGTTGTGATTTTGCCCTGCCATACTTGTTTTTGTGGGTGTTGATATCTGTGTAATTGCCCTTCCTTGTGTGGACTTTAGTGGGGAGATCTTCCTGTTTGCCATCTTTGCTTATGATTCACCTCCTTTTTTTCTGGATTTAGTGCATTTCTAAGGAGATTTTGTAGAGCTGGTTTTGTGCTGGCATATTCTTCTAATTTCTCTTTGCTGTGGAAGTATTTGATTTCGTTCTCAAATACGAATGAGATCTTTGCTGGGTACAATATTCTTGGTTGACAGTTGTTCTGATTCAGGATTTGGAAGATCTTTGTCCATTCTCTTCTTGCTTGTAAAGTCTCTTCAGAGAAGTCAGCAGTGATCCTGATTGGCTTTCTCCGGTATGTGATCTTTTCTCTGCTTCGTACTTGTCTTAGGATTCTTTCTTTGTCTTCGTTGGAGTGGAACTTGAGCACCATATGTCTGGGTGAAGATCGCTTTGGGTCATATCTGCTGGGAGTCCTCTGACCGTCCTGGATTTGGGCTGGGTTCATGTTCCAAGTGTTTTGAAAGTTTTCCTGTATAATTTCGTTGAGCACCATTTGCATTCCTGACTCTTTTTCCGCTCCTTCAGGAAGGCCAATAATCCTAATATTTGATTTTCTGAGGTTGTCTTTCATTTCTTGTATGGTCTTATTGGCTTTGTTCAGACTTGTCTCCAGCTTTAGTGAACTGGGTATGTTCGTTTTGTGTGTCTTTCGTTTCAGAGATCCTCTCTTCTGCTGTATTTGTTCTGTTGGTTAGGCTCTCAATTTTGTGCTCTAAGTCAAGGATTTTACTTTTCATTTGCTGTATTTCTGAGGCTATGTGGTACTTGAATTCCTTGAAGTCCTCCCAATTCTTCTCATTGTCTCTGACATATTTTAACATTATTTTTTTGAATTCCTTGTCTGGTAGATATTCTATGTCTTCATCTCGCATCTCCGAAATAGACATTGGCTTTTGATCCTTTATTGATAGGGTGTTGGCACCCTCATCTGGATCATTACCTTTTCTGGTATTTCTTCCCATTGTGTTAGTGTTTCTTTTTTGAGAGACCTAGGCACCAGTGTGCTGAGGGGTCTGCAAGCACTATCCTGTAGAGATCGGAGTCTGCAGGCGTGGAGTAGCAGGGTGTGGGAATTTTCAAGGCACTTTTGGTGCGTCTCCAGAACACTGGACCTCAGGCCGCCACTTCCAGGGCCCAGCGGATTCAAAGCGCACTCTCAGCTCGTCCCCTACAGGTATGCTACCACAGGGCGTGGGGGAGTGAAGGCACTCTCTGTGCGCACCCCCTGTGCGCGGGATCACAGTGCTCGGAGGATTCTAGGTGCTTTCTCGGTGTGTCCCCAGTGCCAGGGACTGCAGGGCGTGGAGGTTCCAGGTGCTCTCTGGGAACGCCTCCTGCACGCGGGTCTGCAGTGCTCTCCTGGTGTGTCTCCCAAGCACGGGACTATAGGGCATGGGGTGTTCCAGGTGCTCTCTGGAAGCGCCTCCTGCGCAGGCCCGCCCACCCCAGCGCTTGCAGGGGACCGACCGCCCCAGCGCTAGCACGGGACTGCCCAGCCCAGAGGCGTGCTTGGGTTCCTGTGGGATAGCACCGCCCAGCTGAGTGCCAGACCGCAAAGGCACGGGGGAGTATTCAGTGTGCCTTTTGCCTTTCTCCCAGACACAGTTTTGGCAGTTTCAAGGCACTTTCCCGGTGTCTCTAGACGCTGGAGTCTGAGGGGGGAGGGGCGGGGAGACGAGCACCAATTGTGTTCAGGCTCTGTGCATGCCCCTGGGGGGCCAACTCCCGAAGCCTCCCACCCACCACTGTCCCCACCCAACTCACTCAAACCTCAGGTTCTTGCAGTCTGCCTCTTCCTCTGGTGGGAACCCTAGCCGCGGGTGCGTCTCCCGGCTACTGCGTCCATTGCTGGTCCCGGCGGGTGCAGGCTGCTGGAACCTGGAGGCTGCGGCTGGAACCTGGAGGCTGCGGCTGGTGCAGGTCCCTGCGGGGCTTGGCGACCAGGGTGGGCGGATGCCGGTGCTTCCCGATGACTCAGGATCCTGGTGTCCGCAGCGGGCGCAGGTCCTGGCGGGTCCTGGTGACCAGGGTGAGCAGATGCCAGCAGGTCCCGATCACCTTCGGTCCTCACAGCCACAGCGTGTGCTGGTCGGTCTGTGGGTCGGTCTGCGGGTCGGTCTGCGGCTTTCAGCGTCTGCACTCAAAGGTGACTCAGCAGGTCAGGAGCGGAAAGTCGTCTTTCCTGCCCTTTGTTTTGTTTTTCCCTGGTTGCTCTTCCGAGTTGTGTGGATTTTTTTGGTTCTACACTGTCCAGGGAACTTCACGTTCTTCTCCCTGTAGTTCTATGCTGCTCCACTTACGCTTTTGTCGCGTTCTAGCCCTCTCTGTCTCTGAGCTGTCTCACAGTCTTCCTCCTATGTCGGCCATCTTGCGAGTCCTCCTATTTGAATTATTTCTTATAAGTAAATGCCTTTATTCTTAAACTCGTGGAGTCTTCTTAAAATTACCTTTTGTCCAGTTAACTGCTTTGGCTCACAGTGTTGTTTGGTATTTCTGGCTCTTGTTATTTAACATCTTTATTAAACATTAAACTGGATTGTACTTTGGTATAATCTTTTTACTTAGAGATTCACTACCTTTGGGAATTAAAGGAGCAGAACTATACATGAAACTGCTGTAGATTTTTGGTTGAAGGCATCCAAAGAGGTAGATAACAGAATTCACAGCCTTTGGTTCTCAGGGGATTGCTACTGTAGAGTCCAGCAAAACAGTCTCTGGGCTGCTAAGTCACGCCCCCCCGGGTGTGTTTGTGTTCCTGTTTGTAGGTGAGTGTGTGCGTGTGAGTGGCTCGTTGTCACCATAGTTCCAAGCAATAAATACACAAACATGATCCGGGAGGCTGGCCTGGCTGTGAAAGTGAGGCTAAAAGGTCCCTGCAAATATTAGGACAAGACGTTTCCTCGAGCCTTCCCCTAGCCTTTCCCTGAGATTAGCCAAGCTGAAAGGTGATGACTGCATGGATAATGAGCTGGAGGAGCTCAGCTTTGCAGTCCTGAGGCCTCCATCTTGCGTTTGTGGGTTTGCTGGCGGAACAGTGGCCTGGCAGTTCTGCAGGAGAAAAGTAGGCAGAGGGAGAGAAGGGGAGAGACAGAGAGCGAGATCTTTAATTTTAAACCGTTTACTGAGGGTCTGTCGCGTGCCAGGTCTTTTGTCTCTGATTCTTCATTTCTCTCCTCTGTAACCTCTGAGGTAAGTATTGTTGTTTTCATGCTACAGATGCGAAAGCTGCAGCTTAGACAGTGTGTGACTTGCCCAAAGTAACACTAGGTTTGGAGCCGGAACGGAACCAAGGTTTATTTACTCTCAAAGCCATGTATTTTCTTCCAGAACATAGTGTTGTAAAAAATATTCCGCCTCAAGCTGGTGCATTTTGGAGTCAGGCATCTGACAAATGGTAATTAACAATCTTTAAGGAAGCTTAGAAAATTCTCTACAAATGCGGCTCCCAGCACATAGCTGTAAAGCATTGCATGACTCAGTCAAGGGCGAAGCAGTCTTGGTGGCATAGGGATGGAGGAAGGACCTGTCGCTGATCTGGGGAGCAGAGGGGTGGTCGTGTGGGAGGCGTGTCCTCACCCTTGCGTTGTGCCCCTGTGGGTGTCCGGCTTTCTCGGTCAGTGCTGCCTCTTGTGGGTGCTGCCCTCCTCATTTCCTGTTCCTTGTTTTTGTTTTCTCCTCAGATCTAGATACTGATGATGATTTAAATAGCGACGATTATGAGTATGAAGATGAAGCCAAACTTGTCATATTCCCAGACCACTATGAAATAGCACTGCCCAATATTGAGGAATTGCCAGCCCTGGTCAGTGAGTGTGCACGGCTGCTAGCTAGATGCGCATGATTCTCTGTGTCAGGTGTGTGTGTGTGTGTGTGTGTGTGTGTGTGCTGTGTGTGTGTGCGCTCAAGGGATTGGGCCTGGGAGGGTAATGAATGAGAGAAGAAGGTAAGACGAGCAGGGACATCTGTGCCTGCCTGTGACTCCCAGGGCTGTTTGGGCCTCACTGCCCATTAGGCCAGTCTCTTTCAGGAAGCTTCCTGCATCCCCAGTTGAAGTCTGGTCCTCAGCTTTACATGGTGTCCACATATACACACACTGCTGGAGAGGGAGTGTGTTCCTGTTTGAGGGATAGCAATTTTTTTTAAATCATGTATTTCATACTGTCCTTCAATGTAGAATTCGTTTGGAATAATGGAATGATGGTTTGATGAAGATCCAACCTTCACAATGGACTGTTTTGTGGGACTCTGGAGCCACACTCCCTGTGGCTAAGACTTGCAGCTTTTAGATGCTTTGAGCAGGGAGCTTTGCCCCTCCTGTCCCTCTTTTTTGTTTCCTTTTCCCTTCTTTCAAGCCCAGTTTTGTGGAAAGACTTGCACTTTCCCAGGTGACCTGGAGCTGAGGTGGTGGTGAAGCTCTGGGCAAACCATGTGGTTTTTCTTGGACTCTCCAACCCTGCAGAATCAGGGAGCCTTTTTTTTTTTTTCTGCCAAGGGCCATTTGAATATTTGGAATGTCATTTGCAGGCCATGCAAAATGAACTTGAACATTAGCCTGCTATAAATTTATTGGATTTCAAGTTCCACCTGTGGTTGCCTTGGCAGGGCCAGTCCAAATGATTCTGTAAGGGCTTATAGAGCCTGTGGGCTGGACATCCCCCACCTCCTACACAGACTTCGGGTCCCTGTGGGGAACCCCACTGTTTTTCCTGCACTTTCCCCATTTCCTGAGTTACCTCTGTCACTCCAGCCTCTCTCCATTTTGTTCTTCTTTCCCCATCCTGTGCCCACCTTGGATTCCCAGAGCCTGGCTACAGATGGCAGTGACATGTGGGTGGGCAGAGTGTAGATGGGTTAGTTTGTATTTTCCCTCCTGAAATTCAGTCAGTAGCACAACCAAGTCTTCAGCTCCCAGAGTCCTCTGGGCTTGGTGTGACTCCATTGGCAGCCATCTGCTCACCTGTTCCTTCCAAGAGGGTTCCGTGTCATTAAGAACCAAGTTTCCACCCTTTAAATTACTTACGCCTGATATACTCTGTATCGGAATATGATCCCATAGATACAAGAATTTTGTGTATTTGTTGTTGTTTTCTGAGTGATTAGACTGTGAGCCATCTTTTCAGTACTAGGTGCATAGTGTTCAGTATAGCTTACAGAATTAAATTACCTTCACTTTCTCCAGTTCCCTGTATTGACTCATGTGGCTCTTACCAAGGACAAAATATGTTAGTGGACAAAATGAGCTTACCTCATCCTGTTATCTGAAATTGTATACTGTGGCTTATGTATGTATAGTACTGAAAGTTCTTACTGTCCCTGTTTGATATTACTTTTATTTTTACTGTTAGAAAAGATGTCAAGAAGCCTATTATGAATAAATATCATGAAAAAGCGATCTTTTTCTCATTTGCTCAGGAAACTGTCTTGATGTAAAAAAGGTAATAAAAACATCCTTTGAATTATTCCTGTATTCAGAGAAACATTGGAGATGTGAATACTCTTTCTTAAAAGGGAGATGTCATAGAAACTCAAGTCCAGCAAGGTACATCACAATTTTTACAGGATCCTTTAGAATTAAGAAACACTTTAGGGATGAAAAAAAAAAAAAAAACTTGAAAGTGCCGGTGTGAATGCTTGCCAAGCCTTCTCTGATGGTCACCCGTGGGACTTATCTGCATAGAAGATGCAGGCTGCTATGTTTTTCTCTCATGCCTTTGTGACATTTTGTGTTGTTTTTGATGATTCTCTTCTAAAACTTTTCTCTCATCTTTTGAATGTCTCAGGCCAGAGCAACTTCATTTTCAGAGGCTTACTCTATGGGTTGTGCTAGAAAGTTAAATCCCCATGAATGACCCAGGGTTCATGGAGGCACAACCCCATGGAATCAGCAGAGATCTCAGGGCCTGACATCCAGTGTCTTTATTTGGGGATGCCCAGCTTGGGTGTGCTTCTCAGTGTTTGACGGTGGGCTCTCCGATGCGGGGAGCTGTCTGGTTGGGTGTGCTGATTCCGTGGGTGTAATATTCCTGCCTCGACATCACTGGGTGCAGTGATGGAAAGAGATGTACAGTAGCAGCCCTTTTGTGGAATTTCCATGGGTCAGCCACTCAGATGCAAATGATTTCAAGAATCCATTGACAATAGCAAGATAGAGTAAAGCAATTGGGGCATGAAGTTCTGAGTTTATGCTACTTAAAAAAATCATTTATTTTTATCGGAAAGGCAGATTTATAGAGAGAAGGAGATACAGAGAGAAAGATCTTCTGTCTGCTGATTCACTCCCCAAGTGGCCGCAATGGCCAGAGCTGAGCCAACCTGAAGCCAGACACCAGGAGCTTTTCCCAGGTCTTCCATGTCAGTGCAGGGTCCCAAGGCTTTGGGTCATCTTCCACTGCTTTCCCAGGCCACAAGCAGGGAGGTAAATGGGAAGCCGGGCCACTGGGATACTAACCGGTGCCCATATAGGATCCCAGCATGTGCAAGGCAAGGAATTTAGCCACGAGGCTACTGCACCAGGCCCTTTAGTTTATTTAAGATTTTTTTTGTTTATAATTGTAACTTTATATACAATTTAATTTTTAAAAGGAAATTTTTTGGGAAATATTTGATTTTCTTATTTGAAAAGCAGAGTTAGAGAAGAAGAGAGGCAGAGGGAGAGAGAGAGAGATATCTTCCACTGATTGACTCCCCAAATGGGCACAATAGCCGGAACTGGGTGAGTTGGAAGCCAGGAGCCGGGAGTTTACTCCTGGTCTACAAGTGGATGGCAGGAATTCAAGCACTTGTTGTATCCTCCACTATCCTTCCAGACACTTCAGCAAGGAACTGGGTTAGAAGTGAAGCAGCTGGGACTCAGACTTGGCACCCTTATGGGATGTTGGTGCCTCAGAGAGAGACTTAAGCTTTGTGTCACAGTGCTGGCCCCTTTATAATTTAATGTGTAGTAATGACTGTATTTAAGGACTTTGCAAAAATTTTTAATAATTTGTCAACTTTTATGAGTTAGTTTGGGTCAGTTCTGTTGTATCACTGAGCTTGAAGTTGACAGAGTCTTAGAATGAGATCGGAACTTAGTGCCAAGGTCTCTTCACTCTAGATCACAACTCCAAGGAAAACTAATCCATGATACAGTGCTAACGTGATGGATCCTGACCTCAGCTACCTCCCCCTAAAAAAGAGGTTTTACATGATTTTAGCTAAAATGTTGAAAATGGTAGTTCAGTGTTTTATAGTGGCTCAGAAGTATAGGAGTATTTGTCCGATGTCCCCAGGAGAGAGATTCAAAGAAAGGAGAGATGATCATGTCTGAATTGTATTTAGAACCGCTGTGCATTGCAGATCAGTCACCAAAAATTTAAAAGAAATGGAGAAGATCCAGGAGACAGAAATGATCCAGGGAGTCTGTGAAGTACACAATAAGGTTGTAATAGGCAAGACTGCCAAGACTAGGGTGCTGTGGCCAGTGTGCTAGCGTGGCAGGCCTGCTGGGGAACTCAGCCCTGCTTTTCATGGGCATCTCTGGGAGATGCAGTGGAGGAATTTTGGTATTTGAAAGGAAAGTCTCAGTGTACAGCAGCACTTGTGGTTAGCAACGAATGGGAGTATCTCTAGGTCTGAAATGGATCTTCAGGTCCATTCCTGGCTTGTCCCCGACTGCTCCTAGTCCATTTTCCTGCATGCCCAGTGTTCAGCATCACGTTGAAGAGCTTGAAGCTGCAGAGGGATTAGGACCTGATTTCCATAGCAGATCACTCTCATTCTGTGAAGAGAGGGGTGGCCTAAGAGGGCTGTCAAGTGGCTATGGGGGTGAGCTTTGATGGTGGCTTGGATGAGGAACGGTATGGTGGAAATGGAGACTCACGCAAATTGTCAATGGACTAGGTAGGATTCGGATGGTGGCAATGAGAACCTCCTTCCTTGACTGGTTGTGGGGTTACTTGTCAGTGTTACTTAGGCCAAAAGGGTCAGCTAGTGATATAGGATATTAGTGATACAGAATACAAGATTTTAAATACAATTAATTAGCTTTTATTATAGTCGGAGTGGAGTGCCCTTCGCCACTATGTAATTTTAGCATGTATTTATTGTCCTATCTAAACCATCACACATTCCCTAGCTGTTACCCTTTAGCCTTTAGCCATCACTAATCCACTTTCTGTGTAGGTTCGCCTTTTCTGGACATTTCATAGAAATGGAGCCACAGAATATGTCGTTCTTTGTGATTAGCTTTTTCATTTAGCGTATATATTTTTTAGATATATGTAATAGTATTTGATTCATTTTCACTACTGAATAATATTGTATATACATATAATATTTAACATACATAAACATACATGCATTTTGCTTGATGTTCTATTTAGCACAGATAAGAGATTTAGGCTATTTCCAGTTTTGACTGTTTTGACTACAAATAATGCTGCTGTGAACATTCCTGTACATGTGTGGACATGTATTTTTATTTCCCTTGGGTGCACACCTAGGAGTGGAATTGCTGAGTCGTTGGCAACTCTGTTAAACTGTTTGAGGAACTTCCACTTTTTCCCAGAGTGGCTGTACATGTTATCTCCTCATTGGTTTTTAAACTCAGCCGGCAAGAGCTTCCTGTTGAATAGTTTCCTGTTAAATAGCATTAAGCAAACAATGAAGTGATAATAGGCATGTGGCAAGGCTCAGTCAGGTCTGAGAAGGCAGAGAATCTGCCTGTCAGTTGATGCCAAGAAGGACATCACAGATCAGCTCACGAGGCCAACTCGTCTGGCATAAAGACACCTGGGCCTGTCCCCATCAAGGGTCACATTTGCACCCGATTCAGAAATGGAGCCGTGCTGATTACATTCCATTTAAATGCCCTTGACTGTTGTGTGATGAGTTGAGGATATTGGAGATCTTGGTGCACATTTGTTAGTAGGAAAACACAGCACCTGGATAAACCCTGGACATTTGTGAACCTGATTTCATGCCTGTAAACTCTTCACTTCATACTTTTCACTTTGTGGCTAAGTGGTATGCATTGTCCAATGTAACCCCTGAGCCCAAGCTTATAAACAGAATCCACTTCCTTGTTATCTTGTGTCCTGATCAGTACTTACAAAGTGTCTAGAGCCATGTGAAAGTACAGACAATTAGAATCTAGCTTTGGTAACGGCTGTTTGATTTTCCTGAGTTAAGCTACGTTTATTAAGAAACTTTTTTTTTTCTTTTTATTGTATTGTTGTTGACAATCTTTACATAGTTAATTACAGTTAAAGGAAAAAGAAGGAAAAAAAAAGGTTTAGGGGGATAGGAAAGTGGGTAATGCTATTATGTCCATATTGTTTCCATCACGTATCTGAGGTAAAGGGGGATATTGAGGGAGAAGCCCCACCCGGTTTCCCGCCCACCCTAAGTCCCGGATGTGGGGCATGCTCTGAGATATGTGCTCGAGTGGTGTTAATAGTTCTGCAGTTATGAATCGCTGCCAGTTTCGCTCGATGAGGTTGTCCACCGATTGATATGGTCCATCATAAAGTCTCCGTTTGCCCCATAATTTGCTGCCAACATATAGCTGAGATGAATGATTGTCCTGTTCTGTCTTCTGTCTTTTCTTGGTTAGAGTTCTGAGTCCAGCAGTTCGATTGGGGAGATCTCTAAAGATACTTTGAGATATTCTCAGACTAGATTCTTATATGTTCTAGCAAGCACAGGGCCCGGCTAGCAAGCACAGGGCCCGGCAACTTTTTTAAAACTTGTTGGAAGTTCTTCCTCTTTTAAACTGTGTTTTGCATCTGGGTTTGTCTTTATAGGTAACAATTGCATGTGATGCAGTTCTCAGCTCAAAATCTCCATACAGAAAACAGGACCCAGACACATGGGAAAATGAATTGCCAATATCTAAATATGCCAATAATCTCACCCAACTGGACAATGGAGTTAGGATTCCTCCAAGGTGAGAGTCAAGAGGTACAATGGATTTTACTCCTTGGTCTAGTTAGGAATAATTGTTTTCCTACCTCTTCTCAAAAGTAGGTCTTTATATATTTTACCAGATTGCTTTAATGAAAGACTCCAAATTGCCCTCTAAAATGGTCTGTTCCTTTGTAGTAAATACTGAACGTGCTCAGCCCATACCTCTAAGCCTTTCCACACCCAATTGCACCTGCCACTCTTTGCCTAAGGCCTTTCTGTGCCTGCTGAAGCCTGCTATGCTGGAACATGGGGCAGTCAGAATTGAGGCCAGAGTTAAGGCTCTCTTTCCTCCTGTGACTTTGGAGTGGGTGGGTCAACACCCAGCTCCATGCCTCTCTAGGTGGGATATTTGTCCTGAAGAGTTCCTTAGCTGGTCTGAGCCACACCTGCTTCTAGTCGTCATTAGTTTACACTCTATACTAGCTTCCTGCCCTTTCCTGGTTCTCCCCCACACTCAGGGATCACCTCCCAAAACAAGCTTTCAGATTTAAATCTATTTTAAACTTAATTCTAGGGGAATCTACCTGACAAAGGTCTCTGCTTGCTCTATCTTGGCTGCAATGATCTTTGGGCTGTATTAGCATCTCTTCTTACCAGGGGATGATGCATTTACAGAGGAAGGTACTAGAGCCAACAGCAAATGAAGGTTAGGGCTATGCCCAGTCTGGTTGGCTTACTGCATTCATGTTCTGTGCGATCTTAGGAAAGTAGGAGTACTGCTGGGCCTCAGTTTATCCTTCTGTAAAAAATAGGGATGGTAATGCTGATGCTGAAAGGTGTTTATTAGATAGATTTAGGTTTGTCTTTTTTGTAAGGCATCTGACAGTTGGCTGCCATTTAATTCAGTGTGGTTGGTTTTCTTTCTGATGAATTTAGGCTTGAAGTGCAGTAAAATATTTTAAAACTAATTTTATTTTATATGGCTAGTGCTTTATACCTTTAAACATGAAATTTAAAAAGATTCATTTATTTATTTGAAAAGCAGTTGTTACAGAAAGGGAGAAACAGACACTCATCTGCTACTTTATTCCCCACATGGCTGCATCAGCTACGGCTGGGCCAGGTATAAGTCAGGAGTCGGTAGCTTCACCTGGGTCTCCATGTGGATGCAGGGGCCCAGGCAGTTGGGCCATTCCCCACTGCTTTCCTCAGCATATCCACAGGGAGCTGGATCAGAAGTGGAACACCT
The DNA here is from genome assembly GCF_030435755.1 of Ochotona princeps. Classification (NCBI taxonomy): domain Eukaryota; kingdom Metazoa; phylum Chordata; class Mammalia; order Lagomorpha; family Ochotonidae; genus Ochotona; species Ochotona princeps. Next base: position 106,800,886 of record NC_080834.1, on the reverse strand, counting down.
GGAACTCAAACCTACACCAAGGTGGGATGCCAGTACTGCAGTCAGAAGTTTAACTCACTGCACCACAGTGTGGGTCTTTTTAAACATATATCTTAAAGCATGTTCAAGCCCTAGTCTCCCTTATGTAGGAATTCTGAGCAAAGCATCTGGCCACCTATTTCTAAGTTGTGCATCCTTTTTCCAAAGTAAAAGAATTGTCTTGGAGATGCTGCGGGCAGGGAGCTGAGTGGTCTTGCTGCTCTGGGAGGGGTGATGCTCTGTTCAGGGAGGAGGAAATGGGGAGGGTGTGCTGTTGCATGTAGCTTTTTCTGTGACTGCCAGCTTGACAGGTGCTGTCACTGAATGTCACTTCTTGATTATGCTCCGGCTGTTCTGACTACTCTCTGACAACTTTCCAGCGGTTGGAAGTGTGCCAGGTGTGACCTGCGGGAGAACCTCTGGCTGAATTTGACTGATGGCTCCATCCTTTGTGGAAAGTGGTTCTTTGACAGCTCCGGGGGTAATGGGCATGCGCTGGAACATTACAGAGACATGGGCTACCCTCTGGCGGTGAAGCTGGGAACCATCACTCCTGATGGGGCAGGTGAGTGTGCCTTTACTGAACTTGGGAATGTGCAGTGGCCACCTTTTAGATTTCAACACTCCCCTAGTCCTTACCACTGGAGGGCCCAGAGCCTGATTCCACCTCTTACTAGCTGTGAGATTTGGGGGTACATTTTCTTTTAAAAAATCATTACATTGCTTAATTTATTTGAAAGGCACACGCAAGTAGAAGGAGAGATAGAGAGAGATAGAGAGAGAGAGAGAGAGAGAGAGAAAGAGAGAGAGAAAATGAATCTTTGTCAATGCCTGAAACATCTGGGGTTGGGCTAGAAGCTTGAATTCAACCAGGTGTCCAGTTCTCCCACACGGGTGACAGGGACTCATGTCCTTGAAGCATTGTCTGCTGCCCTCCCCCCTCCCACCCCCTGCCAGAGTGTGCATTAGCAGGAAGATGCAATCAAGAGCGGAGCCAGGATTCGAACCCAGGAGCTCTGATACTGAGTGCAGGCTTCCTAAACAACATCGTAACTGCTGCGTCAACTGGCTGCTCTGTAGAGTAAATTTCGAATTCTCTTGAGGACACCAACAGTGTCTTTCTCATGTTTATGTTAATGTGCATAAAACATTTAATACGTGCACGTATCAAGGTCTTAATAAAAGTTATTATCCTTCTGGGTATCTCTTGGCTGAGAGGACAGAGCAGGACACAGGATTTATGAAGTGCATGCAGATAATCAAGGCTACTGTCGCAGTCCTAGCAGGAAGCTTCAGAATTCATTAAGAGATGAATATCATTTTGGGGACAAATGAATTAATTCTGGAGAAAAGTCCCTGGCATCATCTAACGGTGGTGGCGTTCACACCTGGGAGGGGATGGAAGGGTTTCCTACTTGAGCTGTTGGCTGCAGGATCAGTTTTGGTTCTTTTTGCTTTCACCTAATTATTTCTAGGATGCCAGTTTTGATCTGCTTATCCACCTGTCGGTGAGGAAGGGGAAATGAGGAGAAGCTTAAATATTGGGCAGCAGCTGTGAGAGCCCATCTTTGGGTCACTACTGAGAGCCCTCAGCAAACAGATCTGGGCCAGCACCATGTCCTGTCTTCTTTAGTTTTCCAGGCTTTATTTAGCCTCAGCCTCTGTTTCTTCTTTGCTTCACCATGAGATGATGGTTTTTAGGAGAAACAAAGACATCTGCCTTTTTTTGTTTGTTTTCCATGACTGCATTCACCTGCCTCCGAGTTAATAAACCATGATCTTTTCCCATAGAACTCATCAGCCATAGCTTTTCCATTTGAACTGGTTTAGTTTCTTGTTTGTTGTATATTTGAGAATTAATGGTCATGTCAAGATTACTTTGTTTGGTAATTTGAAGTTTTCCTCCTCCAAAGGTCACGGAATTATTTTGATTTGCTAGAGCAGCTGAAAGAGTCCCAGGTGCTGGTACCAAACAATCGTGAACTGAGTGAGTGAGCTACAGTCTGTTGGTTCACTTCCCACCTGCCCACAAGTGCCGAGACTAGGGCAGGCTGGACCCAGGAACCAAGAACTCAGTCCCGGTCTCCTACATGAATGACAGGGACCCAGCTATTTGCACGTTTATCAATTGTTATGCCAAATATCTGCCCCCAACTTTAAAATTTATATGTATTATTTCTTTTTGTGAATTTCTTAGGCTAATTTTTCTAGCAGGTGTATATGTAGGTGTTTTCCCTGTTGGTTTATGATATCTTTTCAGCTATTAGAATTTTAACCTATTTTGTGCCATAGTTGTTAGATTTTTTGCTTCTCCTTATAAGGAGAACTTTAAAGATTTATCTTATTGTATAATTGAGAATATTTGAATACATAATCACAGTTCAGTCATAAAAGGTACAATATTATTACAACTACTAAGCAGATTATATACCCTGTGAAGATATTCTTGAGTTAATTATTAATGTTAACTATTTGAACAATGTTGAGGCTTTCATTCTGGTGTATATCATGTAAGAGTTGGTTTTCCTAGAAATGATTATGTTTTGTTTAATTATCATTTCATTTTAGCTTATGGGGATACATCAATTTTGTTTTGATTTCCTTTAAATCTGCTTGATAGATTGCTAACTGTAAGTTATTGCTTATTTAAAAACCAAATAAGTTAATAAAAACACACATCAAGCTTCCTAAAATGTCTGTTGATTGGTCTTGTGTACAGTAGGGGCAGAGCACAGGATGTCCCCGTCTGGGGATGGGTGGCCATCTCTAGTGGGGTGGCCTTTGCCCAGGGTCCTGCCTGCCACATTCGTGGAGCTGCTCAGGCTAACTCAACTTACAAGAGACCATGTCTCAAAGTCAGGGCATTTGTTTTTCAGTTCATTATGAGAACCACAACTACCAGTGTGGGATGTTTATGTCAGTTTGACCAGTACATTCCTTCCCTGTGGGAAGTGAATTATATTTAGAAGATTGCTTAGTGGACATGGAATCCAAGGAGGTTGTAGACTCATAGATTGCTGGTGTGATCTGACGGTTCTGGTTTTCTTTTTGGCAATAAGGGGTTACCTGTTTAGTGAGAAACTCCTGCTCTTCTGTGATGGTTAACATTTTAGTTCTTCCAGGAGCTGGGAGCCCCCAGGCTAGGCCACAGTGGTGGCATATGTAGTGAAAATGGGCCCATATCACATTCCATGCTATGTCCCCATGGGTACAGCAACAAACAAACCAAGACACAGATCTCTATGCAAACAGTTCTCTTCTGGGACAGGAAATATTGTCTAGGTGAAGCAAGGCTGAGGTTATTATTATTATTTGTAAATATTTATTTTTATTTGAAAGGGCGAGAGAGAGAGAGAAAGAGAGAGAGAGAGATCTTCCACCCACTGGTTCACTTTCTGAATGGCCACAATAGCTGGATCTACATCTAGATCTGGGCCTCCCATGTGGGTGACATATAGGCGATCTTTTTTTTTTTTTTCTAATTTATTTATTTGAAAGCCAGAGTTAGAGAGAGGAAGGGAGAGAAAGAGAGAGACAAAGAAATTTATTCACTGGTTTACTCTCCAGATGACCACAACAACCAGGGTGGATCAGGCTGAAGCCAGACACCTGCAGCTCCATCCGGGTTTCCCACCAGGCTGTCTGTGGCCCTGGCACTTGGGCCATGTCTTGCTGCTTTCCCAGGAAATTGGATGGGAAGTGAACCAACAGGAACATAAACTAACACCCATATGAGATGCTGGTATCGCAGGCAGTGATTTTATCCCCTACTCTACAACACTGGGCCATTTCTCCTGCTTTTGCAAATTGAGTCAGAAATACAACAGCTGGGAATTGAGTTGACACCTGGATATGGGATCTTAGCATTGCAGGTGGCGACTGAATTGTGCCACAGGGTGCTAAGACATGGAACGTGAGGAATTTAACTGGCATCTTAGCTGCTAGGATAAATGTCTGCCCTTTAAAGATTTTTATTGATATGTTTCTTTTGTAAACCCCATGTGGAAGGGAGCCAAGCAGGATGGAGGCTAACAGGGGTGTAATTTTCTTCCTTTGGGGAGGATAGTGATTTTCCTCAGAAGGTGCTTTGGTGTGTTTGGCACAGCTCCCAGGGCTGCCGCTTGCAGGAGGAGTCAGCTACCCAACCCGGCTCTATAGCTTCTCCAGTTGGTCTTCCCCTGACCTGGGCTTGTGTTCCTGTGACTTGCTCATGTCCTGAGACTCATTCCAGTTGTGACCTGGCTCTGGTGTGCCTTGGTAGCATACATATGTCTCGTGCTATTTTGCCATGGCACTTTTTACAGGATCCTAACACCTTTGTTGAGTGTTCACTGGACACTGTTGGCCAGGGATGTCACCCTCACTGTCTCTAACATGTAACAGCTAGTCCCCTGGCCCACTCCCACCACACAGTAGGTGCCCAAGAAATACTTTTCTGAATGCACTGTAGATTTTGTCTGGGCTTGGTGTCTTTAGAGTGATCATCCCTGCCCCGACCCCGTTTTTTGGTCTTCTTGTTCAAGTGTAGCTGCTGGGGCATTCTCGGTTTCTTTCTTTCTTTCCTTTTGTGGTCCATATGCTACAGGTGCTCACATACAGATGCCTGGTGGACAGGTTGTAGATGGATCAGACCCACTTCTGAAGAGAACACTTCCTCATCCTCACTTGTCTTGCTCAGTGTTAGGCTGAGTCCTATTTCTGTGCACCTGCACTGGTAGCAGCTCAGCAAGGTGGCTTCCCTGGTTCATTTCTCTTTCTAAACATAAGAACTGGTTTTTGGAAGAAATTATTTAAAAGACAGAGAGAGAGAAGAGGAGAGGTGTCTTCAATCTGCAGATTCACCTCTCACATAGTCACAAAGTGGGGCTGGCTCAGTCTGAAACCAGCAGCTTGGAAGTCTATACGAATTTCCCTCATGGTTGGCAGGGGTTCAAGGACATGAGCCATCTTCTGTTGCGTTCCTGGATGCTGCAAGAGAGAGGTGGATCAGAAACAGAACAGCTGGGACTCAAACTTGAGATGCAATGTTGAAAAATATTTACATTTATTATTTGAGAGGCAGAGAGAGAGAGAGAGAGAGAGATAAAAGGAGAGGGAATGCCAGGAAAGAGAGTACTACCACCACCGTCCAAGTGCTGAAATGCTGGGGCTGGGCTTGGTTGAAGGTAGGAAGTTAACTCAGCCTGGGTCTGCCACATGGTTGGCAGGAACCCAAGCACTTGTACTACTGTCTGCTGCCTGCCAGTAGGAAGTTGGAGTCCGAATGGGGAGCTACTAGCCAGGAATTGAACACAAGCACTCTGATGTGGCACCTGGGTGTCTTAACTGCCAGGCTAAACATCTGCCCCTCTGAAACACATTGTTGCCTCCCCCCACCCCCGCTATCCCCCTTTTTGTTAAAGGAAAATTTAGAGAGAAAAATCTTACGTCTGCTGGTTCACTCCCTACTGTTTGCAATAGTCAGAGCTGGACGAGTTTGAAACCAGGAACCAGGAGCTTCTTCTGGATCTCCCATGCAGGTGAAGGGTTGCAAGGTTTTGAGCCATCTTCTGCTGCTTTCCTATGAACAAGGAGCTGGGTGGGAAGAGGAGTAGTGAGGACATGAACCAGCGCTTATCCATATGTGATACCAGTGCTTGGAGGTGGAGGATTAGCTAATTGAGCCATCATACTTTTCAAACTGACGAGAGAAGTATGAACTTCTCTGATTTTTCTCACACTTAGGCAAGGAGCCCAATATCACAGCCACTGTGTGCTAAGCTCCTTCACACCACAACTGCTTTTCCTTCTGCAATTATCTGAAATGCTAAACTTTAATTTTATGAGGGCGAGAACCCTGCTTATCTTACTTAATATTGCTTTCTTCAGTCTGTGTATATTTGGTGTTCAGTAGATATAAATTTATTGACTGTGATGCATTCATGGATGAACAAGTGAGGAAGTTACTCTGTGCGGCTAAATAAAGACTACCAGTGGCATGCTAATTCTAGCAAAGGTGCAATCATGCCAATCTTTGGGGCGAAACATTTTTCGTTTATGTATTGTAGTTCATTTGGAAAAAGTAGGAAAGAATACAGGAAATCTCTTCATTTAGAAGTAGTGAATACTCCATTTTGATTCTTTGCGGATTCTCAGTGCTGGTTGTTGTCTGAGGCTGTTCTCCAGCTGTAGTCTGACTTTCCCCTAAATTCACTGTTGAATGTCCTGCATGTACAAATCCATTATAGGAATGGAATAGTTCTGTGTGTTTTAAAGAAGATTTGTGTATTTTTATTGAAAGGCAGATTTACATAGAGTAGGGTCCCAAGGCTTTGGCCATCCTCCTCTGCTCTCCCAGGCCACAAGCAGGGAGCTGGATGGGAAGTGGAGCAGCCGGGACACAGCTGGTGCTTGTATGGGATCCCATACAGTGCTTGCAAGGGGAGGATTAGTCAGTGGAACCATTATGCTGGGCCCCAGAATATTTTTATTATGAAAGTTTTCTTTTCCCTTCTGCCTTGTTTCAAGTTAAATGGCAAAATGAACCTGAGAGTACGAGGCATCAACCACTGGTTGGATCCCCACTTACTTGCATACTAGGGCTGGGCCAGGTCAAAACCTGGACACAGGAATGCCATCCAGCTGTCACTTGGGTGGCAGGAGTACCAGTACTTCAGCCATCACTTCATCCTTCCAGGTGTATTATCAGGAAATTGGGTTGAAAATGGAGGTGGGCTTCACTCCTAGGCACTTTGAAATGGGTTGCTGGCGTCCAAAGTGGCCGATTAACCTGCTGTACCACAAAGCTTGCTCCTACATGAGTATAAAGCAGCATTTTCAGCTATGGAGTTCAGTTAAAATATTTTCCTGACTATGTATCACTTATAAATTGTTCACAATTGCTTTATTTAAGGTTCACAGTTCATTTTTAGATTTTTAGAAAAAGATTTATTTATTTATTATTGGAAAGTCAGATTTACAGGGAGAAAGATCTTCCATCTGTTGATTCACTCCCCAAGTGGCTGCAATGGTTGGAGCTGAGCCAATTAGAAGCCAGGAGCCACGAGCTTCTTTCGGGTCTCCCACATGAGTGCAGGGTCCCAAGCCTTTGGGCCGTCCTTGACTGCTTTTTCAGGCCACAAGCACGGAGCTGGATGGGAAGCAGGGCCACCTGGATTAGAACCAGTGCCAATACTGCACTGGACTCCATTTTTAGATTTCCTACACATTACTCACTAAACTGTTTTTGTCATTGTGATAGGAAATAACTGGTCTGTAGCTGGTGCTGTGGCATAGCAACTCGGGCCACTGCTTGCAGTGTTTGACATCTTTTATGGGTACTGGTTTGAGTCCGGCTCCCTTCTAAATTGTCTGGGAGGGCTGTACCAATGTGGGAAACCCCAAGGAGTCTACTGGCTCCTGCCTTCCCCATGGCTCGGCCCAGCTTTGCAGACATTTGGGTAGTGAACTAGCAGATGGAATCAATCTCTCTCTCTGCTTTTCAAGTAAATAAGATAAATCTTAATAAAAGAAATAACTATGATCTGACCAAATATGGTTGTCTTTGGGGATAGGAAGTGTTATTTTCTTTTGTTTCTTTTTTTTTAAGATTTATTTTATTTCGATTGTAAAGTCAGATATACAGAGAGGAGGAGAGACAGAGAGGAAGATCTTCTGTCCGATGATTCACTCCCCAAGTGAGCGCAATGGCCGGTGCTGCACCAATCCGGAGCCAGGAGGCATGAATCTCCTCTAGGTCTCCCACACGGGTGCAGGATCCCAAAGCATTGGGCCGTCCTCCACTGCTTTCCCAGGCCACAAGCAGGGAGCTGGAAGGGAAGTGGGGCCACTGGGATTAGAACTGGCACCCATATGGGATCCTGGCGCGTTCAAGGTGAGGACATTCAGCTGCTAGGCCACGGTGCCGGGCCCAGCTGATTCACTTTTCAAATGGCTGCAACAGCCAGGGCTGGGCCAGGCCAAAGTCTAACAAACAGCTGGGCCAAAAGTGGAGGAGGTAAGACTTGACCCAGGCCGTGTCCTTGACTGCTGTACCCAGTGCCTGTTCCCATTTTATTGTTTTGTGATAGAGCTCTGATAATTAGAGGCATAAAGCCTTGAATCTTTGAAACTGTCTCCCCAGTTAACAGTCATCAAAATTAAAGTGCCTAGAGAGTGACAGTTTTACTTTTCTGCCACGAATATTGGGAATGCATTTGTTTCAAGTTATTTGTTTACATATCCTTATTTGCTTTTTTAGTACTTAAACATTTTGGTTTTTTTTCTTAATTAGATTAGAGTTTGTCTTTTTTTTCTGGTTTTGAGAATACTGAATTATGTTAACAGTAGAAGTGAAGGTTGCAATCTGGCAGTTAAAATGGACGCTAGTAGAAGAGGGGTAGAAAAAGTGATGAAATGCTTAACTTATTAATGATAGAAAGGTCAACTTCCGTTTGAGGACAGTACGTCTTCAGACATCTGTGTACAGTCAGTGAATCCCCCTGCATGTGAGTACAGGTCAGTGGGTCTTCGTGTGTAGGTAGAGATCAGTGGATCCCCACACAGGTGGATATAGGTCAGTGTGTCTTCACCTGTATGGGTACAGATCAGTACATCCCTGTGTATGTGGGTAGAGATCAGTAGTTTTTTCATGTAACTTTTTTTTGATCTTCTTTTGATTTTTTTTTTAATGTTTCAAGGAGGAAGGAGCTCATTGGACAACATATTAGGTGGTGTGTTTATCTCTTTTTTGTTGGAGTAGATTTTGTTTTTCAAATTTAATGGTGAAGAAATTGCATTTTTTGGAATCTGTACAAATTCTCCTTCACCAAACTGGCTGGTATTCTGAAATACTGTTGTCTAGTGATGAGGATTGGACAGGACACATAACTTGGTTTGGGTCTACCTGTATTACATGTCACCAATATAATTTAGCTTTTATGAGCCTCTTTTCCTCACCTCGGAGATGGGTTTGAGAATATTCTTTGCTCTCCCTCACTATATTGCTTTTTAAAAAAGATTTATTTATTTTTATTGGAAAGGCAGATTTAAAGAAGCAAGGAGAGACAGAGAAAAAGATCTTCCATTTGCTGGTTTACTCCCCAAGTAGCTGTAACGGCTGGAACCAAGTCAATCCAAAGTCAGGATCCAGGAGCTTCTTCCAGGTCTCCCACGTGGGTGCAGGGTCCCAAGGCTGTGGGCCGTCCTCTACTGCTTTTCTAGGCCACAGGCGGGGAGCTGGATGGGAGGAGGAGCATCAGGGACATGAGCTGGCACCTACATGGGTTCCAGGTGTGTAGCCACTGAGCCATTGTGCTGGGCCCACTGCTTTGCTTTAGAGGGCAGAGAAGGCAGGGATGGGACAGCTGTCACAATTCTGGACTCTTGCCAGATTCCTTTGTACCTAAGGATCTTGTTAAAATGAAGATTCTCATATAGAGGTTGGGGTGGGGCCCAGATCCTGCATTCCTGATGAGCTCCCAGATGGTCTTGTAGCTCCAGGCCCACACTCCCCCCATCTGAAAAGCCAGGTGCAACTGGAAGCAGTGGGTTGTAAAGTGGGACATTTTTTCTCCCAAGGCGAGCAGCTGTCCACCTCAGTATGGAACTTTCTAACACTGGTGCAGCTGACATGTGTGCCCAGTATGGGCAAGGTGCAGGTGCCTCAGGCCCTGGGGCTTTCACATGGGTTCTTGGGCGTCTGGAACAGCCTTCCAGGGCCCTTGGATCACAGACACCATGTGTGCACACATTGCAGTAGCCACACATGTTCTACAGAGCTCTCTCAACAGTCTCTGGGGTGTGGACACTGATGTTGAGAGGAAGGGTACATTGTGATGGGGTGGCAGCTGGGGAGGTGGTAGGTCTGAGAATAGAGAGGGTTCCATGGGCAGAGTTTTGTTTTGTGCTGGAGCCAACATGCCCGTCGAGCCATTCATCTGCATAGCCAGGGCTATGTGTCCTCCTGATCCTCCATAGCTCCCTCTGCTGTGTCCACTGCCCTCCTCCTTCAACTACCTCTTTCTGAAGTGCTATGCCACTGTACTTCTAGGAAGAAAAAAAAAAATCAAGTATGAGGGACTTAACTTCAAGTTTACATTATTTTAACTTCAGATAACATTTTTTTCCCCGATTGAGACAAATTTCATTTCCTGAAGTGTGAGAAGTTGATGTGCATGAATATTTGTGCATTACATCTTTTAATGTTTCTTATTGATCATCTGTCTTCCTCTCAATTGAATGTCGTAGGGCTTCTTTTGTTTTGCTCACTGATCTATCTCAAGCCTGGTGCAGAGTAGCTTAGTTGACACAGGTTGGATATTGAATGACTTGGTTGCATTTCTCAGCGGCTATTTTCTCTTCACCCTCTAGATGTTTATTCATTTCAAGAAGAGGAGCCTGTGTTGGATCCTCATTTGGCCAAGCACTTAGCGCATTTTGGAATCGACATGCTCCATATGCATGGGGTGAGGAGCTCTGTCTCATTTATGGGGTGGGCAGGGGAGGGAACTGCTTATTTAAATGTACCGTTTTTGTAACATAGACCTTTTATTTTATAGGTTTCATGTTTTAATGGTAGCAGTCACTTCTTGAATTAAATTAATTAGCATTTTCTTTGGCTGTTATTCTAATTTTTTGCCCCATGTGTGTGTTGTGAGCAAAACGCCACCTTATGCAGGTCCATTTTGTCTAGTTGCAGAGTTTCTGCCTCCTGTGATCGGACAATTGCATTAATCACTGTGTTCACCACAGGGAGAAGGTATGGGGAGATGACCTTTAAAATTAACGTCGGCAAGGGAAGCCCAGTTCCTAGGGATGGAAACAATAAGCCAACACCATACTGTTGATGGGAAAGCTTTGCTTTTTTTAATACTGTGTTGTCCAGTGGAGTTCGTTACCATGCATAGTTTTCCCCCTGTGGTTCCAGTTAAATGTATGTGTTTAACCCTTCCCACCCAAGCCATCTCTGTCCCCTCAAGTTCTAATTTTCTTTCTCTCTCCTACCCACCTTTGCACTCCCCCCCTCTTTAGATGTTACTCCCCTTCAAGGCCCTCCCAAAGCACGTGGTTTTTATCCGGCCTTCTAGTCCTATTGCCGTACCTTTTTGTCTCTTGACAATCATTTACTTGCTGCTTTTTATGATCCTCTTTGTCTTGCATTCTCCTCCCATCTTCTTTCCTATCAGTTTTTCTCTCTCCTAAACAACCTTTAAAATGTGCTCACCTTTTTATTGTGTTACAATATACATAACATGAAATCTACTATTTTAGCAATTTTTTAAAAAGATTTATTTATTTTTTATTGGAAAGGTGGATATACATAGAGGAGGGGAGACAGAGAGGAAGATCTTCCATCCGATGTTTCACTCCCCAAGTGAGCCGCAACGGGCTGGTGCGCGCCGATCCGAAGCCTGGAACCTGGAACCTCCTCCAGGTCTCCCACACGGGTGCAGGAACCCAAGGCTTTGGGCCATCCTCAACTGCTTTCCCAGGCCATAAGCAGGGAGCTGGATGGGAAGTGGAGCTGCCAGGATTAGAACCGGCGCCCATATGGGATCCTGGAGCGTTCAGGGCGAGGACTTTGGCCGCTAGGCCACGCCGCCGGGCCCTATTTTAGCTATTTTTAAACAAACACTTTCTTAATTGAAAGGCAGAGTTATGGAGAGAAAGGGAGAAGCAGAGAGAGAGAGAGAGAGAGAGATATCTTTAATCTGTTGAATCATTCCCCAGGTCATCACAGTGGCTGGGGCTGAGCCTGGCTGAAGCCTAGAATTTCATCCAGATGTCCCACAGGGATTATCTTCTGCTATTTTCCCAGAGGCATTAGCAGGGAGCTGGATGGGAAGTGGAGCAGATTGGACTTGAACCAGCAGGCAGTGGCATGACCCACTGTGTTATAATGGCAGCCCCGTATTTTAGCCACTTTTAGTGTACGATTCACATTTATAAGTGCATCACTTTCTTCTTTTTTTTTGGTGCAACTATCACCAGTTTTTGGTGTCTTGTATATAGATTGCCCTTTTCTTTATGTATTTGGGGAGAAATGGCAGAAACAGCTGTTAATATTAGAAATAACTCATGGGACACGATGCTGGAGTGGGAGCAGTTTAAAAATTGTTTTTCTGCCTTAACTTTTCCCCAGACAGAGAATGGGCTCCGGGACAATGACATCAAGCCCAGGGTGAGTGAGTGGGAAGTGATTCAAGAGTCGGGCACGAAGCTGAAGCCCATGTACGGCCCTGGGTACACGGGTCTCAAGAACCTGGGCAACAGCTGCTACCTCAGCTCCGTCATGCAGGCTATCTTCAGCATCCCAGAGTTCCAGAGAGCGTAAGTCCCCCGCAGACCAGGCACCTGCGACTGCCCACCGGGGGGTATGCTCTTCCTTATGGGATTGGTGATAAGCACAACTCTGTAAACTAAAAAACACCCGGGGGTTTCGTTAAGATTAATGTCAGCTTTTGCTCTCAGCTCATCACTTAATGTGCCAAGAATACACTAATGATTAATCTTCACAGCAAGCCTGCCAAACTCTTTTTAAGGCGAGTCAGGAGAGATCCAGGGATGTGTTCAGCTTGTGTCTGCTTCCTGGATTTCTGGTGGAGGAGCATTTCTTAAGGAATTTAGGGTTTTCATTTCCACTACTCAGGGTGTGATCTGCAGTCTGGGACTGGCCCCGGACTGACAAGGATTTTTTGTAGCACTTGGACATTGCTGTGTCTTGCAAGTGGCATTTCCTTTTATTGTATTTTTAAAAAAGGCATCATCAGTATGAGTTGAACTAAATGGAAAAGCTGGCATTTCCGTACAGAGGCTCAAGGAGGCACGGATTCAGGGTGCTTCCCATCCTCGCACTAGGCTGCCTTCCCCGTCCCAGGCAGAGCGGCACTGTAGACCTGTCTGTGCCCGTTTTCTTTCTTGGATTGTACCTGACACAGGGTGCCGTCTGGATGTAGAAAACCATCTCCAGTGTGTCTGGAGTGGGCAGTTCTTACTTTGGTTTGAGCATGAGAGAACTCAGCTGTGTGCCAGAACAGACTAGCAGGCAGACAGCATGCTGGGAGCAGCAAGGCCAGCATTTACCGCCTTGGAGCTGAGACCCATGAATGTGAACGTGGCCAATCAGAAGAATGTCAGTCTTTTCTTTCCTCTCCTGTATTTGAATAATTCTTTCTTGTTGCCATTTTCTGGGTTTGAGAGTGTATGGTTAGTTTTCCATGTTCATTTTTTCATCAGCCAGTAAGGAGTGAATTCGGTTTTGCTTAGTAGGTTCAGGGGCAGGGTCTCCAGTTTGGAACTAGAAATAGTGACACACAGAAACATTAGATGGCTTAAAGACAGCCTTGGTGTAAGTCAGGAATGACTGCCTGGTTCTCAGTTTCTCTGTGCCAGTTGAATCTGGTTTACATTGAAAGTGTTTGAAATTTGTTTGAGATGGGTGTGTGGGTCAGTGGATAACAGAGATGATGGATTCCTGTTCCTTCCCCACCCCTTCTGGGAATGAGTAATTACTGGGGGAAATAGACATTAATAAGTAGAAACTCTATGGCTGTAAGTCTGTGAAGGAAAAAGGAAAGAGGCAGGCAGAAAGAGGACATGTGCCTGATGTAGGTGTGGAGCACTGAGGCTGAGGTCTTGGACAGAGAGCAGTGGGACTCCAGGGCAGGGGGGAAATCCCTTTGCAAAGGTTTGCATGCTGCACGGTGGTGTTTTTATCCTTACATTATTGATTGAGTGGGGGAACAATGTAGCTTTAGCCTGTATGACTCCTTGCTCCAAGATCTTTTTTGAAAATGTTGAAGCAATGTCCTTTTGGTAGATGTTGTGGGTTAATCTGTACTGGAATGTGTTCTTGTCTCCCAGCAGCCATGACATTTTTATTGTTTTATAATCTATAACTGAAAAAAAATGCTTCCTACACTCCAAAGTGAGATGGACCTTTTCTTTAATGAAAACTGTGTCTCACAGCTGTGGTTTGAATTTGAGAGTTAAAACTCCCCTTGGTCTTGTTTCAACAATTTTTGAATTTTATTTATTATTGAATATATCATATTTTCTAAACATTTACTATAGATATTAGAAAAGGAGCAGCTTATTAATGCTCATCCTTATTTTTATCATGTTTTGCTAAATATCACTAGCCTGAAATACAAAGATATTTTTGAAAGTTTTGGAAATATAGTGTTGAAGGTAGGTTTATTTTGGAGCATTTAAAATATGCAGTTTTTTTGATAAAATATTTTCAAGAACTTTTAAGACTCCTCATGTGCATGGATTTCAAAATTTTTTGCAGCAAATAAACATGTTTTAATTCTACTTTTGATGACCTTTTTGAAGCATGCTCTTATTTTTTGAACTGCTTTTTCTGCAGCAAGCTGACTCAGAGTTAGGTTCAGGAGCAGGATCTCCATTTTAGGACTAGAAATAGTGACTCATAGAAACATTATACGGCTGAAAGACAGCCTTGGTGTAAGCCAGGAACAACGAGCTGATTCCCAGTTCCTTGTGTGCTGATTGAACCTGGTTTACATCAAAAATGGCTAAAATTATTTCAGAGGCAAACGCACACACACACACACACACAGAGAGAGAGAGAGAGAGAGAGAGAGAGAGAGAAAGTGGATGGAATTCCCATCTTCTGATTTGCAGTCCAGATGTTCACAGTGGTTGGACTGGGCTGTGTGGAAGCTGGGAGTAAACCCCAACTCTCCCGTGTTACCACCTTTCGTGATCAGTCGTTGCTGCCCTCCAGGGTCTGCACTGCAAGGAACTGGGAACCAAATCCAGGTGCTGTGATATAGGATGCATCTTTTCTGTTTCTTTTTAAAAAATATTTATCTATTTTCACTGCAAAGTCAGATACACAGAGAGAAGGAGAGATGGAGAGAAATATCTTCCATCTGCTGGTTTACTCCCCAAGTGACTGCAGCAGTCAGAGCTGAGCTGATCCGAAACCAGGAGCCAGGAATTTCTTCTGGGTCTCCCACTGGGTGCAGGGTCCCAAAGTTTTGGGCCAGGCTTTTTTTTTTTTTTGTCGTTGTGCAAGATTTATTAAAGATTTTTTACAAAGTATCATCCAAATGCCATACAGCTGCCAAGGAGACCCTGTTAAGCTGTGGGGACTGGCTGGGGCATAGCAGGCGGCTCTGGCTTCCCACCCGTCTGCTCTGAGATGGGGGTGGTTGGCAGGATCTCATGTTTGGGTTCCACAATGCTCACGTGGTCAGGCATGGGCTTCTTCTTTTTTTTTTAAAATAATACATATTTATTAAAAATTCAAATACAGAAATAAAAACACAATATCCCACCCAGTATACAGACATCCACATAAATCCCCTTCCCTCTAATCCCATTCCCCAGAGGTTATCACTGTGAACAAGTTAAAGTATATCCTTTGAAACATTTTCCTTTGTATATACAAGTATATATAAACACACATAAATGTACTTTAGGCATGGGCTTCTTAGGACCAATCTTGCCACTTGGGTCCCAGGGCAGCATGATCTTCACTTTGATGCCCAGAACACCCTGTCTGAGCAGCACGTGGCGAACGGCTGTGTCGACATGATAGTTCATGGGGTCCCCACTGTGGATCATCAGGCCATCCACAAACTTCATGGACTTGGTCCTTTGTCCTCGGAGCTTTCCAGAGACCATGACCTCACAGCCTTTGGCTCTGCTCTCCATGATGAAGCGCAGCACGCCATAGCAGGCCCTCCGCACAGCAAGCCCTCCCAGCAGTTTGTAGCGCTGGGATTCTGCCTGGGCAATGGCATATAGGCCTCTCGTGGACACCTTTTCAGCATACAGCTCCGTGCTGCCCTCGGGGATGCAGGCCCTGGATGCAGGCATGTGTCTTAGCCAGCTTCTTAACTGCTAGGCTAAACACTGTGTCCAATTTTAATAAGAATCTTGATGATGATAGCATCTAAATATATGGGTGCGTCAATTGAATGACTATTAGGATGGATTGACAGTCAAACTATATCTTTCTCTTTGCAACTGTCAGATTACAAACTTAAGGTAATATGCTTTAAAAATTGTCTAACACTAACTGTGTCATTTGCAAGTTAAAAGGGAGGGACACAGAGAGGGCATCTTCCATCCACTGGTTCATTCCCCAAATGGCTATAAGGGCCAGAGCTGAGTCATGCTAAAGCCAGGAGCCAGGAGCTTCCTTTGTTTTTCCCGTGTTGGTATAGGGGCCCATGGACTTGATCCATCCTCCTCTGCTTTACCAGACCGTAAGCAGGGAGCCAGATTGGAAGAGGAGCAGCTGGGACTGGAACCTGTGCTCGTATGGGATGCTGGCATTGCAAGCAGAGGATTAGCCTGTTGAGCCACTGTATTGGCCCCTGAATTTTGTAATGGAAGATATTCCTCATAAATTAGAAAAGGAATATAATTTTTAGCAAAACGGATCTTTATGAAAGTTATTTTTTCTTATTATTCTTACATTAATATGATATTAATACAATCCTCATAACTCTGCCTTTGTCTACTAGTCTTGCCTTAAGGCATAAATCTTTTCATTAATACTCATCTTTCCTGCAAAACTTTTGTCTTGTCAGTTTCCAGGCTATGATAAAAACTGGTCGTAGGAGGCCCCATGAATTCACTTCCTTCTATACTCTTGAGAATTCTTCAGTGTGACCTCGATATCTAAGTGTTTGGTTACAAAGTTTGGTTTACCAGTTGTTTGGCTTTTGGCTTGTGAAATTTCTTGTTGCAGTTGTTGCCAAGTGAAATGGGTTTAGCCCAGAGTAGCATGTTCTGATAATTTTGATGTAGGTAGACAACCCAGGGTACAAAATCTGAGTTTGTGGACAGCAGGTGTCCAAAAGTTTCTGAGTTGAGAGATCCTAGTTGAAGTCATTGTTCAGAATTAATGTGTTGTGGTTCTTGGCCAGGGTTCCATTGAAGAAATGCCTTTTGTTTTTGGTTATTTTTAGTCATTCATGGAAACTGGAGATTGATTATGTGGTTGAGCGATGTGAATGAATTCATTCAGTAGATATTTACTAAGTGCTTTTTACATGTCAGATGCTGTTCTAACGCTGGAGATGCAGCTTTTAGATAGATAAAGTCACCGCCTTCATGGAGATTACATCGTGGCATGTAATCTCTAGAGAAGTAAATGATAAACAAGAAAATCACCAAACTGATGCATGCTAAGAAGAAAATCAGCCACCAGCAGGTGATGTGGAGTTGGGAACAGGAGGTTGTGGCTACTCTTGCTTTGGCCCAGTGTCTGGGAGATGACTTTTGAAGAGACCCAAGAAAGAGCCACCCAGCAAGGGTGTGTGGAGAGTATCCCAGGAGACAGGCAGCAGACAGCAGTGCCCTCTGCAGCAGGATGGGCAGGTAGTGAGAATGGTGTCAGATGAGGTCAGAGATGAGGGCAAGAAGGACACATGGAGGGCCAGATAACGATCTGCTTCTAGGCACTGCTTCCTAGGGCTTTCAGACATAGAGAACCAAAGACTAAAGGGGGAAAGAAAATCACAGAGTGTAAAATGGTAAACGAAATAAAGAAGATAAAGGAATGATTACATTAGGTCTGCACTGCTCTGAAAGGATGACTTAGAGGAGGGACTGTAGCCCACCCAAGGGCCAAGGGACCAGCAGGTACAACCAAGAAGCCTTACCAATCTGGGCTTGGGAAGCTGCCGAATGAATTTGTATCTTGATTTCTCACCCCTCAAATGGGGAAAATGATAGAAACATGGTGGTAATGAAGGCTCAATGTAGGAAACTCTCGGGAAGTGGCAACTGCTAACACTATCATTATTCATTTTAGAATTATTGAAACAATTCCTACTGTTACAGAGAAAAATGACCCAAGTCATTAACATAGTGAAGAAGACATTATTTAGGGGAGGCCAAGGCACTGGGCTTTGGGCCAATTGTAATGGGGTCTTTTTTTTTTTTTAAGATTTATTTATTTATTTTTATTACAAAGTCAGATATACAGAGAGGAGGAGAGACAGAGAGGAAGATCTTCCGTCCGATGATTCACTCCCCAAGTGAGCTGCAATGGGCCGGTGCTGCGCCGATCCGATGCCGGGAACCAGGAACCTCTTCCGGGTCTCCCACGCGGGTGCAGGGTCCCAATGCATTGGGCCGTCCTCAACTGCTTTCCCAGGCCACAAGCAGGGAGCTGGATGGGAAGTGGAGCTGCCGGGATTAGAACCGGCGCCCATATGGGATCCCGGGGCTTTCAAGGTGAGGACTTTAGCCGCTAGGCCACGCTGCCGGGCCCACCATTTGTTTTTAAGGTGGTGGTCATGATGACAAGAGCCAGGGCCATGTGTAGGAAGCACTTAGGGGATCTTTAGGGATTCTAGGCCTCAGATCAGATTCTAGGCCTCAGATCAGAACATCTCAGGGTCTCGCTGGCTGATGATGATTAAATAAGAGCTCTTCAGAGGACTCCGACATGGAGGCCAGGGCTAGGGTCCACTGATAGAGGCATGATCATTCCCAGCAGGGTTGTGAGCATGGCAGTAGAGGAAGTGTTTTTCTTTTCTTTTAAAAAATGTTTGTTTATTTTTACTGGAAAGGAGTATTTACAGAGAGAAGGGGATACAGAGATTAAGACCTGTCTGCTGGTGTAATCCCCAAGTGGCTGTAATGGCCAGAATCAAATCAGTCTGGAGCCAGGAGCCAGGAGCTTCTTCCAGATCTCCCACATGGGTGCTGGAGCCCAAGGCCTTGGGCCATCCAGCAATCGCAGGCCATAAGCAAAGAGTTGGATGGGAAGTGGAGCAGCTGGGACATAAACTGGTGCCCATGGGCGAGGATTTAGCTACTAAGCCATTGCACTGGGCTCAGGAAGTACTTGCATTGGGTGGCTTGATTTCCACAGTCAGTCAAGAAGGACTTAGTGGGTGAGCATGGTGGCTTGTTTGGGCTATGTTCTTGTCTCAGTTGCTGTGTTGTGATTGTTGCTTCTTGTTTTCTAGGTATGTAGGAAACCTTCCCAGAATATTTGACTACTCACCTTTAGATCCAACACAAGATTTCAATACACAGATGTAAGTGCCAGACAGTTAATTTTAAGTAAAACTACTTAATAAGTTTCCAAGCGGTTATTTCGGGGCTATGAAATTAAAGAAAATTCTTTTCTTTCTTCATTGTCTTTATTTTAAAAAAAATGTTCTAAAAATGAGCCTCTGTTAATAAGACATTAATCCAGATATAAAATACTAGGAAAATTTGGAAAAAGCAGTCTGCTTCTAACAGAATCAGGCCCGTTAATGTTTGTGAATAATCAAGATGTTCCACCTAAAAGCCAACACATTGACTGAAATTCATAGGTGATTTTAACATGTCTGGGAAAACAACAGTGACCTTTTGTTCTTGTTTCCCCCTCCTGGCCAGGACTAAGTTAGGACATGGCCTGCTCTCAGGCCAGTATTCAAAGCCTCCAGTGAAATCTGAACTCATTGAACAGGTGATGAAGGAGGAGCACAAGGTATGTGCCCTGGCGTTGGTGGGGTGGATGTCTGGGAGGAGGGCCCTTTCCCAGCAGGAACGTGGCTCTGCTGAGATTTCCTCCTGGAAGCTACACATGGAGGAAGCTGTCAGAATAGTTGTTTCATTTTCAGAGTGGCCAGGGCCTGTTGGCAAACTCTTAAAAATTGCTTTAGGAATTTGCCAGGGTTGGGGTTTGCAGGGAGAACAGCTTCCTGGTTTATGTGTGTGTCATCATGATCGGGCTTCTGAAATACCCTTCTTCCTGAAGCAGAGCTGAGGTGGGAGGAACATGGCTTAGGGGAGTGTAAACATGTTCGCCTCTGTAGCCTTTTCCTGCCCTTAAGGATACCCTTCTTGTCAGCTGGGGTTTCTCAAGAGACTCCTGGGTAAGAAACAGAGCTCAAGTTCCTTGGCCCCTCCCTGGAGCTGGGAAGTCTACCTCTGGGCAGGGCTGGACAGTCCTCTTGTGGGGCTGGGGAGACAACAGGTGGTTCTAAGTGCTCTCAAGACCAGCTTTGGTCCTCTGACAGCCAGACCTGCATTTCCTTGTGCTTGTCCCTCCTTGGGCTGTCCTATTGACTGCTTATTTCTAGAGGGCAGCACTTACAATCTACTGCTTTGGAATTGTGCTATGCCCATCCTGCATGGCTGTATTTGGTAGCCTCAACTCCTTTTGCCTCCCGTGTCCTGAATGGACTTTGTGCCCTGCTCCCAGCTGGTCTTCAGAAAACACCATCTTGACTTAGTAGGAAAGCATGTCCCAAAGTGTTTAACCTCTGTGGTTGCCTGTTAAGTCATTTATCCTTTGCTAATTCCTGACTGGGACCTGAATGACAGTGACCAAGGAAAATCAATGCACTGTTGGTCACAGTGAAGGCAGTTGGTTGTGGAACTGGAGCAAGTCAGGGCCACGAAGAGGAAAACACACAGAGTGAGGGTAGAAGAAGCGAATGGGCTGTGAAGGGGATGCAGAGGTTCTGAGTGGCCAGCCTGGGCTAGCACAGCACAGGGGAGGAAGGACGCAGGTCCTCCAGGAGCACTGGTTTCCAGCCCTGTGAGCTGAGGAGTATCCTTCTCTGAGTTGGAATTCCCTGCTCTGGGAGGTGGCAGGACTGGCCTTGGTGGTGACTGAGGCTGTCAGTTATATTGTCTCTGCAATAACAATAGCGTGGGCAGGTTCTGGGATTGTATTTGCATTTTTGTGATCTTATTGGAGAGAATGGGAAATGAGAAATCATCAGGTTAGTGATGTTTGGAAGTAACTTTGGATTTTGTTGCCACAACAAGGTCCTTTTATGTTAGAAGTAGTTTTTCTATGTGCAAGGCACCTTACATGTGCAGTAATGGAAATCTCACTTGCCTTAGGGTCTTGTCTGTCTGCCCCATTGGATGCAGTGGCCTTTGGCTGGCAGCTCTGAAGACCTCCAGGGTCTGAGGCTTGCTCTGTCGGCATCCAGCTGTGTAAGCTGGGTGACTCATGCCACATCTGGCAACCAGCAGGCACTGGGGACCCACACATGGGATGTGCATTTCTAGCTTCTGTAGCAGTAAGATGTTCCCCATGGGCCCAAGCCCACAGTGTCAGCTGGAGCCGAGCAGCAGTCCTCGCTGCACATGGGACACACATGTGACTTGTGAGCTGACCAGCACTCTGGGCTTGGAGTCCCGATCTTTGTGGTTCCCAGCAATGTCCGTTTCAAACTGTCACTTGAACAAACAGTTCATAGCAAAAGGCTCTGCTCCCCTTGGGGGCGCAGGTGTCGCTTCCAGCAGCTTTTGGATTTTTCACTGATGAGTGGTGTAAAGCAACCTGCTTGTGAAACTCTTCCTTCGCTCAGGAATCAGATGGTCAGATGGTCCTGCCCCAGACTGCTGATGTTAGTCACTTACAATGAACTGGAAATGCTTCAAGAAAGAAAAGCGATGTGCTGAAGTGGCGTCAGGGAGAGATTATGAGAGGAATGAGTAGTGGAGGGGAGGGAGTCTGAGGTTAAAGATGGTACTACAGGACAGGACTTCCTTCCCGAATGAGCTAATGACCAGCATCATGTAGGGCCCACAAAGGGCCAGACTCTTGAGACTCGCAAGATGGCCGACATAGGAGGAAGACTGTGAGAGAGCTCACAGACAGAGAGGGCTAGAACGCGACAAAAGCGTAAGTGGAGCAGCATAGAACTACACGGAGAAGAACGTGAAGTTCCCTGGACAGTGTGGAACCAAAAAAATCCACACAACTCGGAAGAGCAACCAGGGAAAAACAAAACGACGGGCAGGGAAGACGACTTTCCGCTCCTGACCTGCTGAGTCACCTTTGAATGCAGACGCTGAAAGCCGCCAACTGAACCACCCGTAGACGCTGAAAGCCGCGGACCGACCCGCAGACGCTGTGGCCGTGAGGACCGGCGGTGATCGGGACCTGCTTGCATCTGCTCACCCTGGTCACCAGGACCCGCCAGGACTCCCCCCGCTGCGTACACCAGGACCCTGAGTCACCGGGACCCGCTGGCATCCGCCCACCCTGGTCGCCAAGCCCCGCCGGGACCGCCACAGCCTCCAGGTTCCACCCGCCTACACCCGCCGAGACCAGCAACAGACGCAGTAGCTGAGAGACGCATCCGCGGCGAGGGTTCCCACCAGAGGAAGAGGCAAACTGCAAGAACCTGAGGTTTGAGTGAGTTGGGTGGGGACAGTGGTGGGTTGGAGGCTTCAGGAGTTGGCCCCCCAGGGGCATGCACAGAGCCTGAACACAATTGGTGCTCGTCTCCCCGCCCCTCCCCCCCCAGACGCCAGCGTCTAGAGACACCAGGAGAGTGCCTTGAAACTGCCAAAGCTGTGTCTGGGAGAAAGGCAAAAGGCACACTGAATACTCCCCCGTGCCTTTGCGGTGTGGCACTCAGCTGGGCGGTGCTATCCCACAGGAACCCAAGCACGCCTCTGGGCTGGGCAGTCCTGTGCTAGCTCTGGGGCGGTCAGTCCCCTGCAAGCGCTGGGGTGGGCGGGCCTGCGCAGGAGGCGTTTCCAGAGAGCACCTGGAATACCGCACGCCCTATAGTCCCGTGCTCCGAGCCTTGTGATCCTGCGCACAGGGGGCGCACACAGAGAGTGCCTTCACTCCCCCACGCCCTGTGGTAGCATACCTGTAGGGGACGAGCTGAGAGTGCGCTTTGAATCTGCTGGACCCTGGAAGTGGCGCCCTGAGGTCCAGTGTTCTGGAGACGCACCAAAAGTGCCTTGAAAATTCCCACACCCTGCTACTCCACGCCTGCAGACTCCGATCTCTACAGGATAGTGCTTGGAGACCCCTCAGCACACTGGTGCCTAGGTCTCTCAAAAAAGAAACACTAACACAATGAGAAGAAATACCAGAAAAGGTAATGATCCAGATGAGAGTGCCAACACCTTACCAATAAAGGATCAAAAGCCAATGTCTATTTCGGAGATGCGAGATGAAGACATAGAAGATCTACCAGACAAGGAATTCAAAAAAATAATGTTAAAATATGTCAGAGACAATGAGAAGAACTGGGAGGACTTCAAGGAATTCAAGAACCACATAACCTCAGAAATACAACAAATGAAAAGTAAAATCCTTGACTTAGAGCACAAAATTGAGAGCCTAACCAACAGAACAAATACAGCAGAAGAGAGGATCTCTGAAACGGAAGACACACAAAACGAACATACCCAGTTCATTAAACAGCTGGAGACAAGTCTGAACAAAGCCAATAAGACCATACAAGAAATGAAAGACAACCTCAGAAAATCAAATATTAGGATTATTGGCCTTCCTGAAGGAGCGGAAAAAGAGTCAGGAATGCAAATGGTGCTCGACGAAATTATACAGGAAAACTTCCAAAACACTTGGAACATGAACCCAGCCCAAATCCAGGACGGTCAGAGGACTCCCAGCAGATATGACCCAAAGCGATCTTCACCCAGACATATGGTGCTCAAGTTCCACTCTAATGAAGACAAAGAAAGAATCCTGAGACAAGTACGAAGCAGAGAAAAGATCACATACTGGGGAAAACCAATCAGGATCACTGCTGACTTCTCTGAAGAGACTTTACAAGCAAGAAGAGAATGGACAAAGATCTTCCAAATCCTGAATCAGAACAACTGTCAACCAAGAATATTATACCCAGCAAAGATCTCATTCGTATTTGAGAACGAAATCAAATACTTTCACAGCAAAGAGAAATTAGAAGAATATGCCAGCACAAAACCAGCTCTACAAAATCTCCTTAGAAATGCACTAAATCCAGAAAAAAAGGAGGTGAATCATAAGCAAAGATGGCAAACAGGAAGATCTCCCCACTAAAGTCCACACAAGGAAGGGCAATTACACAGATATCAACACCCACAAAAACAAGTATGGCAGGGCAAAATCACAACCTCTCAATTTTAACTCTTAACACAAATGGACTGAACTCACCAATCAAAAGACATAGATTAACAGAATGGATTATCAAACAACACCCAACTATCTGTTGCCTACAAGAGACACATCTAACCAGAAGAGATTCGAAGAAGCTGAAAGTGAAAGGTTGGAAACAGATATTTCATGCCAATGGACGAGAAAAAAAGGCTGGGGTAGCTGTCTTAATTTCAGATGATGTGGACTTCAATCTGACACACATCAAAAAGGACAGGGAAGGACATTATATATTGGTGAAGGGACTGATCCATCAGGAAGTAATTACCATTGTGAACATATATGCACCAAATTCAAACGCACCTAGCTACGTGAAGCAATTACTCACGGACTTAAGGGGAAACATAGATATGCACACAATAATAGTGGGTGATCTTAACACCCCACTAACAACAATAGACAGATCAACAAAACAAAAACTCAACAAAGAAACAACAGAGCTCATACAAACAATAGAACAACTGGACTTGGTTGACATTTATAGAATTTTTTACCCTAAGGCCACAGATTATACATTTTTTTCAGCAGTGCATGGCACCTTCTCCAGGATCGACCACATGATAGGACACAAAGCAAACCTAAATAACTTCAAAAAGATAGGAATCATACCATGTACCCTCTCAGACCACCATGGAATGAAGCTGGAAATCAGCAATTCAAAATGCCCCAGGAAATACAGAAACTCTTGGAGGCTGAACAATATGCTATTAAACGAACAATGGATCAGAGAAGAAATTAAAGATGAGATCAAAAAATTTATGGAAACCAATGAAAACTCTGACATAACATTCCAAAATTTGTGGGACACTGCCAAAGCAGTGCTACGGGGTAAACTCATCGCAATTGGAGCTCATGTCAAGGCCCAAGAGAGGCGCCAAATACAAGAACTAAACACACACCTCCAGGAATTGGAAAAACAACAGCAGAAGTGCCCCACACACAATACGAAACAAGAAATCATCAAAACAAGGGAGGAAATCAATCAGATAGAAATAAAAAAAACCATACACAAAATCAATGAATCAAAAAGCTGGTTTTTTGAGAAGATAAACAAGATAGACACCCCACTGGCCCGACTGACAAAGAAAAAACAAGAGAAGGCAAGAATTAACAGCATCAAAGATGAAAAAGGCAACATAACAACAGACACCGCATCCATTAAGGCCATAATTAGAAATTACTACAAAGCACTGTACTCCAACAAGTCAGAAGATCACCAAGAAATGGAAAAGTTCTTAGACTTCTACCACCTGCCAAAACTTAGCCCAGAGGTAACAAACGACCTGAACAAACCCATAACTGAAGTAGAGATTGAATCAGTGATTAAAGACCTCCCAACAAAGAAAAGCCCAGGCCCAGACGGCTTCACTCCAGAATTCTACAAAACATTCCGAACAGAACTGACCCCAATCCTCTACAAACTCTTCAAAACAATAGAAAAAGAGGCAACCCTTCCGAACTCATTCTATGAAGCCAACATTACCTTAATCCCAAAACCAGACAGAGAACTAACAGAGAAGGAAAACTACAGACCTATCTCTTTGATGAACATTGATGCTAAGATTCTCAACAAAATCCTAGCCAACAGAATTCAAAAACACATCAGACAGATCGTTCATCCAGATCAAGTAGGATTCATCCCTGGAATGCAGGGATGGTTCAACATTCGCAAATCCATAAATGTGATACACTACATCCAAAAACTGAAAAACAAGAATCACATGATAGTATCAATAGATGCAGAAAAAGCTTTCGACAAAATCCAACACCACTTCCTACTAAAAACCCTAATCAAGGTAGGCATAGATGGAAAAATCCACAACATAATTAAAGCCATATATGAAAAACTCAACGCCAGCATCATACTGAATGGAGAAAAACTGGAACCCTTCCCACTGAGATCTGGAACAAGACAGGGATGTCCACTTTCTCCACTACTATTCAACATAGTCCTAGAGGTACTCGCTGAGGCCATAAGACAAGAAAAAGAAATCAGAGGAATCCAAATGGGAAACGAAGAAGTCAAACTTTCACTATATGCAGATGATATGATTCTTTATGTAGAAGAGCCAAGAGACTCAATACAGAGACTGCTAGAACTTGTACGAGAGTTTGGTAGAGTGGCAGGGTACAAAATTAATGAACAAAAATCAAGAGCCATAGTGTATGCGAACAGCCCCAAGATGGAAAAAGACTTAACCAGCAAGATACCATTCAAAATAACAGAGAAAAGTATGAAATATCTGGGAATAAATCTAACCAAAAATGTAGGAGACTTATTCGAAGAAAACTACAAACTACTTAAAAAAGAAATTGAACAAGACCTCAAAAGATGGAGTAACATCCCATGCTCCTGGATAGGTAAAATCAATATCATTAAAATGTCTATACTGCCAAAAGCAATATATACATTCAACGCAATCCCAATCAAATTGCCCAAAACATTCTTCATGGAACTGGAAACAATGATCCAAAAGTTCATCTGGAAGCACAAAAAACCGCGGATAGCTAGAACCATCCTGAAGAACAGGAAGTTAGCAGGGGGAATCACAGTTCCGGACCTCTGGACATACTATAGGGCAGTGGTTATCAAAACAGCGTGGTACTGGCACAAAGATAGAGAGGAAGATCAATGGAGCAGAATAGAAACACCAGAAGGAAACCCACACAGATACAGCCAAATAATCTTTGACAAAAAGACAAATGACAATCCAGGCAAATGGGAAGGTCTGTTCAATAAATGCTGTTGGGACAACTGGTTAATAGCCTGCAGAAACAAAAAAATAGATCCACATCTCTCACCATACACTAAGATCAGATCTAAATGGATAACAGATCTAAACCTACATCCAGAAACCTTCAAACTTTTGGAAGAAAATGTTGGAAACACACTGGAACACTTAGGGGTAGGCCCTCACTTCCTAAAAAAGACTCCAAATGCAGTAGAAATCGAGACCAAAATAAACAATTGGGACCTCATCAAACTAAGAAGCTTCTGTACAGCTAGAGAAACAATCAACAAAGTAAAAAGGCAACCCACAGAATGGGAGAAGATCTTTGCACACGACATAGGTGATAGAGGGCTGATCTCCAGAATATACAAAGAGCTACAAAACAACCAAAATGTCAAAACAAACAAGCCACTCAAGAAATGGGCACGGGAAATGGGCAAACACTTCACAAAGGAACAAACCCAAATGGCAAATAAACATATGAAAAAATGCTCAAGTTCCCTGGCAATAAGGGAAATCCAAATTAAAACATCAATGAGGTACCACCTAACGCCAGTAAGACTGGCCCACATGAATAAAAGCACCAACAACACTTGTTGGCGAGGTTGCGGGGAAAAGGGATCCCTACTCCACTGCTGGTGGGGCTGCAGGCTGGTATAGCCTCTATGGAAATCAGTATGGAGAATATTCAAACAACTCAAATTCAACATACCGTATGATCCAGCAATAGCACTCCTAGGAATATATCCAGAACAATTGTTTTATGAGAAACCAACATGCACTCCTATGCTCATAGCAGCACAATCAGTAATTGCAAAAACATGGAAGCAACCAAAATGCCCATCAACAGAGGATTGGATAAGAAAGCTATGGTTCATCTACTCCATGGAATACTACTCAGCTATTAAAAAAAACAAAATGCAGTTCTTTGTGGCCAAATGGGCCAAACTGGAAACCATAATGCTAAGGGAAATGAGCCAATCACAAAAGGTTAAATACCACATGTTTGCCTTAATTTAAGATGATATGATCTTATGTATAACATGTTATGTTTTGAATGTTATATGTTGTGTATAAACTAAATTGAAGTATAGGTGAGGTGATCACAGAAGGTGGCTGGGAACTCGTATTTATCTTTAACATATTGGTTACTCATTACTATGTCAATTAATTCCATAATGATGTAAATTTTTGCTGATGGTATGTTGGAGCTTTCAATTGACTGGGATAACACTCTGCTAGCTCTGTCTTCAGACCAGAGAGGGTATACCTAAGAAGCCGTTGAACTTGACTGGACAATAAGATGCTGGACTCTATGTTTGGTGTATGCTTGCAATGGGGGAATCTCAACTGAACTTGAGCTGTGGTTATGCAACAAGGTGGAGGAATCCACCATGGTGGGAGGGTTTGGGCAGGGGTGGGAGAACCCAAGTATCTATGTAACTGTGTCACATAATACAATGTAATTAATGAAGTTAAATAAAAAAAAAAAAAAAAAAAAGGGCCAGACTCTTGCTGTATGCTCCCTTGGGCAGGGAAGTCTGGTCTGCCGCTCCAGAAGCCAGCAGTGCAGATATGAGGCACACAGGCTGTTTGTCCTTGAGGCTGTGTTTGGGGCCACCAGGCTATTCCACTGCCCTAATGGTTGTTCCAGGACTTGTTTCAGCTTCCCAGTGTCTCTGTGTTGATGCTGGTTGGGTGGGTGACAAAAGAGGGTGGCTGAAATTTGCAGAATTATTAGCTACCCCATTAACCTTCCATCTTACAGCATCTGATATCTTGGCTAAGTTACAGGATATGATATTTCATTGGTTTGCCATATAACAAGGTGAAATCTGGTGTTTTAGCACATGCATGCTTAATAAATGTCTATAAATGCCATCTATAAAAAGACTTGCAGCGTCTGTTTTAGGAACTGCTACTTCTACTTAAATTTTCTGAATTGATTTTTAATATTAAATTGCACTTGAAGTAGAGAAAATGTTCTTACTATATAAAACACCCCTTTTCTCCGTTTTGGGGGCTGGTGTTGTGGTGGAGTGGACTAAGCTGTTGCCTGTGACACCAGCATTCTACATGTTGGTTCAAGTCTCAGCTGTACCACTTATGATTTAGCTCCCTGCTAATGTGCCTGCGAAAGTAGCTGAAGACAGCAGAAGTACTTGGAGGCCTGCCACTCAGTTGGGGGACTGGATGGAGTTCCAGGCACCTGGCTTCAATCTGGCCCAGCCCTGGTCCTTGTCGGCCATTCGAGGGTGAAATAGCAGATGGAAGATCTCTCTTTCTCTTTTATAACAAACCAACAGTCTTTTAAGAAAGAATACTGATTAGTATATATTCTAATACAGTGTTTTCAAGCATTTTTTAAAGCTTTTTTCTAGTCTCTTTTTCCTTGTAAACATAACATGTTGCAGATACTATTTCTCATTTATAATTAGATATGTATAATTACATTTGTTACTAATAATGCTTCAGTTTAACAAAGAGTATTACTTTTTTGGAATTTTTATCTTGTTTGAAAAAGCAGAGAATGAAAGACAATCTCCCATCTGCTTGTTTATTTCCCAAATGGCCACAACAGCTGGGGCAGCCTGAGGCTGGGAGGCTGGATCCAACTGTTTGAAGCATCACTTGCTACCCCAGAGTGTGTGTTAGGAGGAAGCTGGGACTGGGACAAGCCAGGCACTCTGATGTGGTACATTGGCATTCCATGTGGCATCTTTTTTTGTTTTTGTTTTTAAAAGTTTTATTTATTTTTACCAGAAAGTTAGATTTACAGAGGAAGTACAGAAAGATCTTTCATCCACTGGTTCACTCCCCAAGTGACCGCAATGGCCGGAGCTGTGCTGATCTGAACCCAGGAGCCAGGAGCTTCTTCTGGGTCTCCCACATAGGTGCAGGGTCACAAGGCTTTGGGCCATCCTCTACTGCTTTCCCAGGACACAGTCAGGGAGCAGTTGGGATACAAACCAGTGCCCATACAGGATCCTGGCCATTACAAAGCCAGGATTTAGCTACTAGGCTATTGTGCCAGACCTTTAGATGGCATCTTAAATCTCACATCAGATGTCCTCCCAAAACTTTATTTGTCAAAAAAAGATTCATTTAATTTATTTGGAAAGACATAATTAGAGTTAGAGAGAAAGAGAGAGAGGTGGAGAGAGATAGAGAAAGCCTTCTATCTGCTTGTTCACTCCTTAAATGGCTACAATGGTCCAGAGTGGTCTAGGCCAAAGCCAGGAGCCATGAGCATCCTCCGGGTCTCTCATGTGGGTACAGGTGCCCAGTGATTTGGGTCATCTTCAGCTGCCTTTCCATGTGCATTAGCAGAGGGTTGGATAGTAGAGCAGCTGCCGCTTGTCTGTATGGTTGGCAGGCATTGCAGGTGGAAGCTTAATGTGCCGTGCCACAATGCTGGATCCCCAAACTGCATTGTGTAAATCACGCTGTACACGATTCCCCGTCTACATGATGTCTGATGCAGAGCGGTTGGCTTTTATTTCTGTGAGTGTGAGATAACCCATTTTCTGCTTTGAGATAACACAGTTCTAGCCCTGTACATCACGATTTTGTTTTCCTCAATTTCTGTGTTTACTAGGTTGGACAAATGCAGCTCTTTTCAGATTTTTGAAATTAGAGTAATAGTTTGAAATGTTAGTAGTAGTTCGGGAATGTCCTTGTCCATCGACTTAGGAGATTGGAGGTTTGTTCCAAGGTTAACAGCTTAAATTGGTTGGCTGCATAATCTGTGTTTTAGGAACAGGCTAAAAATTTGTTGTCCATTCCTATGGCCATATAAATATCCATGCCACGTGTTGCTCTAATGTGAGAAAGGCCTCAAGCTTGCTGCATGCTTATTAATTAAAGCTTTAGGCTCTGGGGACTATGAACGGACAGTGTCTGGCTGTCTGCCCAGAACACTGTGCTAAACAGAAAGTCCAGGGTAAGCATTTGGGAGCGAGTCTGAACATCGTAGTCCTATCTAATTTTAGCTGATCTGTTTTGCAACTGCTGATGGAGAGAGTAAGTACAGTATCCTATTAATATGGTAGGTTCCCTAGGAGGTTGGTATTTTGGGGCTGTGAGTTCTAGCCGTGGCTGCAGCTATCTGAGGGCTGGCCCTAAGGAGAGCGGGTGCTTTCTGAATACAGATTTTAGTTGTGAGTGCTGCTTTTAGGCCCAGTGGGACATGCAGGTGATGGCCTTGGTCAAATAGGAAACATGCTTTTTTTTGACTCAATTCTTTGGTTTTTATTTTAGACTTTTAGATGATTATTATTATTTTTCTGTTTATTTTATTGGAAACTCAGATTTACAGAGTGAAGGAGAAAGAAAAATCTTCCAACCTCTGGTTCACTGTCAAGTGGCCACAACAGCTAGAGCTGAGCTCATCTGAAGCCAGGAGCCAGGGGCTTCCTCTGGGTCTTGCACCACGGGTGCAGGATCCCAAGGCTTTGGGCCATCCTCGACTGCTTTCCCAGGCCACAAGCAGGGAGCTGGATGGGAAGTGGAGCAGCTGAGATATGACTCGTTGGCCATATGGGATCCTGGGTGTGCAAGATGAGGATTTTAGCTACTAGGCTACTGTGCTGGGCCCTACTTTTAGGTTATTTTTAAAAGAACTATGTTAAGAGCCTGACTTTTTGTTTTAAAGAAAATAATTTTAGTTGTGTTTATACATTAAGTAGAGAGGAAGGCAGAGGAATCTCCCTGTGTCTGTTGTGAAGTTTCCATAATGACCACTGCGCCAGTCTGCTTCCATCCACCTTCCTTCCCACTCCTTTCCTTTCCCTGCAGTATTTTAATACAAAACCCAAACATCTTCCTTTTCAGGTATAAATATTTAATATGCCACTATAATCCATGTTTCTTCATTTAACATAAATAGTATGTTAACAGTTGTTTAAAATGTTCAGAGTACATTGGCAAATTAACAACCATTTCTTAGTATTACCTAACTTCCTGTCCATATTCAGATTTTTCCCCCCTGTGATATCAAAGACATCTTTCTCAAATCCTCCTCTTTTTTTTTTTTTTTTGGTGTGTTTTCTGCATGCCATAGTTACACCCATTGTTGAGGGAGCAGGATCGTTTGCTTAAGACTGCCTTCCTGAGGTATATAGTTCAACTTGTGTTTGTTGGAGATTCGATCTGGAGTCTTGAGTCCATTCGCTTCAGAACCTGACTTGCTCTTCTCAGGTACATAGCAGTGCCTGAGCATGGGGATTAGTCAGACTGCCCTCTGGAAATCAGAGCCAGAATGGCTAGAGGCAGTCAGCTGGAGGGCTGAGGTGGTGGAGTGGCTGAGACTGAACTAAGATGTTCAAACCCAGGGGCTTGGCTGCAGTCTGTTGGAGACAGGGCAATTAGGTAGAGAAGGAGAGGCAATGTTTCTCTGGTTTAAGAAGCTTTTCCAGGTGACTTCCAAATGACCAACAGTGCTGAAGAAGTGGCTTGACTGTTGAACAAAAAGTTATAGAAGATCAAGTGAGGGAAAACAAAGACGTGGACTAGGTACAGAAGGGAAGAGGCGTGGGAAGGGGAATGAATGCAAGTGGGCCAGAGCCCAAGAGAGTGTTGAATTTTTTTGGGGGGGTGTGTTTATCGTCATGGTCTCTATTGAAACTTTGCCCTCTTAGTTGTTGGGCCACATGGCACGGAGCAGTAGCCAATTATACAGAGTTTACTGACTGGTGGAATTTTTCAGAGCATCTGCTTTTTATGGTCTGTGTTGGGGACTGGCAGCCATACCATCCTTGGCTGGCATCCCATAGGAAATAATACATCAGCAGCCGATAGTGAATGCCTGAACAGAGCATGCACAGATGTGGAAAGGCTTATTCCATGTGGTGCCTCCCTCCATAAAGTTGGGCTGTCCTGAACCAACAGTCTCTGAGAACAAGAAGGCTTACCCAGAGGCTTTCCCTTTTCTGCAAGCAGTAGGATGCGCTCAGAGTCGTCACAGGTGAAACCCAGGCGCATGTGAGCCAGAAGCTGCGTTGGGATATTGAGGGATGGGTAGAGAGACTTTTCTAGCTGCGTAACAGTGGACTGGTTACTTAACACTCCATACCTCAGGTTTCCTATCTGCCAAGTAGAGAGAATTGCAATCACTTCGTGTTATTTGGTGAATTCAGAAAAAATAACACAAATCAATTGTTAAGAACTGTGCTTGGAAACCAGTAATTATTCATTCAAGCACCTGGGATAATGTCTGACATTTTGTCACGATAAATACCCTGTGAGAATGCAAACAGCCATGAGGCAAAGATAAAGCATTATTACTGTATGCTTATGTCAGTGAATGTCATGCAGGTACATATCAGCATTGTGAATGAGGAGGACAACTTTTTAAAATTTCTTTATCTTTCTTTTTTTGACTTATTATTTAAAATTTTGAATTTTATGGTACAATTCTATAGACTCTGGGATTTCCCCTAATCCCTCACCAAATTCCTCCCCACCAACTGATTTTCCCCATATTATTACAATAGTATAGTCCTTCATAAGCAGTCATAAGTCCATCATTCTGTTATTTAAGTGTGCCCTGACATTGCTGGTACAGACAGCGTCAGGCAGTCCAGCATCCTATTGCCAAGATATGTCCAACAGATATGTCACTGGGAGTCCGTAGTGATTTGGAAGTAGAGATGCATACTGCATTGTATCCTCACATCTGGAAATGACAGTCTCCATTATGCTGTCACTATACATTCCCTCAAATGAGATGCTATGAAGCTAAGTCAACAACAGGAATGAAGTTAAAAGAAAAAATCTATGGCATCATGGAGTCAACCAACACACCACTGAATAACCAATGCATCGATGAAGAAATGAAAAGCACAAAAGCTTCCTGGGTAAAAGAATGCCACTGTGTGATCTAAAACTCAGTGAAGAACTTAATAAGAGAAAAGAAACTTTTGGAAGAAATGAAAATAGGGCCCAGCGGCGTGGCCTAGCAGCTAAAGTCCTCACCTTGAAAGCCCCGGGATCCCATATGGGCGCCGGTTCTAATCCCGGCTGCTCCACTTCCCATCCAGCTCCCTGCTTGTGGCCTGGGAAAGCAGTTGAGGACGGCCCAATGCATTGGGACACTGCACCCGCGTGGGAGACCCAGAAGAGGTTCCAGGTTCCTGGCTTCGGATTGGCACAGCACCAGCCATTGCGGCTCACTTGGGGAGTGAATCATCGGACGGAAGATGTTCCTCTCTGTCTCTCCTCCTCTGTGTATATCTGACTGTAATAAAATGAATAAATCTTTAAAAAAAAAGAAATGAAAATAAAAACAAAAACATCTGAACCCAGGGGTTGCAGCAAAAACAGATGGAAAGGATTGTTGATTTTACAATCTGCATGAAGGCTGCCTTGTATCAGAGAGAACATATGGTATCTGTCTCTTTGGGATTCACTTATTTCACTGAGCATAATGGTCTCTAGTTTCATTCTTTTTAATGGCTGAGTAGTATTCCATGGAGTGGATGCACCACAATTTTTTAAACCACTCTTCTTTGGACGGGCATCTGGGTTGTTTCTACATCTTTGCACTTGTAGATTGTGTTGCTGTAAATATAGGATTACAGAGCCCTTTCTCATATGCAAATTTCATTTCCATTGGGTATATCCCTAGGAGCCGGATAGCTGGATCATACGGCAGGTTTATTTGCAGTTCTCTAAGCACTCTCCATACTGATTTCCTTAGTGATTGTACTAGCCTACATTCCCACCAGCAGTGAAGGAGGGCACCTTTCTCCCTCACATCCATGCCAACAGGTATTGTTAGTAGAGTTCTGAATGTAGGCCAGCCTCCCTGGAGTTTGGTGGAACCTCAATATGGTTGATATTGTGTTTATTTTAATTTCTTCCAAAGAGTTTCTTTTCTCTTGTTAAGTTCTTCACTGAGTTTTAGATCGCAGAGTGGCATCATTTTTTCCAAGAAGCTTTTGTGTTTTCTTTTTCATTTCTTCATTGACTCATGGGTTATTCAGTAGCATGCTACTTAACTCCATGGTGCTGTAAAACAGAATGATGGACTTATGAGTGCTTATGAAGGACTGTACTATTGTAATAATATGGGGAAATCAGTTGGTGGGGCGGAAGTTGGTGAGGGGCTAGGGGAAATCCCCGGGCCTATGGAATTGTACCATAAAATACAATATAACGGGAAAAAAAGGAGAGGGCTGGATTGGAAGTGGAGCTAGTAGGGCTTGAACCGGCACCTATATGGAATGCTGATGCCGCAGGTGGAGGCTTAGGCTACCATGCCACAGTGCCTGTCCATATCATAGCCATTCTAACTGGGGTAAAGTGTGGCTTTTATTTACCTTTCTCCGATGGCTAGTGACCCTGAGCTTTTTTTTTTTTTTCATATGTCTGTTGGCCATTTGAATTTCATCCTTTGAAAAATGTCTGTTCATGTTCTTTGCCCATTTCTTAGTCATATCGTTTGTTTTAGTATTGTTGAGTTTCTTGAGCTCTGTTAATTCTTTAATAGCTGTGTTATTATTCTTACAGAAGTGGGATAGAGCAGGTCTGGCCTCACTAATCATCCAGTCAGTATTGGCTGTGAGGGTCTAATCTCCATGGGCTTTAGGTTTCTCATCTGAAGCCTAGCGTTTATGCCAAGCCCTAAGCCACTTAAGGCTCTTATTGTAGACGGAAATGTTGTAAGTCCGTTTGATTATTCCCCTCTAGCCTCATCAGAATGGGATCTCGCCACGCATGTTTAAGGCCTTTGTGAGCAAGAGCCACCCAGAATTCTCCTCCAATAGACAGCAAGATGCTCAGGAATTTTTCTTGCACCTGGTGAATCTTGTGGAGGTGAGTCACTGCAAAAATTTGCAAAGGTTTTTTTTAGCAGTGTGCCACTTGCTCTCCAGCATTGTCCACTGTGGCTGGATTATTATGCCTCTGCTATTCAACCTGAACACCCCAGTCTTCCTTAGCCCGTTTAATGTGCCTTGGGCCCTGGTTTCTAGACATGGGGATCTGTGTTGCTCCTTTCGGTCTCTGGGTGCGTCGTAGGAACATTTGTCATTTACTACATATACACGCAGTCTCCAAGATCCTTGAGGCTTTGTGATATTTGGTGTCTTCCTTGCCACCAGTGATGGTCACACTTTGCTCGCAGCAGGGCTGAATCACATTAGACAGTTTTTAAAAGACACTGAACATTTCTTTCTCCCTTAACAAAACTTATTTTTCCTGATGATAAAATTTGTTTGTGTGTAAAATATATAAAACGGAAAGAAGAAATAAAAATCTCCCAAAATATCAGACCCTGCCAAAAACCTGTTTTACCATTTTGTCTTCAGACCCCACCAGTTACTTCCCATTTCACAGGCTTGTATATCCCTTTTTCATAAGGCTTCACACTAGAAGTGTTTTAGAGTTGGAATATTTTGGAATATTTGCATTAGTTTTATCTTTGAGTGCCCCCATCCAAAAATTCTATATCTGAAACTAAAAGAAAAAAGTTTTATTCTTTTAATTTATTTGAGCAGCAGTGAGAGAGAGAAACAGAGAGTGAGTTCCCAACCACTGGTCCATCTCCAATGCCTAGAATAGGTGACACTGGACCACTGTGAAGCTGGGAGCTGGGAAAGGGTCAGGTTTTCCTTGTGGGTGATGGGTCCCAGATCCTGGCACTGTCACGATAGTTTTCCAGGGTGTTCATGAGAAAGAAGTTAGAATCCGGAGAAGAACTGGGACTCGGGACCCAGGCACTTTAACATAGCATCCTAACCAGCACCCGAAGGACTGCACCGAATGCCTGCTTCCTCCCCGTACCAAAAGTATTTTGCCATCACAGAGCTAGTAAAGTTTCTGATTTTGGAATATTTTGCTCTTTTTGATTAGAGCTGCCTGTCAACCTTTAGTTTTCAGTATATTGTTTTGCAAGCAGTGTTTTCGTTTGATTTCTTGTGGCTGTGTTGCCGCATCATTGCATACTCTTGAACAGTATGACTTCTTTTTTGTAAAGAATTTTTGTACATGTGAGTATGTAGCGTGCAAGCCTTCATTTCCCCAGGGCAGCCCTTTATTTTTTCCTATTTCTGATCTATTTGTCTTTTTATCTCTGTCTTTTTTCTAATTCTGTCGGTCAGTTTTTCTCATGTGATTTTTTAAAAAATTTGTTTTTTTTATTGGAAAGTCAGATTTTCAAAGAGAAGGAGAGACTAAGAGAAAGATCTTCCATCTTCTGGTTCACTCCCTAAGTGGCCACAGTGGCTGGAGCTGTGCCAGTCTGAAGTCAGGAGCTTCTTCTGGGTCTCCCACATGGGTGCAGGGTCCCAAGACTTTGGGTCATCCTCCACTGCTTTCCCAGGCCACAAGCAGGGAGCTGGATGGGAAATGGAGCAGCTGGGATATGAACTGGCACTAATATGGGATCCCGGCACATGTAAAGTGAGGATTTAGTCACTAGGCTATTGTGCCAGGCCCTGTGATTTATTTATTTTTTTAAAGATGTATTTATTTGTTTGGAAGTCAGAGAGAGAGAGAGTGAGAGAGAGAGAGAAAGCTAGAAAGATCTTCCATCTGTTGGTGCAGTCCCTAGATAGTCGCAACAGCCAGGGCTGGGCTGAGGTCAGGAGCTAGGAGTCAGGAGCCTCATCTGGGTCTCCCTGTGGATGACAGAGGACTAAAGGACTCAGGATATTTTCTGTTGGACTTTTGATAGATTCCAGGTTTTATGATTAGATCACTATGGTGAACTGACATAGCCAGAAAAAATGTTTAGTAAACCCAATTCTTTGTAGTAGATTTATAGTTGATTTTCTGCTGATGTTTGTGATGTAATATTTATAAATGTTCTAATCTGAGGAAAATCCAACCTACAGAGGAACCGCATCGGTTCAGAAAACCCAAGTGATGTTTTTCGGTTTCTGGTGGAAGAACGTATCCAGTGCTGTCAGACCCGAAAAGTCCGCTACACAGAGAGGGTGGACTACCTGATGCAGCTCCCTGTGGCCATGGAAGCAGCGACCAACAAGGGTAATGGAGATGAATGTGTGTGTCTTCTTGGGGGAGACCTATATCTCAGAGAGAGTGTGGCATAAGCATGAAGCGTTGCATCAGGAGTAGAATCAGTTAATGTGAGTGGTCTGAAGACTTATTTTTAGTTTTGCTTAGTCCTTGTGTGACTTTGTTTTGCAAAGACACAGTTGTTTATCACTGATTCTATAGAGGAAGGTGTTATGATGGAAATGTAAATTTGACCAACTAGTTGATCTGAAATTAATATAATTTTAGAGAAATTGATTGACATTATACATATATATATATATCAGTTTCTTTACATCATTCTTTACAAATCATCCTTCACAAATCATCCTTCAGTATAAAGTCTGAGGGAAATGATTGGAAGTGCTTTTTTTTTTCATTGTAAAGATGTATTTATTTATTTAAATGGTGGAGACAGAGAGAGACAAAAGATGTTCCATGTGCTGGTTCACTCCTCAAATAGCTGCAGTGACTGGGGCTGGACCAGGCAACTGCCAGGAGCCAGGAGCTTCATCCAAGTCTCCCACATGGGCACAGGGGCCCAAGAACTTGGGCCATCTTCCGCTGTTTTCCCAGGTGCGTTAGCAGGCAGTCAGAACTCAAAACTGGCACTTGTATAGGAAGCTACAGTCTTGGGCAGCAACTTAACGAGCTGTGCCACAATGCTGGTTCCAGAAGTCATTTCTGATGTCAAACATTCAGGCAAAGATCACTTAAGATAATATGCTGTGAGCATCTTTCAGATGCCTATCATGGGAGATAAGTTGATAAGAGGTAGACCCACGGGAAGGGACACCCGCGAGAAGGCTCTTTGGAGTTTGGAAGGAGAAGTCAGCAGAGACACAACAGTGTGTTGGGCTGTCCTGGGGTGGTTCTTTTTCTTTCTGTCAGTCTAATCTGGTCCTTTCCAGGCAGAGTAGGTGAAAGGTAGTTTTTGGAATTAGCTCCTTAGATCAGGTAAGAACAGAACAGCTGCTGGATTGCTTATCTCTGCTGTTTTTGTAAACTCAGCAGTTCCCTGAAGGCCTTTTCTTTTTTTGGGAGGGAAGGGGGACAATGTGAAATGCCCATCAGAAAATGGTTTTAACATGAAAGGATATCCATTTTCTAGAAGCTCATGCTATTTTTGATACATTTTAAAAATTCTCATGCATGATACAAGGTAGAAATGAGGAGGTGGCCACGTGGCTGGTTTCTGTTTTTTTTTACTTGCTGTTTCTTGCCTGCCTCAAGGATACCTGCTGTTCAGTGATGTCAAGGATTACTCAACAAAGATACTTTGTTGAGAGATACTCAACAAAGATCTTCATTGTAAGCTGTGTATGTTCAAAGAGGCCAAGGCCAGGTGAGGTTTTTGAAAGAGAAATGAGAAGGTTATAGAGATTGCTCAGATATGATAACTTTGGCCCAGGGAGTTCATTGATCAGTAACAAGGATGGTATCTGCCCAAGGGAGGACAGGCACTTGCTGGACAGAAGTCCTTGCATAAGTACTTCTTTTTATCAGGGGTGGGGAGAAAGTGGTACTTACCAACCTTTATTGACTTTGAAAATATTGCTTTAATAGTACATATTTGTTTTTTAAATTAATTTAGTTTTTAATAGTATATATTTGTAACATACAGTGAAGGAGAGTGAAAAAGGGAGAAAGAGAGTAAGACTAAGAGAAAGAGAGACAGATGGCCAGAGATCTTCCATTCATTGGCTCATTTCTCAAAGGTCCAGAACAGCTAAAACCAGGCCAGGTCAAACTCAACAGTCCAGAATTCAGTCTGAGTCTCTCATACAAGTGGCAGGGACCCAAAATTAGAGCAATCATGTTATCTCCTAATGTTTGAATTAGCAGCAAATTTAGTTTAAAGCACAGTAATTAGGATTTTGACCAGGTAAGTTTGGGGTGTCGCAAGTGTTGATGTAGGTGCCTAAGGGATGCCCCTCATTGTGCTTTTGATTTTCTACTTCCCTAATGACTAACGATGTTGAGCTTTTTTTTTTTTTCATAAATTTGTTGGCCATTCTTTTGTTTGTCTTTTTTTTTTTAAAGTTCTATTTTTATTGCAAAGTCAGAGATGTACAGAGAGGAGGAGAGACAGAGAGGAAGATCTTCCATTTGATGATTCACTCCCCAGGTGACCACAACGACCAGTGCTGCACTGATCCAAAGCCAGGAGCCAGGAGCTTCTTTCTGGGTCTCCCACGTGGATGCAGGAACCCAAGGATTTGGGCCGTCCTCGACTGCTTTCCCAGGCCACAAGCAGGGAACAGGGATGGGAAGTGGAGCTGCCGGGATTAGAACCGGTGCACATATGGGATCTCGGCTTGTTCAAGGCGAGGACTTTAGCTGCTAGGCCACTGCGCCGGGCCCTGAATCTCTTCTTTTGAAAAGGATTTTCTCTTACCATTTGCCCTTGTTTTAATTAGATTTTTTTTTTTTTTTTTTGGTGGTTGTTACTGAGTTTTTTGAACTTTCTGTATATTGTGGATTCTAATCCTTTGTCAGAATTTTAAAAGAATATTCACATGTGTTCAGGAAAACATACATATACAAAAGTGCCTGAAAACTAATTCATTGGAAGTGGTTGTTATTTGTAACTTAAACATTAGCCAGGTAGTCCATTCAAAGTGTATAAATTTTTGGCTGTAGTTTGGTTTCCAGGAGTGGGTCTGCTGACTCTTGGGAGGTTCATGCTGCATTCTCTTCTTTTTCTTTCTTTTTTTTTTTTTAAGATTTATTTTTATTGGAAAGTTAGCTATACAGAGAGGAGGAGAGACAGAGAGGAAGATCTTCCATCCGATGATTCAATCCCCAAGTGGCTGCCATGGCCAGAGCTGCGTCAATTCACAGTCAGGAGACCAGAGCCTCTTCTGGGTCTCCCACATGGGTGTAGCGTCCCAAGGATTTGGGCTGTCTTCAACCGCTTTCCTAAGCCACAAGCAGGGAGCTGGATGGGAAGCAGGGCCACTGGGATTAGAACCAGCACCCATATGGGATCCTGGTGCTTGCAAGGTGAGGACCTTAGCCGCTAGACTACTGTGACGGACCCCTCGCTTCTTTTTCTCTTAACATTTACTCGTTTGAGAAGGGATACTACCTACAGCCTTCGTAAGCTCATTGCTGGGACATCTGAGCAGTGTTGGCTGATGTCACCGATATGATGGGTGGGTAACTGAAATTCTTACAGTCATAAGCTTTCCTGGCCCACACCTGCTCTGTGGGTCCATGCCGCTCATCACAGCTGTTGGTGGGTACAAATCTTCTTGTCAGGAGCTCAGTGGTAGTTCTTTTTTTTTTTTTAAAGATTTATTTAATTTATTTTTTTATTGGAAAGGCAGATTTACAGAGAGAAGGAGATACAGAAAGAAAGATCTTCCATCTGCTGGTTCATTCCCCAGTTGGTTGCAATGGCCAGAGCTGAGCTTATCTGATGCCAGGAGCCAGGAGCTTCTTGCAGGGTCCTAAGGTTTTGGGCCATCCTTAATTGCTTTCCCAGGCCACAGGCAGGGAGCTGATGGGAAGTGGAACAGCTGTGAAACGAACCGGTGTCCAGGCCGAACCAGTTCACAGTATTCTGGCAGATGCAAGGGGAGGATTTAGCCATTAGGGTATCATGCTGAGCCTCAGTGGTAGTTCTTTTTTGTTTGTTTGTTTTTCTATTTTTCTCCTTCCCTTGGGCATTTTGTTTTAGACCAGCAGAGTTACTGGGAATATTTTTGTTACTTTTTCTTGTGTGCATATATATGCCTATGATCCCTTGGCGTGATCTAACATTGCCTTCTGGCCTCGTGTGCAAGGTAGTGGAGAGAGTGCTGACCAGGGTTTAAGTCCAGCTTTGTCACTGGTTGGTTGGTTTTCACTTCGGGCCTCAGTTTGTTCAGTAAGGCTGTGAAGGGCTGGGGAGAAGGTGAGCTGAATTTCTCTTGTTTGGAAGGTTTGTTGTTTGAAGTATGGCATTTGGGTAATCCCAGACTTGACCTCTAGACTAAGGAAATACTAATTTCATGTGCCATTTATATCCCAGGCTCATTGTTCTCTCTTATCAG
Source organism: Ochotona princeps (assembly GCF_030435755.1). Taxonomy (NCBI): domain Eukaryota; kingdom Metazoa; phylum Chordata; class Mammalia; order Lagomorpha; family Ochotonidae; genus Ochotona; species Ochotona princeps. The sequence goes on along the minus strand of NC_080834.1, from coordinate 106,759,202 downwards.
ACTCAGGATGAACAGCATAAAGAAAGGCAAATGGCTCAATGCAGCCTGTTGGGGCTACTGTGGAGACAGTCCTTCAGTAGTCTCCTCCAGAGCTGTGATGAGCATGACATCAATTGCATCATCTCCCAGCACAGGTTGTCCAAGGGGGTGTTTTCATGTCAAGGAATCAAGTGATCGCAAGGCTGGTTTTGTGCTCTTTCACTCAGATGAACTGATTGCCTATGAATTAACAAGAAGGGAAGCAGAAGCGAACAGAAGGCCCCTTCCTGAGCTGGTGCGAGCCAAGATACCATTTAGTGCCTGCCTTCAGGCCTTTTCTGAACCCGACAATGTTGATGATTTCTGGAGCAGCGCCCTGCAAGCCAAGTCTGCGGGTGTAAAGTAAGTGTGTGTGTGTGTGTAAGAGCGAGAAAGAGAGGGAGGGAGGGAAAGAGAGAGGGAGAAGGTACTGGCTGATACGGAGCTTTGAGAAGGGGCTGGGAGCCAGGGAGAGGGGCTGACTGTTATGGGAAGGCTAGTTCTTTGTTCTGGGATGGGATTGTGATTCCCAAACCCTAGTTGCCATAGATTTCTCTCCGTAGGACCTGTCGAGTAAGACAGGTTTATGATTTATGTAACATACTAGGTACTCCTCCTTTTTGAAAGACGAAGTTGTTATTCATTCATGAGGAGGGATTTGCCTTTCTTTACCAGGGAGAAACACTATAGACCACAAAATGGGAAGAATGTTATTATTAATAAAGCAATGATAAAACTATTCATGATGAACTTCCATTGTGACATGTATTGAATCATTAAAGATCACTGTAGAACTTGGCTGACTCTGCTCCTGTTGGAGACCAGGAGTCTCAGGGCATTTCAAAGTGCACATAAGGGTTCCTAGGCATTGTCAGATGTCCTACATGGGGACATCAAAAAGTTCATGGAAGATGGAATTAAAAGGTGAGTTTATTTTCCATGAATGTTTTGAAGATCCTTTTCATGTTTTACTTCGTGAGTCTGGTTGTTGGATACATATTTTTTCCCCACTTGACACTGTGATTTGATGCAGTTGAGTCCTTGAGAGCATCCTTCACAGCTGCTAGTAATTGGAAAAAGAGTGCTGATAGTGTCGCAAAAGAAAGGGCAGTCTAGAAGTTTGGCTTTACAAATTTCACTACCTTTGCATCTTCTTGGGCCATTTTTCTCAAAGGTTAAGTCTGAGTGCTCAGTAAAAGGAGTGAATGATGAAGAGAGATTTCTGGGTACCTTTTATCATGACCTTGATAAAAGGTTTGACCCAAGTTATTTTCTGTGAAACCAATCCTGCAAGAGTGTGCCTGGTTTGAAATGATAGCCTCCATAGATTCAAAAAGGGAAAGCAAAAACAATTTATTTCAATCAGTAAATAAGAGCTGTAGGTTCTAAAAATAAGTTTTGGGAAGCTCTGTATTCCAGTGGGGATAGATAGTAGTTCATTTGGTTGCAGACTGTTTCTCACTGAGGTTTGTGTGCCAGGGCTGATCAGTGTGTGTGTGTGTGTGTGTGTGTGTATGTGTTTGTGGCCTTTCAGGGAACTGTAGGTGAGTTAGCATGTTACACGTGAGAGATGTACTTCATTGCCAAGTAGAGACATCTTTTGTCAGTTAGGTATCAATGTATAGTACGAATCGTGGGCACAGTTTCTATGATCACGGGCAGAGGGTAGAAGAATCCTTGGCTGTTTGCATTGATTCTGATTCTCTATGGGAGGCAGAAAGTGATCCCAGGGTCTGGCAGCCCCAAGGATGCTACATCAAGTGTCAGCGGCAAGGTGGATGTGTTTTTCATTTGCTCATCCCTGGGCTCCCCCCGTCTTGCTCTTTAGAAAAGCAGAAGGGTGTCTTGGAAGTGCAAGACATGGTGTACTGTCGGAGTCTGCCTGTCCCCAGGTGTACCTCGCCAGGAAGCTGCCTTCTCAACATTTCCTGAAGTTCCGTCTTCAAAATGGACTTAAGGGCATTCACTTTCCACAGATAGATTTCTCTGCACCCTGCGGGACTGGTTAGCGGATCTGGATTCTTCCTAGGTGTCCACTTCTAAGCTTACCTTCTGTCCTGGGCCAGTGTCACTGCCCAGGGTCCTTCTTCCATCAGTAATGCAGGAGTGATGCTTGCTGACCTGCATTTGCACTCAAAGGTCAGCAAGTCGATAGCTGGGGCAGTGTTGACAGTCTTTCTGGAATCCTGAAGGCAGGTTTGGCTTTCTGTGGCGTTTAAGGGTAGGTGCAAAGGCCGTTTTCCCTCTTTTTCTCTGCGTACACATATGCCCTTGTATATGGTTGTAATACACATGAATGTAATTCATATACAATTATTAATAAATGAAAACCTGCCCTTGTGGGAAGGAAAGCAAATATCAGAGATAATAAGGCAGTTGTCTGCTAAAGACTAAAATTAAAATAGGCATGAGACAGCTGAATAGCAATCTAAGCCATTTTAAGGTGTATAGAATATGGTTGAATATAAACCAAAATTGAAATGTCTATGTAGAAGTCACAGGTTGTGGTTGAGAACCTGCATTTTCCTATTAACATATTGGTTAATCAATACCATGTCAATGCCATAATGTTGTAAATGGTTGGAAATATTATGTTGGGACTTTTAATTGATTGGAATGATACTCTGCCGACTCTACCTTCAGACCAGAGATGGTCTCACCAAGAAACCATTGAAGTTACCAGGACAATAAGATGCTGGACTTTATGCTTGGTAAATACCTCCAATGAAAGAATGTCAACTGAATTTGAACTATGGAAATGCAACAAGGTGGAGCAATCCACCGTGGGGGGAGGGTTCTGGGAGGTGCGAGGGGAATCCCAGTGCATAAAAAAATGTATCACATAATGCAATGTAATTAGTTAAAAAAAAAAAAGGAAATGCAATAAAAATATATGGTTAAAAAAAAGGCAGTTGTCAATTATTGCACATTTGTGATTTCCTGGCAATGTGCTAAGCACTTCCCAATCAGTTATCACTTTTAATTTTCTTAGTAGTATCAAGTAGATAAAATTATTTCCCATTTCACAGATAAATAAAATAAGGGAAAAACTGCAAGAGTCTCCAGTCCGCTGGCTCACATTGGGAAAACATTCATTTATCTACGACTTTTGGTTGATTGTATTGTTAATATGTTTTCCAGGTTTTAAGCTAGTGTAAGAAGAGAAGGTCAGAAAGTTAACAATTTAAAATATTACAGCTCGAGATGTCATTTGTTGGGTTTTGGTTAAATTGAGGACTAGAAAGATGTTAATTATTGCTTCTCACAAGATGGGTGAGAATCTCTTTAGAGGCCAAGTTCAATTTCAGGCGAGCCAAGGTGATCCTAGAGCAGTTGCTAAGAGGATGAGGCAGCTGTTTTCCAAGCTGCTGCTGTGTGTTTCTTCCTGTACCCTTCTGCCATCTTTGTGTTGGCGGATTTGAAATACAGAAAGGCTATGTAGCTGGCATGGGGTAGAATACGTGTCAGCGATGACAAGGTCTGTGTGTAAGGTGTCACGGATGTTAGCTTTTTCATGATAAAGTTGTTATGTCAGTTTTTTTAGATAGATACTCTCTAGTATGCCGAGTGAGTTCACATTATTTCGGGAATAATTCATGGCTCTGGTGGGTGCATATCATTAGGAAATACATTTTGTAGATGTAAAAAAGCAGCTCAGGAAGGTCACTGATATTCCCAGATTTCGAGTGAATTAAGTTGCATATCCAATACCCCATGCACACCTTCCCGCTTCGGGTATTCAAGATCTGTCCCTATACTGTGTGTCTTTTATTCTACACTAGAGGGCAGCAATGCATTGCATTTGTTTCCAGAATTCAGGCAGATGAGTTCCAAGTAAAAGACAGTCATTTGTTTAGATTTGGGAAATGGGGACTGGGGAAGGGTGTTGCAGAATAGTTTACTTTAAAAGACACCTGTAGTATCTGTCTGCAACTCACTTCAAAACTTAAGTTGACCTGTCACACCTGATTGGCCATCAAACGGAAATGGTCGTTAAATGCAGCACAATAAATGTGGACCCAGTGAGCCGGAACTGGATCAGGAATTTGACATACGAATGAGTAGTCTCTGAATCTGACTGTGAATTTGGCCTTTGCAGGAATTTGAAGAAAGCTCAAGATATTGCCCATAAGCATCATTTTTAACATATAAGGCTAGAACTTAGACATTTTAGATACCACATCATCTTTCTACCACAAGGAGCAACCCATGTGACTGTGGATTTGCTCACAGCGATATCTTAATGAGGTTGAGGAATTTTGGTTAGCCAACCTCTCAGTTCCCACAAATCCCCTTTATGCCAGCCCTGTGCTGTGATTTTTTGGTGGGATTATTTCAGGACTTAGGGAGCTTTTTCAAACACACCGGCGCTTACCAAAGATGTAGTAAATTTTTTAAAATGAAAAGTACTTTTAGAAATACAGAATGTTGCAGCAGTGGAAACCTGGTAATTTGGAACTGGACCCTGGATTATCCTAGGGGATTGCCCTCTGCCAGGTCTCTCTTCCTGTCTGGAGAAGGGGCCAGGCTGCACATGCAGGAGTGAGTGAGTGTGTACATGGTATGTCTGTGCTTGCGGGCTGCTTCCCTTGCTTCCATCAAGTAGGGTTGTCAGCTGGGCCTCAGACAAGCTTGTGGTGCTTCATGAACTGTGTTCACAATTCTTTTACTTTGTTTCATTGATATTACCCCCTTGTGTTTCCCAGAACATCTCGCTTTGCCTCATTCCCTGAATACTTGGTAGTGCAGATAAAGAAGTTCACTTTTGGTCTTGACTGGGTTCCCAAAAAATTTGGTAGGTATCTTTTGCATGCTTTTATTTAAACATCAAATTAGTCTTTTAAAACATATGGCATGTGAAAGAGTCCTTGTAGTTTGGCTGCTATGGAGAGTTCCATTCCATTTTTTTTTCACTTTTCTCCTTAAATCAGAATACAGGATAAGCACAGACAGTAAAACTTACCACATACTAACCCCCTGCTGCAGTAATGGACCCGGGAATGGACAGGTTCTAGGAGTGAAAGCAGGATTCTCAGATTCTGCAATGAACAGTGATTCCTAAACTTGACCGTGCATGTGCCTTACCTGGGGTCTCCACAGAAGCAGGTGCTGATGCTACTGGGGTGGGGTGGGCCTACGATTCTGCATTTCTAACAAACCCCTGGAGGGTGCTAGTGCCCATAGCCTACCAAGTCCCCTGGCAGATCATTGAAGAAAACATACTTTCACTTCTCCCCTGTCATGGAGACAGGCAGATGTAACTGATGACATTCACTTCAATCATTCAGGTTTTTAGAAATAATAAATCAAGTAGTGAGGTGCATTGAACAATCAGATAAGGGATGTGAGTTTGGTTTATTTGGGCTTTCTTTTTGCTAATTTTAAAGGTCTTTGAGCATGGTGAAAGGCCACTTTCCCAGACATGCATAGGAACATTTTCTCTGGCATTGTCAATCAAAAGAAGGGTTTTTTTTTTAAAAAATTAGTGGAAGGAAGTACAGTTACAGGGGGCACAGCTGAGGGCAGGATGCTCATCACTTGATGTGTCTGCCACAGACCCCGGGAAGCACCTCAGAGGAAAGCCAGCTTATTCTGAAGGTGTCAGCTAGCTTTTGGACTGAGTTTCTTAGTCCTAGAAGTTTCTGCAGAGGAACAAAAATTTGAATTGGATTTCATTGGCTTGCCGAATTTAAAGGAGCCCCATAGCTTTCTTTAATGAACCTGTAATTTTTCTGTTGAGGAACAATTGTTTTGATTTTGTTGGTCAGATTTTCTGTTTGGTTTTGCTGCCCCCTGGAATACAAAGAAAAAAATCAATCAAGCTTTGTTTTTTGGGTTGTTTTAAGATAGAATTTATATACCTGGCATCACAACTGGTTTGGAGACCATATTTTACAGGTTCTATTTGCCAGCCTATATCCTACCCCAGTATTTGAATCTCTTTTTCATTATTATAGTGTCTGAGTAAATGCAATACCACATCCTGATAGGCTATCAGATTGATACAATTTGTAACTGAGTAAGTTGACACAATGTCAATTGATTCAAGAATTTAGTAAGCACATACCCATAAATGAATACATTGGAGAAGCAGCTTGCTCTTTAAAAAAATTTGCTACTCCTTTATAAGTCAGTATAATTTCAGGTAAACCTGTCATGGTCAGGGATGACACATAAACTAAAGGTTGCAAACCCAGTTGTTTAACTCGTCCAACTTGTGGAAGAAGTGGGCTGAGTGTAAGAACATGTGGCTTGCTCTCTGGGTCTTTTTGGTGTATTCTCAGTGTGGCTAAAGACATGGGTTGGAAAGTAGTTCTCCACAGTAAGAAAATTACATACTGTGATGTGTAGGGCCATTGGACACGAGGGAACTGTGGGGTCTGTGGCAAACTCTTCACAGGTATTATTGTTGTTTGGAGTAAAAGCTAAAGGTTAGCTCCTGACCATGGTTCCATAAATGAACATGCCACAAATGTATGTTCTTCAAAAAATAAACTGGGAGTTTTCATTTCAAAACAACTTCTTTTTTCAATTTAAAAATTAAAGTTTGTGACTGGCATTTAAAAAACAATTAGCAGAAAATGTCTGGACCGCAAATGGTCTGTGGGCTGCTGATTTGTGACCTTGTCTGGTGTGAGATCTGCAGTAGTTTCCCCAGGTTCTTTATTAACATCTAATTAGTTTCTATGAAGCTGCTTGTCCACGGGGCTACTGCAGGGAACAGCAGAGCATCTGCTGGCTCGGCCTAGATGCGTGCATGTAGACCTAGTAGCACTGTTTTTTTGACAAGTGATGGCAGGTTTGGAGGGTCTTGTGAATGTATTCTCTCTTATTTTGCAGATGTTTCCATTGACATGCCTGACCTGCTTGATATCAACCATCTCCGAGCAAGGGGGCTCCAGCCAGGGGAGGAAGAACTTCCAGACATCAGCCCTCCAATAGTCATCCCTGATGACTCCAAAGGTACCACCTCTGCCAGGAGAATGCTCTTGGTCTGCCTACCTCTGTTAGGAATAGAGTGCCCGTGCCACTCTGTTGCTGCCAGTCCCACCCATCAGGGGCCTCCTCGGCTGCCTTCCTGCCGTGCTAACCCATCAGAGAGTCACAGAAGTGAGGCAGGCTGCAATGGAGGACTTTAAGTGGACCTTGTAAGAGGTACAGACCCATCATGAGTGATTTCAGTGAGCAGTTTTTAGGTTATATTGCTTGAACTTCAACTCCTCTCTCCCTCCATTTCCCCCAGAAGGGAGGAGACAGATTGTATAAGTTGGAAAGAGGCTGTGTTTCAGTAGATTATCACTTAAGAAGAGATGTGTGTGTTTCAGTAGATAATCTGTTGAGGGGAGATGTGTCCTTTCTGGGTGCATGTTTGGACAGCCAGAAGGGAAACTTGAGCAGTGATATTGGTTAGAAAAATCTTAACCACAACTCACTTGCCTGATTTTGTCACTGCTGCACAGTAAGGGAATGTTTTGAGTTTCTCTTTCAAAAATGTTAAAGGAAAAGTGCATTCCAAAATGATTAGCAACGGCCTTATCATAATGAGTTTAGAAACAATGTCAGAGAATAGTGTATAATGATTGGTCCAGTTATTCTGTTATAGGAAGTTTCATTCTGGCTCCATTAGCTCAGCTATATAATTTTCATCTCCTAAGAAGTTAATTAGATGGATGAAATGATGGCGATAGAGCACTTTGGGCCCATCTACCAAATAGGACTGGCAGTTCAGCAGTGAATATGGATTGCCATATTCAGATACATAAGAAGGATAAGGTGAGTCTATGAGGTGCAGAGAAGGATTCAAGAAGGTGTCTGTGTTACGTTGTTGTCTAATACTAGGTCAAATACTAAGTTAACAGAGTGGGTAGAGAAGGGAGCTATCCATGGGGCATTCTGGGTGATATTAAAGAAGTCAAAGAAGGGAGAGAGACAAATCAGCATCCGGGAAATCACGCTGCTTTGAGTGCTGCCTCTGCTCTCTCTGATCGGCCCCTTGGGACCCTGTGTTTGTAATTATGCAGAATGCTTAGACATACAAAGAGAAAAAGTCATTTAGTTCATGAAGATGGTAAGCAGCACATCATGCTTTATCAGTTCTCAATGCCCAACATTTTGTTGTTTTCTCTCATTATTATAATAAATTCATGTTACGTGGGCTTCCGTGATCTGTGTGTGGGTTAAGTGGTTGGTGGCAGTGTGGTGTCGGAGTGTTTCGGGACACTCTGAATTGGGAATTTTTCTTTTTCTAAAACTCGATGGTGTGCGTTGGTCTCATTTTCTCTTCTTTTAATTTTCAGATCACCTGATGAACCAGTTGACAGATCGTATGTATCTTCTAAAATGTTTCTCGGTGTGCTACACTTGTAGTTAGTGTGACACAATTAGTGTGGGGTTCAGTGAAGAGGCCTTGTTCTGTTCTTGTGTGTGCAGCTTTCCTGGGAGGGGGTGGCGGGGGTGATGTTTTGTCTGTAGGTTGAGTAAACAGCAAGTGGCCACCCATCCTTGCTGAATAGGTGGCCTCTGTGGCTCAGGAGAGTGACCGCATGAGAGACACCTGGCCCTGGGTTGAAATCTTGGCTCTGCTGTTTTGGCCACGTGACCTGCAGGGATTTACCTTCCTCTTCTATGGATAGGGATAATGATGGTCCCATTTCCCTCTCTGGCCGGGTATATAGGCCTCTTTATACAGGGATGATGAAGCAATGATCAATTTTTCCGTTCTTCCTGCCAGACTCATCATGAAAGGGCACAGCCGACAGGCCGTGGTAGCAGTGATGTCCTCTCTCAAGGCTATTAGTTTGATGGTGTTGTTAATTTTGTAGCCTTTAGTTCCTATGCCTGTAGGAGTAAATGGTTCTCTAAGAAGAGCATTAAAGGATGATGTATATGAATATCTAGGTGTTCATTAGGAGGGTTAGGTAGTGTTTAACACTACGTACCCTGAATCTTTTTATCTACGAAGTCTTTCAAGAAACTATGTACTGTTAATATACAAGTTTGAATACTTCGCCCTGCAAATGATGGATGATATAGTTAAGATAGTCACATTTTCTTTCTTGGGTCAGTTGATTTATTGATCATTCGAATTGCTGTGAGGATCAGCATGGATCCTGGCTGTTAGTTAGTCTGCCATGACCTTCACCTGTGACCTAGGTTTAAGTGGAGTTTGACAAACTTATGCTGTAGAATGGCTGCTGATATTTTTGCATGCTCACCTTGGTCACATTGTGTTTATTGTTCCATAACTCTTCCAGTTATATGTAACTTCATTCTTTACATAAGGTTTTGGATCTCATTCATAATGCACCAAGAAGGGCAGGGCAGATAATATTACAGATGCTAGAACTAAAGTGTAGGAAGGTTCAGAGATTCAAGATCTGGGACCAGAATTGGGGCCAGGAGTAAGCATATACCAGACCCTTCCTGGCATGTGAAAGGTTTATTGATTGACCCTGTTCCTGGAGAGAGCTGGCCTGAGGTATGGGAGGTGATGAATCATTGGAACTGAGCATGCCCAGTGAGTTGGCCTTTGGCTCTAGGCAGCTGGCTATTTTCCAGGGTTATTGGCTATTTTCCAGGGTTATTTCTCATTGATCTAAGCATGCTTGTTCTCTTATCAACAGTTACCTGCACTTAACAGGAGAAAATAGAACTATATGGAGTTAGTTGGCCTTTGCACTCCGTTTTTCTCGGACTTTTTCAAAAGAATATGTTGGTCTATTTGTTTATTTTTAAAGATTCATTTAATTTTAGTTGAAAGGAAGAGTTATATACAGAGAGAAGGGGATTGGCAAGAGAGAGAGAGAGAGAGAGAGAGAGAGAGAGAGAGAGAGAGAGAGAGAGGAGAGACCTTTCACTCACAAGTGCATTCTTCAAATGGCTACAACATCTGGAGCTAGATGGGTCCAAAGCCAGGAGCTTCCTTTGGGTCTCCCATGTAGGTGCAGGTGCTTAAACACTTAGGCCATGCTCCGTTGCTTTCCCTGGCACATTAGCAGGGAGCTAGATAAGAAAAGGAGCAGCCAGAAATCAAGACGGTGCCCATATGGGATGCACGTGGTTACACAATATGTCACAGTCGTGGCCCCTTGGTTCATTTTTAAATTCCAAGCATAAATCGACATTTGGAAACTAGGGATTAGTAGTAAGAATTACCACAATCCCTGTTCATATTTGAGGTATATCCTAGTGTTCTTTACTCATGCCTGTTCACTTTATTGTTAGAAATATACATTTCTATTATATTATTATATGCATATATACTTCTTATTTAGGTGGATTCTAGGAAACACTGAATCTCACAAGGTTTTGAAAGGTTTGATACAGGAAAAATCCCATAGTTTATTTATTATGGGGTTGTTTAATATAGGACTTTTTACTCTTTCACTTTGCTGAGGCACACTACAGATTTCTAAGGGAAGAATAGAGAATATGAATTTTAAAACCTCATTTGACCCTGGAGACATTAATATTGCTGTCACAGAACAGGCCACAGAACACAGTTGGGAATGATTGCTGTGCTACATCACTTAAAAAAATTTTGACCTTGATAGGATGTATCTTGCTGTAGGAGAGAATGTGGGTAAATGCATTTTCACTATGATTTTGAATAGATATCCCTGTTCCTCAGTCGTACTGATTTCTAGAACACTGGCAGAACTTTCAGTAGGGACGTTAGGGCCTGAAAGATGTAAGAGTTGTATTTTGTGTTCCTGCTTTTTGTCACTTTCAGGTGGAGTTTAAGAGCACTGTGTATGTATGGGTCCACATAATATTTATGTAAGCACTGAATATCTATATATATTCACACACACATACACATATAAACACAGCTCAATCAAGAGAATAATATTAAATCCTCTGTGTCTGGCTCAAGTTGGTTTTGTAAAGCTATCTAATTTGTGTCTTAAATGTACAGAATTTCAGAAGTTTTCTTTTCCTTCCTATACTTAACATTTGAGCTGTGCATTTCCAAGAATTGATTGCTCTCCTGTGATGTGGATCTATTTGAGGGCTTTACTGCAACTTGCTATAAAATTGAAGGAACACCTTTATGGTCGATAGACAGCGATTTTTCTCTTCTAATTTCCATCACAGGAGAGGCTACTGTAGAGGTTTTGAGAATGATCTGAGTCTGAAATGGTCCTAGGTATGCATTACATATCCCCATAGGAACTCAGAGAATTGTTTCTCATTGCTTGTGTTGTGCAGGTAATCACCAGGGTCAGAGGTATAAACTCAGCTCATATGACTTAACCTTTCAATGGCTTAAGACAAAACTAAAACCATGATTTACACTTCCAACATAATAGTACTTTCTTTGGGTGGCAGGATAAGAGGTGAGGACAGTGAAGAGCAGCTAAGGCAAGAGGAGGAATAGAAGTTACTTCTTTATACTAGACTATCCTGTTGTGCTCCGTAGCATCAGACATCGATGAGTCGTCGGTGATGCAGCTGGCTGAGATGGGCTTCCCTCTAGAGGCATGTCGGAAGGCTGTGTACTTTACTGGAAATATGGGAGCTGAGGTGGCCTTCAACTGGATCATTGTTCACATGGAAGAACCAGGTAGGTGGGGAACAGTGAAATGACTTTGGGGTCTGAAGTTATCTTCAGTTATGCTAAGCTATGGTCCTTCCATCTCCTGTGTGGAGGTCTCCAGGAAATAACTTTTCAGTTCAAAATGTGCCACAGTTGCAAAGTTACAATCTTCAATTTCTCTCTCTCTTTTTTAGATAGAATTCACCTCCTTTCAAGCCTGTAGTTCTTGATTAAAAGAGCTTTAGATAGACGTGAGATTTCCTTAGTTAAGAGATAATGAGGGCCCAAAATAAAAATATGTGCATGAAGAAATGGAGATGGTTTAGTTAGCTTTTATTTTTATTCACATCATTGAAATAGAGATTGTATACAGTACCATACTGTTCAGTCATATTTTAAAGCATATATATATATATGTAGAGGTTTATATATGTGTATATCTCAGTGATTTTTTTTAGCAAATTCAAAGTGTTGTGCAGCAATTATCACTATCTAATTTGAGAATATATTTATCACCTAAATGAAATCCTGTACCCATAAGCAGACACTCTTCAATCCCCTGCTTTCCACAGTGTCTGACAACTCCTTATTGGATTTGTGGATTTTGAGCATTTCATTTAAATGGGGTCATTTGATATAAGATTTTTTGTGTGTCTGTTTTCTGCTATGTAGTGTAATACCTTAAAGGCTAATTTGTTATATCATAAATTAGTTCTCCATTCCTTTTTATGGCTGAATAATATTCCACTGTATGGGTGCACTGCACTTTAAGCATCCTTTCATCAGTGGTTAGACATTTGGGATGTCTCCACTTCTTGCTTTTATAAATACTGCTGTGGTAAATGTTTGCATATATGTTGAGAATGAGACATATGTTTTAATTTTTCTTATATTTAATCGCTATGCCATATACCATATTTAAGTTTAGAGGAACTGCCCAACTGTATTAGCTTTTCCAAAGATTTGTTTGAAAGACAGAATGATGAGGGGTGGGAAACAGATATCGAGAAAGAGAGAAATCTTTAGCTTCACTCCCCCAGTGGTAGGAACAGCTGAGTCTGGGTGAGGCTGAAGCCAAGAATTCCATTCTGGCTTCCCGTGTAGTTGGCAGAGACCTCAGTCATTGGACCATCTTTGACTGCCTTCCCAGGCGCATTAGCAGAAAACTAGATTGGAAGTAGAGCATCTGGAACTTGAGTCAACATTCTTAGATGGGATGGTAACAAAACAAGTAGCAGCCTAACCCACTGTAGGATAATGTCAGCCTGCTTCCAAAGTGTTTTACACAGTGGATAAACCACTTTACATTTCCAGTAGTAATGAATAAGGGTTTTAGCTTCTCCACATCCTCACTGATTTTTGTTAATATGTTTTTTATTTAGCCTTTCTAATGGTTGTGAAGTGATATCTCATAGAGGTTTTGATTTGTATTTTTCTAAAACATGATCCTGAATATATTTATACATTTCATATGTTCATTGACAAATGTATATTTTTGGAGAGATACCTATTTGGATTCTTTACCCTTTTTAAAAGTTCTATTTATTTTGAAAGGTAGAGTTACAGTGATACAGGGTCACACACACACACACACACACACACACAAACGAGAAATCTTACATCCTCTGATTCACATCATGAATGGCTACAATGGCCTGGGGTGGGCCAGCTTCATATGGTCTCCCACTTGGTTGCAGTGGCCCAGGAACTTGGGCCATCGTTTGTAGCTTTCTCAGGCACACCAGCAAGGACTGGAATCGGAAGTGGAGCAGCTGAGACTTGGATGGGCACCCATATAGGATGCAGGTGCCAGATTTGCTGACTGTGCCACAAGCATTGGTCCCACTTATTATTAATGAGGTTATTGAGTTCCAAGAACTTTTTAATATTCTGGTTACAAGTCCTTATCAGGTATATGATTTCAGATTTTGCTTCCATTTCCTGCTGTCTTTTATCACAGTCTTGATCATGAAGCACATGTTTTTAATTTTGATGGGGTCCAATTTATGTTTTTTTTTTAATTTTTGTCACTTGTGTTTTTGTGTTATATCTAAGAAACCAATTCCTAACCTAATGCCCTGAAGATTTACCACTATGTTGTTCTTCTAAGGGTGTTGTGATTTTGGCTCCCCTATTTAGATCAGTGATCCATTTTGAGTTACTTTTGTGTATGGTATGGAGTAGTGGTCTCGCTTCATTCTTTGTGGATACTTAGTTGTTTTATATAGTTTGTTAAAAATTTATGCTTTTCCACTCACTGATCTTAAAAAAGCCAATGGATCATTGATGTATGATTTATTTTCAAACCCTCGATTCTATTTACCGATTCACCTGTGTCCTTATACTGGTACCAGACTGTGTTGGTTATTTTAACTTTGTGGATATGTTGGCTTTTATCTTAGCTCTAGAATATTACTTATTTCAAGAAGAGAGGAAGTAGTCCTGAGTAATTGTTTCCTTCAGATTTTGCAGAACCACTGACAATGCCTGGTTATGGAGGGGCAGCTTCTGCTGGAGCCTCTGTTTTTGGTGCTACTGGGTTGGATAACCAACCGCCAGAGGAAATTGTAGCTATCATCACCTCCATGGGTTTCCAGCGAAGTCAGGCCATTCAGGCACTGCGAGCAACGGTGAGCTAGGAAGACTCTGTGTATGTGTGTGTGCGTGTGTGGCTTGCATTTTTGTCAGGTGCAATGGAGACCTTCCAGTGTGCTTTGATGCATTTTGACTCATGCAATCTACCTTGTAAACTCACATTAATTCATAGGAATTTATTTGCATAGCATACATAGAACTGGACGAAATGATTGAGGGGAGTCATCCAGAGAGTTTCATCAGGATAACCCAAACAAAAGAAACTCAATGTTGTCTTGGATAGATATTTCTAAGGGTTGCAGACTTGACTTGGTGCTTGCTTTGGCCTCCGAACTAAAAGGGAGGTGCAGGAGATGAGATTTTATGGTCAAAAAGAAATTTTTTTAGGTGGAAATAGTGCTTGTCAGATGTAAAAATCTTGGAGAAATGCCCCTCAACAGTCTTCAGAGAAGGCTGAATGGCTTCTTGCAGTTTCTATTTCTGCTTCTCTTATCAGAGAGAATTTTTCTGATCATTAATTACCAAAACCAGTGTCTGTGGTCAGGTCACAGACGCCTTTGATGGGCTAATGGAAAGAGGGTTGTGTGAACATTCTTACGCCCCACTCCTTGTTTTTGTGTTTGACTGTTGTATTGGAGTTTCTGACTCTGTCTAAAGAAATTCTGTAGCCCATCAGCAAAATCACAATGACAGACAGAAATATTTTTATACTTGGTTGATTTGAACTACGTGGAGGTCAATTTTAAGAGTTGTGCTTAACCTAACCAGTGTTGTCGTCATTAATTCAGGCATTTCTTTTGTAATTGAGCAAATTCTACCTATGCTTAAGGAGAGGAGAGGCCTTCAGCACAGTGCTCACATTGGTACCTTTCTATCCTGTGAGTTTTCTGCTGAGAATACAGTTGGTAGAAAAGGTCATGTGTGCAGCCACGGTGGCTCTTGCCAAGGCTGCACCTAAACAAATACTATCTCTTTGACACTCTGCACCCGTCATATCAGCAGCAGCCTACAGAAATGCTGAGCTAAGACTGATAAGGGCCATGGCATGATGATCTGCTGCTCAGAACTATTTCCCAGGGCATCCAATTACAGATGATAACCTTGCAAAGCACCAAGCTGCACGTACATATCACAGGCAGAGTCAGGGTGTTGGACACGGAGCACTTAGGACTAATGAACTCAACCCTCCTGCCCTATCTGCTTGACATCTGGTTCAAAAGCTCAGGCCATGGTGAGGCTTGAGGACTGCACGCATTATGAAAATGTTTTGTTTTATTAGAGTAATAACCTAGAAAGAGCGCTGGATTGGATCTTCAGCCACCCGGAGTTTGAAGAGGACAGTGACTTTGTGATTGAGATGGAGAATAATGCCAATGCAAACATTATTTCTGAGGCTAAGCCTGAAGGACCCAGAGTTAAAGATGGATCTGGAAGTAAGTGAATGCCTGAGGGGCATGTAGGCACTTGTGATGTGATGTTCAGATGTGCCCTTCCCAGTAGTTAATGAACTCCTCCCATCTTGTCATGTATACTGCATTTTGTTACTTTGCATCGGTAATCTGAGAAAGTTTAGGGCAGTAGAGTCTTGCTGCCTCATAGGGTGTGTGCCTATATTTAACTGTAGCCGTGCTTTCAAGGTAAGATTTATTTGTGGGCCATGGAGATGCTTATGAAAAAGAATACTTCTCTTCACGTTATTTGTGGAACAGTGGACAAATGATCTTCTCATTATAGCAATTGCTGATAATTTTGTGAGAGACTGTCCGAGAATGCCAGGAGAAAGTTCTGTGGGCCCATATTCTCGCTATAAATAGCAAATGCATTTATGTGACTGTGTTCGAAGCACTTGGCGTATAAATACTCACCACAGACACTTGCCACATATAATCCTTACCATAGACAGTCAGTGAAAAGTAGAGGCACAGAGAGATTGGGTAGTTTACTCTAGGTCACACTGCTCTCTCCTTTTCTTTTAAATATTTTATTTGAAACACAGAGTAATGGGGGGTAGGGTGGAGAAAAAGTCTTGAGTTTCATTGGCTGGTTCATACTTCAAATGGCTGCACTGGGCACGGTCGAGCCAAGCTGAAGCTAGGAGCCAGGAGCTTCTTCCTGGTCTTCCATGTGGGTGCAGGGGTCCAAGGACTTGGGACTGTCCTCTGCTGCTTTCCTAGGTATATTAGCAGGAAGCTGGTTTGCAAGTGGAACAGCTGGGACTCAAACAGGTACCCATATAGGAAGTTGGCATTGCAAGGGATGCCTTAGCCCATTGTGCCACAATGCTGGCTCTGATCATACTGCTGAGAGGAAGCGGCAAGGTGCAGAGGACAGTTGCGATCCTTTGCCTCTTGGGCAGTCAGTTGCCTACAGACTGCTGTTCTGGCTCTTTGTCTTGCTACTTGGCAACTCCTCCCATTTCCATCCAGTCTGTTTCATTTTCTTTCTGCCATTGCTCCAGTCCAGGTAACTGGAACCATAACTATTCCACTAGCCTATTCAGCCATCTTGTCTCACCTACCTCCAGCACATTGCATGGATCAGTTCCTACTAGTAGATTGCTCACAACTAAAATCCTTACTGCTGTTCAGAACTTGGCCTCAGATTCTATCTCTCTGGACTTCTCATCACAATCAGTTACCTCATAGGATAAAAATAAATATGCCAGTGTCAGGGACCCTTCATTTGTGACATAAAGTGCTTACCATAGCCATATGAACTGGGTGCCATTGGTCTCCCCATGTTAAAGGTGAAGAAAATGAGATAAAGAAGGCAAGGGGCTTGCGAGGTACACATAGGAAGAGTGGGCAGAGCCAGAATTCCCTTTTAGGGAGTTTGCCTTTAAAGCCTGAACCCACAGCTGCTATACTGTGTTATTTCTTCTATTCTTCTCAGTGGTGTCACATTGATCTTGCAGTAAAATCATTGTATGTTGACATTTGTGCTTTCTGTTTGGGAATTTGTATAGTATAAAGGCCGTTTTACTTTTATGAAGCCCATTGTGTCAGGAATGTGAGAAGCACTGAGTAAATAATAGGATTTATATCAATCTATATTAGCAGCGTGTGTTCCTGTAATCGTCTATTTGCTCTGTATTAATTGTCTGTATGGGCTAATCTGGAGAGAGTGTTGGAGGGATACTTTCTTCTTCTTTTTAAATAAAAGCTCCCCACCCCCAAACTCTTAATCCTAACAAGATAAGAAAAGGGTAAATGATAGTTCTCTTGGTATTCATATTGGCACAGGTGGGGAAGAGCCAGCCTGTGGGCCAAATAAAGCCAAAAGAATCATTTGGTATGGCCCTGCCAAGTCAACTGCAGGCAGGACTTGAAATTCAATAAATCCACAGCAGACTAATTTTTAGTTTGATAATTTTATATGTTCCATGAATGATGTCATACATATCCAGATGGCCCTTGGCAGAAAAAAAGAGTTCGCCACCGCTGTAAAAGCCTTGTATTACATTGCAGTCATTGGCTTGCTTAAAATAAGGAAAGCTGTAATGGACAAGTGGTTCTATTACTCATGAGCAGGATTTATTACATGCTACATGTACAGCAGTTCACTGCTTTGTTGCTTTTCTTAAGGCACTTTTCTTGGAAGGTGATGAACCTTCTCAGAGAAGGTGACACTACCTCGCCATGTGTCTGTAGGACAGCCACCAGGGCATCTGGCTATAGAGTGAGGGATGGTTTGGCCAGAACGTTTTCCTTTCTTTGGATGGAACTTATTGGCACAACCTACTCTTCTCATATGTCAGAAGTGATAGCGTACAGCCACCTCTTCTTAGGCTTGTGTGTGTGCTCCTCAGGGCAACTACGGCTGGTCCTGTGACTGGATCTTCTGCTACATCCTTGAATAGGATGTTAGGATGAGGGCTTCTCTCTTCTCTCTCTCTCTCTCTCACACACACACATTCTTCCTCCCTTTCTCCCTTCTCCCTCTCTCTCTTCTTCCCTCCATTCCTCCCTTCCTCCCTCCCTCCCTCCCTCCCCTTTTGCCTTTCACCCTCCCTACCCCTTTTGCTTCCTTAGTACATTGAAAATAAATTATTTCATACACACAGTCACACATAGCAAGTGCTCCCATCCGCCAGTTAGTTGTTCAAATACCTACAATTGCTGGAGCCAGGCAAGCTGAAGCTGGGAACCAGTAACTCAATCCAGGTCTTCTACATGGGTGATAGACCCAACTACTTGAGCCATTATTGCTACTTCGCAAAGTCTGTATTAGCAGGAAACTGGAGTCTGAGGAAATTTTAATAAATGAAGCAAAATTCTAGTGCTTGTGATGCTCTATTTCATCCCAGGATGAAAAGAGATAGTAAATAAATGCAGAAGTAATTATGTGACACAGCAGGTGTTAATTCATGCTACATGGGCAATAAAGCAAGGTGAGGGAACTGAGGAGTAACAGGAGGGCAGTGCTGGTTTAGGAAGCCCTCCCTGCTGAGGGGCATTGACCTGAGATCTCAGTGAAGGGAGGGATGAGTCATGGGGCATCGAAAAAGGAGTTTCATACAGAAGCAAGGCGAGCTGTGAGAGTTGGAAGGCCAGGACATGCCAAATGTGTTTAAGGAGAAGCTGGTGTGACTGGAGTGGTATAAGAGGGAGAATGAGAGGAGGTGAGGGGAATCCTAGACCTGCAAAGGTCAGATTGTTCTCTGAGATACAGGAAGCCTCTGTAGGGCTTAGAACAGAATGACCACAATTTGGCTTCTAGGTAACAAAGAGCCCTTTGGCAGACACATGTATAGTGGTCACTAGGAGGTGAGGGAGAAGGCGGGGCAGTCCAGCTAAAACTCTGTAGTTATAATTCAGACAACAAAGTGGGGACTTGGATCAGGGTTACTTCGGAGGAGAGAAGAAATTGTATTCTGGATATATTTTGAAGTAAATGCCGATAGATTTTGTTAGTGGGTTGGATGGGTGTAAAGAGTGTGAGAAAGAAGTCAGGATTTTGTGTTGGATTGTCAGACTGAATTATAACACATTGAGGTAGATTAGGCTCAAGGGAGAATGCTGAACAAACTAGGAATGGAAAAGAACTTCCTCAGTCTGATAAAGAACGTCTACAAAAATTCCCATCCTACTGAATGTGAAAAGATTGAATGCTTCCTCCTGAGACTGGGAAAAAAGCAAGAAGTCCCCTCTTGCCACTTTTATTTAACAGTGCACAGTAAGTTTTAACCATTGGAAGAAGACAAGCAAAAGAGGTAACAGGCATCTAGATGACCAAAGAGGGGGAAAAACTATCTGTTTTCACATGGCATGATCTTGTATAAAGAAAGCCTTAAGGAATCTACTAATAAACTATTAGAACTGACGTTTGGATTCATCAAGATTGCAGGAAGAATGTCCACATACAAAATCCAATTATATTTCTGTGTGCTAGCAATGAACATTTGGGAAATGCAATTAAGCAAACAAGGCCATTTGCTGCAATGACACTGGATAGGAACCCCTAGAGGGGAAGACTGGATAAAAGGGAAATGAAAGGTGGAGGGGCCTGAGCTTCAGGTCAGCAGTATTCAGAGGTCAGAGGAAAGACAAGGCAGACTGTGCAGTGGGCAGCTGCAAAGCTAAGAGAGTGATGTCCTGAGAGTGAACATCAGAGGGAAGGGAGCCCATCAGCAGCATGGCAGGTTGCTAAGCGGAAGCATGAGCTCAGTGAGGGCTGACAGCTGAGTAAGTGAATGAGCATGTATGACAAACAGGAGAAAGGATCAGGAGAGAGCGTGGGAGAAAGGGTCTGTCCAGAACCAGTCGTTATGGAAAATGTAATACAAACTGAGTACTAGAAAAAGGAATATCCACACCACTTTTTCCTGATAAAGTCATCATTTAAATATTATCCTCAAAGAACTGTGGAAGCTTGTAAACTCCACTCTGTTTCTGTTCTAGCTTACCACAGTCTGCAATGGCTTCCTGAGTGGACTGCCTCTAGTGTATGGCGCCCACTGGGTGCTTTGTGGATCTGGATTAGTTAAAGAAGCATGAATTGAAATTGATTCCACATGGGTTTGATATAGAATGCTATCTTAGTGTCAGGAGGTGCTGGTTAAGAGAATGGACATTGCTTTCACCTTGTGTCTAGTTTGTAGATCTCCTGTTTGGAAGGCTGAAAACAGAAGTTGGGTCCAACAGAGATGACACTCAGAAACAAATCAGAAATATTGGGTGGATTGCTATCCCTTCCTGTACACAATCATAGCTATTTCGTGTTTTATAGTTTGACATTTGTGTAGTATTTTAGTCTGAAGTCTCTTCTCTGGGAAGCATTTAGATTAAAACTATCCTATTAGATCTACACATTTGCCATCATACTAGGATGTGGGATTTTTCTCTTCTAGCTTTCAATCTAGCAGTAGATGTGCTCTGATGATTCATGTCCTGCCTCTGTTGTTACAAGTTTGTAGGTTTAATTTGGTGTTAGTACCTGTGAGTGTGTGTGTTGTTAACATAACAAAATAAATTTTAAGCAGTTGTTAGTTTACTAGACTGCACATTGTTGGCTTAAAATTCTGTTCAGCAATACTCTTGACCCTTAGAAATCCTGCTTTGTAACTGAGTTGTTTCCTTTTTCATAGTGTATGAATTATTTGCATTCATCAGTCACATGGGAACATCTACAATGAGTGGCCATTATGTTTGCCATATCAAAAAAGAAGGAAGGTGAGTCTTCTTTCAGAAGTTAATGATTGCTTAGCACCTACTCTAGTACATGCTGGGCACTCCACTGGGGGCTTTGTAGGTTATCGTATCCGGTTCTCATGTTGGTCTTGTAGGATACACTCTTTAAAAATTTATCTATTTACTTAAAGATTTATTTATTTATTTGAAAGAGTTAAGGAGAGAGAGGAAGAGACAGAGGGAGAGCTTTTCCATCCACTGGTTCACTCTTTAGATGACTGCAATGGCCAGGGCTGGGGGAGGCTGAACGTAAGAGCCATCTGTTTGGGCCATCTTTTAATATTTTTCTCATGTCAGTAGCAGGGAGCTGGATTGGAAATGAAGCAGCTGGCACAGGAACTAGTGCCCACATGGTATGCAGGCATTACAGGTGGTGGCTTTATATATTCGCCCCAGGAGTGTACTTTTAAAGGCTATTGTATAGATCAAGACACTGAGATTCAGGGACACTGACTGGCTTGGCCTTTCCTAGTGAATAGCCATGTCAGATCTTATAGTTAAAGCCACCCTTAGCCATCATAGCAAGGTGACTTCTAAAAATAACACATCTGTAGGAGAATGTATACCATATTTGGAGCCTCCATTATGTTGCCATATATAGCCAATAAAACAAGAAAGTCAGGATGCACTCTAGAATGTAAGTTTCAGATAAATGCCAAGTTTTTTTAAATATAAATATATTTCAGTTATTTTATAGAACACACTTCTACTGAAAATTTGAAAATTGTTTTGTTTATTTGATGTTCAAAGTTAGCCCGGTAACCTGTGTTCCATTTGACAAGCATCAACTGCAGTTCTTTGCAGTGTAGTTTTCTTTCCTTTTAAAGGGACTGTCAGTTTTGTGTTTGAGAAGGAGATAGTTATGGAAGGGAAGACCACTGCTTTCTTCAGAACACTCCCCTTTGTGCCCTTCCTGCAGTTCCCTACCAAGTAGCCTATACACACTTGTTCTCTCCTGGCAGAATGTTGGCCTGACTCTCCGTGCTCTCTGTTGCAAAAGTGGCTAGTTCCCACACAAGCTCAGTTGAGTTGTGTGTCTTTCAGTTTTGTCTTCTCAACTTGATTACTGAAACTAGTTGAACACAAGGATTAATTCGTTTCACTTCCAAGCTTGATAACTATTTTAAGGATGGTATTTGGGTAGGCATTTGGCTTAGTGGTTAAAATACCTGTTACCATGTCCACACATTCTGACATTAGAGTACCTAAGTGTGACTTGGCTCTGCCTCCTGACTGCAGCTTCCTGCTGCTCATACAGACCCTGGAAAGCAACAGTGACTGTCCAAATAATTGGATTCTTGTTACTGATGTGGGAGACTTGGATTAAGTTGCCACCTCTGCTTCAGCAATAGCCTTGCCTTGGCCATTGAAGGAGGCAGCTTGGGAGTGAACCAGCAGTAACAGTATACTCACTCTGTGTCTTAATAAATAAATTATTAAAAATGTTCTTTAAGGAGAAAAGTAGCTATGTTATAATTCAACAGCAACAAAATTCATGACAATGAATTAATAAAATGCAAGACATATAGGATGTGTACTTTAGAAATTAGCAATAACAAGTATCTACACTTTGATATATTTTTCTTTGTTTTGATCTCATTGAAGGAGGCTATGTAGATTTCTATACAGATACATACTATGCATAAATAGACCTGCATAGGTATTTGCATTTGCGAAGTAAACTTGCAAGGGGAAGCTCTTACCTTTGCCCTTGATGACATGGACTTAGTGTGAGAACTCAGTTCATGTCTTCTTCATGAGTGGCAGGCACCCGAATACTTGAGACAACACTGCTGACTTCAGGGCATGTATCAGCAGGAAGCTAGAGTCAGGAGCAGTGTCAACTACTTAAGCCATTCACTCTGACACCAGATATGGGCATCTTAACTGTCTCCTGAACTGAACCAAATGCCCAACCCTGCAGACATGCTTAATTCTTTTAGCTACCTTGTGCCTAAGACTGCAATAAACATTGTTATCAACAAACTTTTTTTGCTTCAGGTTTATCAGGCTACATAGGGATTTTTACAAAGGAAATGATGAGATAAAGGCTCAAGAAATGTTTAGAAGTTCCTATTATATTTCAGTAGCTATCTTTTGATCCAAACATCAAAAAGCACTTGTGATTTTCCCAAGATTCTGTTACTTTTTTTTTTTTGTATTACAGTCTTGAATTTGGTGATCTGAAAATATCTTGGTTATTTTAAGTGTTATGCTCCATACGATGCTGTAATTTCTTTCTGCAGTTTGGCACTGGTTTACATCTGTCCAACTCTTCTGTCTTTTGTTTTCAGATGGGTGATCTACAACGACCACAAAGTTTGTGCCTCGGAAAGGCCCCCTAAAGACCTGGGCTACATGTATTTTTACCGCAGAATACCCAGCTAAATCTCGGACATACAATTTGGCGAGAAGAAGCCATATACCTTTTTAATTTGCCAAGGGGGAGGGAAAAAAAGTGATTAGGACAACCAGATATGAAGGAAATGAAGGAATACATGGGGTATTTATAGCTTACTTAAAGAGCAAGATCATTTGACACCTTCTGAAATACAACTGGGAAGAAATTTCTATTAGTGACAATACACTGTTGTAGATAGTTTTTATAAATGTTCAAGGAGAGGAGGATATTAAAAAAAGTATTCTTGTTGCTGGTGAGGTATCTGCCATTGGTAAACTCCAAGTGGCCCCATGGCCCCAGCTCTCTATCTTGCTTTGGGACCCAGTAGCAGTGGTTTTCAGAAAAATCAGTATGGTAGGTGGTGTGGCCTCGCCCACAGTACACAAAAAGCCCACTTTTGTTTCCTAAAGAAAAATCAGTAACTGGGCTGGGCTTTTTGTGACTTTTTTTTTTCATTGCACACAATAATTTTGACCTACCCTTGTATAATAGAGCTTTGGCAATGAGAGGTATTTTTAATTTAAATCATATCAAACATCATGATGCAGTTGTGTGAGTGTATGTGCGATTGAGTCTGGATGAGTGTGTGAGATCTATGTAGTTCCCTAGAAAATCTATTAGGGGTTGACTTTGAAAGGCTAAATAGTTGGTGTTCAACATATCTAGAGAAGGCAAGTAAATATTTTAACGAAACTATAACTCAGGAACAGTTTAAAAAATTAGTTCCCCACCTAGAATTTTAAGGAGTGGTGAGGGTTGCATTATGCCTGGTATTGCTATCAAGGGCTGGCCTGGTGTGAGGCTAGAAGCCCATAGCAGTGCAGCATTGTACTCTGTCAAAGGTAGATGCACTGCGCTTTTCAGCAGCCCTTTCCCAAAAAGTAGAAGGTTTGACTTTAGTGAGAGTAGCTCATCTCTTCTTGCCTTGAAACATGAGGACTGCTTGGAGTCATGGTAAACGCCCACATTTGTCTTTAGTTTTCCCAGTGCTGAACTCTCTGCTGGCTTTTCACCTCCTGGCCTGCCTTGACTGTTTCTCTGCCTCTGGCCAACAGTTGGATCTTGGACTCTTTAAGGAGTTCAGCTGCAAAGAAACATATGCAGCATTATGAAGGAGCATCCTTTCTGTTTCTCTTATTTGGTTATTTTAGTCTTACAATGTGAGATTAGATCAGGGTTTCAAATGCAATGAAAAGTGCAGCGATAACATTCTCTGACTTTCCCACTGTTCTACTCCAGATTCCAGAATCTCTGGAAGCTCTATTTTAGATGATTCAGACAAATGGAAAAGGATTTATTTCTGTCTGCTTAGCATGTATTTGGTTGAAAGGATCTTTCTAGGAACTGTAGGAAAATAAGACAGAACCAATGGCTGAATGAAAGCAAGACACTGGATTAATATGTGGTGAATTGTAAATTATCAGGACTCTGGTTATGAGCTGGGCCCCTGTCACAGTAGTTTTCCTATACCGTGTTTGTGGGGTCCGTGGCCTAGAGACCTGGGTGCTGCCCCTAATGGCGGGGGACCTTGGGAAAGTCTCGTATCCTCCCTGTGCCTCATTTTTTTTTCATCTGTACAATGGTGTGACAACACCTGCCCTCTCTTCCCACTTGTGCTTTGAAGCTGCAGTGAGTTGACACAACAAGCCCTACAGGAGCAGGAGGTGGTGTGCGCTGGTGGATTCCAGTGGAACATGCTCCTTGTCTTCTTCCATCCGATATTGTTCTTCCTTTGAGACAAGTGAGATGGGCAGAAGCGAGGAGCTCATGGTGCAATCATTCTCTACTCCACTGTGCCCACGGTGTCATCGTCTCCTGTTACCTGGAGATTCTGAAGCAGTCTTGTTCTCTAACGGGAGTCCCTGGCTCCGGGGAAAATCCCCATGCTAAACAGCCTTACAAATTCTAGTCCTTTATGGGCTGAGTATCCTAGAACAAAGACTCAGAATACATATCAAAAATGGTTTGTTTTCAATGATGTTAGGAAACAAAGGCCTTTTTTGAGGGGAAGGTAAGGGTGGTTGGGTACTTGGATTGAAACATGGAAAAAGATAGCATGTGTATTTTGAGCAAAAATTTTTAAGGAAACCTCACTGTAAAATCAGTACATAAGATGATATACTACAAATTATTTAATTTCCCTAAGTAGAAAAGGAAATGTAGCCCTTCTAATGCCTGCACATATTATAAGAAAAAAAGATTTTGGCTGCCTTTTTTCTGCCTCACAAAACAAAGGGCTATTTCTACAAGGCTCAATTTGTCTATGTGAGAATCTATTTCATATTGAGAGTTGGGGAAAAAACTGGAGCAAACAACTGGTTTCTTTCTTGCTGTATCATCGTATAGGCAGATTTCCCTGGAATAAACGTCTGGAATGTTTTGCTTAGTTTTATACATGTGTGTAGTTGAAATCATTTGTGACTGAAAACTGGATTACTGTGTGGATTGTCACCCAGCGATCAGCCCATTAGGAGTTCTTGCCAAAAGGCATGATGGTATAATTGTGAAGTCCTCACTGTGTAGGTGTCTGCGCGAGAGATAGCACTTTCTTCTTGTACATATTTTTTGGTATCCATTTGTAGAATCCTGATGAATGTGTCTGAAAAATGTGATGTATCAAAGTTTTTATTTTGTCAACTGATCTGAATATCCATGTAAACAAATCTGAAATGCTCCTTGGTTCATTGTCTCTCTCAAGAATAACAACAACAAACAATCTACTTGAAACACCCTCTTAGAAAAGCCTCAACACAGCTTTCAGCTGCATCTGTAACTTTTAGTAGGGTATTTGCAATTTCTCCACCAGTGGCAGCGTGTAAGTGCTGATAGAGTTGTCTGTTTCAGTAGGGATGTCCTGTGCATCGGACAGAGAAGGCTGTTGTGAAGTCCCGTCATCAGTACAGGCTATCTGTGGGGGAGCAGGCAGGGAGCAGAGCAGGACTGGAAGATGGAATTAGAGGAAATGTGATTCTGCCTTTTACTTGAGATCAAAAACCTGAGCCTACAGAACAAGGTTCTGTACTCTTAGGTTGGTACACAAGTTTCATGCAGTGTCAAGGAAATAGCCTGTTTAGTAACTCATTCTGCAAAAATTTGCCCAAAAGTCTGTAGATTTGTGCTATTCAGTGTGATAGTTAATAACCACATGTGGCGCATGACCACTGGACATTGAGCCTGTCCCAACTGCTTTACATGCAGAATATGCCAGATCTTAGAGATATGGCATCTTAAAAGGCATAAAATAATTCACAGTATTTTATATTGATTACAAGCTGGAATTATATCATTTTGGACTAATAATTGGATAAAATATTAATACATTTAATAAATGTTAAAATTATTTTAATGTATTTTTGTCTTTTTTAATGTGACTACTAAAAAGCATAAAATTGGGCATGTGTCTAACACTGCATTTCTATTGGGTGGTGGTGCTGGTTTACATGATGTGGATAAGGCAGTGGATGGGAATGAAATTCTGCGATGCATCCAAATAAGCAGAAGGGGCACAAATAGGTTTACAGGAGTCAGAATGCTGTATTGCGCAGAATGTCTCTTAGAAAGCCAGTCTGCGAACTAAAAACCAGCATATAAGATCCCAATAGAAAAAAACAAAACAAAACAAAACAAAGCAAGAAATGAGTCTTGAGCTGCCTTCCACCTTTGAACTTAATGTTTCTAGCTCTTCCAGGTGCCAGGATTGCTCGCCATGGGAGGGTACTGGGCATAATTGGCTTCATTGTAGGCACCAGGCTCTTATGGTCTCCTCTCCCTAAGTGTTGTCTGGTCTGTGAAAAGCTGAGTGTGCTGATACCCTGTGCAAATCTCATCACTCTCGATGTGCTGTGTCTCTTAGCCTCTGCTGAGGCTGAGTCTGACACCTGTGCTCACCTGCCCAGTAGGTTGGGATATTGGCTCTGGAAAGTGTTTGTATTCCTATGATTTTGCACTAGTCACAGTTGTTTAAAGCTGTCTCAATTGTTTTGGGAGTATAGTTGCCTGTGTTGGAAAGAGAGATGGATGATTTATTGCTTCAATTGTTTTAAATTAAAAGCTATTCTCACAATCTCAGGTTCCTTCATGACTCTTTGTTTTTCTTTCAAAAAATACCACTGACAGTTCTCATCCATCAGTGGCGCAGCAACTTGAGGTGATGACTAATTTGATCTTTAGGGTCTGTTGGTGTCTCTGTGATTGCTGTCAACAGTGTCCCATTGGAAATAGCACAGTGTCATCTCTATGCAGGAGGATGAGGCCAGGGAAGTGGGAGTCTGATGTCTTTTTGACTTTCTCTGAGGGGTAAGACCTCTCTGAGACTCCCTGGCTCTCATTATGCTGGTGGCTTCCTTCATACAGGTCACACCAGAATGGACACAAGTTGTACCAAGAGTCTTCAGCATTGCCATGATGCCATGTCTCTAGGGAATTGGGAGCTTCCTATTGCTGCTTTGACAAATACGAACTTAATAGTTTCAAATAATAAGCTACTGATTAGTAAGGTACGTATCTTGAGTGTTAAAATCACTACATTCTCAGGAAATCCGCAGGAGAAAATCTGTTCCTGCTCTTCTAGTTTCTACAGGTGCTCACAATCCTTGGCTCGTGGCCTCCTAACAGCATTGTCTACATGCACTACAGCTTATGTTTCCAACCATTTGTCTCCCTGGATGGAGACTCTTTTGCCTTCTTTGTATAAGGAAGCAAGATTACATTGGGTCCATCTAGATAATACAGAATATTCTTCCTGTCTCAAGATACTGAATCACACCAGAAGGTCTCTTCTGTGATGTAAGGCAACATGCTCCCAGGTTTTGCAAGTTAGAATGTAGATAATTTGGGGAGCATTGTTTTTGCCTAAAACCTTGGACTGCTTGATTGTCTTCAAAATAATGTCCACTTAATGCTCCAGGTTTTTAAAGGAACAAAGTTGTATGTATTTAAAAATCTAGATAAATGACTGACTTTAGTGCTGTCTTGTTTGGGTGGAGGTATATGAAGAGAAGAACGTGATTTGGGTAGTGAAGCATTGTTTACTATTCAAAGAACAGTGAAGACTTGAGGATAATATTTGGAAGATATATGCCTATGTGATCTATCCCATCATGCCAACTGGGAGTGTTTCAATGTATGTTTTTGGTTCTGCTTTTCAATGTAACCAGTGACATATTTCAATTGTGGGGCACTTTAATGAAAAACCAAGCTATTCTTAACCCCCCTTTTAACCAACAGTAAAAATATCTTTAAAAAGTCATTCATGATAGTCATGAGGCAGGGTGGTGCAGTGGGAACAGTGGAGGCATGGAGCTGAAGTCATTATGTTTTCAAACCAGGCCACTTTGTGACTGTAGTAAACACTTAGTATCCCGAGATTCAATCTTATCTACACAGTGAGCATCAAAGTACCCGATATGGGTTATGGAAAGCTTCTGACAATCTAGTGGACAAAGGGCATTTTTTGCATCACCATGTCTATATATAATATTCTGACCCTAGGTAGCTGTTGACCCTTTCTTCCAATGTAAAAGATTTAAAAATTAAAATTTACTTGTATTGATGACTTCTTTTTTCCTCAAAAGTATGCTTCTGGAGATAATTTCATGAAACCAATTTATTTTCTTAATCTGTATATGCTATTCATCATTTAATAAATAGTGGGATCTGTGTGCTGTGCTGCTTTTCTTCTAAGAATGTGTTTTTCAACAAAGTAGAGAGGGTCCTTGACCTTGCTGAATTTATTTTCCTGCAGGAGAGACACATGCTGAACATAAAAAGTAAGTATGGTTAAAAGACTCTGGGTACAAAGGAAAAAAGAAATTATAGAGCAGGGGTGGGGGACAGATGGTGGGACAAGTAGGATTTTTGTGGGAGGATCATCTGGAGGTGAGATTTGCATGTAGACTTGAAAGGAGTGAAGGAGTCATCCAAGTGGATGTTTGGGGGAAAGAATGGTTGGCAGAGGGACTAGCTGGAGAAGAGATCTGCTAGAGGTGGCATACCTGGTGTGTTAGAGGAGTGATGAAGGGACACACATGGCTCAAGAGTGGAGTGAGGGAGAGCAGGTCAAAAAGAGGCTGGGTACCTGAGCATGTGCTTGACTTTAGAGTTCAGTGGGGAGTCCTTGGAAGATCTTGAGCACAGCAATGACCTGTTTTGACCATGGCCAAAAGTTCCTTGTTTAGATTGGATAGTAGAGGGACAAGGATAGAAGCAGGACTCCTGTGGTAAGCAAGGTGAGAGAATGATGGATTGGACAGGGTGGTAGCATTAGAAATAGTGAGGGAAGTCAGACTCCAGATATATTTGAAGTTAAGACCAGCAGGCATACAACAGAATGATAATTGAGGTTGACCCTAACAGTTTTGCCCTGAGCAACTGAAGAATATAATTGCAATTAATTAAAGCTTGGTAGGATTGGAATGGCAGTGGTGGAGAAATATGATCTTGAGTTCAGTCTATTGGACTTCCTTGGTTAATGTTCAATTGGAAGCCAGATACACAAATATATATTTTGGGAGAGCATTCTGGGTTAAATATGTAAATGTAGGTGTTGGTGGTATCTAAATGGTATTTGAAGCAATGGGATTGGTTATAATCATCAATAGAGGGAAACAGGAACTAGAAAAAAGTCCACAAAATGAAGAGTCTTGTCAACTTTAGAAGTCATCAAGCAGATGAGCCAGCAAAGCAGACTGAGAGGTGAGACTTCCCAAGTGCAGCCAGACCAGGACAGTGGTGCTTGGGGTGGAAGCCAAGTGAAGGAAGTGTCTTGCATAATTGAGAATTATTAATTGTCAGCTGGCTGAGATGTTAAGGAAATGAGGACTGAGAATTGACCATGATCCTGATCAACTTTGGAGTTCATGGTTGACTTCTTTTTTTTTTTTATTTATTATTATTATTTTTTTTTTTTTTTAATTTTTTTTTAAATTATTTATTATTTAACTTCAGTAATTACATTGTATTATGTGACACAGTTACATAGATACTTGGGTTCTCCCCACCCCTCCCCAAACCCTCCCACCATGGTGGATTCCTCCACCTTATTGCATAACCACAGCTCAAGTTCAGTTGAGATTTCCCCATTGCAAGCGTATACCAAACATAGAGTCCAGCATCTTATTGTCCCGTCAAGTTCAACGGTTTCTTAGGTATACCCTCTCTGGTCTGATGACAGAGCCAGCAGAGTATCATCCCAGTCAATTGAAAGCTCCAACATACCATCAGCAAAAATTTACATCATTATGGAATTAATTGACATAGTAATGAGTAACCAATATGTTAAAAGTAAATGCGGGTTCCCAGCCACCTTCTGTGACCACCTCACCTATACTTCAATTTTAGTTTATACACAACATATAACATTCAAAACATAACATGTTATACATAACATCATATCATCTTAAATTAAGGCAAACATGTGGTATTTAACCTTTTGGGATTGGCTCATTTCCCTTAGCATTATGGTTTCCAGTTTGGCCCATTTGGCCACAAAGAACTGCATTTTGTTTTTTTTAATAGCTGAGTAGTATTCCATGGAGTAGATGAACCATAGCTTTCTTATCCAATCCTCTTTTGATGGGCATTTTGGTTGTTTCCATGTTTTTGCAATTACTGATTGTGCTGCTATGAACATAGGAGTACATGTTGGTTTCTCATAGAACAAGTGTTCTGGATATATTCCTAGGAGTGCTATTGCTGGATCATACGGTATGTTGAATTTGAGTTGTTTGAATATTCTCCATACTGATTTCCATAGAGGCTGTACCAGCCTGCAGCCCCACCAGCAGTGGAGTAGGGTTCCCTTTTCCCCGCAACCTCGCCAACAAGTGTCGTTGGTGCTTTTATTCATGTGGGCCAGTCTTACTGGCGTTAGGTGGTACCTCATTGATGTTTTAATTTGGATTTCCCTTATTGCCAGGGAACTTGAGCATTTTTTCATATGTTTATTTGCCATTTGGGTTTGTTCCTTTGTGAAGTGTCTGCCCATTTCCCGTGCCCATTTCTTGAGTGGCTTGTTTGTTTTGACATTTTGGTTGTTTTGTAGCTCTTTGTATATTCTGGAAATTAGCCCTCTATCACCTATGTCGTGTGCGAAGATCTTCTCCCATTCTGTGGGTTGCCTTTTTACTTTGTTGATTGTTTCTCTAGCTGTACAGAAGCTTCTTAAATGTAGAAGACTTATTTGAAGAAAACTACAATCTGCTTAAAAAAGAAATTGAACAAGACCTCAAAAGATGGAGTAATATCCCATGCTCCTGGATAGGTAAAATCAATATCATTAAAATGTCTATACTGCCAAAAGCAATATATACATGCAACGCAATCCCAATCAAATTGCCCAAAATATTCTTCATGGAACTGGAAACAATGATCCAAAGGTTCATCTGGAAGCACAAAAAACCACGGATAGCTAGAACTATCCTGAAGAACAGGAAGTTAGCAGGGGGAATCACAGTTCCGGACCTCTGGACATACTATAGGGCAGTGGTTATCAAAACAGCGTGGTACTGGCACAAAGATAGAGAGGAAGATCAATGGAGCAGAATAGAAACGCCAGAAGGAAACCCACACAGATACAGCCAAATAATCTTTGACAAAAAGACAAACGACAACCCAGGCAAATGGGAAGGTCTGTTCAATAAATGCTGCTGGGACAACTGGTTGATAGCCTGCAGAAACAAAAAAATAGATCCACATCTCTCACCATACACTAAGATCAGATCTAAATGGATAACAGATCTAAACCTACATCCAGAAACCTTCAAACTTTTGGAAGAAAATGTTGGAAACACACTGGAACACTTAGGGGTAGGCCCTCACTTCCTAAAAAAGACTCCAGATGCAGTAGAAATCAAGACCAAAATAAACAATTGGGACCTCATCAAACTAATTTTTTTTATTAATTATTATGCATTATGTGACAGTTTCATATGCTCTGGGAATCCCCCCACCCCTCCCCACACCCCTCCCCCCTGGTGGATTCCTCCACCTTGATGCAGTATTACAGTTCAAATTCCATCAAGATTCTTTCCTTGCAAACATATACCCAGCATAGAGTCCAGCTACTCATTGTCCAGATGGGTTGAACAGTTTGTTGGGGAGACCATTTCTGGTCCAAAGTCAGAGCTGGTAGCATATCATCCCAGTCAATTAAGACTCTCAATATAACATTAACAGCAATTTGTAACATTATGGAATTGACAAGGTTTTGTGTAACCAGTATGTTAAAAAAAACAAAATAAAACAAACAAAAAAAAAAAAAAAAAAAAAAGAATCAAGTTCTTAACCACAACCTATGATTATCTCATTGACATTTCAATTTTAGTTCATACACAGGACCAGCTGCTATATACCTTAAAATGGCTATAAGGTACCATTCAGCTGTCTCGTGTCTATTTCATTTTAGTATTTAGCCATTTGTTGTGTTGAAGTATAATTTTGCTGATCTTGGCAGATTTTAGGATAATCTAGACTGGCTTGTAACTCTAACAAGACATTTGTCAGCAGTTAAGGTGCAGAACATTTTTTTTTTGGGGGGGGGGTGTGCAGGAAAGTCCCCAACACCATGGTAAGGAGTGACTAATCTTTGTGTCCTACCCAGCGAGGCATTAGCCAATCCATGCCAGCTCTTTCCTGTCAGATTTCAAGCTCTACTTTTTGTTGTTTGTCTATTTATTTTAGGTTTTTTTAGTTTGTATGATTGTTTGCTATGAGGGGTTTTCAGAGCGATCCCAATGGTCATTGCGAGGGAGGGCGGGGGTCCAGAGGTGGAGCCAGGCTCGAACCAGAGAAAGCTCTCCTCCCTGGTCCAGAAGGACGTTTATTGTTCTTCTGTTTCTGCGGACCGCTCAGGGCTTCTGGTTGTCTTTCCGATGACGTTGGTTTCTGCGCGGTAGTGTTTGGACTTCTTCCATCCCCTGCGGGAGCTCCGATTAGGGGTGGGTGACCTCAGAGTACTCGGCCTCCGAAGGCATCCAATTCCCTGTGGCCTCCTTGGCAGTTAGGATATAGTCCTTGTTGCTCATATTAACAGTTTGTGGTGAAGGTCTGGGAGTCTTCATGGTTGGGATCCAGGCTTTCTCCTTGCCATCTGCTCTACCCTGGAGTGCCCCCCTGCTCCACGCACATGACCTCCTGTTAAGAGGTTGTCAGGATCGCACCCGATTCCCCCCTCATGCATTGGTATAGTAGTTTTACTATTGTTTAGTGCTGCTTTGAGTCTGTTGTCTATGAATTACCAGATTTGATCATGATAGGCTATATTATACTTTTTCCTCACTCTTTTTATGGTCCTGAAAGATTTCCCTGCACTCCCCCCCATTACGGATTAACATAACGTATTGAGGGTATAGTAGGTTTTACAGTTTTTCGATGTATATCTTAAGTATTCTGACATTAATTGTTGGTTTATAGATTATATCGCATTATCTTATTGTATTGGATACAGGTTGTTAGAGATTGCAATAATATTACAATATACAGGTACTATCAGGTTGTCATCTTTTCATCTCAGATTAAGGCAAACATGTGGTATTTAACCTTTTGGGATTGGTTCATTTCTCTTAGCATGATGGATTCCAGTCGGGCCCATTTGTCCACAAAGAACTGCATTTCGTTTTTTTTAATAGCTGAGTAGTATTCCATAGAGTAGATGAACCATAGCTTCCTTATCCAGTCCTCTATTGATGGGCATTTTGGCTGCTTCCAGGTTTTTGCGATTGTAGATTGTGCTGCTATGAACATTGACGTGCATGTTGGTTTCTTGAGTAGGAGATGTTTTGGATATATCCCTAGGAGTGCTATTGCTGGATCATATGGCATGTTGATTTTCAGTTGTTTGAGTATTCGCCAAACTGATTCCCATAGAGGCTGTACCAATCTGCAGTCCCACCAGCAGTGGAGAAGGGTTCCCTTTTCCCCACATCCTCGCCAACAAGTGTTGGTGGTGTTACGTATGTGTGCCATCCTTACTGGAGTTAGGTGGTACCTCAAGGTTGTCTTCATTTGGATTTCCCTTATTGCCAGGGAGCTTGAGCATTTTTTCATATGCTTGTTTGCCATTTGGGTTTGTTCCTTTGTGAAATGTCTGCCCATTTCCTGTGCCCATTTCTTGAGTGGCTTGTTTGTTTTGACATTTTGGTTGTTTTGTAGTTCTTTGTATATTCTGGAAATTAGCCCTCTGTCACCTATGTCGTGCGCAAAGATCTTCTCCCATTCTGTGGGTTGCTTTTTTACTTTGTTGATTGTTTCTCTAGCTGTACAGAAGCTTCTTAGTTTGATGAGGTCCCAATTGTTTATTTTGGTCTCGATTTCTACTGCATTTGGAGTCTTTTTTAGGAAGTGAGGGCCTACTCCTAAGTGTTGCAGTGTGTTTCCAACATTTTCTTCCAACAGTTTCAAGGTTTCTGGATGTAGGTTTAGGTCTTTTATCCATTTAGATTTGATCTTAGTGTATGGTGAGAGATGTGGGTCTATCTTTTTGTTTCTGCAGGCTATCAACCAGTTGTCCCAACAGCATTTATTGAACAGACCTTCCCATTTGCTTGGATTGTTGTCTGTCTTTTTGTCAAAGATTAATTGACTGTATCTATGTGGATTACTGTTTGGTGATTCTATTCTGCTCCATTGATCTTCCTCTCTATCTTTGTGCCAGTACCACGCTGTTTTGATAACCACTGCCCTATAGTATGTCCAGAGGTCTGGAACTGTGATTCCCCCTGCTAACTTCCTGTTCTTCAGGATGGTTCTGGCTATTCGTGGTTTTTTGTGCTTCCAGATGAACTTTTGGATCATTGTTTCCAGTTCCATGAAGAATGTTTTGGGCAGTCATGGTTGACTTCTGCAGGAGTAGTTTTATAGAAGTAGGCTAAGGAGAGAATGGAAGGAGAGAAATTGTCTATGATGAAGGCATGTAAGGAGTTAGGTAACAAATGGAATAAAAAATGAAGTGGCTGCTGACTGAGAAGGCAGGAAAAGACTATGTGATTTTTGTTTCTAAATGTGAGAAATAAGATGGTCAAATAGAAAAGGAAAAACAGGCTTTAGGAGAGAGATGGAGAATTGCTGGTTCCATGTCCTTTTGGGCATATAAGAGAGAGATGGGATCTGGTACCAAAGTGAGGAACTGGTTGAGACAAGTGTGGAGTGATCTGTAGCAAAGAGAGGAAGATGGGCAGTGATCAGGAGCACAGTGGGCCTGGAAGTTCTCTCCTGCCCCTTTGGTTTTCCCAGTGAGGTAGGAAATATTAGTTGAGGGAGGGAGGGCAATTTAGAGATTTGAGGAGGAGAGAAGATGTGAAGTAGTTATTCAATTAGACATGTATCCCAAACTTCTAGAGTTTTCTATTTTAATAACGTTAGTATAATTAATACCAATTCTTCCAATTTTATGACATTCATCAGTTTTCAGCCTTGAATGGATCTTACGTATTTCTTTAGCAATTGCAAATTTCTTGTTACAGCCATTATTTTGACTGTGTCCAGCTTTTCCAGATCAAATTTTATAAATATAAGTGTTGTCAAACAGATTTTATTATTTTTTTTGCTTACTTCTTCCTGGATCAGTTTTCATAGCATTTAGTATTATATGTGTTCATTGTGAGTTTTTTTTATTATAGTTTTACTCGTCATTTGCAGTAGTATTAATTACAAGTTGGATAAAATTATCAGGCACAAACAGGGGATATGGCTACCCATTGGGGTTAAACAGTAGTGTGGAAGCGTGTGACTCAGAATCTGGCACAGGGTAAGTTTGGGTACATGTTGGCTTCCTTTCTGTGTCCACTTCAAAGGGCTTGGGCTGAGAAGGCCGCACTGCTGCTGTCTACCCATTTGGACTGAGGCCAGCACACTTGGAGGTCACTTGGAGGACCAAGAGTGTAACTCCTCAGTGAAAAATACTAAGATTAACCAGCAGTTCCTCGAATTCTGATTTCTTGAGACACTTCCCATGTGACATTATTTATTATGGACTATAAGTGACAAAGCCAGAAAATATGACATCTGAGGTGTTGGATAACGAAGATGTTACCTAAAGAAGCTTTGTAAAGCAACATAAAGAACTCCTCCCCACCTCAGATTGCATTTATGCACACAGAAAAGAAGCGGTTATTTTAGAAAATCAATAGAGTTTAGAAAGTGGAAGTAGGTGACATAAAAAGCCTTGAGTTCTTCCAGGGGTGAGGGAGAAGATGGGCGGATTCTGACCTTGTATGGCACAGCAAGTAGTACAAATTGTCTTCTATTTGATTGGAAGTGATTCTGACTTCTAAATTCTATTGTGAAAGATTTCTGAGAAGACTTTGAAGCCACAAAGTTTATTTGAAAACATAGTTTAAAATTGCACAAATATAAATACAATTTAATAAGGTGAAAAAGGGAAGGCATGCTTCCAATAATAGTACAAAAATACTACCTTAGTCATGGTTCTTTGCAAATTATAAGCCATCTGAATAAATTAAACACATCAGTATGATCAGGGGTTATTTTTAGAATAGTGATTTTATTTCAAAGAGCAATGCAGTTATGTTATGGTACATATTTCACTAAATCACAGATACAGTATCACATGGTATGCCAATAACTTAAATCCACCCTCATTGCCATTTATTTACTGTAAGCCACTTAACTTGGGTTGGTATTAATTTAGAAACTTGTAAACATTTGCCATTAAGTTTTTTGTTATCTTTTAGCTTGAAAATGTAATCTCAAGATTCCAAACAGAGAATGATGAGGCAGAATCACAAAAGAATTAATCTCAAAACAACATTTGTAGATTAGTTATGCAATATTCATAGGTATATAAAATATATATAAATGTCTTTTTCTAAATAGCTAATAAATGCTTGTTAAAGCTTGTAAAAAGTTTACTAAATTAATCATGTATTTCAACCAATGCAAACAAATCTGGGCAATGAAATAGAGAAGGGAAGATAAATGGAAAAAATGAAAGAAAGTTGGGAAAAATCTGCCACATTTCCTTTAGCTACACATAACACAGCCATGGAACAATCTTTTTATGATATCCAAGAAAATGCCACATGGCTAATTGAGTGTGCATAGCTCTTAGTCCTTTTTATATGGTACCATTTCCCTGCCCCCCAAATTAGAAAGAAAACAAAGAAAACCCAAAGTGCATACATTTTGCTGTTGAGCAAAACACTGCCATCCCTTTTTTCTTTTATCTTAATATTATATACTCAGTGCAGGTTTCTAGAAGTGTCCCCTGGAGCCAATCAGGGTTTTTCTGTGACACTGTGACACTGCAAGTTAGTTTTTCCTTGCAGAGAAGGTCCTGAGAAAACAGCTCTGAGGTTGGGGTACTTGCTTCCGGAGTGGGTTATTTTGGTATTTCTGCAGAGGTTGCAGGTAATGGAAACCTTGCTCACGGCAAAGAACCACAGGATTGGTTGTTACACCTCACACTTCAATTTTCTGGCTCTTCTCCTCTTAGCTCTTTAATGCTTCCAAACAAGGGCCTTTGCTTTGTATTTGGGTCATTCTGTCTTTGAGCTCACATGTGTGAGGGGCTGTCTGGCTGTAGGAAGGGAGTAACAATGCCGTTACTGATGCCAGACCACACTGTCTCAACAAGCTTTGCTCTGTCCATTTCTGGTCTCATAAAAGCAGTGCTACTGAAACATGCAATGGGTGTGCTTCTGAGTTGGTT
The DNA here is from genome assembly GCF_030435755.1 of Ochotona princeps. Classification (NCBI taxonomy): domain Eukaryota; kingdom Metazoa; phylum Chordata; class Mammalia; order Lagomorpha; family Ochotonidae; genus Ochotona; species Ochotona princeps. The sequence continues at coordinate 106,721,295 of NC_080834.1, read as the reverse complement.
TTGAGAACATGAAATCACCTCATCACCCCTGAATTTCATTTAGACCTATTGGGCAAGCCTGATTTTTCAAGGGAAATGGAACCCCAAGTCCAGTGGTCACATAGCGCTCTGTCCAAACAGTGCTATGATTCCTCTAGACCCCTACATGACATGATTTCAGCCTTAGATGACATTTTAAAAATGAAGGCACCACATACACACTTTCATGTGGAGTGCATTTTCATGTGCCTGCTATTACCCCAACCTCCTCACCTTATTTAGCATGTCAGTTTTTCTCATTTATTTCTAAACTTTATGAAACAATTTGAACTTCTCTGTTGGGAAGTTGAACCCTAAACATTTATAAGCTGAGGCAATCAACATGAATCAGGTTAATAACATTTACATACATGGTTTGTTCTAGTTTTGGACCTGCTGTACCTCAACCGGATTTAAAATAAGTGGATGCAATGCTGTACAAACCCAATGTGTGACTATCTATAAAGTTCAGTGTGGCAGCAGGAACATAAACTCAATGATAGGGTTCTAAAACTAAATGGAAAAAATTGTAACATGAAATTCATGAAAATGCTCCCTTTTTTAGAGAAAAAAAATAAGCTAAGCTTTGAGACTCAGTCATGCACTGCATAAATTTACATTCAATAAAGTTATCTTGCATGCTTTGGTTAATATTTTAGTAGGCAGATTTGCAAGTACTGATGCATGCAATATTTTTGTACCTGAGGTTATAATGTGTAGCTTCTTAAAAATTGCCATTTTTACAAACTTTATGCCAGAGTTCATCTATGAACACTCTTTAAAAATATATATGTATCTACTTCTTTGTTCAAAACAGTTTAATTTCAACCAGCTCTATAAATACTGAGATGATAGGAAACTGTGCAGGGAAATATGGATAGGGGATGAAATGGAAACTATTTTATAAAGTTGAGATGATATGTGTGCAAGTATCATAATTTCTAAAGTTAGAGGGGATATAAAAGATGACACATGAATCAAACCCTCCAATTCTAAATACCCTGTTTCTAGATTACTTTTAGAAGTGTTTCCAGATATAAAACAACTAACATTACTACGACAACTAACTTCAAATACAGTCCAATCTTAAGAAACTGACTGAGGGGCAAATGACGAAAAATGACCATCTTGCATTCTCTTATATGCTAGTGGGATGCCTGTTAAACAAAGGGTTAGTTAAGTTGTTATTATGGCAAATATATACCAGTATGACTTATCCCTATACTTTTAGTCCCAAGATTTGACACAGTAGTGAAAGATTTGGTAAAAGAATGAGGAATGTGGCATCAAGTTTTGCAAGTGAGTGTGTCCTGAACATTCTTACCCTGTTGAATATCACTACTTTGCTTTTCTGATAGAAATCCAGACTAGCTAAGAAAGCACAGCTCAGATTTTACTAAAGTTGTCTGGTAGACAAGATCTGCCTTTCAGGAGACAAGGGCAATGACCTTGGAAGTAGATCTAGGGAATGAAGAACCAGTATGATTGGCTCAGGAAGAAAGTACTCATCCTCTACTCTAGCCTTCCTCCTCCTTCCCAGCACAGAAAAACAGCTAATCAGAAATAGTTCAGCTTTGAAATTCAGCAATGAGCTCATGCTTTCTCTACATTTTCACCCAGTCTACTGGGAAAGTCAGTCCCTGAAAGTCTCCTCTATGCAACTACATGGCCCTTTTGGTGCAAGAGTGCCATTCTCTAGAAGCTCTTACACACACACACACACACACACACATGAACTCAAAGTATGCCCAGAGTTCCTACCAAGGGAACCAAGGACACCAGTTCCTTCAAATAAATAGTAAGAGTAAATTAAATGACAATTTTTTGTATCATGATGATGAGACACCAAAAACAGCTGTGCCTTAAAAATGTGTATACACTTTAAAAATGCATATGTTGTTCACAATAAGTAGCTTCATAATCTTTGCTACCTAATTTCTGCTGTTGCACTATTTCTATAAGCTTTCACTTTTTTTTTTTTGCTTAGCAGCAACCAAATAAAACTCCATTTACCCTACTTTCAGACTTTAAATTGTCATTGGCTTCATGTATGGGGTATCAGCAAGGCTGAAAGAGCATCACATCAGCATCCTAGTTCACTAGGAGAGTACTTCTTCACTGCTTTAAATCATTTGTTAGAGGCTCCTAGGACTAGGACAGATTCAACTGGCCAATCAGGGAAATGCAAAGAATGTGAAGAGGGGCAGGTAGAGAAAGGATACTGGTCTACCAGAAATAATCAAACAGGCAGCTACTGTGGAAACCGGTCCCAAAATTCTTTCACAGATTGGATTTCTAGGAGTCTGGAATTTGGAAAAATATCATTCTTGAAAATGTTATTGAACTTCACTTTGGATCTGAGGAAGTGTGGGCTGAAACTGAGTGGTTACTACTGTCCCACAGTGAATGCTCCATGACTGTCTTCTTCTGCTTACCTGGGACCATCGCCTTGCCCTAGACATCTTGAACTGTGAGTGTCAACTTGGCACCCACCACTCTCAGGGCCCTCAACCCTTTGTCTTTACAAATGAGAATGACTTATGAAATACATATAATCCTCAAACTTGTGGTTTCATTTTAATTCAAGGCTCCTCCCATCCTGGAGACTTCAAGGTTGGAGAGGTGAGGGTTAAAATCTGCACTTAGCATTCAAATAATTAGATTTTTCAGCATGTGTGCGCATTTCAAACTTAGTGGAAACTTATTTTCCAGACTTTTTTGACCAAATTCTTGCGCGCGTGTGTGTGTGTGTGTGTGTAAAAAGAATCATTAATGGAATGAACAATTATTAACTAAAAAACATGATGAAAGGGTTGGTAGTAGGCTCTGAACAATGAACAATGAAGGAGAAAGGTAGAGAATGATAGCAAACACTGGTATAATTACATATTGTTAGCAATTTGGAGAAAATTTTTCTAATACTTCAAAGGTGTATCTTTCAAAATCATCACACTCCAAACACATACATAAAAAACGAAGGGAAGGGTAACCAATGGAATGAAACACCACTGCCAATAGAAATTCCCAATACTTGCTAGATGTTTAAGATCATAAGAGCCAAAGGGACATGCATCTTTTGTATTAAACTGATGACATTCAGTGAGAGCCAGTTAGAAAAGGCTGAACTTCTATCACTTAGAATGCAAGAAGGTGAACAGTGCAGATTATTATGGAACTAAGAAAACACATAATTTTTAGGAAAAATGTATTTATCACTCTTAAGAAACGTCATTTAAAATATTAACAGTTTAAAAGGAATATTGTTGTGCAGGGCAATTAGAAAGCCAGTAAAATATGACACTCAAGCAAGTTAATGCAAACTCAAGAGAAATCACAGTCTCGTGAAACTTTCTATTCTGGTAAAGAATGCCTCAGGAGACCGATGGTACCTTGTCAATTATTTCAGTTCCTACAGTCCCAGGAAGCATGTGCATAAGATCTGAGTTTGCCATATTTACACCTTGTGTCATACCAGTTTTAAGAAAACACTCCTTCAAAAACCTACACTATGAAAAGCTATTTTCAGGATTTTTTTAAATTTGGTCCGTTGATCTAACAAGGTTGAATTTTCAAATCTTTCACCCCCAAGTTAAAAATTGGAGCAACAAAACAAAACTCCAGCAAGGCATACATAAGATAGTAAAGTGCATATATACAATCCCAGAAAAATTTGGATTGGGAACAGCAAAAAATCCTAGTGCAAAAACTGCTTTTGCCAGCAAAGCTTGCTCTCTCTCTGGAATCAAAGGGTTACAGAAAAGTTAAAATTGGAACAGGTTTAAGCAATGCCTGTCTTTAGTCAAGAGTTAATATATGTGCATGCACCTACAGCCCAAACTATGTTCAGTCTTGCAAAAGGGGGCTTCAGGGGACAGTTTTGAAGCAGCCAGCATTCCTTAATCTGAGGAAGTGCTTTCTTTGTGTGTCCTGAGAGCTGCAACTCTCTCAGCTGCAACTGGGAACAGAACATCCAGTGAACAGTTCTGCAACATGCCTGCTCTTTGTGAAGAGCGTTCTTGACTCTCAGTTCTTTTTCTGAACCTGACCTCGACCCTACCTACATAGAACATTTTGTGCTTTTGGATCTGAACAGAGACTGGGCATTGTCTGTAGGAATTATCTTCTGAGATATATGACCTTGGCCTTTTCAATATCTGATATATTCTTTTTGAAATTCATAATAAAATAGTTTTTGATTTCTCAATATGGTTATACAGATGAAGGAGTATTATTTTTTTAAAATTGGTTTCTTTCCCTTCAAGGATCCAAGTTGAACGCTCTTAGGAGAACATCCAGGTCGCCAAGATTAGCCGCCTGGAAGAGTTCCGGCTGGTCCATCAGAGACAGCGCGATCCTGAGGGCAGCCCAGATATTCCCAGAGATTGCAGGATGTGGAACTTGCTGCTGATTCCTGCTCTTCCTTTGCAAGCTGAGGGCGGTGAGGAAATTACTGACCGCTTCTCTAAGAGGGTAGAAAAACAGACATCTTAAATTTGCAACCAATTAGATGAAACCTTAAAAATGCAACCAACAAATCAAATTATTTTAATGTAAAATCCAAAATCATCTCTCCATGGCACTTTGGATGGTCAGATGAACAAACTTCTGATTTATTATTCTTTTGTGAACATCGTGAAATAGAGTAAAATCAGCAAGTAAAAAAGCAAAAAGTTAATTTTACTTAGCAATGTCATGCATGAGAGAAAGAATGACAGAGAATCACTGACTCACTAATGCATTTGGCTGCTCCCACACCAGGGATGATGCGAAGATTTCATCCCTCTGCAGATATAATTTCTATAACGAGAGCTTAGTGGAAGATGATAAAGCTGCTCCTAAACAAAGTAGTCTAACTTGTTCTTTTACTGATAAAAATTCAGAATGCAGATAGGGTGAGGTTGATTTACTATCAGGGAATCAGGGATAGAATCCTAGTTATTTAACATTCCTTAGATCTTTTCTGCTATGCTGGCTCAGTTTCCCCGACAGTGGAACAGAGGGAATAGAAGTCATGGTGAACCCTTGTGAGTGGGGTTGATGTTGTGGCATAGCTCATTAAGCCATTGCCTGGGACACCACTACACTCCCCATTGAGCTCCCTGCTAAAATAATCTGGAAAAAGCAGCGGGAAATGGTCCAAGTGTTTGGGTCCCTCCCACCCATGTAGGAGACCTGGAAGTTGTTCCTGGCTTTGGCTTGGTCCAGCGTTGGCCGTTGAGGTCATCTAGGGAGTGAATCAGTGGATGAAATGACTCTCCGTTTTTCCCTTTTTCCCTGTAATTCTTCCAAAACAAATAAATAAATCTGTGTTTTTAAACCTTGTCAATGCGGTTAAATCCATTTGTATGAAAGCTCTGAACTTGAAGTAAATCAATAGTTCTCAAAGTGCAGTCTGGGAAAACTTGGGGGTTAGTGAGGTCAAAATTATTCTTACAATGAACTGAGATGTAATTTTGCCTTCTCAGTTTTATTTTTTTATATGAGCATGATCGAAGTTTTCAGGGACTAAGTATTTATTCCAACATATTGGATGCAGAAACAGATACTAGAGCAAGCAGGTGATTAAATAACTTATGAAACTATAAAAGCAACGCCACCCTTGAACTTTTTTTTTATTCACTGGCTTTAGAAAATCATTATACCGTTGTAAAACATGTGCTTTATGTTAGTGTGTAGTAAGTTTAATTAACTCTAAATCTAAGCTGTTCTCAGTTTGATTTTTTTCTTTTAAAAATATTTTATTTTCATTTGAAAGGTAGATTCTTACCTCTCTCAAGGAAAGAGAAGAAGAGAGAGAGGTATCCTATGGTTCAATGGCCAAAGTTGAACTGATCTGAAGCTGGGAGCCAGGTGTTTCTTCCTAGCCTCTCATGTGGTTCGGGGGCCCAAGGCTGTGGACCATCTTCTGCTGCTTTCACACAGGAAGCTGGATTTGAATTGGAGCACTGGGGACACAAACCGGTGCTCATGTGGGATGCATGCACTTGCAGGCAGAGTTTTAGCCTACTTACTGCGCTGGCCTCGTTCTTTAATTTCAACATGGTAAACAGAGTAATTAAACAGTTGGTGGAAAAATAAAATTAAACGATAAATTATTCTGGTCCAAATATTTTAGAAATCAATGCTGGTTTTTTTTTTTTCATTATAGGTACTTTTTCTACGAACTTTCTGAAGCTTTTGCTTGCCGTAAGTTTCAGCATTTTTGGCTCATAATAAACATCTTTTAAACCCATTTTAAAAACATTTTGACATACTATCAGGTAATACAAATGAAGGGTTATGAACAGCCTCAAGGCAAAAGAGACTGTTAGGAGTGCAAGGAATTGAGCATCTCAACCATCCTTCCAGGTCCTCCAGCTCATTGCTGCTCAGGCAGGGGCGGACTTCTAGGTCTGCTCTCCATGGAAACCCAACACCGTATTATGTACCTGACAAACTAACCCTTGCCAAGAAAAATCATACCAGTTCAATTTGTGTCTGCTTTTTTCAAAACTTCTTCACACATGTTATCTCACTTAATGTGCAAGGTAGTTACTAGGCATGGAATAAGAAACTTTGAAAGTGAAGCTATGTTTCTAATTGCAACACACACCATCCGGGCATTTGCTTGTCTACACTGTTAGATTGTCCTGACAGTAAAAGACAGTTGGAAAGGGTCCTGTGTGTGGCAACCTGAGTAATAGAAGGAAATTGGTGTAGACAAAGATAGAAAGTCTAGTATCATACTGTCAAGGTATATATTAACTATTACACTGGGCATCCTTCTTTTGGATAGAAAATGTGTAAGGCAATGTGAGTTCACTTTCTGGTAGGTTTAAAACTAATCTTTAGTTCTCACTTTTCCAATTTTGAAGGTAAAATTTGTTTACTTAGGAAACAGAAAAGTAGAAAAGACAAAGAGATCAGCCTTTCATATGGTCATGTATGGTCCCTGCCAAGCGGGAAAAAGAAAAGTATACCTGCATGACAGTGATGGACAGTGAGACTTGCATGAGAAAGGCAGTTTATACTCAATCTACCAGTTCCTCCACCCTCAATTCCATTAGAGCATCTGGGCTGTTGGCTTTGTTTTCCTAAATATTGGGTCTGGGATTTCCTGCTGTCCTTTTTCAGGACCCTAACCAATGCTCCACCCCACCCCACCCCACCAGATTCCTTTTACTCTTAACCATGCATGCTTCTGAAACGCATTCCTGAGGGGATGTTGAGAACTCAGGATTCTCAGCCTTATCCAGGCTGGCCAACATCAATCCCTGGGAGAGGAGCATGGACAACTAGACCAGCTCCATGTGGCTCTCCTGAAAGCTAGAGACCCAGACACCCTGGTGGTTCCCAGGGACTCAGGCCTTGTCTCCAGATCTACTGTTCAGAGGAGGGACATCCCCCTACAAAGGGAGGAATTTCTATTGGGAAACACTGTTTCTGTTCATTCAGCCTCAATGCTGAGGAAGGTTTCCAGCTCACAGGCTGTCATCACATGTCACCTGTAGGCTCCCAGGTTGATGCAGCTGATCCCCAGGTTGTATCTGGAGCGGATGAAGCCTGGCTGAATCTCCAGTGCTCGCGTGTAGGCCTCCACGGCTTCCTCACTGCGGTCTCCATTGGCCAACGTTGCCCCGAGACGGTTCCACAATGAATAGTCCTGATGACAAAATAAGAGCTTTCTAACAACCCATACAAGCCACAGGGACAGGGTGTGTCTGCAGAGCAGAGGGCTACAAACTCATTCAGGACCCATAGACAAGGACCACATGAGGTGAATGACTTGAAATTTTTTATGAGCAACTTTGTGAAATGACTCTCATTCATTACAGAGTAATTAACTATTTGATGCTGTCATTAATTGATGATGCTAATTTGGTTTGTCATTTACACTGATCACTTTCAACCACCGAAGCCAGGGAAATTAAGTGTACAAGTAGTGTGAAGAGTGCAGCCCGTGAAAACATGCTGAAAACATTTCTGCCGTGTTTTCTGTCCTTGTCTCCTTACCTCTGGCCGGACAGTTAAGGCAGCGTTAAATGCATCAATTGCTCTATTAAATTCTCCACTCAGGTGGAAAAGAACTCCCAGTCCCGTCTGTAGATCTGGGTCAATCATGTCTCCATTTTGGTGGGCAGCTTCCAGATATAATTCTTTCACTCCTTCCAGAACAGCACTACGGAGAAAAAAAAAATTGGGTTTGCAATTTAAATAGCCTGGACATAAAAGATTTACTATTAAATCTCCTGACACTATTTTAAGAAGTCTCTTTTCATTACAGATTTGAAAATTTTGCTTAAAATATCTTAGCTCAATGAGATATCTATTAATAATGAATACTGAGCATATGGGTGATTTTTCATAAAACATTTTGTCAGACAATGAGTCGGGCTGTTTTAAGAAAAATCTTCCAAAAGAAAGTTCAGCTGGCCCTATGAGCACTGAAGTGCAGAGTCCTATAGCTTTTCTCAAGGCCTCAGTGAGAATGGATTTGACATCAGGATTTACAGCTGATGAAGAATGCAATTCCTAGAAGAAGGGACTTTACTTTTTACTCTGCCTAATCCACAGACTTTCTAAACTTGCAGCATTGCTATAGGTGAATTATAGGATCCAAACATTCAGCTTTAACATAGGGGACCCAGATAGATGTTTGCAGGGGCCACTCTGCAGATCGTGTGTCCGAAGGTTGGTTCTAGTCTCAACACTCAGGGCTCCTCTTCTTGCAGAATGTTGTCCAATAGCCTGGCCTGGAGCAGGTCATGGCGGGGATCTGAGATTGGCTAATTACCCTTAAGGTGATGGAATTGAATGTATGGGTGCTGACTGCTGCCTGGAATACAGCGGAAAGGATACCTGTCAACTGGGGTCTTGGACAACCGCCGGGTGAGACCAGGAGATCCTTTCTTGCTCTTCACAAGGTATTTGTACTTTGGATTTTGCCTAATCCAGTTCTTGAGAGCATCACAGGCATCTTGCTGGTGGCCAGTGTTGGTATAGCTCACAGCCAAAGCCATCAGAGCTTTCAAATTGTTAGGCTGCAATTCTAAACACCTGAAAGAAGACAAAAACAAAATGGAACAGAAAAACAGCAAGCAATTTCAGATATTTTAAAAGCAGCCACTAACAGTTCTTCAGAAAATTTGACATTTTTAATAGTTATATATTACAGAAGAATTATTAAGTTTGTTTATGCCAAGTCCCTGGAAAGCATCATAATTGTCTACATGAAATTGTGACCTAAACTTTTTTTTTAAAAGTTACAAATCATCCCAATGATTGGTGTGTGTCTGGTCATTTTTAAAAAGACTTATTTCTGTTGGAAAGACTGAATTACAGAAAGGAAGAGGAGATGTCTATCTATCCATCTATCCATATATTTTGATGTAATAAAAATATATAGGTATATATCTATAATATATGTGTAATATATATAACATATTATATATAGTACATATATTTTCCATTCACATGCTGATTCACCTCCCAAATGGCTGCAATGATTGGCGTTGGACAAGTTCGAAGCCAGGAACCAGGAGCTTCTTTAGGGTCTCCTACATGGGTACAGAGGCCCAAATACTTGGGCCATCTTCTGCTTTCCCAGGCCATTAACAAGGAACTGAAGTGGCAATGATACAGCTGGGACTCAAACCAATGCCCACATGTGATGCAAGTACCACAGACTGAGGATTACCTTGTTCTACCATGGCACTGGTTCCTAGGTTTGGCAATTTTAACAAGTGGTTTTAAAACTACAAGAAATGCCTGGCACAGTAGCCCAGTAGCTAAAGTCCTCGCCTTGCACATGTTGGGATCCCATATGGGTGCCGGTTCTAATCTCAGTGGCTCTGCTTCCCATCCAGCTCCCTGCTTGCAGCCTGGGAAAGCAGTCGAGCATGGTCCAAAGCCTTGGGACCCTGCACCCATGTGGGAAACCCAGAAGAGGCTCCTGCCTCCTGGCTCCTGGCTTTGGATTGGCTCAGCTCTGGCTGTTGCGGCCGCTTGAGGAGTGCATCAACGGATGGAAGATCTTCCTCTCTGTCTCTCCTATTTGTGTATCTGACTTTCCAGTAAAAATAAAACAAATCTTTAAAAAAATGACAGGAAATGTGGCTAATAACTACTGACTCACAGAGTTCCAGATTTAGAGGTAGGAGACAAGGGCATGTTAAGTCGCTGTTATGTACTCTGTGTGTGTGTATACTGTATACCTGTATACATGTGTACTGTATATCTTAACCTTTCTTGATCCCACATTTTTTCCTCTGTAGGAAAAAAAAAACCTCACTATGCACCAGGAACCATTGCACCATAAGATATCAATGGAATCTTGAAATCTAGAGTTGCAAGTGTATAGAATTCTCACACTCTGAGGTCTAAAGCTCTAGCATTCACACCATATACAAGGAGAGACACATACATGGTACATTCATCTAATACACACAAATACATACATGTGCACTCTTCCTATAGCACTATACTAAAAGTGCTTACAGAAAAGGGAACGGAAAGTAGAAGTTTATTTGGTAGAAGCTTTTCCCCAGGGTGGAATAAGAACCCTAATCAAGTGAGGTGTGATGCTATACCTATCCACTCTTCCCATCTGTACTCAGGAAGTAGTAGGAACTTTTACTCAGTATTTTGAGCACATTTTTTTGTTAAGAAAACATCCAGATGTTGCAGAAAACTAGAAAGTAAATATGAAATATTTCTTTCTGACTACTTTATGATTGCTTTAACACAGGGTTTCCATTGTGCTAGCAAACGTCCATTCATTTTCATATATTAGGAACATTATTCCATTGTAAATTCTTATTTTCCAGAGTTAAATGTGAGCAAAACAGGGCATGTCAGTGCTCACATTAGCCAATTTTTCTCTCATTGTTTTTCAAATATGAATATATCTGAAAGAGAGAGAGAGAGAGAGAGAGAGAGAGAGAGAGAGAGAGAGAAAGAGAGAGAGAGAGACTCCTCGGGGGCTGGATGGCAAGCAGAGTATCTGGGATTTGAACCAGTTCTCTGATATGGGATGTAAGTTTTCTGATATGTAAGTGGTGGCTTAACCCACGGTGGGCTAATGCAAATCTCTTCGATAAAATCTTCATACTGAATTTAATAGGAGTCAAAAGACAACCATAAAACACAGCAAGTCCATTAACAATGTCCATTGAGTTCCAAAATTTTGCACTTCGCTTCATCTACCTCTGGAGGGCGACAATGGCTGCTTGTTCATTTTCGTTCTCGGCTTGGGTTATCCCGAGGAACTGCCATGCCTGTGAAAACAGCTGCAGTTAGGACTGCGAGATGAAGCAGGTTACTGAAGGGCGTTATTGATGTGGTTACCCATGAGTGACTCCCCAGAAGAGCGGCCTGATTTAGATGTCAGAACTACAAAAAGGGAAACTACCACACGTCTATTCCCTTCAAACTCTTCTGTGACATATAGGTCCAGATCCTCTGCCATTATTTCCAAACTCTTTCAGTATTTGTCTTTTCAGTATCCAAGTACCTTGTAAACCTCTGAGTTTCTGAGATTTGAGGATACTAAGTATCTTAAAATGTAAAGATAAAAAAATTATATAACCACGAGGAAAAATAGTCCCCAAATGGATCTAAGTAAAGTTTGCCATAGACAGCTCAAGATGTACAAAACAAAATTAACTTTTAGAAATGAATGAGCATCTGATATTTATTGGAAGAATATTTAGGAATAAAGAGATGCAAACTCTCTTAGCATACGGAGAGCAGCCTTTATTTTGATTTCACCTTCCATACGATTCAAAGTGCTGCTTGCTACAAGCTGGAAGAAGCAGTTGCTTTGAGAACATCTTCCCAGCCTTAGGTCACAGTGCATCCTCATTACCCACAGGGTATTCAGTATCCTATCCGTGGGGTTTCCAGGGATTTAGGAGTCTGGAGTCCTTGCCTGGGATGCAGTGATGACCAAGAACCCTGCTTTTTTTGATTTATGAACCTGGGATGGCAATATATACTTGGAACAACTAAAAGTTAGTGTAGCAAAGGATAAAGTATACATGAAAACATCGTGTAAAACACATAGCATTCACCAATGGATGACAACTGTGACACTGTTTTGGGGGAGAATAGACTGTAGTTTTATACTCATGCTATTAGTATTTCTGCAATGACTCATATTTTTTTAAACATTCCAACATTCGAGCTCAGAATTTCAGAACAAAGGTCAATTTCATTTCACTCTAATGATATGGAGAGAAAAGTTTTAACTAGCAATCAGTTTCTTTATGATTTGCATGCAAACTAAATATACCCAAAATACTGAAAGCTGAACATTAATGTGCCAGACACTGAGCTGAGCACTTTGCCTGTATGAACTGATTTAATCCTTATGACACTTAATGAGATGGCTACTAAAATGAGTCCCACTTCGCAGGTGAAGAACAACCATGAAGAGCTTCTGTGATTTGTCGTAGATGACATAGCCAGCAGGTGTGACAGGGATTTTAGTCTATTCAGGTCAGCAGAGCCTAGAGGTCTAACCCCACCTCTATGCTGCCTTCTCAGGGCCATTATTCCTGCAAGTTCCTCTGGGAATATCCTACAGAGGGTGACTTCTGGAGATTTAAATTAACAAAGAAGCCTGCCTACTCCTGCCGCAACCTTACCACGGGCTTCAGAGGTTTGGAAATAAGGTTGCAGAAGCTACATGGGAGGCTTGAAGCTTCTGTTTCCAGTAGCCCTGCCCATCTCAACAAAGAGATTTTTCTAATGTGCAATCTGACCAGATGCCACTTCAGGGAGCCGTCCCTGCCTGACGCCTCACAAGTTTCAGGTGACATTCAACTCTTGCCTATTTCTTCTCATCTTCTTTTCCACCTGGCATGACGTGTCACGCCACTCTGCCCATGCACCATTCTCTCCTAACAGCTCGGCTCTCCCGTTGTTTTTCATTTCCCCCCTCCTAAGAGTCAGCTGTGGATTCATAGCACATAGCTGCGGAGGGTGCGGCAGGAGTCCTTTCTGCTCTCCTGGTATCCTGCATTCCGTGACACAGCATGTCCTACATTACATTGACTTCTTCCCCCCAGATGGACCACATAGGTGGCTTCAATCGCCCAGCTGCTCCGTGTCTTAAGCCAGGACCTGATGCCATATTTGCAATGCAGCATATATTCAATAAACATCGAGTGAGTAAATTGAGGGTGATTTTTGGTGTTACCTGAGACCAGACAAAGCTACATGTTGCCTTCTGAAAACAACTGCTGAGTTTTTAGATTGGTGATTTGGATTGTTCATTTCCTGCCCTCAACTATTATCTTCAGACACTGTAGGTACTGCAGTAAGGACTTGCTTATAAAACAGGTGATTATTTGTAGCTTTCAAACAGATACACTAAGCTCTGTAAACTCTTTCAAGAATTTTTGCTTGGTGAAAACACCACGCAGCAAAACCTCGGGTCATCTGGTCTCCCTCACTGGCACAAGCAGCAGGATGAAGGAGGAATTGTACCTCAGCATCTCCGGGGTCCTGCAGAATTGCTGCCTCCATGAACAGGATGGTGACTGGCAGGTCCCCTTCTTTCAGTCTCTTCAAACCTTCTTCAAACGCTCCTGGCCAGTCCTTGAAGGGATTCTCAGTGTGAAAGTAATAGCCCTACAACACAGACAAGGACCCTTAGACCATTGATGGATTTATGAATTTGCACCTGCAGGAAGTTCTCTGTAACTTTGAATTTACTTCTTGTAACATTCTAGTTTATACAAATACAACTTCAGTGTTCACTTATTTTTAAAAATGTTTACTATTTTAAATCATAAATGTAGTAAATTTTAATTGTACACATTTTTGTGACCTTATAAAAATGCTAGAAAATAAGGAATAGTACAAAAAGAAACAAAAAACATATTCACATTGTCAACAGTCTAAATATAATCACTGTTAATATTTTTCAATTTTTTTGTTCTGCCGGTATTTCCTTCTTTTTTCTTTTTCATTTCCCTAACATTTAAAAAACTACTGGTTGTTCAAAATCTGTCTGCAAAGTGCTGCCTCTCCACCCCCCTCAAATGCAGTATCACATACTGCTCACGGGCACTTCAGTAAGCTTGTAGAAAAAAGGAACAAAAAGATAAGTTTAATGCAGAGATATTGAGATTCATGCACAGGATTTTCATAATGTGCCTTTTCCATGGGTTTTGGATATTCCCTTGTGCATTCTTTTAGCACTATGTCCCTTGGACAGCTACAAATTAGTGCAACATTTGTTTTTCTTCTATCCTGAGCAAGATTGTGCTCCACTGGGGATTATATTATCCCTGTTGGGATTGCATGTTTAAAACTATGAGCATTCTTTAATTGTAAAAATTTAAACATTGGGGCCTGGCATGCTAGCCTAGTGGCTAAAGTCCTTGCCTTGCACGCACTGGGATCCCATATGGACATCGGTCCTAATCCCGGCAGCCCCAGTTCCCATCTAGCTCCCTGCTTGTGGCCTGGGAAAGTAGTCAAGGATGGCCTGACCCTGCACCCACATGGGAGACACAGAAGAGGCTCCTGGCTTTGGATTGGCTCAGCTGTGGCCGTTGCGGCTGCTTGGGGAGTGAATCATCAGACAGAAGATCTTCCTCTCTGTCTCTCCTCCTCTCTATATATTCAGCCTTTCCAATTAAAAAAAAATCTTAAAAAAATTTAAACATTGGCAAATGTACAATTAGTCATCTAGCTTTTAAAATGAATGTATACACTAAATAGGCTCATACTACATATGTAGTCTTATAATTTAGGCCTCAATTTTACATTGTAATTATTTCTATGTGTTATTAAAATGATTTATATAGCTATTCTAAATTAATTTATCCACTGTCTACAGATGAATTCAGATTACTTCAAAATGTTTGTTTTTGGGCCTGGCATGGTAGCCTAGTGGCTAAAGTCCTTGCTTTACATGTGCTGGGATCCCATATGGGTGCCAGTTCTAATTCTGGCTGCCCCGCTTCCCATCCAGTTCCCTGCTTGTGGCCTGGGAAAGCAGGAAGGCCCAAGGCCTTGGGACCCTGCACCCACGTAGGATACCAGGAGAAACTTCTGGTTCCTGCCTTCGGATTGGCTCAGCTCTGGCCGTCGTGGCCACTTGATGAGTGAAGCAGCGGATGGAAGACCTTTCTCTCTATATCTCCTCTCTGTAAATCTGCCTTTCCAATAAAAATAAATGTAAAAAAAAGTTTGTTTTTATAACTAAAGATTCATTTAAGCCTTCTGTTCAAATCTTTGCCTGAATTTGTTTATCAGATTAATCGGTTATCAACTGGTTTTGGGTCCTTGATGTTTATAGTCATTTTTTAGAAAATTTGTCCTAACTTAAATTTCTACCGGAAGTATTGAAGAAACATTGTTTGTTCCAATTAAACTAGTATCCAATATACATTATCAAAAAATTTGTCTAAATAAACACATAAAAATCAGTTTTCCACTGATGCTGTTACTAAGATATAAAAATAGATCAACTAGAGGGTGTGTCTTCATTGTCTACAGGTGTTTAGGAAGCAAAATTTATAGTCAAAAGACACATGGTCTATGTGGTGTAAATGGTGGTGAGGATGCGGGGTCCCAGCCAGGCCTCAGATGCATGCGTTTTGGCTCCGCATCTGATGGTCTATATCAGTATTTTCTCTTCTTGCTGAGATTTCATTCCTTTGTGGAGAAAACCAGCTATTTTAAGGGGATGGCTGTCCTGCTTTGATGAAGTTGCCTGGCCTAATGAGGGACAATGAATATTGGTGACGAGGGGCGTTTTAACAACTATGTCGCAAATCTCCTAAACCTAGGGACAATTCGTCACCCTATTCCCAGTACTTGGTGCAGAGTGGATTCTCCATAAATACATGCTGGACAAAGCAACACAGCACGGTAATTATCCAGGACTGAATACTGCTGCCACTTCTCCCACCACTGAGAAAACTCTGCATCTTTTATCAATTTGATGTATTCCTCAAGTATTTTTTCCCCACACTCAGTGTTTTTCAAAAGCACTGATCCTACAGCCACTGGGAGGGACTCCCTGCATAACAAGGCTGATTGCTCACTGCATGGGACGGTTTCTAGGGCTTCTATCTTGGGAGCAACACTGTGAAATCTCCTTAGGACTTGGTCTGCTAGTGGGAACAGCATCTTTTCCATTAAGTTTCTTCGAAGCTGAATAACTATGGCTTACAAAATAACAGCTGTAGGCCACACTTACTTCGTTGTCACGGGTACCACTTCTGTTGTTAACCAGGACTCCTGTGACTGGAATTCTGGAGTTAGCCCAATTCTGGTTCCAACTCACCCTGGCCAGCAGTCAGGATCCAAGTTTTCCTTGGCTGCTGATCTGGGTGCTGATTAAAATAAATAGCATTTCCTTCCAGTTTGGGTGCCTTGACACACTGGATGACTATATTGTTTCCACGTATCAGAATTTCTTCTAGGTCAGATTGACACTGAAGTGTCTTTAATTCTTTCTTTTTTTGTTTTTTTTTTTTTTGAAATTGCTATTGACTATCAAAGATTATCTGAAGCAGTTGAGAAAATGGGTCAGTGTGTATAAGAGCAGATTTGGTTACCTTCTCACTAGCTGAGATTGTAACTTGAGTCTGGGCTTCTTGGTTCTCAGATATCCAGTTTCTCCTTGCCATTTCTTCCCATTCTGCTTGCATCTTGTCCCAAAACTCTGTATCTGACTAGGAGGCAGGAAAAAAATGAGGGGAGAGAGAGAGAGAGAGAGAGAGAGAGAGAGAGAGAGAGAAAGGAGAAGAAATGTTATTCTGGTTCATTCCCAGAGAAACATTTTTCCTTAAGGATCCAAACCACTGCCGAGGACCACGGATGCTCGCAAGTGGCCAGATCCATCGATAATCACAGTTCAAGAGCTTGTGTGCGGGTATACAGTGGTCAGGGGGTCGAAGTGGGTCAATTAATACTTTTTTATGATAAAAAGTAACTACCATGGAAGGACAGGATCATATACACCAAATTCGGCTAAAAATCCACTACAGAAGCTCCTAGACTTACAATGTTATTACCCACTGTTTGTAATTTGAAAATGTTGTTAAGTTGAAAATGCAGTTAATATCCTTATACTACCAAACATCACAGTTTAGCATCACAGGGCACAACAAGATGGTGGATTCTCTTTGAGATTATGAGACTGACTGGGGGGCTTCTGCTACTGTGTAGCATCATAAGAGAATATCAAATCACCTATTGCTACTCTGGGAATAGATCAACAATCAGGATTTGAAACACTGTTCTCACTAAATGAGTATTTCTGTCCCACCATCCAAGAGTTGAAAATTTCCTAAGTTGAATCATTTTAAATAGGGGACCATCTGTACTTATGCAGTTTCAAGTGTGGGCATCAGGCACACATTTTAAGAAGAGTGCCTCTCCCTGAACTGCTCTGAAGGTATGAAGAATTAGAACAACTGCTGTGAAACTGTTTGAGCAGTGACCTGGAAAGCTAGTCAGCTGTGGAAAGTGAAAGTAGCACTGGTTGATCCTGCTCTTCTAAGCACTGTGCTAGCGGAAAGCTGACTCAGAGGGCTACCATGCCACAGCCAGGATTCATAGGATCTGAGCTCCAGGTCCGAACTTAATAGTTCAGGGCAAATTTTACCTCTTGGTGCTAAAGAATGAAGGACCCAAGCTTTGGGTATGAACTTGACTGATTTCCCTCCCAAGGTTTTTTCTATGGCAGGATGATTTTTTTTGAAAACTATCACTTTGTGGGTTTTCCTTCATATGTCTTCTAAAAGGGAAACAGGCCATTTGTTTTTCTTCATCTCCTGGGGGTGGGGGGAGTCCTAGAGGAAAGCAGAATTCCTCTACAAGCACTCTCTCTGGTTGGCTTCCATTTAAGCCTTAAGAGAGAACTTAGGGAGCCCAGGGGGAGAAAGAAGTGAGTAGTTCACAGAATTTAAGAGTGCTGGGAGCAAGTGTCAGTGGTAGGGAAAAAGCTGCAGAGTGGAGAGTTCTGATGAGTGGTGCTTAGCTTTGAAATGTTTGCCATCCAGTTGGCCTGACCTCAGAGAAGCATGGCTGACTGGGGAAGGTGCTGGAGAGGGGTGATTTGGGTCTCCCTTGGCGAGGAAAAAGAAACTGAAGCCACTTTGGACACAGATGGCTATGAACAGTGCCATGAGAGACAAGAGGACAGAGACTCTGCCTTTGCATTCTGATCCTCCAGAAGACATGGGATTTCATCCCTAAGACTAAAGTGCCTGCAAGTTTGCTGAAAGAGATGCCTGGAAACAACTTTGCTTTTCAATAAAGGAAATAAAACAATGAAAATGATATACATTGAATAACCTGAGTCTACACCTGAATTTCATACTTTTCATTTGAAAATCCCTATTTCTATGATTCTAAGTCCCGTGACTTGTTGACACCTCTTCTCCACAAAAGCTCAGGAAGGAACAGGCCTTCACAACCTGCATTTGAGACGTGGGAAGCACATGGATCAACTGCTGACTGTCTAGGGAAAGGTCAGCAATAAAATTCAATTGCTTCTTTCTACTGGATCTCTCTAGTAGAACACCAAATTGTGCAAACGGGATGGCCTCAAATATAACCAATTCTGCGGCTAGTAAAAGTTGAGGAGAATATGCACTCCTGTGTTGCTAGTACTCTGAATGAAGAGATGGTAGAAGATGATGGGAGATGTTTGTCTTGGTTCTTTTCACTGTTCATTTTTTGTTTTCTGATTTTTTAATAGTGAGCATGCTTTGCTGTTATAATTTTCTAATTATAATTTTATAAGTAAACCCTGGAGAATGCAGGGCACAGGATTATGCATAGTTTCTAAGGGCAGAGCATCTCCCCTGTTAAAGATTCTTGAAATTTGGGGCAGGTGTTTGGCAAAGGTGTTCAGACGCTGCTAGAGACACTGGTATCCCATATCAGTTCAAGTTCAGGCTCCAACTCTGAATCCAGTTTCCTGTGAATGTGCACCCTGGGATGCAGCAGGTGTTGACTCCAGCACTGGGGTCCCTGCCACCCACATGGAAGATTCTGACTTGAGTTTCTGATTCCAGGCTCAGCCTGGGATGTTTTGCATTTTTAGGGAGTGAACCAACAGATGGGAGATGCTCTCTGTCTCTCTTTCGTGTGTCGCTCTGCCTTCAAATAAAGCCAGCCAGCAAGTAAGTAAGCAAATAAAGCTTAAAGTCTATTACATTTCTCCCGATGAAGGAACGAAAGGTATTCATACCTCTGAGTTACAACAGATTGCTTCTCCTTCCCTGCAGTCTCTGACTTGAGTAGTAGATAGCAAACAGAATTTAGGCTGAGGTGCAGCTGCTGGGCTCCCATTTAATGAGATACCCCAGGATTCACTGTTGCCACTTCAAATAAGTTATTGCTGACTGATTAAAGTGCATGGCACAGTGTTCTTTTTAATTACAGAAGACTACTTTTGGCATAATCAATTTTCATCCAGTCTCAGAATCCAGACTACCTTCAGGTAGCTGCAATTAACACTGTATTCTTTCTATTTTAAATCAGTGTTAGAGAAACTTGAAACATACTTGAATTTTAAATATTTACGATATGACTAAGAAGGTTTTATTTACCAATTATTTTTCCAAACTTCCTGTGATTTTGGTAGGTCATTTTATTTGTCAACATGTAACAAGGTTACATGTTACATTAAAAATGAACAATAGCTTGTAATGCATTTCTCTTTTTCATAATAACTTGTGGATTACAGTATATATTCATAAGAAAAATTCATGGGCTAGATGGGTTAAGGAAAGACGCCTCCTATTCAGACAGTCCTGGGATCAAATTACTTGGGTCCAATCTGCTTATCTTTCAAGTGAGGACATAGTAGCAATTTTTCATTATGATGACTAAGTGAGAAAATGTATCTATGGTATCAAATATGTGGAAGGCAGGTGCTCACTGATGGCTTTGTATCATTGAGAGAAACATGAAGAATGGAAACAAAGTCACCCATACTTTTAAAGATGAACATTTTGGTGTTTTAATTTCCTATCAACACATATTGTTCTAGAAACCCTCCTTGTCTTCATTTACATCTTCCTTTATACCTAATTACTTGAAAATAGGAGCAAGGTTAAGATAATTAAATCAGAACCTCTTTGAGGAGTGCTCTATAGCAATGCAATGGTATTTATTGGAGGCCCATGTTGTGGTGTAGTGGGTAAAGTTGCTGCCTCTGACAATGGCATTCCATTTGGGCGCCAGTCTGTGTTCAGCTGCTCCCCTTCCAGTCTAGCTCTCTGCTGATGTGCCTGCAAAAGCAGTGGAAGACGGTCCAAGTGGTTGTGCCCCTGCCACCTATGCGGGAGATCCAGGCGAGGCTCTTGACTCCTAGCTCCTGGCTTCTGCCTGGCCCAGCATTCACTGCGGGTGATTATTTGAGGAATGATCCAGCAGAATCTCTCTGTAACTTTTTCAAATAAGCACCTCTTTCAAAGACGGTGCTTATGAAGAGTCCATTATCAACTGAGTAGTCCTTTAATGGCAGTGGGCAGAAAGGCAGCAACACTGGGGAAAGATTAGAAAAATGCAGCGACAGCACTGCTCTAAGGGATGGGCCTGTTGGGTCATTCACGCCAGCACCTTCCCTTGTACTCTGTACTTCACAGAATTTCCCCAATGTTCTATTGCTAGTGCGTGCTATTTTGGTGGAACATTAAGACTTGGCTAAAGTAAAAAGCTTCTTTTTCGGTTTCAGTTCCTCCCTGATCTCTTCCTTAATGACCTCTCATTAGCACAATTTGCTGCCTCTGAATTCTTTCAGCTCCGACAGTCTGTGCCGATGCTGTGGAAGGACAGTGGTGTGTGCTGGGAGATGCCTCTATCTCATGCAGTTCTGCAAGTCATGCTAGCTTCTTGGCGCATCCTCTTCTTCCCTTCTAAAGTGACGAGTCTGGGCTTGTTACCTCAGGATTCCTTGACTGCACAGATGGACTCAGATCAGAGTAAGGGGGAAGGGAGATGTTAACACAAAGTCATTTTTTTTTTTAAAAGGAGGCTGCTTGCCTATTCACTAATTTCCAAACATTGTATTTCAAAGTATTTTCCAAGAAGCACATTTGACATTTTAAAAAAATTTCCTCAAAAGTTACAGAGAAAGTAAGATAGACATCTCTGATATAAGACAACCTTCATATAAAGTGTAAGATAAATAGATACATAGGTAAACAAGTACATACATGTATTTTCAGAGAGATGAACTGTATAATGAGGACTAGTGTTCTGGGAGGTGGAGATACGCTGCAGTATGCATCTCTACTCCAGAATAAAAGGAGGACTCCTAATGAAACTGTTAAATATATCTTGACAATGGGATGCTGGACTTTCTACTATTGTCTATACCTACAGCGTCATGACACGCTTAAATTACAGAATGTTGGACTCGTGACTGTTGTTGAAGGACTATACTATAGTAGTCATATAGGGAGGCAAAGGTGGGTGGAAGAGGAAATCTCTGTGCCTATGGGACCATATCATGGAAAAAATAAACAAAGAAGGCTAGACAAAGAAAGAAACCTTTCATCTTTAGTTCCCCAAATGACTAACAGTCAGGATTAGGCGGGGCTAAAGCCAGGAACCTTGAATTCCACTGGGTCTCCCACGTGAGTGACAGGGGCTGTTCTTCCAGGCACGTAGCAGGGAATTGAAATAGAAATGGAACAGTCAGTACTCAAACCAGCACTTCCATATAGTACGTTGGTGTTGAGGGTGGAGGCTTAACTTGCTGTGCCACAATGCCAGCCTTCATATCTGGCATTTTTTTTATTTCACTTTTTTGATTGGAAAACTGGATAATAAAATACTTCAAAGATTAGGGCAAAATGAAGTATTAATTAAAATCTAAGCAATACTTAGGAAGCCATTTATTTTAGAACAAGGTACGTGTTAGTGAATGCAACATGTTATTTGTTCTAATTTGCCAATTTTGTTATCCTTGAGTTACAGAACATGGAATTTTTAATCTTGCGTTTAAACATAATTATTTTTTTGAAAGATTCTGTGGTTTTGTTATCAAAGAATTGATCCATGTGAGATTACATGCCAATTCTGCTGGTGAGGAGTTTGGCTTTCTTTCGCCATTTCAGAGAACTACTGATCAACTGTCATGAGATCAAAAATGGAAAACAAGCAAAGAAAAGTCAACCAATTCCACAGATGTAGAAGACAGCACTGCTTATGTATAGTGAGAAATGAAAGGTGATAGGCAAGTGCCAACAAAATGCTTGCCACTGCAAATTCATTTTGTTGAATTGAAATTATTTGAGGCCTCAATGGTCACAGTCCAGGCTGGCCTGGAGTGGCAGCTAGCCCTCACTCAGGACTCTATCCAGTGAACACAGTCTATCTGGGGCTGTACTGTAGGACATACAGCATTTTGATTAGGGAGGGGAGAAAACTTTGGACAGAGCTATCTGAGCTCTGTGTGCAATCCTCAGTGGGCTGTGGAGGGATGGTTTTCAACAAACTGGACTTTATTCAAAAGTGACCAGAGGTGGGCAGAGGTGGTCCTGCTGATGAAGAATGTGCAGAGCAACAATTTGTCTGTGAGAGTGAGGCTGAGCAAGCCAGCTCAAGCCTTATTTTTCAGATAGCAGAACCAACGGGAATGACTGGCAGTTTTAGGGACAAATATTTACTAAATAAAAAGTAAAATTTCCTTAAGAAGGAATGAGTTCCTTTTTAAGAAACGTGAGGGTTATTGGAAAGGGCATTCACACATCATATGGAAGTCTGACCCAGTGGATCCTACAGTCTCTGACCAAACGGAGAATGTCTGGTTGCACCATTGTTAATGAACTGAACTACTGAGTCAAAGAGGATGCCTTAAAATTAATAAATTTCCTATGGGATAAGAGATTGATATATGATGCATTTCTCCCTTTCAATCTAAGCAGTAAAGAGAGGAAAACACATACGCTTTGGTTTCAGGAAGGGGCTGGAATCCTGGTCATGCCCATGTCTTGTGACCTTAGGTAATTTGGTTTCTATTTTATCTATAAAAACTAAAAAAAAAAAATCTCCTGATAGTGATAATGAAGTGAAATGATGTATCGAAGTGTTTAGTTAATTGTCTCTCATTATTTGTAAATGAAAAACAGTATCTTCTAGGAGGAAGATAGGATAAAATTCCCCAAACTTTTCAAGCCATGAAATTCAGTGCTGAAAAATAAAAATGCTGGAACCAGAACTCAACACCGATTACCAGGTTGTCTCTGAAACTGATATATTTCTTCTCGAAACAGTCAGTGATCGCAGCAGGTGCTGACCGGTTCTTAGGCTGTAAGCCTGAGGCTGTCACCAAGCAATGTACCAGCAGGGTCACTGCACAAGCGTGGAGAAGAAAAAATTGGAAGTGATGGGAAGTGGAGGGGAAGGTGCAGGAGGTTGAAGACAAGGCAATGCATGGCTGGAGCAGGATGTTGGAAAGAAATCAGAAATATTTCTAATAGGGGCTCTAAATCTCTTTTCTTTGCTTTCATCCTCCTCACCTGGCAAGGGGAGAAAAAGGAATGCAGATTAAATAGCAAACAGTAAAACCTACTGTCCAAATGGGAAGGAGTTCACTTTTGAAAGGCTTTTAGCATGTTCCACATTGATGAATGGCTGTGCAGAACAGCATTGCACGTGATTTTATCTTTGGTTTTGGCTCCAGCAGTACCTGCATGCACAAGACAGAAACGCTGCTAATGTGCACTGGGCTAGGGTTGGGTTTCCTGCTGCTTCAGGACTAAGGTTTTGTGGGGTGAATTTCTCAGAGGCTGGTTATTCCCTGTGGGCCTCTTGGCTGCTATTTGTCTAAGTAGGAACAGACACCTGTGCTACTTTGCTGCAGGTGTAAGATGGGAAGATGGTGCTCGGGTTTGAGCTTAAGTCTTAGGTTCCATGTAATGACGAATCCTGTGACAAAAGACGCCAGCCTGTGGTCAGTGAACCACAACAGTATGACTCAGTTTTCAGCATGGGTTTCTTGTCCTTTAGCCACATCTATACGAATAAGTCATGTGGGAACTCCCTATTTATTTTAAAAAGAAGGTATCAGATCCACTAAATAGTTTTTGTCACTATGCTTTGTATTACAAGGATATTAAGCAAAGAAAGATAAAAATACCTAGCTCTTTCCTCAAGAAACTTGCTATCTGGTGATAAAATAGAAAGTGATGACTGGGGCCAGCACTGCGGCCAAGCAGGAAAAGGAGCTGCCTGTGTTGCGGTGTGCCACGTGGGAGCTGGTTTGTGTACTGGCTGCTTCACTTCAGATTCAGCTTCCTTGCTAATGAATGGCCGGGGAAAGGCAGCATAGACGGCCCAAATGTTGGAGCCCCTGTCATCCTCAGAGGTGACCTAGATGAAGCTCCTGGCTCATTTGGCCAGTCCAGTCCCAGCTCTTGTGGATATCTTGGGAGTGATCTGTGGATAGGTGATCTCTTTCTGTGTCTCACTCTCTGTGTAATTCTGACTTTCAAATAAAGAAATCATTAAAAAGTGAGAACTGTAATTCAGGATAGGGAACAAAATATGTAAAAAGATGAAATTGCTTGCTCAATGTCACAATCTGACTGATACATGATAGAGCCAGAATTCAAAGTAGTTTATTCTTCTCTATTTTGGCAGATTGTGTCTTCCCCCAAATGACTTCAGCAGCATTTCTGGCCTCAATTTTAACCTTCATGAAAAGGTAGAATCTGCTGTCTTGTCTTTGAGCACCTGCCTTGACAAATGGAACACAATGGAATTGGCCTTGTGTGACTTTTGAGGTTAGGCACTAGAAGGTGATACAGTTTTTGGTTACTTCCTTCTCATTCTTTTGGGACACTCTTGAAATCTAGATAATATGTAGTTAGGCAGCTCATGCCTCAGACAAAAGGCTCAGCTAGGTGTTCCAGCTGTCAAGCTCAGCTAATGTGTCAGCCGAGCACCAGCATAAAACTAACAGGTGTGTGACCTTACCTTCCAAGGACTCTAGCGTTTCCCAGGACCCTGGGCTTCAAACCACCCTGTGGAACAACGATGAGCCATCGCTTCTGAGACTTTTCCGAAGTACGGACTTTTAAGCAAAATAAAAATCACTGTTTTAAGCAACAAGCATTGGATACAGTAGTATCCCCTTATTGCTGAGTACATGTTGCAAGACTTCCACTGGATGCTAGACACTAATGGATAGAACCAAAGCCTAAGACCTACTGTTTTCTCTTATACAGATGTATCTGTGATAAAGGTTAATTTTGCAAATGAGATGCAAAAAGATATCACCAAGAACAACTTATTATAAAGAAAGAGAATTATAATATACTGCAACCAGAGTCCGAAGTGATGGCTCAACTGGTTAACTCTCAGCCTGCAAGTGCCAACGTCCCATATGGGCACTGGTTCATGTCCTGGCTGCTCTACCTTCCAATCCAGCTTCTTGCTCATGGTTTGGGAAAGTAGTGGAGAATGGTCCAAGTCCTTGGGTTTGTACACTCATATGGGAGATCTGAAGGAGGTTCCTGGCCCCTGGCTTTGGATCAGCTCAGCTCTGGCCATTGTGGCCATTTGGGTAATGAACCAGTGGTTGGAAGATATTTTCCTCTGCCTCTTTTCTCTGTAATTATTCCTTTCCAATAAAAATAAATTAAAAATATACTGCAACTAATGCTATACAAAGCTTTGAAGTCTGTGTCTTCTAAGAGTCAAGATAAATACTAATGTTTTAGGGTAGCAGTTGACTACAAGTTATGGAATCAGGGGTGCAGGGACTACTGTAATTTATCACACAAGCATAGTAATGAAACATTTATGACTACTTTGACTACTTTTAGTTAGAGGACTGGAGTAAGAAGAGAAAGACTTGGCTTAGACAAGGGACCATGTAACTGAGGGTTTCCTGAAGGTCTGGTGGACTACCAAAATGCATGGGGGCATTTTCCTAACAAAGAGTTATGTGGTCAGCTGGGCTTAAGATACTTTGGGTTGAGTTAGAGGCCAAAATTAGTGGCCTACAGCCCAGATCTGACATAGCCTCTCCTTGACCAAACTTCAGTTAGTCTCCTCTTGCCCTCAAGCAAGTCTCCAACTTGGTCTTCCATGTTATTCAGAGTCCAGTTGTAACAAGAATTGTACTAAATCAGTTTAGAGAAAACTCTCCATCCTTAAATTTGATCATCTTCATGTCTGATCATGTTCCTCCTTCCCTATCATTACACAGGTGATGCCTGCATGTCCCAGTCTGTCTTCAGCGAGATACCTGTCAAGGTTGCTTTGTCACAAGCTCGGGACGTTCCCTAGTTGTTTTCACACATTGACCCTCCACTTGGCTCTTGGCAACCAGTCTGTATTTGTCTTTGCTGCATTTAGAATTTGGCCCAGCTCCACACAGAAGTCTTTTTTCCTCCCTTATTGCAACAGTTTTTGAATAAAATCCATTTTCACCACTTCAGCAACTCTTCAGCTCTGGTTCTCTTTAGCAAATGTAGCCAACAGTGAAAATGTCCGTATTCTTGCTGCAGCAATTTACACAAAAACACAGATAAGTTGTAGGAGATGCCAGTCCTGGATCTAGTGGTTCTGGTATCACGTGGAAGCAGAACACTTTTATGCTGCTCAAGCTAATGTCGGGCTGTTCATGACTACACAGAGCTAGGCAGTTTCTGTTATATCCACCAAGGTCTTAAAACTTCAGATATTTCATGTCTACCTGTTATGATGAAGCCCACATTTCTAGATGTAGCAACATCTTTGTGGTACATGTGAATTTCCACTTCATCCAACCACTATCCGCTGCTTACCTTTATCTGCCTGGTTCTGGAGGTAGCAGAATTAGCAACTTCTGAACAGAAGTAAACAGGTTGCTCATTTGTGACCTCCCAAGACCTTGGCAATGAACATGTAAGAAGGGGATGTAGCCAGTAGTGTTAAACATATTTTACCCCTCTCTCTAGCTTGGGAAATGCTAATATAGAAACCTAGGATAGCAGCATTTTAAATTTCACAAAAACTGAAATCTTGGTGGAATACATTTTGTGTGTCTTGAAATTGGATCACAGACATAGGCGTTTACAACACTGTTTTTTATATGATTGTTTTCAGGAAACATCTCCAATTAACCAGCAGGTTTACTCAACCTCACATCTGTGGTGTGAAGCAGAATTCCTAAAGTTCCAGAAGGGAAATGAAACCCAAAATAGGGATGGAAGAATTAAAACAAATCTTTGAAAGGACACTCATTGGTATATTTATCTCTTCAAAGCTAACTAGTTGTTTAAAAGGGCCTTTAAAACTACATATAATTATGCATACAGAGTGGATAAAGTCCAGAGGAAACGTTAAAAAAAAGAAAACAGTCAATTCATCAGTGTTGCAGGATTGCTGTGTCATTCCTGACTTTTCCTCCTAACTTTTTGGTTTAGCTAATTGTTGCTTCTAAAATTACTCAAGTAAGAAAATCTCTGATGAAGGATTTATTTTCTATTGAGCAGCAAATTTTAAGTTCTATAGTTGTTTTAACACTTGCAAAACTAATAGCATCCAAACATTATCGTGTATTGGGAAAGTGTTTAAAAACAGGTGTTTTAGAGTTAAACTGGGTTAGCATCCCAGCTTAGACACCTGACAGTCCTTTGACCTTGAATAAATTACTGAATCTTTGTCCCAGTTTCCTCATCAGAAAGTGTCTGGTGGGGCTGTTGTGAGCACTGAGCGAAATGATGATTATAAAATACCAGGCTTAGAGGCCAGTATTGTGGCACAATGGGCCAAGCCACAGTTGCAGTGTGACCATCCTTTGAGTTCTGGCTGCTCAGCTTCAGATCCAGCTCTGCTTATGATAAAGCAGCTGAAGAGTGACCCCTGCCACATAAGTGGGAAACCCAGATGCAGTTTTGGCCTCCTGTCTTCCACCTGGCCCAACCCTATTGCAGCCATTCGGTGAGTGATCCAGCGAATGGAAGATCTCCCTGTTTCTCTGCGTGTCTCTCTGTCTGTTATTCTGCCTTTCAAACAATCTACACTCCTTATCCTCCAACCCCCCCCACCCCCCAAATACTAACTTGATTTAGAAGGCAGAACATTCCACCTGGGGGTGATGGTGGAGCATTTATAGCCACAAGGAAAGCCCTCGTAAGATGTTTAGGAATACAATGGTTCTTTCCTCCTCTTGTCACATAGGGCAAGCTTGTCAGAGGGATTAGTTTTTATGTGGTTTCTTTTGTAAAAAAAAAAAAAAAAAAGAATTAAACTAACTATATCTAATGCACATCTAAGTACTACCTTCCATTTAGTACAAATACTTTTTCTTTTCCTCTGCTATCCTTTTAGAATATTTAAAGAAAAAACACTGGTTTAGTAATTTGGCAGTGAAAGTTCAATTAAAAACCCACTTGCACTGTTCATACTGCATTGGTATTATGGCTGCTTCATTTTTCTTTGTGACTGATTGTCACAATGGTTGACCAGATGTGAAGATAGAGTCTAGACCTGTTTTTTTTTTTTTTTTTATCCTAAGGCTACTGGGTCAGGAAACATCTGAAGCTCTTTCTTTGATACCAACATCAGACTGGGTGAGTCATAAGCAAGGCAGTATTCTGAAAAGCTGCAGGAGGAGCTGCCAGTCCTGGATGTAGCGGTGCTGGTATCATGTGGAAGGTGAGCATGTTTATGCTGCTCAAGCTAATGTCCAGCTGTTCATGATTACACAGAGCTAGGCAGTTTCTGTTATATCCACCAACGTCTTAAAATTCCAGATGGCCAAATCGTCACACATTCCCCTTCTATGTGTTGATTCATTGGTCTGCAAGGACTAATTTGGACAGGATTAGAGAAATATTTTTTTTCTGCCAAAGATACCAGCCATTTCATCTAGCTTTTTTGGCATTGTCTCACTTTTGGTATGAAAACGCAGAAGAGAGGCCCTATAAAAATGCCAGGCCAGAGACTTCACTGACCCAGAAAAAGATTCACCAAGTCTGTTTTTCTGAAGACACTGACCATGGGCAAGAGGCTACATGCAGACTGACAGTCTTGGATTTTAGTTATCTGATGGGATTGGCAAGATCTGCTAGACTTCAAAAAATTGATATATATATATGTAAGGGTTTCAGGAGCTATCAAGTAATTAAGAAAACGTTTTGAAAGACTGCACAGAACATTACTAAACAGAAATACTTATATGTATAAGACGTATTTTTCTAATGTTTTTATAAAATGTTTCTTGTCATGTAGAACTTTTTTGACTGAGGTAATTCATGACATCTAAAAGATAATATATTCTCAAAGTATTATATGTACTCTTGCATTTAATTCATGCATTTAGTAAACACTGATGACAGATTTTCTATGTGGCAAGCAATGTACCGATCAGCAGGGGTAGTGATAAAACAGATGCCAGCCCCGCCTCTGGACTGTGAAGTCTGGTGTGGCAAGGACAACTGTCTTGCAGTTTTTCCAGGGATGGCATTAAGGATGGAGTGAAGATGGGAGTAATGATGCTCTGTGATCAAAGAGGAGAGTCAAGCTAGTTGTGGGAGTTCAAAATCTTGGAAGTAACAACAACAACAACAATAACAACAAAAATAGTAGCTCAGGCCAAGTAAGGGAGGAGTGGGGAAAGGGAATGCCATGTTTTCTTTTCCTGTTAACTGTCTCTAAGAATCTGGGTACTGGAAAAGGAAGGGAAGAAGGAGAAGGACAAGGAAGAAAGGAAATACAGAAGAAAAAGCTACTAGGAGATTCTAGTCCAATCCCTCCCTATGGGGATGAAGTGCAGGAAGTGGGGCAGAAGAGAGCTAAGTTAGGAGGGTATGGTGGCAACACTACTTAGATCAGGTGATTGCAGTGGGGCTGGAGAGTGAAGGGTAAATATGAGAGGTATGCTATACAAATGAAGAAGAGGATTTAGAACAAAACTACATTACCTTCTACTAGAATGGCTATGTTAAGGTTATATAGTTTTCAAAGAACTATCAAGTGTATTGAAGTATCTGACTTTCACAAGCGCCATGTCCAAGGTCACTAGCTAGTTAATGACAAAACCAGGGCCAGAACACTGATATTCTAATTCATATTGTTGGATTTTTCTCATTAATGCAGGCTTGTTTCCTTCATCCCTCTTTGCATTGCTAACCTGTCCTGAGCTTTAAGAATCAATCAGTGTTGCTACTTGGCAAACATCATCTTGGTTGAGTGAAAGAGCAGAGCAAAACCCAGAATTCTGTTTGCCTGCTGTCACTTAATTTTTTCAGACAAACCAAGTTCATTCTGTTCAGAAATACAAGGTCACTGGTACTGTTCCCTTATCTATCAGGATTGACTGAAACGATAATGTAATGTGAAAATGGGACTGTTTCAGTCTACGTTTTGGCTAAAGTTTCCACAGAACAAAAGAAAAATGGATGAAGCCATATGTCCGCATCTATCTGTGCAAGACTTGTCAAGGGAATGGGAACACAGTCATTTATCTAAGTTGACACATATGTACATGTAGGTTTTTCAACATCTCCATTCCAACCCTTATAAAAGGCCAGAGTTGACAGGGACATGAAATCTTTCTATGCAGAGAATGGTGAAAGATATGTGTTTCTCATGCACAAATCTTGGGTCAGCCAGGTCAAAGATGGCATGAGTCTATTCTGGATTCCACCTGCAAGGCCTTCCTGGAAAGAGGACTCATGACAGTCTCACTAGAACTGCAACTGGATACTTTCAGCAGGGACCTCTAAAGAACCCATAAAAGCAGAAGGAGAGATATGCTTGTGTTAAACATTCCCCACACCCACAATGGACTTATTTCCAGGTGACAAAATGCTGGGATCCTTGTCCTGCACATTACTGCTCTGGACACAGTCTTGTGGGATTGTGAATGGTGAGCAGAAGTGCTGAGTGAAGTCAGGAATGAGCCAGAAGGCTCACTGGGCAGCTTTCCTGCCACTTAGCATCAGGCCCAAGGCAGCTTCTTGTTTGGGGATGCAGGAAGCTAACTCTACACTATGGACATGAAGTTATAGATCAATGGATATTTTGATCATGTAAACAATACTGTGCTTGAGACCAGGAGTGTCAGAATGAATTTCTGCTAACTTAGAGTGATTGGAAAAACGTGGGGTGTTGTGGATTGAATTGTATTCCCCCACATCCTAATCCTTAGGACTTAATGAATGTGACCTTCTTTGGAAACAGGGTCTTTGTGGATGTCATCAAGTTCAGATAAGGTTCTTAGAGTGAACTCTTAATCTGATATAATTTCAGTCCTTGTAAGAAACAGGTAATTTGGATAATGAGAGGAGAGGCCATGTGAAGATACAGAAGGAAGATATACTGTAAATATGGAGGCAGAGTTGTGATGATACCAACCACAAGTCACAGAATGATGAGGGTTACTGAAGGCAGGAGAGGTAAAAAAGAATCTTCCTCCAGAACCTTTGAAGAGAACATCCTCCGGCTACCACCTTGATCCCCAGTTTCCACCCTCCATAATTTCAAGGCAACACATTTATTTTGTTTAAGTCAACAATTTGGTGATGCTTTGTTACACCAGAGCAGAACAAAAATGAAAGTGTGAACCTATGATTTCAGCCAGAGGATGAGGGTAAAATTATACTCATGCTTGGGATTTGAATGGGCTGCAGGCAGTAAAGCAAAGCTTCTGCTCTTGTCCTATCAAGTTCTGCCCTAACTGAGCTAATAGCCAAGAAACCCAGTGCCTGATAGGTGCTCAGTGCACACCTGCTGAATGAATGGCTTCCTGACATTGCTGAAATGTGCCCTTTCTTGACTTCTTTCTCATCTGATTCTTCAAATGGGCTTACCTGCATAACTTCTCATTCTATACATGAAAAGCTGACGTCACGTCAGTTACATAATCTGTTCAAGGAAAATGCCTTATGAGCGCAGGACTGAGAGTTGTGTGCAGGAATGTCTGATTTCTAGTTCTTGCTTTTCCACTTCACATTCATCACAGAAGTCCTCAACACATTGGGTAGCCATCAAATGGCCCGCGACCTCTCTTAACTTCAGATTCAAATAACTAAGCCACATTTGATATGATCTATGAGAATCTGAATGCAAGAGTGTATTTTCTTGCTAATTTTGGTTTCTTAACAAAGTTAGTCAAAAAATTTATAGAAAACCAGAGACAATCTGTGTAACTCAAATAGATTTGAGGTGCTTTGGACCTAGACTAAGTCTTGAGATACAAAGCTTAGAAGATCCTGATCCCGAGGGCTCAGAGCCACATGGAAAGAAGTCCCTGGGGTGTCAAAAGCAATTTGGGCCCAGAAATCAGATGTGCACTCTTCTTGCCTGGGGGCTGTCATTCTCTGGGGATTGATTTCAACCAAATCAAATTACTTTTCCTCATTTCTAATTGCTTGTAGGGGGACTTTTCCTGTAAGTGGCGAAGCCTTGCAACCGTGTGAGATGGTTTCATTTTTTTTTGAAAAAATAAAAGCATTTGTCTTATACTACTTGTATATCCCCAGCAATGTGTGACAATACATGTCAATAATGGGAGTTGTTAACTAGCCAAATACAAAGCACGGCTACGACTTCTGTAAGGACAAAAGAGCAAAAAGAGCATTAACAGCTTTTCCGTTATCTCCTGGAGACACAGCTTGTGATTTATTTTTAAAAGAATGTTTAGAATCTGAAGAACATTGCTGACTCAAAAGAAATATAAAGGTCAATTGCTGCACTGCAACTATGCTCTCATGACATTTGAATAATTAAAAGGTTGCTTTCAGGGATAATTGTAGCCCCACACTTTAAGTATTTAATTAAAATAAACTATAAACATGCTCTGTTTTCACATGCAGAACTCTCCAGAGTTTATTAACTGTCCAGATGGCAGAGAATAGGAGGATCAAGCAGACTTAACCTAGGGATCTACTAAATCCTCAAAACTAGATCTAAGTGGGTGTTAAGAATCTGTTTTAGAGACTTCCAAAAGCTCATTCAAAGTAAGAGGACAAGGGTTTCTAATTCATGTAGGTATTTGGAAATGGGTTGATAGTTCTCGGTAAACTGTTGTTTTAAAACAATTATGATGTATTCTTCCTTGTAGGCAGCTTAGAAAAAAGCACATAAACAAAAGGAAAAATAAATGTACTATTCTACTATTTGGGTAACCACTGAGAGTAGTTGGACATATCTACCTTAATTTCTCGTCTGGGCTTACATGTAAAACGATGTGTATTTGCTATGAATCCAAGAACTTCACTTTTCTTATTTTTAAAAAGAAATTAAAATATTCACAAAAAGGAATTAAAATACTTGTCTGACTGGATAACTGTGAAGAATATATTTTCTAATATTTATAAAATGTTTAGCAGAGTGCTTGGAACACAATACATGTTAGCTATTATCATTCTTGTATTTTTAATTTGTGAAGATAGAACCCTGCTGTACATGAAGGGTCATAACTTGTTATTAAGGACATACTTACATGTCAATGAACATGCAGCTTTGACATCACTTCAATAATCACACAGTAACATCTATGGTTATTAATATGTCTACCTTCTATTATTGCTGTTTTTAAAAACCAGCATCAAATATTCTTAGGCATGTATCATAATACATGTGAGTGATTATTTCTCTGGAATTATGGAATTCCTAGGTCAAAAGGCACAAGCATTTAGATGCCTTGGGAATTTATTATAAAATTTCTTTTCAGAAATATGGTTCAAGTTTTTCTTCTGTCAGTGCTAAGCATTACCATTCAAAATTTTGTCAACATGGCCAATGGTGAGGTTGTTTCTTTTTGATACAAGGCAAGTATTACTAGTTATTAAAAAGCTTATGACACCATCTGAGACTGGCAGTCTTTTAGTAAATTGAATTTATTTAATGATGTTTAATAAAATTGAGAGGAGGACATTGGTTTGGCCAAGTCCTACACTAGGTTCCAAGAGAACAAATGAAAACAGTCACTCACATGTGAAACCCCCTAATTCCAAGCACAAACTAAGACTTTTCCAGAAATCAGGAGACAGATTACCAGGTTTTTAAACAAGCCATCTCAGTCAGTAGCTAAGAAAGTATCCTGATAGAATTTTTTCCTTTATATCAGGATTTTAAGGTAAAAAAGTTTTCAACACAGGCTGTTAACCATGTTAGTTGTTATGGAAACTATGGTTTCTAAATGAATCAGCTGTTGTATGCTCTGGATAATCTTATTGAGGGAAGAGGCTTTTTCATCTGAGAAGGGAAAATCTACTCTCTTTGGTTGAAACAGGAGATACATTATTATGATGTAGTGTTATTGATTTTTCTTTCCCTTTGGCCTTGAGATAAGGAAGCATAAGAATTTGACTCTGAAAAGTGACTCAGGAAAAATTCCAGCTCCAAAATCATTCAGATTGGTCTAGAAACTCAGGCATAGAGTGAGAAGCAATCAACATTTGTTAGGGGTGGGCGTTTGGCACAGTGGTTGAGCTACTGCTTAAAATACCTGCATTCTATATTCAAGTGCCTGGAATCTATCTACTTCTGATTCCAGCTTCCTGATAATGCACACCCATGGTAGCAGCAGATGCTGGCTCAAGGAGTTGGCTCCCCCTTACCCATGGGGGTGACCTGCACAGGTTGGGCATTTTTGGAGATTGAATTAGTGGATGGAAGATCTTTTTGTGTTACTGCCTCTCTGTTTCCTTGGCTCTCAAATAAAAATAAAATAAAAACTAAAAATAAAAAAAATCAACATAAATGGCAGGATTTTGACTAAGGTTTTTGGCTAACTGTTCCTATGTCTTTGTATTGTTTTTCCTTGTATATACTATAATTCAACATTATGTTATTCCAGTGGTAACAATACCAGTTATGTTCTCACTGAAAGTTTCATTAAAACAAATGAGACATACTTCTCAGCCAAGCTTCTTGCAAACTTAACTGAGAGATTATAAAATAATAAACCTTGCTACTTGGTCATGGTCTGCTAAAGAACATATGAGAACAATATCCAAAATGGAGTGCTAAAGCCAAATGTGGCTACTGCACTATCTTACACTGAAAAGAAGAAATTGTATTCTTCAGGTTCATGCGTAGAAGACTGCGTCGTTCTTTTCAATGTGACAGAAGTCTGCATGCTCTCTCCTCTTTTCCTTCAGGGGCAATGAACACAGCTTGTGGTTAGAAATGCCTTTCTTGGGAGTGTAAATACACAGTAATGAAGACACATATGCCTGCTCTTGTAGAGTTTCTAGTATAGGGGAATGATGTAACAATAAAGAAAGTGAATGATTAATATAATTTCAAGTTGGTAATGCCACTGTAAAGCAATAATGACAAATGATTTATTTTAGCAAAGGTAACCAAGGAACTACTCTTGAAAGAGGTGCAATTGGAGCTGAGACCCAAACAACTCAGGTAAGAGAATTCTAGTGGAGAGAATGCAGAAGTGGAAATGAGTCCAGAGGGATGAAAGCCCAGTCCAGAAAGACTGGGGTGACTGGAACATTCTGTGAGGTAGCAAAGAAGAACTAGAGGGTGCAACACTGGGGATCAAACCACGTTCCGGGGCCTTAAGTAAGAATTTTAGATATTATTATCTCATGAAAACTATTGGGAGATTTTTCAGCAGAAAAATAATGAGAATTTATGTAACCATTTCAGATAGCTTGCATGGTGAGAGTAGATCCTAGAAATGAAGACTGGGAACTGGGAAGCTGAGTCAGAGACTGCATGCAATAGTTGTTGACTTGCATGCTGCAGCTGTGGAGTAAGGTTCGAGCAGCCAACATGGCTGATGGGAGTTGTATTCCTTTAGTTTGGTGACTGGTCCCAAGGACCTCTTGCCTAGTTGGGTGTAATGCAGTAAGGCCTGCAAAAAAAAAAAAAAAAAAATCACCCAGTGACCACACTGATGCTTCTGCGACTAACGATGGGGACTGTTTTGGGGTTTGCCATCTAGAATTCAGTTTCAGGGGCAGGTCTCTGGCACAGTGGTTAACTGCTGCTTGGGGTGCTTGCGTCTTCTATAACTGCCCACTTCAAGTCTTGGCTCCTCTGCTTCTGATTCTGCTTCCTGCTAATGCACATCCTGAGATGCAGAAGGGATGACACAAGTAGGTCCCTGCCATCCACATGGGAGATAAGGATGGAGTTGCCAGTTCTTTGTTCTGCCCTGCCTCAATCTCGTATGTTGCAGGTGTGTGGGAAGCGAATCAGCAGGCAGAAGCACACTCGCTCTCTCTCTCTTTTTTCACCTTACAAATTGAAAGTAAGAAATTAACGTTTCAGTTGTGTTAAGTACACCGTGGATGTTAGACACCAAAGTGGCAGCATCAGTAGGCCACTGGAAATTCAATTTGGAATTTCTCTAATGAGAGTTCAAGCATGAAGAAATCTATTGTGAGCCATGAAACATTAGGTGGTATTTACATCCACAGGCATGAAAGAAAGTGTAGATGGAGAAGAGAAGATAGAATCAAGTGAAGAAGCCAGAGAAGGAGACTGGGAAGAATGGCTAGTAAGGCTGGAGGAAAAGTGAGTGTTTGACACAGTCCATTGCTTGTCACACAGTCAATGGTCCAGCAGAGCTGTTGAAGGAAAGTGTGACTGGTCTGGCCTCTGTTTCCTCTTCTGGGCCTCTTTGTCTCACTTCCCACCACCCCTCCGGAGCATCCTACACTCCGCCACACATTCATTTATGCCTCCATTGCACTTGCGTGTATCCTCCAAATGCTTTCCTTCCATTCTGCTCCCAATCTCTTTTCCAAGTGTTTTTGAGATGCCTTTTTTTCTGGCTCCAGTGAAGAAACCTTCCTTGTACCTATTAGGCTCCTTTAACATACACTCAGTGGACTGGGCTGATGTGTGTAATGTGTTGTAGGAGTATCAGGGGTCAATGATTTTCCATCAGATTTTGAGCAAGTTGAGGGTGAGGCTGGTGTCTTCAGCTCCATATCTCTTGTGCATAATTTTGCATCTCATAGGTAAAAGCCAATTAACAAGCGTAACACTATTTAAACAAATAAACGATTGCCTGACTCAATTTGGGGAGATGGTGAGCCACTCAACTTTCTAAGCAATTTGAAGTTGTTCTGCCATGCTCATGTATCACTCCCATGTTTTCTGAGTAGGCTTCTAGCAGGTTTACCAGATCGAGAACAAGCTGTCACCTGCTTTACTGAAACAAAAGGTAACTTCTGTGCATATTACACACATATTTTAACAAGAGAAAGTTCCTTTTGTGGGGCTTTGGTAGTAAAACCATTCTCCATAGACACAAGTAGATGTTCCTGGTGGAGAGGAGGCAAATAACCCATTGCATGGCTCAACTCATGGCATCAATGCTCCTTGGCAGCCAGTACACCTTAGTGGATTTATGTAAAATGTTCTTTTTTTTTTTCGAATGCTATTTTCTTTATTCTTATCTCTAACATGTCATATTGGTACAATACAGTTTTCACAATCAATGAACCATACACACTTTTCTCTGTTTTTAATAATCTAAATACACTCTGGTCATCAGTATTGTGTGCTCACACAGAGGGCTTGTTTGGGTGTTTTTATTTCTGTCTCTGGCTTATTTTACCTTTTAATAAAATTGTTTATTTGAGAGGGAGAGGGAGAGAGAAGGAAGGATAGAGAGGAATGAAGAGAGGGAGAGAGTGCTCCCACCTGCTGGTTCACGGTCCAAATGCCTTTAATTGCTGTGGGTAGTATTGGTGAAAATTGGAAGGTGGTAATGCAGTCCAGGTCTCTGCCATCGGTGCCGTCTGCCAGGGTGTGCGTTAGCACAAAACTGGAGTCTTGACCAGCATCTGAACTGCTAGGGCAAATGTTCTCTCTGTTGGTGCAGCTTTCTAGAGACTGCTCCAATGGCCCCGCCCCATCCTGGAGCTGCAGTTAAAATTTCCTAGGCTTGTGGAGATGTGAGGTTCTCAGAGAACTAGGAAAAACTGTCAAATTGTAGAGCAGCTAGATTGCTTCTTGGGATTTGCACCCTAAGGGGCGAGCACTCCATAGAGCACTAAAATGTTCTTGCTCTTAGGAAAACGCCCCAGGATCCTGTGAAAACTATGAAGAGGCCCGGTAAACTGGAATAATCTTCCCGAATCCTGGAACTACCAGGTGACTGCAGTTTCGACTGCATGCAACTTTACACATGCATCATTACGTTTTCAAAGCTGGCAGAAACACAGGCATGGCACAGCTGTCAGGGGAATCAGACCATTGCTGCACTCCAATTTGACCTAAGCTGTCACTAGAATTCTCCTGCCAGGACTGGTGACTGTTTCTGTTTCATTTGCAGATGCCTGGGCATCTGGGCACAGCATGAGGTTACAAGGGTTCACAGGTTACACACACAAGGAACAAGCTGAGCCTTGTAGTTAGTGTTAAGAGCTCCAACAGGAATCTAATACAAAATTAAAAGGAGGGTTCATGTCCACATCACTCTTCCGTCCGGAACATGGGTTCAGTAGAATTTAATGTCACACCATATTTTGTAGCAGGGGAAATAATTGGTTTGCAAATGACAAGTATTTTCAGTAATTGTGGTTGAACCTTGAGCATCTATCCAGAACATGTCTTATCTTTTTTAATTAGCTTTGTTAAAATCTGCTAATTTCAATAAAGATAGTAATGGTAGTAATGAGGGGGAGATATCATGGAGGAGTGCTAGAAAAAAATATGGGAAGGAAGCAAAAATGAAGCAATAATGACAACAGCAACAAAATTAAAGGATTGAAATTATCCTAACCTTAAGAACTGCATAGGTCTACGAATGGTTTTGGCAGGAACCTGTAAGCACACGCTGAAAAATGAAACAAGAAAAATGTGCATTTCCTCCCTCACTAAGGAGCCCTCCCTGCAAAGGGATCTGAGATTTGGAATTTAAAGAATTTAGTTAGGAGTCGTGATGACAAAATCTGGTGAAGTATGTTCATGTGAGGAATTTAACATCAAAGCCAATCAAACTAGATGTTCTCTTTCTCCATCATATCTTAAATTGCTGCAGCAGGAATTTAGATTAGACATCAAGAAAATATATTCTGATTGAAATGGTTGTGAGATATTGAATTGAGTTATATAGGACATTCTAGAATTTTTTTTGAGCAATAGCTAAAAATAGAGCTGATGTACAAAGATGGTGTTGGCGGTTACTGAGAAATCGTAGAGTCAAAGACCATCATAGAAGAATCCAACCTCAGGAAACTAGTCAGTGATTCCATTCCAGACGTTTTAATATTCCAGAGCCCAAGCCATGTGGCTCGAAGCAATGAAATTACAACCTTTGTGGGTGGGACAAAAGTATCAGGAGTTTTTGGAAGCTTGTCAGGTAGTTTCAATAGCAGGAAAATTAAGGTACCATTAATGATCTTGTCAGTGCCTAGAAAGGGGAAGGAACTTAGAAGAATACGAACACAAGAGCAGTAGAACAGAATCCATCTTCTGATAATATACATCACTTATACTAAACAAACAACATACTTGCAATGTTAACATATCCTTATACATAACTAAAAAACTATTGAAATTGCCAAAAATATCACTCTCATGATACAGGAGGTCAATGCACTCTCATGATACAGAGATAAGCGATTAATCACTGTTGATAGCTCTTCTCTTAGAGTCCAAATAATTTTTTGAATTTTTTAGACGTTAGGATCCTCTCTTACGAAAATGACAGTGGGCTCTTTGAAAAGCTGCAGAGAAATTGGTACAGATAGTATAG
This sequence comes from Ochotona princeps, assembly GCF_030435755.1. Classification (NCBI taxonomy): domain Eukaryota; kingdom Metazoa; phylum Chordata; class Mammalia; order Lagomorpha; family Ochotonidae; genus Ochotona; species Ochotona princeps. Next base: position 106,681,631 of record NC_080834.1, on the reverse strand, counting down.
GGGGATATTGAGCCATATCTCCACCTTTTCTTTTCCTAGATAAAAACATAGAAATAGGGCCCATCTTTCCTGACACCTTTTAGCCTGAGACCTAAGTAAGTAGAGGAAGGACTATGTACCCTGTTCCTGGGTAAGGAGGCTGTGTTCAGTTGTGAAAGGCCTACCTTATAAACTTAGTGTCACCAACAGGTGTGTACCCAGAAGGATGCTGGGGCTTGAAGAAGCCAGACTGGGAAGCTGGGAAGCTGCCCATGTGGTCACCTCAATTCTACCATGCTTGGCTCTTTACCTTGATAAATCAGCAACTTGCTCTAACTTTGCAGCTTACTTTATATTTGAGTGTGTATGTATATGCATATATAGGGGTGTCCTCTTTCTTTTCAGGAAATCTAAAAGTTGCAAAACTGTTACTTTGAGGGGCCAGAGTGATGACTAAACTGGTTAATCTTCTGCCTACCAGTTCCATAGAGCATCCCATAGAGCACCAGTTCATGTCCTGGTTGCTCCACTTTTGATCCAGCACACTGCTTATGGACTGGGAAAGCAGTTGAGGATGGCCCAAAGCCCTGGGATCCTGTACTCACATGGGAGACTCAAAGAAGGCTCCCGGCTCCTGACTATGAATGGTTCAGCTCTGGCCATTCTGGCTATTTGGGGAGTAAACCAGCCAATGAAAAATCTTTCTTTCTGCCTCTCCTTTATATGTATATCTGCCTTTCCAACAAAAACCAATAGATCCTTAAAAAACCTGTTATTTTGGATGAGGTAGATCTTCATTGTTTAATTCAAATATTCACTGTGATTTGGTGGACTGTAAAATCAAGCTTCACTGACAAAAGAAAAATTCCAATTTTGAAGATGATATTGCATTACTGCACCAATTATTTAAAATGATCATCTAATTTATAAGGTGATATTTTAGGCTATTTTTCATATTTTAATGTGTGTTTATGATATATAGAGAAAAAATGCTTTAGTGTACAAAAAAAAAAGAAAAGAAAAACCTTTGTTTTGGAAAGGAAGACTATGCAAGACCAAGTTAGCTAACCCAGAAGCGGTTAACTTCAATGAAAGTTTCTCGAGTGTGTTCTTTATTCACACTAGGGGCTAAACAAATGCTTTCATAAATTCCCTGTTATCATTCTGGAAACACAACTGCATTTCATTGGTGGAAAGACACTTAGATGAGTTTTACTTCTTCTGTATAAATGAGAGTTCCTTTCATTTTGAAATTTTAGGCTAGTGTGATTGATCTACTTTCCTTCTGTAGTCAGACTAGGTGGCCTATCCTATACACATTGCATATTCACAAAGAATACATGAAGACTAGAGAAACAGATGATCTCACCAACTACGGTTGGGCTATGGCAGAAGCCAGGGAGTGAGAATGCAGTCCTGTACCCAGATGGCGGGGAGGGGTTGGCTAGGAGGTGGAGTCAGGAGTCAGAGACAGGAATCTAACCCAGGCACTCCCAAGTGGGACATGGACATATCCACTGTGAGGTGAATGTCTACTCCCACAATAATTATTCTCCTTTACACAAGAGTTATTTATTTATCTATTTTGAGAGGCAGTGTGAGCATGTGTGTGTGTGTGTGTGTGTGTGTGTGAGAGAGAGAGAGAGAGAGAGAGAGAGAGAGACAGAGAGACACACTTGCTATTTCCCTAAATGGCTACAACAGCCATGTCTGGACTAGACCAAAGCTGGGAAACAAAAACTCCATCCTATTCTCTCATTTGACAGCAGAACAATGAGGGTTCAAAGCAGCATCTCATACATTGTGAAGCTGCACTGCAATACTGGCCTTTCATTAATTGTTACCCATGGCTCATGTTTTTGGGAATCAGATTTTGTTTGTTTAAAATGGGAGGAAATCCAACCAAAGTGCAGCAAGGAACTCTGTGTTTTTCCCATGAACCCACCATAAATCTAACCTTTGTGTGAACTATAAATATTTGATATAGGAAGCATGTTAGTTAGCATGATAAACTAAGCTTTAGAAAATGTGTTTCTGAAGTGGCTCATCTCACAGTCCTTCAACACTTCCCAAAGAATGTTCTCATGAATTTACAGAGCATTTTCTCTGGGACATTGAATCTTGGACCATTTTAAGTAGTGTTTAATCCTTTAATCCCTTCCACTTGCTTGAAAGAGGTAATGCTGTTAGAGACCAGAAAGGAAATATGAGGTGGTGTTGGAGGTAGATCACCTCCCTGGTATGGTGGCAGTCCAGTTAGCAATCTGTTATGCAATCCTGTATTAAAGAAAAGCAGTTCTGGATTAGTTTCCAACTCTGTTCAAGCACTTAATGTTCTAAGGTGCCTAACAGATCCATAGTATATACACAAGAAATAACTTCAAAACAAAGCAAAATTTGCACATGGAAATTTTGCCCATTTACATCGCTGGAACATGGCTTGGTTGTGGTGTTCTTTTAAATATGGCATCTGCTAGTTAAAAAGTTATAACAAAGGTGACTGTCTTGGCCTGATGCTCTGTTGGGCTTTTAGCACAAAATACACAAACAGGAGTTCTCACGTGCTGTGAACTTGGAAAAACAGAAAGTTAGAAAGTAGCTTTGAACGCAGCTATCATAAAGAGAAGTCTAGGGACTGTACAGAAGAAAAAAGAAGTCCTTGGTCAGATATTTTGGTGTGAGGGATGAATGTTTCAAAGGGACATGAACTGTCACAAAAAAGAAAGGACAAGTTGAGGACCAGTTAAAACTGGGGCAGGGAACTGAAAAATTCCCATTGAGAAGGAATGATTCCAATGGTTCTGTGCTACAGGAGTCATCATCTTCCCATTTTAGCTGTTTGGAATGTGTTGGGCATAGAGATGGGAAGATGGCAGTGGAGCCAAGCGAGGATTGGGACTGGGAGTTAAACACCATGGTTACTTGTTGCTGCTTAACACATTACATCACGACTTAGCAATTAGAGGAGCAGACGTATCTCACACACTGTATGACTTTCAGAAATCTGGGAGCAGTTTAGCTGGATGATGAGTGGCTCACAGTCTCTCACAAGGGTGTAGTTAAGCAGCTGACAGCAACTTTAGGCATCTGCAGATTGCACTCACAAGGCAGTTCACTCATGCTGTGTGGACAGGTGGCTAGGTGCCTCTCTGGCTGCTGGTAGAAGGTCTAACTTCTCCTGTGTGAGCGGCTTCACATCTTCATGACCTAGCAGTTTGGGTTTCTCCCAAAGGGAATGACTCAGGCTATGCAGGGAGAAAGCCAGAGGACCCTTGCTGACCTGTTCTTTAAAGTTGCTGACCATAACTTCCACTTCGTGCTGTTTATTAGAAGGGAGACACCAAGCCAACCCACTCTCAGGAGGAGGGAGATCGAAGCCCATATTCTGCTGGGTAGATCAATCTGTGGATATTTAAATCAGCACAAGTGACACCACAAGTAAAGCTCCAAGGGAGGGGCACTAGGATTAGCAGGAGTGCACGACTCTGGAGTCAGTTGCAGAGTCAGCCTAAAGCACTTGCCGTTAGCCTTTCTGTTCTCGCCTCTGACAACTCTACTTTCCCTTGTCCATTCATCTGCATTCTTACTCACTCATTTCATTACTTTCATTAAAACTTTGCTCACCAAAATACTAGCCCAGTGTAAAAGTGGAGCTGCAGAAGCATTCCTTAAAATGCATAACAAAGGCTTGTTAATCAATATGGGAACTAAATGGAATGGGACTTTGGTTTTAGGGGCAAAAATTCATCTTCCAATAGTGCATCTTAAGCACCCACTAGGAGATGCTGAGACAGATTGCGTTACAGGAATAAGATGTTCATTTATTTATCTGGCAACAAGCTGTGGGGCTCCTCTCTATATCAGCCTCTGTGACCTTGCTGAGAATATTAAGGAGGATGAGCCATGGTTCCACCTGTTTTACAATCTGGTGTGAAAGACGAGGGCATGAACCATAACAATCATCCCATGGGGTAAGCTTGAGCGATCCAGTCTGTATCTGTGACTTTGTATTAATAATTAAAAAATTAATTTAATTGAAGTGCGGAGTGATGGCAGAGAGAGAGAGAGAGAGAGAGAGAGAGAGAGAGAGAGAATATGAGCTCCCATTTACCAATTCTGGTTCACTTCCCAATGCCTATAACAATCACAGCTGAGTGAGGCCAAAGGTCTCCCACAGAGGTGGCAGGGCCCACGCATCTGAGCCATCGCCTGCTGCCTCCCAGGATATGCAGGCAGAAAGCTGGACTGGAAGTGGAATAGCTAGCACTTGAATCCAGTGTATAATCCACTACATTGCACCACTCACCCCTATCTTCAATTCTTCATTTTAATTCTGCCTTAAGGAAAGAGATGGTCCTGGTTTAGCCACAGCTTCTTCTCCTCCTGCTTTTTTGTATTGCTGATATCCAGAATTTAATCCTGTATCTGTTGTATTTGCTGTTAAATCAGTGTAGTCTAAAGGCTGAAACATCTAGACTGACCAGCTAAATGTTTCCTCTTTCCCTGAGTGCCAGAGTGAGGAGGGAAGTATTTTTGGTCTGTTGTGGTACATGTGTTGCGTCCCTGGGTGGAAGCACCGTGGTGCTACCAAGGGATTGCGCTTCCTGGGAGGCTCCCTGGGGCCTTTTGAGCTCAGGAGGTTCCTTGGCCTTTGGGCTCCTTCCAAGCTTCTCATTCTCGGCTTCCCTTGCATCCTTCCTCGGCATTCACCATAGCTGTCAGTGCTTTCGGGCTGCCGGCGCTGAAGAAAAACCAGCAGGAAGCACAGAGGAAGGTCCTCTCCCTTATGTCCTGGGAAGGTGCGTTTCTTCAAGACCTTGGTATATCTAGCTCTTTGTTCTAAAACTACAGTACTTTGGGCAGGGATGAATTTACAGTGATTTTTTTTTTTTCAGCAAAACTCCCCACTTGTATAGGTTCCTTAGACCCAGCAGTTCAATGTGGGGTGAGCAATGACTGTCTGCATGTATATAGATTCCAAGGTCATTTACTATAGGTAATAAATAGGAACTCAGTTTTAATCACATTTTCCTCAGTAATAGATACTGCATGTTGGGACATCCCAGCTCAAAACAAACAGCAGAAGAATTGCAAATTGTCAGGTATTACTCCATCCTAGCAAACTAAGTTCGTATCATGTAAATACAAACATGTGACTTCACGGCCAGATGCTATCTGCATTCTTTGGTGTATTCCTACATGGGAGCCCAGCTGTGAAGATGAAGCTATTTGTATAAGGTTATATGGTATTCTATGTACGACAAAAGAGAGATGGAAAGAAATGTTATCCAAAGCAAGTGATGATCATCTACACATCCATTCAATCAGCAACTATTTATCTGACTACTACTCTCTGGGAGGCTACATTTTAAAGTGATATGAGGCAAATAAACAACAAATAAGAAGTGATCCAGTGAGGAAAAACCAAGCTACAGGTAATGTGTTAGCAACTGTATGTTTGGTCAAAAAAAGGTTTTTGAAGTGTTGGCACCAACTAAAATCTCCACAAGAGGGGAGGTGCAATGAAAGGGCTGCAGTAAGAGTGCTCACCAAAGGGGAAAGTGAAAATTGAGGCGGCGGTGATGAACTGGGAGAGGGGTACACACTGGCCTCAACGAGAGAGTCAGAGGTGAGGAGGTGACCAGGTGCTCAATCATGAGACAGAGTGAGAACCAAAAGCAAAAGCGGGATGGAGTCCGACACAGAAAGAACACTGGAGGCAGTGGAGCTAGGTGATGCAAACATACAAGGTGGAGATAAAGAAACTACACTTTCTCCAGGCATGATTTGCACCTGGATCTTGCTGGTGTCTAGAGCTACCTCTGCCAAAGGCCATGTGCAGTGCCTTTTGTGTTTTGAAATAAATACTAAGACATTTGTAATCCTTTAAGAAAATTACATCCCACCTTACTTAATAGCATAGTTTCCCCAATTACCAACAAAATATGTTTTTATGATAGAACATTTGAAAAATAGGCCAAAAGAAGAAAAAATATGTATCAAAGTAAATATTGCTGATGTAACTTGGCCATAGATGCTGTTATGGCCTGAGTGTGGGTTTTTCCCAAGGTTTATGTGTTGAAGCCTAACTTCTGAGGTGACGGTATTGAGCTGGCACCAAATTTTCTTTATGAAGTGATCAGATTATGAGGGTGGAGCCCTTGTGAGCAGGGACAGTGCCCGTATAAAAGGGGCCTGAAGGAGCTTGTAAACCCATTTTGCTCTCCCAGGAAAAGGCAAAAGGCAACATCTAGTACATTGCGAGACACAAAACCTGCTGGCATTCTGATCTTGGTCATCCAAACCTCCACAACTGTGAGAGAATAGATTTCTATGGCTTATAAATTACCTAGACTAACATTTTGTCACAGGAGTGTGAACGGACTATTTTTATGCTTCTATAGCATAGTAGTTCAGAATACAGGCTCCAGAGTCTAAAAGTCATGCCTTTGCAACTTGCTAGGTTAAGCTACTTAATTTTTCAACCTACTTAATTGTTTATAAAATCTCACAAAGAACCTATAGCCTCTTTAAGCTGCAGTTCTCTTGTACAATGGGGCTAGCAATAGCACCTGCCTCATAAAACTTCTATGAGGATTATACAAAGCAGTCCGTGTGATGCTTCTGACTTAGTGCTTGTCAAATCACACTCTAACAGGACCCTCTACATAGTTGGGATTGTACTGTAAAGCTGCAAGTACATACGTGCTTATTCCAATTTATCATAAAGCATCTTTACATAATCTCAAGCGTCACTTTCAAGGATATACAGCATGCTACTATAAAAACATAAGGTGTTGTAATAGGTCCAGTGCCACTTGGGATTTCTGCATCTCAGATCACATGTCAGCTTAAGTCCGGCCTCTTTGCACTATTAACTCAGCTTCCTGCAAATGACCTGAGAAGCAATAGGTGGACAGCACAAGTACTTGGATTCTGCCGCCCACATGGGAGACCCAAAGAGAGTTCCTGACACCTTCTTTGGTGTGACCCTGCTCTGGCTGTGTGGACATTTGGAAAGTAAACCAGGCAATGGAATGTCTTCCTCTTTTTTGTCTTACCTTCTCTGTCGCTCTTATCTTTCAAATAAATAAATAAACAAATACGCTTTAAAATTCCCTACTATGGAACACTTACGATTTTTTCGATTTTCAACTATTTCAACAAAATTCTACAGAAAAAAAACTTGCAGATTTTCATACTGCTTTTCTAGGATAAATTCTAAGAAGTGGCTGAGTCAATGGGAATGTATATTTCTAAAACCCTTTGATGCATATTGTTATGTTTTCTTTTGTGCATGTAGATAATACCCGGGTAAGTACAGTGTCGGAAAGGAAACAATGCACGTATGTGTGAATCTTTGTGGGCATGATTTACCACGAGCGCGTGTGAGTATTTTACCTCTTCTGCAACTTTCTTTACACCTGTTCACCTATTCTGCGAGGCATCATCTCTCCTTTTTCTTTAGGAAGCCTTCTCAGTAGCAGGCATTCCGCTAAGCAATCTTAGGGATTTCTGATTTATTGGGAGTTTTGTACTAACTATTCTTTTCAGATAAAATCATGAACTCACGGTGTTTTAATGTATTAACAGTCCAAGTCCTTCATCTTATAGATGACATAAAATCAAAGCAAACAGGTAATTTGTTCAAGTTGGTCCTCTGGTTTCTTCTAGTGTCAGATAGCTAATTATGGTTGGCTCATTTCTTTGCCTCTAGTATCCAATTTAGCAACCAAGTATCTCCAGGCAGCCAATAATATTTGCTAAGTGAATTGCTACCGCAAATAACTTCTAGTCTCCTAGGATTTTCTGACTAGAAAGGATAAGATAGATGTGGAACCTGGGGGTCAAACTTGGTTAATGAGAAGAATGTTGTCATGTAGCTATTGGAGAAAAGCTGGATTAACCTTATTCAGGTGCAAGAGGACTTTGTGGGAATGGATAATTAGTACTATCCAAAATCAGAATAGATTTTCCTGAAAAGAAGGAGTTGCCCCTAATTGGATGCGTTTAAGTAAAAAACGGGGTAATAAAATTACAAGTGTTTAAAATGATTTTTTTTTGGTTTGTTTTCATATGCCTAGCAGAGATAAACTAATAAGGATTCTACCAAAATTAAGATGAAAGTATTTCTTGCATCTTGTTAGAGTTGTAGATTTACCCTCCCCCCTTCGATCTGTTACTTTGCAAATCAGTATTTTGGGTGTGAATCCATTATCTTTCTTATTACCAACAGGGTCAAATAAACTCCAATTTATTAGGCCCTCCTGACCCAAGGTTCTATGTTTCTAAATAATCTTTTTAGTACTATTCAATACGCTACACACAACAGGAGTTCAAAAGATACGTTTAAATTAGCTTTTAAGTCTGAAAAATCTACGTTTTAAATAAATTGAACTGCAGCTCCATGCATTTGAATATTTTGATTGAACTCAGCTGGTCTCATCTAAATCTAGTGGATCATGCTGAAGAGTACTAAATATTCATTAGTTTAATTTTTTAATTAAAAAAGGTTAAAAATAAAAGAAAAATTGGAATGGATTTTATTGTGGTGGAATAAGTGTTCTCCTACTGATTTTTGAATGATTATGAAAATATAACCAGAATTCTTTCCTTGGAAAGGAAGAATCCTTTTAATTTTAAATTGCAAACATGAATATGATTTGATTGCACTTCAAGCATTGAGTTGTTGAAAGACCACCCATAGTATAATTATTTCATATAAACCCTAGGGGTAAGATAGCTAGGTAAATGAACCATATTCCAAGAGTGTTTTCAATTTTCAAGATTTTGCATCAGCAGTAGACATGAAGTTTCCAACAAGTGCACACTTGAGCTGGGAGGAAAGCTGTGCTTTCAGATAGCAATCTAACAAGCTCTGACGAGCATTGGTGATGGCAGCTGTGATGTACTCCCCCATTGTAGCCAGCAAGCAGACGGGGAAGAAACAAACATCAAAAGCTGCTTAGTGTTCATTTGTTCAGCTTTCCTTCCTTTCCCCCTGGTTGCCCTCTCTTCCTTCCCCTCTCTGTTTAAAAGGTAAAATATGAAAATCATTGGTGAAATCCGTATTTTATTTGAATTACCAGCAAAGTTTGTGACATATTTTTAATCAATAAATTATTATGGTTCAAGTCATGATGGGCTAGCCATTTGCTGGAATATTTGAGCCACACGCCTAGTCCTATCTAGATAAGAAAGCATGCTAATATCCCAAGATCAGCGGCACCATCTATGAGTCATTTCATGCTAAAAGATAAAAATGGCAGGCATGAACCTGGGCCTCATGGGGCATAGCAAATCCACGGCACTGATTTGTTGCAGATTCTAGGTCTTTGTGAACCAACTCCAGACAATCATTGTAATGTATCATAGAATAGAATAGACAGGTGACATCCAGTTGTGATCCCTGGTGGGGAATCAAAAATTCTCATTCTGACAATCATGGTTATTTCATATCTATAAAGTAGGGCTCATTTTATATGCATCATGCTGAAGTTTGAGTTTTTGAATACTCTAAGAAACATGAAACAAGCATCATTTTGTAAAATAAAAAAGTTACCTCCACTGCTGCTTTTGCTCTTTCAAATTCCTCTTCTAGGGAGTGGTTTCTAGAGAGTAGCGCACTTCCCCAGCGATGTTCTTTCGTCAGTCGAGCCTGAAGTGATGCAAACACATAATGTTGTATTATTAGAATGACATACTAAAACACAAGTATTTTTCATTTTTCTCATCTCAATTCCCTAAAGTTCAAGAAGCAACTGTCATTGATGTCAGTTTGGATCTCAGGGCAGATGTGGTGTTGCCCCAATTGGGATAATTTAGGATTTTGCGTGTGCGTGCTTGTGAGACTGTTCCACCAGGAACTCTCAGATCCCACCATTTTAAAGCTAGGCCCGCGTCCTAAAGATCCCACTTGAAGGATGTGAGTTCCAGGAATCGATATTTCAGGAAGCTCTCCAGACGATTCTGACATGCAGGCAGGATGGGAAGGCTTGTTGTAGAAATTGTGAGCCTTCAGCTGATGAGAACAGCCTCAGGCAAAAATGAAAGTTGCTGCAGAGAGAGGTGGCCTCCAGGCCTTTCTGCTTATGCCCTGGGCAGATTCCCGGGAAGAAATTTCTTGGCTTTCCCTTTCTTTGGGCTCATTTCTCAGGCTACCTACTTTCATAATGATTTACTCAGAGTAGGTAATTTCTGACAAGAGCTGACAGGCAATGTGATACACAATTCAGCTAAATGCAAATATTTCAAGAAGAGCTCCCCTGGATAATCAGTTGTAAAGGAAAAGTTATTAATTCTTAATTTCACAAAAACCAACATCTTAAAAAATCATGAAAAGTCAAGAGGTTTACCCCAGATCCTTTTCCCTACCTATATACTTACATTTTGTTAGAAAATCGTAATGTGTTGTAAAACACTTTTGCAATGTATGGGGTATGCCATGCTGCAGCTTTTCTCCACTTTTTAAAAGTTTATGCTGCTGGTATTTGGAGCTCTACCTCATTCTTTTCCCTAGGACTGCCCACCAAGGATGCACTGTAGCTTGTTCAAGCAAACTCCTTCTAGGTTTCAATTGTTTTCTGTGGATTTTTCTCTCACTGTGCAGTGGAACCCATGAAGATTCTGTCTGGTGACTTTCGTACCATCCCATCTATCACAAGGTCCAATGAGGAGTGAGTTTCTCCACAATGAGGCCTTGAGGAGCAAGACAGAAACCTGTGAACTACATGCCCATCTCTTTTTAGTGTAGAGCCATGCTGAGATGGGGTGAGTGGGTGACATCTTAGCCTTGGGGTATTAGCATGTGCCACAGCAGGGATGACCACTCTGGATTTGGTGGGCTTGAACAGGCCCAGACCATGCCCCAAACAGACTCAGTAAGCATCTTTGCAGGAGGAGTGGGGACATTAAGATGTTTGCCACACTCCTTGGTAATGCTGATGAGCAGTCATGCTTGAAAATCACTGTTTTATAGCAAAACTTGGCCTTAACATTGCACTTAGCATCTAACAGGTCAGCTGCTTTCCGCCCATCTTCCACCACCGCAGCTCTCCAAACACAACGGCAGGGTCTAGGATCACTAAGGGTCAAATCTTAGATACTGTGACTCGTTTTTTTCTTTTTCATGACCCAATGAGCTGGGCATTATCATCTACTCCCTTTTCACGATGACAAAGGCACAGAGAGCTTAAAAAACTTCCAAAATCAGTCCATGAGTGAAAGGACAAAGTGATTTGCAGCCATGCTCTTCACCCCCACTCCGTTATCTCTCATGGGAGGGTCTGTTGACCCAGAGGATGTGCAGCAGAGCGAAACTCCCCTGGCAGTACAGGTAGCGGTGGTCCATGCATGGCAAGGAGTCACTCAACAAGCTCTAACAGGTATGGGTTGATAACAAATAGTGAAATAATTACAATGGGCACTTCTCATCCTAAGCTCTAGTTTTTGGTTGTCTCCTGTTTGATGAACATGGAAGATTTACTCCATTCAAACATTTATTTCCGTTTTCTTCTCCCTGTTGTAGGTGCAGAATCCCCGGCACCTCATGGCAGGCAGTGGGTGCTCCAGGTGTAGTAAACACATATGCTATCTTTAAACAGGTGAATGAATTCAAGGTGTTTTTCTCTCTCTGACTCCCAGAAAGTTTTCACAGAGTTTCCGGGCCAATTCTGGAGGCTAAGGGGGAGCTTAGGCAATTGAAGAAACTTTAATTTACTTTTTTTCCTCCATGGACCTGGAGTGGCTGGGCATTTGGGTTACAGTAGTTGCTTTGCTTCCAATTTCAGTTTCTGGATCAAATGCACCCTTGGAGCAGCAAGCTGAGTTCCTGACATCCTTGTGAATGACTCAGATTGAATTCTATGCTCCTGGCTTTGGCCTGGCATACTTTTAGTTGCTGATGGCCTTTGGGAACTGAATCAGCAGATAGGAGAGCTCTGTCTTTATCTATCTCTGCCTCTCTACCTTTCAAACAAATAAAAGTAAAGAAAGTGTAAGTGGGAATGGCTGTTATACCATCCTGGCAAGGAGGGCCTTAGAACTAGATTTAGTGCAAGTTAATACAAAATAGCATTTCTTTTTGTGCTCCAGCTTGTGGTAGCAGATTCATATTCATTGCTGAAGTAAAAGAAATTTTAAGTAGCCCTTGTCAAGTCAAAGAATTAAAATTTTTTTAAAAGCTAGGAATACCATTTAGTTTCAAAGTAAATAATTAATTCAGAATCTGCCTGAATTAAATGAAATTACATTAAATTTAATTGAACAACACTGAATAGATTTTTACTGAATGCAATGGAGAGATGTCACTGGGTTACTATAAATAATGAGAAAATCATGAGAAGCATATTTTATAAACGATTCTATATGTCTTTAGATATACGTCTATGAAAAACGCAATGCTCGGACTGTGACTAAATTTTTTTTGAAATTGCATCATATCTGAGATTCGTTCACTAATACATGAAGAAAACATAACGATATTCTAGCTTAAAAAGGGCTCAGTTAGGTAGTTCATAACTTGAATATTTGTAAACTGCTAGCTCTCCTTACATCTATCTTTGATGCAGACTGTGAAATTGTGGTTATTTTGGTGTCTAATATCTACACATGACACAATCAATTTTGTTCCTGGCAATGGCAAACTTTTTAAAACACATGATTCTCCCCTGCTGGGGAGAGTGAATGTGGTCGAGCTGGAGAAAACCTGGCAAGAGTGGCTCATTTGGGTCCTCATTTAATCACCCAAGACAAAAAGAAAAGAAAATGCTATGATTTGAACTAGATTTGGCGCCTGAACTTATACAGACATTTAAATCCCAGAGGCACAAACACTAAGAGGGTAGAAGCTTAAGCCAGAATAGTATTTAGGCAGTGGGGCTTGCAGAAGACTCTTGGATCGCTGACAGTGTGGTCTTGGGAAATTGTTTTTGCAAGCGAGTTTGTTATGAGTTGATCCAGCTGACTCTGTTCCTTGGTTCGCCCTTCATCCTTGCTCCATCTTCCCACTGCCATCTTCATCAGAGATAAAACCAAAGGGGTCATCCAATCTGGGACTTGAATATCCAAAATGGTAGGTTAAATGAAACTTTTCTCTTTGTAAAGTTCATTTGAAAAAAAACTGACTATAGAAAGTAATGGCCAATATAAGATGCCTCTGCTCAAGTGGGACAAAGGGTGGCTGCGACTGCTACTTCGTTTCCTGTCATAACATAAAATCACTAACATTGCCCTTGTGGTGATTCTTTTATTTTGGGGCAGTATCCCATAAACAGAGGATCACCGCTAGCACCCTCCTACCAAGGAATTATGACAGAGTGTTATCTCCCCGCATGCTCTTTATTTTCTGAGAATTTTTGCCATACCTCTGAATTTTCAGAAAGAACTCCAAAAAGTATGATTAGGACATATGAAGAAATGCTAAAATGTAGATTATTTACAATCTTACATTGCTATGTTGTCAGGACAGTATACACTGGTAGAGAAGTTAATTCTAAAGGTAATATAATGTTTTTGTTATTTGTTTTAGATTTATTCATTTATTTTGAAAGTCAAAGAGGGAGAGACAGGAAGAGAGATATTCCATTTACTGGCTCACTCACCAGGTGGCACGGTGAGCAGTTAGTGCTATGCCACGCCAAAACCAGGAGCCAAGAGCTTCATCTGTGTTGCCCACATGGATGGCAGTGACTCAAACATTTGTGCCATATTCTGCTGCTTTTCCCAAGCCATTAGCAGAGAGCTGGGTCAGAAGTGGAGTGGCCAGAACATGAATCGGTGTCTATGTGGTTTGCTGGTGTTAGACGTGGCAGATAAACTCCCTAGGACACAATGCTAGCCTCTTGTTTTTTGGACCAAGGCCCATCTTTATCTAACTTGCAAAACTCATTTTTTCTCCCATCTACCTCTAAGTAGCTCTGTGGCTCAGTGCTTTGCTTTTGCTAGCAACTCTCTTGTTTTCTTATTCGTTCTTTCATTAACGACAGAAAATATGTGGACATATGGTTGGAAATAAACTTTGTGGAAAATTAGATACAGGGAAATACAAATATGCCTCATGCTCATGCATTGGAAGAATTAATAGTGTTACGAGGTTCTTACTATCAAAAACACAAGCAGCAAAAGCAAAGTTAGACAAATGGAATTACATCAAACTAGTTTCTGTAATACAAAAGTATAATCAACAGAGTGAAAAGACAACCTAGAGATTAAAAGAGAACATTCGCAAATTATACATTTGATAAGGATTTATACCCAAAATATATAGAGAATTCAGCCAGGAAACCAATGACCTGAAAATTCATTTCTTAAAAGAAAACATACACATGAACAGCATTTACATGAAAAATAGGCTCAATATAACTAAATGCCAGTGAAATATGAATTAGAACCCAGCGAAGTAAAACCTCACATCTGTCAGAATGGCTATTATCAAAAAAGATAAAAGGTACGTGCTGATGAAGAAGTGGAAAAGGGGGAATTCTTAGAAGGAATTGAAATCAATGTGGTCATTGTGGAGGAATAATATACGAGGTAATAATCCCACTACTAGGTATGTATCCACATGATATAAAATCAATGTGTGAAAGACATATCCACACTTCCATATTCACTGAGGCATTATTTACAATAGCCACAATATGGAACCACCAAAAATGGAACCACCACAGCAGAAAAATGGACAAGGACAATGTGGTTTAAGCATACAACGAAATACCAGTCAATCTTAACGGAGCAGGGAATTTCTGATGGGCACTTGGTCTACAGCTTAGGCTGTTGTTGATGACTATATACATGTCCATGTGTCTGTGCTCAGGTCCTGGTGCTGCCAGGATTCCAGCTTCCTGCTAATGCACGCTCCGGGAGGAAGCAGGTGCTGGCTCAAGTACTTGGCAGGGTCCAGCATGTGAGAGACCTGGACTGTGTTCTGAGCACTGCTGCATTTTTGATTGTTGAGAGCACTGAGGCATGAACTAGAAGATGGGAAATTACTGTCTGCCTCTCTCTGTATTTGCTCTTGAAATAAATAAGTACATGAAAATTAAGAATATTCTGTCACTTCTGATAATATGAATGAACCTGAGGGATATTGTGGTAAATTAAATAATCCAGAAACAAATACTTCATGATCTCATACATATATGGAATCTAACAAAACTGAACTCAGAGAAGCAAAGTAGAGTGGTGGTTATAAGGAGTAAACAGGTAGGATGGAGAAATGACATCAAATTTCATCTGGAAAAGAAGGATAAGTCCAAGAGGGCTACTGGATGACATGGTGTCTATAGTTAATAACAGTATATGATATTTCTTCCTGAGAGTTACTCAGTGTAGATTTTAATTGTTCACAACACACAACAAAATACACGTGAGTCTTTGCACATGTTAGCTGGCCTGATTGACCCATTCCACAGGCAAAGTATACATATTTCAAAACATCATATTGTATGTGATAAATATATACAATTTCCACCTGACAATAAAAAATAAGAAAAGAAATTAACTGTTGTGCATTTATATTATGTCATGAATGATCCAGGGATGGCCTTAGAAAAAGAGAAAGCACTAAAGTAGCTTTGGCCCTTTCGCTTCCTTTTATTAACAGGCAGGTCTCGCCAGTGCAATATCATCTGCCTTTCTTACAAAGCTTGACCTAACAGAGCTCCATTACTGTCACTGGCTTCTTCCCTTCATCAAAGCTTCACGACCCCACAGGATTATGAATCTCAGGGGGCAAAGGGCACCATATATCAGGAGAAAGAAGCAGAAACTCTCACTTGGGGGTCTAGGCTTATAGTTCTTTTCCTCTGTACCACGTAACAAAATGAAGTGCAAACAGAATCTTATGGTGCAAATGAAATTTTATTTTGGCAGTATAGTTACTATTTAGGGAAATGCTATTTTTGCATTGCTAGAAAGACCTTAGGTTATTGCCAAGAAAAGTGTTATCTATCTCACATTTTGAAACTGTTCATTCGCTCTAAGAAGCATAAGATAAATGCTATAAAACATAAATACTGAATGATAACAGAAACAATTTTCACACTGGGATTAGTGCACAACTGCAAGTTTGGACACTGGGACTAGTACCACGGTGTAGCAGGCCAAGCCTCCACCACCAGTGCTGGCCTCAAACATGAGTGCTTGTTTAAGTTCTGGCTGTGCACTTCCAATCCAGTTCCCTGCTAATGTGCCTGGAAAAGCAGCAAAAGGTGGTCCACATCCTTGGGACCCTGAGCCCACATGGGAGATGTGCAAAAAGCTCCTGGCTCCTGACTTTGGACCAGCCTGGCTCTGGCTCTTGCAGTCATTTGGGGAGTGAGAAACTGCATGGAAGATCTTTCTCCCTCTCTAACGCTGCCTTTCAAATAAAAATAAATAAATCTTTAAAAGGATTGGAAAGTTGTCTGCATTTTTGCAATGTGCCTCAATGTGTTCGTTGAGAATTGAAAATGAAGCATAGGTTATATAATATCAGCTGATCTTTTATCCAGGATATATATAATTCGTGGCACCTAATTTCATTATCTACAAAAACTGTAATAACAAGAATATGCGTAAATTGTTGATATTACTATATACTTAAACAAGCATAATGGGATGAGAATCCAAGATGGCTGAATAGGGTACAGCCACACTAACTTGAGCTGCACTGAGATACAAAAAGAACAAAGGGGTCCAACTGATGGAAATTTTTGGTGAAGCAGTAAAACAAACAAGCAAAAAGCAAGCAAAGACTCTGTGGAACAAGAGGAGAGAAGACAGAGACATGGCTGCAGTTGTGAGCTGCCATCTTACCAAGACGAGTAGGAGCTGCTGCCAGTTGTATCTGAGAGTGAATTCTGCAATCACCCACTGACTTTCATTTCAGCTCAGGGATGTGTTGGTCTTGGAACAGGGAAGCAGTGACTGTTTTCCTCCCTTCCCTGATCTGTACAGAGCACCAAATGTGGCAGTGGAAATCCACTTAGGGAGCCCCTGTTCTGTACCTACTGACATCATAGTCAGTGTCAAGGCAACATGTGGATCAAGGGACAGATCCCCTGCATCCTGCTACTGTCATACAATCTGGGCATGAACCCAGGAATGCAAGCATGGCTCAACATTTGCAAATCCATAAACATCATAAATCACCTCAATAGAATCACCAAAAACCACATGGCTATCATAATAGATGCAGAGAAAGCATTCTATAAGATTCAACACCCATTCCTCCACAAAGTAGGTATAGAAGGAGCATTTCTATATATATATCACAAATGACCAATATCATACTGGAGAAAAGTTAAAAGCATTTCCCCTCAAATCTAGAATAAGACAATGATGTCCATTTTTGTAACTCTTATTCAATAGATTCTGGAACTTTAAGCAAGAGTAATTAAGAAGGAGAAAAGATGAAGGGCATCAAAACCAGAAAAGAAGTAAAAAATTATCCATTTCAAGGATTGCATGATGCTATACTCAGAAAAACCTAAGTACTCAGACAAAAGCTGTTACAATTGATGAATCAATTCAGTAAAGTTGCAAGTTACAAAAAAATACCAAAACTCAGAGCTTTTTTTTTTGTATGGTAGTGAAAAATCAAGAAGCAAACACATTCACAGCAGCCAAAAAAACAAACAAAAAAAGCTGAGGAATAATTAAGGAATAAATTTGATCAAAGCAGTGAAATATCTCTACAATGAAACTTATCATACACTCAGGAAAGAAATCATCAAGGACACAAAAAATTGAAAGATGTTCTTTGACCATGGGCTGGAAGAATTAATATCATTAACTTGTTTATACTACCTGAAGCAATCTGTAGATTAAATGCAATGCCTATCAAAATACCAATTGAATTCACTGCAGAATTACAAAAAGCAATCCTAAAATTTATACAGAATCACAAGACTTGGAATAGCCAAAGAAACCCAAATCAATAAAGGTGGAGGCATCACAATACCTGATTTTGAAACATACTACAAAGGTATAGTAACTAGAATAGCATGCTGCTGGCGTAGACTGATATATAGACAAATGGAGCAGATTAGAGAATCACATGGTGCTAGCAAACTGGATGCATTGATGTGGAAGAATAAAATTAGAACCATATCTCTCATCATATAAAAAATTAACTCAAGATTGGTCAAAGATCTAAAGTTTAGATCTGAGACTATTAGCGTAGCACTGGACTGCAAGTAGAGCAGCTGGAAGATAAAGGACACCCAGGCAGATGATCAGCTTGTTACACCACTGCTCTGGGGCTCTGAGTTTTACTTTTTAAACTTGTTATTCAGTGAGTGCCAATACTTCGTTATTATAATATAAATTTAAACTATATTATCTCAAAAACTGCAAAAAAAGAGAAAGGATGAAGAAACAAGGGTGTGTATGAGGGAAGAAGGGAGTTTTATTACATTCTTAGGATTTTATCTATAAATTATATTGAGTTTGTTAAAACTAAGTAAAAATTCAAATAAAATTAATAGGTTTATGCATGTGAACAAGCACACTCATAGTATGTTTTGACAGCATATTATCTATACCAGTAGTTCTAACGTGAGTGAGCATGAGAATCGCCTAGAAAGGCTTGCTAACATGAAGACTTGCTGACTCCTTCTGCAGAGGATTTCAGCGAGAAGGTCTGGGGCTGGACTCAGCAGCTGTATTTCTGACAGGTTCCTAAGTAATCCTGTCACTGCTCCGTGAGGGACCACACAGAGAACCTGTGGGCTGGCTATCAGCATTTTGTGCAGCTAGGCAAAATGCTACAGTTCACACATGCACTCCAAGAAGAGCATTTCTTTCTTATACTATTTCAAAAAAATGCTCTACAGCTCTAGCAAGCTTCTGGAAATACCTTGGTTCTAAAAGCGGCACTTTAATTGATTTGAATGAATTGGTTTTTGGAGTATTACATTCTCCAAAGAAGAAAACTGCTTCCCCAGCTGTTGATTGTTCAGTATGATAAGCACTAGAGGATAAGAAAGAAGAAAGACTTTAATAACTTTTTCAGAGGGATATTGTGTTCTAATCTTTTATCCAAGATTATGATTGTGATCCAAATTGTGATTTGAAAATTACTATATTTATGGCTGTGATTGTCCTGCGTAGCTTTGTTAGCTAACCACTGACTGACACAGTCATTCACAACTTCTTTTCCAATTGCCTTTACATTATTGCTGGAGAGTTTCCACCAAAGTACATTAAAAAGGCAAGTGTTCTTTCAAAAAGAAATACAGCGGAAAAGGAAGTTGCTTAACTGTAGAAAAGGAAAATAAAACAACTAGCTGGTTTCAGGTGACAGCACAGTAACTGCACTGAGATGGTCCATTATTATTATTTTTCCTGCTCTTTTATTATTATTTTATGGTATAGTTCCATAGGCCTTGGGATTTCCCTTGCCTCCTCCCCAAGCCCCTTCCCCTCATCTGAGTTCCCCCATATCATCACGACGGTATAGTGCCTCATAAGCAGTCCCATGCCCATCACCGAGGGCGTGGACAATGGCAGAGAGCCCAGCATCCTATTGTGAAGACATAGTTAATAGTTTCATTAGTAGTCCATCTTTGATCTGGAAGTCGAGATGCATACTGCATTGTATCCTCATATTCGGATATGATAGTCTCCATTACACAGTTACTCTACATCCCCTTAATGAAAAGCCACAATACAAAATCAACAACAGGAAGAAAAATAGACATTTACAAAGCCATGAAGTTCTCAAGAGGTTTTCATCATTCAACAGTCCTAGACTGTTGGCGATTCCGCCACTCCAATCACGATGCAATCTCTCCAGAATCCACTGGCTGCTGTGATCCACATTAGAGTCTCCCTCTGCCCAGATATTCACTGACAATGCTTGGTTGGAGTGGTTGCTCAATTTGTTCTGTTCTCCATCCTCTGCCATGGTACCACGTGTTCTCTGAAGCTTCCAATGTACTGCAATATCCTCCATGTACATCTGGATATGCTGTCCACTGCTCCGTGTGAGCCACTGAGAAGGCCCAGCTCTGACACATACACAACTTGGTCAGACCATGGAACCTGCGATTCTGTCCAACTCCAACCATGCAGAGAATTACTGTTGTTACTATAGCTGGTGTGACACTGAGGGTTCACTAGCAATTCACTAAGAAATATCTTGTGTTTAACAAAATGGATACAACTGGAAACCACTGTGCATAGTTTACAAATTCAGTCCCCGAAAGACAAATATCACATGCTTTCTCTGATCTGTGGTAACTGATACACAGAATAAAAAAATGCAATCTATCTGTGTGAAATTGGCATCTTGAGGTTTCATTATTGTTTATAGCCTGTACCTTTACTCTTGAGGAATAGTTTTTTTTTTTTTTTAACTACTTGCTATTTGCTGAAATCCACCTAATGGAATGTTAAGCCTATGATTGCAAAGTGAAATTAAAGTTGACCACTGTAAAAATTAAAAAAAAAAATAAGGAAGGAGGGTGAGTGAGGGCAACAGGTAAAAGAGGATAAAGGCGGAAGTATCACGATGCTCCTAAATCTGTGAGAAATGTAAATTTGTGCATTTTACATAAACAAATTAAAAAAGGGAACTATCTGGTTTTTGGTTTCTCAGTTGATGGATCAGATAATTTATATATTTAAACATTTATCTAATGACATGCTCAGAGTTTTCTTTTTTTAATTTTTATTTCACATAATACAGTTCCTTAGGTTTTGGGATTTCCCCTTCCACCTTTCCCTCCCCCCCCACTGTTTTTCTGTATGTTATTACAGTGAAGTCCTTCAACAACATTTATAACTCGATCATTATTCAAGTGTGTTAAGGCACTCTAGCTATAGACAATGATAGAATGTCCAGCATCCTACTGTCAGATTTTTTTTTCTTAATCCGTCAAAAGACATTTAAGGGTGATGGACTTGTGACTGTTGTAGAAGGACTGTACTATTTTTATAATATAGAAGAAAACAGTGGAGGGAGAGGAGAGGAGCAGGGTGGAAGAGGAAATCCCTGAGCCTAAAGCATTGTACTATGAAAAATAAAAAATTAAAAAATACAAGAAGCAAATACCAGAGTTTTATATAAGGTGTATCAATATAGGATCCTTGTGTTCATCCAAGTACAAAACGTTATGGTAAAAAGGTATTTGTAACTAAAATCTACTAGTGAAAACTGGCTTAAAATTTGCTGAGAAGAATTAAAAAAAAATTCCTGCCCTTTACGTAATCATCAGCTGTTACTTCACACTGCTAAATTTGATAAATATTGTTATTTCCCCTTCTGGTTAGCATTTCTTTATTTTTTTCAACTCAAGTATTTGCTGAGGACATACTATGTTCAAATTTCTGTCCTCATTGCATTTCTTTTCTCTTTCTCTCTGCCTTTGCTTCCTTCTGTTCTGACACCTAACTTTGTCTGTGGCCTAGAAAAGAAAAGGATCTTGATGTAGTTCCTGTTTTCCAACAAACATGACAGCTAATATTTATATGTATAGTGTATCTCATGTCTATTAGGCATTGCAATCTTAATGCTTCTAGTTCAATTCATCTTTCTTTTTTACTGCCTTTGCTGTGACTTTATGTATTGTATATATAAAATCCCCCCCTTTTTTTTGAAATGCAATAGAAGTCATCAGCATTTCTTTTTTTTTTCTTAGATTTATTCATTTTATTACAGCCAGATATACACAGAGGAGGAGAGACAGAGAGGAAGATCTTCCGTCTGATGATTCACTTCCCAAGTGAGCCGCAACGGGCTGGTGCTGCGCCGATCCGAATCCGGGAACCAGGAACCTCTTCCGGGTCTCCCATGCGGGTGCAGTGTCCCAATGCATTGGGCCGTCCTCGACTGCTTTCCCAGGCCACAAGCAGGGAGCTGGATGGGAAGTGGAGCTTCCGGGATTAGAACCGGCGCCCATATGGGATCCCGGGGCTTTCAAGGCGAGGACTTTAGCCGCTAGGCCACGCTGCCAGGCCCAGCATTTCTAAAAGTAAGGGATGGTGAATGAATTTGGGAGCGTTACGTCCAAAATTGTGTATAGCTTCAAATTAGATAATGATCACAATTTGGTTTACAAAGTTTCTGGAAGAAAGCAACATCTGTTCCCCTAAATTACCTGACATATTGACAGTATTCAAAGTAGTAATATCATGGCTTTTCACAAGAAAGGATATAGTTTGTGAATTATCCCAGGTGGACAAGTGTGGCGTAGTTGATAAGAGCTGCTGTGAGGTCAAGAACTAGGGCTTTTGAAGGTGTAGATGTGACTGGGTTCTTGGCTTCTCCTTGTAGCAACATCAGCTTGGGGATGCTGCTTCTGCTCGGTAAGATGCACTTTCTCCCATGATATGAGATATTATTAACTCCCAAGGTGGTGGTGAATAATTTTAAATAATATGTAGGAAATCTCATGTCACACACATAAAGTATGTAATAGAGAACAGCTAATTATGTGCACTTCTGTTTATAGCACTCACTGAGCAATACAGAAGACATATATGTGGGCCCGGTGTGATACCATAGTGGTTAAAGTCCTAGCCTTGCACGCCCGGGATCCCATATGGGTGCCAGTTCTAATTCTGGCAGCTCCACTTCCCATCCAGCTCCCTGTTTGTGGCCTGGGAAAGCGGTCAAGGACGGCCCAAAGCTTTGTTTTTTGATACAGTTTAGTTGGCACTGGGTTCCCCCTTTCCCCTCTTCCACGTTCCCTCGCCTCCCCTCTGTTCAACAGAGCTTGCAAGTAGCTCCTCATTGGTTGAGACACTGACTAGGATAATGTGTATTGACTTGAGAGAGAATAACAAAACATTTCTATGAAATTTTCTGGATCCCTCTGAGTGACAAGGGGGGCAGGCAACAAGTGTTGAAGAGCTGAAGTAGTTTATTTGAATACTTGATGAGTGTTAAAAATTGAATTTTTATACCACCTTCATCATAATCCTGTATCACATAATGAGTTTATGCACCAGCAACTCAAAGAGCAAATACATCTTTTTGTCTTTTATTACAAATAACCAGCCTGTTTTCTTGCTGCTTCATGGAGCTTTCAGTTGTATTAAATCTCCAATTCAAAACTTTTTCTGATTTGACCACAAGCTGGAATTAAAACCAGGTGACTGTGAGTTTCCACAGTTAAGACAAATCTAGATACAAACTCAACAATTTTTAAAACAATTGCATTAAGTGATAAATTCCTTGCAAATAATTGATAACCCTATAAAAATACCCACCAAGATACATCTTGACAGAGAAATCTCATAGCACTTTTTAAACTATGTTTTGGAAGACATGGAGTTTCATGGAGATGTTCCAGAGTACTCTGTGTTTCCTTTAAGTAAGACATGCTGGGCACTGTGCGGAACGGAAGGACAGTGTGCTGGGGTGGAATCAGATAGCCAGCAGGAGAGTAGCAGTGGTTGGAATAATAAGATAAATGCACTGTGAGTTTCTATGGTAACCAGGGACCCCAGCTGTTCCTCTGCCCCACAGTTCCATGTAGAACAGCCCACCTGTGCCAAGTCCCACTCTGCTTTAGAAACCAATGATTCATTGCTATATTAAATTGCTACAAGGATTTCAGTTTATGAAACAGTACCAATTACTTTAGTTGAGTTGAAATCTCTAATGCACTTATCAAGAAATGTTTTCCTAATAAAGGCTACCAATTTTCTTTTGAAAAGACACCTTTAGAGAGAGCACAAAGGAAGAAAACACACTCTCATGCCACATTTACAAGTCGTTAAGGTTTGCTGGGATATTTGTTCAGAAGTTCGTGGACTTGTTTTGCAGCTGTTTTGGGAACACTATAAGGAGTGTGAGGTGTTTATCAGAGGTGTTGTTTGTGGCCTAGCGATTTCCACAGACTGTCCATTTCCTCACCACCTCCTCTCTGTCCTCTTTGCTGCCACTGGCTGCAAGGACACGGTGACGTTCCACCATCTCATTGTGATCAAGCGTCCCTGTCTACACAAGGGAATAATAATGGAACTCACCTCATGCGATTTTTAGTCAAGATCATTCACATGAGATGATGCAATTACAGCAGTTGATGGCATTTGCTCTTTTTATAACTATTTCTTTTATTCCAGCAGGTAATATATTTCTCCAAGCTTTCCTATCTCACCTACAAACCTCAAGAGTTTCTTTCACTTCATCCCACTTAGTGTGTTTAAACAGTCTCACCTCATCTAAACTGTAGAGCATGCAAACACATACACATACTTTGTGAGAGAGCCTCCTGATTTCCTATCAAGGTTGTAGCCTTGGCATGTATTTAGAGGAATGAAGACTGAACCTGTCCATGCTTTTCTTGGAATCATAGGCAATACGGTCTTATCACAGGTAAGAAACAATTACAGATAAACTAGTTTCTACTGGAATTGAGGTCATGTGGTGGAAGGCTTCACACCGTAGTTCTCCAGTGATGGGTTGTGTGTCCTAGAAGAATGTATTTGACTTCATTGGTTCTGAGAAATAAATGAAGGGGCTTGAAGCTGAGGCTTATAGTACTTGACAGGACTACTGGAGTATTAGACATAACACACAAAAGCACACAGTCAAGTCTCAGATACTTAATAGGCACCCATGAGTGACATCTATTAGTATTATCATTGTTACAACCAAAATATAATAATAGTTTTATTAGCATGAACTTGACTTTAATATTATATGATACTGATATGTACATAGTATCTTGTTCCACAGGCTATAGATGTGAATGAATACTTAAGATGTAACTTATATTCATTTTTGTGTTCTCTTACATAAAGAGTGCTAATATTGGAGCATAACAGATTTTATATTGCCAAATAATTGCACAGTAAATGGAAGAACAAGGAAAAAAGTGTTAAGTACACATGGATTTCATTAACACATTTGCTAGGCAGATATATATATTTTAAGCACAGAGGTGCGAAAGTATGTGAAATGCAAAGTTCAGAAAAAATATTTCACTTTTGTAAAAAATTAAAAGAAAATATTTATGATGCATATAACCTATTAGAACAGGAACGCCATGAACAGTTTTCTTACCTGGGCTGGAGCCACTAATTCCAGCTCTGAAGCCGAGTCCGAGTTGAGAGCGCTTTTTCCACCACTCAGTTCTGGCTGAGATCTATGCTCTGAGGACCTGAAATGGATGCACAGAGAAATTATTGTACATCAAGAGACAAACTGATCCAGAAATCTGTTAGAGAACTGGATGTGGATCACCAGAAGACACCAGAATGCTGTTGAAAGAGCAATGTTATACGCTTCATTTATGTCTCACTGATCACAATCAGAATCGAGTTAGCCAACAACACGTTAGGTGTTATTGTCTTTGATTTAGAATTCACTAATGAGTCAAAGTAACTAAAGGCAATACCATTTTTGTTATCGAAAATTCTGCTTTATTAAAAAAAATACTGTGCTCTTCTAGGGGTGAATATAACACACTGAGGTGTAATTTTATCTTTACACAAATTTTGAAAATGAGGGAGATACGTGAAGGCCAGACATGAGGCTTGTCTTCTAGAAAGCTTCACAACATGGTAAATCTCATGTGGTCAGATTTCCTCAAGGGTATCCATGGATTGTTTTAAACTATTGCATTACCTGATAGTGGAAATTTGAGAAAGTCAGAAAATGTTACATGTAAAGCTACAGATTTTAATGTAACATCATTTGCATAATATATGGACTGCATTTACCTACAAGAATACTTCAGAAAGTTCCTGAAGAAATGTACATTATCTTTTCATTATATTTCCATGGCCTTTCAAGGTACATTGTACATCTTCCTAAGTGCACATAGGTAGCTATTTTGACTCATTAGCTTGGTTATGTAATCAGTAAATCATCAACAAATGTTGAATGATGGACTTTCCTCAAATCCTTATCAGTTAACCTGACTTGATTTCTGATGGTCCTGATGACCAAAGTTAGAATTATTAGAAATCTCAATAATTAATGCATCTGTATCGAGAGTTATGCAGCATACAAAACTTTTCGTCTGATTGAGATCGTTTGGGCTGATTGAATCAGTTATGGGAATACCTACAAAATGAACACATTTCCAGATACCAAAATATCTCACCACAAGAGCTCTTTTGATCCAGTTCTGGAAGAGCATGATTTTCTCTCTGCCATTGGCTGCCCCTTGCTGCTTCGATCTCCATGAAACTTCACATCATCCCATTTTTCCAGCTGAGTTTGAATGTCTGCTAAACACACAGGAAGGAGCAGAGTGTTCAGGGAGAGCATGAAGTGCAAAGAGATAAAGAGACTGATAAGATTGAGACGAATTCTCCAAACGGACCTGCCTCAAGCAAAGCCCACAAGTTCCCAGTTCAACCTTTGTCATTTCAACAGGGCATGAAAATTAATTAAAGCCTGTGCTGTGAAAGAAGACTCGCTGAGGTAAATCAGGCTACTTTCACAGTTGAAGCATCAGCTTGTTCTGCCGGAATCTATCTCAAGGGCTGTGTGTTTGAACTCATGGAATCTGGTGTAGAATGTGCATGTGGAATATTCTCCTGTCAATCTCCCTGGGAAAGTGGCTTCAGCCAGAAACTCTTGGTTAAAATGATGAACTTTGAGGTTAAAATGAGGTGAGAAGAAACCAGAACTATTTAAAATGTTTTTTGCATAGACTTTTCACCAAAGGAGGGAATTTACAATGGAGAATAGAGAGAAAGGAAACTATGAAGAAAGCCAGGAAAATGGCAGAATCCCTTTCCATTTGGGGCTTACATCTTACAGAGGAGGGATTTGCTATACTTTCTCTCATTAGCAAGTGTATAGCCATGGAGAAATCACTTAAGCAGCCTTGTGGTCTACCATAGTTTCACTTACGTAAAGACAGGTTTGCTGATATCCTCTAAGACCTTTTCCTTCCTTCTACAAAAAAAGTTCCAAATGTGCCATTTTAGCCTTTTGTGAGTACATGATGTAGGGGCATTTGTACCTTCACATTGTTGTACAGCCATCACCTTCATATCTCCAAAATATTTTCATCTTTTCAAATTGAAATTTTGTGTGCATTAAACAATAACTCTTCATGCCCTTCCTCCAAAAACTCCTTACTGTTTCTATTCTACTTTCTTCTACCTGTGACTTAACTGCTCTAATCAGCTTAAATGAATGACAACACGTAATATTTATCCTTTTGCAACTGGCTTATTTAAGTTAGCACAATATCTCCTAAACCCACCCATGTTACAACATACATCTGTGACTGCTTACTCTGTAAGGCTGAATAATATTACTCTACATTTTGTCTAGACATTCATCTGAGGATGGGTATTTGAATTGTTACCAACTTTAGACTATCGTAAACACCACTGTTGTTCTCCAAAATGCTTTTAAACTAAATATTTTTACAGCTTCTTCAAAGACATCTCAGAAACAGAAGAAAAATGGTTACTTATATTCTTATTATGGCATACAATCATACTTTGAATAATCTTATAAAAGCATGCAAATTTCATTTATTTATTTGTACAACTGAATAAACCTAGAGAGCGTGGAGGGTGAGGAAATAGAATGAGTTATAAAAGCTTCCTCCAAATATAGGCATCAAAAGGGAGATGGCAGAGCAGAAAGGATCCTTGTTTATGTGCAACTGGTCTGAACAATGGTTAGCATTCTTCCCTTTCTACGCAATTTATTTTGGGATGGTGTCATATGTACCCCAAGATTGTAATATACACTCAAAGGTTTCTGATTTCTAAATCTCCATGTCCGCCTCATCTCTTCCTCCTCAGCTTTAGGCACACATATTCAACTGTCTGTTCACTGCATCCACAGAAAAGCTTCACAGTTACCTCTGCTATAACAGGTTCAAAGTGGAGCTCAGACATTTGCAGCATGACTTCCTGTTTCTATTCTCTCTTGTACCCTCCATCACAGAGTCTGATGCATTATTTATGTCCCTCTTGCTCACATATCCACATCCATTCAATACCTGAGCCAATATTTTTTTGAATCTCTCTTTGCCTTACGATCCCATTTGCTACTTCTGGAACTCTGAATTGGTCTCTCTGCCTTAATTCCTTTCTTCATACATCCACGAGAGAAGAATTTTCATAAAAAAAAAAAGAATCTGTTGCTGCCACTCCTCTCAGTCAAACCCTTCAAATATCACCCCCTTTCCCTCAGCCCTGAGGATAGGCTAACCAGGGAGTCTCATTATCTAGCCACTAGTCAGGTCACCATACCACTATTCTGTTACAATATTTTCATTTACTTGGAAAGACATCTTCTTGTATCAGGGTGCCTTCCTGTCTATTTGTGTCTGACTCTTTCTCTTCTACACCAGGAATACCCTATTCTATTCTTCCTACATCTCTTCTGAACCACATTTTTCATGACAAATTCCTACTCATCCTTCAAGACTTTGCTCACACAGTAATTCCATGACCAACTTTCTCACCTCCCTGGCTGGGACAGGCACTGCATAACTGCTTGTGTGCCAACAGTATGGACTTCCATTTTTACAGCATAGAGTTAATATTATAATCAGTACTCATTTTTCTATCTCCCCAACAAACTGTAAGTTTGCCAAGGGTCAGGGGATTATAATATTTACCTTTGTATTCTTAGCATACAGTATGTATGGTGCTTTGGAGAAATGTTCACTGAACAAATGAATAAATTAATTCATGAATACGTTACATATAAATGTCATAATGGCACGTGATTTTGCATATATATTTTCCATTTATTCTTTAACAAGCTCATGGATAAGTCACTAATATGCCCATTTTATGGACATATGTATTCCCACATACACATGTGCTCATGCATGCACGCACAAACACACATGCCAGTGAATCACAGATAGAAGAGACAGTCTCCTTGGCATTCTGAGATATCTGCCTCTCTTCCTGCAGCAGGAGGTCATCTGTACTCCTTGGTTCCGTAGGCTGAGGAATAAGCTTTCCATTCTCAGTAGCATGTAAGTCTGGAAGTAAACTGAAGCTAGACTCAAATTCCAGTTGTGCTTACTACTGTGAGAGTTTGGGCAAGCTATCAACTTTTAAAGGCTATCTCCCTACACATGTATGTCCAAGAGTTGTAATGATGTAATGAGATGACTATGCAAATCATGGAGCAGGGCTGTAAGCCATCCCAATGCATGGCAGCTGTTTCATCAAGTTGCCTGTCTTCTCAAAAGTGTTCTGTACTATTGTTTGGTTTGACTGTCCCCAGGCCTTGCATCACAGTGTTTACTCACAGTTTTTCTCGTCTACTCCAGAGTGAGTGCCCCTAGAAAGCAATATTCACATTTTATCTGTATTTGTAACTCTAGTGACTAACATGGCACCTGATATCTATCAAGAGCTCAATAGATATCAGTTGAATAAATAAGTGAACAAATTAACCACAGTCATATAAAGTTGAGCTTCCTAAAGGCTATGCAATCAAAGCTCTGAATAAGCAATGTCCTGCTCAGGTTCCTAGATGGAATTCATCTTTCACTTCACTCATGGTTTTAATGCCATTTGTGGAACCTCCTTGCTATTTCAACCCCAGCAGGGCAAGGATGAGCAGCATCCGTGCAAGCACTTGCCTTACCTAGATCTAATGATGAAGTCTCTGAGGCTCGGAGAGGCTGGCCTCTTGGCTCAGCATCTGCACTGATGAAGTCAGGTCCATCAGCCTTTTTCTTGAGGGATGAAGTTTTTGAGGAAGGCTCCGATTTCTTGCCCTTGGTTTGAGTTTGAGAGACTGGTTCACTCAGGTCAAGGAGATCTAAGCCTGTGGTCAACACTATCAGAAATGGAAAAGGTTAAGATAAGTTCTTCTTCTACTCCACAGTTATTTTTCAAAAACAGATTTTAGTTGAGTATGGAAGGATTCTGTGTTTGTAGGAGAGGACAGAAATACCTAACTAAGTTACAAATCACTGATTCATACAGACAGCTTCTTAAGGATGGGCTTTTTGACTAGTAGATAGGATACTGCTTAGGGTGCCCACCTCCTTTATTGAAGTGCCTGGATTAAAGTCCTGACTCTGCTTCTGATTTCAGCTTCCTGATAATGTGCACCCTGGAAGGCAACAAGTGATGTCCCAAGTAATTGGGTTCCTGCCACCCTGCATGAGAGTCCCAGATTGAGCTCCCAGCTACCTGTTTAGGCCTGTTCTATTTCTTAGCTGTTGTTGGCATTTGGAAAGAGAATCAGCACTTAGGAGATATCTCTTTTACTCTATTTTCAAATAAATAGGCAAATAAAACTTTTTCAAAAAATTAACTTAAAAACAAAAGACATTGCTTTAAACACCTGTGTCCCATATTGGAGCGGCTAGGTTTGATACCTGGCTTGGTCCTTCATTCCATGAGAGACAACAATCAACAGAAAGACAATGACTAAAGTGATGGGGCATCTGCTACCCACCTGGGAGACTTGGAGTGAATGCCTGCTCCTCTTCCTGTGCCTCACATGACCACTTGGATAGGTTCTCTCTCTGCCTTTATGTCTCTCAAATGTATAATATTGCTTCCCTATGAATAATAGGAAGCAAGCCAGGAAAAGGGGACCTACATTAGCCTTAACAGTGATGAAATTTTGATGAAAGAAAAATATAATTGAATCTGAGTTCACATAGTATTTATTTGTGGGTTTTTCAAAGAACTGACAATCTATCATATTCAGAGATTTGGTGACATTTCTGAATGTCTTTGTGTTTTAGTTTTAAGCGATCAAGTAGATGAGGCATAAAGAAATGTTGTTAATCATCTTTTATTTAATTAAACAATTCAATCTGAAAATGGCAGGTTCTTTCGGCTTGCAATGGAGAAGTGTTTTATAACCCACGGTTGATGAATAGGTATACAGGTTACTGCCTTTGTTGTTGTTTAATATGCAAATTAAAATTTAAAGATAATGGAGTATAAAACTGTTCCATTTTTTACTTTCTAGAAGATTGTTTACACTGTATTACATATTGTAAGGCTCAAATAATGGTTTGTTCAAACAAAAAATAGGAAAATGAGATTAAAAAGACAAATTTCATCATCTTTAATTTTGCTTTCGCTGTGCCAGTAAAGGTGCCCAACTCATTGGGAAAAATAGAAAATTCAAATAAGACAAGATTTCGCCAGTCTCACCTGGCTGGATCACCAACCAAGCCTTGCGCGCTTGTGGGCAGGTCCTGAAACTCCCTGACCCAGGCTCTCTCTCCCCAAATAGCTTGTGAAAGCTGAGGAAGTAATAGAGCAAGAAACTCCTTGCAGTAACCCTCGCTGGCACAGTCAAAGCAAAAAATGCACCACTTCTCCTCTTTGAGTGCCCGTTTTTTCCCTAGGTGCTGGATAGATTTTTGTTGACGTCTCATCATTCCTCCACCTGTGCCTGCCTTGCGTGCAAGGGAGAGTTGGGGCTCAGCGGCCCTGGCAACCAGAACATCTTTAGCTCTCCACTGCCTGCTGAGCTGACCATTCTGATGAGAGCTGTGGAATGGTGCCGTGGGCTTTACTGTTTTAAAATGATTTATCTACTTGTTTTTATTTTCTGGAAAGGCAGAGAGAATGAAAGAGAGAGAGAGAGAGAGAGAGAGAGAGAGAGAAGAGGGGCGGGGGGTGTTGGAGAGAAAGACGTGGGAGAGAGTCTATCTGTTGATTCACTAACCAAATACAACAGCCAGGAGCCCAGTACCTTGTAACTCACCTGGGTCTCCCATATGTGTGACAGGGACCTAAGCACTCAGTGCTTAGCACTCAGCTGCCACTTCCCTGGGGTACTCATTATTAAGATGCTGCATCAGATATGAAGTAGGAACTCCAATCTAGGCACTCTGATATGCGATGCTGGTATCTCAAGGAGCGTTTTAGTGGTGGCACCAAGCATACATTCCAGATTTTTCTCCTAATAATTTTCTGATTTCAATTCCAAGTCACAGTGTCAGATATTGCTAAAGGAGTATATAAGATCTGACTGTACTCTTGCTTAGATGTGTGATGAGGTGAGATTCTTCAGCTTTTTGAGTTTTAATTTCTTCATGTGAAAAATGAGGAATTCATAATCTTCTAGATGTGAGAGGAGAATTAAATGATTAATGGGTATAAAATGCCAGGCATAAAATAGCAACTCAATAAGTGCTATTTCCATTTTTTAAAAAGATTTATTTATTTTATTACAAAGTCAGATATACGAAGAGGAGGAGAGACACAGAGGAAGATCTTCTGTCTGATGTTTCACTCCCCAAGTGAGCCGCAACGGCCGGTGCTGTGCTGATGTGAAGCCGGGAACCAGGAAGTTCTTCCGGGTCTCCCACATGGGTGCAGGGTCCCAAGGTATTGGGCTGTCCTCGACTGCTTTCCCAGAACACAAGCAGGGAGCTGGATGGGAAGTGGAGCTGCCGGGATTAGAACCGGCACTCATATGGGATCCCTGGGCATTCAAAGCGAGGACTTTAGCTGCCAGGCCACGCCGCCGGGCCCAACTATTTCCATTTTTAATGCTTCCATTTTATGAAGTTTTTCTTTTCTTTCTTTTCTTAATGTTTTGTTGTTGTTGATATCCTCTGATCTCTCACATTCATTTCTTCCTATCTAGTGCACTCAAGGCTCACCTGCACTGACAGAGGAAGCACGAATGGAAACAACCTGAGGATGAGACAGCATGCTGGTTCTGCAATGGATCTTAAACATCCTGGGAGTATCTGCACCTCTTAGCTGAGTCTCCCTGAGGAGGGGAAGCTACTTTCCAAGGCCCTGGACGTGCTTTGTGGCCGTGAGGAGCTTGAGTAAGGAGGAGTGGAGGACGTGACTTTCAGAGCTGAGCCACTCGGCTTTCTGTCTATAATTTAAAGGTGGCAGGCAGCCAGGCCAGGCTAGGATGCTAAGCTTTATATCCACTGAAAGTTGAAACAGAAATTTCCAGACCACTGTTATGTTCCCAACTAGATTTCCTTACAACAAAAGGTTGGAGGTGGGTGCCGGTCTCTGGAATGCCATATGCCTTTTTACTAACTGTGCAAACACATAAGAGTTCTTGCCCCCAGACATCTTTCAGAAGCAAATTATAGGGAAATTGTCTATTTGTGCATACAAAGGGCATTTGTTAGGGAATAACAACTGCTGAGTTCAAATTTAATTCTATGTGCACTTCTCACTATTTAG
This sequence comes from Ochotona princeps, assembly GCF_030435755.1. NCBI lineage: Eukaryota > Metazoa > Chordata > Mammalia > Lagomorpha > Ochotonidae > Ochotona > Ochotona princeps. The sequence continues at coordinate 106,648,577 of NC_080834.1, read as the reverse complement.
AATAAAGGAAATTACTGAAAGAGTGAATAGTGAGTTCAAACTTGGCTCAGCCCTGGCTTTTCTCCCTCCAAGCAGTCCTGGGTGCTGCCTGTGTTTGTTCTAAGCTCTTTATCCCTTTGTACTCTTCTCGGCAAATATGAAACGGATTCTTGGCACACAGAGGCCCTAGCTGTTACCCAGTTGATGAGGGAAGTGGCTTGGAGGGTGAATGGCAAGCTTTGAAGCTGTAAGTCCCTGGGGACCACAATTTCAAAAGCAGAAAAGGAAGATGGCAGCCTTTCTGTCTTGGAGGAAGACAAATTACATTTTAGTTGTGTACATGCACACACCAATGTGTGTAAGGCCATGAATTCAACAAAGGGCCTTTCATTTATAGTCTCTCTTTCAGACATTCATCCTTGTCTACCCGGAGTATACATTGCTCACCACTTGCAGCTGCGTGGTGAAATCCCATTGCCTAGACAGCTCCCTTTATCTCTGTAACAGCATTACTCCTAGCTCTGTGACTTCTCAACAAATCTGTTTTCCTGGTTACTGCTGGTAGTACTTTGTCCTAGCATTGTCACCTTAGTGTCTCTAGCCCATTTTGGGGTCTTTATGCTATAGATCTTCCCTGCAAATGATAAGGTAGCATCCATCAGTGGTTAAGATGGCCTGTGCTCAGAATCTGACCTTGTCATGTGCTGACTATGTGACTTTGTGAATGCTATTTAGTCTCTCTAAGCCTGCATTCTTGCCTGTCCAAAATAAAGCCCTTCCAGTGGTGCTAGAAGGATAACAATAATTCAAATAAAAGTTCATAACTTCTATGTGATCCTACTAAAGGCATTCATGTTTAAGATTGTCTTCGACATCAGAGAATGGAAATTATTACAGAAATTATTTACTGAGAATAAGAAATATTCTAAGTGCTTATTAAGGTTGCCTTGTTCATTTCATATAACATCCCTGTGAAAAATGATATAATACTCCAATTTTACATGTGAGAAATGGGGGCTTGAAGATATTAAGTAACATATCTGCAACCACACAGCTGGAGTGAGAATAATGTTCCCCTCTGTCTGGACTCTGGGGATGTGAGAGTCCAGACAGGGTAACTGTAACATGTAACACAAGAAGAAGGATTTTGCAGATGTAATTAGGCTAAGGATTTTGAGATGGTAAAAATTAATCTGGATCATCCTTATAGGTCAAGTATAATTGTAAGATTCCTTATAAGATGGAAGTCAGGAGGGTACGGGTCTTAAGCAGGCATGAGGATGGAAACCAAGGGGAGGCAAGGAGGGAGAGAAAAAGAGAGATAGGGAGGGATCTCAATCCATTGGAACTGAAAAAGCAAAGCCCAGCTTCTCAGCACATCCCATTCTCTTAGATTTGCCTGTGGTTAGAGACACATGGCTCTGTCTCCTGGGGAAGCTCTGTATTTCTTGAAGACTGAGCTCATTTTCATGAATCAGGAAGATGAGTCTGACCTGAATGTATCTGAACTTGTTTACTGTTCTGCTTAGAATGTACCAAGTATCATTTTTTATTTTCTTGATTACTCAAAGTGATGGTTAAAACTTCAGGAATGATTGCTGCAATATGATATGAGAAAAAGTAGTGTGCTTAAAAAAACAAATGTCAAAAATATGATTTTTATTTTATGTCCAACAGAAATGGGACACCAGAATTTACACAGTACTTTTTACTTTCAGAGATTGCTTCACGGAATCTTTGCAAGTAAATAGTGAGATAAAGTCTTGTTATTAATAGGCAGATGAAGAAACTGAGGCTTAGTTAAGCAACTTGCCCACAGACACAGAGCTAGCATTTCAATTCATGGAGATTGACCCCAGAATTTACAGAGTATGCTCCCATTTTAAGTGCCTTTATCTCATGTTAATTACTGTTGATGGAACTTTCAGCATTATGGAAAAGCCACAATTTCCTTCTCTCTGTCCTTTACTTACTTAGAAGTAAACTAAAAATATGCAAGCCACAGCAAGGTGAGGTCATGATGGAAAAATAAAACAAATTAAATAAGACAGTATATGATTACTTTCTTCTTTTCCATTAAATTCTAGTCTGCACATCCAACAGAAACTTTGTTCTTTGATTCTGAACATCATTTAAAAATTCTTATTTAAAAAACATGCCTTTGAATGTGAATGTTGACAGAGAGATCAATGCCGGAAGGCAGCCTGTGCTGGAGTATTGCCATTCATGCTAATGGCATCCTGTATTCACTGACTGGATAAATACTTATCAAAGGCTTCTTCTCCTATGGGCCAGGAACTGAGCAGCTGATCATCACAGTATGAGTACTTCTAACTCTAGGAGAACATTCAGATCAGTAGTAAGAGGCACAAGTAGCACTTTTATTTGACCCAAGAAAACTAGGCTTGTCTCTCTTTAAGTTGTAGGACATGTTGTCATTTCAATCCGCCCTCCCCCACCAAAAAAAAGATTGCAACATTTTCATTTGACTGGACTTTTCTCACACAACATACTTAGAGAAATGATTGAGCTGTTAGCCACAACATGCCAGAACAACCATACTCTGAAATGGGTGCTTTTCTATTAAAGATTTCTTATGTGATAAGACGTGAGATATAAAGAAATAAACATGAAAATATGCCCTGGGGAGTGATTTGTTATCATTAGTGATACTTGTATGGTCAACAGAATTGGTTAGGTAATATGCATAGCACTTTCTTGCATAATGAAAAGCTATTTATTGGTGTATGTGGAATAGTGTATTTTCCAAAGTTTCATTTGGTTCCAAACATTATTCTCCACTTAAAATGCCTTAAGCAGAAACAAGTGCAATGAAGTAAACTCTTCCTGAGGAATAGTTAGAAGTGAAGAAATTACCGGCTGTGTTGGACGTTACTGGTCTTGGTATTGCCTCCGATTTGGTTTCACATAGGAAGTCATCAATGGAGGGACTCAGGAGGGGTCGGCTTTCTTGTTGCTCATTCACCAGCTGAGAACAAATGAACACAGGTGTCACAGGGCTTTGTTAACTTGCAGAATCAGATGGGTTAAAATGCAGCCTTGCAACAAAAGAATAGCAAGCCTACCAAAATAAACACATACATAAATAAATCACAGGGAAGGGGAGAAAAAGAAAAAACTACCAAGAGGGTGGGAATGAGCCTTTTAGCACTTTCAACATATTTATGATGCAGCCAACCACAATTTTTAAAGACTAAGCCTTTCCCTTCCCTTATGGAATCAATTAGAAGTATTCTGTAATTCTAATATGTATAAAGTGTCACCTACTGAATCATTTGCTAAGGGCCAATCTCATGCCTTACTCGGACAAGAGACTCCCGTGAGAATCAGCCCATAGTGACTTCTGACTCCGAGATGGCAGGTTCAGCTACAGACTGGTCAGGTACTGTCTGGGTGGTGAGCCAGAGCAAACACGTTGATCTCTCTGCATGGACAAATACTCCCTTTTTCTGGCTCAAATCACCTAAAATCCCGCCCGCCACATTCCCCTCAGATGCTTTTGTAGTGCACAAGAAATATTGCTTTAGGAGAGTATAAAATACTGTTCCTTGAACTCTACAGGTACCTAATAAGTACATTTGTGGAAATCTACATGTAAAAAAGATTTTTTTTTTTTTGTAAATTCAATCATATTTTCCCTGAGCTAATCTGTATTAACTTTCAGATTGACTTTTAGTGGATGGTCAAGAACTTGGTTATTCTGTACCTCTTTGAATCCAGGTTTATCCAAATTATGCTTCTACGGTTAACAGAGAAAAAGTGTCTGATTCACAAGTGGTTGCTTTCTACATTAACTGTCTTAATTCTTTGGGGGCTTTTGTATTGGCCTTACTTGAAGTAGACATAGCCATCTAGTTTTTTCTACTTTCCTAAGAAAAGGATGTGCCTCAACATCTCTAGATTTTTAAGTACTTATTTTTAAAGTTGTATTTTTAGGAGACATAAGATAAGTGCTTTGGAATATTATCAAATACTTAAAAATATTTCACATGATTCTATTCACTTTCACCTCCCTGTTTCTCTGGCGCAGTGTCGGTAGTATCGTAACTTAGAGCCGATGGAATATGGTGAGGGACCTAAATAATGGTAAGCTTGGAAGAACAAAATGTAGTTCTAGGATTTCTGGTAGGACAACACTGAAATGCTTGGTGGGCTTCAAAAAGAGGAAATCAAGAAAACACTTGCTACTTTATTCTATCCATGCTATTGTTTAAACATGGATAAATCTACTATCTCCATCAGAGTTCAAGATTTTGGCATAAAGTTGGCTATCTCCATCCATATTTGTTTATGAATGCTATTGAGGGTTAAGTATTCTAAAAGTTCAGTGTTCAAATTACATTGATGGATATTTCTTCAATTAATGTAAACTTTATGTAAAATTTTATTACATATCAAGAAGAACATCACCTAAGACATATTTCAGTTTTAATCTTTTTAAAGGATGCTCCTTTTACCCACAAGTAAAATTCTGAGTCCTTTTGCATATATATATATATATATTTTTTTTAATTAAAACACTGTTGTGTACCATCCATTCTATTTATAATGAAATGTTTTTAAATGTTGAGGGACTGTGAACTTCCCACAATTTTGAGATAAAATATGAACTTTTGTGCAAATCATGATCTATTTGAATTTAGTCATCATTCTTAATATTTTACTGGAATAAAAGTCAACTTGCTTATCTAAAAACACAGTTGAAATGCTGATATAGAATATAATCTACATGAGAAAGCTCTGGTATAGAATATAATGTACTGGAAAATATGAGTTGGTGTGTGAGTTCTGAAAATAGTATGTTGCAGAGTCAGTATTTCAATGATAGTTCATATATAGATTGTGTACATGTAGTCGATTCCGAAGCAACTACACATTAATGTGTATTTACTCATAAAACTTGTTGAATAGCATGTGGTTAAGGTAGTGAGCCCATCTAGTGCAGTATCTCTATAGTGACAGGATTCTAACTTCCCAAGCAGGCTGTGGCACTTGCAGGGAAGGCAAGGGAGACCAGAACTTTGCTGTGCTACGAGCATTGGAAGAGGATAAAGGTCACCACCAAATATAGCACTATACCATTCCCATAGAATTATTCTCCAGGCTTGAAATTACTGAGCTGTGTTTTCTGGTTCCTGGGTCTAGAGCCTAGAGTGACCTCAATGTGTAAAGTGTGTAAGGCTCAGAAATTAAAAAAATCACCCAGCACAACTGCATCTTGAAAACTCTGTATATGTGATATCACACCATAACCATCTTTTGGATAGCCATTATTTTTCTGATGAAAAGCCTAATTGCATCAGCAGATAACTATGAATAACTGAGTTCGCTTTTGGATAGTTGGGGGTCAGAAGTCTTTCTAATTTTGGATTTTTGGATTCTGGGATACTTACTTACCTATAATGAAATATTCTGGGCATGAGACCCAAGTCTATACACAACATTCATTTGTATTTCACACAGTACTTGTATATTTGGTGCACTTGAGTTTTAACTGTGGCTTTGGATATCACATCAGGTGTAGAATTTTCTACTTACAGTATTAACTCAGCACCCAAAAGGTTTAGAGCTTTGGAACATTTCAGGTTGCAGATTTTTGGATTAGGGATATGCACCCTGTATCAACTGTCATACAGACAAAATCCAAATTATTCTAAAATAAGTTATACTCTGCCTTTGAATACAATTGGATGCTATTTTATTCTTTACAATAAAAGGACTAAGAATTTAGTCCTAAATAACAACTCTGTACATGAAAAAGTCTTCAAAAACTTCATGGAAAAGTTGAATTTTGAAAAACTATACATAGATACTAGTTTTTTTTTGCAATAAAAATAAACTTAATTTTCAGTTCCAACTTTCAATGAACATTTGGAAGACCCTTCATACATGTGAAACAGATCCATGCTGTTAGGGTGGGGTGTTAGATCTCTGCTGACACTATCAGTAGTAATTGCTGCAGAAACTAAATTTGATCAAGATTTTTAGAAAGTAAGACTTCTGTCCACATTAATATGTAAACGGAGAAACAAAAGCAACAGCATGGTTCAATGAGATGCCTGTCATCTTAGATAAGTCTATTTTGTTAAAGATAATGGAATTTTTAGAAAAGGTTCCTCATTTAATCTTCAGACATAGTTTCTGGAGAATGCATCTTTAGCACTTTCGGGTTTCTTATTCTCTGGAACTTATTCTGAGAGACCATGAGGGGCTCATGACAGGCATGGCTTCTCCTGTTTACTCCTAGTTCTCTGAGGTTTGTGCCTCTCCTATGATTGTCTGCTTCCCGCAACTGTCATGACCTCTCTGCCCAACGTGCTCCTGTGACTTCCTTGTGCCAGGGCTAGTCTCACAGGTGCAGCCACTTCCTGAATCACTGTTTTCTAAGAGGAAGTACAGGTTAGTGTTGGGAGGGTGGCAGGGCTCACAGATGAAGAGGATGAAAGGCCAGAGGATGGCAAACATGGAAGGTTACTGACACTAAACTGAATGTTCTTTTGTTTTGATGAAGATATGGAAGATGAAATAGGAGCTATGATGAAGAAAAAGAGATTTCGCCTTACAAACTGTGAGGTCAGAGATTACACCTTACTCAAACTTATTTCCGGCACAACTTCAAATACGAAGTCTTCCTAGAAAATTGGTTCAATACATGATTCTGAATGAAACTACTGGGAAAAAAAAACTGTTTTGAACAGTCCAATTTTTAAACTGTCTTCAGTTTGATGAATTAAGCGATGAGTATTTTAGTCAGTGAAAGTTCCAGTTTAGCTTTGTTCATACAGATTAGAATAGCTTTTCTCATGTCCCTTTCTCATTTACAGATACATTTATGATTTTTTGGTTACTTGAAAATGGATAAATCTTTAATGTCGTAAAGCAAAAATTTTAAAACAAAACTTTCCAAGTGCATGCACTTCTTTCCTGACTCATCTGGGGTATGGTTTGGTGACTTTTTCTAAAAATTACTTTCTTTAATTTGTAAATACTTTATGTACTTTCCTCATGTCATCCCTGGAGTGCAGAGCACACTGATTCTATAAAAATAATAACAGACGAGTCAAAGCCTTCCAATTCTGCGTTTTGAATAACTGAGCTGGAACAATTTGCAAGTGTGGCCTAATCAGATTATCACAGCTCCGTTAAAATGAATTACTTCATTAATTACAAAGGCCTTTGTATTAGCTTATTTACATTTAGCATTTTCATTTCTTTTTTTCCGAACTCTCCTCTGGTTTTGGATGGGTCCAAAGACTCTTCAAACATGGACAGATTCTCATTTCTCTTTGAGGATCCTGTTTGGAGTAGTATGCTGTCTGGGATTCCTCTGCAGAGTGTGAGTGCTTTGCACCTTCATTCCCTTTCCCCAGCCAGTAGCAAATTCTAGCTTTATCTGCTTTACCCTTCATTGGACGATGATCCAATTAGTTCTTGCATCCCACAGCAACAAGTTAGCTAGATATATAAGATGTGAATGCATTCGTGGAGAAATAGATTATTATGGCTTGCAGCTTGGATAGTATTAACACTAAGGCAGTTTCTCTAAATGGTAATAGAAATTCTAACAGGGCTGTATTTAGTAGCCTTGAGAATGTTCTCATCAAGGACATTACTCTTTGTGATCTTTATCAGACATAAAATTCAATCAATATTGAAATTTAAGGGGTGGGAATAGATAGAAAAACAAAAGCTCAGTTTGAAAAGAAAGAAAGTCCCTTAGCAGAAAGTAATCTAGAATAAAGTTTTAAGATACTTTGTTCTATAGGCAAAATGTATGGAACATACCTTGATTAAAAAGGCCCTGGAAATATTGTCAAAATCAAAATATCTGAAGGTTCTTTATGAGAAAAAAATATTCCCCAAAGGAATCTTATTCTCATAAAGATCATACATTTTATTTTTGATGTATTCAGTCTACACATGGTCTTCCCTTCTATTCTTAAATTTGGCTTGTATATTTTATTACAGTTTACTCTAGTGTTTGTCAGCATAAATATAATGAATCTCATAATTTAAAATTTTCTAATAGCAATTTGTAAAAATATGAAAAGAAACAAGTGAAATTAATTATAATAATACATTTTAACCCAATATATCCAAAATGTTATTGTTAAACATGTGATCTATATGAAAATTATCAAGGCAATTTACATTAGATTGGAGGAGGGCTGGGTCTTCAGAATCAATCTGGTGTGTATTTTATACTTATAGCACGTCTCAATCGGGAGTGACCACAGTGCTGGATGGTCCCATGTGGCTACTGGCCATTGTTTTGGACAGTACAGACCCATAGATAATTTTCTTCTTGAAGCTTGGATGATTCCCTTGTTTTTTCTTTAGATGGTTCATCAATGCACTCTCAGTCATATTTCAATGCTATTCTAGGATGGTAATCATTGGAGCTTGCATGAAATGCCTGATTATTGCTTGTTAGCAGATTCTTTGTGCAGAATTCAAATTATGTTAGACAACCATGGAAACACCTAGGGGTCCACCAATCTCTTTCTGCTTGATTCAGTTTGCTCACTGTACTGTGGAGGGCTTCCACTGGAGTGCTTAATAAAATCCTTCTAAAAGTTGAGGTTTATACTATAATATTCAAATAACACAGGGCAAAATTCTGGAAAAAGCCAAACTTTTACATAGAATCTGAGTGAATGAGCCTTTACTAAATAAGCTAAGGGCCCAGTGATCCAGGGACTTATTCCATATTTTATCAATTATGGTTTTTCCAAAGACATTATTGGGAGAGCAGCAATTAACTTCAAGCGTATCTGGAATCGACGACACAAGCAGCTGGCATCAACATACCAGTGATGAAGATGAGTTGATGTATTCAGCACTTTGTAGCACTGATATATGGGGCTTAATAGGAGGCACTGGGACAAACATGTGTCAAAGACATTAATACATTAATACACTCACACAGGATAACGAGCAAGAATGCGATGTGGTATACAGACTGGATGCTGTGCTTGTCATGGGAAGTACTCACTTGTTCAGATCATTCTGCTTCTTTTTGGTTTGTGCACTTCACTGGTGCATAGCAGGGAAGAAGCCACTTGTGTATCATGGAAAAAGTTTATTGACTAATAAAACTGCATTTGATCAAGAAATACTATATCACACTGTCACTGAATTTTGCAAAATGACCAACACAACAGGTGTATTATATTTTATGAATCAGAACTTTCTGCTTGCTGATTCATAAACTGGCCAGTATGCAACAAGAATAGGATGCATCAACAAAAGCATTATGTAATCTTCATGCAGCAAATTCTAACTAGTATTTCAAAAACAGTTAATATGACATTAGACAGGGATTAAGGAAGGAACTTGGTACACACAAATGTTCTGAATGTGTGGAAATGGTAATAATCACAACTCCTTTACTGAATTAAAAGATAAAAGTAGTATTTTGCTTAGAATTTTATATCTAAACATAGGTTGTAATTTCAATTTTGACATTTGAAATGGATGTACATAATAATGCATGGTTTTGAGGAAAGAGAATTTTGAGCCTGTTCTAGGTTGTGATATCCTGATATGATATGTGGTAGCACAAGTGTGCCAACTGTAAATTTGAACGGGTCTTCTCAACTGATGTATGGGCTCTGCTGTCAGCTGAATTTCATGTAGTTCTCACCTCCCTTAATATTCAATTGAGGGAGTGCTGGCTGAATGTTTTGGACGGGGGTTTCTGCAAAGGTCTAACCCTGATCGGCAGAAGGCCCAGATGCCACTGTATATGCTTTGCTGTGTAAACTGCAGACAGAATGGAGACTTTGGTGGTAAACATGAGCAAATTTCTTTCCAATTACTACTGTGTGTCATTGGGAAGCATATTGTTTTTTATGAATAAAAACTTCAACAACATAAAATTTATCTCAAAGTCCTAGGAATCTGTAATAATTCAAAAATTATTCAACTTGATATTGTATGTTATAATTGCTATTACTTATAACATAGCATTTAGGATAAAATAACACCACACATGTTGGCAGCAGCTGGGGATGAGATCGGCCGTTATTCTAAAAATAAGTTCCATAATTTAGCTTTTGATATAAATGTCTTCTTAAGGACTGTAAATGGACATTTTTCTAATTCTAGCCATGTTCATATAATTGGGACTGAATCACTGCATTTACTATTGCATTATGGAAAAAAAATGAAATGTTTAAAATAATCATCTAATCTAAATTATAAGATAAATGCAAGTAAAAATATTTTCCATTTAAGAATTTAAAACTGGTAGTTGCGCAGAGTGTTGATGAGTATATTATACATATTTATGTAGATTTTACAGGGTGTTTCACAAGTCCCCGAGGACACACAGGAGTCAGTTTCAGCATGTCTTTGCACTCATATGCAAACTTTTTTCTGTACTGCTTACAGTAAGTGCTGAAAATGGCTGTGATGTGCTTACAACTGAGATGACAGCTTTGTTGTCAAGGTCACTAAGTATGAGACCGGGGAAAATGCCATTTTCTGCATGAGAACTCTGGGACTTCTGGATCATCCCTGTAAGTGAGCTATCCACATAAGTATGTATATACATATATGTAGTATGCATAGTCACAACATAAATATATTTAACATTTAAGAAAATTTAGATACTCTACTGGCAAACTGACATATGTATACAATATAACTTGTTCATAGGAATTTTTTTGTATTGTTTTTGTTCAAATGCACCATTAGCTTAATTGTTATTTCTTTCTTAAAATTGTTAATAAAACTTCCTTAGAAAGAAGCAGCATGTTTGATTTGCACATACATGTACACTTTCTTTTTAGCTAAGGTTGAGTAATGGAAATTAATATCCAAATAACTAAATAATGCATTTCCTTGTTTAATAGCAATTTTGATTCTCATTTATATTTGTATAATCATTTCATTAAAACTATCTTTTAAGAATTGGTTTCAGAGTTAATGTTTTTTTTTTTTTTTTCTAGTTAAAAATCACAATCTCTGGTATATTAACATATGTCAGCTTCCTACAGGAACCCTATGGGTCTGCCCACCTGTGATGTCATAGTTAGGAGGGGCTTTTCTTCAGCAGACTCCTCCCTCGGTATCTCCTTCATCACCATGGCAACAGCCTTATCTGCCGCCCTAGAGCCTTTTCCCTATAACAGTGAAATCAACAATGACTTGTGTCAGGAGAAATCTTTAACTTATTATTTATTACAAGATATTCTAACGCTTAAAGAGCAATCCAACATAAATGAAGAAGTAGGCTGCTGCAAGTGAATCTTGAGGCTTTTGGCTGAGGAGAAAACACACAAAATCTGAAAAAAGATTATTTGTGAACTTTTAGTTAGCTCCTTTTTCATCTTTATGGCTGACATTCTAATTTGAACATAGTATTTTATATGTGTAATATGTTTTAAGGCAATTAACATGACAAGAACATACTTTTAATAATAACAATTTAAAAACACTATGGGTGGTCTGTTATATTCCTTTAAACATAATTCCTAGCTGGTTTGAATGGCAGTGAGGAGTCTGGGACAGGCGCAGAGGGTTTCCGCTGGGATTTTTTGCTGTTTTAAATGATTGGGAATAAAAGGAATAAAAATGTCCTCACATAGCTAACAATTCTTCAGCTGCTTGTCATTCCAGGTATTCACCTAGCTTATTTTATGGAGCTAGTATAGCTTTGGTTAAAAAAAAAATGTACAACTATGGTTTTGAGATGAAGCAATTTTAATAGAATTGTAGAATTATCTTTGAACTGGAGAATCTCACATATCCACGTGTAAGTAAAAGATGATTAATATTGTACTGAGATATTATACATAATAAATAGGAATTAAATGCAAATTCAGGTCAAGTTTTCAATATACCATTTATTTGAGATGCTACAAACCCATAGACTGCACTGAGATAGTTTTTGCATGCACAATTATGTGTGCATGTGTATTGCATATGTATATTCCTGCATTATTTCATCCAAGCTGAATTATGGTTTATAAAATGGTATGTTAGTTTCTGCCTTTTGAGTTTATTGGATTATTAAAATGTTAAAGTAGATATGGTATAAGGGAAAAAAAGACAAAATGGCACCTTCCCAACCCAACTTGAAATATTTCATTTTATGTAAAAATTAAATAATCTTTGAATTCTTTAATAACAAAATAATCTTCCATTTTCCCAGATATCTGGTTAATGTCTTTGCAGACAAAATAACTTCATACTAAAAGCACAAATTAATATCTGTCCTGTAATCTACTTAGAATCTACTTAAAATACAAATGTAGTATACAGAGAAGTTATGGGTAAAGGAATAAAAATGAGCAAATGGGAAGTCTGTTGTCTGTAAACAGCTCTAATGGCTATTGTCAAAATTAACTCCAGAGCTTAAGGAATATTGATAGTTTCCATGCAACAACACCACATTTTAGCATTGCTTCATTATTTTGGACTTCCCCATGGATTTTACTGTTTAGAAAACAGGGTCACCTTGTCCATTTTCTCAGATATTGACTTTCTAAAATGTAGCCAGTGGCAGCTTTTATTTATTGAATAGAGAAAGATCTTTGCATAGTTCATGGATTTTAAAATGTGTGAATCTTTTTGCAATGCTGAAAGTGTGTACCTTTGCATCATTTAGAATTAAAATGACTGTTGAATGGTCATGTGCTATATAAAATACTAGAGATTATATTCAATGGATCTGTCAGGTAGTAATGTGTTCTGAAAAGTTTATATGGCCAGGATCCTCAGAATACTTTTTTTCTTAAGAAAAAGAAAAAAGAAAAGAAAAATGAATGTCTCCTTGACTCACGAACTGGAGTCCTAATGATGCCAGCTTTCTTTTTAATGAAGCAATGTGGATTTGCTAAACTAAGGATACATACAACTCTGACTTCTTGGTGAAAAAAATTTATTATGGCACTGTTAAACTGTTTAACAACTTAACATTTTTTTAAGATAAGGCATCACACATTGTAAAATCAGCACAACTTTAAAGCTATACTCACTTACAGGTTAAATACAATTTGCAATAAATTTCCTTGCAGCTTATTTTTTTTTTCAAGAGTAACATAATTTGTGAGGAATTGTTTCCATGCTCCAAGAAGTTCTACTCATATAGCAATAAACAAAGTGACATGCTTATATTTAATTTCCTATTATGTTTAAAAAAACAGATCTATATTTACAGGTACAATTCAAACTCTTTGGATAAGGAAAAAAAGTCAATTGATAAGCATCTCAAAATATTCAGGTTCATTTTTCAATATATCATTTATTTGAAATGCTACCAATCCATAAACTATATAGATAAGGTTTCACAGGTGCAACTATAATAGCTAGAATTAGCAACGGACATGCCATTTCACTAAAACAAAACCAAAACCAAAATAAAAATTAGTCCTTTCATGCTGAACTCTAGAACAAAGCAGTGGTCAGCTAGAAAGGTTGTATAATAAAAGACATGCGGTGCTTTTTATTTCTTGCAGAAAAAACCCACCAAAGCCAGGGTCAGGTCACTTTTTTGAAGACAGTGCCACTTTTTCTTCAAGGTTACACCTACTACCTGAAAAGAGTCATGACACCCACGTTAGTGCCTGCTAGCAACCTTTTTCCTATCAGCCTTTTGGCTTTGAGATACTACAACATGAGCCTCACCGTTTTGCAAGTGGGTATAATCAGCACACAGGAGTGAAGGACTGTCACAATGAAATCTCCAGGGATCCAGCTATGGTGTCTGAAACCACGGGCAAATCAGGTGTCCACAGTCACACAGCAAAGCAAGCCTATCCCCGGATCAAATGGCCTCCTCTACCTAGCATCTGATCAAGTTGTGCTGTTAGTGACTGGTCCATTTATTTTCTAAGACAATGCTTCTACAGACTCAGTATCTGGCTTGTATTGATTCAGCAACTCATGAAACAACTTTGCTTAGCAGCAACTCAGCAGGGTTGACAATAATCAAACTGTGCAAATTTCTGTCTTTTTCAGACATTGGTTTGAGATACTGTAAGAAATATGTATGCATAATTATTTAGACTTTATATTCTTTTTTTTTTTTTTTACAGATGACTCCACTAAATGGTCAGTATTCATCTATTATCTCAAACACGCAAAGACAGGCAAAAAAAATGCACTCAAACACAGAAGTGGTTTATATATTTTTGATTACATTAAAACTGTAGTGCTTGAATGTCATTTTAAGCAACAACAGAAGAGAAAAACTTTAGAAGCTGGTTACCGCAATACGACAAATTCCTGCAATTATTACAGCCTATTAATTTTCACACTAATATTCCAATCTCCCACTTCTTCAATGAATTTCTTAGGACTTTTTTCTGTTTGAAAAACAGTATCAACATAAAGGAAAATTTCTATCAGCCTTTGTGCTTTGCTATGGAAAACTCTTTACTATGTTTTTCTGTTTATCATCTGTTTCTTCACTAATGAAATTTACTACACCTTAGTTCTTTAAACAAAGAATCCTTGAGAATAACTTTTTAAATGAACTTCCATTAAGGCAGGAGGTATAAACAGAGAGAATTGGAGGTGATATTTACTTTTATTTTAAAAATCCCATTTGGTTCACTTGTATTGTTTTTGTTAACATAGGATGTAGGGAACAGAGAATGCCATATTGGACATTACAGTATCCTCTGGGGTCAGAGACCAGGCTGTTGTGTCCCAGGATGTATTCAGATGAGATGCTGACTCCAGACCTGCCTCACGGAGAGGCTACCAAATGCTAGGACTCTGTGAGATGTGTGAGGCAGTCTTACTTATTTGATCGCATAACTCTGTGGGAAGTTGTGATCTCCCATTAACGGTGCAGGTCCTGGTGGCTCAGAGACAGTGAGTGCTGGGACTGGGCTGCAGACCTCCCTCGCCCAACCAATGGGCGTCTTTCCCGGTCACCATTGCTAGCCTTTTCTGTCTTCAGGAAGCTGGAGAACAACTTGGCCACCCTTACTGACTGGTGTAAAATCAAAGTTGTTCATGACATCACCCAGATTTTGGGCACTGGCCGCTTTTCAGTGTAATCACACAGAGTGACTCTAAGCAAACACTTTTTGAGAAATGTCTTTTTTTTTCTTTTCTTTAGAACCATCAATCAGAGCCAACTACCCAATAACTTTGCTCATTAGCACACTTCTCATCAAATATTTTTGTTTCTTTTATTGCCATCGAAAATGAACCTAAGCTCTTATTTTGCAGGTCTTTGTAGGCTTATAAGCTTTAGTATTGATCTAATTCTTAATAAATGCTATGTCACCATGCAGAGCTCTATTTTGGTCATATAAAATACCTTAAAGTATGCAATTTCACAGTTACACAAGCCCATTTGTAAGCAATTTCCTACTTGTAGATTTTACTACTGCCACCATTGAGTTTGCTATTTAAAAATTATTCTTACACTTAATCAGTTAGTAATAATCTAGTCTCTTTATTAGATATTAATAGAAGAAATGGAGCTATATTAGTAGACTATAAAATTTGATACCTCTGCTAACCCAAAACTGTCTAATATGACTTTAGAAAGTAACTAACTCTAACTTACAAAAATTGAAAAAAGTTGTCAAAAATTGAGAAAAACAAAATTAAAATACTTGATGTTTTCATGCATTTTCCCCAACATTTACTTTTTATTTTTCAGTATTGAATATTAAGCAGTTTTTAAGATGAGTGTGGAATGGATAGACATACTGCCACCACACTCCAAAGTGGCAATGTAACAAATATATTTCTTCAAATACAAACACATGCAGATATCAGCTATCTATATAATCTTAGCAATGCTTTTTAAATTGAAATACTGTTCAGCTTCGCATTTGTAAAAAAATTATGGATCTTACAAATTCTGCACCCTGGACTTAGGCATCTGCAGAAAATTGGCCACAAAATGGGTAATTTCTGAGGCTGTTCTTGTCTCTCATGCGCACAGCCAAGATAATCTTTCACTTTGGAAAATAAATATCACAGAAAGTGTCATGTTCCCTTCAAACTCACATGAGAAAAAGGTCAGGCAACATTTTAAGTGGCCTCTAATTGCTGGTAATCTCTACCTACCATTTTGTGTCCTTTTCCAGGTAAGTATACGCCTGTGGATTTCCTGCAGTGGGAATTAGGGTTCAGGTCCTGTTAGTTCTGCCTTAACTGACAGAATGTTAGAACAAGATCTAGGCATGCTGCTCAGCTCTTGTTTCTGTTTCTAAGCATAATGAAGGCACAGATCCAGGTGTAAGCGATTGGCAAGCATGGCTTGCATCCCCTTGTTTCAGCAGCGATTCCTATGTGGGAAATCACAAGCAAAGAATTCACCAGTGCTTCAGTGACCTGTTTACAGAGAGAAATGGTGTGGTTTCTGATTCCTTAATAAGGACTAGCAGATGAATGCCCAGCTATCTAAATTAACAACATAAGGAATTTGGAATTGACTCTCCACAAATTTCTGTTACCATTTTTTTTCCCGATGCAGTATTGTTTTTATGGTTGGCAGGTGTATACTTCAAGGCATCACCTTTTCTAGAAATCCTCTGAGCTTAATAAGGACTGGTTCAAGTCACATTCTACTATGGAGCTGCCATGATTTTAGTTTGTGTTTTGTGTTAGTCAGCAGTTTCTGTTACACCCCTCCAGGTTGCAGGGGGTGTGGCGGTCAGTGGGAGAAAGTCATGGGCAGCCAATCTCCATCCATGGTCCTTGTCTCTAAGCCTCCACCCAAGAAAGTCACTGGGATTCCAAGTCCACCATACACACACAACCCTGGTCTGGTTGGTACAGGGTGACATGATTTTCTTGTGTTCTTGGCACTTTCCCCTTCATAGGCCCATTCTGCTATTTAAAAAAGACTTCATAGTTATCGACCATTTTGGTATATAATATTGCATTTAATATTACACATTCATTATTACACAGCTCCCCACTGCTGTGCTGTCCCCAGAACTTTGTCTCCACCTTTCATTTCCATTGTGGCTGCTCTCCCCCAGCAGGCCCCTGTGCCTATGCTGCTCCTGTTACTAATTTTTTTCTTTTTAAGGATTCAGGAAATCTTTCCTAACAATACTCACAAATCTCACTGGATGCTCAATTGGCAACATCTGGTAAGCCTTACAGCACCCTCTCAAAAATCCTGCAGCATTGGGTCCAGAAGCAGAAAGAAATGGTAACTTTAATATAAATTAATTGTCTTCAGATGGGACCTCTCCACCAGAGGACACGCCGCAACACCCCTGCTTCCTTACAGCACGTTACTGACCATCAAGAAGCACTTTCAGAAAAGCTGAGTCAATCCAAGTCTCCACTTCTTTTTTAAAAAGTCACTTCGATAACCAGAGTCACAGCTTTCTTCCAAAGCATTTTCCCCATGTTTTCTGATTTATCTAGTGGGTCACTTGAGGAAGGGAATCATCCCGAATCCCAGGCTATTGGGCCGTACTTGAATGAGTTCCTCCCTGGTGCCTTTTAAATCTTTTATTTGTAAATGGTTCTTTGGTTATGTCTTATTGATGAACTGCCTTGTGAGAGTACAGATGGTGTTTATTTCTGTTGAATCATTTGGCATTACCGCGTATATCATAGTTCTCCGTGGCACATAAACGACACTCAAATACACTAAGTGTATGTATTATGTATATTTAACAAATTATTTAAGGTGCTGACTCGCATAGTATGACCAAGTTTTACAGAATGTGATTCTGTATTAAATAAAGGTTTGATCATACTTTTAAGGAAATAAAATCATTTCAAACATTTCAACAAAAATTCATTAAAATCAATAAAGCATTGCCTGGAAAAGATGTTTAAATTGGTTCTGAAGGATACAGACATTTCTTTAATGATCAAGATCTGTTTCTAAGTACACAATTTACTATGTGTTTGTTCTTTTGAGATGATCAAACATTCTCCTTTTCTCATTCTCACCATTTCCCAAGTCTTGTCTGGTTTGCTTAGCAGTGATCTCACTACAGATAGCCACGCATTCAGTCCCTATTCTTCTATAACCAGTGCTGAGTTCGTGATGTTCTACTCTCAGGCTTCCCTTGATCAGTGTAGCTCTAAACTACTTGCTACTTTTCTTCATCTCAAGGATGAACTTTTCCTTTATATACCTGTAAGCAATTTTTGTTTGTCCTATGGTGATCTGGCTTAAATTATATTTTTTCTTCTGATTTTGGACTTACATTGAGGATGGCATAACTTAATACTTGTTAAGAAGTAAATATTGAATGAGCTTTTACTTTTGTATGGTAAATTCTAAATTTGTTATATTTTTCAGAAGCTTTCGGTAATTAAATAAAACACGTACCAAAAATATAGCCTCAATGAAAGGGTTGCTGTCAAATAATTCACTGTCAAATATCCCAAGTCATTTGAAAATAGGTGTCTTTTCTCCAGCTACTGTTTAAGAAATGGATAATGAATACAAAGATAAAATCCTGAAGGGTTAATTTTTTTCCCCCAAGGAATCCTCTGCCCAATGCCCCGTGCTCCCTGTATTTTATTTGCACAGATGCATGCACAACCCAATGTGTGATGTCAGCCCTCAGCAGCACAGGTTGCTGCTTCACGTAAGCTAAATCAACGGTGTTTTGAGAACTGGAGGAACCAAGATGCGTCCTTTTTCTAGAAGGAAGCAGATGAAAAGGACTGGTTTGCAAGTGTCTGCAGGCAGCCAAGCTGGTTTTGCTTCCAGGATATTGAGGGTTGATCGTGAAGAAACTGAAGAGGAGCCTGGTTATAAAAATCTGGTTGTTTTTATCACTCCTGTCTTTATTGGAAAATATTCCAAAGCAAATACATTGAGTAAGAATCCCTATAGATACACGCAAGAGTAAGACCATGAAAACCCTCCATTGCATTGCTATGAATGTTTCTGGAACTCGTCATTCATCATTGATTAGATGCATTTCTAGACTTCTTGCCTCTAAAAATTAATATGCACCAAATCAAAAAGAAGTCACCCAAAATAATGTATTGCCCCTATAAATGGGGGACCTTTAAATATTGAAATATTTTTGCATGGAGTAAAAATTATCATGGAGCAAACAGATCATTTTCCCTCTTTATAAAAACATATGGAAAGACCATATGCTTAATATGTTATCAAATGACTGAATTCGAGACTGCAAATGTATCCAGATGTCATGAGACAGAATTAACACTGTGTTTTTACTGTAGATGAAGACTATTAACTGGAGGATTGAAATCCACCTCCTGCATGAATGTTTCAGACAAATTCTATTCCCAATTGATGAGTCAGAATTGTGGTCCTGAAACATGACTTCAGGAGGCTTCTTTGGGGCCTTCCCCACTTTTTGCAGGTGCAGGTATGTATACCAGCTATTCCCCCAACAGCAAATGCTCAAATTTTGTTGACACAACTTAGCAAAAGTAAATTAGAGAAACTATGCCAAATTCACAGGTATTAGCCAAGAAGGTCTGCAGCTAAGGTATGCCCTCTGCCTGACTTTCCTGAAACAGCTCCAGGAAAGACATGGAGACCTTGGGAACTCCTATTGTAAAATTTAGAATCTGATTCTAGCATCTCTGCTTATGTTGATATTCTCCTGGGGAGGGGTCACTAGTATTGTGAAGTTGGTTCCTTTTCATGTCTCTGGGTTTATGGAAAGATGATGAAAAACTGCACCTGAAAAGCTGCTGTCAGTGTGTAGCCAGGTGTGGCCAGGGTGATGACCAGCTATTGGGCACTGGTGCAGTCTCGAGGTTCAGTGGAGGAAGAAGAATGGCCATGTGGCATGTTGGCACAGAGACTAGAATTAAGACAGGAGTTTCAATCTTTGCTTTTATTTTTACAAACTATTCCAATGCTCCACTTTATCCTCTAAACTAGGGTAAAACTCTTGAATTTATGAGAATTAAGAGACAGTATATGTGAAAGTGTTTTCTGAGACACTGAAACATGTAAAAGAAGGGTAAGAAGACTTCACCAACAATAACAGAGACAGAATTATCACAGTATGGATGAGAGATGTGATCTGTGAAAATCAGGAGGAAGGCTGAATCTTTGCAGCTAACAAAGACAGGGTTGGAAAGACTTAAGCCAAAAAGCACTAATAAGGCACAGAAATCAAGGATTAGAAATAAGCCCAGAATGTTGAATGTAGACACCAGTAGAAACCAGTTTCTTAAAATAGAAGTGCATAAGGCCTGGTGCAATAGCCTAGTCGCTAAATCCTCACTTTGTAAGTGCTGGAATCCCATATATGTACTAGTTTGTGTCCTGGCTGCTCCACTTCCCATCCAGATCCCTGCTTCTGGCCTGGGAAAGCAGTAGAGGATGGCCCAAAGCTTTGGGACCCTGTATCCATTTAGTAGACCTGGAAGAAGCTCCTGGCTCCTGGCTTCAGATTCGCTCAGCTCTGGTCATTGCGGCCACTTGGGGAGTGAACCAGAAGATGGAAGATCTTTCTTTCTATATCTCCTTCTTTCTGTATATCTGCCTTTGTAATAAAAAAAATTAGAAAAAAAGGAATAGATAAAGAAACTGTGGTATATCTCCTCCATGGAACATCTTTCAGCCATTAAAAAGAATGAAATTCTACCATTTGTAACAAAAATGGTCCCAACTGGAGATCATTATGATCTGTAAAATAAGTCAATCCCATAAGGTCAAATAGGATACGTTCTCTCTGGTATAAGGCAACATTCATGTAAAATTTATGATAAATAGATATATAGGTAAGCATGTATATACATACATTCTCATAGATGGACTACGTTGGGAAGTGAAGATATGGTGCCAAATTCATCCCTACTCCTAAATAAAAAAAGAACTCCTAAAGAAACAGTTAAACATACCTTGACAATAGGATACCAGACTATTTATCATTGTCTACAACTACAATGCCATAATACTCTTAAGTAGTAGAATGATAGACTTGTGATTGCTGCTAAAGGACTATCCTACTCCAATAATATGGGGGAAATACTGGGACGGGGAAATGGGGAGAGAGGAAAAGGAGGTGGAAGGGGAAATCCCTGTACTTACAAAACTGCATCGTAGAAAATAATAACAATAAAAATAATTTTTACAAAGTTCCAAGAAAAAAGAAGAAACCAGTTTCTAATGTGCTACGATTGACAACTGTTACGGGCTGAGTTGTGTTCCCATGAAATTGGTATGTTGAGATCCAAAGCCCCGGAATTGCTTCATGTGAAGGTGTTTGTAGACAGGGTCATTAGATGGTCATTAAGGTAAAAGTTGGCCATTGAAGGAGGATGCTAATCCAGTGTGATTAGAAGCCCAAAAAAGGAAATTAGGACACAGAGATGCAGCAAGGGATTAGTGGCTGCCAAAGGGATGACTGTAAGTCAAGGAGAGAAGCTTCACGAAACTCTCTCTGTTGGCACTTCAATCTCAAACTCCCAGCCTCTGCAACTATGAGGAAATACATTGCTATTATCTAAGCCACCCTGTCTGTGGCGCCTTGTTATAAAAACTCAGCAAACCAGTAGGGACTGAACAAACACCTGGGAGTGATTGCAAAATGGTCTGTGACCTCTGTACTTCAGTAAGCAGGTCAGAGAAATCTGAAGGCAAGATTTTAAACCTTCTTGGCTAATTCCTTCTGTGGTCTCCAGTCTGAATGAAAAGACACCATAGTCATTGAAAATAAAAAATACTGAATCCTTGTTTGGTCTGCAGTTTCAGACTTCCTGGGTACCCTATGATTGCTAATGAATTCACAGACTGCATTATGTGCTTGAGGAGTCACAACTAGATCCCTATTAAAAAATATATCCAACTTAAGTTATATAACCATAATGAAAAAGATGACTTGGAACTTTCAAAGTCTGAGAATAAATTCAACATAGAAGACTTGAGCTTATTGACACATTTCCAGCAGTTTCAAAAGTATATATTTCTACTAATTTGCTGGTTTGTCTGATGAATTAGAAACAGACATCACATTCATGTCTTGTGTGAAGAACTGAAGGACGAAGCTAATTTGGGCGACAGTTCATTCATGCAGGTACTGGGCTATTTTCACTTTGTAACTGATCTCACACATGCTTGTATCTCACATACTTGAAGGACATCCACATTCTGTGTCCCCTGCCACATAAGTAGGTAGAAAAGCAATTCTGTAACTTCAATGTCTCTGAAGTTTATACATCGTATATAAGCATATGTGTGTGTGTGTGTGTGTGGTATGAGAATAAACTAATATTTAAAAGATTTGGGTTGAATTTGTTTCAGTCCATTACATAATGCATTCTGACTAAGTCTAAAGACAAAAACAACTATGTTATACAGATAGTAGACAAGTTGAAATTCAGAGAAAATATATATTACTTTTATTTTAAAATTCTTGTTTTAAAGACTATTCTTCATTAATGTTTAAGAGAGTTTCGTAAAAGAGGTTTTAGATTCTTCACTTAAGTTATTTCTATGAACATTGACCTGAAGGGAGGTCATTTTTGTTTCAGTCTACAGAAATTTATCTGTCTGAAAAGTGATAATCATTCAATTCTCATACCGCAATTACTAATATCATACTGTTTCTCTCTAGCCACTTCCTTCTCTTTCAATGTTATTTGAAAGTCACAATTGCAGAGCGATAGGGAGAGTCAGATCAGAAGCTTTCCTGAGCTTGTTGATTCCCTAGATGGCTGCAAAGGCAGGGTGGCACCAGGCTGAAGTCAGAAGGCTCATTTCAATTTCTCATGTGGGTGGCAGGGCTAAAGCATCTGGGTCATCTGCCACTGCTTTTCCAGAAGTATTAGCAAGGAGCTGGATGGGAAGTGGAGCAGCCTGAGCATGAACAAGCACCCAAATGGGATGCCAGTGTCACAGGAAGCAGCTTTACATGCTAAGCCACAATGCTGGCCCGAAGCCACTTCCGACATGTTTAGAAATAATACGACCAAATGAAAAAAATAAAAACAAAAAACTGTGAAAAAGTCCTCAAGATATTTTTAGAAGATAACGTGTACACACATTTAGAAGAGAAAGTGTACACACATGTCTAATTGAAGGACTGCAAAGATTTCAAGTTATATCCCTCAGTCAATATGTCTTCAGTGCTGCCTCTGCCGACTACATCTGGGGAATGATTGAGCCAGGAAAGGTGCACCGAATAATGTCCGGGAGGTCTGTAATAACAATCTTCCATGAAGAAATTGTTAACACATGTTAGAAAGATTTGCCATTATAAAAGAGAGTTTTTCCTAGCATCTTTAGGTGATTTTGACAGAATGAAAAAAAAAATCAATGAATTATATAATACAAATGCCTTGCAATGTTCTAGTTAATTGAAATTTTATGGTATTTCACTAAACCTAAAACACAAAGGCTTCATTTTTTTTATTAATTATTTTGCATTATGTGACAGTTTCATAGGCTCTGGGAATCCCCCCACCCCGCCCCACGCCCCTCCCCCCTGGTGGATTCCTCCACCTTGATGCAGTATTACAGTTCAAATTCAATCAAGATTCTTTCCTTGCAAACGTATACCAAGCATAGAGTCCAGCTACTTATTGTCCAGATGGGTTGAACAGTTTCTTAGGGAGACCATTTCTGGTCCGAAGTTAGAGCTGGTAGAATATCATTCCAGTCAATTAAGAGTCCCAAGATAGAATCACAGTTCCAGACCTCTGGACATACTATAGGACAGTGGTTATCAAAACAGCCTGGTACTGGCACAAAGATAGAGAGGAAGATCAATGGAGCAGAATAGAAACACCAGACGGGAACCCACACAGATACAGCCAAATAATCTTTGACAAAAGGACAAACGATAATCCTGGCAAATGGGGAGGTCTGATCAATAAATGCTGTTGGGACAACTGGTTGGTAGCCTGTAGAAACAAAAAGATAGACCCACATCTCTCACCATACACCAAGATCAAATCTAAATGGATAAAAGATCTAAACCTACATCCAGAAACCTTTAAACTTTTGGAAGAAAATGTTGGAAATACTCTGCAAGATCTAGGGGTAGGTCCCTACTTCCTAAAAAGGACTCCAAAAGCAATAGCAATCAAGACCAGAATAAACAAATGGGACCTCATCAAACTAAGAAGCTTCTGTACAGCTAGAGGAACAATCAACAAAGTAAAAAAGCAGCCCACAGAATGGGAGAAGATCTTTGCGCACTACGTAGGTGATAGAGGACTAATCTCCAGAATATACAAAGAACTACAAAACAGCCCAAACACCAAAACCAACAAGCCACTCAAGAAATGGGCTAGACTGCCGGTTCTAATCCCGGCAGCTCCACTTCCCATCCAGCTCCCTGCTTGTGGCCTGGGAAAGCAGTTGAGGACGGCCCAATGCATTGGGATCCTGTACCCGCGTAGGAGACCCGGAAGAGGTTCCTGGTTCCCGGCATTGGATCGGCGCGTACTGGCCCGTTGCAGCTCACTTGGGGAGTGAAACATCGGATGGAAGATCTTCCTCTCTGTCTCTCCTCCTCTCTGTATATCCGGCTTTCCAATAATAATAAAAAAAAAAATCTAAAAGAAATGGGCAAGGGAAATGGGCAGACACTTCACAAAGGAACAAACCCAAATGGCAAATAAAAATATGAAAAAATGCTCAAGTTCCCTGGCAATAAGGGAAATCCAAATTAAAACATCAATGAGGTACCACCTAACGCCAGTAAGACTGGCCCACATGAATAAAAGCACCAACAACACTTGTTGGCGAGGTTGCGGGGAAAAGGGAACCCTACTCCACTGCTGGTGGGGCTGCAGGCTGGTACAGCCTCTGGAAATCAGTATGGAGAACATTCAAACAACTCAAAATCAACATACCGTATGATCCAGCAATAGCACTCCTAGGAATATATCCAGAACACTTGTTTTATGAGAAACCAACATGCACTCCTATGTTCATAGCAGCACAATCAGTAATTGCAAAAACATGGAAGCAGCCAAAATGCCCATCAGCAGAGGATTGGATAAGAAAGCTATGGTTCTTCTACTCCATGGAATACTACTCAGCTATTAAAAAAAACAAAATGCAGTTCTTTGTGGCCAAATGGGCCAAACTGGAAACCATAACGCTAAGGAAAATGAGCCAATCTCAAAAGGTTAAATACCACATGTTTGCCTTAATTTAAGATGATATGATGTTATGTATAACATGTTATGTTATGTATGTTATATGTTGTGTATAAACTAAAATTGAAATGTCAATGACATGGTCACAGAAGGTGGTTAAGAACTCGCACTTACTTTTAACATATTGGTTACTCATTACTATGTCAATTAATTCCATAATGTGGTAAATTTTTGCTGATGGTATGTTGGAGCTTTTAATTGATCGGGATGATACTCTGCTGGCTCTGTCTTCAGACCAGAGAGGGTATACCTAAGAAGCCGTTGGACTTGACTGGACAATAAGATGCTGGACTCTATGTTTGGTATATGCTTGCAATGAGGGAATCTCAACTGAACTTGAGCTGTGGTTACGCAACAAGGTGGAGGAATCCACCATGGTGGGTAGGTTTGGGGAGGGGTGGGGAGAATCCAAGTACCTATGAAACTGTGTCACATAATACAATGTAATTAATGAATTAAAAAAAAAGAGTCCCAATATAACATCAACAGCAATCTGCAACATTATGGAATTGACATGGTTTTGAGTAACCAGTATGTTAAAAAAAAAAAAAAAGAAGCAAGTTCTTAACCACAACCTATGATTAGCTCATTGACATTTCAATTTTAGTTTATATACAGGACCGGCTGCTATATACCTTAAAATGGCTATAAGGTACCATTCAGCTGTCTCGTGTCTATTTCATTTTAGTACTTAGCCATTAAACACAAAGACTTCTTTCGGTGTCTTACACTTAGAGGCTGCATTTTCCCCAAAATGTTACCACCAAGGTCATAGAAGGATCAGTTATTTTTTAAAGTTTTATTTATTTATTTTTATTTCTTTGAAAGGGATAGAGAGAGAGAAAAACATAGAGAGAGAGAGAGAGAGAGAGAGAGAGAGAGAGAGAGAGACCTAATTAGCTGTGCCACTGCCTGTTGCCTCCCAGGGTGCACAAATTCAGATACTGAAAAAACAAAACCAAGCGGGGACTTCAGCCCAGATTCCCTGATATGGAGTCTGGATGTCTCAAGTACCAGTGCATCACGGCACTAAATGTCTTGTCCTGTGGATTCATCGCTTTTAAAGGTGACTTTCTGTTTTTCACCTTGGACCATCACAGTAATTATAGTTACAAATGTTTTATGTCTAGTTAATTTAAAAAAAAATTCCCATCTGTTTTTCACTCACAATAAATATCTCTATAGGTTTCACTGTATGCTACTTCAGGATTTTATTTTATTTTATTTTATTTTTTAAAGATTTATTCATTTTTATTGGAAAGGCGGATATACAGAAAGGAGGAGAGACAGACAGGAAGATCTTCCATCCGATGATTCACTCCCCAAGTGAGCCGCAATGGGCTGGTGCTGCGCCGATCCGATGCCAGGAACCAGGAACCTCTTCCGGGTCTCCCACACGGGTGCAGGGCCCCAATGCATTGGGCCGTCCTCAACTGCTTTCCCAGGCCACAAGCAGGGAGCTGGATGGGAAGTGGAGCTGCCGGGATTAGAACCGCTGCCCATATGGGATCCCGGGGCTTTCAAGGCGAGGACTTTAGCCTCTAGGCCATGCCGCCGGGCCCCTACTTCAGGATTTTAAAGTTCAGTAGAACATCCAAGATATTGGATTGTTGTGGAGTTCTCTATACTAAAGTAATTAAAACTCGGACATTGTGCTAGACCCAGAAAATATTTTTCTAACTTTTCCAGAAACTTTAAGAAAAATTATCTTGTTGGTCTTAGAATTTGAGCTTTTTGACAAACGAAAAGGCTATTTGGATTTTCCCTCATTTTCAAAAGCATAATTTTTTATGGAAGTTTAATTAGAAATAGAAATATATTTGTGGAGTTTAATTATTTTAATGACATTAAGCTTTCAGTTGTACAGGTACAATACAAAAACATTTTTTTCCCACAGTTTTTTAAAAAAAGAACACTGACAGTTTTTGGATCCATTCCACTTAGACTCTTCTGTCATAGTATTTATTGCCTTCATAGGTTTCTTTTAATTAACATTATAGAATTTTGTCTATGCTTTTGTTTTCAGTTTAAATCCTATGCAGGATTATGCTTTTAAAATTTTAGTCACAGTATATCATATCAATATTCTTATGTTTATCCTTTTAATAATGAAATGAGATACTTTATAATTCTGGGATCTTTTACAAATATGATTTCTCCCTGGATGGTGTAGTTGACTGCAGAGGTGAGAGCAAGGGCCGATAGAAAAAGATGGAGTGAGTCTTCTCCTCTCATGAGCAGAAAACTGACATCTCCTTAGGTGTCAAATGCCTCTTAGAACTTCAGCCATCTAGTGGGTCAGTGAATTTCCATAGAATGTTCCCAAAGGAAGGATGACGGGGTGCTTTTCTCCCTGCTGAGATCCACATGGCTGCTTCTCTCCCTTTTGGCCCTGCAGCTCTCCACTTTGCTGCAAATTGCTGAGTCTTTGTCTCCAAAGCATTGCCTTCTCTTGGGGTTTCTTTTTCATTACTAACTGTACTTCTTCCACATTTGCTCAGTTACCACCCTTTGGACACTGGATCTCTTACTGTTTCGTGCTGTCATAAACACAACGTCTTGTGTGTAGAGCTCTTACAAGGAGGTGTCTAATTGAACGAGTGAAGGTATGGACAGAGAGCTAAATAATATACAGCACTGCCTAAAATTCCTCTTTTTCCCTTCAAAAATTTTTATTTGAAAGATAGAGTTAAAGATAGAAGGAAAGAGAGAGAGAGAGAGAGAGAGAGAGAGAGAGAGAGAGAGATCTTCCATCTACTGGTTCACTCCTCAAATGACTGCAACAGCTGAAGCTAAACTGATCTGAAACCGGGAGCCAGAAGCTTCTTCTATGTCTCCCACATGGGTGCATGGGCCTGAGGACTTGCCATCCTCTACTGCTTTCCCAGGCCAAAAGCAAGAAGCTAGATTGGAAGTGGAGCAGCCGGGACTCAAACCAGTGCCCATATGGCATGCCAGTGCCGTAGGTGGAAAGTTATCCTCCTATACTATGGCAAATCCTCCACCCCCAATACACCCACTGCCTAACATTTCTTCAAATTTATTTCAAACCTGTGTTACAGAAGGCTTACATCAGTGCTTCATTAAATTATTCCGGCAGTGAATTAAACACAGACTAGGGATGGTGATGGCTTCTGCCTAAGAATTTAGTAGAGGCCTTGCCAATGATCCTGTGATCTCATTTCCATAAATAAGGGTAAGGTTTTTATGAGTTTATGGCTTAGCCATGGCATGTATTTTCTATAAAGCTGTTATGAGTGCAGTAGAAATCACATAGAATTTAAAATATTACTAGCAATTTGAAAGAGAACGGTGAGAAAGAGGATTAGGTAAAAAATGACAGAATTATTACAGGTTTTTTTGTTGGCAATTTAATCTCTCCAATCCTTCTTTCTGCCCTTAATTATATGCCTCGTACCTCCAGTGATATTTGCACAAACATATTCTGTGAAATGCAGTTTTTTTTTTCCTACAATTGAGGAATGGGCGCAAGTTTCACACTCAGACTGACCAGGTTTGGAAGAGAAGTAAAGCCTTTGAATGTTTAGCTCCATACCATACACTAAGCACCTAGGAACATGCCTGGAATGGGTAGGTACTCAGAGAATCTCTGAACGGATTTTCAAAACCCACAATTCTGATGAGCGTGAATAGGAGTTCAGGAGGTTTGTATCCCCAGAAGCCACAGGAATCTTGCAAAGTAGTGTGAGGAAGGAGAGAATGAAATTCATGGTGCAGGGAGACCCAGCTGGCACAGACTCAAAGAAAAGCAGAAACTATAGAACTTTAATCAAAGATGGCTTTAAGGGAAGCACTGGTGCATTCATGTTCAGTGTTACTGAGACCAACACAAACTGACTTAGATGGGAGAGATGTGCACAAAAGTCATACAAATTTTGAAGACTACTGGAAAAAGTGGAAAATTGCAGTGATGGTTTATGTGTAAATGTAGTGATTACATGCCTCTAGCAAGACAGAGAATATTACCTGACCTTCTGAGTTAAACAATTTCCTGCACAATATGTGAGAAAGAAGGCAGATCAGGAAGAGAATTGACAGTTACCCTGGAGAAGATGGCTGCGGATCGGAGGCATTCTCCACTTTGAAGTTTCTCAGAACGCAGCATTTTTTTTATTTGATGTGTGACAATGAATGTAACAACTTCTACTTCTAAGGAAGCTTTGGAGAGATGTAAACTTATTTGAAAAGTGTCATGATCCAAAGAAGAGATGAGCATCAGAGCATCTAGTTGATAAAGGTAACCACCAAAATGGAATTAAACACGCAACTAACAGTTCCCAAGTGACTCTCAGACACACTTCTGTCAAGTGGATGCAATTGTGTAGTCATTTTCCAGAAGAAGCATTTACAGCCCAGAAAGAGGAAACTGCCCAGAGATAGACACTCAGTTATAGGAACAGTAAGGATGGGAATAGTAGTATAATGAATGCCGTGTCCATGGGGGATTGGTTCTGGCACATTCTGCAGAAACTAAAATCCACAGCTTCTAAATTCTTCAAGTATGATGGTAAGGGATGTGCGCATAACCTCCTATACACTTTGAATTATATCTCTAGATTACTTATTATATCAAATTCAGTATAAACGTTATACAAAAAGGTATAACACTGTATTGTTTAGGGAACAATGTCCAAAAAATCTAGATATCTTCATTACAAATGTAACTTACCCTTTACATATCCTTTACCTGAGGATGACTGAAGAGAGTGTGCACATTGTGAATACAGAGGACCGATTGTAATTCCTTCTTGAACAGCTGAAACGTGTTAGTTATTGGGTCCAGGGCATTGCCTCAACCAATGACTAATCCCTATTTTGGAAGTGCCGAGATCCCATATGGGTGTTGGTCTGTGTTCTGACTATTACACTTCCCATCCAACTCCCTATTTATGACCTGGAAAAGCAGTAGAGGATGTTCCCAAAGTGTTGATACTCTATACCTTCATGGAGACCCAAAAGAGGCTATTCGCTTCTGCCTTTATTTCAGCTCAGCTCTGGCCATTGGGAAGTGAACCAGTGAATGGAAGACCTTTCTCTCTGTCTCTCCTTCTCTCCATAAAGCTGATCTGCCTTTCTAATAAAAATAAATAAATCTTTAAACAATGTGTCAGTTATTGTATTGAATGCTCAAAGTGTGTTTTGATAGTATCTAGATATACTTTTATCAACATCATTTCAAAGAAGAAGAAAGCAGAATTAATAATATTATTTTTCATGGTTTGGATTCAACACTCATGCAAGGCTTTAAATTGCAAAGGTGTGTGAGTTAAGGGTATTAAGAGGATGGAAAATTGATATTACTATGATGTTTAGAAGGAGATCTAGGGCCTGGTGCAGTAGCCTAACAGCTAAATTCCTCGCCTTGAACATACTGGGATCCCATATGGATGCCAGTTCTAATTCCAGCAGCCCCGCTTCCCATTCAGTTCCCTGCTTGTTATCTGGAAAAGCAGTTGAGGATGGTCCAAAACCTTGGGACCTGTGTGGGAGACCTGGAAGCAACTCTAGGTTCTTGGCTTCGGATTGGCTCAGCTCTGGCCATTGTAGTCACTTGGGGAGTGAATCAACAGACAGAAGATCTTCCTCTCTGTCTCTCCTCCTCTCTGTATATCTGATTTTGCAATTAAAATAAATAAATCTTTTTTTTTCAAAGAAGGGAATCTAATGGGAGGTCCTTAGGTCATTGGGAGTAAATTCTTGGAAGGTAGTTCTCCCTAGATGGTTAACTATTAAAGCCACATAAGGTCTAACCTTGACTTACCAGGCTTCTTGACTTACCAGGTGATTTCTCCTGGGTATGTACTCCATCATTGTCACCAGGCATCAGGTCAATGGGACAAAGTGGTCTTGGATTTGAATTTCCAAATTTGTGAGCCAAAATGAACCTCCTTTTTTCATAAATAGCCTGTCATGCATTTTTGTTATAGTAATGAAAAGCTGACTAATACAGTTAGTAATTGTTGGAGCTGGAACAAGAGCCAAGAACTTGGCCTCAGGGTCTGTGTTTCCATTACTATGTTTTATTGACTCTCGTTAGAGCTGCGATTAGAAGCCAAGTTAGTTTATTACAGTCCTACTCTTAGTCATACCCCTTTACTACTGCTATGTTTTACTTAGCCATACTTTAGAATTTCAGAGCAGCCCAATTCTTTTTTTTTTTAAATTATTTATTACGTTGCATTATGTGACAGTTTCATAGGCTCTGGGATTCCCCTATCTCCTCCCCATGCGACCCCCCCGTGATGGATTGCTCCACCTTGTTGCAATATTACAGTTGAAATTAAGTCGAGGTTCTTTCGTTGCAAACATGTACCAAGCACAGAGTCCAGCATCTTATTGTACAGATAAATTCAACAGTTTGTTGGGGAGACCATCTCTCGTCTGAAGGCAGAGCTGCAGAATATCGTCCCGATCAATTAGAAGCCCCAGCACAACATCAACAACAATTTACAACATTATGGAATTAATTGACATGGTATTGATAATCAATATGTTTTAACAGTGCAAGTTCTTAACCACATCCTGTGACTACTTCATTGACCCTTCAATTTTTGTTTGTACACAGAATCGCAGAGCAGCCCAATTCTTAACTGGACAAAGGTATATGAATTCCAAGTAGCACTATTTGGATAAGTTCATGTTATTACACAGAGTGTATCTAGTGAGTAATCATCAGGAAATCAGCAAGGACTCTAGTCTAAGTTCATGCTCTTTCATCCACACTGCATTAGCTACCACTTGGCTAAATGTCTGAAAACAGGTGCCAGCTTGGTATAGTAAGTTAAACCTCTGCCTGCAGTGCCTGCATTCCTTATGGGTGCCAGTTCGAGTTTTAGCTGCCCCATTTCTGATCCAGATTCCTGCTAAATGTACTTGGGAATGCAGGGTCAGATGCCTCAAGTCCTTGAGCTCCTGCAAGCAAGTGGGGGTTCTAGAAGAAGCTCTCGGTTCCTGGCTTCAGAATGGCCCAGTTAAAGCTGTTATGGCCAGGTGGGTAGTGAACTAGTGCATGGAAGACTCTCCTTCTCTCCCTGTACATATGCCTTTAGAATAAAAATATAAGCCTGAAAACATATGATAACAACTCTTTTTAGTGTCACTGAATGGTTTATTAGTAACATTCCCTTTCTATTTCCTTCAGGCCATGAAACAAAAATCCCCAGATTTAGTCCCAGCTCTCCCATTTATGATATTGTGATTTTCGACAAAGTTACCTTTCAGAGATCTGCCATTCTGTCTGATAGAATGCAAAAAAAAATGCCCATTGGAGAGTATTATTGTGACAGAAACCAGTGTAGGATGGTTTATGATGGACTCTTGAGGAGCGTTAATTTCATTTTCTCTTTTCTCCCTTTGTTGCTTACCTCTCTCTTCTGTTGGGTAAAAGATGTAAGCATTTAGAAATATAAGCTCTGGATCCAATTTGCATATATTTGCATACACTCATGAGATCCATCCACAGAAAGTAGAAAATAAAAGGGGTATCACGGAATAAAAATAATGAAGAATTTTCTAGTTGCTAAATTTGTCAACACATTCTGTATCTCAGGAAAAACAACGGATGTGGAAACACATTCCATAGATAACTAGGATCTGATCAGCAGGGTCTCATTCTATGCTCCAGGGGTTTCACATCGACATACCCTATATTGATTCATATGCACTACCAGTTACAAGTAAAAGCAGAGGCCAGGGAAGTAACAAGACACCCTGCCAAACTCATTATGTGGGAAATCAAATAGAATCCTAATACTTACTTTAGGAATACTGCAGTTAAGATGATAGTGGTGGTATCTGAATCTAGATTTAACTCTGGATGGGAAGAATTTTCCACTGCTGCAGGAAGATGCCTTTTCTACATGCTTGATTAGCATGAGTTAAAAAGAAATAGTTTTTAAGACTTTCCCAGGCAGCATTGTTCCTTGTTAGGTGATAGGCTCTCATTTTGAAAACATACTACCTGAATCCTTCATGGGCAGCCTTGAGCCATACTTGTTGGGTCTAGGATGCTTGTGTGTCAACGCTGCTGGCCCTGCATTTAGCTGGATATTTATTTTCTCTTGAGTAAATTTGTCTGCAAATAGGATGGGCTGCCATTGGTAGGCAGTAGTACCTGTGTCTTAAGCAGGAATTCATGACCAGGACATGTATGTGTCTCATTTCTGTGAGGAACGTAAAAAGCTTCCAATTAAATCTGTCTTATCTTTTACATGGCAAAAATATCTGCCCCAAATAAACAAAAAATTTCCTCAAACTAGAAGTTCAGAGTGTTTTCTTCTTAGCTTCCTAGGGAGACCTAACAAAATGTCCACCAGAAAAAGAAAAGGAGAAAATATCTTTCCATGTTCCTTACTTCCACATGTGCTCCCTGGAAGCAAAATGGAGCAGATGGGAATGACGGACTCCTGAGGTTCTTTCCTTAGCGCTTATCTGTTTTCTTTTTCTTCTCAGAGCCAACTCTGTCTCTTCCAGATGTTTTCTTATTTCTTAATCTTTTTTTGTTTTCTGACTGTATTCTCATTCCCATCTTCTTTTGATTTAGTCAGGTTGACCTTATCCAAAATGAAATTTATGCTTACCTATCCATTTTGTAGATTCAGTAGATCAGACACAGCTCTTCCTGGTGCAGGGTTTAAACTATAGTCATGTCAACAAAAGGTATAACTGTAAGTGGGAAAAAGGGTGAGCATAAACAAGGAAATTGCTACGTGATTATGCTGTGTTTGAGTAATCTAAACATTACAAAAACCTTATAAAATGAAGGTATTATTTTGTAAATTTAACACAAAGAAAATAAGCTCAGAGAGATTAAGCTTTAGCTCAAGAAACTGAAAGAATACGTATCTGTCTTCTAGATGTCTTAAAATTTTCCATGCTCTCAATCTCAACATTTTTTATTTTGGAGTTCCATTACACAGAAGAGTTCCTGGCATCTAAACATGCTCAGAAAATATTTTTGAATGAGTTTGTTTCCTTTTAAAACGGGTAACAGTTAAACTTCAAAATTAATAAAATACAGATAGAATATTTGTAATACAGTTTCAACAAAATAAAGGCTCATATGAAAATAAACAACATGGAGCCTGGTGTGACGGCATGTTGGCTAAATCTTTGCCTTGTATGCACTGGGATCCTATATAGGCACCAGGCTTGTGGCCTGGGAAAGCAGTAAAGCATGGCCCAAAGCCTTGGTACTTCACACCTGCATGGGGGCCCCAGAACAGGCTCCTGACTCCTGCCTTCAGACTGGCTCAGCTCCGGCCATTGTGCTCACTTGGGTAGCAAACCAGGAGATGGAAGCTCTTTCTTTCTGTCTCTCCTCTTTGGAAATCTGCCTTTCCTATAGAAAACAAACTGATCTAAAAAAAAAAAAAAGAAAAGAAATAATATGGTTCCATTTTAATAGTTCTTTAGTACTAACAGGAACATGATCCTAATCAATTAAAGAATTTTTACTTTCTTTATGGTAAGAAACAATTCAGGGCCTGGCCCTATGGCCAAGTGGCTAAATCCTTACCTTACAAGTGCTGGAATCCCATATATGTACTAGTTTATGTCCTAGCTGCTCCACTTCCCATTTAGCTCCATGCTTGTGGCCTGGGAAAGCAGTAGAGGATGATCAAAAGCCTTGGAACCCAGCACCCAAGAGAGTGATCTGGATGAAGCTCCTGGCTCCTGGCTCCAAATCACCTCAGCTCTGGCCATTGTGGCTACTTGGGGAGTGAACCAGCGGATGGAAGATCTTCCTCTTTCTTGTCTCTCCTTCTCTCCATAAATCTGCCTTTACAATAAATATAAATAGATCTTACAAAAATTTAATTTCTCAGGACCTGTTCAGCATTTCTAAAAAGAAATCCCTACCTAGGAAATACTATTCAAAAAGAGAATATACTGATAAGGTCCTAAGAAAGTCTTTAAGGGAGGCATGACAATGAATGGGTATTCTCAGACTTAGTGTGTGTTTCCACATTAGCCAATAGCACACCAGGTCATAATGTGAGTATTATGTTTATCAACTATGAACTTAAGGAACTTCCAAATTTAAGACCTCTCAAGGTATCAGGCTGCATAGACACTGGCAGGCGCAGTTGAAGTAAAGTATAAATGTACTAAGTTCCATTATCTATCTAGGGGTCCTTCTGAAGTTTTAATATCCACATCCTCAATCTTTATGGCTGTTCTTCCAGCACTTTCCACCCCACCAAGATTTGTCACAATAGCAACAAGAGTGAAGGCAGATGTATGTGATACCAGAATTTGTGAGAGCTGACTCAGAATCCTTGGTGTACTGGGATAAGGACAGCTATGGGTTGGTTACCCGGAGCCTGAAGGAGACAATGCAGTCACACATCTTCCCCACACAGTCCACACCCATCTGGGCCTCTGCATGTTCATACACATCGCTTACCACTCAAACTCCACACTTTTTGGCAGATCCTATTCACACAGCTGGATTGGGTTCATAGAGTTTTTTAAAAAAATGTTTTTTGACTTATTAAACTCTTGTTTCCCTTAAGCAATGTGTATTTTCTTTATATTCCCATCCAGAAATCATTTAACAGGAAAAAGGCATCTTAAAGAAGTGCTTCAAGAAGAGGATCAGGAACAGGGAACAACAGCCCTTGTTCTATGGGGTGGTCACACAATTTTCCCTTCTCTGTTTCCCACATGCGTATTCTATTAAAAAAAATATTTCTGCAACTAGCTAGACAGAACTGTAACCACTGTCATTATGATGCATTGCTTATAAGATGATGGGTTACAGATCAGTAGATGGCCAGACACCGTGCAGGGCTGAGGAGCTTAGGTCAACAAACAGACATGCAGACGCGGTCCTCGTGGAACTCAAGACTCAAAAGGATGGGAGGTATCACCCACATGCTTTCAAATGCAGAAAGGTATCAAGCAGAAGCACAGCTGCTATGGAAAGAGCAAAGATGCAAAGTTAAGTACCTCTTTTACTTAGATGTGCTGGGAATAGACCTCCTCATTTTGACTTTCCAGTGCTGCTCTTAGAGACTTTGAGTACCTCCCTGCCTTTAAGTCTTAGGCCATATGCCTGTTGGGAGGACAAATTATTCAGTAAAACTATTACAAGCTGATGATCAGCATTCAGTTCATTTAAAAATCTTCATAATTTATGTAGGAGCATTAGCCTTGTCCTTAATGAAATGAACTGCATATTCATTTCACAGGAAGTGAGCTATTTAATTGGGAAACTTAATATACTAGTTCTTTGCTTTAAATTTTCAGTGAGTCAGTCTGTTTAAGAAGATCAAATGAATTCTTGATTATTCCTGTAAAGGAAGAATTGGCATGAGCATTTATCCAGGATGACTGGATTCAAGTGCCTCCACAGAGCACTGGCAAAGCTACTATTGTGAGTGGGACAGCAGAAAGCAGAGGGTCTCGGAGGGAAGTACTTGGACCAGCAAACACCAGCAGCATCAGCAGCATCAGCATTACTTGGGGACTTGTTACAAATGCAAATTCTTGGGTCATGGTCTCAACCTACTGAATCAGACACCCTGTGGGTACAGTTATCAAGCTGTGTTTCACCAAGCTCTGTGGGTGATTCAGATACAACACCATACAAAACA
This sequence comes from Ochotona princeps, assembly GCF_030435755.1. Lineage (NCBI taxonomy): Eukaryota > Metazoa > Chordata > Mammalia > Lagomorpha > Ochotonidae > Ochotona > Ochotona princeps. The sequence goes on along the minus strand of NC_080834.1, from coordinate 106,611,891 downwards.
CTTGGCATAGTTGTTTACATAGAGAATAAGATCACAGGTTTGGAATTAGACCTAGATTCAACTCTTAGCTCTACCTGTTAGTACCAGTACAGCTACATATAATCTCTCTCTCTCTTAAAGGTTTATTTATTTATTTGAAATTCAAAGTTACAGAAAAAGAGGGAAGGAGGATAGAGACAGAGAAAGAGAGATAAGATCTCCCATCTGTTGGCTCACTCTCCAAATGACTGTAGCGGCCAGGGCTGGGCTGGCCCAGAGACAGAAACCAGCAACTCTGCTTGGGTCTCCACATGGATGGAGGCAGCCTAAACTCTTGAGCCATCTGCTGATTTTCTAGTTGTTAGGAGGGAACTAGATCAGAAAGGGAGTAGCTCAGAAATGAACCTGTGTCTCAATGGAATACTGGAGTCATAGGCTGTGACCTTTATACCCCGCAACGTTAAGCCCAGAGAAAATCTCTTTAATCCTCCATTTCCTGAGCTATTATAATGGGCACATTAATTATTATGCATCTTACAAGTTAGATTAAATGAATCACTATTTCTAAACAAAAATTAGTCCAGCAATTATTAAAAAGTTTTAGCTGTTTTTCATATATGTGACTGAATTAATGAGAGTTATAATTTCAATTTAGCTGCAGGAAAAAGTAGAGACATACTTATGTGTAATCAAGTGAAATCATCAAGAAGGTAGCAAAACCTAGTCAGGCATCAGGCCTAGCAATGTATTTCAAAGACACACTTAATGGGTATCCGTGGGCTCTGATAAGGGAAACACTGGATACAGAAGTGTTTCCAAAACAGTTTTCACAGGTTTCAGTCTTTGCTGGGGTAAGACTAACCTTGACCATATCTGTGACCTCTGCCTGGGACTCTGTGAGGAGGCCTTCCTTGTTGTTTTGCTAGCTTCTATTTCTTAGGACTCCTTATCTGAATCTTTCCTAAGGCACTGATCATATTAGTTATTTATAAGCATGCCATTACTTCCTAATAAAGGCACTTTTCTGAGACACAGGCTGAACTGAGCCAGCTTCACCCTTTTGTCAGTTCCAATCACCAAGGCCTAGTGCCTGGGAAAAGAAATGAGTAAAGGAATGTTTTCAAGTCTAAGTGCAAAGCTAAAGAAAATGCACTTTATACTTTGACTATAGTACATAAGCATTCACTGTAAAAAGAGAGACAGACTGTTTTATCTTCTTCCAAAGTGGAAATGATCCTTACCATTGCTGAGAAAACGCAATGGAAGCAAGTGGATCTCACCTCCCAGACCTGACTGGCACATGCTGTTTGTTTTAAGCCTTGTGAGATTTCTCACCTACAAGGAAGATGGTATTTCCCTGCCTTCACAAGCTTTAGAAATTGAAAGGATCAATACAGTTGGATTAACATTTATAGTTTAGGAGATGGCACAGTATATTGCACTTAAGAGAAGCTCAATCAATATTTGTTGAATAAATGAATTCAAGAAAAGGGCTGTAAAGCACTTAAGTAGGTAAAGGAAGAAGAAAGTAATCAAGCAAATATAATAAGATGACTTATTTATCACTTTCATCCTAGAAGCTGAATGTCTGGCTCACTATCTCACCCAAGTTGAAAGGTGTGCAGAATCTGAGCAATAAGCCCAGGGAATCCAGAAGAATGAAGCATTTGCTGTAGAAATTTCTTTCCTTTTTAATGCTCAGATACTAGGAAGGGTCTTGCTTTGAAATGTTTTTATTGGTAGCACAGTGTGGCTTTAGTAACAACCTATTATTCATTCATTCAAGTCAGACTAATGTTCTGTTTTCTTAATATATATTTTGAATATATATTGAATGATTCAAATTTTAAAAAATGTATCAAGAGGAAAATCTCCATATCTCCATCACATAACCACCTCTATTCCCCATCTGCCTAGCTCACCCATCTGTTTATTACACTGCATACATAAGAAAGAAACCAATATGACTAGTTTTGTATCTCAAAGTATGTCATAAAGCTATGGAAAATGGAATCAAAGTCTGTCTTGATGCAAAAGTTTTGGAATTTGTGCATATGAAGAATGTTTAAAATGTTCATGGAAGATGCACATAATGGGAACACACTGCATAGGTCACACAATTTTTTGGGCAGCAAAATGAACTTATCCTGCAAATCCATTTATGAATCAGTAAATTTCCTGTATCTGTTCGCTAAGAGATTCCTTATGCTTACATAATAATAACAAATGCAAATATTATACATATTTTTAGTTTCCTCTCTTCTTTAGTGACAACAGAAAATACAGCATGTCAACATTTTTGTACTTACTTCTATCACTTTTATCATTAAGTGATAAAAGCTTTTTTATGTGAAAGGCACATAAAAAGGAAAAGAAGAAGGTTTTGAGAGAAGTAGGGAAGGAGAGAGACACAAGGAGAAAGAGAAAAAAGGGGAGAGAGAATGAGAGAGAGGGGATAGAGTGGGAGAGAGGGATGGAGAGGTATACAAAAACTCTCTCTGTCTCTCTCTCTCTCTCTGAGTTCTTCCATCTACTGGCTCACTTCCCCAATGGTTGCAACAACCAGAACTAGGCCAAGCTGAAGCCGGAACTTCATCCATAGGTGCAGAGGCCCTAGCACCTGGGTTACCTGCTATTTTCCCAGCTGCACTAGCAGGGAGCTGGATCAGAACATATAATATATAATGATGACCAACAAACTGAGAAGTGAAGATAAATTGCAGTATGCATTTCTACTCCTGAATAAAAGATGGATTCCCACTGAAACTTAAATCTTGACAATATCATGCTGCACTTCATACCATTGTGCATACCTACAGTGTCATTGAACACTTAAGTAGCAGAATGATAGACTTGGAACTGTTGCTGAAGGACTAAATCATTGTAATAATATGAGGAGAAATGGTGTGTGTGTGTGTGGGGGGGGGGCTTGAGAGAGTAGAAGGGGAAAGCCCTGAGTCTATGGAATCGTATCATAAAAAAAAAAAGGATTGGAGCACCTGGGACTAGAATCAACACTTACGTGGAATGTTAGCATTTAAGTGATGACTTAACCTGTGGTATTACAATACTGGCCCCTAACTCAATACATCTTAAAGGTTGTTCTGGATCAGTGCATAGAGAAACCTTTTTAAAATTTTATCTACATAGTATTTAATTGTAAGGACAAACTTTTTTCTCTAGTACTTTATTGATGATGATTAAGACTGTTTCCTATTTTCTGCCATTATAATCATTGTAATACTAAGTAACTTTGTACATAATGTTACATATTTCAAGGAGAGGTTTTTAATCACTACCTTAAATTTAGGAAAGTTATCTTGATATAAGAAAAATAAAAAAAACAAATCCCCCAAACTATATCAATAACCTGTAATAGTAATAAGGACTTGATTATTCTTTTATCTTTTATTCACATAATGATTAAACTGTAACACATAAATGGGCAAAATCATCTATAAAATGTCAGCATCATGAAATTTCTGATGGATTAGATTGACTTTTTATTCCTTTCAATGGTACAATCCGTGTATAACTTACTCCACATATGATCTTACTTCGTTCCTCTGGAATCTTCTAATATTTCTAGTTGGGGCACTGGTGTTCTGTCAGTTCCTCAGTCTCCAAACCCAGCAAGAACCCTGAGTGCTCTTCCTCCCTTTCCTTCAAAATCCAACATATCAACAGATTAAGACAGGATGAATCATACAATCTGTCACCACCACTTCTGTCACCCCACTCCCGTCTTTCTCCTGGACTAATTAAGCTGTTCCCTCAAAACCTCCTCTCTCCTCTGACCCGATGGTTTTCTCCCCAACAACTTGAGAGGTTTTCTGAAAAGGCCCATCAGATTATGTCAGTGTTCTTATCCCAACCAAAAATGACTGGCTTTTACTTCCTTTTTCAGCTTTGAGTCAGGTCACTGTTGATCTCCTTGGAAAATACCCAGTTTTGTTCCCAGCTCAAGGCTGTGCAGTTATGGTACCTTTTGTTTTGACTAGACCTTTGTGATTCCTGTTAATATTTGGGTCTCAACTCAAGAATTGCCTCCTAACCACATCTCCAAAAATAGTACCTCCATCACTCTATCTCTTGATCTTTTGCATATTCTGTTTGTGAAACTTATGATCACTTCTGAGTACCTCTCTAAATATTTGCTGCTGTTTCTTCTTTAAGAACCAGACTCTGCTTCCCAGCACAATAGCCTAGCAGCTAAAATCCTCACCTTGCCCATGCCAGGATCCTACACGGGCACTGGTTCTAATCCTGGCGGCCCCACTTCCCATCCAGCTCCCTGACCGCGCCTGGGGGGGAGGCAATTGAGGGCGGCCCAAGACCTTGGGACCCTGCACCCGCGTGGGAGACCTGGAAGAAGCTCCAGGCTCCTGGCTTTGGATTGGCTCAGCTCTGACCAGTGAGTGAACAGATGGAAGATCTTCCTCTCTATCTCTCCTCCTCTCTGTATATCTGACTTTGCAATAAAAATAAATAAATCTTGAAAAAAAAAATCAGATTCTGTTGTCAGGATGTGGACTTTCTCCCAGGTTGCCACATCCACATCAATCAGATGATGTTTGACAGTGAATATTTGTGGAATAAATTGATGATAAACACAATCTTGTTCAACTATGCCAAATTTTGGATAGTTTGAAAATAGTTTCAGTACACAGAACTGTTTGTCACCCAAAACACTTTTCATAATCTCTGTGTAATGTTCCATTATGGTGTATATGGTAAAAAATAATTGGTGTGAAATTTGGTAGAACTGTTTCAGTTTTGGATATAAAAGTCTCGACACTCTAGAAAAATTGCTTAAACTCTCGTCAGCTCTCTCATTTTTAAAACAGATTTATTTATTTTAACTTAGAAGTCAGAGTTAGAGGGAGAGAAAAAGAGGGACAGAAAGATCTTTCAACAACTGGTTCACTTCCGAGACTGCCATAAGGGTCAGAACCGGGCAGGTACAAAGCTCGAAGCCAGGAGGTTCTTCCAAGTTCCCCACGCAGGTACAGAGGCCCAAGTCCTTGGGCCATCGTCTACTGCTTTACCAGGCCATTGGCAGCAGCTGAGTTGGAAATGGAGCAGCTGGGACTAAAACCAATATTCACGTGGGATGCTGCTGCCATCGGTGGAGGATTAGCCTATTATGCCACTGTGCTGGCCCGAGTTTTTTTCATTTGTAAAATAAAAGTTTCAATCAGGTAAATTATAGTTATATTTCAATTGTATGTTAACTGACCAAGTACTTATTAGATGTGTAGAAATGTCTTAGTCATTTGGGATTGTTGATGAATGCCAGCATGGATGCTGACTATTTTTAGGGCTTGTAGCGTAGTGAGGCTGTCAGATTATTCCAAAAGGTGTAATATGTGGTAACGAGAGGTGCACCTCTGTGCCATTTAGGCAGGCTGCACATAACTTTCTGTGGTAGAAGGCGTTGTAGAGAGGTAGTGGGGCTAGATTGTGCTGCTTAAAACCTGGCATTGTGGATTATGAACTGTTTGTTGTCAAGCTAAGGATGAGGCAAATACAGATATTGAAAGCAAATGTCAAAAAAGAAGTGGTGTTGTAGATATTTGTTAGTAATTTCACAAAGCAATTGTGTGTTCACTGAATCTAACAATAAAACAGTTGGCCTTGCATTTATATCTTTCTTTAGTTTTACTTTCATATTTTAAAGCAATGACTTTTTACAGTATTTATAATAATTGATTTGCAAGAAATTGGGCAATATTGTGCTCCCCACTCTAAACCCCTGTCTGGCGGGGAAAAAAACAACAACCCCCTAAACCTTTAGCATAGATAATTTGTGTGTTTCTGGGCTGGGCTTTTGTGAACAAGTTAGAGATTTTTGTGTGAGAAATAGTTATAAATTGCAGAAAACATTTATGTAACTAGTATGCTAGCATTAAAAAGTGAGCGGACATGGCGTTAGAGGAAACGTCAATTTTGGTACAAGCAACTGGAAATGCATGCATTCTAATAGTGCATTGAGGGATCTGAATAGGAAGAAAAACATTTTGGCCATGACTTTGCTTTGCTTTAGAAATAGCCAGAAAAATCTAACCCATATGACCTTAAACGAAACTGGGTTGAAAGCCTTTGAGCAGCCTTGCATATTACTGTTTCCAGAGTCTCCTTTATTACAGACAGAAGCTCAATGATACTCGCCAGGTGAAATTATGGTACACTTCAGAACAATTGTCCTCAGAGTTTACAGTCTGTGACCCAACTAGGAACATCTGACCACTCCCTTTTGGACTCTTGATTTCCAAAACACAGTGCTTGAGGTGAAAGATATTCCGTACACAAACTGGGAACAGTAGCATGGGTAGAAGGGCCTTTGCCTCATGGGGACTCGTGCCTTCCCCTTCCAAACCTTCATAAAGTCTGATTTTTTAAAACACTGAAGAATAAATGATGGGTAGCAAAGGAATGGCATTTAAACATTTGTGCAGTTGTGTTACAATATCTGCTTTCCAACTGATTCTGGTTTAAATTCTAAGCACTTTTTTTTTCTTTCCCTACAAGCAACCCTCAGTGATTCCCCAATAGCACACATTTCTGCATTAGCTCTCAAACTTATGACAACTCAGCAATCCCTTTTGATGTTACAGAGCATAGAGGGCAAAGGACCTCTGTCAGCTTCCCCTTGCTCCATTTCATCACAGAGGGAATAAAACCACCCAGAGCACAAAGCCAGTTTCTGTCGACAGTTATTTTTTTTTTTTTTTAAAGATTTTATTATTATTGGAAAGCCAGATATACAGAGAGGAGGAGAGACAGAGAGGAAGATCTTCCATCCAATGTTTCACTCCCCAAGTGAGCCGCAACGGGCCGGTGCCCGCCGGTCCAATGCTGGGACCAGGAACCTCTTCCAGGTCTCCCACGCGGGTGCAGGGTCCCAAAGCTTTGGGCCATCCTCGACTGCTTTCCCAGGCCACAAGCAGGGAGCTGGATGGGAAGTGGAGCTTCCGGGATTAGAACCGGCGCCCATATGGGATCCCGGGGCGTTCAAGGCGAGGGCTTTAGCCACTAGGCCACGCCGCCGGGCCCTGTCGACAGTTATTAAACGCTCACTCATGCCAGCAAACTCACCGAGGACCAGGCCTGAAGTGCCTTTATCCTACTACCTTTCAATATTAACCCGAAGACTGAAATTCGTAAACAGTTGTTCCTGTCATTAATGTGAGTCACCGAAAAGTCCATTCCTTACTCTTAAGTTACATCCACAAGGGAAGTCTGTCTCGCTGATAGGGCTCATGTGGGAATGACTTAGCCCATCAAGCCTCAATAATCTTGTGATGGAAGAGATGCTGGTGAGGATTATCTAAAAAAAAAAAAAAAAAAAAGAAGAAGAAGAAGAAGAAGAAGAAAGAAGAAGAAGAAGAAGAAAGATATCCCTAAATGACATCTTTAGAAATCCTGAATTTTAGTTTTAAGAAACGGCTCTAGCCTCCTAAATGAAGTTAAAAAAAAAAAAAAAATCAAATCACTTTCCTAGCTGACAGCAGGGGGCAGCACATCAGGCAGTTTTGTGAATGTTTCAGGCATGGAAATTTTGAGATGGAAAAATCCTCAAAGTACTTAAATCTAAATATGGAAAACTTAAGAGTTGATGTCTCACTTCAAATTTTCTTTTTTTTCCACAGAAGAGAGCGGAACATGAAGAATTTTACATTTATTATTAATTCACATTCTCTATTGTATTCATCCGTTTGCTCCTGCTTCATAAAATGGCCATTTTCTTTCTTCTTTTTGTGTCAAAGCTTTTGAGTATGGGAAGTTTCACAGGGCTAAACAATAGTTTTGTGCAGAGTGTAGACAGAGAGCTTTAATTAGACATAAAGGGCCAGTGGAAGTTTGCGTGCAGCAGTAGCCCTTGCTTCAATGAAGTGGTGATAGATCCTTATCTGATCTCCCTGGTCCAGCCACTCCCTGCTCTCTGCAGCTGGGAGGATGAGTAATTTCCAGTCCACATTTGCTGCTCTCAAGCTAATCCTACCTCCAACCTTGGTCACGCTGTTGCTGCATTTTTACTCTGTCCTTGGTAATCCCTGGATAGCTATCTGTCTCACTGTCCTTGTCTCTTTTACTGCTTATCATATCAGGACACAGCTGGAGCTAACATCACAGGCTTCCACAGTCCTCCTCTTAATGCAGAATTTGCGTTTGGAATACAAGGTTTCTATGTCTTAAATTGCTGAACTTGTATGAGAAACTAGTCTGTTCTGCCAATGGTTCTTAAAGTATGGTCCCAGGACCAGAAATATCATCATGCAGAAACTTAGAAGAAAGTCAATTCTTCAGGTATCACTAAAGCCCAAAACATATTCAATCAGTCACTTGGCACTGGGTCCAGCAAGGTGATTTTTTTGTTATGTTGTTTGTTTTTTTACAAGCCTTCCTGCTGATTCTCATGTTTTAGAATCACCAGATGAACTCACAAATTTATTTTCTGTTTTGAATTTGTTTTTAAGAAAAATATTTTGTGAGGGACAGAGGGAGAGCACCATCTGATTTATTTTTCAAAGCCTAAAAAGGCTAGTGCTGAAGATGGAAACTATCCTGGTCCTTTGTGTGTGTGCAGGTGCCCGATTACCGGAGCCATCACTGCGGTCTCCTAGAGTCTGTATAAGGGAACCACATGGAGCGCTGGAGCTGGGAGTTGAGAGATGTAAATATCTTAATCACCGGGCTAAATGTCTACCCCTTTCCTTTGATTTTATTTTGGTACCAGCTGCCTTGTACAACTTTCATTTTTTTTTTTTTTTTTTTTTTTTTTGTTGTTGTTTGTTTCTTCTGTCTTCGTTAGGTAAGGAATGAGTTCCAAGTTACTGAATTCCAAACTCCCTGGATACTGGTCTCCCCTACTGTGTACCCCGCACTGGTAACGTCTGTCTACTCGTGGGAACCCATAAAGCTGGCTCTGGGTATCAACTGCAATTGGAGTTAGTGCCCTGAACTTGACGTTTTTTCTATTTACATGAACCCCCTGTTGACTGACTTTACCCTCAGGGCTTATCCTGCACTTTAACTGGTCCTTCTTTCATTTGAAACAGATTACGAACGTTTCAGGTTGTTAGAAAATTACCCTTGAGAGATTAAAACAGTAGGAAATCTTAGATTTTGTCAGTGTTTAATTTTACTCTAAAAATGCCCCATTTTTTTTTTTTTTTGCAAAGACGTTTAATGCTTGCTCAAACCTTTCATCATTTTAATCTGTGTAATGAAACGGAAGAAAAGGGAAATGCCATCTCATACAAATGTAAATGCAGGGAAAGAAATGACGCTTGCTTATCTGGCTTATCTGCCCATTTTCCTATTAGATGCTGAACTCCTTGAGGAAGGAAACTTTGCTCAGTTTTTTATTTTCAGTATTAGTATATAAGAGGGTAGATGCTCAATCAATGTTTGAGAAATGAATGAATGGAAAATGCTAACCCTTCCTTCCACACACAACCTACTCACATATAAAAACAAAAGATGGTTGGGGTTATTAAGTGTTGCTAAAATAAAATGGATTGCTTACACTCGATTAGCATTGATTCTAATTATCTATATCTTCAAGATAAGAAGCTGGCATCCTTGTCGGGAAAGAACCTAGTGGAGCTCCTGTCACTGGAATACAGCTCATATCATCACTCGTCAGCTGCAAAGACCTCAAAGAAAATCGATTCAAGCTCTTTCACTTTTTTCAGGGAGGAAACAGGATTATAGGGGTGATGTCAGCTTTATAAGGTCACTGAGTTGGTTGGCGGCAGACCTAGAACAAGAGAGCCTGGGCTTCCTGACTTTCCATCTTTTCACAGTCTGCGTTTGAAATAGCTTTTGGCAATTACTTATAATGATAGAACTGCATTGGAAAGGATGACTTTTTCCCAAATACGTTTTTCAAGATTATAAATATCTTTTAAAAATGACAAGAAGCCTGAAGCCGTATGCTCTCATGTATTTAAATTACTCCTATCTGTTTCCTTTAGGAGGAACTTGCTATTTTTTTTTTCTAAAGCAGTTCAAAGATGCAATGTTTCTGTGCTTATAAAAGAGAAATTCTTTGGACTCAGTACAGTCCAATTAACTCAAATGTTAACCAGAGGGTTTTGAAGAGGATCAGTTGAGTTCACATGTCTCCTAAATTCAACTTTCTTTAACTTCATTCATAATGAAAGAAACAGAAATGAAAGCAATTTTTGTCTATCAGACTGCAAACTTTGTGATAATGTCTTTGGAGGACAGTTTGCTGAGGAAATCAAACTTTGCTTTTAAAAAAAGATTTATTTATAGTATTGGAAAAGTAGATTCACGGAAAGAAGGGGAGACAGAGAGAAAGATCTTCCATCTGCTAGTTCACTCCCCAGATGGCCGCAATGGCCAGACCTGAGGTGCTCCGAAGCCAGAAGCTTCCTCTGGGTCTCTTTCACAGGTGTAGAGTCCCAAGGCTATAGGACCTCCTCTACTGCTTTCCAAGCCACAAGCAGGGAGCTAGATGGGAAATGAAGCAGAACTGGTGCCCATATGGGATCCTGACACATGCAAGGGGAGGACTTAGCTACTAAGCCATCGTTTTGGGACCAGGAAGTCAAACTTTCACACTCAACTTTAGCAAGGGGTTGAGAAGTGCTAGGAATCAAACTTTTAAAGGTGTATGACTTTCCTTCACCAATTCACTACTATTTATTTCTGTTAATAAGAAGATTAGGAAAGTGCATAGATGTTTGTACTCCAATTATATTCTAATCATAGAGAAAACCACTGAAATCAACCTATATGTCTTCAAGTAAGAGATATACAATATAATCTGTTGAACAAAATGCTATGTAGCTATTTAAAAAGATAAATAATATCTGTTGAGATTGGAAGATCTTTAGAATGTAGGGAAGAGAGGAGAAATATAGGGCTCAAAATCTCGGCTAAGGTATGACCCTACTTACATAAAAGTGTGTGTGTGTGTGTGTGTGTGTGTGTGTGTGTGTCTGAGTGTAATCCTAGAAGCACATGCGGAAGAACACATGCCCTTAACCTGAGACTGTGAGTCTTGGCTACTATAATTTTGTTATTTATGTTTTCTTAAATTTGTGTACATTAATAACCATAAAATTTATAATTAAAAAAAACCAACAAAAACAACTTTTGGGAATGACAGTGTGGTACAGTGGTTTTGGCCATGGCTTGTGATACCGGCAACCCAAATCGCAACAAAGATTCAAATACTGGCTACTCTGCTTCTAATCCAACTTCCTTTTAGTGCGCCTGTGAAGGCAGTACTTCGGTCCCTGCCACCCATGTGGGAGACTCTGACTTTGACCTGGCCAGGGCCTAAGAGTTGCCAGTATTTACAGCAATGAACCAGCAGATGGAAGGTCTCCGTCTTTCCCCTCCCCTCTCTCTGTTGCTTTGCCTTTAAAACAAACCAACAAATAAGTTTTTAACAATAAAAATCCAAATGATCTTTGTGCTTTAAATAAAATGAACCTAAATTATATTTAATTACATTTAACTTCACTTTTCCTATAGTCTTTTGAAACGTGCTCGGGTGCTCAGTATTGCCAAATTTGCCTTAAGATATTCTGAGAAGTGGGTTCTAGTTAAATGCATTCAATGTATTTCAAAAGTCACAAAGCAAAGGGCTTCAAATATTAATTGATTTGATTTAATTCTGAATTGGAAAAATAAAAGCTAATTAAAACTCAACTTATGTCCTTAGCATTTGAAAAGACACTGTTGATAAAATAATTCATGAACTCATACTTTTTAAGTTGACAACACTGTAGATAATGTGTACAACATGATGTATTGATGCATGTATACATCATGGCAAGACTAAACTGAGTTAATTAATACATGCATTATGTTCTTTGACAAGAATGTGTAAAATCTCCCTTCACAGTTTTAAGTAATACAATATGTAGCTGTTAACCTTAGCTATCATGTCTTACTTCTTGAACTCACCATTTTATCTGCTGAGATTTTATTTTCTTTAACCCCCATCTTCCCATCCATTTCAACCCATAGTAGCTCACAACTACCACTCTAGTTTCTGCTCTGTGAGATAAACTTTGGGGATTCCAAAAGTGAGATTGTATTTGTCTTTCTGAACCTGCCTCATTAATGATCCCAGACGTTTCTCCACCTGTGTCCTGAGTGACTACCGTTCTGGGCCATATGTGTTCTTCTTGCTCACATACCCAGTGACTCTCATTATCAGGTAATCTATGGCCAGTCATTCAAATGACTTTGGCTACCTGCTGCATGACTGTTACATGCACATGTGCCTTCTATGCAGGAGCTGTCAACTACTGCATCAGCTGATGAGGCTAAAGCTAGTACTTCAGAGACTGTCCTCGTGAAGTGACTGCAGGCACTGCAGCAATGCACAATTCTCTTTCGTGAGAAACCTAATTTCAACAGATGTATTACCAAAAGCAAGGATTTCAAGTGTATGTTTAACTAAAATGGTAAAGCAGTCTGGAATTTGGAATTAGGGACATTGATAAAACACAGGTGGAATATTACTTTTATCTGATTATGTTGAAAGTCTTTACTTTTCATCCTCTTGCATCAAGGTATGGCAAGGAGGCTAGTGTGTCTACTGTTAAGTGGGTATAGAGTGGCAGGGACTGAGTGAATGAAATCTCATTTGCTGTTACTGTTTTGTGAGTGGCAAGCTTGTCTGAAGACCCACAGACAGTATGATTCATTTGCTCCAAGGTGGCGATGATCTACAGGGCTCAGCTGCACCTTCAGCAGCTTTGCTTTGCACTGTACCCTGCTCCTGGCCTTCTGTAAAATGTGAGTTTTAATTGTGGCCCACTCCAACATGCAGCGGACAAAGAGCACTTCTCTAACTGGTAATGTCCCGGAACTCACAAGGACCCAAATAGAGCACAGAAGAAGCAAATGCCCTCTCAGACCAGCCAGGCAGATCTGCCAAACCCAGCCTGGCAGCCCATGAGCAGAGCAGATGCCCTGGCTAGCCTGCTTTCACACCCAGTCTGTACCAACTCTACCCAAACTGAGCAGATTATCACACAAGTCACACATAGGAATAACTGCTTCTCTGGAGGTTATCCTACATGTGTTTGTAACAAAGTAAAATTCACATTTACACACAGTGTATTTCCCTTCAAGCAGATATAGAAAGTTCTATGTGTAGATATGGAGGAACACTGGAAAGATTTTGTGTATTGAACCAGTGTTTTAAAGTGTCTTTTGGGTAAAGCATACTATTTAGTGCAAAGAAATGGTGGTGATAATTCAAAGTTATGAAAGCTCCTTTTATGTTTCATCAATGCTAAAAACATTCATGCAGATTGACTCAATCATGGCAACAAAATACATGATGAGGTAGATACTATATGCACTGTTCCCTCATATTAATTTTCTGAGTCTCAGAGGTTAAGCAATTTGCTTTATAAAAATGAAATTCTGGGCCCAGCACGATAGTGCAATGGTTAAGGTCCTTGCCTTGAATGCCTGGGATCCCATATGGGTGCCGGTTCTAACCGCGGAAGCTCTACTTCCCATCCAGCTCCCTGCTTGTGGCCTGGGAAAGCAGTCGAGGTCAGCCCAAAGCTTTGGGACTCTGCACCTGCATGGGAGACCCAGAAAGAAGTTCCTGGCTCTGGGCTTCAGATTGGCACAGCACCGGCCATTGCGGTCACTTGGGGAGTGAATCATTGGATGGAAGATCTTCCTATCTGTCTTTCCTCCTCTCTGTACATGTACCTTTCCAATAAAATAAATAAATCTTTAAAAAAAATGAAATTCCTAAATGGCAAATCAGGAATTTAAATTCAGTTATAACTGTCTTCAAAGTCTATATTCTCTTCACTCTATTACTATCAGCATAAAATTATACTATCAACAAAATTATTTAATAAGAAATATTATGAATTTAATAGCATTATATTCTATAGACCATTTATTACTATTATTGTGTGGTTGCCAAATACACAGAAAGGCTCTATAGTAATACTTAATAATAATACTCTGTGTTCGGAAACTCTCATTTCTGAAATATTGACTTCCCTATATAGTAGCACTGGATTGCATTAACTTTCTTGTCAAAAAATACTTTCTTACTAATGTGATTTTATAAGTTAATGCATTACCATGTTTATGTGAGTATCCATTAAAAGTGATCAGATGTCTCTCTTAAAGCATTTGAACAGCAGTGAGCCAGATGCTGGGAGAGGTAACCTGGCATATATGAAACCCAGAAGTCCTGCCTGGTCTTGTTACTAAATGAGAAAGAGAAAGGGTTATCCTTCGTGGTGGAGCAGCTGAGAGATTTATCGAGGTGAGGCGATTCACTTGAATACTAACTTACAATATATGTTTTATATATACATACAAACACACACACATGTATAACATACATATGTAATAACCACAAAATGATACTTTTGAAGAATGTATAATGATATGGAAAAAGATAATGTATAATGATATGTGAAAAATAGCAGACTCAAAAATACTTTCTTTGTGATTTCAGTGAAAAAAACCATTTATAAGTACATAAAAAATGTTGGAAAAATAGCAAAATGACAGTGATGGCAATATGAAGTTTGCTTATGGGTCATTTTTACTTTTACATTTTGAGTATTACCGTTTCTTTTTTTTTACTTTGAGTACATATTTTAGTAACAAGAAATGCATATTTATTTAACGTTTACCTATTCTTTCCCTACTATCAAAACTTACAAAATGTTCTCATTTACCTAAAACTGCAGTACAATTATTTTTGTAGCTATCATGTGTTCCATGATACCATTGGGTTAAAAAAAAAAAAGACAGAGGAATAACAGAAAAGCAGTGGAGCATGGGGGAGAGGAATTGAGGGTGGGCCATTTGTTCCCAGTTGTTGACACTGTCCTCTTGTTATTTTTGAGGGCTCTAGGATCAAGTTCATACATTGGCAAAGTGCTTCACCACTTTACAGATGAAAGATGCTAACAGATTTTATCTGGGATACATGTACTCATTTGAACACACGTCGGAGGAAGTTTCTGTGTAAGGAATTTGCTTCTTGGGTTCTTGTAGGATAAAATGGTTTATAAATCAAACAAAAATGCCTTAGCTTAGTGTGAATCTAGACAATGGCTACAAACAATGGTTGGATGGAAAGATGACTGCTTCCTCCACATTTAGTAAATGTATTTTTGCTTTTTTAATTGCTAAACTTCTTATTCAGTGAAGTACTAGGGTTTTTTTTATAATAGTGTAAACAAAATATGTTGTATCAAAAACTACAAAAAAAAAAAGAAAAGAAAAGAAGAAAAGGAAAAGGAAGAATAGGAG
Source organism: Ochotona princeps (assembly GCF_030435755.1). Classification (NCBI taxonomy): domain Eukaryota; kingdom Metazoa; phylum Chordata; class Mammalia; order Lagomorpha; family Ochotonidae; genus Ochotona; species Ochotona princeps. Next base: position 106,596,609 of record NC_080834.1, on the reverse strand, counting down.
AGAGGAAGGGAATGTCATTGTGTTTCAGAAACCATATCTACAAATCACATTAGATCTGTTAAAAACTAATTAAAATTAATATAAAAACAAAAATGAATTTACATAATTATTGCTATAAAAAGGCCCCAGAAAAATATAAATAAATGAAGAGGATTTTGTTTTTTATATATTATTATAGAGAATGTTGCAAATATAGGGTGTTTCTGAGCGTAGTGCTAAGAAATATTTGTATGTGCTTTTATTAAAATCAGCATAGATACGGATTATATAATAAGCCAAAATCCAGGTGACTAGTCTCTTCCTCAATGTTTCAATGGGAATAAAAATAAATGTGGAAACTTAGTGTTTAATAAATGCTCTATTAATAGAGTTACAAAAAAATCAGACGAAATAGCCCTGATGACCAGGAAATGTTAACTAGTATTATGCAAGCTGCTTCAAGTCTCTACCTTAAGTTTCGGCTCTAATGACTTAGCCCTTTTTGTCTTTTCCAAGTAATTTAATTTTGCCCTGATAACTTTCAGGAAAACCTTCAATTTTCAAAGCAAGCTGAGCTTCCAAGGAATTAGGCGTTTGCTAGAAAGACTGGACACAATTCTATGTAGGTGCTTTTGGGAAGAGAAGGGACATAGTCATATGCTTTTCCAAGAGCTTAATGACCAAGGAAAACAATCAAGAAAAACATGGGTTTTTACTCTTTTTAAAAAACTATCAACCCTTTGTTCTCTCTCTGAGATCATCTTGAAAGGCTTAACCCTTCCTTCACGGTTGTCAGCCCTATCCACAGCTCCAAAACATGGCTGGCCTTTCTTCAAATAAGAATAAGTGGCATATATTTGACAGTCTGCAGAGCAGCATCAATTAGCCTTGTCATCCATTTGTTTTCCAGATTTATGAAACTATTGCTAGGCTGAGTAAGTTTAGTGAATTACATTGTACTAACATGGAATCAACGGCATACTACAATAGACAAGCAAAAGGTGCAAGTTTATTGTGGTCTGTAAAGGAAGGGACATGATATAATAGTGGGTACACTACATACATGTTATATAAATAGTGCTGAATTATTATATATAGTATTGTTTACATAAATATATACTGCAAACAAATGTGTAAAAATAGATCCTACATTCAAGGTGCTGCAAACAATCCTGTGTGATAGTTGATCAAGTTGCAAAAGTAAAAAGTTCGTATGCTTTCCATTGACAGAGATTCCAAAGAAGTGCAGATGAAGTATGCAGTCTAGGTAACAGTAATGCACAGAAGGCCAGTGTTGGGTCATCAGTTATTCCTCATCTGCCGCTTGCCCCTTCTTGTTAATATAAAGAACACATTTCATGTAGTTCATGGACACAATTCCAAGAACATGATGAGACTTCCGTCTTCCTTCCCTAATTCCTTTCCTTCTCCCTCTCTCCCTTTCTCCTCCTTGCCTCCCTCCTCTTCTTCCTTCCTTGCTCTCTTCTTTTTTCCTGCTTCTCTTCCTTCCTTATTTCCTAACTTACTTCTTCCCTCCCTTCTTTGTTTTTAAATTTTTGCTATGACTTCTATTTTACTTTATCCCCAGGCTTAATGCTCTAGTAAATAAAGAGCTTAACAGATAAAAAGTAGAAAGGTCATAATTCAAGGGTTATAAATAATAATCAAGCCTCAATATGTAAACTTTATTTACATACATTACATTTTTTGGTATCCTATTAGCTGTCACAAATCAGAGGAAACATAGTATTTGTGTTTTTTTTTTTTTTTTGGATCTGAATTATTTCCCTAGTTATAAAATAGGTCACCAATTGCATTTGTTTTGTTGCTAAAGATAGGATTTCATTCTTCTTTATGGCTGAGTTGTATTACATGCTACCTTTTCTACTCATCAATTGATGGAATCTACATTGATTCCATACATTAGCTATTGTGAACTGAGTTTCTGTAAATGTGGGAGTACAGGTAGCTCTTTCATATGCTGATTTCATTCCCTTGGGTATATTTCCAAGGGTGAGACAGCTGGATCATGCAGTACAACTGTGCCCTAGCAATGTGAGCTATGATCAATAAGGAAATAGAATCTAACATGTTTCTGGTGTTTGTGAGTGTCTGGTTCTAACAATCTGATAATAATTCTGGTGTCTTAGTTAAGTTAAAGGAATTTGGTATTATTCTACAAGGACACCCAATATTCACCAGGGTTTGTGTACTTGGAATAGGAAGAGGTAAGAATATATGGTTTCTCTTGTGTTAAGTTATAAGAGCTGTCTTCTCCTGGGGTTTCCATTTCTTTATCTAGAAGGTGGAGTGGAATCTACCCATTCCAGCATTGCTTGGTTCCTCCTAATTACACCCAAAGCACAGCTGGACCTCTGTATCTTCAACTTCCACTTCCACCATCTCCACCCCCTTAATCTCCACCAGCCTTATGATCTTCTCCACCCTGACCACCACCTCCATACCCACCACCATCAGCACTAATTCCAACATCACCTTTGTTAGTACCATCGCTACTTACTACTACTTTCATCACAAAACTGTTATAACAGAAGACTTACTAGATATTATAAGGATTGAGTCTGAAGATTTAAATAATTTTATGACAAACTCTGTAGAGGCAAGCATTAAAACGGGTCAATCTCGCTTAAATCAAGAACAATAGAGGTGATTTTTTTTGTCATCCATGCAAGAAACGCCTTATTCACTTTTTAAACCATGAGTAAGCTGACCCCCACTTAATGGAGTTTAGATGCTAAAGAAATGTTCTCTGCCTATTCCTATGTGGATGGATGAGCGTTTAGAAGGCATTTAATCTGCTAATTTCTTTAAAATCCTGCATCTCTCAAGAAAGCCAGAAAATACAGTTACTCTGGAGATTCAACAAGAGCTGTTTAGTACAATTAGGTCAACAAGAGGAATCTAAATCATCATTTAATATCTTGGTGGATGGAAATAGCACTTGTACTAAAATTGTCTACATCAATTGGTATTGGAATTAACATACTCACACAAAATAGAGTTTATGGGAAAAATACCACATGATAAGACAATTAAAAAGGTAAATGCTTTACGTATAGTAAAAAAATCTTCAACACAGTCATATCCCAAGGAGGGTGTGTGGGTAAGATCTGTGAATTTCTTTTCTAGAATGGTTCAGATTTATGGAACAACATTTCTACAACTGAAAAACTGACTCAAGATGCATGCTGCCTCTTGTAAACACTCTAGGACTTGTAAGGTGTGCCCAGCTTAGCCATTAGACTCCAGTCTTAAATCACTTCTGCATCAAAGCATATAGCTGTGTATTTACTGCTTTAGCATCTAAGTTCCAAGACAGCAATTGTGAGAAGTAGTTTCTTTGCAGAAATATGAGGAATCCTGAAAGGTATCGACTAGTCAAGTGAATGGTTCAGGGACTGCAAAAATAAAAAACAAAAAACCAAAAAACTGCTATTGATATGGTGCCTCATTTGATTTGATGTAATTTTAATTCCCTGAGGAAATATGTTACACTTAAGAATTACACTTGAGTTTTTTGTTCAGAAAACTGGGCTTTCTTTTTTTTTTTTTTTTTTAAAGATTTATTATTATTGGAAAGCCGGATATACAGAGACGAGGAGAGACAGAGAGGAAGATCTTTCGTCCGATGATTCACTCCCCAAGTGAGCCGCAACGGACTGGTGCGCGCCGATCCGAAGCCGGGAACCTGGAACCTCTTCCAGGTCTCCTACGCTGGTGCAGAGTCCCAAAGCTTTGGGCCGTCCTCAAGTGCTTTCCCAGGCCACAAGCAGGGAGCTGGATGGGAAGTGGAGCTGCCGGGACTAGAACCGGCGCCCATATGGGATCCCGGGGCTTTCAAGGCAAGGACTTTAGCTGCTAGGCCACGCTGCCGGGCCCAAAACTGGGCTTTCTATATGGTCCTCTTTTGGTGGGGATGTGATATCTTTTAAAATGGAGCTCGAAAAGAAATCAGAACCCCTGAGGAACAGGAGTAATATCTCCTATAAAAAGTATTGCTACAGGCTTCTCAATTCAATGGTTATCAGAATGTGGTGCCTGGATCAGAGGCACCTGCTGCATTCCCAAGAACTTGGCAGAAATGCAAATTTCCCACTAGATTAGAAACTCCGGGTAGTGGGGAGAGAGAGGAGTGTCCCGTAATTCATACTGATGGGCATCCTTGAAATGTAAGTGAAATCAAGTTAGTCAGAGGTTTCGGCAGAGGAAATAAAATATGTAGGTCTTGCAAATAAAAACTACAAAGTGAATGTGAAGGAGGTGCAGCTTGGGCTTCAAGTTTGAGTGTATGTGCCCTTTTGTGTTGACTAGAAATATATGGGCTTTTAGGATCAGAAGAAACTTCAGAACGTACAGTCTAGTTAGACCCCTCACCTGGGGAGGACATACCTCTTCATGGTAATATGGCCACTTCAAAAGTGCAGGGTCTATTGGTGCACAAGGAACCAAATGAGAATGTGTACATGTAATTTCTATCAACTTGTGATTCTGTAAAGTGGGTGAAAGTCCGATGAGAATTTTAAGGTGATAGCTAAATAGATCTCCATGATTATACCCAATCCTGGGGCTCTTCAGCTTTTCACAAGGTATATAGTGTTTGAATTGTTTTGGCAAAATAATTTCAGGGAGGGTGGGTGGGAAAGAAAGAGAGAGAGAGAGAGAGAGAGAGAGAGAGAGAGAATATTAATCATGGCTGCTTATACATCAGTAAGAAGGCCTAATTTTCTTCCTAGGGACTATGTGTAGAGGGACCGCCATGCACAAGGGGGCCTAGGCTTTACAAATGTGGGACAAGAACGGGCGCTGTGGTGTAGCAAGCTAATCTTCTGCCTGCAGTGCTGACATCCCATATGGGCCCTGATTTGTGTCCCAGCTGTTCCACTTCTGATCCAGCTCCATGCTTGTGGACTGGGAAAGCAGAGGAGGATGGCCCAAGTCCTTGGGCACCCAGGTGGCAGATCCAGAAGCAGCTCAGCTCTCTGGTCATTGTTTTCACTTGCGGAGTGAAGAAGCAGGTGGAAGATCTCACTCTCTACCTCTCCCTCTTTCTCTCTGTAATTCAGACTTTCAATTTAAATAAATAAATACATCTTTAAAAATAAAACGGGAATGTGGGGTGCATGAGGAAGAGAGGGATGAACAGGGAGCATGTGCAAAGCAGATAGGAAGAGAAAGAGAACAAGAGAGGTTTGGTGGCAGAAAGGGGCGTGGGAGTGACTTGAGCAGTTACTGTGAGTGGGAAGGCTTAATGAGAGTGAACATGATTGACAGCAGATCTTTGGGAGGCCTTCTGAGGGAGGTACTGCGGGAGCCCCCTGGTCACCATTGCCAGGAAACTGCATTGATGAGCTGTAATATTCTTCAAAGCTGATGACATCTGCCAGTGTTCCTGTGAAAATGATTCTGAACATGGATTGGATTGGGGCTCCAGTTACATTCTAGCAATGGGATAATCTTCACTTCTCCCTAAAGGAGCAGCAATCTGACGCTCCATTTTTGCTATGTCTGCATTTTTAAAGCAACACCTAACTCTGTCAGATCAACATGAATACAATCCCCAGAGACCTCATTTAGGGAAATCTGCCTCTCATTTATTGAGGTTTGAGCAATCTAATACTATCAACAACCATAGTATGGGCTCAGTATTTGGCTAACATCAAAATAATGATCTTCTAGCACCCAACATAGAATAAGTGACCTTTTACATTTAGATATTTTCAGACATTAAAAAAAATCAAATGGGGGAAGATCTACAGCAGCTATCTCCCCTCCACACTGATCCTTTACTTTCATATAGACTGAAGTATAACTGTAGTGGATCAAATACAGTGTGAAGAGGCTGAGTTGCCCTGATCCCTTTCACTGCCCTTTAACAAAAGAACAAAAAACAATTGAATCAGTACTAGGTGAAGGTAATGGTGATTAATGCATGATTTATTGTAAGATTTAATAAAGAATCTATGTTATATATTTTTATAAATTCCTTTCATTTAGGAGCTTTTCTTTAAATTCTGTACTCTTGATATTTTAAGTAATATTAGCCTATATCCAGTGAAAACTGATTTTGGATATAAGTAAGCCACCTGTCACTATGTAACTGCATGTGCTGCCAACCCTGGAGTTCCTGGCTTCAGCCAGGTCACTGCAGGTTTCAATGACTAATAGCTTGCTGAAAATACTTTCTCTGAAGTAAAATAATAACAATTTTTAGGATTGATTTTGTAAGCATTCTTTTATAATGAGTTAAAACTGAAACATTTGAATGTTGTGCAAGAGCTTGAGATGATTTATGTATAAATAAAGAAGGCAACTTTTCTGAGTTGTCTACTATGAGCATCAAAAAAAAGAGGTTTACTCTAGAGATGCATGCAAAAGGTAGGTCACCAGATTAGAGGTCATTTGTTTATTTATTACTCATTGTATGCCAAATATTATGGTAAATGCTTAAAAGCTTTGTTTTTTTTTTACTATGGCAAATATACAAAGAGCATTGGTGTTTCAACTGTTTTTAAGAGTACAACATAGTGGCATTAATGCACTCCTATAGTGCAAAACTGACAGCTGTCTAGTTCCACAGCACCTTTATCTTCCTTGAACTGGAACTTGGTAGCCACTAAGCAAGAGCTCTCATTGCCTCTGCCTCTCTCTCCCAGCTCCAAATTCTTGATGAATTTGCCTCCTGGAGGTCCTTCATCAGGCTTCGTATCATCTTTTTTCCCTTGTGGCCTATTTCACTTTGCAAGATGCTGTTAAACATTTGACATGCAGTACCTCATTTAATGTTCACAATTCTATCAGACTGGTAGTCTTCCTCTACATGACACGGCACATGGCTCAGGAGCACAGAAGTTATTTTCTTTGCAATCACAGTTAATAAACTGCTTGGTCTCTAAGGCACTTATGTCCAAACTTCTAACCTCAATAGTAACCCGATAGGAAAAAGTGAGGAGTCAGGGTTTTGCATTTTCAAAAACAAAATGAAAAACTTTTGGATCTAGTTCACATTGCTACAAGAATAGAGACTTTCTCCTTTTAAAATAGTGGATGCCTGATCAGCGATTTCAAAGAGAGACCATCGGGGGAGGAGACTACGACTCTAAGGTTTACTCTGCTTTGCATAAGGGAGAGAAAAGCTGATGGTTTTGTGACACATCTTCTAATGGACAGAACAGTCTTTTCCACGTCTGCTCTGAAAGTGAAGGCTCTTTGAAGCCCAACCACTAAATGTCACTTTCGTCTCTGTTTTCTGATTTATAAAATGGAGAAAGTGATTATACAGTTAGCCAGGGTTGCATGTGGCAATTGTGTGTTTTAACACATATCAAAGCACGTAACAGAACAAAATTAAAGCTCTGTGCGTACATGACTTGTGTTTCCCATGTTTAGAAAAACAGGTGTCTGTCTACTTCTGGTAGCTGGAGTCTGCTCCGGATCACCAGAAACATCTGCATATTAAGGCTGGAACTCATGGAGTATCTAATGGTCACCTTGGCATTGAGAAAACAAATGATGCCATCTTTTAGCACGAAGACAGCCAAGTCAATACTCATTGGTTGCATAATTGCTCATTTGTGGCACAGTGAATCACATCTACTTCCTCATTTCCTGAAATAAAATCACCTAATGAATTGGATGAATGGAGAAGAAAACTGGCTTTTAATTCATTTATTCAAAGTATTAGAATGTGGAACAATTAGCCTGCAGTAAATTATTGTGAGGAGAACAAAAACTCATGTTCAATTAGTCAAATTCTTTGCTACAGTGCTTAGATATGGAAACTCAGTTTCTGCACAGTGGAAACCAATTCTCTGGAAAGCTGACAGCAGCCTGATTTTTGTGAGCAATGTTTTCCTGCTACGTGAAACATCACAATAAGGAAGATGAGGTAGTGAGTACTAAGCATGTGACATCTGTGGTCCACTGCCGTCATTCTATATGACAAGGAGAACAAGGCTTGAATTCTTGGGTGCTAAGTCAGACAAAGGTTTCTTGAAGGGCTCTGTCACATTTCTCAATACAATGCTCCATTGTACCAATTGTGCTGCATCTCCCGTTTCCTTTCCATACCAACTATTCAAATTCCTAGGCAGAGCAGGAGGAAAGAGGATCAGAAGAGATATCCTGGCAGAATTGGGTAGTTCCAGGATTGAAGGAAGGAGACACTTACTTTCAATGGGACTCTGAACAAACGCAGCAGAAGGCTATATTCCTGCAAAGGAGTGGTAAGAAGGAAGCAGCTTAAATTGTAGTGGGAACCATATATAGATGCACAGGCTACAATTTCATATAAAAATAAGGGCTTATGCTGTCAGTTTATTTTCATCAGAAGACATTTCTAATACCAGAGTGGGTGGGGTTATATCAGAAATGTTACAAATGTGTGTGTCTATGAGGGTTTTCAATGAAAGACGAATTAAATACAACCTTCAAAGGTGCATCAAGAATGGGCAGTTAATAGTCATTCCAGCCTTCTAAGTGGGAATCAAGAAGCCTTATGCTGTTTACCAGAAAGGCTTGGGGACTGCAGCTTAAATTCAGTCTTCAATACCTAGTTATGAGGTTAGTTCACATTTATGCAGGTAGAGCTAAAAATAATGATTGCACAGAGATATTATGAATATGAAATGAAATGTCTAGGAAGGTATAATGCAGCCTGATATATGCTAGAAGTTTAGTAAATATCAATTCCTTATTTGTTTTAATAGAATTTAATAAATTTTTTTACAGAATTGTATTTCTTAAGGTGTTCTTATCATGTTACCACCATATTGAACTTTAGAAACCAATTCTTGTAAATCTACTGCCAATTGTAAACTGCCAAATTCAAGACACATTTAGCAGTTTCCCATTATTCAAGAAAAGAATGCAAACATTTCCTAAACTTCTATGGCACACAAAGGGCTTCCCTGTAACAGTCTGTGAACCCCACTTGTTTGCACACAGAAACAAACTCCATAAAAAAAGTGAAATGTGAAACCACAGCTCTAATAAGCACAGAGTGAGGACCAGCACTGAGATCTTAGCTCTGCCTCTCTGTTCTCTTCACAATGCAACGTTGGCTCTTAAGGTGTTCAGTTCTTGGTACCTAATTGCAATGCTGTACTCCAAGTCATATTTGCAGTAAGAAAAGTGAAACCATTCTTACGCATGCCATTTACTGCTCCACAATCTGTTTTCGATGTAACAATAAAAACTGAGGCCAATTTACAACTGATCACTTTACAAAATATTGATAAAGGGAATCAAGTTAATTTTAGCTCTCACATTGCATCTTCCGAACTGGGATGGGGCTGGCAGAATGGAGACTGTCCACTGACTCTGCCTGGTTTGGCTGGGACAGTGTGTGATGGCCTAAAGCTTGAGCATGCTGGGACAGACGTACTGAGCAATGACCTACGTTTTCAGGTTGGTGCTCACATTGAGGGAGAATATTTGGAGCAGACCTTTACAGCCCAGAGTTTATATTCTTGGCTGAAGTCCATTCTTTATCATTTAATACCTTGAACAATTTTCTCAATCTGTTGAAGTCTCAATTTCCTCCTTATCTAATGGAGGTTAATGGCATCAACCACTCAAGGTTATGATAAAGGTTAGAGACAGCATGCTGTCACTCAAGACTGCACACTGCCCAGCTCCTACAGAGGCTATCCCAGAGCATGATACACACTAGAGGCTCAGTAAATGTGAGGCAGGAGTATCTCTTTCATCTAGGGCATGGGGCTCGCTCAGAGGAGCTACAGTCATTCCTAGTATGCAGCCCCTCTTCAGGGCAACTCCAAGAAAAGTCTGTGAAATGCAGGAGGTCACAATTCACCTCCTTGTCCTTTGTCCTATTAGTCTCACTTAAGCCACACAACATCACACAGTGCATTTCCTGCCTCTTGTTGCAGAGTGAGGCTCTATGACTTACTTTTCAAAACTGGAGGAGAAAGGTTGAAAGCGGATGCCATGCTAGCCAAGTTCAGTGTAGAAGTTGATTTGTTTTTCTGGTTTTCGGTGTGGAACAGGTTTTGGCATCTGATGGCTCTATAGACACTGATTCTCTGCCACTCTCTGAATCTCTCCTTACTTCTCTGCTGGGTGACCATGGCTAGGATCCTTTAGTTTTACCAAATGCTTCTGATTTCATGACCCATAGCGAGTGGAATGAGACAAGAATTTTTATGTCAGAAAATTTTGAACTTGGATTCAGGTCCTAGTTGGCTACGTAAAACAGGGTAAGTGAACTAACCACTTCCATGAGTCAGTTTCCTTAGTGGTAGGTGAGTGCTGCCACTTGCCTTCCAAAATTGCTGCAAAGATTAATAAAACAGAGAGTGCTGCATAAGGCACAGGACAGGGATTAAGGAACCTTAATTCACTGGATAACAGCTGTTATTTCCCAACGAAAAACTCCTTGTGTACAGGGTGATTGAAGAACGAAAAAAAAATCAGAGATAGAAGAATTAGGTGAGAAGCTATATTAAAAGTCTTGATGACATTAGATCCTGTGAGGAAGGCTCTGGGCATCTTCCATCCCATGTGGGAAATCTGAAACGGAGTGGATGGCCTCAGAGTTCTTGGCCTACGAGGGCAGTCCAATTCCCAGTGATCTCCTTGGCAGTTGGGATATAACCCTTGTGCCTGTAGTGATAGTCCTAGGTGAGGATCCGGGAGTCTCAAGGGTAGGGATACAAGCCTCCTCCTGTCCTCTTGCTCCACTCTGGGGTCCCCTCCCCTGCTCTGTGCACATGACCTCCTGTTAAGAGGCTGTCAGGATCACTCTTGATTCACCCTGTATGTCTTTATAGCTTTGCTAATGTCTAATGCTGATTCGAGTCTGTTGTCTATAATTTACTTGTTATAATCTTGATAAGTTATACTTAACGTCTTCCTCACACATTCTAAGAAGGTGGAATATTTCTCTGCTCTCCTGACCCATTAAGGAAAACCATAGGGCATTAAAATTATATTCGGTGTTACAGTTTTTTCATGTGGATCATAAACAGTCTGACTCACATTGATTGTTGGTTCATTGGTTACATCACAATATCTTATTGCATGTGGTACAGGCTGTTTGAGTTTGAAATAATATTACAATTTTCAGATACTATTTTTTGGATTGACATAATTTCATCTTAAATTAAGGCAAACAATAGACAGGAGCCCTGAGCAGTCCTCAGAAACAGAAGAACAGTAAGCTTCCTTTGGGACTCAGGAGGGGAGCTTTCTCTGGTCCTTACTTAGTTCCAACTTTGAATCCCCACCCTCTCTTGCAATGACCATCAGGGTCATGCTGGAGCTCCCACCCTCCCAAAAAAAATTAAAATTAGATTAGATAGACATAGACCAACAAGGAAAGATTAGAACTAGACAGGAAATGGTCAGCGTGGCCTCACATATACCTTACTAGGTAGGACACAAAGATTAGTTACTCCTCAGCAAGGTATTGAAGATTTCTCTGCACACCCCTCCTAAAACTGTTCTGCCCCTCAATTGTTAACATCTGCCTTGTTAGAGTTATATACTAGTTGGGACTATCCTAAAAGTCGCCAAGGTCAGTAAAAATTATGCTTCAATACTATAAATTGCTAAACATAAAAATGAAAATAGACACGAGACAGCTGAATAATATCCTATAGCCATTTTAAGGTTTATAGCAGCCGATTGTGTATAAACTAAAATTGAAATGTGAATGAAGTAGTCACAGGATGTGGTTAAGAACTTGCATTTTCTAACATATTGGTCATTCAATACCATGTCAATTAATTCCATAATGTTGTAAATTGTTGTTGAGGTCATGTTGTGGCTTTTCATTGGAGGGGGTGATATTCTGTCAGCTCTACTTTCAGACCAGGGATGGTCTCCCAAGGAAATGGTTGAAATTATCTAGACAATGAGAGGCTGGACTCTATGCATGGTTCATGCTCGCAATGAAGGAATCATGACTGGATATGAACTGTACTACTGCAACAATGTGGAGGAATCCAACATGGGAGGAGGGAATGGGGAGGGGTTGGGGAAATCCCAGAGCCTATGAAACCGTGTCTTAAAAAAAAGAAGAAGAAGAAGTAGATATCTCAAATCACATCTTGTCTTAGGTAATTTTTCTCATTAAAAAAAATCTTATTCATTGTTACAGAAGCCTGAATTATGTGTGGAATTCAGCATGAAATCATGCCTATAAAATAGAAGGACTTCTGTTATCCAATAAAAAAAATAAAAATAAAAAGCCTTGATGAAACAAGAAGAGAAAGAGAGGACACCAACACCGATCCATAAAGGACACAGGCACTCCCTTCTGTAAAGTCAATAACAGGATTTCAATTGTTGTTTACAGGGAAAAGTGTGGAATGCTGTAGGTCAGGTGTGAGCCAAGCTGGAATAAGTCAGAGTCCCTGGGATTGGAACCCGTGGATGAGTACAACAAAGAGATGTTCATGTTCTTCCAGTGTGCATCTAGTATTGAGAACCCAGGAGCTAGGGGGATGCCCCATGCACGTAGCATTTACCTACATAACCAGAAATACTCTCAATTTGTAGTGGTCGCTCTACTGAACACCAAGGCCCCACTTCTAAGTGCTGTCAAATATAGCTGTGATCTACGTGGATTTCTGCATCTGCAGAAGAACCAATGATCAAAGGATGCGTATTATTCACTCTGTGGGACAATGCCAGTAGTAGTGGGTATGAATTGAGCCGTGGGACAACATGGGAATTCACAGTATATGAGACATGAACCTTCCAGCCCCTCGTTGAGCAATCTTTGGTTTAATGGAGGCTCTCACACACTACTGAATGGCCAGATGTGGTAGATCCCTTTCAAGGGTCCTGGGAATGTATGCTCATCACTCAGTTCCACAGATCATGTTTTTTCATCTCTTATTCTAAGCATTAAGAGGCTACCAAAAAGTTGAACCAGAGTTTTTTTTTTTTTTTTTTTTAAGGTAGATTTTCCAGAAAGATCTTCCATTCACTGGTTCACTCCCAAGAGGCTGCAATGGCTGGAGTTGAGCCAATGCCACGCCAGGAACCAGGAGCTTCTTTTAATCTTCCATACACATGCAGGGTCCTAAGGATTTGGGCCATCATCAACTGCTTTCCCAGCCACAAGCAGAGAGCTGGATGGGAAGTGGAGGAGTGGAACATGAACAAGCACCCATATGGCATCCTGGTGCATGCAAGGTAAGGACTTTAGCCACTAGGCTACCATACCAGGCCTGAGTTGAATCAGATTCTTCAAAGATGAACTGCACAATTGTTATAGCTACCTTAATTGAGCAATAATTAAGCAATAATTGTTATTATTAACCTAATTGAACACCCACTAGGACAAAAGATTATTTCAAAGTCATTATTATTAAGGCAGATTTATGTTTGATTTTGCAGTTCAAGAAAGGAGTTTTAAGGAGATTAACAGCCTTGTTCATAATCATAGCTATGAAATGAAAACTTGGAATGAAAACCCAGATCTTTTTCTTTATAGTAATAGGATAACCCAGGTCTATTTTACTATGTAGCCTGATACCCTAAACAAAGCAGATAAAATATACGAATGATAGTACTGATATAAACTAAACAACATATTCTGTGGCTTTTCTTTTTTGTGGCTTTGTTTTTTATTATAACTATATTTTCTTTTTAAAAGGGAAATGTGCTTTTTCTATTTTATTTTTAATAGCATGAGGGAAAAAAAAGAAATTTACAACACCATGAAGTTAGATAACATGCTACTGAATGACTAATGTGTCACTGAAGAAATGAAAAAGAGAATCAAAAATCTTCTTCAAGAAAATAATGCCATTGTATGACCCATGAGTCAGTAAACTTAATATGAGAAAAAAAACTGTTTTTCATTAAATAGATTAACAGGCAAGCCTTAATGGCACAGATCATTTAGTTGCCACTTGTGACAATAGCAGTGTGTTAGCTGAAGTCCTGGCTACTCCACCTCTGATCCAGTTTCCTGACAATATCCCTGGGAAGGCAACAAAAGATGACCCAATTGTCTGGGTTGCTGCTGTCCATATGGGAGACAGGCTGGAGTTCTGAGTTCCTAGACCTGGTTGTGGTGGACATTTAGCGGAGTAAACACAGGGATGGAACATTCTGTCTGTGTCTCTGCCTTTTTAATAAGTAAGTAAGTGAGTACATAAATAAATAAAAAAATAAATATATTTTAAAAGTATTAACATTCAAGACTCAACAAAATGTGTGTGACTTTCTATAGCTATAGATAAATTTCAACCATTTATAGTCACATTTCTCTACCTTGAGGATCAATCCACATATTCATTCTGTGTTCTTTGCATTTGAGGCAGACATGTCCTAATCTTATTGAATGATCAGCACATGAAACTCTGGTACAATCTTTGTTTAGTCAATTGTCTTTCTTCTTTCTTCCTGTGGTATTTTAGCTCCTGTTTGGGATTTATCTAAATAATCTGCCCCAAACAGACTTACTTTCCTCTTTTTTGTTTGACTGTGGTCATCAAGGTGAGATGTTATGAGGAGGAATTAGAATTGGAAATGCATCCTGACAATGTTGTCATCTGGCTAGAGAAGATAAATGGGCAGACAAACAAGAAAGCAGCATGGGAGAACACAATTAGATGTGTGACACCAAGGAGGGAATCAGGACTCAGCAAAATTTTCTCCTTGCAGGAGCTACCAATTGAATCCTGTAGAATTATAAATAAGACTATCACTTTTAATACTGGATAGGTGCATATACCCTATTTCTGTTCTTCTGCCCAATTCCCAATCCCTATAAGCTGCTGAGAAAACAAAGCACTCAATAAACAAAAAGAATGCCTACCTCAGATTTTCTTTCTGTGAAAGCTCTGAACTCGTTTATTAATTTGAAGTCTCTACTGCTATGGATGTTCACTGTTAAAATGTGATTATAACACAATTACATAAATTGGCAATGAAGACTTTTTCAGAGCAGTTTTTGCTGATGTTGATTTTCAACACAAGCACTCAGTAGCTCATCGTTAGTGGAATAGTCTGTAAGAATCTTTAACTAAAGGCCATACCAACAAGAAGAGGACACTAGGACAAACTTTCTTGGTTCTAATTCAATGTGTCTCTTCTATTTAGATGAAGCACATGCTGTTTTTGAGGTTGATGTTTGAAAAGCATTGTTTTTGGTCTTATTAGTTGTACATGTATTTTTCATTCTTTTAGTCAGTTTTACAATATTTTATTTTTATAAATTATTTTTGGGAGAATTAATGATTGCTAAAGTAAATTTACAAGCAACATACTATTTCAGTATCAATGAATAAGTGGTAATATTCTGGAATGTTTTCTCAGTCTTTTTTTAGCCTAGCATGTTTTTAACACAGTTGGATTTTTCCAAGGTTTTGTCTTGCCTTTATTTTCACTTAACATACTGTAAGCATTTTTTTAAAAAGTCAGTATAAATTCTGGAAGCATGATTTTAACTTGTATCTAGTATTCTATGATATGGACACACTAGAAACATTCCCATTAAAAAATAAAAGATCAATCCATTGTTATTTTTAAAGCTTAGAACCCATTATTATTTTTACATAAAACATCCGGTAAAAATGCATGCATACAAAATTGCCTGTATCTGCACTGAATTGCTGTATAGAGCTTATAGTATCGTACTCTATTTCCAAGCAAAAAGAATCAAAGTAGGCAGGTGGCCTTCTGGATCCGTTCCCATCTATCAACTTCTTCATACAAATGAGACCAAGCAAATCCCCAAGGGCAGGAGGAATTGGGAGCCTCATCTGAGAGGCAAGCAGAGTCTGAAGTTATCATGTAATCATGAGTAAGTTATCAAAAGGGACAAGTGTCTACTGAAAATCCATCTTGAAAAATCACAAAGGACACACACACAAAATGAAAAGGTGTTCATTGCTCATGTACTGAAAGAATCAATATCATTAAAATAGCTGTAATACTTAAAATATCTACAGATTCAGTGCAATCTCTATCAACATACCAATGTCATTCTTTACAGGGTTAGAAAAATCACTCTGAGGTTGACATGGAATCCAAGATTCATATGGACTCAGAAATGATGGAGAACAGACGAAGTGAACCTGTACCTGGAAAGTTAAGATGGAAGCATCGCAATACACGACTTCAAAGTATGGTACAAAACTACAGAAGTTAGTGTTAGCGTAGTACTGGCATACAGACTGATACATCAGATCAGTGAAAAGAGTCCAGATAGTAATCCATATACACAGATCCAGGTGACTTTTTTTTTTTTACATTGTATTATGTGACACAGTTTCATAGGTACTTGGGTTCTCCCCACCCCTCCCCAAACCCTCCCACCATGGTGGATTCCTCCACCTTGTTGCATAACCACAGTTCAAGTTCAGTTGAGATTCCCCCATTGCAAGCATATACCAAACATAGAGTCCAGCATCTTATTGACCAGTCAAGTTCAACGGCTTCTTAGGTATACCCTCTCTGGTCTGAAGACAGAGCCAGCAGAGTATCCAGGTGACTTTTAACAAAGATGCTCAGACCATACAGTGGAGAAGGTTGATCTCGTCAACAAATGGTGCTGCAAAACTAAAAATACTTATGTAGAGGAATGAAATCAAATATATGCCACTCACCATATACAAAAAGCAACTCAAGGTAGAATATTATGAGGTTGCTAGAAGAAAATGTAAAAGAAATACTCCAAGGCCTTGGACACAGCACCAAAAGCAACACTAAACACTAAACAAATCAGATAATTTAAAAGTCAGAAATTTTTTCATAGCACACAAAGTGTTCAACTAGAGTGAACAAACACCCAAGAAAATGGGAAAAAGATTTGCAAGCTACTTACCCAATGAAGGATGAGTATCCAGAATACATCAGCAACTTGAATAACTCAATAACAAAAAAACTCAACCAATCCACTTAAGCAATGGGCAAAGGACCTCAATAGAAAGTTTTCAAAAGAAGAAATACAAAAACCAACAATTAAAATGCTGAACAGCATTAGCTATCAACGAAATATAGAACAAAACCACAATGAGATTTTACCCACTCGTGTCACACTAGCTGATATCTAAAAGACCGCATAGTAAGGATGTAGGGAAAGGGGAAATCATGCATGTTGTCAGTGGGAATGTAAACAAATGCAGTTTTGGAAAAGAGTGCAGTGATTTCTTAAAAAAAAAACCTGGAAATAGACTTGTCATGTGATCCAGCAATCTCACTTCTTGGTATGTACCCTAAAAGCTTGAATAAAATGAATCAAAGAGATATCTGCACCACTATGTTTATAACAGCACTCTTCACAATAGCAAAAATAAGAAATCAGCCAAAATGTTCACCAGCACAAGACCAAAGGAAATGTGACATGTATGCCCAACCGAATATTATCTAGCTCTAAAAACTGAAATCCTGCCACTTCAAAAAGAAAAATCAAAAGAGAAAAGCAAAAATAAATGCCAGTGTGTATCAGTATTGCTGCAGTTATAGTTTTGTTAACCTTTCCTATTTTTGTCAAACCAACAGGTAAGAAGGTTACACTGCTATAGCTCTAATGACCTGTGATTGCTTAGAATTTACTATATATGAATGAAATGTTCATCTCTTCATTTGATTACTGTTTGCAACTCTTGCTTATATTCCTGCTAAACTAGAATCCTTTTATTTTTCACTTACTGGACTCATTTGTGGAACTTTTAGTCTCCTATTATAATATAAATTAAAAACATGTTACCTCAAAAAGAAAGGGGCAAGGAAGGGAGGAAGAGAATCATTATATTTTCAGAACCGTATCTATGAAATATATTGAATCTACTGAAAACTAAAAAGGCAAAATGAAATGATGTAAAGCTACCTATTGAGAGCAGGGAAGTGCTAGGTCCTGACATACAACAATGAAGTAGGATAAGGGCTGGCAATATTGGCCCAGCTTGTACCTCCTGGATTACCTCAACTGTGCTGGAACTCTGTCCTCATCTTGGCTGGAACCCTGACTTGTTACTCTCCTTTCCAGAACCATCAGCCTTTGGCAGGGTCTGCTATAAGTGCACTGGTAGGTCAGTTATTGAAAACTGTGCTTGAAGGAGAGCAACTCACTCCCTAAGATCTTACAGCACCCCAAAATTTCCTAGTTAGTAACACTGGCATTGCAGGGCCACCTCTTGGTGGTCAAGTCAAGCTTAGTCCTCTCCTATGACCACGTGGTACTAGGTGCCTGCACACTTCATAATCAAATGTGCAGGACATTAGGGAAGTCTTATTCTGGAAAGTCCCTCTTTCCTGTTTTGTCTCTTTTTCTCTTGCTATGATAGTGCTGACTGAAGGCCTATAGCATGCACTAGTCCCAATGAGCATTTTGAAGCGAATGCTTGGAAAGCATTATCATGAGCTGTGAAAGTACTCACAGTCTAGCTCAAAAGACACAAAAAAGTATTTGAAACAAATGTGTGATCGCATCATACTGACACTATATGCAAATCCTGGGACATCAAAGCAGGTGCATCTGTTGTACAGGGGAGATTGTTTAAAAGACTCTTTGCTAAGTGAATGATGGATATGAAAGGCTCTTTGGGAGCTGGTAAGCTGGAGAAGGGCTTGGAACAGAATTCGTGTGGGAAGCACAATGTGGTGCTCATGGAATAGTGTCTGGTTGTACAGAAACTCTTCTTCCCATCAGATACAAATCCCAGTGTCCTTTTTGAAAATTCACAGCGAGTCTATTCTCTCTTCTCAACAACATGCTAAAGATTATTACAACAGAGTCTGCATATTCTCCCTAAGCATGTTTTTGTGATCCCAACCCAACTACTGTCTTTATAAAACAACATTAGGTTTCTTACTGCGTGAAATAAAACTGTAAAAACAAACAAGCAAACAAACCTGGAGCATGCGTGGTACACAAGCATTTTTCTTTGTAGTTGGCTTTAGAGGAGAAACCAATTTTCAACAGTTTGAGAGTGATAGTTAGGGCTGAGATGGCTAGCTCTACAGGCCAGTCCTTCCTTAATAACTTACTGTTACAGTGGACATATTACCATGAAGAATCAATTGCTCTGAGAGTAAATCACTGATAGCAGGCAATCTCTAGTAATCAGCTTTGATTATTTAACTAAGTTTTGGGCAATAGAATAAACACAAGAATCCTATGAAGTTCTAGGAAACCTAAGAATAATCTAGAAGGTTAGATGTTCCTTTACCTGACAGCTTTGAGGATCTCTGAATAGCTCTGCACAGAAATAAATGGCTACCTTGTTTAAGCTACTTGCAATAAGGTATTAATTTCATTAAAATATAGAATGTTCCTCAAGAACAGGAACTATGTTTGTGCCATTTGGTGGATCATGGATGTAAAACATTGATGATGATGATGACAATGAATATGATGAAATGAAATCAAAGTGTTTTAAACACCCTAAGTAGTCATTTTTATTAAAAAATTTGTTCATGATGGACAACCAATGAGAGTCACATTGTTTAACACAATTCTTAGTTAACATTAAAAGATTACTTTCTTTCTTTCTTTCTTTCTTTCTTTCTTTCTTTCTTTCTTTCTTTCTTTCTTTCTTTCTTCTCTTTCTCTCCTTCCTTCCTTTCTTCCTACCTCCCTCCCTCCCTCCCTTGGAGGCAGAAATATTGGCTTAAGTCATGCAACTCACAAAATGTGCTTCCACTGAGCTGTGAGGAACGTCTGTAAATGACCCATCCCCAGTATTGGGGCCATCTTAAAATCCGAATGGGAGTGTCACTATGACTTAGTGTGGCAATGGTGGAATGTGGTTAGGAAATCAGTCTCACAGGAAAACATGAAGGCAAAGCACTCTCTTGTACAGATAGAACAGGAGACTCACAGAACAGCATGCAAGTGACTCACAATGGGAGTTGAAGTCTTACCGGGAAAGGGAGACCTATGGTCAACCACATGCAAACAGTGAGAAAGAGAATGTTCGCTGACAAGAGCCACTGAACTTGGCAAGGGATTGAAAATATCCCCACAGGTAAAATGCTTTGCTCAATTGACCTCTGTATCTCCCTTAATCTTCAGGGAAAATTAACACTGGCTTTATCTCAGATCTGTCAACAGTGTTGTTTCTGTGAATTCAGGGAGGGAGGTGCACATGAGCTCTGCTGGCTACCAGAAATGGCTGCTTCTCAAGCCCCAAAGAGATGTCTTTGTTCTCCTGCACCTGACTTGGATACCTTTACTATTCGTGTTCTATAAAACGAGCCCAGGAATGAGCCATCAGTGCAAAAGACTGCCAGAAATAAAGGAGATCTGGTCTTTTTATGACGGTGGAAGGCCTGGCAAAATAAGGCTTTTTGTTTTTCCTTTCATACAATCTGTCTTTAGGCCAATTATGAGTGAAATATAGTCCCATTTGTGTGCAAACTAGGAAACAGGACAATGAATTCTTCATTTGTACTTGTTTTTGTGTTTCTAAAGAAGCCTCTGCCAGACCTATTCTATTATTCAGCATTTGGCTTCTCTCAAAGAGTCACCAGGCAGGAACTGGCAGGTGGAAGCAGGTGACACATTTGCTTCAACCCACTCTCACCTTTCAATTTGCTTTCTGTGACTTCTTAAAATCGAAACTCCCAGTGGTGTTAGGCATTGATCAATGGCAACTGACTGTATTTTTTAATGATACAAAATGCAGTTCGGTTCAACTTTCTGTTGGCTTGTGGTAGGGCAGGTGACAGAACACGTGCTTTGGAGGCAGATGGACTCCATCTAAAATTTTTCAGTTTTACTGGTTATGGGATTGTTTTCTTTTTCTCTCTTCTCCTCACCCCCACCCCACATCCCTCTGCTTTTCTTTGCCCATTCTGAAAAACTGGCAAAATGATCATGCCCCTCAGGTTGCTGTCTGGCACACAGTAAATACTCAAGAACCATTTTCCTTAATGGTAGCCTCTCACTTATTCTTGGGGGATACATTACAAGACCCCCCCAGTGGAAGCCCAAAACCAAAGACAGTACTGGTGTTTATGTTTTTTTCCACTCTACATACATCCCCTACTAAATTTTCACCATTTCAGTTAAAGAAAGTGCTTTATGATTTCTCTTTAAAATATCCAATTGGTCAGAATCAGTCCTGTTGCATTATGGGGCCAGCACCTGCACTGCCACACTGTGACAGTTTCTCTGAAACCTACATGGCTACTAAGTGGCTAATGTGCAAGTAGCGATACATTGTGGATCTGCTGTTGTGGACAGGATGGAGTAAGATACCATCATGGTTACTCAGCAGGGAATACAATGCAAAACTGATTTGCAGGTTCAGGGTTGACCATGAGTAGCTGAAACTCACCTCTCCCACTCCTCTTATAAAGCGACTAGACAGTTGACACATGGGGTCTGACTCATTCAACCCACAATCTCACCTTAAATGTGTATGTATGTGTTTAGAATGACCTATGCTTGTCTCCCCACTCCATGATGTCCCTGTCTTATCATCTGGTCCCATCGACTTGAATTGTTACATTTTCAGGTTATTTTTCCCTTCTGAGAGACAGCAGCTCTGAGGAGGATGGTTGACCTCCCTGTGCTGTCACAGAAGCAGACTTCCAATGGGAAAGAATGATAAGGACTCATTCATGATTCTCAACTTTTGGGACAAATGTAGCCTGAAATAATTTCTCTGAAGGCAGCTTATTGATAGAGGACCTAATTCCTTTTACAACTATAAAAAGTGGTATATGTCAACTCACTTCATGAGGCAAAACCTTCCTTTCTTTAGAGCCTTGCTCAAGCTAATTGAGTTTCTTTGTGTTTAAAGAGATGTTTTGTAACTTTGCTAAAGGCTCTATAAATTCTTCATGCTTTTCATTTTCTTAAAAGACCTAGGTGTTAAGAAAAATTAATCTGTGAGGAATTTTCTAGTCTTGGGGGACAAATATTCTGTTTTTACTTGGTATGCACAATTTCTTGTCGACTAAATAAGGGCTGGAAGCCTCAGCATGTATTCCACTTTTCTAGAAAAAAAGTTGTGCTCACACAAAAGAGAGTTAGTACAGAAGAGATCATAGATATTATTTCTCCAGAAATATGCATAATTTTTTAACATTATATTTTTGATACCACTAAAAATACAAACAGGAGTACTTAGTCACTTTTCCCCATTATGTTTGGAACGTTATGTAAACAATCTCTCAAAAAGAAATTTGTTGTAACTCTGTCCCTTATAAGTTCATAAATTCCTGCCACACTTTGTCCCTCACCTCAGGTACTACTGACTTCAGAGTAATCATTGTGTTATGTACTCATTTTTCTAGAGGGGTTGCATTTTTAAAATGTTATTTAACACAAGCAGATGTTCAAAACCCTGGTGTATTGGTGATTTTCTTGTACATGATAGCATCACAGGTTTATTTGCAGGAAGTAATCCTGTAGAGTGGCTCAAATGATTTTTACAGGTTTCTTTAAGTCTTCCAGAATTCTTGTGATACAGATGTAGGCAAAATATTATCACTTTGCTGATAGGGAAGTCAAGGCTTATAGAGTTGCTCAAGGTGAGATAGAAAGTCACTGGAGAGTCCAGAACTCATACTTTAGCTCTGTCTCATGGACACTAATAACTCTCTGTATCCCTGTTTCAGTATTTACTTAAGAGTTTTCCATTTGGAGACCCTAGGACAACAAAATCTGTGGGACTTAAAAAACTATCAGTGTCCCAGAGTGGAGCAGGTGGTAAGGAGGAAGCTTGGATCCCAACCATGAAGACTCCCAGACCTTCACCACAAACTATTAACGAGCAACAAGGACTATATCCCAACTGCCAAGGAGGCCACAGGGAACTGGATGCCCTCGGAGGCCGAGTACTCTGAGGTCACCCACCCCCAACCGGAGCTTCCGCAAGGGATGGAAGAAGTCCAAACATTACCGTGCAGAGACCAACGTCATCGGAAAGACAACCAGAAGCCCTGAACGGTCCGCAGAAACAGAAGAACAATAAACGTCCTTCGGGACCAGGGAGGAGAGCTTTCTCTGGTCCAAGCCTGGCTCCACCTCTGGACCCCCACTCTCCCTCGCAATGACCATCGGGATCACTCCGAAAACCCCTCATAGCAAACAAACAATCATACAAACTAAAAAAACCTAAAATAAATAGACCAACAACAAAAAGTAGAGCTTGGAATCTGACAGGAAAGAGCTGGCGTGGATTGGCTCATGCCTCGCTGGGTGGGACACAAAGATTAGTCACTCCTCACCATGGTGCTGAGGATTTCCCTGCACATCCCCTTCCCCCCAAAAATGTTCTGCACCTTAATTGTCGACAAATGTCTTGTTAGAGTTACAAGCCAGTCTAGATTACCCTAAAATCTGCCAAGATCAGCAAAATTATACTTCAACACAACAAATGGCTAAATACTAAAATGAAATAGACACGAGACAGCTGAATGGTACCTTATAGCCATTTTAAGGTATATAGCAGCCAGTGCTGTATATAAACTAAAATTGAAATGCCAATGAGCTAATCATAGGTTGTGGTTAAGAACTTGCTTTTTTTTTTTTTTAACATACTGGTTACTCAAAACCATGTCAATTCCATAATGTTGCAAATTGCTGTTGATGTTATATTGGGACTCTTAATTGACTGTGATGATATTCTACCAGCTCTAACTTCGGACCAGAAATGGTCTCCCCAAGAAACTGTTCAACCCATCTGGACAATAAGTAGCTGGACTCTATGCTTGGTATACATTTGCAAGGAAAGAATCTTGATTGAATTTGAGCTGTGATACTGCATCAAGGTGGAGGAATCCACCAGGGGGGAGGGACGTGGGGAGGGGTGGGGAGATTCCCAGAGCCTATGAAACTGTCACATAATGCAAAATAATTAATAAAAAAAAAGTATCAGTGTCTCAATATGTAACAGGGACGAACTCCGTAAAACCTTTTGTGGCACTTACATCACGTAAGTTAATTTTATGCTTCAATATGGAGATTTTACAATTTATATTTTTCACATAGGAATAACCTAGTTAAGCTATATATCAGCATCCTCAAGGCATGTGATAGCAAAGCAAATTGTTACCCAAGTTATTTGTGGCCCCAGCAATATTTAGTTGGTTTCCTCTCTGAGCAAAATTAAAAATTCACACAAGTTGAATTTATGCAAATTCATGTTTATGGTTTGACTGTGATCAGTCTTGGGAAGTAGAATGCTGTGTAGCTGCCTTATGGAGTGTGTTTCAAACCAGAAGTTTTATGGAGCAATGCAATATGCATTGTGCCAGCTCCAAGAATGCTTAAAGGTGCAGCACGTATCTGCAAAGATGACACTCTGCAAATTCCCATAAAGATCATGCATAATTCATGGTCAATCAGAATATGTCTAATCATGGTAACGCACATGATTTTCTTGCAATCCCTTCTTTTTCTCTTTCATTTGGTAGCTTGCATTCTTAAAGAATGGAAAGATTTCCCTGGTCACTGTCAGAGAAAATTATTGAAAAAAATGAGTAAGGATCACCTTGATTGAGTATAAAGAACTCATTACAACAACATTTATTTAAATTAAATAGTAATGAGGAAAATGAGCCTGGTATAATGTTGCATAAACAAAGAGATACGAAACTGAGTGGTACTGAGTATAACTGTAAAAAAAAATAAGATTTTTGCTTGCAATTGTACAAAAATGAAAGAAGGAAAAATCCTTGGAATCATGGGTTACAATTTTTCTTTTGTCCACAATTCTAGGGCAGGATCTTGCAAAATCATAGGCATAATGTAGCCAATGAGAGGGGGCCCCCTCGCAGTGGCTGTCAGCCCTCTAGCACTGACAGGGAGAACTCAGGGAAGAAGCCTGGAGTGCTGCTTTAGGAAGGGTCACAAAAGAATCACCAGCTGTTGTGGGGGGTGGGGCAGAGTTGTCGCAGGTGAAAGTGGAGAGAGCCAGCTGGATACCAATTCTCAGATCACTTCTCTACATGGGCATGAGTGACACTGGAGGTCTGCCAGTAATGTGGGATAAACCATCTTTATGAGCAGTTCTGTTGAGACTTCAGCCAGAGAAGAAAGGTCAGTCCCGGTGGAGTGACATTTTCTGAGCACAGCGATGCACTCCTGTAACAGAAGGCTGCTCAAGAAATGTCGCAGAAGTGCACTTCCTGATTCTGTGCCAGGTGTTGGAATTTTCAAATGTGATGGGTTACACAGAAATTCTAGTGGAGAGGAAGGATTTAATTTCCTATGAGTAGCACCTCTAACGTGAGGACTTGAAACACCCAGAGCAATGTCTGTGAAATGCTGACCATCTTACAGGGCTGTCTACATACTTGGTCTTGGCCAGTGTTGTGCAGTGTTCCACAACCTCACCACTTGAAAGCTGTCCTTTCGTGCAGGGTTGCTTTTGGTGGGGGTATGATTGTGGATATATAGTCTGGCTTTGCCATCTCTCTCTCTCTCTCTCTCTCTCTCTCTCTCTCTCTCTCTCTCTCTCTCACACACACACACACACACACACCTCTTTTTGAAGAAAGGCTGTTTTCTAGCTCACTCTTAATTTTTGCTCTTTTTTATTAATCATGCATATATTTTCTATACTGAATGGAAGTCTTCCTCAGAATTTACCATGCACATTATTTTGTAGCACAGAGTTGTAACAGATTTCCTTAGTAGATCAGTAAAATCCCTTGATCCATGACTGTGATGTCCTCCTGAGGCTGAGCATAGCACATCCACCTGGAGTTGCTTGCAAATATTTTCTATGCACTGGTGTGCATTTTAAATGCACTACAGACATAGATGAACATCTGTACAACAGGACATAGCACATACTATTAACATGTGTTATTATCATAGTAATTTGATAAAACAGATCTAAAGACAAATATAGAATTATAAGCTTTCTTTCTTGGTTGCCATCACTTCTGTGACAATCTGGATTGATTACTGTTCAGGTTCACTTTAATCAAGCTGGATGGGGATATTTGCAAGTTAGAGACATTCACACTAAAATATTTATATTTGCCATAACTTCTTTACCAAAGTCATAAAATGGTTTTCCCATGAAACTGAAAATTGGAACAACCTGAAAGCATGTTTTTTCCAGGAATACAGAGTGGGGACCATTTCTCTGCATGGCTTGTTAAAGTTGATTCGTGGTCCCTGAGCCAGGGTCTGAGGCTGGGGACAGGATTTCAATCTGAGCTCTAGGTGATGGTGATGCCATCAGCCCAAGAGACACTCACTGAAGAGACAGGCTCTATAGAAGATTCCTGGAATGTGTTCCCAATGTCCCATCGTCTCTGTCTTGTCCCGTGCCCTTGGAGAACTCTATGATTTTGTTGGGACTGTGACTTGGAAAAGTGGAAATGATGCAGACAGTGTTGAGAGTTAGAAGTTCCTGATGGTGCCCAGACTGTAACTGTCTGCAAACACTCAGTCCACACTTCACTGCGGGCTTCTGAAGGGCCTCAACAGTGGTTGGGACACCACTGTGTTGGCACTTAGCAAACTCCTTTCCCAAATAGAGGTGGTAATAAGTTTGTGTGTAAAACAAATGAAAGGAATAAGTTAGATCACTTTCATCAAAATTATATATATATATATTTTTTTTTTTCTTCAAAAGCAAAGTCCTAGCATTTCCTTGAAGTATTTTAAGTTACTTCAGAATAGGAAAAATAAGACAAAGTTTAGTCCTGTTCACATGATTTCTCCTAAGCAGTTTCTAAAAATACGTTTCCCTGTTTAGTTCTCTCTCTAAAAACTGAACGTCAAATGTCGCCAGTATTCCCTGACCTGCTCTGTATCTCGTCACTGCCTTCCCTATCCCACCACATGGGGAAAAATGATCCAGGCAATGGGGCAGAATGCAGCCCACTATCTTTTGAGAACTGCAAAAGGCACTGGTGTACTAAATATAACTATACCTCCCCCCCCACACTCCCATGCCCCAGAATGCACAAAGCAAAATTGTGTTTATAGGCCAAATTCATGTAAATAAGAATTAGGTTTTTAAATAGTGTTTCTCCATTTGCTCTCTAATCTTTTCAGGAACAGGTTTTATTTTTGTTTCTTAGGAATCACATCCACATTTGTAAGATTTTAGTGGTTTACACCTCTGCAGACCAATGAATCCTGCCCTTTCTCTTATTGCTCCCTTCCAACTGGGATTTTCAGAAGGGACACTGCCCATTAAAACTCTGAGGAGGTATCCTCCTTTCAGTCTATATTTTGGATATGCAAATATATTTCTGATATGTTTTATATACTTGAACGCAGAAGGTGATAGAAGGACGATGGCAGGATGGGAAGAAGAACATCATGCTCTGTGGATACTGCATGGCTGAGTGAGGATCGGTTAGGGTCGAAGCAGTAGGAACTCTGGATGGCAAGGTAGGCAGGGCTGGACAACCATGCTCCACCTGTCAGCTTAGCCAATGTGTTCGCACTTTATATGGGGGAACAGTGACCATTATACGTTCTCTTCACATCTTGTGTGCCCACCACTAAGCCAAGTGGTGTTCATATCCTGAAGCATGGATACTTCCATTAATGAAAGTCCTGACTGCAAGGATCTGACCTTAAACTAAAGGTTTGGAACTTGAATGCGATGGTCGGATTGCTCATTTATCTATACAAAAACCAGTATGCTTAATGAAAAGTCCTCAAAAGACAAATATCATATGTGTTCTCTGATGTGTAGAAGCTAATTTAGAACACAAAAAATGCATAGGAATGAATCAAATATCTTGAGTTATGCTTGTTGTTTTTAGCTCTTGTTTATACTCTAGTGGAACTGTAGTATCTATTGGCTTTTTTTTCCCACTTGTTGAATATTATGGTTAGTGCCGCATCAAGCCTACATTACAGAGTGGATTAAAATTATGTTTCTGTAAAAATTAAAGAAAGCAAGCAAATAAGAGGATTGAGGACGGGAAAAAGGAGGGGAAGTCTCTTATCTTCTACAATTGTACGTACAAAATATACAAAATATATTTTCCTTACATTAATAAAAATTTAGAGAGAGGAAAAAAAAAATAAAACGTAGAAGGGCAAATTCACCAAGATTTGATATCTTTAGCTGAGGAATTTAAGGTACCTAACTAGATTTGAGAGTTTCATTTGTTTTATCCTAATTAATAAAATTCATCAACTGATGCCCTGGCACTCATTTTTTTCCAGTACCATCTTCATAGCTCATAAAAATTAATGTGTCATTTTGGGGGGCATATTGAGAATTTAAAGAAAGAATCTGAGAATGAGGGAAAGTGGTAATTGGACAGCTCTTGACTGGAAAAAAACCACTTCTGATTAGTGCTTTTCTACAACAAAATCCATTAATTATTCACAAATTACACAGATGAGATAATTTTGTTTGAAAAAAGTGATGAATGAATGTTTTTTTCTATTCAGAACACTCAGCACAAAGCCAAGATGGTACATTCTCTCACCATTTCTTTAATAAGTCACTTATTCACATATTTCAAGAATGAGATCATTTGACAAAAAACATACTGTAACAAGGAATAAATAACAAATTGTATTGAATGATCATTTGTGTGTGTGTGTGTTTCCTCAATCACAAGATAGAAAGGAACTATTACCCATTCCAGTTGAGAGTAGACCACGTGAAAAATTAATGACTAAGAATGGAAATGACAGGATTACTAAGTTGTTTTGGAGAAAGAGAAGGGACACAATTAAGCATTACAAAAAGACCTTACATGTGCAGGGTCTGAATAAGAGACATTCCAGGGGCAAGGACCAGAGCGGTGCTTAGTGGGAAGAAAGGACGCAACTGGAGTCAGGATGGGAGAGAAGCAAGAGCATACCCCAGAAATAACAAGGTCAGGCAAGCAGGGCAGGCTCCCAAGCATAGTCACAAGAGTAGGTACAAAGCTTACTTTCCAGACTTTCTGTGCTGTGGAAGCAGAAGTGCAAGAAAAAAGTTGAATATGATCTGCCTGCTCCTTTGTTATCTTTACCAGATTTTGACACTGCTCCAGTCAGTCAACAGTGGTTCATCTGCAGGATTCATTAGACAAAGACTCTGACAGTCAACGTCACAATGGATGGACTGGAGCCAGACGTGGAAGGGAGGACATGGCTCACAGTCTGCAGAGAACATGAGCAACCTACGCAGCTGGTGAAGCCCCAAGAAGTGAAATGCAGCAAACCTGTCTGCAACAACACGCAGCTTAGTTTTGCTAAGCGCATCAGAGATCATTTCGGAGATTTCAAAGTCACCTTCTAAAATCTTTCATTATGGTATCCTGATGTTCTCTGGGAAGGGAGTGTGAAGTTTCTGAGAATCTTTTAATGAGGGTTTAGGAGCTATTTCCTGTAAACATTCTTTTAAATAAAAGTCCATTGAAAAAATGAATAAGAATGAAACTTACATCTTATGATTTGTTCACTGTTTTCAGTCCTTGTCTATACTCCTCTTTCTACTTTCTACTTGTTGAACATTATGGTTTGTGATACATTAAGTTTGAGATGACAAAGTAAATTAAAACGTATTATTGTAAAAATTAAAGGAAAAAGGAAGAAAGGGGGGCACTAAGGAATGGAAGTAAAGCGGGAAGGAGGAAAATATGATTATCTTCTGAAAGTTGTATCTACAGAATAGATGAAACTCATTCTGATTATATTAATAAATATGTAAAAAGCTTTTGAGGGCCCGGCGGCGTGGCCTAGCGGCTGAAGTCCTCGCCTTGAACGCACCGGGATCCCATATGGGCGCCGGTTCTAGTCCTGGCATTCCCACTTCCCATCCAGCTCCCTGCTTGTGGCCTGGGAAGGCAGTTGAGGACGGCCCAATGCCTTGGGACCCTGCACTCATGTGGGAGAACCGGAGGAAGTTCCTAGCTCCTGGCTTTGGATCGGTGCTGCACCGATCGTTGTGGTCAATTGGGGAGTGAATCATCAGATGGAAGATTTAACTCTCTGTCTCTCCTCCTCTCTTTATATCTGACTTTCCAATAAAAATAAATAAATCTTTTAAAAAAAGCTATTGGACCGATGACTTTCAGCTTGTACTTGAAATACTCCCTTTTCTCAAGTGATTGTTCTGGGTTGATGGGTATGTATAGTGCATGCTTCGTAACAGGGCCTGTATTAGAACAAAGGATAAAGAGCAATGCAGTTTGGGAAGCCTTGTAACAAGGGTAGATGAATGAACCCAGACTAAGAGCCTTTGCTTTCAAATTTTAATACTGACAATGATTAATAACTTTGTGAGCACAGTTAAGCTATTTCCCTATTACTATTCCTATTCTTATCTGTTTACTTCCCTATTCTATTACTCACTTAGCTTATTTTCACTGAACTTGAATCAGTGTAATTAAACTTGGAAGAACACTCATCAAAACTTGTCTGTACCCCTGAGGTTCTCCTTTATGGTTGCGATCACATACTGATACACAGACATTGCTTCCTCACTTAAGCTGGCCGGGAAAGAAATTTCTGGCAGCATCACAAAGTTATCAATCATTTCCATATTTATCAGGGGAACTGAATTCAAACAACACAAGTGAAAAGTAAAAGCAGCGCAATGCCAATGAAAGGTTGAACGGGTTTCATTCCACACTGCATTCCAAATGGTCACACCTACATTTAAGTACTACTGTCTCTGTTACCTTCATCTATCATATCATTTTACACTCAGCATGTCAGCGCGCATCGTGTCAATGATGCACTCATTTCCTCAATAACCAGACATGCTGCCATCACTTTCCCCTTAGGATGGAAAAGGAAAAAACGAACACTGACTATTGGAAAATGACGTAATTTCTACACATTTTCCCAACTTGAAACTACATTTTTCTTTTCCTTTCTTGTGCTGCATGTAACGAGATAGGCTGCTCAGT
This sequence comes from Ochotona princeps, assembly GCF_030435755.1. NCBI lineage: Eukaryota > Metazoa > Chordata > Mammalia > Lagomorpha > Ochotonidae > Ochotona > Ochotona princeps. The sequence continues at coordinate 106,565,835 of NC_080834.1, read as the reverse complement.
AATATCTTAAAAATATATAATGGTGGTGTTCCTGATGTTTGTTGAACTTCAGGCAACTCATGTCTACTGGAGATTTTTCTACTGAGGCCTGTAAGTTGCAGCATTGTCTAAAAATGGCAGCAGATGGAGTGCCACAGGAAAGCCAGGCACACGCTTGTCAGTCAACAATGTGGGCACCTTGCTTACTCAAACAAATGATGCTAGCTTTAAAAAAGGTCTCAAATGTAGAAGAACATAAAATACCCTTCTGCTCATAAGTACCTGTCTGTATCATTTGATCAAATGGGATTTCTTTTTCTTTATATTTTTTACATCTTGATTTAAAGACCAGCTGACTTAGATCAAATGCACTAGCTTCCTTCTTCTTATTATTTTTTTTACAGATTTGTTTATTTTTGTTTGAAAGTCAGATATACAGAGAGGAGGAGGGACAGAAAGGAAGATCTTCTGTCTGTTGATTCCCCAAATGACCACAATGACCAGAGCTGCTCTGATTTGAAGCCAGGAGCCTGGAGTCTCTTCCGGGTCTCCCATGGGGGTGCAGGGTCCCAGAGACTTGGGCCATCTTCGACTGTTTTCCCAGGCCCCAGGAAGAGGGTCTGCCGGGATTAAAACTGACACCCACTTGGGATCCCAGCTCGTGCAAGGCAAGAATTTTAGCTGTTAAGCTACTACACTGGGCCCATTAGCTTCATTTTTAAGGAGGAAGTGTGAAGCAGGTGAGAAACAAGAGGAGATGGGAGACCTGGCCATGTTGGTGCCAATACCCCACTCCTTTTTGCTGTTAGATGCTCATGAGTGTAACAGGTCACAAATTGGTACCCAAGACTATGCTCAGACCCAGACTGTTCTATTTGATTATGTACTGCTTGAAATTTTAAAATTAAATGTAAACATTTAAAGAGCATCAGAGTAATCACCTTTTTGAAAAGTTAGTGTGTGTGGTGACCTGGGCCACTGCCAAGAAGGACCCGGTCAGCTGGAACTGGGAGATGTGGCACCTCTAGTGTGGGGCATCTCGCACAAACCAGCCACTTCCACCCACTCCCTGCATCCCCAATTTTCTTACAGTCTACAACCTTCATTTCTCTACCTGGCTGATTGGGATGAGGTGGTTGACTCTATGTCCCTAAACATATTTTATTATTTGCAATTATCATCACTCAGTTCTCCCAAATTCAAAGTGTGGGTGGGATGGGGGGAAGAAAGGGTCTTACAGGGTAAATTTAAGAGCACTACCGTCAACCCCCACCACTCACTCCACTTAGAACCTGTCATTTAGGAATCATTTACTATATGTGCTTTTGGCTAAACATCTGTATAAAGAGGCTTTTTAAATACACCTAACTACTGGTGGAACGGAACTTATTTTTCTGCATTTTATAATAGAACAGTTTGAGGCTCAGAGAGGCTAGTTAATTTTTCTAAAGTAATATAGTTACCACATGGCCGCAGCCCATTGTCACTTGGATTTCTGATGGTAAGGGCTGTGCTCTAACACCTGTATGAGAGTGGCAGGCATAAATCCTGTGTTATGTAGATCATGCTGAACTCAAGGCAAATCAGGGGAGCTGACACCATTGAGTATCCGAATGTGTCCCATAGAAGGTATTCAAAGTGCTTCGCAGTAAACCAGCAGAAATAACTAAAGTGAGATGTCATGGTGAAATTCTTTCCAAGTCACCATTTAGGAGGCATGCAATGCCTGTGGCAAGAGTGACACTGACCCAAGGAGACAAAGTGGGACATGTAGATCTCTAAAGGAGTGTCCTTAGCTATGCCACACCACAGATATCTGAGCCAGGAGGCATGATTCCACGGTACAGATGAAGAAGTGGGAACTTTGAGGCCCTGAGTGACTTCCCAAAAGCTCCTATTTAATGTACTACTCAGCCAATAAAAAGAATGAAATTATACCATTCGCAACTGAGTGGTCCCAACTAGAGACCATTACGCTCAGTGAAATAAGTCAATCCCAAGGGGATAAATACATGTTCTCTCTAAGGCAACCTGAATTCAAATAAAAAAAAAAGATCAATAGCCTTTTCAAAAACTGTTTTTGCTACATCTCATGGGTTTTGATACTTTTGGTGTTATTTTCATTTCTTCAAAAAAGTTTTTTTTTCTTATTAACTTCTTCACTGACTCAGGTCCTATAGTAGCATCATTTGCTTCAAGAATATTTTTGATCTTTTTTCATTTCTTCAGCTACATATTGGTCATTTGGTAGCATGCTATTTAACTTCATGGTGCTGTAAATTTCCTTTTTTTTCTTCCTGTTGATTTTGTTTTATGGCTTGTCATTTAAGGAGATGTATATAGTAACTGTGTGTCATATTCAGATGTGAAGATACAATGCAATATGCATCTCTACTTCAGATTAAAGATGAACTCCCAATGAAACTGGCAAGTGGATCTTGACAAGAGGATGCTGGACTCTGCCATTGCCCATGTCTACAATGTCAAGATAGCAGAATGACGGATTTAGGGCTGCTTATGAAGCAGGAGGAGGGTTGTGGGTAAGGGGACTTGGAGAAGGAGGAAGGGAGATCCCCGAGCCCATAAATAAAAAAATAAATAAATAAAAAAAGAGTGATCCCTTAGGTTTTCTGACCTTTGACCTTCAGACTTCAGTGACCTGTCATAAGATTCTGAAATTAAGATATTAGGTCTGCCCTTTGTGTTTTTCCTAGAGTCAGGTGATGCTTATGAGAAATCATACACTAAATTGGAATGTGTGAAATTAAGCTCACAAATTAAAGAACAAATGCACAATTGTGGGTCTACAAGAACACAGAAGAAAACTGAATTGCCTCTCTAAATTTTTAGTATCTCAGAAGCATTTTTATAATACTTGATATGAAAAGCAAATATACAGGGTTATGATTTATTTCAGTAATTTTTATTTAACTCAATGAAACACATTCCCCTTTCCTTGCTCATTTTTATTGATGATAAACAGCTTTACAGATAAGAGGGTACTGAACTACAAGAGTGTATCTGTTGACACCAATGCTGACTTCAGATGGCCAATTTGAATAGCATTTACCTCTCTCTTCTCAAATAAATCTGGCTTTTCATTTGACCATTTCTCAGCTTCCAATCTTTTCTGAGGAAAACACTAATGATCCTCTATCTGCAGCAAGTGTGATCGGGGCAACTGTGACTGCCCAATGTGCTTTCTCCTTTGAGCATTGGAGTCACTAGGAGGAGCCGACTGTCTCTGTCCTGCAACTCCAGATGGATTCTTTGTTCCTGCTGACCAATACAGAATTCCAAGACAGTGCCCAGGGGGAATTCTGAGACAGGATTCCACACTTTCTATAAATTGCATAGGATCTGAATTATATTTACATGAGGCCACCACGTTGACACAGCCAAGACAGCAGCAGCCAGATGGTGCTAAGTACAAAACAGTGACACATAGTGCCCTCTTCCTTTTTGCTATTTATGACTCTGAGATGCAAGTCAGCTGCCTCCAAGGTGGTAGGACCACACTGTCTGCTAGCTCCAGAAGGAACCTGAGGATCTCTCCCATTCATTTACTTTCTTGTTTACCCAGTTTCATTCATGGTTGGTCAATAATTCCCTTTTTACATATAGATGCGCAAAGACCCGCAGAACAGAACTGGCAGCCTGCTCAACTGGAGACTCAAAGTGGACTTCTCTTTTGTCTTTTTTTTGTTTTAGAAAAGCCATCACTGAAGTTCTAGATGCCTTCGCGTCCTGTTCAGGATACTCCACAAGTCTGAAAAGAGACTCCTAAGAGGTTTCAGCCTCGTTCCTGGCAGAGGCTCTTCCTGTTGAGACTGTGAGAAGTGCCAGTGGTTGTCTACAGTCATCTTTCAGATCTAATTTTGTATACATTTGATTGCAAAGTGCTTGGCTTTTGAGAAAGTCACAGGCACCAAGAAGGATGCAAGCAATATGGAATGTCTATGGGAACGTGTATTCTTGGCGGGGTGGGGGGGGGGACGGTTGGTGAGTGAATATTGGCAAATTACAATTATTCCTAGTAAGAGGTTATCTTATGTAATGAGAGCATTGAGACTAAACAGCTTCTTAACCCATTCATACAATAACTACTAATAGCCAATGGAATGAGAGACGGAGAGCATTGGACCGAAGTCAGGAGACAGCTGGCTTCTACTGCTCTCTACACACAAGCTCTCTATGCACAAGCAAGCATGCAGGCACTTCCATTCTCCTCCTAGGTCTCAAAGTTCCTGTTTGCTAAATTGGGTATGGGAGAGGTGGAAGACATCATGAACAGGAATATTAGCTAATTAAAATTGTAGTTATGCTTTACACTTTACAAAGTGCTTCTACATAATCTGTGTCAAAGAAACTCTAGGTTATGGGGGAGAAAGAGTGTTGTGTTACAAATAAGGGAATTGAGATCAGACTTCAAGCTCACAAAATGTCCTGTGAAGTTCAGCAAACTGAAAATCTGGGCCTTTAAAGGCACTTTTGTTTATTAGGTGACTGAAGCTGTTTTACCATTATGATGCTGAATGTCTAAGAATTCTATCTTTTGTATTACTGGGTAATGACAAGTTGCAGAAAGTCAAACATACCACAACTCACTTGTTCCTTTCCCTGCCTCCAACTTTGAATTTTATTAGTTCTGTCTTTGACCCAGTCATTCTTAGAATGTGGTTTGGGACCAGCTGCAGCAACTAACTGAAAAAAGCACATTTTCAATCTACCCCAGCTCTATAGTCAGAAACCTCGAGGGCAGAGCCTAGCAGTCTGCCATGACAAGCCCTCATGAAGATTCTGAAACAGCTGATACTGGGAAACTATTGCATTCACTTACACATGTGTTTTCCTGATAACTACCTGACTTTTGACATTTCTAATCGCACTAAAGGATACACAGGTGAAGCCTTGAGTCCTATGACCAAACATATCGAGAGGTCTGGCTAAATTCAGTTTCTCAGTGTTTGAATCTGTAACTGTGTCCTTTCCCTAAAATATATTCCATTATTTTGTGTTAGTCTTTGCTATCTCCTTTCAATCAATGTGGAATCTGAAAACTTAGGGAAAAAAATCTAGGCCCAGTATATTGTAATCATTGAGATAAGCTGACCCTAGTAGGTAAAATTACCAATTTAAAACTGAACAATTTTATTGTTGATTGAAGGTGGTTAATGTTTTTAACCCCCATTTAATATATATACTATATAGGGTCCCATTCTTACCCTGAAATCTCAACAGTTTCCGAAGGAAATTCACATATACATAAAACCTATTCCTTAACATTTTCACCTCCTACAAACAGCAAAGGATATTTTCATAAATAATAGAAATGATCTAAATGTATATTTAAAAATGTCTCTTTTAATATTTATACTAAAAAGCCTAACCATTCACTGATTATACAGGTTGTCAAATGCATCGGCATTAGAAGCATTACGATTTTAATTCAATATTTTTCCTTTTAATTACTTTTTATGCTTGGAGTTTTAAAACTCCTGGGAATTTCTGGTGAAAAAAAAATGGACTCTGTCCCAATGTGATACGTTTGTACTTAGATGACTATACATGTGCATGTGCACAGATAGAGTATTTGTAATTGAAAAATCCAAAATTCGAAACTTTTGGAACACCAACATGATGCCACAAGTGATTTGCATACCCAGCCCTCATGTGACAGATTACATTCAAAATGTAGGTGCACTAAAAATATTGTACAGCATTATCTTCAATGCTAATACTGTACTAACATTCAACACTAATATTGTCTAACTCTAATATGTATGAAATAGAAATGAATTTAGTCGAAAAGCCTCCAAGCTGGGGGTCTTGAAGACCTGCTGTGTGAGCCCCTCACTGAGGTAGCATGTGGCCCGGCTACAGCTACTACAGGGTCCAAAAACCTGGCCTCCAGGATGGGGTGGTCCCAAAAACATGTCGAGCCTCCCTTCCTTGAACAAGGGAGCCCCTTGTTCAAGATCTCTCTGTAAATGCAAATACTTCAAAATCCGGAAAAAATTCAAACCTAAAACACTGTTGGTTGCAAGAATTTCAGATAGGGAATAGTTGACCTGCATATATAGTTATGGGGTATTTATTATTTTAGCAATCAATACTAATATTGGAAATCTTTAGAATATTTTAACACACTGCCCAAAATAATTTTGAAAAACAAAATTTCAGATAAAGAGAAGTCATTCAAGAAGGAAGGAAGGGGATTAGGGTACCGTAGGAAGCATGGTTATTTTCTTAGAATTGTACCTACGAAAAACACACAATTTTTAAATAAAGTCTTTCCAAACTTTATGTAGTTTTTTTTCATGTAGACATAATGCTGAGTGATGCTGTATTCTATTAAATTGGAGCAGCCCGGGAGAACAAAATCCACATAGTTTGTGCTATTGCCATTCCTAATGTGATTATATAAGCAGGATTGTGGGCTTGCTGAGGAAGCACGACTTGACACAACTAATACATGGACACGTAGTTTGCTCTGGTAAGAGTGACAGTTTCTAAGTGACATGTTTAATGAAATCTAGCAGACTTCCACATCACATCACATCACTAATTCTTTCCTATTTGTTTATCTTCTTCAGGTTTTCTTTTGGCATCATTTACTGGAAAAGGTGTTTGCAATTATATGCAGATTAGCTCACAGATTTCTGCTACGTTTCTCAAAAGTTACAAGAAGACATATACTAAACATATAGGTTCTTGAAACAATAACACAAACATTTCCTGAGGACTATGTTTTATAAAGACTACACTGTTTTCCCAAATATTGGGCTTCGAAATATCAATACTGTCGTTATTTCAACTAGGATTTGCTCACAACATTAACACCAGATAAACCTGCCCCAACAGGAAGGCCTCTTGTGAGGAAAAGAGCAAACACAAAAGCTGACTTGCCCTCATCATTACTCACCTTTTGCAACAAGTTTAGGCATGAATGACTCAGCAAAAATGGGTCACTGCGACATGGTGCCAATTGGAATGGCACTGGAAAAATGTGGCAACTCTAGAGGAAAATCATGAGTCTGAGAAAATGGAATCGCCTTTCATTTGGTACAGGTAATGAAAGCACTATGCATATTTTCTAGAGACGCAGGAAAGTTGTTTACTTCAAGATTCCTTAACAGTTAACAAAATCTGTTTGGTTATAACAGCATAAACGTTGGGGAAGGTATGAGCAAAAGGAACAAGGCTACCCTGAACTTTCTCCCCTAAAGGTCTCAATAGATAATTTGATAGTCTTCTGAACACCAAAATGTAGCTAAAACACAAAGCTTTAATAAAAGCAGGCTAAATTAAAAACTTTGTGATATGAAGCTAGTGAATAAGAATAAATTACCTTCCATGATTAAAGAAGAAATAAAGAAATAACTAATTTTTCAAGTTAGCAGAGAAATGAATTTGGATGTGTGTTCCCATAATATAGCCAATCACATATGGCTAGTTTATTTCACCAAGTGGGAACCGTTCTGTCATGAGAATCACCAATGAGTAGGATTGGTGAGAGACAAAGGTTATTACATGTCTCAGGCGATCTGGGACAATTAAAATGATAGAATCCAGACCCACTTACCTTATTAACCAAACCAATAATACACACACTGTTTTACTCAAGAACATGAGACAAGAAGCACTCAGGCAGTTTGTGTGCACCCTGAAAGACGGATGCATTCTGCTCCTCCACAGAGATGCTGTGTTTGGTGTTTTTCCATAAGACCCCACCCTGTTCTCCCAGTTATTCCAGGCCTAGCAGGCAAGCCTCTCAGTCAGTTATATCTGGTGGCTACCTTCTGCTGATCCTTACCCTTTTCATTAGAAATAGACACAATCACTAGGATGCAAAACAAACGGTATGATTAGGAAATTGTTCAATGTAGCATACCCACCTTTTCCCTATTATCATCTGCCCAGATTCTTTGGAATTATTTTTTTTAATCTGCATCTGAGTTTACATCCCTTTCAGATTTAGTGTCATTTGTATATTAAATAGATATGAAATTATTTTGTCTTTTTTACAGTTAACAAGGATGTTAAGTGCTGATTTCCATTTAGTGGTGGGAACTGGAAACTTCCCATTACTTGGAATGTCACTGTTTACAGTATATTAAGCAGGTTTCCTGAACCTTATGGGCCCAAATACCATCTAAGGTAGTGACTTCTCAAATTATGAGCAATATTGCAGACCTACATACCCTTTTTGTTTTGTTCTTAAAATGATATGAGAAAGTAAATTGAGCAATACACATGCTTTATACCTCTCTGTATTTTTTAAATCTTTTATCTCCTTCCCTCTAAATCATACTCATTTTTACCATCTATATTGATTTTAGTGTTTCTCCTGATCAACATAATGCTTTATCTTACTCTTTAAGTCTTTTTTTTTCAAGTTATCATTGTAGTTTTGACTCAGTTTATCAAGTTGAGTTTATCACCTTTCTGGAAACTCTCTTATCTTGTTTGAGTATTATTTTACATCATTCTTACCTATAGAACGTAAATGCTGGCATGATGCAGCAGTCAATGAATCACAGGCATCCTATGTGGAGGCTTATCTGCTCTTAAAAAAAGTCTATCTTGTTGTACAGGGCTCAGCTAGACATGCTAGTACAACTGCCAGGGGAAGGCTGGACACCCTAAGGGCTTCATTTTTCAGAACTCTACAGTGCAATAATAGAAAAGGTATGTAAGTGTTCACTTACCTGCTTTTGATCAACAATTATTTCGAGGTCTTCATCACTGCTTAGTTTTCCATATCCTTGTTCTTTACTTTTCTTGTGAAAGAATAATTTTAAATGATCATTTAGTTTCTTTTCATTGAAGATAGCCTTAATTCCCACTTAATACCTTTTTAAGAACATTATTTAGCCTCATTCACAAGTCATAATGCATCAGTTTTTATGTCACTCTCTCAAGTACATCCGTCAAATGTTGTTATTGTTAAACTTCTGAATTATAATTATTCGTTAAGTATTTCTGCTTAGCATCTCCCATTCAAATTATGCCTTTAATTCTTTTCTTAATATTCTTTTGTTTCTCTTTGTAGTTTTAGAAAAGATTTTAACACTTTGATATAAATAAGCAATTCATTGAAGAGTCCAGTACATTTTACTCAAAGATTGAAACCTCATTTTGTGTTATATTATGTTTTAATCTTCAGCTATTATTTGTTTTTAGTGCCTTGCTATGTTTTTAAAACAGAATTATTGCACAGCAAATGTTCAGATTTTCAACATTCTCTTAGAAATAGATGAATACAACTGTTGGAAAACAGAACCTAGAAATAATTTTTAAAAGATAGATAATGAGAAAATCAGACAGAGACATTGGAAGAATACAGAATATCTTTGCAAATGCACTTACTGTCATTTTGTCATATTTATACAAATGACCTTTCTCCCACCTAAGTGTCTTCTATAACGAATGTAATAGCTGAAGTTAGGCAAGTGCATGGATCATGACAACCGGTTTACAGCTGTGCTACATAAGAAAGATAATACATCTGGATATTTTCTTAACTCCCAATGCAAAGGCTGATGGGAATACTAGAAACCTCAGTTTACCTCCTTTATCAGTAACAAAAACAAAATTCACTGCATCCTTAAATCCTAGATTTTCAGAGTCCTTGCTTTAGATGAGTCACATCAATTAGGGTTAAGATAATCAAAGTTATTTCTTATGCTTGTATATATCTCATATTAGGATTTCCATCTTAGAGGGAAAAAAAGACACATCCTTAAGTGAACTTGAGATAAATAATCTTTACTCTGGAAAATGTAAGCCTTATCTGTTATCCCTCCTACAGCATTTCAGAACACTAGACTTATATATTTGCTCCCCAACAGACCTACTTCTTACTCTTGTTCTTTTTCTATAATGAAGAGATTTTTGAATCGTTAAGTATTAGGATGCATAAGTAAAATCCAAATTCTCATGCATACATTAATGAACTCAGCTACTCAGAACAGAACAGATGGTCACAGCATTTTTTTCAATACTATTATTCTTGTCTTCCTCTGCGTTCCATTCCAGGATTGACTAAAAAAACAAAACGAACAAGGTTGCCTTCAGTCTAGCTGACTTCCTTTCCATTACTTTGCTTCTGTATCCTTTCAGTCTACTGGTTGCCATAAGATGTTGTCCACGGACCCTCTAATGCAATACCTTTAGAAATGCCTTTCCCGTATTGATTTGTATACGTACCAAGTAGCTCATTTGCATGACTCGATTTCTGGACAAAAGGACATTAAGCAGAGGTGGGATGTAAGTCCTTCCATCCATTTCACTGTCAGACATCCCAGAATTCTTTGCGCCGGCGGCAGTGGCTTCATTGCCAGAACTTGCTGACCAGAGAACCACAGATCTTGCCCAGCAACATTATTAATAATGTACAACAATAATTGAAATATTCCTGAATCATTGTTTTGACTTTGTAAACACTGACATTTTTTGGCTGGCACAGAAAGCTTTGAAATGAAAATTTCTTTTTTTCCTGATTAATTTTTATCCATGTGATTTTAGTCTTCCTGAATGCTGTGAATGTTTTTCAAAAATCTCACTTATTATTAATTATATATGGACCTCAACCTCGTGATAAAAGCTTTGAGTTTTCTCACTTTCATCCCCTGCTGCAGACTTTTTTTTTGACTCTCATTGCTAATAGATACAATGTCAGCAGTCATAAAACATGATTTAATATTTCAATTTCTGTCCATGCCACAAATCAGTGACTCCAATTGAAATGCAACTACTTATCTAACTCAGTAGTGAATTTTCTGAGTGAGAGGTTAGATTGGGGAAGGAGATTTTTGCCCCCAACTACTCTAAGTAGAAGTTGGCATTTTCTAAGAGTGGGAGGGCTCCTTAGAGCTCTTGTTTTGTACCCGAAGCCCCTAGTCTCTAAGCAGCACAGACAGACACAGAGCAAGAAGTCTTACACTTTTCCTCTAGAATCAAGCAACATTTTCTAGTGTACCCCACAACCCCAGGGGAATTAATCCTTTTCTAAGCCGTAATGGTATGGGCTCACTTACTGCTTATTTCTAGTGCGTGCATAATCCTCTTTCAAGCACTCAGCTTCCCATTTGGGCTGCTTAGATCAGCCAGCCCAGGCAGCGATCTTCAGATCTCCTCCCTCCTCCCGTCCAGGAAGCCCTGTCTTCTATCTACATACTTTTGTCAAGCACAGAAATCAAGTCTACGGCCTTTGAGTGATCTTTCATACTAGGCAAAGGACTGAACAAGAAGGACAAAGAAAGCCAGGCTTTTCACTGCCCCACTCTGAGGGGGCAGGGCTTCTGTGGGAGGAGAAGCCAGAGGGGAACTACTGCCTGAGCTCCTCCCTCCTCTGCTGGCAAGTCCCTGGAGCCGAGGACGAGAACTGAGGCAATGAGCTAGGGTCCCTCTGCACTTCCAACCCAGCACGCTGCCTGCTTTTGGCTGTCTGGTACACCTAAGTGCAATAGGGGCAACACTGGTGAGGGTTTTAAGGTGGGAGAAATGAAGAAAGACAGACAGAAATAATTCTGATTTGCTAACAGTATCTCCTTGGAAGGAGCTGTTGTTTCAAAGGCATTGATTGTGTCTTAACTCTGGAACTCCACCCAGCCTCTTCAACCTTCCTACACATTTCTGAATCCTTCCTGACCAACCAGACAGAGAACTACCTAGCTCTCTGTTAGTGCTGGTAACTTTTACAATTTTAAGTATGAAACACTGAGGAAAATTTAGTAGTCTTTAAAAACATTGAGCCTGAATAGTAACCTTTCCTCACTACAGACTTGATCTCTCCTTGACTCTGCCTATCTCCTTCTTGTCTTCTCCCCCTTTGTTTTTTCCTCTCCCAAAATAGGAGACAAAAGTGGGTTTATTTATTTGAATTAAAACATGAAATTTCAGCATTGCACAGGAAAACACTACTGCAGCCACACAGCCAGCTATAAAATGCATTATTGAAGACTTTCACAAGTAAGAAACAACAATGACAATAGAGACAGAGCTGGAAAACGAAGTGACTTTAGTTCATTTCAGAATCCTAACTTATTAAAAAAATAGTTCAACTGAAGGATACTAATATTATATATATATATTGAATTAAAAGGCTTCTTCATACACATTAGGAATGGAATTTATAAATGGAATACTGAAAAGAAAAGGAAGATGTGATTTAGCTAATTTTGCAAATTAGCACAAATCGAAATTTTTGTCTAACTGTAGAAGTCATATTAAATGTAAAGGTTAACTATTGCATATAAATATTTCTGGTGATTTTTAATGATTTATTCAATGCTTTAATGAATGATACATAGGAGACATGAATGTATTAAAGCAAATGTCACATGCAGAATATATAATTTAGCTGCTGGAAGAAAAGGTCTTCCTACCATCTTCATGGTTGTTAGGATTCAATTGTAATCTTATTTTTCCTTCCTTCAATCTTAAATGTCTTCTCTATCATTCAGCTTCCAGGGCTTGCAACATTTCCCAAGTTTTCCCGTCATACATGTGATTTACTTATATCTCTTTTTCACAATGACTTTTTTTTTTTTGCTGTTAACTGGATTTATTGCCCTCTCATTCTTTTTCTAGGGGTGACATACACAGCATTGTGTTCTAGTGTTTAGATACTCTGAACTCTATTTAACCAGTCCTATAATAAAAATGTAGGCTCTATCTCTGTTGGCACTGGAAACAGCATGCATCCTTTTCTTAGTGTAAATTACAAAGATGTGTTTAAAGTGCGATATAGTTTGCCAACTTTGTCCTTCAGGAACATTCCTTACTCCCTTCTACAGTATACGAGAATCTCTATCTGCATAGTCTCATTAATATTTACCTATTTTTTTTCTTGTATATGTTCTCCAGTGACTGATTTCTCTATTATCTCTTCACTGTTCAAAGAGATTACAGTTTACACTCCTAGGCAACAGGTTCCTATTTTTTCTCCCCTTGTAATCCAATCACAACCAAATTTATTTCTAAACAGTCACCATTTATCTCCCAATTACTTAATTCTCTAGCAGTCCTTTTTTTTTTCTTTTTGAATGAATTGAATGTAGTGTTAATGAGAAATATTGAGAAGGAAGAAAATGTTCTGAGTTTGGGAAGTTCATCCAGATGTAACAATGAATCAGTCATTTGGGTCTATGGCTCTGCAAGAAGAGATAGAAAAGGTAATATGGTTCTATAAGAAGAGATATACAAACAGAGCATATGGATTGCTGGGATTACTGAAATTGGAGGAGTGTAACAATGAAGTGTCATAAAAGAAGACAAACAGAAACAGAAGAGGTGAGGACCAAGGCAAGAGTTATGGAGAATGTTTTCCCTTGAAGAAAAATGTGAAAGAACTCGATGAAGGAAGATGGTGGGAGTGGATGTCAGTCAGTGCAAGAAGAGAACCAGTGGATAGAGCCAAAGGGTCAAAGCTGCAGAGGCGCTAACTAAGAACATGAACAGCAGAATTTCACCGTATGGCTTTCCTTGGAAGTCATTACTGCTAAGTCTAGGAGCAGACATGTGACATGGGAGGCAGACTAGAGCCAATCATGAAATTCACCCGTGTGTAGTGGTGAATATGGCAAGAAGGGACTAGCTTTCTTGTAGAGAATCTGGATTGGAAAGGGAAGGAAATCAATTCAGAGGCACACACTAGCAAAATTGTAGTTTGTTCCCTCTTTCCTTTGTGTAAAATTATTGAGCAGGTTTGTAGTTTAAGAAGGACCTCATAAAACAAGCAAAAAATGAAACTACAGATACCAGAGAGGGAGGATATCTTGAGACCAAAGTCCCTTTGAAGAAAAATGGTGCTTCTCCGTTAAGGCATGAAATTCTGTTCTGTATATTCGTAGAAAGACATCTGGAAGAATAAATATCAAATACAAAAACCTGCTTTTTTCCCCCCAGGCAAAGGAATTATGCATGATCTCTGCCTTTTTCTTTATAGTTAGCAGTACTTTTTGAAATAAGAACAAATTACTTTTGTAATTAAAGACAAAGTAAATACAGTGTGATTGCTTGAGGGAGCTACTAAATTGCCACTGAAATGGCTCATTTGAAGATTATTTTGAAGGAAAAGGATTGAATCAGGGCTTTATTCCTTTACTATGATTCTGGGCATAAAGTAGTATTTCTTTAAAAAGTTGATTGATGCTACCGCAATGATTTATTCCTTTGTAGCAAGCATGGTTGAGTGGTGGAATGAATGTGTTGTTTACTGCATTTAATAAGTCTTTTTCCTCTTGGCTCATCCTTTTAATATTAAGCTTCTCAGTTGTTTGACAGTATTTTGGTCTCATATTGCTTCTTTCCTTAAAAATGCACAGTGTCAGCATGGCCATAAACACCACTGTAGTTGAAGCCAAAGAAGCACTGCAAAGAGAAATCAGGAAATCAAGGGGAGACGAGTTTCTTTCAGATGACCGGGAAGGAGAGCAGGCTAGTTTTCCTCTTTTTAGGATATAAACTGAACCAGAACTTGCAGAGAGTCACTGTATTACAGTTGCAAGGATATTTTTCAAATTTTTATTTCTCTATGTATATTTCCTGAAGGCATAATGTTACCATTAACAAACATTCTCCTTCCATTTTAGCATCGGTGAAAAATGGAGTGTCTCTGACTGACCACAGGTGTATGTAATGTTTGCCAAGGGCTGCCTTTCCTTTTCATCAGTTTCCACTGACGTCAGTGAGAACTCCCTGGATCTTGGATTCTATAAGGATAAAATAATGAATTTCTTTTCCTATTAAATAAGAGCTGCCATAATTTGAAATGGTAATATTATCACTCATCCTGCAAAATATTCCAAGAAAAAAAAAGATTCTATTTCCAACATTTTCTAATTTTCAACTAAACACTATAGAATTATTTTTGTAGTATAAGTAACACATTTTACATATTAGCTGAGTCTTCATATTAGGTTAAATATTTGTATACATTTGAAAATTTTCAAGACTTCCAACTTGTCACCAAAAATAATAATATGTATGTATTAAGTGGAACTCAAAGAGTTTTTTCTTAGCCTAGTGGCTAAATCCTTGTCTTGCATGCACTCTGGAACCCCATATGGGTACCGGTCATGTCCTGGTAGTCCCACTTCCCATTCTGCTCCCTGCTTGTGACCTGGGAAAACAGTTGAGGACGACCCAAAGCCCTGGGACCCTGCAACTGCATGGGAGATCCAGAGGAGGCTCCAGGTTCCTGGTATCATTTCAGTTCAGCTCCAGCCTTCGCAGTCACTTAAGGGAGTGAATCAGCAGATGGAAGATCTTCTCTGTCTCTCCTCCTGTTTGCATATCTGACTCTCCAATAAAAATAAATAAATCTTTAAGAAAGAGCTTTTTTAGTGACTAAAGGCCTGTTATTATTTTTCATGAGTTAGTATTCTAATTATGGTAGTTTAACGGTGCTATCATAAGATCAGCTATGTCATACAATTCTGTTTTCCTCTAAGAAAATATCAACGTATCTATTGTATGATTGGGCTAGTGATTGTGAAGTGAACTAAAAGTATGTTATTATAAAAACTAAAAAAAAAATAGGGAATGAGGAGGGAAGGGATCTGGAGTGGGAATTATCACTATATTTATGAGCGGTGTTGTGACTTATATAACATTTGCTCATCTAGCTAAATAATGAAAAGAAAACAAAAATACAACATAAAACTTGGAATTCTGTACTCTTGTCACATAACCACGAAGAAGTAAATTTCCCCAAATTTAAAAGATTCAATGTTATTTATCATAACTGATTCTATAACAAAAAAGGTTTAAATTTGTACATTAATTCTTTGTAACCACAAAATCAAAAATTTAAGAAATAGTACCTTAAAAAATAACTATTTGCAGAAGGACTTGACATCTTCTGATATTTTTTGAGAATGTAAACAGACATTCACAGGATTTCCTCCCTTTCAGCAATGAGTTGTGATGACAGAACCTGTGGTTTCACTTCAGGCATGCTCCAGCAACACACATGACAATCTCACCCCGAGATTTTGTTGGAAGAGAAATTAAATCTCAAAAAATGTGTTATTTTAAATTGTAATGATGTCATGTGCATGAGCCCACATATTTAAAATTATTTTTACTTTAAGACTAAACCTCTTGGGAAAATAGATTTCCCAGTTATTCACTAGTTTGGTAATACGTGACGATGGTGTATAAAACACTTTTAGTTTGACAATCGCTCCTCATGGTGATATTTCGATCTTTGGAATGGCTCTTGGTCTGTGAAACAATCAATGAAGAGTTTACCAAGTTTTTCAAAAATATTTCTATTTTCCAAGCTTTCAAAAAGCAAAAATTTCCCGACATCAAAATCCATGAAGATTCCTCAATATGATGTCATTGTGCAATATTTTTCTAAATTGTGCATAATTTTCCCATGTATTAAAATAAAATTTTAGTTACAAAACTTCTTAAGTATATTTTCTAACATTATCCACACACACACACACACACACACACACACACACACACACACACACACAATGTTGGAAAAATCACAAGTTAAGAGAATTTTATAGTGAGTTTCCTGTATACTTACTACCTGGGTTCAACCACTAAAGTTTTATTATGCTTGCTTATTTTCTTACCTATATAGGATCTATTTAATTGCAAAGCAACGTGACAGACAGGAAGGGAAAGATAGATCTTCCATTTGGTGATTCACCCTTCAGATGGCCACAAAGGCTAGGGCTGGTCTGGACCAAATTCTGTAGCTTGGAACCTTATCCAAATCGCCCATGTGAGTGACAGGGACCCAAGCACTTGAGCTATCTTCTGCAGCCTTCGCGGGCACATTATCAAGCAGCTGGATTGAAAATGGAACAGCTAGGACTCAAACTAGGGTTCCCACATGGGATGCCAGTCCCAGAAGCAGCATCTTAACCCACTGTACCATAAGGCTAATCCCTACTGTAACATATATGTATATTTTAAAGATTTGTTTGTTATTTTTATTGGAAAATCAGATTTACAGATAGAAGGAGAGACAGAAAGATCTTTCATCTGCTGGTTCACTCCTGCTGGAGCTAAGCTGATCTGAAGCCAGGAGCCAGGAGCTTGTTTCTGGTCTCCCACGCAGGTGCAGGGTCTGAAGGCTTTGGGCCTTCCTCTACTGTTTTTTGAGGTCACAGGCAGGGACCTGGATGGGAAGTGGAGCACCCAGGACAAGAACTAGTGCCCATATGGGATTCCCGGGTGCATGCAAGGTGAGGATTTAGCCACTAGGCTACTGCGCTGGACCTGTGACATACTTTTTAAAGGTGAGTACACACTATGACTTTTCTACATACTCTGTCCTCCAAGGTTCATTTATTTTATTTAGAAGCTCAGAAAAGCATAACTACTATTTCAACAAGTTTCCAAAATAACAGCACTAGCAGTTCAGGATTTGTTTTCCTACAGCAAATCATTGCTTTCATTGAAAAGCAAATTAGTGAGCTATATTTCTAGCATTAAGTGCTAGAGATAGGTCCTATCACTAGAATGAATGAGGAGTATATCTGATCAAAGGGCTGCGATTTTGCAGTCCTAAATCAAAAGTAAGTGATTAAACAACTCAACTTTCTGAGTTGAAGTGAACATTAATTACTCCATCTTCAATTTTCTATCCTTTCATCATTAATGCTTGCTGCATAGATGAAATCACAACAAGCATCTGCAGTTTAGGCTTCATAAAAAATATTTCCCTCTGGTATGTGCCAGGAAAGTAGCCTAAGAACAGTTGATGGCTTCCCAGAGGGATTGAAGAGTATTACTCATATTTGGGTGGCATATGGAGATCAACTAGGCAGAAAAGAAAAACAACTCAAAACTTCCGTTACTGCAAACTCAGCATAGTCTCCCATTGTTTTGAGGATGATAACTAAACTCTTCTTAGTCGTTCCGTATGCTCAGGACTAACCAAAATCACATACTAAGGAAATTACAAGCTCCCCAAATGATCTTTTCAACAAAAATTTTGAATCTAGTTTCTTTCTTTTTTTAATGGCTGGAAGGTTCTTTACAAACACCGCCCTCTTGTTTCTTTTAAGTTGGTTCTAGAAGCCAGAACAAGTAGAGAAGGCACTGAATGATACAAAAGTTGTTTTCTGCCTTGTGAAGAGGCTAATGATTGAAAAATTACTTATTTTCATCCGCTAGTGTCTTTTGCATCACAGAGTCTTGGGGCAATTTCCAAGACAAATGAAATAGCAAACACTCCCATTTGGTGCCTTTATACCTATCATTACCCACATAACAGGAATGAAGTAGTTGTTTTATGACAGTAGGGAATCCAACAAACTGACTTACAGTTTTGGATCCTCAAATGGCAAGTGAACAATATTAGCACTTAAATACAGTATTATGATATAAATATCTACTCTACTCCTCAAGGAACCAAAACAAAATTAAACAAAACAAAACAAAGAGGATTAACTGTGTAGTAGTATCCTTATTGTATTGAAAATGAACACTTTATGCCTTATCCTCTGCTTCTTACCGCTGGTGATATTATTTCTGATTTTGATGAATGTTGACCCTCTCAGGTGGGAGCTGAAGCTCTTTCACACCAGTTTTAAAAAGTGGTGCAATTATCTTTGGCTTCTGCTGTGGCCGTTTCCTTCTCGCTGGCAGTCAGCACACCTGGTATGCCAAACCAGCTGCTGACTTCTTTTTTAACAACTGGTCAGGAAGCATGATCCTATGACCTTGTGAAATAGAATTCTAAAGCTTTACTTGGATAAAAAGGAAACTAGTTGCTGTAAGCATTTGGTTTCCCAGCCATGTTAATTCACTATTCTCATAGTATTCTCATATTTTCTTAGAGCAAGTACTTTTTTTTTGACATTCTGGCACATGGTTAAAAGATTGACTGTGAAATTTTGTTTTTCATGAGGTTCAATTCAAGTTTGTAAATCAACAATAAGATTCACAGGGAAAGTTAAAGCTGATTACGTCTAAGCTATATCTATGTGACTGACTTTTAAGTAATACTTCGATGTGACTTAAATATGTTTTGAAGGTGATTATTATTATTAACACTGTCTTAAGATTTCATTTGGACCTGCCATAGACAGAACCATGACAGCTTGCAATATATCTTGCCTTTTCCTGAGGGTGAAAACAATTCCTGGAGGTATAATGTAACCCATTAGTCTCACCCCTGAAATCTCTCCTGTGGCCGTGCAGGCTTCCTTCAGAGCATCATCACACATATTATTTCTTTAGTTCATCCTTTTTCTTCAATGGCTAGGGGAAACTCATGACAATATTATAGATAAGACATGATAATTCCCGGAGGGTGAGCATGTCTGGAGTTCCTATCCATCACTGTGGATAAGGGTTTCCAGGCATCTCTTCTAAGCCACAGGATATGTAGGTACAAGAAAGATCTGAGGCCAGAGGCAGTTGGCTTATCCATTGGACATGTGACAATCAGTTAAGAAATTGAAACAACAGAGTCCAGTCAAATCTACATCACATACTCGTTTTTTTTTTACAAACACCAGCTAACACTTTGCTTGATTTTACTGCTAATATTATGTTAACCAAAAGTAAATCAACAGTAATACTACTATTAATTAAAGGTAAAATTCAAATAAAGTCACTTACATGCAGTATTGCTATTGGCTGATTAAACTAAAATGCATAAAAGGAATTTGCCTCGGAATTGTGTCTGTCAGTCATGAAGGCAAGATCAGTTTGAGAAGAATCAAGGTGCAGTATATGCTGGATGTCCAAGTATCTCACGGATTGGTTTAGGCAAAGTTACATTATAATGGAATAGAGGTTGCTTGCTAGTCATACATGATCACTCAGGATGTTAGATTCGGTCAGCATGATTATGTATCAATATCAAAAAAATAAGTTCCCTTTGAACTTTTGAGCGAATATGACATTACCAGAAAACAACGAATACTAGTAAATTTGAACATACTTGGATTTCTGTCATTTTTTGATATTTACAGATTTCATATATCTTAATAAGCACAAAGTGATCTCAAAAAATTAAAACCTTCCATTTGTGATGATCAAAAAAAAGAGATAAGGAGAACTATTTGAAGACAGTAACCGGCTTTTTCTTGACATGAATATGGTCTATTTATTTATTCTTATACTTTAAGTTGTATGTACTTACATTTTATAATGAAAGTAAATTACTAAATTTTTACTTTTAATACATTGTATAGATTTAAAGTCATGGTCTTTCCCCATAAGAAAGACTTAAGTGATGATTAATGAAACAAATTTTGCCCTACTTTTTGTATACTTTATGACTTCATTTTAAGTTTTAGGTCAAGGAATGTCTTTCATTTATTCTGTAAATGTTTTTGACCACCACTTACATATTTGCTAAATCCTGGTATTCTACAATTCAAAAGGCAGGCACAGTTCCTGTCCTCAGAAAACTTCATATTTCTTGGAAAAGGAACCCAATTAAATGAGCAAATACAAAGGTATGAGCAGACTATGGTAGAGAAAGCAAGGATGTGAGGAATGCAGTGGTACTTTGTCTAATGTCAAGGTCAGGTGAGGTCTCACTGAGGAGACACTGGAATGTGAACAGAAAGCAGAAATCATCCAGCTAGGGTAGTGGGGACGTGTGTGTGTGTGTGTGTGTGTGTGTGTGTGTGTGTGTGTGTGTAGGGCAGCCTTGGAAGGTAGGCATGACTAAAAATGACACAGAAGAAAGACCTCAGGTTATAGCAGGCAGAGCCTTCTGGCATCTCAAAGGACAGTATGTCTATAGTAGAATTAGGGTTGGGGGAAATGAGGCCAGATGGGATTTTAGAGGAAGATAGTCTTAAAAATCAGACTAACAAGTTTATTTTTGTTGTGAAAGGCAATGTGGAGCCATTACAGGGTTTAAAGCAGAAGTGACATTGTTAAATCTGTGCTGTAGGAAATCCATTCTGGCTAACGGGTGGGAAAAGGATTTGGAAGTTAGGAGGCTGGAGGCAAGGAGAGCAGCTGGGAATTACTGAAGCGGCCAGTGCATGACAGCCAGGGCCTACTAATACACAAGTGGACAGAGATAGTTGCTCACACACCAATGCTATAGTGACACATTTAATTCATCACTTGTGTATTGTGGAATGACTTTTTCAATACTGGTAACTCTAAGTGGTAAAAACATCCATATATTCTGTAGTCAGGAATTAAATGAGCAGTGAATGAGTCTGCAGGGGACACATCCCAGGCACTCGCTTAACACAATAATTTTTAGAATAAAACCAATGAAACAAATAAGAGAGGGAGGAAAGAAGGGAAAGAAGGAGAGAGGAGAAAGAGAGGGAGAGAGAGAGAATCCTACAGCACATCTAAATTTTTCTTGATGTTTCTTGCCATTTAACGAAACAAAAGGAATTTGTTTAAAAGATACAATGTAAAATTGTTCAGTGTTATAGAGCATCTAAATGGGTTTATTGTGTTTTTGTTTGTTGGATACCCACGGCAGGAATTCTTTATGCAAATCTAAGAACTAAACATCCCAGGGAGTATCAAATATTGAAATGTAATTATCTTAAATGTATTTGGGGGTATCATATTACTGAAAGTTTGGGGATTCTTGATCTTTGATGAAAAATAACTACATCTTTTTTGTGGAATATTGGAGGATATTTAGCTATATGCAAACACAACACAGAGTTATAGGATGGACTTATTTCTTCCAGACCACAGCAATTTATTGAGCACAGATGACATAAACAGTCTTCTTTCATTTGCAATTCTAATCCTTGCATTTTTTTCCTTTTTGAGAATCAAATCCCAAATCTCAGATCTTCCATTAAGGAGGTTTCACAAAATTATATGCAATAAAAAATTTTTAGAACAATCTACAGCAGAGAGATTTCAGCGATGAAGAGCATGAAGCACCTGTTAAGTACAAAACACTCTGAGGGCTTCTTTGAAGATTCCGTCCAAGCTTTGGTAATTAGCCCTGCATTGTTTGAGATATCTGTAGTCAGAAAGAATAGCTGAGGCACTGGATTACTTCCAATGCATCTTTGGGAAATAGATGCAGATTTTAACAGAAAGGCTTTTCAGACCGCAGCATTCTTGTAAATTTGTCCTGGGTAGGCGAGTGTGGGGGTTTTAAGGAGCGAAGAAGCAAGGCTGCTCAGACAGAAACAGCTAAGTTGCCATGGATAGTGTCACGTTCAAAAGGAGAAAGCCATTCAAAAATACAGAACTAGCATTTATCCTAATAAGAAGCATTATAATTTCTTCATAACACACATCCTTATTATTTATATACATCTAAACCTACCTTATATTTGCATTTTTAAAGAAAGCGTAAGAAACTTGGAAAATAACAGAATTAAGAATCCGTGTGGTATGCCAGAGACCATTATAGCACATGAATATTGTTGGCAGAACCCGGGCAGATATGGAGAATCTTTCATGGAGCCTCTGAAGTGAAGGTCATTAAAAAATTTAATTGCAAAATCAGATTTACAGAGAGAAGGAGAAGCGAGAAAGATCACTCCCCAAGCGACCATAATGACTGGAGCTGAGCTGATCCTAAGCCAGAGCCAGGAGTTTCTTCCAGTTCTTCCACTTGGGTGCAAGGTACCAAAGCTTTAGGCTTTCCCAGGCCACAAGCAGAAAACTGGAGGAAAAGTGGAGCAGCTGGGACACAAACTGGTGCTCATATGGGATCCTGGTGGCGCGCAATGTGAGGATTTAGCCACCAAGCTATTGTGCTGGGTCCAGGCCATTTTCTTATCAGTATTAAGATGTAATGACCCCTTTCCTCTTCCAAAAAGGATTCAAACACTTTAAAAATTTTTAATTCAAATTTAAGTATTATCACCATATTCTACATATGAATTTATAATACATCTGTATAATGCATTTAACTTCTACAAAAGTCTATTGCTATTCTGTACATTTATACTACTTACATTTCTTTTGTTCTTAATACATTCTTTTTAATTTTTATTTTCTATGATACTCTTTTATAGATACAGGGGTTCTCCCCTCCTTTTCCTTCTTCCCTTCCCACTATTTCTTTGCACTATTAGCATCTTTTTCACTGTGAAAACACGTGTATTGATGGTGTTAGATAATATTTGTCAAGCTGTCAATATGTACGAATCATTTGGTGGCATCAGCTATACTAGTTAAAAACTGAAATAACTAATCACTCAGAAAAATATAATGCTGGGGCAGGGGTTGTGGTGCAGCAAGTTAAATGCAGTCACGTGGGACACCTTCATCCCATATTGGAGTAGCTGTTTTGACATTTGGCCATTCTGCTTCTAAACTGGCTTCCTTTTAGTTGGATCCTGAGAGGCAGCGGGTGAGAGCAAAAGAAGTTGGGTCCCTACCATTCACATAGCCTCCTTGTTTCAAACTGGTCCAGCTCTTTCTGCCTCTTTCTTTCCTTTTCCACCTATTGCGCCAAAATCGTCTGATTATATTGTGATAAACAGCTTTTCTAGCATATATCTGAACTATATTTATTGATTAGAGCTTTAGAATTTACAAGTACTTACACTTGGGTTACACCATGTTAGTGTTATACGTCGTCCTATAAAGTTAGGTTTTATTGTCCTGTTTAAGGAACAGATACTAAGAAGGAAAAATGTTTTGCCTATCAAGTTCTGGAACACAGAATTATTATTATTTTTTTAACATATATTTTTTATTGCATTTTCTTTTTTTTAATTAGTTACATTGCATTATGTGATACATTTTTTTATGCACTGGGATTCCCCCCGCCCCTCCCAAAACCCTCCCCACACGGTGGATTGCTCCACCTTGTTGCATTTCCATAGTTCAAATTCAGTTGACATTCTTTCATTGGAGGTATTTACCAAGCATAAAGTCCAGCACCTTATTGTCCTGGTAACTTCAATGGTTTCTTGGTGAGACCATCTTTGGTCTGAAGGTAGAGCCAGCAGAGTATTATCCCATTCAATTAAAAGCCCCAACATAATATTTCCAACCATTTACAACATTATGGCATTAATTGACATGGTATTGATTAACCAATATGTTAATAAGAAAATACAGGTGGAACACAGAATTAAATCCAGGTTGACTGACCTGGTGTTTCTGTGCTTGCTTTCTACTTTTGACGAAAAACAAAATAGCCTTTTGGTTATCATCAGCATAGATTGTGTACCTGAGCACTTTGTAACAGAAGTAAGGGTTGAGTATTGAGATACCTTCTAGAGTTGGGCACAGTTCCTGACTTCTGCCAGCTATGTCCTGTGATTTGTGAGGATGGTAGGAAATAAAATATTCCATGACATCTATAAAAGTATCTGGCATGCAGCAATCTCTGTTACTATTTTCCTACTTAGTGTAACAATGTAATCCTATACATGGCCAGAGTAGCCATGGTTTCATCCAACTTTCAGGTCAAATATGAAAAGGCTTAGTCAATAAGACAGAAATAGCTGAATGAGATATGGCAAAGTTTTGGGACAACTGAAGGTCTGAACTACAACAGAACTGCAACCCTTTCCAGGCTGGAAGCCAAAGGTCATTCTACATACGCTGTTAACCTACGCCTCCACTGTGTGTTCAGATTTAGAGCACATTGCTCTTCCACATGCCCAGCACTGGTCCTAGTGACTGCTTGTCTTCATCACCTTTCATGATGTCTTATCTTTATTTGAAGTTGGTGGAGCCACCTAAATAGACTTGGAAATTCTCAGGTCTTAGCTTAAAATCCTGTTTTCCCTACATTGGTTTCATCATTTGAGCTTTTTTTCTGCTCAGTTCCTTCATAATGAGATGCCCATCCTAACTCCTCTCTGGGGCCTTAGTCTTTTTTTCCTTTTTTTTTTTTTAATTAATTACATTGCGTTATGTGACACAGTTTCATAGGCTCTGGGATTCCCCCATCCCTTCCATGCCCTCCCCCCATGGTGGATTCCTCCACCTAGTTGCAGTATTACAGTTCAAATTAAGTCAAGATTCTTTCATTGCAAACATATACCAAGCATAGAGTCCAGCATCTTATTGTCCAGATAAATCCAACAGTTTGTTGGGGAGACCTCCTCTGGTCTGAAGATAAAGCTGGCAGAATATCGTCCCAATCAATTAGAAGCCCCAGCACAACATCAACAACAATTTACAACATTTTGGAATTAATTGACATGCTATTGAGTAATCAATACGTTATAACAGTGCAAGTTCTTAATCACATCCTGTGACTACTTCATTGACCCTTCAATTTTTGCTTGTACACAGAACCGGCTGCTGTATACCTTAAAGTGGCTATATGGTACTATTGAGCTGTCTCGTGTCTCTTTTTATTTTAGTATTTAGCAGTTTATTGTGTTACTCCTCACTAGGGTATGGAGGATTTCTCTGCACACCCCTCCTAAAACTGTTCTGCGCCTCAACTATTGACAAAGGCCTTGTTAGATTTATAAGCCAGTTTAGACTATCCTAAAACCTACCAAGTGCAGCAAAATTATGCGTCAACACAATAAACTGCTAAATACTAAAATGAAGACAGACATGGGGCCTTATTCTTGATTACTTCCTCTCTGAAGCCCTTCTCTCCTAGCTCAGGCATCCTGCTTCTGGTTTAGATTTCTGGGTCTCACTAGCAGAAGCAAGTGGATTCAGCATGAAGGACAAAGAGAGGCCCACAGGGTAAAAATAAGAGCCAGATTTCTTGGTAGCCTATAAGGGCCCTTCTAACTCTCTAACATTGGGCTATGCTGGTAAAACTTGGCTTGGGTGTTAAGCTAGAATATGAATTAAGTTCTAAGAGCCAAAAAAATGAGAGTTTGTAGAGGAAAGTTAATCACTATAGGAATTCTGATGTATTTATTTAGCTCTCATTGCATATTAACCCCAATATAGCATTTGTACACATTGGTACTTTATAAGCTAGTGATAATAACAATAGCTAGCACTCACAGGAGAAATTTCAGGGTTTACTTTTATATGACTCTGTAGAGTTTTATTGTCATAAAATCAAGATGAATTATTAAATACCTGGGTTTGTTAGAGTAAGTCTACCTTGGGAAGGATGGTTTGATTGTGTTGGAATCAATTCTTAAAATAATGCTATGCTTGCTTGTATTTTTTCTGGTTTACAAAATGAGGAAATGAGAAGTTTTAAAGTCTTAGTCACACAATCTGTAAGTGGCAGAGCAGAATGGGAACTTGGGATCATCTCACCCCAAAGGTTGGATTATTTTCATCTCAATTTCCTGCCTCTAGCTACATTTCTGCTTGCTCAAGCAACAGGATAACACAATACAAATTGCATGCTTGATTAACTAAAAAAGAAAAAAAAATTTAAAAGTCAACAGCCTTTTAGTAATTGTTCAGGGAAACATCCAATTCAGAGACACAGTGAGTAGATACGAGGTCATTCTTTGAGGTTAGATGTTCTTGGTTCAAAGCCAGCACTGATATTTTACCAGCCATATGGCTTTGTGTAAGCTTCTTAGCTTTTCCCACCCTAAATTTCCAACTTCTTGAGTTGTTGAAGGAAAAATGAATTCATATATATGCTTCAATAACACTAAAGAGATGTTAAGAGTTGTGGGCTCCATGTCCCCCTCCTCCTTTTCCTCAGTCCCTTCCTTTTTCTAACAGGCTGAGTTAACAGTGTGCAACCACTGAACATTTTGGCAAGATGGCCAGACTCACCAAAGATGGCTCAGAAAACTCAATCCTGAAGTTAAAACGTTTTTTGTGGGATTTAAAAATAGAACCTGGTGAGAAGCAATCTTGCTGTGTCAACTTTTAGAAAGCTGTGCTGAGAAAACCAAGCAAAGCTTTATTTTAAGAAGACCCTGAATGGCTTAGCTGCAGTTCATGGCCACATCTGAGCATCCTTTCGATGGCTCGCTTTCTTGGGGACAAAACACTGAACCACATGAGGAGTTCTGGCCTGCTCAGCCCTGCACCCACAACCTTACAAAAGCCAACCAAGCCAAGCCAAGCTCAGGTGCTGCTCTCCACCAACTGGAGCGGCACCCCAACAGTGACTTTCTGCTAGAACTTTTGAAGTTCACCTTTGCTGAAGCATCCTTTTTTTTTTTTTTTTAAACACAAACTGGATTTTTATAGTATGTTTCAGAGATGGTGTCAAATATTAAGAATACAAAAAAGCATAGAAAACAATGATCCCAGATGGTACATTTGGAAAGTAGGTAGAAAGGGACTTTGCTCTG
The DNA here is from genome assembly GCF_030435755.1 of Ochotona princeps. Taxonomy (NCBI): domain Eukaryota; kingdom Metazoa; phylum Chordata; class Mammalia; order Lagomorpha; family Ochotonidae; genus Ochotona; species Ochotona princeps. The sequence continues at coordinate 106,538,701 of NC_080834.1, read as the reverse complement.
TGTCAATACCTGGGCTATCGCCTTGGTTTTCATCATGGTTTCTTACTGGACTTTTCATCTCAACTTATTTTGAGTTCAGTTTTCTTGTTTTTAAAGGCTAATACTATGGAATCTTTAACATTGCCAGTTCTCTGATGTGTTCTGTTAACCACTGGGAAGTCAGTTAATGAATAATTTGATAATGTTTAAGAAAGAGAACCGCTGGGACCAGTACTGTAGCTTAGAGTGTTACATCACTGCCTTTGAGGCCAGCATCTCATTTGGGTGCCAGTTCGAGTCTTGGCTGCTCCAGTCTCGATCCAGATCTCTTTAGTGTGCCTGGAAAAGCAGCAGCAGATGGCCTAGTACTTGGGCCTATGTATCTGTGTGGAAGATCTGCATGGTGTTCTAGGCCTTGGCCAGGCTCAGCCCTAGGCATTGTGGCCATTTTGAGAACGAACCACAGATTGAAGCCATCGCTTTCTGTAACTCCACATTTCAAATAAGCAAATGAATCTTAAAAAAAGAAAAGGGACCGCTGTTCATTAAGGCAAGAAGCTAGCTCTGATTTATATATATATATATATGTATATATATATATATATACAAATACATATATATGCACACACATATATATCATTAAGTAAAATACTAAGGAGAATTTCATGTCTTCTACATGCTTCTATACAAGCTTTCTTTATATGCACCAACCATGACAAAAAATATTTTTAAAGATTTATTCACTTATTTATCGATTTATTCACTTATTTGTTTATCTTTTGTCTGAAGATGAGATTTAAAGGAAGAAGAAGAGACAGAGAGAAAGAAAAGATCTTCCACCCACTGGTTCACTTCCCAAATGGCCGCAACAGCTGGAGTTGAACTGATCTGAAGCCAGCAACCAGAAGTTTTCTCTGGGTCTCTCACATGGTTGAATGGTCCCAAGGATTTGGGCCATTCTCTACTGCTCTCCTAGGACATAAGCAGGGAGCTGGATCAGAAGTGGAGTAGCTGGGACACAAACCAGCACCGATATAGGATGTCGGTCCTTACAGGTGGAGGATTAGCTTGTGAGTCATCATGTCAGCTACAACTGTAGCATTTCTTAAAAACAAATTCACATAGCTGCATGCTAATGTAACAATTAAAACTAGTTGGAATTCAATATGAAGGTATGTTTCTAATAGGGAATGTGTTGACATTCATTTGTCTTTAGGCAAAGGAACAATCAATTGTTTCAGAAAACTAACCCAGCAACAAGGGGGTAAGATCATTAAAACCTGTGGCAAGTGGAGGCTCAAATGTAGTTAGGAGATGAGTTACAGTAACAAACCTAAAAGAAGATATCAGTAAAAAGAACAGAAGAGCCAGTCAGTGATTTTTGTCCAAAATAAACTTGAATACATACTCTTTATTCTGTTTTGGAAGACTCTTTTCTAAGTAAGCAATGAAATGTCATTATCAAAATAAAACACTAAAACACAAGTATACATATTGTGCCACAAAGAATGAGAGACAGACTTGGAATGCCTTTTCTAGCATTTGCCTTGGGGTAGACTGAATTCATGAGTAACTTCTTGTATCATTCTTCAAGAAAAGCAACAGAAATGGGTGTGGGAATAATTGTGAACCATAAAATGAAACTAAAGTGCCTGAATGTAGTCCTTATGTGCAGCAAAGCGCCAAGGCAGCTACTTGCCTAGTCTGTCCAGCCAGCACTCCCGGCAGCTTTGGCGATAAATCATTTATTTGCTCAATAAATCATGTAAGTTCATTATTTGATCAATAGAGATTAGAAACCTCCATCCCAGCTGAAGCAGCACTGTGCTATTTCATGAAAAGTAATAGAATTAAGAGGCATTAATCTCCAGTTTGCAGTTATCGGCTAACTAATGTTTCCCCTACTACTTACATTTAAAAATACATTCACTTTTGATAAATCAAGTAGAGCAGTTGTAGTAATACTTATACAGATATTAATATTAAGGAAAAGTAATCAAATCACATAGGTTAACTCATTTCAAATCAGTTAGAATATATATATATGTATGTATTAAGTTAAAAAGTACACACACACACACACACACACACACACACACACACACTTCAGCACAAAGCCCTTTACATTTTCTTTTGTAAGTTGGGCTAGCAGATGTACAGTTGTCCTACTCTCATAACCCAATTCCTTTCCTCTATTATTGACTTTCTAACATGTCCCAGTCATCGTACTCAAGAGCCACAGAAATAAACAAACCCAGCAACCTGCAGAATCTTACTATCATTTTAAGTTGTTGTTAAGCAAATATTTTCTGCTTGTCATGCTAATCATGTGAGGTTAAATAAAACCTGATTTCTGTAATATTCAGAACCTGTAGAAAACAACTTGAGGAGCTTTTGAGTAAATTAAAAATATTAAAATCAAACATCATGAATATTTTTATTTCAATATCAAGTTACTGTTCACAATATTTCTTCATTCATCCATCTGTTTTATACTCATTTAGGACTTATTGTTATTTTATTCTAATGCTAACCTTATCATGTAATAAGTGTAAGTAACATTTATTGAGTATTTGGAATGGAAGAAGCATATTCAAAGTATTTTACACATAACCATCCATCCAACTCTCAGCATGACCATGTTAGAACTTCATTATTTTCACAGTATAAGTGAGGAAACAGAGTAAACACAGAATGAGCAGTGAAGAGCCAGGGTTAGAAAACATAGACTCTCAGATCTCCCTCCCTGAGAGTCTGATACAATTGGTCTGTGGTGGGTTTGGCATCAGTATTACATCAAAAATGCAATTAACTCAAAAAATCCTCAGGTTATTTTCTAAAGGTTGAGAATCACATGGCCAAAACTACTGTCTCCAAATTAAGTGATGGTTTACAAACTGGACATTCCTGACTACATTCGAAATTGATTAAATTTAAAGAAATCTAAAAGGTTGTGTGAGAGATCTCATGAAACCCAGGAGCCAACTACATTAGAGAACTGGCTGAATTATAGAGATCTGTTAACATCTACGGTTATGATGTGAAGACCTGGGGAAAGGGAGTGCATGGTGCCCGTCAGCAGCTGGAGTTCTCAAGCTCAACTGGTCCCTATGCAACAGTGGTCCAAAATCGTACAAGCAGACACACAGATTTCTACATCTGATGATGCACAGTTGTAGACTTCTCTCATCTGTTTTGACATGGGATGTCCCCAAGTTTACCTGTCAGAGTGTTTGGCTTATCAGCTGGACAACTGTTTGAGATGTCATGTACCATATGGAAGTGCCTGGGTTTGAGTCCCAGCTCCTCCTCTTCCAACTGCAGCTTCCTTCTGGTGCTCACGTGGAAATGTAACAGATGATGACTTAAATGATTCAGTCTCTGCTGCTCATGTGGGAAACCGAGACTGAGTTAAAGGATCCTGGCTTCCATCTGGCATGGCCATGGCTGTCATAGAATCTAGGGAGTGAACCAATGAGTGGGTGCTTTGTCTGTCTTCCTCTTTCTTTCTTTCTTTCTGTTTGGCTATCTGCATCTCAAGTAAGAAAACAGAGATAAAGGTTCTCCTTTTAAAAATATAAAGGTATTGTCATGATAGGCCTGAGTGGGGGAAACCACACCAAATGCAGAGATCACAATGCTGGAGTCTGGAAACTCAAGTGGCATGCCAAAGCTGAGTTGCCTGCACAAAGAGACAAGTGATGGCATAAGAAAACAGGCTAGACTGGGGACCCAAAATTCAGACACAGGCTCAGCCAGAAGTTTGGAAGACAGGTGATGATTCACAAATATTTCCCATTGGAAGAACTATGATCAGCTTTCAAGGATTTGTCCTTGGGCCTGGCATGGTAGCCTAGTGGCTAAAGTCCTTATCTTGCATGTGCTGGGATCCCATATGGGCACTGATTCATATCCTGGCTGCCCCACTTCCCTTCCTGCTCCCTGCTTGTGGCCTAGGAAAGCAGTCGAGGACGGCCCAAAGCCTTGGGATCCTGCACATGTGTGGGAGGCCTTGGAAGAAGCTCCTGGCTCTGGGCTTTGCTTTGGATTGGCTTAGCTCTCACCATTGCAGCCACTTGGGGAGTGAACCAGCAGATGGAGAATTTTTCTTTCCAATAATAATAATAAAAAAGAACTTGTCTTTGTTAACCTTGATATCCTTAGTTTTATATCCAATTTTATACCCAAGATCAACTCTTATTTTTGGCTTAAATGAGGGAATAGTGCTAAATTACAAATCACACTAAATCAAAGTACCAAAAACCAACTTACGCCACAGGGGGCTAAGTGACACATTCAGATGTCCTTACCTTGGATTGTGTGGACGAACCACCTTCACACAACAGAACAATCAATGGTGTCCCAGTTTGAGGGAGCCATGGTCATCCAGATGTAATTTCTTACTTATTTGGAAAGGCAGATTTAAAGAGAGAAAGACAAGGAAAGATTTTTTCCACCTGCTGATTTACTTCCCAAATGACTACAAAGGTCAGAGCTGACCGGATCAGAAACCAGGCCAGAAGCTTTTTCTGGGTCTCCCACATGAGTGTAGCTTTAGTTCATTCTTTTCTGCCCTCTCAGGACACAGACAGGGAGCTGGATGGGAGCCAGGACACAAATCAGCACCCAGATGGGAGGCAGAAGCCTGTAAGTGGAGGATTAGCCAGTTAAGCCATCACACAAGCCCTGTTACTATCAATTGAAAACCAAGTGATGGGCCCGGTGCGATATCGTAGTAGTTAAAGTCCTCGCATTGAATGCGCTGGGATCCCATAGGGTCGCTGGTTCTAATCCCAGCATCCCTGCTTCCCATCCAGCTCCCTGCTTGTGGCCTGGGAAAGCAGTCAAGGGTGGCACAAAGCTTTTAGAGACTGTGAGGAAGCTCCTGGCTTCGGATTGGCTCAGTTCCAACTGTTGTGGCCGCTTGGGGAGTGAATCATCGGACAGAACACCTTTGTCTCCTCCTCTCTGTATATATACCTTCCCAATAAAATTAAATAAATGTTAAAAAAAAAAAAAAGAAACCAAGTGGTACCAAAGATAGCATTTTCCCTCAAGCTATTTTACTCTCCATAAATGATGCCACTGTATCATAAAAAATAAAATTCTTAGAACTTAAGTCTTACTATTCAAATGCTGTGCTGTTGTTCTATGAATTGAACTAAAAAAGACCTCATATGAATATAATTTTCATCTAATAATTATACCATAAAAATATAATATGTAGTGTCTGATATCTCACTTGTATATCCAGGGAAGTATAGATGCTTTGTACAGTTACATAAATAATTACCACAATCTACCAGGTGAGCATAACACTTTAAATGGGACTACATCTAACATTCATTTGATATTTTTAATAGAGCTGCCATATTTATGTGTAACTTCTCCAAAAAAATGCTCTCAATGCTGTTCATGTATTCAAAAATCTACTTATTTATTTCTTATGAAGTAGGCATAAGGAGGCACACGTATTCTCTTTTATTTTTAGTGGAAAATATTAAAAGAGAAATAACATACAACTGGTACACAAAGCCAAACCATATAACAATATTCCTAGCATATTAACAATGTTATGAGATGCAGAATAATATTATTCCTGTTAATGTTATACTTGATCTTTTTAAATTTAATCATGGTAACTACATTAAGCAATCTTTATTTCCTACTTTGTCTCATGCATTTAGAAGTGATTTGCAATAGGTAGCAATTCTTCCAATCAATTTTAAAGCAGTTATTGCATAAATATTACTTCTAAGAGAAATGGTCATATAAAATAATTATATTAAAATATAATTTAGATGTTTTTCTAAAAACATTTTGAGTTATATGATTATAATACAATTCATGCGTCAAAACAGAGGTGCCCTAAAATTAACCTAAAATTAAGGATATGCTGTTAGCTGCCATAAAATCTCATTTTGGTTTTGCTATTTTCTCGTCCACTTTTTACCATATATTTCTTATCCATATAAGTGGCACTTATACTATTCAGCACTGCATAATTTAACTAAAAACTGTATTTGCCAATAGTGGACAGTCCTTTGTAGCTAAAAATCAATACAACTCTGCTCTGGTATTGCGTCAGTTAATATACCATTGGCCTGGGTGTCAGTCATGTAATACATTTCAATTTTGCCTTTCTCACAGGAAAAATGGGCATTATCAGATAAAATTATTTCTATTGCCTTCCAGCCCCACCAGTCTATGAACCTGTGCTTACAAAGGAATGCTTCTTTGATTACCTATAGACACATAGTTTTAACTATTTTCTTTGGAGAAAATATCTTGCCCTTCTCTTCTTTACATGTCTTGTTATATTTTAAAGTAATACTATACTTCTTAAAATGTTATTTTAGATTTTAATTAATTCAATAATTGGAGAGGCAGGGAGAAAGGAAGGAAGAGGGGCAGAAGGAAAGAGAGGACTACAACTCAGGATGCCTGAGATCTGAAGCCAGGAGTTGGAAACTCAGTTGGGGTCTGCCACAAGGGTGGCGAGACTCCAATGAAGCCATCAGTGTTTCCTTCCAGGATCAGCAAGAGCAGAAAGTTGGAGTCCCATCCCTAACCACCCCCCTTTCCCATAGTTTCTATTTTTCCTTATATTCTATCATTTGACTATTCTGACTACTATTAATACTTACAATTTGTTGAGTGCTTAACTTGGGCAGGGAACATTGCTCAACCGTTTACTGATGTTATTTCACTCAATGTTCATCATCTCCTAAGACACATACTCTCATTATTACTATGTTACCGATGAGGAAACTATGACATAAAAGTATTGGGTATGTCTCCGTCAGTTCTCATGGTTCATCATCTTTCTGGCTGTAATTCAAAGCTACTTATACAACTCTGATCTCCCTGTATTCACAGCTCAATAACAGCCCTCATGTGTAGAAGATTTAAAGATATGGTTTCAGAAAGATATGGGACTATGACTAAGCCTTTTGGGTCTCCTGACTCTGACATCCTACATGTAATACTGGATGTATGTGAAAACACTGAGGGCTCCTGCCCAGAATCCCTTCCACCATAATAGCTTAGTCTTTCTGCCAGCTTGCTTCTTTGTCTCCACTGAAATAGCACCATCAACTCTGTATTCTGACATGGAGCATGTTCATTTGACCTCTGGCATCCCTGGATGGCATAACAACAGAACTGCTCATAAGTCATTTCAATGACAAGCTTACTGCATTCTGGATACATTGCCACTTCCAGATCATCAAAATTTACAAGCAAAGTCATACGGCCAAGGTGAGTGTATCCACAGCAAATCTATGCTGTTACATAATAGCTCAGTCCTCATTGCTGCTGGGTAGAATGAGTTGCCAGAAAGAATGAGCTACTCCTTCAGCCACAGTCCTTTCCTTTTTTTTTTTTTTTTCCTGTATGATCTGGCTATTTTGCAGACATGCTGAAGGCCTGGGAAGTTTTTCTTCCCTCTTTACACCTGATTTAACCAAGGTGCTGAGAAGTGATTTTCTTCCCCCTTTTACTCATCTAAGCATCTCAATCCTCTGACTTTTCCTTTTTTTTTTTTGATAAGGAAATCTTACATAAGAGGAAGAACTTCTTGACCTGTGGGTGGATCTCCTCTCTTCACACATTGTTGGCTGCTTTGTCTCACTAATTGCTTGCTCACTCACGTTTTCCATTTCTCTCTTTCAGTTCTTGCTCTTGTATATCTTGAATATGTCTCAAGGTTATACCATCTTCCTTATTTCTCTTTCCTCCTTTCTCTAAAGCACAGATTACTATCTTTTCGAAAGAAGTATTCAAAATCATATACATACAAAGCACATGAATATAATATTTGTATTTTTAAGGATTTATTATTATTATTATTATTGGAAAGCCGGATATACAGAGAGGAGGAGAGACAGAGAGGAAGATCTTCCATCCAATGATTCACTCCCCAAGTGAGCCGCAACGGCCGGGGCTGCGCTGATCCGAAGCCGGGAACCAGGAACCTCTTCCGGGTCTCCCATGAGGGTGCAGTGTCCCAAAGCTTTGGGCCGTCCTCAACTGCTTTCCCAGGCCACAAGCAGGGAACTGGATGGGAAGTGGAGCTGCCAGGATTCGAACCGGCGCCCATCTGGGATCCCAGGGCTTTCAAGGTGAGGACTTTAGCCGCTAGGCCACGCCGCCAGGCTCAATATTTGTATTTTTAAAAAGTATTTTTAAAGTGGCTGATACGATAGTATAACAGGCTAATCTTTCTCTTGTAACACTGGCTTTCCATATAGGCACTGGTTTGTGTCCTGGCTGCTCCACTTCCATTCCAGCTCCCTGCTAATGGTTGGGAAGGCACTGGAGAATGGCTTGCGTCCTTGGGCCCCTACCCATATGGAAGATTCAGGAGTTCATGATTCTTGGCTTCAGATTTGTTGCAGCCATTTTGGGAGTGAGCCAGTGGATGGGAGATCTGTCTCTACTTCTTAATGTAAATTTGCCTTTTAAATATATTTTTAAAGAAGATTAGTTTACTTATTTGGAAGGCAAAGTTACATAGAGAGGAGACACAGAGAAATCTTGCATTTGTCAGCTCACTCCTCTGGGGCAGGGGCCAGGCTGAAGACAGGAGGCAGAAATTCCATCTGGGTTTCCCCTGTGCGGGCAGAGGCCAAAGTACTTGGGCCCTTATCCGCTGCTTTTCTAGGCACATTAGCACGGAACTGGATTGGAATAAAAGAATTTGGGACTCAAACCAGCATTCCAATATGGGATGCTGGTGGCTTTCTTAACATTTTAAAAGAATGATTGTTTATTTTTTTCTTTCTTTAAAAGGGAAAAAGAGAGCAAGTGCGCGATAGCAAGAGCAAGAACGAGTGTGGGAGCAAGCGGGTGAGCTAGAGAGAGAAAAAGAAAGAGAGACAGAGGGAGGGAGGGAGGTAGAGAGATAAGAGAGAGAGTAAACAGAGACAGATTTTCCATCTGCTGATTCACTTTCCATGTGCCCATCACTGTCAAGTCTGGGCTACACTCCTGCCAGGAATCTGGAGCTCCATATGGGCTTCCCGTGTGGGTGGCAGGGACCAAATACTTGGAACAATCATCTGCTACTTCCCATGATACATTAGTAGGAAAATGAATTGAAAGCAGGAGAACTAGGTCTTGAATCAGGCATCCCAAGTGACTTAATCTATTACACCTCAAAACTTGCCTCTCTAATTATGTGTTTGAGACAACAAATCAAAGCTAGGCTATATCCTAGTTCCTAGGTGTTCAATAAGCCATTATGTCCATTATGTCTTTAAATAAAAGTAGTGTATGAGCATACTGCAAGAATTATAGAAGATGGGGTAGGGGATCAAAGATCTGTTTACTTGGTGCAAAATTTTGAGATCCAAAATCAAAGATTTCACAAACAAGAATATTATTTAAAAGTCACACGGATTTTGAAAATTTTTGCACACAAAAAGCATATTTTCTTTTTCCTGGGCATTTTTAGCTCACAGAATTTATGATTTTATAAGCTTACCTCTAACTCAATATATTTTGACCCCCTTCCTATATTTTGTCCCCTTCCTATAAATATATGTTCTCCATGACAACATTTTCACTAACTGTGTAATGTTACAAAGTTTCTCCCTAGTGGTGGGCATTTAGGTTTTTAGAGAATTTAGTTGTCCAGCTTGCCAATTGCTACACAAGAGGGTACGGCCATCAAAGACCGTCAAGCTACAAGTCAAACATTTCAAATGAAGGCCAATGAGTCCACCCCCAAAACTTAGTGTAATTAGCAAATACATGAGGTTTTAAGCTTAAATAATTGTGGATGGATTGTTACACAACAAAAAAGCTGATGTGAACTCTGGGGCTCCGAGAGACCTTTGTTAGATTCAGCATTCAAGGTCTTCAGGCTGTGGGAACACACTCACCCTTCTTCTTGACAAGTGTGTGAAGACATTGTTCCAAAGTTGGTTTGCCTATTGTTGCAACGTTCTGGAGTTACTCATGAGATTTCCATGAATAAATACATTTTCTTCAGCTTCCGTTGGAGCTACAGAAATTTGGCACTTCCAGAAATATGAAGTGAACCTCGCAAATATATTTTACAAGGGATGATTGTAATAATGGCAGACTAATCTTTTCTTTCCAGACAAATCTGATGAGTGTAGTAAAGAATCCTGCTAAGTTGGGAAACAATTGTGATAGCATTACAGAATATCCCCCCAAAATCTGAACTGTGCTTTCATGGTATGCTAAATCTGGAAGGGATCTTGAGTATCATTTTTAGATAAATTCTCATTTTACAGGCAAGGAAATTATGATATATGACAGTAAAAAGACTCAGATAGAGAAAAGTGACACAAATCAGTTCCATTTTGGATTACTAATAGGTGTAAATTGATACAATTCAGGTGAGGATTTGAGGCATGGCTTTAACTACCCTTTGGAGACTTCTACATAAATCCAGAAGTCCTGGCACCCCCCGCAAACAAGCCATTTCAGAAAACACTCCATGGGAGCTCAGCTCACTCAATCTATCGTGAGAAACACAGAAATAAACTGAATTGTAATCAGCTGTATGAAAAATCTGTATGATGTCCTTGTGTATGTATTCCTGAATGAAAGTGGCTTGATTAAAAAAAACCTGTCTGCTCGATGTGGTCTCATACTGGAAATTAGAAAAGCAGAAAAAGGAACAAGAAATTGGCCATACATTCTAATACCAAGTGGCACATACCAAATGACAGGAAAACAAAATGTAATCATTTCACTAAATTTATACTGTATATATTTTAATCATTGAAATAACCTATATAAATTGGAAAGTCATATATGTAGGTTTTTCTTAGTTAAAAACATTAATGAAATAAAAGTAGTGTTTACCTCACGTATATAAAAGTTCCCCAGAGTGCTTTTTGATTCAAGTTTGTGATACAGGTCTTCTTCAAATCTGAAAATATTTTTACTTGTTTAATGACAATGTCACAGATTTAGCCTGAAAATTTCCCAAGAAAAATGAAAGGTGACTAAGTACTTAACATAATACTCCTTAAAGGGAAATCTTGGCTTCCTTGGCTACTATGTGATATTGAAGGAATGATTAAATTTCTTAGAATCCAGTAGAATTCTATACAAATTAGAGCATTTTCACAACACTGATTTTTGTCCTTAAGTTGCTTTATGAGACATAGGAGAAAATGCTATAGTAACTGCTATTGACCAATATATATTACAATTGACTAATTATACAGAACATTGTGTGTTTTTCCCTTTCCCAAGAGATCTGACAATTTAGTTAGGAGGAGAGAGAGTGATGTCTGGAATACTCTTTTCCAGTATGGAAGCAATATTATTTTTACAATAGGAATGTAGAAAGATCAGCCTATAAATTATTTTTGTTGTTGTTATTTACCTAAGTAAAAAAATATTGATTGGAAAATTAAACCCTGAATATCTTACTGGAAAGACTTGGGTTCTCATATTCAACGTTTGGAGAGCTCTGTTGCTAGCTGAATTAATGCGGTCAAATCCAGTAGATATTTCACATTATATCTTTGCAGTTTCAAATCCAAGATAGTCAAGCCAAATTTGGTTTTAGTTGCTGATTAAGAACATTTATTAAGTCAGTGTGTAATGGTATTGCTGCAAATACAGTTTTGCCAAACTTATCACTGTCAAACAAATTAAGAATTATGCTACACATACTGGCAAACCAGGGTAGGGGGTGGGCCTGATGGGGGTTATTGTGGGTCGCCCCGACTAGGCTGCAGCTCCCACTGGGTGATGTAAGGGCCGAGTATGTGCTGGACAGAACCAGACTGGACTGCAACACCCATTGGTTCCAGTGCAACTCGGGACTGAAAACAGAACCAACCCAGCAATTGAAACCACCAGCTGATCAGGGTGATGGACTGTGCCGGGCCCTGTGCTTGCTAGAACATACAAGAATCTGGTCTGGGAATACCTCAAGGTTTCTTTGGAGATCTCCCCAATTGAACTGCTGGACTCAGAACTCTAACCAAGAAAATACAGAAGACAGAACAGGTCAATCATTCAATTTAGCTATATGTTGGCAGCGAAATATGGGGCAAACGGAGACTTTATGATGGACCATATCAATCAGTGGATGACCTCATCGAGCGAAACTGGCAGCTATTCATAACTGGAGAACTATTAAAACCACTTGAGCAAATATCTCAGAGCATGCCCCACATCCGGGACTTGGGGTGGGCGGGAAACCAGGTGGGGCTTCTCCCTCAATATCCCCCTTTACCTCAGATACATGATGGAAACAATATGGACATAATAGTATTACCCACTTCCCTATACCCCCTGAACCTTTTTTTTTTAACCGCAGTTAACTATGTAAAGATTGTCAAGAACAATACAATAAAATAAAATAAAAAAATAAAAAAAATTATTTAAGTTATAAAACAAAAAAGAAGAAAAAAGTAACTGATTCAAAGAAATAAAATAAATCTTTAGAAAAATAAAAAAAAGAATTATGTACTACTACATTTTCCCTTTTTAATTATTATCATTGTTTTTATGGTAAGTTTTGTAGAACTAAAGATTCTTCCTTCCACCTTTACTTCCTCCTTCCTTTTGACCCCATCCAGTCACTTCCCTCCATATTATCTCAACAGTATATTCTTTATATACTACTGTAGTTTTAATCTGTCATTTTAAAATTTACTGTGTATGAGTAAAATTGACATCTTTTTATTTGATTACTGATTACAGTTCTTGCCTATATTCCTGCTTCACTGTGGTTTTTTTACAGGTTGAACTCTATTTAGTGAGGCATAAAGCCTTTAATTATAATGTAAATTTCAAATACATTTTCTCAAAAAATTTTAAAAGTGCTGTATCATTGCTTCTTAGTAAAATTTGCAAATAAAATGGAATGCATATTCAAATTGTAGGTAAAACTTCTTGATTAAGCTAAGCATGGGAGCTGTATATCAAAAAATACTGAACTCATGTCTAAACAGTTAAGAATATTAATATGAATAAAATAGTATCAGTTCTACACTTGGGCCCAAACAAAATGAGACATTGTCTTATTACTCAGCTAGCTAACATGTTGCTTTTGCAAAGGTTTAAAGTCTTGTTGTACAGTACAACTTGAATTTTGTTCAAAAATGACATCCCTTCTCTTCACCCAAGTTACATTGAAATTGAGCCTTTAGGATGGTGTCATGGGAGTCACACCATCAAAAGCACTGTAGTGGCCTTTTTATGCAGTCAAATCTGGACACTCCTAATCGAGACATGGCAGAATACTCTGTTGCCTTTATCAACTGCTTGATCTGAATCATGCCATAATAATTCTAATAAAATAGAGATGAAAGACAGGCTTGAGTTAAATAAAAAATGCAGTATTCCATATTAATCTAACTAATTAAAATTTTGTTTAGGACCTGACATTGTGGCACAGCATGTGAAGTCATGACTTATGAAGTTGGTATCTCATATCCTGTGCCACTTGAGAGCCAAGATGCTTCATTTCTCATCTGGCTCCCTGCTCATGTGTCCAGGAAATCAGTGGATGATGTCCCAAGTACTTGAGCCCCTGCCACTTACTTGGGAGACCGATGGAGTCCTGGACTCCTGGTCTCTGCCTGGTCCAGCCCCTGGCTTTGCAGCATTTGGGGAGTGAAACAGCAGATGGGAAGATCTTTTTCTGTTTCTCCTTTTTTTTCACGATGGCTTTCAAATAAAAAAGAAATAAAGATTTTTTTTCTGCAAAAATTTGCCTACAAGTTTTGTAAATATGGTATATAGAATACAATGCTTTAAAATAATTTCACATAATTTTCCAGAGGTTTTTAAAAATATTTTATAGATAAAAGTTCAACTCAGGAATAAATCTTCTCTTATTATATCAACGTGTAAGCGTAAGACAGTATTTTTTTTCTCATAATACATGGCAAAAGTGTGTAGTCTTTTGACTGTAAGAGAAATAATGTTAAAATAGCATAGACAATGGTAAAATGAAAGCAAGTTACTCAGTATTAAAATATTATTTCTCTGAACAGAAATACTTCATGGAAAACAGGTGACTATAAGCAAACTGATGAGTCTTAGTTTACTCTTCACACATAAGATGCTTTGCTTTCTTACCTGTTCGAAAGTGAAAGTTTTACAAATGAAGCATGTCATTACTGGACAAAATTTTCTAGGCACAAGAGTATCTCTCTTACCATATTTATCACTTAGAAGCTTTCTACTGTGTTACCCGTCCCACCTCAACCAAGTGACACAAAATTCACCCAGTTTTCTACTGAAACAATACTTTTCAATGGATGCACCACTCCCAAGTTGTTCTACAGTTTAACCTTGAGTAATTAACAAAACTCTGTGCTTTAATTGCTGATCCTTCCTGTGATGACATTTTTAGTTAATTGTCTCAAAACCTCATTTTCATTTATTCCAAGGTCTCATATTGCCTTCACAACTATCTTTCTTACTTATCAATTATTTTGTGACAAATGTTCATAAATGTTAATTTCTACAGCAGTGGAGAAATATCACACAAGGTCAAAGTTATGCCCTAAACCTATACAAAAGGAATTTATCTATTTCTGAGATTGGATAGGAGTTAGAAGTTGTGGACTTCCATTGCACGATAAAATGATTATAACTAATGATAATGTACTATATTTTTCTTTAAAAAGACAAAAGAAATGATTTTGAATGTTTTCACCATAAACAAATATTAAATATTTGAAGAGATAGATATGTTTATCCTGATTGGATATTATACAATTTACCCATGAATTAAAATATCATGCATTTGGGGCTGGGACTATGGTATAGTGGGTGGGTAAAGCCATTACCTGTGGCACTGGTGTTCCATCTGGGTGGATTTCAGTCCCTCAAACGTCACTTAGCATCCGGTTCCCTGCTAAGAGCCTGGGACAGCAGTGGAAAAGGGTCCAAGTAGTTGTGGCCCTACATTCATGTGGAAGACCAGGAAGAACCTCGAAGCTCAAAGCTCCTGGTTTTGGAATGGCCAAGCTCAAACTATTTTGTCTGTTGGGGAAGTGACCCAGTGAATGAAATATTTCTCTGTGTGTCTCACTTTCTCTCTTTAACCCTGCCTTTCAAATACATAAATTACACTTTAAAAAGAAACATCATATATAAACAAGTAAAATTTGTATGTTAATTAAAAAGTATTTTTTCAATGTGTTAAAAAGAAGATGGGGTGAGAGCAACTGGGGAGGAGAATGTAGAGAGGGAATGAAACTTCAGGCACATTAACCAATGCCTAGTGACTTCTTAGAACCATTCTCTGCTTTTTCAATCATTCAAATGACTGATAATTAGAAAAAATGTTTTGATTAATATGCTTGTATACTTCATATTAATCAAATTACCAAACTTCAACTTCATTTTATCTTTATAAATATCTTGTTGATGGGTGATAGTTTTATTCATTTTGAATTCCAGTTGGTGGGGCACCAATATTTAAATAACTGATATTTCTCACCAATCAGGGCTTAATCTTCATATATCATGCTCACTTTTTCATGATATTCTTGTCAACAAGAATTGGGGTGATCTGTATTTCTTTATGGATGTATCTATTAAACTGATAATAAGAAATTATGATGTGTTCGATGGAGAGGCTTGTTTCAGGGTCACAATCCTTACTTAATCTCTATAATTTCCATGTTTGGTTGTATTTTTGGCACATGTACAAAGCACAGTAACTTAACTGCTTCTTGTCTCCCAATCATTCATTAGTGGAGTTTATGTCTACATGGTCTCTTGCACGCACCAGACTGAGTTCAAACTACCTTCAGAAAGGAAGTGCTTTACAAACTTGATCAAATAAGATTTAGAAAATGAAGAGAGTGGAAAACAATTAACAGACCCTAGAAGCAGACTGTGAAAAAGCAGCATGAGTCATTTAGTTGAGGCTTTCACTGGACTTATGCTTGATCACTTACAATAAGGAGAAGCTTCCTTTTATATTTTTCAGAGTCATTTTATTGCTGGGAAAATCACTGTCTCCTTTGCTGAAAGCCTTTTAGTGACTTTCTATCACGTTTTGAAAAAAAAATCCAGTGTCTTTATGGTCCAGTGCTCACCACATGTGTTTAAGAATATTTACAAATTAAAGTACAGATACCAATAAAACTAAAATTTTCATTTTTCATTCACAGTAGCCATACCTCAAGTACTCAGTAGCTACAGGTGGCTATGGTTTTAAGCTGCACAATATTCTAAAACATATTCATGATAGCAGAAAGTTCTGATGGTCAGAAATGATTTGCACATCTGCACGACCTTTTAAAATTACTTTTTAGATTTTTTAAAAAAGATATATTTTTTTTAATTGGAAAGACAGATACAGAGAGAAGGTGAAACAGAGAAAGATGTTCATGGGTTAACTCCCCAACTGGCTGCAACTGCCAGAGCTGAGCTGATCTTAAGCCAGGTCTCCCACATGAGTGCTTTGGGCCCTCATCCACTGCTTTGCTAGGCCAAGGAGGGAGCTGGATGGGAAGTAGGACAGCAGGGACATGAGAAGGTGCCCAAATGGGATCCTAGCAGATGCAAGGCGAGGATTTAGCTACTGGCTATTGCGTGGGACCCAAGTCTGAACCACCTACCTTTATCTACCTCTGAGACTTCTCTTTTCATCTCTTTTGTGATATTCTCAGTTAATTGCCACAGAACTGTCTTCCTACTCTTGTCAACCCTTCTAAAGTAGTGTTGTCTCAGAGTACTCACACGCTTGCCATTCCATCTACCTGAAACACTGATACTTTAGACATGTACATACATATGTGTACACACATCTAATATATATTATATATTATAAATACTTTTAAGAAAGAAAAAACATATGTGGGTGGTTGGGGTCCAAGCACTTGGGCCATCTTCCACTGCTTTCCCAGGTGAATTTGCAGGAAGATGGATCAGAAGTGGAGTAACTGGGGTTCCAACTGACACCCTTGGAGGTTGTAGAGATGCAGGGGACTTAACCCATTGGTTAGTGAGAGAAAAGCGCTTAAAGTATTTAAGGCACGGATGGGGATTTAGCTATTCAGAGCAGGTGGTTTTACGACCCTAAAATGATCCAAATTATGCTGCATGCTAAAAAAGGGCAGTGAAAGCTATGTTGTAAGAAAACAGTAGCATTTTCCTCTTGGAAAGAGGACTGAGGAACTGCATTTGACTTTTGGTTACAAAGGTATTTAACCCTTCAGAGATTGGCATTTTTATAATGCGACCACCTTCTTTCCCATCTTTTATCATTACAGAAAATTATAAACAGCATTTTGAGTAGATCCTTACCACGATTTCTCTATGTGATTTTTAAAAGCAACGGAGTATTTGATTTTGAGTCAGATAAGACGTAGCTTTCCAATGCATCCCTCTCCCCAGGACCACACGGTTTAGGTAAGGTGCTATTTCTCACTATCTCCTTTGCTGCTTTCACCATCCCCCCTCTTCTTTTTATGCTTTTCAAAGAAATGACAACACACTACATTTAAAAGGCTATTTTTTAAACTCTTGGAGGCTGAAAAAAGAGATTTTTCAAAGGCACAAAGTAACCGTGTACTGGACTTTAAAGGGCCCTGCCTGTGTGAGAAGGAACCGTAGCATTCAATATCCAATTGCAGCTGGCATCCTTATAGAAGGAGAACAAACGTCCCTTAATTTTATTTTCTCTTCTTATCATCTCATAGCAATTTTTCTAGTGGAAGGGAACCATGGATTTAAAATCACTCAATCCTTAAGTGACTTTCTATCATCCTTACCCCATCTGACCCTGGCTTGGCAAATTGCCTAATCTGTCATTAGGCTTTTATAAACTACTTTGAGGCTAGCAAAAAGGAACAGGTTCCCAAAGTAATTTATTTGTAAATATTATTGTAGCAGATAGATATTTTGCCTTATCTACTCACATATGCTGATGCTCACATCTGTTACCATTGTCCATCTAATATTATCTGAACACTGACATAAAACAATATTCAATGAAGTAGAGTATTTTTGTACATTCTCTGCTTATGAGAAAGTGACAAATGACCATACCATCCCTCTCCCACCTGATAGTGGTGATTTTATTGGGGAGAAAAGGGAAAGCAGCTGAAACACAGCATTTCTTTATAAGTGTCACATGATTAAAGCACTCATCAAGAAGAACTGATGTTTACAATATTTATCTTGCTTCAAGTGTTGCAAAACCTTGGTTAAATTATGTTTAATTTTTACATTAAACATAATTTACCTCATAGGGCATTGGAATAAAGTAATAGATGAAGGATTTCAGCAATAAAAAGGAAATATAAAAGCTAATGTTGCTTAAATTATGAAATAAGCATTATAAAAGATAAAGGTAAATTACAGGATTGGATAATATATCACATGAGAAAAACAGAACAGACTACACAATCTCTTCTTAGTGCTTTTATTCCAGTACGTCTTTCCTCTTCATATGATCACACCATTCTTCAGGATTCAGTATTAAGTTAAAAACATACCTCTGAATACCACTAAAAGTATAAGTATTCAATCTAATGAACAGAACTCTATTTACAACGATGTTACAAAGCAGTTTTTCTTTTAAGAATTCTTCAGGGAGAAATGGCAAATGATTGTCAATTGAGCTTTTTGTAGTTTTCACAGCAATATTTTTTACTAGGTTGCTTTCATTTTACGAGAAATGGTTAGTCTTGCTCTTTTGAGTTTATTGGTGCTTTTTTTTTGAAAATTAAACATGTATGGATTATTTTATACTAATACAACACTCTGAACAAGCAGCTTTCAATGGAAAAAGTTACAAAAATTATTATCCATGATACCTTTAGTAATGTGAAAGTATTACATGGAATACATAATGTATTTTATTCATCAATATTTTAATTCTCAATATTTTAATTTTTCTCACAGATTAAGTCGCAGTAAATCAAAATGATGTCAAACACATATTTGGATGGCAATAATATACACATGCTATGCTTAAGATTTCTAATTTTTATATGACAATTCCCTTAAATCAACATATCAGTGATATATTATCTGAATGTTTGTTTTCGATACAATTTCAATTATTTGTGTCTAATGACTCCATTACTCTTGATTGTTCGTGCTGTGTTCAATCACTGCTTGGAACTGCAAGGCATACTGTTAGAATTTTTGCCATTTGTAGAGAGTATTTATGTTTCATAATGGAAAATATGTTTCTGGGAAAATGGAATTAAATGAAAAGTTTATTTTGGTGCAAAAATGTTGAAATCTCTGCATAGTTTTTTCAGAATGCATATTTTCCATGCATCTTTTAAAAAACTTCTAAATTAGGGCCTGGTGTGATGGCCTAATGGCTAAAGTCCTCCCCATGCATCCACCAGGATTCCATATGGACGCCTGTTTGTATTCTGGCTGTCCCACTTCCCATCTAGCTCTCTGCTTGTGGCCTGGGAAAACAGTTGAGGGGGGCCCAGAACCTTGGGATGCTGTGCCCACATGGGAGATCTGGAAGAAGCTCCCGGCTTCTGGCTTTGGATCTGCTTAGCTCCGGCTGTTGGGACCACTTAAACAGTGAACCAGAGGATGGAAGATCTTTCTCTTTCTCTCCTTCTCTCTGTAAATGTTATTTTCCAATAAAAATAAATATCTTTTTTTAAAAAAAGTTTCTAAAGTAGTAATCACTCAATAAAAATTAAAATTATTATTATAAATACAGTGAAATAAAGTATAATTTGCATTTTATGGTTTCCTGAAGATATATACTTCCATTTATAGAAAAAAATCTCAGCAAAAACTGCAGGAAAATATTACTGATTGTATTACAGATGATTTTAAACTTTCTTGTCATCATTCTCTGTTTAAATTTTTCACAAAGAACTAAGGCAACTTTTACGATTAGAAGAAATCCAAATTTCAATTTTTCAGTTGTCTTTGAAATTTCACTGAATTTCGTTAACAGGTCTGTTTGTTGCATTGCATCAAAAGCTTCCAGCATCAGCCTTGTGGATGCATGGCACTGAGAGACCCTGCACCGTCCAAGATGATGCCCTTGAAGAGTCTCAGGGTAGAATGAAACTTCATGAAAAATATCTTATGTCTCCTTGATATGACAACAGGTTTCTCTTAGGAAACTATTGGTTGAGGAAAGAACCATCCTTCTTAATTTTGTGCTTCCTTTAAGAGATCATGTCCTGTGCATATGACCTTAGCGCTAACAAAAGGCCAAGAAGACACACACACAATTCTGGAACTAGATGCCAGGAGAGCTATGACTTTAATTAAAAATTTGAAAACAGGGTCCTGCAGCGTGGCCTAGAGGCTAAAGTTCTCATCTTGAACACCCAGGGATCCCATATGGGCGCCGGTTCTAATCCCAGCAGCTCCACTTTCCATCCAGCTCCCTGCTTGTGACCTGGGAAAGCAGTTGAGGACGGCCCAAAGATTGGGACCCTGCACCCGTGTGGGAGACCCGGAAGAGGTTCCTGGTTCCCAGCTTCGGATGGGAGCAGCACCGGCCGTTGCAGGTCACTTGGGGAGTGAATCATTCGATGGAAGATCTTCCTCTCTGTCTCTCCTCTCTGTATATCTGACTTTGTAATAAAAATAAATAAATCTTTTAAAAAAATTTGAAAACAAATTTAGAGGTTATATTTTCCAGAAAGACAGTCTGAAATATAAATCTGAGAATCTGTTTCAAATAAGCAAAATAAAACAAGAGAACGTAGTGCGGCTTAATAGAAGTAAAACTCTTCAGTCATACAAACAACAGCTTAAACTGCTTAACAGAAAATGTGCCACATATATTCACACATGCATATATATATAAATGCATGCATATTAAAAAGTTAGCCAAGTCTCCTTCAAGTAAGTTCACTTTTATTCTGGTAGTTGAGGAAAAGAAAAACAAACAAACAAACAAAAAACCACAAGCAAGCCCTGAAATCTGAATTGGTGTTATTTCGGTGATTTTGATGCTGCAACTGCAGCTATTATACCAAAGGTTTTCATTTTGTTCTTGCACTGTACTTACCATAAGATGCTTGCTACATGCAAGCATTCAGACTTTATTTCCACTAGTTTAAAACTATTTTATTCAGCACCAACTTAAAATATAGCCAGGAATAAGGAAGAGATGTGAGATGGCCACCAGCAGAAATATTCTACTTATAAAAGTGTTGTGAGAAGGACAGAGGTGCCAGGGGAATCCAAGCAGAAAGAATTCTACTTTTTTTTTTTCTCTCAACAAAGCATTAGAGATAAGCCTGTTCACCCTGTGTCCTTTCCAGTTAATTTTTGGTAAATATTTTATTTAATGATATTGAACACAAATGAGTGAATTGTGGAGACTAAGTTTTGGAGAGTTTAAAATCTCACTTTTGTTATATTAGGTAATGAGCTATTTCAATTTAACATTAACATTTTAATTACAATGGAAAAGCAACACATTTTTCTCCAAATCAGAGTATTGGGGTGGGGGTGTGTGTGTGTTCCGTTGTAACACACTCAGTGTAACAGGAGGAAACATGTTCTCTATTGAGGATTCCAGACATGGTAGAAACATCCATAATACTATCACATGATGTGAAATTTGTTAAAATATTCATCACCCTGTGCTTTTAAAAGCCAAAAATAAAGCAATATCTCTGATGCTTAATCCTGGAGAGCTGCCTCTTAGGGTTCCCAGGGACTTCTAGGTAGTCCCAAAAAACTAAGGTAGCAATGATTATTCATGACGTAGAACTTCAGAGATGGAGGAACCCTCGATGATTCCGTATATTACTCTTCCCACTGTTGGTGAGGGGAGCAAGTGGTAGAGAGGATCCAACCAGCAGAGAGGGAAGCCATCAGGAAAGAGATTGGAAATTAATTAGACTTCTGTCAACCCATAGTTGGTACTTAATGTGTAACAAATAAGTAAGAGAGTGACTATGGAATGAATCATCCACATAAAATCACAGAAAGGTATGCTGCAATCTTTGGCCTTATTTTTATACAGATGGCAAAATAATAACTGAGAGTGATTTAGGAAACATCAAACATGGTTAATTTGAGAACGAAAGTACTGTATCAAAAAAGCAAGGAAGTTCTGTAACAACAGTAGTATTACTGGCAGCACACAGTATCCAATTTATTGGGCTTTAATTCTGTTCTTTATTTGATTTTAGTGCATTAATTTCATCCCCAGGAAATTGTGGACAGATTATACCTTAGAAAAGAGGGACTCTGATAGATTGTAGCATTGAAAGTTTGATAAAAATCCTTATTGCAACTTTCTACTAACTGGCATGAGCTCAGTGCTATGAAATATTTTTATATATCTATATCTGTCTTTCTCTATCTGAATTTTGGAGATCCTGTTCCCCTTTTTAAGGAACTTTTAAAATAGATGAGCTTCACCAGATTCACACAGAGTTCTTATCCTTAAATGACCTTTAATTTTCTTTCATTTGGCCTTGAATATACCTCAGTGGATTATCATGTGGGAAAGAAAAATGCAGAAAAGTCTGCTGATGGTTTTCTCAGAATAAGTAGTGTCCTATCAGAGCAACCAGATTCAGGGTTAGCTTCAAGAGTGATAGTGTTTTCAAGAATCACATGTCTGACATCGATCCACTGAGTGAACAACACCAAGCTTAAAGAACTCAGAAACAGGGTTACTGGTGGATGCTGTAACTTTCTAAGGTAAATACTGTCTTTTAATTGTTCAGTATTGTTCCTAAATGTTGCTATTAATTTAGTTAGCCTATTTGCATCAACGTCTAAACATTTTTATAAATATACATATTTTTTTCACGTGTGCTCCAGTACATTGTTTTGTTAATAAACACAGCTAATTC
Organism: Ochotona princeps; assembly: GCF_030435755.1. Classification (NCBI taxonomy): domain Eukaryota; kingdom Metazoa; phylum Chordata; class Mammalia; order Lagomorpha; family Ochotonidae; genus Ochotona; species Ochotona princeps. The sequence continues at coordinate 106,515,932 of NC_080834.1, read as the reverse complement.
CAAGGGAATCCTGCAGAACAAAGCATTACTGATCATGAAATCAGATGTTCAAGTTACAATTTTATTACTAACTCTTTCTTTCTTTTGTAAAATGTGTGGCCACAAGCCTGGCATATTTGCACATGAAGCTACATTACCACAATGAAATTTTCAACAACGTTAACAGTTATAAAATAGTTTTTCTACTGGGTAAATTGTTAAAACATGATAAAAGGTATGATCTGTTTATGGATTTGAGGTTAGTTTTTCTTTTTGTGCTGAAGGAAATTGGGAGAATCACAATACCAGTATAGTTTTGACTTATGAATAGCTTTAAGCGGCTGTTTACAGCAAAATTCAATGTCTACCGTCCCCAGATAGAAATGTGTTTTATGGTTTTCTCTCTACTGCCCTGGGAAGGGACATTTCGTCTGCATAATATCTAGGCTATGAAATAACACTGTAACAAGAATATATGGATTACTGATTGAAGCCCCAGGATGCCTTCGCAAGTTTCTTTTATAGGTTTCTAAAATGTATTTTAAAACGGGTCAGTTTGAACTATGTGAAAAGCTGTTATTTTCAATAGAGGAAATTTTTTTCAAAAAACTCTTTTATTTGGTACTATCTTTCAATTTTTAATTTAAACCGTCATATGTATGACCTGTGCATTTACTCTCAAGCTGAGTGCTCTACTGCGGTATTCCATGTACAACCAACAAGTTTAGATGCCCATTTTCCAGGTATTTCATCTTCATTACTTTGTCTTCTGAAAATTCTTACACCATTTCCATATTTTACTTTGCTTTTATTTTCTTACCTCTGCCTGCTATGTCCTCCCAACTGAGGGCAACAGGTCTTGTTTCTAATACTGAATGAGTGAGCTAATATTTCTGTGAATGTGGTTTGGATAAGCACCATTCAGAAAAGCTTCGGCTTCAGAGAAAGGGTCAAGATTCAAAATTAAAAACAAAAAACACGATGAAGAATGAGAATTCAAGGAGGATTGATACTAAGATACACTGAAGAGAACTACTTTAAAAGTTGTTTTAGAGGTGGGGGATGAGACAGAAAGGATAGAGCAAAGAGCCCCCAACCCAGGTGAGAGAGTAGAACACTCCCCTTACTGACTTACTTCCCAAGGAGACTGCAATGGCCAGAGCTGGGCTGTGGCTAAAACTGGGAGCCCAGAACTCTAATCTCCGGTCCCCCATGGGTGATGGCAACCCAGTTCGTTGTGCCATCAACGCTGTGTCTCAGTGTGTGCATTAGCAGCAAGCAGTAAGCAGAGGCTAGTGCAGGAATTGAACCCAGACACTGACTGGGATGTGGGTATCTCAATCTCTAGGCCAACTGCCTGCTCTCTGAAGAGATCTATTTCTTCTTCTGTTGTGTGTTTCTCAGGTTTTATTTCAGCACTCACAGCTTGGAAATCAGATAAGCTTTCCTGGGAGTGTGGCCAGAAAATAAATTGGATTTCAGTGATTTATATTTATTATGGTTGTATAGTGTGTCAGGCATTGTATGGAACACAGACATTACGTTCAAATGCACTTTCCCTCCAAAGACAATGTTCTGAGTCCTCTTCTGGATACCATATATCTCATCAGAGTAAAAGCAAAACATATGCATTATGCGGTTTCATGCAATATTACTATGTATGGGTTATCTTATAATTAATTTTATGCTTATAATGTTTTTAAAATTTATTAAGTCTCTGTTAATATTCCTAGAGAATGGGCTGAAGTCAATTCAGCCAGCGTGTACCTAAGGACAATCTAAAGCAACTAAAACTACACCAAATGTAACACTGGGAGCAAATGTAACACTGGGAGGTTAGTCCTGTTCTGCTATTCAACAGTTGTAACTTACATTAACCAGCTGTAACTGATGAGTAACTAATAGTCTGTGCTCTGGTTGGTTGATAAGGCCTGTCCTTCTAACATGGCAATTATATCATGACTATAAACTGCTATATTAATAAAAAATAATTTTTTAATGTTAGAAGCTTGGGATAAAGATAATGCAAGTATTTGTAGCTGTGCTGTGGTTTCCAAACTGCCTGTGGTTGGGTCTGCTTTTGGAGAGAAGGAAAGCTCCTGCTGGCCTGCAAGTCTTGTCCACTCTAACAGGAGGGGCTGCTGCTCTGCAGAGAAAGCTTGCAGTACAGCACTTGACAGTTCCCAGGAAGCCTGCCATCAGGCCTTTCTATCTGGTGACATCCAACTACTAAGCTTCTCAAAGGGCTCCCCCTGCCTCTGGGAAGGCTCTGAGATTGCTGCATAGTCAGCTTACTCTGGTTTTCTTTGCCATCCAGGACAGGCAGACTGGAGTTTTTGGGCAGCTCTGTTAAAGCATCTTGGAGTCACAGAGATCAATTGAGAGAGCTAAGTTTCACAGTCAGGTGTGAATGGTCAGTATGCAGAAAGCCAGTCCTTCTACCTCTATGTACTGGGGTTTATTTTAACTACATAAAGTGATGGGGAGTAAGGAGGAAGAAGAAACAAACTTTTTCATGACTAAGTGGGTTAGCATCCGACTGGCAGTGGATGAGGCTATAGATGGATCAAATACATAATTATAGACTGTAACAGATAATGATCAGGAGTAACAGCAATTTGAACTTCAAGGCTCTTTTAGTTTTTCATACATATTGTGATCCACATATAATTCTGCTTACTTAAAAAATGCATGCATAAATATTTCTTTCCCTTAATCAACTTTTTCTGTCTTTTAGGAATTGATTATTAGCCCAAATCTTTCACTGCCCCCAAAATATTAAACTTGCTAATATGTACTACGATGTCTTTCTTTCTGGTTAGACTTCAGTTTCTGGTCTCTGTGTTTTACTTATAAGCCGTGCTGCAGTCAGGAGCTGGAAACCAGAAATCAAACACCAGTACTCTGATGTAGGATTGAATGTCTTACCAGCTAAATGCATATCTGCCTGCAATCTGGGGAATGAACCCGTGGATAAGAGAGTACTTATTTTCCAGTCCTCTCTCTCAAGTAAATAATGGAAATAAGTAATATTAGAGAGGGGGAGCATTAGATAACGGATAAAGATTATCTTATTAACACATTATAAGGATATTTCTTAAGCAGTGGATCCAGTATTAAAATTTGGCAATAAGGGCTGGTGTTGTGGGATCATTTGTGGGTGAAGGTGTTGTGAGATAGATAACTTGCTTAAGGAATCACATGTATTGTCGGCATTTTATATTGAAATACCAATTTGAATTTCTTGTTTTTGCTTATGATTCAGTTCCCTACTAATGAGTCTGAAAAAGCAACAGAAGATGGCCCAAGCACTTGCACCTTGCCATCTCAGGAGGGATCTGGACAGAATTATGTTTATTAGCTTTGACCCAAGCACAGCCCTTGTGTCCATTTGGGGAGTTAACTAGTGAATGGCAACTATATCTCTGGCCCTCTTAGTCACCATGCCTTTTAAACAAATAAGTCTTTTTTAAAAATTGGCAACTAATCTGTATTATTGTTGAGAATCAGAAAATCATTTAAGGCTTTTAAACTAATTGCTGCCTCTGTAATTTTCTAACTTGAGATTTCAGAGAGCTAGGAAACTTATCCTAGGTCACACAGGTAGGAAGTGCTACAATTTGGTTTAATCTCTCATCCTCATCTTTCCTCCCATGTCTTTCAAAACCAGAGGAAAAATGTGAAGACCATTTTTTTCAAGTTACTCTATGACATTCATTTCACTTACAATGATATAATTCATGATGATGAATAACAGATGATTATCACTTCATGTAATAGGCAAATCATACAATTAAGTGCTGAAAGAAAAATCCAAACTCAATCAAAATAGTACAGCTAAGCAGAAAACATTAATGCAAATCAAATGTCACTTCAATGTTATTGTAAAGTCTGACAAACAGTCCCCCTTCCAAAATTCAACTATCTAAATGTAGATTATGATAACTATGATAAACTCTAGATCTCATTTATTAAAATGCCTTTAAATATCTTAAGTACTACCTCAAATGCTAATTTATAAAATTTTAGTTTGGGATAATCAAGCTATCATACCAGGAAAAGAATAAGGTTTTTCTCAAGTTATTTTGAGGGTGAGAAAATCAGGACCATAGAAGATTAATTAAGTGGTTCTGCCCAAGTCATACACTAGTTAGGACAGAAAGTGTCTTGGGACTAAATTCTACTACCTGCTGCCTCATACTCACTGTTTGACTTCTCACACCTGCCTTTTTTTTTTTTCAATCAGAAGTATGAATGCATTACTTATCAATAATTTACTTTTAAAGGGAGTAGTACGCTTTCATGATAATTTAATTTCTTATTCAAATATCCTAGGTAAAATGCTCAATCTATATAGGTTTGTGAAATTTTCAGAAATTTAAACCAACTGATAAGGTTAATTGAGGCTAATTAGAGGATGAATTAGTTTTGTAATACGTTATTTAATCCAAGACATATTGCTCAACCAACAGGAGCCGATTCTGTGCTTGGTACCAGAGCTGATTAAGTGCAGCCAAGAAAACCACCTCTGTGGCAAACAAGTGAGCAGCTACAACTTGGTTCTGCCTGGGTTCAGTGGTCCATGACAGAGAGAGAGCTCTGGATTTTGAAGAGGCTGGGATGACGACTATTCTGGTCTACACAGCATTGCTAGAGTGTGTCAGAGCATGGAAGGAGAGGTCCGATTTGGGGAAAGATTCAAAACTGAGTAAGGCTGGAGTTCTACAGTGCATCTGTGGACATTCTACGAGAAGGCCAGATACATACATAGACTTTATCAGTCCTGTCTCTTTCTGCTGACAGCATTTTCCACACTTGGTGTGCACTGAGTTCCCTGATACAGTGATAAAATGTAGAAGTCTCATCCTCCGCAAGTTTATTAAACAAAGCTGGAGTGGGGCCTGGAATCTGCATTTTAGCAAGCATCATCTACATAACTACAGTTTGCACTTAAAAATCCTTTCATGAGGGAATGTGTACCATGAAAAGGTTTCAAGCAGAAGAATGATAAACTCCACTCAATGTCTAGCAAAGAGGGTGGTGGGATCCGCATGACTCTGAGGTCATCTGCTCTGGCGGATGTGAGGTTGGAGAGAGGATGCGGCAGAAGTGAATCAGAAGCCAGTGCTGCTGCACTTAGGCTTGATACAGGGAGTGAAGGAGAGAGGGCTGAAAGTGATCCTCAGGCAATTCAGAGACCAGTAGTGCTCCTGAATCATCTAGCAGAAGACGGACAGAGATCAGCTTTATGGAGGTTTTGGTGGTGATTCCATATTTGCACATGATGTTTTTTTATGGAAAAAGTTTGTGATAGTGGTGATCAGTTGGGGATCTTGTAACTGTTTTGTAGATAGTGAGAATGAATGTAGATGCTAGATTACGCTGTCAGCTCAATGACTTTAACATTTGTTTACCCGCAAACAGGCTTACTACATTTTAAAAATAGATTGATTTATTTAGTTATTTATTTAAGAAGTCAGAGTTTCAGAGGGGGGAGGATCTTTACTTCCCTGAAGCTTGCAATGGCCTATGCTGGACAAGGCTGAAGCCAAGAGCTTCGTCTGGGTTTCCCATGTGGATGGCAGGAAGCCAAGCACACAGGATCATCTCCCCCTGTTTCTCCTAGGCCATTAGCAGGGAGCTGGATTGGAAGTGGAGCCGCTGGGACAGAAACCGGCACTCTAAATGCTGGCACTGCAGGTGGCAGCGTTACCTTAATGCTGACTATTTATGAAAGCAGAACTGTTTATGGTATACATCACAGGCAAGGCTATGATTTTTATCAAATGATATACAGAATATTTATACCTTTGCTCTTAATACAGATTAATGTTTCTTTGACATAACATAGGCAGTTAAATTCTATTATTTATTGATTCAGAACACAAACTGACAAATGTGATTGGAGTTGATCCTTAAAATGTTCATTGTAATAAAGTCAGTTATGAAAAAGCACGATAATTATTTTGGTATTTAAAACTTTGTAGTGGGCCCGGTGCAGTAGCCTAGGGTTAAAGTCCTCACCTTGCATATGCCAGGATCCCATATGGGCACTGGGGATGTGCCCAGAGGCCCTGCTTCCCATCCAGCTCCCTGCTTGTGCCCTGGGATGGCAGATGTGGACGGCACAAAATCTTGTGACCCTGCGTCCATGTGGGAGACCTAGAAGAAGCTCATGACTTCTGGGTTTGGATAGGCTCAACTCCAGCTGCTGTGGCCACTTAGGTAATGAGCCAGAGGAAGGAAGACTTTTCTCCCTGTCTCCTTCATGTACAACCTGTCTTTCCAATAAAAAAATAAATACATCTTAAAAAGAGAAATATCACGGGTCTTGGTATTAGCAAAATCCTAACATTTATGTCCATAACATGGTTAGTAGCAAACTTGGGAACTCTGCCCTGACTAAGCACTCACAGATGTTTTACATCACCAATTAAGAGCTTGGTAATAATAGAATCTGAGAGCTAGGAGGAAAGCCAATAATCCGTTAAACCGATCATCTCCCATAAACGCCGTAGCAAATATGTCTACTCTGTGTTAAGAAAAACAGACCTGATTTCATTGAGTTTAGGCACTCTCCTACACTCACACGCAGTCCTACAGATGGAAACGGGTTATGCAAGGATTGGGTCTGAAGCACATCCCCTAGTTCACTCACTCTGTCTGTAAGCCTGGGTGTGGGATTGTGTCCTATAAGGCCAGGGCAGCTCCTGGATGTACTGATCACAGGTGGTGCACATCAGTCACCATCAGCTCTTCTCTCCTTTAGAGACAATTTTGCTCTGACAGATGATTTTTGAAACTTTTAAACCTGTACCTGGGAAGAACTGTTAGATATCACAAGCTTGTGTAGAGTGCGCGAGTCTAACCTGAAGCTCTCCCTTGTAAACGCTACTTCTTCTTTAAATCCCTGGAAAAGTGTGTGTGTGGGGGGGGGACAGGGCTGAGGAAGTAAGAAGCTGTAACTGAGCGTAAAAAGATGATACCTACTAGGGTAGATCCAACTCTGCAATTCTATGATAGTCTCGGGGATCTTTGGTTAACATTGTTTTCAACACCGTTATCCATCACTATCTGAGGTGATGAGGAAATGTTTAGAGCTTTAGAGAGATGTGTTTTAATTCCGAATGGCTTTGCTTAGTCAGGAATACAGTCCAAAACTAGTAGAAGAATCTATTATTTTTCTAAATCTGCAACCTCAGGCTATTCTTAGACATTAAAGAGCCTGAACCTATTAAACTGTGTAGACTGTTTTCACAACGGAATGTTGCTTAATCACAGTGATGGTCTAATTAATAAAGTTTAAAAGGTTTCCCTTTTAATTGATTCCCTTTCAAGTATGTAGAAATTCAGTTCATATTCAGTTACTCTCAAAACTCACTGGAATTGTCCAGGTCCCCGGACTGGTTGTTTTAGGACCATGGAGATCATCCTGATTGAACTTCATAGTCTTCGCTCTTACGACCTTTTCTGTAGTATTTCATTCATGCATCTACTCTTTGATCCTTTCATTTATTTGTTCATCATTTCATCTATTCATCCAATACTATAATAGTAATAATCCTAGCTTTTAAATGTTTCAGAACGGACTATTGAATACAACCCATGCCACAGACTGGTTTATAATAATTAGAGGTTCTGACAAACATAAACAATGTAATTTGTATGTTGGAGCAAGCATGGTGGTGTAGCATACTAATCCTCCACCGATACCGCAGACATTCCCTATGGGCACTGGTTCATGTCCTGGCTGCTCCACTTTCCCTTCACCTTCCTCCTTGTGGACTGGAAAAGCAGTGGAGAATGGCCCAAAGCCTTGGAACCCTGCACCCACGTGGGAGACCTGGAAGAAGCTCCTGGCTCTTTGGTTCTGATCAGCTCAGTTCCTGCTGTTTTGGCTTTTTGGGAGTGAACAAGCAAGTGGAAGATCTGTCTGTCTCTCCTTTCTGTAGATCTGTTTTAAAGTAAAAATAAATCTTTTAAAATTATACACTATTTATGTTATTAGCATGATCTTTAAAGTGCTAGCATTGCTAACACTGAGAAAGACATCCTTAATTCTGCAATGCTGACCAAGGAATGGTAGTGCACAGAGCAGCACTCTCTGGGTAGGCAATGTTTAGTTGGAGTAATGAGAGAGAAATAATATACAGTGTATGGAGGCAAAGTTTTGGGAATGGGAATATGAGAGAAAAATATCTATAATTAGGAGAAAAACAGGTAAAGTAAGTATCTGACACCACCTTGAATAACCTGCATCACAGACACTACTACCATGATTAAACTTCCTCTTCCACACACTATGCATAGAACACACTGAACCAACTCTATGAAAACATCAGAGCCAGCATCAAGCAAGGGAAATTACTACATGCTATTTCAATATGCCACCTAATTCTTACAAAGTTGTCACAATGTGTGAGTACCTTCGTTATCTATATACCACAGGCAAGGAAAGTGAGGGAGGGAGAGGAGCAACAGGTGAACATTTTGGAGCAACAGGTGGACATTTTGATGCAGTGAAATGCAAAGCTACCACTTTGGATGTCTGCATTCTGTATTAGAGTGCCTTAGGTCTGGTTACTGAGTACCTGTCACCCATGCAGGAGACCTAGCTGGGGTTCTTGGATCATGTCTTTCACCTGCCCCAGCCCTCACAGAGTCAATTATGGAGTAACTCAGTGAATACTCTCACTCTGCTCCCCACGCTTTCCCCTCCTCTATATCTCTGTTGATCATTCAAGTTAAAAAAAGAAGTTATTTGATTAATATCATAGATATTCCATTGTGATGCTAAGCCTTGAACTTGGAGCTTACTGAGCTTGAAGCGGAAGCTTTTAGCAAACATGTTTTGCTAATTGTCAAATATAAGAAATTCTTGAGTGATCTGTAACGACTATCATCAAAATTCCATAAAAATTATTTTTTTACTTTTTTCCATTTTAGGAAGACTCAATTGTTTTAAGAAATCTGGGCTAACGATGTCCAGCCCTCAGTTTCCTTATACGTCAAATGACAAACTTGTGCTACATGAACTATGCGTCAAGATTCTATTTTAATTTTCTCCATGCTTAAAAGTGCTTTTTTTTTGGTCTTACATAAGTTTTCTGAAGACTTATATAAGAAACTTTATATCAATATTAATGACTCAAAAACACAGGGCATCTTGATTATAATCTTCTTTCACATGAATATGAAACATTTAGGTACCTAGTTTCCCACATTAAATTTCTGCACAAGGAGGAAAAAAAGTTCTTATCACTGAGATATATAACACATATTTTAATTCCCTCATTAATTACTGAATTTTTTAGTAGGGTCTCTTCAATTTCTCAAAATGAATAGGAGTGAGCTATAGATGGACGCTGATGAATGAGAGAATCATTCCGTTCTTCTTTGCTGTATGATTCAATAAGCCGATAACTCCAGCTTCACCATTCTCCTGGAGGCCTCCATGTAAGGGCACACAGCACTACACAAGCATAGGGCCAAACAGAGTATGTACTTTAACTCTTATACATGAAGGGAGACTGGATTCTATCAGTAGAGAGAGCTAAATGTGTGTCTTTTATATATTTACTTATTTTTCAGACGTACTTGACACTTCATTGGGTAATGATATCAACACATGGGAAGCAGAAAACAATGACAAAAAAAGCAAAAATAAAAGCCAAACAAATAAAAAATTAGAAAAAAAGCCTTCTGCTCCCGAGATGTCCAAAGACTGTACACACTAATCAAATCACGGAGTGTCACTCTTGCACATATAAATTACGTTTTTTATTCTGTGAATTAGTTGTCCCAGATTAGGAAAATCACGTATTTGTCTTTTGGGGACTGGCTTATGAAACTAAGTAAGTTTCCAATTGTCTCTATTGTGTTGCAAAAGACAGAATTTCATCCTTTTTCTACTATAACAGTACAGTGGTCATCTAGATATTTTTGTCGCTACTTAGAAAAAAATTCCAAATCTAAGATATCTTTGCATATTTGGCAAATTGTTCATTCTTTGAGGTTTAATGGTAAATAAATATGCAGTTTTGCAGACTATCTTGCTGCTAAGGTATGGATTCCACCAATGTCTCTTGGACATGAGATTTGGGAGACATAGAAACAGATTTGAGAGACTGTCTCATGGTATTGAAAGATGGCAGATGACGTTCCAAAATGGGATCTCTACAGGCAATAGCAACAGTGGGGCTGAGGCTGCACCAGCATTCCAGTTAGTGGTGCAGGCGCAAGGGTGTTTCTTGTGCTGTGAGCAGTAGAGAGCTCCACATTAGCTTCTTTCAGGGTTTGATTTGGCAGGGACCTTGCCTGTTGCTTGATCTCTTTTCTTTATCCCCAGGTTTTAGGAGATTGTTAGTTTTTCAATGCATTTTTTTATTATTAAATTCAAGAGGCAGTGAGACAGAAAAAGAGAGCTCCCATCCAGTAATTCACTACCAAATCCTTTCAATGACTGGGACTGAGCCAGGCTGAAGACAAGAGCTAGCAACTCAGTCCACATCTCCCTGCTTGTGGCAGGACCCACACCAGCACCACCGCCTCCCACTGTCAGAAATAGGAGGCATCTGGAATCAGGAGCCAGAGCTGGGGGTTGAACTCAGTTAATATTTTGTGGGATGTGGGTCTCTTCACTAGTAAGCCAAAGCTTGGTCCAGTTTTTACATTTAATTAATTTTTATCTTTTTGAATAATTTCCCAATCCTACAGAAAATAGAGGAATGGATTCCTATACTACTTTTACCTTGATTTTTGACATTTTGCTGTATTTGCTCTATCATTCTCTTCCTCTTTTTACTCTCACCTTTGACTCTTTCTTTCTTACAATTATTTCTAAATAATTTGAGAGTGGTTTACATAGTTCATGCCTTTTTATCCCTTGATGCTGAAGTATGCATATCTATGAAAATGATAATCTATTAAATAGTCAAAATATACTGACCAATTCAGGGCGTTTCACACTGATATAACACTTTTTGAATTTCTAGCCTGTACTTAAGATTTTTGTGAGTTGTGTGTGTCAATGGTGTTCTTTGCAGCAATAACTGCAGTTTTTCCCAGTCCAAGATAAAGTCTAGAATCACGTATTATACTCAGCTGTCCTAGCTCTTTAGTGCCCTCTCCTCAGCTTTTTGAGTTTTTAGTTTGTAAAAACACAATCTGTTGATTTTATAGAACACCCCTCATTTTGGGTTTCTCTGGGGTTTTCTCAATATTACATTTTGATTGTGCATTTGGAGAATGAAAATTATCTGAATGACTTTGTCTTTGCATAATGTTCCTCTGCTTCTTTTTGGTGGTATTATTCTTGATTTTCTAGTTTTGTTGTTGTTCGATTTGCCATTGAGAAGTTACTGCTTTGTGCCATTACAGAAATATCCTGTCCCAGGAAAACTACCTCCAGTGCAGAGTAGCTTGCATTTGTAATTATTATTATTTTTTTTTTTTTTTAGTTGGAAAGGCAAATTTACATAGAGAGGGAGACACAGACAGAAAAGTCGTCTGTCTGCTGGTTCATTCCCTAAGTGGATACAATGACTGGAGTTGAGCCAATCTAAAGTCATGAGCCAGAAGCCTTCTCCAGGTCTTCCATGTGGGTGCAGGATCGCAAGGCTTTGGGTCATCCTGTACTTGCGTTTCCAGGCCACAAGCAGGGAAATGTATGGGAAGTGGTGAAGCTAGGACGTGAACCGATGCCCATATGGAATCCTGGCAACCAAAAAGCGAGGACTTCAGCCACTAGGCTACCATTCTGGGCCTGCAATTGTATTTATTTATTTATTTTAAATGTTAAATTGGAAAGGCAGATATACCGAGAGGAGAGACAGAGAGAAAGATCTTCTGTCCACTTACCTACTCCCCAAGTGGCCACAACGGCCAGAGCTGAGCCAATAACAAGCCAGGAGTCTGGAGCTTCTTCCAAATCTCCCATGTGGGTGCACAGTCCCAAAACTTTGGGCCATCCTCGACTGCTTTCCCAGACAACAGGTAGGTCACTGGAAGGGGAAGAGGAGCAGCCAGGATACGAAACGATGCCCATTTGGGATCCCGGTGCTTGCAAGGCGAGGACTATAGCCACTAGGCTACTACGCAAAACCCCAAATCACTTTTTAATGATAAAGATTGTAAAGTGGTAATTTTTAAATCTTCATTACTCCTTTTTTGCATATTATTTGTTCAAATATACTTTTAATAAATCTCATTTTTGCTTCTATGTGCCAGAGTTGGTTTCTGTTACCCACAGCCAGGAACTCTAGATCAATTTGTTTGCAAATTTAGGCAACTGTTTCTAAGAGCCTGTTAAGCCAGTTCATTCAAATTGCCCTTCTTGCCAGTGGTGAACACTGTTAAGAAAATAAATGACGTGCCTTCTCATAGCACTTCATTGCACTCTTCAAGTATAGTTCAACTGTGGGGGAACAGAATATATAAAATATTAAATGGTTATACCACAACCAAAAAGCTTGAGAACAGGATTCTTCAGGAATAAATGCCAACATCTAGTGGCTTATTATGATGCTTAGTTTTCTCTTAGATTTTTGGATGTAAATAAAAGCAAAAGATAGAAGGATAATGGAAATAATATACTACAAAAAAGGCAGATTTGATTCCAACACAAGAACTTCAGAATAGCCAGTGTCGGACTTTCTGAGTAAGTATTTTAACTTCTCGGAACCTCAGTGCTTGGTCTGTGAAGTCAGTTAAATAAAGCTTTCCCAAGCATCTTTTAAAGTAAAGATTCTATGATGTGAGACACTGAACGTTAAGGGGCAAGTGACTATTCTAAGTGGTTAAGATGCCATGTGGGATGTGGATATTTCACATGGGAGTTTGTGACGATACTTCCGAATCCAGCTTCCTGCTAATGTGCTGTACCCTAGGAGGCAGTGGGAGAAGATGGCTTGAATGGATGGGTCCCTGACACCTGCGTGGGAGATCCAGGTGGTGTTGCTGGCTGCTGACTATGGTCTGGCCACATATTCAGAGTGATCCACTGGACAGGGGGGTCCCTCTGTCTGTCTCCATTTCTTTGCCTGTCAAATTAATGAAAACATTTTAAAAGCTCAATCACTAGCATGATTGTTAGAGACCTAAAGAACTGTTAACCTAGACTATTCAACACATTTGTATTTAAGACTGTTTTGGTGTAAGAACCGAAACAACTTGCAAATGATTCAGACAATCCAAGCAGCAGAACAATTTCGAGGACAATCTAGCATAAACAGGTTAACAGCTTTAGGCTATCTGAGAAGACATCTTTCCCAAGACAGAAATAACCTCACACCACTTGGCACTGGTCAGATCTTGAGCGGTGTGCCTGGTTTGGAGGGTCATACTTCCATGGAGCCATTAAAACATCAGAAATGTCATAATATGAAATGACTTCATGAACTGGGCTGTTTTTCTTGCAGAAGAAAAGATTTAAGGAGATAAAGACATGACAGCTCTCCAAATATTTGCTTTGTTTCATTTGGGCGGAACCTAATAGTCTTGCTGTGCATTTACCCAGAAGAAAAATGTACAACAAATTGAATGTCAATATAGGAAAGATATTTCATTGAAAAACAATTGTGGTGGTCCAGTGCTCTTTGCAATTCCTCTTTCAAGCACCCTCTCACCTCTGTGATGTCAAAAAGCCACCCAAGAGTCAAGGTAATTAATTAATTAATTGATTGATTAATTTTTGCTAGGGCAGCTTTTCAATAGATTTTTGCACTGTTTTCCATGCATTTTTCAGATCAATGCTTCCTAAATGTTAATGTGCATATAAATTAATGGGTACTTTGAAAAAAGTTTAGTTTCTGCTGCAGGAGGTCAAGAATGGATCTAGAAGTCTGGATTCCCAACACGTTCCTAGGCATATACAATAGCCTGCTGAAATGTTCCATCCTTTTGCTATCAGAGCATACTGCTTGGGACCTGCAGGTATGTTACAGCTGATGCTTATGTGAATAGAGATCAAGGGATGCTTTGTAGCCTTGGTGGCCTCATTTTCTCATAATTTTAACTCTTTCTTCTATTTCCTTATGGAGGTTCTGCATTTTCTGAGCTACTATTTTTGTTCACTTTCCACCATGATATTGCCAGGACTCTGTCTAATGCCCACCCCTGCATTGTCAGGGAACCAAGAAATAGTTCTTCAGGAAAGGCTGGATTTTAATTCTGGTAGCTCACTGCTTTGGTCAACTAAAAACATTTGCTGTGCACGGGTGTACATTCACAAATTCACACTTACCTAGTGTTTAGGACCTTTTTCCAATGGTGCTTTCTAATGGTTTTCTTCCATGAAATACAATGGTAGGGGCCTGTAAGGTGCACAGGGATAGCATGTTCTGCTCGGCTATCAGCTCTTCCATCACCCTAAGCCTCTTTCATTTCCATGTAGTAACCATCTTGCCAAACTGGCTGCAAGTGGTGTCTTATTGTCACAGCCTTCAGGATGCTGTAGATGTGTGTGTGTGCATACACACACACACACACACATTTGTATTATGTAAGATGTGTGTGTCTGAGGGCGAATGAGAGAGAGAGAGAGATTCCATCTACTGGTTCATTCCCCAAAAGCTGGGGGCTGAAAACTAATCACTTGAGTCCTCACCCCAGCCTCCCATGGTATGCATTAGCAGGAAGCTGGAACCAGGTGTGGAACTTGATATCAAACCCAGGTGCTCTGAAATTGGATGCAGGCAGTTAACCACTAGTCCACATGTCCGCTCCTTAGGACACTTATACTTCACTCTGAGTTCATGTTTAACATTAGGCTGTATGGAACAGCTCTGTCTCTTTCAAAAGCAGCAGCCCTTCAGATACTTATTTGGATGAAGTCACCAAAATCAGAGTTTTTTACATTCCAAAACAAATATCTTCTGCTCTTTTAATTATTACTCATTCGACATGGTTCTGCATTCTTCTACCATATCAGTTGCACATGATATTTAAGGGGGCGTATGGCTGTGGGAATATTGTAACTACCTAGGTAGGTTTCTGGCATCACAACAGCATCAATCCTCTTGGAATATCCATGATTCATAGATCACCATATGGTATTCTGTTTAGGACAGGGTGGAATGTGGCTACACCATGTCTCATTTTTAAGGTTTGTCTGGATTTCCAGCAGTATATGCACACAACCAGGGACTCGAAGGAGTTGTGTGTGCACATTCAGTGCAAACTCTCACACTCAGATCAGGTTTATCCCATTTCAGAGCTGCTGGCAGAGTTGTCTCCTGAGTGAAATGGTGGATTAGCCATCTCTTCCTATCAAAATCAACTCATGATTTTTCATCTGTGCAGTTTCTACCAATGACTGTGTAAGAAAACAATGCAAATTATTTATGTAATGAAATCTCAAGTGCAGTGTGATATGGACTGTTTATCCAATGAAATTTTAATAGGAGAAGTAGTACACTGGCTAATAATAAAGATCAGCCAAACATGACATTATAAGACAATATAGGCATATGTTATATTATACCTTCAACTGTAAACTATCAGTAATTGTGTTGATCTTTAACCCAGAGGGCAATAACTATCTTCCTATAATGATAAAAAAGACACTAGATAAGATACAATAACATTTTTAGTAGACTGGAAAATAAATCTTCATTTGCTAAAAGGGATGACTGCTGAAGCTGGGTAGAAGTGAGTGATATGGGGCAAAGAAAGGAGTTTCTAAAAGAAATTTAACCCAAAGTGATAGCACTGTGGTCTGTACATCCATGGGTTACATACTCAAATTCAAAATCATTTTGTGTTATATAATTCTGAAGTATAAAAAGCTGATGAATGTTTCAGAAACTTGCCTATTCTTTTTCTCTATCAGCATATTTGAAATTACATCATTTTTAAGTGTTCCACATGTTCAGATTGGTTGTCCATCTTTTAAGGAAACAATAGACTGGAATGCGTCATCACTTTTGGTGTAGGAAATACACACTGGTAATGCTATAAACCTATCAATAAATTAATGCTAAGCTATACAACCTTTCATCAGTTCTAGCTTATGTCTGTGTTGGAAATATGGGATTGCAATGAAAAGCATAACAAAGCAGCCTGCCAGATGTTGTAACTGAATGGTACATCACATCTTCTCATTTTCAAGGTTGGCGGTGGTAATACTAGAGATTTAAGATTTCAAAATTAACAAGTTCTATTTTAACTTTCTTGTTCATTACTTTCAAAGATGTTTCACAGTCAAAACAATCATATGGTACAATTTTACTTTCAAACTCTTGCTTTTATAAAGAATGTAAACCATAAATAAAAATCTATGAAACCCATGCTATGTTTCTTTTATTAAGTACATGATGTAATCTGTTTGACAGTGTGGCTAGGAATGAATTTTTCAGGTTACGTAAATATTCTGTAATATTATAGTACAATTGTTTTAATATATAAGTACTAACAATACGTAAATATGTAATATATAAGTACTAACAATACAATATCTATGCCAAACATGATTTGTACATGTAGGATAGCAGAAAGTCTTGTCAAAGCTTCTTACTTAAGGATTTACATGTTTATTTAAAAGGCAGAGTTACAGGCAGAGAGAGAGAGAGAGAGAGAGAGAGAGAGAGAGAGAGAGGAAAAGACAGATACATAGAGAGGTAGGTAAGTGGTGGGTATATCTTTCATCTTCTGGTTTACTCTCCACATGACCACAACAGTCAGGGCTGGGGCAGGCACTTGGAACTCCATCTGGATCTCCCATGCAGGTCACCAGGGCCCAAGTGCTGTCCTGCACTGTTATCCAGACCCATTGGTAAGGAATTCATAAGAGGAGCAGTGGGGACTCAAATTGCCATGTATGTAAGATGCTGGAGTCTCAGGCAGCAGCTTGATTCACTATGTCACAATGCTGGCCCCTATTTAAAATTTCTTTCATAATTGGTTTGACTGTACATTATTTTCCTTCAAGAGAGTTCTAGCTAACATTTCAGACAACAGATTCATTATACTAGTACTTCTATCGTTACTCAGGGGGCACAGGGAAAGGCAGCAGCGACCCTGGACCAAAAGAAAACAATGAATCCTGGCACTACTCATTCCTGGCCTCCCCCCAACCCAAAACTGATCTCAGAGATTCTCATTCGAGAATGCAAATACCACTGTGATGTGTGTGTGTGTGCATATGTGCGTGTGTGTACAGGTGTGCACTTGCGATGTAATGGTATAAGTTATATCTTTGTTAGCATTTGCCACATTTCCAAAGGATTAATAAGGAATTACATAGGATAGAAAAGTGTGGAGGAAAATATGTATTTGTTAGAGATAAAATTGCTTTTAACAACTTTCATATCCATTATGACAAGTTGCTGTTAGCAACTATGAAAACGATGTTTTAGATTCATTTATTGGTCTGGTTTCTTATATGTGTTGCGTGTAGTGAACCTGAGTGAATTCCAAGTGGACAGATCTAATGCATTAGCATAACTTATTTTACCAAAGCTGTTTCCTTTTGTGGAAATTTTAAGAAAAAATTACGCAAAGTCATAAATAAACACAAAGTCTGTTTGGGAAGCAAATCAAATACAATGACTACTTTTTTGGAGTTGTTAATAGCACATTTTTTGTCATTTAAGTTTTTTTCAGTTTCGATCTTGTGAAGCAGGAGGTATGAAGTAATCTTCAGACAGCTTTAAAAAAAGTAAGAAAAAAAATGTTTGCATGAAGCCCTATAGTAAAGAGTAGTTACAATTATAAATGGACTTTATTTGATTGCATTATGATATTCTTTTTCTTTTAAAATTATGGTGGACTCTCCATTAACAATAAAAAACTAACTTTAAAACTAAAATTTTATTTCTTTCTGTTCAGACCACTGAGAAATAAAAGTTTGGTTAAGGACTGATCAAAAGATATGTCACATTTTTCTTTAATAGGCTTGTTAACTCATGATCATGTACTGAGCATACACAGGTCTTGGCGGGATTAAGGTTATAATTATGCTTGTGTAACAGCAAGTTTTGTCAGAACTGATGATAAAGTCTATTTAATCATTACAAGCAACTTTGGTGAAAAGAGGAAAAGGAGTAAATTTACTGCAGTCTCTAAATAAATAACCTGGGCTTTAGTTACCGATGTGACTAATTCCCTTTGGAAATAACCGGTGAAGTAGTTGGAAAACAACGCAGCACAAGAGCTTTGCTTGGAAGAAATGTACCTGTGGCCTTTACCATGAGACCAAGAAACAATGGAAGTTACTCTGTCTGTAAAAGATGTCAATTTCTATCATCTGATGACCAAGCAGAGTGAGTCAAATGTGTCCTTCTAGAAGTTTATTGCTTCTAAAATGAATTCTACCACAAATAGATGGATTATCCATAAGGAGAAGAATTAACAGACTTTATGTGCAAAATCATAAATTGTAAAAACAAAACAAAGGCACCACAGGCCTTTTTAAATTAGACTATTTTAGAGGCTTCATGTGAACACACCCCTACTCCAGATTGCTTATTTACAAAGCACAAATATGTTAGGTGCAAAAAAGAGAAGAATTAGAAGGCATAGCAAATGATCTCAAACATTTTTTGTTTCACCCATTTTTAAGGTATCAGCCAAATAGTATCAGTCTCCTAAATAACTCCAAAGCTGCAGAAATGTTAGTAAATATGCTCATCTCCTGCTTGCTTTACCAAATACGCATTTAAATTTTTAATCACAAATGTTTCAGAGTATTTAGACCATATTTCTTCTGGTCTGATTAGTCATGTACATGTTGATAATGATGCTATCTTTGATGAGAAAACATGTTTTATCTAATCTAAATAGATCAACACGGTGGACATTTTGTCCACAGGCGAAATAATATGTTTTGGAAAAGAATTTGGAATTTAACAATGTAAACAAACATGCACATTATAAACCAAATCGTAATAGTTGTTTCTTTATGGGGAGGGAAGTTCCCATTCAGATGGTTATACCACAGAATGTTTACTAAACATGCCAACTAAAGCCTTGGAAGCGCTATGTTTAACACTAATGGTCAATAATATACAAAAAAATACATTGTGCTCTGAAATCCTGGCAAGCATATTGATTGGAGTCTTTATTTAGCAACATTTTCAAGTTAAGCTTGGCAGCAAAGATTTGTGAGTTTTACTGCAAGCATCATATTTGTTGTTACAACAGTGCACAAGCAAAAAACATTAAGTTGGGTGCAAATGCAGAGTCTTGTGTTCTGTCTCTTTTCTCAATATGAAATTTAGCCCCCAGACATTGTCTAGACAATTCAAATTTTCATAACAACTTCTGTGAAATATTCATAAAATTGAATTAAAATTGGTTTGGTGTTGCATAAATTTACCAGACTGTTGCTTCCATTTTAGATTTACAATAACAGGTTTTTAAAGCAAGAAAAAAATATGTGTGCAAAGTTTTTATAAATGTCCCTAAGTAATCAATGGATGTGCAGTTTTCTGAGAAGTTACTCCGATAAAACCTTCCTGTGAAGAAACTGTTTCCAGCTAGTTAGTAGATAATGTTAAAAAAAATGCAGGTGTACTCCCTGATGAAACTGAAACATTAAACTTTAACAATAATCTTGTTAAATTTTCAGCCCTGTTTAAGTCCTTTTTTGTTACTAACGTTTCCAACTACTGTAGCTTTTATATGAATAATGCAGATTTTTATGACATACATTTAAAATATCCTTCAGTCCCTAAGTATTGCCAGTCAAAAGCGATATGTTTCAATCAATGATTTTCAAAACAGGATGGAAAGCACTTTTGGAATTCTGGAAGTGCTGATTCAGAATTCTAACAAAACTTAGGGGAAGATAACCATTCTTTACTTTACAAACAAACAAACAAAAAAAAAACAGTAAAGAATAATCCAAAAGATTTTCTCCAAGACCTGGAAATTAAATAGTAGGTAATACTAAACCATGAATGCAACAACAAATGTATCTGTTTTCAGTTGCCCTTAACGACACAGAAGCCACATCCCTTCGTATTTACACATTACACTCCAGAGTGATGGTACCACATGTGTTGACTGCAGTTGATCATCTTGGGAATGGAAAGAGAGCCTGAACACCACACCGCAGCGTTTAGAGCTCATTTCATACTTTACAGAAAGCCGAGCTCATGCTTGGTTTTTCTCCCAAAGCGTAACCCTGCTTTTGTAAGGAAGGGGCAATGATGTGAATGCGACCTGGAGCCAAGGTTAAAGAAATCTTGCCCAAGAGGCGAGTGTTTGCATGGGAAAGAAGCAGAGGCTCACTTCAGAAGGGCATTGACAACACCCGGGAGGAAGCACCTCTCCTGAAAAACACTGGAGCCCCTGGGACCTGTGTTTGAAAACCGTTCCCCCAACTCATCCTGTGACTATTAAGGCAAGTTAGCAAGTCCCATCCCCAGAGGGGGGAAGTGTAGCAAAAACTGTGAAAAAAAACAAAGAACACGGCACAAAATATCAGGAAAAGGCAAAGTGTTCTGTCAAAAGACCTTTGCAAATAGGTAGAGGCAAAGCTCCGTCTCTCCAGTATTGTTTGCCCTTCAGCTGACATACGTGCCCAGATGCATCAATAGGATTACGAAGAAACACGCTCGACTGGGGGTTTCCTCTGCTGGGGCTCTTTGAGCATCTTTAAAGAAACAGGAGCAAGGAAGGCAGACACGCCAAACTTCCCCAGTGCAAGTTCCCAGGACTGCCTCCCTCTTTCTCCTCCATCTCACCCTGGAAAGCCCGGCTAGTGTCACCGACAACAGTGGACAGAAATGCCATGGTCTTTGTGCACCACCTCACTTGTTGAGTTGTTGAAGGCAGCGCTTGACCGCTGTAACTTGGTGGCCCGCCTGGCTTTTGAGTTTGCCCCCTCCCCGCTCCTGGGCCGTATCTTACCTGCATGTGTCCCTGGTACATTCTGCTTGGACTTGTTCAGCGCTCCCCGAGGCCGCCGGATGCTTCACCGGTGCTCAGCAGCGCACCCACAGAAGGAGAGGGCGGCTTGCCAGGCGGGTTTTCAGGGGGCCC
The DNA here is from genome assembly GCF_030435755.1 of Ochotona princeps. Taxonomy (NCBI): domain Eukaryota; kingdom Metazoa; phylum Chordata; class Mammalia; order Lagomorpha; family Ochotonidae; genus Ochotona; species Ochotona princeps. The sequence continues at coordinate 106,494,968 of NC_080834.1, read as the reverse complement.
GAGCCCCCGGGTGGCGGCAGGTGAGGGCGGCGGCACCGGGCAGCGCTGCGGGCTGCTGGGAACTGTTCTCCGCTCCGGTGCTGAAAGCGGACACGCGGAGCGCGCGGCGGAGGCGAAGCGCCCTGGCGGCCACGCTCTCTGCAGGCGCAGGTCCTGCTCGCCGAGCGCTTCTAAAACTCACTCCTCCTCGACCCAACTCCTCCTCGCTCCCTGCTAGGCTGCCTCATTTCTCTCTCCCCCTCTCGCTGTGAACCCCCTCCTCCTCCCGGCCCTGACGTGAGCACCCACACCAGCCGCCGCAGCCGCCGAGCGGAATGCGCGCCGCCCAGCCCGCCGCGTCCCAGCCCCGAGGCCGCGCGGTCGGGCGCGCGCGCGCGCTCACGGTGGGCCCGAGGGCGGCCCTGGGTGGCGCGCACCCCCACCCCAACTCCACCCGGAGCGTGCCCGGCGATGCGCGTTCCCCGGATCCGACAGAGTCAGCGGACGATGGTCGTGCGGGTGGGGAACGCTTGGCACGCGGCGTCCAAGTGCTGCGGTGCCACTTATGGGGACTCTCAGTGGGGAGAAAAGTCAGACAGGCAAGGCGTGGTCTGTAAGAGCCGTTCACGTCTACACGAGGCCGGAATTCCTCACGCATCCCTGCACCGCGTTGGGGGTGAGGGAAGAGTCCAAAGAGTTTAATTCGTTTCTGATCCAGATCTCAAGTTACTTCTGTGTCTCTCTATTCAATAATGGCTTTGCCCACCCCACCTCAGTTCCTAACTGAGCCTTGTATTCAGAGTTGCCACCCTCAGTGCCAAAGGTTCCAAAATGCTTTGTTTATGCCTCTAGCACTCATCGGGTAACATCCTACACATTTTCTGTCTTTATTCTCTTTTTCTCCATCTACAGAATATTATTTCCATTAGATTATGGATTTCGGAGGGGGGTGTTGGAATGCAGGTAGATTGTACATGGTTTTGCACTGATGTATTCCAGCACAGTCCAGTGCTTCCTGGCGGGAATAGGCACCCAATGAATAGCTGTTGAATGAATAGGCCTTTGCTACATGATATATAGGTAGAGTGTATTTAATTGTCTTAAGTTGATGAGCTTGGGTAGTTTGGTGTAGTCAGTAATTAAGATCTAAATATTGCATATGTACCTTTCATAAACTTGAATAATGAAACGATATGCTCCTTGGGATTATAAACAAGCATTTGTATAGTCACATAGATATATCTTATGAAAAAGAAAGCAATGGAATAATGAATATAGTAGAATGTTGGTGACATTGGGAGGCAGGGGAAAGGGATGGGAAGATTTTTTAATTTTACATAAAGATTAAATGTAAAGTTTTCAGATGTAATGTTGGGTGTTGATTTGCAGTATATTGTATTACAATTTCTACACAACCAAATGAAACAATTATACTGGGGATGGCCAGAGGAGTGTAAAACAAATAATTTAATTCATTGAATATCAAATCCTGAAGCAACGTGGCAAACAAATATCACAAAAAGATGGATCCTGCCAGGCAAGAGATGGTTCTCCTTACATTCCATCAGTTGTGATCTGTGGACTGGGCCTTTCATTCCTGTGGACTCCAGTGTCTTTAAGTTTAAACCTAACACGATAAACTCAACGTTTTGTCCTACACATGAAGACGTGCTCATAACCACCATAAACTGAAATGTATCGTCCAGTTTTGTTGTTGTTGTTGTTTTTCCTGTCCTCTCCAGGACAGAGGCATTGATGAGGAGTCAACCTGTAGAGATGCTAGTTCCACGTCACTTACCTCCCAGATTCTATCCTCCTGGAAACGTAGCAGATATCTGTGCAATCTGCTTCCCAGGATTGTTGAGGCTGAATGCATGCGAGGGAAGCTGTGAGTTGTAAAGCTTCTTATATGAATAGGTACACAGACTTTTTTCCCAGTCCAGAAAAGAGGAGTGCTCCAGCACTGAACATTTTCAAAGCAGCTTGTTTGTTATAAAATACTAGCATATTGGTGCAGAGACCTTGGAGAAATTCTCATGTTTTGACTTGATGCTGGTTAAAATCTGTGAAGTAACAGTGAAGCCAAAACTTTCTAAAATATTATGTACTTACTACTATCTCATGACAGATTAAAGGAGACAACACCCATGAAAGCATTTGGACCAGCAGGGCAACTACTTTGAGTTCAAACTAGAGTTCATTGTATCCTATTTTAAACCTAGTTAACTCATTTAGTTACCTTGTAATTCTTAATTCTTTCCTCTGTGAAGACATACTTCCCCTCATTCATTCAGTTAAAAATTAAACTGAGAGTTCGACACAATAGCCTAGTGACTAAAGTCCTTGCTTTGCATGCCTGGGATCCCATATCAGCTCCAGTTTGTGTCTCGACTGCTCCACTTACTATCCAGTTCCCTGCTTGTGGCCTGGGATAGCAAGTGCAGGATGGCCCCAAACTTCGGGACTCTGCACATGCATGGGAGACCCAGAAGGAGCTACTAACTTCAGCTCAGCTCTGGCTGGAAGATCTTTCTCTCTGTCTCTGCTCTCTTGGCATACCTGACTTTCCAATAAAAATAAATAAATCTTAAAACATTTAAGTTAAACTGAGGCATATTAAAATTTTTACAAAGCTGAACAAACAGCTATTCATGGGTCAGGTAGCAGCAGAATATATGTGATTGAGAGCTGTGCCTGAAGTAGTTGAAGGGAAATCTTTTATAGGGTGATTGTGGAAGAACAACAGAATTATCTGATTACTTGTAGCAATGTCTTATTTGAATCATTCCAATGGAAAGTCTATGTGCAGTTAGACTTTTGCTTTTTAATTGGTTATGTTTACATTTGCTTTCTTAGAATATGACTGTGTACATGGAGTTAGGTGTTGATTTGCTTGTGTAGGTTTCTAGGATTCTGAAATTGTCTCAGTTTAATTGCTTTAATCATTCATTCATTCACTCACATTTTTTGGGAACTTAGTATATGGAACTTAGTATATGCTTTGCTAAGTGACAAAATACCCTGATGAATGAGGCCAATGTGACCTTTATCTCCATGGAACCCACTGTTTGACTTCTGACAGGAGCACATTTTACCCCCCCAAAGATAAATCTATTTGGATTTTTCCTTTAAAAAATCACAGTTCTCTTATCTAAGACATTGCATCTCACCAGTTATTGTTCAATACGCTTCCATCAGTTCTGAACTTTAATCCTATCTGTGGTACTAAGGCATACTCCAAAAACAATACGTCTCAGCTTTGTGAACAAAGTCACTTGGCTGATTATCTCTTCTAGGGTTGGTAACTTGACATCATTGACTCAGAGAACTATCCAATAATTTATACATCTCACTCAAATCTAGGCTGTTAGCTCAAGGAATTTGGTGTTTGATTGCAAAAATGAATTCACATTAGAATAGAAGAAAAAAGGATACACTAAAGTAAAATGGATAGGTGTGAACTGTATTCTGGTGAATCCTAAGGTTTTTGTGATACATGAAATAAAAAGCTGGATTGTAATATGATTATATGGATAGCAACCCTTTTTGCAAATTAAATTTCTCTAACAACTCTTGAAAACAACATGTATAACTTTTTTTTAATACCCCTATTACTGCAGTAATGGTAGAAAGACGACTTTTGTATAATCTTTGTCCGCTCCCCTTCCCACAGGGAAGCATTCCTGTAAAGTGGTAGGAGGCAGGAAAACTAACGAGATGTGAAAGTTAGGTTATGCTGTGGTTAATTTGAAGCAAAGGCAAGTGGCAGCAGCTATATGCCTGCTTCTTTGATGCCAGAAATACTTGAATAAAAAGAGAAATGTCAGCCAATCGTCTGACTATTTTATTTGCCATTTCACTGAACTTTTTGTCAATAATTTGTTAATAATTTGAACCACATAAAAACAACTTTGAAGATGAATTTTTAATATGCGCTAAACTTCAACAACTACAGCTATTGTAAGAAGTAAAACGAAAAAACATGTGAACACATGCACTATGGAAGCAAAAGTTACTAACGACTTTAAACAAACATCATACCTGTGCAGGTTTGATTATATACATATTTATATCTCACCGGCAGTAAGGTGGCCATCACATAACTGAGCAGTGACTGAATTGTGATTGCAAAGCTGACCACAGAATAACTCATATTATTAACGGATGTATTATTCAGAAAATAAATGTAGTTTATTTTATTTCTTATATATTGTTTGGCTGCCTAGAGTGGATATGGCATTGGTACCAGTGTGTAGCAGTAAAGACATGCTTGTTATGCCTGCGTGCCATGTGGAGTGTCTCAGCTCAAGTCTGTACTCCATTCCTGATTCTAGTTGCCTGTTAACACATACCATTGAAGACTGCAGATGATAGCTTAACTAGTTGTGTTTCTGCCACTGGAGTGGCAGACCTGGATTGAATTAACAGCTCCTGGCTTCATCCTGGGCCAACCCTGGCTGTTACGGATATTTTGGGGTGAACTAGAATATGGGAGTTTTCTCTTTCTTCTCCTTCCTTTCAACTATGTAAACTAAATAAATAAATGAAAAGCATTGAGAATGGACAAGTTTTAATTCCAGATTGCAAATCCATAAAATAAGTTCTCGCTGTAATTAAAGACCCTTGTAACTTACCATTTGTGTCTCCTAAGAGCTTGTTAGACATCCGCTCTCTTGGGCCTCCTCTACTTCCTTGCTGATCTATCTACTGAATCAGAATCTCCTCTTCGACAGATCCTCAGATCTGAGTGGTGTAATCATCTAGAGGATTTATTCATTCATGGAAAGTTACAGCGAAGCTACTCCATGCTTTTGCAATGTTAGCACCTAGACAACCACATTGCCAGTTCGCATCCCTGTCCACTGTTCTTGAGTTGCCGTGAACCTGACATAAAATAACAGAACAACAAGATTTCTTGCAGCAATGTGCTAATGCCACTGCAATTTTAATCACTATGATAAAATTAAGGAGTTGGGAGGTAGCAGTAGAATCTATTTTGTATTGACAAAATTAAATTTTGCTTATTAGCAAGTGAGTCCTCCCGCTTACTAAATGAATATTGAAAATTCAAGATTTATCAAATCCTTGAAAAAGCTGAGTAATAATGATGAGGTTAGTGTGCTTGTGGACTTAAGAAAATCAGGAATAATAGCCTTTTGGTGATTCAGCTATTCTTTTATAATCTGTGCAATTCAAACTCTGCTGCTGAAAGAGGGTGTGGGAGAGAATAAAAGTCAAAATAACTGTAGACCCAAATTAAAGTGACTAATTGGCTTGTATTGTTCAGTCAAAGGGAGGAACATTTTGTTAAAGTTTGCTTGCTTGCCCTTTTTGTCTCATTGGCACAATGAATGGGATTAACTGGTGTTCAGAATATTATATCTGCAAAGAATGTGGAAGCCCACACAACAGACCCCAGGATGCCAGGGAGGGGGTTGTGAATGAAGAAAAATTCTGTGTATTCTAGTGACTAGGAGGTGGCAGCAATGTTCCTCCAACTGAACAAACAGGCTTGGTGCTTCAGAACTGGGCCTCCCAGTAAACCAATTTATGAAATTATACTATAACAATTAGTTTTTATTTATTCTTTGTCAGTGTTCTTTCAGCAACCTGATATTGCTTTTACTATTAAGTGTGCTTTATAGAGTTTCTTTGCCCTGATGAGAAAATATTTGCAAGCAGAATTTCTCATTTTCAGTTCTTCTTTTAGACTTGTAACACTGCATTCTGACATAGATCTCCTAAACCCCTTACCAACCTCGATGTTCCGTAGATATCAAACACGCAGAAACTCAGACTAATTTCATGAAGTCCATTATTAATCATATTGCTACCTGTTTCCAAAACCTTGAGTGAATATCTATTTTCTATTAATACTCATATACTGAACTTTTAATTCACAGTAGTGGAATGAAATTTGCTGCTCACAGCCATATACTCCCCTCAAAGCCTCTTTACTTTGAAGGCGGTTCCGGTTGTTTATCTGATGGGAAATGTCTTACTGCCACCCTTTGGAAATGGAGCATGTTACCTAGGCTGGGGCAAGTGGTGCATTCAATTCCTGTTGGTCATTAGAGACAGGCACATGACCCAGGTCAGCTAAATAGGGCAAAGGGTTTCCGTCCAGGACTGTCTAGGAGCTTGTTCCTCTTCTGGCTTCAAGCCTAGCTAAAGGCAAACTTGAAGGTGCCAGTGTCTAGCACTCCAAACTGAACAGAAAACCAGAGTAGGGGAGGAAGAATCTGGATAGGCTCCAGGGGAAAGTGCAAGCCATTATACACATCACACATAAAGTCATCTTAGTTGGTTTTAGCTGGTACATTTTCTTTGCTGGCTATGGTGTAATTTTTGTCTCTTGTAAACAAAAACGAACAAAAATGTTTGTGAACACAAAGCTTTCCCACAAAGTAACCCCTGCCTCTGTGCTTGTTTCAATTCTGTGAATTTCCCAACTTTCACAACAACTCTGTGATGATAGCATTTACCCCAAAGCCGGCCCAAGAATACCTATGCTCTTACTTCCTAGAATGGACTCTGGTTTGCCCACTCTCTTTGAGTGAGAGTGCAGCCACTTGCCAGTTTTAATCTCAAAATACAAGTCCTGCGTGATGTTTTCCTGATGTATCCTGAGAAGTCTTTACTGTCGGACTTGCTCTTCACTAATCCTTTTTCCTTGGTTTAATGATTTCTGTGGGCTTTCACTCCCTATGAGACGGAGGTAGATGCAGACAAGGCTGCTCTCTTTCTTTTTTTTTTTCTTAAACAACTTGTAATATTTCATACGTAGAAAATTCTCAACAATAATTGAGAACATAAATGACTTGAAAGTATTTGGGATAATATGAAAACTATGAAAATAAACAACTTACTCCAAAAACAAATTTCAGATATAATTCTTTTCATAAAACATTAATGAGGCTGTTGTTCATTTTATTTAGAATCAACAGTGGTCCTCTTTTGGTAAATAAAGAATGAGAAAACCAGTGATGACAGGTTTTTTTTTTTTAGTTTCTGAAGTATTTTCCAATGTGTAAGAAGTAATTTTATTTCTATATCACTAGCCCACAGTTCATTCATGATAATAAAGTTCATGCGGTAAAATGCTGATATCTGAAAAAAAATTAGTGAAATATTCTCCTAAGGGAGAAAATGCAACGGACAACTAGCCAGATTTAGAGAAAACTGGCTATGGGGAGATTTACAGAAAGGCATTTTGAGAATATTATAGAAACAAAACTCTTCCTTCTATCAATGAAAAGAACATTGATTTTGCTGCTTACAAAGAGAGATGATTTGAATTTTAAAATAGCCAATGTTAGAGGGATAAATAAACAATAATGAAATAACTATAGAGGTGATGTTAGGAGGATTTTTTTTTTTAGAAAGTTGGGCAATTATGGTTTCTACTCCTGGTAAAGATTATTTTCTTTATTACCCTATTCCAATTTACTTACTATTGCAACAGACAGTTATTATGGGGGCGGGGCAGAAATGAAGCCTTAAGATTACTTTTGAAAGAAACAAAATTTTGATAAGAGATGTAATGCCTCTGGGTAAGTGCTTGTAAAATTATACCTTTTCAAAGCAAAGTTATTTTAGTATTTTTACAGTCTGAAATTTAGTAACTGAATAGATTAATTTTTTTAATTCCACTAAGAGTGACTCATTAGAAGATTCAATATTATTATAATACATGCTTGTACTACTTTACACTCTTATTATATGCCTTTTAGCTACTTGTACAAATTTCTTAAAACTTTCAGCCACCTCTCTGTTCATTCTAATCTGTTCTTTATTATGTAGCCAGAATCACATTTAAAGTATGTATATTTTAGGAGAGGGCATATTAATGCTCCTGGGAACACTGCTATCTGGGATGCTCACATAGCAAATAGGAGTACCTGGTTTAGATTGGGAATTCTTTGCTTCTGATAATGTGAACCTTTGAAGGCAACAGATGATGGGTCATGTAATTGGGTTCCTGCCACCTTTGCAGCAGACCCAGATGGGTTTCCTGGCTTTTGGTTTCAACCTGAGTCAACTCCAGCTGTTGCACTCACTTTGGAGTGAACAAGCGGAAGAACGATTAGTCTCTTTCCCTCTCCTTACTCTCTCTCTCTCTCTCTAAGTATGTGTGTCTCTTTCTCTCTGCCTCACTTTGCCTTTCAAATTAACAAAAAATAAATAAACACCTAAAATATGCACACTTAAAATATGTGTTTAAAATAAATCAGTCTATCGCTTGTAACAGGAGTGTGAAATCTGCATTTTTTTCCACAGGGCAAGCCAATATTTCACTGTTTTTTTCTTTTCTTCCCACAAATCCTACCTATAATCAAGGAATTTTCAGCTGGCTGCATTGTCCTGTTTCATACTGGGTCACATTTCCACACCTTTTTGTTTGGTGTTGTCTCCTCTTTCCTCCTTCTGCCTTGCTTCTTCATGTGCTAAGGGATATGTATATATATTTCAGCCACTGTTCAAGTGTCAGCTCCACTATGAAGTTTTCCTTTATTTTGTAGACTTTTTAGAAAATGGTTACATAGTGGTTTTATTTGTGTTTCATCAGCATTATCTCCCAGGAATCTAGGTGTTTAATTAGAAATTAGTTTCCTCCTGTAGACTGTGGGATACTACAGGAAGGATGGTCCTGTAGACCATTGTTTCTCAGATCTTGGCATAGTACCTGACATACAGTGAGCACCTATTAATTGTGTCTTTTGTAAATCACATCACCTCATCAATAATTCTAAATTGGCCATTTTCCAAATCGATGCAGTCAACTTATAGGAAGAAATATGCAAGAAACATGTTAATGATATGAAAAGATGTAATGGATTTATCCACTTGGGAGAAATAAAAATTCATCTTTCAAAATAAATGCAATCTTTTAAACTTTCCAACGACAGCGTTTAAAGGCTCATACACTACTTACTCAGAAACCCTCAGAAAGCTTTCACCAAAAGGTTGTTAGAAATCACCTGGTTTATTCACTTCATTTTACAGAGTGAAACATTGGAGACATGGCCAGCTTAGGAGAGTAACTTGATGAAGGCTTCAGCTGTGTTCAACATTCCTTGACCAATTGGGAAGAGCTGCAGAGTACTGCAGGAAAATGTGTAGGAGAACCACCTGAATAAACTATTGAACTTTCCTGCAGATAGGTTCTGGGGGAGTACAGATCACATGGAATGTGTCATTTTCTCATCCATTGTGAAGAAGAGCTGCAGCAGGATGGGTGAAAATTCAGTAGGGAGAAGGAGAGGAAGGAGAGGCAGAGAGAAATACTGCGTCTGTTGGTTCATTCCTCAAATGGTTCCAACAGTCACCTCTATGCCAGGCTGAAGCTGAGGGCATGGAACTCCACTTGGGGGGTTCTCCCACGTGGGTAGCAGGGCTCCAATCAATTGAGCCATCCTTTGCTGCCTTCCCAAGTGTATTAGCAGGGAGCTGTACAGGAAGCAGAAGATCTGAAATAAGATGCCAAGAGTTTAGCTTGCTGTAGTACAGTGCTGGGCTTATGTATTTCCAACATAAAAAAATAAGCAATAAGCAATTATATTTAGCGTATAAATACCTCTCATGAATAACATTTTAAAAGATAAACAGCATATTTGGTTGTTTTGGGTAAAACATCAGAAAATTTATGAAATAAAGTATATGTGGTGAGTAAATATAAATGATCAAGAAATTGAGACGTTATCAAGCTAATAAAATAGGAAATGGCTACTAAACAAAGAAATATCATTGTCACTTGTCAAGTTGGCAAAGTCTGCCTCTTTCAGGAAAATGCTCAGTTCTGGAAAGGCATTTGGGAGACACCCTTTTTACACCCTTTTTACACTTTCATCAATTCAGCTTTCTGGTGGATGGTTTGGTAACAAGCGATCAAACGTTAAAAAGACTTAGTTTGGGGGCTCGGCGGCGTGGCCTAGCGGCTAAAGTCCTCGCCTTCAACGCCCCGGGATCCCATATGGGAGCCGGTTCTAATCACGGCAGCTCCACTTCCCATCCAGCTCCCTGCTTGTGGCCTGGGAAAGCAGTTGAGGACAGCCCAATGCATTGGGACCCTGCACCCGCGTGGGAGACCCGGAAGAGGTTCCAGGTTCCTGGCTTCGGATCGGCGCACATCGGCCCGTTGCGGCTCACTTGGGGAGTGAATCATCGGATGGAAGATCTTCCTCTCTGTCTCTCCTCCTCTCTCTATATCTGGCTGTAACAAAAATGAATAAATCTTTTAAAAAAAAAAAAGACTGGTTTGGACCCGGCGTGGTAGCCTAGTAGCTAAAATCCTCACCTTTCACATGCCAGAATCTCACATGGACGCCAGTTCTAATCCCTGCTACTCCACTTCCCATCCAGCTCTCTGCTTGTGGCCTGGGAAAGCAGTTGAGGATGGCCCAAGGTCTTGGGACCCTGAACCCGCACGGGAGACCTGGAAGAAGTTCCTGGCTCCTGGCTCCTGGCTTCAGGTCAGCTAGGTTCTGACCACGTGGGGAGGGAATCAGTGGATGGAAGATCTCTTTTCTGTGTATCTTCTCTCTGTAGATCTGCCTTTCCTATACAAATGAATACATCTTAAGAAAAATAATGATCTGGAAACTAACAGCATGGCAAATGTGTTTGTAAATAACTTTAAAAGGGTTCTATTTAAAATATGAGCAGATGTATGTTTCTGTTTATGGATTGGATATGCCCATGTATATTCTCTTGTTCTCTGATCCTCGCTATATGAATACTCACTAACTGCATGTAAAAGAAATTATTGAAAACTGAGTAACTCACTTAACTATACAAATTCATTTGCTACATTAAAGAAAAAAATCTGAGGAATTTGAAATCCTTACTATATATATTCACAGATATTTAGGTTTAGAATAAAAGCCATTCTTACTATACATATATTATATATTAAGTAATTTAAAGGCAGAGGAGGACAGATAGAGGCAGACAGAGCTTCTTATTAGATTGTTTACACACAAAATGCCCATGACAAGAACTGCTCAAAGATGGGCATCTGGAACTCCATGCAGTTCTTCCACTTGGATTACAAGGACCCAAATAGTTGAGCCATCATCTCCTATCTCCTAAGGTCTGCATCAGCAAGAAGCTGCAATTGGGAGTGCAAATGATTCACACATTAGGCATTCCGACATGAATTGTTGGCATCTCAGGCAGTGTTACAACCACTGTATTAAATGTCTGCCTCCAGGTTGAGTTTTTAATAAAGTCTTAGTAAAGGTTTGAGGTTTAAAGAATGGCACATATGAAATGAAGAAGAAAAACACAGTTGGCTGTTAGATATTACTATTTCTAAGTGGGCATTCTTTCATTTTCCTTGTCAATACCTTTGTAGATGGGTCTGCTTCTTCCCACTTGGAGGTGACGTTGACTCTGGCGTCCAGAGTAGCTAAATATTGACACATTATGGTTAAAAAAATGGTATTCTATGAACAGGGCCTTTTATTTTTTATTTTTTTAAAGATTTTGTTATTATTGGAAAGCCGGATATACAGAGAGGAAGAGAGACAGAGAGGAAGATCTTCCATCCGATGTTTCACTCCCCAAGTGAGCCACAATGGGCCGGTGCACGCCAATCCGAAGCCGGGAACCAGGAACCTCTTCCAGGTCTCCCACGCGGGTGCAGGGTCCCAATGCATTGGGCTGTCCTCAACTGCTTTCCCAGGCCACAAGCAGGGAGCTGGATGGGAAGTGGAGCTGCCGTGATTAGAACCGGCTCCCATATGGGATCCCGGGGCGTTGAAGGCGAGGACTTTAGCCGCTAGGCCACGCCGCCGGGCCCAGGGCCTTTTATTTATTATATAGAGCAATACAACTTCATTTTGTTCATTTGAAATTAGGATCGTATTCTAATCTCTGCCTAGCCACAGGCCTATTGAATTATCTTTTTTTGCTTAAACAAAAGTCCTGAGTCTCCCACCCTTCAATGAATAACAGACAGAATTACTGAAATTTTGAGTTTATGATGCCTTTCAAACGTTGCAAGGATTTTAGAATAATTTGGGTTTGGCTCAAGTTTAAAGAATCTGGTTGTTCCCTCTGCTGTTCTTTTCTCATTCTCCCAAAAGTTACGTGAACAGAAAACTTTTTTATTCATTTGAGTTAATATGTCATGGTACTCCTTGGTTTGTTTGGGTAGTTGCATATTAGGAGATATTTTCCAAGTCAGACTCCAACAATCATGCTCTTTTTCTTACCAGTCATAATCCTAATGTGTACATTATAGTTTCTAATGAATTTTGATTGAGAAATTGTAATCAATATTATTACTAACATTATTGCTAATTTAATATACAGAACATTTAACTAAGGACATCTGGGTTGATTCCATATTTTGGTTATTGTGAATTAAGCTGCAATAAAGATTACTCTTCCAATAACTCTCTTGGGCGCTGGTTTCATTTTGTTTGGGCAAATTTCCAGGAGTGGGATGACTGCATAATTTGCTAGGTCCATTTTAGGAGTTTGAGGAATTGCCAAATTATTTTGTGTAATAGTCAAACTAGTTTACAATCCCACTAAAAGTGGATTGGGGTAGCTTTATTCCCACATCTTCACAGCATTAGGTTTCTTTTTTTCTTTTTTGTTTGTTTGTTTTATTTCTTGGATGATAGTCATCTAAACTCTGGTGAGGTCAAATCTCATTTTTATTTTTTATTTTTTTTTACATTTTTTATTATTGTTATTATTTTATAATACAGTTTCATATTCCCTTGTCCCCTCCCCAGTTCCCTCCCCCCCCAGTTCCGCTATATCATTACTAACATAAAGTTCTTCATACTCAGTCATATGTCCATCATTGCGGGCACGGACAATGGCAGAGAGTCCAGAATCCTATTGTCAAGATATAGTAAACAGTTTCATTGTAAGTCCATCTTTTTCTGAAAGTAGAAATGCATGCCACACTACATCCTCACATCTGAATGTTAGTCTCCATTTCACAGCTACCATACATCCCCTTAAATGAAAAGTCATGATTCAAAATCAGCAATAGAAAGAAAAATAGAAATTTACAATGCCATGAAGTTAAATGACATGTTACTAGATATGACAGACTCCATCACACAACTACTGTACATCCCCTTAAATGAAAAGTCGTGATACAAAATCAACAATGAAAAGAAAAATAGAAATTGACAATGCCTGAAGTTAAATGACATGTTACTAGATATGACAGTTTCCATTACACAGCTACTATACATCCCCTTAAATGAAGAGCCACAAAACAAAATCAACAACAGGAAGAAAAAAGAAATTTACAACACCAAGAAGTTAGATAACATGCTATTAAATGACTAATGTGTAGCTGAAGAAATGAAAATCAAGAACCTTCTTGAAGAAAATGATGCCACTGCATGATCTACGAGTCATTGAATGATTCAATCAGAAGGAAGTGTTTTGAAGAGATGAAACCGACAGAAAACAACAAAACCCATGTGATATAGTTTCTGCTGATCTTTGTTGAAGTGAGTCTCCTCCAGACAATAAAAAGATGGGTTTTGATTTTTAATCCAGAGTACTAATCTATGACGTTTGATTGTGCTTAAGCCATTTACATTTAGAGTTTAATATACATGGTTGGTACTTTGGTCCTGTCATTTTAGGAATGGGTTGTTCATTGGTTTAGTCTTCTATTGTCATTTTAGTGGGATGTTCTTCCCACTTGCCTTTGGTTTGGGTAGGTGCTATTCCTCTTCTCTGTGAAGAGAACATCTTAAAGTATCATTTGTAGGGCAGGTTTGGAAGAGGCAAATTCTTTTAGCTTTTCTTTACTGTGGAAGAATTTTATTTCATTTTCAAAGATGAAAGAAAGCTTTCCTGGATATGTTATCCTAGGCTGACAATTTTTTTCTTTTAGAATCTGGAATATGTCACTCCATTTTCTTCTGGCCTGTAGAGTTTCCTGTGAGAGATCTCCTATGAGCTTAATTGGCTTTCCTTTATATGTCAATTGATTTTTTTTCACGTGCACATTTAAGGATCTTTTCCTTATGTTCAATTGAAGAGAGCTTGAAGATCATATGTCGTGGTGAAGATCGTTTTTGATCAAGCCTGTTGGGAGTTCTGTGCCCCTCCTGGATCTTGTTTCCCAATTCTTCCTCTAGATTAGGGAAATTTTCCTTTATTATTTCATTAAATACATTTGCAAACTCAGCTTCTCTTTCTGCACCTTCTGGGACTCCCATAACTCTTATATTTGGCCTCTTAATAGTGTCTTTCAATTCTTGAATACTTTTTTTGGCCTGATCCAGCTCTGCTTCCAGCTTTTTATTTGCTTCCCCTTGATGACAGGAAATACCTTCCAATTCTGAGATTCTTTCTTCTGCTTGCTTCATTCTATTTTGAAGACTCTCCACTGTACTCTTAATTTGCTCCACTGCGTTCTTAATTTCTGATATATCAGCTCTCATTTGATACATTGCTTCCTTAAATTCTTTGAATTCTTGTATGTGCTTCTCATTGTTAATCAGAATCTTTAAAATGAGTCTTATGGATTCTGTGTGCCCCATTTTCTCGATGTCTTCCTCAGTTAACTCTGAGGTTGGCATAGGGTTTTGCTTCCTTGCAGGGGAGTTTTCGGGAATATTCATTGTGCCTTTGTCTCTTCTTTTGCTCTTGATCATTGTACTTCTGGTTAGCAGAGTCTTGAATTCCTTGGGGCAGGTTTCTAAGCTTTGTCACCCACAGGTCTACAATGCGATTTTACTTATTGCAGTTGGTACACAACTTTTTGCTTGTAGCCACTTGTGCTACTCCCTCCAGCGAGTTCTAGCTCTGGGTTCTTTTTTTTTTTTTTTTTTTTTTTTAATTATTTATTATTTAACTTCAGTAATTACATTGTATTATGTGACACAGTTACATAGATACTTGGGTTCTCCCCACCCCTCCCCAAACCCTCCCACCATGGTGGATTCCTCCACCTTGCTGCATAACCACAGCTCAAGTTCAGTTGAGATTTCCCCACTGCAAGCGTATACCAAACATAGAGTCCAGCATCTTATTGTCCCGTCAAGTTCAACGTCTTCTTAGGTATACCCTCTCTGGTCTGATGACAGAGCCAGCAGAGTATCATCCCAGTCAATTGGAAGCTCCAACATACCATCAGCAAAAATTTACATCATTATGGAATTAATTGACATAGTAATGAGTAACCAATATGTTAAAAGTAAATGCGAATTCTTATGTCAGATTTCCACCGTGGTCTCCACAGCCCCAGCTCCTGGCTCACCACTCTGCACCTCCTGTGATACCGTGCTGAGGCTTCACCATTGTCTGTACAACCTTTCTTCCACTTTCAGTTGGAGCAGGTCCCAGGATTAGAGAGACACCAGGTGTCCTATATAATTAGGTTGTTGGTGGTGCTGATCTTGTGGGAACCCGTTGGACGTTAGGTCTGGGTGCCACACGGACCTATTTTGACCAGTACGATGCCACAACTGGTATTATTTTCCTGCGGGACCAGTGCAATTCACGGAACTTAGTGAGTTCTCGTGAGGTCAGCACATGCGCAGTTCACTATTGTCCCCTGAGTCCCAAAGCTATTGCCACAGTGTACAAAATGGCGCCTGATGTACAACCACTAAGGTTCTTGATTTGCTGGCTGTCAGATCCGAGGGCTATCCCAGACCTGCCCTGGGTGGAACCCGTAGAATGCCACGTCGTTGCAGTTCACTGAGACAGAAATGAGCTCACTCCCTGCTCAGTGCATGCTCAGTCCTCTCCCTTGCCCTTTCCTCCTTGCGCAAAATGGCGCCCAATTCAGCTCTAGGGGGCTGACTGGGCTGTGAAATCCACTCTGTTCTCGTACTGCCTGTCTGAGATCTGCTGCTCTGTCTCTGCTCCTGGTCAAATCAAACGGACCAGCAGAACGGACAGTTCTTTGTCTGGGTCCACCTCCCAAGCTCCCAGTGAAAGTCCCTTCCCACCTGGTTGCTGGTGGAGTTTCGGCTGCTGTGGAGTTCAGATCGCTGTGCTGGAGTATCAGTCTCTGCAACACCACACCGCTGTGTCCACTGCTTTCCTGTGTCAGTCAGTCTCCAGGTACCCCTCTGCTATTGTTCTGTCCTTTCCTACAACCTGAAATATGTTCTCTCTGCTTCACCCTGATTGAATGTTTTTCCGTCTGTATAAACGTGTCCTTACCCTATTCCACCATCTTGATTCTCCTCATTTTTATTTTTATTTGCATTTTACTGATGGTTATATATCCTGAGCATTTTTTCCCATGTGTCTGTTGGCTATTTTTATTCTATCCTTCTAAAATTGCTGGCACATATCCTTTGCCCATTTCTTAATTTGATTCTTTGTTTTGTTGTTGTTGAGTTTCTTGAGTTCTTTGTGGATCCTGGATGCTAATCCTCTATCAGTTCCTAATTTGCAAATATTTTATCCCATTCTCTTCACTTTGTTGACAGTTTCCTTTGCAGTGTGGAAGATGTAATCCTATTTCTTTACTTTTTGTTTCAATGGCCTGTGCTTCTGGGGTCTTTTCCAAGAAATCTTTGCTTATCCTTATTTCTTGTAGTTTTCCAATGCTTTCATCTAGTAACCCAGATGTACATCAAGTGATGACTGGATAATATATGGTACTATCCATATATTATATATGGATATATGTGTGGTATATATGTGTGTGTGTGTGTATACCATGGAATACTACTAAGCCACAAGAAAGAATAGAATCTTGTGTTTTGCAACAAAAGAAATGCAATTGGAAACCATTATGCTTAGTGACATAAGCCAGTTTCAAAAGGCAAATACTGTATTTTCCCTGATCTGTGGTAACTAAGACACAGAGTACAAGGCAATATAATCTGTGTGTACAAGATTGAGATTTTGGAGCTGGTGCGGTAGCCTAGCTGCTAAAGTACTTGCCTTGAGCATGCTGGGATCCCATATGGACGCCAGTTCTAATCCCAGTGGCCTTGTTTTCCATCTAGCACCCTGCTTGTGGCCTGGGAGAGCAGTCGAGGACAGCCCAAAGCTTTGGGACCCTGCACCCACGAGGGAGACCTGGAAGACGTTCCTGGCTCCTGGCTTTGGATCAGCTCAGTTCCGGCCATTGCAGTCACTTGGGGAGTGAATCATTGGACGGAAGAGCTTCTCTCTCTCCTCTTTTCTGTATATCAGACTTTCCAATAAAAATAAATAAATCTTAAAAAAAGGATTGAGATTGTGATACTTGATTATTGTCTACAATCTTTGTACTCTTCAGGAATGTCATTTTTCTCACTTTCTATTTATTGAATTATTTACATAATGGAGTATTAAGCCCATGTTTTCAAAGTGAACGGAAAGTATGTCACTAGAACAAAAGAAGAAGAAGGAAGGAAGGAAAGAAAAAAAGAAGGAAGGTAGTTGGCCAGGGAAAGTGAGCATGAAGGGTAGGATAGGATGTATTACTATGCTCCTAAATCTGTAGTGTAAAATATGTGAAATTTGTTCACTTTTAAATTAAAATAAAATAAATTAATAAAAAATAAAAAATAAAAAGTAAAAAGTAAAAACGCTAAAGAAGTCTAACCACAGAAAGAAAGTCTAATTGAGCCCCTTATTTTACACTTCTCTCCAGTGATCATTCTTTCTAAATAATACACCACATGTTATCTATGTTTTTCTCCTGCTTTAGCTTTTTTATATTAGTTGTCACTAATTATTTTTGTGTTACCGTAATGAAATGTATTTCATGAAAAGAGAAACCTTACCTGATTATGTCCTTAATTATTGCACATATTACATACACATGTATACACATGTTTGTATGCATTGATTTCTTTGTTGAATAGGTCGTAATGCAGAGTGCCTTAATTAAGTCTAAGTGGTTTTTTTCCTAGGAAAGTACCCAGGGACTAGACTGTTGTCCTTTGGTGCTCTGTGAAGAGACTTCTCTCATGATCTCTTGCTCTGCTTTGCTTGACTGTGTTTTCCTAACTTTCCAAACTTATTTTGACATCTGCTGATAGAAATGAGTATTTCTTTCTCATGTCATATGTAACTGCAGTCACTAACTTTAAGTTTATATAGCCTCTGTCCATGCCTGATCTCTGATATCTGGCCTACTAGATCAATTTACTGTTTGTATAATTACACGCTATTTGGTAACACATCTGATGTGAGTTTCATATGTCATGCCTATTATATGGTGCTCTAAGTGCTTTCTACAGGTTAAGAAAGAAAAAAAAAACCCAAATGTACCCTAGAGCAACTACTGAGTAGACCTTGCAGACTTCATGAATACATGAGGATATACATTTTTCAAACCATCAAATGTCATATATACCACAAGACTTGAGAACAGAGACTCGCCTACTATTAAGATTTTGAACTAATGTTTGGGTCCAATGGTATCTTACTGTTGATGCTTTGACTTTTGGAGGCATTGTCACATTATTATCAGCCATTGAATGGCAAAGGCAATATTTTTATCTCTAAAATAGCCATTGAAAATATTAAAAGCTTCCCAAGAAGGCTCATAGATTTTTAAAGGAAATGAAAGATGTACCAATCTTACAGAAAACCATCTAAAGCATTTTATGTTACAAGATGTGCAGATATTTGGGTCAAAATTATGTTGCAAGAGGTTATCTTCAGGATACACTCATAAAGTATAGTAGAATGTGGGTTCAAGGTTGTGCGTTGAAGCAGTCATTAATACACAAAAGCTTTGGAAACTAAACTGCATAGGAAATCCTGGTTATGTAACACTAAGAGAAATTTCGATGATTTTTAATGTATGTTAAAGAGGAAATAAATTTACATATAATGCTTACAAAAGTTGAGATGATTTTTAAATATATATTAAAGAGGCAAATGGCTGTAACACTGATTCAAGAGCACATTTTAATAATTATGCAAAGCGTGAAATCACTAAAAATATTTGTGAACAAAAATAGAGAAGTCTATATTATAGTTGCTGGTAGTGGAAACCTCTAGGGATTGGAGTTACAAGAAATCTGTCTTTCACGGGTAAGGGAGAATATTTGAAGCATAGGGGGAACTCTTCCAGCCTACCTTCCTTTATTAACTTTTGAAATTATATCTTGCATTTTAATATATATTTGAACTTTGAAAAACATCATCCTGGCAAATCTGAAATTTCAGATATAGCAGGATTTCTTTGGATTAATGTTATCTTGTACTCCTAGTAAGACATTATGGTTAGATGGTACTGTTATTGCCTTATTGTCTCTACACAATGCAACCATAATTTATCCTTGCCTATGTCTTCTTATAATTGGATTTCAAGTAAGCCAGTTAATGTTGTTTAGCAGTTGTATTTTTCTATATACTTGCATGTATTTTATCTTTCTATCATCTATCTGATCTATTTATATCCATAGTGTATCTTATTTATCTGTTTAAATAGAAATTTAAGTACTAGATCTGTTATAAAAGACCCATTCCTTCCCATTTGGGACCTCTGGACAGTAATTAAGAATATGAGACATATTCTCAGGCTCCATGGTTATAGCAGTGCCCCCTCAAAGTCTTAGTACTATTCTATCCTCCCCAGGTATCCAAAGGTTGGCTCATTGCTGTGATGTAGTCATTGCTTACTGACAGGAAAAAACTTGGAAATATTGTCTCAGAATTTTAAGGCTAAATCCTTTCTAATGCAAAACAACCAAAAACCATATTGTGTGTGTGTGTGTGTGTGTGTGTGTGTGTGTGTGTGTATTTGTGTGTGTGTTAATAATAAAAAGAAAATACAGGAATCAGTGGCTGTTTTGTTAACATTTGCTAACCAAGTTCCTTAAATTGGAAAGAGATTGTTTTTTGCATGCTGAGAGAAGCAGAAATAGAAATTCCCATCATTGCTGAGCTCAAATGTTTGGAAACTCAGTTTAGCAAAAACAGTTAAGAAGGAGAGAAAGTTAAGCAGCCTGTATTAAGTAAGTCCTATAGAAATGCTCATGTGTTCTTTAAGACCTTTACAAAGACCCAGGGAAAGTGAAAAAGTGATTTTGTTTAACCCCAAAGGAAATTTAGGACATAGTTTTTTTTTCTCTCGGAGCTCCTGGCCAGATTTCAGCTTCCCTTCGTTTCTTCATTCATCAGTTTTTACAGAAAAGCTTGCTTGGGTTGTAGACCCCATCTCATTCCGCAGTCCTGGAAAGTGAGGTTTGTCTGTGCTGCGTGACATTGTCTTGGGGCCTAAATGCTAAGTAAGCAGGTGGTAGAAAATGCACTCTTGGCCAGTTGTTAAGTGGTTTGACTTCTAGAGTTGCCTAAGAGTATGTGAAAATCAAATGGCATAAACTATGCGGAAAAGCTTTAGAATCTGCTTAATATTATACAAATGTAAAGTTGCCATTAGGATCACATTCTGCCACATTAATTCAAAGTTCTACTAGCTTATTTGGCAACTTAATCTATGTGGGTTTCCCCCGGCCCTGTCTTGGTTACTGGCAAGGATAAAAATGTTGAAATCCTTTCCTGCTTTGAAGTTATATGTTAGCAACAGAAGTTATGTAATTTTCTGCTTATTTTTATTAGTTATGGCATTCTTTCTCCTAAAAATATTGAGTGTCTTTGTACTCTTTGGAATATCACTGATATAAATACTCCTGGCTTTGTAGGTCACCTTTTTTTTAAAGATTTATTTATTTTTATTGGAAAGTCAGATATATAGAGAGGAGGAGATATAGAGAGGAAGATCTTCCATCAGATGATTCATTCCCCAAGTGACTGCAACGGCTGGTGCTGTGTGGATCTGAAGGCAGGAGCCAGGAACTTCCTCCAGGTCTCCCACGCGGGTGCAGAGTCCCAAGGCTTTTTGCTGTCCTCGACTGCTTTCCCAGGCCACAAGCAGGGAGCTGGATGGGAAACGGGGCTGCCAGAATCAGAACTGGCATCCATATGGGATCCCAGCATGCTCAAGGCAAGTACTTTAGCCACTAGACACTGTGCTGGGCCCTGCAGGTCACTTTCTAAGTAAAGCAAAGTGTTTGCTCTGTTCTGATGGTCTGATGGTCTGATGGTCAAGGTACTGCTGGATCAATACCTTGTTGTTAGAAATTTTAACCCTGCAATTAAGTTCCTAAGGAATGGCAATTTTATAAGGAAATACTTAGTTCACAGTTCTGGAAGTTCACAAACATGACATTCTTTTGTTCTGGTGGATGAACAGCACAAGTAAGAAGAGCTAGTGTGTCGATCCAAACCATATCACCTTAGAAACAGCTGCCAATTCCAACTTAGCAGGTTCAGATTCTTGCAAGCAGTGTCTGTGAATGTCCTAATCATCAGATTTACCAGGATCGTTTATACCATTTCCTCCACTTGCAGGCGTGGGGAACATCTTACCTACAGGGAAATTACTTTGACTGACCCTATCATGGCAATTCCATGAAGGAAGTAAAATTTAACAAATCTCTCATTTTTAAGTTGGTAATTTTGTATGGTCTGTGAACAATTTCCATAAATGTACAAATGGCTCTTGGTTACCCTTGGCTGAAAGGACTAACCAGAGTCCACAGTTAAGAGAAAATGACTGGACTGATACCCTAGAATCTAATGGGCCATTTATATGTCTGTGTTTTTGTGTGTATTACCATAGGAACCTGGTAAAGGCAGAGTAGCTGGCTAAGAAATGATATTTTGTGCTCAGCTTGGTGGCCCAATGGCTAAAGTCCTCGCCTTGCAAGTGCTGGTTCATGTGCTGGCAGCACCACTTCCCATCCAGCTCCCTGTTTAAGGCCTGGGAAAGCAGTCGAGGATGGTCTAAGGCCTTGGGACCCTACACCTACATGGGAGACTTGGAGGAAGCTCCTAACTTCTGGCTTCAGATTGGCTTGGCTCTGGCCATTGCAGCCACTTGGGAAGTAAATCAGCAGGTGGAAGATCTTTCTCTCTGTCTCCCTCTCTGTAAGTCAGATGACTTTCCAATAAAAATATAAAAATAAATAAATAACTCTTAAAAAAAGAAATGATATCTTGGTGCATTTGAACTTTTACAGGAAATAGAAACTGGGTAGCTTAACAAATACTAAATCTCCAAGTGCCCTGCTCTTGGGTTTCCCTGACTCCATACCAGATATTTCTGTCATTTATAAGCTCTGGCAAGGAAAATAAGCTCCCTTGGGAACATTTTGTTAACGACACTAATGTCATTCATAGGGGTTTTACCTTTAAGGTCTAAATCTCTCTTCCCAAAAGTTTCACATTCTAACGCTACTGAGTTTTGGGTTTGGGTTTCAAAAATGGGCTTTACTGGGACACAAGCTTTCAGATGACTGTAATTTTCTTGAATGGTCCTTGCTTTAAGAAGTAACAATATTTCTGACAATTATCCCTTAGTCTGGGTTGGCTGTGTTACAGTTTAACCTTTAGAACATGTAGGAGATAGTATTATATCCACTTTTGTTTCCAGGACTTAGGAGATGAACATTTTTTTGTTTATTATCTCTTTGAGCAGTCTCTCTGAGGGTACTGAATTACAATGTTAGACATCCAGCTGCTCTGGGACTCCACGTCAATACTTTGGACCACAACATGAGCCGGTCTCCTACACTATCCTGCTAAGGACAGACATAAGTGTCGACACCTTTGTTTCTTCAGTCTAATTCATCGGCAAACTGAAGACCACTGTGTGACTTCTTTGAATACCTCATGGTACTCACAGCTTCCTATATTCCTGATATGCAGAGTCATTAGTTCTAAAATGGATGCTATTTAAGCAACTAATTTCTTTTTTCTAATTGTATAAATTTTATTTTTGATAGTTTTTACATATTTGATTGGGGTGTGAAGAGTCAAGGGCTAGAGGAAAGTGGGTGAGACCATTGTTTTGACATTCTCTTTTTTCTTTCCAGTTTCTGGGGAGAGGGGAGAGATAAGGGAAAAAGCCACACATAGCTTCCCAAATATCCCAGGGTCCCAGATGTGGGGCATGCTCCAAGGGTCCTGCTCAAGTGGTTTTGATAATTCAACAGTTCCATATTGCTGCGAACTCACCACTCCAATCTTGATGAATTCATCCAGACTCCACTGACTGACATAGTCTACCTTAGAGTCTCCATTTGCCCAGCTATTCACTGCCAACTCTTGGCTGGTATAGTTGATCAATTTATTCTGTCCTCTGTCCTCTGTCATAGTACCAGGTGAACTCGGCAGGCTTCAGTGTACTGCCCAGTTCTCCATGTCCATTTGGATATGCTGTCCATTGCTCTGTCAGAGCCACTGAGAAGATTGAGCTCTGACATGTGCATTTCATGGTGAGTCAGTGGAACATGCAATTTCCTCCATGGTTGGAGTTTTGAGTCTAGCGGTTCAGTCGGGAGGATTCCCAAAGAAACTTCATCTGAGGTGATCCCAGGCCTGGTTTTGTGTGTGCATGCCAATACAGGGTCCAACACAGTTTATTGTCTACATGCACATTGTTGCAATTGCTGGGTCAGCTGTCTCCAAACTAATTGCTACAAGGATAGTTAAATAACAAGAACAGGGAATAACAATCCTATTATTTTACTAATGAACTTTCCATTGAGTGTCAAAGAGATATTGTGGCTTGGCTTAAGAGATATTGTGGCTTGATCCAAACCTTCTTACCAAAATATTGTCTGTATGTCACCATTTTTCTTTGTAATAGCAATAATCTTTCCTCTCTAAGGAACAGTCTTTTTAATCCAGCAATTCATGTAGTTCATTGTCATTTGCCACAGTCTCTGAAACCTTAGGGCAAAATTTAATGCTCAGCTATATTAATCATGGACTTTATTTGTTCATGATTTTCTATTTCTAATTTACTCTGAATTTCTATTTTAAGCATTTCAGGGTAAGTTAGTATAAATCTTTTATGAAAGAAAGTGGGACATTAATAAACTCATGAAAATGTATTTCATTGCTAAGTTAAATTTATAACTTTGGATTAAAGTTGCTGGATAAATTATAAAGTGTAAGTATGGGCCACTAAAATTTATTCACTGTTTATCTGAAATTCAAATCAATCAGGCATTCTGTGTATTTGTTTGCTAAATCTTATGACTTTACTCTGTATGTCAACATTTTCACCTTGCTTCCCAACTATTATCTTTGGAACTTACCTTGTTTAGGGAGTTTCAACAAATATTTATAACATGAATATGTTTATATCCATAGTGAGATAGCAAAGAGGACGTGAACTGGAATTCCAAATATCTTATGTAAGCGCTGGGGGAGTGCCCTCAGCAAATGTAAGCTCTGATCTGAACTCCAGCAAAAACAAGCACACAAATAATCACAAAGCAAAAACTACTTATTTCTTGTTTCGTTCTTTTAGCTTCTTTTTGGCACCTTTCCCCAACCTTGAGATCTACTCCCATAAAGCCTTGCTCAAACTTGCTCTGAGTGTCTAGTCATTTGTGCATTAAATATATATTGAGCCTCTACCATGTATCAAACATGGTAGTCAGAGCTGGGAATTGGATCAAGTGACGAAAGATCATAGAGCAGTAAATGAAAGACTTTCCTCATACAATGAAGCTACATGATACCCTGAACCTTGTGTAGTAGTCTAGAATGAATGTCTTGTAAAGATGATTCAATTTAAACTGACAGTTTACAGATAAGTAGGAGTTTCCACTTGAATGGGTGTTGTGGGGAAGGACATTTCAGTCATCTAACAGCAAGTTAAAATTCTGGTATTTTCAGTGTGGCTGCGATGGTGGGCAGAGAACAAATGGGTTGTGTGGGTCTTAAAGGATGGCTAGAGTAATTTTTTCAAAAGTAGACACTGTAAGTGCTGAATATTTTTAAATCAAAAGTTACAATATAAAATTCTTAGAATACTTGTTGAAGCAGAGTGTGGATTTGACTGAGATAGGAAGAGTAACAGGGTTAGAAAGACTGAACAGAGTGCTGGAGAGTTACAATGAGTTACTCAGTCAGACCAGGCACATTGGAACTGATGAGTACGATTAATGCAGTTTCATTGATGGCTTTTGATGAATAAGAAGCCTTCAAGCTCTTTGGGGCTCTATGACAATGCAAACACCAATTCAATGTCTCAAATGAATTGAGATTTAATTTCCCTTCCTTAGTATACAGGATTTTCCCACCACTCCTAATGAAAGATGCTCTGTCAAAATATTTTTAAACATTTTTAAAAAAAAAAAAACTAATTCCAAACTAGGTTTAGCCAAGGTAAAATGGAGGTACTGTAAAAAAGTGTCTACATAATTTGAGCAAACTTTCTGCTATAGAAAACAAAGGAGCAGGGAAGCAGGTACAAACACTACAAAATCGGAAGGTTTAGGTTCTTCTCTTGACTGTCATTGATTAGTTGTGTGCTGATGGACAATTCCACTGATTGGTTTGATAGAATTATCACGAAAGTCTGTTGAGACAATGATGATATCATGCAATCATCACAGAATGGTTTACTCGATGAACATAAGCAGAGCCAGCATCTGTTGACTGCTTCTGCTGTATGGACTGCTCTGTACAAGGGAATTTACATAGACTATCTTATTTGAAGTTCATGGCTATCTTCTGAGGCAGTTGCTTTTAGGATACTCTGTAGATGAGAGCACTACAGTTTCATAATGCTGGAACTTGTGGTTTTCCTATGTATTCATGATCATTCTGACTATATATCCTACACCTCACATTTATTTCTGTGAAAATTCATTGAGTAAGACTTGTCAAGTCCTTATTACAGTTTGGGAATTAAGTTTGATGCTCATTGAGTTCTCCCATTTGCAAAGGAATTGCTATGGAATACTTTCATTTCTGGTGTGGAAAATAAGGTTCATATGTTTAAGCAATCACATAAAAAAGACTTAGGACTTGAGACAGAAATTATCGAACAGAACATTAAGTGCTCCGTCTAGGATTTAAAGTCAGATGTTGATTGGAACCTTGTTTATTTGGTATTATTTTCACTGGAAACTCTGTGATTTGTTACCGAAAGTCATTGCTACTATGATCAGGATGTTAACAGTTAATAGAAGCACTCTTGGGAGCATCTGAGCAAACAATGATGGCAGAGAAGAGGTAGACTTTAAAGAACGCTCAGAAATTTTCCTGACCTGTGTTCATAATGCTCCCTGCTATTACAGTAACACATCAAGTGCTGTCTGACACCCAGCTTCATGGAGTGAATTCTGATCAGTGTTATATGTTATAGCAAAGATGTTCCAACTTACCAGGCTTAAAAATCACAGAGAAATTGGCAGAAATCTAGACTTTCTGGCTTAGTCTGCAGGGATTTTCACTTTGGGGGCAAGTGCTCTGATGAAGGAATTTATGAATCATATTTTCAGAAAAGCTGACTATATCCTTTTCTGTCCTCTGTCATCATAATAATTCACAATTAATTATATTAGACGGTTTTTGGAGGGTTGGAATAAGGAAGACAGCACACGTGATCCCCACTACAGATGAAG
The DNA here is from genome assembly GCF_030435755.1 of Ochotona princeps. Lineage (NCBI taxonomy): Eukaryota > Metazoa > Chordata > Mammalia > Lagomorpha > Ochotonidae > Ochotona > Ochotona princeps. The sequence continues at coordinate 106,468,602 of NC_080834.1, read as the reverse complement.
AAATGCTTGCATTTGGATTTTATTTCGGGGTCTCATTTTTTTCTAGTGACTTCTTGGTGAATTGTGATATATAGCTTACATCAATAGTTCTGGAATTGCCACTGTGTGAACCTAAGCAGTTCCAGTATGTCACAACCAAGTGGATTAGTTGTATGTATGGGATATGTAGGTGATACGAATGTCAGAACTACATAAAAATCTACATGTAAAAAAGAGAAAGGGAAAGGCAGACATAATCACTATCTGGGAAATGTGGGTTGTTTGTGAATGGGCTTAGGCACAGGTATAAAGTTGTGAACCATAAAATCAATCCACTGAGATTTTGAAATATGTGCTGAATTCAAATTTGTTCTGATTAAGCTAACGTCTTGAAATAGATCATCTTAGTTTCTTGAATGCTCATAGTTTTAAGCCTAAGTTGTATTATACATGGAAAGAAATGAAACTATTTACATGCTTTTAAAAAAAGATTTATTTTATTGGAAAGTCAGATTTACAGAGAGAAGGAGAGACAGAGAGAAAGATCTTTCATCTACTTGTTCACTCCTCAAGTGGCTGCAATGGCTGAAGACGAGTTGATCTGAAGCCAGGAGGCAGGAGTTTCTTATGTGTCTCCCATGCTAGTTTTGGAGCCCAGGGCTTTGGAGCATCCTCGACTGCTTTCCCAGGCCATCAGCAGGAAGCTGGAAAGGACATGGAGCAGCTGGAATATGAACTGGTGCACATTTGGGATCCCAGCACATGTAAGGTGAGGACTAAGCCCACTGAGCCATCAGGTTGAACCCTTTTCCATTTTTTTTTTTAAACCAGAAAAAGCTCTTTAAGCTTTGTGCAGTGGCAGTATTGCAACCAATGAGGTTTATCCGAGGCAAAATTATTGCTAATTGAAAACTTTTCCCAGAAAAAGATTTTTTTCTCTTATTCTGACATGAAAGAACATAAATGGTTTCAATAAGTTGTTACTGAACTAGCTGCGGCTATGATAAGTGACTTAAAACACATACTTGGGCCTGGCATTGTGGCATAGCAGCCTGATCTGCCTGTGGCACGGGTATGCCAAGTGAGCACTGGTCATGCCTTAGCTGCTCCACTTCTGATCCAGCTCTCTTCGAATGACCTGGGAAGGCAACAGAGGATGGCCCAGTTCCTATGGATTCTGCATCCATGTTGGAAACCTATAAGATGCTTCTGGCCTCCCAACTTACTAATTAAATTCTATAGGGGTGAGTATGTCAGTAACAGACTATTTTGTTTGGTACTATCTACAGTTTAGGCCTAAATTTTGATTAAACTTAGCATTCTTATTTAAATCAGTTTTATAACATTTTATGAATATTCTCATGGAGTAAGTTTATATTCATTATTCAATTGTTTTTGGAATGACTAGACATGAAAGTAGTGCTTACAGCATCTGTATAGTCTTGAATATTACAGAGTCAATATTGTAACTGGAGAACATTTCAGAGCAGCCTTTATTTGTGGAATACTTATTGTATGTTTGACTTTGAGAAATATTTATTGAGTCTCTTTTATTTACAAGAGTTGTGTGTATTAGTTAAGTATTCATTAATGTAACGGAATCTCTCAGACCTGCTACATTGTGAAAAAAAAGAGTTTTATTTGTAGTCTTTTAGGGGTAAGTTTAAGACCTGGAAAATGCATTGGCATGGTGTCTGATGAGGGTCACAGAAGGTAATAACAGAACATGTGTGAAGTATCACTTAATCATCCTTTGATAAGTTAGATCAGAATTATATCCTAACTTCATATTCCTGCAGAATGCTTAGAAATATGAAAAATTACCTTTGTAGTTTTAGGTACATGGAAAGCTATGAATACAATATAAATGTGTGTGCCCTATACACAAACATGTAGAAAATGACTTGGAAATACATCAAAATGTCAATGACAGGGGCTGAACTTTATTATTCATTGGAAAAAATATAAATTAAGATAGCTGATAAAAAAAAGTATTTATGTTTGATGAAAGTTTACTCACAAAAAAAGAGTAAAGTGAAAAAGACATAGAAAATTTTGGTGAGATATGGAGAAATAGAAGCCACACTGTGTTAATAGGAGTGTAAATTTTGAAAACCCATTTTGCAGCATCTCCTATATTTAATGTACTCACATCCTATGATCAGCAGTTCTACAATGAAATGTTTGCATCAAGAACAAATGTGTATGAATATATATATGAGTATCTGTATGTATAGTTTAAATACAAAATATGTACAAAAACACTCATAGTGGAATTATTTACAGTTCTGCCAAGCCAATGGTACATTCACCTCCATGAGACTGAATTACAACTATAAAGAACAATCTTAACTTGGAACACAAGCTCCCGTGTTTTCACATACACATAGATGAAAAGCGAACAAAAACTTATCTATAATATTACAAGTCAAGATAGCAGCATTTATCTTTGGTGATGTTTTATAACAAAAGTGGGTATGAAATGGAGGAGATTTCTGAGTTGTGGATAGTACATTATTTCTTGATATTGGATCTGAGTGAACATCACAAGGTAACTGAAAATTCACTGTTCTAAATGCATGTGGTTATGCAATTTTCCCTTGTATTTCTAAAATATAAGTAAAATAGGGGAAAATTTGCTATCCCTGCTATTCAGTCATCTTTAAATAAAGGTGACATTATCTGAAAATTTGACAATATTTCCACCTAATGAATTCTGGTACATCAGTGAGATTTATACCAAAAGCCTGTTTTATTCTTACCAAGGCGAAATTTATTATAATAGTAAAAAATAATAAATGGTAATATGAACTAATTGTCCAAACTTGTCTAATTAGTTACTTACACGCAGATATAAAGATGATCCTGGTAACGGCATTGTACTAAAAGAAAGATCATTAGTAATTGAATATTTATTTTAATCTGAATTCTCATTAAAGATATTCTTGATCAGCATTTGAACATTCATTATAGAGTTAAGTGTTGAAAAAAATACAACTGAATGTCAAATAGTTTACCTCTTTACCTCTCCTGAACTCTTTTCTTGCAAGATCACATATGCCAATGGCCTATTTACTTTAAATTCATATGCAAGACTGTGTAAGCCTGTATTCCAATGTATAGCATAATGTGATTAGGCTGCAATTTTTCGTTTTAAATACTTTGTAATTACAAAGCTAAGCAAAATTTGCATTACTTTCCTATGGAGGTTTTCAGACTGGATTAATCCATAGCACATAATTATGAAATTATTTCCAGAAGATTATCATATTTTACTGTTGTCTTTTAATCAATGCCACCTGCCCTCCTATTAATAACCAGGCTAGCTTTTAATTTTTCCCATTTTGTGCTTATTAAAAATGCCCTTCACTCACTGCAAAAGTAGGAGAAAATAATTAGAAAGGATCTTTAAGAATCCTCAGAAGGTACTTTCCCAGCTTCAGCTGTGCTATAATGATTTATTCCCCAAACAGTATTAATGATGACTATCTTGACTCTGCTTTTGAATAAAAATACAGCTTTTCTTCAAAATCCATTTAAATAGAACTTTTTTTTAAAAAAAAAGATAAATATTTTATCTGAGTGTAATTTTGAAATCTCATCTAGGTTCTGCTTGAAGAGACTTGAATGTGTTCAATTAAGTTTCCACAATTACTTTACCAGTAGTTAATTATGATATGGTAGAAGCAAAATTCTGAAGAGAGGAAGTTGACATGGATAGAAATGTGTTTTCTGCAAATCTATAACTTCATCCACAGAGAAAAAGCATCTATCCACTTTTGTCTATAGATAGATGCATCATAAAGCAATCCTAAAGGATAGAGAGCTTCTCTTATTGTTAGTTGCAACAAATGAGTTTGGGGAACTTTCATGAAATAACAGAACCTGTTTCCAAGTTAAAATGAGAACAGAGCAGATGGCTCTCTTGCTTTTGTTTATTCCCATAGACTCAGTTCTTCTTTGCCAAAGGCAATGCCCTATGATAAGAAATGGGAACCAAAATCTCTGATAACATTCATATTTGCTGTTTTTCTCTATGATATGTTGTGATAAGAAGCTAAGAAGTTAATATGATGGCCTTAGACATAATCTGTGCTTTAGCTGAATCAAGCATCTTGAGCTCTCCTTAGTGTCTGACAATCCTTTGTACTTTCCCCTGTTTTTTTTTTTTTTCAGTTGGTTGTCTATTCTTCTCTTTTGGTATGAAATGCTAAATGAAACATTATTTTATTGACATGTTAGGAAAAATAGTGTAGCTCCAGTGCATGTTTGCTTATCTTGTGTCATTGCCTAGAATTTACTGAGAGGAAGAACAAAAATAGAGGGAAACCAAGTTTAGGAATACCTGGTGCACAGCCATAAAGTCTTATTTATTCTAAACTTGTCAGATATCATACATTTGGATGAAGACAAATGAGGATCCTAAACTTTGTATTGGTTAAGTGGGTAAGAAAGTTAAAATGATGGAAAAACAATGGGCTGGGAAGGGGAGGTAAAAGGAAAAGACCTATTTGAGACTTGTTATTCCTTGGTAGAATGGGAGAGGAGCAGATCTAGTGAAACAGTGTATCATGCTATCATTTTAATCTTCTAGATGGGATTTTAATAAGGCTCTGCTGCACAACTAAAGTATAAGCCTGAAAGGGATTAGTGAGTAATGCTGCTCAATGGGCAAGAGGAAAAGATTTGTACTACATAGTGAAATCTGTGCAAGACTGGTTAGGGAGTCCAAACTGAGAGAAGAGCTAAACACAAGGAACTTTTTCCTAAGGATTCTGGGAGCTCGTAGAGTGAGTTATTCAACAAATGATCATGGAATCAGGCAGGTGTAGTCTCCAAGCTTACTATTTACATGGCCTGCAGTAACTGTAGGCTTAAAAACTAAGTTTGCAGTTCAAAGTGTAAGAGGGTGTGGAAGAGATAGATTCATGGTGAAGTTCAGTTAAAGACAAGGAGTCCCCTGGCAAGATTAACTGAAGTAGGATATTTATGATGGGGGAGAGTCATTATGACTTAATTCTCAGACTTATTTGGAGTCACAGGATAATAGGACAACATTTAAAGTATATGAGGAAAAACTGTTATTGTTATAGGGGAATGAAAGCTCTCTTTGTTACTTCTTCCACTCTAGGAGAAAGGAGAATTGAGCTTGATTTGTCAGATATACATTATCAAGTAAACAAGCTTTGCTAGTAGAAGCTGTCTTTGTGTACCAAAAGCTAAAACATTACTGCAGAGGATGGGTGATTAGCTCATATTTAGAGAGGTAAAGGAACCTCTGGTTTCTGTTCAGGATCACACTGTGATTGCCATTCTAGAGGTGTGTTGACAATGGATTAATGCTAAAATGAAAAAAGGGAGCTTTAGCAATTGAAAGATTTACTATGCATCCTGAAAGTGCAAGGAGAAGTGTCAAATATTCAACTGTTAGCTGCTGGATTTTGAGATCACACACACACACACACACACACACACACACACACACACACAACTAGAATGAAATAAAAGGGACTAAGCATGATTTTTTTAAAGATTTATCTATTTTATTGGAAAGGCAGATGTACAGAGAGGAGGAGAGATAGAAAGGAAGATCTTCCGTCTGATGATTCGCTCCCCAAGTGACCACAAAAACCAGTGCTGCGCCAATCGAAAGCCCAGAGCCAGGAACTTCTTTCCAGTCTCCCACACGGGTACAGTGTCCCAAGGCTTTGGGCCGTCCTCGACTGCTTTCCCAGGACATAAGCTTGGAGCTAGATGGGAAGTGGAGCTGCCGGGATTAGAACCAGAGCACATATGGGATCCTGGTGCGTGCAAGGCGAGGACCTTAACCATTGCACTATCGCACCGCGCCCGACTAAGCATAACTGTAAAGTAGGTGATTAGGACATGGCTTACTGGTTAAAAACAGAGGCTGTGTTGGAGTACAGTAATTTATGCAAGGAGACATACAAAGGAAGACCAACAATTTCCAATTTTTAATAGTTGTGCAGAGGTGTGTATGCTTGAGAGATGGAATTATCAAAAGAAGACCGATTCAAAGGTAGAAGCTAGGCAGCCCTCTGGCTTATTGACTATTGCAACACATGAAACATTGTAGATCAGGATGGAATTTGTGCAAGTTCTGCACTTCTTGGCTTATACATGCATAACCTTGCCTTGCTCTTCACGGTGTCTTTCTGTCTCTTTACATTTTACGTTTGTGTACTTTATGTTCTATCTTTATGTTCGAATTTCTCCCATCGCTGTCTCCAGACATATTGGGTTAAGATTTACTCTAGTAATTTTTAAAAAGATTTGATTACCATTGTAAAAATTTCATTTCCAAATAAAGGGATATTTTTCTGAGATGTTATGGACTAGAACATCAACACATTGTTCTTGCTGCGGAGGCCACCATCCTATAACTCTTTCCAAGTACTAAACAGAAAAATTAAATAAAAATTTAGAAAGTCAAAGAGCAACGTAAGCAGAGAGGTTGAACTCTTATCAGCAGCAAGAGTGATTAGAAGACAAAGGAAGATACATTCAAACAGTTCAGAGAAAATAAGAGTTAAAATGGAATTCTACATCCAGATGAGATACCCTTCTGTAAATACCAAATGAATCATTGTTTTGAAGCACAGGAAGTTATAGAGAGTTGGTCTGCAACAGATTCTTACATGCTAATCTGCAAGGATGGAATCCAAAATGAAGAACTAGGATGCAAGAAGTTACAATGAGTTCAGAAACTCATAAAACATATTAATGTAGGTCTGTATCTGATAAACATTAAACATATTTTTATATCTGTACTTTAAAAGTGCAGCAAAGGGCCCAGTGAGATGGCCTAGCGGCTGAAGTCCTCACCTTGAACAAACCGGGATACCATATGGGCGCTGGTTCTAGTTCTGGCCCACTCCACTTCCCATCCTGCTCCTTGCCTGTGGCCTGGGAATGCAGTCGAGGACAACCTGGGGCCGTGGGACCCTGCACCTGCGTGGGAGACTGGGAGGAAGTTACTGGCTCCTGGCTTTGGATTGGCTCAGCTCCAGCCATTGTGGCCACTTGGGGAGTGAATCATCTGAAGGAAGATCTTCCACTCACTCTGTCTCTCCTGCTCTGTATATCTGACATTGCAAAATAAATAAATAAATAAATAAATAAATAAATAAATAAATAAATAAATATCTTAAAACCATTTTAAAAAGTGGAGCAAAACTATCTGGTTAGGCAGATACAGAAAAACTGAAAAATAAGGGCAAAATGTACTTAAAATTTGTCACATTTGAGAGGATAGGGAAACTATATAATCTTATGGTTAGAGGAACTTATAGACAAATATACATGTCAAAAGTGTGTCAGAGAAATGTAGATGAAAATGAAGTATGGAGTAGTGTCATTAATAGTAAACAAAACCTTTTGCTAAGCAGTAAAAATAACATTGAACATAAAAATTACAATAAACATAAAATATTTAAAATTTACAAATCAATAGAAAAGAATGAAGTCCACAAAAAAAGAAAACATACAACAGTGATTACATATGTGATCAATAGAAGAAACATAAGTGGCCAAGGAAGAAGAAAAATATATCAGACTGCGTTATTACTCATATTATAGAAAACAGTAATGAATGAGACATATTTAACTTTCTAATAAGTTAAAATATACACTAAATTAGACTAAAATATAGATATGAAAGAATGCTAATTTTCATGGTTTGTTAATGGGAATTAATTGTGTAGTTCTTCTTGAAAGTATTTAAATCTATCTATATCAAGCTGTAAATAAGAAATTTTTTTGACCAAGAACATTCTGTTCTAAAATTTCAGTATAAAGGAGTAATGACAAGCATGCTTTTCATATTGTTATAGTACAGCCTGCAAAATTCAGATTGAATGGTTATTTTTAACATTATAATGTAAAGAAGCACAAGGCAGTTATTCTTGGGCATCTTTACCTTTAAGCTTAGGGACTTTACGTTACTTTTTCATGAGCTTTAATGTTCTGTGTTGAAAAATACAGAAACATAATTTTCTGCTGAAATTGAGAGCATAGTTACTCAAAAGATAATTGCCAAGTGAACATATTTCCTAATTATTTTCAGAAAGAAGTATCTAAGATCAATTGCTCTCAAGCCAAAGTCATCCTTCTTGGCAGACATTCTCCATCACATCAGCTCATTAAGATACCTGTAACTAACACATGCTGAAATATCACTGCATAATTGACTTTTATGGCAATACTTTTAATACCATCTCTGACAGTTTCTTAAAAAAATTATGTTTGGGGCTAATGTTTGGAGCCCAGCCTTAGGTGGAGTGGTAAACATAGGCCCGTGGCTGTTGGAAGTATAATGGAGTATAACAGCCTGGGTAGAGGATGTAGCCAGTTGAGGAGCATGGACCCCATTCTAAGAGCACTGATAATCAGTACAACCAGTGCTGCCAAATCTCTACGTTGTTCAATGACCAGTGTATATGTATTTATGTATATTAAAATACCTAATATTTAATTTGTTTTATACGTCCATGAGTCATATTTGGTAAATTGGCTATATATTTTCATCCCTCTTCAATGTAAAAGTTGCCCGGGTTTTCTCCTAGTTTTGCAGTCTTATAACTGAAACAGAACCTTTACCAAAAAACTTTGTAGCTCATGGTTCTCACTCTGTCCCCTACTGATGTAATATGAAGAATTTCTAAGATTGTGCTGGTCTGTGGCTTTTATCTCGTGTAAGTAGATTTTTTTCCACTAAGAGGAAATCAACTCTACATTCTGCTGTGATGATTAGGAAAGTGGTAAAAAATTAGCTCTTATCTGGGGTTTTGACTGCCTGGACTTAAGAGCTTGTAGCAGATCAAAACCTCACCTCCTCTTCTTTTTCTCAAAAACTTTAGACTCTATTGAGAAGAAGTGACTTAATGTCAGTTTCTTTACTAGAATATTTTACTTTAACATCTTAGCAGAGAGCTTTCTTTCTTCCTCTGAACTTGATTGATAATGTGACTTGCACCCAATGTTGCAGCAGCACAGTGGTGTACTTTAGTCAGCATTCAAGTCCTTTGTTCCTAAATGCGGAAGCTGAATTACTTGGAATAGTCTTCATTTTTAACAGGTGGGCAATTTGGCAGAAGATTCTTTGCTTTATTCAATGAATCCACACTTTCAGGTGAATTCTACAGAAGTGAGCAGTTGAAAACTACTGAATTAGGATGTCCAATGAACTCTTCCATATGTACTAGTCTCTTGTACCTTAAAATGAAAGCACCTGTTTTTTGTTGTTGTTGTTCCTCCAGAACATGTTGAAATGAGCTTCCAACTTTCCAGCCCTTTTCTGTCCCCAGTTATTTCTCACAGAAATAGTATGGTAGTGTATATTGCCAGGCCAAAATGTAGGCTTGTACACACACAAGTCTGTTGTTCAGCCCATGATAGTTTTCCCTCACAGCATTGGGCCAGCTGGTGAAGTGCATTGTTTAAACTTTCATTGTCTTCAGGATTCAACACTGTTCAGGATGAGTAGCTGGCATTTCCTATCATTATCTTTTCTGCAGATGAGGGGCAATATATTTTTTTTTCATTTAATTTCATTTTATGACACAGTTTCATAGGCTCTGGGATTCCCCCGCCCCCACCCCCCATCCTCGCCATGGTGGATTCCTCTTCATTGTTGCAGTAGTACAGTTCAAATCCAGTCATGATTCCTTTATTGCAAGCATGTACCATGCATAGAGTCAGGATCTTATTGTCCAGATAAATTCAACACTTTCTCATGGAGACCATCCCTGGTCTGAAAGCAGAGCTGGCAGAATATCATCCTGTCCAATGATAAGCCACAACATAACATCAACAACAGTTTACAACGTTATGGAGTTAGTTGACATGGTATTGAGTGACCAATATGTTAGAAAATGCAAGTTCTTAGCATCCCCGACTCATGCACACTGGTAGGTGCAAGAGTCTAGCCCAGCATGACCTGAGCTCCGTGCTGGTTTAGCCACAGTGTCAAAGGCAGAGGCGGGGACAGGTGAGGGGCTGAATCAAGCTGAGTCAGAGCAACCACTGGCATGTGCATGATCTATGGCTGGAAACAGGCCCAGTTGGGGAGCTAAGGGGACACCTTAACTGGGTTGAGGTTCCTAAAAAGGGATGCATGGGTTGGAATGGGAGCTGCGTTCTGATCAGGAAACAGTTGTAGTCTCCCGTGGCACAAGTGTGGACTGGGACTGGATGCACCGAGCCGGGCCAGACCCCAACACCATCTGGTGCTCTGGAGGACCAGGGTAGATGTAGGATGGAATAGGCTAGGTCTCAACCCCCTACTGAACCATGTGTGAGTTGTATGTGGGTATGGATGAGCCGTGGCTGGGCTATAACATCCAACAGCAATAATTAGCTTGGGTTGAAGGCCAGTCAGGAAAAGCCACTGTTCCTGCTAGGACAGGAGATGAACTGAGTAGGGCTAGCTCATGGACGCCCTGGTATGCGCTAAATCTGGCATTCAGAGGGGTTCTGTTGGAGGAGCCTGGACAACTCCTCTGGCAGGACACAGACCCTGTAGGTAAACACAAGAAGCATGAAGGAAACAGCCCAGAAAAGGCCATGGAAATTATCCCACTGGCATACATTTGGCATGGGTCAGGGGCAGACCGGGCTGAGTCAGTTCACGTCATCCACTGGCAAATCCAAACACCAGAACAGAGTGTGGGTCAAGCCAGGTTCGGTCACAACAAAAACCAATCCACAATATGGAATGCCAGGGTGAGGTTGCCTATACTGGATGTGACCACAGCACCCATCCAGCACACGTGAGAACCAGGAAGGGAGGGGCAGAGCCAGCAGGGGAAATATCAGGGTACTCCCTTGCTGGACAGCTACTCCCACTGGAGAGTGTGAGCTGGGATGGGAGCAGATCATACTAGGCAGGGCTACAACACCTGTGGGCCTTATGTGAGCTAGATCAGAGAAAAGCCAGGCTGGGTGGATTATTTCTACCAGTGCAAGCATAAATTACAGTGGGTGAGGGTTGTTTGGGCTTAGCTGCAGCATCAGCTGGCAGAAGCTGGCACTGGGGGCTAATTCTGCCAAGTCAAACCACAGAACCACCTGGAGAGTGCACAATCCGGGAGTGAGAGAGACCTGGGAGGGAAATAGTGGGCTCCTCCCTCTTGGGTTACCACTACCACGGGAGGGCTCGAAAATTAGGATGGGGGCTGTGGTGGCTAGATAGAGAGGCACTCAACAACATTCATGAGGGTTGGATAGTGGAGCTGGTTAGATGAAACTAAGCTTCAATGCCCACCAACATGTATGAGATCCAAATGGGATGTGGGACAGACAAGACTAGTCTGCTACACATACTGGCAAACCAGGGTAGGGGGTGGGCCTGATGGGGGTTATTGTGGGTCGCTCTGACTAGACTGCAGCTCCCCCTGGTTTATGCGAGGGCCGAGTATGTGCTGGGCAGAACCATGCTGGACTGCAACACCCACTGGTTCAAGTGGAAATTGGGGCTGAAAACAGAATCAACTCAGTAATTGCAACCACCAGCTGATCGGGGTGATGGATTGTGTTGGGACCTGTACTTGCTAGTACATACAAGAATCTGGTCTGGGAATACCTTAGACAAAGTTTCTTTGGAGATCTCCCCAATCGAACTGCCAGACTGAGAACCCTAACCAAGAAAAGACAGAAGACAGAACAAGTCAATCAACCACCTCAGCTATTTGTTGGCAGCGAAATTCTGGGCAAGTGAAGACTCTATGATGAAGTATGTCAGTCAATGGATTCTTCAACGACCTCATCATGCTTGGAGTGGCGAGACTGGCAGAGATTCATAACTGGTGAATTATCGAAACCACTTGAGTAAGTATCTCAGAGCATGCTCCACATCTGAGACCTAGGGTGGGTGGGAAACTGGGTGGGACTTCTCCCTCAATATACCCCTTTACCTCAGATACATGAAGGAAACAATATGGAAATAATAGTCTTACCTACTTTCCTATAGCCCTTGAACCTTTTTTACCTTAATTAAGTATGTAAATATTGTCAAAAAATATAATAAAAAATGAAAAACAAAACAAAACAAAAAACAAGCAAAAAAAAAAAAAAAAAAGAAAAGACAGAAGACAGAACAAATCAATCGGCCACCTCAGCTATATGTTGGCAGTGAAAAACTTGGCAAACGGAGACACTAAGATGGACTATGTCAATCAGTGGATTCTTCAATGACCTCATTGTGCTTGGAGTGGCGAGACTGGCATAACTGGTGAACTATCAAAACCACTTGAACAAGTATCTCAGAGCATGCCCTACATCCAGGACCTGGGGTGGGTGGGAAAATGGGTGGGGCTTCTCCCTCAATATACCCTTTACCTCAGATATATGAAGGAAACTCTATGGAAATAATAGTCTTACCCACTTTCCTATAGTCCTTGAACCTTTTTACCCCAATTAACTATGTGAATTTTGTAAAAAAATATGACAAAAACAAGAAAATGCAAGTTTTTAAGCACATCCTGTGACTGCTTCATTCACATTTCAATTTTAGTTTATACACAACTGGAGGCTATATACCTTAGAATGTGTATAGGGTGCTATTCAGCTGTCTCGTGTCTATTTTTATTTTTATATTTAGCAGTTTATAGTATTGAGGCATAATTTTTACTGACCTTGGCAAATTTTAGGATAGTCCAAACAAGCTTATAACCCTAACAAGGCATAGGTTAACAATTGAGAGGCAGAACAGTTTTAGGAGGGATGTGCAGAGAAATCTTCAATACCTTAGTGAGGAGTAACTAATCTTTGTGTCCCACCTAGTAAGGTATGTGTGAGTTCAAGCTGACCATTTCCTGTCTGATTCTAAGCTTTCCTTATTGGTCTCTGTCTATCTTATCTAATTTTTTTGGAGGGTGGGAGCTCCAGTGTGACCCTGATGATCATTGAAAGGGAGGGTGGGGATCCAATGTTGGAACTAAGTAAGGACCAGAGAAAGCTCCCCTCCTGAGTCCCAAAGGAAGTTTACCATCCTTCTGTTTCTGCAGATCTCTCAGGGCTTCTGGCTGTTGTTCCGATGACATTAGATCCTGTGAGGAAAGATCTGGGCATCTTCCTTCCCATATGGGAGATCTGAAAGGGAGTGGATGACCTCAAAGTTCTTGGCCTACAAAGGCAGTCCGTTTTCCAGCGGTCTCCTTGGCAGTTGGGATATATATCTAGCCCTTGGTGCCTGTACTGATAGTCCTAGGTGAGGATGCAGGGGTCTCAAGGGTAGGGATACAAGCCTCCTCCTGTCTTCCTGCTCCACTCTGGGGTCCCCCCCCCGCTCTGTGCATATGACCTCCTGTTGAGAGGTTGTCAGGATCACTCTTGATTCCCCCTATATGTCTTTATAGTTTTACTAATGTCTATTGCTGATTCGAGTCAGTTGTCTATAAGTTACCTGTTATATTCTTGATAGGTTATACTTAGCATCTTCCTCACACATTCTAAGAAGGTGGAAGATTTCTCTGCTCTCCTGACCCATTAAAGAAAAACATAGGGCATTAAAATTATATTCGGTTTTACAGTTTTTTGATGTAGATCATAAGCAGTCTGACTCAATGATTGTTGGTTCATTGGTTATATCACAATATCTTATTGTATGTGATACAGGCTGTTTGAGGTTGAAATAATATTATAATTTTCAGATACTATTTTTCTGAGACATCATTTCATGTTAAACTAAGGCAAACATGTGGTGTTTAACCTTTTGGGATTGGCTCATTTCTCTTAGCATAATGGTTTCCAGTTGGGCCCATTTGGCCACAAAAAACTGCATTTCGTTTTTGTTTGTTTGTTTGTTTGTTTGTTTTTAATAGCTGAATAGTATTCCATTGGAGTAGATGAATCATAGCTTTCTTATTCAGTCTTCTGTTGATGGGCATTTTTGTTGCTTCCAAGTTTTTGCAATTATTGATTGTGCTGGTATGAACATAGGGGTGCATGTTGGTTTCTGGTATAATAGGTGTTTTGGATATATTCCTAGGAGTGCTATTGCTGGATCATATGGTATGCAGAGTTGTTTCAGTGTTCTCCATACTGATTTCCATAGAGGCTGTACCAACCTGCATTCCCAACAAGAGTGAAGTAGGGTTCCCTTTTTCCCACATGCTTGCTAGCAAGTGTTGTTGGTGGTTTTTTGTATTGAGGCATTCTTATTGGCATTAGGTGGTACCTCATTAATGTCTTAATTTGGACTTTGAAGGTCAATAGTCTCACGGAATTGTTTAAAATGATAAAACCAATTCTAATCTGATTCACAGAGGCTAATTCGTGGTATGGACTGGAAGCTCATTAGAATTCAAATAGTGTCATTATCAACATCATCACCATCACCATCATAAAGCTAGGTCTTTGAACTCAACAAAAACTAAGTTAATCAGTTTTTCTGATTCCCAAGCTGTTTGTCTGTTCCTGTTCCTGTGTCATAACAGCAGAATTACAAGAGATGCAGTTCTTTGCGTCAAACTAGGAGCATGTCCTTGACAATTTGCCCAACTGTGTCTTCTAACAATTCACCGTGACCTGTTAATTTTACCTCCTCAATTGACTCTAATTCACCAACTGGAACTAAAGACACCATTATCTGAAAAAGATTAATTTTTCTCCTCTGTCCCTCCTTGCCCTCAGTTTTCTACCCTGCAGCCTGATCAGTCATCTTTGTGTTGTAAATCTAATCATCCTCTTTGCCACTTGAATCTTCCTTATTGTCTCCAGATACCTGGTCAGGTTTACAGAGGTTTTCAGGAAGATATATCTCAATGCAATTCCTAAGCACTTTTCTCTAGTAATCTCACCATTTTGAACTATACTAATATAAAAATTTATTTTATTATTATTGTTATTATTGTTATTATTATTATTATATTTTTATGATACATTTCATAGGCCGGAGGATTTTCCTTATCCCTACTCCAAATCCCATCTGGCCCACACTGAGTTCCCCTATATTATTACCATAGTATAATTCTTTAAAAACAGCCATATGTCCATCACTGCAGGCATGGACAATGGCAGACAGTCTATCTTTGGTCAGGAAGTAGAGATGCGTACTGCATTGTATCATCACATTTGGATATGATAGTCTGCATAACACAGTTACTATACATTCCCTTAAATGAAAAGCAACAATGCAAAATTAACAAAAGAGAGAAAAATAGAAATATACAATGCCATGAAGTTAAATAACATGCACTGGATCTGATAGTCTCCATTGCACAGTTACTATACATCCCTTTAAAAGAAAAGCTACAAAACAAAAATCAACAGGAAGAAGAAATTTATACCTTCGTGAAGTTAAATAATAAGACTAATGTATCTCTAAAGTGAGTTTGCTCCCAGCTCAGTGCATGTGTACCTTATCGTTGTCTGTGCACTCTCAAATCCTTTGTCACATTATACAAAATGGTATCTGATGTGCCACTTCTAGACTTCTTGATCTGCTGTCCATTAGGTCTGAGGCATACCCAGACTTATCTTGGGTGGAACCTGTAGGATGCCATGTTGTTGCAGTTTGCTGAGCCAGAAATGATTTCACTCCCAGTTCAGCACATGCTCAGTTCTTTCCCTAGTCTTTGCTTCCTTAAACAAAATGGAGCCTGATTCAGCTCTAGGGGGAGGACTGAGCTGTGAAATCCACCTTATCCCCACACCACCTGTCTGGGACCTGCTGCTGTCTCTGCTCCTGATCAAATCAAACGGACCAGCAGGATGGGCAGCTCTTTGTCTGGGTTCTGTTCCTTACATCCCAGTGAATGCTCCTTCTTCTCTTGTTGCTGGTTTACTGATGGCAACCAGAGGAGTTTAGATGGCCACTTGCTGAATGTTGCTGGTGTATTGGTCACTGGTGTATGTTGTTTCCATTGCTTTCCTGTGTTTGTCATTCTCCAGGTGCTCCTCTACTGTCTTTCTGGAATGTGCCCTCTTTCTGCTTCACTCTGGCTAATGTTTCTTCCTTTGTTTAGATGTGTCCTTATCCTATTCCACCATCTTGATTCTATATATCAATTTTTGCAACAATGTTTTCTCATGTCATGTTTCTTCTGAAAATTTTTTCCATCTGCTTTTCCTTTGGGTACTTTGTGAGGCTATTTCTGCTCTCACTGAAATAACTTTTGCTGGATGACGCTCTTGACTTTATTCCATGTTTAGATGCACACTTCGGTGTAATTACTCCACAGTAATTCTTATTCATATTGTATTTATCTGTTTATTTTTCTATAGGCTAAAACCTGTTGTAGTGCTTCATAAATCCTAGAAATCTAAATTATTCTTTGTTTATTTTCTCACCAGTTAGTACAATGTTATACAAATAAAATGCTTAAATATTTGGGATAAATGCAAAATAGTTCCTGAATGAATATCTAAGAGTAAATCTTGGCTAGTGGTATTTACTAGGAATGAAATTTGTCTGTAACCACACTACGCTAGACTGGAGTACAATGACCTAATGCATATATAAATTTTTTTTTGTTGTAAATGTAATAAATAGAATAGAATACTTTGAAGTTTAGGACTGTTAAATGTTACTAATACAAAGGGACTGTTAAATGTTTCTAATACAAAGAAGAATTAACAGCAAGTTTCTTTTATTAAACAGATGCCATTCATATTGTTATAAACAGTTAGTAAGTGCTAGCAATGTGTGAATCTCTAGGCAGAATGTTGTGTTAGACGAAATTTCTGCTTGGAAACTATATTTGACAGACAATGTGCAAACAGTACATGTTTGGAATACACTCAACAGAAGGAGGAGTTATGAGGCTTTCAAACTTTCACGTACGCTTTTTCTCAATAGGATGTTAAATTTAGTGTTATAGAGAGAAATTATTAGAATAGATTTTACTTGAAATTGTGGAGATTACTAGTTTGTACTTAGGAATCAGATAGACTTAGACTTAACAACGACTCTTCCACTTGGACAAGATCTGAAACAGTATCAAACCTCAATTTTCAGGTATAGGATGGGATGACGATAATATATTACGTTTTATTGGGAAGATTAAATGACACTAAAGTATTCCTTATGGCACCTGATATAAAGAAAATGTTCAGTAAATGTAGATGCTGTAACTATTTACTCCAGCACCACTGTTTTACAGAGGATACAACCAAGACACCACACCTATGGTCCTACAATTTGCTAGTGAGAGGAAGAAACTGGAGTAAGACGTTCTGATTCTTCATTCTGTCTTTATATCTTTCCATTTCCATGTTTTTTTTTTTTTTTTGATGAAGATAGTACAGACTCAGAACTGAGAAGGCATCACAACCCATAAGAAAAAAACCATGGCCATCCTATAGTGATACTGATCTTATGATTTGTAAGTATTGTTCAAACTCTTGTCATTCTTCCCATCTTCTCAGTAAGTTATTGATTATAACAAGAGAAAAAAAATGGAAAATTACGTGAGAAAAGAAAGTAAGGATATTATCTCTGTAGTCATGTTCATTTGTATTCTAAATACAATACTAATTTTGTGTGAATATATTTGATATATTCGCCAATATAGGTAAAGCACATAGCAAAGTGGAGAGTGATTTGGGGAATCAACTGTGTTGTTCTTTATCCAGTAGGTAGAACATAAAAAGTCTAAACATTTATGCCTTTGATTTCTAAGGCTTTCTTACTCTAAAAGGTATTTGAAAATAAAAATATCCTACCATGTTAATCATGACTTAGATCTAAAAAAAAATATCCCCCCCCGGGATATTTCTGTCTAGCTTTTACTAAGATATTGGCTTGAGACTTACCCTATAGGCATAAACAAATACAAAACTGGACACAATTGAAAATATAATTGTTTTCAGAAATTGGTCAGTAGACAGTGAATGCTACGGATCTTTGGGAGACTAGGAACATATAATGAGCTCCTAGTTTTCTGTCCACAAACATTCCCTCAGTGGAGGTAGGCAGGTTGAATTCAGGCAGAAACTAGTAGACTGTCTTTGAGAGGGATGATACCAGAGGTTAGGGCTATAGAAACGGCTGGAATTTGTGTGACTGAAACTGGAAATAGCAGATCTGTGTATAGGGAGCAAAAAGGAATAACACATACCGAAACCAAAATTGGCATTCTTTGCTCATGTAGCTTAAGCAAAGATTGACAAAACTATTTACAACATTACTAGTACATACGGGCATTTCAATCTTTTTTCTTTTGAAATATGAAGAGCATGCATTATTTGTCTTTTTTTGTATATGACTTATTTGACCCAAGCTGATGTCCTCTAGCCATATTCTTTTGCAAATGGTAAAATTTAATCTTCGTAGCTGGACAATAGTCCACTATACATACATACACTCAGACAAGTATTCTATCTCATATTTTTCAGTTCATCTGATGATTGTTGTGTTGAATGACATCTTATTTTGGTTGTTGTGAACAGTGCTTCCATAAACTTCCTAGTAAATATGTCTCTGATACAGCGTGTTCAAGGCTTCTGTGTATACATCCAGTAGGAGTTGCTGGATTATATGGCAAATATATTGCTGGCTTTTAAAGAAATCTCCATATTGCTTTCCACAGTGATTGCATTTATTTACATTCACATCTAGGGTGTTAGAGTTTCCCTTTCTCCATACCTTCTCCAGCATTTGTTATTTTCTGGCTATTGTCTGATCACTTCTGACAAGGGTGGGGTTTATCTGATTGTGATTTTGATTTAAATTTCTCTGATTTCCAAAAATGTTGAGCATTTTTCACATATTACTGATCATCTTTAGTTCAGCTGAAAACTGCGTATTGAAGTAATTTTTCCACTTAAAAAATACAAGCATGTATTACTTTATTTGAAAAAACTAGAGAGGGAGAAAAAAAAGGGAAGTGGAGAAAGAGAGAGAGAAAGAGAGAGGGAGAGAGGGAGAGAGGGAGAGAGGGAGAGAGAGAGAGAGAGAGAGAGAGAGAGAGAGAGAGAGAGAGAGAGAGAGAAAAGGAGAAAGACAAGACCTTCCAGCAACTAGTTCACTCCACAAATGGTTGCGATAGCCTAGTTCTGCCATGAAGCTTCTTTGGGTCTTCCCATGTGGGTACAGGGTCCAAAGCACATGAGACATCCCTGGTGCTTTTCCAGGCATATTAGCAGGAACTTGAATTGCCATCCATATGGGAAGTTGGCACTGCAGATGGTGTCCTAATCCTACCATTCCACAATTTTTGCTCCCATTCGTCCATCAAAAAAAATTAGATCGGTAGCTTTTATTATCAGGTCTTTTGAGTTGTTGATATATTCTGGACATTAATCTTTGCCAGATAAGTAGTTTTCAGCTTCTCTGTTTTTTTTATTATTATTATTATTATCCCTGGCTGCCTTTACTGTATGGATTATTTCCACTTTGTGCAGAGGCTTTTGAGTTTAATATAATCCCATTTGGGTAGTTTTGTTTTTGCTTCCTGTGCTTTGATGTCTTATCCAAGAAGCCCTCACTGAAACCAATGACTTGACATATTTCCTCAGCATTTTATACCAGTAGCTTCATGGTCTTAGGTCTTAAGTTTGATTTTATTATCAATGTTTATTTGATTTCTTAATAAGGTGAAAGGTAGGTATCTAATTTTTCTTATAAATATCTAGTTTTGTGAGCACCATATATGGAAGAAATTGCTCTTTAATGTATGGGCTGAGCTTTTGTGTCAAATATCGATTAGCAGTATGTATATAGATTAATTTCTGTCTCTCTATCGTGTTTCTGTGACTGTGTATTGGCTTTTATACCAGCACACACCATGTTCATTACTTCAGCCTTTTATGCCTCTAACTCAGGTATTTTGATGCCTCCGGCTTGATTTTTGTGTGTATATGTGTGTGCACGTGTACATTTGTGTGTGCCTTTTGTGATTCAATATGAATTTGGGAATTTGATTTTGTAAAAAATGAAATTGCTGTTTTGATAAGATTTCTTTGGATCTGCAAATTGTTCATTATGAATATTTTAGTGATATTGACTTTCCAATTCTTGAACAAAGGCAATCTTTTCTCTTCGTAGATTCTTGCTTATTTCTTTCATCAATGTTTTATAATTTTTATTGCAGCAATTTTCTTTCTTACACATTTTCCTAAATATTTTATTATTATTGTGAATGGTATTTCTAATTTAATTTCTCTTCAAAAACATATAAAAGGTCCTGTTCGTACACTTTTTATTTTTGTATTTTATTATTATTATTATTATTGTTATTAGATACAGATCCATAGGTTCTGAGATTTACCCTACCCCTCCACAAAAATCCCTCCTCCTCCGACTGATTCCCCCCTTATTATCACAACAGTATCGTCCCTCACATTCATAAGGCCAACATTGCGAGCATGGACAAAGGTAAGAGTCCAGTATGCTATTGTCAAGATATATTTAACAGCTACACTGGCAGTCCATCTTTGATCTGGAAGTAGGGATACATACTGCATTGTATTTTCATATCTGGATATGATAGTTTCCATAACACAGTAACTATACATCCCCTTAAATGAAAGGCCACAAAACAAAAATCAACAGGAAGAAGAAATTTACACCTTTGTGAAGTTAAATAACATGCTAGTGAGTAACTAATGTGTTGCTGAAGAAATGAAAAAGAAAAAAAAATCTTTCTGGAGAAAATGATGCTACTATATGGTCTATGAATCAGTGAAGAATTTAATGAGAAAAAAGACTGTTTTGAAGAAATAAAAATAAAAATGAAGCATGAAGTCCATGAACTATAGCTTCTGCTGATCTTTGTTGCTGAGCTGTTTGCTGTAAGCAACAGATAAATGAATGGGTTTTGTTTTTTGATCCAGTCTACTAATGCATGAACTGATTGATGAGATTAAGGCATTTACGTTCAGGGATAATATGAATGGGTGATAAGTTGCTCCTGTCATTTCAGCAATGGGTTGGTCATTGATTTAGTCTTCAGATGTTATTTTACTGGGATGTTCTTTCCTCACATTTGCCTTTGGTTTGGGTGGGTTCTATTCCTGTTCTCTGTCAAGAGAAAGTCTTTAAGTATTATTGGTAGGGCAGGTCTGTAAGAGGCATATTCTTTAACTTTTCTTTACTGTGGAAGACTTTTATTTCATTTTCAAAGACAAAGAAAGCTTTGCTGAGCATGTTATCCTGGGCCAAGAGTTTCTTGATTTTCGAATCTGGAATATGTCCCACCATTCTGTTCTGGCCCGTAGAGTTTCCTGTGAGAGGTCTCCTGTGCATTTAATTGGCATTCATTTATATGTCAGTTGATTCTTCTCACATGTCCATGTAAGGCTCTTTCCCTTATGTTTGATTGAAGAGAGCTTGATGATCATGTGTCTTGGTCAAGATCGCTTTTGGTCAACTCTATTGGGGGTTCTGTGGCCCTCCTGGATGTTGGTTTTGAATCTTTCTTTGGATTGGGGAAGTTTTTTTTTTTTTTTTTTATGATTTCATTAAATACATTTTAAAAGTCAGCTTTTCTTTCTGAGTCCTCTGGGACTCCCAGAACTCTTATATTTGGCTTTTTAATGGTGCTCTTGATTCTTGAGTCCTTTTTCTAGCTTGACCCAGCTATGCTTCCAGCTTTTTTTTTACTTCCCACTGGTGACAGGAAATATCTTCCAACTCTAAGATTCTGTCTTTTGCTTCCTTCATTCTATTTTAGAGACTCTCCACTGTACTTTTCATTTGCTGCACTGTCTTGTTAATTTCTGACATGTCAGCTTTCATTTGATTCGTTTCATGTGTGACATATTCCTTAAATTCCTTGTGCTCCTGTATGTGTTTCTTGTTGTTGATAAGAAGCTTTATAACAAGTGTTTTGAATTCTGTATCTCCCATCTTCTCGATGTCTTCCTCAGTTAACTCTGAGTTTGGCAAAGGGTTTTGCTCCTTTGCAGGGGAGTCTTCAGTAATATTCCTTGTGTCTCTGTCTCTTCTTTTGCTCTTGGTCATTATTCTTCTGGTTACCAGATTATTCTCATGGGGCAGGTTTCTAAGCTGTGTCACCTATAGGTCTGCAGTTCGATTTTATTTTATTTTCAGTTGGTACATGGCTCTTTGCTTACAGTCACTTGTGCCACTCCCTCCAGTGAGTTCCACTTCTGGGTGCTTATACTAGATTTCCACCATGGTCCCTGTAGCCCTAGTTCCTGGTTCATCACTCTCCACTTCTTGTGATACTGTGCTGAGGCTGTACTGCTGTCTGTATACCCTTTCTCCCACTTCTGGTTGGGGCAGTTCCCAGGATTAGGGAGACAGCAGGTGTCTTAAATAACTAGGTTGTTGGTGTTCCTGACCTTGCTGGAACCTCTTGGCTGTTAGGTCGGCAGGCCACACCAATCTATTTTGACTTGTACAATGCCAAAGTTGGTATTATTTTCCCGGAGGGAACAGTGCAATTCACTGAACTGCAAGTGAGTTTGCTCCCAGCTCACTGTTGTCCATGTACTCTCAATTCTTTCGCCCTACTATACAAAATGGCATCTGATGTGCATTATTAGACTTCTTGATCTGCTGGCCATCAGACCTATCTTGGGTGGAACCTGTAGGATGTCACATAGTTGCAATTCTCTGGTTCAGAAATGAGTTTGCTCCACCTGTCTGGAACCTGTTGCTCTGTCTCTGCTGCTCATCAAATCAAACAGACCATCAGAAAGGGCAGTTTTTTGCCTCGCTTTGACTGCTGAGTTCCTGATGAACTTCCTTTCTGCCCGGCTGCTGGTAGAGTCCTGGCCACAGATGGGGTTTAGATTGTTGCTCACTGACTGCTTTGGTGCACCTGGCCATTTAACACCACACTGTTGTTTCTGCTTCCTTCCCCTCTGTTGCTCTCCAGGTCCCCCTCTGCCACATTCTGTCTTCTCCTGTATCTTGGAATTTGGCCTTTCTTCTTCCCTGGCTAATCATTCTCCACCTGTTTAATAGGTGTCTTTTCTTTATTCTGGCATCTTAATTCTCACTGTATTTTTTTTAATAACCTGTGAATTTACTGAATTGTCTTATCTCTTATCAACAGCTTCCTGGTACAGTGTTTAGAGATTTCCTTGTATAATGTCAAGTAATCTCAAACATAGATGCTTTAAATTTTTCCTTTCCATTTCTGGTGCCTGTTCTTTCTCCTTTTTTACTTGCTTTTGCTGGCACTTCCAATACGATATTAGAGTGGTTAAAGTAGACAACCCTGTGTTGCTCCAAATTTGAGGGGAAATTCTTTTATCTTTCTCCTCATTCAATATCATATTGACTGCTGGTGTGTTATATGTACATATTCCCTATATGCCTAATTTGTGTAAGACTTCTTTTTTAATCATGAAGTGGTATTGAATCTTACAGGATGTTTTCTTTGCATATATTGAGTATTTGCATCTATTGGTATTTGCCCTTTATTTTGTTGATGTCATTTATGATGTTTATTGGTTTACAAATGCTTACATTTTCATCTCTTTGATGAAATCTACTTGATTGTGATAATTTTTTTGTTGTTTGCTTTTCTTTCTTATTTTGGTTTGGTGTGATTTGCTAGTATTTTAATGATACTTTTTGCAAGTATGTTCATCAAAGACATAGGTATGTAGTTTTCTTTTTCATAATGTTTCTTTGGTTTTGGTATAATGTAGGGTTCATAGAAAGAGTTTCTTTGGCAGAGTTCCATCTTTTCAGTATTTCAGAATAGTTTAAAATTTATTGCAGTTATTCTTTCTTTCTTTCTTTCTTTCTTTCTTTTCTTTCTTTTTTTTTTTTTTTTTTTTTTTTGCATAACTCAATAGTAAACCATTCAGGCCCTGTCCTTTCTGTTGATGGGAGAATTCAATAAGCACTTCAATTTTGCTGTTTGTTTTGGGTCTGGTTAGATTTAATCTTAGTAGGTCATTTATATGCTGGAATTTTTCTATTTTTTGAGCTCTCTACTTTGTTATATATAGCTGTTCATATTAGTTTCTTATGGTCCTGTGCTTTTTAGTAGTATTCATTGCATTGTCTCCTCTTCCATTTCTAAGTAAATTTATTTGAGTTTTTCCTTTAACTCTTTTATTCTTTTCCTAGTCTGGCCAAAGCTTTTCCTACTAAAAAAACCAACCACCAAAGAAAGAAAGAAAGAAAGAAACAACAAGCCGCAGCAACAAACCCTTTTTCTGTTGAATTTTTTGTTTCAATTTTATTTATTTTTTTTTTGGTCCTTCTTACTGTTTACTTGTTGCTAATTTGGTATTTTTTTCCTTGTTTTTCCAAGTTTGCCCTTAGATCCATCATTAAGTCATTTATATGAGACCTTTTTGTTCTAAGTGGTCACTTGTTGGTACAGACGTACTGTTAATATGCTTTTGTTGTATCCAAAGGGTTTTCATACGTTGTGCTTTCATTTTCATTTAGTTCAGGAAATCATTTTCCGTTTTAATTTCTTAATGCCCCATTGGTCATTCAGCAGCATGTTTTTTATTTCATATATACTTGTTGATGCTCTGTTTATTATCTTATTGTTTATCTCTAATTTTAATCTTATGTAATCTGAGAACATACACAGTTTTTTTTTCCTGTATTTTTAAATGTGTGAAGATTGAGTTGGTGGCCTAATATATGGTCTCTATTGCTGATGAGAAAAATCTGTATTCTTTAGCTATTGGGTAGAATGTCTCATAAATGTTAGATTCTTTTCCTCAGTATTACAGTTCAACTCTATAACGGCTTTGTTTTCTGTTTGAATAATATCTTCATTGGTGATCTGCAATATTGAAGCCCTCTGCCATTATTATACTGGAGTCTACCTCTCTCTAGGTTTTTAGGTTTCATAGTATTTTCTTTGTGTATCTGGGTAGTCTTGTGTTGGGTTCTATGTATTTGTGACTATTGTATCTTTTTTTATTAAATTTATTCATTAATTACATTGTGTTGTAATTACATAGAATCTGGGATTCTCCCTCCCACCGTCCCCCCATGGTGGGTTCCTCCACCTTGTTGCATAACCATAGTTCAAGACTCTATGCTTGGCAAATACTTGCAAAGAGGGAATTTCAAGTGACTATTGTATCTTTTTATTTGGTTTATCATCCTAGGACTACATAATGTCTGTCTTTATCTCTTTTTTTTAAAAGATTTATTTATTCTTGTTGCTAAGTCAGATATACAGAGAAGAGGAGAGACAGGAAGATCTTCTGATTCACTCCCCAAGCGGTGGCAACAGCCAGAGCTGAGCTGATCCAAAACCAGGAGACTGAAGTCCCCTCCAGTTCTCTCACATGAATGCAGGGTCCCAAGGCTCCAGGTTGTCCTCAACTGCCTTCCCAGGCTGCAAGCAGAGAGCTGGATGGGAAGTGGGGCAGCCTGGATAAGAACCGGCTCCCATATGGGATCCCAGTGCTTCAAGGCAAGGACTTTAGCTGCTAGGCTACTGAGCCGGGCCCTATTTTTATCTCTTTGTAATTTCTGATTTAAAGTCTTTCCACTTTTGCTTGTTTGTTTGTTTAAATCTGATGTGAGAATAGTATTGTTTTTGGCTTTCATTTGCCTGGCATCTTTTTCCAGACCTTCACTTCAAGTCTCTGTGTATTTTGATTAGTAAATGAATGTTTTTGGTAGGCAGCATATAGTTGGGTTTTTGTTTTTAAATCCATTCAGTCAGCTTAAATCTTCAGGCTGGGGGATTTAATCAATTTACATCCAATTTTTGTATTTGTAGACATTGAATATTATCTGCCATTTGGCTTATTGATTTCTGATCATAGCTGCTTCATCAGTTAATTGGGGATGTCATGTGTTTTATTTCTGTTTGCTTCTACTCTACAGCTCCCTTAGAATTTCCTGTAAGTTTGGACTGCTGTTGGTAAAATTTCTCAGATCTTTGCTTATCTGCAAAGTACCTTATTTCTTCACCACATCTGAAGGATAGCTTTACTGGACATACTATTTTTGGTAAGAAGATTTTTTTTTAAATACCTTGAATATATCATCCCAATATCTCTTGATCTGTAGAGTTTCAGTGGAGAAGTTAGCTGTTAATCTTACTGTTTTCTTGTATATTTATGTTGATGCTTTTCTCTTACTATCTTTAGGATTATTTCTTTGGGCCTTAACTTTTGACAATTTGAGCTTCTTGCTCTTGGCTGTCCATGTATCTTTCATCAAATGGGAATTTTCAAGAATTATTTCATTTACTGGAATCTCAGTGCTCTTTTCCTTCTGTTGTCCTCTCAGAATCCACTTAATGATATCTCATATTTCATGTGGATTTTCTTCATTCATTTCATTCTGTTTATTTTTTCTTATTGCCTTATTTCAAGAATGTTGTTCTTCAGATCAGAAATAGTTTCCTTTCAACTTAGAAATTGTTTTCTTCATTTGATCTCTTCTTTTGGAGCTCTAAATCATATTTTTATTTAATTAGTCAAAATTTTCATATCTAAAATTTTTGGTTTTAATTTCTAATGATTTCTATCTCTTCAGTGAGTTTTAAAATATATATAAAACTCCATTTTTTTTCAGTGAAACAAGTAAGAATTAGAGGCATACAGTTGATGAAGAAGCTGACATCTTTAGATTTGTAAAAAATTCTAGGAAGCCTAAAAGTGATTAGTATACAAGTTACCATTTTTCACATTTCAGAATTAAATATTTCCTAATATGAAGTTTTTGAAAGAGAAATATCAGTATTCTATATAGAAGCATATGGATTCACGTTGCTGCTCCACTCCTTTGTCCAACCTTCCACTTAAGGGAACCCTGGAAGAACAAAGCAATTGTTTGAGTAGTGGGGTTCCTGCCATCATGTAGGAGATCTGTACTGAGTTCATAACACAGCTATTGCAGGATTTAAGGAGTAAACCAGTGGATGGGTAATATTTTTCTCTGTCTCCCTATCTAATAAATAAAATTTAAAAATATTTAAAAAATAAAAAAATAGCAAAGTTGAGGTTATTCTGTTTGGTCTTGAAACTGAAAGGAAGAGTATTGGTGTACTAACTATAATATTGGAACAAATAAGACAACTAGAATAAGATCTGATACAAGAAAATGCTCACATGTTTATATATAATGCACAGATATTAGGAAAAGTTACAAGAAAAGTTAGTGGCCAAAGAATGATTCTGCAGCAACAACATACAACAATGGTTGTCAACTGGAGACAATTCTGACAATATATGGGGACATTTTTGTTTGTCAAACTTGATTGAGTGCAGTGTTAGTATGTAGTGGGTAGAAAACAGGAATGATGGTAAATATCTTGAAAATGTCAGAATAGCTTCCACAGTTTTTTTTTTTAAATCAAGATAGCTCCACAAGTATTTTATCACTCAAAATGCCAATTAAATCACTTTTCAGTAAAAATATGAAAAGTAAAATCTCTAGTTCTGTTTCAACCTATATATAAAATAATCTTTCATTCAAGATAATATTCTCCAGTTGCAATCACTTTGAAGCAAATGACAGAATTTAATTTTTTACAGCAAACAGTATTCCATATAATATATATGATAATACATTTTTCTTTTTTTAAAAAATAGTACTTATTTGGAAGACAGAGTGCCAGAGAGAAAGTCCCAAGCAACTCCACATGATAGTAGTTACTTGGTACATAACTATAGAAGGAGGGATGGAAGGAAACAAAAGCACCATGCTGGGAGACAACAATTTGGGATTAGGAAAAATTACAAGAAATGATTAAGTTTCACTAAAGCAGACCCAGAGAACAGAGCCTTACTTAGCAAACAAAACACAAAACAACAACAGTAAAGAATTACCTTGATAATCAAATGTTCTTTATCAATTCTTGTGATGGTGGACATCTTTGTTGATGTGGATACTTTCGTTAAATTCTTTTTTTTTGCTATCGTGACCAGTACTGCTGTAATTGCAACAGCACAGGCATCTCTTCAATAGAATGCATTCTTGTTTTTCGAGTATATGCCAACTAGTGGGATTGCTGATACATATAGCAAGTGTATTTCTAGTTTTCAGAGAGATCACTGTGGGAATTCATCGTATGCATCCCTTTCACTGGAGTCCTACAGACATCCTGCCACATCAACCAATGTGAGTGCTGACTCACAAGCCCAACTATAAACACCAGTAACAATGATACCATAATTTTAACTGAAGCAGTGCCCTGCTCTGCAGGGCATTAGGTGGTTCAGCACAGCAGGGGCTGTCCTACTTCTAAAGCCTGATAACTGAAATACTTTTGCATTTTACAGATTTAGGGTTCACTGCTTTCCCTTAGAGCAGTGGAGAGCCATGTGTCCTCCTCTACGACCAAGCCTTCTACTTTGTCTCTGTTTTGATGGATGCAGGCAACCAAGCACTCCTGTCTCAGAATTGAACTTGGCTCAGTTTCAGCTACCTTCCCTCATCTTCCTTTGCTTTGGTGACTACAGGGAGCTGTGAAAACCCACCCTGAAACAAGGCAGAGTGGCTCCATTTCTCTCTCTCCTTTCTTTCAGTGGGCATAGGAGACTGCATACATTCACCTCCTTCCCCAACCCCAGATTTGGGCTTGGTGGTGACACAAGTCCAGCTACTGTCTCTAGAATAAACATGCCTGTTCAGGGACTTAAGAGTTTCCCCAAGCTCCTGGCATCACTAGTATTGACTAAAATAGTAATAATCCTAACATTGGATCAGCAGGATAAAGGGTAAAATGTGACCCTTTCATTAGATGCAGAAGCAGTACTTAGAAACACCTAGCACTCACTTAGGAATGAAAAATCTCTGAAGAAATTATATATAAAAGGAGCATACCTCATTAATAACAATGTCAAAATACGACTAGTTCACAGCCAGGATCATTCCAAATGGAGAAAAGCTGAAAGCCTTTTCTCAAAATCTATAGGCAGATAAAGGTATCAACTATCAACACTCTTATTTGGTATAACACTGTGTGGTTTTTAAAAAGATTTATTTATTTTTATTGGCAATGAACATGACAGAGAAGGAGAAACACAGAGGAGGGTCATCCATCTGCTAATTCACTTCCCAAATGGCCACAACAGCCGGAGCTGAGCTGATCTAAAGCCCAGAGTCAGGGGCTTCTTCCTGGTCTCAGTAAATTTGTTGGATTCAAAATCAACACAGAAAGATTACTAGCATTTTATACACCAAAAATGAATTCACTGAGAAAAAATTACATGATCTAGTCCATTCATAATAGCTACAAAAATTCTTAGTGTATAATTAACCAAAATGTAAAAGGACTTCTAATATGAAAAATTGTAAAAAACTGATTAAATAAATGGAAGACAAAAAGAAAAGTCCTCCTATT
Organism: Ochotona princeps; assembly: GCF_030435755.1. Taxonomy (NCBI): domain Eukaryota; kingdom Metazoa; phylum Chordata; class Mammalia; order Lagomorpha; family Ochotonidae; genus Ochotona; species Ochotona princeps. Next base: position 106,439,401 of record NC_080834.1, on the reverse strand, counting down.
CTAAGACTGGGAGGATAAATATTGGTAAAGTGTCCATAATACCTACTAACCTATAGATCCATTGAAATTTCCATCCAAATACCAATGATAATTCTTCAAAAAAAATGGGAAAAACAATCCTAAAAATCATGTGAGTAGAATCCCTGAGTAGAAAAAGCAATATAAAATAATAAGGGCCAAATTGAAGGCATCAAAATATCTAATTGCAAAGTTACAGGGCAATTGTCACCAAATTAGCATGCCACTAGCATTAAAGCAGACATGTGCACCATGGAATACAGGACAAAGAGAATCAAGAGGCAGCAAGAGAAAAGGATCAAGTCACAAAGGCAGTGTTTATGATATATACAAGAGATTTCTTGGCAGAAGCCTCCAAGTTAGGAAGAGAATAGGATTAAATACTCTGAGTGTTGAAAGAGAAAAATGACCAACCAAAGCCAGTGTTCAGAATTGAAGACTTACAGTGACAAATGAAAGGTGAAGGATATCATCATTGATCTTCAAGAAATGTCGCAAGAAGTCCTATGTTTGAGGCAGAAGGATGAAAAACTACCATCATGTATATACTTCAAAGAATAAATCACAACATTGGAAGAGACACACAAAAGAAAATCAAATTCTATAAATACAGGGAAAGCAGTGGAGGAAAGTCCAAAATCTTGTGCTCCTGCACCCATGTGGGAGACCTAGAAGAAGTTCCTGGCTCCTGGCTTCGGATCGGTACAGCTCCGGCAGTTGCGGTCACTTGGGGAGTGAATCATCTTACAGAAGATCTTTCTGTCTCTCCTTTTCTCTGTATATTTGACTTTGCAATAAAAAAATAAATAAATCATATGAATAAAATAGCCCATATGCAAAAAGTCTAGGGCCAAACATTCGTTACTGAATTTGACAAAGTTTTTAAAAAGAACTAATGCCAAATTTCCTCAAATTATTCCAAAGTATTGATAAGTACTTCTAAACTTATTCTGTAAACTAAATGAAAAATATCACACAATAATTGTGGATTATTATCTCTTATGAGCATAAAAATACTGACAAACAAAACCATCAATTATATTGGCAAATCAAAGCAAGAATATTTAAAGACATTGTACACCACCATGAGGCAGAATTTATCCCGGGATGAATGTGTGAACAATACATGCAAATCAATAAATATGTATCACGTTAACAAAATAAAGAATAGCAATCTTAAGAGAATGCAGAATGAATTATTTGATAAAATTTACCATTACTTAAACAGCCTCAAATAATTAGTCATAGGAGGAATTTGTCTCACTACAATAAGGACTATTCTTGACAAACCCACCATGTACATCACAATCAATGGGGAAAAACTGTAATTGTTTTCTTTGAGATAAGGAATAAAACTAGTGTCTACTTTCATGATCTTTTCTCAATATAATATTGGAAATATCAGTAATAGCAATTAGATAAGAAAATAAAGCAAAAGGACATTTACATAATATAAGAAGGGATCAGGTTATCCCAATTTGTGAATGACATGAAATCATATATAGGAAAACCTAAGTACCACTCAGCAATGTTGGAGAAATGATAGACAAATTCAGTGATGTAATAGGATGCAAGTAGATACTCAAATATCCTTGAATCCTTTGTAAATTCTGAAAATGAAATTGCTGAGAAAGAAACCAAGAAGGCAGTTTTATTTACAGCAGCTATGAAAAGCTAACTATTTACAAAAAAGTTTCACCAAGAAAGTTTATGATCTACACAAATTTACAAGACACTAATAAAAAAATTAAAGAGAGCCAAAGAAATGAAAATCAAGAACCTTCTTGAAGAAAATGATGCCACTGCATGATCTATGAGTCATTGAATGATTCAATCAGAAGGAAGTGTTTTGAAGAGATGAAACCAACAGAAAACAACAAAACCCATGCGATATAGTTTCTGCTGATCTTTGTTGAAGTGTGTCTCCTTCAGACAATAAGCAGATGGGTTTTGTTTTTCAATCCAGTCTACTAATGTATGACGTTTGATTGTGCTTAAGCCATTTACATTCAGAGTTTAATATACATGGGTGGTATTTTGGTCCTGTCATTTTAGGAATGGGTTGTTCATTGGTTTAGTCTTCTGTTGTCATTTTAGTGGGATGTTCTTCCCATTTGCCTTTGGTTTGGGTAGGTGCTATTCCTTTTTTCTGTCAAGAGAACATCTTGAAGTATCATTTGTAGGGCAGGTTTGAAAGAGGCAAATTCTTTTAGCTTTTCTTTACTGTGGAAGCATGTTATTTAACTTCTTGATGTTGTTAATTTCTTTTTTCTTCCAGATGTTGATTTTGTTTTGTGGCTCTTCATTTAAGGGGATGTATAGTAGCTGTGTAATGGAGACTGTCATATTTAATAACATTTCATTTAACTTCATGGCATTGTAAATTCTATTTTTCTTTCTATTGTTGATTTTACATGATAACTTTTCATTTAAGGGGATGTACAGTAGCTGTGAAATGGAGAATAACATCCAGATGTGAGGATGTAGTGTGGTATGCATTTCTGCTTCCAGACAAAGATGGACTTACAATGAAACTGTTTACTATATCTTGACAATAGGATTCTGGACTCTCTGCCATTGTCCATGCTTGCAATGATGGACATATGACTGAGTATGAAGAACTATATGCTAGTAATGATATAGAGGAACTAGATGGGGGGAGGGAATTAGGAAGGGGAATAAAGGAATATGGACCTGTATCATAAAATGATAGCAATAATAACAAAATGTAAAAAAATAAAGAGAGCTGAAAAATGAAGTGATAAATTTTACATATATATTGGAAGAATTACTGTTGTTAAAATGTCCATATTTTATAAGTAATCTCCATATTTCATTTAATTTCTACCTAAATGACATTCTTCAAGGAACTAGGAAAATGCAATCACATGATTCTTTTTGAATCACAAAAACATCTTGAATGGCCAAGGTGATATTGAGCAAGAACAAAGATGGAGTAATTACATATCTACCTTCAAAAAATATCACAAAGATGTAGCAACCAAAACATCATTTGTTGTTGATGTTGTTGATGTTGTGGCTGTTCTAACTCATACCAATTGTTTACCTTGCTTCATGGCTTCTCAATTATGGAAATGTATAGTGATGGAGTACTGGGGTCTATCACATACAGATTTGGGGGTATAATGGAACATGCATCCCTGCTTCCAGACGAAAGATGAATTCCCAATGAAACTGTTGGATATGTGTAGACAGTGGGATGCTGGACTATCTGACATTGTCTGTATCAACAATGTCGGTGTATGCTTAAATAAGAGACTGTTAGAATTGTGATTCCTTATGAAGGACTATATCATTGTAGTAAAATGGGGAAAATCTGTTGGGGGTGGGAGTTTGGGGGGGAATCCCAGCCTATACGAAATTGTACCACATAATTCAAAATTCAAAAAATATATTAAAAAATAAAGAAAAAAGAAGAAAAAAAAAAGAAAGTGAAGAGACAAGAGAAACAGGAGAGGGAACCTAGAAAAAAAATTCACATAAACTTAATTGATTCTGGAGTAATTAAGTAAGTTTGTATATATTAAATAAAGAACTGTCTTTTCAATATATGGTGCTTTGAAAATTGGATATCCAGGTGGTGATGTCCACAGTGGCACAGGTGACTAAATCCCCGAGCCATGTGGCTGTGGCTGGGGGTACTCATGTTGGCGCAGGTTTCGTGCTGGGGATCTTAGTTCCCTATCCACTGCTGCCAGGTAGAGAGGAGGGTCCTGGGCTTGTCCAGGCTGGGGGTCTAAGAATTACTCTGCCCACAGCAACCATGCCAGGGACAGATCTCATTCGGCCCTGGGCTTGTGATCCCAGAGCACCAACAGGTGCTAGGCTTCACCTGTTGGCTGTCTGGTGGTGAGTTCTGGGGTCTTGGGTGTCTGAAATTACTGCTGACAGACAACCATGGATAAGGCCACTGTACATGTAGGTGAGGAATGAATCCTGAGGGACACCCAATGACAGGGTTTCTCTCTTGCGGGAAAGCAAGGGGACTGAGACCTGAAGATGTTTATGGGTCAGACCCACTTGCCCAGATGGAAGTCCTGGGTTGGGCTTGTTAGCATGGAACATGGGACTACCATGTACCAGCACACATGCAAGCTATGGTGGGGGGCCTGTCTCACAGGCTTGGATCCCAATGCCTGACAGTGCGAGTCAGATCAGGGGATGGGTCACATTAGATTGGGCCATGACACCAACCAGCACACAAAAGAACCAGGTCTGGGGTTTGATTCTGTGGGGGATATGTGGGACCAACCTTATGGAACTACAAGTCCTGCTGGTTAGCTTGAGTATTGGGATGGTGATGTGCTGAGCTAGGTGTGGCCATAAAACTCATCAATGCTCACTGGTCCTGGGGCTGCGAACAACTGGGGCAGGTTCAGGCTGCAGCACTCAAATAAGCACCCTAACACAAGGTGTGGGGCAAGCAAGATTGCACCAGCTAATACAAAGGCTGGGACGAATGAGACAAGCCATGCCAGGTAAGGGCCAATCACCTGCTGGCATGCATGAGATCTGGGTCTGGGAATGGCCCCAGTGGGGAAGCCTGGGAAAATCCTCTAGTGGCTCATATCTCCTGCTGATGAGCACATGGTCCAGGCCTGGGTGTTGGGCAAGCTAGGCAGGATAGCTCCATGCGTTGGCAAATGTGTGAGTTTGTTTTGGAAGGAGACAGACTGGGTGGAGTTGAGCAACCCATAGCCCATTGGCAAGTGCAGAAATCCGGATGGAGTGCAAGTCATGCCAGGCTAGGCTGCCAGACTTACTGGTTTGAATGAGCCAAGGATGAAAGCAGACTAAGCAGGCCCTGGTTGCAGCACCTACCAGGGAGTAATGGGACTGGGGGCTGGGTGGGCCAGGCTGGACAGCAGCATCCAAAGGCAAAGCCAAGACAGGTGAGGGGCTATGCCAACCTGGGTCAGAGCAATCACTGGCAAGCACAAGATCTGTGACTGGGATCAGGCTTGGTTGGGGAGCTAGGGGATGCCCTGACTGGGTTGTGGGTTCCACTGCTGAGTACAGGGGCCAGAGGGGGAGCTGCGGTCTTGTCTGGCATGAATGCAGTCTCTTGGCTCAGGTGTAGCCTGGGTCTGGGGCATGTAAGACTGGGCTAGATTCCAGTACCCATTGGAACCCATGTGAACCAGGATGGGGGTAGGATGGGCTGCACTAGGTCTCTGTCCCTGCTGAGCCATGTGTGAGCTGTGTCTGGGTACGGACCATGATTGGCTGGGCTATAACATCCAACAGCAAGAGCTGAAATGGGTGAGGTCTGGTCAGGAAAGGCCACTGTTCTTGTTAGGACAGGAGGTGGACTAAGTAGGGCTGGCCCATAGACCCACTGATATGCTCAAGGTCTGCCATTTGGAAGGGTTCTGATGGAGGAGCTTGACAACTCCTCTGTCGGGACACAGTCCCTGCAGTTGAGCATGAGAACCAAGAAAGGGAGCAGCCTAGACCAGGCCAGGTTATGGTACCTGTGGACTTACCTTTAACTCAGGTCTGGGGCAAGCCAGGCTCAGCCACCTCATATCACCCACTGGCAAATTTGGGAACCAGAATGTTGTGTGGGTCATACCAGGTCAGGTTGCAATACTAGCCAGTCCACATTAGGGCTGGGACTGGAGGATGGCTGGACTGGCTATGATGTAGTTCCCAGCAATGTGAGCTGGAACTGGGGGCAGCCTGGGCTGGGCCATACTATAGCACCCACTGGCAAATGCCGAGGTGAGGCAGGCCATACCAGACTAGGACACAGAGCCCAATCAGCACATGTGAAAGTGGGTGAACCTGGTATGGGGGCTACAGGGAGCTCCCCTGCTAGCCACTGGGAGCTGGGATTGGGGATAGACCAGGCTGGGTAGGGCTACAACACCTGTTGGCCTGCATGTAAGCTGGATCAAGGACAAGCCAGGCTGGGTGGACTGTATCTATTGGTACAAGAGTAAGCCTGAGGGGTTGAGGGTTCGTTGGGCTCTTTGCCACAGCATCAGCTAGCAGATGCTGGCACAGGGGCAAACTCTGTTGAGCTAAACTGCAGTATCATCTGGAGAGTGCAGTATCAGGGAGAGGGAGTGGACCCAGTAGGGAAGCAGTGGGCACCTCCCTCTTGGATTGCCACTCCCACTGGTGAGCATGAGAACCAGGATTGGGACAGGCATGGCTAGACAGAGAGTGGTACCCATCAGCTCATGGAACTAGGCTTCAGTGCCCATTGACATATATAAAAGATAAATGGGATATGGGACAGACTGCACCAGTTTGCTGTACATACTGGCAAGCATAAGAACCAGGGCAGGAGGTGAACCTGGTGGGGGGTTATGCCAGTCATTCCAACTAGGTTTCAGCTCCCACTGGTTTGTGTGGGGGCCAAGTGTGCGGTGGGCAGGATCAGAATGGACTGCAACAGCCGTTAGTTTGCGTATAAGACAGGTCTGGAGACAACTGACCAAGCAATTGCAACAAACACTATGCACGTAGGTAGGTTTAAGTGACAGATTTTGCCGGGCCCTGTATTGGCATGCACACAAAAAATCAGGTCTGGGATCATCTCAGATGAAGTGTCTTTGGGAATCTCTCCAAATGAATTGCAGGTTCCACGGTCTGATTGTGGAATTCATGTGTCAGAGCTGGGCCTCCTCAGCGGCTCAGACAGAGCAGTGGACAGCATATCCAGATGGACATGGAGGATATATTAGTACACTGGAGCCTGCATAAAAGAGGACAGAGGACAGAATAAGCTGATCAACTACCCCAGCCAAGAGTTGGCAGTGAATACCTGGGCAAATGGAACTCTAAGATGGACTATGTCAGCCAGTGGAGTCTGGAGAGATTTCATCGCGATTGGAGTGGCAAGATTGAAAGCGATGTTGAACTATCAAAACCACTTGAGCAGTACCCTCGGAGCATGCCCTACATTGGGGACACTAGGATGGTTGGGAGGCTACGTGTGCTTTCTTCCCTTATCTCTTCCCTGCCCCCAGCAGATAGAGGAAAGAATGGTCACACCCACTTTCCTCTAGCCCTTGACTCTTCGCGCCCTAATCAAATATGTAAAAATTATTAAAAATAAAAGTTATACAACTAAAAAAAGAAAATTGGATATTCATTTGCCTAAGAAAGACTACACCTCTATGTCTTACCATATATGAAAGCCATTCAAAATGTATTAAAGAGTTAAGTGTATAACCTGAAACTTTGAAATTATTAAGGAAAAAGTTAGAATTATATTTCAGGACTTTTTTTTTACACAACAGATTTTTAGATGTGGCCTTGAAGACCAGGCAATAAAACAAGTCTAGTAATTAAAATTATATAAAACAAAAATGAGTTTGTGTAGCAAAGTGACAACTGATAGGATGAGAGAAAATTTAGTGAAATATTCTGACAGAGGATCAATTTCCAGAATGAATCAGAGATTTATCGTGCTTGGCAGTATAGAATAAATAAATAATGTTTGACTTAGAAATGGGAAAATGATCATAGATATTTCTCAAATATATATTGCATATATATAGACATATTATGGATAACAAAGATATGAAAAATTGCAGGGAGCTGCAAATCAAAATCACTATGAGATGGCGTCTCATTTCTGCTATCATGACTACTGTGGCTGCTGTCAAAAAATGAAAGAACCTAACATTTGGTGGTGAGGATGAGGACGACCAGGGACTCCTCTACTCTGAAGGTAGGAATGTATATTATTACAGGCATTATCAGAGTATGGAGTGGCTAAAGTATGTGGAGAGTATGGGGTGATGAATTAAACTGGAACACATGAGAGTAAATGAAATAAGTCAGACATAAAGATACAAAATGTCACATATTCTCAATTGTATAGGTGGGCATTAGAGTTGATTTTAAAGATTTAGGTAATAGAACTGTGGTTACCCTAGCTGGAGATGGGTATGTGGGAGGGAGGAATTGAGAAAAAATAGTTAATGGGCACAGGGGTTCAATTAGGTAGGAGGAGTAATTTTCTGTGTTTGAAAGCACAATAGGGAAACTCCGGCTGAAAATAATTGAGTATTCAAAGTAACTGAGAGAGCGAATAAGAGAGCATATTTGGTGGTGCCTTGGATCAGCCTGCTCCTAAATTTTTAAATCACATGAGCTATTAAATAGTGCCTCATCCTCTCATTTATTTTAGTTTATATTTTGCATAATTTAGTTTGACAAGTTTCTTCTTTTTGCAAGTAAAGGAGACCTGACTAATAAATTTTGGCCTGGGACTGCTGTTTTAAGGAATTTTGCAGCCACAACTCTAGAAGACACCTGCAGGAGGTATTCAATGATCTTACAAAACAGTAGGAGTTTGATTGACTTTTGGAAGAATGAAAAACTTAGCATTATCATTCTTATCCTCAAGTCTATTGGGAAAGAGCAGATGGATCCAGCAATCTTCTATAATTGCTTACTTGGCTAATTCACTAGGGTCTAGAAGGATTTGGTTTTTATGAAATTAAAAGAAGGAACAGCACAGGCTATTATCTAATTTCTGAAAAAGAAGAATGACTGCAGGTTCTTAGGGCCCAGCAAGCAAGAGGTCATATTCAGTCCATTAGTCTTGTGGTGGTTAAAAGTTGCATACTTCGTGCCTTGCTATGAGTAGCATCAGCTATTTTCTTTCTTCCACACAGGGAGGGTTTTTTACGTTCTTTGGGCAAAGAGTTTAGGAGCCCGAATGTTGCCTTTATAAAATAAGGTTTCTTCAAGAAAGAAAATAATAAATTTATAATTATTGACCCTGAAGAAATGTTGATTCTGAACCATCTTATTTGAGAGCACTGACAGATTACAAGTCACACAGACAGGGCACGAGTTAGAAAAAGACACCCTGCAGGGGATTCTTTAATTTAGACCATCATATTTCTCAGCTTTAACAAGATTGCACTCAGACTGATGTAGGCTGCGCAGTGATTCAGCAGCATGTTGAGTCTGGAAGGGCATGGTGGATAGCTAAAGAGCCTGGAGGGCTCCCACGAGGAAATCCAGGCGTGTCTCTACCTACTGTTTGGTATTTGAAGACACACACACCCCACACAGGAATGCAAAAATTTGCAAAATAAAGAACATGAATGACATTTATGAGTAAATAAGACCAATTGTGACCATATTTTTTGTCACAGCCCTTCTAGTACTTTTACCTTTGCATGTATGTTTGCATGTATGTTCCTTGCATACTTGCAATCTTTGCATACATATGTTTTAGCACTGTACTACTGAATACTATATGCATTTTTCCATTAAAAACTTAATGTATTTATTTGAAAAGCAGAGGGAAGGAGGGAGAGAATAGAAAAACTGGAAAGAAAGAGAAAGGAATTGATTTTTCCGTTTGTTGATTTAGTTGCAAATGCTTGCAACAGGCGGATGCAGGCCAAATTGAAGCCAGGAACAAAGAGCTGAGCCTGGATCTCTTATGTGAGTTGAAAAGATTCAACTACATGAGTCACTATTTGCTACGACCAGAGTTGTACAATAGCAGATGCTTGATTAGATGCAGAATCGTGACTCAAATGCGGGATACCCCAAGCAATGTCTCAATTACTGCACCAAAATCATTTCTCATATAATCTTATAATAAGATATTTTAAAAGACATATTTATTCTAATTGAAAGTCAAATTATGAATAAAGAAAGGGAGAAACAGAGAGCTTTTCCATCTGCTGACTCACTCCTCAAATGGCTGCCATGATCAAAGCTGGGCCAGGCCAAAACGAGGAGCAAGGAACTTCTTTGCAATCTCCCATTTGGATGTGGGGTCCCAAGGGCCCAGCCATGCTCTACTGCTTTCCCAGGCCTAGAGAAGACAGTTGGATCAGAAGTGAAGCATCCAGACCCTGAACTGGCTCCCCCATGGGATGGAGCATCAGCTTGCCACGCCAAGCCACTGTAGCTCCAACAAGATAACATTTCAAAAATAGATACTTATTAAAAAGGAATATATGAGAGGCAGAGTAATATACATATAAATATTATATTTATCATATTGTATTATAGCACATTATATACATAACATATAATGTATATATACACATATAATGTATATGTATGTATATATATTATGTATATGTATGTACATATGCATGTATGCATATAGGTATATATGCATGTGTTTTTATATAGATACACACACACACACATACACACACACAGAATCTTGCATTTGCTTATTCCCCAAATGGTTTTAACTGTCAAATATGGGCTGTGTTAGACAAAGAGCCAAGAACTCCACCCAGCTCCCCAACGTGGGAAGAAATGAAGAAAACGTCTTGGCCATTTCCCATGGCCTTTCCAGATGCAGTGGCAGAAGCTGGATTGGAAGCTGAGCAACAGGTATTTGAACTGGCATTCCTCCAATGCATGGAGGAATACATCACTGAATCAGCTGTAGCTTACAGCTCTGGTTCCTGTTAACTGTAGTTGGTAAAGAGCTGCTTTTTTAGGTGAAGATGAAACAATTCTTACATTTTAGATAAAAATCCCTTTGAGAAATAGACAAATGTGATGAACCTTTTCCTGTAGTGTCTTTTATTCTCCCCGCCTCCCCCCATAGTCTGCTTCTGGATAACACAGGATTTCTAAGAGGGCTGTTATACAGACTTCAACTTAGATTTTGTTAGACAATAGTGAGGCTCCAGCATCAACATTAAAAAATAAAGTCCATATTATTCTATTGTACACAGGATTCAGAACCACCAATATACTCTCAAAAATATACATGCGCTTGAAATTGGATGTTCATAGTAGGGTCCACGAAGCTCTAGATTCAGTGACCCAAGTTATCATTTGTGATACAGATTACATGATTATGATATAAGTTTAGACTTCTTTGAGTATTTACTTCTTGTGAGGAAGGTAACTGCATACACACACGCATACACACACACACACACACACACACACACACACACATTTGGAATGTTTTTTAGAAGTAGTATTTCTGAGGCAACATTTATAACCATGCAATGGTGTTTTTCGTGTTTTCCAAAGAGTGACCTGGCTTTCTCTCTTACTCTATCTTGGCTTTTGAGCAGAAATGAGTCCATTTATATTCCACATAATTATTAATAAGAAAATGGAAATTGTTTGGTGCTATTTTTCTCTTTGCTTTCTGTCTTTTTCTCTTCCCTTTTGATCATGGTTTTTAGACTCTTCCAGGAAGCCATGGAAAGAGCTCTGATGTCATTTTTTGCCAGTATGGAGAGAGGATGTGGATGCATGTAGGTGGTTCCAAGCTGTATATTTGTGAACAGAGTGCATTGCAAATAAAAAAATTGAGAACCAATTAACCATGATCGGTGATGACTCATACAGTTAATTAGACAGTCAGTTCTGTTTCTCCATGTAATATGTACTGAACGTATGGATACCAGAGACTTTGCCAATTTTGTTACCTTTTTATAGAATTCAGCTCTGAAGTAGGCTGTAGGGACTAATTTTGACAATGAAAAATTTCAGTCATATTCCTTAATCTATTATCATTTAGGTTTTAGTAAATATAACTATCCTTGTTTTGAAGTTATTTATACAGATTCTTACTGGTGTTGTTGGAAGAGAGAAGCAGAACTGTAGGGACCAACATATGTTATCTGCTGGAGAGGTACATAATATTAAATTGTACAAAACTGTGTAAGCAAAACTATAGAAATATTTCAAAAAAGGGAATGGTTATAATTTCTCACCAAATTTTCATGGCAAAAAGAAATTTGATCCTGCCTCATTTTTAATCACTCTAGTCCTTTTAGATTTTATGAATGTTAATGATTGTTTGTATCATCTTGGATGAATTTTATTCTGTATTATTTAAATAAACACTAGTTGCCCCTTGATAGATTTGACCTCCTCTTACATAGTACAGTTCAGGAATCTGCACTGGAACAAACTGCGAAGCTTGATAGAGCCAAGTGCCATGCAATTAGAATTTTTAGGAAGGGCTGTCTAGAATTTACATTTTTAATACTCCAGGTGATTTTTGGTTTTGCTCACTACCTGGACTTATTAAGAAAAAAATCAATCTTACCTTTTTTTGTTTTTGTTTGGTTTGTTTTGTTTTTGCTGGGGAAGAGATTTTTATCAAACATTGTTCTGTGATCTGGTCCTCCCACCTCAGCCATGCAGATAGGTGGAAGGCTGTCCTAGGATATTCTGTTAATGTGTTAATCTGTTTATGAGCAAGGTCATTTTAGAGCTGACTGTCATCTTCAGAGACTACTAGAAAATCAATCTTAATTAAGAATATCGAGTGAAAATGAGATGTAGTTGTGTGTTCAGCTGCTAAGTGCATTTCTTTCTAATGAGGATGAACTCCCAGCTGATGTAAAGGAGGTCTCTTTGGAATAAAATACTTGGGCTGCAGGTCTTTGTCATTAGTAGCTCAGCTAAGCCTCAGAGATTGGCCATAATGCAGCTACGAACAAAGACGAACTCCTCTGGCTATTTCTGTGGGCCGGTCTCTGGATTGATTCTTAGATCTAAAGCTTGCTCAGTCCCTGGATGAAAATGCAGGTTGGCTATGGACTTGGCACTAGATTCACAGCCTGGTCATATCATTTATTGAGTCTTTAACCTATCATGATTACCCAGCTTTTAGCTCCTCTGGAAAGCAGATACAATCATGCTCCACCCATTCCATCAGTCTATAGTCAAGATGCATGAGATAATACCTTCCCATGATTCCTGGTATTTGAATATCTGAAAGATGGAAATTTCTTTATATGAGTCTGTTACATCCCCCGATGTTAGTTGGGTTGGGGAAGAAAGAATTATTTGATCACTCATATAAATATATAAGGTTGTGTTATTCAGTTTAACAAGCCAAATGATTCAACTAGACATTTACTCATGTGATGAAGATTTATCAATCAAATAAAAGTAGTAGTAGTTGTATGTTTAGGAATGTATAGAGATGCTTGACATGACTGAATAATGAAACAGTTGAGTATAAATGCAATGTTCCAAGAGTCTAAGTGTTAGCAGTGACTAAGGGAGGAGATGTTATAAATATTGGCTTAAGGAAAGGTTATGTACAGTAAGACTATAATAAGAAGGCATTTGTCAAATTGAAGTCATGCTCAAGAGGAAAAGATGATAAAGTGATGAATGATGACCAATTAAGGTAAGCTTCAACATGCAGGAGGAGAGACATTTTCAGCCTCCTCTCTTTGTATTAGACTGTTCTTGTCTGTGTACTGTCTTCTTAGCTCATCTACTCGCCATATGAAAAATGAAGAGTTGCCATCTGATTGATTTAAGGAACAAATCTATGTCCTATTTCCTGCTTTCTGTTTAGAAGTGATAAGCAGATCTAAATGCGATCTGACTCTCCAAGACTAGCTAAGCAAACATTCATTTTTTTTCTTCTTTGCCCCTTTAACACTTTTTTTTTGGTCTATTGCTCACTACGTGTGATGATAATCTAAGTTTGATTTGGGAGAACTCACAGTTTGCCTTCTTGGAGTGTAAGTTGTATGAAAACCATCCTATATCAGTGCTTGTACAAGTTCAAGTTTGTCATTTAACAGGAAACCTTACTAATAACTATAGGCAAAGGTGAAGAGAAATTAGTGTGTAAGAATTCATAAGGAAAATTTTTGGGAAAGGCTCCATTCTGAAATACAGCTGCCCAAATATTTCTCTCTCCCTCCCTCTCTCTCTCTCTCTTTTTTTTTTGTTCTATTTGCTTTTTCTGCACAAGTAGAATATTTCTGGTCCAAAACTTTTAGCTAATCCTAACTAAACTAAGACCTCAGAATAATTATAGTGGAATTACATATATACCTATTATATACTGTAGTTTATATATGCATATATATTACAACAAGCATTTATTGCAGTGAACTATATTTGAATACATGAGATACTCATTGAAGGAGAAGATATAAATGAAGGGGAACTTTGATTACTATCCAAGTTTTATGTTAAATTTAACAAAGCAAAAACAAACATTAATTCGTTTGGTTGGGTTTTTGTTTATTTCTTCTTTTCAGTGGAAAGTAAGAAGCTTCCTTCTTGACTGTTTGGAATATAGTACAGACACCATAGTTGTTAAGAAGTTAAAAATGATCATATTAATAACACTAAGAAAATAATGCAATTTATAAGAATATATTGAAGGCATATAAAATATTTTATGAATTAAATTATTAGATTTTATTTCTGGAAAATAAATATTACATTTTAATATAGAATATTCAAAATCATGATGGTACCCATTTTGTTTAAGATACATTATGTGTAATTGCAACACAATTTCATTCAAATTTTATATGGAGGTTATAATTCAATTCCTGAAATAAATACAGATAAGAGCAAGAACAAAGAATGGAAAATATAATTTTAAAAACAGAATATGAGAGAATGTGCTTGACTGGGGACAGTCTGCCATGTAACCCTATTCTTCCTTAAAAGAAAAACTTATCATTTGAAAACCCTTTAATATCATATTTTCTACCTTTAATATCATATTTTCTACCTTTGCTGTACAATAATACAATACACTAGCAGAACGTCAAACTTGTAACTGTTGCTAAAGGACTATACTACTGTAACAGCAGAAGGGGAGATGGTGAGGAAGGAGAGAGAGGGAGGTAGAGCAGAGGAAGAGGGGATCCTTTAACCTACAGAGCGGTATCACAGAAAATAATTAAATTAAAAAAACAAAAAGGTCTTTACTTCCGTAACCCTAGAACAATCCTTAATTAGAAAGAGGAAGTAGAGCGTATACATTAACCCACATGATGTTTGAGTTGGCAAAAGTCCGGAATACCATGTTTTGCCACTGCTCTTAACCCCTTCAGGGAATTCCTTACATCCCAAAAATATAATAGACCTAAGAAACAACTTTTTTTCCCAGTTGCATTATTTCATGAATATCAAAACTAATTTCAGAGGTGTCCATTCACAAGTAATTGATGGTTATTATATTCTTAATATTTTGTTAGGTGTAAGCTATCAGTTTATATACACAGGGTAAATGCTAATGATTTATTCCCTCAGAAAATCTCCGAAGTTGAACTAGTGATGGACTTATAACTGCTTATGAAGAACTATATTTCATAATATTATTACTTCATAAAATAGGAGACAAATCAGTTGAGGGGAGGATATTTGAGGAGGGAGTATAGGAAATCCTAGAGGTAATGAGTTCCATGATAAAATTAAAAATAAAATTGAAGAAAAAAAAGAACATAGAAGATTTTTTTTGTGTGTTTTTCCTGACTCATGCAGTTTCAGTTTCAGTTGAGAAGTCTGCCATTAATCTAATAGGAATCCTTTAATAGGTGATTTGATGAATGTCTCTTATTGTATTAAAAATTCTGTCATATTTTTGACAGTTTCACTATCACAAGTCTCAGAGAGAATCTATTTTTGTCAAATTTATTAAGGGTCCTTTCAATGTCATGGAACTGACTGTCCATATCTTTTCTTGCAGTCACGGAGATTTTAGTGATAATTTTCTTGAATAAATTTCCCTTCCCTCCTACTTCTAGGCTATTCATAATGTAAATGTTTCTTATTCAATAATATCTCATATGTCTTGGAGATGCTAATCATGATTTTATTTGTTTGTTTTTTCTTTTTCTTTTTATGTCTGAGTTGTCCATTTCAAAAAAAACTTGTATGCATGCTCATAAATCGTTTCTTCTGCCTGCTGAATTCTACTATTGAGACTCAATTATATTTTAAAATTTATTTATTGAGTTCCTTATCTCTAATATTTCAAGGTGATTCTTCTTTATTGTTTTTAATCTACAAGATTTCTCATTGGTACTATGAATTGTCTTCCTTATGCCATTGAATTGTCTATTTTCTTTCATAACGCATTAAGTTCCTGTAACCTTTGATTCCTTTTCAAACCTCAATAACTTTTAGAAAATCCTTCAGTGAACTGAGATTATACAGAAAATTGTCTTTCTACAATCTCGACACTTTTAAACACAGTGAGTCATAGCACCTGCAAGACTGTATCAAGCACATAAAGCCAAATCTATAATATATAAGTATAGAATACTTAATCATTTTCCTCAATTGCTACTCTGGTGGAGTAGCTTGAGAGTGAAAAACTCCTAAAAGCATAGGATTTTCATAAACCCATCTTTATAAATCTTATCAAGTTCCCATATTGAAGATAAGAGAAAAAAGTCCTTTCTTGTGTAGAGTGCAAGGGGGCAAAGACATCATTTTGAAATATGCCCAGAGATTCTCCATAACAAAAGATTTCAATGTAATAGGAAGTACAAGAATCTTATCTGAACCTGATTTAAGGACTATTGGTCAGACAGAGCCCCCAGTATCCTCCTTGCTGTAGGAACACCAAGGGGGGGGGGGGGGGGAAGAAGGCTAATAAGCACAGATGGAAGTCACAACCCACAGATGCAGAGCGTCTTCATTATGAGAATAAAGGAATTTTTTGTTTTACCGCATCTTCACATCAGCGTGACTTTAGCATCATGTCAGTGTTTTACCACAGAAGAAATAACAACATACAGAATTGTTTTAATCAGGAGCTTTTAAGCAAACACAAAAAGAGGGACACATAAAAATGAGAAAAGTAGAGGAAGTCAAAACCTTTTCTTTTGTTGTCTACAGTTCCAGCAGATATGAACAGGAACTGAGCTTTTAGCCAGGTTATCACAATACCTCACACTGAAAATGTAATTCACTTTGTTCCTCTTATTCAATAATTATGTCCATCTTTCAATGGAAGGTTGAGAGGTATAGTTAAAAACAAAAAGAACAATCACATTGGAAGAGGCAATGTAGACATCAGACTCAGCAACAGATTTTGAAAGTCAAAATGACTAGTTTTAAATTCAAGATGACTGCATCAAAGATTATAATGGGAAGGCAGACGAAAGGAAAAAAATAACCAATAAAATCAGCAATGAGTTCAGAATCAAAAAGGATACAAAGTGAGTGATGAAAATCAAAATCTTTGTAAAACAAGTAAAGAATGTCCTTAATGGGCTCATCAGTAGATTACACACAGACTAGAAATAATCCATAATTTTTGATATATGCTTCCCAAACTGAAATGCAAAATAAAAAATAAGATAATGAAAAGAAAAAATACACTATATCTAAAAGCTAAGAATGTAAGGGAATTTCCTCAACTTTATAAAATCCCACAAATATGTATAACTTACGTCATATCAAATGGTGAGAATAATGAAGATTTGTCTCTAAGATAAGCAATAAAGAACCCACTTTACCCACACCATTATTTTTCAGCATTGTGTTTAAAAACCTGCCTAATACAATAAGAGGAAAGAATAAACTGGAAATCAATAAATGAAACTATACTTTTCCGCAAGTGACATGATGATCCATGTAGAAAGAACAACAACAAAAACTCAATAACTGGAAATAAGAAGTGATGATAGCAAGGGTACAGGATATAGTTAGTGCACAAAGTCAATTGCTTTTCTATTTATACCAATGTTGAACATACGTAATTTGGAGCAGGAAACACTGTTTATAACAGCATTCCTTAAAATGAAGTACTGAGAGGTAAATATCAGAAAATACAAACAATATCTGCTTGAGAAAAAAAGAACTACAAAATGTTGGTTGGAGTGTTAGGTTGGGCCCAACAGAAGTGATTCTAGCACCCTGTGCAAGTCAAGCAGACACTCCCACCCAGGAATGTTTAGAATGCAATTACCCTAAACTTGCCTGTGCACAGAAGGTCAGCACAGTACCCTGCGCTACAAGTCACCTGCTACAGGCAAGATCACAAGCATGGGGAACTGAGGAGCTGCGACCTTTGCCCTTCCTCCATGCTTAAAATGTATGAAGTCCCACCAGGAAGCAATCTGTCAGACTCTCCCCTGATTAATAAACTGTTTACCTAAACGAAAAAACTCTTTCTCTCAATCACTTTCATATTACCTTCACCCTCTAACAGGATCTTCTCTTTTGCTCTGAGAGACAGCCTTGCTGGTAAACCCTGGCTACCGACAATAAATCTCTTGTGAAGTTCCCAGTGTGTGGAATGGTTTTGTGGTCCAAACCTCTAACGGAGAGAAATCAAATACCAAAATAAATACAAAACCTTGCTTTCCCCCTATTTTGCTCTTTGGAAAGGCACATCCCTCCTGGATTCTGGATTTATCAACTCGGCAGCTAAATGAGGCCCCTATTGAAATGTGACTTCTACTTCCCTAAGTTTCCAATTTTATCACAAAATAGCAAAGAAACGAGCAAGTCTCTGAGGGAAAACAAAAGGCTTGTCTCCCCCGAAGCCTATCTTGGACCACATGAACACGTCAGCCTGTATCTCCAGTTTCATCATGAGAAAGCAGGGGGCAGTGCCTGGGATTTCAGCTTACTGTTAGAATGGGAGGAGATGATCACCAGTCACACTCTCCTAATGGCTCTTGTTTTTTTTTTTTTTTTTTTTTTTTGAGAAACCTAGACAAGATGATCAATTCCAACTCTTTGATTGAGTTTCCTGTCCATCCTTTATTTTGAGTTTCCTGTCCATACTTTGTTTTTATTTATTTATTTATTTGCTTAAAAACTTGACCTGTCCAAGTGTTTATGTTTTGCTTTTTGGGAACACCTTTCTGTTGCCCTGGTATATTTTTCCCTTTAATAAACCTTGGTTTGCTCACTGAAATTCTTCTTTTGTATGAGACAAGAATCAAGGTTGATTCCATTTTGTGTGTCAAATTTCTAGTAGCATTACTGTTCCTTCAAACCAATAACAACAAGAGAGTCTTTGTTTACTCTAGTACATGGGTAAGAGATGATAGAAATTTTATTAGCTTAGATTGTCCAAGCCTGCTAAAAATTTTGGCCAGGAAACCACACTTTGAAGTAAGTGGCATGAAAATGACCAACCATTTCCTAATTGGTTAAGAGACCACCAGTGGTGCATGTCTTCCCTTCAGATTCCAATCCAGACAAGTAAAAGCTAGGGAACACTTAAAAATGTAAGACACTTTCTAAAATCGTAGTGTCTCACCCTCTGATTTCAAGAAGTATCCTATCTCATCTTCTCTTTCCTTCTTTTCCTGTTCACCTGTTAACTTTGCAACCAAAACTTCATGTTTGGCAACTGACTCCTGGCTTCCTGCCCAATAACTTTTGCTGGTAACATTAGAGGTGAGAGGGGAAAATAGAATTGCTCTGTATATGTACTACCTGTGAGGTGGTATAAAGTTATTTGAAAGCAGACTTCCATCAATAAGCAGCATATTCTGCAAATTTGAAGTGCCATTATGCTAAAAAGCAGATAAGATTAATCACATGAAAACTCAATTAAAACTATAGAGAGCAAAAATGATGGGAAAATAAGAAACCAAGAAAAGTGCAAGGTCTAGAAAACAATTATAAACATGACAGATATTAATACATCTGTATCAATAATCACTTAAAACATGGGGAGTGTAAAGCATAGAATGCCTATTAAACATAAAGTATCAATTATTACTTATAAAATTCACTGTAGATATAAATACATATGTAGACTAAAAGTAAAGACAGAGAAAGATGTACTATGTTACTATTAATCAACTGAAAATGCAATAGTTTCACAAGTTGCAGAGAAGGTAGACTTTAGAAAAATTTATTAGAGATAAATATCATCACTACCTAGTGATGAAAGGATCAAATATTTAATAATATATCATAATGCTTGATGGGTAAGCATCTATGAGCTGAATGTATCACAATACATGCAAGAAAACTACAAGAAGAAACAGACAATCCGCTGTTGTAGTCGCAGACATCAACACTCCACTCGGTAACTGACAGATCCCGCAGGCTGAAAAACAGTAAGAACACATTTGAACAGAATGGCATTATCAATTGATTGAATCAAATTGACATTTGTAAGAAGACTTCATACAATAACAACAGATTATACATTATTCTCAAACTCACACAGAACATTAAGATAGAACACATTCTGAGACATATAATGCAGCTTGACAAATCTAAAAGAATGTACATTATACTCAGATCCTAGTGGAATTGAACTAGAAATCAGTGACAGACAGCTGGAAAACCCAAATAAGTGGAAACTCCAGCAACACCATTCTAAATAATAAATGGGTGAAAGAAGTCTAAAGAATAAAATTAAAAACATTTAAATCTGTCAAAATCGGTCAGATGTAGCAAAAGCAATGCTTACAGGGAAATTTGTAGCACAAAATGCATATATTGTGAAAGAACAAAGGTATAAATATGAAAAGCTCCATTTAGGAAACTAGAATAGAAAAAACAGTTCAAGTAAAAAGCAAATTGAAGAAAAGAAATAGTGAAGACAAGAGATGGAAATTAAAAACTGTAAGTCAGTAGCATCAGTTGAAAGAACAAAAGGCTGGTTCTTTGGAAAGGTCAACAAAATTAGTAAAACCACATGAGGCTAGCAAAGAAACAACAGAAGAGACACAAGCATGTGGCAAGATGTTACATATTATATGACAGAAGGTAACTGCAAGTGAAAACATAGTGTGATACCACCAGATTTTATATAAATAGCTAATTATGAAGCATCAAAACCAGTGAATGGCAATCATGATCACCGGTGAGAATGTAAAAAATATTTTGGAAGAGAATTTGGCTGCTCCTTACAAAGCTAGTAATAAGCTTGTTATATGATCCAGCCATTGTACTTTCAGGTATTTCCAAATGATGTGAAGCCTATAATCAAACCAATCTATAAAAATAAATATTTGTGGTAGTTTGAGTCATAATTGCCTCAAGCTGGAAGCAATCAAGATGTCTTTCAATCTATGAATGGGTAAAGAGACTGTGATAATCCATATAATGGAAATTTATCTAGTGATAAAAGGAAATGAGCTATCAAGCCACAAAAAGGCATCAAAGAACTGTGAGCACATCTTGCTATAGAAAGAAGCCACTAGGTAAAGTGTAATACCATGTGATTATGTCCATCATAATAGGGAAGAGATTTGGAGGATGTTTATTATATTTTGAGTTATGAATTGCATTAAAATGGACCACGGTATCTGAGGAATAAGAGTGAATTTTGATGTAAGTGGCAAGAACAGTGTCAATCTGGGGCTGGCACCCAAAATAGTGATCTGTGGTATCTTTATAAGTTTGGCATTGGAGAAGTGACAATTGATAACATGAGCAAACAGTCTGCAAGGAGCCAGATTACATCTAGCAGGTGTAAAAATGGAGAAGAAACTGTCATGTTTGAAAACTATGCTTGAAAAATTTTATAATACCCCCTTCTTTAACAGGTAAAACCTCATGTTCCTCTGTAAGTATTGACTGGATTTAGTGACTTCCTTGTAACTAACAGACTATGGTCAGTGTTTGAAATATGACTTCTGCGACTGGGTGGTAAACAGCAATGGTGACTTCTTCACTCTCTCTATTGAATCTAACAATAAGGTTCTTGCTCTGAGGGAAGCTGGTTGCCATATCAAAAGACACTCAAGGAGTACTAGGTACAGGTCCATATGACCAGCAACTGAGTCTTCCTGCTAACAGCCATGTGAGTGGGATTCCTTGGAAATAGACTCCTCTACCTCAAGCAAACCTGTAGATGACAGCATCTCTGGTCATCACCTTGACTTAACTTCACAACTGACACTGAACTAAATGATCCAGTCAGTCTTCTGCCAACGTTATGGTATCTTAATCTGCCAGATTTGGGGAGTTTTACATTGAATGGTAATAGTTAACTAATAATAAAACCTCATATCTAGAAGTTCAGAATTTGATAGATTTGGGGACTGGAAAACATGAATTTCAAGGAAATTGTCCAGTCCTCATCTAGACTTGATTCTGATATAAAACTGGTCTTCATGAAATCAAAATAAAGAAAGAACAACAAAAGCAGAACAAACCTTTCCATCTTGCTACTCCTTTGCAAAATATCTTGAAGCCATTGTCCTTACTGACACAGAAATTCTCAGAACTGATATTTTCATTTAAATTTTCCTAATACACTCAAAACACACAAACACACAGAGAAGTGAATATATATTATTCATCTACATACACATATGTGTGCTTACTCCTCTTGGTTCAATTCTAATCTTAAGTAATTTCAAATATTGCAGGTAGTTCCCATGGGATTCACATTGTTCAAAAGTTATTTAAATGTTTCTAATAATTGAAAAATCTGAAAGGCACTTACATAGTAGATGAAGTCCCGATTCCTAGAAAGGCAAACCAGAGCTTTCATGACCTGATTTTTTTTTTATCCCCTCATCTCCTGGCTTTTACGCTCATGCAAATTCTTTATAATTATACCAGCCTGCTTTTCTTTCTCTCACCCAACCATGTTTCCTCACACCTAGCGTATAAATTTTTTGTTTTTCTTATGGTTCTCTACTCAGTTTACTTCAACCCTATTCGTCTGGTAAACTCTTGCTTATTATTTATGCTTCAACTCAGCTGTGAATCAGTCTGTGAAAATTTTTTTTCTTATTACTTTGAGAAAGCTGAAGGGATCCTTCCTCTTGGTTTTAGGGATTCCTGTTCATACATATGTTGATATACTCAACATACTGTAAACATGAGTATGTACAACTCTTCATTTCTCCTTCACACACCAGTGAAGAAACTTTTTCTTGTTTTTTTGTTTGTTTCAATTCCAGCTACTATACAAAATATAACAAAAACAGTATATCCAACTTAACTGCTTTACCATTCATTCAAATTTAACTAACCATATCAATACTCTATGTGCCAGGTATGTCCCTTGATATTTTCCTCTATACTGTATTATTATATATTATGCTGATGCATAGTTTTTATTATGTCTGCTCAACCATCTGGTTTAAACAAAGACACAACTCATGGTAGATAGAATTCACATCTCCTGACTCCACACCAAGGATTTTTCTTCTAGGCTGTTACAGCACTCCATGCTCCTATAGCATTACTTCAGTAATAGCAGCTGCCGAATCTTGGAAAACTCACCAGGAATACAGAAATATGGGTTTGGCAGTGTCCTTTTGCATTGTAGAAGGACGTTGTTTTGAGTTTGTTTTATAAACATTTCAATAAACACTTCATGTGAAGTGGTTCTTAATCAACATTCGTGTCCTGACCACACAGTTTCCTACGCCTTGGGAACTTGAAATATTAAGGACAATCAGCAGAGCACTTTATGACAGCTGTGCTGGTGAGCTGGTGACTCAAAGAACGGTAATTACTAGAATCATCAGAAAGTGTTCTCAAACCTAATGAAAGCTCTTCCTTGGGGAGGCCCAGTGGTAGTTACTCACACAAATCATTTCTCAGGAGCCCACAGCACATTGACTAGACAATTTTCAATTAAACTCAGAGCTTTCCAAGTGTCAGAAGAGTGAAAGACAATTTTTAAAATACGCAGTTTCTTATCTAATAAGTAACTACCTGCCTTGGTATGAAATTTATAGTAGCTGTGGCATTATACATCAAAAAGCAAATTGCAGAGTATGAAGTTAACCAGTTTTTGCTGTGGATGCTGCCAGCTTACTCTTTGTTGAAAGCATCAAGTAGGAGCGGATCACAAGAAAGCAATCTCTCAGCTGTTGATTCCATTTCAGATTGAAGAGACATCCAAAATAAGGCTGGTTATCCTGGCAAGCATCACGAGTGAATTTTCTGTTTTGCATTTCTGTTCAATACCTGCTCCTGGACATGAATGTGACACTTAATTACAAATCACAGTCAAGGTCTCTGAAAATTTAATTGATACCCTTAGTTTATATTTCCATAGCTTATTTCATTTGTGTATCTCTAACTTAATGTATCACAAGAATGTTTTGATAATATTATTTCAACAGACTGCATTAAGGATAAGGATTGTGCCTTAATATTTTCTGCTTTCCTAATGTTTGGAGAAATGAAACAGAATATATGTCATGTTTTTCTCTGTGTATAAAAACATTTGCTTTAGCCACCTTCCTTCTGGTAATTCCATTCCCATTATTTTATTCGAAGAGCAAAACCCCTCTGCTCTCAACTCGTGCAGTTTAGAGAATGGGGTGTGGTGAGGTGGAAAGACAACTTCAGCTTCAATCGTAAGATCTGGAAAACCATGTATTTACTTCCTTTGGCCAGCTACTTCACAGATAGACGGATCTTTAAAAAATTGGTTCAATTAGAGTGAATCTTAAAACTTTTGCTGGAGTCACTCTCTTCATTTTGTGATTGGAAAGATAATAAATCTAATGTTATAGTTTCTTGAAGCAGCACAAGCACATAAGAGGATGGCCAATAATGAAATCAGTGCAGAAGTATGGCTAGTTCTGACTGTTGTAATGAGATATCATCAGCTGGCTGGCTCAAACCATGGAATTTTATTGGTTCCAGCTCTAGATTCTGGATAACCTGAGAACAGGTGTTGCATGATGAGGCTTTTCTGGGAACTCTTCCTGAATTACTGATGGCCATTCTTGCATGTCTTCAGGTAGCAGAGGACAGAGGGGGAGCCAAGTTCTTTCATGTTTGTTTTTATAAGGGCACTAATCCTATCATGAGAGTTGTGCCTAGTTTCTTCTCAAAGATCCTACTACCAAGAACCATCACACCGGGGGTCAATGTTTCAATCTATGAACTTTGAAAGGGCATAAATATATACTACACAACAAAGGAGAAGAAAGATTGCCACTGAAAGGTAATAGTAGGACACATAATGTAGCTCTGTCTTAAACTCCTCATTTGTGTGAATCAGTGGATTAGTAATTACCCGATCAGTTTGAGTAGAGCTTGCTTCTTTGACTCTGGTACCATATTCTTTTTTTTTTTTTAAGATTTATTTTTATTACAAAATCAGATATACAGAGAGGAGGAGAGACACAGAGGAAGATCTTCCATCCGATGATTCACTCCCCAAGTGAGCCGTAACGGGCCGGTGCTGCACCGATCCGATACCGGGAACCAGGAACCTCTTTCAGGTCTCCCACGCAGGTGCAGTGTCCCAATGCATTGGGCCGTCCTTGACTGCTTTCCCAGACCACAAGCAGGGAGCTGGATGTGAAATGGAGCTGTCGGGATTAGAACCGGTGCCCATATAGGATCCCGGGGCGTTCAAGGCTGCTAGGCCATGCCGCCGGGCCCTGGTACCATATTCTTAAAATTTGAGAAGATTTATTTATTTGAAAGTCAGTGAGAGAAAGATGAGAGAGAGAGAGAGACAGAGAGGAAGAGACAGAGAGAGAGAGGCATTTCCATTGCTGGCTCAATCTCTAAATGGCCACATGGACAGGGCGAGACCAGGCCAGGCCAAACCCAGGAGCCATGAAGTTCATCCTGTCTCCCAGTGGGTGCCAGGGTCTCAAGCACTCGAGATTTTTTGAAGTGTTTTTCCCAGACCATTAGCAGGCAACTGGACTGGAAGTGGAACAATCAGGACATGAATTGGTGCCCATATGGCATACAAACACCACAGGGGGCAGCTGTACACAATAGACAGGAGGATGGGCATTATGCGTCTTTCAGTTTAAGAAAATAATCTCTCAGATTAGATTCTGTAGAATCCCCATGCCATTTTCCCCACAGAAGTTTGGATGTATAAACAAATGAATCTGTCTGTAAACAAAAATACAGATATTATGCAAAGAGACTCAAAGTGTGGGCCCTAGACAGAAATGAGTCATTTAGCTTTAGGTTCCTGTACCCATCCTCCAACAAAGAGCCCTGGGATTCTGGGCCATCTTCCTCTTCTCAGCACAGCACTGAAACATTTAGTCTCTGAACTCTTTTTTTAAAAAAAGATTTATTGATTTTTATAGCAAACTCAGATATACAGAGAGGAGGAAAGACAGAGAGGAAGATCTTCCATCCAATGATTCACTCCCCAAGTGGCTTCAACAGCTAGAGCTAGCCAATCCAAAGCTAGGAGCCCAGAGCCTTCAGGTGTCCTACATGGGTACAGGGTCCCAAGGCTTTGGGCTTTCCCAGGCCACAAGTATGGAGCTGGATGGGAAGTGGGGCCATCAGGATTAGAACTGGAGCCCACATGGGATGCCAATGCATTCAAGGCTAGGACTTTAGCTACTAGGCTACGGCACCAGGCCCTAGTCTCTGAAATCTTCAGAAAGGTGTGTTACAAGAGCTCAGGATATTGTAGGTCTACATGTCAAGTTATGCATTCTTTTGGCTAAAAAGTGAAAGACTGACTTTCTCAGGCTCACCTTAAGTTTGTGTTTTCTGTAATTTGGTCAATGTTGATATTGAGCTTCCTTATCTGGAAAATGGGCAGATTTAGCTAAGAATGAAAAACTGAGGATGACAGTCCTTTGGTGTTTAAACTCCTGTGGTGGTTTCATTTTATTATTTTTGCAAGGAGCAGGAGCAGGAAATGAAACCCCAAAGACTTCAGTAGAAAGCCTCAGGGCTTTGCTAAAATATTAACTGTATATTCTAGGATATAATTGCAACTTATGACATTTGTTTCATTATTTGAAAATGGTTGTTTTAGGAGATATAATAAAACACTGAGGTAAGGGAATACAGGATGTTTCAAATGTGACAAAGGACCGGGCCGCTAAAGTCAGCCAATGTTGCCCAGGGAAGAAATCAAAGGAGGCATAAAGGCAAAGAGGAAGGTATCTACACTAGTCGGTACTGAACTTAGAAAACATATAGTTTTGGAATTAAAACTGCAAAGTAGTAAGCTTCATTATAATAAACTGAAAACGGAATCCAAATCTTGAACTGCTTCTGGCTTTAGCCTTGCAATGAAAATCAGGAAGCACAGGACATATATTTTGTAAAATAACAGTAAATAGAATTTATGCATCATGCAATAACTAAGCTGTTAAAATAAGTGATCTAAGGATCGTGATTATAGTTAATAGTAACTTTTTGTAGTACCTAGTATGGACCTGTTACTGTCCTAAATATCCAGCATATGATCTCATTTATCTTTTTTTCTAGTATTATTTATTTATTTATTTTTAAATTATTTTTTAATAATCTTACTTAGTTGATTAGGGAACAAAGTGTCAAGGGCTACAGGGTGAAAGTGGGTAAGACCATTGTTTCCACATCAATATCATTTTACCCTGTATCTGGGGTCAGGGAAAAAAAACAAAAGGAAAAACCCCACCCAACCTCCCACCCATCCCAGATCTCCAACGGGAGGCGCGCTCTGAGGGTATGGCTCATACAGTTTTGAGAGTTCATCAGTTCTGGATTGCTGCCAATCTCTCAGTTCCAATCGCAATGAACCCTATTCAGAATCCACTGGCTGACAGTCTCTTCATGGTTGGAGTTCTAAGATCAGCAGTTCAGTTGTTGGGATCTCCAAAGAAACTTCATCTGAGATGATCCCAGGCCTGATTCTTGTGTGAGTTTGCTAGTACAGCGTCGGACACCGTCTGTCACACCAATCAGCTTATGCACATGCTGGTCGTTGGGATTGCTGGGTTTGTTCTGTTTCCAGCCCTGTCTTCCTCGTGAACCAATAGGTGTTGTAGTCTAGTTCGGTCCTGCCCACTTCATACTTGGTCCTCACGCAAACCGGTTGGAGCTGCAGCCTGGTTGGGGTGACTCCCCATAACCCCCACCAGTTCTGCCCCCTACCCTGGTTCCCATGCTTGCCAGTACGCACTGCAGGCTTGTCAAGTCTGTCCCACATCCTCTTTAGCTCTCGCACGTGTCGATGGGCATTGAAGCCCAGCTCAACCCAACCAACCTACTATCCAGCCCACACACCTACTGGCAGGTGCCCTTCTGTACAGCCACCCTTGCCCCTGTCTGGTGTTCGTGCTGTCCAATGAGAGTGGTAGCCCCGAAGGAGGTGCCCACTATTTCCCTTCTAGGCCACACTCACTCCCAGATTATGCACTCTCCAGGTAGTTCTGGCATTTGACTTGACAGAATTAGCTCCAAGAGCCAGTCTCTGCCAGCTAGTACTGCGGCTAGCCCAACCAACCCTCACCCACTCTCGTTTTTGCTTGCACCAGTCGGAACAGTCAGCCCACCGTGGCCCTTCCCTTATCTAGCCCACGTGAATCCCACAGGTGTAACAGCCCTGAAATATCCAGCATATGATCTCATTTAATCCTCAGGACAACTACTGAAGCAGAACTATTTAGTATTACTATTTACATTGTAAGGACAGGAAAAATGGAAGGGAGCTGTGTCAAATGGTGTAAGTGACCTTGCCAATGGTCCAAATAGGCTTTTACAGAGGTAATTTTATTTTGGATTTTATACAGCTTTTAGTTTCTCTCTATTGGCTTTTTTCTTTGGAACAGAAAATAAAGACTTTACCTATTAAGGCTAAAATTGAATCATGCATACTCTAACTGGGTCCCTATGACCATCATGGAAAACCTGAATTGAATTGTGCACTTCTGGCTTCAGTTTAGCCCAACCCTGGCTGTTGCAGGCATTGGGGCAGGGGGACCAAAGGGTGGAAGATCTCTTAGAGATTCTGTTCATCATCATTTCTATATAAGAAGCTCTCAGTAAAGACTATCGCTTGGGTTCCTTTTGATATTCAGCTTGATCTCCAAACTAACACTATGCCAGTGTTTATGTATTTCTGAACTTTATGCCATGTATCTCTGGAATTTCTAAATTACATTTAGCTCTCATCTGATTACTTATGTTTTTGGATGGCTCCTGTAGCAGTGATGGATACACAGAACAGTGCCGCCTCCTGGGTTCTGCAGAGTGGAGTTGCAGCAGACACACTCCAGTGAGTGCTCTGTTGTGCACATGAGCTTGGTTCAGGTGCTCCCACAGCAGTAGGGACAGAGTCCCTTAAGTCTTCTGAGCTACTTCAGTGCCAGTGGAAAGGCAATTTTCTGGCTGTCTGCAATGGTGGCAGCAGCAGGGGTCCCCATGATGGGGGCAGAAGCTCCAGTGGCCTTAGTAACAAAGTTTCTGTGAACACTAGACACCCTCTTTCTCCTTTGTCCTTCAGCCGGAGTGGGCAGAGGCTTCCTGGAGCTACTAACATTTTGCTCTTTTTATTCTTTGGGCCTCTTGTGACCTGTCCTATATTGAATTTTCATTGACTGAAAAACCTGCCTTGGCTCTTCTTTCTTACTGACTTTTACACAGCAGAATTTTTAAGAGATTCATGATTTGTGGGTTTAAGAAAATTAGAAATGTAAGCGAATGCTGCTTTTTTTTAAAATCTAAGCAAGTTTTCATAGAAAAGGAGTCATATAGGGTAAAAGAAGTGAAAGACTATATTGCTATTTTTGAAACCAGCAGGGAAACTCATCATGAAAGAGGGGAAAAAAAAACACATAAACTCATTATTCTGAAAATGCTAAGTAAAGGTAAAGAAAAGAATCTGCTTTGCATTTTCTGCAAAAACTGTGTTGCAAGATTACAAAATAGCCATCAAAAGAAAATCACTCCTTAATGAGAGAGCGCTAGCACATGCAGGACCGATGATAGACTTAGAAAAGAAAGCACCACCGTTCAGCTCCTGATGAAATAATGGATCTAAGCAATAAACAACTTGGGCTGAAAAAACTATTAAGTGAATGGTTAATGGAAAATTATAATGGATGAATCTGAGCAGACAACAACTGAGCCCTCCAATTAATCCTAATGCCATCAAAAGCAGACCAAACAGGTAGTATGTGTCATGTGATGGAAAGTTACAGAAATCATATGATATCCTTGAAAGAATATTCCTAAGGAAACAATCTGAACTAATTAAGACTGGAGATGTTGGTACTGGTTTGAAGAAAACAGAGTTAAGAGAATATGCTAATTTGCATACAAAATACTAAGCTGACCCTGGTATGTGGAGTATTTTACAGTATTTTTCTCCGAATATAAATCACATTGGCAAAAAAATAAAACACACATTTAGCTGTTCAGTGAGACTTAAGAAAAAATGAATTATTCTGCCACATAGTTTTTTTAAGTGGGAAATAGGTTTTAGAGAGAATTGGGGAAATTAACCATAAACTATTAGATAATATTAGGGAGTTATTGTTTATGTTTTTGGGTGTGATGTTATTATTTTGTGTGTGTTTCCCCAGTCTTTTTCTTTTAAAAGTATAACGCATGTATGGGAAAAATTGTGTAAGGACTAGGATGTGTTTTGATGTTCCACAGCACACATTTCCTTTAGGGAGATAAAAGAAAAAGTGTGAAGAAGGTAGAACTAAATCAAGAAGAGCAGACTAGTTATAATTTTATGTGCATGTGCGTCCATCACATTATTTTTTGTATGAAATGTTTCAAACAAGCAATTTACATAACTCTATTCTGTTTATTTTATATTTGAAACACACAATTCCTGAACTTAAAAATATTTAGGATATAGCAAATATTGAGTCATATTTGTCTACTTAGTTTGAATTTCAAATTCAAGCTAAGTTATTATGCACTTCCTGAAACACACACCATGAACGATAAATTGTAAAAAGAACATTTAAAAGCAATTGTTGTCTTAAAACAAGGCAAAGGTTACAATGGACAGCAGTAGAACATAGCACAGAATAATGTGAGAGTTGACATAGCTGTAGGCCTTTTGAAATTTGAGTTGTTTGCCAAACTAGTAACATAAGAGCAAGTTTTTTTACCAGCCCATCAGTGCTACAAGACAGATACTTGAAAATAGGGTTATGTAATTTATTTTAATATGACTAAAAAAGTTCCTGGAACATATTGGGCAATAACTGAATAAATAACAAACAATAATAATCAAGGAAAATAATAAGATTGAAAATGCTTGATCAGAAGAAAATGCAGCCTTGAACTTGCACAAGCACTGGATGAACACACATTATCTCTCCATTAATAGAAGGCTAGTGAGCAAACCTCTGGGACTCAAGATCGATTTCATTATTCTTTTCTCATTGAAAAAACATGGATAGATAGACTGTTGGCCATGATCTACTGCCTTAGGGCAAGGCCGGCACTGTAACCTTTTCAAAGGGGAAGACTGTGTTTCTAGTGGGGAACGAGAGTGTACACCACTACAGACGGCTGTTTGAGACTTATTCAGAACTTCGCTTGCTTGCATGCATGCGCGCACACACACACACACACACAGACTCACATATGCAAATAAGTCAGCACCTTTATGTTCCAAATAAAGGAAAAAGTGGTTAATTTTTAACAGAACATGGTGTTTTATTTTGTCAGTCAAGAAAACAAGTCTCATAAATCTAGATACTGTAACTAACAATGCTCTCAATAAATTGCAATAGGAATTGCTTGAGTCTTCAGATACTGCCCTGAGAAGGGAGTAAATAATACCCATGTGTAATCTACCACTTTCTTTTGACAATGCATAATTTTATCTTCAAATTTTAGTGATGTGGCTTACTTTATTTTCTGCTCCTGCAAAGTCATGCAATTGAAGGGGAGTGGTAAAAGCAAAAAGACAGACAGAATGTTTGACAAGGCATGTAATTTATTTAGGTATCACGCCTTTGGAATGTTGTTTATGAGATATTTTATTTTGTTGGAAAGGCACTAAGGCAAGTCTTGGTAGGACTGTACCAAAGCAACTGATATTTCAAGGACAATCAAATATGATAGCTTTTTATAATGATTTTGAAAAACTTTGTGTTGATGAAGAGTTATGAAAAATAATCTAGTATGATTTTTAAAAGCTAAGAATAATAGTTAATAGTGTACTGTTGACAATGCTGTGCTGAGAGAAGAACTTTTACCCAATTTGTACTTTCCCACTTTGAGATGAGAGAGACTGGGTTACTCATCTCACCTCACTACATTTTGTTCTACTCACTTACTGGTTGAGAATTCTATCATTGACTCTGCCTACCGCACAGGGATACCAGGGGCTCCAGCAAGACAGTGATTGTCAAGGTACTTTTGTTTTTCACAAGAATATGAACATTGTTACATATAGTGAAACGATGAACTAATACCAACGATTATTCATCATGAGCAGCTACCTAGAAAAATGTATACTTGGTGGCATCTAACACCATAGCCACAGAAATGCTTAGAAAGGCTAATTGTCTTTTCCTGGTATCTGTTCATGAAATACACTCTCTTTATATTGACAATTGTGACCATCAGCAATCACAATTCCCTTGTACTTTGCCTACAAGTCTTCCACATTTTCCAAATATGCTTAGAGCTGTGTACAAGTGTTGTCTGTTTTTTTCTGATTCAAAAACATGTGGCTGAATTTAGAGTCCTGCTCTACTTAACTGCTGAAAATATGTTCCATCCAGAGGACCAGAATAATGTGTTTTGGTTCGTTAGTCCTTATATATGTGTAGAATTTCATATCTTTGAAACTGATGCAAAATCTTTCCCTCAAAGATACCCTCTGCTTGCACCTTCTGAATCCTACTCAGTATTACTCCTTTCTGGGCTCTGTTCATACCACCTGTAACAACATGATGGCCAAGCGAAGAAACATGAATGCCTTCATGCATTGATTTCTTAATTTTTGGAATGTTCACATGTTTTGTGAATTGAACATGCTGATACTACTTTTCTCAAATGCAGATGAAGAAACTGTGGCTTAAAAGGGCAAGGAACTTACTCTGCAGGTAAGTAAGCAGTGGAAGTCAAAATAGGTTTCAGAGCCACCAAGTTGTAAAATCTGTGGATTTAAGTACTAGGGGATCTCCTGATCCCATGTCCCCTTTCATTATTCTCTTAGTTACATATATAAAATCAAAGTCATTCTGACTCAAAGCAGCTTATTAAACTGAATAAATGATGGCGTCGTGTATTTCATGTAGTAATTTCAGAACAGCCTGGATACAAATGGTGACTGGTTTTGCCTGTCAGCATTTTTTAATCCTGAAAGATTATCAAGTTTTAGAAGCATGATGTGTTCTGTAAATCCCCAATGTCTTCTTTAATAAAAGTACAGCCTCCTGGGGGCAGGAGGAACAGAACTTTATGCTCCATAGCTTTACAATGAAAGGTTCAGTGTATGGGAGAAACACATTTCATGGTTTTTCTGTCTCAAATGTCATTTCTTATCTAACACAGTAGGTTTCTCGCATGTATTGGCACAAATAATAATTGTTCCTCGGAGTTCAGGAAGATTTGCAGCAACAAGTTTTTCCAAATTAAGTCTTACTCGCAGTTTCTGCACAGCATACACTAGCCTAACTTGTTGAGTGCCTTTGACATGTTTAGGGATAATCAAATTTACTTTTCATGTACATAGAAACAAACAGCAACTGCAGCCCTGCACTAGCTGACACTGTGCTATTAACTTCTTGCTCTCAAAAAAAAAAAAAAAAAAAAAAAAGAGGAAATGGAATTTCAACAGTGCATTCCACTCTTATGGGTAAAAATATTCTAGAAAATCCAACTTTTGCTGGTATGACAGATCTTACTCTAATCCTTAAATGTGAAAATGAGAGTTGTATTCATGGAAACTTTCTTTTCGAAAGGTAGAAAGGTAATTTTGACCTCTTTATCATTCAAATGTACTGCAAAAATTCACTGACTTTTAAGGTCACGCCTGAGATGAAAATCAGTGTCATGTGTTTCAAATTTTCAGTGAGCTATTGGCACTGGGTGCACCCTTCACCATCAATGAGTTCTTTAGTCTCAATAAGAAAAGCTCACAAAGACATAAGGTAATGAGAATCCCTTTTAAGTTTAATTCAGTTGTGCTGTTCCTTACCTCCCAGATTATCCTGTAAATCCTCTTTTTATCTATTTACAGCTCAGAAAACTAAGATTCAGAGGAGGGAAGAAATTTTCCTGATATCACACAGCTATTAAAGACGAACATGGGCTTTAGCTAAAACAATCTTTATTACTCCAAAGTAATTATTACTAATTAAGAGTACAGTTTTGAAGGCAGTTTGGACTGTTACAAATAGAGGCACTGCCAATTACAGGCTAACTAAATTCCACAGTTCTGATGTTCAATTTCCTTAAAATAATGAACAAACATGTAGCAGGTCTGCTGTGGAGACTAAAGTGATTGCTACATGGAGGGGGCTTCAGTCTCGCCTATCCCATTTGCCACACTCTGTGAGTCTGAGCTGTCTTAAATTTTATCCTATGCATCTTTTCCGAGGTGATGCATAGATATAGTTAGGGAGTCAATTAGAATAGCTCCTTAACGGAACTGGTTTGGAGGCAAAAAGATACATCATGTTAACAAACAAAATGGGGAGAAAAGGAGCCCTATGGATCAGGGGTCTAGGCACATATATTAAAACTATGTAGCCAAATGCTGCTCAATTTCAACACAAGCAGCAATGACGGAAGCACAGTTATTCAACAGATAGAAATCATTCAACAAATTCATTCAGTCCATCTGCATTTACCTCCCCTGTGTGTATTGGTGCACCATCCAGGTTTTGTCAGAAACACCAAGAAAGAGTTGTTTTTGCAGAGCTGTAAATAATGTGCTCTCATTTGTGTATAGTAGGCTTTCATTCAGAAAGGTGTCTGGCTTTGCATCCTGCGCTCCGTTTCCAATTTCTGATTAACCTAATCTCTTGAAGTCAGCAGGTGATGGCTTAAGTGGTTAGGTTTCTGCCACTCCTGTGGGAGAGACAGAGAGTTTCCAGCTTCTGGCTTCTGCCTGGCCCAGTTCTGGCTGTTGTGGATTTAGAAAGTAAACCAGGGGAAGGGAGATTTGTTTTTTTATTTCTCTCTTTTATGTTTCGATCTATATCCGCTTCTACAGCTACATCTGTAGTCTTTGGGTCTTGCTGCTTTTCAAACAAATAAAGCATAGAAAAACATTCAAAAAGGTATCTGTAAAGTGAAGGAGTTTCTGAGAAGAATATAAAGTACACATCTTTATTATCTAATTGTTTTAACTTTTTATTCAGGGTTTCTCTTTAGTCTCTTTGTTCGCTTTATTTTTTTCTGGTGCTTTGTGCGGAGACAACAGGTGGAGGGAAGGAAGTAATTGGAGACCAGCTCTGAGGGAAATGCTGTCAAGGCTCTAAAATCCCTGCCAGGGCTCAGGCCTGTTCCCTTGAAACAGCTTACCCTTACACAGAGCTGTGTAAATTACACTGATTTCAAAGAAACAAGACACCTTTTGAGCATGTCTTCCTCTGTCTTTTCATCCATACTGGAATTATATCTCTGTAAGAACAATAGAACTGTTTTGTTCTCAGAACTGGAAGTGGGTTTAGGGAGAAGAGAGGAATTTTTTTTTTTTTTTTTTTTTTTGCCTTTATCATGCAGTAGGCTGAGATTCCCTCCAGGGTGACAAAAAAAAATTAGATGAAACCAGATGGTAGGAGTTGTTTATGGGCTCAAAAATAAAAGTACTAAGTCATTAAAATGGGGAGGTTTCAGTCATTTATTTGAGTTTCTTCTCACTAAATTGGTGTTTTATGTAGATTGCTGTGCAGGAGGAGAGGATGTTTGGGCAGCAGGGATGTTTCTTTGCAATGGGCTCTGGTGAAGGGCTTCTCTCAGCTATTCATCCTGGAGCAAGTAGGAAGCAATGGGCTTTCCTAATAGGAATCTGGAACCATCCCTGCTCTGATGACTTTCTCCTTAGTGATAAGAAAGCTTAACTGTCCCAAGTTGGAAAGCATTTCAAATCTAAGCACACTTTGAGCCCTACTCCTAGCCGTAGGATTTCTGAGGATTCCTTTATAATGACCTTATCTCCACTTATGGCTATAAGAAGGATATCAGCAATGAACAGAGTGAATCATGAACAGAAAGGCTCAGAGCTTGTTTTAAGGCTGCATTACCTATAAAGAAAAAAAATGATGATGTTGTCCCACTGTCAGCTTGTAGAAAACAAATTGAGTGCAGGCATTTGTGGACACTTGCATTCCACGTGGGAGCACCTGGGTTCTCTGATTCTTATTCTAGTTTCTTGCTGTGTGTACAGTGGACAAGAATCGATGATAGCTCAAGGGCTTCTCCGTTTGTCGGTCACCTGGGCGACTAGCATTATGTTCTTGGCTCCTGACAGCTTTGACCTGACCTAGCCTACTCATTGTGAGGGTGAACCACTAGATGGAAGATATCTTTTGCTCTATCTTAAATAAATGAAAATAAATAAAACTTTAAAACGCCTGAAGGTGAAGTTGGTAATGTTGATATATACTTTTGTGAGAAAGGTTCACTGGTTTGGAACTTATCCAGCCACTTCTTGTAACCCTTGCCATGTAGATGCCTCTCAATTAAACAAATAGGCTGTATTGCAAAGTTCTAAGACATGGGTTGCATTTTTTAAGTAACACTGTTTCTTGTGGAACCTATGCTGGTTCTTGTGAGGCAGTTAAACACAGAGTTAGAAAGTGGACTTGGTTGAGTTTAAATATGGGTTTAAATATTAACTCTATTTCTTAGTAACCAAGGGAACTGGACAATAACTAAGCAATTCTCCCCCCCCCCAAGAGCTATTTATTTTTATTAGAAAGGCAGATCTACAAAGAGAAGGAGAGACAAAAAGAAAGATCCTCCATCTGCTGGTTTATTCTCCAAGTGGTCCTAACAGCCAGAGCTGTGCTGATCCAAAGCCAGAAACCAGGAAACTCCTGAGGGTCTCACTCACAGGTGCTGGGTCCCAGTGCTTTGGGCTGTTGTCTACTGCTTTCCCAGGCCATAAGCAGGGAGCTGGATGGGAAGTGGAGAAGCCAGGACACGAACTGGTGCCCATATGGGATCCTGGGTGTAAGGCAAGGATTTAGCCACTAGGCTATTGTGCCAGATCCATTACTCAGGAATTCTAAGCTGTGATCTTTCCACCTGTAACATGGGACATCAGTAGCTCTCACCTCACAGTTCAGTTGTAAAGCTAGGCTGAGTAAATAGGTATCAGGGTCCCTTTTCCAACCTAAGATTCCTAACTCTTGGCAAGAACTGTCCACCCTAAAAAATGGTTATTTAATGTTCACAGCTCCTGACACAATCTTGTTCATGAAAAGGTTACAAAAGTAGATTAGGTTAGCCCAGCATGACGGCTCAATGCTAAATCCTCACCTTGTAAGCACCAGCATTCCATATGGGTGCTGCTTTGGTTCCGACTGTTCTGCTTCCCATCAAACTCCCTGCTTATGATCTGGAAAAGTGGTAGAAGATGGCCCAAAGCTTTAGGGCCCTGTACCCACCTGGGAAGTCTAGAGGTGAAGGGTTTCTCCCAAGTGACTAAATGTCACAATTTAAATCTGCTTTATAATTATATTACAATGTATGCAAATATATTACATGCTCATGATAGAAGAGAGAAGGATCTTTTCTGTATTCTTATCCCTTACATGAAAAATTCTCTACCACTATATAAAAGTGCCATGGATTGTATTAACTACACATTTATATTGAATTATGTTTTTATTTTCAGATATGAACATTCCACATTATTCAATCAGGAAACATGTCAATATTCTATAATTCCACACAAAACTGTTCCACAATTGCGTTAGTAGGAATTAAATCTGTATCTCAAACTACAAAAACATCAGGAGCTTACTCAAACGTCACATTGCAACTAGAAATGATGTGGCAATTCACAGCGTGCAAGCTACAGAAATGTGACATTGAGAGAGAATAAAGGAATAAAGAGGCCCAGAGAAAAGCACACATCGAAGAAATAACAACATCAAGTGATAAACGGAAAAAATTTTGATATTGGAGAACTTTGGGGGGGGTCCTATGTTTTATTTAAGCATGATGAAACACTCTCAGAAATTGTTACATCTTAGTTGTTGTTTCATAGACAGATTTTTTTCAACTATCTCTGTAATATTTTCAATGAATTTATAGTTTATCTGGGAGAATAGAAGTTTTTTTTGGAGTGATGCCTTCTGTAAAGATTTGTAATTTCTGCTCCCCAAATCCATGTCCAGTACTTCTAGGTATGAAATCAGGGTGACATTTTATTAAGATTAAATGCAGAGAATATATAATAGATAATTAAGGAATTATACACACAGCAAGTCATTACATCTGTAGACACAACTTAAATACCTGTTATGTTCTGGAAACCTGGTATATACTCATGAACTAAATAATTTCTTTTATCGTGATATTTCTATTCCAGAAAGATATCTATGCTATATGATTACCTAAACAAGCATGGTTAGTTTGACCTAAAATAATGCTTACCTCATGTCTTCTCAAATCTGAATGTGCAAAGAATGACTATGAATGTCCTACAGGGGCTGATCGAGACCTCAGAAGGAGCTGGATTTATTCTTTCTGAAAGAGTGGGCGCTCACCAGGATGTTGATTCATGGGCCGTGCCTGACTAGCAAGGTATCCCATGAACACTCCATATTTTATATCCAGAAAACCAGAGAAGATTCTGGTACTAAGGGAAAAAAATAAAAATAAGGGTAATTTTAATCAGCTAAGTTTGTAAAGGGCTGTGTACGGCCTTCACTTAGGAAGTCAAAATGGGCATTACTGTATAAATCTTTTTGATATGGTTTTTTCAGTCAATGCTAGCTTTTTGAGCTATTTTTTCTACTTACTATTTGTTGAAATTTTTACCCACTGGAGTGCTGAGCCTCCATTGTGACTGAGAACTGAAGTAAAAGAATCCCATTGTAAAAAAAAAACATGAAAATTTAAAAAAAATTTAAATAAATAACAAGCAAGGAAGTAAGAAGGAGAACTGGTGGGGAATTTATGCAGGAAGGAGGTTTGGGTGGTATTATTATGCTCCTAAATCTGTATTGTGAAATATATGAAATTTATTCACTTTACATAAATATTTTTTTAAAAACATTAACAGAAGACTGCCTTTAAAAAAAGATTTATTTGTTTTTATTGGAAAGACAGATGTACAAAGAGAAGTAGATACAGAGAGAAGATCTTTCATATGCTGGTTCACGACCCAAGTGGTTGTAATGGCTGGAGCTGAGCTGATCCAAAGCCAGGAGCCAAGAGCTTCTTCTGAGTGTCCCATGATGGTACAGGTTCCCAAGGCTTTGGTTCCTCCTCCGTGCTTTCCCAGTTGAAATCATGGAGCTGAATGGGAAGTGGAGCAATTGAGACATGAATCAGTGCCCATATGGGATCCTGGAGCATGTAAGGTGAGGATTTAGCTTTGCCTTGTATAGGGATCCCCTGCCTTCTTAGTAAATACAAAAGTTGTCTATAACATTCTTATATAGTACATAATTAAAATAGTTTTTATATAAGATGAACAAACTTCATGTGTTTTATATATTTTCATATATATATATATATATATATATGTGTGTGTCTGTATCTAAGCCCATAATGATTTTTCCGACCCTACCCTCTGTCTTGCCCATGCTCTGTCCTCTCCCTTCTTTTTTATTTCCTCTTTTGATTTTTACAATTACATACTTTCGGTATATTTAATAATTGCAAGCTTAATTCTCCATAAATTTCACAACTAGTAAGTAGCAAAATATTGTTTCTTAAGAGTACAGATAATTGATGTAACCAATAATCAAATATCAAAATGTTGATTTTACTCATTTTTTTTTGTTCTCTCTATATTAGGTACCACAAATCAGGCTGAACATATGATATTTGCCTTTTTCGAAACTGCTAAGTGCAGGGGTTTACAGTTTTACCCATTTTGATGCGAAAGGCACGGTTTCATTCCTTTATATGGCTGATTTGCATTTCATACTGTAATTAAATTACATTTTCTTTATCCATCACCAGTTATACACATTGGGTTGATTCCATTTCTTAGCTGTGGCTAGTTGAACTGAAATAAACTTGAGGGGAGCAAAGAAGTCTTTCATATGCTGATTTCACTTCATTTGGGTAAATTCCCAGCAGTGATGTCACAGAACCATTTTCAGATTTTTGAAGAGTTTTCATACTGTCTTCCACTATGGCTGTACTAGCTTACGACTAATAGTGGGAAAGTGTACCTTTTCCCCCTCATCCTACCAGTATTTATTGGTTTCATTTTATTTTATTTTATTTTTATTTTTGGGTTATAGTTATTTTAACCTTTTTTTTTTTTTAAACTTTTATTTAAATTTCCCTGATGGCTTGTAAAGCTAAGCACTTTTTTTATGTCTTTGGTCACTTAAATTTCATCCTTTGTAAAAGATGGCAGATAGTTTTAAATTTTCACCCAAAAACTTCTGTGTTTGCCATCTGCCGCTATGGGGCTAGGAAGACGTGAGACCTTTCTCAACTGCCTGAAGGGTGACTCTCAACACTTATTCAAAAACTGGGTCAACATATCGTGTGGATGTAGTTTAATCAAAATTTTACACAGGAAAGTCAGAATAAATTTCATTACTCAAAGCTTTCTATAATAGGAGAGCCTTCAGAAATCAACACCTAAAAGCAGGGAAAAGATACTTTTTAAAAAAAATGTTTATGAAAATGAACAGCTGTTAGAAATGTGACAGGACTCAGGGATGTCACTGAAGGAGAAATACAGTAAGGTCTCTTGTCTTCTTGGCCTCTCTGTGTAGCATTCGTTTCTCTTGGGTTTGGGGCAGCACTCCACTTGAATGATTGGTCTTTGAGAGAGAGCGGAGAAAGGAGAGAGAATATGCAGTTTCTAGAGAGGCAGGGAACTCTGGTTCCTAGCATGTGCATTCTATGTCTTGCTTCAGAGGAGAAAAGTGGCAGAAGACAACAGGATGGAAGATGATCAGAAATGTCTTGCTTCTGCACCCTCCGTCTTCTTTGGTTCGCAGCATTCAATAGGGCAAGGTACTGTGCTTTCAGATGCTGTGTCTGAATTTCATCACCTGCAATAGAGTTTTCTTTTGTTTAAGTGCTATTCAATAACTTTCCACTTTGGAATCAAAATTGTGAGCCTCAAAATTTGGATTAACTTTGGTTAAAATTAAAACACTTTGGAGAATATAAACTTCACGAAAAGCAACTTTTGAAAATTCTAGGGTTGTCGTGTTTATCATCCTTTGTAGAAAAATAAAAAAGACATAAATAATGAACATTAGTATTCCAGGGACCATAAATCTATGCTGAATGAAGAGATTGGTAGAAACTAGATAATTAGAGCAGACGTCTTGCATAATTTAAAAACTATTCATCTTATTTCTTGCTGTCATAATGAGAGTTTATCTTTTTTTCCATACTCAAAGATTGGAAAAGAAGCAACTCTCTGGGATATTTAACTATTTTTTTTCTTAAGACATCTCTTAAAAACAAATGTGAAGCTCATGATAAACACCAATATTTCACAATGCTTCATTTTAGGCAAATTTACTTGTCCCCATAAGGTTTAGGTGAATTGGGCCCGGCACGATGGAGTAGTGGTTAAAGTCCTTGCCTTGAATGCACCAGGATCCCATATGGGCTCCAGTTCTAATCCTGCTGGCCCCGCTTCCCATACAACTCCCTGCTGGTGGCCTGGGAATACAGTCGAGCATGGCCCAGCGCCTTGGGACCCTGCACCCACATGGGAGACCCGGAAGAGCTCCTGGCTTCAAATTGGCTTGGCTCCAGCAATTGTGGCCGCTTGGGGAGTGAACCATTGGATGGAAGATCTTCCTCTCTGTCTCTCCTCTTCTCTGTACATCCGCCTTTCCAATAAAATAATTTTTTAAAAAAAAAGGTTTAGGTGAATTTTTGTTGCCTTAATTTTAGCCTATTGATGTAAATAAAATCTTTTAAGTTTGTGTAAATTAGCTCACTTCATGATTTTCTTTTTTACTGCAAGCACTATACTATATGTTATTTTTTTCCCGAGGGCCTGATAAGGATAAATATGACTCTGGCTGCTTCTGATTGAAACATATGAGAAGCTCCATCTTTCCACACAATGTAGTCCATCATTTTATGGATGACTGCAAAGTCTGACACACAAGTAACACATTTAGTAACTTTGTGTAGCAGCACTCACTTCACCTTCCACATGGAGGGTGAAAAGCTTTCTTGTTTACAAATTGGAAAGGACAGAGCTAGACACACTCAAAGATATGCCTCACTTATAAAACTTTTGTTTTTGAGCCTATTTTTGTCTTGTTACCAAGTTCAATCCCAACTTACAACTGTCCGTGGCAGATAGGAAAGTATTTTGAAAGGGCTATTGATTTTGTATTTTGCATGAAAGTTGCCTTGTATCAAAGTGAACAAAGATATTTGCCCTTTTGGGATTGACTTATTTCACTGAGAATGATGTCTCCAGTTAGGAACATTTTGTTGCAAATTATATGCTTTCAGTTTTTTTTTAATGACAGAGTAGTAGTCTCTGAATTATATGTACCACAATTTTTTTATCCACTCTTCTTTTGATGGGCATCTGGGTTATTTCCATGGCTTTGCTATTGTAGACTGTGCTGCTATAGGAGCTCAACAGAGAATTTGGCAAGGTAGCAGGATACAAAATTTATGTACATAAATTGATGGCAATAGTGTACACAAATAACCCCATGGATGAGAATGAAATTGTATAAATTGAGGAATCTTAAATACCTTGGAATTAACCTAGCCAAAGATGTGAAACACCTCTATAATGAAAATTACAAAACATTAAAAAGGAAATAGAAGAAGACGTTAAAAGATGCGGAAACTTAGCATATTTCTGGATTGACAGTATCAACATTGTCAAAATGTCCAGATCACTGAAAGTAATATACATATTCAATGTAATCCCAATCAAAATCCCAACAACATTCTTTTCAGAAATAGAAAGATAATACAAAAGTTCACCTGGAAACATAAAAACTATAATGAAGAATAAAATTCAAGTTGGAGGAATCACAATTCCAGACCTGAAGACATACTACAGAGCAGTGGTCATCAAAAGAGTCCAGTACTGGTACAGAAGCAGAGATCAATGGAACTGATTAGAAACCCCAGGAGGGGTCACACACATGTACAACCAATTAATCATCGATAAGAGAACTGAAAATAATCCAGGGGAAATTTCTGCTCTCTCCAACAATTGCTGTACTGACAATTGTTTGGCAGTTTGTCACTCTTACACAAAAATCAACTCTAAATGGATCAAGGACCAAAATTTGGACCCAAAAACCATCAAACTATTGGTGGAAAACATAGGAAGCCCTCTCAAAGATAGATCTTGGTAGGAACGTTCAATCAATGTCATGAAAAGCACAAGTAGTCAAAGCCAGAATAAACAAACGGGGCTACATCAAATTTACAAGCTTTTGTACAGCAAAACATTTATTTTAAAGCCCATTTTTACAGAGAAGGATGGCTACGGAGAGAGGTTCACTCCTTGAATGACTGGAGCTGAGCGGACCTGAAGCTAGGATCCAGGAGCTTCTTGCTGGTCTCCCAAGTTTTGTATGGATCCTAAGGACATGGGCCACATTATGCTGCTTTCCCAGGCCATAAACAGAGAGCTGGATTGGAGCAACTGGGGCATGAACTGGAGCCTACACGAGATGCCAGTAACACAGGGTGAACGATTAGCCTGCTGTGCTACTACACTGGCCCCTTCAGGTGTTTTTATCCTTCAAGCTTATCTATACTAGTTATCTTTCGCTTTGACTATGGGGCTTCATTAAAATCTGTTGTAACATCTGACATTGATGAATTCAGCAAATATTTCCTGCATTAGAAATCTTTTTTTTAGCTTTCTTTCTGAATGATTGCTTTGTTAGATATTTTATTCTTAGTTAGCAGTTCTTTTCTTTCAGGACTTGGAATTCATCATTTCATCCCTTTCTGAACTGTAAGCTTAGGGTTGAGAAATCTGCCATTAGTCTGATGATGTCTTCTTTAAACATGAATTTATCTTTTTTTGTAGTTAAAGAAAGAGGGGAAACTCCCAAATGTATTCATTTTGCCACATTTTCAAAAGGAACTTGAAACATGTGACTAAGAATATATAATTTTAAAATTTACATATTATTGTGGTGAAAGTAATTTGACATAGATTTTTGAATGTTTCTGCAACCTATTCTTCATTCATTCTTCCATCCTTTTGTTCTAGTAAAGAGTTGATTGTAGTTTTTTGATTTTTCTCATTGTGCTGTACTTTTGAATAATTTGACTATAACATGCTGTGACAAAAGTTTTTTGTTATGTGTGTTTGAGATCGTTTGGGCTGACTGTATCTCAAT
This sequence comes from Ochotona princeps, assembly GCF_030435755.1. Lineage (NCBI taxonomy): Eukaryota > Metazoa > Chordata > Mammalia > Lagomorpha > Ochotonidae > Ochotona > Ochotona princeps. The sequence continues at coordinate 106,395,503 of NC_080834.1, read as the reverse complement.
ATCCATAACTTTCCCAGCTTGGGGAAGTTTCCAGCTTTTATTCCATGAAACAGATTTTTTGTGCCTTTGCCTTTTTAAAATCTGCAATTACTCTATACATTTGAAAACGTATTTATGTAATTATATCTTAAGATTTCAGAGCCTGTCTTCATAGATATTTTTTCTTTTTATATATGGCTAGTATATTTCACAAGATCTACTTTCAAGTTCAAATGTTCTCCTATTTTATCTAGTTTATTATTGGAGCTATAAGGTGTGTTTTAAAATTTGACTAATTGAGTTTTTCATTTTTAAAATTTCTGCGCTTTCTTATAATCTTTAATTTGAATTCTTTATCAGATTTTTGATCAGTCTCCCTTTTTGATGTCTGTTATCTGCTATGGGTTTTTGAAAGTGTTATTGTGTGTTGATCCAACTAGGGCATTGCATCTGCTGGTATGTGTGAGGACTGGCTCTGTGTTGTGACATTTGGGCTGGGCCATAACACCTGTCAGTTCACGTGAGATGTGTAGCTGGGGCAGAACTGACCAGGTAGATGCTTTCACTGATACATGTGTTGGCTGGTGCAGGTGACACGCACCATGTCTGGTGCACACAAAAGTCTGAGATCACTCCAAAGTTTTTTGGGGGCCTCCCAAGCTAGACTGCAGTCCCGGGAAAAATCATAGGATGTGTGGTCTGACTTGCAGTGAACGTATCAGGATTGGGCTTCCTCAGTTGCTGACGCCTGTGAAATGGACAGTATGTCCAGACACATATGTGGGACATGATGGCCAGCTCATCTAGGCCAAAAGGGAATATCAACTGCCTTATCAGAGAATGGGAAGCAGAACAGGTTGGACAGTTCTGATCAAACCTTGCAGAATATTCCTTGGTGTATGGAAGCACTAGGATGGATTTCATTGGCCATTAAATCTTGGAAAGATTTTTCTCAACCCTGAAGCAATAAAACCAAAAACTTCTCAGAACTATCAAAAACAGCATAGGTAATACCATTGAAACACTATTCCCCGCATGGAGGTTTCTAAGGTCTCATCAAACGTGTATCCCTCCTGTCTGGGTGCTGATGTTTGACAGAAGCAGATTCCTCCCCTGCAGACACAGAAGGAAAACAAAGAACAAGAACCTGAAACCTTTGTCTCACCCACCTTTCTCCACACCTCCACACTTGAACGTTTCACGCTAATCAGATGCCCACATGGGTGTGCATCTCTCTCAAGTATATAATACACAATATTTATAAAGAAGACATTCATTTTATTTAAAAGGTAGATTTAAAAAAAAAAAAAAAGAGAAGTAAGGAGAGAGAGATCTTCCATCTGCTGATTAGCTCCCCACATGGCTGCAGTGGTCAGAGCTGAGCCAATCTGAAGCCAGGAGCTTTCCCTCAGTTTTCCTCATGGGTGCAGCAGCCCCAAGACTTGGGTCATCCGCTGCTACTTTTCCAGGCCACAAACAAGGGGCTGCATAAGAAATTGATCAGCTGGCACACAAACTACGTGTGGAAGGTCAGTTCTTGCAGGTGAAGGGTTAGTGTGCCAGCCCCTGAAGTGATCATTTGTAGTAATAATGATGATGATGATGATAATAACAATAATAATAATAGCAATAATAATTTTAAAAATGTAGCCTGAAGAACATATATTTCAAATTGAATTAAGGGGAACATGGGGCATATTCCACCATAGAGAGATCTTAGTGAATAGATCATTCAGAACCAAAGACAGACATCATGAGTTTTCTGCCAGGCTTGCCTGTATTGCTTTACCCCACCTCCCTCTGTCACCCACACAAGCTTCTCCACATTGTATAAAGTTCTTATGGACAGCACTTCTCACATACAGTCTATGTTGTAAACACCTGGTCAGGTTTCAAAATGGTTATGCAACAAGGTGGAGGAATCCACCATGGTGGGAGGGTTTGGGGAGGGGTGGGAGAACCCAAGTATCTATGTAACTGTGTCACATAATACAATGTAATTAATGAAGTTAAATAATAAATAATTAAAAAAAAAAAAAAAGAAGAAGCCATACACCTGGGCCCAGCGGCATGGCCTAGCGGCTAAAGTCCTCGCCTTGAAAGCCCCGGGATCCCATATGGGCGCCGGTTCTAATCCCAGCAGCTCCACTTCCCATCCAGCTCTTTGCTTGTGGCCTGGGAAAGCAGTCAAGGACGGCCCAATGCATTGGGACCCTGCACCCGTGTGGGAGACCCGGAGGAGGTTCCAGGTTCCCGGCTTCGGATCGGCACAGCACCGACTGTTGCGGCTCACTTGGGGAGTGAATCATCAGACGGAAGATCTTCCTGTCTCTCTCCTCCTCTGTGTATATCTGCTGTAATAAAAATGAATAAATCTTTAAAAAAAAATACTGATGCTGACAGTACTTTTAATCCAGAAACCTTGACAGGATGAGAAGTGATCATGGAAAGTAGACCTAGCTGAAGCACTTTAACTTGGATGGGAGTGATTCTCTCAGTAGTTATCCCCCTCAACCCACCCTTATGAATAGTCAAACCATCTGTGCTGTAAGATGGGGAGTTCAAAAAGAGAAACAAGGAGTCAAGCCATCTTTCTCCTTGTCAAGGACTACAGGAAGTGGAGCCTTTAACATCCCTTGAAGAAGAATGATGCAGGGTTATAGTTTGCACATTTCCTTTTCAAGAAGGCTTTATTTATGCTGGATTGGAGATTGGTGGGGTCAGGGAGCAGCAACAATGTGAGTGTTGCTTTGTACTTGTTGATCTCACTCAGAGGAAGCAAATGAAAGCTATGACTACAATTGTCATAGAACTGGTGGCTCTCAAGATCAAAATGATTTCATTGATTTTTCCAAACCCAGTATCTGTAATACAATGCACCTTACATGATTCCTGTGCCCTGTCAATGTAACTGAGATGTTTAGAAATAGTAGTTTATTTTTGCCATTGATTTTTTTGGGGGGGAGGGGAGTTGCAACTTTTGACTCCCTGCAACGGTGTACTGACATGATTCAAAGTAAGATAAGCACAAAGATATTTTTGCTCCCAGTGAACGGCTATTTTCAAAAAGCCTCTGTACAAGAAAGCTTAACATAGCATCACTCATTTGATGAGTATTTTGTCTTATTAAGGCTTTTTGACTGCTTTTAATATGGAAGAACCAAGCAATAAACTTTCATATTTTAAGTACCTTTTTTGCCTGGCTTTTCATGCCCAAAAGTTTCTGTTCAGAAAGGAAGAATTTTACACAGCGCGTGGCCATTATGTGCAAATTACTGTGTCTTTTCCCAAGCGTTATTTCTAAAGAGAATCTCTCAAAGACTCTCTTTGAAGATAATTATCTTGAAAATGTCCTATTCAGTGCTTCCTGTTCTGAACCTATGAAATATGAAGAATTGAGGTTAGTACCTGGCCACCTCCTCCCATTCCCTTCCCAAAGGGCATAAACATCAGCAGAATCTGTCCTTGTAAGCGGCAAGGGCACCTGCTGTGATTTCTAGTAAAGACTTGGGCTGTGAAGCGAATCATTAGGCCTCATGAAATGGGTATGGGTTAAAAGAGATAGGCTGTCTTTGTGAATGTCTTGTGTAACCTAAGTAGAAAATCTTTAGCTTACCGTATGGGTCAACAAGTCCAAATTATTAAATTGAAGAACAAAAATCTTTTTTAGTCTCTTGTGGTGTGCTATTAAATGTCCCATCTGTATTTTATTTCACAGCTTATAAAATTGTAGCTTGGGGATATGTTAGTTTTCATGCAATATGTTCTACAAGGATGAATATTCAGATTATGAATACCGAAAAAATTGAGGAAGTCGTATGGTTACCCAATCACTTTTGCCATCTGGACTCATGAAATACTTCTTACTTTGTATTTGTTGAGCTACTATACTTTTGATTTGCCTATTTATTTTCTTTTACTACTAGCTTAATTTATCCTCACCTAGATATTTGACACCTGTTAACTTTCTATTTGAAATAATATTTTCTAAGTAGCTGTAACTTTCTCGTGTAATAATTTCAGTAGTAAACTTAAGATAAAAACTACGCCAACTGTTGACAACTTAGTGTTGCAACATTACTTTTCATTGGCATTTGTGTGATTCATTTATGTATCTGAAAAGGTCAATTTTTAAAAAAAAATCGGGGAATGTATATGTGATGATTCTTAAGTTTAATATTAAAAGGTAAATATAGGGCTGATGGCTGACACAGTGGCTATACACCACTACAACAAAGTACACTTGCTCTGTTCTCCATTCCAGCTCCTTGTTAATGCATACCCTGGGAGGTAGCAGATGCCAGCACAAGTGGCCGAATTCCTGTTATCCACATATGAGACTGAGAATGAATTATCGGTTTCAGTCTCGGGACTTTCCATTGTGAATATTCAGGTAGGGGAATGGGATGGGAGATCACTCTTGGTTTCTGTACCATTTCTTTTTCTGTCACTCTGCCCTTCAAATAAATACTAGGGTTCACACGATGGCTCAGGTGGCTAATCGTCCACCTCCAAGTGCCAGCATCCCATATGGGCACCGGTTTGTGGCCCATTTGATCCACGTCCCACCCAGCTCCCTCCTTGTGGTCTGGGAAAGCAGTAGAGAATGGCCCAAAGCCTTGGGACCCTGGACTCATGTGGGAGACCCTGAGGAAGCTCCTGGTCACTGTTTTCAGATCAGCTGAGCTCCAGTCCTTGTGTATGTACCTGGGGAGTGAACCAGCAGATGGAAAATATTTCTGACTCTCCTTCTCTCTGTAAATCTGCCTTTCAAACAAAAAGAAATATATCTTAAAAAAACACAAAATGCATCAGTTTTTGAACAAAAACATTTTTAAGAAAACTATTATAGATTCAGTGTGGGATTACCTTCTTGCTCTTTCTTTCTTTCTTTCTTTCTTCTTTCTTTCTTTCTTTCTTTCTTTCTTTCTTTCTTTCTTTCTTTCTTTCTTTCTTTTAGCAGAGTCAGCAAGTACTGCTTATTTTCTATGTGCTGAGTATTGGAGTAGATGCTTTGTGTATACCACCTCATCTAATTTTCACAACAACCTTGCTCTCTGAGAATCCACTATAGCATTTATAGAAGAGAAAGTTGAAACTTTTGGAAGGATTTGCTTGGAATATACAGGCAACCAGTGACAAAGCTTGATATTTAAATCAAGACTCTCCTGATTCCTGTTCTAGTATCTGTTCCTTTGTGACAACATACTGCCATGTTATCAGAGCTAAAATTCTCAGCAATACAAGCAATAACATTTTTATTGTTAATTCTAATATTCTTCACCAAGAATTTAAATGGAGGCAGGGGAAAACATTTGGGGAAGTCAGTATTGAGAAGGGCTCTTGAACAGTTGTCATTTTTCCTCCTAATTACTGTCTCACACACACCAATATTTGAAAACGTAGGAAAGCTGATTACATGCAGAACCTTTATTTTGTTTGTTATCAATTTTCTTCCCTGTTTTTCTCAAAGGAAGCACAGTAAATGAGAGATTAACACTGAGAGGCACAAAGCAATAACATCTTCTGTCTCTGATATTAAGTCCTCTTCTTATTTTTACTCAGAACTGTGGCAAAAGAGTAGATGTGGTAATGTGAAGTGGTCCTGTATCTTAGAGTCTCAGACTTGGGACTGAAACTTCAAAGGGAAGAAGAGGATTAGTGGAGAACAACTGCATTTGGACTCTGCTGAGCAAAGCACCGATCAAGAAAATGTGTCTTTTAGGCACCATCCACAAATCCCAAAGAGATGGTAATGTTGAAAATGAACACTAGAAGATAGGAAGCTAGAGAAGAAAAGATTCAAATGAATGGGCTGAGTCAGTCAGGCAGCAAGTATGTGTTGATAGTTGTGTCAACTATGATTGTTGTCAGTGGCAAACAGCAGAAAGCTAGAGTAGGATTGGCAGAAGCACACAGAGTTCTGCTGGCTTCTCAGGAGCCGGTCTGGAGCTAGCTGGTCAGTAGGATCAGCACAGAGGCAAGTCATTCTGTCTTACATTTTGACATCTTTAGTCTTATGTATTTATTTGCATGGTTTTTTCCTCTGTTTTACAGCCTTTATTTGGAAAAATAAGTTTATTTTTGGTACAAAAATTGTTGAAATATGCATTTTTTCACAATAAATTGTGTTTTCAAGATTTATGTATTTGAAGGTCAAAGGAAAAAAAATAGAGAAAGAGAAAGAAAGAGGGAGAGAAAGAGACAGAGCGAGAGAGAAAGAGAGAGAGAGAGAGAGAGTTGATACAATATGGGAAGATGATGGTAAAGAGCTTTCTGGGATGTTTTCTGGCAAAAACTTTATGGCAAGCAATATATTACTCATGAAAACAAATTAGTCCTAGGTCCTAGAATGCTGAGATTGAAAGTAGAGGAGCAGATGTAAGAAGTTACTTCAATGTATTTATAACAGTTGCCTGCACAAAATATCAGCTGGATGGCAGCAGATCAACCCAGAGAATGTAACACTTTGACTCCTGTATGACAATTATATTATGGGACTAGTCAGTGATTGGGGCAGGGAGGAGAGCAACAAAAGCACATTTTATGTAAAGGAATATAATGGGAAAAGGTTCAGGAAGCACAAGTAGCTTTAATGATTAGAAGAGAACTTGAGGTATACAGGTAATAATGCCCTTATATTTTGGATCTAATAAAAAAATGAGAGATGGTGTGGTGCAGCGGGTTAAGCTGTTGCTTGGAATACCGATATCCCATATCTGAGTATTTTGGTTAAAGTCATGCCTTCACTTCTCACCCATCTTTCTGTTAATGCTCACTGTGAGGTAGCCAGTGATACCTTTAGTCGCTGGGTCCCAGCCAGTAGTGTGGGATACCTGGGTGGAGCTCCTGAATCCAGAGTTCAGCCTAACCCAGCCATGGCTTTTAAGAGCATTTGGGGAGTGTAACAACTGATGGAAGGTATCTGTCTTCCTCTTTCTGTGTTAAAAAACAAACAAGCAAACCAAAAATTAAACCAAAATACAAACAAACCCAAAACTTTCTGTGGTATTCTTTGAGGCAAGAACTTAGTTGTTTCACAGAATAAAACAACACACAAAATAATTCACAATCAAATTAGAAATAAAAAGTTGTGTATTACTATAAGTTCTATGTTAACAGTTAAAATTCGAGACACTTGGCAAGTGGTGATTGTACATTTTGATAGTCAGGCATTCACTGAAACATTCCAATTTACACTGTTCCTTCTTAAGCCTTTCAATCACAACATAATAGTTCAGGCTTCTCTTGTATATGTACTGTATTTATAACTGCAACATGACATTTAATAAAAAATAGTATTTTTGAAGGATTTTATTTTTAAAGCAATCAGCTCATAATTGCAAAATACAGTTGCCATAAGACTTTGGATAAGCCTATCTGGGAATAATCTACCCTTTACTTACTTGTCTTGTCTGCTTCCCCGCTTCCTGTCCTCAACGGTCTCTCTCCCGTCTTTGTCCGTGGTCTGTATCAGTTTCCTCTCTCTTCCTTTCTGTCTTTCTTCCCTCCTTCTTTTCTTCTATCCTCCTTTACATTCATCTCTTCCATTTTGCAGCAGCCCTTAATTGTCTACTATCTCAGTCACAGATTTCACTCTACATTCTTCCATCTGAGACATCTGAGAATCATCTATTCCTTCATACTGAAACAATTTGTTTTGTTATAGGTCTAGAACTCTAAGTATTACCACATTTAATAACATACATAATTATTTTTAAAAGTTAAAATATTAAGTTCCAGAAGTTATTCAATTCATCTGTCATTTTTCCTTTTATTTCTTAATTCTAGTAAACACATTTCAGTTGTCCTTTTCCTTGTCACTCAAAGTGCAAACAAAATAATAACTACAAAAGCAAATAATTTCTTCCTTGTAGCAGTATAAAGTCAAGTAACTTATCCATATTCATTGACTATTGTGCATGCTGGTTTATGTATTAACATTTTAAAAATACCTTTCCGGTTGAAATTCTGTATACTTTATGGCCTTTGTTTGTTTAAAACTATTATAATATCCTGAAGTGCTAGAATTTTATGAATAAAAGACCATCTGGCTTCCCAGAGTGTGTGAATTTTTTTCCAGCTTTTTGAATGAGGCTTTATTTTCAGTAACAAGCTACATTTAAAACATGGGTGTATGATGAATAAACCATTGAGGCCTTGTACTGGACCAATTTTATCTTTCAGGGACATCTTTTAAAATCTCTTGCTTCCATCTTCCCTTTGTACATTCATAGGAGATTCTGTGCTGCCTAGCTTTATGTCTTCATCAAAACAGCCTGAGTGGAAGGCATTATGAGTCAAGGTAACATGTACCATTGAATGTGGAAGACATCAGCAAGAAATGGAGAAGACAGTATGTTCCTCTCCCTATCACTAAGATGTCTGTGGACGTGATCCAGTCACAAAACCTGCAGGGATAAATCTGCACCTGCTCTGAAAATGAAAATATGTTGTCATTCATATACGAAACTGAGCAACTTCCTACTAGGTGAGATGGAACTGGTGACTAACTCAATTTTTTTTATTCTTTTGTTTTTAAAATGGCCACTAAACATGAGCCAATCAGAAGGCAGGGACGAGGAGCCTTTTTCAGGTCTCCCAAATGGGGGTAAGGTCTTAAGGTTTTGGACCATCCTCTGCTGCTCTCCCAGGCCATAAATAGGGACTTGGGTAGGAAGTGGAACAGCTTGGACAATAACTGGCACAGGATGGGATGCTGGCGCTTGCAGGTGGAAAATTATCCCATTGTGCCAGCCCCAGACTCAAGTTTTTTTCTCTAGGAAATATGAGTCATGCTAAGGTACTGAGTGGAATACATGGTAACATCCAGCAAAAGATCTATTGAAAATAGATTTTTGAAGAGATACTATTATATCTATGTCCGTATCAGTATTTATTCACAATAGGTAAAATGTGTAAGTAATCCAGATGCTCATCAGTGAGTGAATGTTTAGACAAAATGTGGTATGTGCATTAAATGAAATGTTATTTAATGTTAAAATGAGAGATAGTCTCACATGTACCATAATAGGTTTGAAATTTGAGGACATAATGCTAAATGTGAATTAATTCAGTTATAAAGGAGATTAATTGTGTGATACTTAAAATACCACCTTGTAGAGCCAGAAGGTACAATGGTGGTGGTTATCAAGGGCAGGGGGAGAGGGAAATGAAGTCATTATGTAATGGTAGGAAGTTTCAGTTTTAAGATTCAAATAGTAATGCATGCCCAATTCTTCTGCCCATTTCTTCATGGTGTTGTTTATTTTGCTGTTGCTGAGCTTCTGAAGCTCTTTGTAATATTATCCTGGATATCAGTCCCCTGTATGTGTGCGGTATGCAAAAATTTTCATGCATTGTGTTGTTTGCTTCTTTGCTTTATTTATTGTTTCCTTTGCTGTACAGAAGCTTTTTAGTTTGAAGTAGTCCTACTTGTTTATTTTGGCTTTGACTGCCTGTGCTTTTGGTGACTTTTCTAAGAAGTCATTACTGATGTCTATATCTTTAGAGTGCTACCTATGTTTTCCTGTAACAACTTTATTCATTTTGAGTGCAGATTTAGGTCCTTGATCCATTTAGAGCTGATTTTTGTGTAAAATGAAAGATGGAGCTCTTGCTTCTTGCTTCTGTAAGCTGATAGCAAATTGTCCCAGCAGCATTTATTGAAGAGACTAGATTACTTTACTTGGAATTGTAATTCTTCCAGCTTTATTTTTATTCTTCATTTTAGCTTTGGCACTCATGGTCTCTTGTGTTTCCAGATGAACTTTTGTATCATCTTTTCTACTTCAGAGAAAAATGTTGAAATTTCTACTGGAATCACATTGAATCTGTATATTACTTTCAGTAATATGGACATTTTGATGATATTGATTCTACCAATCCAGGAACATGGTAAATTTCTCCATCTTTCAATATCTTTTCTTCTATTTTGTTTTTTAATGCTTTGTAATTTTTTATCGTATAGGTCTTTCACATATTTTGTTAGGTTTATTCCAAGGTATTTAAATACTTCTCCACTATTTTGAAAGGAACTGCATTTACAAATTCTTTCTCAGCCATTTGTTTTTTTGTATATACTAAAGCCATCAATTTATGTTAATTGATTTTGTATCCTGCTACCCTGCCAAATTCTCTTAGGCATTCCACTAGTCTGTTGAGGCTTTTGATTCGCCTAGTTAGAGAATCATGTCATCTGCAAACAGGGATACTTTGAATTCCTCTTTTCAAATTTGAGTTCTTTTAATTTCTATTTCTTGTCTAATGCTCTAGAGAGGACTTCCAATACTATGTTGAATAGCAGTGGTGAATGTGGACATCCTTATCTAGTTCCAGATGTTAGTGAAAAAGCTTTTAGTCTTTCCCCATATGGTTTGATGCTGGTGTTGGGTATTTTGTATATTGCCTTTATTGTGTTGTAGACTGTTTCTTCTGTGCCTATCTTCTCACTCTGCTTATCCCCAGCTAATCCTTCTACATCTGTACAAACATGTCCTCACCCTATTCTGCCATCTTGAAGAATCTATCATATTGCTTCTTATGTATAAATAATGATTATCTGATATTCTAAACAATTACACAATTATAAAAAAGCATATATTGTTTAAATTAGAAAGAAAAATAAAAGAATTCATCAAGGTATAAGACAACAAAAGCAGACAGAAAGATAACAGAATTGTTGCAGACAGGGAATCTAAAATATGTTAATATGCTAATTGCCATATCATGAGCAAATGGCATGTGTCAGTAGAAATAAATTATAAGACTCAATGAACTTGAAAGAAGTACTAAGTACTAATGATTTCTTTAAAAACCTTATCAGTGGTGTAAATGAAACAAACAGAAAAGAATGCTGTTGAAGATAAAATAATTTAAAATGCCAATGAAAATGTTGAAAATCACATTGAAAGCTGTGATATGCACTCAAATCATCTATGTCTTACTATATAATTTATTGTATAATTTTTTAAGAATGGTTTTTATTGAACAGTCAGATATACAGAGAGGAGGAGAGAGAAAGATCTTTTGGCCACTGATTCACTCTCCAAGCTGCCACAATGGCTGGAGCTGAGCCAAATCAAAGCCAGGAGACTGGAGCTTAATTTGGGTCTCCCATGCAGGTGCAGGATCCCAAAACTTTGGACAATCCTCGAATGCTTTCCCAGGATACAAGCAGGGAGCTAACTAGGAAGTGCAGCTGCCAGGATTAGAACTGGTACCCATATGGAATCCTGGTGCATGCGATGTGATGACTTCAGGTGCTAGGCTATTGCGCTTGGCCCATATTGTATAATTTTAATTTCAGAAAGAGAAAAGAGAAAATATAACATAACATGATTTGATATAATAGTGAAGAAATAGTCAAAGAGGCAATGATTCAAAAAATCCCAAAAGCAATGAAAAACTCACAGACCTGTAATTCAAAGAACTTCCAAAAGAATAAATACAAAGGAAACAAAACTCAAATCTGTATATCTATACATGTAATGTTTAATATGCTAAAATCCAAGATAAAGAGGCAGTCTTAAAAACAAAGGGGGAAAAACTGCTCAAACAAAAAAATTACTATTGTATACGTCTTACTAAAAGTTATCTGCTAGGACACAGTAGAATGATGCAGTTAAGGAGCTGAATGAAAATGATGTCAACTCAAAATTCTAACTCTAGTAGAACTATCCTTCAACTGTAGTAAGAAAACTTTCAGGACATGTAATTCCTCCCTACCATATTCCTCCCTATCATATGCTGAATTTAATTTCTGATCACTAGGTCCAAGTTATAGTCCAACCACTAGCTTTTCTCCAGTGTCAGCTATCCCTAATACCAACTTCGTGTCCTCCAAACCCTTCACAAAAATCAATTTTCCAATGTTCAGTACAGTTGCTGTAGTGAAGATATCATTATAATTTAGAAAACCTACCTTTAAGGTAGCTTTAGTATCTCTCAAGGATGTGATTCATATGTATTTTTTTAAGTTTATGTATCAGAAATAAAATTTTATCTGTTTTGGACTCCATGTGAATAAAAATTTCCTATCTTATATCACCTCTTTTTCTATCATTTTTATTAAGTTCTCCTACTATTCATTTTCATTGACATAAGCTAATATTTCTTTATTTTTAATAATTATTTTAATCCATTCTATTTTTCACATCATGATTTTACATTATGAAAATTAATTATCATAATTATTTTTACTACTTTGTTTTGTATCCAAATTCTGAATCTCAGTGGATTCCGAATTTGTTGCCAAAATTCTTTTTCTTACTCTGACTTCTCCATTTCTGAGTTAATTTGTTGAGTTATTTTTAAAAATGCAGAATTATTTCTTAAAGCAGATTTTTTTGGAAAAGTGCTATGAGTTTCTGAGCTTTGGAAACTTTCACTTTCAATTATTTGTCAACGATTGTCTAGTGGAGTAAAATAAATCTGTTTGAAAGGAGTTTAGTGCTATATTAGTTTTTCAGGGTCATACCAGATGCATCTTAATTATGCAATACAGTGCTCATCAATTCTCAAGCTAATATATTACCACAAAGGGAAGAGATTCAATGTAGTTCATTTCTAAAAATTTTATGAATATAATGATGCAACTTTTCTTATTACTTTTCTTTTTCTTAATCCCTCTGGAAGTATAATATCATTTTTATTTAAAAACATTTTAGATGAGTAGAAATTTAACAAATGTGACTTTAATCTCTGCAGTGGTTTTCTGAGATACTGAAAGCCTATATGACATAACTGTAAGGCATCCTGGACTCTAATTCCAATCTTGTTTTTTTCACAGCTCTGTAGCGATGTTCACGCTAACTTGGTGCTTCTGCAGTCACTGCTCAGGGCTTCCTGTCTGTTCTTCTTGTCAGATTAACTTTATTCACCTTTTTGCTTTGTTGTGGGAAAGGTAGCTTCCTCCTAATGATTTTTCTTGAAGTTTGTACCAAAGCCATTCTTTTACATTTTCAAAGCATATCTAACATATGTACAGTAAAAAACAAACTCATGGGAAAAACTCAGCAATCAAGCAAAGGCTCTTGGATTTGAAAAAAAAGAGATAAAACAGGATCCATGTATCTGACATTTTAAAAAGGCACATTTACATTATAATAATCTAAATAAAAATGAAATATGTCATGTTTTATAAGGACTTTAAACCTCTCAAGTTTAGCTTTCTTCATGCTTATCTGTGAATTTTATGCAATGGCATCAATAAAAATCACACTTAGAAATTTACTGACAGTGGAAAGGCCAGGACTTTCCAGACAGTTATAGGAAAATCTAGTGAAAAGGATCAAAATTGGTGAAAGACTTTTCTCTAGAAGATAATGTTAAATTTAAATATAACATTTAGAAAGAAATATGTGGTATAATATGTAAGATATGTTTTAACAACATAAAATTGGGCCTGGCAGCGTGGCCTAGCGGCTAAAGTCCTCGCCTTGAACACGCCAGGATCCCATATGGGCGCCGGTTCTAATCCTGGCAGCTCCACTTCCCATCCAGCTCCCTGCTTGTGGCCTGGGAAAGCAGTCGAGGACGGCCCAAAGCCTTGGGACCCTGTACCCGTGTGGGAGACCTGGAAGAGGTTCCAGGTTCCCAGCATCGGATTGGCACAGCACCAGCCATTGCGGCTCACTTGGGGAATGAATCATTGGATGGAAGATCTTGCTCTCTGTCTCTCCTCCTCTCTGTATATCTGACTTTGTAATAAAATAAATAAATCTTTAAAAAACATAAAATAATACTGTATATTCATTGATACATGCATATTTACATGTCTACATGACTATTCACGTGCATATTTATATGTTTTACATGACTAGATACATCGATTAGAGGAATACAATCAATTCACTGTTCATATGGGGTAGAAAGAAGACAGACTAGGTTTAACCTAAGATCAAGTAAACTTTAAATTTATTTCACTTTATTTAAACAGAGAAAAAGCACTGTTTTTAACTTTTTAGAACATGTAACAATGGTACAAAGTTCAGATCTCATTGTCAAGATACATTTAACAATTTCATTTGGAGTCCACCTTTTATTCGGGAATAAAGATGCACACTGCAATGTATCTTCACTTGTCGTTATGTTTATCTCAATTATACAGCTCCTCTAAATGAATATATGTAATCCATGTTTGCATATATAGTATATATATGTATATACCTACAAATACAGAAGTATAAATATATGAAAATATATAGCTGTTATATGTGTACCTATACTTGTATATGTTTATATATGTGTATGTCTGCATATGCACCTATAAATACATAAATATAAATATTAAAAGTGTATCTAATATATGTACCTATATGTGTATATATTTCTATGTACATATATGCAACAAATACATAAATATAAATATGTATATATACACCTTGTATATATGTGTGTGTATTTATATATAGATACACATACATATAGATTTATTGATTTCATATTTTGTCTGAAGGTTACCTTGCATCAAAAAGAACATATGGCATTTGTCCTTTTGAGACTGGCTTATTTCACTGAGCAAAATGGTCTCTAATTGGAACCACTTTGCCGTAAATGGTAGACTTTAACTCTTTTTAATGGTTGAGTAGTATTCCTAAGAGTAGATGTATAAGCAGTTTCTACCAGTGTCTATACCTACAATGTCAGGATACACTTAAATAACAGAATTACGGACTTCTGACTGTTTTTGGAGAACTATCCTATTGTGTGGAAGAGGAGGAATGGGGATGAAGGAAGGGGAAATGCCAGAGCATTTTATGCCTGTATCATAAAAACAAAAAGAAATAAAAAATTCTTAATAAAAAGAAATTTAAAAATTTTTAAAAAACTTAAAAAAGAATGAACTCTGGCAAGATGAAAAAGAAGATGCAGCAAATGTGCTAAAAAAAATTTTCTTTCTGTATCTGCACAGGCAAATTGAAATATTATTAGTGGTCCTATGTTAATATTTTACCAGTTAAAATGTAGTGTGTGGGAGAATAAATAAAACCATGTTCTAGAAGGCTAATCTAGTAGGCCTCTTAGTCACTCACAGATCAAGCTAGCAAAATCTAACAGGTAGGCATATCATATTCATGAATATATATTAAAATTAGTAGCAACCATAAAAACCACAAACTGCATCAATGTTCAATTTTAAATTAAATTTGCAGAAATCATATTTATTCACATCAATGGAATCAAGTAACAATTTATGGGAAAATTTAAATCCACAATCAAAAGAATATCAACAAATGATATTTTAACTAAAAGTTCCATTTTGCATCAATTAGAAAATACAATTTACATGAATATATTAAACATAAATGAAAGCCAGTGGAACAGGAGGACAGGAGGAGGCTTGTATCCTAACCCCGGAGACTCCGAATCCTCACCAAGAACTATCAGTATGGGCAGCAGGAACTGTATCCCAACTGCCAAGGAGACCACTGGGAATTGGAGTGCCCTGGCAGACTGAGAACTCTGAGGTCAACCATTCCCTATCAGATCTCCCACATGGGATGGAAGAAGCTCAGATCCTTCCTCAGAGCATCTAATGTCATCAGAACAACAGCTGGGAGCCCTGTGCAGTCCACAGAAACAGAACAGTAAACTTCCATCAGGAGTTGGGAGAGGAGCTTTCTCTGGTCTTTACTTAGTTCCAACTTTGGCTCCCCACCCTCTCTTGCAATGACCATCAGGGTCACTCCATATACTTTACTAGGTAGGACACAAAGATCAGTTACTCCTCACTAAGGTATTGAAGATTTCTCTGCATGCCCCTGTTAAAACTATTCTGCTCCTCAGTTGTTAACATATGGCTTGTTAGAGTTATAAGCCTGTTTGGACTATCCTAAAATTTGCAAAGTTCAGTAAAAATCATGATTGAATATAAAAATGCTAAATATAAAAAATATAAAAATGAAAAATATAAAATACCGCTAAATATAAAAATGAAAATAAACACGAAACAGCTGAATAGTAGTACCCTATAACCATTTTAAGGTTTATAGTAGCTGGTTGTGTATATACTAAAATTGAGATGTCAATGAAGTAGTTACAGGGAGTGGTTAAGAACTTGCATTTTCTAACATATTGGTTACTCAATACCATGTTAATTAACTTCATGAATTTGTAAATTTCTATGTTTCTTCCTGTTGTTGAAGTTGTGTAGTAGTTTTTTATTGGAGGGGATGATATTCTGCCAACTCTACTTTCAGACCAAGGATGGTCTCCCAGTGAAACTGTTGAATTTATCTGGACAATAAGATGCTGGACTCCGCATGGTCCATGCCCGCAATGAAGGAATCATGAATGGATATGAACTGTACTACTATAACAATATGGGGGAATGCAATATAGGGGGAGGGTTTGTGGAGGGGTTGGGGGAATCCCAGAACCTATGAAAATGTGTCATAAAATGAAATAATAAAAAATAAACATAAGTGAAAGCCTAAGAATCAGAAGATATGAGGAAATGCTGTAGCATGATAGAGAAAAACCAAGAGCATAAGGTGGAAAAATTGTGAAGAAAACAGAAGTAAGTTACAGAAAAGAAAATAAAAAAGAAAACAGTTTCCTGAGGGAAAGAATTAAAAAAATTAAAATAAAATAATACTGTTTTTGGTAGAAAAGGATGATTTAGCAAGATAAAATTCTTGGGCATTAAATATATGATTCATGTAGAATGAGAGATATTGTAAAACTGAAGATCAACAACTTACACAGAATGTGTAATAAAAATGGTAATTGTAAAAAAAAGTGAAATAGGAGACAAGGATGGTCAATTCTAGCAGTCTAACATCCAATTACTAGACCAACCAAAAAGAGAAGCCAGAAAAAAAACTGGAAAGTTATTAAATTACAACTGCAAATGTTATAATTATAATTGTATCCTAGATTTGAAGGAACGATACTCATCAAGTACTGCCCAGATGGACGAATAAGACTCAAATATAGATGTATCTGTGTGACATACTAGAATACTAAGTACACGGAAATGTTCCTGAAACTTTCAGAGAAGCTAGAAAAATCTATAAAGGAATAAAAATTCAAATGGAAATCATGGCTTTTAAAAATGCTGAGTGTTTTTAAGAAGATGTTGGAGCCAGTCTTGTGGAACAGCAAATAAAGTCTCTGGTTGCAATACCAGCATGCTATATTGCAGTGCCAGATGAAGTCCTATATCCTCTGATTCCTACTCAGTTCCTTGTTAATGTATCTGTGAACTACTCTGATTTTTATCTAGTTCCTTGTTAATGTATATGGGAAAGTAAACGAAGATGACTTAAATACTTGTGTCCTAGCCACCTGTGCAGGAAACATGGATGGAGTTCTAGGTCCTGTCAACTTCTAGGACCACTCTTTCCTTGGCTATTATGGCTACCGGAAGAGTGAGCAGACCGAAGATTTCTTTCTCTTTCTGCTTCTCCCTCTCTCCCTGTTACTCTGCCTGTTTAATAAACAAATACACATATGAAGTCTTACAATAAAATAACATGAATCTTAAAAATCCAGTATATTACCTATTATGGAAGGTCAAAGATCAGAGAGGAAGAACTGCGATAAAAAGTGCATGGATTGTGTAGTATGAAAAAAAATCTGTAAATTTCAACTTCTTTTGTACCAAAATAAATATCTTTTCATTCCATCATCCCATTAAGTTTTTGAAGTACCTTCATTTCTGCTATTAGGACACTATACATTGAGAAGTTGGAGAGTAAAGATCTCCAAGCGATGGAAATAAGAAACATCTCAAGTGGTAAAAGAACAGATAAAAATGCAATGAGAGGCCACAACAGCAAAGCAAATAGAAAAAAAAAAAATTAGGTAAGAAAGGCATGATCAAAACAGGCAGACGTCTAAATTGTGGTGTGACTTGGATCATTAAGTTGAGTGTAAGTAAATTTGAATTTTGCATAGGAATATTTTCCTTTGAGGGGCATAAGTGTTTGGGCATTCAAACTGCTCAGAAAATCAATCAAAAAGTTTGCCTAGTCATTGGAATGTGATCACTACTTAAATATTTCCAACTTTCAGGATCTTATTGTTTAAACATACACCACAGAAGATAGCCAAAGGAAATAAAAAAGAAATTTACAAAAAATGACAATGCAGAAACTAAGCTAAAGCCAACATCATCTTGGATTTAGAAGAACAAAGAAAGATAGATACACATGTTAGTATCAAAAAAGAATTATTAAAACCTGAATTTATTATTTTTCATTAAAAAACTGTGGTGGTTGAAGAATGTTGGTATACATGAAATTTTAAAATAATAATATAAAACTGGTGAGAAAAGAGGAAGAAAGAAGACTAGAGAGCCATGAAGTCTTTAGGTAACGTAGATGGGGAGCATGGGTGGGGAGTACATCATCAGTTTTGCATATCACAAAGTTCATTTGAGCCATTGTGTGGCACTGAATTTGTGGGGTTCAGCATTAGGAGCAGAGAATTAGAGATTCATGTGTTCATAGGAGATGGGGAGACAGCATGAACTAAGACAGTGGCAGTCAAGAGGACAGACAGGTGGATTCAAAGAGGGGAAGTCAAAATGAAAAATGAAGAACTCATTGATTGGCAGAAAGAAGTTTCATTAAACGCATCCTTAGCACGGTGTCATCACTTTCTTGAGAGGATAAAAATTACTTATTCGAAACGGACAGGCACCTTTGTGCTGAAAGACACTACTATAAAAACCTGTAACAGCAAAATAGTGTTCTCTGTTAGCTCCATTACTAAGGTTATATCTCAGCTGCAGCTAGTGTAATGTAATATGGTTGGAAAATGAATCAAAATAATATTTGGCAGATCATATAATTAAATTGCTAGAGGGCATAATGTAGAAGAGGAAAACCTAGGAAAAAACTAGCAACATTTAAATATCAAGCTATGAAATAAATTTTGTGAAACAGATGTTAACAACAAAAATACATTTCAAAACACAATAAAAACCTTTGTTTTTTTTTTTCATTAATTATTTTGCATTATGTGACAGTTTCATAGGCTCTGGGAATCCCCCCACCCCTCCCCCTCCCCTCCCCCTGGTGGATTCCTCCACCTTGATGCAGTATTACAGTTCAAATTCAATCAAGATTCTTTCCTTGCAAACATATACCAAGCATAGAGTCCAGCTACCTATTGTCCAGATGGGTTGAACAGTTTCTTGGGGAGACCATTTCTGGTCCGAAGTTAGAGCTGGTAGAATATCATCACAGTTGATTAAGAGTCCCAATATAACATCAATAGCAGTTTGCAATATTATGGAAATGACATGGTTTTGAGTAACCAGTATGTTAAAAAAAAAAAAAAGCAAGTCCTAACCACAACCTATGATTAGCTCATTGACATTTCAATTTTAGTTTATATACAGTACCGGCTGCTATATACCTTAAAATGACTATAAGGTACCATTCAGCTGTCTCATGTCTATTTCATTTTAGTATTTCACCATTTGTTGTGTTGAAGTAAAATTTTGCTGATCTTGGCAGATTTTAGAATAATCTAGACTGGTTTGTAACTCTAACAAGACATTTGTTGACATTTAAGGTGCAGAACATTTTTTTGGTGGGGGGAGTGTGCAGGAAAATCCTCAACACCATGGTGAGGAGTAACTAATCTTTGTGTCCCACCCAGCGAGGCTGTTTTTGATATAAAGTCCAATGATAAAATAATTAAGAGTAAATTTGGGGTGGGTGTTTAGCATAGCGGTTAAGTCACTGCTTGGGACAAAATGTATCCCGTGTTGGAGTGTGAAGGATTGATTTCTAACTGCTCCAAAACTTAGTTGTCTACTAAGGAGGAGTTTCCTACTAAAGAGGCAGTAGATGATGGCTTGAGTGGTTGGGTAGCAGTCCCCAACATGAGAGACCTGGAGCACACAGTTCCTGACTCACCTGGCTCAACTGTAGCTATTATTGGTATTTAGGGATTGAGCTAGCAGATCTGTCTCTCTCTCTCCCTTCTCCTTCCTGCACTCTATCTTCAAATGAATAAAAATGAACAAACAAAAATATAGCTCCTAAAATACATATTCTGCAGAGGATAGGAGAAGATAATTGTATTCATAAAGCAATAACAGTATAATACATAAGAGAAAAATATGAACAAGATATAAAATAGAAATTGAGAAACAATAGTAACAAAATCAAAGGTATGAAGATAAAGTTAAGGAAATGATACAAATGGTCATAAGGCAAAACCATATGGAATATATGAAAGTACAGAAAAATATATAATACAGTCCAAGAGAAAGAACATTGAATTAATGAGTACTAAAAAAAGATAACAGTGTGGAAAGAAATAAATTAGCAAATATTGTATAGAACAAAACATCAATAATGAAGACCTATGCTGATTGAGTAAAAGAGCCAACTAACTGCCAGAAATCTCCAACACTTCTGGTTAGAAGCAATGATTCTGGGCTATGGCTATGCGTGGCTACCTGCTCACCACTGTTTGGGAGTACTAACACCATGGTTTATGAAAGATCCTACCTAATTCTGTAACTTTCTTTAATGTAATTAATACTAGCTTAGAGATGACAGACAGCAATAAACTCCTAGTGAGATTCCTAAGGAATTTTGTGGATAATGTATTCTTATTAGAACACAGTCTATTGATAGGTATTCTGGACTTTCATAGCTTATCTGTTGTAGTCTACGCATTTCTTTCATCATCCTTTTTCCTTTTTGTTTCACCCATTAGTACAACTCAGAAAGCCCCTTCCCTGGATCATGACCATTATTTTCTCATGTATCCAGTGGTCATGCTAGTAGTGGTTTTTACCATATTCCTTATGGTCCTTGCTTCAGCAAAGTTCCTCAAAGACAGTGAATGATTGCAACAGCATTTTCCACCATGAGATAGCTATCAATTGCGCTTCTGATTTATGCTGGGGGTTTTCTGTGACTATTCATGCCCCATCTACCAACTGGAATGTTTTCCTCGATACCATCAGAGAATAAATCAATCAGTCCCAAGTCACTTTCTGTTTTCTTAGCCATTCTCAGTACAACTTGCATTAGTCCTCTGAGAAGTTGGTGCCAGAACAGGATAAGATCCTCATTATTTGTTGAGGGAATGGTTAAGAGGGAGGATAGGGAGAGATTTTGAGGAGACTTGGAGAATTCTTACACCATGATGCCAGTATTTCTCTCAAGAGGAAAGGGAGGGAATTGGAGTTGTGCTACAGTGACTTAAGCCACCACCTCTGGCGTCAGTGACAGCTCAGATCCCTGCTGCCCCACTTCCCATCCAGCTCCCTGCTAACTGCCCATGGAAGCAGCAGAAGATGTCTCAGGTACTTGAGACCCCCAAACCCAGAAGAAGCTCCTGGTTCCTAGCTACTGGCTTCTGACTGACTCAGCTCTAGCCATCACAGCCATTTGGATAATGAAACAGGAAATGGAAGATTCTCTCTCTCTCTCTTCCTCTCTCCCCATATTCTCTCATTCTGTCTCTATAACTTTGCCCCTCAAATAACACATAAGTAAATAAATAAATAGATAAGAGTGGGGAGGGAAGAAGAGAAGTCTTAGACTGACATACTACTCTGGAGTAGTGTGACAAGGCTGATGGAGGTCTCTGAATCAAATTCATCTGTCAGAGGAATCTCACGTCCAGGAGGAATGAACCTGGTACAGACTTGGAGAAACCCTGTGGGGTGTGGTCTTGTGAGTGAAGTTTTGAAACAGGAGTAAAGAATCTGTATGTATCAATTTTTTTTGAAGATTTATTTATTTTTATTACAAAGTCAGATATACAGAGAGGAGGAGAGACAGAGAGCAAGATCTTCCGTCTGATGATTCACTCCCCAAGTGAGCACAACGGCTGGTGATGTGCTGATCCGAAGCCGGGAACCAGGAACCTCTTCCAGGTCTCCCACATGGGTACAGGGTCCCAAATCTTTGGGCCGTCCTTGACTGCTTTCCCAGGCCACAAGCAGGGAGCTGGATGGGAAGTAGAGCTGCCGGGATTAGAACCGGCGCCCATATGGGATCCTGGCGCGTTCAAGGCGAGGACTTTAGCCGCCAGGTGCTGCCGGGCCCTGTATGTATCAATTTTGCTGTCTACCGAAGGAGATCTGAGACACTTTATTTGCAATGGTGGGTTCTGTGTGGCATGTATGTGCTTCTGTGTGAGAGTATGTGTGTGTGTGTACACATGCATGTGCTTGTGTTTGTGCAAGCTCCATGAAGGAATAGAAGATGAGAAAGTTTAAAGATAAGAAAGCTGACTAGTTTCAAGAAATTGAAAGGGAAGAAAAATAGGAATTAGCTGGATTGATGAGAATGAGGATTAAGAATGTAAGGAAGAGTGATGTGTTTGGAGTAAATGGAGGCAGAGAATGTTTACAAAGAGCAGGAGTAAGTGTGAGCATGGTACATTCACAAAACTGTGAATGCATAGTATTATTGGAATGTAAATCTCAAAGCTATTTCTGAACATACAGTGACCTGAGATGAGAGTGTAGACATATGCTGGAACTTTGCTATTAATGAAATGTCAAAACTCAGTACTAAATCTGGGCTTGTCCCAGGAAAATTCAGAACTCAGTGGGGTGTGACACAGGATGAAGACAGAACATGGGAGTTCACTTTTCCAAAGGATGATGACAGTTGGAAAACAAACTTTTCATTAATTGTTGAGGACTCGAGTTTCTATAGGATCTCATAGGTGTTAGAAAATGTTGAAAGAGTATTCCGATTCAGTAGATCAAAAGAAATGCCAAGGACACATTCACAAGGAAATTGTGGAGAGGAAACTGAGTATCCTAACTCAACTTTTCCAGAGTGAAGTGTTGAAACTGTGCTGGGGAGAGAAATCTGAAATACTCTTTCACTTTCTTTTCAGCAGTACTTATCTTTTGCCTTCTTCACCTTTGCCTTGGACTCTGTCACATACAGGTTGAAGCGGCTTTGCTTTTCACTTTGTCACTGTGTCCCTTCAGGAGAGCTTTTCAAGATCCATGTGCTTCAGGATGTGACTCAGTTCTTCTACTTATTTGATGACGCTCCACTTATTTGTTGCTGTGAAACAAATCACCTTGTGAAATAGCAATTTGGACAGAACTTGGCAGGGACAGCATGTCTCTGCTTTGCGTACAGTCAGCTGGCGTGGCTGTTAAGCTGGAGTCCTCTGAAGCAAGTTTTTCCAACCTCAGTGCCACTGAAGCTGTAAGTTGGATGATTTTGTTGTGAGGGGCTGTGCGCTTCAGGGTATTTAGCAGCAGTGGGCTCTCTGCCCATTAGGTACCAGTAGTGCTCTCCAGTTTTGGTTGTTTTGTAGCTGCCAAAAATGTTTCTAGAAATGGCCAAATGAAATGTCCTCTCCAAAGATGAATGAGTAGAAAACTGTCATGGAAGAGGGCTGAAGACAGCTCTGTAACAGGAGTGGTGGAGATGCTGACTGTAGATTGGTATTTTAACAGGGGCTGATGTGTAATCTGGGACACCTACATGTGGTATGTCCAAACACCGCAGTTTTTCACTGCATCAGGTCCTGTCAAGGGCAAGCCTCGTGGTGACAGTGGCTGGGAAAACCACCTCAGTTTTCAGCTCTTGGCACTGGCTGTGGCTTAGCTTGACACCTTTGTTGACTGAGGATGACATCAAGGCCATTTCCAGTTTCAAGGTGAAGGAAAATAGACTGTGCCTTTTGGAGCAATACTGACAAGGTCCTGGAAAAGAATGTAGAACCAGAAATATTGCTGTGTCCATATTTGAAATATGCAGTCTACCACTGCAAATGGGAACATTTGGCTTCATGCCATTTACTAATGTGTATATAAAAAGTAAAACAATTTCGTAGATTTGTTGGGAAGACCAAGTGAGTTTTTTTTTAATGTGTCCACCAACTGATTTTACCTCTGTAAATGATTTACATGTAATTGCTTGTTGTGTACTTGTAATTATATATAATTGTTACTTACATAAACTCTTTAATTCTATGAGTATTATTTGACTGATAATTTAATTAAAGTATTTTTCCTAAGTTTCCCTTCCCTGGAGTTTTCTCTAAAAGCTTCAGGAAAGAATTAAAATATTGTTTCTACAGAATTACTGCAGGCCTAGGAGCAGAGAACAGATGGTGTATGTATCCCAAGTGGATTTTACATGTAGAACACACTCATGGGGGGGTGGAGTGGAGGAGCACAAAGAGAACCCTTGGAGAGATGCTGCAAGTAGGGCTAGTGTAAAAAGGCTCTATTTCATGGTACCCAAAACATCAGGCTGACTGTTCATCACCTATCCTTATCCAGA
This sequence comes from Ochotona princeps, assembly GCF_030435755.1. NCBI lineage: Eukaryota > Metazoa > Chordata > Mammalia > Lagomorpha > Ochotonidae > Ochotona > Ochotona princeps. The sequence goes on along the minus strand of NC_080834.1, from coordinate 106,371,279 downwards.
CTAAGTGGAAGTAGTCCCTTCATACTCTTTGCACCAACCAAACATTTCTGAGCCAGGTACATAGTGATCTAAATGTATTTAGCTAATAACTTCTGTTGTTGAATTACTAAAACTACTTCCTGGGACTTCAAGTGTGATACTCCAACTCAATTCAAATCATAATATTTTCAGAGAATGAATTAGGAGAACTAACAGAACTTTAAAGCATCTTAAGAATGTCTTTATTATACATTAAAGTATCGGTAATCCAGAGAAAAGTAACAATTACGATATAAAAAAGTGGTTATGTTATCTTGGACAGTATCAAACAGTTGGTTTTCACTAAAATTGAATTTATTCAGTTCAAGATATACCTTGTTCCAAAAACAAAGTACACCTTTCCTGGGGCTACTTTGTTTTTATCAGGTTTTGTTTCTGCAAAAGACAGCTCTGACTGAGCAACTTCTTTGCCTCCTGGGGAAAGATGTTCTATGGCTTTGGCCAGACAATGCTTTCTGGAATCACAAGTATTTATTGATGTGCAAGTTTCTGTTCCAGCACGTTAGGGTAAAAACAAGCCAACATCCTGCAACCTTCCTTCACTTTACTGTGTTGGTGTTGGGCTCAGCTACAAAACCGGAGATGGCAGAAATATTGTTTGTCAAATTGTCAGTTCTAAGACCAAAGTCACTTAGAGAATGGTACGAAGAGAAAAACTGACTAATGAAACTTGTGCTTGCTGTTTGTAGAGCCTTCTTGGTGTACGAGATTCTAGCAGTGGAAGTTAGACTAAAGAAGAGGTCTGGCTTGCTCTCAGTGGTACTCTTCGATTTGTCAAAATTCTGTATCTGCTACCATGTAATTCATTCTAGAAGATTTTTTTTTTTGAAATGATTAATCATGTTTTATTTTTTTGCTTAAGGTTCTGGGATTTCCCTTACCCCATCCACTAATGATTTCCCCCATATTATTACAATAATACAGTCCTTAATAAGCAGTCATAAGCCCATCATTCTGTTATTTAAGTGTGTCTTGCCATTGCAGGTAGACACTGGCAGACAATCCAGCATCCTATGGTCAAGATAAATTCAACAGATTCATCCCAGAATTTTAACTGACAAATTTATTTCAAAAACATGAAGAAATTTCAGTACTCTGCCTCTTAAAAAGGATATATGTTGCAGCATAATCAATAGTGAAAAATTAATAGCAATAAATAAATCTTGGAAAGCTTAGCAAAGCTACCATGTCTCTTTGCTATGCTCTCTGAACTCATTATTGTTTCCTGATAGAATCATTATTAGTGATTTGCTGTGCTTCCCTTGTCAGCTCTCATATGCATTCTCATGCATCATTTTCCCGTAAGGTGATTATGTTAAGTCTGTTGTTCTACAGTATACTTTAATATTTACTGATATGCATTGGAAATGTGGAAATGTTTTCCTTGACACTACTATTGTTACTGTTTCTTATGTTTAAATAATATTGAATTTCCCAGCATGATTATGTTACAATTCATTTGTTTTTCTAGGGATACAAATAGCTTCTTTTTTTTTTTAAACTCTGCAAATAATTACTGAAGGACAACTGTTGCATACATATTTTTGTGTACTTACATGAATATTTCTAAAAACAGAAATGTGGTAAATATTCTCAAAGTATCCCCCACAGTTTTTTTTTTACATTCTTTAGTAATGGAATACAGAAGTACTAATACTCCAAAGAGAATATTTTAAATATTTTAAATTATTGCCAACAAATAATGTATCTTGATTTTAATTTATGAATTTATTTTCTTGATTATCAATAAAACATGCTAAGGGTTCACTTATATTTCATCTGTTACAAACTGTACATTTGTATCTTTTACTGCAATTTATTATTTTAATAAAGCAAAAGCTAAAACTGAAGCACACAGCATATTAAAAGTTGCTGCTTGGGGAAAAGAACCTTAGGTGATTTTTTTCCCTATGTTATATTGAAATATTAATATGGTGATATGGAATATATTTTTAATTTTAACATGGAGCCATCAATACCTCTACAGCTGTTGTTTGGCAGATTTTATTCCCTCAGAGATCTTTTGGAGACTACTAAAAAGAAGCCTAGGCTCTTTTTAAACGTTTTTAAAAATTTTATTTTTAAATTTGAATTTTGTGGTATAATTACATAGAGTCTGGAAACTCCCCTCCCCAATTGCAACCCTCCCAACTGATTTTTTGCCATATTGTTACAATAGTACAGTCCTGCATAAGCAGTCATAAACCCATCAGGCTGTTTTTCAAGTGTGCCCCAACATTGCTGGTACAAACAATGTCAGACAGACCAGCATCCCATTGTCTACATATGTCCAACAGTTTCATTGGGAGTCCATCTTTGATTTGGAAGTACGGATGCATATTGCAGTGTATCTTCACATTTGGATATGTTAGTCTTTATTATGCCATCACTATACAGTCCCTTAAATGGGAAGGCACATAACAAAGTCAACAACAGGTATGACTTTAAAACAATCACGACCATCACCACAACAAAATTACAGCACCATGGAATTGATAAAGTGTGCCACTGAATAACCAGCGCATATGTGATGAAAAGAAAACAAAAATGTCTCTTGGGTAAAATGATTCCACCCTGCAATCCATGAGGCAGCAATGAATTCAACAAGAGAAAATAAACCATTAAATTAAAAAAAATCAAAACACATGGAATGTAGCCAAAACAGTATGGAAGGGGCTATTGAATTTATAATTTGCATGATGGCTTCCTTATATTAGAAGAACATATGGTATTTGTCTTTTTGGGATTGACTTATTTCATTGAGTATAATGGTCTCTAAATGGGACCATCTAGTTGCAAATGGTATAATTTCATTCTTTTTAGTGGAGGAGAAATATTCCATGGAGTAGATGTACCACAGTTTCTTTAACCACTTCTCTTTGGATGGACATCTGGATTGTATCCATGTCTTTGCTATTGTAGATTGTGCTGCTGTAAATAATTGATTACAGATCCCCTTCTCATATGCAGTTTTCATTTCTTTTGGCTATATTCTTAGGAACAAGATAGCTGGGTAATATGGCAGGTTTATTTGCAATTCTGTAAGCACTCTCCACACTGATTTCCATAGTAGTTTTTCTAGCCAGCACTTCCACCAGCAGTGAAGGAAGATACCTTTCTCCCAACATCCACGCCATCAGGTATTGTTAGCAGAGTTCTGAATGTAGGTGTCTCACTGGAGTTAGGTGGTACCTAAATGTGATTTTCATTTTTAGCTCCCTCTCAGGCCTGAGCATCTTTTCATTTGTCTGTTAGCCATTTGAATCTGTTCCTTTGAATAATGTCTGTTCAGATCCTTTTCCCATTTTTTCAGATATTTTTAATTGTCCCTGGGTTTCTGAAGCTCTTTGTAAGTCCTTGATATTAGTCTCCTTTCACTTGTGTAGCATGCAAAAAATTTCTCCCATTCTGTTGGTTGCTTCTTCACTTTGTGAATTGTTTCCTTTGCTGTACAGAAGCCTTTTAGTTTGATGTAGTCCCATTTGTTTATTTTGTCTTTGACTGCCTTGCTTTTGCTGTCTTTTCCTAAACTCCCATTTCTATTTCTTGGAGCATATTTCCTATGGTTTGGTTTAGTAGTTTGATGGTTTCTGAGTGTAGACTTAGGTCCTTAAACCATTTAGAATTGATTTCTGTATAATGTGACTGGTGTGGGTCTTGCTTCTTAATTCTGCAAGCTGCTATTTAGTTGTCCCAACAGCATTTGTTAAATAGACCAGGCCTTTCCCTTGGATTGTTTTCAGTTTTCTTGTCAAAGATTAGTTGGCTATTCATGTATGGGTTCTCTTCTGGTGTTTTTATTCTGTTCCATTGATCTTCCTCTGTTTCGGTACCAGTACCAGACTGTTTTGATGACCACTGCTCTGTAGTATGCCTTGAGGTCTGGAATTGTGAATCTTCCAGCTTGATTTTTATTTTTCAGGATAGCTTTGGCTATTTGGCTATTTGTGGTCTCTTGTGTTTCCAGATGAACTTTGTATCTTTTATTTCTGAGAAGAATGTTGTTGGGATTTTGATTGGGATTGCATTGAATCTGTGTATTACTTTTGGTAATATGGATATTTTGATGATATTGGTCCTGCCAATCCAGGAACATGGTAAGTTTCTCTATTTGCGATATCTTCCTCTATTTCCTTTTTTAGTGTTTTATAGTTTTCATCATAGAAGTATTCTACATATTTAGTTAGCTTAATCCCTAGGTATTTGAGATTCATTTCTATTATTATAAAGGGAACTGAACTTACAGTTTCTTACTCAGCCATGGAATTATTTGTGTACATTATTGCCATTGACTTGTGTTCATTAATTTTGTATCTTGCTACCTGCCAAAGTATATTATGAGTTCCAATAGTCTCTTGACTGAGTCTTTTGGTTCTCCTTTGTAGATAATCACGTCATCTGCAAATAGAGTTAATTTCAGTTCCTCGTTTTAAATTTCAATCCCTTTAATTCCTTTTTCTTGCCTAATAGTTCTGGGAAGGACTTCCAATACTATATTGAAGAGTAGTGGTGACAGTAGACATCCCTGTCTAGTTCCAGCTTTTACTGGAAAGGTTTCCAATCTTTCCCCCATTTAATGTGATGCTGGCATTGTTTATATATATACATATATATTCATGAATATATGAATATATATTCATATATATTCATATATATATATATGAATTCTTTTGATTGTGTTGTAAAATGTTTCTTTTATGCCTATCTTGCTTAGGGTTTTCAGCATGAAGTGGTGCTGAATTTTTATCAGATGCCTTCTCTGCATCTATTGAGATGATACATGGTTTTTATTTTTCAATTTATTGATGTGATATATCACATGTATTGATTTGTGAATGTTGAACCATCCTGCATATTTGGAATGAATCCTACCTGGTTCAGGTGAATGATCTGAATGATATGTTGTTGGATCCTGTTGGCTAGTATTTTATTGAGAAGCTTTGCATTCATGTTCATCAAGGATATCAGTCTGTAGTTCTCTTTTTCTGTTGTTTCTTTATCTGGCTTTGGTATTAAGGTGATATTAGCGTCACAGAAAGAGCTTGGAAGGATTGCCTCCCTTTCTGTTGTTTGGGAAAGCTAGTGGAGAATTGGGGTAAGTTCTTCTTGAAACATTTGGTAGAATTCAGCAGTGAAACCATCTGGTCCAAAACTTTTCTTGGTTTTAATTACCTATTCAATCTCAGACCATGTTATAGGTCTATTTGGATTGTTAATTGCTTCTTGATGCAATTTTGGTGGATTGTATGTGTCCAAAAATCTATCCATCTCTTCTAGTTTTCTGACTTGTTCACATGTAGTTGCTTGTAATTGTTTTGCTTATTCTTTGTATGCCTGAGATACCTGTTGTTATATTTCCTTTCTCATCTCTGGTGCTATTGATGTGTTTCTTCTTCTTCTTCTTCTTCTTCTTCTTCTTCTTCTTCTTCTTCTTCTTCTTCTTCTTTTTAATTAGTTGGCTAGTGGGGAGTTTATTTTGTTGATTTTCTCAAAGAATCAGCTCTTTAATTCATTGATCTTATGTACAGTTCTCTTGGTCTTTATTTGGTTGATTTTCTCTATTATTTTGATAATAATAGAGAGTCATCTGGAGCTGTTTTGGGTGGAGTCTGTAGAGTGCCATGACAGAACTGTGTGTGTGTGTGTTTTATTGAGGAGCCTGTGCATGCTCTAAGTTGGAAGTTATTTTTTTCCCCAGCTTAGCTCTTTTGCAGCTCAGCTGTCCTCGCTTCAGTCTAACAGTGGTTGGTCCCATGAAAATGGCATCTGAGCTGTGCTGATTTAGCACACGTGCAGTTTACCACTGTTTCTTTTGACCTCTGGACACTTGCCCCTCTGTGCAAGTTGGCACCCCGTGGGGCACAGACATAGATCTGGGGCTGTCAACTGTCAGATCTCGGGACCACACAGAACCTGCAGAGTGTAAGGCTGGCACTGCTTTCTCTGTGGACTCAGCTCAATGCAATTAGCTAGAAGTGAATCCACTCTGGGCCGTCCCTTGAAACCCACATTCTCTGCCCCACTACACAAAATGGTGCCTGGCGAGGCACTGCTGGAGAATTGGAGCTTCTACCTTTCAGATTCAGGTACCACACAGACCCTGCAAAGATGGCACTGCCCTCCCCATGGAACCATCTCAGTGAAACTCAGACCAGCAACGAGCCCACTCCAGGCTGTCCCCTTAACTCCACATTCTTTGCCCTCCCACACAAGATGACAGCCAATCTCCATGCTGTGAGTTCCATCCTGCCACTGATCTACCCCCTGGAATATTTTGCTCCTTCTCTGCTCATTGCTAGGCCAAAATATTCAGCAGGATTGTCAAGTCTCAGCCTGTGGTCATCTCCCAAGGTCTCCACACAAACTCAAGCTCCCACCTGGCTGCCACAAGAGCCAAGTCATGGCTGCTTCTAGATCCCTGGTTGTTGCAGAAGTACAGATTGTTACTCGCCAGCCACTGGTGGGTTTCTGTTCACTGCAACATTACTCTGCTGTTGCTTCCACTTCCTTGTGTCCAGGAGGTCTCCAGGTACCCCCCTGCTAACTGCCTGACCCTTATCTTTTTCTGTAATCTGCTCCTCATGCTTCACCCTGTGCCACCATCTTGCCTCTCTGAAGCCTAGGCTTTTAATGGGACCTGAGAAGCAGGAATTTGAGCTCCAGTTTAATGCTAGATGCATTTCTGTAGGCTGGAGAGACCAAGACTGAAAAATGATTCTGAATCTGCTGCTGCTGCAGCACAGCCCAAATCCCTTGTGTCATCTTCACTGAAAACTTGGTGTCAGCATGCTGTTGCTGTATACGCTTTTAGCAGGCAGCTCATGATAAATCACATGAGAAATTGCCGAAGTGTCAAAGTTTAATGACTTCACATGACACCTCATAAATACATGCAACTTTCATCTGTCATTAGATTTTTTTAACTAAAAAAAATAAATGACTTTCTTATCAGGAATGTAATGTTTTGGGAAAAATGATCTATCATTTCATAAGAGGGTCTGAAAACCTCTGCTCCCTTTAATGTCCCTGAAGAAATCACGCTGCTAGAAAGAAAGTCAAGGAATGAAACACATGCCCATGTCTCAGGACAGACTACTTCCAGAATCTGTGTTGATTTCAGTCCTTTCGTTGCTGATCCTCACTTACATAATTGCACAGGAGGAGGCTTCAAGAATTTCTAAAGGTGTGTGGCACTGACTGGCTTGAAGAGAGATTCTATTTACCAAGAATCTGGACATGAGGTGCTAATCAAAGATGAGGAAGATCCAATGCCTAGAGTTGGGCTTAAGTGCTTGACAACAGCAGATACAACTCTCAGATCTTAACTTGTCCTCTTTCTGGTTGTAAACATGTAGGAATGCTGTATCTATTTTACTTTCATTTTTTTCAACATGAAATAGAAATAATAATTCAATTGAACTGTGAAAGATATTGGAATAATTACTTGAGACAATTCAAATCAAGTGCTTTGCATAATGTGTAGCAGAAAGATATTGTTCAATAAGGAATGATATTAGTTTTTACCTTTTAAAAAATATTTATTTATTTGAAAGGCAGAGGGGCAAAGAGAAAGACAGTGGCAACATACAGCTGGATATCTCCCATCAGCAGATTTGCTTCCCAAAGGCCCATAACAGTCAAAGTGCAGCCAGGCTGAAACCAGGAGCCCACAAGGCAATCTGGCTCTGCCCTTTGAGTGACTTGAACACAAGTAGTTGCCTCACCGTATGTTGCTTCCCAGGATGTGCATCAGCCGGAAACTGGAATCGGGATGTGGAGCCAGGAACTGCTTATCGGGATGCTCAGATCCCAAAAAGTGTCTTAACTGAATGCTGTCTTAACAAGCATTCTTTCTTTGTTTTTTCCTTCTAATTTTAATGTTTCAAATTCAATGAAACTAGATCAAGCAGTCAAGCACCAGTCTTGGTGACTGAACGTTTTGGACTGCGTGCCCAGCAATCTCCCGGCGTGCCCTGAAAGACTTGAGAAGGAAATCTTGTAGTGTCTAGTTTGCTTCAGTCGACACCTGTTCCTTGATTCCTGCTAATTCTTTCATTTCTTCAAGAATGTGGAATCAGTGCAGGTTGAGCTGAAAATAAAAATTTTAACTCTTGGGTCTATTTACTTCTTCCTACTCCAAGTCCAATGCCAGGATAGGCTTCAAATCTTCTATTGTAGATAAAGTTAGCCTCTGGGGAACTCTAGAAGTGAGGCCAGGGAGCTCAGCAGGAGCATATAGACAAAAGAGGGCCTGAGAACCCTTTTGAAGAATGAAGCACAGCTGGGAGAGGGGGAGGAAGGAGGGAGGGAGAGAGGAAGGAAGTGAAGGAATCTGTCAGGTCAGAGGGGCAAATGGAGGAGAGAAGAGTCAGAGGCACAGTGATGTTTTTCAGCCTGAAGCAAATGGAGCAGCAGAGAACAGGACTCTCCTCACCACACTCCCACCTTTTCCCGCTGATGGAATTGGACTGGCAGTCAGAGTGAATCTTACTGCACACGGCTTCGTAATACACTTCTTAACACTTCAGCACTCCGTTTGACTACTTCTATTTTTTTTCCAAAAGACCTCTTTGAGCTGCTTCTCATCACTTATTTATAGTGCATTTACATAAAAGGATTCTCATGGCATCTGAGACTGCCATCAACAGCAGCCAACAACTTTCCAAAATGGTCTCTGTATAAACTGTTTTCAGAAACATTGTGTGGCTTTTACCATAATTTGATTTTTTTTTTTTTCAGAAAAGTTCCCTGGGAATGACTTGATTACACAGTTCATCTCCAAATGACTCAAATTCTTGATACAGCAAATCATGTGCTGCATGTATTGATAAAAATAACCCATAGCAGTTGACAAATTAGAATTATCTGTGAGGATGTTGATAAGCACTCTGCTAAGAACTTCATGTGCTTTATTCCACAGCAACTTGATGAAGATGATAACTACATTCCTAGTTTATAGGTGAAATTTAAAGTTTAGAGCCTTGAGATTATATACACTGCTCTATAGGAATGACCAGAGGTAAAACTGAGGCTGTTAACCTTGTGCTTGTGGAAATAATGGTGTTTCCAGAGTGTGACCTGGAGCTCTATCAGAATTTATCAGAATTCTCAAACTTTTAAAGTGCCTCTTCTGATATATTCCAGGCTCATTTGGGTCCAGATGGTTAGCCCTGTGAGCTCTCACCTTCCAATAGATGATCCAGGTAACCTCAGGTTCTTTTCTTGAGGACTGAAGTGGCAGAGTTTACAAGAACCTGGCCACTTTGGGGCTGCCTATCTGAGTCATTGATTGCTGCAGCCCTGGCACTTTCTAGATGCCCTATTTGCTTTGAATGCTTTTCTTTGCTCTAACTTCAATAGACTGATACTACTTTCTTAATCTTTGCTAATTTCCTGTCCACACCCCCAGGTCTAAGGCATATCACTTTGTATAAGAGAGATGCTTGAGGCCGCAATGCATTCAGGTGATCATGGACTATTTACCTTCTGTGGTTTGAGATGTCCAAAATTCTCTACAAATAGCAGACATGATCTGCCTTACCAACTGACTGGACAAATACAGATACAAATGCATCTTATTAAACAGATGTTTGGTGGTTTTACTTATTTACAATAAAAAATCAACCAGGTGTCCTTTCTCTGACTTATTCAGAAAGAGTTTTTGAGACTTCTCTATTTATAGAAATTAGTTCTGCAAATGTGAAGCAAAGCAAACAGAAAATCCACTTGGACTGCTCACAACACTGGTTTGATCACTTCCATAGTTTACTGTTTGGCCCTAATTGCAAAAATACTTGTCTGGACACAGTGTTACTCATTCCACTATACAATGTGCAAAGCTTTCCATGCATGGCTTCCAAGGTTATTTTAATTTATGTGCGTAGAGCCAGCCATTGCTACCCAAGAAATGACCCTATACTGAATTTGTACAAGCTTCCATGCCTTTAGCCAAACACTGCTGAAAGCAACCTTAACCCACAACTTTTGGACCCAGCACACATTCCTTTTCCTCATGATGAGTTACTCTCATTGAATACTGCCTTTGGTAGGATTTCCAACCAACAGATCTTTTGTTGGAATTACCCAAAGCTACTTAGTTAGTATTTATTTTAATGATAACTTTGAACTTTAAGACCAAAAGGACTTCATTAATTTTCTTGAGAAAATCTTTTAACTTTTATGTAAATTGACTCACTCTCTGAATAAAGTTTTGCATATCAAAGGGTATTGTAGTGACAGAGAAATTTTATGAAGCATATGTTATCACTGATCCCAGGAGAAATGTGCTGGCTCACATTGGGTGTGCCTATTGAAGGATAGCTTTGAGTTTCAAGAGCAGTACTTCATGCTCTACTAACCTTTCTAGTATAATAAAGTGAGAATTTTTTTCTTTTTTCCAGGAAAAATATAACATCCAAGTTGTATTATTCCTAAATGAGTTAATCTGCTTTATCCATGGTTATCTGGTTATACACAAATATCTTATGGGTTGTAATACAAAAATGATATTATTTTTTTCCCTCTGCCTTATTTTTACTTTTTGAAAAGCTTTATTTACTTTTGTTGGAAAGTCAGATATACAGAAAGGAGGAGAGACAGAGAAGAAGATCTTCTGTCCAAAGCTTCACTCCCCAAGTGGCCTCAGTGGCTGGAGGTGAGCTGATTTGAAGTCAGGATTCTGGAGCCTCTTCTGGGTCTTCCACATGAGTATAGACTCCCAAGGTTTTGGGCCATCCTCAACTGCTTTCCCAGGCCACAAGCATAGAGCTGGATGGGAAGCAGGGCCACTGGGATTAGAATCAGCACTCATTATTTTACTCATTATTTTTTATTTATTCCATAAACTCTAGGATTTTCCCTAACTTCACCCAATATTCCCTTCCCCCAACTTATTTCCCCCATATTATTACAATAGGATAGCCCTTCATAAGCAGTCACAAGTCCATCATTCTGTTGTTTAAGTGTGTCCTTAGATTGCTGGCACAGACAATGGCAGACAATGCAGCATCCTATTGTCAAGATATGTTCAACAGTTCAACAGTTGAGAGTTCATCTTTGATTTGGAAGTAGTGATGCCTACTGCACTGTATCTTCAACTGGACATGAGAGTCTCTATTGTGCAGTTTCTATACATTCCCTTAAGTGAAAATCCATGAAACAAAGTCAACAATAGGAATAAAGATCAAACAAAAGATTTACAGCAGCATGAAGTTAAGTTACACATCATTGAGTAACCAATTTGTCGATGAACAAATAAAAAAGAAAAGAGCATCAGGTAAAATGATGCTACTGAGTGAAATACGAGTGAAGAATTCAATAATAGGAAAACTTTTCTGAAGAAATGGAACTAAACACAATATCAAACCCATGGGTTGCTGCAAAAACAGTATTGAAAAGGTTTTTGCTCTTATGATTTGCATAAAGGTTGTCTTATATCAGAGCAAACATATGATATTTGTCCTTTTGGGACTGACTTATTTTACTGAATATAATAATCTCTAGTTGGAACCATTTGGTTGCAAATTGAATCATTTCATTCTTTTTAATGGCTGAGTAGTATTCCGCGGAGTAGATATACCACAGTTTCTTTAACCACTCCTCAACTGATATTACTTTTTAAGCTTACAACATGGCAAAGACATTGTGAACTTGAGATGAGCAGTTCAGGGCTAAACCCACAGTCTTATGACATTTGTTTGGAATACAAAGTTAAAACTGCTATTCAGCCTCAAGTGTAAAGTATTTTAGACTTTGGATTTTATGCTAGAAATACTTTGTTGTGTAATATATAAGCAGCAAAAAATGCTTCATGTTGTGTAATATATAAACAATAAAAATACTTCATGTTGTGCAGTATATCAACAAAACATATACTTTACTTCACTGTAAGAGTAGTTTTGTGTAGTTTGTATGCTTGTACATGTGTAAAAGTATCAGACGTTACAAAGAAGGCTAACTAAAACAAAGCGAGCCAACCTGACACTCATCAACAATCCTGTAATAATACACCACATTAAAGAACTTTAGTTCAAAATGTCTTAGATAAATGATAGTAATGGTTGACATTAAACCATATGACCTGCATAAACTGAACAGATCAGTTATAAGAGGAAATTATGCTGAATGACTGATTAAAGACTGACATTTCAAGCTGAATTAAAATGTTGATGTTTAGGGGATTGCTGCAAGACAGAAAACTCCTACTCAGGTTAAATTGTCAATAGTTCATCAGCATGACAAAGTAGTTAGATTTGCAGGAACATATCTTGCCTCCACAATTCTCATTTCTACCGGGTGTTTAGTAGCTAATTCACATAGTGGTGGCCCCAGGGACAAGGGACAAATCCTGTTGATTGACATCGTTTTCTTTAGAGAGCACAGTGTTTTAAAGATCTGGAACCCATTGCTCTTGTTTAAAGAATTATAATATTTAAAAACACCAATTTCTGAGTTTCTAAAAAAAATGGAAAATTGGTAACCATCAAGTGTTTTATCGGAGTCCCTGTCAAAAACAGCATTCTATCTGACACCAGGAGGTGCCATTCACGCTGACCAAAAGTATTCTGGTTTTTGACTTAACAAATGTTTAGTTGAAGTCATTCCTTTATGTTTCTTAGGAAACCCATATTTAAGGACTTACAATATGTAGAAACAATCACTACTGTTGTTCTTCTTGTGGAAAGATAAAACTGCACTGGAGACAAAGGGAGTGGTGGGAACCAGGGAATCACCACAGAAATGCTTTAGGCTTTGTCAGACAGGAAGCACAGAGGGAATTCAATTGGCTGGCCGATGAGGGCAACTAGAAAACTTCAAATAAGAATGGGTTTAGAAAGAAGCAGATAATTTTTTCATAGTAAGTAGATGAGGAATGACCACAGATGTCTAGAAGCAAACATTTTTCTAGATCCAGGAACATAGCTGAATTTTAGAAAGCTCTTGCAGGAAAAGAGACAACAACAACAACAACAACAACAACAAACCAAGCGGGTAGAGGGATCTCTGATTCTGGGAATGAGACACGATTCTGTCATCCTTTTGTAAGTTAGAAATGAAGTAGGTAGTCAATCTGGAGTTCTGTGATTGGTATCGATATTATGCAAAAACTGCTCTGCACAAAGCAGGTCAAGCTTCAGAATGAAAATCTTGAATTCATTGAATTATGTGCTGATTTAGAACAGACCTCATTCAAGTCAACAGTGTTGGTCACACACATGCAACTTCTGCTGCTGATTAACTATGTTCCCAGTCATGGAGGAGACTGATAAGAGACAAAGAGGCCTAAAATTATCTTTGAGTCAAACTAGAAGTAAAGTATCAAATGCCATTAAATGTTCTGAAATAAACTGTTGGATAGAATGGTCAACATTCTCTAACTCAGTGAAGAGAGTTGAATGGTCTCTTATGCATTAACACATTTCTTCCTGGTCACATTAAATCAAACGTTTGGAAATTATGTAGAGCTATGAGTCAAGCATTTTCATGAATCTTTCCAATCCAGAAATGAACCTGTAGGCATCCCACTTTGCTAGGAACTACAGTACAATCTTCAGGACCACAAATGTCATGAAAAGAGGGAACCATTGGGCAGCACTTGGCTGGCCCTTGAGAATGGAGTCTTCCTTAAACATGTGACTGGTAACTTTGGCTATAGCTCCTCCATCTGGCACTGGTTTCATGATGCATTTCCCAGAGATGTTACAGATGAGTCAGTGATTCTTTCCTTGCCATTTTAATTTATCCACAGAGTTACCAATTCTGTGTTTATCAACCACTGTATGATAATATAGAGGGAATGGTCTTATAGATACCATGTCCTGAATCCAGGGTTAATCATGAAAATGGATCAGAGACTGAAGAATCAGCTCTAATTTCTAAATATTGTAGTTTGCTATTTAGACATTATAAAAAAATTGGTTGCAGTTGCTACTGTTTTCATTTTTTTACTAACCACTAGCTAAACATGTTCTAGGAATTCCATATCTCATTTAAACAGCCCCTTCTCCACTTGAACTGTTGCCTAGATTGGGAATGGCATGTCACAAATCTGTATTTGCATAATAAGGACTTTTTCTCTTGTTTTTTGTTCAAAATAATCATCTAAATGTGAAAGAGGCAAAAGGTAGGATGGCACATTTTATCATTGTCTCGTAAAGAAACTATTTAACAGACTCACCCAAGGAAATGTAGAGGGTTTTGCAATTCCAGATCCAGTAAAGAAATACAACAGACATTAACTTACAGATTTTTCTTATCTAGGAATTAGACAATTTCTTAGTTGAAATGATAATTTTGTATATATGGTTTACTGTCATTGTGGACAATCACCTCTGTGCCACTGCCTGTTACCTGGTGGGTGTGGCTCACTGCTTACCTGCCCATGACCTGCGGCACAGCTTGCAGCCCTACACGTGGAGTGTGACCTCTGACAGGACTAGAAGGTCGAGGAAAACAGACGTGCCTTGTAGCCAGTTATAGCGTCTATGGTGGGTGGGCGGACTGCTGCAAGATGCTCCTCCTGCTGTTGCCTGCCTTAGCCTTTAAAACTTGTAACTTGTACATAATAAAGTGGACATTCCTCATCAGCTAATCTCTGGTGACTCTTCCACAGAACACTGTCACCTCACCCTCGGTGACCTGTCTGCTTGCAGGTTTAAACTCTGAGATGCCTTGTGGGATGTTAATCAAATGTGTATCTATCTAATACCATACTTATTTCATTACCCCTTTATCAATTTCGCTCTGAAGATACTCATTTTCCAAGTTTTTCTTTTGAACTACCATTACCTAGTTGTAAAGTATCTTACTACCAGGTTGAGTAAAATGGACACTACTTGTGTAGGGATCAAATCACTTCTGCTGGCTTCACTTGCAGTCCTGCTGAATCCTATTGAGATTGTCATGTGTTCTCCTGCAACCCAGAATTGATCCCTAATGCTGTGTAGTGCACTGCCAGGAGTATAAAGATGATAGCTCTCATCTTCCTCCCACCTTCCAACCATTAGCAGAGCCACTGGAGATTCCTCTTTGGCAAAGTAACATAAGTAGGCCAGCAAGAGAATCTGGAAAGTGAAGTTTACAGACTTTTTGCTAACTCTGATATTAGGGAGAGGACACAGTCTCAGGGTTTAAGTCTCTGCCAGCAGGCCCCAAGATCACCGAGGGTGAGACAAGGGTGTTCTTTTGCCATTAGAACCACCAGAGACAAGCTGGGGAGGAATGTCCATTTATTCAGCACAAGTTCCAGGGTTTTATAGGTTAAGAATAGGGAGGGTAGGAGAGCGTTTTCAGGTAGTCCCTTCCTCCAATAATGACATTGTGATTGACTAAAAGGCATGCCTAATGCTGTTGACCTTCCGATCATGTCAGAGGCCATGTTCCGTATACAAGGTTGGAAGTTGTAGCTTGGCCAGAGCAGGTAAGCTCTAGGTCACGCCCACCAGGTAGCAGAAATCCAGGGGCGATTGTCCACAACACAAAAAATATGAAATCAAGGGCAAAAAGGCAAATAATTTGCACAAGGAACAAATGTAGATAAAATGGGATGCCACTTATATTATCAATGAGGTATGAATAGTTATACATCTGATTTTACAGAAAGTATGGATGCAAAAATCACATAGCTGTTATGTGACAGAACTGGTACTTCATTGCAACCTTGTTCTAATGTTGATTATTGACCTGTTAAAATACATTTCCTCTCCTGTGAGGCAAGCGACAGACAAGAGTAACCAGCAGTAGTACTGAGGCAGCCAGGCAGAACTGAAGGGATCTCTGGGTCAGGAATATTTTGAAATCTGAAAGGCAGGTGCAATCTGTAGCCCCTAATGTGCTACCATTCATCAGTCTACAATTTGATTTCCTAACCTTGAAATGGAGAAAAATAAATTAGCTATAAAGCACGTTTCTAGAAAAAAAATTAGGTGAAGGAGAGTAAATCAAGAACTTTACTATGTGGGTATAGGGTCAAAAAAGTCTCTAGGACATAGGTTTTTTAAAAATCTAGTTAACTAACTGCAGCCCATGTTGAATGTCCCAAGGGATATTGTAATTTATTCTTAGCATTTTTCCTTTTCCTGATCATGGCTAAGGACAAGATTAACTCAGATTTGTACTTGCTCTTTCAGAGAATTCGTATTGGTTCCTAATACAAAATTAACTGAGAGAATGAGCTTATATTAAGTAACAGGGACATTTATTTGAGGCTGTTTAATAATTTAACTAGAGTAGGAGGATACTTATCAATGAGATCTTATATCACTTATTATTCATTCATTCATGCAGTGACTTAAAATTATAAGCGCTGATTAAATCGCAGGAATACAGAGATGAATTCGATTCATTTCCTGCTTTCAAACCAGTCATGGTTCAGAAACTAGTCAAAAAAACTGTAGGCAACTCCATAATGTAAAACAGAATTAGAAAAGCAAGTAAACAATTTTAGTAGATGGTAAAATTTTCAGTATTGATGGGCAGGACTATTGGAAGAGGTAGTTATTTTAATTAAGAATTTATTTATATGAAAAACATGTATTATTGAAGTTTGTGATACTTCGTAGACATTCACGGTGGGTATGCCTTCTCTAACCACTGTGCCCCTGCTTTCAACATTTATAACCTTTTCAATACACATTCTTGAAATTGATCTTAAAATCTCTGGTTGTAGCCACAAGGTAAATCATGGTGAGATGAAGTAGGATAGGGTTTAAATAGATGTTCTGTACTTTTTGTTTCCACGTGTTATTATTTTGTCTAATATTTAAGACAATGGCATAACTTCATATTAAATTATATTTTATAAATAATACACACCTTTCCCAGATCAATGTGATTTTTGATAGGCAGAATATGGGAGAACTTCAGGCTAAGGCAGAAAATATTGGTAAGCAGTGTGTGTTTTGGGGAAAAGGATTATGGAATTTGTGATAAATATATTAGAACTTAAATGCTTGAGTATTGAATCTTTTGGCTGAAAGCAATAGGCTGCCAAACTTAATTTGTCTTAAGTATAAGCAAAATTTATAATTAAATGTGATTGAAATGTTTGGGGTATTTCAACACTAATCTGGAAGTATTTCTTTATTCCCTCTTTCATTTCTACTCTTTTCCAGTTGGATTTAATTTTCAAGTGTCAAAATGGCCACTGCATTCTCAAACTAACACCCCAATCCAGCTCTTTGGACCTGACTTCAGTCATGCATCGATCCTAAAGAGTCAGATGCTATAGGAGATCCAAGTGTTGTGACTAGCTGTGCCTGCCTATTTTTCCCTCCCTTGAGCATATTCTCTGAGAATGGGAAAGGAACAGAAAGCAGAAGGGATATATTAAAAGCTGTGATCTGAAGCAGAGATGGCTAACAGAAAGGAAAACACACCGAAAAATATGTTAAGGAATATGGGGACATGGACTTATTTTTAAAATCCTTAGAATGAGAAATTAGAAAATCTAGTTAGACAAACAACAACAGTATGAGGAATGTTGGCTGGCTGCGTGCATTGACAAAAAATGACCTCAGAGAGCATAGTAGATGATGTGTCATTTGTACGAAAACGCTGCCATGCATGTTTTGAGAAGAATGAAAAAATTCTGTGAGATGTGTGTTCATATTCCCTACGTGGATATTTTGAGTGGTTCTTTTTTTTTTTTTTGGCAAGATCATTCGGTCTTGGGAAAGTAATAGCAAGAAATGTTTTCACTTGTATATGCATATGACCCAAGATCCACCATCATGAGCAAATAATTTTATTGGAATTAACCATAATGTGCTATTTGTCTGTGATCTGCAGCTTGCCTTCTAAGATATCTGTCTTTCTCTAGCTCTCGCTGACTAATCCATTCCATTTCTCACTTCTGGTATTGATTTACCAGGGTAACATATTTTTGCTCTATAATGCAGGTTCTTGCTAGGTGAGTGCATGCGCCATTTGTCACCTGTCTTACCTGACTGATTTTGCATCCATGTCTCCATCATATTGGCGTCACTTTTAAATGGCTTTTCTTCCCTGTCTTTTAAAATGTTGATTTCAGCACTGAGAGCAGCTGAAATGCTGAAGCATTTCTCCAAAGTGGATGATTCAGGAGCAGCATTGAAAAATATAAAATCAAACATCATGGAATGCAGCCAGAGCTTTCGCAGTCCTCACCAGCTCCTCATACCCACCACCACCACATCGTCAGAACTGATCATGGCTCATTAAGAGAGGCAATACTTTAACTACCTATTACACTGCTAATTACAGCTCAGAGTATATGAAATGTAATCTATGATCTAAATTAATTAGAAAGACAGAATTACACACTACTTATACATATTTTGTTGTACATGTTTACCTATTTTCTTTCTAGATACCTGTTGTAATGGGGGAGTATATAATATTGAATACAATGAGACTTGAGATCCATTTTTAACATGGAAATTACAATGTAACTGTAACTGTGATTTCCTAAATTCACACTAAAATACAACTTCATTTTATTCTTCAGTGAATATCTACAAGAGCCTTTGACACTCTAATGGTATTACTCTTTTTAAAACTATGTTTGATTGTTTACAAGGGTAACATGAGTAATAAGAAATAAAATAAACTTGTCAAAGTGAACATTTTATGTTGTGAAGCAATGTACCACACTTTTTAACCATATCACATATGACATATTACAAAGTATCTTAATGATACAGCAATGATCCTCATCATCTACTATAAATGACAGACTAATGTCATCCAGCATGTTTATGCTGTATGTTTGACTTCACTTCTGGTTATAGTTTTCCCGATATCTAGTTTTGGACAAGTACTAACTACTATAGGCCTCATTTCTCCATGTGTAACAGTGTGGCTGACAATATTCAACATGTGTGACAGATGTGTTCTGCATATGGTAAGGCAGATAAAAATATTGATTTATTTACTTTAAAATTCGTATTTATTTATTTTCCACATGTTTAATGCTTCATTAGGTGATGGCATCCACAATGGCATAGAGAATATAGCAATAATAACAAAGAACAGAGAAAATATAAAGTTACCTTTCTGTGTGTCAGGAGTGTACACAAGGCTGAACACAGCAGTAATATCTTAGAGTGTTACTCATTCCTACAGATTACTTTTTGTGTAATCTGTATATAAGCATCACATCACAAAATACATGTAATTTTGAGTTGTAAGCTATATACAATTATCAGATATGATTTGAATACAGAGCACAAGCTTCTTAATGCCAGAGACTTGTCTATTTGATTTATTACATTACCTAATAAATACTAAGTAAATATTTAAAATGAATAGATGATTCTTCGTGGTCCACTTGACACTAGACTAGTGTTATAGGCTAAATTGTATTCCCTAGAAACATGTTGAAGTATAAACTATAGGTATCTCATAAGGTGACTTATTTTGGCAAGAGGAACTTTGTGGATATAATTCAGTTAAAATGATATTTTACCATACTCTGATAGATACTAATTCAACAAATGCTATCTTGTAGGAAGGAGGGAAATTTGGGCTTAGAGGCAGAGCGGAAGGGGCAATGTGAAGAAAGTAGGACAGATTAAAACATAAATGAGACAAGGAACAGGAGAAATTGCCAGGCAATGCCCAAAGCATGAAGAGCCAAGAAGGATCCTCCTCCAGTCTTTGGGTGGAGCATAGTCTGCTGGATGCTTTGACTTCAGACTTCCAGCTCTCAGTACTGTGAAATGACGTATTTCTGCTATTGTGTACCATTAATTAATGAAACTTAGCTGTAGCAATTCCAGGACTCTAACACATTGAGTCTCAGACAGTGTGGTACATGTCTAGGATGAAGTAGGAGATCACTGTTTGAGTTTAGACTTTTTCTTTAGGAATTTTATTTAGAGAGAATTTATATTGACTTAATATTAATAATTGAAAAACCAACTCTTCACTGTCATAAACGGAAGCAATAATATCTAATGGGACATTTCTTATGTGTTAGATAATGCATTTCAAATAACAAATTTATTTGAATTGTACTTGATAGAGAAAGGGAAACATACAGAGAAAGAAAAAGAGGATTATCATTGGTTGGTTTACTCCCCAGATGCCTGCAATAACCAGGGATGAGCAACAATGAAGCCAACAGCCCCAAACCCAATCTCCCCCTGAGTGGCAGGGGACAGATACTTGACCCATCATCTTCTGTTTCCCAGGTTATGTGATGTCGGGAAGCTGGAATAAGAAGTGGAGCTGGAACAGAAGCCCTGGCTCTCTGATATGTGAGAAGTAGTGTTTAAAACTACTGTGCCAAATGCCGAATCAGATAATGCAATATAAGCCTGTAGAGTTGTTTTATTCATCTGTTTTCTGTCAAGCAATCACTTTCATGTACATCATTTCTCAATATACACTAGTTAAATGACACTAGGTCTATAACATTATATAATTCTCTAAAGGTAAATGGTGTCATTATGCAAACCACATTTTCAAACATTTGATCTGGATGTGGCTCAAGTATGTCATTTGCATAACTTGGATAGTTAACAGATGCCTGCCTATAGGGTTTTAATTTCATATGCCAATGGACTGTGGTATAAATCTATCCAAAATACCCGATGAGAACAAAGAGATCTGAAGATTGGAATGAATTCATTAGAGAGATTTTCTGGTCCACAGATTTTGTTGGGTGTTAGAGTTGGATTATGTTGTAAACATCATTGACTCAAGAACCACGGTGTTTGGCTATGAAGTCAATCTTGAGCCCCATACCAAGAATTTTACTGTTACCATAAGATTTGAGTTTTCCTTCTTTTCTCAATTTTAAAAAGTGTGCACGTGAAGCGCACACCATGATTCACACGCACTTGGAGCTTTTCAATTCAGTTTTTCTGTTAGGAGCACACACACATTAGAAAATTGAAGCAGCAGTTTTCTCTTCACAGAGGTACTTCTGCATTATTGTACAAATAAGAAAAAACCTCCATAAATATGCCCTAGAATGGAATTTATAGAGTTTTTTCTGTTTGAGTGTCTAATTAATATTCAAGGACATTTCAGATTTGCTAAGATTTTTCATGAATAATGCATTGTTCAGGTTTCTATATTCTTCTTTCCTTGAAATATGTGTTGTAAATCCTGCCTTGATTCATTTAGTTTTGAAATATTTTCATTTGAGATATTTTTGTACCCTAGCTTTCACCATAAAGTAAACAGAGCATGATTATTTGACAAAATTAGAATGAAATATTATTTTTTTAAAAAAACACAAGGTGTTAAGTCACACCAAGTTGTTTTTGTTTATGAATGTAGGTGTCAGTATTATGTAATGGCATTTTTTCCCCAAAACTATTATAGCTCTGCTCAAATATATTAGGTTTCATTTTATGGAAATCATATGCTCAGAAAAATAGCCATCTATAAGCCATTATCTAGGGTAACTCAAATAAATCTATATTGAAAGCATAGCACATGATTGCCTTTTCACACCAAAAAATCAAATAATGATCAGATTTACTTTTCTTTTTCCATGTTATTGTGAATTGGTTTACTTCCTTATACCTTGAACTCTCTGTAATTCATTTCTGAAAAATCCTATAATAAAAACAGTGGGAACCACCAAATGGGAGAAAAATATTGGCATATTACAAAACAGATAGGGGATTAACATCCAGGATTTGCAAAAGCTTCAGAAACTCAACGAAAGTGAAATAAACAACCTTGTGAAGAAATGGGCGAAGGAAATAACTAGACATTTTTTTTCTAATGAGCAAATTAAAATAGCTAATAGACATATAAAAAAATATCCAGGCTCCCTAGCTATCTGAAAAGTAAAAATAAAAACTCCACTGATGTTCCACCTAGCTCCAGTCTGATTGGCCTTCATTCAGAACTCTACTAACAACACCTGTTGGTATGAATGTGGGGAGAAAGGTACTCTCCTTCACTGTTGGTATGGTAGGAGTGTAGGCTAGTACAATGACTATGGAAGTCAATATGGAGAGTGAGCAGACAACTGAAAATTGATCTGCCATATGACCCAGCTCTTTCATTATTGGGAATATATCCAAAGGAAATAAAATTTGTGTATGAGAAAGTGACCTGTAGCCCTACATTTACAGCAGCACAATCTATAACAGCAAAGATATGGAAATAACCCAGATGCCTGATTAAAGAGGAGTGGATAAAGAAATTGTGCTGTACCTACTCCATGGAATAGTATTGTCATTAAGAAGAATGAAATTCTACCGTTAGCAACCAAATGGTACCAACTAGAGACCATTATGCACAGTGAAATAAGCCAATCCTAAAAGGCCAAATATCATATCTTCTTTCTGATATAAGGCAGCTCTCATACAAAATATAAGATCAATAGATATTAGGTAAACATGCATGTATTATAGTCATGTAGAGGAATTGTAAATAGAGAGTATCATATCCAGATGTGAAGATACAATGCTGTATGCATCTCTGTTTCCAAATCGAAGATGGACTCCGAATGAAACTGTTAAATATATCTTGATATATAATGCTGGACTCTCTGCCATTATCCATAAATATAATGTCTTAATACACTGAAATAGCAGAATGATCTACTCATGATTGTTGTTGGGGGACTATACTATTGTAATAATATAGGGGAAATCATTGAAGGGAGGGGAACTGTGGAGGGGAAGGGAAAATCCCAGAGCCTATGGAACACTATTGTAAAATACATACATACATACATACATACATACAATTTTTTAAAAAGGTAGGAAAAGACAAGTCAGCTATAACAGAAAGTATTTTATAATTCATTTTGTGTTGGTTTTTATCAAAAACATTATTTAATGATAATTTCTGCAATCTATTTTTTTAATAAATACTTGCAGCATCCATGTTTTGACAAAGTAATTTATGAAAAAACCTGTCAGGTAAATTATAACAGCATCATATACAATATAGTAAGGCCTAGATTCTATCTATTTAATCAAAGTTAAGATCAATGACCTCTCCTCATTCTTTTATTTTTGCAATCATATAAACAGATAAAAAATTAGAAATTTCATTAAACCACCATTTTGCATGAGAAGGATAATATATCTGATATTTTCATTGCTAAAATGGTCTTTGAAAAATTATAATCTTGGAGATAGAAAAAAATCATTACCATTTGAGCTCGAAAGTGATTGTGAGAGATGCATCAGGCAGATGTACCTTTGCTTTGCTTTGTTTATAGGAATTTTCCCATTAAATTGATTGTCTATCCTTACTTCACCTCCATTTCACCAGTCCTTTTGTTTTCCTATAGTATGCCATTGTTCATCCAAAACTTTATCTGCTTAAAGCAAAATAGGCAGAGTAAAACCAAAGTCTGGAGCGGCTACAATGACCTTGTACTGGCATCCTAAATGGACTCTGGTTTGAGTCCCATCTTCTCCACTTCCAATTCAGCTTCCTGCTAAATGCTTGGAAAATGCTGAAGAGGATGGCCCAAGTGTTTGGACTGCAATACCCACTTGGAAGACTTAGAAGCTCCTGGCTCCTGACTTCTGATTGGCCCAACTGAAGACATTACTGCCATTTGGGGAAGTGAAACAGTGGATGGAACATCTCTTTTTCTCTGTCTCTTCTTCTGTCTATAAGTCTGCCTTTCCAGTAAAAATAAATAAATCTTTTAAAAAATCTCACCTGTTTCCCAAATGGAACTAAATCTCACAAGCAGATGCTTATAGCAACAGGAAGAGGACATCAACAACTTTTCTCTGCTTCTATATTGTGACTCTCTCTTAAAAGTTCATTTCCTTTTCTCATTTTGTCCTTGAGTTCCTCTTGCTTGTGGCCCTTCACCCTTTTTGACCTTTTCTCACTTATACAGAGGAAAGCTTGCAGATCTGCAGAGGTTTGAATAACATGTCTAAAATCACATTACTAATAAATGTTGACATTATTCTATCTACTACCCAAACCCTTACTGCTTTTATTATTTCAAAATTTTTCAGTGAAACTGAGTTCATATATATTTGCATGTTAAATACTAAAAAGAAATGTTAGAATAGTACATTTAAAACTCATATATATATATGTAACACACATATATATGACATATATGATATATGTATGTATGTGTATATATATATATATAAAACAAATGACCTAAGAAGTTGTTGAACTGTAGATTCTGGTCAGAAAATCTAGGGTGGGACTTGAGATTATGTATTTATAATAAGTTACCCTGGATTTATTTCAGAAAAAAGACCTTATGAAACTTAGCATAGATTGAATGCTGTTGTAAATCTGCTACCTCACTCACCAAAAGGTTTTTTAAAAAGTATTGCAGTTTTACTGTATAATATTTTCTCATATATTTAAAAATGATGATCACAGTGAATCTAATATTTTGGGTTTAATATTATAGCAAAATAAATTATACTGAAATAAAGATCTTAATATTCAAGGCCTGGCACAATGGCTCAGTGGCTAAAATCCTTGCAGTGTAAGCTCCAGGATCCCATACGGATGCCGGTCTGTGTTCTGCGTGCTCCACATGCCTGCTTGAGGCTTAGGAAGGCAGTAGAGGATGGTCCAAAAGCCTTCAAGCCCTGCACGCATGTGGGAAACCTGGAAGAAATTCTTGGCTACTGGCTTTGGATCAGTTCAGCTCCAGCTATTGTGACCACTTGCGGAATGAACCAGCAGGTGGAAGATATTCCTCATTCTCCTCTCTGTAAATCTGCCTTTCCAATACAAACTAAAAATCTTTAAAAAAAAATACCTTAACATTCAGGATAACTGGCTAATGCTCCAGGTGTTTATGAAGGAAATGGTAGAAAAGTCATCACTAATAAAATAAATGAATTGGTTATAATTTACAGAGCATTTTGCTGATGAAGACAGTAGGCACCAAGATGACAATCTTGGACACATGCTTTCTCCTACTACTTCTAACATGTTTATTCCATATCAAAGCAGGTTACAACGAGCAGCCTTGCAGAGGTACAAATCCCCAAGGGCAGATGAAAGAGAAGTCATGCCCATATGAAAGGAATGTTATTAAAGAGGCTTACAGTGGGGGAAGGTACGGATGAGAAAATGAGCTTTAAAACTAGACAAATCTAAGTTGGAATCTCAGCTTTGTTATCCATACTGGGCATACTACTGTGGACAAATCACCTGTCCTCACTGAACTTGGTTCTCTGATCAACATCTATTTTGTAGTGCTACTACTAAGACTAGCAAGATGGTGAAGAATATTAGCCAAATCACAAAGTGATATCCTTTTTGTATCTCTGCCTGAAGGTAATATGCTGTGCCTCAGTTATAGGCACATGGCCTTATGGAGTTCTTCCACGTTGTATGTTTTTTAGAAGTTGCTGAAGTTTCTGATCATCTCCAAAATATTGCAAAAGAATCCAATCTAGCATCCTTAATTCTATCACACAGAAGGTATTCTCAGTTGGTATCTGGGTCGCCCAACACCACACAATTTGCACATACATTATGATCATAAATATTCTAGCAGTTAATGCAATCGGGACTGGATGTATCCCTGCAGTCACTACATCATGTTGGTTTGGTTTGATCACAAAGTTCCTTGACTGACTTGTGCAAATAAATTTTGCATGAGTTTATGATGCAGAGAGATTTCTGGGATTTTAAGTAATAATTAACTAAAATTCTGAAAGTAGAGAACTGCACCATTTTTAAACCAGGTCAGTTGATGAATTTCTGTTGGTGTTTAACATTTAAATCTATGGTCCTTAACATGACCTTAACATGAACAAGGTTTTTGATACCAGCCTCTTTTTCCTTGGATGTTTGAGAATTGAAGATAGTCCTTTAGAATTATTTTGTTGTCATTTTAACTGATAAAAAAAAATGAGGCCTAAAGAGAAGGGTATAGGTAAGAAGTGAAGTTCAGAGATCATAAAAAAAATAAAAGAAAGTAATTTGAGTTTTTCTATCCACAGATTATTTAAAGAAGATTACAAGGATGTATTTCAACATCTCACTGCTGGACATATAATAGGATAGCTTTTCTTGACAAACGTAGCTGTCTCTATTGTTTCAATGACATTGGGGTTCATTACAGCTTATGTCTGTGGTAAGAGGCAAGTCATTTTGAATGCCCAGTAGCCTAGGAGGAAAGGGAAATATGATACCTGCTTGAAGGTTTGCATTCCATTACTTTAAACAGATTTTTTTTTATGTTGCTGAGAGATCTGTTTACTGACAATCTTGATACTCTATCCCTAACAAATAGCAAGTCAGATTTCTCAATTTTACTCCTGTGTTCACATGAATGTTATTTTCCACTAATAACATGGCCAAAACATCTCAGAGAAAATAGAAGTTACCAGACAAGGACCTCTTAATACTTTGTTACTAAACTTATAAAGTAATTACATCATTTACATTTCCTTTTTCCTAATTGGTCGCTATAACAAGTAACTCAGAGGGTAATTCAGGTTGGGGTTTAGAATATTTAGAGTGGTGAATGCAAAAATAAAAGACACCTGAGAAAAAACCCAAACTTAGTAAAGTGCTTATCTTGGAATTTCAGGCTCCAAACCTGAGAGAAAACAAATCCCTGTTGTTTACGCCCTCTAGTACGTGATATCTTGTTATGGCAGCCCAAGAAAACTAATTTAGTCCCATTGAAGATTTAATTTAAATGTCTCTTAAAAAAAGAAAAACATCCCAATCTAAAATAAGCTTCATTATTGTATTTAGAATGTTTTGTACTTTTTCTTAATGACATTATTGCAATTGGCAATGATACATTTTTTTGTTTGTTGCCTGTCTCCCACATAAAATTCTAAGATCTGGGGGGAAGAAGTGGGGGTGCAAAGAGGCAATGGCACCATCAACAGGTGGGGAAGTGGCTATCCGTCTCTAATATTCCCACATGCATATAACTGACATTCTATTAATGCTGTCATCTGTTAGGCGACACAATAGTCTAGTTTCTTGTTCTCCGTTCAAACAAGCTGTACCTGCGAGTCTCTTTTACACAGAAACTATAAAGCTTTTCTTAGCAAGTCAAGGTCTGTGTTCACTGCTGTATTTACATTATCTAGCATTATACCAGGTAGATAGCATTTGACAATATAATTTTAATGGAATAAAAGAAGTGAGAAAGAAAGGAAAGAATAAAAGAAAGAAGCAAGAAGAAAGGGAGTAAAGAAGGAAGGTAAACAAGTTACTGTGATTAAAAAGAAAATCAAACACCTGACACAGAAATGTCTTTAACATAGCTTATGGAGAGGGGAGCATGCAGATTTCCACTCATAAGGATTTATAGACATGTCTACAGGATCTATAGAAATAAGTCACAGTAGGTCTACTAACTTTCTTATAACCATAGATTAATGAAGAGACCTGGAGGTTCATTAAGTAAGTGATTTTCCTGGTTCCTCCTGTGGCTTCTATTTCTGAATATATAATGATTTACTGGACATTGTGATATTCTCTTCATGTATCAACTTTACAGAGCCATGGGTGCCAATGTATTTGGTTAAATATCAAACTCAGTGTGTCTGTGAGGGTTTAATGAAGATAGAAAACCCTTTCCCAGTGTGAATGGGCCCCATGAAGGATTGAACAGAAAAAAAAGTGGGACAAGTGATAATTTTCTCTTTATTTTTGAGCTAAGACAACAGTGTTACTTTGATGTTGCACTCAGACTAGAGTTTATACCATTGCGATTTCTGGCTCTCAGAACTTTGAATTGGAATTGGAACTGCATCATCATTTTCCCTTCGTCTCTAGCCTGCCAATTGTAGCTGCTATGACCTTTTCAATCTCCATAACTACATGAGAAAATTCACCCTGATCAACAAATATTTATATGTGTCTATGTGGGTGTACCCCACAAAAATCATAGTCACATATTCATGCCTGTTAGAGATGAAAGCTATTTCACTTCTTAAACTAAAATTGGAGATAGAGTGGAGAAAAACAGTGTTTGCCAACACAACAATGGCTCTAGGCAACATTCTGTGGAATGTCCCATGTATTGATTTTTATATAGGAATACACACATTTCTTCATATAGGGATGCTAAGTTTTTTTTTAATCAGCTTTTCCTTTTTTATATAGGAAATTTAAAATAAACAAATGTAGAGAGAATAGGTTCTAAACTGTGTTCCCATCATGCAACTTCAGCAATTATCAACTCTTGACTAATCTTATTTAATCTTTAGCCTCCTACATTATTTTGAAAGGAATCCAAGACATAATATTATTTCATGAATAAATGCCAAGTAACTAATTTACAAATATATTTTTAGAGTGAAATTGTCTACTGATTTGGAGATTGCCTGCATTTCCACATCAAATTGAATAATGGACTTATTAATTTTCCACTTTCAGTTCTTTATGGATATTCTGTGTATGGGAAGAAAATAAATCATTGTATCTACTGCACAACCACAATTTTTTTTCTATTTACACAGAAGATTCTGAGTAGAGAGTAAACATGTGATTCTGTTTCTAAGTACATGACTTTTTTTAAAGATTTATTTATTTTTATTACAAAGTCAGATATACAGAGAGGAGGAGAGACAGAGAGCAAGATGTTCCGTCCTATGATTCACTCCCAAAGTGAGCTGCAACGGCCGGTGCTGCGCCCATCCGAAGCCGGGAACCAGGAACTTCTTCCGGGTCTCCCACATGGGTGCAGGGTCCCAAGGCCTTGGGCCGTCCTCCACTGCTTTCCCAGGCAGGGAGCTGGATGGAAAGTGGAGCTGCCGGGATTAGAACCGGCACCCATATGGGATCCTGGCTTGTTCAAGGCAAGGACTTTAGCCACTAGGCCACGCCGCTGGGCCCCTTGACTTTAGGCAAGGTTCTTGTTCTCTGTGTCTCAGCTTCTTTAGCTACAAAATGGGAAAATATATGAGAACTTTTCCTTTGAGATGGCACTAAATAATTGCAGTGACTTCCAGTACTATCTTTTACTATGACTTAACTGAGAAATAGAGCTAGAGCATGCAGGTAAAAATGATGATTCATGTATAACTCGATTCTTACAGTAACAACAGCTGAGTACGTAGCAGGTGCTGAAAACATGCCACAAGAAGCAGTCTTCCTTTTCTCTTTCTATCTAGACAACACCAGGTGTCCTCACGTGCCCTTATCACTTTCTTCTGTGTCAAGGGAATAATGGGGCAGATTGATCCCCTCTCTAATGGCACACAGCATCTCAGCTTACGTCTGATGCTAAATAATGAAACAAGCAAACAGATCCTGCCTAAAGTCAATTATTCTAGTGCACGGTTCTTAGCATTTCAAGGGGCCCTCAATAGGGATGGAGTAGCTGCAGAAATGAGAGGAAACTAGAGAAATAAAGAAAAGAAGAAACAATTCCATCTGTCAAACTGGTGATGGATGTTGTCCAAACCTGCGAACAAACCTGAAGTGCTAATTCTATGCACTGCTGATGCCTTTAATTATGCGACTTTGACAGATGGAAAGATCATTATGTGATTTTTATTTAAGAAGCTCATGCAACTGTAATTTTTGTGCCAAGGGTAATCAGTCACATGAAAGAATTTGCCAGAAAGTATAACTCTACCGTATTTATAGCTCACTAAGTCCTCATTATGTTTTGTAAATGGACAGTAAAATAATAAGGCAAACATGAAATATACATGACTGCAAATTACTCCCCAGCAGTTACATGTCAGAGCAGGCTGCGATTTTCAAACCACACAATGCCTTCCTTGCAATTATTATGCAGCAAGCACTCTGTAGATATTACTATGTTGAGGTAGAATTCCAAAGGTGTGAAATGATTTTTCCATAGTCTGGATTTCAGAAGATATTCAAATCATTACAGAACAATCATTAGTTGCCCTACAGTACTCCTGTTCATGTAGTTTATGGTTTATGGATTAGTCTGAGGATTTCACTAACCCATTATGCTGGATCCCTGAGGTATTGCCTTGGACATAACCTGCATTAGCATCTCGCTTAGTACTGAAACAAATCATCTAAGAACATTGAGCTTCTTTCCTTTGATGTGTCTAACTTGATGAAGTTCTATTCTAGTAATCCTCTCTCTTAGCCCACACTGTGGCTTTTTTTTGTATAGACAACAGGGACTCAGAATTTGGGTGAATATCTTTGGGTGGTGAGTGTCCAGAGGTGACCGATCTGTCTCATTGTTTCCTCTCAAAGTTTTCATTGTCATGAGGGTGTTATAATTCCATGGCCACAGCTTTCTTTCCTTGCTGCACTCCCCTCTGACTCAATTAGTATTCTTCCAGATGGGTCTTAGAACACAATTTATGTATTTCCTCTATGCAGATCTTCAATACAGCTCTCCTCTCCAGAAAAATGCCTAAAAGGTAATCTTTAACTTCATGACACAATCAAAATTAATTCTCAGCTTCCCTTTTATTGATATATTATGAGTTTTAACTGTAACGGACAGTTCATTTTTTATTTTCTTTCTTTTTTACATTTTATTTTATTTTTTAGAAGATGTTTGCATAGTTGATTAGGGTGGGAAAGCGTGAGGGTAAGGGTAGTATGGGTGAGACCATTGTTTCCAGATCACCCCCATCTTCCTCCAGTACCTGGGGGAAGGATGGAAATTGGGGGAGAAACTGCACCCAGTCTCCACATTGCTTCAGTGCCTGGAGATGGGAACAGCCACCCAGTGCCATCTCAGGGTCCCTGATGTGGAGCCTACTTTGAGGGTTCCATTCAAGTGGCTTTGATAGTTCTGAAAAGCTGTCAATCCCACTGATTCAAGGATGAGGAAATGCTTCTAAGGTTCTTCTGCTGACACAGTCCACCCCAGCCTCCATTTGCCCAGGTATTTACTGTCAACACTTGGCTGGGGTAGTTGACCAATTTGTTCTGCTCTTCTTCCTCTGCTGTGGTGCCAGATGTCCTCTGCAGGACCCAATGGACTGCCATATCTTCCATGTGCATCTGGGTATTCCGCCCACTGCTACAACTTAACTACTTAGGAGATCCATTTCTGACACATGCACTCCACAGTCAAACCACAGGTGCTATGCTTCTCCCCATGGTTGGAGTTCTGAGTCCAGTAGTTCAGTTGTGAAGATCCCTAAGGAAACCTTGTCTGAAGTGATGCTAGACTTGACTCTTGAGTGTGTTTGCCCGTACGGGATCTGACTCAGTCTGTCACCCATGTCAGCCTACACACATACTGGTGGATGCAATAGCTGGGTCGGTTCTATTGCCAACCTATTCTCTTATATAAAATGATGATGCTGCAGCCCAGCTCAATCCTGCCCACCACACACTCAGCCCTCACATTCAACAGCGGGAATTGCAGCCTTGTTTGGGGGACCTGCAATGTTCTCCAATAGGCCCACTCCCAGCCCTGATTCCTATGCTTGACAGTGTGTGCAGCAGGTTGGTCCAGTCTGTCCTACATCCCATTCAGCTCTCATATATATCAATGGGCATTGAAATTTAGCTCAACCCAACTAACTCCACACTCAAGCCAGTGGGTGTCACCACATGTCTGGCAAGGCCTGCTTCCAGCCCTGATTCTCATGCTTACCAGTGGGAGTTGCAGTCACTCAGGCCCAGTTTCCCTACTGGGCCCACTCTCAGTCCTGAATCTTGCACTCCACAAGTGGTTTTGTATTCCAGCCTGCCATGAATTATCCATGGTCCCAGCATTTGCCAACTAATAATGCAATAAGGCCCCAGCAGCCTACATTTACTCTGGCTCATATATGTGCCAGTGTACACAGTGGCTTAGCTCAGCCTGACTCTCCTCCTATCCTAGTTCACTTGCAGGCCAACAGGTGTTGTAGCTCTACCTATCTTTATCTGCCCCTGGTTTTAGTATTCATGCTCATCTGTGGAAGTAGTGCCCAGCAAGACAGCCTGTATCAGTCACCCTAACAGGCTCACCACTGCCTCCTCCTACCACTCCAGTCTCATATGCACTGGTGGGTGCTATGGTCCAGTCTGGCATGGCCAGCCTCACCTTGTCATTAGCCAGCAGGTGCACAATCCTGACCCAGCCTGGCCTGCCCCCAGCTATAGCTCATGCTGGTGGTTGCTGCAGCCCAGCCAGACTCAGCCAGCCCCCAGTCCTGGCCCTAATGTAAACTGGCTGGTGTTGCAGCCTGACTTGGCCTATCCTGATTCTCAGATCATCCAGTAGGTGTTATGAACTGGCCAAGCCTGGCAAGCCCCCAGACCTGACCCAAATGAATACTGGTGTGTACTGTAACCTGGCCTTGTCTGGGCTGCTCCCAGCTTTGGTTCTTGCATTCACATACAGGGACTGCATCCTGACAAAGGAGCTCCTGACACTCATTTATCAGGTCTCCTCCCAGTGGCAGATCTGACACACTGGTGGGTCCTTGGCCTAGCCTTACTTAGTCCACCTACTTTTCTATCAGGAACAGTGGCCTTGCCCAACTGGCACACTCCCAATCTGGCTCTCACCATTGGGTGTTACTGCCCAGCTACTCCTGGTCCAAATACAGACATAGCTCTCACGTGGTTCAGTGGGTGCCAAAACCCAGTCCAGCTGTCCTATACCCACCATGGCTCTTATGATCACCAGTGGGTGCTGGAGTCTAGCTCAGTGTGGTGCATCCCAGTCCCAGTCCATACCCATTCCAAGGGGTACTGCAGTCATGTCCAGCCCAGTTTGCTGCTCCTACTCACTAGTGGGAACCAGCAGGGGCATCCCCTTGGCTCCCAAAACAGGCCTATTCCCAGCTACAGATCTTGCACATGCCAGTGATTTGCTGTGACCCAGCTTGGCATAGGGCATTGCCCATCTTGGCCTTTGCCATCAAATGCTGCAGCATGGTCTGTCCTGGCTTGCTCCTAGTCTCAACTGTCATTGGCAGGTACTGCACCTAGCTCTGCTGAGACTGCTCCCATTCCTGGCTCATGCAAACTGGTAGGTGTGGTAGGCTAGCCCGGCATGACCTGTATTCTAACCTGACTTTTGCATATACCAGAGACTTAAGGTTGGTCTGGGTCTGCCTGGCCTTCCCCTCTCCAGAACCAACCCACACATTTGACCATAAGTGGTATTACCTTGCCTGACCTGACCAACACCCAGGCCTGAATATAAGGCCCGCCTTTGGGTGTATCACAAGTTGCCCCACCAGACCCACTTCAAGACCCAAATCTCATATGTGCCAGCAGGTTTTAATCCCCTAACTGACATAGTTTGGCCCCTCTATTCCAACCTTTGTATGAGCTGGTGGATTTTGCAACCCAACCCAACCAACACCTTAGTTTGGGGGTTTTCCTGCAGGTGCTGCAGTCTTGACCTGCCTAACCTGATTCCAACCTCATTACTCATGAATATCAGAGGGGTCCATGGTCATGCCTAGCTCAGCCTATCACCACCACCAGCTCTTAAGCAAACTGGAAAAATTGCAGTATGACAGGGTTGTGCCCACATTACTCCCGCAGAAGCTGTCCTAGACCTAGTTCTTTTACATGCTGGTGTCATAGCCCAGCCTCACATTACCTGTCCAGTGTTGTGATTTTCATTGATGGGTACTGGGATCCAGCCTTGTGAAGCAAGTCCCAGCTTGAGTATGTACCAGTGAATGGTGATCAGCTATGGTCAATGCTAACTAGCCCAACTGTGATCTCCCACATGGGCTGGTTCATTGAACACATAGAAGTTCTACTGTTTCACCATCCAAAGCACTTGGTCTCAGCCCCTTCACTTACTGCAAGTGCAGTGGCCTTGTCAATGGAAATCCTCAGAAGTCTTTCCTTGCCTGCAGCATATCCCCTCATCAGTTTTCCCTCCCACATATCTCCTTATCCGCCTTTCCTGATCAAACTATGCACCATGCTTATGGAGAAATCCCCAGCCTGCCTACCTGGACACAAGGCCCCAGTACTCCCCACACCTCCCTCTTCCCACCGGCAGCATTCTACAAACCCCTAGTAAGTCCACACTCTCAGGCCCCCACAAGCACAGGGCCAGGCCCATGCCCCATAGGCAGCCAGCCACATGACAGCTGCTACCGCCACAGAGCAAGACTGTGCTGAATAGTTTATTCTTACTCAGATTCTCACTCTAATCTTACACTTTACATTTTCTATTTATCCACCCCAAACATCTAGGCTTTTGAAAACTCTAGACTTACTTTAAAACACAGGTGTTGATGAAGGCATTCCTCCAGTATTTTCATCTTCAATGCAGTTTCAAATGCTATCCACGTGTAAGGATATTATGTTCATTTGTCACACAGAATGTTTTAAGTCATTACTTTTTATATTTCAAGTTTTTAAAATTTCCTAAAAAGATTATCATTTCTATCCATGTCATTAAAATATAAGTAATTGGATTTTAAACTCTGAGACAAAATAGAAAACTGTTAAGATGATGAGAATTAGCTTTTTACATAATCAAACTGTGTTTCTGGAACTGGTGGGCTGTGTGCTACTGGATAAGTGATTTAAACTCTGTAAGCCTTTTATTTACAAAATATGAATGACAGCCTTCCAACTTAGAAGGCTAGTTTAAGAACAAAATGAAATTATTAATTGCTTCCAGTCAATTAGCAGTATTAAAATACCAAATTCGTCTTTTATTTTCAAAGCTAAGAAGAGTGAGTGGTAAACATTTGTCATTTGATACATTTTAATTTAATTAAACTGTGTTTATCTTTTCAGAATTTCACTTGGCTTATTGTCACTTCTGGTGTCAAATAATAAAAGTGTCATACTTGGCTAATTCTTTAAAAACAGGAAAGATATATAGAATTTAATGATATAAAAGCTGGAGCTGTAAACCAGCAGATGATTTGATGAAGAGTTTCTGCCACTTGGAACATGTGCTTTTCAGTTGCATGTAGTTTTTTCTGCAGGTGAGTGGCAGAGACAACCCAGTACTTTTGGACAACCCAGTTATGACATACCTGCCAATGTTGTGACTGAACAATAAAAACAATGGACACTTTCTTTAAATGTAGTCATATCTGTCTCAATCAAGTTAAAAATTTTGTAAAAACAAGCTACAGAGTATTGCCATAATTAGAAGAACATCAGAAACCGGGCCTGGCACAACAGCGTAGTGGTTGAAGTCCTCACCTTAAACACACCAGGATCCCATATGGGCACTGGTTCTAATCCCGGTGGCCCCGCTTCCCAGCCAGCTCCCTGCCTGTGGCCTGGCAAAGCAGTTGAGGATGGCCCAAAGCTTTGAGTCCCTGCACCTGCATGGAAGACCAGGAAGAAGCTCCTGACTCCTGGCTTCGAATTGGCTCAGCTCCAGCCATTGCGGCCACTTGGAGAGTGAACCATCGGATGGAAGATCTTCCTCTCTGCCTCTCCTCCTCTCTGTATATCTGCTTTCCCAATAAAAATAAATAAATCTTTTAAAAAAAGAACATCAGTACTCATTGGCATAAATAGGGAGTAACTGTGAAAATAGACCAAAAAAAAAAAGATAATGAAAGCTCTTACGGATTCCTGTTGTAAGACTAGCCTAAATCTGCTTTTTGATAGTAAAAGAGAGAGATTATGAAAGGCTAAGGAGATGTTAAAGAAAAATAGCATGGTTCTAATATTCTTTGATGTAGTCTAAATGTCTTGAAAGAAAATTGAAAAGGTACTAACTTCCTCAGTGAGTTGCTTCCTGTCGGTTACTGTCATGAGTCTACACCGCCAGACTCCGCTGGACTCTCAGCAGTGGTGCGGGCCCCTGCCAGGTAGTGTACCTCAGCTTCATTACATTCAGTCACCCTTGGCAAGTGCCAGAGCAGGAACTCAAAGCATATGTACTGAGATCTACTTTATAGGATAGGAAGGCACTTGTGGTTACATAGTACTTTTGTTTGCTTAGAAAATTTCTTCTGACAATTTTAGAAGCTCTCAATGTATTTTCTGAATCTCTGAACAACTTTTTATTCAATTAGATGATAATCATAATATTTCACTTTTAGGAGGCTGCTTGTTCTACTCCCAAAACAAGAGAGCACTTCATCTCACTTGATAATTTCTGAGGTGAGATCAGTTTGAGTAAATTCATATACAAACTCAATGTTCTTTGAGTCTGTAGCCTTGAGGAAAATTATATAATTTCATTTACTTCTATTTTATTAGTTAAAAGATGAAACGAGTAAGTTTTACTTCACAGGATTGTTGTGAGAATTGGAGATAAGACATGTAAATTAGCTATCAATTCCTGGGATTTCATAACTGACAGATTCTCTGTTCCTACAATTTGACAGATAGCTGCATCTTCTCATGTCATTTCAGCTGAGATACCATGGTGAGGATCTGTGTAAATGGACTTTGCTGTGTTAGGTCTAGTTATGAGGTGTTCAATTAATTCAAAGTGGATACCATTATCATTACTAATCCCTTAATTAACTTTGACTACAACTTTTTCATGTGTAATAGAATCTTAGTCATGGAAAGTTCGAACGGATGGTCAAGGCTGAGAACACAATCTTGTTATTAATGGAAAACCCATCTCCATTTTCCAGATGAAAGATTCTACAACGTCAAATGTGGAAATGCTGGTGTTGAATGTGTTGCATAACCCTTGTCATGGTTATTTTTAATTACCTTAGAGAAGGATAAAATTACATGATGGATGGATCTGAGTAAAGGCATTATCTCTGCCCTTTCTGATGGCCTCATGTTTGTAATGAGCATGAACCATAAGTTTGACCCTCCCTTACCACTGTTGGAAATGCCTTCTGTAATATCAACTGCTAAGTTCTTCTGGGAAAGATCATGCATGACAACTCTGACAATGTTGAGGGACTTGTGACTGTAGTTCATGCTGTCACTGATATCTTGTGTTACTCTCTGGGAAATTGTCCAGAACATCTTACCTGTATCTATTGATGATGTAAATGCTATGTGCAAGGACATCCCAGAATTGAATGAGGAATTCACTGGCATAGCCTTGAACCTCCCTACCTTCAATGTCATCATGGATCTGACCTGCCATCTGGAGAAAGTTGTCAAATATGATGATGACATTCAGGAAGTGTTAAGTACACATTGGAGGGCCTCATAAGGGGATCCCTGAGATGCTCTCAAAATCATATTAACACATAAATTTGTCTCTCACTGTAAGTCATGGGGATGAAATTTAAAGTTCCCGTCCTCAGATCACGGGTGGAGCCTCTCCAGAGGTTCCCAGTCATTAGTTCTCTAATAATGTTCAAAGAGACATTCCAGAAAAAAGAGGAGTTGGCACAGAAACTTAACATTAACTTACACACTGTATAAGCAAAACTAACAAAATACCCTGAAAAACAAAAACCCAGGGTCGAGGATGAAGATATTTTTTTTCCTCTAATTTTTTTCTTAGTCCTGTATTACATAGTTTTAAATAGATTCTAAACACATATCTTGTTTTCTATAGGAATGATTTGTTTCTTGTGACAAGTGTGCAGAGGGTGATCCCCCTCCTTGTGAAAATGTCACGTCTCTCATTACCAGATTATGTGTTAGACACATTGGCCTCACCTGCTGATTCCAAAGCATGTAAGTGTAGCCTAACATTCTGACAGACACTGGGTGCTTAGCTCTTGTTGGGGCTACTCCATAATGCTCCTCATGCTGTTCTCCGAAACCTCACCACTCTGCGTTCTAGCAATGAGGTACTTGGTCTGTTTCCACGGATCTCTGCCACCTCTTCCAGAACCTATCATAGAAAAGCATGCCTCAAAAATTCTATCACGCTTCACATCCAGAAGCCACTTTCTGTTCCAATTGATCACCAGACTTTAGTAGTTGGACAATAAATGAAATTAGAACTCACTATGTGATTGATGTACCTAACCTATTGTGAGTGTATTCCCTGTGAGATTTGTTCTTATTTTCTTTGACTCTTTGAACATTATGAGATCGTTAGAAAATCTTGGTATTGCAATTAACCTTGTGATTCCTGAAATAATATCTTCATCATCTTGACAATACAAAACATCCTTCCAAGCAGTGTGGCTCCCTCATCTATGTCCTCTTTGCATTTATACTTCCATTACTCCTACATTTTCTCATAATTTTCTTTTGTGTGTCTGTGTCAGCATCCTCCTTGTGAGCTCCTTAATGGAACTATGTGCGTGCCACTTTCCTAACTAGTGTCTAGCACACCATCTGGTAGTACATTGTATGGATTCCATAAAGGTTTCTTAATCAGAATTGAATTGAATTTGTGCTTCTGTAAGTAAAAAGGGAAGGAAATATAAAATAGCTTTCCTATATATAAAATAATGATAGACATCAACTAAAGTGTTTAGCATAATCCTGAAAATTGAGGAGTTGTCATGTTGTTGCTATATCTTTGTTTGCAAATGGCATATTGATATGTATATGAAGTCACACATCTATTAAAATATAAATAATATAATTCCCACAGCAAAGCAGAAAGCACAGACTCTGTTGCTTCAAATTTTCATTGCATTCTAGGCTTTACAGAGAAAATAATAGCTATTTTAACAGTGCAAAACTGAAATTGTTAGCATACTTAGTTGTTTGGAAAGCTTGCTAAAATGTAGAGTTATGCAAATGACACAGGAAACTGATCAAACTTAAAGAATGAATAAAATAGAATCAAGGCAAACTTGCTGACACCCAAAATGCTATCAAGGTCCTTGATTTGTTTCCCTGTGGAATTTTTTTTTATCCCTGCAAGATACCTTGGGACCCAGTAAGTGCTAATTCATTTCAAAATGAGATGTCCTATTTTTGGAGTACTGCCCTAAATTTTTTTCTTCTTCCTATAATAATCTATTGTCCTGGATCCTGGATACCAAAAATAGTACTGGGCCGGGATTACTTAAAACTCTTTAGCAGAAGGTAGTGTCATAGCTTGCTGAGCTTCTTAGAACAAAAGAACTAAGTTTTATTTTAAAAGAACTTTGGGCCTATCTGAAGCAATGGGTAAAACAATGGTTTTGTTTCCTTTTACTGTCTTAGAATTAACAGAGACCCTAAGGACTAAATTTTAGGGTGAAAATCTGACTTTGGAAGACTCACCTATAACAAACCAGGCCCATAAGCAATTAGATCAGTAACGACTATTTAAATGATGTCACCAGGGTACCAGAAGTAGTCATTTCTTTTTGTTTGAGTTATCTTAACAGGAGACCCAACTCTGGAGGGGGGTAGTTGGAGAGGGGTGGGAGAGGCTTGGTATAACTGAACCTCTTTACTGAATCTTGAGAAGCTGTGATACTTTTCAGTTATTTAAAGGATATTAGCTTCCTCTTGATAGTACACAAACTTTTTCACAAACTGAGAGTTTTAGAGAAGTCTGTTGTGAGATTCACTGGGCTAAGGTCAGAGGATCAGTGGATAGTTCGCACTGACAACCAGCGTATCCTGTGCTCCTTTCTGTATCATTCAGGCACATGACTTTAATCTCTGAATCATCATTATCCCATCATATCTTCTACATTGAAGTCAAGTTCCCTCTGTCACCACTTAAAAGAGCAGTTATGATTATAAGACCCACTTGCTTTATTCAGGACAACTTCTCATCTCAAAATTTTAAATCAGATTTGCAAAGTTTTTTTTTTCTTTCCCACATGAGAAATCATAGGTTCTAGGGGTTAGGGCAGGAAAAGCTATCCTTGGGAAGGTGGGCTGATGCACATTATGCAGACTACCACAAAGTGATAGCAAATAGAAAAGAAGCACTTTTTAGCAGTGGAGAGAACTCCCCTGAGTCTGTATAAGAAGCTGGTGAACAGGAATTAAAGCTGTGGCATCACAATAAAACATTAAGGATGTTCTAAAGAGAAGTGCTAGGCAAAGACACAGATTGAAAAGAAAAAAGCTGTACAAGGAGACTAGAAACGGTTAAGAGGTTGACGAAGAGCGAGGATATAGAGAACCACTTTTTTTTTTAATAGCGGACTTCTATCCTCTAGCTGCCTAAAAAGAAATGATGAGGTGATGTTGTACGTTTGTTCACCACCAGTCTAGAGGGAATGGGCTTAGAAGAGATCCCTTTAAAAGTCTAGAAGTGCTTTAGACTTGTGTGTAACATAAACAGCAAGAGGTTCTTAGTCTTCATGGGTGGTGCAAGAGGAGTTGCTGTGTGTCAGCTGAACAGTTGTTTCTGTGATGGTGTCTTAGATATGTGTGAATCTTCAGCATGAACCTGTCTATGAAGGCTGACCCATAACGTGAGGGGAGCACAGTAGAGGGCCCGAATTGTAAGGATCACTGGAAAACCAAAAAATGAGGAGGGACACAGAGCAACCAGCCAAGATATGGGACAACTGATATCCTGGATATTATCTTGGAGAGGTCCAGTAGGGGAGTCTCTAAAAAATGCAGGAGTTGCATCTGCTGTGGACTGCCAATTTTAATCATCAGTGAGAACCATGGGGCTGTGGAGTCAACTTAAGGCAATGCTCGTGACACATGAGCACATCTGAGTTATAAGAGGCTTTAAGATTATAGAATATGAGAAGTTCTCTTTAACGAAAGAATTAAGCACTACAAATATGAAATTAGTTAGTAGATCTTGGAATGGGTCCTTTCAAAAGAAAGCTTCAAAGGTTTGACTTCAATAACTGGACAGTAACTCCCTGAACCAAGAATTTTATTCTCAGTTTTCCACTTTTACTTTCTTCATATATGCCAACTTTGAAGGAGTTTGAGGTCAAGATTCATTAGGTGGATCAGGTATTCTGCAGCAGTTTGCCCTTCTAAAGGGCTTTGTTAAGGTAGAGTAAAAAGAGAGGCTTACGTTTTCATAAATATTGAAATTCAGTCTAATGAATTGAAGTGGATAATTAATTACAGGATTGAGAATGTCATTTAGTGATCTAAAGAGATGTTTTGCTTTGTACATTACATGTAAGTGATCAGAAACATCATAAATTCTTTCAGCGTTTTTGTTTAAAGGCCACAGAAAGAATTTTAATTTTAATTTTTTCAACAAATGTCTGATGCAGTAAGATAAACAATTAAAATGGATTTGAAATTTAAGATACTACTGCCTATTTCTAGTTTCTACTCTAACATATTAGGACCCGGGAACCTGCCACAATGTCCTAACAGGAAAAATGCTGGGAACATCAAAATATCCATAGTTCCCCTTAGATCCTTAGGAGATGTGAAGGGGAACACTACTGCGTCCTTCCTCTTCTTATTAAAGTGAAACAGATAGATACAGAGAAATATAGCTTACCAGAGCAGAAGCCTATAACCAAAAACCTCTGCAGGAACCACTACTACGGCCGAAAAATCTAAATAATTGTCTAATTACTCAACCAAAATTCCAGAGTGATAGAGGCTAGGAGTTTCCTACACTGTCTGAGGTTTGCCTCTGGGTGTTCAATGGGATTCTCAGAGAGAAGTCTCCTTAGGGGGAGAAGAAAAGTAACTATTTTGAAATATGGCAGAGTATTTTGTTCTTAATAAGTACTGCCTCCAAGAGAAACTCACCAGTGCTTAACCTGCTGTGATTTCATTGCAGTCCAATTGTCCCTGGAAATTAACATGCAAAAAAAAAATGTAATTGACTTTCCTTCATGTGGATAATTTCAGTGTACAAAGCAAGGTTCATTACAGATATTACAGATGGAAGCCTCCTGTCACAGCAGGATGGAGATTTTCAAGACAGAAAGACCCAAGAAAATGATAGAAATGGTGTCTTTTTAGTAGGACAATGGCTAACAATCAACAAGAGGGCAAGAACATAGCCCATCACAATTGTGATCCTGTCTAGCCTGCTCTGGAAAAAACAAAGGGCCATTCAAAATATGTGACCTGTGATTTTTTTTTCTATTCTTAAGGTAAATTAAAAGCCCAAAAGGCACTTTTGTCTTGATGAAAGTACTTTCTGGGCAGAAGTAAGCATTTTGTACACTTTTAGAGACTCCCACTTTTCTCCAGCGAAGAGATGACTGATAACTTATTACTCCATCGGTCACACAATTAACTTGGGGGAAGAGAAATATCCAGCAGCCATTCTAATCTTCCACAAGGGAGAAAAAATGGTCAGCTTAAACAACAGCACACACATATTTGTTTATTTTCATTTGAAAGCCAAATACACAGAGAGAAAAAGAAACACAGAGATCTTCCATCTGTTGGTTCATTCCCCAAATGGATCCAATGGCCAGAGATGAGATAATCTAAAGCCAGAAACCAGGAGTTTCTTTCAGGTCTCCCATATGAGTTCAGAGTCCCTAGGACTTGGGTCAGTTTCCAGGGCTTTTCCAGGCCATAAGCAGAGAGCTGGATCAGATGTGGAGCAGGTAGGACTTGAACCAGTGCCCATGCAGGATACTGATGCTGCAGACAGGCTTGGCTTGAAATGCCACCATATTGGTCCCAGAAATACTCAGTTTTAGCCCACCATAGCCATCATTTTCCCCTAAAAGAAAGAAGAGACTGAGAAACACCTGTGAACTTCACAGTCCATAGATTACCCAGCCATGCCGCTCCCTGTAGGTGTGGGGTGGGTCTGGTGGTAAATCTGGCTGAGCTAAGGCAGAACACCCATGGACATGCGTAAAAGATATATGGGATGTAGGCAAAGTCACGTTAGGATGCAGCACATGGAGGTATATGCAAAACCTGGGGCATGGGGGCAAGCACTGGGGTGTCACTGGGGGTTGACTCAACTAGCCCACAGCACCCACTGATGTGTGTGAGGACCAGGTCTATGGTGGGCTGGGCTGAGTTGGGCTAAGCTGTAGTACCCATCCATTAATGTGAAAGATGGGATTGGGCATTGAACTGAAAAGGCTGCTGCATCTACTGGTATGTGTGTTGGCTGGTACAGGTGACAGACTGAACTTGACTGCACTAACTGCACACAAGAGTCAAGTCTGAGGTCATCCTAGGCAAGCTTTCTTGGTGAACTCCCCAACGAGATCACTGTACTCAAAACCCGGCCACAGGAAAAAAAAATCACAAGTTACATAGTCTGTTCTTGGGGTGCATGTATCCAGATTGGGCCTCCTTAGTTTCTGATGCCTGTACAATGGATAGTATGCTCAGATACATAGAGGGACCATGAAAACCAGCTCTTATAAGCGAGTAGAGGCTGTTAAATGCTGCATCAGAGGATGGAAAGCAGAACAGGTGGGACAACTCTGGCCAAGCCTTTTAGAAAGTATCTGGATCTAAAGATGCACTAGGGTAAATTTGCTCAGCTAATAGACCTTGAAAAGATTTTTTCTTTTTCTTTTTTTTTTATTGCAACATCAGATATACACAGAGGAGAAGAGAC
The DNA here is from genome assembly GCF_030435755.1 of Ochotona princeps. Classification (NCBI taxonomy): domain Eukaryota; kingdom Metazoa; phylum Chordata; class Mammalia; order Lagomorpha; family Ochotonidae; genus Ochotona; species Ochotona princeps. The sequence goes on along the minus strand of NC_080834.1, from coordinate 106,328,099 downwards.
AGAGAGGAAGACCTTCTGTCTGATGATTTACTCCCAAAGTGAGCGCAACGGCCGTTGCTGCACCAAATCTAACCCAGGAAGCTGGAACCTCTTCTGGGTCTCCCACGTGGGTGCAGGGACCCAAAGCTTTGGGTCATCCTTGACTGCTTTCCCAGGCCACAGGCAGGGAGCTGGAAGAGAAGGGAGGTGCTGGGATTAGCACCATCACCCATATGGGATCCCGGTGCATTTAAGGCGAGGACTTTAGCCACTAGGTCACTGTGCTGGGCCGGAGAAGATTTTTTCAACCATGCTGCAAAGAAGCCAACAAATTCTCAGAATTATCAAAACCATTCAACTTACATTGTTCCCCGTATCAGGGTCTCTAAGATGTCATCAAATGATCTGCCATCACCAGGTACTGATAGAGTTTAACAGCAAGGAGAGGTCTTCCTTTCCCTCCTAGTTGACACAGGGGAAAAAAAAAAGAACTGAAACATTTGTCCCACCTACCTTCCTCCACACCTTGACCCTCTTCACCCTAATTAGAGACCAACATGTCTGTGTATCCCTCTCAATTATGTGAACAAAATTAAAGTTAAAATTAAAAATAAAACCATTACGAGTACTCTGCTGAAGGTGTGAATGCATGCTGCTGATAATATTTCAAGAACCAGGAAGGTAATGTAAGTAGAGAGATGGAAATGCTATCAAAGAATTAAAAAGAAATACAAGAGATAAAAAAAATAGTTGGAAGAGAAATGGAGAATGTTTTAAATTTGTTGGTAAATTGCTCATGGCCAAAGACAGAATCTCTGACCATATCTGGTGATCTCCTAGATTGTATCTGTTAAACACATAAACACTGTCCTCTTTATATCAATATGAATAAAAGAAAAAATGATAGATATCAATAGAAATTGTCCATGCTGATGATCAAATATTTTAAATATACTAAAAAGAATAAGAAAATATTATTCAAGATTTGTGAGAAAACCACAAAAGGTGTACGATAGCAAATAGTGAAATATTGGAAGGTAAAGGAATAAACAGAGCCAGGAAAAATATTTGAAGTGATGATGATTAAAAATGTCCTTCAAACTAATATTAGACATTAAATTAAAGATCCAAGAATCTCAGTGAATACCAGTCATGATAAACGGAGAAACAACAACAAAAGACATGAGTGTATATTTTAATTTCCAGAAATTTGGGGGGCAGGTGTCTCACCACAAACTGAAACCACTGCCAAGATGCCAAAGTTCTACCTTGGCATAACTGGGTTCAATTGCAGATTCTGTCTCCTGAGTGTAGTTTCCTGCAGATGTGAACTCCAGCAGGTAATGCTGACTATTCAAGTACTTGCATTCCTACCACCTAAGGAGAAATTGGATTAACTTTTTGGCTCCTGTCTTTGGATCCTTGGACACTGCAGACAGTTACAGAGGGATAAAAAACCAAAAAACCAAAAACAAAAACTTTTCCTATTGAAGAGCAAAGAAAATAAGTGTTATGAAAAATATGCAAGCAAGAGGAGAACAAAGTGAAATATTTATAGTATCAAAGAGGAAAAACTCACAATCCAAAATCATTTACTGTGCAAATTTGTTTCTTAAAGGCAAAGGAGAAATGGAATTTTCTTCAATACACAAAAACATTGATGCAAAATGTATACTACAACTTAATTTCATCTGTTAATTTTTAAGTCCTTTAATAATTATGCCTTATAAAACAAATATTAAGAGAAGATCTTTAGAAAGGTAGAACATGATGTCAGCAATATGAATCAACATAAAGAAGAGCATGATAAAAGGAGTACCACAAATTAAAGTAAAAAAAAAATTCGTTCTTCTTTATAATTGACCTAAGAAAACATCTGTTCAAAATAATAAAAGCAGCAATAAATCTAGTTGTATGTGTGAGAAAGAGGTTAAGTATAAGAGAAATAAATGTCAGCAGTGATATATGGGATAGGGTAGTGCAGAATTTTTGGTTATTATAATGTGCTTACATTACTAGTGAAGTAGAATGGAGTGATTTCAAAGTGAACTTGGGGTGGTGTTGGTGGTATAGTGTTGAGCATAGCTGCCTTCCAAAGTGAACTTGGATTAGTTATTGGTGTTTATTTCAAATGGAAGGATAATTACCACGATAAGTAGAATAAAAGCATAGTTAAGGATCTTAAAAAGTGGAAGTAAAACAGAATCACAAAAATATTACTCAGAAATATCAAAAAAAGAATGTAGGAAAAAACTGACAAAGAATACAGCAACATGTTTAAGACAGAAACAATGTTGTATAAGATTCCTATAATACTAACAATCTCTTTAACCATTAGCGTTCTAAAGGCACCGATTATAAGACAATGTCAAGAAAGTATCTTTTACACATACATGAAAAGTAAATGGAGGATTTGTATGTTTAGGGTGGTGGTTAAGATGTTTGTGTACCCATGTTTGAGGTACATGGAGTTGATGTCTGGCTCTGGTTTCTAATTCTTGCTCCTTGCTATTGCAGATTCTGGAAGGCAGCAGTGATGGCTCAAGTAGCTGGGAGACTTAGAATTAGTTCTTAGCTTTTAGCTTCAACCCAGCCCAGCCCAACTACTGTGGGCATCTGGAGAGTGAGACATCAGGTAGGAAACTCTGTCTCTTTATCTCTCACCATGTTTTTCAGCTCTTAAATAAATTTTTAAAAATGTCAGTGAATGGGTAAAGATATATCATGGTTTTATTAACTAAATATAGTGACAGTAACATTATTTGCAGAACAAATAAAGTTATCAAGTATAAACAGGTGTTATAGTGAATTGGTATTCATAAAGAATATTAATATTATCACAAGTAATTGCTTCACTGAATCATACCACACAAATAATATTTTTCTTCATGCTATGTTCATTGTCATGAATCCACTAATTGGTGATGCTATTTCTGTTTTCAAGAAAAAAACTATAAATGTGTCAGCATATAATGTCTAAATTTGAAACGAATGTGTTAAATATTTAAAAGACTGTAAACCATATAAACTTGTGTCACTTTTCACTTTATAAAGATGTTACATAATAAGAATTGTAATTAGTTATCTTTTAAAAAATTTTTTGGCACTTTTAAATTTTTTTTATTTTTGATAATCTTTACATAGTTAATTAGGGCTCTAAGGTTCACGGGCTACAAGAAAGTGGGTAACACTATTTCCACAATTTTTTCCTGTATCTGGGGTAAAGGAGGAGATAAAGGGAGAAGCCCCACCCAGTCTCCCACCCATCCCAGGTCCCTGATGTGGGGCATACTCTGAGGGTCTTGCTTAAGTGGTTTTGATAGTTCAACAGTTATGAATTACTGCCAATCTCGCCATTCCAAGCACGATAAGGTTGCTGCAGAATCCAATGATTGACATAGTCCACCTTAGAGTCTGGCTGGGGTAATTGATTTGTTCTGTCCTCTGTTGAGGTGCCAGGTATCCTCTTCAGGTTCTGATAGACTGCCATATCTTCCATGTGCACCTGGCTATGCTGTCCACTACTCTGTCTGAGCCTCTGAGGAGGTTCGGCTCTGGTACTTGCTCTCCATGGCAGACTATAGAACCTGCACTTCTCTTCATGGTTAGGGTTCTGAGTCCGGCAGTTTGATTTGGGAGATCTCAAAAGAAACTTTGTCTGAGGTATTCCCAGACCTGATTCTTGTGTGTACTTGCAAGTACAGGGCTGGTATAGTCCATCGTCCCAATCAGCTGGTGGTTGCAATTGCTGGGTCGGTTCTGTTTCTAGCCCTTTCACTGGAACCAATGGGTGTTTCAGTCCAGCCTGATTCTGCCCACACACACTTGGCCCTCACATACACCAGTGGGAGCTGCAGCCCAGTTGGAGCGAGCCACAATAACCCCCACCAGGCCCACCCTCTGCCCTGGTTCCAGTACTTGCCAGTATGTGCAGCAGACTAGTCCAGTCTGTCCCACATCCCATTCAACTCTTCATACACGTCAATGGGCATTTAAGCCTAGTTCAACCTAATTAGCTCCACTATTCAGCCCACACACATGCTGTTCGGTGCCTTTCTGTCTAGCCACCCTTGCTCCGTCCAGGTTTTCATGCTCTTCGGTGGGAGTGGTAACCCTGTAATTAGTTATCTTAAAGTTTGGTAGAATTCAGCAGTAGGAGCCATCTGATTCTGGGATTATTTATTTATTTATTTATTTATTTTGCTGAGATATTGCTTATTGTTAATTCAATCTCAGTATTTGTCTTGGTATTGGTCTATTTAGGTTTCCGATTTCTTTGTCAGAAATGGATGAACCAGCAGCCAGGAAATTAGAAGGAAATCTTTGAACTCAACAAAACATCAATCATATGGATATAATTGAAATTGCAGAATGCTTTTCACTCAGTAGCAAAATATACATCCTTAGGCACACATGGATTATTCAAGATAGATCACATTCTGGACTATAAAATTTTCAGAAACTTTAAAACAGATAAATCAGTAATGGGAGAGAATGCTGGACATAATCTAGAAATTAACTACAGAAAGATAATTGAAAAATCACATTTCTAAATAAACACAACTCAAAGAAGGAATCTCAAGGGCCTGGCATAGTGAAAGCCTCTGCCTTTGGTGCTGGCATCCCATGTGGATGCTGATTCAAGTATCACTTGCTCAGCTTTGTGCTACTGGCCTAAGAAAGTAGTGGAGGATACCCCAAGTCCTTGGGCACCTGCACCTACTTGGGAGCCCTAGAAGAAGCTCCTGGCTTCTTACTCCAGCCTGACTTAGCTATGGCTGTTGAAACCATATTAATAAAAAAGAGCTGATATAGGCAAAAGTTAATGTTTGGTCTAGCAACTTGCACAAATAGACATTGAAATTGAACTGTGTAATAGAGACTATCATATCCAGATGTGAAGATACAATGCAGTATCCATGGTATACAAATAAAAGAGGGACTCCCAATAAAACTGTTAAATATATCTTGACAATAGGATGCCGGACTCTGTGCCACTGTCCATACCTCTCTGCCACTGTTCCTACCCACAAAGTGTGGATACACTTAAATAGCAAAATGACAGACTTTGTAAAAAAAAAAAACTGTACTACTGCAAGGATATGGGGAAAATCAGTAGGATGAAGGGGACCTGAGGAGAGAGAAGGGAAATCCTGGAGCCTATAGAACTGTACCATAAAATAACAAAAATTTTTAAAATGTAAAAAGAAATTGAAATTTAAAACACAATGCCATTTACAACTGTACTCCCAAAATGAGATCGATGTTATTTTTTTTTTTTTTAATTGTTTATTATTTAACTTCAGTAATTACATTGTATTATGTGACACAGTTACATAGATACTTGGGTTCTCCCCACCCCTCCCCAAGCCCTCCCACCATGGTGGATTCCTCCACCTAGTTGCATAACCACAGCTCAAGTTCAGTTGAGATTTCCCCATTGCAAGCGTATACCAAACATAGAGTCCAGCATCTTATTGTCCCGTCAAGTTCAACGGTTTCTTAGGTATACCCTCTCTGGTTTGATGACAGAGCCAGCAGAGTATCATCCCAGTCAATTGAAAGCTCCAACATACCATCAGCAAAAATTTACATCATTATGGAATTAATTGACATAGTAATGAGTAACCAATATGTTAAAAGTAAATGCGGGTTCCCAGCCACCTTCTGTGACCACCTCACCTATACTTCAATTTTAGTTTATACACAACATATAACATTCAAAACATAACATGTTATACATAACATCATATCATCTTAAATTAAGGCAAACATGTGGTATTTAACCTTTTGGGATTGGCTCATTTCCCTTAGCATTATGGTTTCCAGTTTGGCCCATTTGGCCACAAAGAACTGCATTTTGTTTTTTTTAATAGCTGAGTAGTATTCCATGGAGTAGATGAACCATAGCTTTCTTATCCAATCCTCTGTTGATGGGCATTTTGGTTGTTTCCATGTTTTTGCAATTACTGATTGTGCTGCTATGAACATAGGAGTACATGTTGGTTTCTCATAGAACAAGTGTTCTGGATATATTCCTAGGAGTGCTATTGCTGGATCATACGGTATGTTGAATTTGAGTTGTTTGAATATTCTCCATACTGATTTCCATAGAGGCTGTACCAGCCTGCAGCCCCACCAGCAGTGGAGTAGGGTTCCCTTTTCCCCACAACCTCGCCAACAAGTGTCGTTGGTGCTTTTATTCATGTGGGCCAGTCTTACTGGCGTTAGGTGGTACCTCATTGATGTTTTAATTTGGATTTCCCTTATTGCCAGGGAACTTGAGCATTTTTTCATATGTTTATTTGCCATTTGGGTTTGTTCCTTTGTGAAGTGTCTGCCCATTTCCCGTGCCCATTTCTTGAGTGGCTTGTTTGTTTTGGCATTTTGGTTGTTTTGTAGCTCTTTGTATATTCTGGATATTAGCCCTCTATCACCTATGTCGTGTGCGAAGATCTTCAAAATACATAAATGATCTGTATGATAAAAGTTACCAAAGTGATACAACACAGAACTAATAAAAGGAGAGCAAATATCCCATATCTAAGGATAGAGTGACTTGATGTTATCAATCACTTAGTTCTTCCCAAATTGATCTGTAAATTGCAATCTCAGTCAAAATCCCCACAAGTTATTTCATTGATATTGACAAGCTAATTTTAAGGTCTATATGGAGAGGCATAAAAAACAGAATCAGTAATACAGTAATGAAGGAGAAGGACAAAATTGTACAGCCCAATCTCCATGACTTCAAGATTTACTATTAAACCATGGTAATCAAGCTCATGCAGTATTGATGAAATGAGAGACAACTGATTCACTGAAATAAAGAACCCCCAAAGGACCCACATAGATAGTCAACTGATCTCTGATAAAGGAATGACGGCAACACAATGAAGGAATGACGGCAACACAAACGGTATTAGAACACGTATACATTTACTGCCCCCCACCAAAACAAACAAACAAACAAAAAATGAACAAATCCTCCAGACGCGTTTTATGCTGTTCACAAATTGAATCTTAGACCTCAGTGTAAGATCACTTAGAAAATAACATAGGAGAAATTTCTATTATGAAACCAGTGGTTTCATAATAACCTCTTAGATGCAGCAACAAGGCACAATCCATGAAAGAAAGAATTAATGCTGCTTGTGGTGTTATATGGGCACTGGTTTGAGTTCCAACTGCTCCACTTCAGATCCGTCTCCCTGCTTATATGACCTGAGAAAACAGAGAAGCGGAGCTCAAGTGCTTGGGTCCCTGCACCCATGTGACAGACTCAAATGAAACTCCTGGATTTGGATTCACTCAGCACCAGCCCTTGTGGTAATGTTGGTAGTAAGTCAGTGGATGGAAAATTACCTCCTTTTCTTTTCTCCTTTTCTTTTCTTTTCTTTTCTTTTCTTTTCTTTTCTTTTCTTTTCTTTTTTCTTTTCTTTTCTCTGCAAATATGCCTTTCAAGTAAAAATAAAATAGATCTCAAAAAGAAAGAAATAATTGATAATCTTGAACTTCATTAAAGTAAAAAAAAGTTTCCTCTTCAAATGACTCCATTAAGAGAATGAGACTAAAGGTATATACAGAATGTGAGAAAAATTTTGCAAAATACATATTGTAAAGGGTTGTTATTCAAAGTATTTGAAAACTTTAAAAATTCAGCAGTATTATTTATGATTCTCTCCCAGTCCATAGTCTATGGCTTTATTTTGTTGATTATTTCCTTTACTATAAACTCCCTTTAATTTGAAGTAGCTCCACATTTATTTTTGCTTTGGTCATATGAGATTTTTTGTGTGATTTTTTTGCAAAGATTTTTGACAAAGTAAATGTCAAGTAGATTTTCTCATATTTTTCCTTCTAGGAGGTTTATGATTTCCAGCTTTTATTTGAGTCTAATCCATTTGAGCATATATTTTTAAGGGTATATGACTGAAGTTTATTTTATTTCTTCAAATTTAAGAGTGAAATTATGTCAAGTATCTTTTCTGGTCACAATCATGTAAGATTAGAAATCAATGACAGGAAATCAGATAATCCATAATTAAACAGCACTGCTGAACAACTGATTAGTCAAAGAAGAAATAAAACTAAAAACTAAAGACTGGAACCAGTGCAATGGTTCAATTGTTAAATCCTCACTTTGCAAGCACCAGGATCCCATATAGGCACTGATTCATGTCCTAGTGCTCATTTCCCATCCAACTCCCTGCTTGTGACCTGGGAAAGCAGTGGAGAATGGCCCAGATCCTTGGATCTTACACCCTGTGGGAGACTCGGAAGAAGATCCTGGCTGCTGGCTTTGTACAAGCTCAGATCTGGTAGTTGCTACCATTTGGGGAGTAAATCAACAGATGGAAGATCTTTATCTCCTTTTCTCTGTAACACAATAGTATTTACAATGCCTTTTCAATAAAAACAAATCTTTAAAACAACAACAACAAAACCTAAAAATGATCTTATGGCTGCCAGCGTGGTAGTATTATCGTCTAATCTGCCTGCTGCACCAGCATCTTTACGTGGGACTCCTGTTGTGGTTGTGCCACTTGCTATTCAGCTGCCTGCTAATGGCTGGGGAGGCTGCAGAAGGTGGTCCAAATCCTTGGGCCTCTGCACCTGTGTGAGAGACCTGAAGAAAGTTCCTGGTTCCTGGCTTCAGATCAGCTCAGCTCTGGCTTTTGTGGCTATTTATGGCATGAATCAGTGGATAGATGATTTCTCTCTCTCTCTTTCTCTTTCTCTCTCTCAAACTCTTTCATCTTATGATAAAATAAAATATAAATAAAACATCAAAACTTACAGGATGAATGAAGAGTATTCCTAAAAATTAAGTTTAGAGTGATAGATGCCTACATGGATAAAGCAGAAAAATAACACAAAAAAACACAAATAAACATTCTGATATTTTAACTCAAAGAGCTGAAAAAGAAAAACCTAAACTCACTTAACAGATGAAAATAAATAATATAAATCATTATAGAAATAAATCAAATTGAGAATAGCAAAACTATATAAAAAGTCAACAAAATTAAGAAATTATTTTTCTGGGAAAATAAGCAAAACTGACAAACTCTTTGCTGTACTCACTCAGAAAATAAGGATAAATTGAAGCTAATAAAACTTAAAATCAGCATTGAGACATTACAATAAATACTCCAGAACTAAAATTGATCACAAAGAACTGTTACAAACAATTATGCATCAATAAAATTGTATAGAGTAAATGGGTAAATTCTTAAAGGATAGTTTGCTATCAGTTTCTCTCTTAAGATCCAATTGAAATAGTAAACAAAGACCTCCAACAAAGAAAGTGCAAGATGATACAACTTGCTAATGGAATTCTCTCAAATATTCAAAGAACAATGGATATCAATCCTTCCCAGACCCTTCCAAAAAAAAATAATAGAGGTAGTAATATGCTTAACAATAGGAAAATGAAAAGATACAAGCAGAATAAAGACATTAACATATACTTTATCAACATGAAACATGCAAATCAAATATGTCATCAAAGAAATATAAATTAGGGCCTGGTGTGGTAGTCTAGTGCCTAAGTTCCTCACCTTGAGCATGCCAGGATGCTATATGGGCGCCGGTTCTAGTCCTAGCAGCTCCGCTTCCTATCCTGCTCCTTGCTTGTTGGGACCCTGCACCCAAGTGGGAGACCCAGAAGAGGTTCCTTGCTCTGGTTTTGGATTAGCTCAGCTCCAGCCGTTGAGACTGTTTAGGGAGTGAACCAATGGACAGAAGATCTTCCTGTCTGTCTTTCCTGCTCTGTGTATATCTGACTTTGCAATAGAAATAAATAAATGTAAATGTAAATAAATAAATGTAAATTAAAACAACAATGGATATTACCACACCACTACTACAGCAAAACACTGACAATACCAAGTGAAACACCAGAAGCTCTCATTCACCGCTAGCAAGGAAGTAAAAACGGCACAGTCACTTTGGAAGACCATTTGGTGGCTCCATACAGCAGTAAACATATTCTTACCATATGATCTAACAATCATCTTCTTTGTTATTTAGTCAAAGAAGATAAAAACTTAATATGCACACACAAATGTACACATGAATGTTTGTAGTAGCTTTATTCATGAGCACCAAAATTTGGAAACAGTCAAGCTATCCTTCAGTGGGTGAATGGATAAATAAACTTGTATATCCAGACAATGGTTTATTCAGTGTTAAGTAGAAATGAGTTTGTAAGCCATGAAAATGCATGGTACTAAATGAAATAAACTAATCTGAAGGAGTTACAGGCTGTATGGTTATAACTGTGTGATATAAAAAAACAAACTATGAGGGTAACAAAAAGTTTTGGGCTGCCAGAGGCTGGAGAAGCAGTGATAAACAGCCAAAATAAAGGTTATGTTCAGGGCAAACTTACAACTTTTCATGATGTCATGATGTTGGATAGATGATATTATAGCTGTGTTCAAACTCATGGAAAATACAGTACAATTAGCATGAATTCTAATGTAAAAAAAAGACTTTGAGTCATAATGTTGTATTTATGTGAATTCATCAGTTATAACAAGTGTACCATTTTGGCAGGATATGTTGACAGGGAGGACACCATGCATGCGGGTGAATTGGGACAGAGGATATATATATATATATATAAATCTGTATATGCTTCATCCAGTTTTATTTAAAATCTAAAACTTCTCTACAAAACTAGTTGATTAAAAAAAATACCACTGACCACACTCAAGCATTTGCGTGCTATTATAAGGGCCCCGTTCATAATCCATGCGAAACAAAAGAATGAGCTTACAACCAAAGATTATTTCAAACCTGGTTTATCACCAAATGTGCGGCTGTTTTATTACTGTTATTACAAACGCCTTTTAATGTAGGTCTTGTCATTTATTATCCTGGAGAGTTCCAGGATGAAATACAAAACAACAGTTTCTTGACAGGCTTGCAGACTTTAAAGCTGTTAGAGTGGGTGGAAGAAAGGAGTGGTGCTAAGCTTTCTAGACACTGATAGGAAATGATGACATAAATAAGCGACTTCAAAAGCTGCCTTGAATGCATCATGTAAACTGCCATGCCAGTTTTGGGAGCTTGATAACTCTTGAACCTCGGGTATAAATAATACATTGGCCAGCAAAGCTTAAGTCAATGCTTGCATTGGCAAGCTCACAGTTTTTAACAGTTACCATGCTAACTACTAAAAAGACAATCCTTCAGCTAGTGTATTTGTGTGCATATTATTGTCCATTTTAAATTGAGAAAACGCATTTTTTTAAGAAAGCAGGAAGGGAATTTATATTCCATGTTTACTACATGTTATGTAATTAACATAAAAAAATCTCTCATTTCATCCTGATAAAAAAAAAAGTGTGAGGTCAATATTGCTCTCTCTGTTTTAGATATAATAAAATTAAAGCATGGATAGTGAGTGTAGATAAGGCTTACATTACTTGATTTTTCAGGCAATATTTCACATCTGTTTCTATTCATGAACAGATTCAGTTCTCTTTAGCAACTTTAAAAAGGTGAGTATCACCATCCTCATTTAACATAGGAGAAAACCTAAGCAAGGAAAATCAATTATTTGTTTAAGTTAAATGACAGAAGCCAGAATTCAGACACAGGACATCTGGCTTAAATGTGTGTACCTCAACCACGAAGCACACAGTCTTAATCGCCGATAAAGGCCTTCCAGCAAGTAAGTAGTTGATAGGATTTTTCTAGTGTAGCTCACTCTTGGACTACTTCTCATCCTTTAGGTTCAAGGTTCCACTATGGATCATTGAGATGAGAGTAACTATGACTTACAAATGAGCCTTAGCATAGTTAAGAGAAAATGGTTGTCTGAACTGTTGCCATCATATTATTTATGGTTCTAATGAACAAGTCTTTAACTGACTCAGTTGCTTCCATTCAAGTTGTTTGAAGACAGACTAGCTTCTTTTTTGTATCTCTCTGTAGTCAATCTTGGCAACTAGTAGATGTCCCAGAAGTTTTGAAATGAACAAAGGAGTTGTCTAGTTCAGTTTTAAACAAAATTGTACTGTTGTTCAGTGATAAGGGAAGAAACACAACTGGAGTGACAATGACTGTGATGTTATCAACATGTAAGTCTGAGTAGTGTAGGGCTGGGCCAGTGGCTCAACTGGCAAATCTGACTGCAAGTGGCAGCATCCCATATGGGCATCAGAGAGTGTCCCAGTTGCTGCATTTTCAATCCGACTCCCCGCTGACTGCCTTGGAAAGCCTTGGGACCCTGCACCCATGTGGGAGACCTAGAAGAAGCTCCTGGCTTCAGATTGGTTCAACTCTCTATCTTTCTTTCTCTCTGTAAATAAAGACAACTCAACAATTGAAACAAGAAACGGATAAGGAAAAGATAAAATCTAGTGAAAATATTTACCTCAATATGTCTGGCATAAATTTCTCATTCCCAAAGATATTTCATAGTTTTAGTTTGCCCACACTGGCAGTAGAAAATTTATGCAATGTGGACTTTCAGAGTAGCAACCTGTTAAAATTTCTGTCTCTGTTCTCAAAATTATAATTTTCCAAATTCTTTAAATACTTCTAGCTACTAAACAAGATTTTTCACAAATATGTCATTGTGGGCATTGAGATGAATTCCTTTCCTGCCCAAGAAATAACTAGCCATTTAACATCAACATATTGGTTCCTTGAAAATAGAGTAGCAAGAAGCTTAAGCAATAACATTTTAAACTTGCAAACTATCAAAGTTCCTGGAAGTTCTTTCCTATATTCTGTAGTTTCTCTGAGGTCTCCAGTTTAGATAGAAATAATCCTAATATTAATATTCGACCCACAGTACTGAGTTCCCATCCAGTTATGGTGTTTTTTTTTTTTTTAATCTGGCACTGCAATCCTCGGAAGGTAAATGGCATATTCTCTGACTGCCTAAGTGTAGGTGTAAACTAAATTAAATGCTTCTACCCTCTTAAATGACGGAACTAGCTTAAAGGAAAAGTTACCAGTCAATGAGTAGATCCGTTTCCTCACTTCATACTCAGTCCCAGGGTAAAGAGGTAGAATTCCGGAATAGGTGTGGGCTTAGGGAAAGCATGGTACAGAAATGTGCTCTAAAGACTATCCACAGGCCCCAGAAAGGTGCTGGAGATGAAAGAAGGAAAAACAAAGGAATCTATATTATGTATATTTTGAGACCCCATACATTACTCTTATCGCTTGGTTACTTTAGTCTTCCTTCAGTCTAGAATGTTATTGTAAATGAGAACTAAAATCAAATATAAATTGTCTCAAGGATGAAAACTTAGAATCATAAAGAAATTCTAATAAAAGAAAGAGTCTCCCTTTCCGGGTCTCCCACGCAGGGGCAGGGTCCCAAGGCCTTGGCCCGTCCTCAACAGCTTTCCCAGGTCACAAGCAGGGAGATGGATGGGAAGTGGAGCCGCCAGGATTGGAACCGGCACCCATATAGGATCCCGGCGTGTTCAAGGTGAGGACTTTAGCTGCTAGGCCATGCCGCCGGGTTATGGCACGCCAGGAGCCCAGGTCCTTGGGCCATTGCTGCTGTCTGTGGACGCCAGCCCTGGACTGGAGACGCTGGGCTCTGGGCAGTTGCCCCCAATCCCAGCCCCTCAGCCTTCACTGCTGAAGGGGCCCTCCGGGCTTGAGATGGGCAAGGGGGCCCTCTTGTCTTCTCTTGGCTGCGCACGTGGGACGAGGCAGCAGAAGAGCGAAAGCTATAGGAAGGCATCTCCGAGACCCAGATGGAAAAGAGGCTGTAGATGGAGTGCTGGCAGCGGAGCAACCGGGCCATCCTGTGGTCTTCCGAGAACACCTTGGAGCTGGAGCAGCTGTTGAGTTGGTTCTTGTAGTTGGGGCACCAGGGGTGGCCATCGGGGGGGGGGCATCTGGGAGGTGTTGCTGATGCTGGGCCTGGGGGTGTGTGTGTGTTGTCTTCTGTAGGGGATGGTGGGGGTTGAGCCTCGAGCGATGGGTCCAAGTTACCATTTTCTCTCTTGATCTTTGCTCTGTGGTTCTTGAACCAGACCTGCACGATCCTGGGGTGAATGTTCATTCTTGAGGCCACTTCATTATGCACCCTGGAGTTCGCTTACGGATTTTTGTTGAACAGCTCAATCAGCTCTTCCACCTGCTTTTCCGTGAACATGGTTCGTTTCCTGGGTACGTGTACGTACAGTTCGCCTGATATCTTGTGGCTGCGATGTGGCTGTGACACGCTGAGCTCCAAAGGTTCAGCTATGGGTAGGTTTATAATCCAAGGGAAATCTGCTTCTTCGGGAGCTGTGAATAGTAGTTGGCAATGCTCAATAGCGGATATTGATGCATGATTTCAGCAGGAAAAGGAAAACAAATGACAACTGCATACAGGTGTCGCACAGGAAGGATAAAAACATGAACAGCCTTGATAAGCAAATCTGGGTTTATTCTACCTTAGGCTTCTTTGTAGGTTACTTTATTCTAAGTCTCCATTTCTTCTTCTTTGATTTTGTAAGAGGGCACTTGGTCTGTGAAATTCCATCAACCTCACGCTCCTTCAGACAAACCATTAGGAAGAAGGAGTCTTCCAAGTTTTTGTTTGTTTGTATCACTTTATGGAGTTAGTTCCTGCTGAAGTAGAGATATCTTGGTCCCCCCCCCTCCATCGGCTGGAGGTCTGGAATCCACCCGCTATATGGCTGCTTCAATCATAACTCTGCTTCTCATTCCTGCTCCTACCTCCTTGTAGAAAAAGCATGGGTGAGTAAATAAATATGCCATTTCAGAAACCAGGTAGATGAGGACTTGTGTACATAACAGGAAGGTGTCCCTAAAACATCCATGGAAAACACATGTTATGAAAAGGCTATGCATTTACTTTATTTCATTTTGAATTAAAAAAAAAAACCTCTGATTCCATTGTCCACGGACTTTTTGAAGTCGCCTCATATATTGAGCACACAACACCTGAGAATAAGTCATAAAAAGATTTTACTTGGAGGAAGTAGGGGAAGGTTGGGCTTAAGCTTGAGAACTTGTAAACCTATAAAGGCATCAAAATCCCGTAAGTGTCAAGCAGTTCTTCAGCTTCTTTAGCCCATGAAAGCATAGTATCAGAAGCCCACTTTCCTTATCACTGAGCTAACAGAGTGAACGTGAATGCCTGTCTCCTGACAGTTTTCTGTTACTTCTGACCGAGAATCGACAGCCTTTAGTTTGATGGATGCTCATCACATTCTCCTGTACTGGTGTAAAAATGACAGAGCAACGTTTTAATTTTTCACTGAAGCAACATAGCACCAGTGTATTTTAGTGGTTTCAGGTTTCAGGGAGGCCTGGCTCCACCACTTACTGTAATTTTGATCAAAATGATTAACTTGTCTGAACCCTAGCTTTTACCCTGCATAGTGGTCATGAGTGGCTCCCTGCGTGCAAGATGCAGTGTTATTTCCCTATGTAAAAGTTCTCTTTTTATCCTTCAGGCAAGTTGAAGTTCTGTGCCTACTGGACAGTTAGTTATTGTGGGAGTCTTGATTTCCCGTTTGACACTTCTAAGGGGGAACTTGGGGTAGGGAAAGCACTTTGCAAGCAATAAAGTGTTAAGCTCTGGTGAAGGATTCTTTCAGGCATGTCACCTCTCTCCCTTGACTCTGAAGGACAAGTAAGGGAGAAAGCAGCAAATCCTGGGAGTGAACCTGGACCTTGAAAAAGCAGGCAGAGCTGGGCTTGCTGGAGTCTTTATGCGACCTACAAGCCCATAAGCTTCAGGATGTGATGTGAGCTGCTGCATAATTTCATTCATTAGCAGAAAAGCTCCATGTTACTTCTTCATTCAAATGACAAATTGCCATCGAGATTCTATTAGCACAGAGAGTATATTTTTCTACTAATGCCTGACCTGAGAAATTCACTAAATTGATGTTGTTGAGGTTCCATGAACATGACAGAAAGTCTCCGTGTAGAGAAAGCAAATGTTGGGCCGGCACGGTGACCTAGTGCCTAAAGTCCTTGCCTTGAGCATGCCAGGATCCTATATGGGTGCTAGTTCTAATCCTGGCAGCCCTGCTTCCCATCCAGCTCCCTACTTGTGGCCTGGGAAAGCAGTCGAGGACAGCCCAAAGCCTTGGGATCCTGCACCTGTGTGGGAGACCTGGAGGAATTTTCTGGTTCCTGGCTTCGGATCAGCACAACACCGGCCGTTGTGGTCACTTTGGGAGTGAATCATAGGATGAAAGATATTCCCGTCTCTCTTCCTTTATGTATATCTGCTTTCCAATAAAAACAAATACATCGTTTTTTAAAAAAGCAAATGTTAACAGTCCTCATCTACACCTTTTGAGGGAATCAAGATCTATCAGCTTTGAAATAGTTCAATTCCCATTTCAAAACAAGAAGTGAAGATATCTGCTTTTAATCTACAAACTTGAAAAAAAAACACTTTAGGGCACTAGTAATTTTTAGTAGCCATTCATTTCTTCTTTCATTCACTCATGGAATAGTTATTGAGAATCTTGACTGAACCAGGCCCAGTGGGCACCTAGTACCTAGTTTCTAGTATTCTGGAATTTTGTAGAATTTCCAGTGAGAAACATTACATGGAAAAGAAATATCAGAATGACTAGCTTTACTCACAAAAGAAGTTTAGTTAGCTATTTCCATATCTAGTATGTAAGTTGAAAACCATAAATTGCATTAGGCTGCTGGATAAAATGTCCCATTAACAGCTCTGGCTGGACATACTGCCTCCCAGGACTCACAGAGAGGATGTGTACTTGTCACAGCACGTTTGCTTCTGCCGTAACCCACAAAGCAGTACACTGACATAGGTCATGAATGTTTAAACAGCAAATGCCTCAGACTTAAATTTCTAGAGTACAAGTCCCTTTCCTGTCTGGCACTTTCTCCATTTCCTATTTCATTTCCTCCTGTCTTTCTTAGGCTTGCATTTTAGGATATTTCAGCAAATCTGGGGAAGTGTAAAGTTATTATGATTACCAGTATTATTTTAGTAGCCATATGTATTCTCTTTTGCAAAGGTAGCTTTTCCTGAAGGAACACGCTGAGTTTAATTCAGCCCAGATACTATGATTTTGTATTGGAAAGCGTACATTTCTTAACATGCTAAACCTAAGACTGAGGAAGGTATTACAGCAGGGCGATACATACAATGTAGAGCTGTGATGATATTTAGGTGCAGAAAGCTGAGTCATAAATCTTCCAAAAATGATAGTGCATATTTTCTGGGATGCGAATCAATCTACAGGACAAGTAAGGAAGGTTACACACCAGAATGATGACCATATATTTCTGAGATGAGGGTGGCAAATATCAAAGAAGGGACCCAAGTAGACCCTATTAGTGTTCATTTCAGCAGAATATGACTAATGCCCAGTTTAACGGTGACATATTCTCTGAAATTTGAGCAGCTCAGAGGTATGCAGTGCCTGACGATTCTCTGAAGGTAGATAAGCTCCTTCTAGCATTCATCCTTTTCGTTCCAAGGATGAGGACCTCATTCTGATGGCCCATGGTACTGGAGTTCCAGGGAATGGGGTGAAAGAATAGAAAGATAAATAAAATAACAAAAACATGTTCCAGTTATTCTTCAAGATGATTTCTAAGATGTCATCACATCAAAGCTTTCCTCTACAGTTTATTGTCTTGAATTAAGACAGGTGACAGATTTTAATTACCTTGGAATTTTGGAAGTGTTTTCACTGCCTTACCTGCACACATACCTGTTAGCATGAGAAGCTTCATCATTATTAAGGCTGAAAGGAAGCCTGGACATTTGAGTAGGTGCCTGAGGTTTGTTGTCACTGTTATTAAAGGTTTTTTTTTTATTCATCTATGATGTTTCACTATTTCTCAAAAGAAATTTATGTATGATTTGTGTAACAAAATTATTTTGAAGCTAAAACAAAAGTGATTTTTCTGAGATGGTATGTAGTTGGAAAGTATATGGTATCTTTGAATTGTTTCTAATTGACTTCCAAAGTATAAATTTCACACAAGAAGCATCCAGAGTATTCCTCTTGAGTCCACTGTACTTAGGGGGATGCAAATTGCCTCTAAGACTTCAGTGGACATTGGTCCTGGGACACAAGGCTGTAAATTCCTAAGCTCTCTTCCACTTTGATACCCTGATCAAGTTTTTTCTCTGTCATGGCTTAGTTCAAAGCTGGTCAAAAACACATAATGTAAAATTTTTCACCTTAATCACTTTAGAAGTACTCTGTTTAGCAGAGTGGAAACTATCTCATGGATTTTTATGTATTGTTGTTGGTTTCATTTCTTCAAAACACTTTCTTCTGATTAAATTCTTCAATGACTCATAGATCATACAGTAGCATCATTTTCTTCAAGAAGGTTCTTGATTTTTTTTTTTTTTTTAGATTTCTTCAGCGACACATTAGTCATTCAGTAGAATGTTATTCATGGTGTTGTTAATTTCTTTTTTTCCTTCCTGCTTTTTTTTTGGTGGCTTTTCGTTTAAGGGAATGCATAGTAACTGTAATGGAGAGTCTAAAATCTCGTAACATGATATTTAACTTCATGGCATTGTAAGTTTCTATTTTTCTTCCTATTGTTGATTTTGTATTGTGGCTTTTCATTTAAGGGGATGTACAGTAACTGTGAAATGGAGACTAACATATCCAGATGTGAGGATACAATGCAGTATACACCTCTACTTCCAGACAAAGATGTACCACCAATGAAACTGTTTAATATATGACAATAAGATGCTGGACTATCTGCCATTGTCCATGCCTGCAATGATGGACATACAACTATGTATGAAGAACTATACTATATTAATGAAATAGGGGAACTCAGTGATGGGGGAGGAAGTTGGGAAGGGGATAAGAGAAATCCCAGGGGCCTATGTATCTGTATCATAAAATGATAATAATAATTAAAACTTTAAAAATGTTCACATTATTGTGGAACTCGAATTTCCAAAACTACTGTTGTTGTATGTTACTAAAAATGGTTTACCCATTAAACAGCATCTCCCAGTTTTCTTCTGCCACAGTTCTCGTAATCACCATTCTACCCACTATCTCAATGAATTTGAAATTCCCTTTTTAAAGATTTATTTATCTGTGTGAAAGGCATAGTTGGGGGCAGGGAGAGAAAGAGAGTGAGAGAGAAAATCTTCCATTCACTGGTTCACTTCCCATGTGGCCATCCTTCCTAAAACTATTCTGCTCCTCAATTGTTAACATATGGCATGTTTGAATTATAAACCTGTTTGGACTATCCTAAAATTTGCCAAGTTCAGTAAAAATCATACTTGAATACTATAAGCTGCTAAATATAAAAATGAAAATAGACGCGAGGCTGAATAGCATCCTATAACCATTTTAAAGTGTATAGTAGCCAGTTGTGTATAAACTAAAATTGAAATGTCAATGAAGTAGTTACAGGATGTGGTTAAGGACTTGCATTTTCTAACATATTGGTCACTCAATACCATGTCAATTAACTTCATGATGTTGTAAATTGTTGTTGAAGTTGTGTAGTGGCTTTTCATTGGAGGGGATGACATTCTGCCAGCTCTACTTTCAGACCAGGGAGGGTCTCGCAGTGAAACTGTTGAATTTGTCTGGACAATGGGATGCTGGACTCTCTGCATGGTCCTTGCCTGCAATGGAGGAATCATGACTGGACATGAACTATACTACTGTAACAGTATGGAGGAATCCACCATGGAGGGAGGGTCTGTGGAGGGGTTGGGGGAATCCCAGAGCCTATGAAACTGTATCATAAAATGAAATAAAAATACTATTAATCATAATATTATATAATTACTAAAACATAATATTGCAAATATCACAGTAATACTGTAAAATATAGTAGTATTAATCATACTATTATAACAGTAATCACTATTTCTTCAGGTTCATGTAAGTTTTCTTGCAATGTCTAAGATTTCTTTAAACTGATACATTGATGACTGCTACGAGAAATCTAGATCTTTCTCTTTCAATGGCTCCCTGTTCAACATTAATTCATCTAAGTAGTTCAGCAACTTTACTTATTTGTTACTTTCCATGATGTGGTTTTATAAAGTATAAGAATTCTGTCTTTCTCCCTCCCCACTCTCCACCCCTCCTACTCTTTCCCTCATGTTGTGACAATGGTATAGTGCTTCAGTAACAGTCACTATTCCAACATTCTTTTCTGTAAGTTTATCATGGCATTGTGGGTAAGGATAATGGTAGAGAGTCTAGTATCCTGTTGTTAGAGTATATTTAACAGTTTCGTTGGGAGTCTTCCCTTTATTCGAGAGTGGAGATGCATACTGCAAAGTATCTTCACTACCTGATATTGCAGTCTCCATTATACAATTCATGTGTGAGAATATATGTATATATATATGCTTTTACCTAATTCAGCAACTTTAAAGGTCCATCTTTGACTTTGAAAGCCAATGCAATCATTGCAGTCTGATGGGAAAATTCCTCCAGGTAGAAGGCTGGTGACTTAGGGCTTATTATACTCATTTCCCTTCGCTAAAGAGAATTGAATGCTAATCAGTTTCTGGGAGAAATTACTTCATGTATTTTTTCTGTTTTTTTTTTAAATTTGGATAAAAGGTTAAGTGGGATATCAGTTACTTCACGAGCTGAAGTTGTGGGATACTAAATTCTATAAATATTAGCAAGTTCATATTTCTCCCCAAATTAACAACAAACTAGTGGATGGAGCTTTTCCTGAAGCTGACATGATTGCTCTAACAATGTGTTTGATCCTCAGCAATGATTATTGTGACCCTTACAGTTGCCAACTGAGATGAGAATATCAGTTTCTGTCCGGAGAATGCTGCCATGATCAAGGCTTGCAACGCTGTCATGTAACAGTCGTGTTTATTAACACAGTCTAGTTATGTAGCAAATCATGTACTTTAGAACTGTTGCAGCTAAATAACTGAATATTTAAATAAACAAACAGTAATTTAGAACCAAAAAATAAAAAACAAATATGTACATAAATTGTTCAAATAAATTATTATAAAAGACCAAAAAATTGCTTTATTTCTGTAAAATTCTATAAAGTTGCTACTATAAAATTTCCTGATCAGTGTTCTAATTCTGAGATGGTGGGAAAGACTTGAATCTTTGCTTTTAGAAAGAAAAATAAAACATTCATTCAAAAACTATAGAAGAGTGAATCACACCAAAACCCTTGGTACAGATTTTACTAGTGTTTAGATCCATTAAGGGTCAGATTTAACCCTCTGAGAAGTGAATAAGCAACCTGCCACATTTTTGTGGATGCTAGAAGGTTCACTGCACTCGTGCTGGAGGGAAAGTCTTTCTATTATTCAAAGCAAGAACAGTAGCTGGAATGTCTATATTTACTTGAACTGATTGCCTGAACCCCAGTGTCAAAAGGTTGAACCTAAAAGACCAGTGATACTTGCATAGACCATGGACTATTTTGCAAAAGAACTCTGAACTTCAAGAATCGTTTATACCAGGCAATGTGCAAGCCTTTGCCTTGCTCCAAATGGAAGCATCTCTATCTTCCAAGGCTGCTTTCTGTAAAAATATCCTTACAAAGATAGTCCAGGGAAGCAACAGGGTGCACCTTACCTGAAGGCACATAGAAACATGCCAGTGGTAGAATCATCTCCCATCAAGGAGCAATTTCTTTGCTTTTGTTCTTTAGGGCATCTGTGCTACTGAAACCAGAAGGCATCATCCTAACGATAAAAACAGATTTTCTTCCAAAGCAGAATATGACAATTAATTTTTTATTTTTTCTTTCTAGTCCTAAATGATAGGATTGACACTTAGAATTTTATATAGAAGATAAATTAAACAATATAATAAATGATATGTTCAGACTTAAAAACATATTTGGAAACTTTTTATAGTTGTTTTGAAATATAGATTAAAAAAATCAAAGCAAAATTAAATCTCCAAGAAGACAATCACGTGAAATCATTCTATATGTTATAAATAATAATCTTAAATGTGTATGTAAATAGTTCAAACATAATCTCATTCAGATAGTCTTGGGGAAGATGACAACACAAATATTACAAACTTTTTCAGTTTAGAGAATTGCTTCTAAGTTTTACGGTATACAGCCTGTGGCAGGGTCCAGGCCCAAGCATGACTCACCTTTTCTAGCATTCTCAATTGCCTTGTGCCTGAGAGATCCATATTTTGTTTATGACTTACAGAGACAATTGACATGTGAATAGATTTACATGGGGCTCTTCTGTGGGTGGAGTAGAGTCAGGAGTCTCCTGCTCCTCTGTGGCCAGCCTTCCTTCACACCTGTCTTTCAATAGCAGGGATTGTGGCACGGTAAGTTGGACCTCTGCTTGGGAAATCTGCTTCACATCTTAGTGCTCGTTTGAATCCTAGCTTCTGCGCTTCTCATCCAGATTCTGGCTGATATGTTCTGGGACTCAACGTGTGATGAGCCAAGTACTTGGTCTTTTGCCATCATGTGGGAGACGTGGATAGGGTCCCAGGCTCCGTGCTTCAGGCTGGCCCAAACCTAGCTGTTAAGGTTAGGGGCTAAATAAGTAGACAGAAGATAACTCTCCATCTCTGTCAGTGTTGCTTTGTCTTTTCATTAGATTAAAACAAATTTTTAAATAATCTAAAAAAAGAATTTTAGTGTTTCAATTTCTTTTGCATTTAATAGACAGCAGCATGTAACTAATGCATCAGAAACAAACACTACTTTAGCATGTAGTACTTGCTGTATATTTTGCAACTTCTTCTTTTACAAAGAATAACATACTGTCCTGACCAACAAGAGTTGATCCTAAGAATCCCAAATAGCCTGTGTTTATTTTCCGCTCATTTTCTTCCCTGTCATCAATCAATGCAGAGGGCTGAAATCTACAAAAGAAAAGAGATTCTTGGTGCATTCATGTGAAGGAGTTGATAAGGAAAGGGGGCGTTCTTACTTGGATTGTATTTCATCACTGTCATTTCATGAGCTTTCCTATTTTAGAGCTGAGCTGCTTAATACAATATTGAACAGATCGATCTTATTTAAATTCTATTTTAAGTTCGATAAAACAAAGCAAATTTAAGAGTATGTTCCTCAGTTACAATAACCACACTTCAGATGCTAAAAAGCCACATGTGGCAGTGGCAAGTGTGATGGACAGTGCAGATACAGATTCTTTCCAGTATCACAGAATGTGGTATTAAACAGTAATGTTTGCATGTGGCTTTGTGCGTGAAGATGTGATCTTTGATTATAAACTGGATTTGATCCAGAGTTCATACTCAAAATGTCAAATTAAAGCCCCACACAAAAGATAAGTAGATAAACAGATACATACACAGACAGAAAGAGGAGATGGAATAAGTATTAATACGGATATTTGCTCTATGCAGGTATCTGACTTCTCATATTAGTTCTCCAGGAGCAAAAGGATCAGTCAGGGTTAGCAGAATATGCCTACTGAACTTTATGTCTCAGTAGGTGATAGTTTTGCTAATTCTCTGTGGCTCTTCCACTGTGATTAAAATTTCCTTGGCTTGCTGTTGTATTCTCAATGGTGATTTTGTTGGAAAGCATAAATCTGTAATTACCATATTAGCTCACAAAAGAATTAAGCAGGGTATGTGCTTTGTAAATGTCATTTGATATTTGCATACAGCATTTAAATTCCTCCTGGTGTCAATATGCCAGGAGGATCTTCGCACCATTTCTGAGTTGCTTCTTTTTTGAATTTTGTTTTACTTTGGTTAACATTTTAGGAATCGTGGAAAAGTTAAGACTTTCTGTTTTATAATGCCACTGGCACTCAGTAAACCTAATGAAGATGTAAGAATCCAAGAACCGTGTGAGGAGGTTTTAATCACTGCTGTACAGTTCCCTGGAATTAATTACTGGAAAACAGAGAAGGGGCTCCTAAAATCTGATCCTTGGACTTCAAGGAGGTGGAGAAAGAACAGTTCAGAAGAATGTGACAAACTGTACTATATGCCAAGCAAATGTCATAGTGAACACGTGCTACCTCCTCTGCCTTGGTGCATTTCACAGCCAGTTACTCTGGTTTCTATTAGTGGTGTGCCAAAGATGACTAATTTCTCCAGACAGAAGTGGAAGCATGCAAAGCTCTCAGAGTTTCACTTACAAATGGCATCTTCCTCAAATCTGTGTGTCATTCATTTTGGCTCTTGTCACCATTTACTGCTGGTTTTGTCAGTGATCCAGCTTTCCTGAATATTTTTTTATCCTTGTCACAGCTGCTTATTTCTGCAAATGGAGAAGTCTGGCCATCATGCAAATCATATTTTGTTTTTTTTTCTTTTGTTGATGAGCAGGATCATGCCTACAGTGATACTCATCGAACGTTGGCCACTCTTGTCTTTGAAAAAACTTCATAGGGGTATTAATAAAGTTCTTGTGGTCTATCTTCGTATATTCTCTCATTCTCATAGTCTTGTAATTAATAATACAACAACATGTGGCTAAATGTGTTAGAATTTTATGACTTGTTTGAGTTTGCCTTAAAGCTTGTAATTGTTTAAAAACCAGCTTGAGGGCCTGGCGCGATAGCGTAATGGTTAAGGTCTTTGCCTTGAACACACTGGGATCCCATATGGATGCCGGTTCTAATCCTAGCAGCTCCACTTCCCATCCAGCTCCCTGCTTGTGGCCTGGGAAAACAGTCGAGGATGGCCTAAAGCCTGCACCTGTGTGGGAGACCAGGAAAGAAGTTCCTGGTTCCTGACTTTGGATCAGCGCAGCACCGGCCATTGCAGCCACTGGGGGAGCGAATCATCGGACGGAAGATCTCTGTACATCTCTGTACATCTGCCTTTCCAATAAAATAAATAAATCTTTAAAAAAAAACCCCTGCAACTTGAGTCAAAATTAAGCAACATAGATAAGCAAACTTTTTTATTTTAACACATTCACCTATAGACATATTAATATCCTAACTTCGTTATAAGCATATATGCATGTGTGTATATAAGTATCATACCTCTTTGGTGCTAATGTATATGTGTATGCATATATGGGTATTTACACACACTCACATATCTATATACATAATAAATTTGGGGTCATATAACCCTGGTGTTACATAACTAGCTCTCTATTTACCCCTCAGCTGAGTTACAAATACAACAGATGTAACTCAAGTCCTTGTAGGAGTCAACATGGCTTCTGCGGTTTGAGTATGCTTTATCTGCTTCAAAACTCATGTTGAAATTTTATTCCTGTTATGAGAGATTAACTAATGAGATTGGTGTCCAGTTTTGTGACCAGCTGATAAAGCTGCCGCCTGTGGTGCTGGCATCCCTTATGGGTACTAGCTCGAGTTCCAACTGCTACACTTACATCCAACTCCTTGCTAATGTGCCTGGAAAGTGATGGAAGATGGCAAGTGCTTGGGCCCTTTCAGTCATGTGACCCAGATGATGCTCCTTGATTTAACCAGGCTCAGTCTTAGGTTGTTGTGGCCATTTGGCTAGTGACCAGTAGATGGAAGATCTCTCCCTACTGCCTCTGTCTCTCTCTATATAACTGCCTTCAATTAATAAATAAATGTTTAACAGGGTAGTTATTACGTTACTCTCATGAATGTATTAGTCATTAGCATGATTTTTGGATTATCTTGGAATAGGGTTTGCCATAAAAGCCAGTTTGGTTAGGTTTCTTGCACATTCCCTGTGTCACTATGAACATGCCTTGTGCCATGTTTGTACATGCCTTGTGTCACCTGGAGAACCTGCCAACAAAAACCCCAGATGTTTGAGGAACCAGATGTGGTTCCACACCCCTGGAGCAAAATTATGTGCAAAAGTGTTCCTTCTTCTTTTTTTCATTATAGCCTATCCAACTAGTGGTACTGTGTTTTGAAATGAACAATGGCAAACTAGAAATTGAGTTACTTCAAGTGATTATCTGTTGTTGTTATGTTAAGACACTGAGCATAACACTAAGTATATACCAGACAAACAGCAAATCCCTGTTTAATTAATCAACTACCAGGAAATGGGGCTATAGCCATCCATCTCTAGATGGCTGACTTTGTTTTCTTTTGCTGAGAAAATCCACAATTCTATTAGAGATCATTTGCAGGAGATGTCTTGAAATACTGTTTATGGTTCCTTCATAGATAGGACAAGGGTTGATCCCAGAAAATTAGCACACAAAATGTGTTCTGAGTTGAAAGGGGGAAATGAGAAAATACAGTAGGCATAAAAAATTTGAATCCCATAATGAACAACATAGAAACGAAACACGGCTCTACCAACAAGTCTAGTAAGGGACATAATTGTTCAAGGAAGTCATTATTTCTAACACAATTGTAAAGTATCATACATGGTATAAATGAAACTGGAATAATCAGCCATAAACTCAGCCTGGAAGATCAGAATCATCTTCATCCAAAAGTCATTGTTAGAGCAGGGTTTTGAAGATGAAAAGGAATTTGTTAAGTATATAAAAAGAGAAATAAGATGACGTGCAAAAGAATGAAAGAACTAAGGAAGTTCAGTAAGATCCAAATAGTATTATCCTGAAATGCAAAATGTTAGCCACAAAATGGTTGGGTGTAAGAGTGGAGAAGTGGGTCTGAAACTGTCATAGAGGCTTTGTGTGATATACGAAGAACTAAACTTTCATAACTCAGTGTAGTGTTTCACAATGTTATTTTTATATTAGTAATATGTAGGGCTTTAGTTAAAATTCAAATGCCTTGACCTCATCTTTATGTATTTGATGAAATGACAGAGATGTTAATGCAACATTACTGTTATGGGTTAGGAGACCTGTGTGGAATCCAAAGTGGTGATATCTCACTAGTGGTTAGGCCCATGAGTTTGTGGCCTTGCAGAATTTATAAGTCTTGTACTTCTGAATGTGGAGATAATATAACTCATTAACCTGAAGAAAGCTGGAATTGTATATGGTAAGAGGTAGGGATCTAATTTTGTCCTACACTGTGTATCCAGTCTTGCCTGAACCATTTATAGAAAAGACTCCTTTATCCAAAGTATGTTCTTGAAATCTTAGTCAAAAATCAGTTGACTGTATGTGCATGGTTTAATTTCTGATTCTTTCTTCAGTTCCATTGATGTTTGGGAATGACTTTCATTTCTTTTGTGTTGTGTGATTTTATATCTTTTCATCACGACCAGTATTGACGTATAAAAATGATATTGCTTTTTGTAGATTGATTTTGGATCTTGCAATTTTGCAGAAATATTTTATCAATTTTAAGGTTTTTTTTTAAAATATTTCTTTAATTGAAAGGCAGAGTAATGGAGAGACAGATAGAGTGTATGTTCTTCCATTTGCTGCTTGCCAGGCCAAAACCTGAGGACGGGAACCGCATCTGCTGCTCCCTCATGTGCTGTTCCAAGGTATGTAAGCAGGAAGCTAGATCAGCAGTGTAGATTGGCTGTGACCCAAACCAGAAATGCTGATACGGGAAGCAGGCATCACAAGTGTGTCTTAACCAACCGTGCTACAATTCTTACACGTCTGAAAGCTTTTCGATGGGATGTTTCATTTTTTATGTGTAAAATTATATTATTACTAAGTATAGACATTTTGATTTCTTCCAGTTGAACAAGAGTACTCTTTTTTTTTTCTTTCCTTTCACTTTTGATAAGACGTTTTGTTACTGTGTTGAACAAGAGTGGTGAAAATACATCCTTGTTTGTTCCAGATCCAAGAGGGAAGACTCTCAGTATTTCTCCATTCAGTATGATATTAACTATGGGTTTTTACATATAGTCTTTACTATTTTAGGGGAGGTTCTTTCTATGTCTAATTTCTTCAAAATTTTTATCATAAAGAGATGTTGAATTTTATTATTTTTTATGTACCTATTGAGATGATTATAATAGTATTGCACTTCATTCTGTTGACATAATTTATGGTGTTTATTGACCTGTGTGTGTGGAATCTTAGGCACAGTAAACAGTGAAAGGTCTTGAGTTATCTCCAAAGAATCTTCCTCCTTGACTATTGTTTGGCATGGCAGTATTGTAAAGGATAAAACGTTTCCATATTCCTATCCTGTAGGAGGAGTAGTTACAAAAAATCTCTGAAACTGTGATATCTTTATAATTGCTTACTGACCATATCCAGGTGTTTTATATATATTTATAACCTATCACAAAATTGAATATTTTGGAAGTATTGTAGTAATAAGGTGGAAACTATTTATCACATATGCCACTCTAGCAGCTTCCCACATCCCATAATGATCTAGTTTCTATGTATGCATTTGGATTCTTTGGGGAACAATGCTGTGATCAACTATTAGTTACTGCCATAAACATAGGAAGAAAAAATCAGTCACATACACCAATATTTGTTATTTCTCTTAGAAGCAAAACCTACTTGTTGTGTGGTCAGTAGTCTGCTGCCACACCATGTTTCCAACTCCTATTTTGGTGCACATGGGTTTTGTGCCTTTGGGGAAAGTAAAATGTCACAGCTGAGCTCTTTCTATTGATACCAAAGGAATCCTGTCTTAGAAAAGAGAAGTCTTGTTTAAAACAGTTGTAAGGGAACTTTCTCAGTTTGATAAAGGTCATCTCCTTGGTGATGAAAGACTTACTTCTAAGTTAAGGAGTGAGTTAAGGATGTCTTTTATCTTTTCTGGTCCAAATGTGTTGGATGTTCTTGAAAGCAAGAGTTATTCCTCACAAGTGACTTTTGTACTGTGTATGCATACACACGCATATAGTATCTTCTTAAGTCAATACTATTGATGTAAGAAATACTATTAGGATAAGACAGAATGATTTGAAAATGGGCAAATGATTCGTAAGAGATAGTCCACTGAAGACGGTATATAAAAGGCAAATGAGTACATCAGAATATGCTCCATATTATTGAAATATAAGTAAAAACCACAGTGTAACGGCTTGCCAAAGACATGGAGCAACTGGAACTCTCATGCATTGCCTGTGGGAATGTGAAATGGTATAACAATTTTGAAATCATATTTAGTATTCCTTAATTCAACTGTCCTCATTTCCCTTTCTGTGTGCATCCCAGCTTCTAGGAATCCCCTTTTCACATTCAGATATGCATGTATACATTCTTATGTGTGTGTATGTGTGTGTGTGTGTGCACCTATCATATTACTGCACCATTTCACTCAGTGTTAGGTATTTACCTAAGACAAATTAAAATACCACTCAGAGAGGTTTACATTATGGTTATAGCCCGAAAATAGGAAAGAAAAATCTCACAACAATTTATAAATATCACCTGCCCAACACATGAATAAAAAATTGTGGTATAGAAATAGAATGGAATATTTTTCAGCAATATAAAGTTGCAATTGCTGATAAAGGTAAAAATAAGGATATGTCACAAAATATTTTTAAATCAAAAAAGATATCAGAATGCAGATAGTAAGTACCTATATCCATGAAAGTGATAGAAAATGTAAATTAAATCAGAGGACTAGAGAACAGGCCAGTGACTGCTTTGGAATGATAGTAAGGGTTGAATGAGCAGAAAACCAGGAAGAGCAAGAGGAAAATGCTACAAAAGAGCACAAAATTTGTCTGCATGATTATTGTGTTCAGTGTTGTATTATAATGATTTAATAAATGCATCCATATAAGGGAGATTCAAAAGGTTTATGGAGAATGCACATTGCTAAACATTTATTCCTGAATTTCAAAAAAAAATTTTGTACCAAAATAAACTCAAGATACCAATTATAATGCGTCTGAACAGGATATAGTTGGTGGCACCAAGAGGGATAAAACCCCAGTCAGAATAACATGAATTGTGCTAAAGTAGAAGTAAAGAGACACCAAATTGATGATGAGGTTTGGGTGGGTAATGGTGAAACCAGTGATGCTTTATAAGGAATGTATTGGCAAACTATCACAAAGAAATTAGCAGTTCACACAAGGTAAGTACCTTTAGGAAGGTCTGAGAGGATGTTGTATTCAAAGCTATGCTGGAAGACAGTCCATACTGACTTGGAAGGAAAACATTAATTTTATCCATGGCCTCTTGGGATAGAACCATAATTAACAGCAGAAAGAGCTAGCTTTCACTAGAGCTCACATGAATCTGACTAAAAAACTAAAGTTAATAAATTTCCCTCCAAGCCAGTGGTAAAGTAGTTGGATTCAGTTAGCTGCACACAGAGCAAATCTTTCAATAGAAATTTCATTCAAGGAACGTCAAGACCCTGAAACATTTCTTCTGAGAAGAAACATGGTTGTACTAGTTTGGTCCTAATGATAAAGCAGAATTGAAGCAATGGCTACAAGAAATGCTATATGGCAAGTGGAGCAGCTGGGACATGAATCTGCAGCATAAGGAAGGTAAGTGTTAACTCCTATTCATTAAATTCTGTGGTAAATAATAATTAAAACATTACTGGGTTAAGGTGGAGTGGCAGTACTATATAATTTCATACACTAAATTATAATTTTTAAAAATATTCAAAAGACAGAATTACACACACACACACACACACACAGATCTTTCATCCACTGGCTCATTTTTTATATGTCCAATATGGCTATAGCTGGATCAGTCCGAAGCCAGGGGCCAGAAGCTTCTTTCATTTCCCCTAAGGCCCCTACTATGCTGAGGGGCCTAAGTAAATGGGCCATCCTCTTATGTTTTCCAAGGCATATTTATAGGGAGGTAGTTGGATGTAGAGCAGCACAAACTTGAGCTATTGGTGTCATAGGCAGTGGCTTTGCCTGCCATGCCACAACATCAATCCCATTATATTATAATTTGATAGATTGTATGAGTTTGAATTTTAAATCATGAATTTCTATGTATTGTTTTGTTGATTTTACAGTTTGTGAGGCAGCTATGGAAGATTATCAGTGAGCCAAGGTCATCTGGTGCCTTGTTGATTAACCATTAAAATGGCTGAAGAGACTGAAATTCCCTGAGTCACTCTTGAGATTTCCTCTTAGGAAGTTATCAAATTGGTAGTATCTTGACATTAAATTGGTGTTGGTTGGCAAATCAGAATGCTATAAAATTCTGTTACATAAATTCTTCACAAATGTATGTAGGCAATATTTCTCGAATAGCAGGATTTGCTGTGACTTGGATACCAGTTTGTGTATTCTCCAAAGGAATAGGTGTCAAAGGCTTAGTCCCCAATGTATAAAGGTAAGAGTGAATCAATATCAATAGTCAATTAATTAAGAATGGAAGCAGTTGAATTATAACACCCGAAACTGAGGCCTTTAAAACATGATTATATAAGGTTAAGCCACCACAGCACAAAGACTTTGCAAAGAGAGAACATGTGGCCACAATGAATGAGCATCACCCCCGTCGCTCTACTTCTTGGTGCACCATATAATGATGCTTGGCACATACTATACTGTGCAAGCCTTCCCAGATGGTCAAATCAAACGGTCCCTGATGAGAACTGCTTGGTCTTAGTATGAAAACTCCCCAAAGCATAAGTTATAGCCTTCCTTCCTTCATCAGTAGATCTTCCTGGGATTTTGATAGAGAAATGAAAAAATGATTAATACAGGAATTGAAAGGAATAGGAATAATTTCAGCTAACTTCAGTTAGTAATTTTCACTCTTCAAATAATAAAAAGCAAGTAAATAATTCTAATATTCGTTGAATGTGTACTTGGATCCAGGCACCCTGGTAATGTCCATAATATTCTTTTAAAGATTAATTTATTTTTGCTGCTAAGTTAGATATATAGAGAGAGGAGGAGAGACAGAGAGAAATATCTTCCCTCCGATGATTCACTCCTCCCGTGACCACAACGGCTGGTGTTGCACCGATCTGAAGCCAGGAGCCAGGAGCTTTTCTGGGTCTCCCACGTGGGTGCAGGGTCCCAAGGCTTTGGGTCTTCCTCAACTGGTTTCCCAGGCCACAAGCAGGGAGCTGGATGGGAAGCCAGGCCGCCGGGACTAGAACCGGTGACCATATGGGATCCCAATGCGTGCAAGGTGAGGACCTTAACCATTACACTATTGTGCCAGGCCCAGATGATACATTTTCTTAAAATTTCTGCTGTAGTCCTGCTACCATAAAATAATCAGTGCCTTCCTCTCTTCAGTCTTCAGTTTTCTACCGTTTTATTTGGCCAATTCCCTCAGATTAAGCCTTTTAAATTCTTTTCCTACTTGAAACTCCCAAATTTATGATAACTCTCTGTACTGAGCAGTTTAGCTAATATTGCCTTATACAATTTTTTCCATGCCACATTCTTTCGAACTCATCTTCCATTCAACAGACATTTATCAAAATACTTGTTTCTCCCAGAGGAAATTGGACATCACCCACGAATAAATACTTTCTAAAGACCTCATTTCACTGATAGCCTGCTGTTGCGAGATTACTCATCTGGTGATTTTAACATAAACTAGTAAGCAAGACTGCCTGGTCCCTGGAAAGCCTAAGAGAGCATTTCAGGCAATTTATCTATAAAAATAAAATTTTATGAGTGATTCTAGTAATGACCAAAATGACAATAAAAACAGCTAAGGGATTTATCTTAAATTTATATAGAATTATCAGAAGGCAAAATTTTTTAGCAGAATGTTGTCTTCCCTTGTTAAAAAAATGGGGTATAATGAAGAAGTAGAATAGTTCCTGAAAAGTCAGAGTTAATTCATGGTTAATTTATAATGGGATGAATTTTACAAAATAGCAACCATGAAAAAAAAATGACTCACATGTAAAGATAGGCCTACTCTGATTACTGCAGAAGGTAATGAGAAAAAAAAACACATCATTATAGAATAAAAAGAGAAAAATCAGGCTTAGGAGTCCGGATTCCTCTAATTTTTTATGGAGTAGTTTTCAAGAAGGAGATGCCAGTGCTCAGGACTTTGAAAGATGAGTAGCAGTAACTAAATTTAGAGGCAAGGGCATTCCAAGTGGATGAAGTACACAGCAAGTGAAAAACATATCAAAGAATTCTTACTTCCTCAGGAGAACACAAAGTTTAATTTGGATTAAAATAAGTACTTCTCAGAAGTACTGATAGAATGGATACAATGTTGTAAATGTTCCTTTTTTTTTTAAATAGAGAAAGAAATGTTTGGGTTTTAAAGAAGAGGATTCAATCTTGATCCTGAGGCAAGTTACTGGTTAAATGTTTACACTGGATTTGAACCAATTTATAGATTTATCCTGTGATATAACTAAATAAACTTTCTTTGTAACTACATTGAAACAATTTTCCTCTTTCAATTGCATTTCCTATTATATAGTATTTATTAGTTATTATATAAACTGGGAGCCAGGCGTTGAAGCTGAGCCAATTATTATTTAGTAAATAATATCTGGATATTATACAAAATAGTGTCCTTTATAAAATAGCAATCATTAAACAACAACCATAAAATAACAAGGGTGCAATGCACTCACTTGTACAAAGAGTATATTCACAACATCCTCCAAATTCAATGACCTTGTCTCACTGTAGATATTAAACCTGGAATGAATCCAGAGAGTTTTATTCTCATTGATTTCTTGGCTATTAGTAGTAGACTAATATTTGAAAATTGAAAATTTCTGAATAGTAGTTTTCTACAAGTGACCTTCACAAAGTGCACATAATATTGAGAATTATTTGGGGCTGGTGCAGTGGCATGGCACGCTAATCCTCTGCTGTAGTTCTAGCATTTCATATCCCAGATCATGTCCTGGCTCTCCCACTTCTGATTTGACTCCTTGCTTATGGCCTGGGAACACTGAGAAGGATGACCCAAAGCCTTGGGGCTCTGTACCTCCTTGGAAAACCAGGAAGAAGTTCTTGACTCCTGGTTTCTGATTTCCTTAGCTCCAGCCATTGTGGCTGTTTGGGGAGTGATTCAGTTTGCTTTGTCTTTCCCTTTCTCTGTAAATCTGCCTTCCAATAAAAAATAAATAAATCATTTTTAAAAGAATTTTCTGAATAACTAAAGGATATGAAACAAAATATTCTGAAAAGTACTGGGATTAACTTTTCAATGTTTTAAGGGCGTATTTCTTTCCCTCATGAATTCAGAATGTTGGGCTTTCTGTGTTTTGGCATGACCTCCATGTTAAACTGTCAAGATTGTAAGTATATGTTTGATGGGTTATTGTTCTTTTTTACTGTGTTTGACACATTTTTATTGTTTTTTGCTGATTGATTGTTCTTAGCAGTTTCATGCAGTGACAAGTAGAATTAATATATGATCTTTCCAATTTCAAGGAGGTGTTGAAAGTTGTGTTAACTTTTATTCACTCTTTTATGAGACAAAATGAAGAGAGAAAAAAATAGGCAGATGAGTTCTCTTCATATTTCCAAATTCCCAAACGGGTCAGGAGTAAGCTACACCCATGCTGGGAGCCAGGTCTTCCACACACTTGGAAATAGACCAATATTTGTGGCATCCTTGCTGTCTCCCAGTATCTGCATTGTCAGGAACTGGGAGCCAGGCGTTGAACCTGAGCCAAGTCCAGGTTCTTCAATGCAGATGTTCATGTTGTAGCTTGCATTTTAACTACTAGGCCAAATGTCAATCTCCTGAAAGACAGACTGTTTTTTGAACTTTTGTATATTTATAAAATTAATTTTTGATATCCCATAAAATACTTTTACATTAAGGTTTAAAGTACATAGTAAAATATTGTTTTTTTAAAAATCAGATGAGCAAGAAATAGGAAAAAATAGAAATTTAATACCAGTAAGGGTTTTTGTAGCAGGCTCAGAAAAACTGTTGTTTCTGAAACGTTGTGAAATTTTGTAATATCTGGCTTCTGTAGTTAAAGCACAATTGTGCCAACAGGACTGTTCTTGGACCTAATAGCTAAGCTGTTTGTGGACAGCCAGTTTGCATGCACAGTGACTCTCTCTCTAAATTTCGCTCCCAGACAATCCTTTTGGGCACATGGATCCTACACCTTCAGCTAAAAGAGACAAATAACCTCCTCCAACAGCAAAATGAATTTGTGGTAGAGTCTGTTTCTCTGCTTAAGTCCATTAATATTTGTTTCACTTAAGTAGGTATCATGACATTTGGTGCCTATATGTTTATTATGGTGATCTTTTCTTGCTAAATAGATCCTTTGATCATTATGTAATGTCCATCTTTATCTCTTTTTAATTTTAATTTTCATTATTTTTATTTTATGATATAGTTTCATAGGTTCTGGAATTTCCCTAGCCCCCTCCCAAAACTCCCTCCCTTCCACTGATATCCTCCGTATTATTACAATTGTATAGCCCTACATAAACAGTTGTAAGTCCA
Organism: Ochotona princeps; assembly: GCF_030435755.1. NCBI lineage: Eukaryota > Metazoa > Chordata > Mammalia > Lagomorpha > Ochotonidae > Ochotona > Ochotona princeps. The sequence continues at coordinate 106,292,936 of NC_080834.1, read as the reverse complement.
TCATTCTGCTATTTAAGTGTTTCCTAAATTTGTGGGTATGGACAATGGCAGAGATATCAGCATCCTGTTGTCAAGATATATTTAACAGTTTCATTGGGAGTCCATGTTTGATTTGGAAGTAGAGGTGCATACTGCATTGCATCTTCACATCTGGATATGATAGTCTCTATGACACATTACTATAGTTCCCTTAAATGACAAACCATAACAAAATCAACAACAGAAAGAAAATAGAAAATTTACAACAATATGAAGGTAAATAACATGCTACTGAATGACCAATTTGTCATAAAGAAATGAAAAAGCAAATAAAAAACCTTTTTGGAGAAAATGATGCTGCTATGAGTCAGCGAAGAATTTTATAAGAGAAAAGAAACTATTTTGAAGAAATGAAAATAAAAGCAAAAATATCAAAGCCTATGAGTTGCAGCAAAAGCAGTGTTTTTCGCAGCTTGTTTTTCCTTCCATTAGTCTGGAATATCTTTTCCCATCCTTTCACTTTCAATTTCTGCCTATTTTAATGGTGATATGTATCTCCTGTAGGCAACAGATAGTGTTTTTTCCAGTATGCTAATCTATGATATTTGATTGATGAGTTGGTAATTTAGTAATTTGGGCCTGTCATTTTAGCAATAGGTTATTCATGTTTGATTGAGTCATCTTTTGTTTTTTCCTTAATTGATCTTCCTGTTTGCTTTGGTTTGGGTGGACACTATTCCTTTTCTCTGTCAAGAGAACATCGTTAAGTATCATTTGTAGGGTAGGTCTGAGAGAAGCATATTTTAGCTTTTCTTTACTGTGGAAGAATTTTATTTCATTTTCAAAGACAAAGGAAAGCTTTGTTGGGTATGTTATTCTGGACCAACAGTTTTTTTTTTCCTTTTAGAATCTGGAATATGTCACTCCATTCTATTCTGGCCTGTGTAGTTTCCCCCGAAATGTCAGTTGTGTGTCTGATTGGGGCTCTGCTAGATGTTAATTTTTTTTCACCTGCATAGTAAGGATCTTTTTCTTATGGTCAACTGAGGATAGCTTGATTGTCATGTGTCATGTCGAAGATCACTTTGTTCAAAACTACTGGACGTTCTTTGTCCCTCTTCTATTTTGTTTCCCTATTCCTTCTTTATATTAGGCAAGCTCTCATTTATTATTTCATTGAATAAATCTTTAAGCCCACCTTTTCTTTTTATACCTTTGGAACTCCAATAACTCTTATATTTGGACTTTCGACAGTATTTCTTTTTGGCTTGAGTCAGATCCATCTCCAACTTTTAATTGTTTCCCCATTGTGGCAAGAAATATATTCCAATTCTGAGGTTTCTTTCTTCTGCCTCATTCATTCTATTATTGAGACTATCCACTGAATTTTTAGTTTGTTCCAATGTGTTCTTAATTTTTAACATGTCATCTTTCATTTGATTCATCGTTGCTATTTCCTGCATAACATTTTCCTGAAATTCCTTAAACTCCTGTATGTGCTTCTCATTGTTGATAAGGAACTTTGTAACAAGGTTTAAATATTCGTTATCCCTCCTCCATTTTTTTCAATGTCCTTCTCACTTAACTCTGAGATTGACAAAAGCTTTCATCCTTTTACGGAGGAAGAATTAGTAACATTCATTGTGTCAATGTCTCTAATTTTGTGGTTGGTTTTCGCTGTTCTGGTTGACAGATTCCTCTCCTTACAGCAGCTGATTTCTAAGCTAAGTTGCCCACTGGTCTATAGGTTGATTTTATTGATTGTATTTGGCACCTGGTTTTTTTTAAATGCAATCACTTGTGCCACTCCTTCCAGTAAGTTTCATTCCTGGGTTTTTGTGCTAGACTTCTATCAGTCTCTGATCATCACTCTCCATTCACTGTGACCCCTATGCTGTTACTGTTCTCTTGCCTGCATAGTCTTTATCCCACTCCTGGCTTGAGCAATGCCCAGGATTAGAAAGATCCCAGCTATGCAACATCACTTGCTGGTCGTGTTGGAAATTGCTGGCCTATAGGTCTGAGGGTCACCCAGACCTATTTTGTTTGGGTCCCATGGAATGCCAAGTCAGTACTGATTTCCTTGTGGGACCAATGCAATGTGCTGAGCCAGAATTGATTTTTGCTTCTGACTTAGCACATGCACAGTTCACTGTTGTCTCTCTGGTTCTGAAGCACTCACTGCCATCCCTTTAGACCTGCACCCTGTGTTGCAGTACAGTACACAAAGGGAACCTGTTGTGGCACTAGTGGGGGGGTTTGGGCCATGAAATCTACCCTGTCCCTGCACTACTGTTGGGGTCTGAAGTTCCATTTCTTCTCATTGTCAGATCAAGCAAATCAGCAGGATGGGTACTTCTTTGCTTGGTTAATCTCCTGGTGAATTCCCCTTCCCACCTCATCCTTTGTAGAGCTCTGATCACTGAACACAGACAGCTTTCTGCCACTGCGACATCTGGTTACTATAACACCACTCTGTTTTCTCTGCTGCTTCCCATGTCCTTGAGTCTCCTGCCCTATCCCACCCTCCCCCGCTATGTGCCTGTGCTCTCTTAAGTCTCTGCTCTCTGCCTCACTCTGGCTAATTCTTCTCCATCAGTTTAAACATGCCCTCACTATATATTCCACTGAATTTGGAGATTGAAAATGAGAAGTAAAATTGAAGTCCTACATCTTTTACTTTTACTATAGACCAGAAAAAAATTGTGTTCTTATCTGGTGACAGTGAGCAACTCTTGCTATCTGTGCCAATGACTTAATTTGGAAACTGATGTGAGATGTGTCTGATTTCAGAACATTGACTGCTGATGCTGTCTCAAAGCACTATTCCTACAGAGATGTTTCCAGTTTCATGGACATTCGCTTCCCCCAAAACAGTCTCTTGGGTCCTTGGTTTTGTGAAGAATGGGAGTTAAACACATGTGAAACTCACTGAAACTGACACTTATAAAAATGAGTCTTCTCTATTTTCTTTGTAGATTATTTCTTAGTTACATGTATCTCAGGGTTAGAAAATCTATATTTTAAGTCATTGTGGATGCCTGAGTAACTCTTGAGTGAGACTTGAGAGGTGATGAGTCAACAAGAATTGCAAAATTGGCCACACTTTATTGCAGAGACTTACAGCTGGCGACTGGGCAGTGAGTCAGGAGAAAGCCTGTAAAAAAGCGAAGTATGAGACTAGAGTCTTCGAAAACACGGGCCCCAGTTTTCCTTGTGATGGTTTCTTTTTCCATACAAAAATGCCTTGCATCTTAATTTTAATCTGATCTCATAAGGGCAGCAATGCAGGAGAAGTGAAGGGCTCAAGTCACACTGGCAGCAGTGGGGTATGAGCTAAGCCTCAGTTACCCACAGCCACTCATGGATCAAAACATGAGCAAACATGAAAGTGATGGAGACAGCTTAGAGTGCATTTAAGAAGAGAAAATGTTGTGTTCACTTGTAAAGACAGATGCAAGGCAAAGGGGAAACTCATAAATCAGTGAGCAGAACTTGTGCGGGGAAAGGAAGGGGGGCATGGCAGCAGAGGGGGCAAGAGTGGAAAGGAATAGATGTTGCTTTCTGACTAGCTTAGTTAATTTCAGTTATGCTGCAGATCTCATGCTGCTGTCCTCCCAGGTCAGTTGCCTCTGGGCAACAGTATGGATCTCAGCTGTAGGATTCAGGCTAACAGGGAAGTCTTAGTAGAAAATTCAGAGCAAAAGGAGGTATAAATTCAAAGACAGCTGCTCAGCTCAGAAGTGGCTTAATTCACTTCTGCTCATCTTTCACTTTATCAAACCAAGTCACATAGGCAACACTATTGTCAATGGCCTGGAATGAACATTTTGAACAATAGGTAGTTATCCAACAGTGTGAAATAACTAAAGCATTTGTTGCAACCTTCTCTGCAAGGAAAATAGTATTCTCTCTATGGGATATCAAGGGCATATGTTGTCATCAGGACTCACCACTATTGGTATTGACCTAGGGAAGGGTTTGCCATATTTCTCCATTGCCACATTAGTTGCCACTATTGCCATTATCTTCCCCCTGTATCTTACATATTTCACATGAATACAGATTCTTTTGCTTTCATAGGTAATTCATCCAATTTATAGGTGAGGAATCTGGGTTTAACCCTGATTCCTGTTTAACCTTCGGGCCAGAGTTGATGTTGTGATGTAGAAGGTAAGCCTGCCATCTGACATACCAGCATCCCATATGGGTAACAGTTCCACTTACAGCTGCTCCACTTCTGATCAATCTCTCTATCATATTTCAAAAGGGAAACCAAGTCTTTGGAACACATAAGAAGAGTAAAGAATTAAAATGAATTTATCCATAAGTTTGTGGGTTTTCACAAAGCCATACAACCCCAGATCTGCCTCATCAGGGAAAGGAATATTCCTACATCAGAATAAGCTGTGGAGAAATTAGAAAGCTACCACCGGTGCTGCAACACACAGTAACAGGATGGTATGTGTCTGCTGGGTGAAATTTTGGGGAGGTTTTTCTCAATTTTTTGATGTAAATATAATCCAACAGTGATTTTCAAGTACAGGAAATGTCTCATAACTAATTTTTGTTTGAAATACCATTGGCAATACAATTCAGAGACAAAAATGACCATGCAGCACCACTGAGTTATGTTTTTTAAACTAGAATCAAAACTGTCTAATGATGAAAGCTAAGGAGCAAAATTGTATAAAGATAGAACCTAATCTAGGGACTTTCTAAATATTTCATATAGTCTTATCACTAATCATTTCCACAAAGAGACTAGCAATGTCGGTTTCTGAGTCATATGTGCATAATTATATTTTATTATAATCATACTATTATAATTAATTGCATTTCACTAATCACATTATAATTAATATTAGACATTATTAGTTTAGCAATGTAACATGAGTTTTAATTAGACTGAGCTCTTGGCAGAAATTTTTTTTCTATTTTTAATTCTATACAGGTATTAATGTTTTTACTTTCTTCATTAACTGATGAGATTATCTGGACTTTTCAATGTTGCTGTGAATGAGTTTCCAGGATGGGGAATGTTAATTCACTACTGCATCTCAGTGTACATTCTGGAACACTATGTATATTAAAGTGCTTGTTAAATTATATGTCTTAGAAAACCAAGCAGGCTAGGTTGCCATGCCCACTGGTGGTTCAGATTTGGGGGTAGACCTTGGTGGGCCAGTTCATAACACCCACTGTATGATCTCAAGATGGGGTGCAGGATAGGCTGAGGTGGGTGGCAAAACCAGGACTGAGGGCTGGCTGAGCAGGGCAAGGCTGAAGCACCCACAAGCATCAGCTGGAACTGTGGGCAGATGAGGCTGGGCCAAGCTACAGCACATGCTGGCAAATGCCAAGGTGAGGTAGGCCATGCCAGAGTGGACCACAGCACTCATCAACATGTGTGGGCCCCACAGGGGTGGGTTGTGAGCCTGATAGATGGCTGTGGGGGCCATCCGTGCTGAGTCACTGCTCCCACTGGTGAATGTGAGAACTGGGATGGGGGCAGACCAGGCTGGGCAAAACTACAACACTTATTAGCCTGCATGTGAGCCCAGTCAGGGAGAAACAGGCTAGGCTACCGACTCTACTCATTGGTTCAGGCATAACCCAGAGTAAGTACAGGCTGTTGTGCTTTGTCACAGCATCAGCTGCCAAAGTGCTAGGACTGGTGCTAATCTTGTCAAGCTAAACTGCAGAAGCACTTGGAGAGTACAAGATCCGGAGCTGGGAGTGGGTCCAGTACAGAAATTGTGGGCATCTCTTATGGGTTACACTCCCTCTAGAGAGCGTAAGAACCAGGGCTGGGAAGGGTCTGGCTAGACAGGTGGTGGCAAATGCTGGCATGAGTGTGGGCTAAATAATGGCTTAGTAGGGTTGAGCTTGGCTTCAATGCCCATTGATGTATACAAGAGCTGAATGCGATGTAGGACAGACTGAGCCAGTCTGCTGTACAAATTGGCAAGCACGGGAACCAGGAGTTTGGGTTGGCCTAGTGGGGGTTATTAGGGGCCACTCTAACTAAGCTACATCACCCACCAGTGTACATGAAGGTTGAATTGTGTTGGGCAGAATTGGGCTCGGTTGTAGCATCCATTGGTGTACATAAGAGATGCAGCTGAAGACAAAACTGACCTAGCAATTGCAACTACCATTGTGTGTGTAAGCTGACGTGGGTGACAAACAGAACCAGACCCCATACTAGTAAGCACACACAAGAGTTAGGACTAGGATCATTTCAGAAAAAGGTTTCTTTGGGGACCTCCCCAATTGAAATGCTGGACTCAGAACCCCAACCATGGGAAGAATTGCAGGACCTGTGGTCTGACTGTGGAATATGTGTGTCAGCTGGACCACCTCAGTGGCTTTGATGGAGCATACCCAGTTGCACATGGAAGATATGGTAGTCCACTGGAGCCTGCAGAATATGTCTGTTACCATAACAGAGAAAGGAGGGCAGAACAATTTTGTCAACTAGCCCAGCCAAGTGTTGGCAGCTAGTTTCTGGGCGATTAGAGAATCTAAGGTGGACTGTGTCAGCCAATGGACCTTGGAACAATTTCCTTATCCTTGTAGCAGCGAGATATAAAGCATTTCATAATTATTGAACTACTGAAACCACTTGAGTAGAACTCTTGGAGCAGGCCCCACATCAGGTAGCCATTCCCTATCTCAGTTACTGGGGCAATAGGGAGGCTGGGTATAGCTTCTCCCTTTCTCTCCCCCACTTCTCCTTTCCCTTTTTTTCCCAGACTCAGGAAGAAGAAAAAAAAGGAGATGTGAAAACAATGGTCTCACTCATAGTCCCCTAACCCTTCACCCTTCCCATCCTAATCAACTGTGTAAATATCATCAAAATTAAAATTCAAAAAAGGAATCTTAAAAAAAAACTAAAAAAAAGCTCATTAAAGCTTGCCAACATCTATATTAAAATGCATTTTCCTTTCGATGAGATAGTTAGATTATATATTTTTTTATATTAAATAAGTAATTGGAATTAAATGAGTACTTAATTCTTGTGGAAGTGTGTCAGGATGATTCTACTATAGGTGATAAAATATTTGATACAATCTTCTGAAAAGTAATTCAGTAATATATACACAAAGGCTTGAAGACTTTATTGCTTGAAAAAGATAAGAGATGTCAATCTAGATATTTATTTAAATAATCAGAGATTTTTGTCAGATATTACTGCTTAAGCACATGAAGATATTTGTAACCTAATACTGAAACTTAGGAGCAACTTTAATGATTAATAATAGAGAACTGTCCAAACTAAAAAATATTCATTCAACAGAATATTTTCCATCATTTATAAAATGAATTATCCATGCTTGTAGGGGTTGACTATTATATTATTAAAGTATTTAACTTACCCTGTGTCCTAATTTTTAGCTAATATTCGTTTCTGAATTTAAAAATAAAGTTCATTTTACATTTATGTAAAGATTTCACATGGTTTCAATTTAGAGAGTCAAATAGTTATACAAGATTCTGACTACTTCTTTTCATTCTGTGTTTGCATCAAACGGCAGAGAGACAAGTAAGCAAACTCAATTGTTCAGTTTTAGGCATTATATTTTGACTACCTGATGTAGAAAATTACAATTTACCTTTTTTTGCCACTTTTATCCCCCAAATACACAAAGTCACCACTTCTTTTTCCTGATTCTTCCCAATACAGTTTTTGGAATTTTGGTTTATTAGCCAGGATATTGTTTCCAGTATTACAATCATTTAAGCATCCATGTTGAGTGCAATTTTTAATTTGCCTTTTCTGTGCAACTTCTGCTTTTCATTAATTTTTTTCAAATGTTAGTTTTCCTTTCCAAAAAGTTATTTTTTATTGTTAACTCTTATAATTTTTCATTCTTTCATTCAAGAGCTCTTTCCTACTAATTAAACTATTCTTATATAAGCATACAACTTATATTTTAATATATCGATAGTTACTTATTAATTACCATACACACATGTATGTATATATATGTGTGTGTGTTAACATATATGTGTATATATGTGTGTGTTAATATATGTTTTCCTGAGGAAACTCTCCCAGAAGTCTTTTTTAGTTATCTGTATCAGGACTGGTTGAGGCTTATCTATTGTTTTGATTCTCTTTCCACTATTACCCTGATGATCCTTTGCATAAGATTTTTTTTTTTAATCTGAATTCTGTATCCTTCTCTCCCTTGATTTTACTCTTTATCTTGGCAGAATGTAGTTTCCCAAGAACATATATTTTGGTGGTAAAGTATTGTATCTGAAATATTTTTACTTCATTTTCATACTTAATGTACACTTGGTTGGGTGTAGAATGCTAGACTTGAAATTGTGTACTTTGAGAATTTTAATACTCTTGACTATTGCCTCCCAACTTCTAGAATTGTCAATGAAAGATCGATAAGAAGGGCTAATATTTCCTCAGAGTTATGTAACAGTCATATTTCTATATGGATCGGTGCTTATCATTTCATGTTTTCCATGCCGATGTGATTTTTCAGATGAGGACGCCATGCCCCAGGCTTATGGGGCTGCTAATTATTTGGGATTAGGAATCCAACTGAGTTAGGTTGGCAGTTTACGCTTCTTCCCAACATGTCTTGCTATCATGTTGATTACTGATATTTCCAATAAAAGGTGAACTTTTTATCTGTATATCTTTGTTGTATTTTGTATATCTGTATATTACTATTACATTTTACACTTGATCTTAGCCAAAAGGCCGAGAAGCGATAACTATTACATTTTGTATATCTGTATATCATTTTATACTTTTGTCCTTAGAATTCTGACAGTTTCAAAGGCAAAATGAGTAGCTATTTGAATTTTTGCAGTAAAACATGGCTTTCTTAGATTTGTACATTGGATCTTTACTGTTCTTTTGACTCTCAGTCGCAAGGTACATATACCTTTTCAAAAAATGTCTCTTTCTGACATTTTAGTGTAGCTTCAGGAGGCTACAAAAGGCATAATTGCATGTATGCCAGTGAGGGAGGTGAGGATAGAACTTCCATTCCCAATAAGTACCTTCTGCTTTAGTGTTTAAGATTCAGTTTCCTTTTATGTAACTGAGAAATAATATTTTTTTGGTTAATATAAAGATGAAAAAGCACTCAATGAGGAAAGTAAACATAAAATGTTTGGAATTATTCCTTGCACAAAAAGTTTGTCTTTTAGAAACACAGAAAAATGGTACTTCAAGACCAGAATTGTATTCAAATTAGCTGAAGTTAAAAATATATTTAGAAGCCAGACCCAGAGAAAAAAATTGGAATCCATTTGGAGGGAAATCAGACAGATTTGCCTGCAATTGGAACTTGCTCCAGTGTCTGGTCTTCCTGCCCTAACTTTCTGCCCCATCACAGGGTGGGTCACTTGCCTGTTTCATTGTGTGCCCTCTACTCTCCTGCTTCCTTTCAGACTGGCTTACTCTGCCCATCTGCATGCCGAGGAATGAAAAAGCCTTATGCTCCATTGCAGAACATTCTCTGATGGTTCCGTTTCTATTCATTTTTCCCATTTTCTCAGGAAAAATTGTCCCGCCTTGCATAGTTCATTTGTCTCCCAATGAGGCAGAAGGGAGCATGCAGTTTTAGTTCTGTCCCTCACAGGCTGTGAGTGAGGGGTTTGTGAGAGCATGGGAGGTTCTGTTCATAACAAAACCTTAAGAGAAAAAGAAAGTACTTAAAGTGGTATCAGTGGACATCACAAAATTTCAAATATATAAACACAAATATTGGCTCTACATGTGTAGTAGTATGAAATAAGAACCCTACTTATTCTACAAAAATCACCTTGCAAAGGAACAACAATCTATGACCTGATAACCTCAAACTATTAGAGTAAAACATTGGGGAAACTCTGTAAGATCTTGGCATAGGTAAAGACATCTTGCAAAAGACCCCAGAAGCACAGGCCATAAAGGCAAAAATAAACAAATAAGATTACATCAAGCAAAGAAATTTCTGAACTACAAAGGAAACTCACCAAACAAGTAAAGAGGTGACTGACAGGATGGGAGAATGTATCCACAAACTGTTCAGCAGACAAGATATTAATATCTAGAGTCTATAGAAACTCAAGAAAATAACAACAAAGCAAACAATCTAGTTAGAAAGTAGGCAAGGAATGTAAATTGGAACTTTTCTCAGGACAAGATACAGATAGCCAACAGACTCACGGAAGCATTCAGGATCACTGACCATTGAGAAAATGCAAATAAAAACTCAATGAGCTTCACCTTACCCTAGTTAGAATGGCTACCACCAGGAAATTTAAAATATGATAATAATAATAAATGCAGGAAAAATTTACCCTAACCTCCTGTGGGTAGGAACGTGCAGGGCTATAACCATTATAGAAGACAGTATGGCAATTCCTCAGAAATCTGGAAACATCTGCCATGTGACCTAGCTAGCTCACTCCTGGAAATTTAATTAAAGCAAATGACATCAGCCTATGAAAGAGCTGATTGTACCCACAACTTTATTTATGCAGCTCAATTCACAACAGGTAAAACGTGGAATCAACCCAATGTCCATCCATTAAAACTGGACAAATAAATTGTGGTACATATACTCATGGAATACTACTCAACCATAACAAGGAAATGAGGTCTTTTCTGTTACAGCAAAATGGTTGTGATCAGAAACCATTATACTTAGTGAAATAATCCAGACATAAAAAGACAAATAGCATGCTTTTTCTGATAAAGGATAGTCCCTATTGGATACAAAAAGTACGTATGAATGAAATCAATGTCTTGTGGTTTGATTGTTGCTTGTAACCCTGATTTGTAATCCTGTGGAGTCACGGTCTTTCTGGGTTATTTTTTGTTGTTGTTTGTTGTTATTCTTGTTGCTGTTGTTGTTGTACTTAATAGCTAGTGGTGTATTAAGTCTGTGATTATCGTGTGGATTGAAATCATAGTTTTTAAAAAATTAAGGAAAGAAAATAAAGCAAGGACACAGAGGAATGGGAGGGAATTATGTAATTCTCATAATTATAATAGTAAAATATGAAATTTGTTCTCTTTGTAATAAATGATTTTAAAGAAATATTTTTTTTTCATGCTGAAAAGAATGTTTCCTTTAACTTATCTTCCAGTTAATGGATCCTCTATTTGACGGCTTGAAAAAGTTCCAGATTACTTGTCTGTTGTGTTGTTACAGCTTCCTGGTGTCTTCATTGTTATGGTCAAATGAGGTAATTTGGGGGTGCTGGGGTTGTGAAGTGAGAGGATTCCAGACGTTTGAACTTTGACGTAAAAGTGACGGTTAGGTTACCAGTTGAAAACACATTCAGAAGTGGAGTTCCAATATAGGAAATATAATGCCTAAAAGTTTCATACCAAAAATTAGATATGTTAAATCCTTGTAGATTGAATAAAAATGCATTGATGAGTGATTGTTACTTATTTTTATGACATTCTGCTATTAGGTTCTGAGGCACTTGGATGTGTTTGAGAGTTGGCGGGAGACTCTTAGTTTAGGCAAAGGGTTTTGTTGTCAAGAAAGAGACAATCTGATGGACTGCTCCTTCATGAGAGAGAACCCAGGACCATTTCCACATGTGGGTAGAGTGGGTGATCGTGTGACAAAAATGTTGAACAAGAGATTGATCCAGTGCTGAGAAATCAGATCGGTTACAAGTGTGAGGTGACGACTTTGAGTGTCCAAAGTGTGCTAGAAGAAATGGAGAGGGGAAATGGGATGGGCAGAGTGAGGGGAAAGAGTGGAGAAAAAGAAGGCTTGGACATAGGGAACCTCTGTGGTGGCAGAAATGATCCTGATTTGGAGAATTTGATGGTCAAATGTCCCAACTTCTAGACAAATTGAGCTGTTTTATAATTTGTATTAAGTTCAAGCAAAAATTTAGAAAAAAATTGGTTGACATGGCCAGATGTCTGGAGCTACCCAGACACTTCTGAGAGGGAGACGGACTCTTAGTCCCCGCCAAGGTTTTTCATGGTCAGGAGAATCTGATGAGCCATTTTCCTCATGTGGTCACCCAATGCATGGAAGTCCTGGGCTATCTCCCACAAGGGAGTGGTCTGCGGGACTTTTCTCTCCTGACAACCTTTTGCCAATACAAGGATTCTCTCTCTCTCTAACTCTCTCTCTTTTTCTCCTCTGAGTGCCATCTGGTACTTTGTTTCATCGTGAATGCATTTTCCTATTTCAAGACAAGTTACCTTGTTTACCTGATTCCAGAATATGATTGCATGCTCCGATTCTCACAGTAGAAAAGCAGATTAAATGTTACTTTTTCAATACTGATTTTTTTTCCCAGGTAGACATAGGAAAGCAGGCTAATAAAGTTTTCTTGCCATGGGGTAGTAATGCCATGTTATCAGATTGAAAACCATCATTTAAGGCTAAAACTTGCTGTTCTCTCATGCATTTTGTTCATTGTAATATTCTATGTCGTTTTCTACTTTGTCAAATTAGATTGCATTTAGAAGAAACCTGTTAAGTAATAGGTGATCTCTGGCACTAGCAGCCTGCAAGAGTTGTTTCTCAATTTGCATACTCATTATCAAGTAAGTAACTTAGCATTTTTAGTGTGAAAAAGAATGGTTAGCACAGGCCATTCAAATTATATGCACTTACACAAATTTGGCTCTTTTATGGAAAGAAAAAAACAAAGCAAAAGTATTTCCTACATTGTATCAACTTGTTCTACTTCCAGAAAGTTGACACTGCTGTTTATAACTCATGAATGCTTTTGTGCTGGGCCTTCCAGGAGGCTCAGAGCCAGATCCTGAGCAGCCCCTAGTGAGGATCTTCAAGTTGGTTGTTGGTAGCAACAGCAATTCTTGGCTTCTCTGTATTGCTTCTCTTCATTTTCTCTTTAAATGTCTTTTGTTTTACTCATCAGGTTTCAAATATCATTTCTACTTCCTTGGAAACAAGATGCCAAACAAGCCAAAAAGTAACATACTGGTTTTCAATTTGTTTAGGAGTCAGATTATAGATATATTTTAGATTTTTGGAGGAATCACCCTGTCATTCTCCATAATGGCTCTACCAATTTGCATTTCCACCAACGGAGGATTTAGGGTCTATTTTAGTCTTCAACCTTGTCAGCACTTTTGTTTTGTTTTGTTTTGTTTTGTTGGTAAGAGTCATTTTAACCAAAGTGAGATGATTTTTTTATGATTTTAGTATGAATTTCCACAATTGCTAGTGATGTTGAGTATTTTTTTCCCACGTTATTTTCTGGTTGCTTGAATTTCTTCTTTGAAGAATTGTCTATGCAGATCATGTAGAAATCTCTTAATTATAATTGTTAAATTTTCTGAGTTTCTTGTATATTCTGGGTAGTAATTATTTCTTGGATGAAGAGTTTGCAACTATTTGCTCCCATTTAGTCAGCTGTCTGATTTTCATTTTGCTTGCTCTTTCTTTTGTCAGGTAGAAGCTTGTTAGATTTATCTAATCTCATTCTTCTTGTTGCCTATGATTTTGAGTTTTCATTCAAAACATGATTGCCATGCCAATGTGTTAGCGTGCTTTCATAGTTTCAGCTCTTACCCTTTAGATCCTTGATTCATTTTGAGTTGTTGTTTGTTCACACTATGAAGCAGTAATATTTCCAAAGGTTTTGTTTTGTTTATGTGGTTAATCTGAGGGACATTGCTTTTGAAATTGCTTTCTCAATGAGCTGATTACGAGTGCATAGAAACATTCATGATTTTTTTGTGTGTGTTGCTATATATCATGAAACTTTATTGACTCTTCTCATCAGATTCAACAGTTTGTTGGTGGAGTGTTTAAGTTTTTCTATGGATTGAATTGTGTCATCAGTGAGAAGAATGATTTGACTTCTTCCTGGGCCGGCTGTAACCCTTTATTTTCTTTCTCTTACCTAGTTTTCTCTGATTAATATTTCCACACTACTGAACAAGAACAATGAATGAAAATTGTTGATTGAGTATAGACCATAGTGAAAATGTTTTTCAGTTTTCCTGCTCAGTATGATGTTGGCTATGAGTTGTTAACATTTATTTTCTTGAGGTACATTCCTTCTATACCTATTTTGTCACAAGATTTTTGTTTGTTTTTAATCGTGGATGGATGCTAAATTTTATTAAATGCATTTTCTACATCTACTCAGATAAGACATGTTTTTAATATCTCATACTATTTATGTGATTAAATTTTTTTCTTTTTCATGTTTGTGAAAGTTGACCCATCCTTATACCTCTGGGATAAATCCTATTTGATGTTTTTGATGTGTTGTTGGATTCAATTTACAAGTATTTTGTTGAGAGCTTTTGCATCTTTTTTCATCAGGGATATCAGTACTTTTCTTTTGTGTGTGTTTGTTTTATTTGGAATCAAAGTAAGGCTGGTCTTTTAGAAGGAGTTTAAAAGGGTTCCCTCCCTTTCAATTGTTTGTAAGAGTTTGAGAAGAATTGGCATTATTTCTTCCTTAACAATATGACAGAATTCAACAGTGAAGCCATCTGGTCCTGGCTTTTCTTATTTGGGAGACTTTCAATTACTTATTCAATCTTCTTATTGGTCTGTTTAGGGTCACTATTTCTTTATGATTCAATCTGGCAGTTATTTGTATCCAGAAGCAAATCCAGTTCTTTTAGATTTCCAGTTTGCTAGTATATGGTTGTTACAATAGTCTCTAGCGAAACTTTCCATTTCTCTCACTTCAGATGCAATATCTCTCTTAAAAATTATTTACTCACTTGAAAGGCAGAGTTCAGAGAAGGAGAGGGAGAAAAAGAAACAAAGAGAGAAAAATGAGGAAAAAAGAGAGAGTGTGTGTGTTACGGAACAAAGATATAGGGGAGCTATCCAAACGTAATCTTCATGTTCTGAGTCACAACCCAAACGACTGCAGTGGGTGGATCTGGACCTGTCCGAAGCCAGGAACCAGGAGCTTCTTTCAGATTCCCAAGTGGGTGCAGGGGCCCAAACACTTGAGCCATTTTCCATGGGTTTCCTAGGCCCGTTACCATGAGCTCAATCACAAGTGCAGCAGCCAGGAATTTAACTGTCACCCATTTGAGTTGAAAGTGCTGCAGTCGATGGCTTTACCCATTACACTACACTGCCATTCCTGTAATAGCTTCTTTTTATTCTCTGATTTTATTTGAGTCTTCTCTCCTTCTTCTTAGTCTAGCTAAAGGCCTATCAATTTTATCTTTTCAAAACGCTGACTCTTCATTTCACTAATGTTTTGTGCATTTTTTAGTTTCTATTTCATTTTTTCTCTCATTTTTTATTATTTTTTTCTACTGATTTTGTGCTTGGTTTGTTGTTTTCTGGGACTTTAAGAGGAATAGTTATATTGTTTGCTTAATCTCTATTTTAAAAACATTTATGGCAGAGAGTCCAGCATCCTATTGTCAAGATATATTTAACAGTTTCATTGGGAGTCCATCTTTGATTTGTAGAGGCACATACTGCATTGTATCTTCACATCTGGATATGATTGTCTCTATTACACAGTCGCTATACATCCCCTTATAGGAAAAGTCATAAAACAAAATCAGCAACTAGAAGAAAAATAAAAAATTTGCAACATGAAGCTAATAACGTGCTATTGAATGATTAATGTATCGTTGAAGAAACAAAAAAGAAAATAAAAAAACCTTCTTGAAGCAAATGATGTTACTGTATTGCGTACTGAAGAACTATTGCATTGTAATAATACAGGAGAAACCAGAGGGGCGAGGGAAGTGGGGAAGACTGGGGAGGAGGGAAATTACAGAGCCTATGAACCTCTATCATGAAATAACGAATAAATTTGGGAAAATACATTAAAATTATCTTTAACTGAGAAAAGAGACAGGAGAGAGAGAGAGAGAGAGAGAGAGAGAGAGAGAGAGAGAGAGAGAGAGAGAAAGAGAGAGAGGAACCTTACTGTTTACTTCTCAAATGCCCACAGTGTTAACAGTAGGATCTGGGAACTCTGAAGGTCTGCATTAGACTAAATGCCTGCTTCTCACCTGTTGTTTTTTTTTTTTTTCATTATTTATGACTACAAACTTTTCTTTTAGAAGTACATTTGCAGCCTCCCTTAAGTTTTGATCTTTTGTATTTGTTGGGTGCGATTTTTAATTATTCCTTTTAATTTCTGCAAAATTTCATTGTATATTGAACATCTCATCCCATCTCACATAATTTCTAGAATGTCTTTGTTTTTCTAGTTTTACTCTACTACACTAAAAAGAAATGATAACATTTCAATTTTTTAAAACTTGCTTTGTGGCTTAATATATGGTATCTCCTAGAGAATGTTGCGTGTTCTTATGAAAACAATTTGACTCAGCAGCAGTTGAGTGGAATGTTCTATGAATGTTTCTTTGATCCATTTGGTCTATACTGTAGTGTAACTGCTCAGCTGATTTTATTCTTTATCATTTATAATTTCTTTATATTAATGATTGTATTGTTCTGAAGCTGCCACCACTGCTATGTTGGAACTTACTTTAGATTTAGCAACATGTGCGCTCGAAAATTGGGTACGCCAGCACCAGGTGCATATACATTTAAAAAGATCATATCTTTTAGTTGAATGGTTCCATTGATCATTATACGGTAACCTTTTTGTGGTTTTTGTTGTTGTTGTTGTTGTTGTTTTCAGGTCTATTCTATCTGTTGTAGGTCTAGCTATTCCAGTTCACTTTTGATTTTTACTTGTATGCAGTATCTTTCTAGATCCTTCCAGTCTGTGACTCTTTTCTGATGAAGTATTTCTTTAAAATACCATGTCACTGAGCCTTTTGAAAATCTGGACAGTTGTCTGTATGTATCTTTACATTGGAAAATTTTATTTATTTGCATTGAAAGTTCCTATTGGAAAGTAACTAATTAACTCCATCATTTAAAAAAATCTCTTTCTAAACTCTATTGTTTGTTTTCTTTCTGTACATTTATGTATTTCCAAATGGTAATCAGTTTTCTTTTTGTATGTATGTAATACTCCCTGTACCTTTTGTAAGGCTGGTAAGAGGGTGATAATTCCTTAAATTTTTTGCTTGTTTTGGTAAATGCTTATCCCTCCTTCATTTTTGAAAACACAGCTTAACCAGGTGAAGTTTTATTTTAAAGATTTTATTTATTTGAGTGGCAAAGTTACAGGGAGAGAGTTCTTCCCTCTCTTTATTTACTCCCCAAACGGTCCCAGTGATCAGGGCTGGGTCTGGCTGAAACTGGTTACCAGGAGCTTCTTCTGGGCCTCACAAGGGTATAGAGACTCAAAGTCCTTATGGGATAATGACCCTACAGATAGTAGCTGAACCCACTTCACTACAGCACTGACCCCAGATGAAATTTTCCCGGTTGGAAGTTGTTTTCATTCAGAAATTAAACTATATCCTATTTATTTTTTAAAAAGATGTATATATTTGAAATGCAGATTTACAGAGAGAAATATCTTCTGTTTGCCAGTTCACTCCCCAAATGGCCACAATGGCAGCAGCTGAGTCAGTCAAAAGACAGGAGCTTTATCTGGATCTCCTACATTGCTGCAGGGACCCAGGACCTAAGCTATCCTCTGCTTATCATTCTATTTCTTTCTGGCCTATAAAGTTCATATTGGAAAAATTGTTATTGTTGTCATGGCTATTCCCATAAAAGTGACTTACAACTTTTCTCTTTGTATGATTTACAATTATATTGGTCTATTTTTTTAAGAATCAAAAGTTATTGTTGGGCCCAGACTGTGACTGAAGTCCTCACCTTGCATGCACTGGGATCCCTTGTGGTTGCTGGTTTGGGACTCTGTAAACGTGTGGAAGTTACAGAGGATGCTTCTGACTCCTGGCTCCTGCCTTCTCATCAGCTCCGCTCTAGCCTCTGTGACCACTTGGGGAGTAAACCAGCGGAGGGAAGATCTTTCTCTTTGTTTCTCCTTCTCTGTATATCTGCCTTTCCAATAAAAATAATTCTTTAAAAAGTTATTATTACTTATAATATATCATATTTTGTAACAATGACATATTTTGGCTTATTTTATAATCACAGGCTTAACTTTTTTCATATGCATATTTTAATTTTTTGAATCACAATAATTCAAGTAAAAGTCAGCTAGTTAACATAAATATAGAATAAACACGCACAATTTATAGCAATGCACATAACTCTAGAATAGCAAAGTCACATGAATGAGCAAAAGCTACCAACTCATTTGAAGTTGGCTAATTATGACTTATAGGTCATAATTTAATTGTTCACATAAACTGGGATACACATTCAAAAGTCTTAACACCAAAACTGATGGGAACAATAATTTCCCATTTAAGAATGGATTCACATGAAGATCACTGTACAGACACATGGAAGAATTCAACAAGTAGTAAGTAGAAATACCACTGTTTCTCAGTAGTATAGACAAAGCGTATAAGCAATAATCAGAGCTCACAGTATCAGGTTCAGTCCTAAGTATGTGTTACAATGAAGATCTTTTCTAATTGGATGTATGTGAGGTCTCGTGGGTAACCTATACTGAGGTTTTCTTTTAATTTCTCCAAATTGGGCAAATTTTTAGCTGTTATTTGATGGAATAGGTTTTCAAGATCTGTACTTCTCTCTCCCTCAGGACTTCCCATCACAGAACTATTATTTCCTTAAATGGTGTCCTAAAGGTTGTAAAGATTGCCTTCAGTTCTTTTCCTGTGTGTGTATGTGTGTGATGGAAACTTTTTTCAAGAGACCCATTTTCAAGTTAATACAGTATTTTTGCCTGCTTGATCTTCTGCTAATGTGGCTATTAACTGAATTTTGGCTGTATTCTATTCTTCATTTGTAAGACTGCTGTCTGTTTCTTTTTCAAGATCTGTAGGGCTTTACCTATTTTCTCATACAAATCATGCATTGATGTCTTAATTTCATTTAATTGCATGTGAGTATTCTCTTGTATCTCTTGGATTACTTGTCATTATTATTTTGATTTCCTTATCAGACATTTCACCAATCTTCTCCTGTGTAGTCTGTTACTAAAGTCTTACTGGATTCCTTTTGGGGTATTTCTGGCCTTCATTTTTAAACTTTCTGTGTCCCTGAGTTGATATTTATGCATCAGGAGAATCAGTTGTCTCCACTGTTTTTAAAGTTTTTAAGGTTTTTTTCAGTTCATTGGTGACTGAAGGCTTTTCTCTGGGTGTTGTTTGTTAGACTATTTTGGCTTTAGTTCTGGTTTAGTTCTAGTTGTACAGTTAATTGTAGTCATCTGGTGTTAACAATGGCAGTTGAGACAGGAGGATGGGGAGTAACCCTCTGGGAGGGATGTATAGACCTTGGTGGTGGCTGGGGTCTGTACTTTTCATTTGCTCCACTGTATTCTTCATTCCTGATATATCAGATCTCATTTGACTCATTTCCAGTGTGACATATTCCTTAAATTCCTTCAATGCCTGCTTTACATGCTTCTCATTGTTGATAAATTTTATAACAAGTGTTTTGAATTCTGTGTCCCCCATTTTCTCAATGTCTTCCTCAGTTAACTCTGATGTTTTGCTCCTCTGCAGGAGAGTCTTCAGCAATATTCATTGTGCCTTTGTCTCTTCTTTTGCTCTTGGTCATTGTACTCATGGCTAGCAGAATCTTCTCCTTGGGGCAAGTTTTTTAAGCTTTGTCACCCACAGGTCTACAGTTCGATTTTACTTACTGCACTTGGTACACAGTTTTTTGCTTGCAGTCACTTGTTCCACTCCCTCCAGCGAGTTCCAGCTCTGGGTTCTTATGTTAGATTTCCACCATGGTCTCTGTAGCGCCAGCTCTTGGCTTACCAGTCTCCAGCTCCTATGATTCCATGCTGAGGCTGCACCATTGTCTATACAAAATTTTTCCCACTTCTGGTTGGAGTAGGTCCCAGGATTATGTAGATACCAGGTGTCCTATACAGCTAGGTTGTTGGTGGCGCTGATCTCGCTGGAACCTGTTGACCATTAGGTCTGAGGGCCACATGGACCTATTTTGACCCATGCAATGCCATAGTCAGTACTATTTTCCTGTGGTACCAGTGCAATGCACTGACCTCAGTAAGTTTGCTACTCGCTGAGCTCAGTGCATGCACAGGACCCAGTTGTCCCCTGCAGTCTTTAATTCTCTGGCACACTGTAAGAAATGGTGCCTGATGTGCCCCTACTAGAGTTCTTGACCTGCTGGCCATCAGGTCTGAGGGCTACCCAGACCTGTCTTGGGTGGAACCTATAGGATGACATGTTGTTGCGGTTCACTGAATCAGAAATAAATTCACTCCCAGCTTTGTGCCTGTGCAGTCCTGCCCCATAGCCCTTGCCTCCTTAAACAAAATGGTACCCAATATGCACTAGGAGGTGGACTGGGCTGTGAAATCCAGTCTGTTCCTGCACTGTCCTTCTAGGACCTGCTGCTCTGTCTCTGCTCCTGGTCAAATCAAATAGACCAGCAGGACAAGCAGTTCTTTGTTTAGGTTCACCTCTGGAGCTCCTGGTAAACATCCCTGCCCACCTTGTTGCTGGTGGAGTTCTGGCTGCTGCTGGAGTTCTGATTGCAGTATACTGAATGCCCCTGGGTATCAGTCACTGCATCACCACACGTTGTGTCTGCTGCTTTCCTGTGCCTGTCAGTCTCCAGTTACCGCTCTGCTGTTGTTCTGTTCTCTTCTATTTACTGGAATATGCCCTCTCTGCTTCATACTGGCTAGTATTTCTTCTTCTGTTTAAAAGCATCCTTATCCTATGCTGCCATCTTGACTCTTCCTGATTATTTTCCTTAAAACCACTAACAAAATCTCATTGCCACTAAATAGAAGGACCATATTTTTTAACTGCTACATCCTTAATTCTTTTTAAAAAGTGACATTTATTTATTTAAAAGGAACATATCTGGAGAAAGAGTTTTCCATACTTTCATTCACTTCCCGAATGGCTCCTGCACTAAGGCTGGGCCCAATCCAACCCAGGAGCCAGGAGCTCCATTGGGGTCTCCCAAGTGGTTGGCAAGTGTTCTAATGCCTGGGACATTTTCTGTTTCTTTCCCACATACATTGGCAGGGAGCTGCATTACAAGTGAAACAGTGGAACTGAAAAATGTGTTCTGATATGCCAGTATTGAGGGAAGTGGCTAAGCTTGCTGTGCCAAAACACCAGCTCCTACTCCTGATTCTTACAGCAGTTTCTGTGCAATGGATATTTTGCTTCAAATTATAAAGCAGAACCTTACAATTAGAAATAAAATACATACTTTTCCTAGGCAGGAACTTAAACACCATTTACAAACAGAACATTCTGTAAAGAGCAGTTTTAACAAAGGCAAAGAATGAGCTGTCAGGAGCATTGAGAAGTAAATGAAGGAAATGACTGTTAAGCCAAGCTTTACCTGATATAGGACAATACAGAGGCTAAAGAGAAGAACAGAAATAATGGGAGAAGGAAAATAAGACTGAAATTAAAAACAGGAAGGTCATTGAAGGGCAGATTCCATGTTAGTGGTGACAGAGTACCAGAGAGGACCAAATCCTCTAAGCAGCCATGGAGAGGGATTTGGCACCAGGAACAGTACTGTCAAGGTTATTACTTTGTAACAGAGCTTTGGGGACCCTTTAATGATGACAGCAGGCACTCTGTTGAAAGGTTAGTTGCAGAGGGCACCTGAGATGGAAGTGAACAGCTTAATGCATTAGATGTGTATGGTTTTTTATCTAGTAATGGTGTTTGTAGAGGAATGAAGAGATTGCAAATAGAAAAAAGCACTTGCTATGGAACCATAACAGTTTTAAAAGATCAGGCTTGCTAGAACCTAAATGACTTTAATTCTATAATTCTATAGCATTCATAGAGGGAAGAACAAGTAAAGGAAGGACGAAACAGGAGACTTATGTGCATGCGTTCTGAGTTGGCCATCCGTGTTTATGCACATGGTCATGTGAGAAGAAAAAACATAGAAAAGATCACAAGTACTTCTCATATACTGACATAGACACACACACTCACTCACTCACACACACACACACACTCACACACTCCTTGGAATTGATTTTATTATTTTTGTAACAATAGCATCAATTCATCATCCATTGATTCTGCACTAAGCAGAAATTATCTTGAAATGCTGCACGACACACACCATGCTAAGAGTTCAAATAAAGAACAAAATGTCCATTCCTTTAAAACTCAATACCCAGGTCTGGCATGATGGTTCAATGAATAAATCCTTGCCTTATATGAGACAAGATTCCATATGGATACCAGTTCCTTTCCCAGCTATTCCACTTCCCATCCAGCTCCAAGCTGGTGGCCTAGTAAAGCAGTAGAGAATGGCCAGGAGCCTTGATACCCTGACCCCACTTAGCAGACTTGGAAGAAGCTCCTAGATCCTGGCTTTGGATTGGCTTATCGGCAGCCATTGCAGCCACTTGTGGAGGGAATCTATGAATATAAGATGCTACTCTCTCTATCTCCTTCTTTCTATAAATCTGCCTTCAAAATAAATCTATCATCTATCTATCTATCTATCTATCTATCTATCTATCTATCTATCTATCTTAAATGTCCAATGCTAATTCTCTATAAAATGGCTGTTTAATACTATAGCTTATGAAAATTAATTTGTTTCCAGGGCTTGTTTATGATTTCTTTGGTTAACAGAAACTCCTTAATTCATTCCACAGCACACGAGTTTCTGTGTCTACATGTTTCTAGATGTGCTATCTTGCAAATCATATCAGAGTTTCTTCTGTAATAGTTATGAAACTGCATTCAAAGTATGCATATGTGTGCCTGCATACCTATGTTTCTTGCAAGCCACTATAGCCTGTGACTTTCACTGATAGCCATAAGCATAGTTCATGTCTCTGTCCCACCAAATGATTTGCAGAGTTGTGCCACCACTGGATGCCACACTTAGGTGTAGACAAAGGGATGGTGTTGCCCATGCAAAGAACTCCAAGAAGTCACTATGCCCCCATGAGGAGAGCTTGCTTCTTCCTCCCTTGCAGGAGGAGCATTCTCTTCATAAGAATTTGTTCAGTTCTAATTTGGATGCCCAGTAAAGGGAAAGGCAAGTCACTTCTGTCCTTAGGATGGTCTCCACACTTGCAACTTCTTTCAATGTTCTTTCTGGAGATTTGTCTTCTCGTTCTTCTGACGCACCAACTATTCTTAGCATTCATCCATAACTTTACCAGGACTTTATGACTCACTTTGAATTTTTTATTTCAGAAAAATAGCACCATAAGACTACATTGGCTATGAGATTATGCCTCTTGTATTTTTTAAGAAGGAAAAAAGATGCAACCAAAAGTCATTTTTTGTTTTTTGTTAAACCCAATAACCAGCCACTAAAGTAAAAACACCTAATAATCCAGAGGTGGGTGATTTTCAACAGAAACCAGAAATTATATTTAAAGATTATGGTAACTTGTTTCATTTAAGAAAATCCACTAAAATACTCAAAATATAGATAATAACCGAATTATTTTTCTAGTCTAAGTGATATTTTTCTGATTATTTTGTGTGAGATAGCCCAAATAACAATGGTAGGCATGAAAACATGGAAGGACTTGCTCTATCAATGTGGAAGGACTTGGTATCCAGTTGTAGGAAGTGTAATTAGTAGACAGCTTCCATTCTCTGTTCTTTCAGCATCTTCATCAGCCACACATAGCTAAAATGATGGTCTTCCCAGGAATCTTGCCAGGTCAGGGATTGAACATGAAGAGTATCAGAAAATGGACAGTTGGTCCACTGTGGGGTGCTCTGGAGTGTTCAGATGCAACAGAAATGAGGGCAGAAGCAGCGACTGAGGGGCTCAGCATTCTCTCTGAGTCAGGGGGAAAGACAAGCTCCAGTGGTTGCCTGAGAACAATGTTAGCTGTGACAGCTGTTTCTTGTTCCATTAAACTCTTTTTTTCTAAGTCTCTCTCAGGAATGCGGGTGTGCCAGAGCCCCAGATCATTAGGTGGAGAGATTCCATGGAGCTGGTGTTGGACAGTGGTTGATCACCTATAACTTCAGTGTTTTTCTAACCTGAACTCACTCCCTCTGTATTTACATGAAAGTCAAGGATGAGAACAAAAGCAAGTTCAGATGGTACCAACTACAATCAGATGCACAAACACCATCTCATTGACTTGAAAAACCTGATAATTATGCAATTTATTTGGTGTTTACTGATTATACACTCTACCTTGGGAACTATTCGATTTATGTACTTTTTTTTCTTATTTTTTTAAGATTTATTTTATTTTTATTGGAATGTTAGATATACAGAGAGGAGGAAAGATAGAGAGGAAGATCTTCCATCTGATGATTCACTCCCTAAGCTGCTGCAATGGAGCTTAGCCAATCTGAAGCCAGGAGCCAAGAGCCTCTTCTGGTTCTCCTACTTGGGTACAGGGTCCCAAGGCTTTGGGCCATTCTAAACTGCTTTCCCAGGGAACAAGCAGGGAGCTGGATGGCAAACAGGGCTGCCAGGATTAGAACTGGTGCCCATATGGGATCATGGCACGTGCAAAGTGAGGATTTTAGCCACTAGGCTACCACACCGGGCCCCATACCTCCTTCTTATTCTTCTGTCTTATAAACCATTATAATTAAGAAATGGAATTAACAAATGTAAGCCTGAAGCCACAGTAGCAAAAATTTACTGTTCATGCATTATTCATAGTGTTTGAAATGCGTGTAGGGCAAGATGTGGTGAAAATACATTTAGTTAGTTTGGATTTAGTGGCATAATCATATTTGGTTAAGTTATCACTGGTCAGCTCTCTATAGGAATTCACTTCAAATAACAACAAAGGGTATAGAACTATAAGTAACAGCACAAAGTTCATCTGATATGTAGTATATTCAGAGAAGTGAAGAAAGACAGGGTTCATGGTATGTGGAGTCAAAAATCAGGCTATGGAAGATGTTTTAAATCTTACACTTCACATATGGAGGGATTTTATTAAAGGTTTTTCCAAATCTAGTGACAGTCTCAAATAATCCTTATGATATTAATTATTAATATCACTAATTAATTATGTTTCTAAAAGGCATTTTGTAGTTACACCATGTTAAAAAGAATATAAACCATAATAGAACTTGGACTGAGTTATCTGTTCAGTGTTATAACAAAGGAAGCTGAGGAACTAGATTGGACTATAAGATGTTGGACTCTATGTTTAGTTTATGCTTGCAAAGAGGGACTCTCAACTGTACTTGATCAGTGGATATGCAACAAGGTGGAACATTCCACATGGGGGAAGGGTGGGGGGAGGGGTGGGATGATTCCCAGTTCCAACGAAACTGGATCACATAATACAATGTAATCAATGAATAAAAAAATAATAAAATATAAAAAAAAATTAAAAAATGCATCTGGGCCTGGCATGGTAGCCTAGTGGCTGAAGTACTCGCCTTGCATGCACCAGGATCCCATATGGGCACCGGTTCTGGTCCCGCCAGCTCCACTTCCCATTCAGCTCTAATCCTGGCAGCTCCACTTCCCATCCAGCTCCCTGCTTGTGGCCTGAGAAGGTCGTTGAGGACGACCCGGGGCTTTGGGAACCTGCACCCGCGTGGGAGACCTGGGGGAGGGGCGGTGGGGAGTTCCTGGTTCCTGGCTTCGGATCAGTGTGGGCCGGCCACTTGGGGGGTGGTCATCGGATGGAGGATCTCCCTCTCTGTCTCTCCTCCTATCTGTATATCTGACTTTGTAATAAAAAAAAAATCAATCAATAAATAAAGCGGATTATGAAAGAAAGTTTTTAAATCTAGCATTCCTATCACATTGTAGAATGTATTCTTGAAATTCATTGCTAGCACTCAAACTCATGTTAATATAAAAATATATAATCAACTAAAAAAAAGTGATATTGCAAAATCATTGCCATGTGAAGCTGTGAACAATGATGTGCTACAAAGAGTAGGAAAGTAATATAAAATCCTTGCAGAATGATTAACTGCAAGATAATTATTATTTTTATGAAAACTGAATGTTTTAGTATTGGTTAATTTTTAGCAATTCCAGAAAATTTATCTGATATATTTCTTTCCGTAAATAAATAAAAAGAATGTTTGGCAATACTTTATTTTCATATTTTTATTATTGGGTTATTTTTCATTTTCCACCCAAAATGAAATTTTGAAAATTCTTGCTAGTGATTCCATTTCTCTGAGATCTCTCTTCTCTGGGGGAGCATTCTATATGTCATTTGTCCAAATTCACTTTTTAAAAATATTTTTACTTTTTTTCCGTGAAACATCTCTGCAGGTATAGGGATTTCCCACTTGCTCTACCTTTTTGCTCCTCCTATTCCCCTCCCACCATTGTTCCATGCTATCACAATAATATAATATTTTAGTAACAGTTACATGTTAACATTCAGTTATTTAACTGCATCATGGAATTGTAGGTATAGACAAAGGTAGAAAAGCTAGGATCATGTTGTCCAAATATGTATTTTTTTATAATACAGTTCCATGAGAACAAGAATTTACAAGTTCCTTTTTTCCCAAAACTCCCTGCTGTTTTCTTCCATATTATTACAATGTCCAGTCCTTCATTAACAGTCATAAGTCCATCATTCTGCTGTTAAAGTGTATCATGACATTGTAAGTATAGACTATGGTAGAAAGGCCAGTATCCAATTGCCAAAACACTTTTAAAAATTTTATTGGGAATCCTCCCTTTATTTGGGAGTAGAGATGCATACTGCAACATGTCTTAAATTCCCAACATACTAGCTCTCCATTACATAGTTTCTCTAGGTGTACACATGTATATGCATGTTTACCTATAAATGCACTTATCTCGTAATTTGTATGAAGTTTGCCTTATATCAGAGAGAATATATGACATTTGTAATTTTAGAACTGGTTGATTTCACTGGGTGTATGATCTCCAGTTGAGACCATTTTGTCGCAAGTGGTAGAATTTCATTTTTTTAATGGCTGGGCAGTATTCCATGGAGTAGATATACCACTGTTTATTTATGTACTCCACTTTTGAGGGGTATCTGCATTGTTTGCATGTCTTTACTATAGTAGAGTGTGATAGTTCAAGTAGGAGTGC
The DNA here is from genome assembly GCF_030435755.1 of Ochotona princeps. Classification (NCBI taxonomy): domain Eukaryota; kingdom Metazoa; phylum Chordata; class Mammalia; order Lagomorpha; family Ochotonidae; genus Ochotona; species Ochotona princeps. The sequence goes on along the minus strand of NC_080834.1, from coordinate 106,265,940 downwards.
AGATTATTTATTCATATTCAGATTCATTTACTTTGGGTATTTCCCCAGAAGTGGGAGAGCTGGGTCATGGAGAGGATCAATTTTCAGTTGTCTGAGTATTCTCCAAACTGACTTCCATAGTGGTTTAGTAGCCTATACTTACACCAACAATAAAGTAGGTTGCCTTTCTCCCCACATCCATGTCAGTAGGTGCTGTTAGTAGATTTCCAAATGTAGATCAATCTCACTGGAATTAGGTATAATCTCAATGTGGTTTTTATTTGTATTTCCCTGATATCTAGGAACATTTTTTATATGTCTACTAGCCATTTGAATTTGTTCTTTTGAAAAATTCCTGCTAATTTCTTTTGCACACATTTTTTCACGGCATTGTTTGTTTTACTGTTGTTTTTCTGAAGCTCTTTTGTAATTTGCAGATATCAGTCCCCTGACTTTGGTGTAGTATGCAAAGATTTTGTCCATCCTCCTGGTTGCTTCTTCACCTTGTTGATGATTTCCTTTGATATGCAGAGCTTCTTAGTATGATGTATTCCTACTCATTTATTTTGGTTTGATTTCCCGTGCTTTTGGTGAAATTTCCAAAATTTCCACAAAAAAAAAATTACGTCTCTGCCTATGGTTCTCTCTAGGTTTTCATTTTCATCTGACAGTTTGAAGGTTTTCTGGGTGCAGATTTAGATCCTGGATCCATTTAGAGCTGCTTTTTGTGGAAGGTGACAGGTGAGGATCTTGCTCTTACTTCCACAGGCTGTTATCCAATTTTCCCAACTTGTGGAAGAGAATCCTGGATTATTTTCAGTTCTCTTTCAAATATTAGTTGGCTGTGTATTTGTGAGCTCACTTCTGGGGTTTCTGTTCTGGTTCATTAATCTTCTCTGTTTCTGTTCAATTACCAGGCTGTTTTGATTACCACTCCCTGTAGGGTATCTTGAATTGTGATTCAAGGAATTGTGATTCCTTATTTTTATGCTCTAAGATAGCCTTGCTTATTCGTGGTCCCTTGTGTTTCTAGATGAATTTTTGTATCATCTTCTAGCTCTGAAAAGAATGTTGCTGGGATTTTTGTTGGGATCAAACTTTACATTATTTTTGGGAATATGGACATTTTGGTGATGTTGATACTGACAAGTCAAGAACACAGTAAGTTTCTCCATCTTTTAATGTCTTCTATTTCCTTTTTAAATATTTTATAGTTTCATCATGGAATTCTTCCACATCTTTGGTTAGGGTGATTCTAAAGTATTTCAGATTTTCTCCACTATTTTAATGGGGACTACTGCAATTACAGGTTTTTTCTCATGGATAGAGTTTTTTGCATATATTGAGATCATTGGTTTGTATTCATTGCTTTTGTACCGTGATACACTGGTAAACTCTTATGAGTTCCTGTAATCACTTTATTGACTCTTTTGGTTCTGCTATATAGGACATGTCATTTGCAAGCAAAAATAATTTGGATTCCTCAATTCCAACTTGAATACCTTAAATTTATTTTGCTTGCCTAATAGATCCATCAACGATTTCCAATACCATGTTGAATAGCAGTAGTAAAAGTGGACATCCTTGTTTAGTTCCAGTTCTTAGTGGAAAAGCTTCCAGTCTTTCCCAGGTTAGTATGAAGCTGGTGTTGGGTTTCTCATATAGTGTTCTGATTGTGTTGTACATTATTCCTTCTATGCCTAGTTTGTTTAGGGTTTTTAGCATGAGGTGGTGTTGGATTTCATCAAATGCCTTCTCTTTATCTATTGAGATGATTAGATGGTATTTATTACTCCATTTATTGATGTTGTGTGCTATATATGTTGATTTACATATCTTAAACTTTTGCTGCATGCCAGGGATAAATCTTACCTGGTCTGGGTGAATGATCTGTCTGATGTATTATTGAATCCTGATAGCTAGCATTTTCTTGAGAATTTTTGCAACTGTGCTATCAGGGATATCAGTATGTAGTTCTCTTTCTCTGGTGTCACCATCTGGCTATGGTGCTAAGGTGATGGTGGCGTAGTAGAAACAATTTAGAAAGATTGTTTTCTTTTCTATTTCTTTGTGCAGGTTGTGGATGATTGGAGTAAGCATCTCTTGACATGTTTGTTAGAATTTAGCGGAGAAGCCACCCAGTCCAGATCTTATCTTTGTTAACAGGAATTTAATTACTGATTCAATCACTATCTTTGTTATAGATCTATTTAAGTTATTAATTGCCTCATGATTTAATTCTGGTAGCTTTTATGTCTTCTCATTTGATGGACTATAGTCACTTGTAATAGTTACTGATTATCCTAAGTCTGAGTTATCCATTGTTATATTCCCTTTTTCATTTCTGATTCATATATTCTTCTTCCTAAGTTTGTTCCCAAGCTGGGCAGGTGGGGAATCTAATTTTTGTTAATTTTTTCCAAGAACCAGCTTGCTTTTCAAAGGTTTTATTATTTTTATTGGAAAGGCAAATTTACAGAGAAGAGACAGAGAAAAGATCATCCATCCACTGGTTCACTCCCCAAGTGGCCACAGTGGCTGGAGCTGATCTGATCTGAATCGTAGAGGTTCTTTTGGGTCTCCCACTTGGGTGCAGGGTCCCAAGGTTTTGGATCATCTTCTACTGCTTTCCCAGGCCACAAGAAGGGGGTTTTGGATCATCTTCTACTGCTTTCCCAGGCCACAAGAAGGGAATCAGATGGGAAATACTGCAGCCAGAACTCGAATGTTTGGGCACCCATGTGGGATCCTGGCACACGACAGGTGCAGATATAGCCACGAGGCTACCATGCCGGGTCCAGAACCAGCTTTTTGATTTGTTGATCTTACATACTTTTATTTTGGTCACTATATGGTTTATTATCCCTTATTTTGATTATTTCTTTTTTTCTGGATATTCTTGGGATGATTTAGCACATCTTTAAGCAATTTGTAGGGCAGGTCTAGTAGGGATGAGGTCTTTCAGATTTTGTTTGCTTTGAGAATGTTTTCTCTGATTTTCAAAAACAAATGAAAGCTTACATGGGTGTGTTATTTTGAGCTGACAATTTTTTCCTTTCAAGTCTGCAATATGTCACTCCATTCTATATTGGTCTTTTGAGTTTCTTCTGAGAGGTCAGCCATGAGTCTGATTGGGGTTCCTTTATGTTATTTGACTTCTCTCACATGCATATTTAAGTATCCTTTTTTATTTTTAACTATAGGGAACTTGATTATGATGAATCATGGAAAGGATCATTTTTCACTGAATATATTGGGAGTTATGCTAATTGTATGTATTTTGGCCCCAAATCACTTTCCATGTTAGTAAAGTCCTCAATTATTGTTGTTTTGTATACATCTTTTAACCCAGCAACTCCTTCTGTGTCTTCATGAACTTCCATAACTCTTATGTTCAGCCTTTCAATGGTATTTTTTAACTTTTGTATGCTTTTCAAAGCTTGACTCAGTTCCTCTTCCAGCATTTTGACTGTTTCAGTCTTATTGCAGAATGTGTCTTCCAATTCTGAGATTCTTCTGCCTCACTAATTTTTTTTCACATTTTACATATTATTATTATTATTATTATTATTATTATTATTATTATTTTCTGATACAGTTCCACAGGCTCCTGGTATTTCCCTTATCCCAGCCGCAATTTCCCTATATCATTTCCCTCTATATCATTACTGAAGTATAGTTCTTCATACACAGTCATATGTCCATCATTGCGGGTATGGACAATCGCAGACAGTCCAGCATCCTATTGTCAAGATATAGTAAGCAGTTTCATTGTAAGTCCTTCTTTGTCTGGAAGTAGAATTGCATACTACATTGTATCCTCACACCCAGATATGTTAGTCTCCATTTCACAGCTACTGTACATCCCCTTAAATGAAAAGTGATAATACAAAATCAACAATAGAAAGAAAAATAGAAATTTACAATGCCATGAAGTTAAATAACATTTTACTAGATATGACAGTCTCCATTACACATCTATTATACATCCCCTTAAATGAAAAGCCACAATACAAAATCAAAAACAGGGAGAAAACAGAAATTAACATCACCAAGGAGTTAAATAACATGCTACTAAATGACTAATGTGTCGCTGAAGAAATGAAAATCAAGAACCTTTTCGAAGAAAATCATGCTACTGTATGATCTAGGAGTCATTGAGGAATTTAATCAGAAGAAAGTGTTTTGAAGAGGTGAAACTAACAGAAAACATCAACCCATGTGATATAGTTTCTGCTGATGTTTGTTGATGAAGTGTGTCACTTTTAGACAATAAATAGATGGGTTTTGTTTTTTAATCCAGTCTACAAATCTGTGATGTTTGATTGATGACCTTAAACTATTTACATTCAATATTAATATGTATGGGTGATATTTTGGTCCTGTCATTTTAGGAATGGGTTGTTCATTGGTTTAGTCTTCTCTTGTCACCTTACTGGGATGTTCTCATTTGCCTTTGGTTTTGGTAGGTGCTATTCCTCTTCTCTGTCAAGAGAACATCTTGAAGTATCCTTTGTAGAGCAGGTTTGGAAAAAGCATATTCTTTTAACTTTTCTTTACTGTGGAAGAATTTTATTTCATTTTCAAAGACAAAGGAAAGTTTTGCTGGGTACGTTACCATGCACCAACAATTTTTTGCTTTTAGCATATGGAATATGTCACTCCATTCTCTTCTGGCCTGTAGAGATTCCTGTGAGAGATCTCCTGTGAGCTTAATCGGCATTCCTTTATATGTCCATTGATTTTTTTCACGTGCACATTTAAGGATCTTTTCCTTATGTTCAATTGAAGAGAGCTTGATGATCATGTGTCTTGGTGAAGATTTCTTTTGATCAAGCCTGTTGAGAGTTCTGTGCCCCTCCTGGTTGTTGTTTCCCAATTCTTTCTCTAGATGAGGGAAATCTTCCTTTATTATTTCATTAAATACATTTTTAAATCCAGTTTCTCGTTCTACACCTTCTGGGACTCTTATAACTCTTACATCACGCCTCTTAATAGTATCTTTCAATTTTTGAGTAGTCTTTTTGGCCTGATCCAGCTCTGCTTCCAGCTTTTTGTTTGCTCCCTCCTGATGACAGGAAGTATCTTCCAATTCTGAGATTCTTTCTTCTGCTTTCTTCATTCTATTTTGGAGACTCTCCACTGTACTTTTAATTTGCTTTACTCTGTTCTTAATTTCTGATATACCAGCCTTGATTTGCTTTATTGCTGCTATTGCTTGTGTAAAATATTCCTTAAATTCTTTGAACTCTTGTATGTGCTTCTCATTGTTGATCAGAAGCTTTAAAATGAGTTTTCTGAACTCTGTGTCCCCAATTTTCTTGGTATCTTCCTCAGTGAACTCTGAGGTTGGCATAGGGTTTTGCTCCTCTGCAGGAGAATCTTCAGTAATATTCATTGTGCCTTTGTCTCTTCTTTTGCTCTTGGTCATTGTACTTCTGGTTAGCAGAGTCTTCTCCTGGGGGCAGCTTTCTAAGCTTTGTCACCCATAGGTCTACAGTTTGATTTTACTTATTGCAGTTGGTACACAACTCTTTCTTGCAGCCAATTGTGCCACTCCCTCTAGCGAGTTCCAGGTCTGGGTTCTTATGTTAGATTTCCACAAAGAACTCCATAGCCCCAACTCCTGGCTCACGACTCTCCACCTCCTGTGATACCATGCTGAGGCTGCACTGTTGTCTGTACAAAATTTTTCCCACTTCTGGTTGGAGTAGGTCCCAGGATTATGTAGATACCAGGTGTCCTATACAGGTAGGTTGTTGGTGGCGCTGATCTCGCTGGAACCTGTTGACCATTAGGTCTGAGGCCCACGTGGACCTATTTTGACACGTATGTTGCCACAGTCAATATTATTTCCCTGCTGGACCAGTATAATCCACAGAACTCAGTAAGTTCTCACGAGCTCAGCACATGCGCAGTTCACCTGTCCCCTTCAGCCAAAACGTTTGCTACAGTGTACAAAATGGCATCTGACGTGCCCCTGCTAGAGTTCTTGATCTGCTGGCCATCAGGTCTGAGGGCTACCCAGACCTGTCTTGGGTGGAACATGTAGAATGCCAAACAGTTCACTGAGTCAGAAATGAGTTCACTCCTAGCTCAACATATGCTCAGTCCTTTCCCTTGCCTTTGCCTCATTACGCAAAATGGTTCCCAATTCAGCTCTAGGGGGCTGACTGGGCTGTGGAATCCACCCTGTTCTGGCACTGCCTGTCTGGGATCTGCTGCTCTGTCTCTGCTCCTGGTCAAACAAATGTATTAGCAGGACGGACAGTTCTTTGGGTTCACCTCCCAAGCTCCCAGCGAAAGTCCCTTCCCACCTGGTTGCTGGTGGGTTCCAGCTGCTAGTGGAGTTCAGATAGCCGTTAGCTGAATGCCCCATGGGTATCATTCACTGCATCACCACACCGTTGTGTCAGCTGCTTTCCTGTGTCTATCAGTTTCCAGGTACCCTTCTTTTGTTGCTCAGTCCTCTCCTATTTCCTGGAATGTGCCCTCTTTGCTTCATCCTCATTAAATGTTTCTCTGTCCGTTTAAATATGTCCTTACCCAATTCTGCCATATTGATTCTCCCTCACTCATTCTTAATTATTGAGACTTTCCACTGAATTTTTATTTGCTGTATCATGCACTTCATTTCTAACACTCAACTCCTGTATGTGCTTCTCGTTGTTTTTAAGAAGATTTTATAGGAATTTAAAAATTCTTTATTGACAGTTCCTTGATGTTTTCCTCAGTTAACTCTAAGGTTGACATAGAGATTTGTTCCTTTATGGGGGATGTGCTACTGACCTCATTCATTGTGTCTATTCCTTATTACCGTTAGGTATTGAGACTCTGAATAGTGGAATCTTCTACTTATTGGTGTTTAAGCAGTGTCTTTTGTAAGTCTACAGTAGATTTTGTTGATTCCATTCAGTGCCTGGTTCTTCACTTGCCAGCAATGATGCCAGTCCCTCAAGTGAGTTTCAGTCCTGACCTCCCATACTATACTTGTACCATGGTTTCTGCAGCCTCTGATCACAGTTTGCAACTCTCCACCCCCTTTGGTCCCATGTGATGCCACACTGTTGCCTGCTCAGCCTTTCTCCAACTCCCAGTTCCAGCATTACCCAGGTTTAGGCAGACACCAGCTGTGACTTTGATCTAGATCACAGTGTTGTCAGTGACATCTGTTGTATGGATTTTTTTCCCCTTTCCTCTTTTTGCAGAAATTTGCTGGCAATTAAGTCTGGGGTCAACCAGACCAAATTTGCATAGAACCCATGGGATGCCCAATTGATACTGTTTTTCAAATGGTACCAGTGCAATACATCGAACCAGAAGTGAGTTCTTCCCTGGCTTAGTGCATATGCATGTCACTTTTGTCCCTACCCAGAGACTTTGCCACAGAATTCAAAATGGTACCCAATCTGGCATTGGTGGATATCTTGGCCTTAAATAGCAGTCAGTTAGCATATGTGATCACTTGGTCACTTCACTGTGCTTCTGCTCATGCTTGGATTAAAGAAATCAGTATGACAGGCAGTTCTATGACTGGGTTCACTTCCTGAATTCCTCGTGATTTCCCCTTCCCACCTGGCCACCAGTGGAGTTCTAATTGCCACTGGGATCTGCAGCACTGCTTCCCCCATGTCTCCCAGTCTCCAGTTTTCCCTCTGTCGTCAGCCCAGAATTGCTTCTCCTCTAGTTTCCCTAATAATCCTTCTTAATAATTTTAAATCTCTCCTCACACAATTCTGCCATCTTGCATTTCTGTCTAAGTATATTTAACTGATTCACTGGGAGTCTTCAGTTTGTTCAGGAATAAAGATGTGTACTGAGACATATCTGCACTTCCTGGTACACTAATCTGCATTACACAGTTTATGTATGAGAATATATGTACATACTTGTTCACTTATATATCTGTATGTTTTGCATTTCGCATGAAGGTTGCCTTATACGAGAAAGAGCATATGATATTCATACTTTAATAATTGGCTTATTTCTTTTTTTCTTTCTTTTTAAAATTAATTTATTTTTTAATTATATTTTTGACAATCTTAACATAGTTAATTAGGGTAAAAAGGTTCAAGGGCTATAGGAAAGTGGGTAAGACTATTATTTCCATATTGTTTCCTTCATGTTTAAAGGGGGGTATTAAGGGAGAAGGCCACCCAGTTTCCCACCCACCCCAGGTCCCGGATGTAGGTCATGCTCCGAGGTTCTTGCTCAAGTGGTTTTGATAGTTCACCAGTTATGAATCACTGCCAATCTTGCCACTCCAAGCACGATGATATCTTTGAAGAATCCACTGATTGACATAGTCCATCATAGAGTCTCCGTTTGTCCAGTATTTCGCTGCCAACATATAACTGAGATGGTTGATTGACTTGTTCTCTCTTCTGTCTTTTCTTGGTTAGGGTTGTGAGTCCAGCATTTTGATTGGGGAGATCTCCAAAGAAACTTTGTCTGAGATGTTCTCAGACCAGATTCTTGTATGTACTAGCAAGTACAGGGCCCGGCACAGTCCATTGCCCCTATCAGCTGGTGGTTGCAATCGCTGGGTTGGTTCTGTTTTCAGCCCCGACTTCCACTGGAACCAATGGGTGTTGCAGTCCAGCCTGGTTCTGCCCAGCACATACTCGGCCCTCACATAAACCATTGGGAGCTGCAGCCTAGTCAGAGAGACCCACAATAATCCCCAGTAGGCCCGCCCCCTACCCTGGTTTGCCAGTATGTGTAGCAGACTAATCCAGTCTGTCCCACACCCCATTTGGCTCTCGTACATGTCAATGGGTATTAAAGCTTTGTTGCATCTAACCAGCTCCACTATGCAGCCCACACAGATGCTGTTGGGTATCCATCTAGCCATTCCAGCCCCTATCCTAGTTTTCGTGCCCTTCTGTGGAAGTGGTAACCCAAGAGGGAGGAGCCCACTATTTCCCTCCCAGGCCTCTCCCACTCCTGGATTATGCACTCTGATTGGCTTATTTCAATCAGCATGATGGTCTCTATTCCATAGAGTAGATGTACCACAATTTGTTTATTCGTTCTTCTTTCAATAGGTGTCTTGATTATTTTCATGTCTTCACTATTGTGGATTGTACTCCTATTCCTTGAGTTTGTATATATGATACTCACTGTCTTTAAAAAGCTTTAAAGTTTTTATCTGGCAGTTTCTAGTTGTCTACATCAGTTAATTCTGAAATTCAAATACTCTTTCGCTCCTTTGCAGGGAGACATCAATAATCTCATTAATTGTGCCTGTGCCTCTTTTGCCTTGGCCATTATAACTCAGATGAGTGGCTTTTTCACCCTGGTGCCAATTTTTAGACTTTGTAATCCTACAGGTCTACAGGTCAACTTTTCTTAATCCGATCATTGCCTGATTTTGCATTTGTGTCATTCATGCCACTCCCTCTAGTTTCAGTCTTGGGCATTTGTGCTATGCTTTGTTATAGCTTGCAAAGCCAGGCCTCCAAGGTCATCACTTTCTGCCCCCTATGACCTTGGTTTGTAGCTACACTGATTTCTGTTCAGACTTTCTCTGCTGGTTCCAGCAGTGCCCAGGATTAGGAAGATAGCAGCTGTGACTTTAAACTAGATCACAGGGTTGTCAGAGGTAACACACAGATTTTTTTTTTCTTTTCCTCTTTGTGCCAGAATCTGCTGGCAGTTTAGTCTGGAGGCAACCTGGACCTATTTTGGAAAAAACCCGCGGGATGTCATGTCAGTATTATTTTCCTGGTGAGACCCAAGCCATTGTCGTTGAGGCAGCAGTGAGTAGCTCCTGGTTTAGTGCATGTGCAGCACACTGCTGTCCTCCACGGGCTTTACTGTGGAACTCAAAATGGCTGCCTTTATGGCACTGATGGGTGTCTGGTCTCTGAAATTCACCCCATTCTCACACCTGTCTGAAAGGCTCTGCCACTCTGATTCTTCTTGTGGTTAGATTAATGAAATTAGAGGGTCCATCGTGTCTATGGCTTCATTCACCTCCTGTGTTCCTGGTGGTACTGTGATTGCCACTGGCGTATCTGTTCTCTGTAGGCCAGTTCCACTGCCTCTGCTGCTTTTCCAGGTCCATATGTCTTGAGCTGTCCCTCTGTCATAGGTCTTTCCACTCCTATATGCTGGAATCATGCCCCATCTGCTCCTCCTTCTCTGTAATCTTATAATCCTACTCTTTCCATTAACTTTCCTTATCCTATTCTGCTCTTTCCCAGACTGTATTTTCTATCTTTGCTTAAAACAGCTAATCAACTTTCAGTTGTGTCTCCCAGAATTAAAAATTACAATTTGGATCTCTAATGAAATTAATATTGCCAACGTTAGTTAAAAATCAGGGAGGATGAGAGGATGTTAAAGAAACTTCAACAAAGTTCCAGAAAGCAGAGAAATACAGCGTTCCATGTAATCTACCTATGTATGGTGAATCATACAGATTTCTCCAAATTAAGGGTAGTTATTACTACCAACTTTTAGGGTTCAGGGACATTTACATGAGTCATCTGTGTTACTAAGTTGTTGTATGATACATTCACTGAGAAAGATTATTAATTATGTTTCTGACCTAATCCATGGTACATAAACCTCTTCAGAGAAGAAAGCAGGACTAGGAATTTGACCTGATCTAGAAAAATACCTATATTTAATTATTTCAATGTGTTACAAGTGAACTAGTGTAAGAGCATAGAGGTGACCAAAAACGCTTGGACATCATTCTTTCTATGTTGTTATGTTTTCTTTCACCTGTGGCTTTTTTTTCTAAACAGTAATTTTTAAATGCTTGTTCCTCTCTTTATTTTCCTATTTTGTGTTACTTCCCTAGTAAAATAGCATCCAAACCTTCATCAACACTTGCAGCTCTTTAGTGCCATTGTGGGATTCAAATCCAGTCTTGTCCAATTTAAAGGCTACTTCTTGCCATAATTTATTTTTTCTTCTCATTCATTTATAGCTTAACTCTACTCCTCCTCTGATCTGCCTTTTTGGAGTTTCACTGTCCTATTTTATGGGAAGGAAACTGTCTGATCTTGGTTCTCAGAAAATAAAAGGGAACTTGACAGCCCGAACTTTGACTTGGCAACTATTTGGTGGCTTTAAGTAATGGCTGGTCCTTAAGAGGAGGTATGTGTTCTTGGGTCATCATCATAATGCAGTAAGCATCTGAATTTGTAACTTCTGCCTTAATGCAGATTCCTGCTATTTCAACTGATGAAAATGAGACATGGAAAGCTTCCATTGTGACTTCAAAGCCTAGGTACATAGACAGTGAGGAGTAATGTTGAACTTTATTCCTTTCATAGTGTCTACAGACCAAATAGCATTTCAAAATTGCTAGAAAATGACATTTTATGTGCAGAATCAATGAGCCTAATCCTCACAGAGGTACCAAATTCAGGTGATTTTCTTTTTTGCCAATGTCAGCTTTGAAACTATCCTTTTGGAATAATACAATTCACTCAGGAAGTCTTGTCACTGGGCAGATCAATAGCTCTGACCTACTTGATTATATAACTGATAATGGCGTTTCCATTGCAAAATTCATTGCCTAGTACAGCAAGAGAAAAAAAAATTATCTCCTTGTCTTTTTCAGAGTCTTGTCTCTAAGTATCGAAGCTTTCGATCAAGACGTCTTACCATCCTTACAGTAATTTTTGACTTTATACCTAGCAAAGAAAAAGAAGAAACTCTGATTCTGCAATTTGGTTTTGTAGAGTTGTTACTTAGACATATGACATCTTAGGCAATCTATTTCTTTATTATACACACATTTCACATTTTGCTGCATCAGAAAGATAAAAAAAGGAGATTTTTCACTCCCAAATCTTAGTGTAGGAACCATGTTTATATATCCCTTTCTCCTCTTCCATTCTCTTATCCTTTCCTTCCTCTTAGGTTTCCTCTTTTCAAGCATCTCTGACCGTATGTCAACCCATTTCCCTTTTCTTCTCTTCTCCCTTGTTTTTAAAATCAATTGTTGACCACACATTGTATGCTGTTTTGTGCGTAAGTGAAGTTGAGGATAAAAGAGACTGATAAACTGCCAGAGGCATTGAATGAATGGATAAAACATAGCAAAAAGAATGTGTAAGACACCAGCAATCTGCCAGTGTGTGCTTCCTCATCCTCTCAGATCCCACTTCCAAACATTAGACCTACTTGCAAAGGTAGCATCTGCATCTTTGCTAGAGCACCTCTCTTAGGCTCCCAGAATCCACTACATTTCTGTGCATCACAAACAAGTACTGCTATGCACTTACAAGATTATCTTACAACCAACCAAAGACTAATCAAAGCAAGGGTATAAAAATCCAGATCCGATCTTCTTGGTTGAGTTAATTATCAATTACACACTATACTCATAGAATTAATAGCAAACTTATTTTTTAAGATTTATTTGTTTTTATTAGAAAGGCAGATAAAAATTACAGGGAGAAGGAAAGACAGAAAGATCCTCCACCCACTGATTTACTCCAAAATCTGCTGCAATAGCCAGAGCTAAACCCATCTGAAGCAGGAGACAGGAGTTTCTGGCTCTCCCACATGGGTGCAGGGTCCCCAGGATTTGAGCCACTCTCTACTGCTTTCCCAGGCTACAAGCAGGAAGCTGGATCAGAAGTGAAGCAGCTGGAATACAAAGTGGTACTCAAATGGGATCCCAACACTTGCAAGGTAATAATTTGGCCACTTAGCCATCATGCTGGGCCCAATAACAAACTTCTTAATGGCTGTTATTTCCTATTGTTTTCTTACTTTTCTACCCACATTCTTTGGGTCTCTCAGGAGACTATCTGAATCCAGTTCATGGCTCACAGTCTCCTTTAGAGGGAACCCAGGCTAATACAGCACAATTTATGTCTCTTGGAATCGCTTGTCCAATATAGAATGGATACTTCAACACCTAATTAATCTTGATACTCATGAGAACATAGAAGACAGTTCCATTTGGAATGGTTGGATAAGGTGTCAAATTAAAGTATGACATTTCAGCTAGATGATAATAATTTTGACTTTACCAAATGAGGGTTATAAGATGTGGAAATACTAGCAACTAAATATATTACACCTGTTACCTACTACTCTAATGAAAATTTTATGGACTAGTGGTTTGCTGATATCTTAAGCTTTACAACTGAGGAAACTAGAGTCTAGATAAATGGATCTGCCTATAAAAGGCTACTCTGTCTGTAAACAGTAAAGCTGAGATTCAAATCCAGTACCTTATGCATTCAAAATCTGTTTCTTCATAACATTAATTATGCTCAATAGGAAAAAGAAAGTAAGCTTTGAGACAGATCTGAACTTTGCCTCGCCACTATGTTAGTTGTACAACTTGAGTGGAAACCAATCGCTAAATTTGTTCCTCAGCTAAAATTAGGGGTAATTATTCTGAGGAAGAATGTCAGATTTTAGTGTGGTCATCCAAAGATCAGGCCCCAATGTGGAGCTTCCCTAACATGGGATTAGTAGAGGAATCACGGTGTCAATTAGTGACAATGGTACTGTGGGAGAATTTTTGGAACTGCTTTTTAAAAGTTCATTGTCAGTCCAAAAAGGCATTTTTTTTGCATCAAAATAAACATATACTAATTTACTTCACACAATTTTAGAAATACCTTCATACTCATCTTTTTTTACACAAAATTGCTTTTTAAATTTTACATATACATATTAATAATAACTTGATGTAAAAATTGTTTTGCAATATATTGATACATACCACTTTGAAGCTATAACCAATCTAATAAATCAATAATATTCTTTTTAGTATATGTTTTTTGAGCCTATAGAACAGTATAATAAAAATAAAAATTAAAGAAAAAGAAGAAATCGGTAAGGTCTCTATTTACCATTCTGTGAAAAGGTATATAAAATATATAAAGAATGTAAAAGAAAATGTAATTTTTTAATAATTTCTTGGTGGTATTTCCAAAATTATGTCATAAAGGAATATCTACTGAGAAAAAAAGAAAAAGAAAAAACCCTGACCCAAATGATTTTCAATTCACCTGACTTGGATATTGCATACTAAAGAAGGCAATTTTTATCCTACAGAAAATCATAAAGGTCATTTCACTAAGAATTATTGCTAAAGGAAAATCAAGATGGTGGAATAGGGTATGGGTATGTTTAAACAGATGTAAAAGTATTACCCAGGGTGAATCAGAGAGGGCAAATCCAAGAAATAGGAGAGGTCAGAATAATGGCAGAGGGGTACTGAGAGACTGACAAACACAAGAAAGGAGCAAAGACAACAGTGTGGTGGTGCAGTGACCAGATACCCCAAAGCACTCAGTGAGTGGCAATCTAAACTCCATAAACAGCCAGAACTTCATCAGCAACCAGGTAGGAAGGGAGTTCATTGGGTGCTCAGAAAGTGAACTCAGACAAAGAACTGTCCATCCTGCTGGTTTGTTTGATTTGACAAGGAGCAGAGACACAGCAGCAGATTCCAAACAAATGGTACAGAAACAGGGTGAATTTCATAGCCCCGATTCCCACTAGAGCCAAATTAGGAGGCAAAATTTATAGGACAGGACTGTGCATGCACTAAGCTGGGAGCAAACTCATTTTCTGGTTCAGTGCATTGCAAATTATGTGGCATCCTGCAGGTTCCACCCAGGTATTCCCCACAGACTTAATGGCCAGCAGATCCAGGAACTATGAGTGGCACATCAGGTGCCATTTTGTACTGGGTGGCAAAAGATTTGAGACTGTAGGGACAACAGTGTGCTGCAAATGCTCTGAGCTGGAAGTGAACTCACTGAGCTCAGTGTATTGCATTGGTCCCACACTGAAAATAATACAGATTTTGGCATCTTAAAACTCAATATAGGCCTGTGTAGCCTTCAGTCCTAACAACAAGCAAGTTCCGGCAAGATCAGCACCACCAATAACCTAGCTATTTAGAACATCTGGTGTCTCCCTAATCCTGGGAACTGTTAAAATCGGAAGTGGAAGAAATGTTGTACAAACAACAGTGCAACTTCAGCACTGTATCACAGGAGGTGGAGAGTGGTGAGCCAGGAGTTGGGGCTGCAGAGACTGTGGTGCAAGTCTAATAAGAGCCCACATCTGAAATTTGCTGGAGGGAGTGACACAACTGAGTGCGAACAAAAAACTATGTACCAAACGCAATAAGTAAAATTGAATTGAATTTTAGACCTGTGGGTGACACAGCTTAGACATCTGCTCTAAGGAGAACAATCTGCTAATCAGAAGTAAAATGACCAAAAGTGAAAGAAGAGATGGGGTTTGATGAATATTACTGAAGACGCCCCTGCAAAGGACTGCAAATGAGCAGAAGCTTTTGCCAACCTCAAAGTTAACTGAGGAATATATGAAGAAAGTAGGGGATACAGAATTCAGAAAACTCATTATAAAGCTTCTTTTCAACAATGCGAATCACATACAGGATCAGGAAATTTAAGGAGTATGTCACACAGGAAATATTAACACTGAAACAAAATCAAGCTGAATTATTGGAAATGAAGGACACAAAAGAACAAATTAAACATCTCAGTAATAGAATGAAAAAGAAAGAAGGAAGAATCTCAGAATTGGAAGATACTTCTATCATAATGGCGAAACAATCAAAAACCTGGAAGCAGAGCTGAATCAGGCCCAAAAAAGTATTCAAGAACTGAAAGACACCATTAAAAGGCTGAATATAAGAGTTATGGGATTTTCAGTAGGTGCAGAAAGAAAAGCTGGGTTTAAAGGTGTATTCAGCAAAATAATAAAGGAAAAAATGCCTTCTCTAGAGAAAAAAATGAGAAACAAAATCCAGGAAGGGCACACGACTCCCAACAGGGTTTTTCAAAAGAAATCTTCCCCACATCACATGACAATCAGCTATCTTCAGGTGAACATAAGAAAAAGAACCTTAAATATGCACATGAAAAAATAAATTAACATATAGATGATGACAATTAGATTCACAGCTGGCCTCTCACAGAAAACAACAGGTCAGAAGAGAATTTTCCAGATTCAAAGAAATAACTGTCTGACTAGAATAGCATACCCAGCAAAACTTTCCTTTGTCTTTGAAAATGAAATGAATTTCTTGCACACTAAAGAGAAGCTAAGAGAACACGCTTCTTCCAAACCTGCCCTACAAAGGATACTTAAACATGTTCTCTTGACAGAGAAAAGGAATAGTACCCACCAAAACCAAAAGCAAACATGAAGAACATCTCAATAAAACAACAGAAGACTAAATCAATGAACAACCCATTGCTGAAATTACAGACCCAAATTACCACCTATTCATATTAACCCTGAATGTAAATGGCTAAAACCCATCAATCAAACATCATACACTAGTAGACTGGATTAAAAAACAAACCCATCTACTTGTTGCCTAAGGAGACACATTTCACCAACAAAGATCAGCAGAAAATATATCTAATGGATTTTGAAGGGTTTTTTTCACTTCTTCAAAATAAATTTTTCTCAAATTCTTCACTGACTCATAGCTCATACAGTTACATCATTTTCTTCAAGAAGGTTCTTGATTTTCTTTTTCACTTCTTCAATGACACATTAGCCATTTAGTAACATGTTATTTAACTTCATAGCATTGTAAATTTCTACTTTTTCTTCCTGTTGTTGATTTTTATTTGTGCTTTTTCATTGAAGGGATGCAGAGTAACTGTGTCATGGAGACTATCATATCCAGATGTGAGGATACAATGCAGTATGCATCTCTGCTTTTAGATCAAAGATGGACCCTCAATGAAACTGTTAAATATATTGTGACAATAGGATGCTGGACTCTTTGCCATTGTCCATGCCTGCAATGATGGACTTATGACTGTTTATGAAGATCTATACTATATTAGTAATATAGCAGAGCTCACTGTGGGGAGACAACTTGGGCAAGAGGTTAACAGAAATCCCAGTGCTTATGGAACTGTATCATAAACTGGTAATAATAATAAAAATAAAAAAACCATAAAGGAAATTCATTGAAAATGAAGGTAGTAAGTTTAGAGGTATATTTAGATGTTGAGGGTAAATAGACATGGTCACACATTGGATCTTAAGGGTTAGGTGAAGCAGTGCTTAGTGTCTGCAATCACTAAGAATAACAGGTTAGAGAGCTATCACCCCAGAGGTCGGGAATATCTTGCAGGAAAATTTTGGTGTCTGCTGAAAGATTTTTCTAATTCTTCTTGTTTTCCAATATTTTCAAAGTACATTAAAAAGTGTAAAAATTTAGTGTGACTGAATTCATAGATGTGTGTGACAGAGAGAGAGAGGAGGAGGAGAGAGAGGGATAGAGGGAGAGAAGAAGAAGGAAGAGGTGTAGCCACATTTGGACATCAGCATCTCTTCTTCAGTTAGTGCCACTTAAGCTTAATGCCCTTTCTTGCTGTGTGCACTGAAAATCTGCACAATAGGAAATCTTCCAGTCCCTCAAGGTAATACCTTTTGTTTCATCTATTGCTTTCTGTTTTTGAGTTTTTTTCAGACTATGATGCTTTATTTCTCACATCACTTGTGCTGGCACTGATTTGGAGTTTTCTCATGAGTCACAATTTGCTCACCTGAAAATCAGCAATATGGAACTGCATTTCTACCCCAAAGCAGTCTACTTACATTAAAAAAAATTTATGAAATGAAATATTTGCTCACAAAAGTAGCATTACTATTAAGTCCAATATTTTCTTAAAATTTGTAAGCATTGTTTTCTTACCTAATCTCATAAGGAAGATTTATAAAGATCCTAAAAATTATATAACTCAACTTTATTGTAGTTGTATTAGAAGACAAGACAGTCAACACTGGCTCTTTTAGATCATGACATGGCCAAACTGTTTACCCATTCTTACCTCATTCTATTACTTTCTGTTGCTGCTGTTAAATTTTTATTTTGAATTTTTTAATTCTATGGTACAATTTTGTAGCAACTAGAATTCCTCCCCCAAAATCCTACCTGCTGCCTGACTGAGTTTCCCCCCATATTGCTAGAATAGTATAGTCCTTCATAAGAAATTGTAATTCCATCAGTCTGTTATTTAGGTGTGCCCCAACATTGCCAGTACAGACAATCTCAAACAGTCTAGCATCCCATTGTCTACACATTTCCAACAGTTACATTGGGAGACCATCTTTGATTTGGAAGCAGGGATGCATATTGCATTGTACCCCCACATATGGATATGGTAGTCTCTATTACTCCATCACTATACATTCCCTTAAATTAGAAGCCACGAAATAGTCAACAACCAGTATGAATTAAAACAACAACAACAATAATAGCAACAACTCCAGACTTGTATGCGCTGTAATTTTGGTGTTGTTATTGCCAGTTTATTACTTTTTAAAAGTTACTTCTCTAATAATAGCATGATTTCTTTTCATAATTCTTGTAAGTAGAACAACTCTAATCAGATTCATTTGGTTATCTGGTTTATATCATTGTAAATATCTAGTGTAAATGCTTAATTCTGGGACTTACAAGATACTTAAGGAGTTTCTCATTCCTAGTTAGAACTTGCTTTCATGATTCCATCTTTATCCATCAGAATGCTTTATATCTTTCAAGGCACATGGCCTAAAGTAACAGAGGAAACAGCATATGGGAAATGTGGGGACTCTCTGTACACTCTTCATAACTTTTCTGTAAGCATAAAACCATATTTTTAAAAGTTTATTTCATAGAAGATACGAGCCCAGTTTAAAAGATAGTGTGTATTAAGTTGAGACATACATATTGGTTGAAAAGAAAGGAACAAGAAAAATAAAGGGAGGCATGTTGGGCTTGAGTAGCGAAAAAGGATTATGTTTAGGTGAATTTGGAATGAAATGCAGTTAATCTGACTCTAGTCAACTCTGGTCAATGTTTTCACTCTTATGAAACCAATGTCTGTCTGTTGTGGCCAGCCTCCAATATGGACTTCAGAGAGTCGCATCTTTTGGTATTTGTACTTTTACACACTCTTCTAATTATGTTAAATCTGCTTCCATGGCTCCAACAGACTATGGTAGAACTTGCAGCATATGACTAGCTTTTCCTTGAATCATTGGATCACCTGCTCCATGGAAGGATAGCCGCAATGCCATAAGTGTACTCCAGTAGCTCTGAAAAAACAACGCTGTTTACAAAAGGGATCCATCTTGGAAGTGGATTTTTCCTTCTTCAAATGGCTATAACTCTAGCTGACACATGATTACAGCTTCCTGAGAGACTTTAAGCAAGGATGGCCCAGTTCAGCCCTTCATAGAAATCCAAGTGAGTGGTAATATGGCTATTACTGAAGTCTCTTATTTAGTGGAGAATTAAGTTTCTGATCATTAATTAAATTGAAAGTATGTCTTTGTGAAAACTAAATGAAAAATAAGGATGAAAGGAGGAGGGAGGGTGGAAGTAAGGGAAGGAAGGTAGGTAGGTGGAAAGAGTAATTTGCTCTTAGAAGTGTTTTTGTGAAATAAATGAAATTTTTTCTTCTTAAATAATTTAAAATTTAAGATAATTTGGAAGGTAGAATGATATGTTTATCCACATATATAATCTATATGCATACATATTTTATCTACAAACACACACACATATATATGAGAGAGAATGAGAAAACAGATATCCATCTTTCATCTGGATGCATACATGCAACAGCCAAGTCTGGACCAGGCCAAGGCCAGGAGTCAGGAAATTCATCAGTCTTCCACATAAGAGGCAGAGGCCAAAGTACTTGAGGCAGCTTCTGTTGCCTTTCTAGACACATTAGTAGGAAGCTGAGTAGGTAGAAGAACAGCAGGGACTTGAAGCAGTGCTCCACATTGGGATGCCAGCATTTGCAAGTGGTAGCTTAATCAACTGAGCCACAATATTGGTCTCTATGCATGGTTATTGTAAAGTTAGCTTTGACTGCTAAATTTTGGGATGGTTTACATGCAACAATACTATCAAAAAGTTAAAATATATTTGAGTGTCCACTAGGTGCCAGAAATTTTATTAGATAGTGTTGCAAACATGATTAATTTTTTGACATGAGACTAACCATTTTACATTTTAAAGTATTCAAAGCCATCACAATTGGGAGCATTTGCTTCCAATGACAAAGTTTTACAAACAGTGTTGCTGCTCCTCACAAGATTTGGTTGGGTAAACAACACAGAGTCTTGCAGGGAAGAACCGCATATAACAACATGGCAAAGACTTCATTTAATGTACTATTCTTGTTTTGTGTTTAGGTGTGGAGATTAGGGAGCTCATTATTGAGGCTAGGAGAGATAAAGAAACAGCAATAAAAACATCTCTTCCATGAGCACCGCTGAGCCATTGGGAGAAAAAAATAG
Organism: Ochotona princeps; assembly: GCF_030435755.1. NCBI lineage: Eukaryota > Metazoa > Chordata > Mammalia > Lagomorpha > Ochotonidae > Ochotona > Ochotona princeps. The sequence goes on along the minus strand of NC_080834.1, from coordinate 106,245,669 downwards.
ATTTACTGAAAGACGCAACTTGGAACTCAGTGCCAACTGAAAATTTACTACTGCAGGGCTTTCAAATGCCCATCTAAATTCTGTAAGCATTAGGTACACTATTAAAGCAGTATTATGTTAACATCACATGTGTACTTGGATTATCACAGAGGTAAAGTATAGGTAATAGTGAATTTGTTGATTATAAAAACGATGTTTAAAATTAACCACAAGAAAACTCGACCATTCCTGCTGATAAACATTTTTCTACATTCACTGATAAGACCTTACAAACTCCTGTGTAGATAAAATCACTAAATGACTGGTATCCTGGAACACTAATAATCGTTGGGAAAGGTTATGTTGCTGTCAATATACTTTTCTGAGAGATTCCCCTGAAAAAAATGTATGTTTCTCTATGACTCCTCTGACCCCAAAGGTGTAACAGTACAACGCTGCCTCTGGAGAAGATGGGATCCCCAGAGGATCTACATCAAAGACCTGAAACACCTGATATAACTCTTTTGCTGTTTTATTTTTTACTTCTTTTTATTATTATCATTTTATGATACAGTTCCATAGGCCTTGGGATTTCCTTTATCCCCTCCCCAGATCCCTCCACCCTCACTGAGTTTATCTATATCATTAATATAGTATAGTTCTTCATATGCAGTCATATGTCCACCATTGTGGCATTGACAAAGACAGACAGTCTGGCATCCTATTGTTAAGATATAGTAAAAAGTTTCATTGGGAGTCCATCTTTGATCTGGAAGTAGAGATGTATACGGCATTGTATCCTCACATCTGGATATGACAGTCTCCATTACACAGTTACTATACATCCTCTTAAATGAAAAGGCACAAATCATAATCAACAACAGAAAGAAAAAAAAGAAATTAACATCATGAAGTTAAATAACATGCTAATGAATGACTAATGTGTCACTGAAGAAATGAAAAAGAAAGTCAAGAACCTTTTTGAAGAAAATGATGCTACTGGATGGTCCATGAGTCACTGAAGAATGTAATGAGAAGAAAGTGTTTTGAAGAGGTGAAACTTGCAAAAAAAAAAAAAATCAAAATCAGTGAGATATGGTTTCAGCTGATATTTGTTGCTGAGATATGTCTTCTGTAGGCAACAAATAGATGGGTTTTGTTGTTGAATCCAGTTTATTAATCTATGATGTTTGATTGATGAGCTTAAACTATTTACATTCAGGGTTAATATAAACAGGTGATAATTTGGTTCCGTCATTTTAGGAATGGGTTGTTCATTGATTTAGTCTTCTCTTGTCATCTTACTGGGATGTTCTCATTTGCCTTTGGTTTTGGTAGGTGCTATTCCTCTTCTCTGTCAAGAGAACATCTTGAAGTATCCTTTGTAGAGCAGGTTTGGAAGAAGCATATTCTTTTAACTTTTCTTTACTGTGGAAGAATTTTATTTCATTTTCAAAGACAAAGGAAAGTTTTGCTGGGTACGTTACCATGCACCAACAATTTTTTGTTTTTAGCATCTGGAATATGTCACTCCATTCTCTTCTGGCCTGTAGAGATTCCTGTGAGAGATTTCCTGTGAGTTTAATTGGCATTCCTTTGTATGCCAGCTGATTTTTTTTTCACGTGCACATTTAAGGATCTTTTCCTTATGTTCAATTGAAGAGAGCTTGATGATCATGTGTCTTGGTGAAGATTTCTTTTAATCAGGCCTGTTGGGAGTTCTGCGCCCCTCCTGGATGTTGTTTCCCAATTCTTTCTCTAGATGAGGGAAATCTTCCTTTATTATTTCATTAAATACATTTTTAAACCCAGCTTCTCCTTCCGCACCTTCTGCGACTCCCATAGCTCTTACATTTGGCCTTTTAATAGTGTCTTTCAAATCTTGAATACTTTTTTGACCAGATCCAGCTCTGCTTCCAGCATTTTGTTTGCTTCGCCCTGATGACAGGAAGTATCTTCCAGTTCTGAGATTCTTTCTTCTGCTTTCTTCATTCTATTTTGGAGACTGTCCTCTGTACTTTTCATTTGCTCCACAGTATTCTTCATTTCTGAATGAACGTGTCAGCTCTCATTTGATTCATTTCCAGTGTGACATATTCTTTAAGTTCCTTCAGTGCCTGCTTTACATGCTTCTCATTGTTGATAAGTTTTACAACAAGTGTTTTGAATTCTGTGTCCCCTGTTTTCTCAATGTCTTCCTCAGTTAACTCTGATGTTCTGCTCCTTTGCAGAAGAGTCTTCAGTAATATTCATTGTGCCTGTCTCTTCTTTTGCTCTTGGTCATTGTACTCATGTCTAGCAGAGTCTTTTCCTTGGGGCAGGTTTTTTAAGCTGTGTCACCCACAGGTCTACAGTTCGATTTTACTTACTGCACTTGGTATATGGGTTTTTGTTTGCAGTCACTTGTGCTACTCCCTGGGTTCTTATGTTAGATTTCCACCATGGTCTCTGTAGCGCCAGCTCTTGGCTTACCAGTCTCCACCTCCTATAATTCCGTGCTGAGGCTGCACCATTGTCTCTGCAACCTTTCTCCCACTTCTGGTTGGAGCAGGCCCCAGGATTATGGAAATACCAGGTGTCCTATATAGCTAGGTTGTTGGTGGTGCTGAGGTTGCTAGAACCTGTTGGCTGTTAGGTCTGAGGTCCACACGGACCTATTTTGACCTGTACAATACCATAGTTCATATTATTTTCCTGTGGGATCAGTGCAATGCACAGAACTCAGTGAGTTCGCACCAAGCTCCGTGCATGCACAGTTTACTGTTGTCGCCAGCAGTCTTCAGTTCTTTGCCATACTGTAAGAAATGGCACCTGACATGCCACTACTTGAGTTCTTGATCTGCTGGCCATCAGGTCTGAGGGCTACCCAGACCTGTCTTGGGTGGAACCTATAGAATGCCACATTGTTGCAGTTCACTGAGTCAGAAATGAGTTCATGTTCAACTCAGTACACGGGAAGTCCTGCCCCTAGCCCTTGCCTCGTTAAATGAAATGGTGTCTAGTTTGGCTCTAGGAGGCGCATGGGGTTGTGAAAGTCACCTTGTTCCCACACTGCCTGTCTTGGTCCTGCCACTCGGTCTCTGCTCCTCATCATATCAAACAGACCAGCAGGATGAGCAGTTCTTTATCTGCGTCCTTGCCTAAACTCCTGGGTAATATCTCTTCCCACCTTGTTGGAGTTCTGATTGCAGTTTGCTGAATGCCACTGTGGTATCAGTTACTACAACACCACACCATTATATCTCCTGTGTCTGTCAGCCTCCAGGTACCCCTCTAATGTTGTTCTATCCTCTCCTATTTCCTGGAATGTGCCCTCTCTGCTTCACAATGGCTAATATTTCTTCATCTTTGTAAATGTGTCCTTACCCTATTCGATCATCTTGGTTTTCCCTCAGCTTCAAAATATTCCTGATATGCTTTAAATATCCTTTTTTATTCCATAATGGGTTGGGAGGTCAGAGCAATCTTCTACCTTCTTAGAGTGTGTGAGAAAGGTGTTAAGTATAATCTATGAAGATCATCACAGGTTTGATAATGCATTAGACATTAGCAAAAACTATAGACACACAGGGAGTCCAAGAGAGATCCTGACAGCCTCTTAACAGGAGGTCAGATGCACAGAGCAGGAACAGGAGGATAAAAGTCATCTGTATCCTAGTCTTGGAGACCCCCGGGAACCTCCCAAATGCTTTTGCCACAAAAGCAATGGATACTTCATCAAGGATTGTCAGTATGAGCATTAAGGACCATATCCCAACTGCCAAGGAAATCACTGGGAATTTGAGTGTCCTCGCAGGCCAAGGATTCTGAGGTCAACAATTCCCTATCAGATCTTCCATATGGAATTAAAGTAGCCCAGAATCCCCCTCACAGGGTCCAATGACATTGAAACAATAGCCAATAGGCACGGGTGGTCCTCAGAGATAGAAGAATTATAAATTTCCTTTTGTACTCAGGAGAGGAACTTCTGGGCCTTACTTAGCTCCAACTTTGGCCTTCCATCCTATCTTGCACCGACCGTTGTGGTCACTCTGGAGCCCCAAAATTAGCTCAGATACTCACAGAGAGACTAATATAGAAAGTTTAGAACAGACAAGAAGAAGTCCGCTTGGCTTTCTATGCACCTCACTAGGTAGGATGCAAAGTTCAGTTACTCCTAACTAAGTAATTGGAGATTTCTCTGCACACCCCTCCTAAAACTCTTCTACTCTTCAATTGCTAATATATGGCTTATTAGAGTTATAAGTCTGTTTTGATTTTCCTAAAATGCATGACGATCTGTAAAATCTTGCTTGAATACTATAAATTGCTAAATATGAACATAATAAAAAAACAACAATAACAACAACAAAAGAAATGAAATCTGCATATGAGAAGGGGAACTGGAATCCTATATTTGCAGCAGCACAATCTACAATAGCAAAGACAGGGAAATGACCCAAATGTGCATCCAAAGAAGAGTAGTTAAAGAAATTGCGGTATATTTACTCCATGGATTATTATTCAGCACTTAAGGACAATGAAATTATAACATTTATAACGAGGTGATCCCAACTAGAAACCATTATGCCTAGTGAAATGAATCAAACACGATAGAACAAATACCATATTTTCTCTCTAATATAAGGAAACAATCATGGAAAGTGTAACTTCAATAATCCGATCCATACTGTTTTGGGGCTTTTTTATTTTTTGGGGGGGGTGTGCTGCACCCCATGTGTTTTGATGTTTTTAACTTCAGTTTCATTTATTCCAAATACTTTCTTTTCTCTTGTCAAATTCATAGTTGGTTCTTAGATTACATGGTGGCATCATTTTTCCCAAGAGACTTTTGTGTTTCCTTTTTGTCACCCATGCGTTGGTTACTCAGTGGCACGTTTTTTTCCTGGTGCTGCAATTTGTTGTTGTTGTTGTGGCTGTTGTTCTAATTCATACCAGTTGTTGACCTTGTTTCATGGCTTCTCATTTATTGAAATATATAGCGATGGAATACTGGGGTCTACAATATCCAGACGTGGGGGTACAATGCAACATGCATCCTTGCTTCCAAATCAAAGATGAACTCCCAATGTAACTGTTGGAAATGTGTAGACAATGGGATGCTGGACTGTCTGACATCGTCTGTACCAGTAATGTCAGGGCACACTTAAATAGCAGACTGACGGAATTACGATTCCTTATGAAGAACTATACTATTATAGCAACATGGGGAAAACCAGTTGGGCAGGGGGTGGGAGTTTGGGGCTGGAATCCCACTCTATATGAAACTATACCACAAAATTCAAAGTAAAAAAGATACAAGGAAAAAAATTGAATTGACTTCTAAACTCTGTTCCAAACAAAACTGTTTGCTGCATTTGAGTTTAGTTCTTTTTGTTGTTTTATTTTCTAAAAATAGTCCGTGCCCTTCTTACCAAGAATTCTCATTCATGTTACCTAAACCCCTGGAGGTTCATGAATATTCACATACACAAATTGAACTTGGATAGAGTGATAAAAAAATTCACGCATGAGTCAATACCTTGGAATTTATTTCCTTAACTTTCCATTTGTAAACCAGAAAACAATTTGTTTGCTCATTTGCACAGCATGATTTTAGAAGTATGAGAGATTAACTCCTTAAGAAGAGGTTCTTGATTTTAAAACAATAACAGGAAAAAAAGGAGTAACAGAAATATGTCCAGCTTAAATATAAAATTATAAAGGATGAAGAATGGAAATTTCTTATGTTGAGAATTCTATCTTAGCATATTCTGTTTACAGATAGAATTTTTTCTGAGTTATTTTCTTCTTTTAGTAACTCGATATTTGAATACATCAATTCACATGGTCATGAAAAATTATTGACATGCATTTTCAATATTTGAGCGACTGACCACGTGTCTTTTCTCTTTTTTTAACCTCTAATTGTAAATGGTGACCTGTGATCTGTTTGCTTAATAATATTTTTGAGAAATTTTTCAGCACGTCATCTGGAGATAATAATTATAAACCTTGTTATGGTGAGTGTAAATGTCTTCATTTACTTTATACCATATGCCCACAGTTCTGAATTATGTAAATATTCAACTTCCACTGTTGACTAACTGGCCCAAAAAAGCAACCAATGAACAAATCCTTGTAACTAAGAAAAAGTTTCCATTATGAAGCTCTCAGCTTTCTGGCCTATTATGGAATACACAATACCAGTAGAAACAAAGTTTTCCCAATTGGAAAGCATTGCTAACATGTTACAAATAGAGTGATAAAATATATAATGAGTTAAAAAATACTTTTTAAAATTCTTAGTGCTTTTAATGAAATGTTTGTGACAAAACGAGTAGGATTATCTGAACAACAAATATAATCAACTGAAGTTGTTGAGGTAATGCTAAATAAATAAGTGATAAGTGATAAGTCCCCCATATTTCAGAGGCTAACCTCTGAAATTATTCTCACTTATGTTAAATCCTAGTTGAGAAGTCTCTTTTCAACCACTTGGTTCACTGTCCTAGGCTCTCTCCTTTCTATGGCTCTAACTTCTCTTGTTATTATAATCACTTAGTTAAATTGTTTTTAGGTATGCTATTGATTTTGTCACAAGTTGCCAGGGTCACTGAATCAGAAGGGAGAGGGGAAATGAAAATTAAACATTGGAAGCTCTCCAACCAATCCCAAGAGGCTACACATGAATTTTGCTTTAATACTATTGGACAAAGTTCAGTCTCATAAATACATCAAACTAGAAGAAGCTGGGGAACATTCTGCCTGATGTCCCTAAGCAAGAGTTCATAACATACACGGTGTCATGAGCCAATAACTTCTGCCACAACAACCAACTGTATTATAGCTTTTAATGTCAATGTGAAAGTCTTTAAGAGTAGAAAACTTCTGTTTACCAACATGTTGCAGGAAACAAAAACAAAGAAGACATCAGCACTGGTATTAATAAGTGACATGATTTATCCATTTCTGGTTCAGGGGAGTGAGACTACAATGTTTTTTTTATCACTACTGTCAGAATTATTTGCATTTTGTTGTCTATGACATATAAACGTGTGCTTCTGATCTTTAAAGTTATTCAATATATCCCACTTCATTGCCATTGACTTAAGTAGTACTTGAGAACTGTGTTATGATACAGTCCCCAGAATCACAACAGCTCTAAAACATGATGGACTAATTATTGAACCTATTCCTTTGTAAAAAACAAGCAAACAAAAACATGACTTTTCCCCCTTTTCATATCAAAGTATCATTCTGAAAATCTGTGGCATAATTAAAAGAAGTGGCATTCTTTGGTGATAGGAATCATGGGAACATTCTCAGAATAACTGTTTTTCTTAGTGCAGGTTAACTCTAAGAGCTGTTTTCTGTTCGGGGAATCTCAAGAGAAACTGAGAGCCTCAGAAACTTGCTCAGAATTCCCAAGTGAAGTGAAGGGGACTGTGACAAGTGGCTATGCCATCTGCAGTTTGATGAGTACCCAGAGGTTCCTAAGCCAGAGGCATCTTTCCCATTATCTGCTAATTGGCCAAACACACACACACACACACCCATACTCACACACACTCACACACATATATTTACAGCATACTTCAGTTCAACAAGGTCCACCAGAGTTAGAATTCTTTTTTTAAAAAAATTATTTACTTTTATTGGAAAGGCAGATATACAGAAAGGAGGAGAGACAGAGAGGAAGATCATCCATCCAATGATTCACTCCCTAAGCAGCCACAATGGCTGGAGCCGAGCCAGTCCAAAGCCACGAACCTCTTCCGGGCCTCCCAGGCAGGTGCAGGGTCCCAAAGATTTGGGCCGTCCTCGAATGCTTTCCCAGGCCACAAGCAGGGAGCTGGATGGGAAACTGGACTGCCGGGATTAGAACCTGCACCCATATGGGATCCTGGCTCATTCAAGGCGAGGACTTTAACCACTACGCTATTGCGCTGGGCCCCAGAGTTAGAATTCTTAAAGCTGTTGTAACATCGTTGTAACTTTAAGCCTTCCAAAATAAAAGAATGCAATAAAAAACAAAAAAGCAGACATTACTTGCAATGTTAAAAGTTATGTTGTCCACTAAGTGGCTTGAGGAAGAGAAGAAGTTAAAGCATTTTCAGCTCTCCCTGGTAGTAAAAATCCTGGAGTTACTGCAGGTAATTTTGTCAGAGTACTCAGCAATTCTCATGAATTGCTGATGTTAATGTGTTTGAATATCTTTTTCCTTCCATGTTTTAATGACAATTAAGGATTTTAAAGAAGTACACATGATCTTCTTATCTGAACAAATGATCTATTTCCAATTTACCAGTTATCTTGCATCTTTATGCATCAATGTGTTTTTAATGTAATTGACAATGTCTTTTAACTTTTTTAACTTTTAGTACCCCAAATAGAACCATTTGAAGTTAGTGTGTGATGAAAGTTTATTGATAAATCTTACTTAACTGCTGATAAGCTCTGCTCTGGACTCTTGTAGAAAGTAGTAACAGATGTAAATTCCAAGTTAAGTAGCTTAGATTATAAGAGTGGGATCAAGGAAATAGAAAATAAAACACAAAAACATATATTAGATAATAAGATAGATGTAAGGAATTGGGCATCTGTATGAGAGAAGGTTGCAGTTAAGACCTGGGGCAAGGAGAAAGAATGAGTTGAGCAGGAAAACAGCATTCACAGAGTACAAAGACCATGGAAACCAAAGCAAAGTGAGTGACGAGACAAGTGAAAGCGATCATGTGGGAAAAGTCAAAAGTACTAAAGAGTTTTTGAAGAAGTTCCTGAAGAATTTACCTAAAAACCACAAGAATGCATTAAACAGAGGCAAAACAACATCCAGTTTGTGCTTTGATAATCTTACTTACCATGTAGTAGCTATGCAGAAGTACAGGGGGGAGAGAATCTGTGTGGACAGGTAAGAGTATTGTCTCAAGATGAAGATTTTTTTAACAAGGTTTATAACTTTACGTGACTGTAACTTTATAAGGCTTTAAGTTATAATCTTGCTACGGTAGCCAGACCTGTGGCAAGGGAGGTGCTGAGCAATGCTTGACTCTGCATGTATTTTAGAGATAATATAACAGGGTTACTCATGGATTAAGTGTAGACTTTGGACTGAAAAAATGAAGTCAAGGGTGACTGCTAGGGTAGGAGAATTATTCCACCATCTCTTGTGAATAGATATGGTTTGAAATTAGTTAAACATATTAAATGATTATTTTATGTCAGACATTATGCCCAGCATTGTACACAGTTGGAATTCTGTAAGGAATTCTTTTAAAAAAATAATTAATTAATTAACTAATTTAGGATCCAGGTGGCAGAAGGGAGGACAGATAACCTGTTAGAGAGAGAATCATACAGAAAGACTGAAAAAGAAAGAGAGATCCCATCTTGCGGTTTACTTTCCAATGACTGGAAAAGTCATTGACTGGGACACTCAGTGAGTGGAATATGGTCACACCAAAGCTGGAAACTGAGAACTTAATCCACATCTCCAATATAGGTGGTAGAATTCCAACCACCTTGGCTATCATAGTGCCTCCCAGTAGAAGCTGGAACCAAAGTCAGGTATCAAACTCAGGACATAACATATGTGGGATAAAAAATGTCTTAACCAGCAACGTAATTGTTGGGGCAAATGCCCACACATTTGAATCTATGCAAAAAGCAGTGATGTCTAGCATTACGGTCATAGAAGAATAAAGAGAAAATTTAAAAATTGAAGAAATATATAGACGTTGAAATTGGAAGAATGTGTTGCCTGGCTTGGACAGTGAGAAAAATTCTGGGGTGATTTGAAAATGTATAAAATAAGTGTGTAGACTAGAGTGCCATTAACAAAGATATGAATGTATAAGACATTAGCTTGTGAAAACTTAATTATACAATAATGATGGCACCTAGTAACTACTAATTACTTCCTATATACCAAGCACTGTGCTTAGTGCCTAAAGTAAGCAACTCTTTTAATCCTCAAAGCTATTTGTAATGATGATCTGTTATCTTGTTTTGCAGGAAAGTAGTTTGGCACTTATAGAAGTTAAACAGCTTGCTCAGTGTCACATATGTAAGAATTAATAGGACTCAATCTTCAGTCTATGCAACTAATATTCGTAGCTATTAAATTTCAGTTGTCGTCAGTGCTGTTAGGGGAAATTGGTAGACTTAATAGCTTAGTACTTACGAAGTGTTCCAAAGGTTAAAAAAACAAATCAACATAAAAAGTTTGGTCACACATTCTGTATTGGCCTCTTTCTTTTTTTATCTTACAGTTTTTCCTGTTCTCCATAAATTTCCTAGCATCTTCTTCCAAGTAAGTTTTTTGCATTTGAATTCAAAGCAAAAAAAAAAGCTGAGAAATAAATAGAAAGTGATGAAGAAAGACAACAAACTCAGGCTTTTGGCTGTGACTGAAATAAATATAAAAAACATTGCAGAAGAATTGAGTAAAAAATTTAGTATATAAATAATCATGTTAATATACTTGGAGGGGATGCCCATCTAAAAGGGAAACACTATGATTTTTAAAAACATGTCTATTGTCTTGTATTATATTAGGAGAGTTTATTTGCTCAATGGGAGGAGTGAGAGAGAAATGATGCAGTGGTATTTAAGTTCACTGGGGAATGGGTGGGACTATAGATAGTTTTGGTACTATTGGCCCAAATGGCTACATGATTGTTGCCATTAGAGCTCAGAAACCCAAAAATGAGCATGAAGAAGATGATTTGAATAAAGGGGCCTGAGTTCAAGAGCCCACAATTGACTTAGTTGAGCAATCAGAGTCCCAAAGATAAACAACTGTGGTCAGATGTAAAGGCGACATCACTGACCCCTGTTGGTGCTTACAGACCTGATCACACACAGCCATAGCATCACTGACCCCTGTCGGTGCTTACAGACCTGATCACTCACAGCCATGACCCAGGCATCACTGACCCCTGTTGGTGCTTACAGACCCGATCTCACACAGCCCAGGCATCACTGACCCCTGTTGGTGCTTACAGACCTGATCACACACAGCCCAGGCATCACTGACCCCTGTTGGTGCTTACAGACCCGATCACAGACAGCCTAGGCATCACTGACTCCTGTTGGTGCTTACAGACCTGATCACACGCCCCCTGATAGTGGTCTAAAGTCCTAACCATCTCTAGTTTGCCTTGTTAGTTTCCTTTCAAGATGTTTTTTTTTTTTTTATTTAAAAAGTGGCATTATCAAGGGGGAAAAAGGGTAATGACAAATAGAGAGGTTTTCTTTCTCCTGATTCACTTCCCAAATGGCTGTGAAGATGAGGGTTGGGCCAGACTAAAGCTAGGAGCCCAGAAATCCCTTTGGGTCTTGAACAGGAGTGGCCAAAGCACTGCAACTGTCTTCACTTGTTTAATTGGCTACGAACTGCACCACTACACCAGCCCCTGCCTTGCTGTTCTTACATCTTCTCTTGCCTTGCCAGTTTCAGGGCTGAAGCTTCACTGAGCATCAGACTTCATTCCAACTTCAGTATATGTGCTGCTAAAGCGAGCACTGAGCTTCAGACTTCATGAGTACTCTTTTTGTCTCCTCTTTTTCCCTCATAAATTATAGGAGTTATGCAGTTACTGACGTTAAGAAGTTTTGAAGCTAGAAATGTTTTGCATACAAAGGAGCAGTCTCTTAGAGATGGGCTCATTCTCTAAGGTTATAAAGAAGTTAATGAGAAAGCCAAGGGACTCTTTTGTCCCCTGCACAGATTTCTGCTGCTAAGGTTGGAACAAAGAGGTAACAGTACAGAGGGAGATTTTTTAAAAGGAAGCATAAGGCTCCATCCTTTTCAAGAAAAGCCTATAGAATTTGTATTAATTATTTTTTCCAAATTCTTAGTATTTTCGTTTCTACAAGTTACTAATTTTATTTCATTAGAGACCATGTTCAGAGATACTTCAAAGGCTTTATGGAACAGCAGAATTAATAAATTTATTTTGGTGCAAAATCATTTGCATATTTTTAAATAGTAGCTGTTTTCCCTGTAGTTTTTGAGGATTCCTCCTATTTCTCTCTCGATGGAATCATTATCACCTTGCTTTTCAAGGGATGGCTTTCCTCCCACTTTAGAAGATGGAGTAAGAAGATGGATGAGATTATGGTGGTCAGAGGAGTCACTGGCTTTCATGGCTGAGGTCCTCTCCCAGGAAGCACCTCTGTACTCAGCTCAGTCCTACACTGCACAAAGAGCAAAAGATCAGGCAGGCTAATTAACTACAATCTCCCCCTTTGGCCAGGGAAGCATTAATCACAGAGCCACCACATGGTCACTGGTTTTTAATGATGACTTTAATTTGCATGTTAAGCAAATAGTCTCATGAATGTTGCTTTGGGTAGAATTTGTGAGCTATGCCTAGGCAGGTTATTTCAAAGTCAATTGCACTTTAATACCCTTTTTCCGAAAAGTCTCTCTTTCATTTTGACAACTTTGTTATAAATATCGTCATTGAGCTGTCATTTGCTTGGCCCTGGGTAAATGAATCCCAACCAAGCATTTATTAGTTTGAACAAAAGAAAAAAACAGAAAAATTGTTTTTAAAATTGTGGTGGTGAAATAGTTTATGGTTTGAACTAAAACATACTGTAGATATTATCTACTCCAAGAGATCTGCAAGTAAAACGCTAAAATTGAAATCCAGAAGTGTTAAATGACTTGCCAGAGGTCATAAAAAAACAGTCTGAAGGAGCCAAACTGGATTAAAAAAGGTGCTTTTCCCTGAAACTATTAATGAAATAAGATACATTAAGACATCAGAGTGGTTCAAAAGATGCACTTTTTCTAGAATCAATTAAACCCTACATAGCCGAATGTTCCTGCATTCCAAATTAGATGGACTGGCTCACACATTGTTGCTGTCAAATGCCTTGTCATCTCAAGCTAATTTTCTTAATTTGAAAAGCAAAATCCATTTACTTGTTTTTTATTAAGTAATAATGCTTGTCTTGAGGTAATGTGGCCAAAAAAGATACAGTCATGAAATGAAACAGTTTAATTGCACTGAGAACAGTACTTAAAGAAACAATTATATTCAAAGACTTCCAAGCATCACCTATAAAAAAAAAAGTAGCCTTTCTTAGTCATGAAGAGACTCACTTAAAGTGAGTTGCAATTTTATACCATTTTCACATTTGCTCTCATGATATCTTTAACATGAGGTGTTTATCACTGTCATGCCAGGTGGCAGCCTGAGGTGTTCAGGGATACATAGATATGTGTTAACACTGGATTAGGTTCTCTTTCTGTGTCCTCTGGGACTCAGCTGAGAGTTTCCCCTGCACTATACCAACAGCACTGTTAGAAGCCATGTATGATGCAGTCACTCTGTGTTCTCAGCGGATGCTGGTTTGACTGGTGCATTTAAAGAACAGCACTGAACACCTCAGCTGGGAGGCTATCCTTGAGAGAAAAGAGAGTGTCATTCACTAGTTTCTTGAAGGCCTCTAACTCTAGCATGGTGGCCCCTATGGTCTCTCACTTATCAAATCGAATGTGATGTCCACAATGCAGCCATGTTGACCACAGGCTACCACACCCCTCTTTGGGAAAGTTCCTCCTTTCATGGTCTGGCCAGCACCACTGTGCTGAGAACACAGTCACTAAGGATATGCAGAGTGTGGGATAAAACTTGAAAAAAAAGGTGATTTTGTTATAACAATAAGGAGAGGTGAGGATGTAAACCAGTGAGTGATACACACGACCATGAAGGCCACAGCTTGAGAAGTCCAGAGACTAGCAGGGAGGAGCCAGCCCTAAAGAGGCAGCACCCATCCTATGCACCAGGGTGCTCTCAATTATCCACCCTTCCAACACAGAAGTGCAGCTGAACTAGCCTTCTGTAATTCTCCATTCCAGGTACTTGGAGAAGAAAGTTCATTTCAGTTCCTCTGTAATCTAGTCAGAGAAGACTAATTCTATAGCCCTTCAAATCATGGTACTCATCTCAGTGCTTCTATGATGGAGCTTGAAAAGCGGAATTAGAAGATTTTTTTTAGTGCAAAAGCTCATAAAATACATGCATAGTTTTTCCATAATTTCTGAAAACTTTTGTCAGGACTCTTGTATCAATGTTTTTCCTTGTTTTAAAATCATATCACACCCAACATTCCCTGTTAGATTAGACTCAGGTTCAAAAAAGAAAAAGACGGAAATTGTAATTACGGTAATTTTTCAATATTTAGTTCTGTTTTCTTGGCGTTTTCTCATACTTAGGTGAACTTACATTCCAATGTTTCCCCCATAAGTTGAAATAATCCCCTTTCTCAAAATGCTGCTGTCTGTAATTAATTTGCTATTTGGCAACAATGCTCAAATCGTAATATATTTGGCAACTGACTTGACCATTTTCCCTGTGCTATACGTTCAACACAAAAAAATGTTTAATGAGTACTTTTTGTATACAAACATTGTAGAAGTTGTGCAGCCGACTAACAGACAAACATGGTTTCTATTGCCAAGAGATTCATTATTGTGATGAAGGGCTAGACAATGACAGAAAAACAATCCGTAAGATACATGTTATTAAAAAAAAAAAGGCACATTACACTGTGGGACAATGCGAAAGAGAGTTGGTCCTTCAACTTGAGTTTCATAGAATCAAGACTTTAGCAAGTAGTCCAGACAAGACTAATGACAATGGCACTACAAATGGGGGGGGGGATGTCTACTTAGTACTAGTTGAGTTCAGCAACTCTGCAAGATGTTGCAGAGATTTTTTTCTAATTACACCTTGCTTAATGAAATTTAATATACCTCGTTTCTAATGAACCTAAACTAGATTATTGATAGTAGGATCTAACAAGAGAAGACTAAGAAGGTTGGGAAATGTCTAATCCAGAGACAGTAGAAGCTATCTCCATTTGATTCAAGGTGGAAATGTGATCAGATGGCAGCTGAGGAGGACTGACAAGAGGATGAGGAGATAGGAAATTTTTCAGAGGCTGTGGCAGTGGTGAAGACCATGAAGGCTCAAACAGGCAAGAAACAATGGAAGCTGGTGTGGAGGAACAGTTTATCCCTATGCAAAAAAACTGTATTGTGGAAAATAATGATAGTAATTTTTTTTTAAAAAAGGAAACATTCAGATGACTATCAAAAATAATACTAATGTGCTTTTTCAATATAAGATATGATATTTTCTTGATCGTCTCGTAACTGCCACTAAATTCATAATTCTGGGGGTAAACCAGTGGAGAACATATACGAATGGATTGCTGTATTTCAAAGTAAATCTGCATGTTTCTCCTTTTCTCATCTCATTCTTGCTTCATCCACTGTATGTTCTTTATTTGAAGATGCATTTGTTTATTTGAAAGTTAGAGTTAGAGACAGAGAGGGAGAGGCATAGAGAGAAAGGTCTTCCATTCAATGCTTCACTCCCCAGATGGCCACAGCAGCTGGGACTTAGCCAAGCTGAAGTCAGGAGCTAGGAGCTTCTTCCAGATCTCCCACATAAGTGGAAGAGATCCAAATGCTCGGGCCATCTTCTGCTGCTTTTCTCAGGCTGTAGGAGGCATCTGATTTGGAAGTAGAGCAGCCAGGGCATGAGCCAGTGCCAGTATAGGATGCCAGCATAACAGGAGACAGCTTACGCCACACCACAGCTGCAGCCTATTAACTGCATTTTTAAAATTTTAATTTTAATTTGTACACACACACACACACACGGAATACTACTCAATCATAAAAATTAATAACAGGGGCTTGGCGGCGTGGCCTAGTGGCTAAGGCCCTCGCCTTGATCCCATATGGCCGCTGGTTCTAATCCCGGCAGCTCCACTTCCTCTCTGTCTCTCCTCCTCTCAGTATATCTGACTTTGTAATAAAAATAAAATAAATCTTTAAAAAAAATTAATAACAGCATTTTGATATTGATATATATATATGTATATATATACATATACATTTGAATTGAATTCTTTTGAGTTGAATTCTTTTCTTTACGGAGTGTTAAGCCTGTGGTTGTGAAGTGAACTGAAAGTATATTATTGCAAAAAATTTAAAATATATAAATAGGAAAGGAGGAGGACGCATGGAAATTTATATTATGGCTTACATGAAATTTGTTCACTTAATGTAAACAAAATAATTAAAATATATAAAAATTACATTACAGCAAAGAGACTTAATTGTTTCACCAAATTAAGATGTATAACAAGTTAAATTAAAAAGACTTTAGTTTAGGGGAAATGCAGACAACTGCCTAAATAATAATTGAATGGAATAAACAACTACTGTGCCCATAGATAGTAAGTTTTACAGTAATTACAGATCATTAATAGATTACCATTTATAATCACTGATATGAGAAAAATACACAATGAAGCTTTACAAAATTGTATGTTTA
The DNA here is from genome assembly GCF_030435755.1 of Ochotona princeps. Classification (NCBI taxonomy): domain Eukaryota; kingdom Metazoa; phylum Chordata; class Mammalia; order Lagomorpha; family Ochotonidae; genus Ochotona; species Ochotona princeps. The sequence goes on along the minus strand of NC_080834.1, from coordinate 106,229,341 downwards.
CAGCAAAACTGATACACACAGGCATTTGCTTTGTTTATTTTATTCTTTCTATACTTTTCTTTCTTTTCTTTCTTTTCTCTTTCTGTTATTCTTTATTTTTAGTTTTAGCTCCCACATATAAGAAAGAACTTGAGGTATTTGTCCTTCTGGTTCTGATTTAGTTCACTTAACATGTTGTCCTCCAGTTGAATGCATTTTGAATCCATTTATTTTGCTGCAAATGCTAGAATTTCATTCCTTTAAATTGTTGAATAATAATCTATTAGATATATATATAGATAGATAGATAGATATAGATATAATATTTTTTAAATTTTGGCTATTCTCACACTTTGTATCTGACATTATTTTTAACTTACGAGGAAATTATAGTAACTTTCTGGGGGAAGAACAATTTCTCTTTAAATTTCTTATCTCCTATTTTTGAAAAAGTCACCTTTAAATTTTGTGCAGTATCATATAAATTATGAAGTGAAGGAACAAATTGTCAATGAATTTATGCACTGAGAAGATTTTTAAATAAATGCAGAAGAAAAAGAATGTAGGTTAAGAGTGCATCTCTGCATGCCAAGGTGATATTAATATTCATCATCAACAGAATATTCATTTGAGATATGTTTTATACTTACAGTGGTGGCTTGAGATAATTCATTCATAGTTTTTGAACTGGCTCCTCGATTAGGATGTAACCGATCAAACTCAAACCCTGAGTTCAAGCTTAACTTCAATGTCTTTTCAATCAGTAAAATCCACAGGCTCAACTAAAATAAGGTCAAGCTAAAGAACGACATACTAGGAGCTATATTAATTGTTCTAACTCATTAGCATGTAATTTATTCTGTTAATGCTGAAGTAGGATCCTTTTATGCCACTTGTTTGTCTATTAGCTAAAAAATAGACTTTTTAACCATAAATTTGAAGATGACATCTAATTTTATACCAGTAGAACAGTTGCTCCTATTTTGTGCTTACATAATGAAATTACAACTTAATACAAAGTGTTCTGAAAGAGTGTCTCCAATTTCCTACAGTAGCTGCAAACAAGAGTCTAAGTCCTAATAATTTATGATTAGCCCTTGTGAGTTACTGATTTGTCTCAAGTCAAAAATAGATTCCCCAGGCATTTCATGTAAAAGTAGCTATTTCCTATCACAGTGTATATCAAAATGTATTGTCTGTCACTTCAAGGATCATTGAGCATTTTCTGCAAAGTTCACAGTCCTTAGGCCATGTGATGCTAATTGAGAAATGCCCACCCTAGAACCTTCTCCAAGCTTCCCATTTTGAGACCTCTTTCTTAACCCTATTATCTTTGTTCATCACTAGAAGAAAACAAATGCTGTTTTCAGTGAAAAGTAAAAGATCTGTCCTCTGGATTATATTTCATAACATCCCCAATGAATGAGAATCTCTATGAGCCTTTATTTTCATATATATACATATATGAAGTATTTATGAAAATATACATTTATATATTATATATAAATATATGAAAAATACATATTATTTAAATATATATGAAAGATATATTTGTATTGCATATATATATATATATATATATATATATATATTGCCTTTACATGTTAACAGCAAAAGCAAGCCAAAAACATTCACTCAAATTTTAGAATATTTTACACTTCAAAATACACCACCACAAGCATCATTCCACTTGATTCTTAACAGATTATTATAATGAAGCACTATGATTATCCCTATTTAAATATGAGACAACAGAGGAGGTGATAAAACTATTGTTTGCACTTCGGTTTGCTCCAATAACAAGAATTAATAAAAGATTGGGTTACAGGACTTCTCTGCCAAATGAACATATACAAAAAGAGGAAGCCTTTTCACTTTGCTGATGCCTACTGACTATTCTAGCACGTGCAGCTCTGATACTTAGCATGGACAATGAGATCTGCACCTTGCCATGATGACAGCTCTAGTCCATTAGGAAATCTAGGACTAAGGGTCATGCGAGAATGGCTCACTTACAAGGGTCATCGTGGGAAAGTAGCATGTTCCATATTCAGAAAGATGGTACACAGGCCACACCTTCTTGCTAGGATACTCTCGGAATTTGAGTAATATCTCTCTTGAGTAGTGACCATCATGTCTCACTCAGAATGTCTGTGTCCTTCTATCTTCCAGGTCCATTCTGAATGAGCAAATAATACCCAGATCCCCTTTCCTCATGATGGGGCATCCACACCACTTGGCACTATGAATTCCTTCAAGTCATCTCTCCATTGGGGCAAGGTGTAAATGCCTCACTTTAGTGTAGCTGATGGAAATACAGAGATGAGGGAATTGCAGGTCAGCTATATCTGATTTCTATCTTGACTCAAACCAAGATAACCTTGACATTTAGAGTTAGCAGAATAAACAATGTTAAGTAGAGGATAGGATGCAAGGGCACTATGCAGTGTTTTTAAAATTTGTACAAGATTCATAAATATGTTTAAGAATTTGTTACAAGATTTATGGATGAGGTTTATGTAAAGCAGCTGAGAGTTTGGAGCCAGAGACTCAAATATTTGCCTTCTCAAGCTTATAGAGAGAAACATTGCAAAGAAAATACTCCTTCCACAACAAAGCCTTCCATTTACTTTCCTAAGAGAAATCAAGAGCTTGGTTGGTATTTTGTATTCTTATTATTTATACTCTATGATGTCTAATTCTTAATATAATAGGTGCTCAATCCATAGTGTATAAATAATTTTTCTTAACACAGGCTTTTAAATTTTCTCAGTGTTATTCATCTGTTAAAGTAGGGAAAACTGAAGTACTATAAAGAAGTTTTAATTAATAAGGGTACTTTATATACAGAAATCTTTCAAAAAGTGTACTTCAGATAAATTCATGGAAATGGAATAATAAGAAGCTTATTTTGGAGTAAAAACATCTATAAATCTAGATTTTTTTGCATAGTATACGTTTTTTCATGAATTCTTCAAGTTTCCTCATATTTCCTTAATTTCCATTAATCTGAAATGACTTGCATTCTCAGATACAAAGGCTTCAAACAGTGATAATGATGCTACCTCTGCACAAATTTTATAAATGTAACCTAATTTTACTACAAGTTGCTGATAGAAGTATCTAGCTTTTTAATGGAAGGCGTGATTGGCAAGCTGATGCCTACCCTTTGGCCCTAAGAAAAAGTATTGCCAACATGAGTGATGCAGTTTATTAAATTATACAGCCACTTGGGATAACTACACTTAACATTTGAGTGCCAGTTTAAGTACTGAACACTCTGCTTGAGATCCAGATCTTTGCTAGTACCCTGGGAAGGCAGTAGATGATGGCCCAAATGCTTAGACTCCTGCCACTCACATGTGAGACCTGAAGTGAATTCTGGCTTTGGCCTGGCCATGCCCTGGCTATTGTGGCCATTATAGAATTGAACCAACAGGTGAAAGATGTTTTTCATACCTCCCCCCTCCACCTGCCCACCACCACTCTACCTTCCAAATTAAATAAATATTTGTGAGGGAAAAAGTTTTTGACAATTCAAAGGATCAGGAACATGACAAACTTCCAGGAAGTGTTTTTTTAAGGGAAAAAAAAAAAAACAAAACACTGTGTTTTGCTCCTGAGAGAGTGTATTAGAACAAGCCGGAATTCTTGGAAGTATCTAATCTCTCTTCACCCTGGAGTGCAAACAGTGAATGATTGTCACATGAACTTAAGCTATTGAAACTTGTGTGTTTACTTGTCAAGCAGCTATAAGCTACCTAACTAGATATATACAGTCACAAACAATGCAGACACAAATGTGAGAAACCAGTCATATAAAAATTCCAGGGATCTTGAGATACAGCATTGGAAGAACCCCAGAGAGCAGAGAAAAACATCAGAACAAGGTGGTGCAGCAGGGACAGAATTCCAAAGTACTTAAAGGAATCACTCAATACCTGAAATACAGAAGAAAGGCAATCATATTGTAAAAGAATAAGATTGCATTGCTAAGTAACAATCTTATCTCTTCATAGAACCTTTCCTTCCATTAAAACATAATGCAGTGCCTAGCATGTATTTTGCCATTAGATTAAAAATATTATTATGTTACATTATACATATTTGAAGATATAAGGACTCCTCCTTTTTCCTCTCCTTGCTACCTCTCCCTTATCCCCTCCGATTATTTCCATCTATATTATTACAGTAGTTCAGTCCCTCATTAACAGTTACCTGCTTAACATTCTGCTATTTAAGTGCATCATGGCTTTGCAGGTGTCATAGCGTCAAGGCATTTTTAACTATTTCATTGTTAGTCCTTATTTTATTCAGCAGGAGCAATGGATTTTGCCATTAGATTCAATCTTTTCCATCAAAGATTTTTTTATGCTTACTTTACTTGTATAAAGTAAACACATTTTCTGTGCTTTGCAATACAAACTTAGGAGCATAGTGACACTTCTTACCTCACCCTCATTCCTGCCTCCCCACCCTGCGACCTTCCTCCTTTCTCACATTTTTTTCAAAAAAATTCCAGTGGCATACTTTCATTCCACATTGCAATCAGAAGCCTAACACTCTACTGGGTAGGGATTTCAAAAAATAAATAAAGGAAAAAGTCCCACTATTTTTCAAAAATATGGAAAAAATAACCAAATCTCAAGATGTTAATCTTAATCACATAGCTCACATATTTTGTACTCTGTGTGTTAATTACCACAGATCATGGAAAGCATATGATATTCTTTTATTTTTGGAACTGGCTCATTTCACTAAGCCTAATGGTTTCCAGTTGCAAAAGGCAGATTTTTTTCTTTCAAAAGGCAACTATTTTTTGACATTTAAAGTCATTTATTTCATGCAAGTATCATTATAATTTAATAGTTACATTGTTTGACTTTGTATAATATATGGATTTTTTTAAAAAAATTGCAATTTGATAGGTTTTGAGATTTCCCCTCCCCTTCCAAATCTCCTCCCTCACTGATTTTCTCTATATTATTATAATAACATAGTCCTTCAACAACAGTCTTAATCCATTCTGCTATTTAAGTGTATCCTGATAGTGCAGGTAGAGAGAACAGTATTATTTAGGGTAGCTTACTGTTTGTAGTTTGCTGTGTTACCAGGTAAACTTTTGCAACATCCCATTTCAACAGAATACTCCCGAGGTCCTTTGTGGCTTCACTGCCAGAAGAGGAGGACTTGTTCCCACCATACAACTCTGTGTGGGATTCACAACACTCACTAATCCTTCCCCACACCCATTTGGGTTCCCTGTATAGCCATGTCTCTCCTCCAGGTCAGGTAACCCTTCAGTACCAGAAGCTACGGGCACCACCCCAGAGGCACTGATAAGACCTGCTTCAGCTGGACCTCCTGCTGTTCTTCCCCTCCACCAGACACCCTCTGGCACTGCCCAGGAGCCTTGTCTTCCGTGGCTCATGTACCCTTCTCTTCCCCTGACCTATACAATTGTAGAAAACTCAAAACCCTTCATTTTCTGACAAGTCTCATACTCTTATTTCTCTCCTTGAAACTATCTTATACACCCACCAGCTCATCCAATAAGATTGTTGGAGGCTTTTACAGGTCCTTTCCACCTCAGAACAATGAGCTCACATCAGACATAGAGTGTAAGAATTTGTGCTCAGGCCTGATGGGGATTACATTGAGGACAACCTCCACCTTGAAAACAGCCTCACGTTTTGTACTTGGTGAAGAAATGGACTGACCATGCCAGGGCTCTGTTTCCTTAAGCTCCCAGGAGCCATTGGTAACTATAAAGGTGGGGGACAAGCCTTTGACTTTCCTTGTGGATACAGAAACTGCCTACTCAGTCCTAATACAACCTGAGGGACCTCTCTGGCAGATGCTAAAACCACTGTATATGGTTCAACTGGTAAAATCCAGTAGTGTCCCTGGACAATCAAGAGACTAGTGGATCTTGGCAAACAGAGAGTGACCCATTATTCTCTTGTGATGGCAGACTGCCCTTATCCCTTCTGATCTACTCAGAAAACCTGGAGCAACTATCTCCTTTTCTGATGAGAGGGTGAGCCTCTACTTGGCAGCCCTAAGCCTGATCCTTGTCATTTGCCCCTTGACTGAAGAATACAAGTTAGTACCCTCATTGGCAAAAATTCAGAACTCCTAAGGGTATTGAGGGCAAAGGTCCCAAAAGTCTTTGCAGAAAATAATTCTCCTGAACTGGCTCACCACTGTCCCTCAATTGCAGTTCAATGATCATTCAGACTTTAGGGACATGGTAGTGACCGGTGGCCTACCTATCCAAATGTTTGGATCCAGTGGCCTCAGGCTGGCCAGTCTGCTTATGGGAAGTGGCAGTGATCACTATCCTGGCAAAAGAAACAAATAAACTGACCCTGGGGCCGTACATAATCATCATGGCTCCACATGCCATGGAGATCCTCCTGTGGAACACCTCAGACCAAGAGATGTTCAATGCCTGGATGACTCAATAGCAAGCACTCTTGATAGCTCAGCTGTTCATTTGTTTCTCCAATGCCAGCTGTCTCAACCCTGTAATGCTCTTGCCAGATGGTGATGATTACCTGGAGATAACAACCTTCTTCCAAGGTCAAAGATCCAGATATGGGGCCTGGCACAGTAGCCTATTGGCTGTTAAAGTCCTTGACTTGCATGCACTGGGATCCCATGTAGGCACCAGCTCAAATCCCAGCTGTTCCACTTCCCCTTTAGCTCCCTGCTTGTATCCTGGGAAAGCAATGGAGGATAGCCCAAAGCGGTGGGACTCTGCACCCACATGGGAGACCCGAAGAAGCTCCTAGTTCCAGGCTATTCTAGACCAGACAGGTTTTTGGACTCTTCCTAATGGGATAAAACTCTTGCCTAGGGCCCTGGGGAATACTTGGTGCTATGATTACATCAAAGCATTCACCTGGACACAACAAAGCTGGCAGAACTCTTAGACCACATTTCCTCCTTTCTAATCTAGACCAGACTATTAAATGTGTGATAAGTCACTGTCATGCATGTGCCTAGGTCAATACATCACCCACCAACTTGACACCTGGAACAAGGTACCTAGGTCATGCTCCTAAGGAACACTGGGAGGTTCAGCCTGGACAAGATGGTTGTAAGTATTTGTTGGTCTTTGTGGATACTTTGGTTGGGTTGAGGCATTTTCTACCCAAACTGAGACCACTCAAATTCTTGTAAAGAAATTATTATATCAGATTATTCCCCAGTTTAGTCTCCCACTGGTCACGGGATCTGATAATGAACCTGCCTTTGTAGTTAAAAATCACCTAGCTGATATCAAAGACACTGGGAATCACCTGGAAGTTTCACAGCATCTATAGGCCACAAAGTTCTGGCCAGGTATAAAGGATGAATAGGACACTAAATGAAGCTCTGGCAAAATAAAAACTTGAAACCAGCAGGGGTTGAGTAGCGCTCCTTCCCTTCACCCTATTGTGTGCACGAATCATCCATTCGCTGCTAGGATTAACCCCCTAGGAGATAATGTATGGTAGGCTCTGCCCATTCTGTTTAAAATGAGGGACATCCCGGAAATGGCTGTATAACAAATCTATCAGAAAATCTATCCCCAGCTTTGACTCACACAGCCTGCAATGGACAGTAAAGAAGTGCCCACCCCTGTGTATCAGGCCAGAAACATCATGTGAGTTGAAACATCACCCACAGACCCTAGAACCTTGCTGCAAAGGACCTTATCCAGTGATCCTAAGCACCCCCACATCAGTGAAGGTGGCAGAAATCAACTCCTAGTTTCACAATTCCGAGTTAAAGAAGGCCATATCTTATCCAGAAGAAAAATAGATTACTCAACATACTAGTGGACCCTTAAAGATGAGTCTTTTGTTCTCTGTCATAATGTCACTATCTTATATGAGTAGGAGCTCTGAGACACAGACATTATAAATTTAATCACCAAGATCCAGCCAGTGTTCAAGGCACATACTAACCAAGGTCAATATAGGATCTGGGAAAACACAGGGAATAGGATCAAATATAGATGGGAAAGAAATTGGGGTGAGGTTTTTGACTCAATGAAAACCAATAAAGTCTTTTTACTTTGTTGATTGTTTCTCTAGCTGTACAGAAGCTTCTTAGTTTGATGAGGTCCCAATTGTTTATTTTGGTCTCGATTTCTACTGCATTTGGAGTCTTTTTTAGGAAGTGAGGGCCTACCCCTAAGTGTTCCAGTGTGTTTCCAACATTTTCTTCCAAAAGTTTGAAGGTTTCTGGATGTAGGTTTAGATCTGTTATCCATTTAGATCTGATCTTAGTGTATGGTGAGAGATGTGGATCTATTTTTTTGTTTCTGCAGGCTATCAACCAGTTGTCCCAACAGCATTTATTGAAGAGACCTTCCCATTTGCCTGGATTGTCGTTTGTCTTTTTGTCAAAGATTATTTGGCTGTATCTGTGTGGGTTTCCTTCTGGTGTTTCTATTCTGCTCCATTGATCTTCCTCTCTATCTTTGTGCCAGTACCACGCTGTTTTGATAACCACTGCCCTATAGTATGTCCAGAGGTCCGGAACTGTGATTCCCCCTGCTAACTTCCTGTTCTTCAGGATGGTTCTAGCTATCCGTGGTTTTTTGTGCTTCCAGATGAACCTTTGGATCATTGTTTCCAGTTCCATGAAGAATGTTTTGGGCAATTTGATTGGGATTGCGTTGAATGTATATATTGCTTTTGGCAGTATAGACATTTGAATGATATTGATTTTACCTATCCAGGAGCATGGGATGTTACTCCATCTTTTGAGGTCTTGTTCAATTTCTTTTTTAAGTAGTTTGTACTTTTCTTCAAATAAGTCTCCTACATTTTTGGTTAGATTTATTCCCAGATATTTCACACTTTTCTCTGTTATTTTGAATGGTATCTTGCTGGTTAAGTCTTTTTCCATCTTGGGGCTGTTCGCATACACCATGGCTGTTGATTTTTGTTCATTAATTTTGTACCCTGCCACTCTACCAAACTCTCGTACAAGTTCTAGCAGTCTCTGTATTGAGTCTCTTGGCTCTTCTACATAAAGAATCATATCATCTGCGTATAGTGAGAGTTTAACTTCTTCGTTTCCCATTTGGATTCCTCTGATTTCTTTTTCTTGTCTTATGGCCTCAGCGAGTACCTCTAGGACTATGTTGAATAGTAGTGGACAAAGTGGACATCCCTGTCTTGTTCCAGATCTCAGTGGGAAGGGTTCCAGTTTTTCTCCATTCAGTATGATGCTGGCGTTGGGTTTTTCATATATGGCTTTAATTATGTTGTGGATTTTTCCATCTATGCCTACCTTGGTTAGGGTTTTTAGTAGGAAGTGGTGTTGGATTTTGTCGAAAGCTTTTTCTGCATCTATTGATACTATCATGTGATTCTTGTTTTTCAGTTTTTGGATGTGGTGTATCACATTTATGGATTTGCGAATGTTGAACCATCCCTGCATTCCAGGGATGAATCCTACTTGATCTGGATGAACGATCTGTCTGATGTGTTTTTGAATTCTGTTGGCTAGGATTTTGTTGAGAATCTTAGCATCAATGTTCATCAAAGAGATAGGTCTGTAGTTTTCCTTCTCTGTTAGTTCTCTGTTCAGTTTTGGGATTAAGGTAATGTTGGCTTCATAGAATGAGTTTGGAAGGGAGAAGATCTTCGCACACGACATAGGTGATAGAGGGCTGATCTCCAGAATATACAAAGAGCTACAAAACAACCAAAACACCAAAACAAACAAGCCACTCAAGAAATGGGCACGGGAAATGGGCAAACACTTCACAAAGGAACAAACCCAAATGGCAAATAAACATATGAAAAAATGCTCAAGTTCCCTGGCAATAAGGGAAATCCAAATTAAAACATCAATGAGGTACCACCTAACGCCAGTAAGACTGGCCCACATGAATAAAAGCACCAACAACACTTGTTGGCGAGGTTGCGGGGAAAAGGGAACCCTACTCCACTGCTGGTGGGGCTGCAGGCTGGTACAGCCTCTATGGCAATCAGTATGGAGAATATTCAAACAACTCAAATTCAACATACCGTATGATCCAGCAATAGCACTCCTAGGAATATATCCAGAACACTTGTTTTATGAGAAACCAACATGCACTCCTATGCTCATAGCAGCACAATCAGTAATTGCAAAAACATGGAAGCAACCAAAATGCCCATCAACAGAGGATTGGATAAGAAAGCTATGGTTCATCTACTCCATGGAATACTACTCAGCTATTAAAAAAAACAAAATGCAGTTCTTTGTGGCCAAATGGGCCAAACTGGAAACCATAATGCTAAGGGAAATGAGCCAATCCCAAAAGGTTAAATACCACATGTTTGCCTTAATTTAAGATGATATGATGTTATGTATGACATGTTATGTTATGTATGTTATATGTTGTGTATAAACTAAATTGAAGTATAGGTGAGGTGGTCACAGAAGGTGGCTGGGAACTCGCATTTATTTTTAACATATTGGTTACTCATTACTATGTCAATTAATTCCATAATGATGTAAATTTTTGCTGATGGTATGTTGGAGCTTTTAATTGATCTGGATGATACTCTGCTGGCTCTGCCTTCAGACCAGAGAGGGTATACCTAAGAAGCCGTTGAACTTGACGGGACAATAAGATGCTGGACTCTATGTTTGGTATATGCTTGCAATGGGGGAATCTCAACTGAACTTGAACTGTGGTTATGCAACAAGGTGGAGGAATCCACCATGGTGGGAGGATTTGGGGAGGGGTGGGGAGAATCCAAGTACCTATGAAACTGTGTCACATAATACAATGTAATTAATGAATTAAAAATAATAAATAAAAAAATGCAAAAAAAAAAAAAAAAAAAAAAAAAAAAGAAAACCAATAAAGTCCTCTCTAGTCCCATGCCCCATTGAGCCTGCCATAAAAGTTCCAAATGTCCTTGTGGAATATTGCTGGTTGTGCCTGAGGCTAAAACCTCCTCACTATGTCAAAACTGAGGCAAATGGTAAATTCCACCAACCAGATAGGATGTACCTGGATATGAGATTGAGTCAATAATTTGATTCAGTTTTAGAACATCAGTGGGGAATGTGATGATGAACCACCAAGAAATGGACAGGCTTCATGAGTAACTGGAAATAGAAGGTTAACTGAATGCTCAAATATGTGCCCCTCAGCTCTGTATGCCCCACCCCTCTTGCCTTCTACCACTTAAACTAATTTGGAAGTTTCGTGCTGCTCAGGAAAACTTTGTACTGTGCACCTCTCAAGCTGGTTGGAGGACAAGAGCTTAAAAACCCCTGACTTCAGCCGTATGATGTAGTAGCTCCTGGAATGGAGCAGCAGCTGCTTTGAAGCTTGGCCAATAAAGACTCTTCCTTATCATCCTACCATCATGTCTAGTGTGATCTTTCTCATGCTCCACAACAGTAGTTCTTTTTCTGGTGTGTTTCTGACTTTGGCCTTAGCTTCATAGGATTTGTAAGGATTTCCTCCCTTTCTATTGTTTTGAACAGCTTGTAGAGGATTGGTGTAAGTTCTTCTTGTTTTACTTGGGAGGGATCTAATTACTGATTTAATCTTAGTCATTGTTATAAATGTGTTTAGAGTATTAATAGCCTCATGATTCAATTTAGGTAGATTGCGTGTGTCTAAAAATCTATCTATATCTTCTTAGTCTTCTGACTGGTTGGCATGTAGTTGCTTATAATAGTCCCTGATTATTCTATGTATGTCTGAGGTGTCCATTGTTACATTTCCTTTTATCTTTGACCCTATCGATTTGTATTTACTCGCTTTTTTGATGAGTTTACCTAGCGAGGAATATATTTTATTGATTTTTCTCAAAGAACCAGTTCTTTCATTAATTGATCTTATGTATTGTTCTTCTGGTCTCTGATTTATTTTCTCCCTTATTGTGGTTATTTCTTTTTTTCCTACTAATCTTGGAATTGTTTTTCTGCTACTTTCCTAGTGCCTTCAAATGTATGTTTAGCTCATTTACTTGGCAGTTTTCTAACTTCTTCACATAAACATTGATTGAAATGAACTTTCCTCTTAACACGGTCTTGATCATCTCCCATATAAGTTTTGGTAGGTTGTATTGATGCCTTTATTTGTTTCAAGCCATTTAAAAATTTCCCCTTTGATTTCTTCTATAACCTATTGTTCATTTAGCAGCATATTATTCAGTCTCCAGGTATTTACATATCTTTGGGGGTATTTTGATTTATTGGTCTCCAGTTTCACTTCATGATTGTCTGAGAAGATGCATGGTATAATTTTGACTTTTTAAAAATTTGCTGAGGCTTCTTTTGTGACCTATAACATGGTCAATCCTGGAGAAAGTTTCATGTGCTGATGAAAAAAACGAGTGTACTCTCTATAGGATGAAAGGTTCAGTAGCTATCAATTAAGTCCATTTGCTCTAGTATCTGGGTAAGTTCTGTTATTTCCTTGTTGAGTTTCTGTCCTGTTGATCTGTCCATTGATGTTAATGGAGTGATAAGGTCCCTTACTATTATTATATTGAAGTCTATTTCTCCTTTTAAATCCATTAACACTTGTTTCATGTAGATAAATGACCTGGAGTTTAGCACATATACATTTATTATTGTAATCTCTTCTTCCCGAATGGATCATTTGATCTTATCTGGTGTCCTTCTTCATCTCTTTTAATGTTTTTCATGTCAAAGTCTGTATTATCTGATGTAAGAATGGTTACACCAGCTAGCTTTTCCTTTCCATTAGCGTGGAATATCTTTTTCCATAATTTCATTTTCAGTTTCATTGCTATTCTGATCAACAGCTTCTTCTTCTTAAGACCGGTTTCTAAGCCTTGTTGCCTACTGGTCTACAGGTTGATTTTACTGATTTCATTTGGCACCTGGTTCTTTGTAGTAACCTGCACAATTGCCACCAGCAAGTTCAGGGCTCTTGTGCTAGGCTTCCACCATGGTCTCTGTAGCCCCACTCCTGGATCACCACTTTCCATCCACTGTGATCCTGTGATATGTCCACAGTTTTGCTGATACAACCTTTCTACCACTCCTGGTTTGAATAGTGCCCAGGATTAGGAAGATAACAGGGGTCCTAAGTCACAGGGCTGTCAGTGGTCTGGTCGTGCCTGCTGGCTATTAGATCTGAAGGCCACCTGGATCTATTTTGGGTGGAGCCCGCAGGATGCCAAGTTGCTAATGTTTCCCTGTGGGAATAATTCAACACACTGAGCCAGAAGTGAGTTCTTTCCTGGCCCAGTGCCTGCATACTTCACTGTTCCTTCAGCCCCACAACCTTTTCTTCAAAAAAAAATTGGCACCTGATATGGCAAGGGTGGAGGTCTGGGCCTGCTTGCCATTAGATTTTGGGGCCACTTGGACCTATTTTGGGTGAAACCTGTAGGATGCCAAGTTGATACTGTTCTCCCTGTGGGACCAGTGAAATGTGTCAAGCCAGACATGCGTTCTCTCCCAGTAACATGAGGCACTCACTGTTGTTCCTCCTGTCCCCTCACAGCTTTTCTCTTAGTACACAAAATGGCTCTTGATGTGGCACTTGCGGGACTTTGAGCTGTGAAATCCACCCTGTTCTTGCACCCACTTGTTTGGTCTCTGCCTCTCTGCTTTTGCTTGTAGTCGAATCAAACAAATCAGCAGGACAGGCAGTTCTGTGTCTGGGTTCACCTCCTGAGCTCCTGTGAATTCTGCTTCCCACTTAGCCACTGGTGGAGCTTCAAATGCTGCTCACCAATGGGGAATCTGTTCACTGCCACACTGTCCCCACTGTCTCTGCTGCTTTACCATGTGCGCGGATCTCCAGTTGTCCCTCTGTCATTGGCCTGTCCACTTTTGTTTCCCAGGATTGTGTGTTATCTGCTTTATCCTGGCTAATGATTGTCTAAATGTTCAACCATTTCTTTGCCATCATGTCTTGACCTTTATGGTTGAGTAGTATTCCATATTGTATATGCATGAGAGTTTCTTTATCCAGTCATCATTGACACCATATTATGTATAGCTATTTTAAAGTGAGCTGCAGTAAGCAGTGAGTGTAGAAATAACTCTCTTACGTTATTTCATTTGGGTCAATTTCCAGAAGTGCAAGGACTGGGTCATATGGCAGCACTAGATTCAGATCTCTGAGGAATCTCCAAACTTCGTTCCATAATGTTGCATATAATTTAAATTGTCCCACCAATGGTGAATTAGGATATCTTTAGCCCCTAATTCTAGTTAATCCAAGTATTTGAGTCATCCTCTACTGCATTCCCAGGCCATGAGCAGGGAGTTGAAAGGAAAACAGAGTAGCTCTGACATGGACTGGTACCCACGTAAGATCCTGGCATTTATTAGGTGAGGATTTAGTATTTGAATCACCATGTTTGATTTGATCTTATTTAAGCTCCATTATCCTAAAAGTAGAAATGATTGATTATTGTGTCATATATCAATGGACATATAATTACTAACATATAGCATAATTATTTAAATATAATGCATATCTTTAATTAACATATGATTCATAATCTATAACTCATAATGATTAATAGCATTCAAAAAGCCATATTAGTTATTCAGTTTTTTGGTAGCAGAAATTAATTCCTAGATTCCTTCCAAAGAAAAAACTGATACTAAATTCCTTTAGATGGAAAAATGTAAAGCCTTTCTTGTGACTGTTTTGTCACAAAAATAATTCATGATGTAAATTTAATGATGCAGTTGTCTCCATGGGACAAACATTTTTCATTTCCATATTTCTGCAATACCTGTTTAGAGTCCTGAAGATGTTCTGCTTCCTAACTTTATTTGTGATGCAACCATCCTTTCTCTCTGACTGACCCAATACAGTCACAATCAGTTTTGTGCAAATACGTTTTTTAAAAGTATGCCCAGGAATTTCAGTAATAAACTGACATTTCTCAAGTTGGAATGTGTGCAGCTTTGATTTGGTTTCCCTCCAGTTATAACAGTTTCCTGAGTTCTAATAAATGTACTTGTGTGTTGACTGTCAGCTGAGTTGTAGAAAACTGCTGGCGATTCACTTCTTAAAATATGATATATTATTTTTCATTTTTAGAATACTGAGTGGGCCTACATCCTTTTAATCCTTTTGCTTGTAGCTAAAGGCTAATAAAGGATTGTATTACTAAATTTAATATAAGCATGCAAAAAAGTGTCTTTCAAAAATGACATGAAAAAACTGTACACATGTTTCAAATTTTTGTACCAGAACTTAATTTCACTTTTCAAAGAGTTTTTCAAGTGCCCTCATATTTAACTTGAGTGTGTTATGCCATCAACAGTGTTTTATTTTCATTAAATTATTGCCACTAGGATCCAGCATGGTAGACTGGTGGCTACTTGCACGTGCCAGGATCCCACATGGGAGCAGTTTCATATGTCTGCTGTTCCACTTCCTATCCAGCTCCCTGATTGTGGCCTGGGAAAGCAAAGGAGGACAACCCACAGCCTTGGGAGAGACCCAGAGGAAGCTCCTGGCTTCAGATTGGTTCATCTCCAGCCATTGTAGCCATTGGGGAGTGAACCAGCAGATGGATCTTTCTATCTACTCTCTGTGTATCTGCCTTTCGAATAAAAATAAATATGCAAATAAATCTTAAAAAACAATATTGCAACTTTCACTTGAAATTTAAATTCAATAGTGACTCATTTTACGACAGTGAAACGTTTTCATTTCTCATCTGTTTTTAGGATAGTGCTTAATATACCATAGATGCCAATAAATATATTGGCTGTCATAATTGTCAAACAAAATGGAATTGAAAGAGAAAGAAATTATATTATCCCTTTATTGTTGTTTAGTTGAAGACTCTGAATTTTTGTCCCAGGCTCATATCAGATTTTATCCTGAAGATATACTTGTAGAGAAGTGCACATCCCTGTCAGGCCTCAGGCAAAAACACCTACATGGAGAGAACTCAGCGCCCAGTTCTCTGTGGATTTCCCTCTGGGTATTTCACATAGGTTTCTGTTTTCTGTCTGTTTTTTGCAATTCTACAACTTTGACTCAGTTACAAGTATCTTAATGGGCATGCCAAGCAGACAGCTGCCGAGGCATTGTCTTAAAAAGGGCTAAGACAGCAACAGAATAAATTAGAAACAGGTGCTGCTTAACTAAGGTTTCCACTTGCACTTGATTTTCAAAATGCAAGCTGGCATACTCTGCCAAGACGATATAAAAACAACCCTGCCTGATGATGCTTGTCTGTTTGGTTGAAATACTGGAGTCTAAAATCAGCAATAGTGGCTAAAATTTCTGAAATTAAGCAATGCATAACACAAGGCTAATGAGAGTGAACACTTGATATATTTTATTTTCCAACTGTGAAATCCTTCAGTGTAATTTTTGGTTCAAAAACTGAGAGAGGCAAGAGAGAGAAAGGGGAGAAAGAGCAAATGGATATGCATTTCTCTAGTTTCAGAAGATGTGATCTGATTCTGCTTCAGTGGGGAGAAATATTTGTGTGCAACTCCTTTGGGTATATAAGTTTTACTAAAAGGTCATTAGTATCTCTTTATTTCTATTAGGTAAATGTTGGATATCCAAGGGGGAACAGTCTTCCTCTCAGAGCAAACCTGAACCAATTCTGGCACCTGCATGTCTGTTTCTGGGGGAACCACTGCTGTGCAAGGCTGTGTCGTTTTGCTCTCTGGTTCCAGCTTAGATCCACCCTGCAACTGCATACTATTCACCTGGGTGGCTTGTCTTTACTAACAGATGTAGTAAAGCTCCCTGCTTTGCATAACATGAGCAAAAGAACACCGTTAGGAACTGTTTCCCTAAGTAACTGATGTGTGCTCTGGTCAGACATTTTCACAGCCTATTTTTTAAGACACCTAGTCCACTGAGGCCCTGAGAAGCTGCTGTGCTCACCACTCTTCGCCCCAGACCTCTCTGAGCCAGTCAGTGAACCTCTGAAGTTATGTGTATCCCTGTTATGCTATCAGGGATAATGTAGGCACAGTTTTGGCATAGTTTTAGCACAGCTGACGAATAGTGACAAGCACCCTACTCCACTACGGAGCATGCTATATACATTCAACTTGGCTCACAGCGGTGCCTGCACACTCACAAACTTAGAAATGGATGGGAGTCCCACAGTTGCAGCAATGTATGCCAGGCCCAATGCTGAGTCTGTAACACCTGAGAGAGCTACGTTGGTGATAACAGCCTCAACCTCTACAAACCAGCCTGCTGAGACCAGGGAAAGACAGAGATATTTGAGAAAGCTTTGCTTTCTACTCTGTGTCAAGTGTTCTTATCAGTAGTCCAGAAACACTATTCTAATAATGTCTAATAAGTAAATTCTAATAATAATTTCTAATAAAGATGTAAAAAAAAAGACTCACACATTTCCTTGCTTTACATAGGGGAATACAAAGCTGATGCTCTCATTTTAAAAGACTGATTTATTTATTTAGAAGTTAAAGGTACACAGTGAGAAAGAGAAACGAGGGTAGAGAGGGGGACAAAGAGAAAGAGAAAAAGAGAATTCTCCCATTGGTGAAGAGATCTCCCTCTCTTCACATGGCTGCAATGGTCAGGGCTGCGCAAGGCCAAAGACAAGAGCAAGGTGTTTAATTCAGGTCTCTCATGTGGGTGGCAGGAACCCAAACACTTAGGTCATCCTCTACTTTTCCCAGGACATTAACAGTGATTAGATAGGAAGTGGAGAAGCCAGCTAACAACCAGCACTGACATGGGATGCCAGCATTATAGGTGCTGGCTTTGTCCGCAATAACACAAGGTCAGCCTCCTACTTGTGCCAGCTTGATATAAACACGTCTCTCAGAAACATTAGAGTATACTAAATCCTTTTAGTATTTATTGCTATCAAAATACCTAAAATTGTAAATAAAAACAATATATAAGGAAAACTTTCTGACAATTAGTATTTCTAGATATGTTCTATGCTGGTATTCCATTCATCTGACCTGCTCAAGAAACCTTTTAAGCCCAGTGTCTCCTGAATTGGTCCAAGTTACCTTCCAGTACTTCAGGATGTTTTCTGATCCTCAATTCCCAACTCACTTTCCCTGAAGATACAAGCAGTTGTGCTTCCAGGATGATATACTTGATATTCTGTCCTGGATGATTTCAGAATTTGGTACCCGTGTCATGGAATCCACTATGACAGAAAGTGAGGTGATTTCAATACGGGATTTCTTCTTCACAAGAAAAACCTCTTCTCCCTCTCCTTTTTCAAGAGTAAAGATTAGAAGTCAGGTATTTCTGACTTATTTCCTTAAGCTTCAAGTTGAAAAACTGGCAATGATGGACTAAATCTCTACAAAAGTGCTTGGTTCTCAAAAATACTGACAAAAAATAAAACATTGTTCAAGGATAAAAATCAGTCCAACTGGTGCAGACCTAAAAGTCTCAGTATCCCTAAAAGTGCCTGGCTTATGTGAATCTTCCAATGGTTGCCAATAATTTAAAAAATAAACTATCCGAGGAGGAAAAAAATAAAAGCCATTCAATACTTGCTTGTGAAGCACACAGATAAGCTATGAGAAGATTTCTTACAATATACAAGTAAAAAATGCTAACTGTAATGAACAGTAATAATATGAGCTACATTAAAATTAAGTTTTGGTTTATTTAATTACACCAAAGAGACTGAAATGGTGACGACACTCTGGAAGATCTTTGTAAAATATGCAAGTTGCAAAAGGCTCATGTCCTGAAAAAGTAAAAAACCTTCATTGCTTCCTTATATGAAAGATAAATGATGAAATTTGAGAAAGTGAGTAGACATTTCACTAAACAGAATATCTACAGAATCAACAAATGTATTTTTAAATGATCAACTTAATTAGGCATCAGAGAAATGTGAAGTTAAACCAAATGATATGCCACGGATTTATGAACATGAGATTTACAACTAAACAAATGTAATCTTTATAAACAAAACTGTCATTTTAGATTTGATTATTATTTACAACCTTTGTCTATATTTAGAGAAATGGTACTTTGGTTTTCCACTTGCTATGTGTTGAATTCTTTAGCTAATGGAATGTTAAGCCAGTGATTGTGAACTGAAAGTATGCCAGTGTAAAATTAAAAGAAAAAAAGAAAGAAGCAAGAGGAGGGTGGTTTGGGAATGAGGGTAAGGAGGCAGGGAAGAATCACTATGTTCCTAAATCTGCATTGTAAAATACATGAAATTGGCTCACCTTATATAAATAAAATTAAAATATAAAAAGGGGTGGCAATGCCATGTGTTGGTCAGGAGGTAGTGCAGATACCTACACTGCTAGAAACCATCATTTACAATTGACTGAAAGTGTTACTTGGTAGTATTCACTTAAGTTAAACACAAGTACATAGTAAATATGCAATTATGTTTCTAATTTATTTGAACGGAAGTGCATATAAAGCTGTATGCACACCAAAAATCATGCAGAAACATTTTCGTTTATAATACTCCCAAACCAAAACATCCCCAAATTCCATGAAATGTGAAGTAAATTTGAAATTTGTGATAAGTTGAACACTTGCAGAGGGGAAGGGCGGGGGGAGTCCCAACATGGCTGGGCAGAAAAGGACACATGATTGTCACATGAGAGGATACCTGAAGTGCAGGGGAGGGAGCATGTTCCAGGATACAGCTGGAGAGAAGTTTTCAATGGAAAGTATACAGAAGAAAGATACTGAAGCAGAAAATACAGCGTACAGAGACATAGAAGCTGCAGAACCCTAACTGGCAGCTGAAAGGGAGACAGCATCTTTGTGAGCAAGAAGGCAGAAGGTTGCAGTGAGACACTGGCCACTGGTGATCTTGTCTGAGGAAGGACCATGCAGTACTCACAGCTGGTGGGTGCAGGGTTCCCACTCAGTTCTGGAACGTTACCCTCTTCCTCCCCTGTCTTTCCCTGACTTTCAAATAAACAAATAAATCACACACACACACACACACACCACTCACAATGGTGTTTTAAGTCATCCTGGTTAGACAGGCAATTATCCAAAAATATAAAATGAATGCTGGCAATGAGTAAAAGCTACACTAAACTACTAGAGCTATTATGGAAGACAGGGCAGAGATTCCTCAAAAAATCTGAAACTTTGTGTTATAGGATCCGGCCATCCACTCCTGAGAATTATCCAAAGGGAATGAAATCATCATAAGGAAGACTTATCTGTATTTCTATGTTTAACAAAATTGACTTGATCTCAGCTAAATATATAATCAATCCAGATATTCATCAGCTGATGACTAGTTAAATAAAATGTGTTAGATATACATGATGCAGTACATAAAAGATGAAATCCAGTCATTTACAGTGGAATGGATCCGCTGGACACAATTACACTTAATAAAGTAAGTCACACCAAAAAGACAAATGATATTTTTTTGACTTATGGTATCTAATCTTTGGAGTAAAAAAATAATAAATTTAATGTATATGCTAGAAACTGATATATTGTGTTTTGACTATTTTTATATCCTGTGCTTACATTCGTTAAGAACAGTGGCCCTTCTACCTTTTATTTTTGAATTCTTTATTTAGAGAAACATTGAATGTGTGAGTATAAAGTGAATTGATATTCTGCTATTGGGAAAAAAACAATAAAGAACAAAGGAGGAGATATACTCATGTCGTGAAGGAAATAAGACAAAACAACAGTACCAAAATAATGTAAAATAGAGACAACACTCTATGATGACACAAGTGAGAATTGGGGTTGGTGTCATGGTATGTAGGTTAAACCTCAGCCTGAAGCTGACATCCATATGGGCACTGGCTTGAGTCTGGTTGCACAATGTAGGAACCAGCTCTGGGATGATCGCTTAGGAAAGCAGCAGAAGATGGCCAGGTCTTTGAGCCTCTGTGTCTATGTGGGAATCTCAGAAGGCACTTCTGGACTCTGACTTTGGACCAGCCCAGCGGCAGGCATTGTGAACATCTAGGAAATAAACCAGTGGAGAGAGGGACTCTATCTTTACTTCTCTCTCTGTAATTCTTTAAAATCAACATAATTAAAGTTTTTTAAAGTTATCTTTAAAAAAATGAGAATTGTATTTATCTACCAGTAGAAGAAGTCAGTGACTGGAGAGTAGGATATATGAGTGAGTTTTTTTGAGATGGTGCTGGTACTACTTTATTTTTGGATGTGAGTGGTGTTTATTTTGTAACTCACCTAATTATATCTTTACAAATATTTGCTTTTTTCGGTGTATATGGTGCATCTTAGTAAGTTTATTTTTGAAAGGCACGTATGTGAAAGCAACATGACCTCAGTTGCCACATAAACAATTATCCACCCTTTTGGCATCCAGGCTCACATAACAAATATGACTGTTTGCAGTGTTGACAGGACTACTATTTGAGAGAAGATCCCTCCATGGTTTGGTCTGAAGCCTTTTGGGATTCCTTGACTTTCATACAGAAGGTGATATTTGGTTACCAAATTAAAATCTATGCTTTCAACCCTTAGCATTGAAAAAGTGTTGTATGGTTTAATTACATCTTTCAATTAAATGGTGTGCAATGACTCAGTAAGATAAAGATGTTGAATCTGTTAAAAGTAAAAATTATACAGTATTAAAACACAAATAATTTTGAGTTACATGAGAAATGTCACAGTTCCCCAGATCTATGTAGATGAAAGATGTGTATGATATCAGGAAAATAATTGGGCCCTGGTGGGATTGTGCTACGGACAAGGCAATCAGTCTATTTCCTAAAATAACATTCACGTCTCCAAGGTAACATCACATAATCAGTGTTGGTTTCTCCATACCATGTTTAGCATAGCAAATGTATAAACAGATTGTTCTGGCTTACAGATGGGGTATTTAAAAAGCTCAAATTGCCATCTTCATATTGAGCTGTGACATTAGAAACTATTAAACTATTAAAAAGGCCAGCATCAATAACTGTGTGTCATCATTTGGGTCAAATCACCCTGCTTAGCATAAAACACACCTAGACCTGTTGAACGTTTCCCTCTTGCGACCTTCATCTCTCCCCACTCTATCCTTTCTCAAATCCTTTTATCATCCAGCAGTTGTTCTACTTCTCATACCTACAGGCCTGATTCTCCCAACATGCAGACTTTCTGCATGCCCTTCAATATCTTCACTGGGAAGCCCTTTCCTTAATTGTCTCGATGGAAACTTAGTTGTCCTTTGAGAGCTTCCAGAGTTTTATAATTGCGGATCTTCTCTATTTCTATTGTTGAGCTTAGGGCACTGGCCTTTTCCTTCTCTCCTTTGCTATTTATAATTCCTTGTTGATAAGGATTGTATTTTATTCATATCTGGTCACCTAACTCTTGTTGTTCTCATGTGTGGCGCATGGAAAATTCTTAAGAAATATTTACCGAAAGAAAATAAAAACATTTGTTCCTTCAAAAACAATTTGCCAAAAAGAAACTCAGATGTCACCAAGCATATTTTGTGAAATATTTTATTTAAACAAAGCAAAAGTAATATCCATTATTTTTCATCTTCAAAGGTAAACCTCTGAAAACATTATAAACCTGACTGATGTACTCACTTTGGTGTGCCTAATCAGATGTTTTTAACTGGCTTGTGGACGTTAGGATCAGTGTAGTGGCACAGCAAGTCAAGTTGTTGCTTTCAGTGTGGGCATTTGTATTGGCATGTTTCATTTATGTCTCAGCTGTGCTACTTTTTAAAGCTGATGCCTATTTTTTTCTGAATACACATTTTCCATGAACTTTTTGAAGACTCTTAGTAGGTGTTATGAATTTTCAGCCTGAATCCAGTACTATATCAAAGCAGCTTTAGGGGCTCAGTTAAAGTCTGGGAGATTGAGGGCCCGGCGCAGTAGCCTAGTGGCTAAAGTCCTCGCCTTGAAAGTGCCAAGATATCATACAGGTGCCGGTTCATGTCCTGGAAGCTCCATTTACCACCCAGCTCCCTGCTTGTGTCTTGGAAAAGCAGTAGAGGATGGCCCAAAGTCTTGGGACCCTGCACCCGCATGGGAGACCCGGAAGAAGCTCCTGACTCCTGGCTTCAGATCGGTGCAGCTCTGGCCGCTGTGGTCTCTTAGAGAGTGAATCATCCGACCAAAGATCTTCTCTGTCTCTCCTTCTCTCTGTATATCTGACTGTCTAATAAAAATAAAATAAATCTTTAAAAAAACCCTGCGAGATTGAAATCATTAGATTTTTAAGCAGGTATTTAAATCTAAGGCCAAGTTTCAAAGTAAGGTTTTTTTTTTTTTTCTTTATTTTCACTTACTTACTTGAGAGGAGAGACAGACAGAAATAGAGATCTCCCATTCACGGGTTTACTCCCAAGATGGTTTCAACAGGTGAGGCTGGGCCAGGCCAGGAGCTGGAACACCATCTGCCTCTCCCACCAGGTTGGCAGGGATCCAAGTGCTTGGGTCATCACCTCTTACCTCCCAATCTGCGTTAGCAGGAAGATGGAGTTCGCAGTGGAGCTGAAATTCAAGGCACTCCAAAAGAAGATGAAATTCTAAGCAGCATTTTAACGCTGTACCCAATGTCCTGTCCCCATGGATGTATGTAAACATTTTTCTGAACAATGAACGCAGAGCCTAGTACCAAGAAACATTTTGCTCAAGATTTTATTGAAGTCATCAGACACCCTCCCTTTGCAGATCTATGGAACATCACATCCTATTTAAGCAATAAGATTAAGGGCTATTGACTTTTATCCTCTCTGGAACATTGGTTCATTGATTTTTGTGGATGTTACTACGAACACTATATTATCAGGGGTATACTTTCAGTGGTTGCTCTTTTGAGTCATTTTTTTATTCTTTACTGCTTTGATGAAACTAAGGTACTGCTGAAGAAAAGATTTTCTGGTCAAATTATCCTCAGAATCATAAACCACTTAATCATATTAAGAAATCAAAGCTTGGAGAACAAGCCTTACACTCCTTCTCTATACCAGGTACTGAACACACATTATTGTGTTTGGGTTATAAAACCGCTGGTGAGGTAGGCATGCCTTTTCTTACATTACCAATAAGAAACTCAGCCACTATTAAAACAATCACTCAAAGATTCATCCTGATAAAAGTCTGAACGGGGTTTCTCAGGTATTTGCTGGCTTTAAGGTGCATGCTTTGTTGTGTATCTTTTCTGCTGAGCTTTGGGACAGCTGCAGCTCCCAAGTTCCTCTGCCATTGTGTCCAGGGGATAAGAAGGCAGTGACCTGCTGGAGATGGGGAAAAGCAGACTTGATATTCTCTCCTTTTTGCTCTTCCTGGACTAACATTTCCAGAAATGGCTCCATATGTCCACTCGCTCCAGGTTTAATGGGTCTAGTTTAGATGACCTCAGCTCTGGGACTGGTAATACATTTCCTTTTCTCTGCGAAGGCCTAAGATTTCTAGTTGCTTCTTGATTCTTCTAGTCCCCGAACTGCCTACCCCTCTCACCTTCCAATTAGCTTCTCAGCATTGTCATCAACGGAGTAAACAATTTTCTGCATTGAAACTCTATAGTTATACAAAAATAAGGAAGGAGAAAAAAGAGAAAATACTTGGATTATTTCCTCTTTTCCTGATTAATAGATTCAAGTAAAGTCTGGTTTCCATGACAACTTCCTTCTATTGATCCATGGTAACACATGGCCAAAAAAAAAGCAACATTTTTTTCAACATATGACAATTTCCATTTCTGACTCCATATGTACCCTGATTATTTGATATCCTATCACATTTTAAATTTCTTGTGTATTTTGTTTTTTGGTGGTTTTTTTTTTTTTTTTTTTTGCAAAATAGAACAGCTTTACAGAACTGGAAGCTATTATTGACACAGCTACATTCAAAACATGTTTTTGTATAAGTTTGTTCTTTTGGTGTGGGCTGGATTTGGCAGAGATGCATAAGAGTTGCAGAAATTACGGCACATAACTGTGAATTTTAATGTTTTTATTAAGGTCTGTTTTCCTTTGACCACCAATCTTGCAATGTGCCACCGTATCACTTGCTGAATCTGAAATTTCACCATGTTGTAAAAAGTAGGAGACTCAAGATGCATAATTATCTAACTCTCATGCAGCCCAGTTTTCTCCAGGGTTTAGAGAGCTCTCCAGTATGTGAATGTGCTGCTTTTTCTGACACTAGTGGACTATTATTAACCAATGCATGAGGACAGGCTGGACTCAGTAGGGAAATCCACAGGAAACCAAACATTTCCTCCTTGTCTTCAAATCCTTACAACATATTTCATTCTCATTCTTGAGATGATACATCTTATAAATTCTGTAGTTTTTGCTTGTTTCTTTTTTAAGATTCATTTTTTTGAATTCAGAGTGAACATCAGAGAGAGTGAGTGAAAGAGAAAGATCTTTCCTGGTTTACCCCCAAATGGCCACATCAGCCAGAGCTGGGCCTGTTTGAAGCCAGAAACCCGGAAGCTCCTCCAGGTCTCCCACATGGTGCAAGGCCTCCAAGGACTTGATCCATATTCTTCTGCTTTCCAAGGTTATTAGCAAAGAGCTGGTGCAGGCCCCGGTCTCCCAAGGATTAACTCCACAGCTTAGCTTGTTTCTCAGAGCGTAAAAGGATTGGTAATTTTGGCCTGATACATCTAGCCACTGGCTTAACCGCAAGTTCCTGCTTCCTATTCGTCAAGTTATCTGCCAAGGGATTGGATAAACAAGGGAGGAACTCAAGGGATTTAGGGTGGCCACTAGAGGATTGGATGAACACTGGGAGGAACTAGGCAGAGTATAAAAAAGAAAGCCTGGAGTTGCAATAAAGATCAATCTGTCATCGATCGGCATTCTGTGTACTGCGTGTTGCCTTGTGTTGTCTCTCTGAGTATTGTCTTTTGTGTAACCCTAGTCCCTCCGCTCGGCTCGGATTACGTGGTGACGCGGGCATTGCCAACAAGCTGGATCAGAGGAAGAGCAACTGGGACATGAACTGGCACCCATGTGGGACACAGTACTGCAGACAGAGGATTAACTTGCTAGGCCACCACACTGACCCCAGTCCTGTAGGTTTTATGCCATGTGATGTTTCATTACATGTATACATTGTAAGATATATGTTCAAGTTAAATACATGTATCCTTTGAAGCATTTAACATTCCTTTATGGTGAAAGCATCCAAAATCTCACTTCTGGGTTTGTAGTAGAGAAATAAACACTCCATTGGTATTATCTGCTATCTTCTATTTTTAAGTAGAAACTCAGGGCTTATTGCTCTTCTCTAGCTGTCTGTCAATAAACATTTTTCACATTCCCCACTCTACATCCCTTCCCAGTCTCTGATTAAGTATCTTAATATTTCTAACTTCTATGATAGTACCTATTTTTTGAACTCCACACATGGGTTATATCACGTGATGTTTGTGTTTCTGTGCATATTTCTCTTAACATGGTAACCACAAATTCCATCCATGCTTTTGCAAGAGCAAATATTTCATTCTTCTTATGACTAAGTATTATTCCACTGTATATATGTAACACTTTTATCTATTTCTTCGTTATTGGCCGCAGTGCTATAATAAATATGGGGATGTAGGAGTCTCTTTGACAGATTTACTTCATTTACCTTGGATAAATATATGGGCGAGTTTGCTGGATCATGTGGTAGTTGCCTTTTTAACGCTATAAGACAACGTATTCATTTAAAAGACAGACTTTTAGAGAAAATGGAAGAGATAGAGAGATCTCTCATCTGATCCACTCCCCCAGTGCCCACAACAGCCAGGGATCGACTACACCAAGCCAAGAAACAAAATCTCAGTCTGGATCTTCCATCAGAGTGGCAGGAACACAAGTACCTGAGTGATCATCTGACGCCTCCCAGAACATTAGCAAGAAGCTGGATCAGAAGTGAACAGCAGGCAAGACTTAAACCAGCACTCTGATATGGAATGTGGGATTCCCCAGATGACGTACAAGCACCACAATGCCATCCCCCATTTTTAGTTTTTGAGAAATCTTTATAATGTTTTCCATAATGCCATACTAATCTGTATTCCCAAAAATGGTGTGCAAAGGTTCGTTTGAATTCACATCCTGGCTAATCCTTGTTATTTTTGTCTTCTTGATAATAGCCTATCTTACTGGTATATAGTGATACAATGTTGCGGTTTCAATTGCATTAAGTGATGCTAGGCATTTTTTCCATGTACCTTTAGATCATTTCTGTTTCTTCCGTTGAAAAACAACTGTTCAGAGCTGCTGCTGATTTTGAAATTGGATTATTGCTTTTATTGGCAAGCTTTTTGCATTCCTGATATAATCCTGAATATTTATTAACCTCTTTTCACAGGTGTAACTTCCAAATGTTTTCTCTCATTCTGTAGATTGTCTCCTCATTTTGTTAACTCTTTTTCTGTGCAGAAGTTCTTTAGTTTCATGATCTCATTTGTCTATTTTGACTTCAATTTTCTGTATATTCTGCGATCTGAGTTTGAAAATCCTTTCCCATTCCAATGTCCTGAAATATTTTCCCTGTATTTTCTTGTAATAGTCTCAAAGTTTCGGGTTCCAGTTTCTTGTACATAGCAAAATGGATACTGATTGTGTGTTAAAAAGCATAATCAGCTTGTTCCTAACAATCGCAAAATGTTTCCATTAATTAGCAGAATAAAACTAATCTGATAGCGCTCTAGGTTCTGGGTTATAGCAGTAAGTGGCTCACACACAGTTTATTCAAAAGGGCCCATGCTATGGTGGGGAGATTTTGCAGATTGTGAAAAAGATCATACCAGACACAAATGTAAGATGTTGGGGGGCGCCTTTATTGCTCAAGCTTGGTGACAGCAGCTCCTGCCACACTCCAGGAGCCACTGAGCCAAGCCACCAAAATCAAGGGTTAAGCATCCATTCTCCAATCAGATTGAGAGCCATACAAAACAGTTTCTGTGCATTCAATTAACTAACTGCAGGAAGCAGGAAGGGAGCTGCAGAGCCTAAAATTTTTCTGTAGTTAAGTAACCTAGCCAAGAACAATAGGAGGCAGGAGGAGGCAGGTGCCTAGAGCCTCTGGAGCCATTTCTGTGCCATCAATTAACTTGAATGGCACAGGAGGCAGGCTGGTCCTTGGGAGCTGGTTTTGTGCATTCAGTTAACTTGAGTGGTGACTGAAGAGGCAGGAAGCGCAGGGCCGTGCTGTCTGCATTGTCAGGCACCCCAACAAAGGGTAAGACACCAAACATGACAAGTAAGCAAAGTAAGTTTTGGTGTAAGGAGCCTGGGTTGTGAAGAAATCATTGAGAACAATACATTCCAAGATTTTAAATGCCCTCTCAAGTGATAACCTTGCCTTTAATCCCCCTGAGAAAACTGAACAATTAGAAAAGAACTTCTACAAAGCTATATCCAGCTATCTATCAGTATTTGTACTATTCACTCTGCCCACTTTCTTGTGAACTTGAAGGAATTCTTGAAGCACTTACATAAATCCAAGCCCTCCACTTGGGTACCAAATCGATTTCTTCTTGTTTACTCAAGAACATTACTTCAGTCCCTTTCCTGTGTCATCAAATTTCTCTTGCTCAGTGGGAAGTAAGCATATCTGATCTTAAGAATCTTCTTAAAATCCACTTCTGCTTCCAGCATACACCCCCTTCCTCTCCTCTGGCTTCTTTTAGAGAAAAAAGACCTCTCCATACCTATACTTCTGTACTTTCATGATTGTCCCTCAATTCTCTCTACAGTCCATGTTAACCTGTTTTTGTTTTGTTTTGTTTTGTCTCTACACTTTACTAAAATCGAAAAGTCACCAATAGCTTTCATGTCACTAAACATAATGGTTAATTCTGATTTCTCACCTAGCTTCCTCTTTAGCACTAGTTTTGTTGGAGTCCAGGGCCTCACACTGGCATGGATTTACTTCTACCTCTTCAGAAGCTCCTTCTCCATCACCTCTTGTTTCTTTCCCTTATAGATTGTCATTCCAAACACTGAAGGATCTTGGATCTCATGCTTTGTATCTCTCCTTTCCCCCAACATATTCACCTATACAGTATCACAGTTTTTTAAAAGATTTATTTTATTTTCATTGGAAAGCCAGAAATACAGAGAGGTGGAGAGACAGGAAGATCTTCCATCCGATGAGTCAGTCCCCAAGTGGCCACAATGGCTGCAGCTGCGCTGATCTGAAGCCAGGAGCCTGGAGCCTCTTCCGGATCTCCCATGCAGGTGCAGGGTCCCAAGGCCCTGGGCCATCCTCGACTGCTTTCCCAGGCTACAAGCATGGAGCTGAATGGGAAGTGGTGTGGCTGGCACCCATATGGGATCCCAGTGCACGCAAGGTGAGGACTTTAGCCGCTCAGCTGCCACTTGGGGCCCAAATATCACACTTTTTCATTCCAGGAATATTTGAGTATATGCAAATATGTTTCTAGCCTTAAATTAAATTCATGATTCAATTACTTACTCTATATCTCCATACATAATGCACCTCTCCTCTATTAGCATGTCAGTATCAGAGTTTCCTCTTTTATTCCAAAATACCACCTGAAATAACATTCCTGTCTCCTAAGTGCAGGCCTATTCCAGACATGTGCAGGATAGAGTGGAGAGCGAAGGCAGCAGGAATAACGTTCCTTGACCATGATATGGTTCTTGCTATATCTCCCCAAAATTTGGTGTACCACCTCATGATAAATTTTCAAAATTAAGCTTAGAGCACAGAAAGTGAGAAACAGAATCATCAGCCAAAAGGTCATGTCCATAATACACATGAGAATTAATAATGCACTAAATAAGGAATAATGTTAAGAATACGAATAAATTGGATAAGAATAGAGACTATTTCAGGCAGTAAATTAGCTGGGACTTTGTGATTGATTGATAATAAATAATGCAGGCATGGGAAAAGTCAAGATGATTTCAAGTCTAACTTATGTGGATAGATGGATACTAGTGGCATAGGGATAGAGAATACATGGAAAGTTTATAATTTTAGTGAAAGGAAAATAAGAGGTTTAATTTCACGCATATTACAAGTTCATGCCTATTCGACATTGAGAGGTTACTGGAGAAATTGTTCAGGATACTAAAAACAAGAGGATGACAAGTTTATTAATGAAAGAGTATGTAGTTAAGAGAAAATTAGCCTAAATAGTTTCAGTGAAAGGCTGGGATTTTGAATTGAACTAAACCTAGGACCAACATATATAGAATCCCTTTGTTCTCTGTTACCTATGGAAAGAAGCGCATTTGAAGCGAAACAACACATGCTATTCTCACCACTTTGTTTTCATGCAGACAGCTGGAAATCAAGTGAACTGACTGATGTATATTCTGTTACAAAGGCAAATATGTAGGGCTAGCACTCTAAAGTAATAGGTGAGGCCACTACCTTCAACACTGGCTCTATAGTGGTATTTTATATAGGCATTAGCTTGAGTCCCAGCTGCTCTACTCTGATCCAACTCTCTGTTACAAGGCAACAAAGGGTACCCCTGCACTTATGTGAAAGACATGGATGAAGCCTAACCTCTCTCACTGCACTTTCAAATATATAAAATAAACTTCACAGCAGCACAATCTACAATAAAAAAGACACAGAAACAGCCCAGATGCCCATCTAAAGAGGAATGGATAAAGACAAAGACATGTAGTACATATATCCATGGAAAATTTCTCAGGCATTAAAAAGAATGAAATTATACCATTTGCAACCAAATGGTCCCAACTGGAGACCATCATGCGAAGTGAAACAAATCAATCCCAAAAGGACAAATATCGTCTGCTATCTCTGATATAAGGCAACCTTCATGCAAAATATGAGGTCAATAGCCCTTCCAATGCTGTTTGCTACATCTCGGGGAGGGGGGTTGGTATTTTTGTTTTTATTTCCATTTTTTAAAAGCTTTTTATGATTAATTTCCTCCCTGATTCACAGATCACACAATAGCATCTATTGCTTCAGGAAGGTCTTTGATTTTCTTTTACAATTCTTCAATGACACATTGGAAATTTAGTAGCATGCTATTTAATTTCATGTTGTTATAAATTTTCTATTTTTCTATTTGTTGTTGATTTTGTTTTATGGCTTTTCATTTACGGGGATATTATAGTAACTGTGTAGTAGAGACGATCACATACAGATGTGAAGATACAATGCAGTGTGGATCTCCATTCTAAAATCAAAGATGAACTCCTAGTGAAACTGCTGAGTGTACCTTAGCAGTAGTATGCTGGATTTTTGTCATTGCCCATGCCTACAATATGGGGAAACACATAAATACCAGAATGATGGACTCATGGCTGATTGTACAGGACCACATTACTGTAATGACATGAGGGAAATTAGTGGGCAAGGGGGAGAATTAGGTGATTGGGGAAGGTAAATCCAGGAGCATATAGAACTGTATCACAAAATTTAAAAAAAAAAGAGCCTCAAAAATATTTTTAAAAATAAATGTTTTTTAAAAAGTAAAATAAAATAAGCTTTTAAAATGTAGGTTTTTCTGCCCACTTTTGGAACAACTAAATAACATCCAATGTTCTGTGTAATCCAAATATTTATATAAACTTGATCTATTTCCTTCATCCCCCACAACTGACTTCCGAAGAGAACTGAGTATTTAGCATCCGCTGAGTATGTAGGGCACACAGCGGATAATAACTAAAGGAATACAAGTGTGTTTTCCTGACAACAGCAGTTTTGAGGGCTCCATGGCCAGTGAAGCCACAGGGAAGCTTTACTGAAGATGGCTTTGTGTCATGAATCACTTCAGAGACAGCGAGCTAAATTCTGACTGCAAAATCTGTATTACTATGATATTACATTAATACAAAAGAACACAGCTGGATTTTCAGATGACAGGTGGAGCATATAATTTGTGGCTGAAGATAATATGTTTCTGCAGGAATAGATTGCTCAAATTTGATGTGGACATCACAATAAGAGGACATGTGTGGTACCCTAGCAAGTTATTATTACAGTAACTTTTTGCTAGCAGTAAGACTCATTTTTAATTAGAATTTGAAGCATATACAGATTTCCCACGGAGGGCTCTTCTCAATATAGGGAAATTGCATAATTTGATAGCTTAAATTTCCTCAAAGTTTATCTTTCAGCTTTTGGTAAATAACCAGCATCAGAATCTTCTGCATCGTGGCCACAGCCTACACCTTGTCTTGACTTTTTGTCTAACCATCCTAAAATTCACACTTCAACAGAAAACTTCAGGTTGCCTTTTGAGTCTGAATTGCATTTTTCTCACCCTTCTCTCCTCTCAGACCTTTTGAGAGTTCACTCCACAACTACACTCTTTTCCACAAAAATGTTTCTTGAATTCTGTAGCTTAAAATTATTCATGCCCCCTCCAAGTTACTTGTAACAAATAGGGTAAATTATGAAAAAGTTTTATAAATATTAAAATGTTTAAATATGTTTGAAATGTTATTCTGACGCATAGTATCTACTGGCTCATTTGGAAAGTTGTTAATTGGTGTTTTATTCACTTTGTGGTTTAGTAGTACAAAGATCATTCTGCATGTCTCACCAAAACGACACACACACACCCTGAAAATGCTATAGTTACAGTTGAGACCTATTGCATTAAGGGAACACAGATTGAAACCAGTAAAACAAAAGACACATAAGACCAAGTCCATGAGAAACAACCAGCCAACTTCTACCTAGTCTCTACTGATGGGGTGATATAGACAGCACTTCATACTCCTAGCCGTATTGCATAATGCACAGTGCCAGAGATGTTCATTAGAGAGAACCAAGGTGCCCAGTGTCCCTACTGAAGTCACTCACCTAGCACTGCATGGCATACATATGTCTTTCTGTTTAATCTCCAATTCTTCCTCACTGGAATTCTGAGAGCTCAAAATGATAGAAGCACTGTTCCAGGTTCCTGCAGACAAATAAAAGAGCGATCCTAACAATGATCCCCACAAAAGCAGACAGCCGCCATGAATTTCATTAACATAAGCTGTCTGGGGTGTTTCACCTGTCATTCACAAAGACACTCTGACCAGAATAGTCTAAGATGTTGGGTTCTCTTCCAGAAGCTGGTGTAGGATCAATCCTTGCTTCAAGTGTTAGCATGTCATACCTACTGAGTGAATCCTTAACTGCACAATGTTCCTGGTAACATTTCACTGTCCCACCGTATTTTATGATTCTGGATATCATGGAACAGAGTCTACACCTTCTCCCTTTTATAATAATTATTAAGTAAGCATTTAAGTTTTTGTTGCATTATGTATCTTCTAATCATTCTATTTCACATGCTCAATATGCTGGTCCACTTTTGTTATGGCATTTTTCTGTGTGATAATATAAAGAATGTCAATTCTAGGCCAAATTCTCTTATTTACTACAATGACATTTCTGTTGTTACTTTTTACCTAAGAATGTGCAGTAGAGCTATGAAGTGACATTTTTCAAGAAAGTGGTGATGGGAGATGGTTGCGGTACATATTTGCATTGCAAATCTAGAAGAAATCCATGTGAATTCTGAGCTGCTTCTGAGGCCCAGTTGAGCCCCCATATATACATTTTTAATTTTCACAATATAGTTCCATAGATTCAGTTATTTCCTGTTCTACCCTCCCCAGTTACCCTCCCCCCCACACAATTTTCTTCTATATTGTTACAATAATACAGTCCTTCAGCAACAGACACAAGTCCGTCATTCTGCTATTTAAGTGTACCATGACATTGTAAGAATAGACCAGCATCCTATTGTCAAAACAGATTTAACAATTTCATTGGGGATCCTCTTATATTCAGGAATAGAGATACATACTGCACCTTATCTTCGCCTTAGCTAATTTTTTCCTTTTTTTCAAAGATTTATTTATTTTTATTACAAAGTCAGATACACAGAGAGGAGGAGAGACAGAGAGGAAAATCTTCTGTCCGATGGTTCACTCCCCAAGTGAGTGCAACGGCCGGTGCTGCACCGATCCGAAGCCAGGAATCAGGAACCTCTTCCAGGTCTCCCACATGGGTGCGGGTCCCAAAGCCTTGGGCCATCCTCGACTGATTTCTCAGGCCATGAGCAGGGAGCTGGATGGGAAGTAGAGCTGCCGGGATTAGAACCGGCACCCATATGGGATTCTGGGCGAGTTCAAGGCGAGGACTTCAGCTGCTAGGCCAGGCCGCCGGGCACTCCCTTAGCCAATTTGAAGACCAGCTTAATATTTTGAGTTTTGTTTTGTTGTTTTTTTGATGTGAAAACTGATTTAAAAACAACTCACCTGAAGAGGCCCAAATATTTCCTCACAGGACCCAAGGTCATCGGAACAACAGCCAGGAGCCCTGAGAGATCTGCAGAAACAGAAGAACAGCAAACTTCCTTCAGGACTAGGGAGAGGAGCTTCTTCTGGTCCTTACTTAGTTCCAGCTTTGGATCCCCACCCTCTCTTGCAATAATCATCAGGATCGCTCTGGAGCCCCCCAAAAATTTTTTTTAAAAAAATTAAAAAATAAGATAGATAGAGAAATACAAGGAAAGCTTAGAACCAAACAGGAAATGATCAGAGTGGATCTACATACCTTA
Organism: Ochotona princeps; assembly: GCF_030435755.1. Classification (NCBI taxonomy): domain Eukaryota; kingdom Metazoa; phylum Chordata; class Mammalia; order Lagomorpha; family Ochotonidae; genus Ochotona; species Ochotona princeps. The sequence goes on along the minus strand of NC_080834.1, from coordinate 106,194,909 downwards.
CTAGATAGGACACAAAGATTAGTTACTCCTCACTAGGGTATGGAAGATTTCTCTGCACACCTCTCCTAAACTGTTCTGCACTTCAACTGTAGACAAAGACCTGGTTAGATTTATAAGCCAGTTTAAGACTATCCTAAAATCTACCAAGTTCAGCAAAATTATGCATCAACAGAATAAACTGCTAAATACTAAAATGAAAACAGACACCAGACAGCTGAATAATACCCTATAGCCACTTTAAGGTGTATAGCAGCCGGTGCTGAGTACAAACAAAAACTGAAGGGTCAATGAAGTAATCACAGGAGGTGGTTAAGAACTTGCACTGTTATAACATATTGATTACTCAATACTATGTCAATTAATTCTATAATGTTGTAAATTGTTGTTGATGTTGTGCTGGGGCTTCTACTTGATCAGGATGATATTCTGCCAGCTGTACCTTCAGACCAGAGAAGGTCTCCCTAAGAAACTGTTGAATTTATATGGACAATAAGATTCTGGACTCTATGATTGCAACGAAAGAGCCTAGACTTAATTTGAACTGTAATACTGCAACTAGGTGGAGGAATCCACCAAGGGGGGAGGACACGGGGAGGGGATGGGGGAATCCCAGAGCCTATGAATCTGTGTCACATAATGCAATGTAATTAATAAAAAAAATACAACTTGGGCCCGGCAGCGTAGCCTAGCGGCTAAAGTCCTCGCCTTGAACGCCCCGGGATCCCATATGGGCGCCGGTTCTGGTCCCGGCAGCTCCACTTCCCATGGCCTGGGCAAGCAGTCGAGGACGGCCCAATGCATTGGCACACTGCACCTGCGTGGGAGACCCGGAAGAGGTTCCAGGTTCCCGGCTTTGGATCGGCGCGCATCGACCCGTTGCAGCTCACTTGGGGAGTGAATCATCGGACGGAAGATCTTCCTCTCTGTCTCTCCTCCTCTGTGTATATCTGGCTGTAATAAAATGAATAAATCTTAAAAAAAATACAACTCACCTCTGTTACAAGTATCCTCAGTTAATAAAAGCACAGATGAAGTAGCTTTAGGGACACAATTATGCTGCAGTTCAGGATGTTGTTATGGAAGACCATCAAGCTGGCTTCAAAGCTGAAGAGCATCTGGGATGAGAAGCAGACTAGTGTCATTTTAAGAGCATCACCCAGGGTATCACAACTCCTGCTACTGTGGGAACAAAGGTCTGTGCTGGCTTCCTCTGCAGAGAGACCATCTCCCCAGGCATGCCAGCACTTAGATGGAGGTCATGGGATTGCTTCTTATGAAATCTGATGTGCCACTTTCAGTCTGAGGCAGTTCAAAATGATTAGAGGGATATATGTTCTGGAGAGTGGGGCTGCCTGATTCCAGAGTGTATAAAAGAATATTATGTTATATGTTATGCATAAACTAAAATTGAAATGTCAATGAGGTGGTCACAGAATGTGGTTGAGAACCTGCATTTATTTTTAACATATTGGTTACTCATTGCTATGTCAATTAATTCCATAATGATGTAAATTTTTGCTGATGGTATATTGGAAGGGTCTCCCTAAGAAACCGTTGAAGTAGGCTGGACAGTAAGATGCTGGACTCTATGTTTGGTATATGCTTGCAGTGAGGGAATCTCAACTGAACTTAACCTGTGGTCATGTAACAAAGTGGAGCAATCCACCATGGGGGGAGGGTGTGGGGAGGGGTGGGGGAAATCCCAGTACCTATGAAACTAATACAGTGTAATTAATGAATAAAAAAATACAATGTAAAAAATAAAATAATAAAAAAAAAGAAAAAAAAAAACCTTAGTTATGTTACAACGGCTGAGATTTCAGCCTGGTTCTCAGGACAGACTTGTTTAGCCTAATCTACCTATTGTAGGTGGGTCATGATTGCAACTTCAATTAATTGTGTGGCCAAAGACAAGATCCTTCAATTTTTCAGGTCTTAATTTATTCCAATAAAAATGTTCACACTGTAATCCAGTTCTTGGTAAGTTCCTCTTAAATATAAATGCTCACGGAGTTAAGATCAGGAGCTTGGTAGGTCCAATTTCTTGATATGGCAGTCAATGTCTGTGACATCAGCCAATCATCCTTACCTATCAATTGGGGCTATTAATTCATGACACAGAGCATCATTTTAAAAACATACATGTGAAACACTGTGCCTAGTATGTGAACAGAGTTCTTAAGTCAGAAAATAATATTTATACTTATGATAACAGTAATGTGTGCTTTGCTAAAGAAGTTCATAAACCAACTATAAATTCTGTTTATTAATTGTCCTTAAGTGGAAGGTGTTACATGCGATGGGCTAAGTGTCTGACTGGGACACTCACTATGTAGGAGTGCTTGGTCTAAGTTCTGGCTACTCAGCTCCTCTGATCTAATTTTGTGGAGACAGGAGATGATGGCCAAAATACTTAGGCTCCTGCCATCCATGTGGGAGACCTGGATGGAGTTTCTGGTGTCTGGTTTTGCCCTGACCTCTACTTGGGTCTTGTGAACATTTGAAAGTGAACCAGTGAATGTAAGACATATGTCTTCTCTCTTTATCTTTGTTACCCTGAATCAAATAAATAAATAAAATCTATTTTTTTAAATCTTAAATATCCATCAATGGAGGCATTAATTGCAGTATTTATTTACAGCCCTCATTTTAAACTCTTCCTCAAGAAAGAAAAGGTAACAAAGTTGGACCCTCCATTATTGTATTGCAGTCATGCTTGAGACACCATAGAATGAAACATAGCTCTCCATGGTTCATCAAGCAAAAACAAATAATGAGCCACTGGTTCTTCTATAGGGTCAACATTGGATTTTATGACAAAGAGAAATCGCAAAAGCTTTTCCCTAGGATGTTATTGTGAGACTTGAAATCTTTATAAATTTTCTTGTATATTTCACTAAAGACTTATTTTTTTATTAGATAGGCAGATCAATTTGCAGAGAGAAGGAGAGACAGAAAGATATTTCACCTGCTGGTTCACTACCCAAATGGCCCCAAGTGCCAGAACTGAGTTGATCCAAAGCCAGGAGCCAGGAGCCTCCTCCGTGTTACCGACATGGGTATAGCGTCCCGGGCTTTGGGCCATGCTCTACAGCTTTCCTAGGCCATAAGCAGGGGCCTTGATGGGAAGTGGAGCAGCTGGACATGAAATAGTGCCCATATGGGATCTCAGCACTTGCAAAGTTAGAGTCTGGGCATTGAACCATCACACCAGCCCCAATACACCTCTTTTCTATCTGAGGAGGATTTTCACCAGAGTTTTCGGTGAATACACAACTATTAACACATACATTGTCACTGAGGATTCCTTTAAAAATTCTTTTAACTCTTTGAAAAAAATTATTCCTGAGTGCATCACATACAGGATGTTCTAAGTATTCTGGTCATTGTGGTCTGCCATCTTTCAACAACCCTTCTGCACCATAGGTAAGAATCCAGAATATGATTCTCAGAATCCTTTGCTATTTGAGCCAGATCTTGATAAGGAGCCTGGGTCAGGAAGCTGGGAGAGAAGATATCAGTGCCGTGTGAGCAAAGGCAGAGATCACTGCACACGCCCTTGAGAAGCAGCCACTTTAAGGCTCCAGTCAGAATACTTAAAGTAGGAAGGACATTCTCCGAACTGAAATTTGTCTCATAAGGGCGTATTTCACAATTTTTATAGAAAATATGAATTACAAAAAACTATGCATAGGGCTATACTTTTGCAGCAAGATAGTCTTATCTTTTTATTCATTTTTTTTTCTGCAAAAATTTTGAAGTACCCTCAAGGGGCAATATTTGTAATGTTGGTTAACAACCTAAAATTTTCTTTGAGCTACATACAACAATAGATTAGGAGTAAAAAAATTAAAACCTGTTAAAAGATTGACAGGCTTTAAAACATTTCTTTTATAATCTATTTTAAAGTATATTCAAGAACTTCTGTTTGATTGCAGTTTGATTTTTCTTTCAATACTGTATGACATTCTTTATTCTTCTTTTGCTTCAAGCCTAATGTTATTTTTGAACTACTGCAGAGTCTCAAAATGAAGCTTGAAATCATGAATAATCACCAATACAAAATTTAAATTATCATTTAGAAATTGTACTTGCCTTTTTAAAGATTTATTTATTTTATTGGAAAGTTGCATATACAGAGAGGAGGAGAGGCAGAGAGGAAGATCTTCTGTCCGATAATTCACTCCCCAAGCAGCCACAATGGCTGGAGCTGAGCCAATCCGAACCCAGGAGCCAGGAGCTCTTCCTGGTCTCCCACGTGGGTGCAGGGTCCCAAGGCTTTGGGCCATCCTCGACTGCTTTCCCAGGCCACAGGCAGGGAGCTGGATGGGAAGCGAGGTTGCTGGAATTAGAACCGGCATCCATATGGGATCCTGGGCGCATGCAAGGCGAGAACTTTAACCAGTATGCTATTGTGCAGGGCCCTGTACTTGCTTTTTATTTGTAGATTTATAAAGATGCTTTAGCAGACATGGGTTACCACAGAACTAAATTTTAAAATATTTCCCCTGGGTCTCTTGGATCTGAAAATTAAGTCAAGAAACATACATTGAGCACTTGCAATGTGCACATATGCTTGAAACTTATAATTCAGTTGGATAGGAAAATATAAGCAAGAAAATATAAAACAAAATTGCTGTGAATAAGATTTCATGACAATAATAGATTCAGTTTTTTAAGGTGCATGATACATTGCTTACATTACTTAGCAATGCTAAGAGAAGGCATAAGGCCCTTCCATACACATTTCCACTGTATCATGTCATCAGCTCTCATTATCTCTTGACTCATCATTAACCAGTTCAGCTCAATTTTTTTGACACAGGGTCTTTAAAGCCCATCATGCTAGAAATTGTTGCACTAGCCAAACTCAGAGCAACACCTGTTAGTTAAGGATAATGTTAATGTTTGTTTGCCTTAGTTTCTCTATATGCCTCTTTCTAAATACAAAAACGTACATTGAAAAACCACCAATTCTTTTAAAAAATATTTTTGATAATGTTTACATAGTTGAATAGGGTGGGAAGAGTTGAGGATTGGGGAATATGAGTGAGACTATCATTTTCACATGTTCTTTTTCTTCTTCCTGTGTCTGGAAGAAGGGGGGAGATAAGGATAGAATCCATAGTTTCCCTTCTAGCACTCCTTACCCTGGATCTTGCACTTTCCAGGTGGTTCTGCAGTCTAGTTTGACAACACTTGCCCTCAGCCTCAGCACTTACTGGTTGATGCTGTACCACAGCCCCAAAACCTGCCCTTACTGTGGCATATGCCTGCACCAGTGGGTACAGCCAGTTGATACAGCCCAGTCTGGTTCTTACCCTAACCCAGTGCACATGCCAGCCAACAGTTATTATAGCCCTGCTCGGCCTACTCTGCTCCCAATCCCAGCTTCATGCTCACTAGCAGGAGCAGTGGCCCAGCAGCTCTGCTACCTGGCTCACACCACTGGGTCTCATGTGTGCTGGTGGGTGCCTCACATCAGCATTTCCCAAAGGGTGCTGTGGCCTGGCTCAGTCCAATCTGTTCAGTTCCAGCTTGCACTGGTGGGTGCTGCTGCCCAACCTGGCCCAGCAATCCCCAAGTCCTGGCCCTGATGTAAACTGGCTGATTCTGTAGCCCAACCTGGCCTGCTCTGTACTCTCTCCTGGTTCTCAGATCTATCAGTGGACATTATGAACTGGTCCAGCCAGGCCCGCCTCCATACCCTAGCCACACATATGCCAGCAGGTACTGTAACCTGGACTGGTTTGGGCTGCTCCAAGTCTTGGTTCTTATACTCACATGCAGGAGTTCCCCAAGCTCATCTATCAGGTCTTCTCCCAGTGGCAGAACTCGCACACACTGGTGGGTCCTTAGTCCTGGCTGACTTATTCCACCTCCTGCCCTGGCAGGAACAGTGACCTTGGGCCCACACCCATTCTGGTTCTTACTGTTTGGAGCCACTGCCCAGCCACACCTGGTCCATGTTCAGACACAGCTGCATGTGGTTCAGCAAGAGCCAAGACCTAGTCCAGCCTGTCCTACACCCATGAGCACCAATGGGTGCCAGAGTCAAGCCTAGTCTGGTCTACCCCAGACCCAGTCCACATTCATGCTGAAGGATATTACAGTACTGTCCAGCCAAGATTGGAGCCACAATTGTGTCCCTTGCACTCACCAGAGGAGGCCACAACCCAGCTGGGGCATCTCCTGAGCTTCCTAACCAGGCCTGTTCCCAACCAATGATCTTGCCTATGCCAGTGGTTGCTCTGATGCAGTTCAACATAACCAATTCCCAGTGTTAGCTTTTGTCATCAGATGCTGCAGCCTGGCCTGATCTGATCTACCCCCAGTCCCAAGATTTCCTAGTGTGTGCTGCAACCTAACCCTGTGCTGTCTGCTCCCATCCTTGACTCTTGCAAACTGGTAGGTGTGATAGCCTTGCCTGACTTGACCAGCATTCCAGCCTGGCTCCTGCACTTGCCAGTGAGCTATGGCTGGCCTGGCCTTGCCAAGTCCAATCCCCTCCAGAACCAAAGCACACACTTGCTGATGGATTGAGCTGCCCTGTACGGCCTGACAAACACCCAGGCCTGAACCATGTGCTCACAGCGGGAAGCTACAGTCCACCAGGGGAGTTTTCCAAGCTCCCCTCCAGGCCCACTCCAAGACCCTGATCTCGCATAGCCTGGGTGGTATCAGCAGATGCTTGGCCCTTACCCAGCATACTCTGCCCCCTTCATCTCTACCTATGTATGAGCTGGTGGATGTTACAGGCCTTGCCCATCCACAGCATATTCTTGGGTGTACTTGTGGGTGCTGGAGCCTGGACTAGCCTGGCCTGTACTCAACCCCAGTAACCATCAGTGCTAGAGGGTTCCATGGTCATGCCTAGCTCAGCCCATCACCACCCGAAGCTCTTAAATAAACCACTGGAAATTGCAGTTCCACAAGGGTAGGCCCACATACCGCTGCATAGAATCTGCCCCCAGACCTGATTCTCTTAAGTGCTGTGTAGTGTTATGGCCCAGCATAACATTACCCATCCCCTGTTCTGACACTCACTGGTGGGTACTGTGATCTAGCTCTGCCTGGTAGTTCCCCAGCCCTAGCTTTAGTGTGACCAGTGAGTGTTATCTGGCAGTGACCAATGTTAATTATCCCATCTCTGGTTTCCTATATGTGCTGGTGCTTCAGTCTGACCCTGAAAGGTTGTCCCATTCCCCCCTCCAAATCATTCAGTCTCAGCCCCCTCACTTACCTACAAGTACAGTAGTCTTGTCAGTGAATATCCTTCAGTAGTCATTCCTCACCTTGCAACATACTCTCTCACCCTTACTCCCTCCCACACATCTCCTCGTCCCCTTCCCTGGGCAATCTGCCCTCCATCCTCAGCCATATTAGAAGGTGTCCTCTGCAGGCCACAATGGACTGTCATATCTTCTATGTGCATCTGGGTATGCCATCCACTGCTCCATCTAAGCTCAGATGGAGGGGCTCAGATCAGCAGGAACAGTGTCCTTGTTAATGTAAGTCTCTCAGAAGTCATTCCTCATCTGGACAAGAATCACCAATTCTTACTTGTTTTCTATCTACAGCTGAAGTCTGAACAGGAAAGATATCTGCATGATAAAAATAGAACGATGATCACTTTAAAACTATTCCTGGGCCTGGCGCGATGGCATAATGGTTAAAATTCTTGCCTTGCACATGCCCAGGATCCCATATGGGCACTGGTTCTAATCTCGGCAGCTCCGCTTCCCATCCAGCTCCCTGCCTGTGGCCTGGGAAAGCAGTCGAGGATGGCCCAAAGCCTTGGGACCCTGCACCCTTATGTGAAACCCAGAAGAGGTTCCTGGCTCCTGGCTTCAGATTGGCTTAGCTCCAGCCATGTGGCCACTTGGGGAGTGAATTATCGAACAGAAGATCTTCCTCTCTGTCTCTCCTCCTCTCTGTATATGCGACTTTCCAATAAAATAAATAAATCTTAAAAAAAAAAACTATTCCCAACTGATTTGAGAATTTATTTAGGATTCTAGGCTTGACACAGGCCATGCATCAATAATAAATTAAGTAGAATCTGCTGAGCACATGGAAACCACCTACCTACGAACATCTTCTCTTATAGTGAATGATTCTATTTGGGACTTGGGACAAGTACACCGTAACTTTACGGACAACACATCACTCATGATGGAATTTATTATTAGCATATCACAATCAGGGATAAACTGTAAAATTGTGAAGGAAATCCAAGAATGTCCCAAAGCCTGCAGCAGTTACAATTTATTTTATCTTCCTTTACCAAGATACTCAAGCTCTAATTATCTGAAATATATTTATTGACTAATTGTGTATAGCATAAGCACAAGTTCTTTTAGATGTCTACTATTTTATATTCCTCCCACTTGCTAGTTCTACCCCTAAGTCAAGTTCCAAAAGTAAACCAGATGTCAGGAAAGAGTAAATTTGGCTCAATTCCAACAACTGATAAATAACTAAATAGAAGGCTTGCAATTCATTCTCTAAAATGACAGGAGAAACCTCCAGGGGAAAAATGATGATATACACAGCAGTTTATAAGCATACTAAGGGTAACACTGCCTGCAAAACAAGCTCATGGCACTTGCTGGCATGAGTGTACTCAGCTGTAGTATGATGTTCCTGTTGCAAGGTCACTTGCAATAAGAAAAAAATACATGGAATCTATGAAGTTTTAGAAGTGGCTTCTTAGGAATGCCATATAAATATTTAAATATTAAATGGAGATATTTCATGTCCCAGACATCTATGCCTCTGTTAAATGACTTAGCCACACATCTCATGCAATCTTTGTGTGCTAATCTGGGCTCAGGAAACATCCTTATACAGGTGGGGAAAGGTCATATTAAGATTTAGCAAGATTAACTGAAAATTCCAGCTTTATCCCTGCTTCACTTACGTCTCATTTAATACTCCATTGATTGTATCTCTTACACTAGCAGTAAAGCTTATTTTAAGCAGCATCGCTGCTGCATGAGAATCTGATTTGAAAATAAAATCCTTTGTATTCTCTGCACATACAATTGCATTTACTACTTCTCTAACCCTAGTCCTGGGTTACGCTTGAGAAAAATATGTTATTTAAACCTTCTGACTCATTCCCTTCTCTGTAATTCCTGTTCTAGCTCTCCTTCCTCTGTTCTTATCTGCCTTCTGTCTCTCTCTGTTAACCTCTCTCCTTCCCTCTTCTCTCTCTCCACCCAACGTCTCTTCCTCCTGCCCTTGACAAATGTGTTTTGTGTATGTGTGTCATTCTGTCTCTCTGCTTGCAGTAAGTAAACAAAAAAAATTCCTGAAAGTTGACTGTCATTTAATGAGACTTGTAAGAAAATGAGATCTATAAACATCTATTTTTATCCCAGACTTTCCATTTTTGAGGGCCGAGATGTTAAGGCATAATTTTCTATTCAAGACCCACACTTGCCCAGGACATCATCTTACTACTTTTTGCGTTCTTTTTCAAAAGTAATTCACCAGTTTCCATTAGTAGTTAAAATTTTGTAAGGGAACTTAAATTAGTGCAGATAATTCAACCGATAAGCAATAATTTGACTTAGGTATGAAAAAGGATAGCACAAAGCTGCTGGAATCTAGCAGCAATAGATAAAGGAAAAGCATTTGATAAAAACATCACTTTGTTTTAATTGTTTTCCTAATTAATTGTAACTTTTGGGGAAAGGCACTCATCATTCTTCAAACTACTTTGTTCTTGTTTATCGTTTTTACTATACAAGGAAACATTTAATACAGTTACTGACCCCATAATCTGCATCTGAGGAATCCAAATTAGATGTCACATAACTCCAGACCCATGTTAAAAATTATTTACACCACTACCTTGTCAGTAATTGATTTCACACTTATACACAGGAACTATCTCATAGCCTTCCCAAGTGAGAAGCTCTATTTTTGCCTTTAACCACTGAAGATAAAGCAACATTGGTAGCATTATCTTTTAAAATGAACTTGAAAATGCTCTGATCATTTGTCAAACAAGAACATCTGTTTTTTATAGCAGTTGAGTGGAGAAACACATCTGTTCAAACCCATTCGGGACGTGGAGCAACCTCAATTGATTTCTTATGTCTTTTTTTTATTTTTTTTTTTGCACTGGATAATCTGAATTATTTCTGTGTTTTGTTACCCAGGAAATATGTCATAGATGCCTAATAAATGATTCCTGACATTTATTTGCTAATTTAAAGTAATAAATTTTGTCAAAGAGTCAGGGTTGAAAGGAAACTAATGATTGACTTCTTTCTTATAATGGGTCGTTTCTTTTTTGAACAGAGCAAGACAGTAACTTAGTTAAGATCCTCCATTGTCTCCTAAAGAGCAACAATTTCGGCCGCTCTAGTAAATCTTTATAAGAACTGGAGAACTCAGGTGAAAGGCCATGTCTGCTTTTACTATAATAATAAAAAAAAATGTTTAAAATAAGGCTGACCGCTGACTTTTCCTTCACTAACTCGAAGCAGTGTAGCAGGCAGACATTTGGACAATTTTTAGTGTGGGCTTTGACCCTAGCAGTTAAGATGCTCACATCCCACATGGAGAATCTAGTTCCATCTACAATTCTGGTTCTTGATTTCAAGCCCTAGTAAGCAATTCTTGTGATTCAGATAATCAGATTCTCACTATGCTTGTCGGGGACCTATACAGTTTTCCTGCCTCTGGATTTTGACTCTGGCCATGCTCCAGCCGTTAAAGAATTTTAAGAGTTAAATCGTCCTTGTGAGCCACCTCACATAAATACAACGAAGAACCAGAAAGAGTGGTTGGTTCTGTTGTATAGCAGGCAAAGCAGTACCTATGGTGGAATCAAGCTGTTCCACTTCCAGTCCAGCTCCCTGATAATGTATGTGCCTGGGAAAGCAGTGGAGGCTGGCCCAAGTTCTTGGCCCTTGCATCTACACGAGAGACACTGAAGAAGCTCTTGGTTTCTGGCTTGGGACTGGCACAATTCTACCCACTGAGGACATTTGGGGAGTGAAACAGTGGATGGAAGATCTCTCTCCTTCTCTGTCTTTGTAACACTGCCTTTGTAACACAAATTATATATATATAAAACACTTTAAAAAGGTTGAAAGAGAGATATTACATGCCTATAGAACTTGAACCTCATATGAGGCTCACCATGGTGATACCCAGTGGCAAGCAGAGTGTCATAACCTCTGTCTGTAGAAGTACTAGCAGACAGATCCCCTTAAACAGCGTTAGACAGGCAGCCAGACTGACTCTATTTCCCTTATCCAAGCACAGGCAGCATTACGGGAGATTCCATCTGTGGAGAAGTCCAGGATGGAATTTAATGCAATACTGTGTGTTGCAGAGAACAGGATACAAGACTGTGTCATAAAGGAGAGAACTAAACACACACTATCTTCTCTTCTGTCACTTGAGATCAGTGTTAAACTAAGGGTGACTCTGCTTGGTAGGGAAAGACCTAGACACTGAGACACCCACAGGCACTGTCAATATTGATTGTGGTTAAACAACCCCGCCCCCAAATACTACACTAAATCACCTGCTTGGAACCAAAGTCCTTACACCACATCCAGCCAACATTAGAGAAGCCTTTATGAGCAGGAATTCATGTGTTGTGAAACTGGTATAAAACCGGTGAGACCAACTGACTTAGCAAATGTGCAAAAATCAAGGGAAGACAAGAGGAGGAAAAGGAGACAATATTAACTTGATGCCACCATAAAAACACAGTAATTCTATCAGCAAATTACGAGGGAGCGTAGGATATGAAGTGGCACTGTGCGCCTATATTTGTATTATGAAATACATGAAATTGGTTTCCTTTATATAAATTATTATGTGTATAAAGAACATCAAGTTGATACATTCAAAATAATTTAAACGATGCATTTTAAGGAAATTTAATCAAAGAGAATGCAGATACAAAGTCAGCAACGTTAGCATGATACCTTGTGTGACAAATGAGAAATTCAGCAAAAAGAGGCAGACGATAAAAAGACAATTGGGAATCTTGGCAATAATGAACTCAACAGAAGAAATTAAAGCACAATAGAGGGGGATGTATTTTACCTGATGGTTAGGACATTGGTTAAGACACCCATGTTCCATAACAGAATGCCTGAATTCAATGGATTCAATGCTTCTTCCACTCCTGATTCCAGGTTACTGCTGATGAAGATCCTGAGAAATAGCAGGTATGGCTCAAATAAATTTATCTTGGCCATTTACCTGGACTCAGCTTCTAATCCCAAGCTATAGTCCAGTCCATCAGCCAGTCTCAGTTTCTGGATAGTTTGAGAGTGAATCAGCATATGGAAGATCTCTTTCTCTGTGTCTCTCTTACTCCCTCTACCTCCTCCTCCTCCTCCTTCTTCTTTCCTTCTCCTCCTCCTCCTCCTCCTTCTGCTCCTCCTTTTTTTCTCCTTCTTCTCATCTCCACCAATATATCTTTCAAATAAATTAATTAAAGAACAGCTACATCTCAACAGAGTTGGAAAGAGAAAAAACCTGAGCCTGACCACAGACATCTTTGAAATAACCCTGTCAAATTAAAAATAGAAAACCTTAAGAAAAATGGTTGTGGGACACCAACTAGCAAGCAAATCTTAATATCATGGATGTTCCAAACAAATAACCAGAATAATGCCAGAACTGTAACAACAGCAGTGTGTGCGTGTGTGTGTATGTGTGTGTGTGCATGTGAGTATGTGTGTGTGTCAACACTATTATAATGGAATCCTCACTTGATTAAAGTAATGCTTTTCAAGAGAAATTCTTTAGGCCAGGATGATGAGATAAAATATTCAGCCAAGATGACTATACACAGCAGAACTATTCTTTAGAATTATTCCTTAGAAATGAAGGAGAAATAAATGTTTTTCATGACAAATAAAAACTCAAGGAATTCATCATAGTTAGGCCAGCCACGAAGAAATATTTGAGAGAAATCCATTTCAGAAATGAAAGATGGACAGACGAAGATAGGAACAAAGGAACCAGTGTGGAAAAATGAGACATGACAGCCGACACCACAAAAATACCAAGGATTATTATGAATATTAAGAGGAATTGCATTCAATAAATCATTTAGTGTTAAAAAAAAAGCAGTTACACATCAATCATTGAAAAAAAACCTGAACAAAATGGAGAAAGTTTTTGAAACACGTGACATAACAAAAGTAAACCATTAGGACAAAGAGAGTCTGAACAGATCAATAACAAAGAGCAAGATTTAATCAATAGTGAAAAGACTTCTGACAGAATGGCATGGCTTTGCTGATGAACAAGAATTAATATCAACTTTCCTCAAATTTGTCTAAAATATTAAAAAAGAGAGAAAGCCTTCAAATTCATTCTGTGAGGTTAGCATTGCTTCGATTTGAAAACCATAAAATGACACAATAGCAATAATAAAATCTATAGGCCAATATTCCTAAAGAGCATAAGCCCAAAAAATTCTCAGTGGCAATGTCATAATACACTAGGCTAAGCCTCCACCTAGGAGTCAGCATCCAATATGGACGCTAGTTTATGCCCTAGTTGATCCACTTTTTTATCCACCTCACTGTTTACAGCCTGGGCAAGCAGCAGAGGACACCCAGATTCTTGGGCCCCCTACACTCATGTGGGAAACCTGGAAGAAGCCCCTCACTCTTGACTTTGGGTTGGTTCAGCTCTGGCACTTGTGGCCATTGGAGAGTGAAGCAGTGTATACATGACAACTCTGTTCCGTATGTGCTCTTTAATTCTATATTTAAAATGAAAATAAAACAAATCTTCTTAAAAGTTGTATTAAGACACAGAAACCAAATGCAACAATGGGTATGAAAGATTACCATCATGATCAACTGATATATATGCCAGTGGTTCAAGGATGATTCAATACATAAAAATAAATAAATATATCCATCACATCACTAGGATGAAGGATAAAAACCACAGGATCACGTCACCGCATTCATATAAACCATTTGAGAAAATTCAATATACACAATCAAAATTCTCAAAAAACTGGTATGAAAGAAATGTACTTCAACACAATTAAGACTGTTTATGGAAAATTCACAGCCTACATGGAATGGAATGGGGAAAAGCTGAAATTCCATACTCCATGATTAGGGATAATGCTATTTAATCTAATACTCTTTGTCAATGTAGCTTTCAGGAGTCTCAGCTACAATAATGAGATAAGAAAATAATTAAAGGAGATAAGTACTTCAAAGGAATGAAGTAATATTTTGTACTTATAAGAGATGTAACTATAGAAAATGCTATATAGACTCTATAAAAACAATCACATTTGATAAATGCATTTGGAAAATATTTAAGATACAAATTCAATATGTAGAAATCATTAGTTTTTAAAACACCAATAATACTAAAATAGAAATCAAAAAAGCAATCTCTTTCACTATAGCTATAAAAATATATAAATATTTTATCTACGTAATCATTGCTGTCTACACAGAAAACTGCAAAACACTGATGGAAAAAGACAAAGACACACACCTTGTGGCTGGCGAAATGGCTCAACTGGCTATCTACTACTTTCAAGGCTTACCTCTCATATGGGCACCATTTCGTGTCCTGGATGCTCTGCTTCCCAACCAGCTCCTTGCATATGGCCTGGCAAAGTAGGGGAGGACGGCACAAGTGCTTGGGACCTTGCACCTATGTAGGATACCAAGAAGAGGTCTCTGGCCCCTGGATTCAGATTGGTTCAGCTTTCGCTGTTGTGGCATTCTGCAGAGTGAACCAACTGTTGGAAGATCTGTCTGTCTCTCCTCTCTGTAAATCAGCCTTCCAATAAAAATAAACAAATCTTCAAAAAAAGAAAAGAAAAAGGACATATTAACAAAAAATGGAAATACGTTCCTGTGTTCATAAATTGCAAGAACTGATAGTTTTAGAGCCTGGCGCAGTGGCCTAGCAGCTAAAGTCTTCGCCTGTACAAGCCAGGATCTTATATGGGTGCCAGTTCTGATCCCGGCAGCTCCAGTTCCCATCTGACCCTCTGCTATTGCCTGGGAAAGCAGTCAAGGATGGTCCAAAGCCTTGGGACCGTGCACCTGTGTGGGAGATGTAGAGGAAGCTTCTGGCTCCTGGCTACAGATTGGTGCAGCACTGGCTGTTGCGCTCACTTGGGGAGTGAATCATTGGATGCAGGGTTTTCCTCTCTGTGTATCTGACTTTGCAATAAAAATAAAATAAACCTAAAAAAAGAATTGATAATTTTAAGTGTCCATAATACCCAAATTAATGTATGAAATTAAAATTGATATTCAATCAATTTCCATTTCACCAAAATCCAACTATGTTCTTAGTTTACCCTTGTGATGCAAGAATACTACACTTCCTTCTCCATATTTTATATGCTGTTAACAATATAGTTTCAACTTACCTTTCCTTAAGTTAATTAAAAATTTATTTTTAAAATGCAAAATGCTTCTTGACACCAACACAAAAACTTCCTTTTTATGTTATAACTTAAAATTATAAATAACTTCAATATTGAAATTTTTAATATTTTCTAAATCTTATCAGAAAGATTTAGAAATATTATATTTTATCAAATTATACCTAAATGTGATTATACCCTGATAGTTTAATATTAACAGATTTGGGGCCTCTTAAGAGTGCCTAGAGTCTATGAAAGAGTGTATGTGGTCTAAAATCCAAAGAGTAGGCCACAGAGCATGAAATTTCAGATATTCACTCAACAATTAGTTCAAGCCTATTTGGACCAAAACTTCTATTACATGAAAATCACGATGAAAGCATTATTTATGTCCCTTATGCATTAACAATACAGTTGAGAAGTGTGGGAAACTAATTATTCTCAAACCTTTCTCATATTCTTTAGCACCTGCAAAGGTACTACTAGGGCTAACTTACAGTTATACCTTAGTCCATGGAATTCAGTTTGGCCAGTAGAATACAGACAGAGTGCACACTACCTCTATACATGGCCATTAATGCCTCCTTTGAACATCCTCACTATTTTTTCCTTTTGATTATATGTGGAGAATCCATTGGAGGATTCTGAAACCTGAGAGGATAGTGGTTGCACCAAATTGAATGTCTGGATATCTTAATGATTTTGTGAAGAATTCCTCCAATGTTCAGGCCTATATAATATGAGATATAACTAAATTTTTTTCCTATGTATCTGAGATTTAGACATAACTTATTATAGTTACCATTTCTTGAATAATATAGGGAAAATAGACTTATTCCACATGAGTTTTTATGGTTTTTGTAAAAAGTTGCTAAAATAAAATGTAAGTTCTAGTATGATAGGACTGATTTTGGTTTGGAAGAGTGAGATTATGGATGAACTTCCTGTGACAAGTGCTTAGGCCATGTCACAATCCCCACCATGTACAAATCTTCTTTCTTTTCCTTTTCTCTTGTGTTTTTCATTGGTTGAGTACACTCTTGTTTAATATTTCTTTATAACCTTAGTTTCACAACCATCTGAAAATAATCTCATATCATACAGATTTTTATACCCTTCTAAATTTAGATTTTCTAGATTGATAATCACATTTTAATGCCTGGTGAATCTACTGATCATACCTTTATTCCTATCCGTTTCAGCTATAAAAGTTGAATTTACTCAGCTACAGCCATTGTGGTCATTTGGAGAGTAAACCAACGAATGGAAGACCTTCCTGCCTATCCTTCGTTCTGCAAATATCTGCCTTTTCAATTAAAATAAAATAAGAATTAATGATGTGAGGGAACAGCGCAATGGTTCCATGGCTAAATACTTGTCTTGCAAATACCTGGATTCCATATGGGCATCAGATCATGTCCCAGCTGATCCACTTCCCATCCAGCAACCTGCTTGTGGCCTGAGAAAGCAGTAGAAAATGACCCAAAGCCTTGTGACCCTGTGGCATGTGGGAGACCTGGAAGAAGTTCCTGGCTCCTAGCTTCAGATTGGCTCATAGACCATTACAGTCACCTGGGGAGTCAATCGGTGGATGGAAGAGCTTTTTCTGTCTCTTCTTCTCTCTGTAAATCAATCTTTCCATTAAAAATAAATAAATCTTTCTTTAAAAAACCAGTCATGTGAGCTCTGATTTACATTTTATTTGTTTTTTTAAAGGATTAGCTTGCTATGCCACTATGCCAGGCCCACCCAAATCTGAAACTTTTTGAGTGTTAACCTAACACCATATGTCAGAAAATGTCACCCATGAACTTAGAACAGTTCATGGTTAAATTATAGGCATAAAAACATTATACAGAATCATCTTCAGTTAATTAATATAAAATAGATACATAATACAAAATAATCCCATGTTTAGACATGAATCTCATTCCCAAATATCTCATATATTTTTACACACACCTTCCAAAATGTGAACAAAAATTTGAAATCCAAAATCTGTCTATTCCCATTCATTTCAGTTAAGGAAAGCTGAATCTGTATGTACATGGCTTAAATGCGATAATATACATGAAACATCAAGTTTATACCTTATATGGTGCCACCATTATAATCAGTATTACCATGACTGTAATTGGTCATTCAGCTCTTTTAAGAGCTGAATATTTTTAAAAATCTGCCTGGAAGGAACTACCATGCAGTAATACCCCTGTAATTGGCCATAATTATGACTCTTATTTTTTGACTATGTAATGCATATATTCCTTTGGAAGTTCTCTTTGCTGCCCAAGCATATCAATCAAGCTGAAACGTTTGGCATTATAACCATTCAATTTCTTTTAAGTCACTAATTCTGCAATAATTTTGTGGTTCTGATCTGTTGTGCTATTTTTATTCTTGGTGATATTGTGATTAACTGAGGAATTCTATTAGAATGACATTCTAAGTCATTCTTTTTGTTTTTTATAGATAATAAATAGTGTAGGCATAGAAAGATCGATATGAGTGTGCTCTAAGAGTACTTAACTCAGTATGTGCTATTATGGCTAAAAATTTAGAAAATCACTTCTATTGATTGCAAATACTGGCTAAAGGCTTACATTTCAATGGCATTTCCTAGATAGTCTCCCTGCCTCTGTCCAGCCTTTTGTTCATACTGCTGTTCTACTGATCTTATGTTCCCAGTGAGTGACCTTTCACATCTCCTGAGTGTAAAGTCCCTATACCTTCATGTCTTATGAATCCCTCAAAATGATCACACTCATTTTTGCACTTTCATTCTATGTATCTCTTCTATATTAACACTGTATCTCAATAGACAGAACTATTGCCAGTTCTTAATATATACAATGCTTTTGCTCGAAAATGATTTTCCTGCTTAGAAGACCTTTACTACTTGTTTGCAAAATCTGTATAAGGATTGTGGAACTCAGGTTGAAGTGTGGATCATGCCAGGTAAGAGTAAGGGGTGGGAGCAGACTGGGCAGGGCTAAGCTGGAGCAGTCAACAGGGGGAGTTGGGACTGGGGAAGGGTCAGGCCAGGCTAGAATGCAGCATCTGATGGCAAAGGCTAAGACTGGGGAAGGACTGTGGTGACCTTGGTTAGAGTAACCACTGGCACACACAAGATCAGGCAATAGGAATAGGCCTGGTTGAGAAGTTAAGGGGACACCCCAGCTGGATTGTGGTTCCCACTGGTGAGCATGAGGTCTGGCTGCAGTGCCCCTCAGCATGGGTGTGGACTGGGTCTGGGTGAATCAAACTGGGCTTGATTCCAGCATACACTGGTACTTATGAGAGCCAGGGTGGGTATAGAATAATCTGGGCTAGGTCTCAGGTCCCTCTGAACCAGAGAGATGTGTCTGGGCACGGACCAGGTTGTGGCTGGGCCGTAACACCCAACAATAAGAACTGGTATGAGTATGGGCCAGTTGGGTAAGCCATTATTCCTGCCAGGACAAAAGGTGGACCAAGTCGGCCTGGACCAAGGACCTAGCGGTGTGCACTAGATCTACCACTGGGAGCATACCTGATAGAAGAGCTTGGGGAACTTCTTTGCCAGGATATAGTCTTTGCAGGTGAATGCAAGAACCAAAGCAAGGAGTAGCCCAGACCATCCCAGGTTACAGTACCTGCTGGCATACCTGTGGGTCAGGTTTGGGATGGGATGAGCTGGGCCAGTTCATAATACCCACTGGTAGATCTGAGAACCAGGACAGGGTGCAGAATGGGCCCGGTTGCACCACAATATCAGCCAGTTCACATTATGTCAGGGATGGGTGGCTTGCTAAACTGGGTTGGGTGGCAGCACCTGCCAGCACAAGCTGGGACTGGAGGCAGACCAGACTGGGACAGGCTGAAGCATCCACCAACATATGCCAAGGTGAGATAGGACATGCCAAACTGGGCTGCAGCACCACAAGCACACATGAAACCCTTGGGGTGGAATGTGAGTTTGTAGGGGAGATATGGGACTACCCTGCTGGGACACTGCTCCTGCTGGTGAACATGAGAGCTAGGACTGGGGGCAGACCAGGCTGGGCAGGACTAAAACACCTGTTGGCCTGCATGTGAACTGGGTTAAGGAGAAAGCCAGGCTGGGCTGACTGTATCCACTGGTGCAGGCATAAGCCAGAGTAAGCCATCAGTCTTTGACACAGCATCAGCTGGCAAGTGCTGGGATTGGGGCAAATCCTGTCAAGCTAAACTGCAGAACCACCTGCAGCATATAAGATCTGGGCTATGGAGCAGTAGGGAAACTATGGGTACTTCTCTGGTGGACTGTAGCTCCCACTGGTGAGCATGAAAAACAGGACTGGGGGCCAACCTGGCTAGACAGGTGGTGGCACCCACTGGCATGAGTCAGATATGCAGGGTAGAGTCAGTTGGGTTGAGTTAGGCTTCAATGCCCAATAATGTGTACAAGAGCTGAAGGGAACGTGGGACAGACCGAACCAGTCCACTGCACATGCTGGCAGGTATAGGAACCAGGGATGGGGGCTGGTCCAATGGGAGTTGTTGAGGTTCGCTCTGATTTGGCTGCAATTCCCAATAGTACACTTGAAGGCAATTGTGTGGAGGGCAGGTTTGAGCTGGGCCACGGCACCCATTGCTTTGCATTAGAGATGGGGCTGGAGATAGATCTAACCTAGCAATTGCAACTATCAGTGTATGTGTATAGGTTGATGTGGGTGATACAATGAGCCAGACCCCATGCTAGTGGGTACACACAAGATGTCTGGGATCCTTTCAGATGAGATTTCTTTAAGGGTCCCTCCAATTGAACCACTGGACTCAGAACTCTAACCACGGGGAGAGTGACAGGACCTGTGAACTGACAGTGGAGTGCATATGGAGCACATTTTCAGTTATTGAAGATGCATAGCAAGATGCACATGAAGGACTTAGCAGTTCATTAGAGCCTGTGGAGGACATCTGATACCACAGAATAAAAGGGAAGGCAGAACAAATTGGTCAACTACCCCAGCGAAGCTTGATAGCAAGTTTCTGAGTGAATGGAGACTCTGGGTGGATTATGTCAGCCAATGGGCCTTGAAAGGATTTCCTCATCCTTGAATCTGTGTGATCAACAGCATGTCAGAACTATCGAAATCACTTGAACAGATCCCTCAGAACAAGTTCCACATCAAGGACCTGGTATGACATCGGGTGGCCATTCCATGTTGGGCACTACTGAGGTGGTTTGCAGGCTGGGAGCAGCTTCTCCTCCTATCTTCTCCTTCCCCCAGATACAGGAAGAAGAAAAAGAAAATTTGGAAACAATGGTCTTACCTACTTTCCCCTAATTCTTGACCCTTCCCACCATAATCAACTAGTATCAAAAAAAAAATTTTAAAAAAAGGATCATGGAACTTAAAACTTTTCTTTCTGAACTAATTCTCTGTACTTACACAATTTATCAACCAAAATGAGTTCTACTCATTTTTGCCTAATTGGGCCTTTAATATTTTCTTAATGCAGGTCCTATGTATCCCACCCAGATGATCATCTCCTGGGTCTACTCCATCATCTTTTGGTTGCTATGTTTAGAATTCAGAAATAATTATTATTTAGTAATGCCTGAGATAGTTATATACTTTCAAAAATTTGACAGACATTTTTCATATAAGGAAAAAATAAGTGATCTTAAAAAACAAAAACAAAGTGACAAATGTGGCCATTTGATTAAGCAGCTCAGGATTCCACCTGAGACCCTTTAGTCCCATATCAGATCACTTTGATTCAATCATCTCTGATTCTAGCATCTAACTAATGCAAACATAGGGAGGCAGGAAATGATGGCTCATTACATGAGGCTCTGCTCACCACATGGGAAACCCAGGTGCAGCCCTAGGTACTCACTTTGACTTAGCCCAGTCATGACTACTGCAGGAATGTGGGGCGTGAACTAGTGGATGGGAGCTTTCTCTCTGCCTGTAAAAATGTAATTAATTATTTTTAACTGTAGCATAAAAGTCCAAATGTAGCCCATTGAGCTGCTGTTAGTTTCTGCCAAATTCTTTCTTAGTGTAAGGATTAGCTTCCTTCTATGATTCTAGTTTCCTACCATGTTGATGCCAATGAATATCAAATACTTTCTGATGCTAAAGTAAACACATCCCAAAGTAGACACTAGGAGGGTAAAAGTTCTAAAAACCAAATATAGGGAGAGGATTTCAAAATTGGGTATTTAGCAACGATCCCTGTATTTTCATTTTGAGTATACAACCAGATTACCCAATGGTAGCTACTCATGCCGTGTTTTCCTAAAAATGATATTGACTGATTTTGAAATTTTTATCTCTGTGAAACTAATTCATGTGTCTTGTTGCTGGTGTTGCTAGTGTGGGGCCCATAAATTACAGGTCATTCTACTTTTGATGGGAATTTGGTAATAGAGGTTTTGTTGCTGTTGTTTATTTTTTTAGCTTTATTCATTTCTTCACCTTTGAGACTATCAAATTACTCTAATAGTCTTTACTAACATCTGTGTTGAAAAGCAGCATAGTAGGTACTACAAATATGAAGACTGTGGCCCTGCCTTAATGAATAAATAATCTAGTTATGGAGACATTTTTCTATTTGAAACAGTAGCACATAAAATATTTTATCCCAAAATTCATGAAGTAATTACAACCACTTCATTTTATACTACTTTTCAAGATTTTAATCTTTTGTGTAGTGGTGCTAAAAAATATAGTCACATTTCTGATAGAAAATGTGTAGGTAATCAATAATTTTCTGAGAACCGAATGGATGAGGGAAAATACAGAATACACAAGCAAGAATGTCATTCTAGGACAAAAATACAATGCCAGAGGAAGGGGAAGGGCATAGACTGTGGACACGTACTTTACCCTATTAGATGCAGCTTTTTATGTATGCCAAACTCAAAAGGCAACTTATTTTGGAAGCCATAAACATTGTGACCAGTTTGCATGGGACAGAAGCATATTAAAGCAATCCAAGTGCTATATCTTTGCTGAGATTTGCACTCCCCGTAAAAAGTAAAAGATGTTATAGCTGTGAGAATTAAGAAGACACTAGTCTATTTTTGAACACAGAGCTCTTGGTTAGTATCTTTGAGTGTAAAATAAAGACAGCTTCACTATTCAACTTTTGGGATTCTAGAAATGTAAAACACCTCAATGATAAGAGCTGTATATTCATTTGTATTGTACAGAAAACTCCCAATTATATCACTGAGGTTTTCAGAAAAAAAATATTACAGAACAAATAATACCTGTGTTTTCACCTTGTCATAATTCAAATATTACCACTAAATCTAATAATTTAGATACATCCCTTCCATCATATCATGACATACACTGTCCATCAATACAGCTCAACTGTATCTTTCTTGGTTACTGTCATCATTATCTACATTCAATAATACATGTTGCAAATATATTTGATCCCTCACTATATTTCCCATTGTCATGCACAAGAGAGAAATGCTCACAATTTCATATATTTTAAATACGGATCTGAAATATGAAATAAATTTGAACAAGTCATTCTAAAAAAAATGCAATGTTCCAATTCCTGCCCTTTTCAATCTGTGGGTATAAAGTAACAGAATTGCAACAAATGCATGCAATTCTATGAAAAAGAACCGATGAGTAAAATAAAACTAAGCTTGTCTCAATATTAATAGTAAAGAATATTTTTCTCCTTAAAAACAACTTTAAAATAAAAATGCTAACAGTGTTTCCATTAGTTTATAATGATTAATTCAAAAAAAATCTAAAAGGTCTTTTATGCATCTAAAAAGACTTATAATTATTTGTCATTTAGTGTTCAGTTAATTAAATTCTTGTATCTAATAAACAAAATTTTGGAAACACATTTTCTTGAACATCTAAATATCGATTATAAATGTTACTATTTCTGTACAAAATTGTAATTATAGTTTCTCATGACTGATTATTTTGAGTACAACAAATCCCTGAACACCAGACAAATCACAAACAGAAAAATATTACAAAATGTGCTACTAAGCATACACTTCACCCTAAAATCTCAACACTAGCTTTAATTCATTTCTTCACATGCTGTGTTTACACCTTGTTAGGATTAGCTGTGTTTCCATAATATCTTCTCAGGATTTTTTCTTATTTTGACACTTTCGCTGGCTTGGTTCAATAATTCAGATCCAAACTAAAAAGCCCATACTCTTAACACAGACATTACTTTTATATGACTTGTCTTTTCCTAAAACAAGCAAACAAAAATTTAATCGTGAAAATGTCCAAACAAAATGTAGCAAATTAACTTTGCATGTATCCATTATTTACCTCAACATCCATTAATATTTTCCACAATTATTTTATTTGTTACAACTTCCCTTTTCTCTTGAGCATTGACAAAAAACTATCATCTTGTTATGTCACCCTTAAACAATTTAGTATATATCTAAAAGCGTAAGCAATCATATAAAAACTCAGTACGATGGTAACAACCATCAAAAAAAAATCATAATTTGATGGGATTAATTTCAAGCCTGTATTCAATTATTATCACCTTAATTTATAAACTGTTTTTAATAACAAGGAATCTGACAAAGACTAATGAGATTGTTGAAAGAATGTAGAGGTCAACATTAAAGTCAAGGTTAAGATTACAACTCATTGTCAAAGTTAAGATTACAAATCATTATAATATATTGAATATTGAAAAATTGAGCTTCTTATGTCATTTAAGAGGAAGAGAAGCAAGAATGAAGAAACAAAGTTTCCTCAGCTTTAATCAATTTTAACAGTTACAAAGAAAGCTCCAAGAATTTATCATTTCTTTATGATTATTATGTCAGATAATTACATGAGCCTAGTAAATAAATGAATGTAATGTAATTCTAACTAATCAATCCAGAGCAATAAGAGGATTATAGAATTGTCATTTTACAAACACTGATAAGATAAGTGGAAAGCTAGAACTTTTGGGGGGAGATATTAAGGAGAACTTCAGTAAACATAATCCAGCGGGTCAATCCCTGGATCGTCTGTTAACGCTCAGCATCACTGAAAGTGGAGCATCTTTATCAGTGGTTTCAGTAAAGCAGAAGAAAATCATTACATCTGTCCAGTATTTTCTACTTAAAGGCATGAAGATTTATCTTTAATTTTCTTTCTTTCTCATGATCTCTCTGAAAATACCAATTCCTAACAATGTACAATGTTGCTTTATCCTATAACCTAGATATACAGGAATTTGCATTTATTCAAAATGACATTGATATTAAAAGCAAGGAAAATACAGGTTGTAAGCCACGGTTTTTTTTCACTGCAGGGTCTGTGAAATATTTGCATTAATTGTATATTTGTATATTAATTGTAGATATATATTTGCATATAATTGCAATAATTATATTCTCTGGATGGTTATAGTACATGATGTACTTTTAAATTATGGCAACATAACTAAGATATATCATTTGTCCTAAGATACTGACCATGTCTTTAGAATGATTAGATTCTTATATATTATCATTATTTTTTGGTTTTAGTTTAATTTTAAATTCCTCTATTTTAATTTTGTTTTTTTTCATAATCATTTTTGAATTTAGGCTATTTGGGTTACTGTGTTAGAAGAAAAGCCCATATAACATACCATGTAATATTTGATTCCATACCATTGCCACCTCTTTGGTGCAGAGTGATAAGGTCTTTCTATTTTTTATTAATAGTAACATAACAGGTTTTATGCATTCCATAAGTACAGTTCCAAGAAGAAAACCACGTTTCCCTCAAGTAGAGTCAATTGGAAACTGTGTATAAGTGTATCTTTCATTAATTAATCTAATTCTCAAAAAAGGCTTAATGAGAAAGATAAAGTTTACTGCAGGTGCATAGCTTGGAAGTTCCAGTTTGGGATTGGGCATCACCATAATCTTGTATTTGTGGAAGTGACTTTTTATGAGCACAGAGGAGCAATCACAGGGTGAGGCAGGAAGGAGTGAGAAAGACAGAGCAGCACTGAGGCCGTAGTTGAACTCAAATAATCAGTTCAGCCATGAAATCCACATCCTCTGAATCCTACCCAATCCACCTGCCAGACGCTCTAATTAGATCAAGTCTTCACCAGGAATCCATCAGCTGCTAGCATTAAAACATTAGAGCTCAGGACATTTCTATGACTCTTAGAAACACAAGTCTTATAACAGTTTGTCTCCCAAGAGATGAAGAATGACTGAGACTCAACAGTCTTTTCTTCTTTAGCTCTGTTGACACATCTGTTATCTTGAGTATACTGTCAGTTTCCTTTCCTTCTTGGTTGCTGAGTGTGCTATCTGATCTGATGCACAGATCCATTTCCTTTTTTACTGAATATCACCAGAGACCACCAGCACTGACCAGTCCTTGATGTTGCTGTTACTTGTAATAAAACCATATCAAAATTTCCTGAGTTTGGATGTAATTATACACACCCAAGTACATTAGTATTTCCTTATTTATTAAAATAAATGATCAAATAGCCTTATTCCATTTACTCTTGTTACAACTATGTTTTGTGGATTCCAGAGTAGCATGAAGCCATAGCCTTGTACACACCTAATTCATTCCAGTTAACCACAATGATAAACGTTGTTTTGATACTTGTATCATCACTACGTTGTCCACTTAGCAGGACCTAATACCCTTGATCATTTCTTGTTCACATGCAATAATTTTTTTTCCAAAAGTATATGATTTGTTTTGATCTCAAAACTTAGGCTAAGCCATTCTAGAGTGTCTGGTTCTCTTTGGAGAACAATATTTATGTCAGATAGTTTCTGATTCATCATTTCCCATTTTCGTTAACATTTCAGTTCATATTGGTACTATTTTCCAAATGCCAGCATCCACTTCCCTTTGAAAGATTTTTCTGTTGGCTGGCTTTAACTTTCTGATTGGCAGATTGGAAATTTCTGGGAATTGACAACTTCTAGTCATTCCTCCACCAATGATTCATGATGGTACATGTTAATACCCCCATCTCTAAACCCCTACGGAATGGCTCAAAGGCACACATTTCACACTGAGTCTCAGAGCTCCAAGTTTAGATATTGGAAAGTCTAAAGATAATGGAACCTCTATCAGCTCTGTTTCCCTCTCTTCCCCTACCTATTTCATCTCTTTGCTTCAGTGTATGCCTTTTAAGCAATGCAGAGTACATGTTAGAGATTAAAATTTGGGCAGGGCCCAGGGCAGTAGCCTAATGGCTAGAGTCCTTACCTTGCACAAACTGGGATTCCATTTGGCCACCTTTTCTAATCCCGACAGCTGTACTTCCCATCCAGCTCCCTTCTTGAGGCCTGGGAAAACAAGGATGACCCAAGGCCTTGGGACCCTGTACCCCTGTGGGAGACCCCAGAAGAGGCTCCAGGTTCATGGCTTCAGATCGGCGCAGCTCCAGTCCTAGCTGCCACTTGGGGAACAAATCATCAGACAGAAGATCTTCCTCTCTGTCTCTCCTGCTCTCTGTATATCTGACTTTCCAATAAAAATATATTGTAAAAAAATTTTTTTTAATCTTAAAAAAAAAACCTTTGCCAATTGAAATTCTGCCACTGCTGTGGTTTCAGAGGCTGGAAAATGCATGTTCTTTTTTCAGTAACATTTTATTTACCAGTTTGAGTTTTTACTTTGCAAGACTGTTCTGAGGTAGTTTCACTGACAAAACTTTCTTCTACTTTAACAAAGGAATTGAAAAACAAACAAAAACAGGGTGTATCAGGGATAATGCGGAGTGTCTCTGATTTAAGGACTGAACTTTTCCAAAAAATTCATTTAAACTCAACTAACACTTTTTACACATCTACGTGTCAAGTACCAAGTTTAGAGCTAAGAACAGCGCAAAAGTAAAAAAGCTAACAGTAAATAAATTAGACATTTTCTTGTCAGAGAGTTGGAGAGTTAAAAGGGCATGTTATGACATTTATAATCCTATAAAGGTCACATCTTCACATGAGAATAGCTCTTTAATATATTTAAAAAATATCTATTTGGGGGAAAGAAAATGGTGTTATGCTTGTCCATATTTACGGATAAATTGTAGTGTGCAACTTTCTTATTCTACCTTTTTTATGATCCCTCAATTAACCTAATAAAACACTTTATACTGGATGGTAAATAATTATAGTCATTAGCAATATAAGATTTTAATGTTTCACAACATTAAATTACATAAATATGTTCTCTACTTGAGAATTGTGAGAGTATTTTAGAGACTACTAGAACTAATTTTTATGTGCTGAATGTACTAAACTGAATAGTGCAAAAGGTAACTGTAAATTCAATATCAGGCTGTTTGAAAAGTATATTTCTTACTTGGGGATTTCAAGATAGCTGAATATGGGAAAGATACACTGATTCTAGTCACCAGGCGATATCAGAAAATCAGGGGAGGATACACATTTGTAGGAGAGAGCTGGTGAAAAGTCCACAGAGAAGGGAGGCTGTGGACAGCAAAGACTGCACAAACACAATGCAACTCACAAGCCATTATCAGCAACTCCTGTGGCAGTTGATGGGAATGCTACCTTCCCAGACTAGAGGAATGCAGAAGCCTATGCTGCACTGGTAATGTGATCTAGGAGAGAACTTTGTGGTTCACATTGACTTTGAGTCCAGGCAGACAAGTTGGTGGGGGCCAGAATGCCATTTCCCTTCAAACAGAAGGCTCGTTATTTCACTCTCCCAACCAGATGCCTGGTGACCAGAAAGGAGGCCCTATCTATATTGAATTATGTAAATGTATGCTGCAGTATCCCATCCAACTGTAGTAGGTTTTTGTCAGGGGAAGAAATCTCACTAAGTTTGAATCTAGGCAGATGAGCTGTTGTGGGCAAGTTCAGGTAGCTATGTGGATGAAATGCATCTCACTTCCTTCACCACCATCTACCATGGCACAGAAGAGAAAATGCCATATTACCCAAATAAGGCAGGAAGAGTCTGGTTTGAAGAGTCCATAGGAAATAGGGGGTAGAGAGATTATACTTGGCATGTTGCTCTCTCCTCTCTTCCCACAAAAGTACTGGATTTGGCTTGCCAGATTAGAGTACCAGGCAGGTGCCTAGGGACAGGTTGGATCTCTCGATAGAAAATTGGAGAGAGAGATTGGAACTCCTGCAATTTGTGGCTGTGGAGAACCTGAAGCCTCTGACTGTGGAAATCCTGTGATTATGTGACATGCCAGAAAACTTACAAAGGCATAGGCTCTGACTGGGTCTACTGACAATTACAGAGTTCAATTCAAGAAGCTGAGTTTTTTCTTGACAGCTGGGAATGAAAATCAAAAAGAGTTCCCTATTTGTACAACAGAGTGAACAGATTTTTTGTGTGGTTAATGTGCATGAACGAGAAGGTGGTGAAAACACTGAGGGGGTCACTTTTGCACAGGAAAGGGCTTAGGCAGTAATCCCATTACCACAGTGAGCATCTTCTCTTAGCTTGGTCTTTGCCACCACACCCACAGCATTGCCCAGAACTACCTGGTACCACTCAGCACGCAATTCTGCTTACCCATTGAAGGTGCCAGTATTCTACTGTGACTAGAAATACATTCCCCCAAAGACTTCCTAGGAGATAAAAACAAGCACTTACACAGATGCATTACAAATAGGCATTGAAATATAAACAAGAAAGAAAATATGACTCCCCAAAAGGAACAAGATAGTACTTCAATATTAAAATGTAAAGATGAAAAGATTAGTAAAATTGCCCAAAATGCAGTTCAGCAAATGATTGTAATGTTTTCAGAACACAGGAAAGCAATTGCATGAATTAAAGAAATCTGTGATTGCCATGGATGAGAAACTGTTGAGAGACAGAAATATTAAAGAAACATCAAAATAAAATAGTAGACATGAAGAATTCCAATAAAAATATGGGCATGGTGGTGTGGTGGCAGAACAGACTAATCCTCCAACCTGTGGTGAACCAGCTTGTGTCCCAACTGCTCTACTTCTGAATCAACTCTCTGCTTATGGCCTGGGAAAGCAGCAGAGGATGCCCCAAGTGCTTGGGACTCTGTATCCTTGTTGGAGACACTGAAGAGGCTCCTTGCTCCCAGCTTTGAATCAACTCAGATCTGTCCATTGTGTCCCTTTGGGGAGTAAAGCAGCAAATGAAAGAAAGGCCTTTTCTCTGTCTCTCTTCTCTCCATAAAAACCTGCCTTCACATAAAAATAATCTTTAAAAATACAGTGAGAATCCTAAAAGACTCAGCAAGTTAAAAGAAGGAAAATCTGAGCTTGAAGACAAATCTTTTAAAACATCTCAGTTGGGCCTGGAGGTTTAAACTTCCAGCAGCCTCCTGGCTGCTGGTGGGCCTCAAGACAGGGCGTCTTGTTCAGATCCTAACTCCAGTCACCATGTGCACGTGGTGAACTGTGCCCAGGCCTGCCTGGGTTTGGGGGTTGCTCCCTTCGGGGTGAGTACATCTAGGGGGAAGTCTCCGTGACTAGGTAGGTCCGGAGCCCACCCACCGCCCTCATTGGGCAGTTACTGGGATTGGAGAGGGGCGCAACCTTGGGCCTGGGGGTTTAAATTTCCAGCAGCCTCCCGGCTGCTGGTGGGCCTCAGGATGGGGCGTCTTGCTTGGATTCCAACTCCAGCCACCATATGCACATGGTGAGCTGTCCCCGGGTGGCCAGTGCGCCATTTGGCACCAGGCTCTGCCTGCTGTCCGCCCGGCCAGGGAGCTCTGGGGTTTTGGTTCTTTGAATCACTGCTTAGGTAGCTCAGGTTGATCCCACTGTGCTTCTGGGATATGAGTCAATCCTAAAGATTCCCAATGACAGTAACTCTTCCTTTGAAGAACTTGTAATCACTTAACAAAGCTGAGCACCAAATACCAGTTCATGTGAAAGCTAAGGGCTGGGGCTTGTCCAGCAGGATATCCTATTACCTGACATGATGATGGATCAGCAGACGAGTCACATTAGGCAGGGCCATAACATTAACTAGTACTCAAGAACCATATCCGGGGGTAGATTCTGTGGGGGATGTGTGGGCCACACCCTGTGGAAATTCTAGCCCCACTGGTTAGGCTCAAGAGTTGGGGTGGTGATGGACTAAGCTAGGTGTGACCAAGGAGCCTGCCATCAATCACAGGTAAAGGAACCCGCAACAGTCTGGACTGGTCAAGGCAGCAGCAGCCGAATGTGCATCCGGAATAGGGTGTGGGGTGGGCCGGGCTGCAACATTCACCAGCTCATATATGGCCAAATGGAAGGTCACACTGCGCCGGGCACTGGCCTAAAACCCAATGGCATGTATGTGAACTGGGTCTGGGAGTGGGTCAAGTGGAGGAACTTGGGAAACTCTCCTGGCAAATGATAGCTCCCGCTGGTGAACATGTGGTCCAGACCTGGGGGTCAGACAAGCTGGGCAAAGTAGCTCTAAGAGTTGGCTAATGTGTAAATTGGTAATGGAATGGGATGTACTAGGCAGGACCGAGCAAACCTTAGCCTACAAGCGAAACTAGAAACCAGGATGGAGCACAGGTCCTGCTGAGCTAGGCTCTTGCACCTACTGGTCTGTGTGAGTCAAGGACGCTAAGCCACAGTGGCTAAGGCAGAGGCCAGGACAGTGGATAAAGCAGAGGCCAGGACAAGTGAGGGACTGAGCCAAGCTGAGTCAGAGCAACCACTGGCATGCACGTGATCTATGGCTGGGAACAGGCCTGGTTGGGGAGCTAAGGGGACACCCTAAGTGGGTTGAGGTTCCCACCAAGGGGCGCATGTGCTGGAATGGGGGCTACGTTCTAACCAGCAAACAGTTGTAGTCTCCCTTGGCACTAGCGTGGACTGGGACTGGATGCACCAGGCCAGGCCAGACTCCAACACTGTCTGGTGTCCTGGAGGACCAGGGTAGATGTGGGACGGACTAGGCTAGGTCTCAACCCCTACTGAGCCACATGTGAGCCGTATGAGGGTATGGACGATCCATGGCTGGGCTGAAACATCCAACAACAAGAACCAGAATGGGTTGAAAGCCAGCCAAGAAAAGCCACTGTTCCTGCTAGGACAGGAGGTGAACTGAGTAGTGCTGGCTCATGGACCCACTGGTATGCGCAAAATCTGGCATTGGGAGGGGTTCTGATGGAGGAGCCTGGGCAACTCCTCTGGCAGGACACAGTCCCTGCAGGTAAGCACAAGAAGTATGATAGGAAACAGCCCAGAATAGGCCATGGAAAGTTTCCCACTGGCATACATTTGGCATGGGTCGGGGGAAGACCAGGCTGAATCAGTTCACATCATCCACTGGCAAATCCAAACACAAGAACAGAGTGTGGGTCGAGCCAGGTTCAGTCGCGACAAAACCAGTGCACAATATGGAATGCCAGGGCGTGGTTGCCTGTACTGGATGTGACCGCAGCACCCAACCAGCATGCGGGAGAACCAGGAAGGGAGGGGGCAGAGCTGGCAGAGGGATTAGGGGCTGGTCCCCTCGCCGGACAGCTACTCCCACTGGAGCGCGTGGGCTGGGATGGGGGTACACCAGACTAAGCAGGGCTACAACACCTGTGCGCCTCATGTGAGCTAGATCAGGGAAAAGCCAGGCTGGGCTGATTATTCCTACTGGTGCAAGCATAAATTAGAGTGGGTGAGGGTTGTTAGGGCTTAGCCGCAGCATCAGCTGGCAGAAGCTGGCACTGGGGGCTAATTCTGTCAAGTCAAACCACAGAACCACCCGAAGAGTGCATAAACTGGGATTGAGAGAGATTTGGGAGGGAAATAGTGGGCTCTTCCCTCTTGGGTTGCTACTCCCGTGGGAGGGCATGAAAACTAGGACAGGGGCTGGGGTGGGAAGACAGAGGCACTCAACAACATCTGTGAGGGCTGGATAGTTGAGCTGGTTAGATGGAACTAAGCTTCAATACCCATTGACATGTACGAGAGCCAAATGGGATGTGGGACAGACTGAACTAGTCTGCTACACATACTGGCAGACCAGGGTAGGGGGCAGGCCTGGGAGATGGTTATTGTGGGTCACTCCAACTGGGCTGCAGCTCCCACTGGTTTGTGTGAGGACCTAGTGTGTGCTGGGCAGAACCAGGCTGGAATGCAACACCCACTGGTTCCAGTGGAAGATAGGGCTGGAAACAGAACTGACAGCAATTGCAACCACCAGCTGATCGTGGTGATGGACTGTGCTGGGCCCTGTACTTGC
This sequence comes from Ochotona princeps, assembly GCF_030435755.1. Classification (NCBI taxonomy): domain Eukaryota; kingdom Metazoa; phylum Chordata; class Mammalia; order Lagomorpha; family Ochotonidae; genus Ochotona; species Ochotona princeps. Next base: position 106,162,344 of record NC_080834.1, on the reverse strand, counting down.
TAGAACATACAAGAATATGGTCTGGGAACACCTCAGACAAAGTTTCTTTAGGGATTCCCCAATCTCCCCAATCGAAATGCCAGACTCAGAACCCTAACCATCAAAAGAGAGAAAACAGAACAAGTCAATCAACCACCTCAGCTATATGTTGGCAGCGAAATACTGGGCAAATGGAGACTCTATGATGGACTATGTCAGTCAGTGGATTCTTCAATGTGCTCAGAGTGGCGAGACTGGCAGCAATTCATAACTGGTGAACTATCAAACCACTTAAGCAAGAATCTCGGAGCATGCCTCACATCCAGGATTTGGGGTGGGTGGGAAACTGGGTGGGGCTTCTCCCTCAATATCCCCCTTTACCTCAGATACATGAAGGAAACAATATGGAAATAATAGTTTTGCCCACTTCCCTATAGTCCTTGAACCTTTTTACCATAATTAATTATGTAAAGATTGTCAAAAATATAATAAAAAAATCAAGAAAAAAATAAAACATCTCAGTTCGACAAAAGTAAAATCAAGTACATTTTTTAAAAAAAACAAGAACTGAAATTAATGTTTGGTAATCTTCACGATATTCTCAAATGACCAAAGATATCATATAGCAAATTTCTAGAATTTATTCATCTAGCATAATTGACATTTCATACCCATTGCACAACAAGTTCCCACTCCCCGCAACTCTCCAGCTTCTGGAAATGACTATTATATTCTCTGCCTTGTAGTCTCTGTAGGATTTCAGCCTTTATGAATACCTCATATCAGGAGAGTCACACAATGTTTGTCCATTTGCATCTAGCTTATTTACTTCAGAATAATGTCCTAAAGGGTCACCCATGTTGTCACATATGTCAGAAATCCCTTAAGAAGATTAGGTATGTATAAATAACATTTACTTTATCTACTCCATTTATTAATGAGCTTTTGAGTTATTTACATTGGCTATTCTGAGTAATACTGCAAAAAAACATTGGAGTTTAGAAAATTCAGTGGGATCCTGATTTCAATTATGTATATACTCATTGCTAAGGTTGTTAATTCTCAGTAGTTGTATTTTTAAATTGATGAGAGTCTTCCATTCACTGGTCATTTCCCATGTGGTTGAGATGACCAGGTCAAAATCAAGGAGACATCTGGGTCTCCCACATTGATTGCAGGGACCCAAAGTGACCATTTCCTGCTTTCCTAGGTGTATTAGGATACAGTTGGATTGAAAACAGGGTAGCCAGGCCTCAAACTGTCACTCTAATATGAAATGCTGGCACCCAAGCACCAGTTCATCCCTTGTACCACAATGCCAGCTCTTCCACTGATTTGTTTGCTGAGCTGACCCGAAGCCAGGAGCCAGGATCCTCCTTCAGTTCTCTCATAAGGTTGTGGGGCTCCAAGGCATTGGGCCATCCTCAACTGCCTTTCCAGGCCACAATCAAGGAGCTAGACGGGAAGTGGAGCAGCCAGGACATAAACTGGCACTCATGGGATCCTGGCACATGCAAGGTGAAAGTACAGCCAATAAGACATTGCACCGAGCCCTTCATAGTAGGCATTCTAACACGTGTGTACTGATATCTCACTGTGATTTTTATTCAAATTTATCTGATATGGAGCATCTCTTCACATACTTGCAGACAATGTATGCCTTTGTTGGAGAAATACCTGTCCATGATCTTTGCTTAATTTATTAATCTTATTTTTGTCTATGTGTTTTTATTTGGGGATATTAAGTTGTGCGAGATACTTACATAATTTTAAAATATCGCTGTTATATAGACGTATGTTTTCATAATTGTCATCAAGACTGTATTCCAACCTGAATAATAAAAGATAGAGAAGAGTTGTAAAAGTAGTTCAGTGTTCTCCCCATGTTCTGAAATTGTGTATGTGTCGTAGTTGTTACACAGAATTATTCAGAAGTTCTTCCCTGAGTAAAGGATAACAGTGTAAAAGAACCCCAGTAACAAAACTGGTAAGTTTTATATACAAGTAGCAGAGGTAAATCAATTTTTCTTAACTACCCACTAGCAACCATGGATAATGCCATCTCAAGCCATGTTTAAGCCACTGAGCACTGAAGATTATCCGGAGCACAGCCAGAGTGACGTTCCCATTTATTTTCCTCTGCAGGTTTGTTCACTTTATATAAATGACATAGTTAAAGTTATTAAGAGACATATTTTAATGTTTTAATTGACATTATTTACTCAGATACTTGTAATTTTGTCCTGTGTCACAAGGACTACTGTCTCCCTCAGCAAGCCTGACCAGCAAGGTTGATTTGTGGAGTCTCCTCTCACTTGTCAGTACCATGCCACGTATCGCTGGTTTGCTGACTGTACAGGCAGGCATTGTCTGTCTCACTTCTGTGGCATTCTGTGGGACTGTTCAACGTCTCTGGATGGAGAGCACTGACCTCTGGGTACCATGACTATGTCTTTCATTCTCTGCTGAGGACTGTGCCTCTGGATAAGGCAAACTGTCACCCAGCCATTGTGCCCTCACAGTGAGCCAGCAAAAACGAAGGAAAACAAATTAACCTCATCCTCCATGTGTTGCAGCACATTGTGCAAAAGTTGTCTCTAATTTCTTCTTCTGTACAAAATGTAAAGACAGCATGTCACCAGGTAGAGTACGCTGCTTCACCTTTGTCCCTGAAGCTAAAAATACATGCCCCAAATAGAGGTATTCAATTGAGAAAATGGACTTTCTTTTAGCTAGGATGGTTGACATTTTCAAGGCATGATAACTAGTTCTGAAGAAGAGAAAGATTTGACATGAAATGGGAGGTTACAAATCCTCACAGAATAATCAGTTTTATTTTGCATACAGCAGTCTGATCTCTCCAAATGCAACATATGAAAAATCAAATTTAAAAAACAGATTAGGTTTTACATTATAATTTTCATGATCTGAATTTTTTAATTAAAAAAGTTTTATAAAACCACATCCCAGCACGGTTGAAATTTTTCCCTTCCCTAGAACATGAAGCATTTAATTGCTTTGACTAGGATGATAAAGGATGGAAAATTGCTCAAATACTTTATTGAGAAGAATTGCTACCAGTTGAAATTATTTAAAAATTCTGAATTCCAAAAGTATATTTACATAAAGTTTTAGAAATATAGCATCACATAAAGGGCACGACACAGACTCTTCAATGTTACTATTCAATGTTACTATTTCTCTTCAATGTTACTATTTTAATTTTTGGAGACAATGCTGAAAATTCTACACATTAAAATCTGCACTCTAGGCTTCTCCTCAGAAAACATTGGAGGATATAGTAATTCACATTTGCAGCTGCTGGAGTAACTAGCGTAGCCGATTTCTCCATCATGATGGGTGAGTTCCCTCTTATGTAAGGTACGGATACCTAAATTCTCTAGCGGCCTCTTCACTCACTGCTGTGTGCCAGATCCAGCTAAATAATTCCCTGCTAAATGGGTGTAGGTGTAAGCATTTATTTGTTCCTAAATAAACTCGTAAAAACATTTTGTTAGCTAGTTATGATAGACATAGATCAAGAATCTTACAGTTACAGAAGATCTTCATCGTTACATGGATCCTGACAAAGGCTGAATATTTGTCATATACTAAACAGTGTTCAGAACGAGGTTGATGTAAAGGAAAAATAAAGAAAAAAAAATTTTTTTTCATGATTCAATTGAAAACTGAAATCTGCTAGTCCTTCTCCATGTTTTACTGCTAACTTGATAAACTGCATTAAACGACAACAACAAAACACAAATTGCCCAACTTAGTTGCTGAAAGTCAACGGAAATCTATTCTGTCTGAAACGAAGAAGCCAGCAGGACCACCTGCTCTCTGAAGACTCTGAGGGGAGGTCCTCCCTTGCCTCTTTCCGCCTCCTGGATTTCCCAGTAGGCCTTGCCTGCAGCACTGCAGCTTCAAGTTCCACCCTCATCTTCACATGTCCTGCCCTTCCCTGTGCCTGTGTGGCACTGTACTTTCTCTTTTTGAAGACAGTTGTCACTGCATTTAGGATTTGTCCCAAATCCATATCTTTTCATCTTAAGATCCTTACTTCATTATGTATGCAAAGAGCCTATTTCTAGATAAGGTCAAATTCTGAGAGACAGGACGTGGGGGAAGGTGTTGGCATTAGGAAAAATCATTTCTGAAGAATGCAACTCAGACTCACTACATGGTGATTTTTTTTCACAGTTTTAAAGAAATCTGCCTTGCATTTTGTTTTAAGTATTTAAGCTCCAGTCGCTTTCTAATTTAAATTCACATATTTAATAGAGTCAGTCTCTAAATGTAAAGTTTTCCTTCAGTTCTCAAACTGGGACCCTCCGCTGAATTATAATAAGTTGCATCTAACAAGCTTACTTGTGTCACAAGACTAAAGTAAATGAGGTCTCACCATTCAGTTCTCACTTAAAACAAGGGAGCCCCAGTCCCATTCCCTTTGACAGAGGCTCTCAGAGATGAGCTGCGTTCCCCCTGTAATGGCACACTGGCAGTTTAATGCAATTTCGCGTTGTGAGAACAAATTGTAACATAGTTAGCATTTTTTAAAGCCAGAAGTAGCTTAAAATTGGCCATAGTGGATGTATTTATATCATGAAATTTGGTGAACGCTGTAAATGAAGGGCTCTCTTCCAAAAAGAATGTTGTTACACAATTAATATGTGACTGCCTGCATATTGTCAAATGTTCCACAGTCCATCATGACAGTTTCAGAGGAAAAAGTCGCTCATTCTCCCCCCCTTATAGGTTAAATGTAAGATAAATCAAGATTCTTCCCAAAATATTTTGCTTCTTTTAAGATTTTATTTTTATTTTTACATACTTGAAAGCGAGAGATAATTTCCATTTGCTGGTTAACTCCTTCAAATGCCCACAATAGTCAAGGCTGGACAGATCAAACCCAGAAGCCAGGAACCAAACTGGGTTTTCCAAGTGGAAACACAAACCCTGGCACTTGAGTCACTATCTGTTTGTCTTCCAAGGTATGCATTAGCACGAAGCTGGAGCTAGGACTCAAAACCCAGGAAATGTCTAACTCGCTGTGCTAAATGCCAAGTCTATTGCTTATTTTATCAAATATACACAACTTTTTTATTTTATTACTTTTAACTTTAATTTTAACTGTTTTTTTTAACAGATTCAACATAAAATTCTAAGAACATAATGACACTCTCTTCCTCTTTTCCTCCTTCCCTATATCCCTTCCAACCTTTTTCCTTCTCCCTTTCTGCTTTCAACTTAGAAGATTACATATTTCCTTGGATGATGTTTAAGAGCATCGAGGATGCCTACAAAGTGAGCAAGATGAACTAGTTAGCTAATGAATTGTCAGATCAGCTGCACACAGTTGGCATTCCAGAACCACTATAACATTGTGTAATATCTACAAAAATAGATCAGTGACTTAAAATAGTCTCAGAAAAGTATAAATATAATAATCAAAAGGGTAGCAACTGTTTCTGTTCACCACCTATGTAAACAGTATTCCAGTGAAAATATGGAAATTGAATATGCATGTGTTCTGACACAGATCCAATGAGTATGCTTATTTGAACTAGAGATCACTGATCAACACAGCAGTTAAGCTGCCTCCTGGGGTACCCGTATTAGAGTTCCTGGGTTCAGGTCGATTCCAGCTTTCTGCTAATGCACACTCTGGAAGGCAGCAAGTTGCTGGTGCAGGTGCTCGGGCCTTCACCACTCTTGTGACAGACTAGGATGTCCTTTGAGGATCTTTGGTTTGGCTCAGACCCTGATATTGCAGGCATTTGGGAAGCATATATGCAGATGAAAACTGGTTGTGTCTCTGAATTTTCAAGTAAATAAAATTAACACAACTTTTTTAAAAATCTGGAATCTGAATTTTTTTCCTACTAGAGATCTAGTCACCTATATTAGTGCACCACATGCTATGACAGTATGTGAAGGTAAAGAAATTAATTTCAAGCAAAAAGCAGTCATCTTTTCAGTAAATCAATTACACATCACTAGAATGAGTACTCAGTAATACCCCCAGTATGAATTTCAGTACAGAGACGTGGTCAACATCACAGAAGCATACTGCATTGTTCTATTTCTTCTAGGAAAAGGGGTACAAGTGAGAGAGAGCCGTTTGATAAACTTGCCACAGCAGTAATACCATATTCACAGGGAAAGCAGTTCAACTGCAAATAAAGCTTTTTTTTTTATCAAGTGGTTCTATGTGTAGAACATTAAGTACAAAAGAGAACAAATGCTATGACTTAGGAAAGCATGTACCTGAGAGATAAGAACTGATGTGGTAGGCCTGGGTTGGATGAGGCAGGCAGGAGGAAAGGAGCATTTGTGTCCAATGAGATTGCACCTGAATAGCAGGCCTTAAACAGTGAGCTTTTTGGCAGTCATCATTCTGCCTCTTCATCATATCTTAGTATTGGAGAAAATTCAAATTCTAAATAGGATCTAATTAACTCAGCAGACTTACTGTATCTGATGGACATGGATACAGAGGGCCGGAGATTAATTACTGATGGAATCAGACAAAAGACTGTCTCATTATGGTGTTATACACAATAAATAAAATCAATGAGTAAATTAGATGACTGATATTTGACAATTTTTTCTTTACAAAAATGAAAATTTCCTGTGGTTCAGCTTAAAATTTCAGATGATAACATGCAAACAAATATATAAAGGAAGGCAAAGGAGAGGAGTTTGGGGATGGGTAGGAGTGAAGAAGGGAGGAGTGGGAGGCGAGGGCAGTGTTCACCAGAATGATCACCTCAGTGTGTTGTGCAGAAAAATTTTCAAAGAGAACCATTTTCTGTACAAAGAAAGCTAGCTCATTGAAGAACAGGTCCTCACAAGAGGCCTTGAAAAGATGGTCACAAATTTGAAATGCCAGAAAAGGTAGCATGTATTGGTTGCTGAATTTTGTATCTCAAAGATGCATCAGTATCTTCAGTAGATTAAACCTTTCATGTCAGGCCAAACAGACAGAAAACTAGCATTGAGACTGAGGCTATCAGAGTTTATTAACCAGATGAAACAGTGGGACAAGTAGCTTGACTGCCAAAGGTTTGGCTCTTTTCCAATGCTTATCAGAGAGGGGAATTGGGCTTGTCGTTAAGCCAGATCCAAGCTCTACAAAATAATGTGGGTTATGGTTTCAGGGAAGACTACCATCCAAAATGCGGATTGAAAAAAGCTATTGGCCGGATCTCTCCACTAGAAGCACTCTGTGTTGTTCACCTTGCATTTAGAATGCTCAAAAGTTAAGACCTTAGCAGAAAATTCCTTCCTAATTCTGGATCCACTTTTAGTCTGAAAATATGTAAATGTATGACAGAGACAAAAGACACTCAGTGCCATTTCTAGGAACCTATAATTATAATGGAAAAATCTCAACTGTAGTAAAAATAAAGACAAAAAAGTGGAACTAAATGCACATGCAAAGTGGTGTAGGACTGAAGTTAAGTTAAATAGAGTTGAGTTAAATAGATTCTCAGGTGAAGTATTGCAAACAGCATCAGCAATCACATATGAAAGGAGGAGCAGAATAGTGTTTGATTAAAGCAGAATTTGTATTGTGGCCCAAGGTGTGGCACTGAACTAGCCACATGGCCTTGAAAGAGTCAATAAAACTGTGTTTCAGTTTTCATCTGGGAATAGTCATAACATCAATCTTGTGGCATTAATCTCACTACCACTTTGGGTAGTATATATTAAGATCTTATATTCATGATAAGTCATAAGGGTTCCAAAGATGTTATGATGTCTATATGCATGTTTCAATCTGACACATCAACTCACTCTAAAACCTGATGCAAACATTTAAGCCTAAAGAGAATAAGGAAACCAATGCAAATAAAAATGAAACAGAGAGATTGTTCTCCTTACATGCTTTTTCGGCATTCCATTTCCTTCTCACTGGCTGAACAAGGATGTCTGTTTGTCAAATCCTTGAATGCTCGCAAACCCCAAGCTTAGAAGTTTAGGCTGCTGTATCAAGTGTTCAGCTCAATCTTTAAGCATTATGAATAGCCAAAGAAGTTTTTCCTTATAAGGCACTATGATTTGAATGCCCCAAAGATCATATACTGAAACATAGTTGTTAAAGTGGTGGTATTAAAGGCTTTCAGGAATGACTGAAAGGAGCTGTAGAATTAAAGTGATTTTACAAAAGGGCACAAGAGTGCCAGCACCATGAGACAGAGAGGAATATCTGTCTGATTATTCACCCCCCAAGTGACTGCAACTTCCAGAGCTGAGCTGATCCGAAACCAGAAGCCAGGAGTTTCTTCCAGGTCTCCCAGTGGGTGCAGGGTCCCAAAGCTTTGGGCTGTCCTTGACTGCTTTCCTGGGCCACAAGTAGGGAGCTGGATGGGAAGTGGGGCTGCCAAGATTAGAATCGACACCCTTATGGGATCCCGGGCGTGCAAAATGAGGACTTGAACCGCTACACTGTCACGCCAGGCCCAAACACAATTTCATTTGTTCATTGCTGGTGTACAGGAAAACGATTGACGTTTATTGAGGTTGACTCCTCCAATTCTGCTGTAATTCTTTCTAGTTACAGAATTTTTAAATATACTGATTTCATTCAAAGATTAAGTAATTTACAAATGAAAATAATTTGATTTCTTTGTTTCTCATCTGCGTAAATTTTATTTCCTTTTCTTGTAACATTTGCTGGGATTTTCACTACAATATAGAAAATGAGTGGTATGAAATGAATCCTTGTCCCATTTCCAACTGCAAATCTTAAGGTTTTTCATTATGAACTAGGGCATTAACTTATATGTAATATGGATATTATTTATCAAGTTGAAGAATGTACTACTATTCCTAGCTTGTTAAGGCTTTCTTTTGAAGATGAAAGTATTAGATTTTGTCAAATACTTTTTCTGTGTCTATTACAAGATCATTTTATTTTCACTTTTTAGCTTCTTGATGTCATCTATTACATTGTTTTTTAAATAGTTAACCGGTCTTGCATTACTAAAACAAGCCACACCTGCTCATAATGCATATTACATTTTATTTTTCCATATTTTATTGCACTATTTTAAAAATATATAAAATAATTGTCTAACATATCTAATACTGTATTGAGTTGTTTTTTTAAATATTAATTACTTTAATTAAAATGTACCAGAAAAATGCATATCTTATCATTTTATGTTTTATTTATGCATTTAAATTAAAATTTTAATATTAATATTATTTAAAGTATTGAATGATATTAGTAAATAATAAAATAATTAAGTAATTAAAATATATGTAATAAAAAATCATATGAAATCACAAAAGACCAAAAATAGCCAAACTTATCTTAAGAGAAAACAAAGTATACTGATCTCAAACCATACTATAAAATTAAAGTAGTTAAAATAGCATGGTACTGGCATAAAAACTGATATCAGAACAGAACAGAGTACAGAAATTAATCCATACTCATACAACCTATTGATTTTTGACAAAAATGCCCAAGCCATTTGTAGGAGTACGGATATTCTCTTTCAGTTCAACCTTGGCGGCTTGGGTGCCAGCAGCCCTTCACAGTGGTGGTGAACCATTTGCGGAGAGTACCTGGGCCAGGTCCAACCCAATGCCTGGGACCTGGCCCATGGGCACCATCGCCACATGGTAAGCAAGTCCTAAGCTTTGGGCTGCTGGGTGTCAGGCTTTGCCTGCTGGCCGCCAACGGCAAGCTCTAGGATTTTTAGGGTATGTAATTGCTGCTTAGGGACATCCAGGGATAACCCTAGTGTGAGTGTAAGTGAGGGATGACTTCTGTGTGATTCGTAGTGATGGAGTTACTGAACTTGCTTGCAAGCATGGTGACTGAGATCTGAGGGTTTGGAGGAGAAAGTCCATAAATTTTATTTGGGCCAGACTGATTCATCAAGCCACATGGGAATCCTGAGATGGGCTGCTAGCATAGAGCATCATTGACTGCCACAAACCAGTTCACACGAAAGCTATGGCTGGGGGGCCAGCCAGGCAGGGTTAGGTACCAGTACATGACTGGATGGCACAATGGGGAATGGGTCACATTTGGCAGGGTCAAGACACTAACCAACACATAAGAGAACCAGATCCAGGGGTAGACTCCTTGGGGGAAGTGTGGGCCCAACGCTGTGGAAATACAAGTCCCACTGGTTGGCTCGCGAGTTGGGGTGGTGATGGGCTGTGCTAGGTGTGACCATGGCATCTGCCATCACTTATCAGTAAAGGAACCGACAATAGTCTGGACATCCTAAAACAGGGTGGGGTAGTGGGCCGAGCTGCAACTGGAAGGGTGTGGATCGAGCAGGGCTTAGCAAACCTTAACTCACAAGGAAGAACAGAAATCAGGATGGAGCACAGGCCATGCCGAGCTAGGCTCTTACACCGACTGGTCTGCATGAGCCAGGGGTATTAGGACACAGCATTGAAGGGAAAGGACAAGACAGGTGAGGGGCTATGCCAAGCTGGGTCAGAGCAACCACTGGCATCCACATGATCTATGGTTGGGAATAGGCCCTAGTGGGGAGCTAAAAGGACACCCTAACTGGGTTGGAGTTCCCACTGGTGAGTGTGGGATCTGGATTGGGGGCTACATTCTGGTCTGGACATGGCTGCAGTCTCCCTTGGCACAAGTGTGGACTGGGACTGGATGCACCAGGCCGGGCTAGGCTCCAGCACCATCTGGTGCTCTGGAGGACCAGGGTAAATGTAGGATGGGATAGGCTAGGTCTCTGCCCCTACTGAGCCATGAGTGAGCTGTGTCTGGGTATGGATGAGCCTTGGCTGGGCTGAAATATCCAACAGTAAGAACCAGAATTGACTGAAGGCCAGTCAGGAAAGGCCATTGTTCCTGCTAGGACAGGAGGTGGACTAAGTAAGGCTGGCTCAAGGACTCACAGGTATGCACGAGATCTGGCATTGGGAAAGGTTCTGATGGAGGAGTGTAGGCAACTCCTCTGGCAGGATATAGCCCCTGAAAGTGAGTGCAAGAACCATGATAGGGAGCAGCCCAGACCAGGCCATGGAAAGGTACCCACTAGCATACATTTGGCATAGGTTGGGGGCAGACCAGGCTGAACCAGTTCAGTAATTAAAATATATGTAATGGCAAATCTGAGCACCAGAACAAAGTGTGGGTCGGGCCAGGTTCAGTTGCAACACATACCAGTGCACATTATGGCTGGGATTGGGTGCCTGCTGGGCTGGGCTATAGCCCTCACCAGTGTCAGCTGAAATTGGGAGTGGGCCGTGCCAAGCCAGGTTACAAATGCCCACTGGCAAATGCCAAGGTGAGTTGGGCCGTACCAGACTGGGCAGCAGTGCCCAACCAGCAAACATTAGAACCAGGGAGGGAGGGGGCAAAGCCGATCGGGGGAATGTGGAGGGCTCCCCTGCTAGACAGCCACTCCCATTGGAGAGTGTGAGTTGGGATGGGAGCAGACCAGACAGGGCAGGACTACAACACCTGTGTGCCTCATGTGAGCTAGATCAGGGAAAAGCCAGGCAGGACTGATTGTTCCTACTGGTGTAGGCATAAATTAGAGTGGGTGAAGGTTGGTTGGGCTTTGCTGCAACATCAGCTGGCAGAGGCTTGCACTGTGGAGCTAATTCTGTCCAGTTATACTGCAGAACCACCTGGAGAGTACATAATCTGGAAGTGGGAGTGGTCTAGGAGGGAAATAGTGGGTGCCTCCCTCTTGGGTTACCACTGCCACTGAAGAGCATGAAAACTAGGATTGGGGCAGGGGTAGCTGGACTGAAAGGCACCCAACAGTGTGTGTGTAGGCTGGATAGTAGGGTTGGTTGGGTTGAACTAGGCTTCAATGCCCACTGACAAGTACAAGAGCTAAATGGGATGTGGGATAGACTAGACTAGTCTGTAGTACATACTGGCAAGTGTGGGAACCAGGGTAGGAGCAGGCCTGGTGAGAATTATGGGGAGTCACCCTGACTAGACTGCAGCTTCCACTGGTTTGCATGAGGCCCAGTATTGAGTGGGCAGGATCGGGCTGGACTGCAACACCCATTAGTTCACGTGGAAGATAGGGCTAGAAACAGAACTGACCCAGCAAATGCAATGACCAGCATATGCATAAACTGATTGGGGAGACATGGACTGTGCTGGACCCTGCACTGGCAAACACACACAAGAATCAGGTCTGGGATCACCTCAGATAAAGTTTTTCTGGTGATCCCTCCAACTGAACTGCTGATCTCAGAACCCCAACCATGAAGAGACTATTTCAGCCAGTGGATTCTGAAGAGAGTTTATCGCACCTGGAGTGGCGAGACTGGCAGCAATTCAGAAATGTTGAACTATCAAAATTGCATGAGCAGGACCCTTGGAACATGCCCCATGTCAGGGACCTGGGATGGGTGAGAGGTTGGGTGGGGTTTTTCCCTTTATCTCTGCCTTTATCCCGGATACAGACAAAAAATAATATTAATCTGGAAACAATTATCTCACACACTTTCCTATAGCCCTTGACCCTTTGTGCCTTAATCAGCTATGTAAAGATTACCAAAATAAGAGAACTTTTAAAAAGGAGTACGGGTATTCTCTTTAACGAATGGTACTGGCAAAACTGAATTATATATTTGGAAGAATGTACTTAGATCCATACTCCTCATCATATAAAAAATCAACTGAAGATGTATCAAAGACCAAAATTTAAGATCTGTATATATGATGTGTTTGGAAGAATAAGTACTGAAACCATTCTCTAAGATATTGGCATCCGTAACACCTGTTGGGTAAGAACCCCAAAAAACAGTAACCCAAGTAAAACTAAAAACATTACATATTAAACTCAGAAGCTTCCATACAGTGTGGGAAATGATCAACAGAATTATGAATCAGCCTTTGGATGGAAAAAAGTATTTATGAGCTACTTGTCTGACAAAGGATCAATATCCAGAATATGACTGTAAAAACTGAAAAACATGAGCTAGCACAATGGCAGAGCAGCTATGCCTCAGCCTGCAATGCTGACATCCCCTATGGACAGTTATTCAATTTGCCGCTGCTCCACTACTAATCCAGCTCCTTAATAATGTGCCTAAGAAGCTTCTGTACAGCTAGAGAAACAATCAACAAAGTAAAAAGGCAACCCACAGAATGGGAGAAGATCTTCGCACACGACATAGGTAATAGAGGGCTAATCTCCAGAATATACAAAGAGCTACAAAACAACCAAAACACCAAAACAAACAAGCCACTCAAGAAATGGGCATGGGAAATGGGCAAACACTTCACAAAGGAACAAACCCAAATGGCAAATAAACATATGAAAAAATGCTCAAGTTCCCTGGCAATAAGGGAAATCCAAATTAAAGCATCAATGAGGTACCACCTAACGCCAGTAAGACTGGCCCACATGAATAAAAGCACCAACAACACTTGTTGGCGAGGTTGCGGGGAAAAGGGAACCCTACTCCACTGCTGGTGGGGCTGCAGGCTGGTACAGCCTCTATGGCAATCAGTATGGAGAATATTCAAACAACTCAAAATCAACATACCGTATGATCCAGCAATAACTCTCCTAGGAATATATCCAGAACAATTGTTTTATGAGAAACCAACATGCACTCCTATGTTCATAGCAGCACAATCAGTAATTGCAAAAACATGGAAACAACCAAAATGCCCATCAACAGAGGATTGGATAAGAAAGCTATGGCTCATCTACTCCATGGAATACTACTCAGCTATCAAAAAAAAAAAACAAAATGCAGTTCTTTGTGGCCAAATGGGCCAAACTGGAAACCAGAATGCTAAGGGAAATGAGCCAATCCCAAAAGGTTAAATACCACATGTTTGCCTTAATTTAAGATGATATGATGTTATGTATGACATGTTATGTTATGAATGTTATATGTTGTGTATAAACTAAAATTGAAGTGTAGGTGAGGTGGTCACAGAAGGTGGCTAGGAACTCGCATTCACTTTTAACATATTGGTTACTCATTACTATGTCAATTAATTCCATAATGATGTAAATTTTTGCTGATGGTATGTTGGAGCTTTCAATTGACTGGGATGATACTCTGCTGGCTCTGTCTTCAGACCAGAAAGGGTCTACCTAAGAAGCCGTTGAACTTGACTGGACAATAAGATGCTGGACTCTATGTTTGGTATACGCTTGCAATGGGGGAATCTCAACTGAACTTGAGCTGTGGTTATGCAACAAGGTGGAGGAATCCACCATGGTGGAAGGGTTTGGGGAGGGGTGGGGAGAACCCAAGTACCTATGAAACTGTGTCACATAATACAAGGTAATTAATGAATTGAAAATAATAAATAATAAAAAAAAATAATGTGCCTGATAAAAAAAAAGAAGATGACCCAAGTGCTTCTGCCCTTGAACCCACATGGGAGACCTGGATCCTAGCTTTGGACCACTCCAGATCTAGCCATTGTGACCAGCTGAAGAGTAAACCAGTAACTCTCTTTCTCTTTCTCTCTCTCTCTCTCTCTCTCTCTCTCTCTCTCTCTTTGTGTCTCTCTCTTTGTGTGTGTGTTTCTTCTCCATATGTATAACTCTGCCTTTTAAATAAAAATAAATCTTTAAAAATCACCCAGCAACAGTAACAACAAAAAAATCAATGCAACTATAAAACAGGCAGATAACCTCAATAGTTAACTGCAATTATATTGATCTGCACTTACTTTAAAATTTAATGTATATGGGTAAATGGTCATCTTTCCATCTGATTATTGTACATATCTTCCTCTCCTACTGTTGCATCTAACCTGAGCCTTTCCCTAAGAAGTGCAGTCCAGCCAACTCTGCAAAGCATCAAAGTTTATCGGGGAGGCAGGTAAACAGTCCAACTGGCTGGCATCAGCTTTCCCTTCCTTCAGAGTGACCCCAAGGTGAGGGTTACATGGGTTTTTAATACAGAGTGAGTTATACAGCCATGGAAGCCAGGTGAGTTTGAGCAGCCACAGGAGACAGCCATGAGAACAATGGGTAAAACAAATATTATAATATTAATTTGTGAAACTGAGGGTTATTGCTGGCAAAGCATTTTGTGCAGAAGGATGAAGAGCAGGTTAGCAAACTTACACAGGCCTGAACCAAAGTGACTTTATTTTGTGACGAGATTTCCCACTACAGCTTTACAAAACTAGTGTTTCTTTAGCTTTTACTTGTTGAACTATTTATTTCTTACAGCATTAAACCCTTGACTGCAATGTAAATCAAAAATATGTTATTGTGATGAAAAAAGGAAGGGTGGGAGGGAGGGAGGGAGAGAGGGAGAAGTAATCTAGGGAGGAGAAGAAGAATAAAAAGGGATAAATAGCATCATATTTATTGAACTGGAATTGCATTCATGTGGGAGACCTAGAAGAGGCTCCTGGCTCCTGGTTTCAGATCAGCTCAACTCTGGCCATTGTGGTATATGGGGAATGAACTAGCAGGTGGAAGATTTTTCTTTCTGTGTCTCTCCTTCTCTCTATAAATCTGCCTTTCCAATAAAAATAAATAAAGCTTTAAAAATAATTACAAATACTTTTGAGTACTTAAGTGTTTGAGAGCTTCCCAGAATAATGGAAGGGCTTCCTTACAGGTGAAGTTTATTTTTGATTCACTTCATATAAAATCTATCTCAAGGTTTACCTGTTCTACCTAATTTACCCAAAGTATTCACTAGAAAAATCTTGCTCTCTCATCTTAACCTCCCAGCTATCTTGTTAACAACTGACAGATGCTCTTTGCAAATGTTTTCTGAACAAATTAAATGAACTATACTTTAAACTAAAATAGCTGTACTGATATAATTAATAATACTTCTATAAGGTGACAAAAATATAAAAAACTGTTTTAAATTTTTCAGACAAAATAATATAGTGTAATGACATGTTACGTACTTTGGTTAAAAGAGATAACAATTGTATCTCAACTGTTTCTGCACCACACTTTCATCTTTGGAAAACCAGACGATACGCTACTAATACTACCAATGTACAATGTAAGGTAGCATTGACTATATGTAGTAATACACACAAATTGCTTCAGCAGTGTTAGCATAATCATTTGTTATGTGTACTACCGTTAGCTTTCAAATATCCCCATTTTCAAAAATATTTTAAGGTGCCAGACACAAAATGTAACTTCAAATATTAAGACCAAAGTATATCTGGATAATCCAAATGGTGTGCAAGTTAAGGATAAGAAAAATAATAATAGCCTGGGCTAATATTAGTACATGCAATTAATGCATATGTATGCATATATGTTATGAGAAAGGTCCCTCATTTTTGGTAAAAAATGAAGACAAACTCTGATTTTATGTTTCCTACAAAGTGGACCAGTTGAGCTGAAGAGCATTTTGGGATCATGCACAAGATGACTTTCCCTCAACTTGTCCTTCTATTTGACAAAAGACTGGAGAAAAATGGCATTATTTGAATCTCAAACACTTCATCTTTCTCATGCATTAAAATCTTGCTTCATGGAAAAGTTTTTCAATTAGTCAACTATTCTCAGTGGAATTCTATGCTCTGAGACTAGCAATAATCAGTCAGTCAGGTGCTGGCAGTGACTGGAAAGCTCTTTGTCTTTCTGTGAGATTAATGGGAAATAAAGCCAAAAAAAATGGATACCCAAAATCTCAATATTTTCTTCTACAAGATAAGGATGAGACTCCTTTAAAGGCATTTTGTGTGATCTATTTGTACAGATAAATATTGGGGGGAAATTGTAACAACTAGAGAGTTTCATTTTATTCTAACAAATAATCTTGAAAAACTGCATTACTCCCAGAGTTGTAATTCCTTATTCTGAAAAAGAAATTGAATCAATTTTGATGCTATTTTTTTTTATTTTTTCAAACTTTTTTATGTAGATGCAAGAAAAATTTGGAGAAATCTAATATGAATGAATCTTAGAGTAGGAAGAAAAAATATTTTAAGAACTTAATCATACATTCTTGTGTAGCTAATATCCTGTGAGAACTTGAAAAGGAATGATAAAGGAATGTTAAATTTTCTTTAAAAGTAGCTTTGTATGTGCCTCTAAATGTTGGTGCTTGATTCAAGATAAAATAATTCCAAGAATCATTTCAAGCTTTGTTTTTCAAAGAGCTAATAATGAACATCCATTATCCATGTGAAATACTACTCCAGATAAATTTTAATCTAAATAATGGTACTCTTTAGATCCATTATCATGTGTGGGTTTTTTTGTAGCTAAATAATATTACCAAGTACTATTTAACTACAAAAAAAAGTAAACCCCTCAAAATAGCCATTTTTGTAAGAAATGATAGAATAACCCCTCATTGTGTACCGTTTTGAATTAGTCATTGATGTCACCTACCTGTATGGAAATCACAGAGAAATCACAATTTGCTTAATATATGCCATCTGGTTAACACAGCCTTTAAGTATTTCCTATACAATTAGCTATCGCTTCATGATATACACAAGAAGCAAATGTAAGCTATAATTGGCGTAAAAACAATTCTGAAATCCATGCATTTTTCCCCCAGAATATGCTTCTGTAAACATTAGGGGAAAAATTTTTGTAGACAAACAATTGGAGGTAACCTCCAAAGAGAAATAAGAAATAAAATACAAAGCCATTAAAATTCCTGATTCTTAGCATAGATGAGCCAGGAATATATTTAATGACATCTTACAGCAAAATAAACGATCCAGTTAAAAAATGGCCAAGGGCATGAACAATTAAAATGGCCAACAGACATACTAAAAAATACTCAGCTTCACTAGCCATTAGGGAAATGAAAACAGACCCGAATGAAGCTTTACCACCCCCTAGTTGGAATGACGATCATCCAGAAATAAAAAGCAATAAATGCTGGAGAAGGTGGGGGAAAAGGTATTCTAGTCTACTGTAGGTGGGAATGTAAACTAGCGCCACCATTGTGGAGGTCAGCATGGAGATTCATCAGATACTCAAAATAAACATACCATAGGATCCAGCCACTCGACTCCTGCGAATTTATCCAAATGAAATAAAATCAGCATATGAGAAAATTTATCTGTATCAACAAGTTTATAGCAGCTCAAATCCCAATGGCTAGGATGTGGAATTAAGCCAGATCTCATCAACAAATGACTGGATAAAGAGAATGTGGTATTCATACACTATGGAACACTAGACAGGCATAAGATTGAAATCTTCCTTTTTGCTACCACATGGATGCAGCTGAAAACCATTATGTTTAGTGAAACAAGGCTGTCTCCCCAAACAAGCATGCTTCTCCTGATCTATGATAACTAACACACAAAGTACAAAAACAAATGTGATCTACATGAGCAGAAGTGACATTCTGGCATTTTTATTTTATTGTTTGCAGACTTTGTCTATAATCCTGGTGAACAGTAATTTTTTCTAAAATTTTCAGTTTAATGGAGTGTTAAGTATATGACTATGAAGTGAAACTGGAAAAAATAATGGAAAAAGCAGGATGAAGGTGGGTGGGTGGTAAATACAGGTAGGAGGGAAGGCAGAGTGGGAAGTGTCACCATGCTCCTAAATCTGTATTGTGAAATAAGCTCACTTTATATAAATTTTTAAAAAAAGAAAAAAATGAGCATGAGAAGAAAAGTGCAGTTGGAGAAGTGATTTCCAGAGAATGAACCTCTACAATGGTCACTTCTCTATCAACTAAAGGAACAATCCCTTCTATGTAATTCTCTAAATTATGTATAAGACATCTGCCAAACAACACTTCAGCCAATGATAGAACAGAAATGACAACCACGTTATCCTTCAGGAAACTTGAGGGCAAAATAGCATGTGTAGGAGTTTCTGGTGTGGTAGCCTAGCGGCTAAAGTCCTCGTCTTGCATGCATTGGGATCCCATATGGGCGCTGGTTCTAGTCCCAGTGGCCCCACTTCTCATTCAGCTTCTTGCCTGTGGCCTGGGAAAGCAGTCAAGGAACTGCTTGGGAACCTGCACTCCTGTGGGAGACCCAAAAGAGGCTGTGGGCTCCTCTCTTTGGGTCAGCACAGCTCCAGCTATTGTGGCCGATTGGGGAGTGAATCATCGGACGGAAGAGCTTCCTCTCTGTCTCTCCTCTTCTCTGTATATCTGACTTTGCAATAAAAATAAAATAAAATCTTTAAAAAATGGCAGGTATAGGGAAGATTTACTTATGACAAAAGTGCTTTGTACGATTAAAACACATGTCTAACTCAATTCAGTGGGTAGATGGTGTTATCCTGACCACATGGTTACGAACCCAACTAAGTTAATGATCATGTAATCAATATGCATATCATCTTCATTACAATTTCCAATATACACCAGAATGTATGAATTTTCATGCTTTATTCAGTGAGAGGAAAGCCAGTCTTTTTCATACATTTATATAGTCACTGATGACACCTGGCATAAACCTAGCAACTAAACTGTCATGTCTGTGTCAAAGTACCTGTGAATAACTACTTCCTATTCTTCCCACCCTCTCTGTGTCTGCAGCATTTTTTAGAACAAATGCCCAGTTTGTTTACTGGAGGGTGTTTCAATCATGGTGATGCCATGAGAAAGTGGGAAATGACAACATCCTTATGAACAATAAAAGATGGCCTCCTATTTGCAGAAAGAAAAATCAAGAAGGCTATATACATATTTTTTAGAAAACATTTCTCTGTATCTCATTCCCTTCTTGTCTGGGATTGAAGGAGAAGAGTCAAAGTTAAAGACACTTCCAGAAAGCAGATTCTCATGGCACTGAGACAGAAATCAAGGGAGAGCATTCTGTCGTGGGTCACAGCACAAGGAGAGTTAGGAAATCTCACTTAGAAGCCAGTTCATCAAGTTTCACTCAGCCACTTCAGCCTTCGCTATGTTTCCTTGGCTATACCAGAATGCAAATATTTTGTGAGTAAATGTGTCTGTTAATTACCGATTTCACCTCTGTTACATGCAGAACAGCAGTTAGGCACAATAGGCAATTAATAAATAATTAATAAAGTAGTAATGGGATCACCAGGTTATTGCAAAATTGGGGCAATTTCCCTGAGTCATATTTAGCTATGTCATGACTGATCCACATCTCTGGAGGAACAGTGTTCCTAAGCCTAGATGGTATGAGCAGCGCCGATGGTGAGAAATTTGATCTTGGAGAAAGGAATTGTGGCTGAGAAATGCATTTCTTCTCCTTCCAATGGGACAGGTGAAAAAAACAGAAAACTGGAGGGGAATAGGAAATCCGGATTGACTCAGGATGCTGACTGACTCAGAATGCCTGAGGTGAGTCTCCTATTGCGATCTAGATCCTACAGAAAGAAGGAAGTACCACACCAACCTCTTACAAGTGCCTTCTCCTTGAGTCCCATGGCAATCCTTCACTTTTGGAAGAATACATAGAAACAGAGCGCAATCAAGTGTCTCATTTCACATGGTTAAGCCAGAGAATGATTGATCCTGGATTCAAAGCTGGATCTGTTTTTTTAAGGTCCACTTTTGCTGTTCCAGGGCTCAGTATATTTTGCCTAACTCTCAACTCTCACATTTTTAGTATTTTAATCCCTTATTACACTAAAAATGTAAAAATACATGTTTAATCACAGGATATGCTATCACTATTATTTTATGTTTATGTGAGGGATATGGACATGAACCTCTATTCTGAGGAAAATGCCTATTCATGATGAAATATTGGAAAACAAGACCAAAAATAGACTCTTTATACTCTTCAGCTTGTTTTTGGTGTCAAATTTAATTAGAAGTGATAACTTCATTAGCTAATGGTTCCTTTCTTGTGTAGTTTCTAAAAGGCTTTCTGTAAGCTTAACTTTAGAAAAAAAAAAAAAAGGTAGATTTCCCCTCCTGAGATTTTAAATGTCTTTGCTAGCCTATAGGAAATATCTTCTGTATTCCTCCAAAACTCAGTCTAGGTAGAGAATATTTCTTGGGGCTTCTTATGATTTTGAAGAATCTATTGATGGATACAAGGAAATTTTACCATTAAAATTACTAAAGTGGAGTTACGAACTCCACTTTTTATTTCCATTGAAAAAAGGATTGCTTTAATTGATTGCATCTTTGTTCTTAGAGGCAGAGAAACAGATAGAAGATAAAGACAAAGAGTTGCCACCTTCTCATTCACTCCTCAAATGCACACAATATTTGAGGCTAGTAGTTATTGATACTTTCCATTTTAAAAGACATTATACACATGTGACACACAGTGTATGTATACACATAAGAGGTCTTCAAAAAGTTCACAGAACATATGTATTATAGAAAATACACATGTTTTAAAAAAATTCACACTAAAAATAGATTTGTTTTTTTAAATTCTACTCTTCATGATCTTTTTGAAGGACCTTTGTATATCCATCCCCCCACAACACATTCCTGGTACCTCAGAAGTCCTTGAATGTTTTTCTATCATCACAATCTCTTTCTCCTACAGAGATCATCATTCAAACTGATAATTCCATTATTTTTTTTTTTAGGTTTTCACTCATTCTTAAGCACATTTCTTCCACTTAGCAACTAGCTTCAAGAATAAATCTGATACTATGAGAGAAGTCAATATTGCCACTATTAGAGAAAAGTTCCCAAGAGAAGTTGAACTGAACAGAATTTCTGGGGCATAGCCTGCCTTCAGTTCCTCCAAACACTTAAAGGAACCCCTGGGGAAATTAGTAGGCAAGGTTATAGATGGATGTGGAAAAAAATGGAGTTCAGTACAGCTGACACATAACCAGGGATAGGACAAACGGAAGTGCTTGATGTATATATTGTACTTAAAGCCCACCACAGCCTACCCACAGAATTTGGAGCACATCCAAGAAAAGCACTCTTCTTGAGCAACTCAAGTAACTATACTTGAACCAGGAAGCAGACTGGAGGGGAAAGCATACATTTCATCAGCATGTGATCTGAACATGGCATGTGCAGAAAGCACACTTGGATAGCATGTCATGTGTTTAAAACATCAAAGCAAATGTTTGATTTTCTGACACCAAAGTGGAGAAAAAGTTGAAGCTTAAAGTTCTGTCAAGTTGGAGATGTTGAAAACAAAACAAACCAAAAACAAACAAACTAAAAAAACCTTGGTTTTTCCAAGGATAATCCGGAAGGGTCACAATATAGGAGTACAAAATAAGTTTCAGAGCTAAAATATCTGTTCCAGTATTAAGGAAAAAACTTAAATATATCCTCCTGTGTAAAGTACAAGGAAAAAATCTCTTTGTATTCAGTTAATTGTTCTAAGAAAATTCAACAATTTCCAACACGAGATATCAAAACCCAGTACCCATTCACAGTAATGTGATTAGAGCATGTAAAAACAAGACTAGATATATGAATAATAGAATATGTAACATAGAGAACAAAGAAAAATAAGTCAGAGAAGGTAAAACCACAGAAAATCATAGTTGTTACTAGCAAATAGAGATGTTAAAATACTCATCAAGAATGTTAACACATACAAGAAATGAACTTAGAGGGAGAACAACCAGAGTTTAGAAATTTAGGGAGAATCAATATGGCAGAATAGGGTAAGAACACACATAAACAGAGAAACATGGACCATGGTGATGTAGAAAGGGCACATTCCAAAACAGCCAATGGCAGAAAGGGCACCTGGTGTACGATAGATTTGGGAAAGCAACAGAGACAATGGTGTGGTGTTGCAGTGACCAGATACCCAAATGGCACTAATTGAGTGGTGATATGAACTCCACCAACAATCGAAGTTCCACCAGCAACCCGGTGGGAAGGGGAGTTCACTGGGAGTTCAGGAGGTAAACCTAGACAAAGAAGTGCCCATCCTGCTGGTTTGTTTGAGTTGACCAAGAGCATAGACAAAGAAGATCCCAAACTAATAAAGAAACAGGGTGGATTTCACAGCCCAGACCCCCTCTAGAGCTGAGTCAGGTGCCATCTGGTATAAGGAGGCAAAGACAATGGGATAGGACTATGCAGGCCCGAAGCTGGGAGCAAACACACTTCTGGCTTCAGTGCACTGCAACGATGAGGCAGCCTACAGGTTCCAACAAAACAGATCCGGGTAGTCCCAATACCTAATAGCCTGCATATCCAGGACTCCAGCAGTGGCACATCAGGTACTACTTTGTACTGGCTGGCAAAGGCTTTGAAACTGCAGGGACAACACTGTGCTGTGAATGTACTTAGCTGGAAGTGAACTCACTGAACTCACTGATCTCAGTGCATTGCATTGGTTCCACATCGAAAATGGCATCTTTGGCATCTTAAAAATCAATATAAGTCCATGTGACCCTCAGTCCTACTGGCAGGTTCTGTCAAGATGAGCACCAACAACAACCTAGCTAATTAGGACACCTGGTGTCTCCCTAATCCTGAGACCTGCTTTGAACCAGAAGTGGGAGAAATGTTGTACAGACAATGGTGCAGCCTCAACATGGGATCACAGGAAAGGAGAGTGGTTAGACAGAAGCTGGAGCTGGGGAAACTATGGTGGAAGTTTAACAAAAAAAGCCCACATCTAAAATTAACTTCAGAGAATGGCACAAGTGACTGCAAACAAAGAACTGGGTACCAACAACAATACGTAAAATTGAATTGTAGACCTGTCAGTGACACAGCTTAGACACCTGCCCTAAGGAGAACAATCTGCCAACCAGAAGAGCAATGACCAAGATCAAAAGAAGAGAAAGAGGTGCAATAAACATTACTGAAGACTCCCTTGCAAAGGAGCCAAAGCCTTTGCCAACTTCAGAGTTAACTAAGGAATACATTGAGTAAATGGGAGCTATAGAATTCAGAAAACTCATTATAAAGCTTCTTATCAACAATAAGAAGCCCATACACGAGTTCAAGGAATTTAAGTAGTATGTCACACAGGAAATAGTAACACTGGAACAAAATCATGCTGAATTATTGGAAATGAATGATGCAATAAAGCAAACTAAAAATTCACTGGAAAGTCTGAAAATAGAATGAAGGATGCAGGAAAAAGAATCTCAGATTTGTGAGATAATTCTTGTCACCATGGGGAAACAATCAAAAAGCTGGAAGCAGAGCTAATTCAAGCTTAAAAAAGTATTCAAGAATTAAGAGACACTGTTAAAAGACCAAACACAAACATTATGGGAGTCACAGTAGATGCAAAAAAAGCTGGGTTTAAAGGTGTATTAAACAAAATAGCAAAGAAAAAATGCCCTATTTGGGAAGAAGAATTGGGAAACAACTTCCAGGAGGGCCATCAGAACTCTCAAAGGGGTTAACCGAAAGTGATCTTCACCATGACATGTGATAATCAAGCTCTCTTTGGGTGAATGTAAGGAAAAGATTCTTAAATATGTATGTGAAAAAATCAATTGATCTATAGAGGAATGGCAATTAGATTCACAGCTGACCTCTCACTGGAAACTATAGGCCAGGATAGAATGGAGCAACATATATCAGATTCTTAAGGGAAAAATTGTCTGACCAGAAAAATGTACCCAGCAAAGCTTTCCTTTGTCTTTGAAAATAAAATAAAGTTCTTCCACAGTAAAGGACACTTCAAAGAATATGCTTCTTCCTAAACCTGTCCTACACATAATAAAGATGTTCTCTTGACAGAGATAAGGATTAGCACCCACCAAAACCAAAGGCAAATGTGAAAAACATCTCAATAAAATAACAAAAGAAGACTAAATTAATAGGCAACCCATTTGTAAAATGACAGGATCAAATTACCACCCATTCATATTAACCTTGAATGTAAATGGATTAAACACATCAATCAAATGTCATAGATTAATTGACTGGATTAAAAAAACCCATCTATTTGTTGCCTACAGGAGACACATCTCACCAACAAAGATCAGCACAAACTGTGTCTCATGAATTTTGATGGTTTTGTTTTTTGTTTCACTTCTTCATAATTTTTTTTTCTCATTAAATTCTTCACTGACTTAGGAGTCACACAGCATCACTTTCTTCAAGAAGGTTCATGACTTTCTTTTCATTTCTTCAGCGACACATGAGTCATTCAGTAGCATTTTATTTAACTTCATGGCCTTGTTAATTGCTATGTTTCTTCCTGCTGCTTTTTTTTTGTTTGTTTTCTGGCTTTTCATTTAAGGGGAAGTATAGTAATGGAGAATATCAATGCAGTATGCATGCGTATGTCCAGATCAAAGATGGACTCCCAATGAAACTGTTAAATATATCTTGGCAATAGGATGCCGGGCTCTTTCTCTCTGCCTTTGTCCATGCCTGCAATGATGGACTTATGACTGTTTATGAAGAACTATACTATAGTAATAATATAGGGGAACTCAGTGGGAGGGGAAGGGATTTTGGGGAAGGTGAAAGAAAAATCCCAGGGCCTGTGGAACTCTTATCATAAAATGATAATAATAATAATAATAATAAATGAAATTTAGAAGCTGCTTGAGATAACGAAGTGGAAGTCCTAGAAGTGAAAAACACCATGCACACAATGCAAAATATACCTGATAAGAAATGTTTGATTGGGCACAACAGAAGAAAAAATCAGTGAACTCAGATCTTGTTCAACATAAATAAATCATTCAAGCTCCAACACAAGAAAAACAGAAGCATATAAGGCATCATCAAGCCATGTAAAATATATGAAATCAGAGTCTCAATGAAGATAAGGAAAATGGGAATACACAGAAAAACACTTAAAACATATGAATTGAAAATATTCCAATGGTTGATCAAAAACAACAATACAGGAGATTTTACAACTCCCAAGAAATATACTTATCAATTTATACTTTTATATCTTCCACAAATATTCTATGATACATGGACCATTGCTACCTACTATCTTTAGCAAATAGATTTATGTCATTTGTAAAAGATTATGTATGATATATTTATTTTTTAAACATTTATTTATTTTTATTGGAAAGGCAGATATACAGAGAGGAGGAAAGACAGGGAGGAAGATTTTCCACCCCATGATTCACTCCTCAAGTGGCCACAACAGCTGAGCTGTGCCAATCTGAGGCTAGGAGCCAGGAGCTTCTCCTGGGTCTCCCCACACGGGTGCAGGGTTCCAAGGCCTTGGGCCATCCTCCACTGCTTTCCCAGGCCACAAGTAGGGAGATGGATAACAAGTGGAGCAGCTGGGGTTAGAATCAGCGCAACATTGGATCCTGACAAGTGCAAGGGAAGGACTTTAGGCACTAGGCTACTGTTCCAGGTTCTGTATATTATATTTGTCAGATGAACAGAACTTCTAACTGAAATAGTTTCATATTTTGCACTTTGTAAAAGAAAACTCACAGAAGATATAAATGGGGTACTGTAGCAATGGAATTCCTGCTGTCCTGCTTTTCTTCTGTTTTTCAGCACCCCCATATCTCATTTGTGCTTTATGTGAGGAAGTGATCAGACAAAAAACATTTGCAGATCTTAGCTTTAGATATGACTTTGGCCCATACATTCCTCGTCGCATGACTGGAGTTCTCAGTAAATTAATTTCTTAACCCATGAAATGCAATAAAAATACCTCTATAACCCATCTTTGGTGTTACTGGATGATTAAGCTGTAAAGTACACATACAGCCCACATATCCTGTGCTATTGTTTGCAATTTAGTGAGAGGTTCCTTCACAGGCTCCTCTGATTCATGGTCCCCAAAACCTTATGTAAATGATAATAATGAAAGGGTGGCAACAACTGGACTATGTTTTCCACAGGTGGGCTATTGGGGTCTTGATTGGATTAAGTGTTGGGGTGGGTTTCCTGTGATCACATCACAGTGGCTTTACAAGGAGCAATAAAGGCAAGTACATATGCTCACACGGGCATGTGATACTCTGAGCAGACTCAGAACTTCATTGGCAAGAATATTCTCACCAAGTCCCAAACCAAGAGCACTGCCCTTTTGGACTGCAAGCTTTCAAAACTGTGAACTAGGTATTACACTGTAGTAACAGAGAGCCACCAAGCATATCCTGGGAGAAAAATAGAATCTCAGTTAATACAGGCTACAGTTATTAGGCCATCAACTAACAACTGAATATTTTAATCTGTAAGTTAATATTAAAATTAATTCTAACACAAAGCATACATTATATGAAGAAAGAGTAATACAAGGAATTAAGAAATTAATGTGATAATCCCAAAAGTTATCTCGGTAATAAATAAGGGAGCAAAACACCTGATGGACTGAAATGTTTTATGAGATTTCTGGGCAACAGGAGCTGTGCACATAGTGGATACAGTATTTGCCAGTGGGATAATTGGTAGATTAATATAACCTTCTCCTCAGATAACTTCGGTTCAGCCCTTTCATCTTATGGCTAGAAAAACACATCACTAATTCTTTTAAGTAGTGTTTCATAATTTTTGTTATTTCCTAGAATTCCATTACACTCTTGGTGGTCCTCACCACCAGCTTCCAATTCACTAATTTGGAAATAACTACGTCTGAAAGACACTGAGCACCTGTAAGTGAAGATAACAGCAGCTTCTGTACTTACCTTACAGAGGATAATTTAGGTGAGAAATAATTTAGGAAAAATACATACAAATTGAAACCTATAACTCTCATTATTTTTCTCTGTAACATTTACTTTCATAAGTGAATGAAATCCTGGCATTGACATCCCTACCCAAGTGGAGAGTTCTTATTCTGTAAAATATAAGGTATTCACCTGGTTTTACTTTTAAAGTAAGCAGAAATAAATAGGGAGATTATTATGCATTATCTTCTCTGTTTGCATTTTAACAATAATACAAAATTGAAACAGCTATTTAGAGTCTTGGTTTGAAGAGCAGAGAATGAAGTGTGTACAGCATTGACCTTTCAGTACAATAACGGTACCTTCTCTGGTACCTTTTATATATGTACTATAACATATATATATATATATATAATATGTTATTATAATGTGTTAATATATTATATATATATATATATATAATTCCAAGCACACAGCAATGATGATCCCACTGTACTTAGATATTCTACTTCTCTTTCCACATACACGATGTGAAAGTCACCATCTCGCCCACCCATCCAAATTGGCATTTTTCTTTGAATTTCTTATTTTGGAGCATTTCCATTATTTGTATTTCATTATTTTTGTAAGTGAAATTGTTGTGATTCTCTTTCAATAAGTCTTTCTTCTCATCTCAATGTATCGTCCATAGTATTCTTAGCCAATATTTTCTAAAATACTAATCCAAAATATGTAGGGTCTTCAAAAGTTAATAGAAAATGCTTATTATGAAAAAAAAACTATGTCTCAAAATGCTTGCACCGAAATAAATATTTTCATTCCACTTTCCTATAAACATACATATTCCCTATGCAGAGACCTTGGAGACTCATGAGTGCCTATAAAAAGAAACACAATTTAATACAATTTCCAGGTCTGCTGTTGTAGCATAGTGGGTAGAGCCACTATGTGTAATTCTGGCATCCTTTACAGGTATTGGTCCAATAATAACTGTAGCCTGTATTAGCTGAGATTCTATTTTTTCCCAGGATATACTAGGTGGCTCTCTGTTACCACAGTGTAATACCTAGTTCCCAGTTTTGAAACACTATTGAGCATTCTTTTTGTGGCCTGGGAAAGCAGTGGAAGATGGCCCCAAACCCTGGGACCCTGAACCCGAGTGTGAGACTTGAAGAATCCCCTGGCTCTTGGCTTCAGGTCGGCTCAGCTCCAACCACTGTGGCCACTTGGTGAGTGAATCAGTGGAAGATATTTCTCTGTCTCTGCTTCTTTCTGTAACTCTGCCTTTCTAATACAAATAAGTTAAAAAGAGCAAGAAAGAGAGGGAGAGAGAGAAGAAAATGCCTTATTCATGGTCTATTTTAAAACATATTTTCCAGCTATTTTGTTCTTTTTTCTAAAATTGCATCATTGATACATAATGTAAAAGACAAAAATGTCCTAAGATTAATACCCCAAAACTCATGAATGGAACAACTGAAGCTTTTTATAAGAAATGGGAGTAATATAACCTTCTTTCTCTGGTTACCACATTTTAGCAGTTCAGAAATTTCATATTTAAATTACCAAAGAATAATGAAGTTACATTTCAACAATATTTAGAAATTATATTTTCTGCTAGACACATTTGCCCTCAATTTTCACACCTTACTTTACATGCTTTAAAAAATGTCCTTCCATTGCACTCACAGAGCATCCACAAGAAGTACTTTTGCTGTGATATCATCACCATCGTTTAGTCTCTTGAATTCTTTCTACTCATTTCTCAATGTGCTTGGTTAGGAGAACACTCTGGCACCACAGTATGAAAGCAACAAATCATGGGTGATTTATCAGGGCAGTTACGGAAGAGAAGTCTTCTTTGTGCAAACGCTGTCAAGAACGTGGCATGTGTGCATGGAAATGCTGGCCATTTCTGAAAGAAAGCGGCTTTCTCAAGACAGTGTAAGTTAGAGGAGAGGAATGATACCACCTAACCCTTGGATGTAGCCACATGTGATTTTCAGTTATGGAGACCAACACATCTACCTATCGCTTGAGCTATTTCAGTTTCTGCAAACTGCAGTCTTGAAAACTGTGGCTAACACAGCTGCAGCTCTCTAAGGAGTTCTGAGCCTAATTGAACAACATTATGGTTCGTCAGACAACATTTCTGTCACTTACTCACAATTGCTTCTTTCAGCTTTTTTTTTTCCTGATCATAGCCCATTAATTTCAAGTCTCAAAGCTCTGTATTGTACACTCAGTATTTTTGACAACAACCCTGAAAAAGCCATCCAGCCCAAAATGAAATAAGCCTAACATGCTATAAACTCTTAAAGAACTTTATTTTTATTAAAAGATAATATTTTCAACTTTCTAAGTACATTTTATAGCTATATTTTGTGGATCAGATTGCTATAGCTCAACCAATTTTGTTGTCAATCCACTGGCATTATCTCTTGAATGGGAAGGAGGGAGGGGAACAACTAGACCAAGTATTAGAACACTTAGTTATTTCCATTATTTTGCATTAAATGTAATTGCCAAACCAGAATTTTAAAATCAAAATTTAACTTTGTCACTGCATTAATATTTTAATTACTCATCTTAATATCTAATGATTTTAGCTTTACTTGCACGTTTAATGCAGTTTCTTTATCCATATGTGAACTGCTTTCCTCTTATTTGTATATTCATAAGTTATCTGTGATTTCTCAAAGAAACCATAAGAAATAAGTAACAAGCATTGGCATCATTTTACCAAACATTAGAGCAGCTTAGATGAACCAAATATGATTTGTTTGATATTTAAGAATCTGCATTACACCAAAATCCTCTGAAGAGTGAATTTTACCAAGAAAATCCCTTTGCACTCATATTATCTACATATTTCACTACACGATATCAATTCAGATTTATTTCCTCATCTTAACACCTCATCTTAAACCTCACACTCCAGCAGCAATAACCCAGTGTCATTTCCGACAGCACACCACAGGTTTTTAACAATTGCTT
The DNA here is from genome assembly GCF_030435755.1 of Ochotona princeps. Taxonomy (NCBI): domain Eukaryota; kingdom Metazoa; phylum Chordata; class Mammalia; order Lagomorpha; family Ochotonidae; genus Ochotona; species Ochotona princeps. The sequence goes on along the minus strand of NC_080834.1, from coordinate 106,131,961 downwards.
GCCTTTGTACATACTTAAATGTTTTTCTTTTCTCTTTCATAACAATTCTTATCCTGTAAGTATTTAACTGTATTCTTTCAGTGTGTCTTCTCAGACATTCTTTCACTGTTCAAGGTGATGATCCTTCCTCTTAGCAGTGAATTTGTCTCTTATTAAACTGCTGCTGCTGGATTATTTGTCTTACTATCTTCTACGGGGAAAAAAAAAAACATGAGTTTTCTGGAGAAAATGGAATAGATCTCATGGGTCATTGTACATCTAGAGGTTATGATGCAATTTTAATGTAGTGTTATTCAATTTACTTTTGAATAATAAGAGAATAATTGAGATTTTTAATATACAAAAGTTATTTTATGCTTATTTGATTCATTAAATAATCATGTTGTTTTACCAAAGTCACTTCTCTCTTTAACCAATATTCCAATTCTAGGTTTATGCAAAATTCTGAACATAAAAATGAGACATCTGAGCAAGTTTTAAAGCAAGTTTGCAGATTTCTGTGGTAAAGTTTGGGCTGAGCTAAAATTAATTAGTTAAGCCTCTAATTGAGAATGATTGGGGGGGTTAGAAAATGTCAATGACAAATGTTTAAGAAGGATTATGAATTTTTAAAAAATCAAGCATTTTGTGACCCTACTGTCTGAAGTGGTTGAAGATTTTTAAAAAGTCAAGCATTGTTTCAAAAAATAATAAACATAATGCCTCTTTATATGAGATACTTTTGACCTACAGAATGATATACGTATAGTGTCACACGCAAGAGATAAAATAATTTAAAATCCATATTTTAAGACACTTGCTAAAAAAATGGCAAAGCTACACTTTGGTGTCACAGAACTAGAAGATTCTCAGACTCAAACTGCATCAAAATTGAAAAATGTAAAAATTTCTGTTTTGCCCTTTGAAATGATATATAATGTGTTCAGACTCTACTAGTACATATAAGACTGACCCATTTAAAGGTAGTATCTGTATTTCCATCTGTGAAGCAATGAAGAGATTAGATTCATCAAGTTATATCTGATTGGATCAGAAAGTGACTTTTTCTCTGCTGCTTAAATCATGTGTTTAATGTGGCAGTCAATTACTCTATGGGTGTAAGAAAAAATTGTCACAAATAATCTTCTTTTATAAAATATAGTAGCAACATAGTAACTACAACTATCACACTATATCAATGTGTTAATGGCTAATATATATAATTAATATATTTTATAATAACATACATGCTTGCTATAATTATAAAGAAATAGAAAATCTGAAGTTAAATTAAGTAGTCAACATATCTCCTATTTCACTCCTATTCTAATGTTCATTACTATGCAATTACTCTGTAAGCTTTATCTTTTCCCTTAGTAATGGATACAGGAAACTTCCCTTCTTTCCCAGATGCCCTTCTTTAAATATACATAATAGTTTCATAAATGATACAGTAACATTTCAATTTGCTGAGAAAAAGTTTACATAATAGTCAGCTGATCTCATTGTCTATGTGTCCAGAAGGCAGCAAGACCAAATTTCTAGTTCTGCCTAATATTAACTGTTTAGTATTTAACATATATTTATGTGCAATTATATTATTTAATCTATAATGACAACCCAAAATTTTATTATATTAGTCTTTCCTATAAACATAATTTATTTTACAGTCAATCAGTAACTTAAAAAAAAAACACTATATGTTCAATTGGGAAAAAAAAGTCTAAAATGGACAAAACATGAAAAGATAAAAATGATGAAGGAAAAACAAAAGATTTGGAGGACTTAAACGTATGCAGAACCAAAGTCTAGATAAGATAAACAAGAATTCACCAAAGAAATGAGGGAAGAAATTTCCCTGAATTGAGATGTCTACAACATATAGTAAAGACATTTTATTCAAAAATATCCCAATTTATAAAATAATAATGATGTGAAAACTCCACTACTTGAAAAAGGTACTTTCCCATTTATTATTAAAAATTTATTTGCTCTAAATGGATAAATTGAATATGCTAACTTTATTTTGTACAGAATTAATATTCTTGCAGTCACTTGTAATTTCAGAAAATTTCAACAAATTAAGAATACTTGCTTTCTTATAAGAACTTGAAAATGGCCAGCATTCAAAGGCAACAACTCTGCTGAGTTGTTGTACTATAGATATTTTCAGTCATTTCCTGTCATGACATTGTATTATTAAAATATTATAATTAGGAAGATCTATAAAACATGAAAAATCACATTAAACATTATAGTGGGATTCAGTATAGCTTCCATCTCTTGGCTAGTCCATGTTCCCCACTAATTAGCCACCACATTTATCTTATCTAGTTGCTTAGATAGCCCACATCTTTGCCTGCTGGGAAGCAGGCTGCTTGGGAATCCCACATCCCAAGTGAGAGTGCCTGGGTTCAAGTTTCAGATTTACATCTGATTCCAGTAGTCTGCTAATGGCGCACCCTTGGAAGTGAGAGGTAGCAGCCAATGTGCTCGAATCCCTGCCACTTAGGTGGAGGACTAGAAGTCTCAGGCTTCTTGCTACAGCCTGGCCCTGCTCGGGCTGTTGTAAAATGTCCTGTAGGTGATTTCATTTTCAATGTTCATTTTTTTTTTAGCTCTCTGAATTATCATTATAAAGTTTCACACGAGAAATGGAAGGCTTGGTGAAGAAACTCACAAAATCATAAGCCTAATATATGATTCTGAAGCAAGACAGATCCCAGGAATTCTGACTCTGAATCTTGTGATTCTCCAGCATTTGAGTTTGATAAACATTAACAGAGATAGATCTAGGAAGAAAAGAAATTTCAGGAAATAAGCAATGAATTGTGTCATATACAGGTTAAAGATGGAGACTACTAAGCAATATCAAGTTAAACAGTTAAAAGCATGTTTTTTTTTATTAATTATTTTGCATTATGTGACAGTTTCATAGGCTCTGGGAATCCCCCCACCCCTCCCCCTCCCCTCCCTCCTGGTGGATTCCTCCACCTTGGTGCAGTATTACAGTTCAAATTCAATCAAGATTCTTTCCTTGCAAACATATACCAAGCATAGAGTCCAGCTACTTATTGTCCAGATGGGTTGAACAGTTTCTTGGGGAGACCATTTCTGGTCTGAAGTTAGAGCTGGTAGAATATCATCCCAGTCAATTAAGAGTCCCAATATAACATTAACAGCAATTTGCAATATTATGGAATTGACATGGTTTTAAGTAACCAGTATGTTTAAAAAAAAAAAAAAAAAAAAAAAAGCAAGTCCTAACCACAACCTATGATTAGCTCATTGACATTCCAATTTTAGTTTATATACAGGACTGGCTGAAAAGCAGGTTTTTAAAGAAATTACATTCAATGTTAATGCAGGAACAAATGATAGAAATTTAGGTGTTATTAGAGGCATTAAACAATGCAAAACGGAAGAGTGGAGGTCATTCTTTAAGGAGAGACTCAAACAAAATACAGTTAGGAATGAAGCCAGAGGAGCAAAGTTAATAAATGAGCATGTGACTGGAGATGTTGAATGTTACAGAAAAGAAAAAAACAACAGGAGAAGTGACTTAATGTGGCTAATGTTTAAATAACTGATTCCTTGTTGACTTCTGTCAGTGAAGTGACAGGGAACACAGGCCAGATTTCAAGCAATTGAAGGGCACATGGATTGGGCAGACTAGGCACAACATCGGGTAGGCTCTTCAAGTCCATGAAGGAGGGACTGCTAGGGCAGAAAGTGGTTTAAGAACAAAGCAGAAGGAAGTGTGTTCCGCTGCATTCCGAGTGGCAAAAAATCTGAGATTATCTGCATGCAAAGGGCATCATCCAGTGATGAAGACAATTTAAAATTAGAAGCAAATTTCAGCAGCTCTTTCTCTAAAATATGAGAGAAAAAGGGAAAGGTGGATAAAGAACTGCAGTTTGCCTTATTATTATTAAAACAACTATGTTTAATGTTTCTGTAACTTAATTAGAATACTTCTCTCTTGAGGAAATGGACTTTGAGTTTTAAAATAGGGTGTTTTCATCAGTAGATTAGAATAGAAAATTCTTTGAGGAAAACTACACAGTGTGGAGAATAGCATCCAGGAATGGTGGAAATGGACTTTGAAACAAAAATAAATAAATAAATAGATAAATAAATAGATGAGTTTTGTGTGTGAGAGCCAAGAACTTGTGAATGCTAAGGTAATAATTACTGTGGCATTCATTATGATTTTGGAACATTTCCTTAATTTCTCCACCGCTAGGAATTTAGAGCCTAATTATTAGCTTTCTCAACTTTAAACCATGGAGAATGTCAAATATTGTATAGCTTAATATTACGTTGGTAGTTTTTGCCTATCTTCCACAAGAAGGAAATACAAGAATTAATTGCTCAGCATCTGTGTCTGTATAGTGATAAGTCCAAGAGACACAGGGAAAGCAAAGAAATTTACAGGAAAATCCTATTCAAATATTTCATTGGCTTTTGAAATATGTATGGTTTCCATTAAATCCACTTGTTCTCCTTCACTTCATTTGAGATACTTTTATTCAACTGTACTTGCTTCACAACAAAAGGGAAGATCTTTCCAAAAATTTCTTTGCAATTTAACTTTACAATCTTATCAAATTTCATTATTTGAAAAATCCATGAAGCAAAGTTCAATGTTAATAATCCATCAATCAAAGTTTTCAGATATAAGTAAAATTATACTCATAAATGATCTATTAATGAATAGTAATCTGTTGCTAGTGAGAAGGAACTAGAAATGTAAAGGGGATTGCAGATAAACTGATTCAGTTAATTACACATCCTGAACACGTACCAAGCTGGACATGACTGCAAAGAATCTCATTTAAATGTGAATGCTTTGTGAGATTTAGTTCAAGAGAAAAATAAAAATATACAAGGAAAAGTATCACTTGATTTATGGATAGTTTATTACAGCTATGCAATGCGTTTAGTTTTTCTATATCCTTTTTTAAATATTTGCTTATTTGAAAAACAATGCAACATTCAGAGATAGAAAGACAGAGATTGAAATGTTTCATCTACTGGTTCATCCCTGAAATGCCCTCTAAAGTCAGGGCTGGAACTCCACCCTGGTCTCCCACATAAGTTCTTGGGCCACACTCTTTTCGGGGACAGGAGCAAGAAGCTGGATCCAAAGAGAAGCACTGGAGACTCAAAATAGCACTCTGATACAAGAGATCTGCAAGCACTGGCTTCTCCCACTGCACCACAGCATCTGCCTGTGCCTTGGTCTTACAGCAACTTGTATGTTATGTATAATGCTTGGACAACACAAAGATGCAAATCCTAAAGTAAACATATTTTAAAAGTCTGACTTGGGAATTTCATAGAGAAATGGTTTGGTGTAATGTTGTTGTGTTGGCAGGAAGTGTTTGTAGCCGATACGTTTTAGTTGAAAATATTGGAGGATGGCTGGCCAGGATTTATAATGATTAAATCTTTCTGACTGAGCCAATAATCAATTATCTGCGCCTCTAAGCAGCAACTTCAGCTTTTTAAAAAGGGCATATAGTAAAATGCAGCCTGCAACACTGCTATCTTGAAGAAAAATAAAGCAGCTAAATTAAATTAGAATTACTAAGGAAATAGATATATTTTGATCACCATGAACTATATTAGTGCTCTTGTCAGTCATCACTCGCCTCACAATTTTCAGTTACTGGTATTAACCAAGTGCTCAACATCCAACAGGCACTCCTGGGAAACAGCAACCCGGCAACCTGGCTGCCAGCGTGGGTCTTGGGAAAACTATAAGTTGCATTTAAAATATCAATCATAAAATTTTGGGATTTATAGTCATCTAATTTTTAACTCACACTTCACTGATTTCTAAGATATTAGTAAAGCTCTGAGTCACTCGGACTTATGATCGCTTCCTTTTCCAGGCTGACGTTCTCTGTCTCTTATTGTATTTTAAAACTATTCCATCAACTTCCACAACAAGTTGCATCTACTGTGTTTCAAATGTCAGGGTTCAATTTCTTTTATGACTATATATTCCACTGTGTGTATGAGTTACATTTTTTTCTAGTTGTCAGCTGATGGGCATACAGGTTAATTCCATATCTAGCTATTGTGAATTGAGCTGCTACAAATGTGAGAGTATAGTTAACTCTCTCATATGCCTATTTTGTTTTCTTTGGATATATTCCCAGAAATTAAACAGCTAGGTCATATAACATTCTTATTTAGTTTTTTGAGGAATCTCCATGTCCTTTTCCATAATGATTGTATCAACTTGCATTCCCATCAACAATGTATTAGAGTATATTTTTCTTCACAATCTTACCACTATTTATTTATTTATTTATTTATTTATTTATTTATTTATTTATTTATTTATTTTGGCTTATAGTTATTCCAGCTGGAGCAGGATGGCATCTCATTGTGATGTATATTTGAATTTTCCTGATGTCTAGTCAGCCTGAGCATTTTCATCTGTGACAGGATATATGCATTTCATCACTTGAAAAATGGCTGAGTATGTTTTGCCTATTTCTTAGCTGGATTCTTTGCTTTCTTATTATTTCACATCTTAAACTCCTTTAGTTTCTGGATATTAATCCTTGACAGGTTGCACAGTTCACAAAATTTTCTTCCATTAGTTCAGTTGCCTCTTCACTTTTTAATTGCTTCCTTTATTTTTAATGTATCTGATTTTTATAGTTATTGTCCTCAGATGATCTTGTGAGTTCTTTCTTAGAGTATTTCTGGTATATAAAAATGCCATTGACTTTGTCTTGATTTTATATCCTGCAAATCTGAATTCTCCTATGAGTTCTGTTTCTTAGTGGTGTGTTTTAGATCTCCTAGATTTAAAAATTGCATCATTTGCAAAAGGGGTTAATTTTACTTCCTTCTTTCTAATTTGTGTATTTATTTGTTTGTTTTTCTTGTCCAATGTGGCTGGTTGAAACTTCTGTAAGAATATTGACTAATAGATAGTGAGATGGGGCATTCTTGTTGGTTCCAGATCTTAGTGGAAATGCTTGCAGGTTTTTCCCATTCAGTTGATGTTCTCTTGTGGGTTTGTCATGCATTGCCTTAATTATGCTTAGATGTCTTCCTTCTATAACCAATTTTTAAATGCCTTTGTCATGAATGGATATTATATTTTATCAAATGCGCTCTCTGAATCTATTGTTTTTGCCCTGATTTGGTTGATTTAATGTATTGCATTTGTTTATTTGCATGAGCTAAAACATCTCTACAAACCTGAAATAAATCTCAGTTGGTCAGGGTGGATGCTCTTTATGTATTGTTGGATGAGATTTGCTAGTATTTTGTGGAGGATTTTCGCATGTGTATTCACCAGGGATATTTATATATAGTGTTTTTGTTGCTGTTGCACTTTGTCTGGATTTATTTAATGTAAAACTTGCTTCCTAGAATGATTTTGGAAAGGTTCTCTTCCTTCCAGTAGCTTTTTAATACTTTGAGGAAAAAAGTTTGTATTAGTTCAACTTCAGAAGTTTTGTAAAGTAAATAGTAAAGCCATACAGTCTTGGGATTTGTTAGTTTGGTCTTCATTACTGATATAACCCCATACTTAGTTATTGGCACATTCAAGTTTTCTGTCTTCCTACCTTAATTTTGGTAAGTTTTGTGTATCCAGAAGTCTATCCATACCTTCTGAATTTTTTTTCCAGTTTGGTGGCATATAGTTATTTGGAATAATGTCAAATGATTCTTTATATTTTTTGGTATCAGCTGTAATATCTTCTTTTTTTTCTCTGGTTGTATTAACTTTTGTTTTTCTCCTTTTTTTGGTTAGCTGGACAAATGGTCTATCATTTTACTTCAATTTTCATAAAACAGCTCTTCATTTCACTGGTCAATGTATTAAATTTATTATTTCAATTTTAATTCATCTCTAGTTTTTATTATGTCTGTTCTACTAATTTCATGTTTATTTATTCTTGTTTCTCCATATTCTTTAGACATACTGTTAAATCACTTATTTAATACTGTTCCAGTTTTTTTATGTAAACTCTTATTGCTTTAAACTTTTCGGTTAATACTGCTTTTACTGGATCTACAAGGTTTTCTTAGATTTATTTATTTTTAATTGAAAGACAGATTTTACAGAGAGAATGAGAAGGAGAGAGAGATAAAGAGAGACAGAGAGAGAGAGAATCTTTCACGCATTGGTTCACTGCCCCAAGTGGCTCCAACACCTACAGCTGAGCTGAAACAAGTTCAAGAGCGAGGAGCTTCTTTTTTGGGTCCCTTGGGTGGGTACAGGGGCCTAGGGTTTTGAGCCATCCTCTGTTGCTCCCAAGGGTCATTAGCAGGAAGCTGGATAGGAAGCAGAACAGCTGGGACACAAAGGAGCCCCTATTCAGGATGCTGGCACCACAAGTGTGGTCTAGGTTACTATACCACAGTACCCGCCCCAAAGATCCTATAAATTTTGACAATAGTGTTTTCATTTTCATTCACTATGAGGAGTTTCTAATTCCCTTTTTTACTTTTTCTATGACTAATTGTTCATTCAGGAGCATATTCGTCAAGATCCATGTTTTTGTATTTTTTTAGAAATTTCTTTTGTTGGTAATCTACAATTTCCATTACATTCCTGGAAAAAATACAAGATAATATTTCATTTTTAAAAAAATTGTTGACACTCATTTTTGGCTTACCGTATGATCTATCTTAAAAATACTCTATAAGCTAATGAATAGAGTGTATTCTTCAGCTGTGGGATGGAGTGTTAGGTAAATAGCTACTAGGTACATTTAATTTATGATATAGATAATCTGTTATTTACCTGTTGGTTTTTATCTGGTTAATCTGTCCACTGATTAAAATGCGTATTGAAACTTTCCATTATTAGTATATTTAAGCTTATGTCTCCATAAACATTTGTTTTGGAAAACTGGGCACCTTGAACTAGCACTGCTGTGCATTAGTCTTTGCCTACAACATTGGCCTTCCATATGGGCACCAGTTTGAATCTCAACTTCTCCACTTCCCAATCAGCTCACCTCTAATACACCTAGGAAAGCAGTAGGAGATAGCCAAAATTCCTGGGTCCTTACATCCTCATAGGAGACCCAGAAGAAGTCCTGACCTCTGGCCTTGGTCTATCCTAACCATGGCCATTATACATTGTGCCCAGATGGAGAGTAAAATCAGCACACGAAGATTCTCTCTCTGTCTCTCCTTCTATTTCTGTAATTCTGTTTTTCAAATGAGTGTGAAGTAGGAATCTTAAAAAAAAACATAACAATAATGTTCCCTATCACTTGGTGCATATAGGTTTACTGTAGTCACATGTCCTTGTTGAATTGATTTGTTAATCATTACTTGATGTCTGTCTTTTTTTAATTTATTTATTATTTTTAATTCATTAATTACATTGTATTATGTAACACAGTTTCATAGGTACTTGGATTCTCCCCACCCCTCCCCAAACCCTCCCACCATGGTGGATTCCTCCACCTTGTTGCATAACCACAGTTCAAGTTCAGTTGAGATTCCCCCATTGCAAGCATATACCAAACACAGAGTCCAGCATCTTATTGTCCAGTCAAGTTCAACGGCTTCTTAGGCAGACCCTCTCTGGTCTGAAGACAGAGCCAGCAGAGTATCATCCCGATCAATTGAAAGCTCCAACATACCATCAGCAAAAATTTACATCAATATGGAATTAATTGACACAGTAATGAGTAACCAATATGGTAAAAGTAAATGCAAGTTCTTAACCACCTTCTGTGACCACCTCATTGACATTTCAATTTAGTTTATACACAACGTATAACAAACCTAACATAACATGTTATACATAACATCGTGTCATCTTAAATTAAGGCAAACATGTGGTATTTAACCTTTTGGGATTGGCTCATTTCCCTTAGCATTATGGTTTCCAGTTTGGCCCATTTGGCCACAAAGAACTGCATTTTGTTTTTTTTAATAGCTGAGTAGTATTCCATGGAGTAGATGAACCATAGCTTTCTTATCCAATTGTCTGCTGATGGGCATTTTGGCTGCTTCCATGTTTTTGCAATTACTGATTGTGCTGCTATGAACATAGGAGTGCATGTTGGTTTCTCATAGAACAAGTGTTCTGGATATATTCCTAGGAGTGCTATTGCTGGATCATACGGTATGTTGAATTTGAGTTGTCTGAATGTTCTCCATATTGATTTCCATAGAGGCTGTACCAGCCTGCAGCCCCACCAGCAGTGGAGTAGGGTTCCCTTTTCATAGTTTTTGTGTTAATGTTTCTTTTCTGCTATGTATTGATAATCCTGCTTTTTAAAATTTCTTATGCCATTAACAGGCAATGGATTAGAAGTGAGACCTGAATTGCTGCCCATATGCAATAATGGCATCTCAGGCAGCAGCTTTACCCACTAAGCCATGTTCTGAACCTACAGTTTTTTTTTTTTAATTGGACACTTTGTTCCAGAAAATTTGTCTCTGCAGCTCAGTGGAGCACCAAGGCTTACACTTGAGCTCAAATATGTGTGCTGGATGAAGCCAGGCAGTCCTTGTGGTGGAGCCAGTGACACTTAGGATAGCATGGTGGAGCACCTTTGGCTAGTCGGTGGGGCAATGGAAGTTGGGGCCAACTTATTTCTTTTAAGTTCCACCTTTTCTCCGAGTGTGAGCTCACAGCTTAGGGTGAGTTCACAGTGCCAGAATACTTCACCCACCCAGGCATGTACACCGTACACTGACTCACTCTGTAATGCATTCCCTAACTCCACTAATAGACCTGTCCTCACACTTCAGCAAACTCTTGATCTCTGCAGTGAGACGGGTTGAGTGCATAAAAATCTAACTATAACCTGTGATATTATGAGCTCTGGGGTTTATTGTAGAACCACTAAAGTCATAGAGTGCAGAGGTTCAGTTATTCCCCTTGCAAACTGCACTGTTTCTGAGTCTGGTGGCTGCTGGTAGCAGTGGGATTTCTTTCAGTCCCCTGAGAGGAAGAGTTCAACAGCAACTGTACCACAGCAAATCAGTTCTGGGACTTTAGTGGGAGAGGGAGGCAATATTGCTTCCATTTGCCAAGAAAAGTAGTTGCCCAGACCCCTGACACTTCCTGAAATTGGACTTGAAGTCAGTGGGCATAGTGCAGTTGTCCCTCAGTTAATGCTGCCTTTGGAAGAGCCATTGTAGTTTCTTTCCCAGTTGTCTTGGTAAGATTGCATTTCCCAACTGGGAGTCAGTCATGCAGATACAGAGGTGGCTGACAAAAGTCAGTGTGACACTGCTGTCCTTTCCTCACTGTTTCCCTGAATCTCTGCTCTGTTCTGTAGGTTCTCAACTAAAAATGTATCTCATTCAGTTCTGCAGGAACATGGTAATTTTTGCTTTTCTGAGATTGTAGCTAAGATCAGTATAGTTTTTCACTACTCAATCACCTTAAATCTCTCCCTATCTTATTTCTAACTCCAAATGCACTTTATCAAAATACAAAAGCACCCAACCAGTGCTTTCTGAGAGGCTGACATATACTAGATCCTGTGCCATCTTGTGAGTTACAGTGTACCCAGCACCTTGATTTACAGAACCATTCAGATGAACCCATCTCTTCTTTCTATGTAATTTTTGAAATGAAAGTCTTCATATGTATGCAAATACTCTTTATGTTATAAATATAAATATAGAAGTATGCTCTTTCCATTCATATATCTATTTTATTTGCAAGAGCAACAGTTAATCTTTTCATTTTCTTTTCTTTTTTAGGATTACCCTTTCACTGATTCCTAATCCTAGTGCTCTATATTTTCAACAACCTACTTTGCTTCTCTCCTGTTCATCCTACTATCCCATTTTATATCTCCACATTTTTACTCCCATACCCAGAATCCTGATAGATTAGTCCAATGAACCTAGGCCTATCACCCTGCCTCAGAAGAGATAAAAGGACCTTAGGCTGTCATTTAGTTAAGTTCTTATAAAGGATATAGTGTTATTTTCTCTAGCTACCACAATTGGAATGCACTTAATAGGTTTGAAATACCAACTCAAGGCAGTTTTATCTCAGAATGGCAAACAACTCAAACTTTCCCTTTAAAACTGAAACTTTTTCAATGGCCTGAAGCCCAAAGCACTAGATAGAAAACTAAGAAGAGCCAAAGATGATAAAATCTGCAAGTTTAGCAGATAAAATGGATTAGAATGAAGTTGTGCCAAATGTCTATTCAATCTGTGTTACAAATTAGAAGGGAGCTGATTCCAATAAGCTCATACTGAGTAGGGTGGAAATAATGCAAAAATACAGAAAGGAACATCTGACTAGAAATAAATGTTCAAGTCCAAGTAGTTGGCTTTGGTTAAAACCTTTTCTTTTGAAAACAGATTAGCAATACTTGACATGACCTAATCACTCTCTTCAGTGACGATTCTACTGTCCAGAAACAGCCTCGTTTAATCATTTGCACATAAGACGTTTATTGGATATTTTCTCAATCCCTATTCATGGAGAATCAATGAAGAGAAGTATTCTGACTCTATGATCCCTGATGTGAGCTCATCTTTTATGAGGAGAAGCAATGGATGTTGGAATAATGTCAGAGCAGGCACTTAATCTAGCCTTGGGACTTGGTTGCACTTCCCAGAAGGCACCATATGTACACTAAATTCTGCAAGACGAGAACAAAAGAAATTAATCCTATTTTTATGACTTTGAAATTTCCCAATCTTGTAAGTATTTCCCGAGCATATTAGGAATAAATAAAAGTTTCTCCTCTTGACATCATCATAATTTTTTCCCTCCTCCAAAACAAGCAGTAAGAAAGAAACAAAAGTAAATTAAGGAGAAACACTGGAAACTTCTTGAACAGCTTTCTGGATAGGATTATACCTGCTTATAAAGCTGTTTTGCACTGTAGCACACCCAAACATGCACACACACAGACACAGACACACAGTAACACACACACACACACACACACACACACACACACACACACACAAACCTTATCAATCACCAAGAGCCCATAAATTTGCAAAACTATTATATAAAAAAGAGGAATTGAAAATTCATTTTGAACACTAAGCTTTGTGAGAGAATTATGCACATGAATGGTTCATCTCACAGTCTAATATGGGCAATTTTATGTGTCATCTTGACTCTGTGCCCAGATATTAGATAAAACATTCTGGGTATGTAAAAGTGAGTGCTTTCAGTTGACAGCATGGAATTAACAACTAAATTAGTAGACTCAGAAAAGGACATTGTCCTCCTCATGTTGGTGACTGTGAGCCAATTGGTTGAAGCCTGCAGAGCGCCGCAGGCTCAGGGAGGGAGACCTCACCAGCTGCCTGTCTGTTTTTTAGGTTTTGTTCCTGCTTTCAGACATGTAGACTCAGACTGAAACTTACCTGATCTACTGGTTCTCATGCTTTCTCACTCACATTAGAACTGTATCATTACGTCAACCAAAATCAACCATTTTTCTCCACAAAACTGCTAAGATGTTTATTCTCCATACTCTTATAAACCATCAAAAGCTTACATTGTGCCAGGCATAGTTTGGGGGATTGCAGACAGAACAATATATTAGAATAATTTAGCTGCTACAACAGCAAAGTCTAAATTTTAGTGGTTTAAAAATATATATATGTATTTCCCTCTTCCATTGCAACCCAAAGAAAGTCACAGCAGCTGAATAATGGGGGGTGGCTTAAATTATCACTGTCATTTTGACCTTTGAGTTTCTTCTGTTTGGTGACTGACTCTATGATTGGAAGATAAGTAAAGAGAGAGGAGTAAATAAGAATTGAAAATATGAATTTACCACAGAAGGCCTGGTGAGGCATATGGGTAAGTGGCGACTGTTTCACTTTCTAGCTATAATATTTTTGTACAGGAGTTTGTAACAATGTGACTCCTAACTGAAAGAGTCTGCAAATAGTCATGAACAAAACAAAGTTCCTATTTTGATAAAATCTATTGTAGAGGGAAATAGCAATAAACAAAATGTTATGTTCTATATTGACAACCCCTGCAAGGAGAAATACTCTGCAACAAGGAAACACTAGAGATACAGACAGTGGCACTGTATTTTAATTCTAAGAACTACACACACTCATACTTATACACACACTCATGCATGAGCTTTAAAACTCTGAAGTCAAGATGTATCTTACAAAATTGCCAATGACATTGATGGGCAATATTTTACAGGCTGCTCTAGCAAAATATGACAAACTGAGTCATTTATATGCACAGATATTTATACCTTACAGTTCTGGTGGCTAGGAAATCCATGATCAAGGTACTAGCCAATTCTGTTGAGGAATCACTGCCTGGTTCATAAACAGCTGTCTTCACTATCACGCCACCCAGTGGAAGAGATATGAGTCTTGTTTGGACCTGGTTTATAATGGCAATAATTCCATTCATCAAAACTCTCTTTATAATGTAATCACTCCTCCAAAGCTTTACCTGGGAATACTATTTCCTTAATATTACAGCATACAAATATGAGATAAGAATAAAGGGTATGCAGTTTGTAGCATATGATCTAAGATATTTTCTATTTGGCCTTTCTCTAGTAACGTGCAATCAGAAACCCAAATAAAGTGAAGGAACCAAACAAATTACCAGCTGAGAGCAGAAAACCCTGAGAAGAAGATGCAGCAAGGGCAAAAATCACATGAAGGAAAATGTTTCAGGATGTCCAAGGACAAAGATGCTGATATGATCATGTGAAGCAGGTGCATTAGAGAATGGTAAAAGGCAAGGATAGAGAAGTAGCTAAGAAACTGGTGGTCTTCCACAAAGTATTTCACTTATCTCAGCATCGCCTGAACTTTGAAATAAAGATAGTAAAATCCATCTCACAGGCGTATTTGAAGATTAATATAATGTAGTAAAACAAACAGAACAAATACAGCACAAAAATTCCCCTGCCATCAATTTCTTCACTCCTAGATGAGATACAATGTAGAAATCTTTTAGCAGAGTAGCAACTATAATACATTTATGATTTCTCTAAAATAACTTTAGATTTCAATTTCTAAGCTTTTAATACAAATCCCTACCCATTTAGCCACATTGCTTCATATTAAATAACAAAGGCAGTGCTTAAAATTTTCTGGGATTTTTTTTTCTCGATTTATTCTTTGGCACTCTGTGTCAAACTAAATACAGCTCCATTTTTTTTTAACATTTACTATGTATGTAAGCTTGACAGCTGGAGAACAAGGAGATGGATAAGGAATGGCTTATCAAATCTTGAAAAGGCTCTTACATTTCTATTTAAAATGGTTTTCCGATCTTTCTTCCATGATTTTGGTTCACTGCAAGGAAAGTTTTGGCACTAAAACCCAACCTGCTGGCCAAAAATAATATGGATGAAATGAATTGGAAAGGTGAATCAGTGTGTAATTAAATAGATTTGTTACACTTTTCTCTGAGATATTCAGTCTGGTTTCAAACAATAGGTCACATTCCAATCTTACCATCTTAAACCATTTCCAGGTCTACAAATTTTTCAAACATCCATAAGGCTTACCATGGACACTAAAAACTAAGAACTGTGCAGTTTACTATTTTAAAAAAATAACCAATATTTCCTTTAGAGAATGTCTACAGGACTCAATAAGCCAAATAACAGGCTTCAAATATGCCACTGCTCATAAAAAAACTAAAAGTTAGAATGTAACTTTATTTATACAAGTTGAATGCAGATATCAATGATCAATAAAAGAGATAAAGCATGTTAAGTATTATACTTGGGATTATTTGGGATCTCAGGATCATAGTGAAAATTATAAGGGTGAAAATACTGTGTAGCTATCTTTTTCTACTTCTCATGAGTGAGACAATTAAACTGCAAATAATTCTATGTAAATCCAGAAAGGAGCAAGGCATGAAAATGCTGTGATGATCACAGTCTAGGAATCAAGGAACAGCAGACCCAACCCTGGATCACCCAGATTTAAACACTGTGCAATCCCTGCTAATCTAGTTACACCTCTTAATTTCTAACACTGTGGAACTAGGGAGTTAGATTGAATGATGGTTAAGGTCTTTGTATTGTGAATCTTTTCTGACTTTTTAGCTCCTGGAATATTTTCTTAGTGCTAAAAGTGTTGGGTAGGGAAAGACTGATGTCCCATTTTAATCATTTTTATATGAAAGATGAATAGATATCTCTACATTTAAATGTTCTATTTCATAAAAGAATCTTGTACTTTTCTGCACTAACTTGTCTTTCTTAGGTTTTCCTTATGAAGAGTGGGAGCTATTGAGATCTGCAGAAACTCCCGAATTCATTAAGTCTTTGATATAAACTACCTATCAGCATAGATTAGAGCTTAACCTGCATCTGAAGCAAAACATCAAGTTCAAGTTCAATCTTACTGCCAGAAGGCATGTTTGACAATAAATTATGTGTAAGTTTTAAAATAAATTCAGACATCACATTGAAAGACCTTTGTCTGTGAACAAAAATTAGTGCTAAAAATTTACATTTCAAGTCATCATATATTCAGTTTATATATTGGTGGCATGACAGACTTATTTTGGGCAAAGCTGTTTTATTCTGCTAAAGGAACCATATGATTATGATAATCTAACAAAAGTACCAAAATCTTCATTTCATTCATTTTCTAAGCTTTTTCTTAGTTCTTATTTACTAAAAGTATTTCTGGGGAAAATCAAATTTTAAGATTTTCTGACTTTTGTCCTATAAATTAAATTTTCAAATATTTTTATGAAATACAGTTACAGAATGGTTTATAAACAAAATTAATGCATGGAAAAAGCCAAGTTTCCAATAAATTCTATGTTTGGAGATATAGCTTAAAATTGAGACCTTTTTAAGAAGAAAAATATGCTGACATTTGTCCAGGTTTCATAATTTTATTTGGATTTTTGGCAAAAAATATATTATTATTTGGCAACTGGATCAAAAAAATAAAAGAACCCAAATTCTTATCCTTAAATCAAATGTTTGATGACTGGGTTTCAATATATCTTTTTGTCTTTTAAGACACAGTCCACACCAAAACACGTATGATATAATTTTAGAATATTCATCAACTTAACTCAAAACAATTTTCATGATATGTTGAAGATTAGATTTGTATTTCTTACTTTACCATGGTCAACGGTGGAATAATTCCCCTGGCAATGAAGAGAAAATGAATCAATGATGTATAATGCCAAATGGTAAAATGTTTTGGAGTAGGAGAAATAAAGAGGGATAGTTTAACCAAAGAAAATGGAACAAATGACGTTACTATAACAAGGTTCAATATTTGCTTGTCTCTGGTCTCCAGTCCTAATTCAGAAGCATAAGCATTCCTTGCCTTGAAAAGAAAAGAAGTCTTATTTTAAGCTTTTAAGTTTTAAAAATGTAGACTCTGAAAATAGAGCAAAGTGATGATTTTTTTTAAAGGTTTATTTATTTTTATTGGACAAGCAGATGTGCAGAGGAGTAGAGACACAGAGAAGAATCTTCCATCCACTGGTTCACTTCCGAAAATAGCGGCAACTGCTGAAAGAGCTGGAGCTGAGCTGATCCGAAGCCAGGAGCCAGGAACTTCTTCCAGGCTTCCCATACGGTGCAGGGTCCCAAGGCTTTGGGTCATCTTCTACTACTTTCCCAAACCACAAGCAGGGACTGACTGTATGGGAAGTAGAGCATCAGGGACACAAACCAAAGCCCATATGGGATCCTGACACTTGAAGCAAGAGGATTGGCCAATTACATCATTGTGCTCTGCCCCAGTAAAAGTGATTATTATGAGGAAACAATCTGTAAAGCCAAAAGTCGAGAAAACGATGATGCAGAATGAGAGTTCCTAGGATTAGCCTGCTTAGAGGTAGGAGACTGTGCTTTTTAGTTATTTTTAAGCTCTATTTTATTGGGCCTGGCGTGGTAGCATAGTGACTAAATCCTTGCCTTGTACGCTCTGGGATCCCATTTAGACATTGCTCTCTGTTATTGTGCCTTTCCAACTTTCTCTCTGTCACTCCTTTTCTACATAAATCACTTTTCCAATATTAAAAAAAGAGAGATTTATGTTGGGGTTGGCACCATGGCATAGTAGGCTAAACCTCGTCTTGCAGTGCTGCTTGAAGCTCAGTTGTTCTACATCTAATTCATCTCCTTGCTAAGTACCTGGGGAAGCAGCAAATGATAGCCCAAGTCCTTGTGTGTTGCAACTAGATGGGAGTCCTGGAAGAAGCTCCAGGCTCCTGACTTTGAACTGACCCAGCTCTGGCTATTGTGGCCATTTGGGGAGTAAACCAGAGATGGAAGATCTCTCTTCTCCTTTTTCTGTTATTCTACCTATCAAATAAAAATAGAATAAATACTTTTAAAAATATTTGCCTTATTTACTACAAAGGTGGAGTTACAGTGAGAGAGGGGGTGGAATAAATAATGGGGAAGAGAGATCTTCCATATGCTACTTTGCTCCCCAATAGCCATATGACCAGGGTTGCCAACATCACAGACAGCAGCTCAACCCATATGTCATAACACCAGTGCTGAGACCTGACTTTTTCATACCCCTATCCAGCAGGGTTTGTATGGAATCTATGCCCAGTTTTTAGGGAAGTCACAGAAAAGCAACAAAGCTCCCATGTTCCCACATGGTCCCATGTACAAGCAGAAGAGATGGCTGTGTGGGACAGAAGATCTCTGCTCATTAAAAGGCTCAGGATACTTCCTTTGCTCTCAGAACCAAATGAAATGACCCCAAAAAAATGACTGCATGGGGTAAGAATAAGAAAGTACCCAGTCATTAGCACTAAGACAAAAAAGGAATGAAGTCATTCTAACCATTGCTAATGGTGAATAACTGTCACCCTATCAGAAAAGATGTGCTTTCCCAACAATGTGCCCTTGATTTCCATACAATTACAGATAAAGGCGGCTAATGAGCAGGGACATCACATTGACTGAAAATCCATTTCTACTTTTCCTTTACATGAAGTCTTCAATTGTTAAATCTAATTGCATTGTAAAATAAAGTAACTGTCTCTCACACAACTGAATTTTTAACTGAGGTATTTTCCTGCTATATGGAAAGAATCTGCCTGATCATGTCAAATTCACATTAGCCTCAAAGAGGGGAGACGCTCAAGACAGCAGTGGAGAAAAAGAGAGGTGCAATGGCCGGTGACCCTGATGTAATTCTGCTTTAACACTCTGTGCATGTAATCCATGTGCCTCTGGCTGAGCTTCAGCCAAGTCCTGAGGTAAGCATCACAAACGCAGTCTTTTTCTTCCCTACCAGTCTGTTCACTAAGGGGTGGAGACTGGGAAACAGTGGTTCAACAGGATACACACAGGACTGAAGTGTGCATGATTATTGAGGACCGGAACCTTGGTCATCCAGGCCTGAATCTGCTATTTCTAATGGACCTGTGGTCTGAAACAGAAGAAGGATGTGGGCAATTCTCAAGGAAATATGGCTTAGTGAAAGTAGATTTGAGGGGAATCTTTGGAATTTTTTTCACAGGGGTGTGTGAAAAATGTGGGTGTAATTATGCCAGCAAAGGATTTTTCCTTCCCATTTGCTCATTCATTCTATAAAATCTTTGAGCATATCTTCTGATACGTTAGCTACTATATTCCTTATAGATATTGCAACTGCAAATCCCCACTATAAAAGCTGATCCAGTGCCAGATCTCTAGTCAAGATATATATATGTGTGTGTGTGTGTATTACATACAATTACATGTGTAATTGTATATAGTTGTAAATTCACACATATATGAATTTGACATATTTGTATTATACATATGCACATATACACATACACACATTAGATATGTGTATATGAATATATACATATATGCATATTAACATATATTAATATATATGAATTATATATGTATGAATATATGTGTATATGTGACTATGAATGAATGAATGAATGTATGAATATATACATATATAATTCATATATATTAATATATGTTAATATATGTATATATTAATACATAAGAATTCATATATATGAACTTTATTTTACAATGCAATTAGATTTAACAATTGAAGACTTCATGTAACAGAAAACTAGAATTGAATTTTCAGTCCCTGCTCATTAGCAGCCTTTATGTTTTATATATACATATGAAATTGTATATAATTGTAAATTCATATATACACACACACACACACACACACACACATATATATATGTATATATATATATGAAGCCATGCATATCCATTCTTCCCACATCATTGCTCCTGAAGACTGGCAGAGCTTTACAGCAGATGAAACAGACAGGCAGAGGAGAGAAGCCGCAAACATGGCTCTGGGGAATGAGGATTGCCTAACCAATCTCTTGGCTCCAATCTCTTCCATTTACCCAGCAATCTTCCTTCTTTCTCCCTGGATTTTGTCTTTAATACATATCAGAGAACTTCAAAAAGGTATGTGGAAATTGTAATTAAACATGCTAATTTTGTGTAAAATATTTGTGCAAGTTCTACATACAGTGTTTCTTAAAATAATTTACCATAGTACTAATGGTAAAAAAAAATTAACACTCATTCATTTAGTTTGAAAGGCAGAGTTACAGCAAGAGAGAAGAGCGCTTCCATCCAGTGGTTCACTCCTGACAAAGTCACAGCAGCCAGAAGCCACACATTTGTACGGAGCTGGATTGTGCGCAGCTTTTTCACAACCGATCTTTCTGAATATCCTTCATATGCACTATTTGCAAAACTTTTGGCATTAAAATAGCTTGTTCTTTTCAACTTTTTTGAGGCCTGGTTGTATATTTCGGGTGCTACTAACTTGCTTAGCAGCCTGACGGTATTGAAGTGCAGTCTTCAGCATGAGCTGGAGGTCTTTCGCTTCTGCCTTAGTTCACTGCTGTCTGGCTGCACTCTAACCCTCCTCATCTGTACCTCACTGTGCTTGCTCCTACTGTCCATCAGGCCCCTCACAACCTACAGGGTACAGCCAGCAAATATTTCTCATAAGCTAAATTATCGAGGAAATTTCTCAAATTCTCTCTTTGCTTACACAACCGATAATTTGTGCTCTGACTCCACAGAGCAATTCCTTCACACATCATTGAAAGCACTTACCACCTTAGTTATGTCAAATGAGTAATATCCATCAGAAAGAGAATCAGGGGAAAAAAATCCATGATGTTAGAAGGAAAAAAATGTCAGAGTCAGGAAAAATGAAATGTGTAAAGTGAATTCTGAGGAATATGGATAGGTCAGCAATACTTAATGAAGGAATAGATCAAAATTTTAAAGAAGAGGGAAGCAGAAGGAGATCTACAGACCTGTGACCAGAAGATGCCCCGAGGTCATCTAACAATACTATTGGACCTCAGTGGGTACCTGGGACTAAATCCTCAGTATTTCTAGTCCTAGACACCTTCATTCTGTCTCCAGCATCAAAAAGGGGAAAATCATGAGCAAACACACACTGTAATTAGCAATGGGACTATATGTGATCTAGTTGCCTTTACCTCATTGTGGGCTCTGGATAGAGATTTGAAACAGGTTTGCGCCAAGACAACAATCAGATTTTAAAGGAAGAAATTTGGATCATATGTTGTGAAATGCACTTATTTTACTTTATAAAATCAAGATATTATCAGGAAATAATATATAATTTCTTTCTCCATATATACTTTTTAGTGTGGATAATATGTCAGGCATTCCTTTCAATTCATTTATGTCTTACCCCGCCTTCTCCTCAGCCTTGTTGCTTAAAAAAGAAAAAAAACAGAATATAGTGTAAGTTCTTTCATTTATGTGTTTATTTCCTTATCACATCCGACAGGTAGTTAAACTTCAGTCTTCTGGTGATCTAAATTAGGCTGAGGACTAAAATGATCATATCAGTTTACCACTTGAATTTCTCAAGGAGACAATAAATCATCACATAGGCACAGCATGAGCTGGTCTCTGCAAGAAAAATTAGCACTACAACTTGACCTGCATTAAGGGAAATGTAGAGAAAACAGAACAATACCTGCAAAAGAAGACAGGGATAGACTACTCTTTGCTGATGGATGGTCAGAATGGGTTGCAACATCTACATTCATAAAACTTTTACTCACTATCTTGATAGATGCAAAATTTGAGAGATGTCTTCATAGCCCTGAAAGAATCAGTGGATAAAATCATGATTTAACGGAATTAGAGTCATTGTCAGAAGTGCTGGTGAGGGTAAAAATACTCAGGAATAACAGAGGTTCAATAAGCAGGGCTTGCTCAAAGTGAAGAGTGAATCCAAAGGACCCAGGGACAAAAGACAGCTTATGGAGTTCTTACAGATCACTGCAGCAAACACTTCAGGTCATTTGGTACTGGAAGTGACAGAGAAGACGTTAATAGGAAGAAATGTGACTTTCAAGCACAAAAGAAGGAATGGATGTTCTTTTCCTAAACCACAGGAAGGGGAGTGGCTGTCAATGGCTGTATACAACTGGAAAATCCACACCCATGGCTCTGTGTCATTGGAGTCCCTGTAAGTCCCAGCATAACCACAGAATGTACATCAGCGAGGACTGTCAGACTCTACGGATGCTAATTATTGGACTGCCCTCAACAAGAACAAGTGTTGGGGTGGCTAGGGTTAGAAGACACCTCCGATGATAACCTGCCTTTTGGAGGAGAGATCTACCTTCAGAGGAACTAAAAGGAATCTCTGGGAATTGTCAGCAATAAAAAGGTTTAAAAACAAGGGAAATTGGATGAACGTCAAATGTTGAAGAGGAGAGAATGAGAAAATACCGTACCTTTATTGATCCTCCATGAAGGAATAACCTAACAAAGACGGAATTCATGTAAAGTACTTTAAAGTAAAAAGTTGTAACTCTAAGTGCAGTGTTAGTTACAGGACAAAATTTTAAACACTGACTAATTCTCTTTTATCTTTTTAAATAAGTGTGGCTCAAATCTTGCTTAGTGAGACAAGGCCTAGCCTCTAAGGAAGATGACTAAAGTACAGGAAATTAGAACCAAGATTAGTAAAACCGATGATTTCATTGTTTCTAAATAGAAAGACAACATTTTCAATGTTCAAACTACTGTCAAAGTACTTTTAAAATTTCGCTGTAAAAAACTGTAGAATCGTTTGTCTTCAGGCTATGCTGATAAGGGCTTTAAGAGCTTTTTATTTATTTATTTATTTCATTTTCTAGAACCATTGCTGCCAAGGATCCTGAACTGAAATGAACTTAAAGAGTTGCCCTGTTGTCATAAATTGAAAAGCCTTAATCCACAATTGTTTGTGTATGTTTGGCTTAAATTTGTTTTAAAGGATTATTCGGAACAAGAGTAGTTTAATAAATGAGTAAAGGAAGAAATCATTTCAGGATTTTATATTATTAACAAAAGTTATCTAAGAATTACTTGTCAAGGCCAAAATTTTGGTGGGAAATTTACGGTTTTGTGGGAATGAACTGGAAACTCTGGAATCTGGATTTTTGGCTAATATGTGGTCCTGACACGCCCCACTGAGCTTGTCTAATAAAATGTAATTATTTGGGGGAAATTTACAGTGAAAGCAATGGAAAGTTCCTTTATTTTGAAAGTATAAACTATTAAAATTTAAAACTTAAATTTGAACAATATTGCAGAAATGCAGAAATATACAACAATGTTATATAGGTTAACTTTATTTGAAGATTTCTTTTAGCTAATTTGTAAAACTGAATAGATGTTTGCTATAGGGACAGTTGGAATAAATTCATTTGTATTCACTTCCATTTTTAAAGGAAATTGTTTAATTTATTAGCTAAAATGCAAGCAAACTTAAATAACATAGCCTGGATAATATTGTACTCTACAGCAGTTTTCAATATAGAATATTCACTATAAAGTAATATATCAGGCTGGGTTACTGAGATCAATTTACTTCTATATTTTTCAGTCTAACATAAGCAAAATTAAGAACTTCACAACAAAAAATGCATTAAAAATAATGGTATTTTTCAAATCTGAAAATTTGGTACAAACAACAATTCACCTACCCCAATCTTTCCATGAGTAGATTTGACTTAAAAATTACCATGGACATACACTGATTAGTGGCAACCTTGGATTCCTGCATTATCCCAGTGGAAAGGCTACACATGAACCATTCCTTTTGACCAGCGACTTTCATTCACATGGAGAAGGGTCTTTAGCTTCCTGCAATGCCCAACCTTCCCAGATGCTGAGCTGCTAAATTTTACAGATATCGGAAAATAGTTACTACCTAAACTCATACTGTCTGACACCCAAGTAGGTTGTCTCTCTCCCCTGCACACTCACAAATGACAAGAATGCTAGTAGAAGTCCCTTTCATCTATTATAAGCACCCCACAACATACCTTTACCCCCAGCTATCTTCTCTTTAAGAGACTGGGGAGGGAGGGCAGTTGAATGTGTTCTCCCTTTAGTGAAGGCTTTTGTGTCCTAAGTTTCCCAAAATATCCATTTGGTTTATGGATGCTAAATGATGCAACAATCCTTTAAAGACTCATTATACAAAGAATAATGGGGAGTTGTGGCAATGGGTCTTATATAATGACTACATTGAGATGGAAACTGTATTTCCCATTCACAGACACTGTTTTCACAAGATTAACCCACTGGCTAAAATTTACGTGTAATCTCAAAATCAATGTTTGAGATTCTGTCCTTGCCCTTTCACAGGAATGAGCAGAATATTGAAAATCCGACTCTACTGATGTGCATATTCCCACCTGAGGCAGAATGGGAAGATCATCTGTCTTCTTGGTTCAGCTCTCATTCTGTAAATAAATGACATTTTGGAAGCCTATTGGACACCACATTTTTCACATTGTTGTGATTTCTGTTTGGTGATTGTTCTGCTCAAAGCAGCCTCCAAGCATAGCATTAACTGCTATCCACTGTTTCTGATCACAGGAAGACCGTGTCATGTGTTTTATGGAGAAATTGATCTGTTATATAAGATTCGTTTAGGCATGAGTTATAGTACACAGGCCATGGACTCAATGCTAATGAATCAATAGTATGTTTATCCAAAACATTATGCTCCTCTAGAAGTGCTACAGGAACATCTACTGTGTATGACAAAGATAAAATAAATATGGAAAATAACAAAATCGTGGTTTCCTTTGATTGACGACAATTGAATTTAAAAAGCGCAGTACACAGCAATTCTGTGAGTGAAAGCCAACAAAAGTTATGATCACATGACACAAATTTAAGATATCATAAAACCTTCTTAACTGGTGGCAGAAGGCTCACCTATTTTATTTTAAAAGCATAGAGTGAAAAATTGTTGAGATTGTAGATAAAAGGTTTTGTAGACAAGGGAGCTTCAGAAAAAAAAATTTTTAGTAATTACTTTGCATTGTACAGGTAATGGTCTATATAGTTTCCAACCCTGATGAGACAGATTTATTTTAATATGCATTGACAGACAAGCCAAAATAATACAAAGCTGATTTCTGTTGATGAAAATGTTGTGAGTAAAGACATATAGGAATATAACTTTGTTTTCCTTTTGTTGCAATAGCTCCATATTCACTAATCCACTGCTTGCTGAGATTATACAGACCATTCCTACTGCAAAGAACAAGAATAAAGTGTCCCAAGGTCAGTGAAGCAGGGAAATGTTTTTAATTTAAATGGTGAGCTGCTAAAATGGTCAATGTTTGTGGAGCAAAAGAAAGAGATGCTGCATTTAGCTGGTCTTTCTATAATCTGTTCAATCCGAAACTGTCTTCACTCCCTCTTGATTGATGGAAGTTTTACAATCCCTGCACAAAAGGGAACTGGGTCTACTGCAAAGCAGGAAGGGATTGGTAGTAAGTTCTTTACTTAGAAGGACAGATGGCCCTTAACTAGGGAAAAGCTGTGTTCAAACAAAGTATGTGAGTACTTGAAAAAGTTAATGGAAAAAATAGAACTGGAAGCTGTTTATTCAGTGTCAAAAGGTACTGAATTCCATTCTTAGTTTTTCCATAGTATGCATTGTCCATAAACCTGTACTTCTGTATTTTATATGAATACAACAAAGAGAATTAAAATCTGCTTTCTTGAAATTAAAAGAACATGTAAACATTTTAAACTAGGAGAGAGAAAAATAGTTCTAAGAAAATTCATTTGGTTAACAAAAAAGAGAAAATACAAAATCATTACCTGAAAAGTATATGATAATACTAAAAGGTCCTAAACTCATTTCTAAGACAAGTATAATTCTAGTAGTAAAATCACGAGGAAAGACAAAGGTTGTGAATATAGATATAAACATCTATAAATCAAATGTTAACACACTGAAAAGTTAATAATCAATCATAAAAAAGAACTAACTAATGGTCGGCCCTTAAATGCAGGGATAATTTCACATTAAAAATATATCGTGTTTATAGTAAATTAGTTTTTTTAAATATATAAAATTGTTATAGTTTTTAAGTGAATAACACCCAAATCTTAATTTAAAAATTATGGTAGGACCCGGTATGGTGGCCTAGCAACTGAAGTCCTCACCAGGCATGTGCTGTGATCACATGGTTTGTGTCCCAGCTGCTCTACTTCCCATCTAGCTCCCTGCTTGTGGCCTGGGAAAGCAGTCGAGGACAACCCAAAGCATTGGGACCCTGCTTCCATATGGGAAACCCAGAAGAAGCTCCTGGCTCCTGGCTCCTGGCTCCTGCCTTCGGATCGGCTCAGCTCTGGCTGTTACAGCCACTTGTGGGTAAACCAGCAGTTGGAAGATTTTTCTGTATCTCCTTCTCTCTCTTTTTTTTGACTTTTCAAAAAAAAAAAAAGGTAAGCTAGGAAATGAAAGCAAATTTCTTCATTCCAAATAATCATTAAGAACTTTAGCAAACATTCATTTTGCAGTGAAACTTTAACGACATTACGTTAAAGCCAAGGATACAAATAGAAAGACACTGATACCCCACCATTTAACACTGTAATATAACTAAGACAGTAAGATCAAAGACAGGAAAAAAATGAATGAAAAAGCAAAGAGATGAGAGAAGTACAAAGATGTAAATAATGATTAAGAACTCAGTTTTTGTAGGTATAATTCAATAAACAACCTAAGAAAGGCAAGAGAATCAAAGGACAAACATATTCATAGAACAACAGAAACTAATCGGTTCCAAGGAATATATGAAACTGGAAAAATACAGGACATTTATGGAGAAAACTGGAAAATTTTATGAAATATGCAGAGGAAAATCTGGTGAATAGAAATATAACACATTCATAGATAGTACATTCTATATTAGAATGATATAAATCATTCTAATATCAGTTTATGAATTTACTGAAACATAATCAATCTCAGATATTTTAAACTTATAAATTGTTTACTTATGGAATCTTTATCTCATATTTTGTGGTTATCAGTGGCTAAACTAAAACTAAAACCAGAATAAGACAAATACCTGGAAAAGGACAGTTACTTAGTAAAAAATCATGAATTGTAACAAAAAGATGAAAAATGCCTAATGCAGTTATCATTTATCAGTCTCTCGGCAAATACTTTTATATTAAAACATCACAATGACATGATTTAACCTTTTACAATGAAAGTTTCCTGTTATTTTTATTCTTATGAAAACTAAGAAATACATGAACATTTTGCATATTTATGGGATATTAAGTGATGTTTTGTTACATGCATTCATCATAAATTTTAAGTCAGGGTAAATACATACATCTTTTCAAGTATTCAACATTTCTTTACAATGAAGGTATACAAAGTACTGTCTTAAGGGATTTTTTTTAAAAAAAAGATGTTTTTGGGGGGCCCGGCAGCATGGCCTAGCAGCTAAAGTCCTTGCCTTGAACACCCCGGGATCCCATATGGGCACCGGTTCTAATCCCAACAGCTCTACTTCCCATCCAGCTCCCCGCTTGTGGCCTGGGAAAGCAGTAGAGGATGGCCCAAAGCCTTGGGACCCTGCACCCACGTGGGAGACCCGGAAGAGGTTCCTGGTTCTTGGCTTCGGATTGGCACAGCACCGGCCATTGCGCTCACTGGGGGAGTGAATCATTGGACGGAAGATCTTCCTCTCTGTCTCTCCTCCTCTCTGTATATCTGACTTTGTAATAAAATAAATAAATCTAAAAAAAAAAGATGTTTTTATTCTCATTGGAAAGACAGATCAGATTTATGAAGAGAAGGAGAGACAAGGAGAAAGATCTTCCATCTGCTGGTTCACTCCCCAAGTAGCCGCAATGGCTGGAGCTGAGCTGATTCGAAGCCAGGAGCCAGGAGCTTCCACAAGGGGTGCAGGGCCCCAAACACTTGGGCCATCCTCCACTGCTTTCCCAGGCCATACTCAGGGAGCTGGACAGGAAGTGGGGCAGCCGGGACATGAAGCAGTGCCCATTTGTGATCCTGGCATCTGCAAGATGAGGATTTAGCCTGGCCCTTATATACATATACATACACATATACATATACATATACATATACATATACATATACATATACATTTACATATACATATACATACAATACACATATATAATGCAAATATATAATTTGTATTATGTATGGCCACCCTACAGTACAAAAGAACTCTAGAAGTTCTTATCTCGGTCCAGCTGTATTCTACTATCCACCAAGAACCCTTCATCTCCACTTGTAGCCCTAGCCTTTGATAATCATTATATTTTGAATTATTATGTCATTACCTATATTTTACACTCTATATGAGTGAGAACATGTAATATTTGTCTTTCTATGCTTGGCTTATTTCACTCAACATAATGACTTCCATTCCAGCTATGTATCTCTACTTCTGCATAAAAGATGGAATCCCAATGAAACTGTTAAATATATCCTGACAACAGGAGTGTTGGACTTTATAACATTCTCTGTACCTACAATGTCAGGATACACTTAAATAGGAGAATGATAGACTTGTGATTGTTGTTGAGGGACTAAACTATGTGGAAGGGCGAATCCATGAGCCTAAGAAACTGTGTCATGAAAAATAAAGAATTTTTTAAAAAAGAAAATCAACAGGAAACATACTTAAACAGGAACAAATAAATCAGTGAGGTACAGTGGGGCATCTTGAAATATAACCATGTATGTAAATGAGAAAATATAGAATATTATAAAGGTAATGACTCAAATCCAGTTTAGTTACCAACTGCAAATAGTTTCTCTGATATGTCAGGAAAATATATGTAAATATCTTTCTGACTTTGAGTCAGTGATGGACTTTGTCAACACAACACAAGAAGAAAAGCCCCAACAATAAAAACAACTTTTTTTTCATAAAGAAAGTATAAACTGACTGATAACCTAAGAATTAGTATCCTGAATATATATGATATTTCTATTTCAATGAGAAAAAGGCAGAGAACTCCTTCCAAAAAAAATGAGCCCTTCAGGGAACAAGAAGCATAAACAATAATGCACCTGAAAGAAAATCAGTACCCAACCTTACAAGCAAACACTGAAATGCCTATCAAAACAATGTGGCAAACTGTCAAAAATTAAATTGCTGTTACCCAGTATTGTTAAGAACTGTGAGATGAATAATAGCATACACTTGCAAATTGATACCTCCTGTTCAGAAGCAAAATTTCGGCATTTGTTCAAATGTAAAATAATTCACATCCCACATCCAAGTTGTCAGTATCTCACTGATGAAGTTACACTTGCTCTAGAAGATGCATTCAATGTGGCTCATAAGAGATTGTGATTAAGAGTATCAGAAATTACATAAGTGTCTATAGATGAGGGAATATAAATAATAAGCCAGGGTATCTCCATGTTATGTAATCTTAATGCAACAGTTAAAATAAATTACAGTTTAATAAATATGATGTAAATTAATCTTTTCTAAGACATACTGTGAAGTCAAAGCAAGGTACAGATTCAAACAAAAAATATTTATAAATGTTTGGATGCATACATATTTTTTTGTAACTGTGAAGGAAAAGATCTGTAAGAAACATACCAAAGGGATAACAAATTTGTTTCTAGTAATAGGATGGGTTTGTAATACAAAGCAGTACTTTCCTGATGTCCACGCACTTATCTCTGGAACCCGTGAGTATTAAGGCTACATGGCAGAAAGTTTGATGAAATTAAGATTGCAAATCAGCTGAATTTAGCATAGTAAAATCACATGCCACTATCTGGTGTGCCCAAGGTAATTGTAAAGGTCCTTAACAGAGGAAAAAGAAGGTAGAAGAGATTATCAGAGATTTTAATGTGAGAATATTTGCCTCTCTGTTATAGGCTTTGAATATGAAGGAAGGTTCTACAAGTCAACGAATGTTAGCAGGCCCTGTAAAAAGGAAGGGATGATGAAACCAATTCTCCTTTTGAGCCTCCAAAGGAACACAATCCAAATTTTGGCTTCACTTCCTTGAG
Source organism: Ochotona princeps (assembly GCF_030435755.1). Classification (NCBI taxonomy): domain Eukaryota; kingdom Metazoa; phylum Chordata; class Mammalia; order Lagomorpha; family Ochotonidae; genus Ochotona; species Ochotona princeps. The sequence continues at coordinate 106,101,664 of NC_080834.1, read as the reverse complement.
ACCCATTTTAAACTTCTGAACTCTAAAACTGTAAGATTGTAAATTCAGAATGTTTAAATCACTGCTGTGGCAATTTGGCACAGCAGCAAGAAGAAACTAATCCAAGCAGTAGATCAATTAAAAAAATGGTTGTATTTATAATGCTTTGGTTTTTAAAAGTAGAAAAACTATTTAGTGCAACTTCAAATTTTAAAAGTACATTTAAAAATGATGGAAGTTAGATGTCAGTAGGTAGCACTCCTGTTGTTGCCATTTTATGCTTGTTTTCTTCATTTGATATAGCATTATAGAACTCAGATTAGTCATCATGAAAGAGGAACTTCAGCCAAGTCTGTGAAGGAGATCTTAGCTTCACTCCCCAGCAGCTCCCCAGGCACCGCAGCTCACTGGCTGGCCCTGCAAACACACCCCTGGGAAGCTCTCCACTTCAGTAGCTGTTGGACAGAATTACGTGAGGGATGAACAAGCATTCTATCTGCTAGTATCTTTGTAGATAAAAACAAATGACTAAAAATACTGTTCAAAAAGACTATGGAAAAGACAAGAGCACAGAAACACATTGACTCATTACCTTTTCCCATCACCAGGATGTGAAGACAGAAAACAAGACAAATCCAGAAGCAAATGTTCTGGTGAGGAAGTGCTCTTGGTTTTTAGGATTGGTGTGTTCCTACCCACACTGAGGCTTTATCCCCAGCAGCTGCTGTGCTCTGTGAAGCTGTAACCTAATTAATTTGATCCCTATAATCACCAAGCCAGAGCTTTGCTGACCAAACAGTGAAAAAGAACAGCATGAAGCAAGACCCACTGGAAGCTTAGAATCTATCAATAAGCTCTCAAAATACTTTAAAGTAGGAAAAAAAAAAACATTTCAATTGAAAAGGTATTAGGATATTTGTCACTTGTGTCTGTATCAACATTTCTACTCTATTTTCATAAAGAACTTGAGAGAGGTAAATAAATATATGTATACTATATATAGACTATATATATAAATATATATACTATATACTATATAATATATATTTTTGCCTCTCTGAAGTTCATTATCAAAATAAAGAACTATATATACACATACAAGCATTTAATTAGAAGCCAGATGTGTTGCAAAACTGTTACAGGGTGAGCCACATTCCTATAGCACTGAACAAGGCTTAATTCATAAAATTTGGGGTTCTGTATTTACTCTGGGATTTCTGGAAGTGAAAATGAGAAAGGAATATATAATGATGACATTAAAATGTTCATTTCTTTCTAAGTAACTGGCTTTAATATTAAGGAATAATTTATGCCACATGTCTATAAGTTTACATGAAAAACACCTGCTGAGCTTAACATACACTTTTGTTAGCCAAGTGAACTACTATTAAACTAACAGCATTCCTAACATCAAATCTTGGTTCCATGGAATTATAATCTGGATATCTACAGTAATAGCATTGAAATTCATTAATCAATATCCTTCAACTGAAAGATGCACAAAGTGAAAGCTTAGGTGAAAATTTCCTAATTAATACCATAAGAATCCAGATACCTTTAGAGAAAAATTAGGACAGACAAAATTCTCATTGATCTGTGGAAATCAATGAGTATAACTGACAGTAGACAAACGTTAACACATGCAGGGTCTACGTTTAGAGATAGCTATAATCATAATTTTATTTGAAGAATATATAAATGTGTGTTTATTGTTATTTGAAAGGCAGATTTGTAGAAAGAAACAGGATAGAGACAGAGAGAGAGAGATCTTCCATTCACTGGTTGATTCCCCAAACAGCAGCAATGGCCAGAGCTGAGCCAATCCAAAGCCAGGGTCTAAGGGCTTCTTCCTGGTCTCCCATGTAGGTGCAAGGCCCCAAGCACTTGGACCATCCTCGGCTACTTTCCCAGTCCATAAGGAGGGAATTGGATCGGAAGTGGAACAATCAGGACTTGAACAGGCGCAAATATGGAATGCCGATACCACAGACAGAAGATTAGCCTGATATAACACTATGCCAGTTGTTGAAAAAAACATATTGTTTAAAACACCCTAGGAAGTTATCTTAACTATGCAAATTTTGCAGTATACATGAAAGGGTGTGCCACAGAATGAATAATGGATACCACCAATCTTTGTAGCTTTAAGCATGCTTAGCTTGAAAATTCCTGATTTGTAAGCTGGTTAGCACCATTCATTCGCCTCATCATGAGTTTTTCAGAAGAAATAACCCTCTATATTTTGCTGACATTACTGAAATACAATATTTTCAAATAGAAAGTATGAAGTAAAATTGAAAGACTTCAGATGATGAAGTCTAGTTTTACTTTAAGAAAAAACCTGGACTAAGGGTAAAAATAGCCAAGAGGGGAAGGAAAGAGTCATAAGACATACAGAGAAGTGATTCTAGAGATTTGACAGCCCCTAGAGACCTTTGAAATCAAACCATTCAATCAAATGAAACCAGACTTTTCATGTTCATGAGCCAATATATTAGCTTATTGAATAGGTTAAGTTATATGTCCATTTACCAGCAAGAATATTCTGTTAGTTTTATTTTTATTTAAAAAACCATAGCATACATAAAGAACACTTCAAGACATTTTTATGGCCTACTTCTAAACTGAACTGCAATCAGATTCAAATGTTAGAAAGAGAAAGTGTTCTTAAGTAATTATATGATGAGATCTGCTGGACTGGGATTTTTTGTAAGTGCTCATTTACATGTGACAAAATGTATCACAGAATCAGTGTAATTCATAATGCATTTAAGAGGTTACTATGTTGGTCAGACAACAATTATCCAATAAATTCAGTCTTAAGAATTTAGAATAAGAAACTACAGGATGGGTGCTGTGGCACAGTAGATTAAGATACTGCTTGAGATGTCCATATTCCATATAGGGGTGCTGGTTTGAATAATCAACACTCTGCTTCCAATGTGGCTTCATGCTGACGACCCTGGGAAATCACTGAAGGATGACGCAAATATTTGCTTCCAATGTGGCTTCATGGTGCTGACCCTGGGAAATCACTGAAGGATGAACCAAATACTTCGGCCCCTGCTCATGTAGGAGACCCAGATTGGGTTTAATGTCCCTGGCTGCAGCAAATGGATGATATCTCTGTTCCCCTTGATTTCAAGTGAATAATAAATGTTTTAACCTGTATGAACTGCAAGTCTAACCACTATGTCACTTAAACACAATTGACGCTGAATAAGATAAAAGAAATAACTCAGGAGCTATTTTCCTGGGCATACCTAGAACCCCAGTCAAATCAACAAGACAAGGGAGACCCTCCTGCATTCCAGCAAAACCATACACTCTTTCCCAACAAAACCTATTAGATAAAGAAGAAGGGATGATTATAAGAGATGCACACATGTCAATTTAGGGACACAAGAAACAAGGTAGGGTGGCACCACCAAATGAACACAATTCTTCAGAGACAGATCCTTAACTGAAGGAAATCTACGAAATTACACCACTTCAAAATATTGATTATAAGGAAACTCAATGAACTGCAAGAGAATAGAAAGATTATACAGATCAGGAAATCAATGAGTGAAAGAGAATATTACTGAAGAGATAGAATTCCTTAAGAAGAAACAAACAGAAACTTTAGAGATGAAATCTTCAATAAATGAAATAAAATATAATACTGAGAATTTTGACAGCAAAATAAACAAAGTATAGCAATGAATGTCAGAACTAGAGCACAAAATTTTGGAGCAATCCAACTAAAAAAAAAATAAAGAGAACATTTAAAAGAAATGAAAGCTCTACATAAAATATGAGATATCAGTAAATAATCAGATATTCATATTTGTACATATTCCTGAAGAAAAATAAAAGAAAAAAGGCATTAGGAATCTGCTAAGTCAAATGAAGTAATAGTTGAAAATTTCCCAAGTTAGTCTTGAAAGAGAACTGGGCAGAAGCTCAAAGAACGCCAAACTGATTCAACCAAAAAATAATCTTTCCAAGACATATCATTTCCAAAAGCTAAAACTAGGACAGAATCCTAAAGACAAAAACACAAAAAAATCTAGTGATCTATGTTGAAGACTTAGAAAAACAAAAATGAAGCAAACTCAAAATCAGCCGGAGGCAAGAAATAATGACCAAAATAGGAACAAATAAAATTTAAACTTAAAAAAAGGAATTGTAAGCATCATAAACCTTCATCAGTGAACAGAGACTCAGCACTAGAGAGCAGAGAAGATAGTGGGTCTAGAAAGGTGAGAGTACCCTGTGGCAGCCAAAGCCACTGGCAAAAAAAATACCTATGTAGAACCCAACGCATCACACTGAGTTCATTGGAACCACAACTGGGACAAGTGTCCTGGGAGATCATCACCAGAAGGAGCATACTTCCTTCTCCAGTCCTCACACAAGGGGCCTGGACCATGGGGAAAAGGCACATACTGAAGGGAGCCTGGACCAGCCAGGAGAGGCTACCATATTAAGATAAACAAAGGATCATGTTGGCTGTGGCAGCTATGGTGTGTACCTGATTTTGAGTGGGTGCATATCATCATGTCATTCTATCAAAGAGATAAATCTACATTATGCCCTGCTTTGGGTTTGGGCTCGTGGCCTAGCAAAGGGCTATGCACATATCTGTGAGGTTTACACACAGCCCCACTGCTCTATAGGCTCTGATGTACAATCCACTAAGATGGAGCACTCATAGATTAATGGCATTGACAACAACTCTGCTGTCTTTGTGGCTGAAGCAGGCTTGCAAGGCTGAACGATATTCAGCATCCTGTGATGTTGCATGTCAAGTATATAAGAATTCTGTGACTACACATTAGTGTGTAGTGTCTACTGTTTTCTGGGCATTCAATGTGTGTGACAGCAAAAGCTAAGGGATCCATGTTTGCCTGAGGTGAATCTTTGCAGGACTTTGTGCTTACACAGAGAACTGCACAGATCTTTTGTGTGATACACATACTGGCAAATTGAGGATTGTAACCATTGTGGGTTAACTGTAGGCATTAAACACATTGAGCTAAAGGCTGAGATTATGCGAACAGTCATGACCATTGCCTTCCTGATGCTGACAAGAGATTCATCATGACCAACGCTGAGTGTCACACTGGAGCGTCGCTCCATATTTAAGCACTGACCTGAGTACACTGGCTGCACCCAGCACACACTTCTGAACATCCATGGATGGTAGAGCCACTCCACAAAGCCATAGAAGCATAGTTCAAAGGTAAAAACCATCAGGGGAGAAAATCAACAATTGCTTCCAGGAAAACCTACAAGTAAATTCAGAAATATAAGAAACAGAAACAAATAAGACATTATGATCTCACAAAAGGAGAATATGATTCTTCAATATTAGAATGTAAAGATGAAGCAATTGATGAAATGCCTGAAAATGAATGAAAAAATCATAGCAGTACTCAAAACCACACAAACATATTACTGAAATAAATACATACAGGACAGAGATGAAAAATTTTGCAGAGATTGAGGTTTTGAGGAGAAGTCAAAGAGAAATATTTTAAATGAACATTTCAATATGTCAAATAGAAAATACAGTGGGATTGGTCAGGTGTGGTAGCTTGGTGGCTAAAGTCCTCACCTTGCACATGCTAGGATCCCATATGGGCACCAGTTTATACCTTAGCTGCTCTACTCCCCATCCAGCTCCCTGCTTGTGGCCTAGGAGAGCACGTCAGGACAGCACAAAGACTTGAGACCCTGTACCCAAATGGGAGATTCAGAAGCAGCTTCTGGCTCCTGGCTTTGGATTGGCTCAGTTATGGCCATTGCGGCCTTTTGGTGAGTGAATTAGTGGACAGAAAGTCTTACTCTCTATATGTATCTGACTTTCCAATAAAACAAAATGAACAAAGAGATTTCTTTTTAAAGAAAATAAACTACTGTAGGAGAGGCTAGCACTGTCTATAATACGCAAAAGCTCTGCATGTGATGTCCCTGTTTCTCATTTTCCAATCCAGCTCCCTGCTTATGGCATGGAAAAGCAGGGAAGGAGGTGCAAATCCTTGAAATCCAAAACAAGCTCTGCCTCCTAGATTCAAACTTGCTCAGCTCCAGCCACTGTGACTTTTTCGGGAGTGAACCAGCAGATGGAAGATCAGTGTCTCTCTTTTTTCTGTAATTCTGCCTTTTAAATAAAAATATTTTTTTTATAAAATAAAAAGAAAAAAGAAAGAAATTATGGTGTGCAGTCTCAATAGCAGGCTTGGTGAAGCAAAAGACAGACTATCTGAACTAGACGACAAATCCCTGGAAATGTGTTATTCCAACAGAAAACAATAAGAAGCAATTAGAAAAATTCAAAACGGTGATCAAGATTCATAAGACACTATCAAATGACCAGATATAGCCTAGGAATTCCTGGTGGTGCAGAAAAATAATCAATTAGAAGGTCTATTCAATGATATAATAGTAAATAATTAACCTAATGTGGAAAAAGAAAGAGACATCCCAATATGATCAGTGCACAGAATTCCTAATAGCCATGATCAGAAACCATCTTCACGACAACACGTTATAGTCGATGCTCAAGTAGTAAAACAGAGGTGCTAAAATGAGCACAGGGAACAAAACAGGTTTCCTCCAGAGGCTCCCCAACCAGACTAACAGCTAATTTCTCACCAGGAACCCCACAGGATAGGAGAGAATGGAAATACATTGTGAAGTTCCTGAAAGAAAGAAATTGACACAGCAGATTTTCATATCGTGCAAATGAACACAAAATACAGAACTTCCACAACAAACAGAGATTGAACGAATTTCCCACCACTGGCACAGTCCCACAAAAGATACTAAACAGTGAATGCCTCATAGAAATAGGAAACCATAGTCACTATAGTGACAGAATATGATGGTAGAAAATTTCCGAGTAAAAACACAAAGGAAACTAAAAAAAAGAATGAAAATATTTATAGGAAAAAAAACAGTAGAATCAAGTCATTACTTTTCAATATAACTCAGCACAAATGGCCTAACGTCCCAATCAAAGACACAGACTGGTTGGATGGGCTAAAAAAATAACTCATATGCTGCTTACAAGAAGCACTTATCACCAACAAGGACACACAGACTAAAAGAAAGAATTTTTTTTTAAAAAAAGGATATTCCATTCTAACAAACAGGATGAATAGGTGCTGCCATTAGGAAAATTGTCCCTAACACAGAAATAAATACAAAGAAACAAAGGGCATTATATGATAATTAAGGGGTAAATTCAACCAGAAGAATTATAGCTAACCTGAAGACTACAGTTCATGTATATGCACAGAATGTCATGGTATCTGGTAATTTAAGACAATTGTTGATAGATATAAAAGGACAAATAGACCCCCACTACAATAATAATGGGGAACTTGAACATCCGATTTTCATTAATAGACAGATCAATTAGAAAAAGATGAGCAAAGGCACAGCAAAACTAGTCTGTTCCATGAACAAAATACATTTAAATAATATACAATCTTTCATACCATAGTTGCAGAATACACATCTTTTTAATCAGTACATGGAATTTACTATAGGATAGACAATATAGTAGGTTATAAAGTAAGCCTCAGCAAATTAAAAAACCTTAAATCATACCATGCGTCTTTTTTGACCACCTGGAATGAAGCCTGAAATCAGCAACTTAAGAAAATAAAAAATATGAAAGCACATGCAACCTGAGTAACATACTACTGAAAAAACAGTGTGTTCTAGAAGAACTATAAAGGGAAAATAAAACAAATCCTGGAAATGCATGAGACTGACAGTATAGCATATCAAAACATATACAATACAGGAGTCCTCATGAGGGCGGAATAGGGTAAGGACATGTTTAAACAGACGGAAAAACATTTAATCAGGATGAAGCAGAGAGGACACATTCCAGGAAATAGGAGAGGACAGAACAATAGCAGAGGGGTACCCGGAGACTGACAGACATAGGAAAGCAGCGGGCACAGCAGTGTGGTGTTGCAGTGACTGATACTCCAGCAGCATTCAGCTAATGGCTATCTGAACTCCACCAGCAGCTGGAACGCCACCAGCAACCACGTGGGAAGGGACTTTCACTGGGAGCTTGGGAGGTGAACCCAGACAAAGAACTGTCCATCCTGCTGGTCCATTTGATTTGACCAGGAGCAGAGACAGAGCAGCACATCCCAGATGGACAGTGCCAGAACAGGGTGGATTTCACAGCCCAGTCAGCCCCCTAGAGCCGAATTGGGCGCCATTTTGCGTAAGGGGGAAAAGGCAAGGGAAAGGACTGAGCATTTGCTGAGCTGGGAGTGAACTCATTTCTGACACAGTGAACTGCATCAGCGTGGCATTCTACATGTTCCACCCAAGACAGGTCTGGGTAGCACTTCAGGCGCCATTTTTCACACTGTGGCAAAAGTTTTAGGACTGGGCCCAGCAGCATGGCCTAGCAGCTAAAGTCCTCACCTTGAATGCACCAGGATCCCATATGGGCGCCGGTTCTAATCCCAGCAGCTCTACTTCCCATCCAGCTCCCTGCTTGTGGCCTGGGAAAGCAGTTGAGGATGGCCCAAAGCTTTGAAACCCTGCACCCGGGTGAGAGACGCGGAAGAGGTTCCAGGTTCCTGGCTTCAGATTGGCACAGCACCGGCCATTGCGCTCACTGGGGGAGTGAATCATCAGATGGAAGATCTTCCTCTTTGTCTCTCCTCTCTGTATATCTGACTGTAATAAAAATAAATAAATCTTTAAAAAAAGTTTTATGTAGGACTGCAGGGGACAACAGTGAACTGCGCATGTCCTGAGCTCGTGAGAACTCACTGAGTTCTGTGGATTGCACTGCTCTCACAGGAAATAATACCAGTTGTGGCATCGTACAGGTCAAAATAGGGTCCGTGTAGCAACCAGACCTAACGGCCAGCAGGTTCAGCATGATCAGCACCACCAACAACCTAGCTGTATAGGACACTTTCTGTCTCTCCACTCCTGGGACCTGCTCCAACTGGAAGTGGGAGAAAGGTTGTACAGACAACGGTGCAGCCTCAGCACGGTATTACAGGAGGTGCAGAGTGGTGAGCCAGGAGCTGGGGCTGTGGAGACCACGGTGGAAATCTGACATAAGAACCCAGAGCTAGAACTCGCTGGAGGTTGTAGCACAAGTGGCTACAAGCAAAAAGTTGTGTACCAACTGCAATAAGTAAAACTGCATTGTAGACCTGTGGGTGACAGCTTAGAAACCTGCCCCAAGGAGAAGACTCTGATAACCGGAAGTACAATGATCAAGAGCAAAAGAAGAGACAAAGGCACCATGAATATTACTGAAAACTCCCCTGCAAAGGAACCCTATGCCATTCTCAGAGTTAACTGAGGAAGACATCGAGAAAATGGGGCATACAGAATTCATAAAACTCATTTTAAAGCTCCTAATCAACAATGAGGAGCACATACAAGAGTTCAAAGAATTTAAGGAATATGTCACACTGGAAATGAATCAAATGAAAGCTGATATATCAGAAATTAAGAACACAGTAGAGCAAATTAAAAATACAGTGGAGAGTCTCCAAAATAGGATGAAGCAAGCAGAAGAAAAAAATCTCACAATTGGAAGGTATTTCCTGTCACCAGGGGGAAGCAAACAAAAAGCTGGAAGCAGAGCTGGATCAGGCCAAAAAAAGTATTCAAGAATTGAAAGACACTATTAAGAGGTCTAACATAAGAGTTATGGGAGTCCCAGAAGGTGCAGAAAGAGAAACCGGTTTTACAAATATATTTAATGAAATGACAAAGGAAAATTTCCCTAATCTAGAGGAAGAATTGGGAAACAACATCCAGGAGGGGCACAGAACTCCCAACAGGCTCGATCAAAAGCGATCTTCACCAAGACACATGGTCATCAAGCTCTCTTCAATTGAACATGAGGAAAAGATCCTTAAGTGTGCACGTGAAAAAAATCAATTGACATATAAAGGAATGCCAATTAAGCTCACAGGAGACCTCTCACAGGAAACTCCACAGGCAAGAAGAGAATGGAGTGACATATTCCAGATTCTGAAAGAAAAAAATTGTCAGCCTAGGATAACATATCCAGCAAAGCTTTCTTGTGTCTTTGAAAATAAAATAAAATTCTTCCACAGTAAAGAAAAGCTAAAAGAATTTGCCTCTTTCAAACCTGCCCTACAAATGATACTTCCATACATTCTCTTGACGGAGAAGAGGAGTAGCACCTACCAAAACCAAAGGCAAACGGGAGGAACATCCCACTAAAATGACAACAGAAGACTAAACCAATGAACCATCCATTCCTAAAATGACAGGACCAAAGTACCACCCATACATATCAAACTCTGAATGTAAATGGCTTAAGCTCAACCAAACGTCATAGATTAGTAGACTGGATTAAAAAACAAAATCCGTCTGTTTATTGTCTAGAAGAGGCACAGTTCACCAACAAAGATCAGCGGAACTATATCACATGGGTTTCAATGTTTTCTGTTAGTTTTACCTCTTCAAAACACTTCTGATTAAACTCTTCAATAACTCATAGATCATACAGAACCATCATTTTCTGCAAGAAGGTTCGTAATTTTCATTTCTTCAGCTACATGTTAGTTATTTAGTAACATGTTATTTAACTTCATGGTGTTACTAATTTCTTTTTTCTTTCTGGTATCGATTTTGTTTTGTGACTTTTCATTTAAGGGGATGTATAGTAGCTGTGTAATGGAGACTGTCATATCTGTAACATGTTATTTAACTTCATGACATTGTAAATTTCTACCTATCTTCGATTTTTATTGTGACTTTTCATTTGATGGGATTTACAGTAGCTGTGAGATGGAGACTAACATATCTGGGTGTGAGGATACAATGTAGTATGCATTTCCACTTCCAGACAAAGATGGACTTTGAATGAAACTGTTTACTATATCTTTACAATAGGATGCTGGACTCTCTCCCCCAATGATGGACAGATGACTGTGTATGAAGAATTATACTTTAGTAATGATATAGAGGAACTAGGTGGGGGGGGTGAATTGGGGTTGGGATAAGGGAAATACCAGGAGCCTATGGAACTGTATCATAAAATGATAAATAAATAAATAAATAAACTATTAAAAAACATATAGGACACAGCAAAAGCAGTATCAAGAGAGCTTACATCCTTAATGCCTACATCAAGAAACTAGAAAGTCATAAAATGAATTATCTAATCAATGAATTTCAGAGATCTATATGACAACCCAATAAAGAAAATGGGAAAAAATAAAACACCTGAGTTTTGAAAAAATATATAAAATTGATGCAACATTGAATCAACCAACCTTAAAAAAGAGAGGGAAGCCAAAATCAACAAAATCAGATGCGAAAAGAGAGATTTAACAACAGACACAATAGATACACAAAGAATCATTAGAAATTAGTATTAACAGAACAGCTATATGCCAATAAATTGGAACATCTAGAATAAATGGATGGATTTCAGGGCACATAAAATCTAGCAAAATTAAGTCAAAATGACATAGAAAACTTAAATAGGCCACTAATTAAAATGGAGATATAATAAGGAATAAAGACCCTACAAGAAAAGAAAAGACTCCTGGCTTCACTGCTAAATTCTATCAAACTTTTCAAGGAGCCAAAATTTCTATTCTTCTCAAATTGAAAAAAACTGAAAGGTAGGGAATCTTTTCAAACTATCTTTATAAGGCCAGCATCACCCTAATCTAGATATCAGGAAAAGATACATCACAGAAAGAAAACAATAGGCCAATATTCCTGATGTGCACAGATGCAAGAACCCTCAACAAACTACTTAGTAATTAAGTCCACCTGCACACCAGAAAGATCATTCACCTGTACCAACTGGAATTAATCCCTTCCACGCAGGGAAAGTCCACCATATACAAATAAAAAAATATGATACACCACATTAACAAGTGAGGAATGAAAGCCATATGACTGTTGCAATATATGCAGAGAAAGCATTTAATAAAACACAACATTCTTTCACAATAAAATCCTTAAGTATAGATTCAGCATGGTGGCTCAATATGCTATATGGCCACCAATTCTATTTCCAACTGCTAAACTTCGAATCCAGCTTCCTGCTTATTGACTGGGAAAGCAGCAGAAGATGGCTCAAGTCCTTGGTACCCTGCACCTATATTGGAGACCAAAAGAGGCTCCTGTGTCTTGGTTTTGAATCAGCACATCTCTGGCCAGTGTGATCATTTTGGGGAGTCAAATGGCAGTTAGAAGGTGTATCTCTCTCTTCCCTCTGTGTGTGTGTTCATATATGTGTGTGTCCTTCATTCTGTAAATCTTCTTTTCAAATAACAGTAAAAATATCTTTTAAAAAAATCTTCAGTATTTTAGGAAAAGAACATTCCTCAACACAATCAAGGCACTATATGACAAACCTGTGACCAGCAACATACTGAAAGGAAAAAGTTGGAAGCATTTCCACTAAGACCCAGAACCAGACAATGCTGCCCACTCTCACCACCACTATTCAAAACAGACCTGGAAATTTCAGTCATAGTTCTTAGGGAAGACAAAGAAATCAAAGGATTAAAACTGAAAAGGAGGAAATCAAGTTATGTCTCTTTGCAGATGAAATGATTCTACATATTGGGGAAATCAAAAGGCTACAATAAGAGACTACTGGAACTCAAAAGAGGGCTTGATAAAGTTGCAGGATATACAATCAGCACACAAAAATCAGTAGCCTTAGTACTTGCAAACAATTGGATGGCTGAGAAAGAGTACCTGTTCACAGTATCTGCAAAGAAAAAAATACCATTTAATAAATGTGACAGATATCCACTGTGAAAGTTACAAAACTTTAGAGAAAAAACATATAAGATACCAAAAAGTAGAAAAATCTTCCATATTTGTGGATTGACAGAATTAATATCATCAAAATGTCTATGTACTAAAACCAATTTATAGATTCAAAGAGATCCCAATCAAAATACCTTCCATATTCTTCACAGTGGTAGATGAATAATTGTGGATGCAAACAAAAAACACAATGGGATCTTACCTCACCCCATTTAGAATAGCTGTCATCTGAAACTCAAAAAATAAATGCTGATGAGGATGTTGGGAGAAAAAGAATTCTAATCCAGTGTAGGTGGAAATTTACACTAGTACAACAATTATGGAAGACAAGTGGAAATTCCTTAGAAATTTTAATATACATCTACGACATAATACAGCCTTCCCACTCCAAGGAATTTACCCAAACAAAATGAAATCAGCCTAAGAGAGAATTATTTGTACACTCATGTCTATTGCAGCTCAATCCGCAATAGTTAAGATATTAAATCAATCCAGATGCTGAGATAATTGGGATCTTCTCCCTCTATTTTTAATTATTTTTTTAAATAAAAAAGCTCTTTGATTCACTCTCCTATATTGATTTTTTTTTTGTTTCAGTTTTATTTTTTCTCTAGTTTATTTCTTTCCTCCTTAACCAGGCACTCTTTGCCAGTGTGGGGAAAACAATGGTCATGACACTCAGAACAATCACAGCTTTACATCCTATCTTCCATGGTGCTCTCCCAAGGCTAGTCCCTGATGGCCACAGCCTCACTCCTGCCAGTATGTGTATAACACAAAAGATCCAGTTCTCTGTGTGAGCACAAGCTCTGCACTAATACACCTCAGGAAAACAGATCTGTTAGCCTCTGATGTCGGACACACTGAATGCCCAGCGCCAGATGTTTGTTTATAGCTGTCTCAGCCACCATGATCTATGGTGGTCTCTGCTGACTGGTGCAGGCCCCCTCAAAATGGTTCATTTCCCCATTGGTCTAGGTTGTTTGTGAGGGTATGAGAGAAGGACGCTATTCCTCTCCTGTGAAACTCCACCCTTTCCCCCAGCTCCGGCTCCATTGTGAACTCGGAATCAGTGTGGTCTAAAGGACTGTACATCAGGCAACATCGCCAGTGACTGGTGGTGAAGGTCTTCCCTAATCCTTCTCTGAATCTGTTGTATACTCCAGTCTCTTCTCATGGTGTTTCTGCTCACTGCGGCAGGATTAGTCGTCCACACTTCTCCATGATATCTCTCCACTTTCTGTAGAATTTCCACTGCAAACATTTTTCCAACTCTCCCATTGTAAAAGTACTTATTGCATTTCTTTTGCTAGCTTTCCATCGTCACAAAAAGCACACCTTTTCCCTATTTGGCCATCTTATTAAGATTTTTTTTAAATCAGAAGCCCTTAGATAGGATGATGGAAAAAATAAAGGAAGATACAAATAAAGTCAAAGATAAAAAGAGAAACATTAAATCTGGTGACAAAAACACAAATGATTGAGGCTGGCCCTGTGGTGTAGCGTGTGAAACCATGGCCTACTGGCTTCTGCACGAACTTGTGCCCCCTGAAATGCACCTGGTTCCTGACTTGGGCCATCCCAGTCATTTATTAAAAGAATGTGTGGATGGAACATCTGTATCTCTTTGTTTCCCTCTTCTTCTTTCTCACTGAGCCTGTCTTTCAGATAGATAAATAAAAAATAAATATTGCCAGAGAAATTCAAATGATTATTAGATGTTATTATGAGCAATTTAATGGTGTTATGGGTTAAGCAGATATTTGATCTCTGAAGTCAGTGGTGAATGGATAAGTGAGAAGACTTGATCTAATTATGACATCTGAGAAATTGGCCTGGCATGGTCTTTAGGTCACTGGACATTCAACAGACATTTTCCAGAAAGTGATTCTAACTACAGGATTGGTTATTTAGATGAATTTTCCATAGTTACTTTTCTCTGCTTCCTCTCTCAAAGTATTAACACTCCACTGCACATGATACACCACTGTCAGCTTCCATCAGAGAGCAGACTAATAAGGATGCAGGACCCTAAACATTAAATATCCCAATTATAATTCCAAATAAACCTTTGCTTTCTAAGAAACTTCTCTCAAACACCTAAAGTAATTAAAAGTTGACTAATATGTACAACAGTAAATTTTAAAACCTAGGAAAATGGAAAATTTCCCTGAGCCATTGGCTAAGATTGTCTTGGTACTGTCATGCCTTCCTGGGAAAAGCCTGAGAAGGGTATTGTCCCCTGTGTTTCCTCTGTGTCCTGGAGGCTGGTCACCTGAGCCTTCCAGAAATCTTTAGCCTTATCAGAATTGCTGCTGATCCCAACAATGGCCTTTGGCATCAGAAAGCAGGCCAGCCTTATATCTTCTGTTGGCTTCAGATACGTCTGGCTCTCCAATCTCAGGGACCAGAGATTGTATCCCCTGGCCTCATTGCAGACATTGCAAGTTAGGTAACTATCTTTGCTGACTTTTGTGCAAGGTGCACATGAAAGATAAGTCTGTCTATTCCAGTGAACCAATGCAAGACCTCAAATACCTCTTCAAAAAGCAAAAAGGTAAGCATAACCTGTGATTTCACCGTATCAATGCTGCTGCTCTTTGAGGCAGACAGATTTTATCCACTGCTTCTCATAATACACTCTGAATGGTTGCTACGGCAGGACAATTCCTTAATGAGTTTTTCCAATATAGAATTAGAAGATTTCAGTCTGTCACATGAAACCATTTTTTAAGATCTGACTATTCCTTTAGGTAATTTGGACTATATATCATGCAAATTTCTATAACAAATACTCAAGTCAGGACCACATGACTTAACCAACTATTGTTTCAAGCATTTTTAAAAAGATTTCTTTATTTTTATTATGAATTCAGATATATATAGAGGAGAAGAGATAGAGAGGAAGATGTTCCATCCATTGATTCACTTCCCAAGCAGTCGCAACAGCTGGAGCTGAGCCAATCCCAAGCTAGGAGACAGAAACCTCTTCCCAGTCTCCCACACGAGTGCAGAGTCCCAGAGTCACAAGGCTTTGGGCTGTCCTCCACTGCTTTCCCAGGTCACAAGCAGGGAACTGGATGGGAAGGGAGGCTGCCTGAATTAGATCCGGTGCCCATATGGGATCCCAACATGTTCAATGCAAGGACTCCAGCCATTAGGAGGCCACTGTGTGGGCCCTCTACCAAGCATTTAAAAGAGAATTAACATCAATTCTTTGTAAGCTATTAAATTGAATACATACATACATACATATACATAAATACATAATTGGAGATAATTCTTTCAATTTTTTTTTTCAAAGAACAGCATTGTCTTATAGCAGAGCCAGACAAGGAAAAAAACAGAAAAAGAAAGCTATGGAGAAAGAATGCCAATATCCTTGATGAATACAGATGCAAAATCCTTTACCAGAATGCTGCAAACTGAATCCTACAGCACATTGAAAAGATTGCACAGCATGATCAAGCAGAATTCATTCTAGCAACACAAGATTGTTTCAATAAATGCAAAACAATAAATATAACATGCAACAGTAACAGATTAAAGGATAAAAATCTTATGACCACTTCAATAAATATAGAAAAGGCATTTAATTAAAACCTAACATCCTTTCATGATAACACTGAACAAATTAGATGTGGATGAAATGGATCTCAACATATTAAATGATATATAAAATAAGCCAACAACTGCTATCCTATTAAAAGGGCAGAAGATGAAGTCCTCATATTTTAATCTGGAACAAGACAAAGATGCCCATTTTCACTTTTATTCAACATGATATTGGAAGTCCTGGTCAGGGCAATTAGTCAAGTGAAACAAATAGACATCATCTAAATCAGAAAGGATATAATCAAACTGCCACTTTTTACAATGGCATGATTCTATATACAGAAAATTCTGGCAACTCACAGAAACGACTAAAGCTAACAAATTCAACAAAATGTCAGGTTACAAAGTTAACAAAAAATCAGTATTATGGTTATACCTGAAAAAGATATCAAAATTAATCTTATTTCTAATAGCTACCTAATAAAAATGCTGAAGAATAAATTTAATCAAAGATGTGAAGGATCTCTACGATGACAATCAAAAAGCATTGATGAAAAATATGGGAGTGAACGAAATTGGGAATATCCTATGTTTACAAATAAAAAATCAATATAATTTATTTGAACTTTGAAAATACTGAAAGAAAACAGAAAAAAATACTTCAAGATAATGGAATAGGCAAGGATTTCTCTGCCTCAGACCTGCTGGTGGGATTATAGATTAGTTAATCCATGTGGAAAATAATATAGAGGTTGCTCAATACTATAAAAGTAAAACTACCATAATTCAGAATTCCCTTTTTGAGTATATATATCCAAGCGAAATTATATCAGTCTGTAGAAGTGATATCCACACTCCCATTTTTACTGCAGTATTCATATGTTTGAGTATTGTCTAGCAACGATGAATGGAGGAAAAAATGTTACATATGCATAATGGAATGCTACTCATTCACAAAAAAGATGAAATTTTATCCTTTCTAACAATATGGTGAAATTGGAGATAACTGTGGTAATTAAAATAAGGAAACCACCAAAAGACAAAGTACCACATATTCTCATTCATATGTGGAATTTAAAAATTTGATCTCAAAAAGTTAGAAATGTCACATTGATCATCAGAGGTTAGAGAAAGTAGAGGGAGGAGAATGAAGGAATAGGAAGCCTTAATTAACAAATATTAGGTTGTTAAATGAGTAGTAAGATAAGAAGTTAAGCTCTATTGCACAGAAGGATGATCAAGTAATCAAAACTATATACTGCAGATATCCACATTTTAAAAAATCTAAAAGAAAGAATTGGAATTATTTTTACAAAATGTTAAATGTTTGGTGAAATAGATATGTTTATTGCCTTGAGTGGATATTACATAATATGTACGTACATGGAAACACCACATGGTAATCCCAAAATATGCATAATTTTTATGTATTGGTTAAAATCTTCTTTGTGCTAAGCTTCTATATCAAAAATGCCACACATTTAAAAAAAAATAAATGTGAAAGGATTCTTCAACCATGAGCCTGACAAAGAACAACATATTCTCGTGGTAGATTTTCAGAAAGCCTATCCTAAGCTTACTTTTTCTTGTTTCGCTATTTGAAGAACCCATATTGTGTTTAGGCAGAAACGCCAACTATTTTCTCTACTCTTGCTGTAATGTTAATGTACATGGAAATAAGTTTGGCCAAAGGAAAAAAAAAATTAAGTGACATTCTCTGAATGGGGCTTCCAGGGAAGTCACATTTGGCTTATATAAAGGATTTCTCAGTATGTACCTCTTGCAAATCTTCCTCTATTTCTTCCTGAAACGTGAAATTTTTGCTGTTGATGGTCATTCAACCACAGAAGGTAGAAATTACACATTAGTATCAACTAAGCATGAAGAAAGTAGCCCTTGAGTACTGTACCAGCTGGCAATCTGATTACTGAACTTGTTAGATGAGAGGAAATAGTCTTATCTGATTAAGCAAAATGAGAAATAAATTAAAATAAAAACAAAAATTTTTAAAACTACAGTTTTAAAAGAAAAATATGAAGAATACAATACAGAAAAAATGTAGCAACACCCAAGACACAATTTAAAAACTAAAAAAGACAAAGATACATTATTAATTACCAAAAAAAAAAACTTCTAGCACATTGCCATTAATAAAAAATTTAGATGTAAATATTTTAAACAGAGTAATACTCAGTATCCTGGCAGTTGTTGAAACATTGTCATGTGAGGCTGATGGCAGTATAAATTAGTAAAATTCTTTATAAAGCATCTCTCAAAACACTTCATTAGACTTTGAAATATGCACAATATTGGTATTCTTGGCTCATAGATCACAATGTATAGCATAAAAATTCCATAGCAAAACACAAGATAAAATTTTTATGACCTTTTATTAAGCATGTCGCTAGATACAATACTAAAAGCATAGTGCATAAAGAAAAAAACATGATAAACTATGATGCATCAATAAAATCTATTTTATAAAAGACACTACTGACAAAATGGAAATTCAAACCAAAGGTCTGGATTCTATAAATATTAAAAAGAAAAGCAGAACAACTTATTCAAACATGTCAAATTCAATGATAAAACAAGTTAGTTGAAATTAAAAAGTCCTTACAAGACACAGAATTTAAATCTCATTCAAAAAGAAATATGTAATCTGAATAGCTATATATTTACTTAAAAGATGATGTTTGTCTCTAAAAACATTTTTTGAAACCAAAAAACCATTATGTCTAAATGATTTCACTATTAAACTCAGCAAAAATATTTAAAGAATAAAAAAGACTGTCATAGTGGCATACGACTGCTGTCAGTGACATTCACATTCCACACGGATGCCTATTCAAAGTCTCAACTGCTCTACTTCCAATCCAACTCCTGTTAATGGTCCAAGAAGCGCAGTAAGATGGTCCACGTGCGTGGGCCCTGGTAGCTATGTGGAAGACCAGGGAGCTTATTACCAAATCTCTCTTTTTTAAAAAAAGATTTATTTATTTTTATTACAAAGTCAGATATACAGAGAGGAGAGACAGAAAAGAAGATCTTCCATCTGATGATTCACTCCCCAAGTGAGCCACAACTGTGGTGCTGCGCCGATCCGCAGCAGGGAACCAGGAACCTCTTCTGGGTTTCCCACGCAGGTGCAAGGTCCCAAGGCTTTGGGCTGTCCTCGACTGCTTTCCAGGCCACAAGTAGGGAGCTGGATGGGAAGTGGGGCTGCTGGGATTAGAAACGGCGCCCATATGGGATCCCGGGGCACGTTCAAGGCGAGGACTTTAGCTGCTAGGCCATGCCGCCGGGCCCACAAAATCTCTTTTGATCCTAAATCTAGTCGAATCTCACATCGCTTTACTTCCTCCATTGTTCCCACCTTCATTCTTGTGCTTGTGGAAGAAACAAGTTACTTTGTCAAAATTTCCAGCATCTGGATTTAGGTTATTGCATATTGTACCTTCCTCTCTTACATACATTTCCTAAAAGCTATTATGTTGATCCAGAAAACATATCTGCAGTTGTTTTTGTTTGCTCGCTTGGTGACACTTCTTTGATGATCCTTTCTCCAAACCACACAGTAGAGTCAAGTCATTCCTGTTAGCCTTCTAACAAAACTGCTCCTTTTTAAGGGCCCCCTAACTCCTTGATACTATTGTTAAATTTAACTTTCTCAAATGACTTTTGGTCAGTATCATTTTTTACTTGGCTACGCCATTATTCAATATAGCACTGGAAGTATTAGCAAGAAGAGTTAAGCAGGACAGAGAAATAAATACTATCAAAATTGTAAATCAGGAAGTCAAAATATCTATGTGTGCAGATGACATGATTTTGTACATGTAGAAATCTAGGGCCCGGCGGCATGGCCTAGTGGCTAAAGTCCTCGCCTTGAACGTGCCCCAGGATCCCATATGGGCGCCGGTTCTAATCCCGGCAGCCCCACTTCTCATCCAGCTCCCTGCTTGTGGCCTGGGAAAGCAGTCGAGGACGGCCCAATTTGGGACCCTGCACCTGCGTGGGAGACCCGGAAGAGGTTCCTGGTTCCTGGCTTCAGATCGGCACAGCACCAGCCGCTGCAGCTCACTTGGGGAGTGAATCATCAAACAGAAGATCTTCCTCTCTGTATCTCCTCTCTGTATATCTGACTTTATAATAAAAATAAATAAATCTTCAGAAAAAAAAGAGAGAGAAATCTAGATATCCCACCAAAAAGCTGTTTTTATCAATGAATCAATGCAGCCAAGCCACAAGGTACAAAATCAATAGACAAAAAAGCAATATTATTACATATCAATAATGATTTGTTGAAAAGGAAAACAGAATCACAGCAACTACTTAAAATTTTTAAACACTTAAGAATTAATTTAAATCAAGAAGTGAAAACATCAATTAAAATCAAAAAGGTAATGAAATAAATTATCAAAGGCACAAAAATAAATATATTCTTTGCTCACAGACTTGAAGAATTAATATAATTAAGATAACTATGTTACCTAAAGCAACATTCACATTCAATGTAATCCCATCAAGATATCAATGAAGCAGTTGCAGAATTAGGACAATTTTGAAATCTAGATGGGATCACAAAAAATTTAGAAGAGAGAGAGAGAGATTCTAGGCAAAACATATAAGATAAGCTGTAGGCATTGCAATCTAATCACACTGCAAAGCTACAATAATTAAAATAGCATGATGCTGACTTGAAAATTGCCACATACGTTAATGGAACATAACAGAATTTAACCTATAGACATATACACTAAATTAATTTTTGACAAAGGTGCAAAGAACACAGTTAGAAAAATAATCTTTTCAGTAAATGATGTTGGAGAAACAAGACATACATGTGTAGAGGAGAAAAATTAGATTGATCCCTACTTCTCAGCACAAATAAATATCAACTCAAGATCATCAAATGCTTAAAGTTAAAACATTAAACTATGAAATTACTAAAAGCAAGCATAGAAAACACTTCAGTACATTGAGGTTGACAGTGACCTTTTGAAAGACCACAAAAGCACAGGCAACAAATGTTAAGAGTAGGTAAATGGATTTATATCAAACTTAGTAGCTTTTGCAAAGCTAAAGAAAGAAACAAGACTCAAGAGACATTTGAATGAATGGAAGAAAACACAATATTTGCAGTATTCATTCAACACAGGATTAATACCCAGACTGTATCAGGAACTCAAAAATTTCAGCAAAGAACAACCAGTCCAGTTAAGAAGCAAACTGAATGAACACTTTACAAAAGAAGAAATACAAATAGCTAACAGATATGTAAGAGTTGAGTTAATATCTCTAGCCCTCAGAGAAACGCAGTTCAATTGGTAGGGAATCATCCAAGAAACCTCATCTGGCACCATCCCAGACCTGATTCTTGTGTGTGTTTGCTAATACAGGGTCTGGCATAGAAATATAAATCAAATCCACAATGTGGTATCTCCTCACTTCCTGTTAGAATGGCTAATAGCCTGGCAGGACACAGTCCCTGCAGGTAAGCGCAAGAAGCATGATAGGAAACAGCCCAGAATAGGCCATGGAAAGTTTCCCACTGGCACACATTCGGCATGGGTCAGGGGCAGACCAGGCTGAATCAGTTCATGTCATCCACTGGCAAATCCGAACACCAGAACAGAGTGTGGGATGAGCCGGGTTTGGTCGCAACAAAACCAGTACACATTATGGAATGCCAGGGCGAGGTTGCCTGTACTGGATTTGACTGCAACACCCAACCAGCACACGTGAGATCCAGGAAGGCAGGGGCAGAGCTGGCAGGGGGATTAAGGGGCTGGTCCCCTCGCCGGACAGCTACTTCCACTGGAGAGTGTGGGCTGGGATGGAGACAGAATGGCTAATAGCAAAAAGACATTTTTTTTACCAATAAAAAAATTAAAATTTGAGTTAGGAATCTACCCATGGCTTAAAAAGGGATTTCATCCTTGAAGTATCTCTTCCAGGACTACAATACTACAATAAAAGTAGAGGCTGGGTCTTCAGTCTAATATGCAAACTGAGAAGAAGATTGCTTCTAATTTCTCTCCGCTTTTCAGGGTTTTTTAAATTAATTTTTGACAGATTCAATATGGATGGAAAGGATCCAAGGTTAGGGAAAAGTGGGTGTGATCATTGTTTCCAAATTTTCTATTTCTTCTTCCTATTTCTGGGAAGAAGGGGAGATAAGGAGAAAAGCCTTACCCAGCCTCCCAACTGTCCCAGTACTGGGGAATGGGGAATGGCCACCCAATATTAACCCAGGGTCTTAATGTGGCACACGCTCTGAGGGTTCTGCTCAGGTGGTTGCAGTAGTTCTGAAATGTTTTCAATCTCACCGATGTATGCATGCATGAGGAAATCCTTCCAATGTGTCCATTGACTAACATAGTTGACCTTAGAGTTTCCATGTGCCCAGATATTTTCTATCATGATTTGGCAGGGGTATTTGTCTACTTTGTTCTGTTCTCATTCCTCTGTTATCTACCGAATGTTCTCTGTAGGCCCCAATGGGCTGCCAACTCCTCTATGTGCGTCAAGGCCTACCATCACTACTCTGCTTTTCCACTGAGATTCAGTTCTCACAAGCAGATCCAGAACCCAAGCCAGGTGACCTAGGCCCCAACACACCTCCCTTCCCCCGTCCCTGGGGCTCACTGATCCAGAACCCACCGCACCCAGAATGGCATAGCCCACTTCACCTTGGCATCCACGAGCGGGTACTTCAGCCTGGCTTGGTTGAGCCTGCCCCAAGTTCTAGCTCCTGCTGCTGGGTACTGCCACCCAACCCAGCCCAGTCAACCCCCAGTCCCAGCCCTAATATAAACTGGATGGTTCTGCAGCCTGACCTGGCCCCTCCTGGTTCTCAGATCAATCAGTGAATGCTTTGAACTGGGCCAGCCTGGCCTGCACCCAAATCTAAACTACATGCATACCCGCAGGTACTGTAACCTAGCCTGGTATGGGCTGCTACAAGCCTTGGTTCTTGTGCTCACCTGCAGGACTACATTCTAGCAAAGAATTTCCCCAAGTTCCTCTACTAGATCTCCTCCCAGTGGCAGATCTTGTGCACACCAGTGGGTCCTTGGTCCAGGTTGGCTTCGTACACCTCTTGCACTGGCAGGAAAAACGATCTTGCCCAATCAGCATATAACCCAATCCAGCTCTTACTACTGAGTGCTGTGTTGTAGCCCGGCCATATCAGGTCCATGCTGACAAAGCTGTCATGTGGTTCAGCAGGAGCTGAAACATAGCCTAGCCCATTCTATACCCAACCTGGCTAGTTAAGTAACTAGTGAGTAACTAGTGAATACTGGAATCTTGCCCAGACCCAGTTCACATCCATGACAACGGAGACTTCAGCTATGTCCAGCCCAGTCCACTGCCCCCATTCCAATTCTTGTGCTCATCAGTGAGAACCCCAACCTAGCTGAGGCATACTCCTAGTTCCCCAACCAGCCATGCTCCCAGCCACAGATCTTGCACAGAGATTGCTATTCCACCTGGATGAGCCCACATACTTTCCAGACCTGATTCACACATGTACTGGATAGTGTCATGCCACAGCCTCACAATACCTGGTCTCTATTCCGACTCTCACTGGTGGGTTCCATGATCTAGCCTTGAAAATACAGTGGCATTGTTCATGGAAGTCTCTCAGATGCCATTCCTCACCTGGACATGAACTCTCAGGTCCCTGCTCACCCCAACTTGTGCCATCCCCCAGACTCCCTATAAACCCATACCACCAACTCCCTAGAGCAAGCCACCAGGCACCCCGAGGGCTTTGCCTGGCACCATTGGCACCTAGGCTGCAGAAACGCAGCAGGAGTAGGGGAGGCAGAGCAGCGCAAAAATCCCTAGCCCCCAGAAAGGGCTGACCTGAGTTCCACTGGCCCTGTAGATACAATTCATTTATTTTATTTCTTTCCTTTTCTTTTTCTTTCTTTCTTTCTTTCTTTCTTTCTTTCTTTCTTTCTTTCTTTCTTTCTTTCTTCCTCTCTCTCTCTCTCTCTCTCTCTCTCTCTTTCTTTCTTTCTTTCTCAGATTTACTTGTTTTTACTGAAAAGCCAGATTTACACAAAGAAGCAGAGATGGAAAGAAAGATCTTACATTTGCTGGTTGACTCCCCAAGTGGCCACAACAGCTGGAGCTGAGCTGATCCAAACTCAGGAACCAGGAGCATCTTCCAGGTCTCCCATATGGGTGCAGGGTCCCAAGACTTTTGGTTGTCATCTACTGGTTTCCCAGGTCACAAGAAAGAGCTGGAAGGGAAGTGGATGAACCAGGATATGAACCGGCACCCATATGGGATCTTGCCGCATGCTAGGAGAGGAATTTAGCCACTAGGCTTCTGCAGCGGGCCCTGTAGATACAATTCTAAGAACATGACAAAATTGCTTTTGTCTCTGCCACTTTTATTTCTTCATACAAGTTTTATACAATGAGAAAAAATAATAAATTAATAAAATACTTCCCTTGGAAAAATTAATTCCTTTAATGATTTCATTCAGGTGTCACCTGCACTTAAATGCTACTGATTTGCTGACAGCTGCCAGGTCAGTGCTCTTACAGATATACAAATACATTTCCCACTGTTGCATTAGAATTTTCACTATGATGTCTACTAGGAATATCAAACTTAACATGACCAAACTAAAACTTTAGGGTCTTCCCTCTAAACCTCCTCAATATTTTGCATCTCATTTGATGATAATCCCATAATATTTTGTTCTTCATTCCTTAAGCTTTTCAATTATTTAACATCTTTCTTTCATATCCCATTTGCCATATCAAATTTATTAAGAAATCGTTCTGGATCTACCTGCAAAATATATTCAAAATCTAACTGCCTTACATTACCTCAAAGATAACCATTACTAAAACTGCAGTTCATGAATATTTATGATGAAGAAGTGGAAGGTAAGAGCAGGAAAAGAATCAAGAATAATACTAAGTCTTCTAGCTTATTAATTGGCTGACTGGTGGGGTAATTAAATTAAGACAGGGAGAAAAAACTTGAGGGTAGATCAAGAATCCATTTTGAGCGGTAAATTTGAGATACCTGTGAATCATTGAGAAATAACTTCAAGGAAGTTATCATGTAGGATCATAAAATTAAAGTTATTTGCAAATTGTAAATAAGAAATTTTGGATTTATCATACAAGAATAACATGTAAACCTATGAAATTAAATAAGTGATCATCCCTTTAAGTGAATTTTATTCTGGTCCTTGGATCAGCGTAAAGTTTACTAAAAAGTAATGTGTAAAATTAGGGGAATAAACAGGTTTATCAGAAAAAAACACAGAGGAAGAGACAAAAACAAAACCAGTTTAAGTTGTCAAGTGTGCTTTGATTTTAGGAATATAGACAACTTTCTTGGCATCACTGGCGGAGGCAATTTCAGTGGAGTGGTGGGGATGGGAACCAAACTATGTTATAGCATGTGACTGTCTCCTGGAAATTTAATGAAGTCAAAAAGCAAAATTCTTATAAGTTCAAGTAAAGAAGGCCACTTAGCCACCCAGGAGTAACAAACTACCAGAATTTAGGGACAATAACAAGAAATGGGGGCCATCTTTGTGGCAAAGCAAGGTAAAACCTCTGCTTATGATTCTGGCATCGCGTATGGGTTCTGCTTGCCCCATCTCTGGTGCAGCTCCCTGTTAGTGGGCCTGGGAAAAAAATGGAAAGTGGCTGAAGTCCTTGGACCTGCACACCTATGTGTGACACCTAGAAGAAGCTCTGGGCTCGTGGCCCAATCCAGGCTGTCATGGCCATTTGGGGAATCAACCAGCAAAAGAAAGATTCTTTTTCTCTCCCTGTCTCTCCTCCTCTCTGGAACTCTGCCTTTCAAATAAAATATAAAATAAAAAATAATATGGCATGTGGATAAAAAGTTGTAATTTGAATACCAGAGCACAGTACACATGTTGAGCTAACAGTAGTAACAAGTTTTATTTAGCTTCATAGAAGTTAACAGGGAAGAGCATAATGAAGAGATCTCCCAGAGAGGAAAAAAAAAAGATATGAACATTTTCCTTGTTTTTGAGATCCACAGACTTGCAACACTTACGGGACTTCTACAATTTGATCAACCTTTGCACAGGTCTTAAATCCATTCACCATCCTTATCTCAAATATCATGCAAGTCCTACATTGTCATCTAACACCCTCTTCTTCAACTTTACAAGATTATAGATAGTCATCTAGTTTCTGTTTCAGCAAGGTTATGGAACTTCCAATATCTTGGACACAAAAGTTGACTGCTATTTCCTCACACTCCTTAGAATTTACTGGAACCATAAGAGACATCATAATAATTCCCAATTTTAAACTTTTTGCTCTCTGGCAGAAGCAATTTCAATACCTTCATCAAAATTGTCATGTTCCATACCACCTCATTCAATTTT
Organism: Ochotona princeps; assembly: GCF_030435755.1. Classification (NCBI taxonomy): domain Eukaryota; kingdom Metazoa; phylum Chordata; class Mammalia; order Lagomorpha; family Ochotonidae; genus Ochotona; species Ochotona princeps. The sequence goes on along the minus strand of NC_080834.1, from coordinate 106,074,899 downwards.
ACTTGAGCAACCTACAAACCTCCACTGCCAACCATAACACCAAACCTCACATGATTAGACCACACTAGAAGTCCTAGAGTGCTGATGACAAGAAACAATGAAAATAATCTACTTCTAAGTTACATGTACGTCTTACCTCCCAGATGCTACAAACTTCTCTCCAAATAGGGTTGGGGAATGAGAACTGTCTAAAGGGCGCCAAAGGGATAAAGCAAGATCATGCAAAGTAGGCCCACGATTCAGCTGTTGGAACTTGAGCAGCCTAACTGCAGAGCAAAAAAGATGATACATTCCCAGGGTGCTTTTCCCTCGGGTCATGTGAATTTTAGGATTGAAATATCTAGCAGAATAAAAATAGGTTCTGAATAACATTACAGCATATTGAGGATGAATAAATTTGACTCTAATAGCATGATAAAACATACTGCATTGTCCTTTAGCCAATTTTTTTTGTATAAAGGAAGCATTTTTATACATTCCCCTTAAGCATTTAAAAGGAAAACGAATTTCCCTACTTTTCAGGTTTCCTATGAATTACTTTTTTAGAATAACAAAGGGAAATGATCAAAAACAAAAGCTTTATATTTTATAGCCAAATAGATGTTAAGCTCCTTAATGGCAAGGTCAGTTTTTCCTTGTATTTTATCCAGTGATTGAAACATAAAGGATAATTAAACCATGCACTCATTAGCATAACATGATTAGTTAATAAATTAAAATGATTATAATAGGAAATGTCTTAAGCTTTTATACAAATTTTCAAGCTGTTCATTATAAATTTCTACATTCTCACTCTCTCTCTCTCTCTCTCACACACACACACACACACACACTCACAGATACAACATATGTAACATACACACAGAAACACAAAACCCACTGATACCCATAAGAAGCTTGTCTGAATTACACTGAAAATCTTGAAGGACTTTCACTTTCATTAGACAAAGTTAACATTCTATTTCTTTTCTGGTCCTTGTTGGATTTCCTATATTTGTGAGTAACCTTTCTTTGTGTAAGTAGCCCTTTAATATCATCTACAGTATCTCTTAAAAATTGTCCCATTACTCAGAAACCTCAACTGTAGCCATCTCTTTATAGGACTTCATTAATCTTTTAGTAGGTTTAGGGCAATGACTTTCCAGTCTTGCTTCGTAAATTTTCTCTTTATTTCATGCTTGACCCAATTGTCTCGGTTTTCAGTAATACTTGCCACTTCCAGTAATAATGGTGGTGTCACATTCCCTTAAACACCATATATTAACAAGCACAGGGCTGCTGGCCACATCTCAATCTTATTAAGTGTTTTGTATAACGAATTGTCAAAGAAACATTAACAGTAGTTGACTAATTTTGAAAAAAAATAGGATGTTTGAACATGGACTTAGAGAATGCTGATTTGAATCTTCCATAAGAAATACTAATCAAAATAAAAAATCCATAGAATAAGGCATTTTCAAACTATGGGAAAGAAACTAGGGAATATGTTGGTATATTCTGTATTTTTTCTTTTCATTTAGACTAATAGATTAACAGAGGGTTCTCATCCATTGGTTTATTGCCCCAAATGCCCACAATGGCTGGTCTTTGAGTGGGACAAAGCTGGGAATGGGGTCCAGGTAGCTGGCAGTGGCAAAATTGCTTGAGCCAACATCACTTCATGAAGTAAGTCCATGTACTCCAATATTCTTTACAGATGTCTCCAGGAAGATCTTTAAGACTACCTGTTCCTTTATAACTAGTTATCTTCATAAAGACACAGAGATAGAAAATGATTATTTTCTGAGTTGCATGTGTCTGAACTTTAGAGGCATTGCCATATCATTTCACCTTTTAACAAGACTCCCTTTATAAAAACATCCATGTTATTGAGCAATGGTTCAACTGGCTAACACTTTGCTGCCAAGCACTGGCATCCCACATGGGTGCTGGTTTGTGGTCTGGCTGTTCCATTTCCCATCAACTTGCCTGACTGTGGCCTGGGAAAGCAGGAGAGGGAGGTCCAATTGTTTAGGACCCTGCATGTAAGTGGCAGACCTAAAAAAGGCCTCTGGTATATGACTTCAAATCAGCTCAGCTAAGACCTGTGAGGCCATTTGGGAAATAAACCAGTGGATAGAAGATCTTTCCATCTACCACCTCCTATAAACCTGCCTTTCAAATAAAAATAAACAACTTTTTTGAAAATCTGAGTTTGCAACAGAAATACTTTAAAAACTGAAGTTGCAGAGGTGAGTTCATCCTTGGGATTTAAATGGACAGACCTCCCAGCAGCATCACAGCTGCTGGGGGAATCTGAGCCAGCTTAGATTCAATGCTTGGGGCCCTAGCTCCAGCCACCTCTGCCAAGTGGTGGGCAAATCTGGGGCTTGCCTGGGTTGAAGAGTTTTCTCCCTTCATAGCATATACACTGTGAGAGGAACTTGGCAGCCTGGATGCCTGGCTCCGCCCACCGTTGCCATCTTGTGGGGGGCAGATGAGTTCATCTTCAGGGCTTGGATGGACAGGTCTCCCTGCAGCATAGCAACTGCTGGGGGCATATGAGCCAGGTTGAACTCAATGCTGGGAGCTCTAGCCCAAGCCACCACTGCCAAGCAGTGGGAAAATCTGAGGCTTGCCTGGCTGCCCAGCAGTGAGCTCTGGGTTCCTGAGGGGGTGGAATTACTGCCTAGGGATATTCATGGACAAAGCAACTGTACATGTAGGTGAAGAAAGAATCCTGAGGGACTGCAAATGACAGAGCCAATGTAAGCAAGAGGACTGATATCTGATGGTTTGGAGGGGGAAACCATAAGATTCGTATAGGTCAGACTGATGCACCAGCCTACATGGGAGTACTGGGTTGGGCTTATTAGCATGGAATATTGCTGACCACCACACACCAGTCCATGTGTAAGCTAGGGCTGAGGGTCTGTATAACAGGGATAGGTCCCAGTATCTGACTGAATGTCAGAAAAGGGGAGGGTCATGTCATCAACCAGCACTCGAGAAAACCAGGTCAGGTGGTAGATTCTGTGGAGAATATGGGACCAAAACCTGTGGAAATACAAGTCCCACTGGTTAGCTCAACAGTTGGGGTGGTGATGGACTGACCTAGGTGTGACCATGGAACCTGCCACACTCACAGATACAGGGACTGAGAATAGTCTGGGCAGGTCCAGGCTGCAGCACCCACATGTGCATCCTAAAACAGGACGTGGGGCAGATCAGGGCACAATATTAACCAGTTCAAACAAGGCTTAGATGGAGAAACAGGCTATGCCGGGAAAGGGCCTAGCACCCACTGGCCCATGAGATCTGGTTATAGGACAGGACTGAGCAAACATTAGCTCACCGGCAAAAGCAGAAACCAGGCTGGATTGCAGGTCATGCTGGGGTAAGCTGTCAAACCTACCAGTTTGCATGAGCCAGGGATGGAAGCAGACTGAGCGTGGCCAGGTTTCAACACTGACCAGCGAGACTTGGGACTTGGAACAGGCTGGGTCATGCCAGACCAAAGCATCCAAAGGCAGAGGCCAAGACAGGTTGAGGGTCTCACTGGTGAGTGCGAAAGCCAGATTGGGGGCTGCTGTCTGGTCTGGACATGGTTTCAGTGATTCTCAGCACAAGTGTGGATTAGATCTGGGGTGTTACAGACTGAGCTAGACTCTAGCACCCACTGGTGCTCATGAGAACCAGGTGTAGAATGGGCTAGGTCTCTGCCCCTACTGAGCTACGTGTGAGCTGTGTCTGGGTGTGGACCAGGCTTGACTAGACTGTAACAACCAACAGTAAAAACCAGAATTGGTAAAGGCCAGGCAGGAAAAGCCACTGTTCCTGCTAGGATAGGAGGTGGACTAAGTAGGGCTGACCCAATAATTCACCAATGGGCATGAGATCTGGCAATCAAAGAGGTTCTGATGGAGGAGCTTGGCCAACTCCTTTGTGGCGACACAGTCCCTGCAGGTGAACACAAGAACGATGATACGGAAAAGTCAAGACTGGGCCAGGGAAAGGTACCCACCGGCATATATATGGCATAGGCCAGGGGTGAACCAGGCTGGGCCAGTTCATATCACCCACTGGTGAATCCATGTGCCAGAATGGAGTATGGGTTGGGTTGGTTTGGGTCACAATACAACCCAGTTTACATGAGGGACAGGACTCAGGGTCAGCTAGGCTGGCCAAGGGTATAGGCCCCACCAGTGTGAGTTGGAATTAGGATGTGCTGGGTCCGGCCAGGTTACAGCACCCACTGGCAAATGCCAAGGTGAGGCTGGCCATGCCAGACTGGACTGCAGCACCTAATCAGCACACATGAGACCAAGACAAGTGGGGGCATAGCCTGTAGGGGGCCTGTGGAGGGCTCCCCTACTGGAGCACCACTCCACTAGAGAGCATGAATTGCGATGAGGGCAGACAAGGCTCAGTTACATGCATAAGTCAGAGTGGGTGTGGGTGTGGGTTGGTTGGGCTTTCCCACAGCACTGGCTGGCAGATGCTGGCACAGAAGGAGAATTCTCTCACGGTAAACTGAAGAACCACCTGAAGAGTGCAAGATCCAGGATGGGAGTGGGCCCAGTACGGAAACAGTGGGCACATCCCTCTTGGCTTGCCACTCTACCTGGTAAGCATGAGAACCACGACCAGGACATGTGTGGCTAGACAGAGAGTTGCACCTGTCAGCCCGTGTTTGAGCTGGATAGTGGGACTGGTTGGGTTGAACTAGGCTTCAAAGGCCATTGACAAATAGGAGAGCTGATTAGGATGTGGGACAGACTGGACCAATCTACTATACATACTGGTAAGCATGGGAAGTAGGGCAGGGCACGGACCTGATGGGGATTATTCCAGGTAACTCTGACTAGGCAGCTGCTCCCATTAGTGTACGTGAAGACTGAGTGTGTGAAGGGCTGGATTTGGCTGGGCTGCAACACCCATTGGTTTGTATAGAAGACAGGCTGGAGGCAGAACTGACCCAGCAATTGCAACCACCAGTACATGCATAAGATGATTGGGGCGATAGACTGTGCCGAAACTTCTATTGGCAGGCACACACAAGAATCAGTTCTGGGATCATGTCATATGACGTTTCTATGGCGATCCCCCCAACTGAATCGCTGGACTCAGAACCCCAACCATGGAGAAAATTGCAGGTTCCGTAGTCTGATAATAGTGCACGTGTATCAGAGCTGGGACTCCACAGTGGCTTAGATGGAGCAGCAGACAGCATATCCAGACGCACATGGAGGACATGTCAGTACATTGAAGCCTACAGAGAATACCTGGTACCATAACAGAGGGCAAATGACAGAACAAATTGATCAACCACCCCAGCCAAGAGCTGGCGGTGAATATCTGGGCAAACGGAGACTCTAAGGTGGATTGTGTCAACCAGTGGATTCTGGAGAGATTTCACTGTGATTGTAGTAGTGAGTCATTCAGAACTGTGGAACTATCAGAGCATGCCCACACTGGGGACCCTGGGGTGATATCAGGTGGCTGCCCTCCATCCCAGCGTGCAGATGTGTTTGGGAGGCTGTGTGTGGTTTTTCTCCTTATCTCTTCCCTTCCCCCAGATATGGGAAGGAAGAAAAGAGAATGTGGAAATGATGATCTCACCTACCTTCCTGTAGCCCTTGACCCTTATCACCCTAATCAACTATGTAAAAATTATTTTAAAAAGTAAACAATTAGAAATTTTAAAAAAATAAAACTGCAGAGACAAAAATGCTCTTTTAGTTGGGTATCTCTTCAATTCACATTACTTACTCTAATTTATGGATGTCTGAGCAATGGTATGCAGACATCCAATTGCATTCACCCTTGTAAGATGTGAGTTTCTTTTCCTTTTTAATCGCTCAAAGAGGATCATGTCTTTTCCTCAGAAGTAAGCCAAAGAGAAAAAAACTCTGGTACTGCAAAGTTCTCTAGAAATCATATAGTCCAAACACCATTATTTTACATATAAACTAACTGAGGTCCAAGGTTTTAAATGACTAGGCAACTAGTACAGAGAACAATAAATTGGCCTGAAGTAACCTTGTGTTCACTCACCTGGTCTAAAATTACCATCAGGCTCACACTGCCTGGCACCTAAACGACTTACATTAATCAGTCAATAAGAATAATATAAGTGGAATCATTGTTGTCTTCTGAACATTGTTAAAAATTGGGACTGGAACTGTAAGTAGACAGTTAAGCAAGAAAGTTTTGTCTGTGACATTCCTTTCCACCTCTTATTTAGCTTCGTGGTAGCTCCTTTTGTTGCCTCACAGGCTTCCTTAGCTTCTGAAACCCTTACCAACCTCATTCCCAGTGGAGTTCTTTACTCCCGGCAGTGACCCAGATCTTTGTGCATGACTTCAATGATAAATCAAGTATATCTAACTCTTATCCATCTAGGTAGCCAGGCCTTACTATAGTAAACTATACTCCACAGCCACCATTGCCTTTTCCTGAAACAAGCAGGCTACATGTTCACTGCTGTGGTGAAACACTTCTCAGGATTTCCAAGGGACCCTCATCAGGGCAGCCATTATGACCCCCTTAACTGCTGCTTAAGAAGCAGCAGCTGATGAATTCAAGTGTCCTAGGGCCACTGAGCTATTGAAGTTAAGAATTTGAACTAGAAGCTAGATTTCCTCATTCCCAGTCCGTTGTTCTTTTCACTGTGTTACATTGGTTTCTTAGCTCTTTCACCAGTTTTGAACTGAAAAACAAACAAACAAAAACTACTAACAACAATATTTTGTATTGTTTAGCATCAAGAGGTATTTTCAGCATGTACTAGTGAAATGATCTGGCAGTTGATTTAATTCCTCTGACCATTAGAAGTTTTTACTTTCAGAACAAGATAAAACATGTGCGTAGTATTACAAAGAAGATTCTTCCTGATGACAGCTAGAAGATTGCTAATCTGAATGCCTTTTTGCTTCCTCTAAACATCTCTGACAACTATGTACAGACCATAAGTCTTATTCATTTTATATGTAAATGTATTTTGTGCATAATATATATTTTCCTTGTCTTAAAGCTTTTGAAAGGCTTACTCTACACATCCTATTCCCTCATTGATAATTAACACTACTGAGTGAGAAGAAACCTCTTTTGTCACTGGTAACTTGGTCAGGCTAAATGCAAAGGAATTTTTCTCCTACAAGCAATCTCTTCTCCTTCTTATAAAGGCTAGCCTCAAAGGATTTCTTCTTGCCCAAAAATAGTGTAAGTGAAATGAGGTTACTCAAGTGCCTGAGCAGCAGAACAACTGCTAGGCAACTTGCATAACTCATTTTAGTGAATTTCTTAAAAACACAGTTTCAGAGCTCATATCCTAAAATGGTTTGTAAGTGGCAATTAACCTTAGTAACTATTTTTTAAAAAATGCCATGCTTGTACCACTGCACTCTCCACTACTTTACCCTGTCTCCTCCTACCTCCAGCCTCATCAGCGTGAAAATTATTGATGTTGTCAAGTAAATTAAAAGAATTAAGCCAGCCTCCTCAAGAAAATTATATCCATTTCCATTGCTAGAATTAGTGGTAATTACTATAATTTATCTTTAGAAATTTAAATACTTTCTGGAAATTACAAAGAAGCTACAGATTAAGGTTAAAATTAAAAATCTATAAAGAAATGCTAGTATGAACTCAGTATTGTTTTTAACACAATTGAGCTTATTTTTTAGGAAGAAATATGGACATAGTTTGTTCTTGGTGTGCATCAAAGAAAAGTGAGAAGGGAATCTCAAAGTCACAAGAGAACAAAAGGGAACCCAACCTTTTCTCTAATGACTGTGATTAGTCCACAGAAGGAAAACCAGAAGAATCATAAACTGTCTGTTCTCAAGGCAGTGCGCATGATTGACTACTGAGAGAAAGAAGCCAGACAACGATGCCCAGACATTCTAAACACAGGCCGTGGCTGCCAGGAAGTGCTTTGATCACAATCTTTAATTTCTTGGGTTGGTGGAAGCCAAACGAAGGACTAGTGAAAAAGGTAATGATTTATACTTTAAGCACTTATCTACTGGTATATTTGTTTTCTTCTAAATTATCTCTAAAACTGAAATGGCTTAACATTATTTGAGCTCACTTGAGCAAAGACTCTTACTTTATATCAAGTAAAAAACGCAGAAAAAATGATGAGTAAAAGGAAACTGTGTACACATGGTGTGCACACACACACACACACACACACACACACACACACACACGGCAATCCCTGAGCATAGTTCTAGAATTGAAGCCTTTCTTTTCAGAACTAGCAGCTACTGGAGACCTGATGTGGCTGATTTAAGAGCTTACAAAGGATGAGTGGATCGGCGAGAAGATAAGAAGGAAAGACGGATCACTATGGCGTGATGGTCATAACGGACAACTCAGAAAAGTCACCTTCTTTATTTATACACAAATCATCACAAGCTTTTGCACAACAGTCAATTGTTTTAGGTTTAATTCATTGTAAAAGAATGACTACAAAAGCAATCCTAAAAAAAAATTATTATTATTTTACTTAGAGAGAAAACATTTTCAGCAAGCTATTACTCATTCAAACCTGCAGTGACCTGGCTGAATCCAGGAATTCCATGGTTGGCAGCACATGCGGTTACATAGTGACAGGTGGTGTATACTTATATCCAAAATCAATTTTTATTAAACCTAAACTAATATTACTTAAATTATCAGGCGTACAGTATTAAAAGAAAAGCTCATAAATGAAAGGAATTTATAAAGGCATATATCATAGATTCTTTATTAAATCTCATAATAAATCATGAATTAATTACCATCACTTCACCTAGTACTGATTCAATTGTTTTTGTTCTTTCGTTAAACGGCAGTGAAAGGAATCAGGGCACTCAGTCTTTCTACAAACAGAGGGTCTTTACAAGAAACTTCTTTTTATCTTTATAAACTGTTTTCTTTCCCTAAATATGAGTGCCAATAAGGTAGAAGTTTTTATAAACTGTTTTATTTCTCTAAATATAATTGCCAATATAAGCCACTTGGGGGGGGGGGATTCACAGTATTTTGTTTCCCTTAGAAGATGCTCTGTATACTTTCTGCTTTCTGTGGTGAGAAACCAAAATGTGTCATTTCATGTGGTTGTAACAGACTGAGGCTGCATGGTAAACAAACTCTTTGTACCTCCAGGATTGCCATCTGTTCCAAGACATTATTAAGCCATTTCTTAAGGAAAACATTACTTATATTAGGGCAAGCTCCAGGACAAAGGTGGGCACGTAACAGCATGTTTGGAGACATTGTGGGTTCAATTGTACTACTGGATGATTTTTGCTGTGTGTTATTGCCTTATGTTGCGAAAGACGCTTTTACCATAACATGATTGATCAGTTTGAGGTGTTACACCAGTTACAAGAATCATCTCACATTTGCAGAAAAACAACTCCCTCAGGAGAATCTTATGAAACTTCAGAGAGATGATTAAGTGTCCATACAATGGGGTAAGGCAGCAATGAGGTGACCAGAGACATTCTCCTGGCCCTTGCCACGCAGCCAGAACCTCCTCATAGCCTTACTAACTGAGGAGCAGGGCTAGTCACACCCTCACCCCATCAGTACCAACTACATGGCTTCCCACAAGCAGCAGTAATAGTGTTCATCATCTTGATGCAGTGGATCAAGATAGCAGTAGAAAATCTTTAGAAAATGATAATTAATTTCTTGAACATAGACTCTAAAAATGAAGATAAAAAGAAATATTTAATAATGTGTCTAAGTTTTTTTGGTTTAGGTTGGATGTTGATGTAATTGAGATTTCCCTTCATTTATGTTCCTGGCCCCAAATCAGTCAAATCTGGGAGCGTTATAATAGCCTAGCTTAAAATTTTAACTGTGTCTACTTGACTTAGGTGAAAACTGCAAAGTTACTTGAGGATCCATTTGTACAGCAGTGAGTTGGATCATTAAACAACCACCTTATTTAATTATTGTGAAGACATAATCAACAAGGCTATGAAGGGATGATTAGAGGACTTCATTCTTTTTCCTACTAAACTGCATAGATGATATGACCTGCATATTTATTGCTCAGTGATTGGCCATTAAGATAAGCAAGAAAATAATGAATATTGGACCCACCAGTGAAGGCTTGACTGGAACATTAACTATTTGGGCATCCAACAGCATAAAAAAATGTAAGTCATAGTGATTTTTCTTTCATCTGTATTACTTTTTTCCATACTACAAAACCTCTAAGTAACAGATTAAGACAGAGCTGGTAGAAGTAAGTGGAAACTGGCCTGTTTGTGGTAAAAAACAAAAAACAAAAACAAAAAAACCCTCACACACAGGACATAGCAGTCAAGTATCAAGAAATCAGATTTCACAGGAACATCAAAGTCAGGTAAACACAAGAATGCTAAAGATAAAGAAATATATAAGGAAATATTGTCTGTAACAACTCAGGAAGTTCCTAGGTTCATAATAAAACAAATGTTAACTTCTGTGTGTTTGCTTCTCTGTCACCATTCACTTGCTCCTATCAGTGCTAAAAATAGCTCATGCAACTGCACTTTAAAAACTCAAAAAAGTAGTTCATCAAAGTCCAGCCATTATGGAGTGATCCATACTGGTGTCCTCTAGAGAAATTGGAATGACTGCTTTTACTGTGCATCTTATGGTAATTTCATCATGTTCCAGATTTTTCACCTATAATCAAAATATTTATTATCAAAATTCCAAAACTTTCTTGAACCAATTCTACTACCCAGTGTATTAGCTCCTCTTTCCATTTTATGTTACTTGAGTAGACTCATCACCTATGACGACTGATTATTAATAAAATTATCAAGAAGGTCAAGACAAGGTTACACCTCTGATGTTTGTCATGTACCCTCCAACAAGATATTCATCCGTTAATCAACACGCTTTACTCTCAGTATAGAGATGTGACAGATAAAAACAACTCCTTGGCCTTTAGAATTAGTCTATATTTCTCCATATTTTACACAGAAATTATAGCATGAAAAATTTCAAAATTGATATCCTAGTAATAGCTATAATGATATTCATTGGTTTTATTTGTTGTTATACATGTATTATACTATGAATAACAAAATACTTCACTGGGAGAATCAAGATGGTGGAATAGGGTAAAGACACATTTAAATGGACAGAAAAACATTTAATCAGGATGAAGCAGAGAGGACATATTTCCAGGAAATAGGAAAGGACAGAACAACAGCAAAGGGGTACCTGGAGACTGACAGACATAGGAAAGCAGCGGGCACAGCAGTGTGGTGTTGCAGTGACTGATACTCCAGGACGGCGACCTGAACTCCACCAGCAGCCAAAACTCCAGCAGCAACCAGGTGAGAAGGGACTTTCACTGGGAGCTTGGGAGGTGAACCCAGACAAAGAACTGTCCATCTTGCTGGTCCATTTGATTTGACCAGGAGCAGAGATAGAGCAGCAGATCTCAGATGGGCAGTGCCAGAACAGGGTGGATTTCATAGCCCAGTCAGCCCCCTAGAGCAGAATTGGGTGCCATCTTGCATAAGCAGGAAAGGGCAAGGGAAAGGATGGAGCATGCACTGAGCTGGGAGTGAGCTCATTTCTGACTTGGTGAACTGCAATGATGTGGCATTCAACGGGTGCCACCCAGGGCAGGTCTGGTTAGCCCTAGGATCTGAAGGCCAGCAGATCAAGAACCTTAGTGGTTGTACATCAGGCACCATTTTGGGCACTGTGGCAATAGCTTTGGGTGCAGGGGACAACAGTGAACTGCGCATGTGCTGAGCTCATGAGAACTCACTGAGTTCTGTGGATTGCACTGCTCTCACAGGAAAATAATACTGACTATGGCATCGTACAGGTCAAAATAGGTCCGTGTGGCACCCAGACCTAACGGCCAACAGGTTCAGCATGATCAGCACCACCAACAACCTAGCTGTATAGGACACCTGGTGTCTCCCTAATCCTGGGACCTGCTCCAACTGGAAGTGGGAGAAAGGTTGTACAGACAACAGTGCATCCTCAGCACGGTATTACAGGAGGTGCAGAGTGGTGAGCCAGGAGCTGAGGCTGTGGAGACCACGGTGGAAATCTGACATAAGAATCCAGAGCTGGAACTCGCTGGAGGGAGTAGCACAAGTGGCTACAAGCAAAAAGTTGTGTACCAACTGCAATAAGTAAAACTGCATTGTAGACCTGTGGGTGACAGCTTAGAAACCTGCCCCAAGGAATTCAAGACTCTGATAACCAGAAGTACAATGATCAAGAGCAAAAGAAGAGACAAAGGCACAATGAATATTACTGAAAACTCCCCTGCAAAGGAACCCTATGCCAGTATCAGAGTTAAGTGAGGAAGACATCGAGAAAATGGGGCATACAGCATTCAGAAAACTCATTTTAAAGCTTCTGATCAACAATGAGAAGCACATACAAGAGTTCAAAGAATTTAAGGAAGCAATAAAGCAAATCAAGGCTGGTATATCAGAAATTAAGAACACAGTAGAGCAAATTAAAAATACAGTGGAGAGTCTCCAAAACAGAATGAAGCAAGCAGAAGAAAAAAATCTCACAATTGGAAGGTATTTCCTGTCACCAGGGGGAAGCAAACAAAAAGCTGGAAGCAGAGCTCGATCAGGCCAAAAAAGTATTCAAGAATTGAAAGACACTATAAAGACGTCCAATCTAAGAGTTATGGGAGTCCCAGAAGGTGCAGAAAGAGAAACCGGTTTTACAAATATATTTAATGAAATGACAAAGGAAAATTTCCCTAATCTGGAGAAAGAATTGGGAAACAACATCCAGGAGGGGCACAGAACTACCAACAGGCTCGATCAAAAGCGATCTTCACCAAGACACATGGTCATCAAGCTCTCTTCAATTGAACATGAGGAAAAGATCCTTAAGTGTGCACGTGAAAAAAATCAATTGACATATAAAGGAATGCCAATTAAGCTCACAGGAGACCTCTCACAGGAAACTCCACAGGCAAGAAGAGAATGGAGTGACATATTCCAGATTCTGAAAGAAAAAAATTGTCAGCCTAGGATAACATATCCAGCAAAGCTTTCTTGTGTCTTTGAAAATAAAATAAAATTCTTCCACAGTAAAGAAAAGCTAAAAGAATTTGCCTCTTCCAAACCTGCCCTACAAATGATACTTCCATACATGCTCTTGACGGAGAAGAGGAATAGCACCTACCAAAACCAAAGGCAAACGGGAGGAACATCCCACTAAAATGACAACAGAAGACTAAACCAATGAACAACCCATTCCTTAAGGACAGGACCAAAGTACCATCCATACATATTAAACTCTGAATGTAAATGGCTTAAGCTCAATCAAACGTCATAGATTAGTAGACTGGATTAAAAAACAAAATCTGTCTATTTATTGTCTAGAAGAGACACACTTCACTATCAAAAACCAGCAGAAACTATATCACATGGGTTTTGTTGTTTTCTGTATGTTTCATCTCTTCAAAACACTTTATTCTGATTAAATCATTCAATGACTTGTAGATCATACAGTAGCATCATTTTCTGCAAGAAGGTTCTTGATTTTCATTTCTTCAGCTACATGTTACTCATTTAGTAGCATGATAGTTAACTTTATGATGTTGTTAATTTCTTTTTTCTCCCTGATGTTGATTTGTTTTGTGGCTCTTCATTTAAGGGGATGTATAGTAGCTGTGTAATGGAGACTGTCATATCTAGTAAAATGCTATTTAACTTCATGGCATTGTAAATTTCTATTTTTCTTTCTATTGTTGATTTTGTATCATGACTTTTCATTTAAGGGGATGTACAGTAGCTGTCAAAGGATGCAGTGTGGTATGCATTTCTACTTCCAGACAAAGATGGACTTTGAATGAAACTGTTTACTATATCTTTACAATAGGATTCTGGACTCTGCCATTTTCCATGCCTGCAATGATAAGTACATGACTAAATATGAAGAACTATATGTTAGTAATGATATAGAGGAACTAAGGGGGGGAGGGTATTGGGGAGGGGATAAGGGAATATGGTACTGTATCATAAAGTGATAGCAATAATAATAAAATGTTTAAAAAAGAAAAAAAATACTTCACTGGTATAATACGAAACTTATGGTTTTTACATATATTATTATTTAAAATCAGGCTCAGTTTATTTAGGTAAGAACAGCAAGTTTATTTAAACAGAATGTTTCTAAGTACATGAAACTACAAATAGCATGATTTTAGTCAAAAAATATAACTGTATTAAGCAAATGACTGAAATTAGAGTAAAGCATGCATGTGTGTGTGTATGTGTGTGTGTGTGCTTTTCAAATCACAAATGCCCACATAAAACTGCAATGGGAAGTTCACCAAATACCTTACAAACTATATAGCTGCTATTCTTATTCTATAGATTCCAAGAAAAATAAGCCAAAATGTCTCACCTAATTTTACCTCTCCTGAGTAAACATTTACAGATTCCTAATAACTAATATTTGCCTCTGATCCTTGATGAAAGTATGCAGAGCTAAAACACGACAATTGTAATGTACTTTTTAGTATTTTTTCCTTAAGTGATTACAAGCCATCTAGTGAATAACATGTTCTACATTTTTGTATGGCTTCAAGTTTGAGAGTTCCTGATTTCCTAGATACACCCTTACACATTATGAAAGCTGAGACATTGTCTGTCTCTGGACTTCTGGTGTCTCCACTATCCAAAACCTCTCATCCTAGCTATGCTCCAAAACACGTAAGAAAAATTTTTTTGCCATTCTAACCAAGTATTTCATTTGACTCTAGAGCTGAACTAATTTAGACTACCTACATACTTATATCAATTCATCAATAAGCATCTTTAATCTTTATTACATACAGATCAACATATATATAAAACCAATTCCCAGAGGACTCTGTTTAGTATGGGATACTAAATATAAATAGGTGCATATTACATAATATGCACCTATTTATTGAGTGCTACAATAGCAATTGTACATAATGACTGACCATCACAGAGGAGAAATTATTCCCTTTTGTACCAATTTAAAAATCTGTGGTTATGCAAGTTAGTTCTCAAAGACTGTTCATGAATTCTCCAGAGAAAGAAGAACATTTGAACCAAGAGATTAATAAGTTCAATGTTCTGGAAACACTAAAAAGCTTGACAAAGCTGGAACTCAAAAAAATGTGAAGAGAATATAAAGATATTATGAAAAAATGCTCCAAATAAAACATGAAGGGCCTTGTGCTTTATGGAAAAAACAGAAACAAAAACCTGCACTTAATCCTAGAAGGTATAGAGTATGTTTAATAAGTTCTTATGTAAAAGAAGTACAAGGTGGGCCCATGTTCAGAGGGAGAATTTATGGCAGTAAAATAATTGCATTTCTTTATTTTTTTTCATTTTTTGAAAGGACACATTTTAAATTTACAATACTGTATAAAGGGTTAATGGTTTACCAAATAATAAGTTTAACAAGTGAATAAGCAAAAAGACCCCACTTTAGTAGGAATATAGGCAAGAATCATGAATAATAATTGCATGGAAAAATATGTTAAATCAGTGACAGGTCATTAAAATTACAGTAAAATAATAGAGAGAGGTGGGGAAAGGAAGAGGTTTAGAAAAGGAAGGAAGGAAGGAAGGAAGGAAGGTAGGAAGGTAGGAAAGAAGGTAGGAAGGAAAAAGTTAGAGGGGAAGGAGAAGCAGAGAGAGGGGGGAAGCAAGGGAATATCCTCATACTCTTAGATTTGTATGTATGAACTACACTGATCTGTTAAAATTAATTAAAAATAAAAAGACCTTGGGGTCATTGCAGTGGCATATTGAGCTAAACCTCAAAATGCAGCATAGGCATCCCGTTTTGATATGCTGATTCATGTCCCAGCAGCTCCACTTCCGATCCAGCTCCCTGCTCTTGGCCTGGGAAAGCAGCAGAAATGACTCCAGTTGGTGGGACCCTTCACCCATTTGAATATCTAGAGAAAGCTCCTGCCTCCCACTTGTATCATTCCAGCTCTGGTCATGGTGGCCATTTAGGGAGTGAATCAGCAGATGGAAGATCTCCATCTCTGTTTCTCTCTCAAATTCTGACTTTCAAGTAGAATAAGTAAATCTGCTTTTTAAAGAAATTTTCATTACATCTATCTAAAAAAAGTCTCTCTCATGTGCGCACACAGAGAGAGTTATTTTTACTGGGTTGAAGAGCAAAAAATGCATGTCGTGCAACAGGAATAACTTTGAAGGAGGTTGCAGAGAGAATGCAGACAGAAAATAGGGCCACAGCGACGATGATATTATTGCCTTTAATTCTTTATTAATGTGTTCTGCTTCTAACTTAGTACTTTTGATGAAGGTAATTAAATAAGGACTTTTAAAAGTTTCTCCATCACCTAGTAGTATTAGAATGTTCCCAAAATGAGAGGTATCGTTTCCTTTATCTTGCTAACTATCCTAATGCATAAAATATTTTAAAGATCAAAACCTACTGTCTTGTTCGCATTTTTCACCAGCTTCACCAGCTTTTATATTTCGTTACACTACCATAATAGATTCCATTGCCTTCTTCATTGGAATTCAATTAAGCTTGTGTGTCAAGGTTCTCTAGCTGTCTCAAATTACATGTTTCTTCCTTTTCATTTATCAATTGAATTCCAAATTTTAGGTAGAAGCATGAATATATGAAATGAAACATATTTCCCACTTTGCAGTGTAGCTAGGCATTGCTATCTGACTAACTTTGGTGAAAGGAAGTACCATAAACATTTATGTGAAAGTTAAGAGTTCTTTATGATATGAACACATACAAGTTTCCCCTTCCTACTTCTCAGTGGCTGGGATGTAGAGGAGGTGGCTGGTATGGTGGTGCTCATCCTGGGTCATGAGATGAGCTCAAAGATTGTGTCTATACGCACCAAAGCCAAAAAGAAACCTGAAGCCACAAGATCTTTGTGGAACATAGGTACTGTGCCTGTCCTGAACTACTCACCAATAAACACTAATGAATTTCTGATTAAAATTTCTGTTTCTATTTGAAGTTCTTACTTAGGCATGAAGCCAAACCCTGATATGGCATTCCCTTTTTTTTTTCTTTGAGTCACCATCTGCTTTTTTTAAGGTGAGCAAATTTTATGTATTTTGTATATGAAGATTTAGAAGCATAGTGATAACTCCCATGCTCTTTCCATTCTTTTAATTGTCTTATATCAAATTTTACAGTTTATTTTATACAGTTTATATATATTATACTATTATACTATTTTATTTTATTTTACACTTTATATAATAATATTTTATTTATACAGTTTATTATATAAGCAGAGGCTTAAACCTCCACTACAGAAAGAATTCAATAAATAGTAAGCAGAAAAAAATCTGTTCCTGAACAGTATAGACAAAGGCTGTAATAAATCATCAAATCTCAAAATATCAATTTTGTCCACATATAACACATTTTCTTATACTCTGTAAATTGGCATATGTCAATAAAAATATACAACATTTGCATTTTGGATACTGGCTTATTTCACTAAGCATAATGATTTGCAGATGCATCACTTTCTTTTTGCAAAAGGTATCATTTCGGGCCCGGCGGCATGGCCTAGCAGCTAAAAGTCCTCGCCTTGAACGCACCCCGGGATCCCATATGGGCGCTGGTTCTAATCCCTGCAGCTCCACTTCCCATCCAGCTCCCTGTCTGTGACCCGGGAAAGCAGTTGAGGACGGCCCAATGCTTTGGGACACTGCACCCACATGGGCGACCCGGAAGAGGTTCCAGGTTCCCGGCTTTGGATCGGCACAGCACTGGCCGTTGCGCTCACTTGGGGAGTGAATCATCGGACAGAAGATCTTCCTCTCTGTCTCTCCTCCTCTCTGTATATCTGACTTTGTAATAAAAATAAATAAATCTTTTTTTAAAAAAAGGTATCATTTCATTCTCTTGTTTTATTGCTGAGTTATATTCCATACTGCATATACCACATTTCTTTACTCTGCCATCAGCTAAAGGATATCTGGGTTGATTTCATATCTTACCGATATATAAATATGGCAGCACAGATAACTCATATGCTGATCTCATTTCCTTTCGGTAAATTCCCAGGAGTAGGATGACTGTCATGTGGTAAATCTATTCTCATATGTCTGAGGAATCCCCCTACTGACTTCCACAATAGTTATACTAGTTTATATTCCCATCAACAGGTAAGTGGGATACCTTTCTCCCCACATCCTTGCCAACATTTATTATTATTATTATTATTATTATTATTATTATTATTATTATTATTTGGAAGACATCCACTCTCACTGGGGTGAGGTGAACATTAAAATGGGTTTTCATTTGCATTTCCCTGATGGTTTGTGATCCTGGAAAATGGTTTTCATGTGTCCGTTGAATATCTGGATTTCATCCTCTTCATATGTCTTGTCTATTTCGTAACTGGCCTGTTTTGCTGCTGCTGAGCTTGTGACGCTCTTTATAGATGCTGAATATTAATGCTTTATCAATTGCATCATTTGGAAATATTTTCTATCTGTAACTTCTTCACTTTGCTGAGTATTTCCTTTACAAGGCAGATGCTTCTTAGATGAATGTAATCCAATTGCTCTATTTTTTGTTTTTATTGCCTATGCTTCTGGGGTCTTTTCCAACAAGTCTTTGCCTATGTCAATGTCTTGCAGAGTACCAAGATATTTTCCTCCAGTAATTTGATGGCATCAGGTCATAGATTTAGATCTTTGCTCCATTTTGTGTTGACTTACACAGAAGGTATAATGCGGAGATGTGGTTTCACACATCCGTTCAGGGAGATCGAGTGCTCACAGCAACACTGTTAAAGAGACTGCCCTTTCACTAGGGATTGATTTTAGCTCATTTGTTAAAGATTAGTTGTAGATGTGGGTTGATTTCCGCGGATTTTGTTTTGTTCGATTGGTCGACATGCCTGGTTTTGTACCAGCAAAAGGGTATTTTGATTATAGCTGCTCTCTAGTATGTCTAGAATTTGGGTATTTTATGCTTTGTTTTTGGTTTAAAGTTGTTTTAGCTTGGGGGCCAGTGCAGTGGACGCAGCTGGCTAATCCTCCGTGGGGTGGCACCAGCATCCTATATGGGGGCTGACTAGTTTCTCAACTGCTCCAATTTAGTCCATCTTTCTTCTGTAGCCCTGGAAAGCAGAGGAAGATGCACAAGTCCTTGGGCCTATGCATCCATGTGAGAGACCTGAAAGAAGATCCTGGCTCCCAGTTTTAAGGCAGCTCAACTCTGGTTGCTGCAGCCATTCAGGGAGCGAACCAGCAGATGGAAGACTTCTCCATCTGTCTCTCCTTCTCTATAGGTAAAACCTACCTTTCAAATAAAAATAAACAAAACTTTTAAAATGGCTATTCTGAGTCACTTGTGTTTCCATGATTTCTTTTCATTTAAAAATTTTTTTTTATTTTTAAATTTTAAAGCTTTTTTTTTTTTTATCCCAAACCTGAAGACTCCTAGATCCTCACCAAGGACTATCAGCATGAGCACCGAGGACTACATCCCTACTGCCAAGGAGACCACGGGGAAATGGAGTGCCTTCGGAGACCAAGAACTCTGAGGTCACCCACCCCCAATTGGATTTACCACATGGGATGGAAGAAGCCCAATTCCTGCCTTGCAGGATCCAAGGTTATTGGAACAACAACCAGGATCCCTGAGCGGTCTGCAGAAACAGAAGAACAGTAAACTTCCTTCAGGACTAGGGAGAGGAGCTTTCTCTGGTCCTTGTCTGCTTCCAATTTTGGGTCCCCACCCCCTTTTGTAATAACCATCAGGAGCGCTCCAGAAACCCCTCATAACAAACAAACAAACAAAACTAGAATAGATAGAGAACAACAAGGAAAGCTTAGAAACAGACAGGAAACGGTCAGCGGGGATGCACTTATAACTCACTGGGTGGGACACAAAGATTAGTTACTGCTCACTGGGGTATGGAAGATTTCTCTGCACACTCCTCCTAAACATGCTCACCTAAACTGTTGACATATATCCTGTTAGAATTATAGAGTTAGACCACCTGAAAAACAGCCAGGTTCAGCGAAAACGTGCTTCAATGCTATAAACTGCTAAAGACTAAAATTAAAATAGGCATGAGATAGCTGAATAGCAATCTAAGCCATTTTAAGGTGTATAGAACACGGTTGAATATAAGCCAAAATTGAAATGTGTATGAAGAAGTTACAGGTTGTGGTTGAGAACCTGCATTTTCCTATTAACATATTGGTGAATCAATACCATTTCAATTAATGCCACAATGTTGTAAATGGTTGGAAATATTATGTTGGGGCTTTTAATTGATTGGGATGATACTCTGCCGGCTCTACCTTCAGACCAGAGATGGTCTCACTAAGAAACTATTGAACTTACCAGGACAATAAGATGCTGGACTTTATGCTTGGTAAATACCTCCAATGAAAGAATGTCAACTGAATTTGAACTATGGAAATGCAACAAGGTGGAGCAATCCGCTGTGGGGGGAGGGTGTGGGGAGGGGCGGGGGGAATCCCAATGCATAAAAAATGTATCACATAATGCAATGTAATTAATTTTAAAAAATGAAATGCAATAAAAATTTTCAAAAATTTTTTAAAGCTTTTTTAATATTAGAAGAATGTCATTTATATTTTGATTGATATTGTTTTTGAATCTGTAAACTGCTGCTGGTAGTATAGACCCTGTGATATTAATTCTTCGAATCCATAAGCATGGAAGATGCTTTTATTTTTGTGTCTTCTTCCAGTTTTATTTTAATGGCTTAAAAGTTTTATAGTAGTTTTCTTTTCTTTGGATAAAGTTCTTAAAAGTATTGAAATGTGTCTCGGTATTGTGAATGGGACTGCTCTTAGGAGTTCTTTCCAAGTCATGACCTTGTGTATACAAAGGGTATTGATTTTTGTATGCTGAATTCATATCTTGTAATTTATCAAATTCTCTTGCAAATTCCAATAGAGTCCTAGTGAAAACTTTTGGTTGCCTTACATTTAACAGGGATAATTTTACTTCCTCCCTTCCAATCTGTATATCTTTATTTTTCTTTCATAATAGCTCTGGATAAGACTTTCAGAACTATACTGAATAGGACTGGTGAAAGTGGACATTCCAGTCTGCTGTGAGATCCTGTGGAAATGCTTCCAACTTTTCCCCAGTCAATACGATGCTGGCTGTATGATATTGTCTAGATTGTGTTTACAAATGTTTCTCCTATACTTAATTTATTTAAAGTTTGTATCAAGCTGAGGTGTTTTACCATCATGATTTGTTTTATGATGTATTTTTATCAAAGTCTTTTTTTTAGATTTGTTTTTATTGGTAGTCAGATATACAGAGGAGGAAAAACAGAGAGGAAGATCTTTCATCAGTTGATTCACTCCCCAAATGACTGCAATAGCCAGAGCTGAGCCGATCTGAAGCCAGGAGCCAGGAACCCCTTCCAGGTCTCCCACACACATGCAGGGTCCCAAAGCTTTGGGCTAACCTCAACTGCTCTCCCAGGCCACTAGCAGGGAGTTGAATGGGAAGTGGGGCTGCCGGGATTAGATTTGGTGCCCCTATGGGATCCCGGCACGTGTGAGGTGAGGATTTTAGCTGCTAAGCTATTGCATCAGCCTTATCAAAATCTTTACCCATATCTAGTGGCATAATCATTTTGTTTTCCTCTTCTTAATATTGTTAACATGACGCATCACACAGTTCTGTACTTTGTGTATTGAACCCTCCTTTCATTGCCAAAAATAAATACAGTTTCATCCAGGTGGATGATAAGCCATATGTGTTTTTATATTTGATTAGTTATAATCTTGTTGATTTCTGCATCAGTGTTCATCATGGATATTGGTCTTTCTTGTATCTTGTTTGAGAATTAAGGTGATGTTGACTGATGGGAGTTTAGAAGCATTTCTCCCATTGTAGTTGCTTTGAAAAGTTTGAGAAAAGTTAGTTTTTTTATTTTATTTTAAAGATGTTTTATTTTATTTTTCTTAAAGATTTATTTATTTGTATTGGAAAGGCACATCTACAGAGAGAAGGATATACAGAGAGAAGGCTCTTCCATCAGCTGGTTCACTCCCCTTGTGGCTTCAACAGTCGGAGCCAAGGTCATTCAAAGTCAAGAGCTTCTTCTGGTCCTCCCACATGGATGCAGGGGCCTAAGGCTTTGGGCCATTCTCCATTGCTTTCTACTCAATGTGGTTTTCATTTGCATTTCCCTGATAGTTAGGGAGCCAGAGTATTTTTTTGTGTGTGTGTGTATAGTAGTGATTTGAATTTGTTCTTTTGAAAAATGTCTGCTCAGTCCCTTCACCTATTTCTTCATAGGGTTGTCTGCTTTGCTCTTGCTGAATTTCTGAAGTTCTTTGTAAATCCTGGATATTACTCCCCTAAGTGCCATGTGGTGTGCAAAGATTTTCTCTCATTCCCTTGGTTGCTTCTTTGCTTGTTGTTTCCTTTTCTGTACAGATGTGTCCTGGCTTGATGTAGTTCCATTTGTTTAGTTTACCTTTGACCACCTGTATTTTTGGAGACTTCTCTATGAAATCTTTACCAATGTCTGTATCTTGTAGTTTTCTTTCTATGTTTTTCTTGACTGTTTTGATGATTTTTCTGTGCAGAATTAGATCCCTGATTGAACCAGAGCTGATTTTCATACAATGTAAAAGTTGAGGGTCTTGTTTCTTACTTTTGTGAACTGATATTCAATTGTCCTAATAGCGTTTGTTAAAAAGACCAAATTTTTCCCTGGGTTATTTTCAATTGTCTTATTAAAATGTAGTTTAGTATATATGGATAGGCTCACTTCTTGGGTTTCTATCTGTTTCACTGATCTCTCTCTGTACCAGTACCAGACTATTTTGATGACCACCACCCTGTAGCTTGTCTTAGGGTCTAGAACTGTGAGTTCTCCAGCTTTACCTTTATTCTTCAGGATAGCTTTTGCTATTCAAGGTCTCTTGTATTTCTGAATGAATTTTTGTATCAGCTTTTCTATTTCTGAAAAAAAAGTTGGAATTTTGATTAGGATCACATTCAATCAGTATACTACTTTCAGTAATATGGGCATTTTGATGATATTGATTCTACCAATCCAAGAACATGGTAAGTTTCTCCATCTTTTAATGTCTTCTATTTTGTGTAATGTTTTATAATTTTCATCATAGAAGTCTTCCACAACTTTAGTTAATTCAAATGTATTTAAGACTCCTGTCTGCTATTTTAAAGGGGATTATACTTGTGGGATCTTTTTTCCGCCACGGAGTTGTTTGTGTTTACTAGGTCCATCAGTTTATGTCCCCTAGCACACTGGCAAACTCTTATGAGTACTAATAGCATCTTTAATGAGTTTTTTTTTTGGTTCCCCTATGCATAGAATCACATCCCTTTATGAACAGGGATAATTTTAATTCCTCCTTTCTGATTTGAATTTCTTTAATTACTTTTTCTTGCCTAATAACTCTAGCAAGAGCTTCCAATATTATATTGAATAACAGTGGTGGAAGTAGACATCCTTGTTTCATTCCAGGTCTTACTGGAAAAACTTCTAGTCTTTCCCCAAGTTATACAATGCAGGCATCTAGGTTTTTCACATATTGCTTTGTGTTGCAGAATGTTGCTTCTATGCTTAGCTTGATTAGGATTTTAGCATGAAGTGGTAGATTTTATCAAATGCACTCTGATACTGCTGAGATGGTCATATTTTTTTTTTATTCTTCAAGTTGTTGATGTTATGTATCACATTTATTGATTTGCATATGTTGAACCATTTCTTCATGACAGGAATAAATCTCTGATCTGGATGAATGATCTGTTTGATGTATTATTGGACTCTGATAACTAGCATTTTGTTGAGGAATTTTGCATATACCTTCCTCTTCCAGTTTTCTGATTGTTTCAGCACTTTCACATGTGAATTCTTCTAGTTCTCAAATTCTTTCTTCTGCCTCACTCATTCTTATTTGGGCTTTCTATTGAATTTTTAATTTCCTGTATTGTATTCTTCATTTCTAATAATTCAATTTGATTTTATTTCAATGGTTTATTTTCTGTGTAATATATTCCTTAAGGAATATATTCCTTCAACTCCTGTTTCTGCTTCCTTTTGTTTCTAAGGAGCTTTGTAACAATTTTTAAAAAATTCTTTACTCAGCAGTTCCTCAATGCCTGCATCAGTTAATTCTGAGGCTGAAATGCTCTTTTGCTCCTTTGCTTGGGGAGGCATTGGTAATCTCATTCATTGTACCTGTGCCTCTTCTTTTGCCCTTGGTCATTGCAGCTTGGATTAGTGGATTCTTCTTGTACCCAATTTTTAAGCTCCGTCATCCACAGGTCTACAAGTAGACTTTACTGACCCTGTTCATTGCCAGCTTTGTGTTTGTGTCACTCCTGTCACCCCCTCTACTGAGTTTCAGTCCTAGGCTCCAATGCTATGTTTCTGCCATGCCTCCAAAGACATAGCACCTGGGTTGCAACTCTCTACCCATTGTGATCCTGTGTGTGGCCTTTCTCCCGCTCATAGCTATTACTGTCCAGGGTGAGGGAGACATCATCTGTGACTTGCAACTAGATCACAGGGATATCAGTGGTGCCCATTGGAAGGATCTTTTTTTGTCTCCTTTTCTTGTTGTAACCTGTGACCGTCAGGTCTGGGGGAAACCTGAATGTATTTTGGATACCAAGTTGGTATTATTTTTCCAGTGGACCAATGCAATGAATTCTGCTGGAAATGAGTTCTCCCCAGCTTAGTGAAAGCACAACTCATTATTGTTCCCCCACCTACCCAGAAGTTTTGCCACAGAACTCAAAATGCACACAATGTGGCACTGGTGGGGGTTTGGGTGGTAATATCAACTCTATTCCCAACTCCATCCAACTGGGCTCTGCCAGTTTGCTTCTGCTCATGATTAGATTAAGAAGGTTAGCAGGATCTACAATTCTGTGGCTTGATTCACCTCCTGTGTTGCTGGTGGTCATCCCTTCCCACCTGAAAAATGGTGGAGCTCCAATCACCGCTGGGGTACCTCTTCATTGCAGCACTACTCCGCTGTTGCTATTATTTTCCTTCACCCATGGGTCTCTAGTTTTCCCCTCTGCCATGATACTAAGCACTCCTATTTCCCACAATTGTGGCCTCTCTGCTTCTCTTCTGCCAATCCTGTATCCATTTTAACATGACCTCACCCTATTCCATCATCTTGCTTTGTGCTCCAGGAATGTGTTGATTTCCCTTTTTATTTCTTCTATGACATGCTGTTCTTTCATGAGCATGTTGTTCATTCCATGTGGTTTTTTTTCATATTTTTGGCTTCTTGCTTCCTTTTATTTTGATCAAGAAAGATACATGATATGATTTTATTTTTTTTAATTTGTTAAGGCTTGCTTTATTGCCTAGTATGTGGTCTCCTAAAGAAATTCCTGTGGAATGGTAAAAAGAATGTGCTTTCTACATTTGTGGCATGAAATGTTCCATGGACATCTATCAGATCAATTTGGCCAATGATCTAAATTAGTTTACACTGTTCTTCCTTAATTGATTTTCTATCTAGCTGATCTGTCCACTGATATTTATAAGGTGTTGAAGTCTCCCATCATTATTACATCAACATCAATGCCTATCTTTAGATCCATCAAGATTGACTGTATGTAGCAAGTACTCTGGAATTGAATGCATATAAATTTATTATAGTCACATTTTTGTTGAATTGATCACTTAATAATTATATGATGTAATTCTTTCTCTTTTTAGAGTTTTTATGTTAAATCCTATTTTGTCTGATATGATGGCTCTATCTCTGTTTTGCTTTCTTTTAGAGTAGAAACTCTTTTTCTATCCTTTCACATTTACTCTGTGTGTATATTTCTTAGTGAGATGTGTTTCTTGCAGACAGCATGTAGATGAACATTGCTTTTAAATCTATTCTAAAAGTCTGTGCCTTTTAATTGCAGAATTTAGGTTATGTATACTCCAGGTTATTATTGACATACAATGACTTGGCCCTGTCATTTTTCCACAAATATTCCTAATGTTTGCTTGGAATATTTCTGAATAAAAAGCTTTTTTAAAAAAAATATTTGGATTATGCCTCTCCAAGATTGGAGGTTTTTGGATTTCTAAGGAGAAGTTAGCTAGCAGTCTAATCAGAGCTCCTCTGAATGAATTCTGGTATTTGTCATGCACACATATTTTAGAATGCATCATGTTTTACTGTTGAAAAGTTTGAGTATAATGTGGTGTAGAGGAAATCTTTCCTGCTCTCATGTAATAGAAATTCTATGTGCTTTCTGAGCTTGGACATAACTTTCTGCAAATTAAGTAAGTTTTCTGTTATTTCACTGAATAAGCCTTCTAATCTATTCTCTCTTTCCATGTATATCAAGTCATTTGATCATATTCCCTAAACCTCTAACATTGTTCTCAGTTTTTCTCACTATTTTTTCTTTTTTTCTTGTTTGGTCCTAGCTCTATTTTCCTATACTTCCTAGCTCTATTTTTTTTTTCCCTCACAAAGCCTGTTGTTAAGGCTGTCCATTATATTTTTTATTTAGCATATAAAATCCATCACCTATAACATTTCAGTTTGATTTAGCCTCAGAATCTCCATCTCACAGGAAAATTTTCATACAGATTATGTATGGATTTCCTTGACTGATAAATCTATTTCTAATTCATTTTGAGAAATCTTATGATCATTCTTTTTGATTCCTTTTAAATTTTAATTTTAAATACTTCCTCTTTCTCTTTAAAAATTATGAAATTCAAGTAAAATAATAAAGACAGCATTGGCACCCCAACTCCATATGACCAATACTTAAGATATCCCATAGGTTAGTTTGGTGTTGTTGCTTTTTTTTTCCTCCTCATTGCAGTAATCTGATTTTAAAGACAAAAATGTTATCTGAAGGGCAGCACTTCTTTTATAGTCACTAGGCAGTAGAGCTGGCCCATATTTTCCAGAAACTTCAGAAACATGTATTCTTAGAAAGACATGTCTATATTCAGAATGGCTGAATTTAACTTGGCCCACCTGCATGCTGTCTTAAATGCATCAGTAAACATTTTAGATATTCACTAAATGTAAATCACTGCCTAGATTCAATTCTGGTTCCAAAAATACTTCTTGTGCAGCATTGGGAAAATGTCTTAACCATTCTGAGTCTCGATTTCTTCTCTAAAACTAGGATTATACCTGTTGTGATGATTCAGTATAAAACACTTGGTATTCAGTTATTATATAGTAACTGCGCAATAAATTTGACCTTTGAATCTATGATATGTTTAAGTCAATCTGAAAT
This sequence comes from Ochotona princeps, assembly GCF_030435755.1. NCBI lineage: Eukaryota > Metazoa > Chordata > Mammalia > Lagomorpha > Ochotonidae > Ochotona > Ochotona princeps. The sequence continues at coordinate 106,047,641 of NC_080834.1, read as the reverse complement.
TTCCTCTTTCTCTTCCTTTGGTTTTACAAATCCCAAAATTAGTGTTACTATTATTCATTATCTTTTTTTTTTAAATCTTCTCATTATCTTTCTTTTCTTTTATTTTTTTTTACTTTTTTTATTAATTATTTTGCATTATGTGACAGTTTCATAGGCTCTGGGAATCCCCCCACCCCTCCCCACACCCCTCCCCCATGGTGGATTCCTCCACCTTGGTGCAGTATTACAGTTCAAATTCAATCAAGATTCTTTCCTTGCAAACATATACCAAACATAGAGTCCAGCTACTTATTGTCCAGATGGGTTGAACAGTTTCTTGGGGAGACCATTTCTGGTCCAAAGTTAGAGCTGGTAGAATATCATCCCAGTCAATTAAGAGTCCCAATATAACATTAACAGCAATTTGTAACATTATGGAATTGACATGGTTTTGCGTAAACAGTATGTTAAAAAAAAAAAAAAACAAGTTCTTAACCACAACCTATGATTTGCTCATTGACATTTCAATTTTAGTTTGTATATAGGACTGGCTGCTATATACCTTAAAATGGCTATAAGGTACCATTCAGCTGTCTCGTGTCTATTTCATTTTAGTATTTAGCCATTTATTCTGTTGAAGTATAATTTTACTTATCTTGGCAGATTTTAGGATAATTTAGACTGGCTTGTAACTCTAACAAGACATTTGTCAACAATTAAGGTGCAGAACATTTTTTTTGGGGGGGGTGTGCAGGAAAGTCCCCAACACCATGGTGAAGAGTGACTAATCTTCGTGTCCCACCCAGCGAGGCATGAGCAAATCCATGCCAGCTCTTTCCTGTCAGATTCCAAGCTCTACTTTTTGTTGTTTGTCTATTTATTTTAGGTTTTTTTAGTTTGTATGATTGTTTGTTTGCTATGAGGGGTTTTCGGAGAGATCCTGATGGTCATTGCAAGCGAGGGTGGGGGTCCAGAGTTGGAGCCAGGCTCGGACCAGAGAAAGCTCTCCTCCCTGGTCCCGAAGGACGTTTATTGTTCTTCTGTTTCTGCGGACAGCTCAGGGCTTCTGGTTGTCTTTCCGATGACGTTGGTTTCTGTACTGTAGTGTTTGGACTTCTTCCATCCCCAGCGGAAGCTCCGGTTGGGGGTGGGTGACCTCAGAGTACTCGGCCTCCGAGGGCATCCAATTTCCTGTGGCCTCCTTGGCAGTTGGGATATAGTCCTTGTTGCTCGTATTAATAGTGTGTGGTGAAGGTCTGGGAGTCTTCATGGTTGGGATCCAGGCTTTCTCCTTGCCACCTGCTCCACCCTGGAGTGCCCCCCTGCTCCACGCACATGACCTCCTGTTAAGAGGTTGTCAGGATCACACCTGATTCCCCCTCAAGCATTGGTATAGTAGTTTTACTATTGTTTAGTGCCGCTTTGTATCCGTTGTCTATGAATTACCAGATTTGATCTTGATAGGCTACATAGTACTTTTTCCTCACTCTTTTTATGGTCCTGAAAGGCTTCCCTGCACTCCCCCCACATTATGGATTAACATAGCGTATTGAGGGTATAGTAGGTTTTACAGTTTTTCAATGTAGATCTTAAGTATTCTGACATTAATTGTTGGTTTATAGATTATATCGCATTATCTTATTGTATTGGATACAGGTTGTTAGAGATTGCAATAATATACAATATACAGGTACTATCTTTCAGGTTGTCATATTTTCATCTCAAATTAAGGCAAACATGTGGTATTTAACCTTTTGGGATTGGTTCATTTCTCTTAGCATGATGGATTCCAGTCGGGCCCATTTGTCCACAAAGAACTGCATTTCATTTTTTTTAATAGCTGAGTAGTACTCCATAGAGTAGATGAACCATAGCTTTCTTAGCCAGTCTTCCGCTGATGGGCATTTTGGTTGCTTCCAGGTTTTTGCGATTGTAGATTGTGCTGCTATGAACATAGGTGTGCATGTTGGTTTCTTGTGTAGGAGATGTTTTGGATATATCCCTAGGAGTGCTATTGCTGGATCATATGGCATGTTGATTTTCAGTTCTTTGAGTATTCGCCAAACTGATTCCCATAGAGGCTGTACCAGTCTGCAGCCCCACCAGCAGTGGAGAAGGGTTCCCTTTTCCCCACATCCTCGCCAACAAGTGTTGGTGGTATTATGTATGTGTGCCATCCTTACTGTAGTTAGGTGGTACCTCAAGGTTGTCTTCATTTGGATTTCCCTTATTGCCAGGGAACTTGAGCATTTTTTCATATGCTTGTTTGCCATTTGGGTTTGTTCCTTTGTGAAATGTCTGCCCATTTCCTGTGCCCATTTCTTGAGTGGCTTGTTTATTTTGACATTTTGGTTATTTTGTAGTTCTTTATATATTCTGGAAATTAGCCCTCTGTCACCTATGTCGTGTGCGAAGATCTCCCATTCTGTGGGTTGCTTTTTTACTTTGTTGATTGTTTCTCTAGCTGTACAGAAGCTTCTTAGTTTGATGAGGTCCCAATTGTTTATTTTGGTCTTGATTTCTACTGCTTTTGGAGTCTTTTTTAGGAAGTGAGGGCCTACCCCTAAGTGTTCCAGTGTGTTTCCAACATTTTCTTCCAAAAGTTTGAAGGTTTCTGGATGTAGGTTTAGGTCTTTTATCCATTTAGATTTGATCTTGGTGTATGGTGAGAGATGTGGGTCTATCTTTTTGTTTCTGCAGGCTATCAACCAGTTGTCCCAACAGCATTTATTGAACAGACCTTCCCATTTGCTTGGATTGTTGTCTTTTTGTCAAAGATTAATTGACTGTATCTATGTGGGTTCCTGTCTGGTGTTTCTATTCTGCTCCATTGATCTTCCTCTCTATCTTTGTGCCAGTACCACGCTGTTTTGATAACCACTGCCCTATAGTATGTCCAGAGGTCCGGAACTGTGATTCCCCCTGCTAACTTCCTGTTCTTCAGGATGGTTCTGGCTATTCGTGGTTTTCTGTGTTTCCAGATGAACCTTTGGATCACTGTTTCCAGTTCCATGAAGAATGTTTTGGGCAATTTGATTGGAATTGCGTTGAATGTATATATCGCCTTTGGCAATATAGACATTTTAATGATATTGATTTTACCTATCCAGGAGCATGGGATGTTACTCCATCTTTTGAGGTCTTGTTCAATTTCTTTTTTAAGTGGTTTGTAGTTTTCCTCAAATAGGTCTCCTACATTTTTGGTTAGGTTAATTCCCAGATACTTCATACATTTCTCTGTTATTTTGAATGGTATTTTGCTGGTTAGATCTTTTTCCATCTTGGGGCTGTTTGCATACACTATGGCTGTTGATTTTTGTTCATTAATTTTGTACCCTGCCACTCTACCGAACTCTCGTTTACGTTCTAGGAGTCTCTGTGTTGAGCCTCTTGGCTCTTCTATATAAAGAATCATGTCATCTGCGTATAGTGAGAGCTTGACTTCTTCGTTTCCCATTTGGATTCCTTTGATTTCTTTTTCTTGTCTTATGGCCTCAGCAAGTACCTCTAGGACTATGTTGAATAGCAGTGGAGAAAGTGAACATCCCTGTCTTGTTCCAGATCTTAGTGGGAAGGGTTTCAGTTTTTCTCCATTCAGTATGATGCAGGCGTTGGGTTTTTCATATATGGCTTTGATTATGTTGTGGATTTTTCCATCTATGCCTACCTTGGTTAGGGTTTTTAGCAGGAAGTGGTGTTGGATTTTGTCGAAAGCTTTTTCTGCATCTATTGATACTATCATGTGATTCTTGTTTTTCAGTTTTTGTTTTTCAGTTTTTTCACATTTATGGATTTCCTTATGTTGAACCACCCCTGCATTCCAGGGATGAATCCTACTTGATCCGGATGAATGATCTGTCGGATGATTTTTTTGAATTCTATTGGCTAGGATTTTGTTGAGAATCTTAGCATCAATGTTCATCAGAGAGATAGGTCTGTAGTTTTCTTTCTCTGTAGGATCTCTGTCCAGTTTTGGGATCAACGTAATGTTGGCTTCACAGAATGAGTTTGGAAGGGTCACTTCCTTTTCTATTGTATTGAAGAGTTTGTAGAGGATTGGGGTTAGTTCTGTTCGGAATGTTTTGTAGAATTCTGTAGTGAAGCCGTCTGGACCTGGGCTTTTCTTTGTTGGGAGGTCTTTAATCACTGATTCAATCTCTGCTTCAGTTCTGGGTTTGTTCAGGTCGTTTGTTGCCTCTGGGCGAAGTTTTGGCAGGTGGTAGAAGTCTAAGAACTTTTCCATTTCTTGGTGGTCTTCTGATTTGTTGGAGTATAGTGCTTTGTAGTAATTTCTGATTATGTTCTTAATGGTTGCAGTGTCTGTTGTTATGTTGCCTTTTTCATCTTTGATGCTGTTAATTCTTGCTTTCTCTTGTTTTTTCTTTGTCAGTCGGGCCAGTGGGGTATCTATTTTGTTTATCTTTTCAAAAAACCAACTTTTTGATTCATTGATTTTGTGTATAGTTTTTTTTGTTTCTGATTAATTTCCTCCATTGTTTTGATGATTTCCTGTTTCCTGTTGTATGTGGGGCTCTTCTGCTGCTGTTTTTCCAATTCCTGGAGGTGTGTGCTTAGTTCCTGTATTTGATGCCTCTCTTGGGCCTTGACATGGGCTCCAATTGCGATGAGTTTACCCCGTAGCACTGCTTTGGCCGTGTCCCATAAGATTTGGAATGTTGTGTCAGAGTTTTCATTGGTTTCCAAAAATTTTTTGATCTCATCTTTAATTTCTTCTCTGATCCATTGTTCGTTTAATAGCATATTGTTCAGCCTCCAAGAGTTTCTGTATTTCCTGGGGCATTTTGAATTGCTGATTTCCAGTTTCATTCCGTGGTGGTCTGAGAGGGTACATGGTATGATTCCTATCTTTTTGAAGTTATTTAGGTTTGCTTTGTGTCCTATCATGTGGTCAATCCTGGAGAAGGTGCCATGTACTGCTGAAAAAATGTCTACCAAGTCCAGTTGTTCTAATGTTTGTACGAGCTCTGTTGTTTCTTTGTCTGGGACAGGATGAATCCAGGCATTCAGAGATTCTTCAGACATCACATGTGGGAATATGAGTCCAAGCACTTGTGCCATTTTCTGCTGATTCCCAGTTACATTAGCAGAGCGCTGGATTGGAAGCACAGCACCTGAATCTTGAACCAGCACTAATATGGGGTGCAAGCACTGCACAGGGTGACTTTACCACCTATGCCACAATGCCAGTCCTTCCAAAGTCCTTTTAAATCAGTTTAAAATGCTAGAAAATTCTGCAGGTTCTTTCAGTGCTGTCTGTGTTGTAGTACATTCCCTGAATGCCCATACAGTCTAGGAAATCCATATCTCAATGATGAACCACAATTATTTCTTTTATTCCTACCATTTGTCTCATCTGGAATTCCATGATCATTTGCAAAAAATATTGATTTTCTCTTGATGGTTCACTTTTATCATCAAAACTGGCAGTTGTCAGAAATTTCAGCATTGCTCAAGTTCTCTAATTCCCCCATACATGTTTTTTAATTTAATTTTTATTGTTATTTTATGACACAATTCCAAGGGCTCTGTAATTTCCACTTCCCTTCCCACCCTTCCCCCACTGATTTCCCCTATATTATTACAATAGTATAGTCATTCATAAAATGTGCTAAGTCCATCATTCTGCTACCCTAGGTGTATTCTAACATTGCAGATACTGACAATTGCAGACAGTCCAGTATCCTATTGTCAAAATATATTTAACAGTTTCTTTGGGAGTTCATCTTTGATCTGGAAGTACACATGCATACTGCAGTGTATCCTCACATCTGAATATGATAGTCTCCATTACACAGTTACTGCACATCCCCTTAAACAAAAAGCCATAAAACAAAATCAACAACAGGAAGAAAAATAGAAAATTTACAACACCATGAAGTCTAAATAACATGCTAGTGAATGACCTATGTGCCGCTGAAGAAATCAAAACAAAAATCTTCTTGAAGATGCCACTATATGACCTAGATGTCACTGAAAAATTTAAGAAAAAAACTTTTTTGAAGAAGTGAAAATTTTTTAAAAAATTAAAAACTTGGCCCGGCACAGCAGCCTAGTGACTAAAGTCCTCAACTTACATGTTCTGGGATCCCAAGTAGGCACCGGTTCTAATCCCAGCAGCCCCACTTCCCTCTGTCTCTCCTCTCTATATATCTGACTTTTCAACAAAATAAATCAGTAAATGATTTTTTAAAAACTTTCTAAAATAAATAAATAAATAAACAAATAAATAAATAAATAAGGGATGTAGCAAAAACAGGATTGGAAGGAATAGTTACAACTTCATGTGACCAATAAAAAATAGAAATATGTCAAATAAATAATCCAATAATGCATCTCAAGCACTTACTAAAAAGATAATATAGGGTCCGGCAGCATGGCCTAGCAGCTAAAAGTCCTCGCCTTGAACGCGCCAGGATCCCATATGGGCACTGGTTCTAATCCCTGCAGCTCCACTTCCCATCCAGCTCCCTGCTTGTGGCCTGGGAAAGCAGTTGAAGACAGCCCAAAGCCTTGGGTTCCTGCACCTGCATGGGAGACCTGGAGGAGGTTCCAGGTTCCTGGCTTCGGATCGGCGCAGTACCGGCCACTGCGGCCACTTGGGGAGTGAATCATCTGATGGAAGATCATCCTCTCTCTCTCCTCCTCTATGTATATCTGCCTTTCCAATAAAAAAAAATTAAAAAAATATTTTAAAAAAAGATAATATGAACTGGAATCAATAAATCATAAATCACAGCAAAAATAAGTGGAAATGAAACTAAAAAATCTACAAATTGTAAAGTCATTTTGAAGCAGATAAGCAAAAAAACCACTTTTATCCAGACTAGCAAAGAAAAAAAAATTAGAGATAAAAAACAAAACTTCCTAAGTGACTAGTAATGTGAGCTCTTCTTCTTGAATAGATCCTTTGATTATTATGTGGTGTCCTTCTTCATCTCTTTCAACATTTTTTATGTCATTGTCTATACTATATAAAAATGACTATACCAGCTCCTCTTTCCTTTCCATTAGCTTGGAATATCTTTTTCCATTCTTTCACTTTCAGTTTCCATGTATCTTTATTGGTGAGATGTGTCTCCTGTAAGCAAGAGATAGATGGAGTTTGCTTTTTCTTTTACTTTTTTTTTTTTTTAGTTTGCTTTTTGATCCAGTATGCTAATCTATGATGCTAGATTGATGAATTTAACCCATTTATATGAAGGATCAGTATCAATAGGTAGCAATTTGGTCCTGTCATTTTAGCAATGGGTTGTTCATTGCTTGAGTTACTCTTCTTTGTCGTTTTATTGGGATGTTCTCCATGTTCACTTTTGATTTTGGTAAGTGCTACTCCTTTTTTCTGTCAAAAGAACATCTTTAAGTTCATTTGTAAGGCAGGTCTGGAAAAAGTAAAACCTTTGACCTTTTCTATATAATAGGAGAGTTTTATTTCGTTTTCAAAGACAAAGGAAAACTTGCCTGCGCATGTTATTCTGGCCTGACAATTTTTTTATTGTTTTTAGAATCTGAAATATGTTAGTCCATTGTCTTCTGGCCCTGTAGAGTTTGCTCTGGAAGGTCAGCAGTGAGTCTGCCTGTGGTTCCTCTATATATTAATTAATTTTTTCACATGCATATTTAAGGATTTTTTATGTGTTCACCTGAAGAGACCTTATCATGTGTCATGGTAAAGATTGCTTTGGGTCAACCTTATTGGGAGTTCTGTGCCCCTCCTGGATATTGTTTCCCAACTCTTTCTCCAATTCAGGAAAGTTTTCATTTATTATTTCATTGACTACATTTTTAAATGTTATATACATTTCTCTTTCAATGTCTTCTGGAACTCCCATAATGCTTATATTTGGACTCTTACATTGGACTCCCATAACTTTTATATTTGAATTCCCATAACTCTTATATTTGGACATTCATTAATTCTTGAATATTTCTCTTAGCTTGACTCAGTTCCTCCTCCAGCTTTTTTGATTATTTACCTTTTGTTGAAGGAAATGTCTCCGTTTCTGAGATTCTTTCTTTTGCCTTGTTTATTCTGCCTTTGACGCTTCCCACTGAATTTTTAATTTTCTGCACTGTGTCCTTGATTTCTAATAATTTGGCTTGATTTGTATTCATTGCTGCTATTTCCTGGATGATGCAGTCCTTAAATTCCTTGGACTCCTGTTTGTGCTTCCCATTGTTGTTAAGAAGCTTTATAACACTTTTTTTTTTTTTTTAATTCTTTATCCTGGGTCCAGGGCAGTAGCCTAGCAGCTAAAGTCCTCTCCGTGAACGTGCCAGAATCCCATATGGGCACTGGTTCTAATCCCAGCAACTCCGCTTCTCATCCAGCTCCCTGCCTGTGGCCTAGAAAAGCAGTTGAAGACGGCCAAAAGCCTTGGGTCCCTGCACCCATGGGAAGACCTGGAAGAGGTTCCTGGCTCCTGGCTTCAAATTGGCTGAACTCAGCTATTGCAGTCACTTGGGGAGTGAATCAACTGACAGAAGATCTTCCTCTATGTCTCTCCTCCTCCTCTCGGTACATCTGACTTTCCAATGAAAAACAAATGCCTTCCTCAGTTAACTCTGAGTTTAAAACAGACTTTTGCTTCCTTGTTCAGGATGCATCAGTAATATTCATTGTGAATCTGTCTTCGTTTGCTCTTGTTAATTGCTCTTTTGGTTAGCAGATTCCTCTCCTTAGGGCCAGTTTCTAAGTTGTGTTGCTTACTTGTCTATAGCTCGATTTTACTGTTGCATTTGGTACCCTATTCTTCATTTGAAGTCAGTTACGCTAATCTCTTTTGTGTTTCAGTCCCAGGTTCTTGTGCTCATCTTCCACCATGGTCTCTGTAGCCCCAGCTCTTGGCTCAACACTGTCTTTCACCTCTGTGATCCTGTGCTGTGACCAGACCATTACCTGCATAGCCTTTCTCCCACTCCTGGATCAAGCAGTGCCTAGGATCCCCCAAAAGTTTTAATGCACCCACATTCATCCTACATTTATTGCAGAATAAACATTCACCATTCAAACTCTCTTTTAGGTCGTTTTGAACTCCTTAAGTATATTGATTTCTCTAAATTGCCAATGTAAATTTTTAACTGAGGAAACAATTTCAATGAGTCTACAAATCACAGAGTTAGTAAGTAATGTATCCATAATGAAAAATCACTGGGCTTTCTGCCATAGCATACTATCATAGAACTTAAGTCATCCTTAACCCTGATTGTTCAAAATTTGGTACATATAGTCAGTAAATAAATTATAAAGATTGTATTAAATTGTAAAATTCATTATGAGCTAAATGATGTCACCCAATGTCATGGGTATAATATCTTAGGGCTGGAGAGTCACATTTATTGAAGATATTACAGATGGTTTCATGAAGAAGGTAGAATTGGACTGAGACTTTAAAGCAGTACTAGATAGAGCAGCCCTTTACAGTAGTTTCATGAAGAAGTTAAGGCACATACTAGGAAGACCCATGACATTTTCCCAAGTCAGGTAACACATAATTAACAAAAACAGAAAGCACATGCTGTCACCAGGCAGAAAAGAGATCATAATATGGCAGACCTGGAGGCTGAGCCTTAGCAGTGAGCCTACCACAGCAATATTTCCTGAATGAATCAACAAATCAGCATTTGAAATTCTCATGTTCTCTATAAGAATTTTGAACATTGCTTTTCCTTTTTATCAAAGCGCCTATATTTTAGTAAAGAGATTTATCCACATGACTACCTTAATGACAAGAACTGACAAATTATTTCCTTGCCAATATTTGTGCATGTGATACTATATTGATGCCAACTACTTTAAATATTGAGAGCTTCTGAGAACAAAGTGGAGTTTGTCCCAAAATGTGATGTATTTCTACCAAACAAGGTCTGAATGACATCATAAATAAATGCTTGAATAAAGGATTTGAAGCAATTCAAATAGAAAAAGATGATATCACAGTGATATCAGCATAGTAAATAAAATGTATCTGCAAAATCACTCATGGTGAACAGAGATTTAATTTAGGAAAAATATTAGCAACAAATTTATGCCAGAAAAAGATTTTAAAATCTTCAGTTTTGCTGATATTAAAATTATAAATCTGTTTTTAGGTTTCACAGAAATAAAAACATGAGTTTACACACAATTTTCTATTTGTTTACTTCAACTTAAAAATAATTTAAATTTGGCTTGGCCATCTACAAGAAATTTTGTTGCCCTTTAAAAGCAGAGTATCTGGGATGCTGGGAATGTTCTACATTGATCCATGTGATATTTGCCCAACTGAGTATACATGCAGATACTAATTATAGTATTTGAGTACTTCTATATACCTGCATTATGTTTCAACAAGAGCAACAAAAATAATATTCAAACAAAAGCAGTTTTCAATTTCTTGAATTAAAAGAAATAATGGAACAGCAATTTTGGAACAGTCAATCTTGGCTCCCAGTTACAGTTCTGACATGAGACAGCTGGGTAACCTGAAGCAGGTTGCATAACTGCTGTAAGGTGCATTTTTCAATCTGTAAAATGAGCATAACAGAACCTGGCAAGGTTCTCATAAAATAATAGGAAGTTCATAGTTAAAGTAGATGGAAGAGACCTACCACATAAAGGCACTCATGAAATGATGGTGAAGAATGAGATAAGCAAGAAAGAAGGAAGGGAGAGAAGGAGGAAAGTAGAAAAGGAGAAAGGCAGAATAGAGAAGGAAATAATGATTGAAGCAAGGAAGCCTTGGCTTACTCAGACACACAAACACACAGTGCACATACATGGAACCACATATACATGACTTTGAAGATTCCAAGTAAATAAGGAAGGTAATAAAGATAGTTACTTTAAAAGACATTAGACAGAGTATGGGAAGCCTGCCAAAAATTCATTAGAACATGCAAACTCTGTAAATCAATAAATTACTTGTCCTCCAGTGAGCTTTACACAGCTTCAAAAATTATTCAACCTATTTGGATTTTTTTCTGTAGGCTTCAAAAACATTTCAGTATTTATTTGCTGTGGAATTAATTTTAAGGGTCATGAACCTAGTTTCCCAGGAACATAAGAACTAAATAGCTGAATGGATGTATTAACCATATCAGTCAAGTGAAAATATTTCATATTTGTATTAGATTTGTATAAAGAAATCATGGCTGCAATATTGAAATGCAAGATGTTCACTGTCAGTACTACCCAGCTGCCAGAAGAGCCAGAGGGCTGGTTCAGAGAGGGTGGTCTGCCAAAGCCTCTCTGAGAAAATGATACACAAATGGAAGGAAGCAGGTGAAGGCGCCAATACGGAAAAAGCATGCCTGGTGTGCTCAAGAAAGTGCATGGAGTAAAACTACAATCAAAGAATAGCAGCAAGTGGGGCCAGAGAACAAGCAAGAAGCCATTCAAGACAAAGTATTAACAATGTAAAGAATTTCCAGTTTCATTCAGAGTGAAATTAAAAAAATGTTGGACAATGAAATAAAGTGACTTGAATTTTTTAAAGGATTATTTTGTTTGCTGTTACAGAAAGTGATTCTAGAGAAAAAAGGACAGACGTAGGAAGGACACCTGATAAGAAGATTCACAAAAATAAAGAGAATGCTGGCTTCTCTTTTCCTGGGGTGGTGGGGGGAGCCAGAGAGGGACAAACTTTTGAAGAAACACTTTCAAAGACTGAGAGAAACTTCAAGGAGGGAAGCCAAATCTCACTTCCAGGGGTGGAACCACCAAACTCAGGTCCATCATAGTGTGATTATCAGGACTGGAACTCAGAAACAACTCCTGGAAGAATCTGATACATGGCCCTGGAGCTTGAGAACAGTGGTACTTGCTTAAACCAGAGGTGGGTATGAAAGCAACCAAGAGGGGATGGAAGCAAACGAGAACAGTCTACCTTTCCCTATTTGGAGAGGTTACAACGTGAATTTTTTTTTTTGATCCTGTGGGTAGATCATATAAAGTAACATGGCTCAAGCTAACCCATAAAACCTAATTTTCTGTCAAGAAAGAAGATATCCCTCTAGTGATAAGGACTGAGACACTGATGATGTGACACATTCAATACTAGGGGCTTTAATCAAAGGGCTTCTTTTTTCAATGGGCTCTTAAGTTCAAAAGACGTAAAAGATTTTTCACATACACACTTTATACTCTCTTCACCATGATCTATCTGAAAGAAACAGAAAACACTGGAAAGCAGTAAAAATTGAAACATTCAGTAAAAGTACAAGTTCTGCCTCACCTGCCTTTATGATACAAACGTTTACTTTGCTGTACTAGTCCAAAACTAAGCCAGTAAAATTCATACCAAAGGATAATTTGTCACAGGCTCAATTACTACTCGTTTCTCATTATAACCCAACTTGCATCATAAATATTCTGGGTAGTCTGCATAATATTTATAGACAACACCACAGCCAATTATGGAAATAAGGTTTCTTTCTAAACAGAACATAGAGAAAGAAGGTCATTCCATTTTCCATCTGAAGCTGTTGTCTGTGATCTTGAGAGAAATTAGTCTGCAGCTGCTTGCACAAGGTAACAAAAATATCTTTAACCCAATGTGAAGAGCAAATGATACTTTAAGTTTCTACCTATAATGCCTAATATAGAGAGAATTTCAGTAAACGATAACTAAATGAAATGTAAACAAACAATTGATAGAATATTTTACTGACTTAAATATAGGCAACTTAAATGCATATAAGATTCAGTCTTTCATAAATACTTAGTGAGCATGTTAGGAACCGAGTAGTAAACAAATCAATAATAGAGGCAGAAACCTTTGCATATTTCAAAGTTAACTGCTATGAAGCAAAGGAAAATAAGTCTTGGTGGAGAGTTTTTCCATTTGGGAGTTACTAGAAACTTCTCTGTGCACATGCCGTTAAAACTGATGACTAAAGCAAAATAAGGATTGACAAATGAAAACCTAGAGCAACAGAACCGTGTTTGCTACAAATCTATAGAGAGCAAGAACGACTGGAGCTTAGTGTGGAAAGCAGAGAATAGTGGACTCTATACTAGCAAACTCACGCAAGAATCAGGTCTGGGATCATCTCAGATGAAGTTTCTTTGGAGATCCCTCCAACTGAACTGCTGATCTTAGAACCCCAACCATGAAGAGACTGTCAGCCAGTGGATTCTGAATAGGGTTCATTGTGATTGGAACTGAGATATTGGCAGCAATCCAGAACTGATGAACTATCAAAACTGTATGAGCAGGATCCTCAGAGCGCGCCTCCCGTTGGGGATCTGAGATGGGTGGGAGGTTGGGTGGGGCTTTTCGCTTTGTTTTTTTCCCTGACCCCAGATATAGGGAAAAATGATATTGGTGTGGAAACAATGGTATTACCCACTTTCACCCTGTAGCCCTTGACCCTTCGTTCCCTAATCAACTAAGTAAGATTATTAAAAAAATAATTCAAAAAAAAAGATAAAGTTAGATGGAAGGTGTAACATCTGCCTTATAGACAACCAAGGTCTTTTGGACTTTGCAAAGAAGATGCCTTACCATTAGAACACTAAATATTTTAAACTTCAGCTGTCCAGATTTTAAAATATCACTGTTGCGGGCCCGGCGCCGTGGCCTAGCGGCTAAAGTCCTCGCCTTGAAAGCCCCGGGATCCCATATGGGTGCCGGCTCTAATCCCTGCAGCTCCACTTCCCATCCAGCTCCCTGCTTGTGGCCTGGGAAAGCAGTCGAGGATGGCCCAATGCATTGGGACCCTGCACCTGCGTGGGAGACCCGGAAGAGGTTCCTGGTTCCCAGTTTTGGATCGGCGTGCATCGGCACAGCACTGGCTGTTGCACTCACTTGGGGAGTGAATCATCGGACAGAAGACCTTCCTCTCTGTCTCTCCTCCTCTCTGTATATTTGACTTTGTAATAAAAATAAATCTTCTAAAAAAAAATCACTGTTGCTTACAGTTGGGTAGGGGAATGGACTGAAAAGAAGCAAAAGCAGAGAACAGTGTAAAAACCATAGATCAAAGTTGATGTCTGATTAGGTAGCAACACTAAAAGTGAGGAAAACTAAATCCCTTCTCTTTCTGATTGTACATGCTTGAAAGCCAATTCACCAATAGTTTCAGTTACCACATCTATGTTTATGAGTCTCAAATCTGCAGATACAGTTCCTTTTCTGGAAAAAAAGCCACAATCTCTGAGCTCCTCCCTTCCCAATCCAATTGTTTAAGGAAAGTTCATTCAGATAACACAAATTTCAATTTCAATGGAACCCTTGATCTTCTCCTCAAACTGTGATGTTTTTATGATTTATCATCACCCGATTACTTTGAACCAAAACCTTCATGTTATATTTGATGTGTTTCTTTCTATCCAAACCCCATGCCCAGGAAAGTAGAGCATCGAGATCTCTATTCTAAACTCAGAACACTTGCGTAGTGGATTAGAATAGTGTTACAGGATTTTAACTACTACATGCTTGTCATTGTCTTACTCTAGATTGCACATTACATCTTAAACCCCTGCATATTCTTGAGTATCCTAGCTAATGAAACTAGAAACCTCAAGCACAGTTCCACCTAAATGAAGCCAACATAGTGAAGTGAATTAAAGGCACTGAATTAAAGAATGGATATGCAAAGGGAAAATACATTTCCCTGGCTGACTAGTTTCTCAATTAATAGAATGCATGTTGGGGTAGACAATGTGTTGTAGACGTTTTCTCAATGAATAGAATGCATATCAGGACATGCAATGTGCTGTAGAAGTTTCAGTAAAACTGCTGCCTGCAATTCTGGTTTATCATAGGATAGCAGTTCGAGAACCTGCTGCTCCACTTCTGGTCCAGATACCTACCTATGTGCCTAGGAAAGCAGAGGAGAATGGCTCAAGTGTTTGGGCACCTGCACCTATAAGGGAGGCATGGAACCAGCTCCGGCTCCTGGATTCAGACTGACCTGCTATAGCCATTGCAGCCATTTGTGAAATGAAGCTATGGGTTCAAGATCTCTTTGTAACTCTGTCCCCCCATTCTCTTTAACTGCCTTTCAAATAAATAGATAAATATTTAAAAATTATGATACATATTGTGAAAGTCCTTATCCTACAATGTACAGTCATAAGGAGTGAGCTGTGATGGAAGTGAAGGAGGATGAATCTCTGAACTTGGATTTTTAAGAAATCCTGAAAGCCACCCCAGCTAGAGAAAGACTGAAGTTTCAGAGAAAACTGACATAGATATTCAGAGAATATTGGCATAATCAGAGAAAGTTCAAGTAGTAAGATACCTTGGGAAGAGTAACTTGAGCTAGAAGAGTCAGTAGTGAAAGAAAGGAGGATAGAAAACGATCCATAAAGGATTCAGAGAAACAAAGGCTATGGAAGATGCTGACATACTCTTTCTCCTCCAAATACACTCTCCGTAGGCTCTGGTAAGAGGAGGGTGTATGTACGCGCATGAGTAAAGCACGTCTATCAGCTCTACCCTTTTGCTTCCACATGGGATGATTGATGTATAATGCACCTGCAAATAGAAGAGACTGTCATATTTATTCCTGCAACTCCCCACACCTTCAGTTTCCATGGCCTGGACTGTGAGCCTCACCTAAGGACAACAGTTCCTGTTTTCAACAAACCATTGTTAGTGCACTCAGATTATTGCATTATCCTTTGTATTTTCCCAAGATCATGTACCTACACCTTTGTAAATTGTTGCCTCATTAAGTACTATCAAATATATATAGATACACACATATATATATGATATGCATATGGTATCTATTTCTTGCCATGATCCTTACTGAAAAGAAATAAAGGACTAGAATTAGAAGCTGTGAGCGCAATTATGATTTAAAAAAAATCAAGATTGCTGAGTTGGAGGCGTAAAAAGCCAGCTATTCCTTTGTTGCTCGTGAAATGAAGAAGACTTCGGTGGACAGGTTCACTCCTATCATTTCTTTTCAAGGGCTGGTCAAACAGTGGTTACACTGGTTTGAGTGAATTCAAGGAAACAAGCAACTGCCTAACTACAAGGCTCATTTAATATCAATCATCTCAGGAATGTATCCTAGTAATATTTTAAGTGACTGTGTGATGAGGAGTGGAGTGAATGAGTGGCAGAAAGACACTAGGAGAGCAAGGCTTCTTTTATTATTTTTAAGAGACAGGAGATTTTAAAGCTCAACAAACTCCCCATTCTGCAGTGAATCTAATTAAAGTAAACAGAATTTTTAAATGAACCAAACCCAATTAGGCAGCAGGAGATAACATTTTCTTTCAGTTATTACATGAGGTTACATTTCACAGATGTGTGCTGAACAGCTTTACCTTTTATTCATTTTGCTTCCCCTCCTTTGTCCTTTCCCAGAGTCCAAAAACGCAGACACCAGCATTGGATGACCTGGGCCAGCCCACATCAGCCTGTTTCATGTCTCTTGACATATGCACAAAACACATATTACATCACAGGCACAACTAAAAATGTGGAGTTTCGGGACATCAAAGATGCCAGCTGAAGGGGGGAAACAAAATCAAGTGTTTTTCTCATGCTAATCCAGCTTATAAATATTTAATACAGTTTCCCTTTGTATCTTCCCAGATCACTTTGCCATCTGAACCGCTACTATTTTCGTAACAAAAAAGACAGATAATACTACTGTTGGTACTCTCATATCTGTCTTACTGAAAATTCAGGACTGTAGGTGGAAATTGGGGGAGATCAGATTGTTTTATCCTGACAAATTAACTACAACTTAATTATTTTGTCAATGCTGCTAAAGAAAATGCATAATAAAAATTATAGTGTAATGCAAACAGTGATACCATAGTACTTGTCAGTTCCAAATTTTACAGAACTTTTTGTTAGGATGAGAAATTTTGAGTAAAAATCTTTCATGTACAACAATACACTGAGGCAGTGTATTTAAACACTGAGAAATTTATACGTGTTTTTACTTGTATGTAATTATAATAAATGCACAATAATATGACTATACCTCTTTCAGATTTAATTTTGTAAAAACAGTAGTATGAAATAATTGGATATAAAATGTTTTATAAATGTATATAAAATGTTTCACTTATCAATGGTATCCTCTAATTATAATCTTCACTTATAAGACATCTATCTGCAGAGAGAGCATTTGATAAAATAAAATGCCACTTCATGCTAAAAACCTTACACAAGAAAATGACAATTCCACAACACAATCAAAGCAATATACGAGAATCCCAACACCAGCATCATACTGAACAGGGAAAAGCTGGACAATTTCTACTAAGATCCAGAACCCAGATGCAACTAATATTCAACATAGTACTGGAAATCCTAGCCAGAGGTGTCAGGTAAGCAAGATAAATTAATGGAATATAAACTGGAAATGAGAAAGCCAGATTGTCTTTGTTCACAGACTACATGATTCTATACACAGGACAACCAAAAGACTCAACAAAGAAACCATAGAAACTCATAGGAGAGTTCAGCAATGTAGCAGGATACAAAATCAATGAAGATAAAGAGACGTCCTTAGTGTATGCAAGCAACTCTATGGCTAAGAAAGAACTTGCAATATCAGACCCATTCAAAGTAACAAAAAAGAACCTTAAATATCTTTGAATAAACCAGAAAAAAGGACCTCTACAATGAAAACTACAACATACTCAAGAATTTTAAAAAGGACACTAAAAGATGGAGATGTCTGTTATGCTCACAGATCAGTAGAATCAACATCAACATATTGCCAAAATTAATCTACAAATTCAATATGACCCAAAACAAAAATTCATCTGGAACCACAAGAGATCACATATAGCCAAAGCTATCCTGAAGAATAAAAATAAAGCAGGAGGAATCACAATCCCAGCTTTCAAAATGTACTATTAGGTAGTAGTAATCAATACAACTTGGCACCACTATAAAAACAGGGAAAATCAATGGAACTGAGCAGATAACTCAGAAGTGAGCACACACAGGTACAGTCAACTAATCTTTGACAAGAGAACTGAAAACAACGCTACTGGGAAAACTGGGTATCTTGTTTGCAGAAGTAGGAAGCAAAACATGTACATTTCTTAAGAAAAAAAAAAGAAAAAAAAAAAAGCTCTAAGTGGATCAAACATCTAAATCTATGCCCAGACACCATCAAATTACTAGAGGAAAATGTAGAGAACATCCTATGAGGAATAGGCATAGGCAAAAACTTAGAAAATACACCAAAAGCAAGGACAGCTGAAATCAAAATATACAGATGAGGAAACATCAAACCTCAAGGGAAGTGGTCAATAAAGTAAGGAGGCAACCAACAGAATGCGAGAAAAATATTAGCAACATTACACAACTGAAACAGGATTAACATCCAGGTTTTACAAAAAGCTTCAGAAATAAACAACAGCAAAACAAACAACCCAAAAAATGAACAAAAGCAATGAGCAGCATCTTTCAATAGAACAAATTCAAATGTGTAACGGACACATGAAAAAAATACTCACGCTCCCTAGATAATAGGGAAATGCAAATGAAAACCACATTGAGTTTCTACCTAACTCCAGTGAGAAGGGCCTACATTCAGAAATTTACTAACAATTGTTGGTGAGGATGTGGGGGAACGAGTACACAAGTACATAGTTTGTGTAAATGGAAACTAGTACAACCATTATGGAAGTCATTATGAAAAGTGCTCAGACAACTGAAAACTTATTTACCATATGACCTAGTCATCTGACTCCTAGTATGTATCCAACAGAAATGAAAGTTTCATTTGAGAAAGATATCCAATCCCTATATTTACAAAAGCACAATTCACAATAGCAAAGATGCCTGTCAACAGAACTGATTAAATATTGTGACATTCAAAGGAATATTACTTAGCTGTAACGAGGAACAAAAGCTTGCCATTTGTAATAATATGGTCACAGCAATAAAGCATTTTACTTAGTGAAGTAAGCCAATCCCAAGACAAATATCATATGTTCTCTCTGATATAAGGCAGCCAGTATGTGAAGTACAATACATATGCATACATGTAATGAAAATATAAATGTATGTATATACATGTGTATACAGGTACATATATGATATGCATATTCATGCATATATAATTTCATTACATGTATGTGTATATATAAACATGCATGAACTGTACTAAGAAGATTAGCATACCGGAAATTAAAGATACTACACAGTGTCGGAATACAACCAATGGGGTAGCTGGGACAGCAGAGGCCTGTGGGATCCTGTTGAGAAGAAGCTCCAGGAAAGAGGAGGCAGAGGGCCTCTCACCCAGAGTGCACTCTTGCCCCCAGTGAGTCCTTGGATGTGCTTTTGTGCTCTCTGATATAGGGGAACATCTGTGCTTAGTTAGCCAGTTATCCTAGATCAAAGTAGAGCTCCTTACCAATATCTCACACAAATGGTGTTTTGATTCTGCTGCCTTGTTAGTTCTCCTGAAACTCCCTGCTTACACACATGTAACACAAATTGTGTATCAAACCTGATAGTTGTAACCGATATCTGAGCGGCACTATGATTTAAGTGTTGCTTTGCTGAATGTATATAAATTGGAAACCTGGAAATCAACTTTGTCAGTTGCCTAAGAGAGCACTGTCTCCCCATTTCTCTTTTCAGTCGCATCTCTTCCCCAGGAACCAACAAGGTAAACTTGCAAGGCAGTATGTTTCATTACTTTCGAATAAAAGCAGGACTCTCAATGAAACTCATCTATATGCCTCTATATAATAACACTGGGTTTTCTACCTTTACCTGTACTATGTCATGATACATTTAAACATAAAAAAGTTAAACTTCTAACTTGTACTGGGAGACTATACTATTGTGATAATACAGAGAAAAAATAGCAGAAGGGTAAAGAAGGGAGGGAGAGGAGGAGGGGATGGAGCTCTACACCTACAAAACTGTAGCATGGCAAACAATTGTGTATGAGTGTGTGTACAATTCTGCATCAGCAGCAAGACGCCATGAAAAAGTGCAAACATCTTGTAGACCAACCGGAAGGTCCCGCAGCCAAAAGCAAGAAGGTTCCCTGCAGAAGCTCCCATGGGTTGCACAGGAACCTGCATTTTCTGGTTTGTGAATAAGCTTTATAAGAGTGGTCAGAACTACAACGCCAAGATGACTATTGATCTCCTCAGCCTGAATACCTGTCTGTATTGGACCAACAAAGGCCGAGCTCCTAAAAGTACTTGCTGGAGACGTTGGCTCCCAAGACCAACAAGTGAACGTGCAATAGAGGTGCTGGGCCCACAGGCCGGAAGGGTAGGCCATGTGCTGCACCACAACACAGCACAGAGCATATACAGGCAAATAGCTGACTGGACCCAAAGAGACACTAGGAGCAAACACATATCAACTGGAGTGGTGTGGGCAAATAAAAGCCATTTGAAATGAATGAATGAATAAATACATACAAGTCATCTAGTTGGCTGTAAGTTCTTAAATGTAGAGTACAAGTTCAGCCAACAGAATGAAAATATATGATTAATAATTATCTACACTTAAATTTTAATTACTTAGAAATTAAGATTTATGCCTCTAAACAGCTTTTAGCTAAAAAAATATATTAAGAATGAGGTTCTAGAAACCATGGAAAGATGAACACTTCATATCATCTGCTCATTTAGTCAATGTACATTTGCACTTGCAATGTCAAAAAGAGCACTGAACCCGACATTTGAGGCTATGAAAAAATATTGGTTGAATTCTGCTCCCAATGGGAGGCAATCAAGGCATTTAAGAAAAAACTGTATGCTATGAACATGAGAAACCAATATGCACCCCTATGTTCATAGCAGCACAATCAATAATTGCAAAAACTTGGAAGCAACCAAAATGCCTATCAACAGAAGACTGGATAAGAAAGCTATGGTTCATCTACTCCATTGAATACTACTCAACTATTAAAAAAAAAAAAAAAGAAAGAAATGCATTCCTTTGTGGCCAAATGGGCCTAATTGGAAACCATTATGCTAAGGGAAATGAGCTAATCCCAAAGGTTAGATATCACATGTTTGCCTTAATTTAAGATGAAATGATGTCAATCCTAAAAATAGTACCAGTAAAATGTAGCATTATTACAGCCTCAAACAGCCTGTATCACACACAATAAGATATTGTGATGCAATCAATGGACCAATAATCAATGATAAACAGACTGCTTATGAACTACATCAAAGAACGGCAAAGCCTGATATGTTTTTAATACCCTATGTTATTCCGCAATGGGTCAGGAGAGCAGAGAAATCTTCCACCTTAGAGTGTGTGAGGAAGATGTTAAGTATAATCTATCAAGATTGTAAAAGGTAACTTACAGACAGCAGACTCGAATCTGTATTAAACATTAGCAAAAACTATAAAGACATACAGTGGGATCCAAGAGCGATCCTGACAGCCTCTTAACAGGAGGTCATATGCACAGAGCGGGAGGGGACCCCAGAGTGGAGCAGGAGGACAGGGGGAGGCTTGTGTCTTAACCCTGGAGACTCCCAGATCCTCACCAAGCATGGGCACCTAGGACTATATTCCAGCTGCCAAGGAGATCACAGGGAACTGGAGTGCACTTGCAGGCCAAGAACTCTGAGGTCAACCATTCCCTATCAGATCTCCACACAGAGCCCTGAGCGGTCCTCAGAAACAGAACAGTAAACTTCCTTCGGGACTCGGGAGAGGAGCCTTCTCTGGTCCTGACTTAGTTCCAACTTTGGTTCCCCACCCTCTCTTGCAATGACCATCAGGGTCGCTCCACAGCCACCAAAATCAGATCAGATAGACAGACACAGACCATTAAGGAAAGCTTAGGACAGGAAATGGTCAGTTTGGACTGACATATACTTTACTAGGTAGGACACAAAGATCAGTTACTCCTCACTAAAGTACTGAAGATTCCTCTGCATACCCCTCCTAAAACTGTACTGCTCCTCAAGCACTAACAGATGGCTTGTTACAGTTATAAGCTTGCATGGACTATCCTAAAATTCATGACGTTCAGTAAAAATCACACTTCAATACTATAAGCTGCTAAATATAAAAATGAAAATAGACATTAGACAGCTAAATAGTACCCTATAACCATTTTAAGGTTTATAGCAACCGGTTGCATAAATACTAAAATTGAGAAGTCAAGGAAGTAGTTATAGGATGTGGTTAAGAACTTGCATTTTCTAACACATTGGTCACTCAGTACCATGTTAATTAACTTCATGATGTTGTAAATTCCCATGTTTCTTCCTATTGTTGAAGTTCTGTAGTGGCTTTTCATTGCAGGTTATGATATTCTGCCAGCTCTACTTTCAGACCAAGGATGGTCTCCCAGTGAAACTGTTAAATTTATCTGGACAGGCTCGGCAGCGTAGCCTAGCAGCTAAAAGTCCTTGCCTTTAACGCCCCAGGATCCCATATGGACGCTGGTTCTAATCCCGGCAGCTCCACTTCCCATCCAGCTCCCTGATTGTGGCCTGGGAAAGCAGTCGAGGATGGCCCAGTGCATTGGGACCCTGCACCCATGTGGGAGACCCGGAAGAGGTTCCAGGTTCCTGGCTTCGGATCGGCGCAGCACTGGCCGTTGCACTCACTTGGGGAGTGAATCATCCTCTCTGTCTCTCCTCCTCTCCTCCTCTCTTCCTCTCTGTCTCTCCTCCTCTCTGTATATCTTTGTAATAAAAATAAATAAATCTTAAAAAAAAATTTATCTGGACAATAAGATGATGGACTCTCTGCATGGTCCATGCCTGCAATGAGGGAATCATGACTGGTTATGAACTGTACTACTGTAACAATATGGAGGAATCCAATATAGGGGGAGGGTCTGTGGAGGAGTTGGGGGAAACCCAGAGCCTATGAAACTGTGTCATAAAATGAAAATAATAATAAAAAAGAGAAAAGAAAAATATTCAAGCCAATAAAAAAAGAATGACAATTGTGTAACAAATTATTTTGAAATGTGCTGACTTTAAGTTAGGGGGAGAAAATAAGAGGATATACTAAGTTGTGAGAACAAATAAGGAGTATAACTGAACCTGTAATTATAAGAAGAAAATAGGCTATGGAGGGTCCTGGCTGTTGAGATTTTAATGTGAAAAACAACTGGAGATCTTGTTGTAAAAAAAGAAAAAAAAAGAAAAAAGAGAAGAAAATTTAAGATTATCCATTTTACAACCGATGTTGAAGTACCAGTGGGTAAAGCTGCCAGGTGTAATGCGGGCATCCCATTAGGGTGCCAGTTTGAGTCCTGGATGCTTCTCTTCTGATCTTAATCCTGGCTAAAGTGCCTGGAAAAGTAACAGAAGACGGGCCAAATGCTTACACCCTGCACCCATGTAGGAGACCTGCAGGAGACTCCTGACTGCTAGCTTTAGTCTGGCTTGGGGGAGTGAATCAGTAGATAGAGGACTTACCCCATTCCCACATATCTCTGTTCTTCCATCTTTAAAATAAATCTTTAAAAATATAAAACCATTAAGGATAAGTAGGATTTTCAAAAGATTGTGCAATTCTACAAGCTCCCATGTTAAGCCAGTAATGTTAAACACGGTGATAAAGCAAAAGTGAGGCCCGAGGAGATTTTATGTCTTAAAGAAAAACAATGTAATGTGGCCCTTAAACTACGGTCATAGCCCTTAAATATGGTCACTTAAGAAAGACTGAATTTTAATTACAGCTTAGTTAATTGCACTGGAAAAAGACAGACTGAATTTTGATTACAGTTAAGATATTTATTAGCAACATGAGCTAATAACCAAAGAGGTGTGAGCAGGCTCCTTTCTTTTCTTTGTTGCCCTCCTTAACCAGGAACTTGTGAATTTTCTAAGCAATGAGCAATGTTTTGGAATTTTCACACTGTGGAGTCACTGCCAGGAATTGTCTTTAGCAATGGATAGTACAAACAGAAAGCAAAACAAGTGCATAGAAAAGTTTTAAACAGTTAAAGGTTTCTGCATCCTGTTTCCAAGTTATTTGATGCTGAAGCAATCAGAATAAACTAACCATCTCTTCTCACACTTTGTTAACAAAACCAGAAAACAAAGGATTCCGTTATTAATAGTAACATTAATGTTAACTAATATCAATATCAACTGCATTAATATTAATTATATTAATATTGGCTTAGGCAGAGTGCCCTTTTGACTCATTGAAAGACCTTACTTTCCTCTGCAGGTTTTGGGGAGCTCACCAATCCATTCATGCTAGGAACTAAGTTGGTCAAGCTATACTGTATCTTAGAGTAATTAGATCAGTCAATCTTTGTCAACATTATTAATAGTTTCAGAATCCTAACCTCGAAAACAGATATATTTGAATTTTCTTTATCCTGAAAAGATTATAGACTATACTGTAGAATTATTGAAAATTCCCATTTGAAATGTGGGAACTGTGAAAACTAAATACAGAACCTCTGATTTACTGACTCTCCTCCCAGATTTATTAAGATGCTTGTAATACATTGTATTGGGGGGATGGGTTCCCTCATTCTGAAATATTAAAACTTGTTTTTTTAAAAATCTTCCAAATTTACAGCATGCAGAAATAAAAGTGTGCAGGCTATAATGGTTTGCATTATCAAAATTATATCTGAAGATCCTGTCACCTACAACAAGAATTTAATAAGAATTTCTGATCTTGATCCAGTTCTGTGATCAGACACATCCAGCAGTTCTTAGCATGTGTATCTGCTCTTTGCACAGCAATTTGATACGTGTGTGACTAATGAAATTTTTAGAAGATCAGAAATCATAGTAACTAAAGGCCAGACCTGAAAACACACAATTTTTATGCATTCACTAACAGGATTATGAAGATTGCTTCTCTGTAGTTCTCCCTGTAAGATGTTAAAATCATAATTTACCACTGTTAAATGGTAAGGAGCTAAACACTTTAAATAAAGTTATTCCAAATGCATTTTCATATGCAAGCATACACATGAAAATGTGGGAAAGGGTAGGTATGAAATTTAAGGAATACTGCATCTGTGAGGATGAACCACAGAGTACATGAATGGCACAAAAACATCAAGTTTAAAGTTCTGAAAACACTAAGCCAGCAAAGTAGAAACACCCAAAGGCTCATTAGTCTGTAAAGGCCATTCATATGTCTAATCAAGAATCCAGTGCGTTGGTTATTTAGTAGTTGTTAAAAATCTCTTTATTATCTGTAGCTCTTTAGATATTGCTCATATGGGTCAACATTAGTATTTACACTTGCATGTAGGATGTGTTATCCTAAGTCTAATCAATCAAAAAGGCTGGAATAAGGGTAGGAACCCTTTCACTGTCTTCAGGGGAAATTGTCAATCAACTGCACAAACTAAAATGTGATCTGACTGTCCTGTGAAGCTGGAAATATTGTATAGTGTGGCTAGATTTAACAATGCTTTCTGAGAATCGAAGAAAACCAACACCACTTACAGAAATTGGAAGAGCTTCAGGGAAATGTATCATGCTTCAGTACAATTGTAAAGAACTTATTTAAAAAGAAAACGTGAACTACATGGATTTTGATAGAAGTCCCTATACAACAAATGCTGACAAAAAATCAATATTACAATATTCTGAGCAAAATAGCAGTAAAATATGATCCCACAATTAACAATATTTTCCCTTCATTGCATAGTTCTGTGATATATACCCTATATTTTCTATACCCTATAATTTCTAGCCATAGAATCAGCAGTAAATGTCACTGACCTTTCCAATAAGCACAATTTTTATTGAAGCTCACACAAGTCAAAAATTTTCATAATATTGATATGGCAATGACTATCACTAAGCTGTTATTTCAAATCAGTATGAAATCATCACCAATATGCCCCAAACATATCTTGGAAAAACAAAGACTTTTGGCAAGACATTTAAAAATTTTGGTGGTAATGTTAAGATATTGGCATATGTTTTTCTGAAAGCCTGTTGGCAATTTGTATCTATAAAATATTATTTAAATCCTTATTAGAACCTCTTATTGCTAACTAATTAGTTTTAAAACAATAATGGTAATTGCACTCAGAATTTTTTTTTAAAATTAAGTCATACAGAAAGCTTTAAAAAGCAATAAAAAAGTTGCTTTCCCTTCCCCTGATCACTCTTTAACTCCATATATCTCTTTCTGGAAATTTTATGTGCAAGAATAAACTTACACAAGCACATAATACATTATGAACAAACTTAAACCACTATAAATTCTACAACTTGTTCTTTACAATTTACCTTTGGTTTCAAGAGCTTTTCTCCCAAGTGTGTAACCCACAATTTACTTTTCCAACAATTTATTAATTAGAAACTAACTTGTTTCTTTTTTGCAATTACGATCTATTGCACATAACATCTGCTTTACTACTGGATTTCAAAGTCAGCAGAAGTGAAATTCCACAGATTCAATGTATTGCTGCTCTATTTCCTGTGCATTTTCAAATTATTCTAACATTCTGTAGCTCTTGTAACTCTGAATAGTAGGTATGGCAAATTTGCATTACAAAGAAGAAAATATAAACATTACAAATGTCATGTAAAATACAAGATCAATGGATATATAGGTACACATGTATATACATATATTTATTTGGCAGAACTGTATAATGAAGACTAGCATACCGAGAAGTGAAGATACAGTTCAGTATGCCTCTCTACTCCTGAATGAAGGATGGACTCCCAATGAGAAACTGCTAAATATATCTTGATAATAGGATGCTAGACTCTCTGTCATTGTCCACACCCACAATGATGAACTTATCACTGTGCATGAAGAACTATATTATAGTAATGACATAGGGGAACTCGGTGAGGGAGGAGGGAATTGGGGAGGGGAAAAGGGAAAGCCCAGGGTCTATGGAACTGCATCATAAAATGATAATAATAAAAAGAAGTTAAAAAGAGAAAGAACCAAATAATATCATGACATACAATTGAATTTATTAACTTCACTCTGTGAATATAATACCCTACACACTTGTAATAGAATTTGGATTTAGAAATAATCCTCTTGAGCATTTTAAGGTGATAAAAATTACTGTTATACATGTTTTGCCAGTGTGGCAGGCATAGATAAGTCCTCATGAAAACCCTTAATTATGTTTTATACAAAAAGATTCAAAATTCTTTGTTAACAAGAAAAAAGACAATTGTTTCAATAACTAAGAATTACTTGATATTTGGCATACTTTGAAACAGAGGAACAAGACTTCACATTAAAATCATGATTTATATATAATAAGCAATGATATCTTCAGACCCAAGTAATAATGATTTTTGAATTATATTTTTTTGCGTTAAAAGTTGATAACCAAAAATGTAACCAAAATGTAATAATACTCCTTTTTGTTTTGTTTTTTCTTTTTAGCTTGTCTGTTCTAAGAACCAAAATTGGGGCTGAAGTGGTGACTCAACAGGCAAAACCTCTGTCTGCTAGTTCCATCACACCAAATGGGTACCAGTTTTTGTGGCTGCTCTACTTCCCACACTGCTCCCTGCTTGTGATCTGGGAAAGCAGCAGAAGATGGTCTAAGTCCTTGGTGCCTTGCTCTCACAAGGGAGTCATACAAGAAGCCTTTAGCTCCTGGTTTCAGGCAAGTTCAGCTCTAACTGTTGTGATTATTTGGGGAGTAAACCAGTAGATGGAAGTCCTGTGCTCTGTCTCTCCTCTCTTTAAAATATGCCTTTCAAAAAATTATAAATTTTAAAATTTGAAATTAAATAGGGCCTGGCACTAAGTCTCAGTGGTGGAATCCTTGCCTTCCATGAGCTGGGATCCCATGTGTGTGCTAGTTCCTGTCCAGGCTGCTCCACTCCCACATATCTCCCTGCTTGGGCCTGAGACAGCAGTCAAAGATGGTCCAAAGCCTTGGGACTCTGCACCCACATCAGACACCTAGAAGAAGCTCCTGGCTCCTGGCTTCAGATCAGCTCAGCTGTCGTCATTGAGGCCACTTGAGAAGTGAACCAGTGGATGGAAAATCTTTTTATGTGGCTCTCCTCTCTATAAATTTGCCTTGCCAATAAAAATAAGTAAATGTTTTTTAAAAAGTATATTCAAATTCAAGAAAATTGTTTACTTTTAAAATATTAAGAAATTAATATTTTTCTGATGTGTATTCTTTTCTGACATTTCCTATCAAAACTTCACACAGTTAATTTAAAAATTCATTAAAAGGTAAATATTTTTAGTGTTCAATGAATTAAAAATACCCATGTATATGCTGTCTAAAAGAAACAAACTTCACCAAAAAAGATATAGAGTGAATGTATTGACAAATATATAAATGTAGTTATCAAAAACCAGTAGGAATAGCAGTGCCCTGGAAAAAAACAGATTTTAAGATGAAAACTATTTACAAAGACAGTCATTATGTAGTGATCACTAAGAGATCAATTCAGCAAGATGATGTGATATAAATGTATATCTACACAGGTAGATGTCAATTATAAAGCATCCAGTTTTATGAAACAAACTTCAATAGATATAAAGGAAGCACAAATGTCAACATATTAATAATGTGGAATTCCAACACCCACACATTTGTTACTGGACATATCAGACAAAAAAGTAACAAAGAAACAACAGAGATAACGTATACTATACACTAGATGGACCTAATAAATATCTATTTTGAACATCGTATCTCACAGCTGAAAAACACTTATTCTATTTATTAATGTATTGAACAGTCTCTGGAATATACCATATTCTGGGCCATTGATTGAGTCACAATGTATTCAATATAATTAAAATAATGTCATTTAATGATGAAAGAAACTCTAAAAATATACAAATACATGGGTTTTTTATACATGGCCAATATGTTCCTGAGTAAACAGTGAGTCATGGGAGAAATTTAAAAATTTCTTGAAACAAATTGAAGTGAAAAATCATATGAATATTTTTAGAATATATGAACAGCATTGTTAAAAGTTGATAACAATAAGTGCCTACGAAAAAATTGGAAAGATATTAAGCAAATTATCTAACAGTGCATCTTAAGAACCAAGAAAAATAAGAAGAAATCAAACTAAAATAAGCAAAAGGAAGGACATAGTAAAATTAAAGAAATAAACAAAATTGTAACAAAAAGCCAATATAAATGAGCAGCAAAAATTAAGAGTTGGTTTCCTGAAAAAGTAAGTGAAACTGATAAACCACTGGTCCTATTAAAGAAACAAACAAAAAAAAAAATGGAGGCAATCCAAATTAATAAAATCAGTTTAAAAATAAAATGCTACAACTGATATTGTAAGAATACAGTGATTCATGAGAAACTATTACAAATCACTATAAACATCAACAAATTTGGAAATCTGGAAGATGAGTAACTTTCTGGGCACTTTTTTTTTATAGGTGTGTAGAAGTTTTTTTTATTATTTTTAATTCATTAATTACATTGTATTATGTGATACAGTTTCATAGGTACTTGGAGTCTCCCCACCCCTCCCCAAACCCTCCCACCATGGTGGATTCCTCCACCTTGTTGCATAACCACAGTTCAAGTTCTGCTGAGATTCCCCCATTGTAAGCATATACCAAACATAGAGTCCAGCATCTTATTGTCCAGTCAAGTTCAACGGCTTCTTAGGTATACCCTCTCTGGTCTGAAGACAGAGCCAGCAGAGTATCATCCCGATCAATTAAAAGCTCTAACATACCATCAGCAAAAATTTACATCATTATGGAATTAATTGACATAGTAATAAGTAACCAATATGTTGAAAGTAAATGCGAGTTCTTAGCCACCTTCTGTGATCACCTCATTGACATTTCAATTTTATGATGTTATGTATAACATGTTATGTTATGTATGTTATATGTTGTGTATAAACTAAAATTGAAATGTCAGTGAGGTGGTCTGGGCACTTTAATTCATCAGAATTGAGGCAGGAAGACACAGAAAATCCCAAAAGGTCACTAACTAAGCCTGTAATTGTGTCAATAATAACTAAATGTCTAGAAAGGAAAATACAGGATATATTATTTTTTTTTTATTACAAGCCTGGGTCTTGGCTTTACTACTGAGTAAAACCAAATGTCTAAGGAAAATTAGTATCAACTTTTTGGAAACTACTCAAAACTACTGAAACGAAGGGAAATCTTCCAAATTAATTCTATGAAGTCAGCACTACTTTAACTCCAAAACGCCACAAAATACAAGTAGGAAGACTGTATATGAATATACCTCGTGAACATATATGCAAAAATTCTCAGCAAAATACTAACAAATTTAACCCCAAAACACAAGAATATCATCCACCCTGACCAAGTGGGATGTATTTCATGGATGCAGGAATGATTCAACATATGCAAATAAAAAGTTGACACATCACATCAACAAAATGAAGGATAAAACTCATTAAGCTCTGGAATTGTGGCAAAGAGGGTAAGGTCATGGCCTGACAAGGACGTCACATGTCGATAACAGTTTATGTCTTGGCTAGTTCTAGTCCAACTCTCTGCTAATGCTCTTGGAGGGGCAACAGAAAATGACACAACCACTTGGGTTCATATCACCCATGTGGGAGACCCAGATGAAGCTCCTGGTTCCCGGCTCATGGTGATAACTGTTTGAGGTGAGAATCAACAAACAGGATTCCCTTCTTTCCTTGTTTCTCTATAACTCTTTCTAAACAAATATTTTAAAATTTTGAAATTTTATGATTATCTCAAGTAATCATAGAGATGCATTTCATGCAGAGAAAGGATTTGATCAAGTTCAACCTCCTAGTAGAAGTAGTATACAGAAGACTCACTAGGATGTGGTATTGCTTGCTACTATACCACACTCAATTAATCATCATTTCTAGGGAATAAATCTCCTATTTTCAACAAATTGAAACTATGTTCTGGTTAATGGTGAATCTCAAATTTCTAAAAAAAAGAAGACTCTTACTCCCATTTACCCATTGAGTGTTTCCCTTCAAATAGGCTCAATATACAATCTATTCAACTTATTTAAAGTGTGATCTTCAAACTTAAGATCCATCAATGTGGTATACATGCTTTCATTTTTACCCCAACTTTCTCCTCTGTAAGTTACAAGTCTGGGTTTCTTTTACAGACTGAATGCCTCGCTGCCAAAATCCTTACCAACAATCTGATGGAGACATGGAGGTAAGATCTTTAAAAGTAATTGGTTTATGTTAGGATATAAGACGACCATCTACAAACCAGAAAGACTTCACTTATCAGATAGCAGAGATGCCGGCACTCTGATTTTGGCACTTTCTCCAGAACTATGAGAAAATCAAATTCTGTTGTTTAAGGGGGGAAAAAGGCTACCCAGTTTATGGCCTTTTGTTACAGGAGCCCAAATAAAGCCAGTTTTTTCCCACCTCATCTGTAAGGAGACTATATGGGCTGGTTTGACTAAAAAAATTCAGGTTTACATATGAAGTTGCTGCATAATTAATAGCCTCTTCCCCCACTGTACTTTGGAAATAGTCCCAATTTAGAAAAATTATGTGACACCTTTGCATTAAAAACATGAGACCTCAGGACCTGTCATTCTAATACTTGCTATTGTCAAACTTCCTGATGCGAAACAGAAATTTTAAAAGAAATACTTAGGGCTATTGTTAGCAGCTATGTTGGCTTTTAGTTACTATGGCCCATTCATGAGCACTACTTAAATTTCACACACAGGAATAAACACTCCAGGCTTCTAATGTTCCCTCAGTGCTTTTAGAAAAAAAAGTTTGGGAAACAACAGCTTCTTGGTAAGAATACAACATTTGCTTCTGAACTCACATATTTTCTACAAAATTAGCTGAATTCTTTCCTGCCAAATCATGTAAGTATATCAACAACTTAAGGTACTTTTCTTTCATTCAACAAATCTTGAGGACCAATACCTGTCAATTATTCTACTAGGCATGAGACTTGGAGGGAATAATGAGACCAAGAAATTCCACAGGAAATGTGTGTGCTTTCAGTTAAGTATAACTTCCATTAAAATGACTGTGGAGAAACCCAAAGTAGACGAGGTAAAACCACTATCTTTATTTGCTCCGCTATAATGGAACACCATATACCAGGTAGCTTAAATGGCAGAAATTCACTTCTCACAGATCTAAAGGAAGAAGGAATCCACCAAAGAAACAGTAACTGACTAAATAACTAAACAGTTCCAGAATCTGCACCTGCAGAATTGGATAGCAAACAACAAGCAAATTCCCCTAGACAAAATCCCATAACGAGGCAACAGAAAGCCTTAGGCAACCAGTTCCAGCAACATATGGATTCAACAAAGAAAGAGTAAAGGAATAAATGGCAACCTGGGAAATAGAGGACGGCAGCAGGAGAGCAACAGCAGCAAGTCTCAGAATGACAGTTAGCATCTGGCTAGAACATTGCTGGGGTTGCCAGAGTGGCCAGAGATCTTCAGGGAGAGCTCTGCAGGACTCCAAAGACAAAGGAACTGAGTATTAGGAACTGTGTTTAAATAGCTGGAAAATTTAATGAACTTTGTCAGTCTGATGAAGCATTTAAAAATTAGTAGACAGTACACTGAGAATAACTTCCATAAAAATGGCAGTAAGTTGTGGCTGGAGGGCAACCATAATGGACCACATTGCAACAGCTTTTTTTTTGGGGGGGGGGAGGGTGAAGAGGAAGGCTGTAAGAGAAGAGCTTGTACTAAAACATAATGCACATGATAAGTAGGGTGTAATAGTATAAAGTGAACCCAATCAAGTGATGAGGAAAATTAGCAACAACCCAGCTGAAGTTTGATTCCCACCCATCTTAGAAGTTGCAAGACTACTGCAGTTGCGTAGTCGTTAAGGATTATGGCAAAGAATCTCAAGCCAAAGATGTCATTGAAGAATACTTCAAGTGCAAGAAATGAATAAATAAATGTTTGGCTTATAAAAAAAAAAAAAAAAAAAAAAAAAAAGAAGTTGCAAGACTAAACCCCAAATGACAGGTTAGTTTTCCAGGACCTTATGGCCTCATAAACAGAAACTGTAAGAATCATTCCAGGGAAACCATTAATGATTTGAGCCAAACGAGATAATTTAGGAAGCTTACAACCGTAAGGTTCTAGTACCTAGCCTCTCAAATGTCTGACCTCTAAGCAAATATATTAAAATACAAAATATTCTATTTCAGCCTTTTAACACAGTTAAGCAACTTTAAAGATCAGAATACAGTACAAAAGTAATGAGTATGATAAAATGGTAATAGTAATATTTTTGTATCCATTTTAGGCTGCTCTATGAATTAAAATGTCTTATAATGTGCAAGAAAGACTGACATATTCATGATTTAATATTGGATGCAGGAGAATTTTTCAGTTTTGTAGGTAATATTGGGATATATTAGGATATATTTTCCAAATTTTCTTAGGTTTATGAGTGGCTCAAGTACTCAGAAATTTTTGTTCATTACCTTGTTAAATTTTATGTTTTAAACATCTGAAGGGCCAAATGATCAAATAACTAAATCTATAAATGAAGCTTTAATGTTTAAAGTAACAAAAAAACTTTCTATTAATGGAACAAATTATTTAACGGAATTTAAGCTATTCAAATTTTGCTAACTGAATTACAATCTAAGTTTTCATTAAATTTTACATTAAAATTCTTGAATTTAAATATAATATTAAAATGTGTAAGTTGAACTTAAAACCTTAAAGAAAATCAAGTTTAATGATGTAAATTTTCAGTAGGTTATATATTAGTTTAAAACTCAAAGTTGTAAAAGATTCAATATCCCAAGCCCCATTGAGCTCAGGGGGGGGAAACTTTATGATAATACTAAAAACAATTATTAACTCTAGATTTATTTAAATTTTCTGTGAAAGTACGCATAGTGATAGTGTACTATTCAGTTCCTCAGCACATCACTTTACATAGATAAAACACCAACCACTAATGTAACCAACTAACACTGTTGAAGTGTTCAGTTGTTTTAACAGGAAGTTTGTACATATCGCATCGGCAGGCAACTGCATAGGAAGTGGAGCAGCCAGGATGCAAACTGTCTCTCATTGTAGCTACATCTTAACTCACTATGCCACAACACCAGCTCCATTTCAAAAGCTGTGAGTCAACCGCTGAGGACGATGTGAAGGGTCAACAGGCTAATCCTCCTCTTGGTAGTTCCATATGGGCACCAGCTGTGACCTGGGAAAGCAGCAGAGAATGACCTAAAGACTCGGACCCTGCACCTATATGGGAGCCACGGAGGAAGCTCCTGGCTCTTGGCTTCAGATTGGCCCATCTCCTGCCATTGCAGCTGTTTGGAGAAGTAAATCAGCAGGTGGAAAACCTCTGTCTCTCCTCTCAGCAAATCTGACTTTCCAATAAATATAAATCTTAAAAATAAAAAGAGCCAGTTGCTGTGAACTCTGTCTTCCCTGTATTTGATTCTGTTCCCACTAGTACGATTTAGAGTTGTCACGGCTCAGGTTTTTAGCTCCAAATAGCTCCAGAACAAAGCAAATAGGCTTGAAAGGTAAAGTTTTCAATTGTAAGAGAGGCAATTAGGAGAATGAAAGCTGATTTATGAGTCCCAAAAGACTGATGCGCTCAGCACAGAGTTCCAATAATAAATCACAGAGTTTGCAACAATAAATGATGGTATGGAAGCATGAATTCCCATACATATGAGAGAATTCAAAAAAACCAAAAAATCGTGAACACCCAGGCCCCGATATGAAAGGAGGGAGCACCCATTCCTCCAGAAATGGGTGACACAAGAGGTGTGGGGAGAACTGGTGAACCAAAGTGAAGTGCATGATTTTAATGAGAGGACATTATGAATGAACACACAAGTGAGGGATATTCAAAGCAGAGATCATGGCAGACCTGGGCAGCAGATGTGCAGGCATGGAGAAAGCCGGTGAAGCGGGGAGAAGAGCTGCCCATGAAGTCCCTGAACGTCGATGCCAGCATGACCACTGCAGCTCCACCTGCCCCACACATCCTGCCCTGGGCTGAACTCCCAGTTTCTTGTGGGAGAAGGGAAAAGGGGAGGGGAATGAATCTCAATAGATGGAACATTTATATATTTAAGGGGAGAAAATAAGATGAGGTATAACTCCCAGTGTTAGTGCAGTGTTGGCCTCTGACTATTTTAGTTTTTCCAACAACAGAAAGACGGTATTTCAACACCTAATTTCATCTGTAAAACAACAAATCATGATTTGTGCACTGGCAAGTTCACGTCCATTAAGGGTTTACCTA
Source organism: Ochotona princeps (assembly GCF_030435755.1). Lineage (NCBI taxonomy): Eukaryota > Metazoa > Chordata > Mammalia > Lagomorpha > Ochotonidae > Ochotona > Ochotona princeps. The sequence continues at coordinate 106,012,537 of NC_080834.1, read as the reverse complement.
CTGTTGTAACATGATGATCTGATTCTCCATCTCCATTGAATCAGAGTAAGAGGAAAAGTATGCTAATTTTCTGATTCTTTAATATTTTTCAGCTATCTAGAGTATTCCTCTACCTTCCTATAAAACTTCTGAGTTGATTGTATTATAAATCTCTGTTGTTTTATTTCATACAGAATGTTTATATAGTACACACAACACAGGTATTTCCAGGCAGTATGTCCCTAAAGGTATTGATACATGCTACTGGAAATGCACCAAATATACATTTTTATTTCAATATACATTACATGTTATGTTAGTGTATATTGAAAAAAATATTAAACAACAAATTGCTATTTCAAAGATGAAATTTCATTTAAAACAAAAAAGGCAAAATCAATCATTCAATTCTAAAAGCCTTAGTAATTTAGCTCTTTAAGCCTAATATTTTAACTCTGGACAATATGTAAAAATTGCAAAATTAGATAAGATTAAGTTCATAATACAAGGCAATGGGTTGATTAAACAGTTTAAAAACTAAAAAGATCTAGCTCCACAGAATAGAATTCAATCAGGAATTTGGACACCTGAATTACCATACAGTTAAACTGTGAGGCCATAACATTTGGTGCTTGTCCATCATTCCACTCCTCAATTTCTTCCACTATAAACCAAGGAAGCACAATTAAGTAATCCTTAAACTTTTAATTCTAGAATTCAATTATTTATGAAATGGATTTTAAGGCATTTTTGTAAGGAACATTCTTCTTTCAACACTGCTACATCCAGAAAATATTTAATGAATAACTTATTTGTTTGTTTGTTTGTTTTCATTGGAAAGTCAGATTTACAGAGAGAAAGAGAGACAGAGGGAAAATCACTCCCCAAGTGGCCACAATGACTGGAGCTGAGCTGATCTGAAGCCAGGAGCTTCTCCCAGGTCTCCCACACAGGTGAAGGGTCCAACGCTTTGGGCAATCCTCTACTCCTTTCCTAGGCCACAAGCAGGAAGCTAGAAGGGAAGTGAAGCAACTGGCATAAGAACCAGTGCCCATATGGGATCCTGGTGGGTTCAAGGCGAGGATTTCACCACTAGGTCACCACCTGGACCCAATGAGTAACCTGTAAGTGCCAAACAACGTTGAGGGAATGTCAGAAGCACCAGGGGACAGAACAGCTGAACATTCTTGCTTTCAGGGAGCTTACACTTGGTTCACATTCTATGCTGCAGATATGCCTTCCTTTATACATGAGAATTTTAAGGCTGCAGGAACAGCCCCAGAAAAGTCAGTGGAAGCAGAGTTAGAGTTCAGACTCAGCTTCTGATTCACAGACCTAGCTTCTGATTTCCACATTACACAAAATATGAAGGCCATATCCCAATAGGGAAACAACGTGTGGGAAAATTGAAGCTGCTGCTAAATGAGATGGCTATTAGATAATGTTATCATATGCTCTTATTTGCGTTGTTTTATGATGATGATATTAAAAAAAAAAAAAGAAAAACTCAAAGATCCCAATGGCACTAAAAAAGGAATAGGTCTTAACAAACAGATGTCCCAACAGATGGTGGATTGCTCCTTTTCTTCTAGGCACCTCCTGTTCAAAGAATATGATATGCATGACAGTTAGGTATATTTGACTTCTTGGGTCTTAACTAGCAGATATTTCTGGAACAGATGCTGCTTCCTCATCCTGAGCTCAACAAATTCTCAAGTGCAATCTGTGGCATTTCCTTTTCTGCCACTCCTCTCATATCCTGTCCAGTTTTATCAACTCTAATTTGAATATTTTACATTGAAATATAACCTAAAATACATCAGGAATTTCAGGAAAATTAACTCAAAAGAATTTTTCCCAGTAAGAGTGATCATAAGTTCGTTTAAAGTTAATTTATATTAAAAACACTTCTAGAAACAGATTTTATTACACCAGTCAACAATAATATGGAGACCACTTAACAGGTGCCATGATCTTGGTCTTTGAATATGTCATAGAACAGGAGAGGCTTAACTAAGAATGCAAATCATTATGATGCAAGAAAGAAAGTGGTGATTTTCATAAAGATTGCTGAAAGAAAAACTTTTGATGTTCAGAGAAAGGGTAACTTATTTATTCTGTATAGGATTGAGAGGTACTGGGGCTTTGTAGGACCGGAATAAAAAAAATTTGTCAAAATCAGACTATTAAGTAATCAGGATACATATAGCTAGAAATAATAGGGAAGTCTTTCTAGATTATATGTATTTAGGTAACGAAGTAAGACGTTTATAACCAAGTTGTAGATTTTGACTAGAATATGTAAGATCTATGAATTAAATGCATTCTGACCTCCTCATAAACCAAGAAAAGATATCTAATACAAGATACAGTTGCATGAGGGTATTCCTGAAGAATTTTGTCAAAGCAGATGCCATAATCTGTGATTTCTTTTAGCAAGGATATAGTCTTCTGAGTATCAGTAGATTACAGGGTACAGCAACAGAAGGGAGTGAAATTAGAAGGTTCTTACTATAGGCCAAACAAAAAATAAGTATCTAAAAGGGATTTGGGTCACTTGGTAGAAGAAAAAAGCAAGGGATAAGAGAGAGATGTTCAGGAGATATTCACTCTTATTCCCCAAATAAGGGGAGGAAAATTTATAATTTCTGTAATAACAAATGGAGACTGATCAAGTTTGCTAGGGACAAATCACTAAATTCTTAGGATCCCCAGCATTTAATAACTTTCTTTTCCCTGACTTCATAAATTTTTACAAAAATTTTATCTCCTTTATATTTATTTACATTTCATATTATAAAGACACACACAGTTGATGCACATATTTTCACACCTAGCCTCCAACTCACAATGATTCTGTTATAATTTTTGCCTTTACAATGGCACAAAGATAGAAAATACATTGAAATATGGGCTAGAACATTCCTTTGCTGTTCTGGGAGGCAACAGTGAGCCACAGCTCCATCAGCCATGTAATGTCAACAGTCATGTCAACAGTCAATACTCTGCAGTGCATTGTACACCATTTAGTGAATTACATGAGACACCCAACACTTTCTTAGAAAATATGCTTTGTGTGACATGATTTTGCCCAACTGTAAGTTGATTTTAGTGTTCTGAGCAGCCTTAATTTGGACTGCCAAACTTTGATGGTTGGCAATTTATACGTATTAAATGTATTTTGCTTTAAAATATTTTTAATAAATGAAGAGGGTATCGGACGGTCATTTCATCATAATTTGAAAAGTATCTTATATCCAAACAGTTTGGGAGTCTCTTATACATTGACTTACTAATTACTGCCTAAAATGTGAAAACCTAAATGAAAACTCAACAGTAACTTTTTTTTAATATCTCATAGAATAGCATTGGCTCTCATACTCCTCTCTGTAATTATATATGCACATGCAATGTCACAGAAAGCCAGTGTTATTAATGTCAATTGACTGTACTCTAATCAATCTTCCATCCAAATGTGAAAGCTGGTGTATTTCAAAATAAAATAAACTTTTAGTATGTATTTCCAAATGACTTTAACAAAAAAAAAAAAGATTTCTACCTTCAGAACTAAATTGTTAAGTAAAGGCAAATACATAAATAAAAGTCATGCATGGAATAGCATGATGCCTAATTCTAAGAAAAAAAGGAATATATGATTTTGACTCTTAATGCAACACCGTGAAATGGATGTAGATTAAATTTCCTGGGAAAGATAAAACAGTGGTTAACCAAGAGCAGAGAAAGCTTTGAATCAGGCTTACCATATGTTACTAATTCACATTCCAATCCTTTCCCAAAGTGCCAATCGAACTGAGAATTCACTATTATTGTGAATCAAACTGTGTAAAAGCCATGTCATATTACACTCCAGCTTTCAGAAAAAAGACAATTACTCATTCTCCTTGGAGCATGCCCACTGAATTCCCAAATCATTCTTATAAGTGCACTTACACATGTAATCTTGCCCACTTCTGATCTCCACAGGATTCTATCTTATGGTCTATTATTTTCAAGCCCTTTAATATTATTTTAGGTACAAGTTATCACCCTGTAAAACTAAATTTGTCAGTCAAAGTCTTGTTTTCACAACTCCATGGAACAAAGCATTGGGCCCTTCCAATAAATACTACATAGACGAACCAGTGGAAAAAAACAGCATGTATTGATGTGTTTAAACAGTTTTTAAAAGTGATATTTTTAAATAATAAATTTATTTTTTATGATTACATAGTTATGAATTATGCATGCCCATGTGGAACACCAAATGGGTGGAAAGGAATGGGGAAAAGTGGATGGGACAACTGTTTACAATATCCTTTTTTCTTGCTGTATCTGGGGAAAGAGAGGAGAGGTGTGAGGGCCACTCACAGCAGCCAAACCATATCAGTACCCAGGAATGGGGGATGGCCACTTAGTCTCATCCCAGAATCCCCGATGTGGAGCATCGGGAGCAAAATGGTGGAGCAAAATACTGTTGATCTAACAGATACAAGGATGAGGAAATCTTTCCAAGATCAACTGTCAACACTTGGCCAGGAGAGTTTCCCAATTTGTCCTGCCTTCCATGGTACTAGATGTTCCCTTAAGATCTCAACAAAATGGTTGTCATGTCCCCCATGAGCCGCATGCCATCCACTGCACAGGCTTCAACAACTGAAGAGACCCAGTTCTGACATGTGCAGTCCATGGTGAGAACAAGATTCTATGATTTTTGTCTGTGGTTGAAGTTCTTTTTTTTTATTTATTCATTAATTACATTGTATTACATGACACAATTTCATAGGTACTGGGATTCTCCCCTCTTCACCCCAAACCCTTCCCCCATGGTGAATTCATTCACCATGATGCATAACCACAGCTCAGGTTCCATTGGGATTCCCTAATTACAAGCTCACACCATACAGAGTCCAGCATCCCACTGTCCAGTCAAGTTCAACGACCTCTTAGGGAGGCCCTCTCAGGTTTGAAGGCAGAGCCAGCAGAGCATCACCTCGATCAATTAGAAGCTCCAACATATCATCAGCAACAGTCCAGGTACGATGAGACTGGTGCAGAATCCACTGATTGACATAGTCTATCTTAGAGTTTCCCCTTGTCCAGTTTTCTGCTGCAAGCATATAGCTGAGGTGGTTGATTGATCTACTCCATCTTCCATCTTTTCTTGGTTAATGTTTTGATTCCTCCATTTTGTTCAGGGGAATCCCCAAAGAAACTTTGAGGCGTTCCCAGTCCAGGCTCCTACATGTACTACTAGTAAGCACAGTGCCCGCCACAGTCCATCACTCCGATCAGCTGGTGGTTGTAACCCCTGGGTTGGATCTATTCTGAGCCCCAACCTCCACTGGAACCAATGAGTATTGCAGCTCTCCCCGGCTCTGCCCATCACACACTCGTCCCTCACCTAAACCAGTGGGAGCTGTGCTGGTTGGGTGCTGCATTCCATACTGGCACAGGCCATTTTGCCTTGGCATTTTGTGTTTTGTACTGTTTTTTTTATCGCAACCAAACCTGGCCAGGCCCCCACACAGTTCCAGTGCTCGGGCTTGCCGGTGGATGACGTGAACTGACTCAGCCTGGTCTGCCCCAACCTGAGCCAAGTGTATGCCAGTGGGTCACTTTCCAACGCCTCTTCTGGGTTGTTTACCTCCATGCTTCCTGCGTTTATTTGTAGGGTCAGTGTCCTGTCAGAGGAACTGTTCAGATTCCTCCATCCGACCCCTTCCTTGGTGTCAGGCTTCACGCATACCAGCAGGTCCTTCGGCCAGCACCGCTCTTCAACCCATTCTGGTTCCCGCTGTTGAGAGTTTCAGCCCAGCCACGGCTCGTCCATACCCACATATATCTCATATATGTCTCAGTTGGGGTTGAAACCTTGCCGAGCCCGTCCCACATCTATCCTGGTCCTCCGGAGCACCAAACTGTGTTGCAGTCTAATCCGGCCCGGTGCGTCAAGTCCGAATCGATATTTGTGCCAAGGGAGTACAACTGTGACCCGACCAGAACTCAGCCCCCTTCCAATTCCTGCGCCCCTTAGTGGTAAGCTCCACCCAGCCAAGGCCTCCCCAAAGCTCCCCAACCAGGCCTGTTTCCAGCCAGTGTTAAGTATGCCAGAGGTTGCTCTGGGTCAGCCCAGTGTGCCCCATAGACTGTCATGCCTCCTGCATAGACTCCACCGGCCCTTCTAAACTGTCCAGTGGGGTCAGAGTTTCCAGGGGATTGCTCCACGCATACCTGACACATTCTAGCCTCGAGTATGGTTCTCGAATGCCAGTCAATGTCATAGTCCTGCCTTCTGTGACCCCTCTGCTGATCCCTCATCCTATCAGGTAATGGGGTATCCTGCTGAACAAGCCCAGAATTTTGCCTTTTGAATGAACTGGTGTTGGCAATCTGCACTATAAAGTGACTACAGGTTCTTCAGAGGAAGATTAACTGCCATTGAGAATCTTAAGGACTAATACACATTCTCAGAGTACTGTGGGTTCAGCATGGAACGACTCATGTAGCATATCAAAGAAACCAAATTCCAGAACTTCCTGGCCGGGCGGCCAGCAGGCATAGCCTGGCGCCAAATGCCGCACTGGCCGCCCGAGAGCCGTTCACCCCATGTACATATGTACGTGGTGGAAAGCTTGGCTGTGTTAGGCTGGAATCGTGGCGGGGGACCTGAGCCCTCCGGACCACATGGCTGCCCGGGGGTTGAGCCACTCAGGCCCCGCCCGGATTGTGGTTGAAGTTCTAAGTCCAATGGTCTAGTTGGTGGATCTCCAAAGAAATCTTGCCAGAGGTGATCCCAGACATGACTCCTGTGTGTGCCAGCCAGTAAAGGGTCTGCCTTAGCCCATCACCCACATCAGCCTGCATACACACACTGGTGGTTGCAGTCATCTGGTTAGTTTTACCCCCAGCCCCACCTCATAGGCAGACCAATGAATGCTGTGGTCTAGTTTAACCCTTCCCATCACACACTCAGCTCTCATATACAACAGTGGAAACTGCAACCTAGTCAAAAAGTACTCCAATAACACCTACCAGGCCCGCCCCAGCCCCAGTTCTTGCACATGCTGGTATGTGCAGGAAACTAGTCCAGCCAGCATCCCATTTAGCTCTCATACCTATCATTGGGTGCACCATTATAATTTTTAGAACAAATACCACAAGATAGTCCAAGCATTTTTCACTAGCTAATAAATTGTGATTATCTTTGGACTTCTTTTTCTGTTTGTTCAGTTTGCCTTTCCCTGCCTTTATCACACTCACTCATACACACAAACTCCATTTTATAAAGGACTCTGCACTTACAGAAGGCATAAGTGGAAATCCTATAGAAAACATCCTATTTTAAAGTGCAAGTGGAAAATAACATGATTATATTGCACTGTGGAGTTAATGTTCTAATTACTAATTTTTGGAGGAGAATTGAACATACACTGGGAGTCCTGTCTCTTTACACTGGCTATTGTGTTGGTCCCAGAAAAGTGCCCTGAGCTTTCATCCAACCTGTTTTAGAACTGTGCAGCACTTTATATTTAGTATCTAGAACCCACAGTAATTGCACTGAAATTGCCAGGCTGAGTGGATGATAGATGAGCTGCCACCATTTAGTTTCCTATACACTCTGATCCAATGTTTTTAATTTGATTGCTAGCTCCTTTCTGATTCCTGCCTTTGGCCACAATGGGGATCAATATCAAAGGAAAATATCCTAGACTAGGTTGTGTGATGAATTTTCCATACATAGGTAAAATTTGAAAATAAACTAAAAACATATTTATAATCTGGCTAAGACCAAGAACCCATCTAACCCAGCATCTATTTTTCTCAATAGCTCTTTTTAGCTCTAAGAAAATATTCAAGATGTAAGAAATTTTCTTCAAATCTTGAATTATTTGCCATTTCCACTTCTCAACACAATTCATTACAGCACAATCCAGTTTCACTGGATCATTAGCTGGTGTTTTAATTTATCTTTGTACTTACACTGACTGTGTAACATCTATGAGGCTTTTCTTTACATTGCCCAAGTAATTAAACTGTTTATTCATTTGTTCTCAACAGCTTCCTATGAAATGCATCAAAGTTAGGCATTATTTTCATTTTAAGTTGAAGAAGCAGACCACTAAATATCTCACATTAGTTCTACCATAGGTCAGTATCAGAAATGTAGACCGCAATGGTGGGTTATTCTTATTTGCTGATCTTCCCTTTTTTTCCTAAAAGTGTTAGAATGGTTTAACTTCCTTTGGTGGTTTAGAATTTTGACTATGCCAAGAAAGTACAGTATAACAGAATATGTGTAACTATCAACAACATGGCCTATAGAACCAAATCACACAGGTTCAAACCCTGGCCCTGCTATTTACTGCTTCTAGAAGTATAGGCAACTTACTAGTGCCTCCATGCTGCAGCTTCCACTATGTGAAATTAAAACAATCATCCACTGGGGGTAGAAATTTGGCCCAGCAGTTAATATACTGTTGGAATAGCCCATGTCAACATTGGAGTGTCTGGTTTAAGTGCTGGATCCTCCACTTCAATCACAGCTCCTACAAACAATATCTACTATCAGACGCAACAGGTAATGGCCCAAGGAATTGGGTCCCTGTCACCCAAACAGGAGAGACAGATTAAGTTCTGGACTCCTCGCTAAGGCCTCTCTGTCTCTCAATCTTTCTCTCTCTCTCTCCCTTTCTCTCTCTCTCTCTCTCTCACACACACACACAGGATCCTTTAAAAATAGTAACAATTGATGTATTCATTAGCTTAGTGTTAAGTTTTACTACTAAAATTTCAGCAAATTGGAATTAAAAATCTAATTGATTTTGATTAGCAATTCAAGAATCTAGTAGTACTTGGTCTATATAAGTAGAAAGATGCTGAGATGAACTGGGCAGAGTAGATGGATTTTAAAGGTACAAGAAATGGCTAAAGAAACAAGAAACAAGGAACTAACAGTGTCTTGGTGGTTACAATGTTGCTTTCTTTATAAGATTAAAGCAGAGATATACTTATCATTCCAGTGCATATAATACCAGGCCTCTTCTGACTGGTTGTTGTGAATCTCCTAATTTTTGGAAAACTAGCCAGTTTTAAATTGTAGTTTAATTATTTGGCACCTATGAGTAACTCCAACCTATTTGGTCCGGCTTGTGAGGACCTAGTACAAGAAGAGCTCAGTCCAAAACAATGCGCTACCATAAATGGAACAGATACATTCCAAACATGATGTGAGGTCTTTAAACATCACATGATGCATAGTATAATGACTTTGTTCTGAAACAGCTAGCTTTACCAGGACACCAATATTTCAAATATCATTTATATCATAGACTAAGTGTCTGTAACTTTCTGATTGTTATTTAACTTCTGGCAGTTGACCAAAAATGGATTTTCTATTATTAGAAGTTGAAGACTGAAGGATTAGGTCTTTGATCATTTCAGCAATGCCAGTGTAACCCAGACATCATCAGAATTCACAGTGCCTTTGAGTTGTAAGTAAAATTCGAAGACCATGTTTTATTTCAAGTACCATATGAAATCCAGTGACTTCTAATTCCCCCTGGTGGCAACAACTCCAAAGTGTATTTGTATGCCTCAGTTCCCACAGTTACTCTGCTCTTTTTGCTCTGCACCAACCTGAAGAGGGTGGTCAGCCAGTTTTCTTGATTATTCTTTCTCTAAAACACTAACCCAAGTGTGTCAGCCTTGAATAAAGCATTGCAATCATGGTGTTGAGTTCAAGTTCACTGTGCTCATTATCTTTGGTCAACCAGGTCCTTTGGGGATTTATGCAGAGCAACACAATTTCAACTGAAATAGTTGTAACTGGTATTTTGCACTACTGATTGTGCAAAGATGGAATCTTGCTTCCACCAGTTTCCATGCAGTTTCCTGCCATAAGGTTTGACAGCCTTTGATAACTTTTCTGCCTCCTCCCCTTTCTTTTCTCTCTTTTTCTTTTTTTTTATCTTCATTCAGAACTCCATATTTTCTTCTTACTCAGAATACTTTCCCAAGGGAAACACCTTTCACCCCACAGCTATTTATCAAAGTGACTATGCAAGGCATTTCTTTACCCAAAAGTGTTAATGCAATATTATTTCCTCTATGTCACACTTCTAAAATGTTCTTATCACCACAGAATGTGATTTCAAAGACATAGTTGGTTTAACTTATTTCACAACTATTTATAAGCTAGATATGTTTTTTTGTAAAAATTTACAGGACACAATCAGGGATTTAGTCCTTAAGAAAGTTGGCTCTTATAAGGCATTACAAAGACTACTAATCATCTGACTATAGAAACAAAAGTCAAAGGGGATAAATAACATAAAAAACAGTCAGGATTAAGTGCAAGATCAAGACCTCCAAGTGTTTAGACTAAGATGAACTGTATTTAAAAGGACATAGGAAAATATTTTTATGACTTGCTAAGTCTAGGTTAAATTTTGGAATGATCGTTGTAAGGCCATGAAATTAAATAGATTATTCAGCGATGGAGAGACTACTAAAGATTATATCTTATCTACGTCCTTACAGAAATTTAAACTTTATACTCAGAGTAGTGATCAGTATATACATAAAATTTGAGAATGTGAAAGTTCCATGTAAGGCCTGGCATGTTGACACAGTGATTAAATCCTCGCCTTGCATGTGCAAGGATCCCTTATCAGAGCCAGTTCATGTCCTGGCTGCTCCATTTCCCATTCAGCTGCCTGCCTGTGGCTTGGGGAAACAGTCAAGGACAGCCCAAAGTCTTGTGATGCTGCATTCATGTGTAGAACCAGAAGACCTGCCTCCTGGATTCTGATCAGCTGGGTTCCGGCTGTTTTGACCACTTGGGGAGCGAACCAGCGGATGAAGGAACTTTCTGTCTTTCCCTCTCTCTGTAAATCTGCCTTTCCAATAAAATACACAAATAAATAAATCTTTTAAAAAATTCAATGTAATTCCTACGCTACCCTTGCCATGTTAATAATGTAAAATAATGATAACTAGTAGGGTAAATACATATTTTAGGGGGAAAAGGCAAAAATGCTTATAATAAAGTTAACATAAAATTATAAAATGTTAAACAGAAAAACATTTTGATTGTTTTATATTTAACTTAGTAATGTGATTTTTCCTTATTTTAGCAGAAAGATGATCAAAATGAAATGATTCTGCTAAATTAACAAGACACCAAGAAGTTAAAACAATACTCTCTGCAATCAACTTTAAGTAGAGAACAATGAACTGTGATTATAAGGCTGAAAAGATGGAGCCATGTGAAGCACTGCTGAAACAAATTAGGTCATTAATCATCTGACTACAGAAACAAACAACAAATCTGAGTTATCTATCTAACTTGCTATCATTAATGATAATGGTACTAGGCAGGTATTAAAAGAAAAAAAGACTTTTACATATGGGATTCAACTTTTTGCCCATGCTATCAGAAGATACATTTACACGCAATGTAATACATGTATTTTATGTTTATGTAACTTATGTCTACAAAAAAAATCCTATAATATGAAGACTTTCATGGAAAAAACAGATATCTCATATTGAACACATTAATTTACTCTTATTTATTCCCAAAATTATTTCACAAAGTCAATAATTTTTAAAGCTACAAAACTAATAAGAAAAAGCATGTGCCAACAAAGGCAGCAGATAAGAAATTATAAATTAAATTAAATTTTTAATGCGGAAATTAATGAATTTCACAAGCCAGAAATATTCATGAGAGTAAAATACCAAGTGATTCATACCATATAACTACAGCAAGATGCAGAAACTGAAAACATTAGGAGCAGAGAAGTCATTGAAAACAGGATTAGTTGGAAATTATGAAATATATTTGTGTATGTACTCATATACATATATAAATATTTACTTTTATTTGCTTCTATTTAAAAAAAAAAAGAACAAACCAATACTTTAAAAAAGAGAGAGAGAAAGATAAATGCCTTCAAATTTGTGAAGGAAAAATATTCCCTACCTAGATTCTAGGTCTGGAAAATAATAATTCAAGTGAAGGCAAAATAAGGCCATTTTCAGATATATAAAGTTTCAAAATTGTATTTCCATGATTTATTAGGAAGCTATGGAAGCATATGTTCCAACAAAACAAGAGAATAAAATCAGAAAACAGGAAAAGTGAAATAAAAGAGGGGGTTAACACAGGACAAAGATAACCCCGAGGACAGGACAGCTGTGAAGGCCAAGAAGCCCAGCCACCCTGTCAAGATGCAAGCTTAGCGAAGCCTGCACAAATGGGAGACTGGGATCACATTGCTCAGGATGCGTCATTCAGAGGCGTCATCAGATTTGTCACAGAGAAGACAGTGAAATGCAGGGACTGCTTTATGCATCTGAATGAGGCAATAAACAATTTACTTAATGACAAGTATGCTGAAAGTTAAGCAATAAATATTATCTCCATGGAAACAAAAAGATTTACAAGAGAAGAAACATGACCATAGTACACTGAAGAGCTGTGGAGGGGAGATATGATTTATAAAAACATCTTAAGAATATAGAGAGGAAATATCTAACAAAAAGCATTTGAATATGGAAGAAAACAAAGGAAGTGTGGTTGTGTGTATACCTTTGGGATATGGTGAGTAGTGATTCTGGAGTATCTTTCATAATTGGAAGGTAATAGATCTGAAAACCAATTACAGTACAATCTGCTATTACAGATTTTACAGTAAAATCGGCTATTTACAAGCACCACAGTAAATTCCACAAAAAATCATTACCAAACAACAGTTATCAAAAAATATATATATATAGGCATCAAAACTAGTTACTTCTTATGTTGGAAGGGATAAAACAATGAACTTGTAAGTTTCATTATAAATTCTGAAAAACTATTTGACTAAATCTCTTTAAAACAAGTAACACAGTGTAGGTATTTAGCCAGCATCCACACTCTGTATCACATGGCTGGGTGCAAGTTCTGGCTCCTCTCCAAACTCCTGTTAATGTGCAACCTGCGAGGTGGAAGATGGCGGTTCAAGTAGCTGAGTCCCTCCAACCCACAGAGGAGACCTCAAGGGTGTTCTTGACTCCCAGCTTTGGCCTGGAAGCTTGGAGGAAGTGAGCCAGTGACAGGAGCTCTTTGTATATGTCCCTCTCTCTCCCTCTCAAAGAAAAATGAATAAACAAGTAAGGCAATTAACCTTAAAACACAGCATTTTAGTTTTCCTATATTTAATAAAAATTACATATAACAATGACCTCCACATACATTATATCACAAAAAGCCTCCTCCAAAAAGGTGAAGAAATTTTTGAGTAACCATTTTCCAAGTGCTTGGAACCAGAAGTGTTTCAGATTTTGGATTTTTGGAAATTTGAACTATTTGCACATAAGTAATGAATTATCTTGGAGATGAGACCCAAGTCTGAACACACTATTTTTTATATGTCACACATAAAAGCCTACACGTAACTTAAGTAATGCTTTAATTGTGCCCACATTTTGACCGCAGCCTGTCACATGAGGTGCTATGTGGAAATTTGCACCATGGTGTCAAGCTGCTCCCCAACAAATTCCAGATTTGGGAGCATTATGGATTTCAGATTTGGGGATTGGAAATGTATTTAAATTACCCCTTTTGTTACAATCTTCTAATTTAAACGGTCTGATGAACATGTATTACTAATAAAATGAAAACATTTTTGCTATTTTATGTTTATTTCTAAATTTAAAACTAAACAATTGGTGGGTAGGCGGTGCTGGCATTGTGGTTTAGTGGGTAAAGCCACTGCCTGCAATGCTGGCATCCTATACGGTGCCAGTTAGAGTCCCAGCTGTTCCACTTTAGATCTAGCTCCTTGCTAATGCTACTGGGAAAGCAGTGGAAGGTGGTCCCTGCACTAACACGGGAGACCCAGGAGAAGCTCCTTGCTCATAGCTTCAATTTGGTCTAGTTATAAATGTTGAAGGCTTTTAGTGAGTAAACCAGCAGATGGAAGACCTCTCTATATATATCTCTTTGTAATGCTACCTTTCAAGTAAGTACAAATCATTAACTTTAAAAAAGTTCACAATTTATAAAATTTTGCCACATTCACTTCATATGTAGATATTGTATAGGTACACATACATAGTAGTTTTATTTGACAACTGAGAAATTAATATCACAGAGTGAAGAATTCATGACAATGATCAAAACATGGGGAAAGAAGGGTATAGTGTCCTGTACATGGTATGATTCAGTGAAGCAATTTGTAAGTATAGCACTAAATGATATGACATTCACACAGTTTTAATACATTATATGTTAACTTCCACAAATAAGAGAAAAACACGTTATCTGTCTTTTTGGGGTCTGGCTTGTTTCACTTTAGTATAACAATTTCCAGTTCCATCTACTTTGTTTCAAATGTCAAATTGTAAAGTTTTCTTAATAGCTGAGTACTATTTAAATAAAAAGAAACTGGAATGGGTGGTGGGCACAATGGTTAAGACATTGCTTCAGACACCCACATCCCATACTGGAGTACTTTGGTTCAGATTTCAGTTCCACTTTCAGGAATGAAATCCTACTAACACATATCCTGGGAAGGGGCAGGAGAAGTCTCAAGGACTTGGGTTCCTGTTCCACAAATAGGAAACTTGCATTGAGTTCCAGGTTCCTGGCTTCAGTCTGGCCCAGCGCAAGCTGTACAGCAAATGGAAGATATCTATTTGTATTTTGGCTTCTTTATCAACTATCAGCCTGCTTTTTGAATAAAATAGATATAATTTTTAAAGCAGGAACCAAATTGTGCATAACTTACTCATTAAATTGATGGTATTTCAATGCCTGCTGGTGTGGATGTGCGGAAATAGGCACCCTACAATTCACTACTGGTGGGAGTGTAGGCTAGTACAGCCACTATGGAAATCAGTATGGAGAGTGAATTGAGAACTCCAAATAAACCTGTCATATGATCCAGCTAGCCCCCTCCTAGGAATACATCCAAACGAAATGAAAACTGCAAACAAGAAAGGGATCTGTAATCCTATATTTATAGCAGGACAATATATAATAGAAAAGATATGGAAACCACCCAGATACCTGTCCAAAGAGGAGTGGTTAAAGAAACTGTTGTACATCTACTCCATGGACTACTATTCAGCCATTACAGAAAAATGAAATTATACCATTTGCAACTAGATGGTCCAAACTAAACAGAATCATGCTGAGTGAAATAAGTTAATTACGAAAGGACAAATACCATATATTCTCTCTTACATAAGGCAATCCTCATACAAATTATAAGATCAATAACCCTGTCAATACTGCTTTTGCTGCAATCCCTGGGCTTTGACATTTTGGGGCTTTTTGGTTTTGTTTTGTTTTTAAAGATTTATTTTATTTTAATTGGAAGGTCAGATATACACAGAGGAGGAGAGACAGAGAGGAAGATCTTTCATCCAATAATTCACGCCCCAAGCAGCTGCAATGACCAGAGCTGTGCCGATTCAAAACCAGGATCCCAGAGCCTCTTCTGGGGCTCCCATGTGGTTGCAGGGTCCCAAGGTTTTGGGCTATCCTCGACTGCTTTCTCAGGCCAAAAGCTGGGTGGGACATGGGGCCGCTGGGACACAAACTGGTGCCCATTTGGAATCCCAGCACATGCAAGGCAAGGACTACTAAACTACTGTCCAAGGCCTATTTTTTTCTTTCATTTCTTCAAAATAGCTTCTTTTCTCTTATTAAATTTTTCACCGAGTCATAGATCCACACTACCATCATTTTTTCCAAGAAGCTTTTGTGTTTTCATTTTTCATTTCTTCATTTACTCATTGGTTATTCAGTAGCATGTCACTTAACTCCATGATGCCATAAGATTTTTTTATTTTTGTTGTTGATTTTGTTTTATGGCTTCTCATTTAAGGGAATGTAGTGTAACTGCATAATAGAGACTATCAGATCTGAAGATATGGTGTAGTATACATCTGTACTTCCAAAGATGGACTCCCAATGAAATTGTTGAACATATCTTGACAATAGGTTACTAGGCTATCTGCCTTTGTCTGTACCAGCAATGCCAGGGCACATTTAAATAGCAGGATCATGGAATTATGACTGTTTTTGAAGGGCTATACTATTTTAATAATATAGGGGCAATAAGTTGGGGGGGACGTGTTAGGGAGGGGATAGAAAAATCCTAGAGCTTATGGAATTGTACCATAAAATTAAAATATAAGGAAAAAACTGTATGATATTTCCTGACTTTAATACATTCTTCTATGTACACAAAAACTTACTTTCCAATATGTTTTCCAGAATTCTTCTAGGAATGGCAGTTAAGTTCCTCATTCTAATCCTAGGAACTATAAGGACCCACCGACATCCACTTCAGGTGTATATGTACAACACACACACACATACACACACACACACAAAATCCTTGGCAACTGAAACTCTTGACAGACATCTCTGCACTTTGCACTGTCCTTCAAAGATCACAGATAACCAACCTGTGACCACAACCACAAGTTCCAGCTCCTTGGGACAGAATTTACTTAATATTGAACATCCGAACTTAAAATGTCTAAGCCTTTTATTACTTAACTTTTCATTATCATCTGGATTTTAATTGTTCCTAAGATTCAGCTTTTTACCAGCAAATTAGGAAGTGAACATCCATCTATGTTCATTATGATTAAATATTTAAATTTCTTCAAGATGTGAATTGTCTTTCCAAGTATATTTTGCATTACTAGCAAAAGCCCTTATGAGGAGGCAAAATTTCATTTTAAAAATTATCCAAGACAATAAAATACCAAATAAACCTATTTACTGCCCTTCATATTGTTCCCTTATTTCTCCTCCTATCATTATTTGAGTTTAGTGTCTTATCAAATCTCCCCTGGAATACATAAATGATCCTAAATTGTCACCTAGATGACAGAGATTTCTCTTCAATTATCAATTCAAATTTCCCACTCAAATGTATTCAATCTTCCCTGCCTTAGAAGTCTTCTTCATGAGGCTCAAAGTGGTTTGGTGCTTGTAAACCTTTCCTCCACTCCTATATCTATTTAGTCCAAATACTAGATCATTTTCATAGTCCAACTCAAATGCTCAGTTCCAGAAATTATAGCCAACCTTCATCAGTTGTCATCACTGTGATTCTTTACTTGTCTTACGAAAAAGAAAAGAAAAAGAAAGAGGGCCCAGTGTGATAGCCTAGTGGCCGAACTCCTTGAATCTGCCAGGATCCCATATGGATGCTGGTTCACATCCCAACTGTTCTACTTCCTTTTCAGCTTGTGGCCTGGCATAGCAGTGAATGACAACCCAAAGCCTTGGGGTCCTACACCCATGCAGGAGACCTGTAGGAAGTTCCTGGCTACTGGCTTTGGATCAGCTTAGCTCAGGCTGGTGTAGCCACTTAGAGAGTGAATCAGTCAACAGAAGATCTTCCTCTCTGTATATTCTTCTTTCTGTATATCTGCCATTCCAATAAAAACAAATGAATCTTTAAGAAAGAATCTTTTTCCAGTTCTATTACTGTTCTTTCATCAGCCTGTTTCAAGTTGCATATAATCCCTGGTCACCCAAAATATTTGGAATTGTGTTTTATTCATTGTAGGGACATAATAAATGTCTAATGAAATTCTGATTCAAATGACATGATATTGGGTCAAGTCAAAATTAGATGTGGTTGCAACACCCATACCAAAAGCAGCTGCGTTTAAACCGTTCTCTCTGCTGCTCCTTTCCCCACTGGCCTTAGCTTTCCTCCCCGCTTCTCCAGCCCTCTCTCCGCCACCCTTCTTCCCACCCGTCCTTCTTCTCCACGTCCCCTCTTTCTCCGTCATTGTTGTCCCGTCTTTCTCGTCATCCGTTGTCCTCGTTGTCCGTCCATCCGTCTGTCCGTCCATTTTCAGCTAGCTTTTACCGGCTATTTTTATATTGTTCTGCACTAATCACTTCTCCCCGTGGGTCCACTTGGCACTACGTGATAGTCCAGTAGCAATGACACAATCGCAGCGAGGGCATTAGCCTATCCCTGTGACTTCCTGTTTACCAACTCTGCCTCCTGGCCCTGGGCCAGCCACCATCTTGCAACAGCCCCTACCAATCCCAGGAGCGGCTTTAGCACCCCACTCTTCACAGCAGACCAAGCCAGGCAGGGCTACAACACCTGTGGGCCTCATGTGAGCTAGACTGGGGAAGGCCCAAATTGGGCTGACTGTTCCAACTGGTGCAAGCAAAAATTAGAGTGGTTGAGGATTGGTTGGGCTTTGCCATATCATCAGATGGCAGAGGCTACAGTGGGGGCCAATTCTGTTAAGTTAAATGACAGAACCACCTGGAGAGTGCATAATCCAAAAGTTGGAGTAGCCTAGTAGGGAGATAGTGGGCAACTCCCTTGTGGGTGACCACTGCCACTGGAGAGCATGAAAATCAGGACAAGGGCAGGGCTGGCTAGACAGAAAGGCACCTGCCAGTATGCCAGTATGCCAGTGTGAGCTAGATAGTAGGCTAGTTGGGTTGAACTATGCTTCAATGCCCACTGACAACTACCAGAGCAAAATGGGATGTGGGACAGACTGAACAAGCCTGCGGTACACACTGGCATACATGGGAACCAGGGAAGGGACCAGGCCTGATGGGGGTTATAGGGAGTTGCCTCAACTAGGCTGCAGCTCCCACTGGTTTGCATGAGGGCCGAGTATGAAGTGGGTAGGACTGAGCTGGACTACAACAAACATTGGTCCAAGTGGATGACAGGGCTGGAAACAGAACTGACCCAGCAATTGCAACCACCAGCATGTGCAAAAGCCTACTGGGGCGATGGACTGTGCCAGACCCTGCACTGGCAAATTCACACAAGAATCAGGTTTGGGATCATCTCAGATGAAGTTTCTTTGGAGATCCCAACAACTGAACTGCTGATCTCAGAACCCCAACCATGAAGAGACTGTCAGTCAGTGGACTCTGAATAGGTTTCATTGCGATTGGAATTGCGAGATTGGCAGCAATCCAGAACTGATGAACTATCAAAATTGCTTGAGCAGGACCCTCGGAGCATGCCTCACATTGGGGACCTGGGATGGGAGGGAGGCTGGGTGGGGTTTTTCCCTTTGTTTCTCCCCTGACCCCAGATACAGGGGAAAAATTATATTAGTATGGAAACAATGGCATTACCCACTTTCACCCTGTAGCCCTTGACCCTTTGTACCCTAATCAACTAAATAAGATCATTTTAAAAAATAAATTAATTTTAAAAATTAACTGGTGAAACCAATAGGTATTATTGTGTGAAAATCTTTTGCTTGTGCATGTATGTATCCTCTGGATATTTTTTTCTGAACTCTGACATAGAATATATTAAAAAAAATTGAGGATGTTCTGAAATGTCATCCCAAGTCTTTGGAGAAATACAATAAATATTATAGTTTCATTTGAGGAAATGAAGACTACACTTTACACTATGAACTTAAACTCTTATAAGAAACTATCACCTAAAATTTATATGTTAAAATTGCCTATATGTTTGCATTCAAGGTTTTATTTATGTGAATGCTGGCCCTGGGGGTGTAGAGTCATAGGTCTGCAGTAACAAACATATCAAAGTTCTATTCTATTCCTAACAGTTAGCTAATATATTAGACACTCTTGACTTACAAAATAATTATATGCATATATTTTTGTGATTTATGCCAAATACCTTTAGACATTTCATTTTCATAGAAATTCATAAACTGAAAACCTTGAAGAGGCCCAATTTTACAAAGCTGGCATTATAGGATCATTGGAGTAATTAATACTAAATCTTGACTTCTGTTCATTGATATTTTTGATAAAGCTTTCATCAGTTTTACAAAAATAATCTGGATGTCAATGCACGGGTTGCTTTCTTATTTATATGTTTTGATTAAATGTCCACCCACTTGAAAATGGTGATAAAGTGTTAGAACCTGCTTGAGTTAATTCCTATTTATTTTTCTAAAATGTTCTATGAGGAAATGGAGTGCAACAATGGAATTGCACATCTTTGCAAGCATTGATTTGTCCTTTCTCTAAGGCATTATTCACCTTGGTGGACAGATCTGCTTTCATCTGGATTTCAGAAACATAGGTTTCCAACATGAAACAAAAATGAACCGAGCAAATAAGAAAAATGTGACTTCCTGAACTTATTGCTAAGCTTGGAAACAAGCAGGATGCTAAAATTCAAGCAATTTTCAAATGTCTGTGCAATAAACACATTAAAAAAAGTATGAAAGATAAGAATTGTAGTAGTTCAAAGTTGGATCAAGTCAAAATTACCTAATACTATGAGACCTTCAATAGCATTCTCCATGAACTTTTGAAGTGTCCTCACGTGTGGTGTAGCAGCAAGAGATGTGTGTGTGTGGAGAAAGAAAGGGAAATTCTGGAGAATTATACTACATGATCATGAAGAAGGCCGGAAGTGAGAAATCCAGCTGGAGACTCAGTCAAGAAGTTTAAA
Organism: Ochotona princeps; assembly: GCF_030435755.1. NCBI lineage: Eukaryota > Metazoa > Chordata > Mammalia > Lagomorpha > Ochotonidae > Ochotona > Ochotona princeps. Next base: position 105,992,102 of record NC_080834.1, on the reverse strand, counting down.
TCTTAGCAAGATTTCAAGAAAGTCTGCTTTGTTCTTAAAACATTCAACTGTTTGTTGCACACACATTATGTAGGAGAATCTGGCTAATTCAACATATTATGTAATCCCATAAAAGACCACTTGTAAAGGCTTAAATTGAGCAACAAATATACCAGTTATGGTAATTTTGAAATAAATATTATATAATTGAAATATTCACAGAATTTAAAAATTGAGATTGAATTTATTGCTGTTAAATACTTTAAAATGCTAACCACATCAATAAAATACCATTGCAGCAACATTCAGATTAGTGCTTAACCAAATAACTGTGGACAAACTATGGCCTAGAGCAGTTAATAAACAAAACTGACTATTGTAAAGTTAGTATTCATTTACTGAGCCACTCCTGTGAAGTTGGTACTGCTCTAGAGATAAACATTCCCTTCAAGGCCAACATGTTTACCATGGGGAAGACAAACAAGAAAATCAACCATTACATGACAGAGTGAATGTATAATAAGGTGATGAGGAGCCAAGATAAAGTGCATCAAATTTGGCCACAGTGGCTGCAAGTACTGTTAAGAAAAGGTAAAGATTAGACCATTTTGAAAGAAGAGTAGGAGTTATTGAGCCAATCATGGAAAAGAAGAACAAAATCAAGGGTAAAATGTATCCTGACGGTAGGAGCAGGCAGGGAAGGTGATGTATTTGGTTTGTCTAGAGCAAAAATTAAACTTCCCATCAAGGTAGAAAATCGAGCTAAATAAATGGTCAGATGTTGGAACACAGTAAGTTTAAAGTGGCAAGCCACAAAATCTGAATTCCTGAAGGCTATGAAAATTCACCTAAAAGAAGTAACATCGTCAAATTGGCATGTCATAATGATGACCTTGACTGCAGTGTTGAAAGAATAGAAGTGGGAAGTGAAATTAAGCAAATAGACCAGATTGGAAGGTGACAATGAATGGTTGTGAACAATTTAAACTTTCAATAGTTGGGGCACACAGGAAGAAGAGATGAAAGGATATTTTAGGAAGCAAAATCAACAGGACAAAGTGACTATGCGAACTGAGCGAGGTACAGGCATTTGTGACAACTTCACCTTTCAACTATAGATAGATAAGAGCACCATAATATCGTATCCTAAGTCTTGGTAAAAGAAGTGAGGCATGATGGAAATGGAAAGATAACATAAGAGGGGAGACAAATGAAAACCATCCCATGGGTTGGCTTTGTGGCATAGTAAGACACTGCCCATAATACTGGCATCCCATATAAACACTAGTACAAGTCCTGGTTGATCTACTTCCTACCCAGCTCCTTGCTAGTGGCCTAAGAAAAGCAGGGGAGGATGGTCCAAAGGTTACCAGTGTGGGAGATCCAGATATGACTTCAATATGGCTCAGAACTGGGCAATTCAGCCATCTTGGAAGTAAACTAGCAGATTAATGAACTCTCCCTTGCTCTCTCTTTTCAATTATTACTTTCAAATCAATAAGTAAGTGAATACTTAGCTTAGAAAATTCCAGAAGTTACTATGATATCTTTATACATCAAGAGGAGACAGTAAGATAGCTGAATGGTATCCTATAGCCTATTTAAGATGGATAGAAACCAGTTGTATACAAACTATAATTGAAATGTTAATGAAATAGTCTCAGTATGTGGTTAAGAACTCGCATTGTCTAACATATCATTCACTCATTACAATGTTAATTAACCCCATAATGTTGGAAACTGTTGTTGATGTTATGTTATGGCATTTAATTGGACGGAATGATATTCTGCCAGCTATGTCTTCAGACCAGAGTTGGTGTCCCCAAGAAACTGTTGAACTGAGCTGGACAATAAGACACTGGACTCTATGCATGGCACATGCTTGCACTGAAAGAAACAAGCCTATATTTGAACTATAATACTGCAATAAGGTACAGCAATCCACCATGGGGGGCGGGTGGCACAGGGGAAAGGGATGGGGGAACATCAGAGCCTAAGAAACGCTGTTATAAAATGAAATGCAATAAAAATATATGTTTATACAAAAAAAGAATAATTTTTTTTATTTCTTCCTTAATCTTCTAAATTTCCTTTTACATGGCCAAACCAAGCTTTGTGCAGAATACAGCAAAATTAAAACTTTATGCTAAATTTGGTACTTTAAAACGTACTTGCAAAAGAAATTACTCTATTGAAGTTACCTTTCTCACCTCGAGGAAATGCACAAAACATTTCAAGATTATGAATAAATTCAGTGATAAATAGGAAAAAAAAGTGAGGTTCCTGCCCAGAATTGAAAGCAAACATTTCTTTATGATAATAAAAACTCACAATTAAACATACAAAATTATGCATAATTTTAGAAAAACAAATCAAAAACTGTATTTAAGAATCTAAACAATGCATCATTCAGACTTAAAGCAAAGAGAAAGTAGCATTAATTGAAGTAAGTATACCAGGTAAAAAGAGGAAGATTTCCAGTGAAAAGCAACCTCAGGCCTTCCAGGAGTATGTATTCCTACTCCTGAGCTGCTTGAATAAGGCTGTTAATATACGGCACAATTGAAATTCAAACTGTTTTGTCTCCCATTGCAGGCTTTCTACCATATCACATGCCTAAAATTTGATTTCTGGAATAGGCATCAACTTAATTATTTTGTCCCAAACTCACCACATTCTTAAGAATACAGTCCCTAGTTGTGGGATAAAATTACTGAAAACAGAGTTAACAGATGTAAAGAACCAGTCATGATAACATCATCTGAGTCTTGATAACACCATTAAACTGTACCTAAAAATCTCCTCTAGGACTTATTAGTTAGGTAAGCTATTTAATTCTCTATTTCGCTTCTGAAGTTCATTTTCTGGGAATGCGATCTGAGCCTTAACAGATACAAAGCATCATTATGTAACGGGGCTATTCCAACTCTAAGCCACCTAGCAACTTTAACAATGAACTCTTTCTGATTTTATAAAAAATAATCATTAAAACACAGTACCAATAGCCCTCCAGTTAACAAAGCAGTAAAACCTAACATCAAGCCCCTAATGCCTCCAAGTAATCAAGTGAGAAAACACATTTTTGGTGGGAAAAAAAATAAAAACAGAACAAATTTCTTTCAAATAAAAATCTTTCTATAAAGTATTACCAGAGATAGTTTTTACCTGTTTCATTTGTCCAGTTAAGAAAAATTAAAGGTGACTTCAACTTTATCTTATGTTAATTTATTTAGCAACAGTTTAATTTCTGTCAGAAATGTATATGAAAGATCTTTGAGCTTGACTATTAGATGACCATCCTGTAATTCGAGATGGCTTCAAAATCTCGGTATGAAACCATGCAGAAAACTGGAAGATATTAGTATGGTTCTCAAAATGCATCAAGGCAATTAGGAAAGCAAACATTTCTAAAATTTAAGAATACCCAGTTCCCCTCCCCAGAAAGGCACTTCTCTTTCACTGTTTTACTTTAAGAAAATAACTTCAATTTCTCATTATCGAGTTTCTTAAGCATTCATAAATGCAAATGAGACAAAGTAGATGATATCCAAAAATGGAATAAAAAAGCCAAATGAAATTTAGCTTAAGTATGCATTAAAATGTGCTTATGAAGGCACAGTTCAAAACCAAAATAAATTATGTATTGAATTTAGTATATTACAGTTTTGATGTCAAAACTAAAATGTCTGATGGAGTCCACATGTACTGGGTTGTGAGGATACACAAAAAAAGAAAACAAGCCTGACTATGTTTGACAAGGATTAGGTTTTAAAATGTATAATTCTTACAAAGTTTGGTGCAATGCCAACTGCTTCATTTGCCCTTTCCTACTATCATTTTATTATTTAAATCCATGGCTACATAAGTCTGTTTATGGTCATGTATCATGATTTTGAATCACTATTCTGCAAACCATGGGGGACAGGAAGTCTTTGCATACACCTTCACAATCCTGTGTGTTATAAAACATAATAGTTCGATCATACCAAAAATTAATACCATGTACAGTCCACCAGATCAAGGCACCAGTAGAAGAATTTGGAGAAGTGTTTGGCAGAATAATTTGTACTTGCAATGTTCCTCAGTCAAGGTGTCAGGGGATGTGACATATAGATTATGTCATAGCAGATGATAAAGCAAATGTGATAAAAGTTTTTAAAGCAGCAGAAACACAGTAGCTCTCAATGGAGGAGATGATCCTCACGGGGAACAGTCCATGCCTGGAGATATTTTTGGTGATAACAACTGGAAAGGTGCTATTGACATGCAGTAGACAGAAGACGGGAATGCTGATAAACCTAGATCTGCTTAGGGATTATCAGCTATTTACAAGGCTGTTCAGCAGATCCTCTTTCTCGGGGCAGGGGATTATTTCATGAATATTATTTTTATTTAGAAAGTTAGCTTACCATCTCTGGAAACCATCCTATGAACATACAGAGAATGTTGAAAAAGTGATTTAAGAAAATTTACTGATCTTATTGAGAAAAGCAAATATGTGGCATTTGAGTCCTGACTTACTTTAGTTCCTCCCTACCACCTCTATAGAAGCTCTATCACAAGTACTAACTTCCAGGCAGGTGTAGCCAAAAAAGTGGGTGTTCTGAATTCTTCGACATCTGTTCTAAGACCAGAGTCCACACCAGGAGGGTTAAGCTGTCAGTTTTTTAACCGATCTGGCTCATCAGTGCAGGCGTTCCATTCAGGAGTGTGTTAGAGTGCCAGATCTCCAACTCCTACTCACAGAGCGGAAGCTTTACAGCGTGGCATATTCAGATGACCCTCACTCTAGCTTGATCATAGAGCAGAGATTCCACAATGGAAGGGTAAACTAAGAAGATCAGGGGCTTACAATTCTTCCCTGTGCCCATTCAAAGAGTAAAAGTGTCACTCCAGAAAGTGCAGGTTTCAAATCCCAGGACATTGGTACAAGGATTTCTGCCCAGAAGGAAAGGCAGATCTTGGAGATACACAGCACCACCACTGGACCTAAGAAAACTTATTAAGAGCATATTTCAAAAAGCTCATGAATAATATATACATTAATTGCAGACCAGCAGCGCTAACTACAGTCCTCACTGGTTTTAAGCTTAGTCTGGAAAGTTGAATGGGATCTGACTGCTTTACTCTCCCAAAAAAGAAGCCTCATTGGCCAAAAGACAAGAAAAAGAAATCAAAGGAATCCAAATGGGAAATGAAGAAGTCAAGCTCTCACTATACGCAGATGATATGATTCTTTATATAGAAGAGCCAAGAGGCTCAACACAGAGACTCCTAGAACTTATACGAGAGTTTGGTACAGTGGCAGGGTACAAAATTAATGAACAAAAATCAACAGCCATAGTGTATGCAAACAGCCCCAAGTTGGAAAAAGATCTAACCAGCAAAATACCATTCAAAATAACAGAGAAAAGTATGAAATATCTGGGTATTAACCTAACCAAAAATGTAGGAGACCTATTTGAGGAAAACTACAAACCACTTAAAAAAGAAATTGAACAAGACCTCAAAAGATGGAGTAACATCCCATGCTCCTGGATAGGTAAAATCAATATCATTAAAATGTCTATACTGCCAAAGGCGATATATACATTCAACGCAATTCCAATCAAATTGCCCAAAACATTCTTCATGGAACTGGAAACAATGATCCAAAGGTTCATCTGGAAACACAGAAAACCACGAATAGCCAGAACCATCCTGAAGAACAGGAAGTTAGCAGGGGGAATCACAGTTCCGGACCTCTGGACATACTATAGGGCAGTGGTTATCAAAACAGCCTGGTACTGGCACAAAGATAGAGAGGAAGATCAATGGAGCAGAATAGAAACACCAGAAGGGAACCCAAACAGGTACAGCCAAATAATCTTTGACAAAAGGACAAATGATAATCCTGGCAAATGGGAAGGTCTGTTCAATAAATGCTGTTGGGACAACTGGTTAATAGCCTGCAGAAACAAAAACATAGACCCACATCTCTCACCACACAACAAGATCAAACCTAAATGGATAAAAGATCTAAACCTACATCCAGAAACCTTTAAACTTTTGGAACAAAATGTTGGAAATACTCTGCAAGATCTAGGGGTAGGTCCCTACTTCCTAAAAAGAACGCCAAAAGCAGTAGAAATCAAGACCAGAATAAACAATTGGGACCTCATCAAACTAAGAAGCTTCTGTAAAGCTAGAGAAACAATAATGTAAAAAAGCAGCCCACAGAATGGGAGAAGATCTTTGCACACTATGTAGGTGATAGACGGCTAATCTCCAGAATATACAAAGAGCTACAAAACAACCAAAATGTCAAAACAAACAAGCCACTCAAGAAATGGGCAAGGGAAATGGGCAGACACTTCACAAAGGAACAAACCCAAATGGCAAATAAACATATGAAAAAATGCTCAAGTTCCCTGGCAATAAGGGAAATCCAAATTAAAACATCAATGAGGTACCACCAAAGCCAGTAAGACTGGCCCACATGAATAAAAGCACCAACAACACTTGCTGACGAGGTTGCGGGGAAAAGGGAACCCTACTCCACTGCTGGTGGGGCTGCAGGCTGGTACAGCCTCTATGGAAATCAGTAATGGAGAACATTCAAACAACTCAAAATCAACATACCATATGATCCAGCAACAGCACTCCTAGGAATATATCCAGAACAATTGTTTTAGGAGAAACCAACATGCACTCCTATGTTCATAGCAGCACAATCAGTGATTGCAAAAACATGGAAGCAGCCAAAATGCCCATCAACAGAGGACTGGATAAGAAAGCTATGGTTCATCTACTCCATGGAATACTACTCAGCTATTAAAAAAACCAAAATGCAGGTCTTTGTGGCCAAATGGGCCAAACTGGAAACCATCATGCTAAGGGAAATGAGCCAATCCTAAAAGGTTAAATACCACATGTTTGCCTTAATTTAAGATGATATGATGCTATGTATAACATGTTATGTTATGAATGTTATATGTTGTGTATAAACTAAAATTGAAATGTCAATGAGGTGGTCACAGAAGGTGGCTAGGAACTCGTGTTTACTTTTAACATATTGGTTACTTTTGCTGATGGTATGTTGGAGCTTTTAATTGATCGGGATGATACTCTGCTGGCTCTGTCTTCAGACCAGAGAGGGTATACCTAAGAAGCCGTTGAACTTGACTGGACAATAAGATGCTGGACTCTATGTTTGGTATATGCTTGCAATGGGGGAATCTCAACTGAACTTGAACTGTTATGCAACAAGGTGGAGGAATCCACCATGGTGGGAGGGTTTGGGGAGGGGGTGGGGAGAATCCAAGTACCTATGAAACTGTGTCACATAATACAATGTAATTAATGAATTAAAAATAATAAATAAATAATAAAAAAGAAAATACTGGGCAAACGGGCAAACGGAGACTTTATGATGAACTATATCAATCAGTGGATTCTCCAATGACCTCATCGTGCTTGGAGTGGTGAGAGCGGCAGCAATTCGGAACTGCTGAACTATCAAAACCACTTGAGCAAGACCTTCAGAGCATGCCCCACATCTGGGACCTGGAGTTGGTGGGAGACTGGATGGGGCTTTTCCCTTAAAATCCCCTTTTACATTAGATGTATTAAGGAAACAATATGTAGTGCTTGAACCTTTTTACCCTAATTATGTCAAGATTGTCAAATAAATAAATAAATTAATTAATTTTAAAAAAAGGAAGCCTCATTGTCTTATCCTTTCATTAAAGCCCCAAATGCAAGCCACTGTGGTACAGCCTCATCTGAACTCCATTCTGTATAAGCGGATAGCACTCAATCCCATTACCACTACAAGTTTCTTCTGCCCTTTCACCTCCACTTCCTCCAGACACAGGAAACTTCACAGGACAGTGACCAGGCTCCTCTGCATCTGCACCTGCATGAAACTGGTCACTAACTCCACAGTCACATTTACTCAGTCTGTGCAATACAGGGAAGCACTCTTCTGCTTCTTGAACCTCAACATTAGCAGCAGCCAATACACAAGCCCAGAAGCCAAGACCTGATTGAGTCCCCTACTGCATTTCCTTACATGGAGTGGTAGCTAGCTGCAGTATAAGTCCCAGGGTCACTAGAAGTCCTTTCTGCGTTCAGCCACTCATGCTCCTCTCCCTGGCATCAGTTTCACTCACTGACGAGATACAGAAGGTGATGTCTGCACTCCACTGCTTCACTCTGCCAGCTGCCAGCCCACAATCACCATCTCAGCCTCAAATCATTCTGGGAGGCCTGCATGAGACCCTACTTCATCCTGTAGCTCTGGTATTCTCTGGAAATACCTGCATTTACTTTATGACCTGGGAAAGGCTTCATCCCTATTGTCATAGGCCTATGGCTTCCAGTATACAATCTAGGGAATTATACAGGGTATTCTTCCTGCCACAGTTTTGTGACTATGCGTATTAGCATCATATTCCTCAGAGTCATCTGAATTCACCCTGTCGAGCTTACAGAAGTTCTTAGTAATCCACCATTCTAGGTGTGCAGTTTCAAGGGCAAAATTCTGCAACAGAACTTGCATTCACCATAAATCAATCCTAGAACTAATAGTGTTATAAGTCCAAGCTTGCTGATACCCATGCATTAGGGTCTCGGGCAAGTCCCATCCACATCACACAGCTGTAGGACCGCAGGTGTTGGTGTTACAAGTCCCAAAATCACACAGATTAGCCTGTTGGGACAAGGAGAAGGAGAGAGTCTCCTCTGTGTTCCACAACAGGGATGTAGCTATGAACATTAAAAACCCTAGTGAAATTATGAAGAATGAACAAAGCCTGTTAGACAAATGAAAACCTACTGAAAGAATAGTTGAAAACTTCCAGATCTTTAAGGACATATGCAAATCCGGGTACAGGAAGCTCAAAAGACTCTAATAAGACTCAGCCTAAAAAGATATTTTCTGAGGCACATTATAATCAAATTGACAAATATTAAGGATAAGAAAAGAATGCTAAAAACATTTATAGAAAAAAACATTAAGTTATGTGTAAAAGAAAACCTATTAGACTAAAAGGAGACTTCTCAGCAGAAACCTTACAGGTCAGAAGAGTACAGTTGTATATTCAAAGCCTAGAAATAAAAAAGCTTCCAACCAAAAGTACTATATCTATTGAAGCTATCCTTTAGAAGAGCAAAAGATAAAAATATTTCTGAGACAAGAAAATTCAGAATATTTATCACCACAAAACAAACCTTATGAAAAATCCTGAAGGTATTTCTATATTAGAAGTAGAAGGAATGTAGCAATCACCATGACAACACAGAACAATACCAAATTCACTGAAAGAGAGAGAGAATGGGAAGAGAATTGAATGGTATCATAACAGAAAAACTACCAAAACACAAAGAAAAGTAATGAGTTGGAAAAACTAGAGAAGATATAAAACAAACAGTAAGCAATCAATAAAAAATAACAGAAGTTGGCTTTTATTCATCAGTATTAACTCTGAGAGTACGTGGATTAAATTATTCAGCAAATGATATAGGCTGACCAAATTTGGAGAAAATAAAAGCAAAAACCAATGATGAGATGTGCAAATGGAAACAAAAATTAACAGGAGTAACTATACTAACACCAGAAAAAAACAGCCTTTTTTTTTTGTGTGTGTGTGTGTTTATTTTATTTTATTTTTTTTTTAATTTTTTTTTTATTATTATTTAACTTCATTAATTACATTGTATTATGTGACACAGTTACATAGATACTTGGGTTCTCCCACCCCTCCCCAAACCCTCCCACCATGGTGGATTCCTCCACCTTGTTGCATAACCACAGCTCAAGTTCAGTTGAGATTCCCCCATTGCAAGCATACACCAAACATAGAGTCCAGCATCTTATTGTCCAGTCAAGTTCAACGGCTTCTTAGGTATACCCTCTCTGCTCTGAAGACAGAGCTAGCAGAGTATTATCCCAGTCAATTGAAAGCTCCATCATACCATCAGCAAAAATTTACATCATTATGGAATTAATTGACATAGTAATGAGTAACCAACATGTTGAAAGTAAATACGAGTTCCCAGCCACCTTCTGTGATCACCTCACCTATACTTCAATTTAGTTTATACACAACATATAACATTCAAAACATAACATGTTATACATAACATCATATCATCTTAAATTAAGGCAAACATGTGGTATTTAACCTTTTGGGATTGGCTCATTTCCCTTAGCATTATGGTTTCCAGTTTGGCCCATTTGGCCACAAAGAACTGCATTTTGTTTTTTTTAATAGCTGAGTAGTATTCCATGGAGTAGATGAACCATAGCTTTCTTATCCAATCCTCTGTTGATGGGCATTTTGGTTGCTTCCATGTTTTTGCAATTACTGATTGTGCTGCTATGAGCATAGGAGTGCATGTTGGTTTCTCATAAAACAATTGTTCTGGATATATTCCTAGGAGTGCTATTGCTGGATCATACGGTATGTTGAATTTGAGTTGTTTGAATATTCTCCATACTGATTTCCATAGAGGCTGTACCAGCCTGCAGCCCCACCAGCAGTGGAGTAGGGATCCCTTTTCCCCGCAACCTCGCCAACAAGTGTTGTTGGTGCTTTTATTCATGTGGGCCAGTCTTACTGGCGTTAGGTGGTACCTCATTGATGTTTTAATTTGGACTTCCCTTATTGCCAGGGAACTTGAACATTTTTTCATATGTTTATTTGCCATTTGGGTTTGTTCCTTTGTGAAGTGTTTGCCCATTTCCCGTGCCCATTTCTTGAGTGGCTTGTTTGTTTTGACATTTTGGTTGTTTTGTAGCTCTTTGTATATTCTGGAGATCAGCCCTCTATCACCTATGTCGTGTGCAAAGATCTTCTCCCATTCTGTGGGTTGCCTTTTTACTTTGTTGATTGTTTCTCTAGCTGTACAGAAGCTTCTTAGTTTGATGAGGTCCCAATTGTTTATTTTGGTCTCGATTTCTACTGCATTTGGAGTCTTTTTTAGGAAGTGAGGGCCTACCCCTAAGTGTTCCAGTGTGTTTCCAACATTTTCTTCCAAAAGTTTGAAGGTTTCTGGATGTAGGTTTAGATCTGTTATCCATTTAGATCTGATCTTAGTGTATGGTGAGAGATGTGGATCTATTTTTTTGTTTCTGCAGGCTATTAACCAGTTGTCCCAACAGCATTTATTGAACAGACCTTCCCATTTGCCAGGATTATCATTTGTCCTTTTGTCAAACATTATTTGGCTGTATCTGTGTGGATTTCCTTCTGGCGTTTCTATTCTGCTCCATTGATCTTCCTCTCTATCTTTGTGCCAGTACCAGGCTGTTTTGATAACCACTGCCCTATAGTATGTCCAGAGGTCCGGAACTGTGATTCCCCCTGCTAACTTCCTGTTCTTCAGGATGGTTCTAGCTATCCGTGGTTTTTTGTGCTTCCAGATGAACTTTTGGATCATTGTTTCCAGTTCCATGAAGAATGTTTTGGGCAATTTGATTGGGATTGCGTTGAATGTATATATTGCTTTTGGCAGTATAGACATTTTAATGATATTGATTTTACCTATCCAGGAGCATGGGATGTTACTCCATTTTTTGAGGTCTTGTTCAATTTGTTTTTTAAGTAGTTTGTAGTTTTCTTCGAATAAGTCTCCTACATTTTTGGTTAGATTTATTCCCAGATATTTCATACTTTTCTCTGTTATTTTGAATGGTATCTTGCTGGTTAAGTCTTTTTCCATCTTGGGGCTGTTCGCATACACTATGGCTGTTGATTTTTGTTCATTAATTTTGTACCTTGCCACTCTACCAAACTCTCGTATAAGTTCTAGCAGTCTCTGTATTGAGTCTCTTGGCTCTTCTACATAAAGAATCATATCATCTGCATATAGTGAGAGTTTGACTTCTCATTAAACAGCTGGAGACAAGTCTGAACAAAGCCAATAAGACCATACAAGAAATGAAAGACAACCTCAGAAAATCAAATATTAGGATTATTGGCCTTCCTGAAGGAGCGGAAAAAGAGTCAGGAATGCAAATGGTGCTCGACGAAATTATACAGGAAAACTTCCAAAACACTTGGAACATGAACCCAGCCCAAATCCAGGACGGTCAGAGAACTCCCAGCAGATATGACCCAAAGCGATCTTCACCCAGGCATATGGTGCTCAAGTTCCACTCCAGTGAAGACAAAGAAAGAATCCTGAGACAAGTACGAAGCAGAGAAAAGATCACATACAGGGGAAAACCAATCAGGATCACTGCTGACTTCTCTTGAGAGACTTTACAAGCAAGAAGAGAATGGACAAAGATCTTCCAAATCCTGAATCAGAACAACTGTCAACCAAGAATATTGTACCCAGCAAAGATCTCATTCGTATTTGAGAACGAAATCAAATACTTTCACAGCAAAGAGAAATTAGAAGAATATGCCAGCACAAAACCAGCTCTACAAAATCTCCTTAGAAATGCACTAAATCCAGAAAAAAAGGAGGTGAATCATAAGCAAAGATGGCAAACAGGAAGATCTCCCCACTAAAGTCCACACAAGGAAGGGCAATTACACAGATATCAACACCCACAAAAACAAGTATGGCAGGGCAAAATCACAACCTCTCAATTTTAACTCTTAACACAAATGGCCTGAACTCACCAATCAAAAGACATAGATTAACAGAATGGATTATCAAACAACACCCAACTATCTGTTGCCTACAAGAGACACATCTAACCAGAAGAGATTCGAAGAAGCTGAAAGTGAAAGGTTGGAAACAGATATTTCATGCCAATGGACGAGAAAAAAAGGCCGGGGTAGCTGTCTTAATTTCAGATGATGTGGACTTCAATCTGACACACATCAAAAAGGACAGGGAAGGACATTATATATTGGTGAAGGGACTGATCCATTAGGAAGTAATTACCATTGTGAACATATATGCACCAAATTCAAACGCACCTAGCTACGTGAAGCAATTACTCACGGACTTAAGGGGAGACATAGATATGCACACAATAATAGTGGGTGATCTTAACACCCCACTAACAACAATAGACAGATCAACAAAACAAAAACTCAACAAAGAAACAACAGAGCTCATACAAACAATAGAACAACTGGACTTGGTTGACATTTATAGAATTTTTTACCCTAAGGCCACAGATTATACATTTTTTTCAGCAGTGCATGGCACCTTCTCCAGGATCGACCACATGATAGGACACAAAGCAAACCTAAATAACTTCAAAAAGATAGGAATCATACCATGTACCCTCTCAGACCACCATGGAATGAAGCTGGAAATCAGCAATTCAAAATGCCCCAGGAAATACAGAAACTCTTGGAGGCTGAACAATATGCTATTAAACGAACAATGGATCAGAGAAGAAATTAAAGATGAGATCAAAAAATTTATGGAAACCAATGAAAACTCTGACACAACATTCCAAAATTTGTGGGACACTGCCAAAGCAGTGCTACGGGGTAAACTCATCGCAATTGGAGCTCATGTCAAGGCCCAAGAGAGGCGCCAAATACAAGAACTAAACACACACCTCCAGGAATTGGAAAAACAACAGCAGAAGTGCCCCACACACAATAGGAAACAAAAACAGCCTTTAAACTTTTAAAAAAATGTAAAAAAGACAAAGAAAAATATTACATACAGATAGGGATCAGTTCAGTAAAAACAAAGAGTAATCATGTGTGTGTGTGTGTGTGTGTGTGTGTGTGTCCAACACAAGATCATCCAATTCTGTTAAACAAATACTAGTGAGGGACTTCAACACCCTACTGCCATCAACAGTTTGTTCATTCAGACAGAAAACCAACAAAAATATATCAGCATTGAACCATATTACAGAACAAACCAGCCAAACAAGGACTTACAGAGCATTTTAATCTAGTAGCTAAAACAATGCACATTCTTCTCATTGGCACATGGGAAATTATCAGGAATAGACCATACATTAAGCCACAAATGAAGTCTCCGTAGCTTTTTAAAAATTGAAACAATACCATCTTTCCTCTCAAAGCAAAAAGCAATAAAACTAGAAATCAACAAAAACAGGAAATTTGCAAATAAATCAACAACATGGTCCTGAATGACTAGTGGATCACTGAAGTAACTGAAAATGTAGTTTTAAAATACTCAAAGCACGGGACCGGCGCAACAGCCTAGAGGCTAAAGTCCTCGCCTTGCATGTACCAGGATCTTATATGGGTGCTGGTTTTAATCCCGGAAGCCCCATTTCCCATCCAGCTCCCTGCTTGTGGCCTAAGCAAAGCTGTCAAGGACAGTTCAAATGTTTGGGACCCTACATGGGAGACCTGGAAGAAGCTCCTGGCTCTTGGCTTCGGATCAGCGCAGCATCAGCTTGTTGCAGCCATATGGGGAGTGAATCAATTGACGGAAGATCTTCTTCTCTGTCTGTCTTTCTCTATATGTATGTAACTTTCCAAAATAAAATAAAATAAATCTTAAAAAATACTCAAAGAAAATGAAAGTGCAATACATCAAAGTTTGTGGGAAACTGCAAAAACAATATGAAGAGAGGATTTATAGCAATAAATGTTTATGTAAAAAATAGGATTTCAAATAAATAATCTAATTATGTTTTTCACAAACTTAGAAAAGCAAAAAGAAAATTAAACCCAATATTAGTAGATGGCAACTAATAATAAGGGTAAGGGAAGAAACATGTGAAATAAAATCTATAAAAATAACACAATAAATAAACCAAATGAAAATCTGTCTTTTTTAAGATAAACAGACATTTGCTCAATGAAAGTAAATGAATACAAACTCAAAGTTTAAAATGAAAAAGAAGACATTGAGGCTAATTTGAGTTAAGTTATGCTTTCACCTGCAAAACCAGCTTTCCGCATGTTCAAGTACTGGCTGCTCCACTTCCAGTTCAGCTCCCTGCTAATGTGTCTGAGAGAGCAGCAGAATTTTGGGCTCTTGACACTCACATGGGAGACCCAGATAGAGTTCCAGATTCCTGCTCCAACCTGGCCAAATCTCAGCCATGGCAGTCATTTGAGGAGCAAACCAGTAGATAAAAGACCTCTCTCCATAGCTTTGCTTCTCAAATAAATAAACATTTAAAAATAAGTCTACAACTGACACCACAGAGATACAAAAGTTTGTAAGAAACAACGATGAACAACTACATGCTACGACATTTAAAAACTTATAGAAATTGATAAATTATCAGATATGTAAAGCTTATTAATATTAGGAAGATACAGAGGAACTAAAGAGATCCATAAAAGTAACAAAACTGAAGCAGTAATTAAAAGTCTTCTATTAAAGAAAATCCAGAACCTGATGGCTTTACAACTGAATTCCACAAAATATTTATGAAAGAACTGATTCCAGTAATTCTCATACTATTCCAAACTGTTGAAGAGGATGGAACTCTACTAATCTCTTTTTATTATGTTGGAATTTCCATAATATCAAAATGAAACAAAGATGCAACACAAAAAGAAGCTACAGATTAATATCCTTTATGATCATAGATGGAAAATTCTCACTATAGAGGCTGGTGTGGTGGTATAGCAAGTTAATCGTCCATTTGCAGTGCCAGTATCACAACTGGACCTGGGTTCTAGTCTGGGCTGCTCTGCTTCCAATGCAAGTCTCTGCTAATAACCTGAAAAAAGAGCAGGGGATTGCCAGGGTCTTGGATCTCTGTACCCACCTGGGCAACCCATAAGAAGCTTCTAGCTCCTAGCATTGGACTGGCACAGCTTAGGCCATTGCAGCCATTTGGGAAGTGAACGAGCATTTGGAAGATACTTCTCTATATATCTGTCTCTGTGTGTCTTTATTTCTCTTTCTCTCCCCCCCTCCCTTGAATTCTGACTTGTAAATAAAAAATAAATAAATCTTAAAAAATTCTAATTGTAGCTCATCAATATGCAAATTGCTGTTAATTTTAGAAAAGGTAATTAATATAAAAATACATATTTTTATATTTTGTGTGCAACAAAATTAACATTTTTTAATTTCATTTTTGCAAACATTTTTGAAGTACTTATGTGGTTGAAAAACACCATGGAGAATACATCAAACTATTGATAAACGAAAATGGAATTCAAATTTTAATTATAAAATAAGAAGCAGTTATATGCTTCTTATGAAGGATTTTTTTTAAAAAGTCTACCTTGCAAATGGAAACCACAACTGACAGGAGTAGCTACACTCATAGTTTTTTTGTTCATATTACTTTTGTTATTTTTGCAAGTGCTGAGTAGTAGTCTAACTGACCCATTGGGAAATGTCCTTATTCTCTACAGAAACTGAGGAGGAGTGCAATTTAAGTTAGACTTGGAAAAATGGATCACAAATAGTTAAGATTCAGCACAAATATCAAAGCAGGTAATCTTGACAACTCTCCTCAAACTCATTTATCCCACTTCCATCTCAAATGATGCTATCATTCCATAGTTCATCAGTCTTCCTGACTAGACTCAGTTCTTATTTAATGTCATGAGACGGGAAAAGAAAGCATAATCTTAAGTAAAGCAGTCCATCCTCTCTCTTGAGTGCATAAACGTACATTTCACAGGTACTAGTCAACAACAGTGCCAAAACCAGTGGGTAAATTTGCTAATAAGAGTGATTTGACCAATGTTTATCACGAAAGCTCTACTGGATGCAGGAATTCATTTTATCGTTTTCCTCCATGCTCTAGTAAATTAAAATGGTTTTGCTTCAAGAACAGTGGCAGGGACCTTAAGTTTTTATTCATCTTTTAAGAAGGTAGGAGTGAAACAGCTCATCAGTTGAACCCTAGCTTCTACTTCTTTGATATCAGGTTGGCTGGACAGAACTCCACACCCCTGGGCTCAGTTTATTTCCTAGACCAGCTGCTGAAGACACACCAGACTTCAGTGAGCCATGAGAAGTCACTACTGCAAGCAAACTGCTGGGGAGGACAAAAGACCCTGCAGGGGTTCAGCAAATGCACTCCACAAAGTCAGCCCTTCCTTTTTTTTTTTTTTTTTTTGTATACAAGCATGCTTTTACTTGTTCACACTGTTTATGTGTTTATTTGTTGCCAGCATCTTAAACTTAAAACATCTTACATGTAATCCTGGATTCCCAGATTTTTTTTTCAAAGACAGTATAGTTAATGCTATGTAATTAATCAGCCATATCTGTGCAATAGCAAACCTTTTCCTTATATAATCTGCCATATTCCATTTGATCCCTTTTATGTTATTTTTTATGGTCTAATTTATGCTTCCAACTTGGCTGAACTCTAATAATAATGAGGCTATCAACAAGCTGAATGATCCAAAGCTAGTGAATAAGTCTCTTTTTGACTTTGGAGGAAAGGAGCTAAACACACTTACAGCCTCACCTCTGAGTTCTTCTGATTATGACATACAGAAGTGAGTTGTCTGCTGTAGCTTCAATTATCAGTGAAACCTTGATTATCACAAAATTAAATTTTAAAAGAATTTGTGCACTTAGTAACAGTAAAATAATTCACTAATCTAGAAGTGCAACAAAGAAGTAGACTTTAACCTTAGGGCCCTCAGAAGGGCTTATCTTATAACAGACTTGATTTGGAAAGTTTTAACAGAATGAGCAACATCTCTAAATACCTAGGGACTATTGACTTTAATTAGATTACAGCTGGTCTCCGCCATTATCTATTTAAAGCCTAAAAAGAAAAGAGAGAGGTGGGGTATATTCCATTTTCTGCAATTATTTCTTCCACACATCTAATTTAAGAAGTGATTTTCCCAGGAGTCATTCAAACTTTTTATGCCATAATTGCTCTTGCACATTTTATAATTTGGACTTTTTTAAAAAATCCATTGTTTCAAAAAAGGTCACTGGAAAAGCACTGAGTAATGTTTTTGTAGTATCTGCTACTTGGGATCATGTTCCCAAGGTAAGTTCTGAATTTCCTGGATCAGACTAGTATCTTCTGGAAATGTTAGTGAAACGAAGTGAAGATTTTTCAAAATATAAAATACTGTCATCACAGAGGTTATCTTTTTCTCAGATTTTTTTTGAAAGGCAAATTTTCAGAGCAAGTAGAGACAAAAAAAGAGAAATATTTCATTCATTGGTTAACCTCGCAAATGGCAGCAGAGCCAGAGCTGGGACAGTCTGAAGCCTGGAGCCAGGAGCTTCTCCTGGGTCCCACATGAAAACAGAGGCCCAAGGACTTGGTCTATCTTTCACTGCTTTCCCATACACATGACTAGGAAACTGAATCAGAACTGGAGCAGTTCCATATGGGATGCCAGTGCCACCAGTGGAGGCTTAATCTCATACACCACAGTGCTTTTATTTTTCCAAGTGAGAAAACCCAAAGGCCTGCTACTCAGTATGGTTTGTGAACCAGAAACTTCTAACACCTCAGGAATTTGTAAAAAGCAGAATAGGAGACAATACCCCAGTCTCTTCCAGGAGAAACCAAAGTTCAAGAAAACTCACAGATTACCGATGCGTGGAATATACTTTAAGAATACTATTGTTCAAATATGTCTCCCAAATTCACAATTAATCCCCAAACCAATAATCTTGGGAAGTATGGCCTCAGGAAAAAAACTCAGCACACACACACTCTGCCTTCATGAATAGATTTATGTTGTTACACTGATGGTGGACTCCTCCTAATAGAATGGATTTAGCACCTTCTCTCTTTCTTCCATGTTATGTTATGTTACGTTATGTTATGTTATGTTATGTTATGTTATGTTATGTTATGTTATGTTATGTTATGTTATGTTATGTTATGTAATCTAATTATATTTTCCATTTGCCTCCCATACAGCTTTGATCTTGTACCATCAGACACTTCAGAAGGAAGGCTCTCACATGATGCTGGCTTCTAATCTTGGCTATCAGAGTCTTAAAAAATACAACCAAGTCATGTCTGTACTTTACAAATCACCTGGTCTGTGTGGTGTTATGTTATAGCAACACAGACTGGACTAGACTGGCAAAGTACTGGTCTGGGGAATAATGGGAGAAGAATGTGTAAAGCTGAGCTCCAATCCTGATTCTGCCACTAATTAGCCATCTTAAATTTCACCTCAATTTCTTATGCAAGAAGTAATACATCATAAAAAATTGCAGGGATATTCTGTAACTCTGATTACTTATTAACATCTGCAAACTTTGGCACAGGGTAAACCTTCAGATGCATTTTTCAAGTCTAGTTTTTTTTTTTAAAAAAAAAGGTTTGACTATTTGATAACCCTTAAATAATTCTAACTCTTATTTGAAGTTATCAAAATATTTTTATAGAGCAATTTTTACTATGATCTGAATGTGTTCATTTTGATTAGGAAATGGAAATATTTTCTTTAATGTCTTAATCCTAAAATAGAGATTAAGGAAGAAATAATTTATTTCTCATTCCTATTTCTTTTCTTCTAACATATCTATCCTTCCTCCAGACACAAAGAGGCAAGCCCTAAAAAGAACAAACACTAATGAAAAAGAATATTGCAGTGATTTTTTTCAGGATGTCCAAATGAATATAAGTAAATTCAACTCCTCCAAAGCTCTGCAACTGATCTCAAAGGGATCAATCATACCAATACATGGTCAAATGACAAAAAGCCACAAAGAGAAAACTCGTCCACAGCCCAGGCAGAATATCTGAGTAGAGGGCTGCGGGAGAGGACGTCTAGCTCGGATCCCGAACCCAGTCCGCCATGTGCCCATGGCTCATGGCGGGCTGGGCCCGGACATGCCTGGGTGCGGCCTGCTTCCTTCTGGGGTGAGTACGCCGAGGGGGGAGGCCTCCGTGACTGGGCATGTCCGGGACCCACCCAACACCCTCATTGGGTGGTGGGTGAACGGGATTGGGGAGGGGCGCAACCTCGGGCCTGCAGGATTTAACTTCCGGCTGCCAGAGGCGAGCCGAGGGCTGCGGGAGAGGACGTCTAGCTCGGATCCCGAACCCAGTCCACCATGTGCCCATGGCTCATGGCGGGCTGGGCCCGGACATGCCTGGGTGCGGCCTGCTTCCTTCTGGGGTGAGTACGCCGAGGGGGGAGGCCTCCGTGACTGGGCATGTCCGGGACCCACCCAACACCCTCATTGGGTGGTGGGTGAACGGGATTGGGGAGGGGCGCAACCTCGGGCCTGCAGGATTTAACTTCCGGCTGCCAGAGGCGAGCCGAGGGCTGCGGGAGAGGACGTCTAGCTCGGATCCCGAACCCAGTCCACCATGTGCCCATGGCTCATGGCGGGCTGGGCCAGGGCATGCCTGGGTGCGGCCTGCTTCCTTCTGGGGTGAGTACGCCGAGGGGGGAGGCCTCCGTGACTGGGCATGTCCGGGACCCACCCAACACCCTCATTGGGTGGTGGGTGAACGGGATTGGGGAGGGGCGCAACCTCGGGCCTGCAGGATTTAACTTCCGGCTGCCAGAGGCGAGCCGAGGGCTGCGGGAGAGGACGTCTAGCTCGGATCCCGAACCCAGTCCGCCATGTGCCCATGGCTCATGGCGGGCTGGGCCAGGGCATGCCTGGGTGCGGCCTGCTTCCTTCTGGGGTGAGTACGCCGAGGGGGGAGGCCTCCGTGACTGGGCATGTCCGGGACCCACCCAACACCCTCATTGGGTGGTGGGTGAACGGGATTGGGGAGGGGCGCAACCTCGGGCCTGCAGGATTTAACTTCCGGCTGCCAGAGGCGAGCCGAGGGCTGCGGGAGAGGACGTCTAGCTCGGATCCCGAACCCAGTCCGCCATGTGCCCATGGCTCATGGCGGGCTGGGCCCGGACATGCCTGGGTGCGGCCTGCTTCCTTCTGGGGTGAGTACGCCGAGGGGGGAGGCCTCCGTGACTGGGCATGTCCGGGACCCACCCAACACCCTCATTGGGTGGTGGGTGAACGGGATTGGGGAGGGGCGCAACCTCGGGCCTGCAGGATTTAACTTCCGGCTGCCAGAGGCGAGCCGAGGGCTGCGGGAGAGGACGTCTAGCTCGGATCCCGAACCCAGTCCACCATGTGCCCATGGCTCATGGCGGGCTGGGCCCGGACATGCCTGGGTGCGGCCTGCTTCCTTCTGGGGTGAGTACGCCGAGGGGGGAGGCCTCCGTGACTGGGCATGTCCGGGACCCACCCAACACCCTCATTGGGTGGTGGGTGAACGGGATTGGGGAGGGGCGCAACCTCGGGCCTGCAGGATTTAACTTCCGGCTGCCAGAGGCGAGCCGAGGGCTGCGGGAGAGGACGTCTAGCTCGGATCCCGAACCCAGTCCGCCATGTGCCCATGGCTCATGGCGGGCTGGGCCAGGGCATGCCTGGGTGCGGCCTGCTTCCTTCTGGGGTGAGTACGCCGAGGGGGGAGGCCTCCGTGACTGGGCATGTCCGGGACCCACCCAACACCCTCATTGGGTGGTGGGTGAACGGGATTGGGGAGGGGCGCAACCTCGGGCCTGCAGGATTTAACTTCCGGCTGCCAGAGGCGAGCCGAGGGCTGCGGGAGAGGACGTCTAGCTCGGATCCCGAACCCAGTCCACCATGTGCCCATGGCTCATGGCGGGCTGGGCCCGGACATGCCTGGGTGCGGCCTGCTTCCTTCTGGGGTGAGTACGCCGAGGGGGGAGGCCTCCGTGACTGGGCATGTCCGGGACCCACCCAACACCCTCATTGGGTGGTGGGTGAACGGGATTGGGGAGGGGCGCAACCTCGGGCCTGCAGGATTTAACTTCCGGCTGCCAGAGGCGAGCCGAGGGCTGCGGGAGAGGACGTCTAGCTCGGATCCCGAACCCAGTCCACCATGTGCCCATGGCTCATGGCGGGCTGGGCCAGGGCATGCCTGGGTGCGGCCTGCTTCCTTCTGGGGTGAGTACGCCGAGGGGGGAGGCCTCCGTGACTGGGCATGTCCGGGACCCACCCAACACCCTCATTGGGTGGTGGGTGAACGGGATTGGGGAGGGGCGCAACCTCGGGCCTGCAGGATTTAACTTCCGGCTGCCAGAGGCGAGCCGAGGGCTGCGGGAGAGGACGTCTAGCTCGGATCCCGAACCCAGTCCGCCATGTGCCCATGGCTCATGGCGGGCTGGGCCCGGACATGCCTGGGTGCGGCCTGCTTCCTTCTGGGGTGAGTACGCCGAGGGGGGAGGCCTCCGTGACTGGGCATGTCCGGGACCCACCCAACACCCTCATTGGGTGGTGGGTGAACGGGATTGGGGAGGGGCGCAACCTCGGGCCTGCAGGATTTAACTTCCGGCTGCCAGAGGCGAGCCGAGGGCTGCGGGAGAGGACGTCTAGCTCGGATCCCGAACCCAGTCCGCCATGTGCCCATGGCTCATGGCGGGCTGGGCCCGGACATGCCTGGGTGCGGCCTGCTTCCTTCTGGGGTGAGTACGCCGAGGGGGGAGGCCTCCGTGACTGGGCATGTCCGGGACCCACCCAACACCCTCATTGGGTGGTGGGTGAACGGGATTGGGGAGGGGCGCAACCTCGGGCCTGCAGGATTTAACTTCCGGCTGCCAGAGGCGAGCCGAGGGCTGCGGGAGAGGACGTCTAGCTCGGATCCCGAACCCAGTCCGCCATGTGCCCATGGCTCATGGCGGGCTGGGCCCGGACATGCCTGGGTGCGGCCTGCTTCCTTCTGGGGTGAGTACGCCGAGGGGGGAGGCCTCCGTGACTGGGCATGTCCGGGACCCACCCAACACCCTCATTGGGTGGTGGGTGAACGGGATTGGGGAGGGGCGCAACCTCGGGCCTGCAGGATTTAACTTCCGGCTGCCAGAGGCGAGCCGAGGGCTGCGGGAGAGGACGTCTAGCTCGGATCCCGAACCCAGTCCGCCATGTGCCCATGGCTCATGGCGGGCTGGGCCCGGACATGCCTGGGTGCGGCCTGCTTCCTTCTGGGGTGAGTACGCCGAGGGGGGAGGCCTCCGTGACTGGGCATGTCCGGGACCCACCCAACACCCTCATTGGGTGGTGGGTGAACGGGATTGGGGAGGGGCGCAACCTCGGGCCTGCAGGATTTAACTTCCGGCTGCCAGAGGCGAGCCGAGGGCTGCGGGAGAGGACGTCTAGCTCGGATCCCGAACCCAGCCCGCCATGTGCCCATGGCTCATGGCGGGCTGGGCCCGGACATGCCTGGGTGCGGCCTGCTTCCTTCTGGGGTGAGTACGCCGAGGGGGGAGGCCTCCGTGACTGGGCATGTCCGGGACCCACCCAACACCCTCATTGGGTGGTGGGTGAACGGGATTGGGGAGGGGCGCAACCTCGGGCCTGCAGGATTTAACTTCCGGCTGCCAGAGGCGAGCCGAGGGCTGCGGGAGAGGACGTCTAGCTCGGATCCCGAACCCAGTCCGCCATGTGCCCATGGCTCATGGCGGGCTGGGCCCGGACATGCCTGGGTGCGGCCTGCTTCCTTCTGGGGTGAGTACGCCGAGGGGGGAGGCCTCCGTGACTGGGCATGTCCGGGACCCACCCAACACCCTCATTGGGTGGTGGGTGAACGGGATTGGGGAGGGGCGCAACCTCGGGCCTGCAGGATTTAACTTCCGGCTGCCAGAGGCGAGCCGAGGGCTGCGGGAGAGGACGTCTAGCTCGGATCCCGAACCCAGTCCGCCATGTGCCCATGGCTCATGGCGGGCTGGGCCCGGACATGCCTGGGTGCGGCCTGCTTCCTTCTGGGGTGAGTACGCCGAGGGGGGAGGCCTCCGTGACTGGGCATGTCCGGGACCCACCCAACACCCTCATTGGGTGGTGGGTGAACGGGATTGGGGAGGGGCGCAACCTCGGGCCTGCAGGATTTAACTTCCGGCTGCCAGAGGCGAGCCGAGGGCTGCGGGAGAGGACGTCTAGCTCGGATCCCGAACCCAGTCCGCCATGTGCCCATGGCTCATGGCGGGCTGGGCCCGGACATGCCTGGGTGCGGCCTGCTTCCTTCTGGGGTGAGTACGCCGAGGGGGGAGGCCTCCGTGACTGGGCATGTCCGGGACCCACCCAACACCCTCATTGGGTGGTGGGTGAACGGGATTGGGGAGGGGCGCAACCTCGGGCCTGCAGGATTTAACTTCCGGCTGCCAGAGGCGAGCCGAGGGCTGCGGGAGAGGACGTCTAGCTCGGATCCCGAACCCAGTCCGCCATGTGCCCATGGCTCATGGCGGGCTGGGCCCGGACATGCCTGGGTGCGGCCTGCTTCCTTCTGGGGTGAGTACGCCGAGGGGGGAGGCCTCCGTGACTGGGCATGTCCGGGACCCACCCAACACCCTCATTGGGTGGTGGGTGAACGGGATTGGGGAGGGGCGCAACCTCGGGCCTGCAGGATTTAACTTCCGGCTGCCAGAGGCGAGCCGAGGGCTGCGGGAGAGGACGTCTAGCTCGGATCCCGAACCCAGTCCGCCATGTGCCCATGGCTCATGGCGGGCTGGGCCCGGACATGCCTGGGTGCGGCCTGCTTCCTTCTGGGGTGAGTACGCCGAGGGGGGAGGCCTCCGTGACTGGGCATGTCCGGGACCCACCCAACACCCTCATTGGGTGGTGGGTGAACGGGATTGGGGAGGGGCGCAACCTCGGGCCTGCAGGATTTAACTTCCGGCTGCCAGAGGCGAGCCGAGGGCTGCGGGAGAGGACGTCTAGCTCGGATCCCGAACCCAGTCCGCCATGTGCCCATGGCTCATGGCGGGCTGGGCCCGGACATGCCTGGGTGCGGCCTGCTTCCTTCTGGGGTGAGTACGCCGAGGGGGGAGGCCTCCGTGACTGGGCATGTCCGGGACCCACCCAACACCCTCATTGGGTGGTGGGTGAACGGGATTGGGGAGGGGCGCAACCTCGGGCCTGCAGGATTTAACTTCCGGCTGCCAGAGGCGAGCCGAGGGCTGCGGGAGAGGACGTCTAGCTCGGATCCCGAACCCAGTCCGCCATGTGCCCATGGCTCATGGCGGGCTGGGCCAGGGCGGCCAGTGCGCCATTTGGCGCCAGGCTGTGCCTACTGGCCGCCCGGCCGGGGAGCTCTGGGGTATTGGACATCTGAATCGCTGCTGAGATAGCTCTAGAGTGACCCCACTGTTTCTGGGATCTGAGTCAATCCTAAAGATTCCCAATGCCAGTAACTCTTCCTTTGAAGAATTTCCAATCCCTTAACAATGCTGAGCTTTGAACACCTATCAAGTAAAAGATAAGCTCCGGCTTGTGTAGCAGGCTGGCACCTAATGGTCCTCGGAGCAACCACGTGCAGGTGTGTGATTTACAGCTAGGAACGGTCCCAATCTGGGAAGCCACAGCTGGGATGAGGTTCCCACCAAGGGGTGTATGTGCTGGAATGGGGGCTGCGTTCTATCTAGGAAACAGTTGCAGTCACCCGAGGCACTAGTGTGGGCTGGGATTGGATGCACCAGGCCGGTTCAGATCCCAGCACCATCTGGTGTTATGGAGAAACAGGGTAGATGTGGGACTGACTAGGCTGGGTCTCAATCCCCTTCTGAGCCATGTGTGAGCTGTATGTGGGTATGGACGAGCCATGGCTGGGCTGAAACATCCAACAACAAGAGTCAGAATGGGGTGAAAGCCAGCCAGGAAAAGCCACTGTTCCTGCTAGGACAGGAGGTGAACTGAGTAGGGTTGGCTCAAGAACCCCCTGGCAAGCGCAAAATCTGGCATTGGGAGGGGTTCTGATGGAGGAGCCTGGGCAACTCCTCTGGCAGGACACAGTCCCTGCAGGTAAGCGCGAGAAGCATGATTGGAAACAGCCCAGAATAGGCCATGGAAAGTTTCCCACTGGCATGCATTCGGCATGGGTCAGGAGCAGGCCAGGCTGAATCAGTTCATGTCATCCTCTGGCAAATCCGATCACCAGAACAGAGTGTGGAATGGGCCGGGTTTGGTTGCGACAAAACCAGTACACATTCTGGAACGCCAGGGCGTGGTTGCCTGTACTGGATATGAATGCAACACCCATCCAGCACACGTGAGATCCAGGAAGGGAGGGGCAGAGCTGGCGGGGGGGTTAAGGGGCTGGTCCCCTTGCTGGACAACCACTCCCACTGGAGAGTGTTGGCTGGGATAGAGACAGACACGACTAAGCAAGGCTACAACACCTGTGCGCTGCATGTGGACAAGATCAGGGCCACAGCATCAGCTGGCAGAAGCTGGCACTGGGGACTAATTCTGTCGAGTCAAATCACAGGACCACCTAAAGAGTGCATAAACCGGGACAGAGAGACCTGGGAGGGAAAAAGTGGGTTCCCCCTTCTTGGGTCACTATTCCCGTGGGAGGGCATGAAAACTAGGACGGGGGCTGGGATGGCTAGACAGAGGCACTCAACAACATCTGTGAGGGCTGGATGGTTGAGTCGATTAGATAGAACTAAGCTTTAATACCCACTGACAAGTACCAGAGCCAAATGGGATGGGGGACAGACTGGTCTTCTGCTACACAAATTGGCAAACCAGGGTAGGGGGCAGGCTTGGTGGGGGTTATTGTGGGTCGCCCCGACTAGGCTGCAGCTCCCACTGGTTGATGTAAGGGCCGAACCAGACTGGACTGCAACACCCATTGGTTCCAGTGCAACTCGGGACTGAAAACAGAACCAACACAGCAATTGCAACCACCAGCTGATCAGGGTGATGGACTGTGCCGGGCCCTGTGCTTGCTAGAACATACAAGAATCTGGTCTGGGAATACCTCAAAGTATCTTTGGAGATCTCCCCACTTGAACTGCTGGACTCAGAATTCTAACCAAGAAAAGACAGAAGACAGAATAGGACAATCATTCATCTCAGCTACATGTTGGCAGCGAAATATGGGACAAATGGAGACTTCATGATGGACCATATCAATCAGTGGACCACCTCATCGAGCGAAACTGGCAGTGACTCATAACTGGAGAACTATTAACTCCACTTGAGCACATATCTCAGAGCATGCCCCACATATGGGACTTGGGGTGGGCGGGAAACCGGGTGGGGCTTCTCCCTCAATATCCTCCTTTACCTCAGATACATGATGGAAACAATATGGACATAATAGCATTGCCCACCTCCCTATTCCCCTGAACCTTTTTTTTTTTTTTTTTTTTTTTTTCCTTCTCTTTCTTGATTTTCCTTCAACTATAGTTAACTATGTAAAGATTGTCAACAACAATACAATAAAATGGATTATACATAAAAAAAAAAAAAAAAAAGAATATCTGAGTAAAACCATTGATCTGTCCAAAGAGCAATGACAGTAAAATTACCATGGGGCAAAAGCTCGCTAACCTAAATGAGGAAGTCAGGACAGACAGCATTAATAAATGACCCAAGGTTCCAAGTATAAGAACCTTGGAATTAAAGGGCCAAAGCATGAGAAATGGGTGATCAGCATCCCCAAAGAGCAGCTGACATGAGATCCTTGACTAAACTAGTAGTTCGGGTTTTAAAACATGGACCCAATCTATAAACTGCAAAGTATTCAATCATATTTGCAACGTGAAAGAATTTTATTTTCCAATTCTGGTTGAAAAATAGATTTTTATATAAATCATAATTTTACAGGATTGTAGAATTTTTAAAATTCACTTTGTAAATTACAATTTAACTCAGCTGCCTCCCCAGTTCTCACTTGCTTGCAGAAATAAACAATTTTGCCACCTTAACATTTTTTCCCAGTGTCACCAAGTTAATAGTCTATACTGTCTGAAAGGCATGGCCACATGCTTTCTAATGTCTCAGATATTCCAAAGCAGATAGCAAATATCTCATAAAGAATATTCGCAGCTTCATATGCCTCAATTTCCCATATTTTCAGATCCACAGCATCCCTCTTGCCTAATTCCACCTGATGTAAAGCTGTTATGTGGTAATGACTTCTAACATGCTTTGGAAGTGTCTGCCTCTTCAACTTTTGCTACCTGGAAAAACACCCTACCTTTTGACAAGTTCCTTCATAAATACCTTGCAGTTTTACTCTGGTCGCCAATATGTTGCTATTAATCTCAACCTTGAGAGCTACAGTTCTCACTTCTCTGAGTGGCAGAGAAATAATTTCTAGCTTTTCATTCCTCTCATTAGAAGCCAAACAGATTTCCACAACAGTAAAATAGTCTCAACTTTCCACTCAAACGTCACTTCTCCAAGGTCATAAACACTCATAAGAGTCTGAGCTGAGTAAACTTAAAAGCAGGCCGACATTTGTATCATACACTGTCGCCTCCCATTGTGACACTCCTTCAGTCAATAACTCTGCTCTCTCACCTCACTATCGTCTGCTTCAAAGACCCCTACGAAGCCACTTTCCATGTTAACAAATGCCAGGAGTCTGACCCTGATCCAGGCAAAGCTGAGGATGGGACTGCAAGATTGAGAGCAAAGTGATACCTCCACACGCTCAATCCTCAGTTAGCTAACCCTGAATTTCAAAACTACTTCATAATTATGAAGTAGTTAGAGACATGACTTTACAATAAAGTCATTTTAGCCAGCATTTGAATACAAACGTTTTCTTAATTACTGAGAGAACTTGACTCAAAGTCTGAGATAAATTTGAGTTTTATGTGGTAAAAATGTGAAAGTCAGATATAAACTAGTAATCACATATTGCAAAGCTCACACTTGAACACGATCTAATTTCAAATTAACATACAAAACAATGAACTCGTTAGGCTTTAATTCTCAATAGCATCTATATTTTACATGGAGGGACAATGGAGACTAGAAGGCCAACCATTTTATTTTAGAAATAAAGAAATGGAGATTCAGAGATTGTCTTCCAAAGCGATCAGATTTGAGCTCAAACGGCATCTAATCCTTCTTTGTGTTCTCCTTCCTTTACATCCGTTATCCTGTAAAGCTATCCTGTGGTTTTAAAGTATGTTGCCACAGTGAGTCACGTATGTAGTTACCAGATATTATTAAATATCTGTCGTAAGTAGATAATATGAAAAGTTATCTACCAGAAGAAATGCAGTTCAAAACTCTCATCTCCAAACCTGTTGTGTGTTCTTAAGCAAGTGATGTGGCCTTAATCTCACCATCCTCATCATAAAAAGGAGGAACATGGCTAAGTTATCTATGAGAACTGCCTCGGGTCTCAGCTGCTGAAATTCAGTAAAGCAGTTATACATGTGTTAAAGCATCTAATGAATGAAGACATGAAGTTTCATAGATACTTTACCCGAAGCCAAATGTGAGGCATTCACCTGGTGGATTCAGGTCATTGGATACCATCTGGTGAGAAATTTTCTTTTTTAAAAGACCATGATGGATTACCACCTGTCACTATGTCCAAACACATCAAACTACTAACAACTATTTTAAAAGTATGATGTATGACTTATGTGTTTAGTAGCATTTTTTAGAATCTGAGAAGATAGTGATTTTATCCACGTTTCCATTTTTAAATGGCTGTTTGATAAACTGAAACATTTAGAATTACATCTCCAATACATTTTACATAGAATCGCCAATGGATATCACACATTCAATTTGGAACATTGTTGATGTGAATTGATTTAACAGATAATCCATAAAATCAATTCAGGTTTTAGATTTCATACAGGCAGAATTGAATTGGGAGAGTGCAGTCATTTGGGGAGTAAACAAAAATGACATTTCTTTGTGTCTCTCTGTAACTCTGCCTGTTAAATAAATGAATAAATCTTCCTATAAAAAAGTAGTATAAAAACAGCAATAATCTTTAAAGAAATAAAATCAGGAGACATTTCTTTCATATAAAATTTGTAAATGGCTTTAACATGACAATATCTTGCACTAACAAAGATGAACATAAATAAAATTTGCTTATTTAATACACATGGAAGACATTTTCTATAAGTAATTTGACCTTAACAGTATCCATGTCATTTAGAACAGTAATATCACTGATAAAAATGTTAAAGCTCAAATAAATAAGCATAAATGAGCAAGCATTTCTCTTAAAAAATTTGACCTTTATTTACAATACTAGGAAATGGGAGATGGCTTAACTTTTAAAAGACCTCTCAAGAGAGTCAATCATCATAGCATAAGAGTATTCTCATTTTTTTACATATTTTCAAGAAATAGCTCACAGTCCAACAGCCATTTTTCTATTCACCAATTAGATTTTTAAAGTATACTAAATTAATATTTTATATTTTTCTTAAAAATGGAATTCCTATCACAACATATATTTTATATATTTCAGAGTTTTTTTCAAGATTTATTTTTATTGGAAAGGCAGATCAGATTTATGGAAACAGAGCTAAAGATCTATCTACAGATTCTCTTCCCAAATGACTGCAGCAGCCAGAGCTGAGCCAATCCAAAGGCAGAAGCCAGGAGCCATCAACCAGGAACTTCTTCCATGTCTCACACAAAGTGCAGGGATCAAAGGCTTTGAGCCATCTTCTACTGCTTCCCCAGGCCAGATACGTTTCCTGTTGTTTCTTTGCTTATTTGTTTATCTATTTATCTATTATTGGAAAGTCAAACATGCAGAGAGGAGGAGACAGAGAAGAAGATCTTCCATCTGATTATTCACTCCCTAAGTGGGCACAACAGCCGGAGTTGAGCTGATACGAAGCCAGGAGCCTCTTCCAGGTCTCCTGCGCAGGTGCAGGGTCCCAAAGCTTTGGGCCATCCTGGACTGCTTTCCCAGGCCACAAGTAGGGAACTGTAAAAGAATCAGGGTTACCAGGACATGAACTAGAGCTCAGATGGGATCCCTGCCTGTGCAAGACTAAGACTTTAGTCACTAGGCTATCACGTCAGGCCCTCCTATTGTTTATTATTCTCAAAATAAAATGACATATTAGCAATGTCTATCAGAATCTACAGTTGTTTAACTTTTAAGTCATTACTTAACTTTTTAATATCCACAAAGATAAAAGTTCATTATCTTTTCTCAGAAATTAGAAAATGGAAGGTTTGGATGAAAGCTTGATAATATTCCTATCTAATGAAATTTGACAGGAAAAATGTCTTACTGAAGAGAAAAACAGAAATCTAATCTCATCAGAGGCAAGATTTAGATTGTTTAGGAGAATTTCACTTGAAATATTCATTTATTACTAAACAAATTAGTATTACTAAAATAATAGCAACTTTCCAGTCATTTCACTGAGTCTCTCCCTTAACACAGCTCCCTAAATAAAGGCAAGTAAAATGTTGTAGGTAAAGCACAACCTTCCTCATATACCTGTTTTCCACACAAAGCCGTGTCCCCAAATATCTATCCTTTGAGATATGAAGGTGCAGATTAAAAACGAGGCATTGGAGTTAGTTTGAAGGATGATCCTAGAACCAAATACCATCTCTTCATGGTGAAATCTACATTTAATTGTGCAAAGTCCAACCTCAGTACAGTTTGACTGACACATCCATTTCAAGGGAACAAAGATTGGCATTCCCATCCATGCTATGGAAATGAAGCTGTCATGGTAGACACGAGTGTAGAGAAAACCGGATGGTCATATTCATGTAGCCGTTTACCCCTACAGACTTGAAGACTCTGCCAGTTAAGTCTCTGCTATATCAATACATCAGATTGTGACTCAGTAAGGGTGAAAGCAAACAAACCTGCCATAATAAATTAATGAGGCTCATTTAAATTTCATTGGTTTTGTCTTTCTGTTTGTATTACATTTATGAATGTTTTTGTTTATTGTTTGCTTTAGTGTTACATAAAATACTTTTGTCTGAAGAGTTTCCCTGTGTTTGTGAAAGTTATCAAAGTGGAATCTCCGTTGTCACATCTGACAAAACAGGGCAAAGAGGTTATCAAAAGAGGGTTCTCACACAGGATTTTCCTCATCACAGGAAGTAAGGCTAGAGATTTCATCAATCTGCACTTCTCTTGGAGTCACAAGGGCTGTGAGCTAGAAACAAAAGAACATTTGCCTGACAAACTGCACCCACTGATGACCTGGCATCAACTCCTGTCTTATATAAGCCCTGGGAACAAATGCTATCTCTACCTCAGAACAATGGATGTGATCCTGCTCACTCTGCCTTTTAAAATGCCTACTTGCACTTGTCTCCCTGGGTGCACCTTCCTGTGATTGGCCATAGCATTCACATCCCAGATGGCACCCACCTCACTGCCAAACGAACTCTTTTCTTAGGAGAGTGTGTCTCTCTGGGTTTCTTTTTAGGTTTATGCTTGCACAGATTTTAATGGTACTTTTAATTTTAAAAGTTCTTTTTTTCCTTCAAACGAAATAAATACATTCTGCAATTTTGATGAAGACTGGCTTTATCATTTGGCTTCTTGTTTGGATTTATCTATAGGGCAGATCTGTCACTCATTCTGCCAGAGCGTACTAACAGCTACTTGCTATGGCAGTTACATATAATGCACATTATGAAAACTGCATCTTGGCTACAAAACTGACCTTTATCAACCTGATATAAATGGTTCTGTGCTGAGAAAGGACTTCACTTCGATGAGTTAGG
The DNA here is from genome assembly GCF_030435755.1 of Ochotona princeps. Lineage (NCBI taxonomy): Eukaryota > Metazoa > Chordata > Mammalia > Lagomorpha > Ochotonidae > Ochotona > Ochotona princeps. Next base: position 105,959,795 of record NC_080834.1, on the reverse strand, counting down.
TTTCAATACATGACATTGCTGATTTTTTAGGCCAAAAGCATTAAAATATCAGCATTTTCCTTTTTTAAATAATTGCTTTTTTTATTTGAAAAGCAGGGAGTCAGAGACATTCCATCCACTGGTCCATTTCGCAAATGCCTACAACAGTCAGGGATTGGCCAGACTGAAGCCAGGAGCCAGGAATGCCATCCATGTTTCCAATGTGGGTAGTAGAAAAGAAACACTTGGCCATTATTTGCTATCTTTCAGGGTACATGTCTGTAGCATGCTGGACTGGAGAAGAGGAGCCAGGATACAAACAAGGAACTTTGTTATCGGATGTGAGCATCTCAAGGAGTGTCACAACTGCTATGTCAAATGCCAGTACTTTCTTTTTGTGTAACTTGCTACATTCTCAGGCTTCTTTTCTTTTAAGGAGATGCTGATGAAACCCAAAACAAATGCACAGATAGGCGCTTCATGGAAGGTAACTAATCTTTCTCAATCATATCCTGACTTGGACCAATGCCATTTAATCAATTTAGAATTGAAAGTAAAGGATTTTTAAATTAAATTAAATTAATATGATAGAAAAAGTATAAACAAATATAGAAACCCACAAGGAATATGAAATTGAACCATAAAAGTGAGACAGTATCTGGGGAACAACTTGAACATTGATTTGGGAGTCTTCTCTCGATAGACCAGAAATTAAACAGTGCTTGTGTGAGGCAATGCAGCAAAGATTCAGGGTAGAATAATTTTTCAGTAAAGTCCTTTTTACTTTCTATTTGAAACAGTATTAAAAGTAATCAAATGTTACCTACAGGGTGGGCATTGTGCTGCAGTGAGTGAAGTCACTGCTTGTGACACCAATATCCCATTTAGAAGCGCCAGTTCAAGTCCTGGCTATTCTGCTTCCAATCCAGCTCCCTGCTGTAACTGAGAAGGAAGCAGAGAGGCACTGAGGTGATCTGCCTCCCTGTCTCCTACAGAAAATGATGATTAGCAACAACATCCAAATGCTGCTTTTCCAGTCTCACTGAGGGTCCTGAAAAGTGCATTCCATTTCCTCTAATGGAAAGTTTTCAAAGCAGCAAAACCAACAAAATTCTCATGATGTAGACTAAGATATGATCATCAGAAGGACACCTCACTTTCTTGTTACTTGCCAAGCTTGGTGTTTCCAATTAATCTCGGGAAGGAAAATCCTTGAACCTAGGGCAGCGGCCTCACATTCACATTGATTTTAGAAGAAGGAAGGATTATCCCTAAACAGCCAACCACAGCTGTTCTGAGAAACGAAATATTCTAAAGCTTCCCTAGCATGACATCTGAGGTTTTAAAAGGGACCTAAATTCACAAAAAGAAAAACATGATACCATTCATATTTTTGGCAAACAGCTGAGTGAAAGTCTCTGGCACTAAAGCTATATGTGTTTTCACCAATTCAATAAAAATCAATAGGACTAGTTTTGTAGTGCAAATTAAGCCCCTCCTTAGGATGCTGGCATCTTTATCAATCTGTAGGTTTGAGTGCTGGCCACTCTACTTCCAATCCAGCTGCCTGTTAATGCAACCGACGATGTCCCAAACACCTGGGCACCAGCTATCCACATGGGAGACCCAGACAGATTCCTGGCTCCTGGCTTCACACTGGCCCACCTCTGGCACTGTGAACATTTGCAAGTAAGTCACTGAATGGAAGATATATCATTCTCTGTCCTTATTCTTTTCAAACAAATAAAAATATGAAGTTTAAAAAATTACTTATAATAAAGAATGTGATGGGCATTGCTTTAATATAATGACTAATTCACTGAGCACTTATGTGCATTAAGTGTTTTATACACATTAAGTATTTTATACACATAAGATGTTATGAATTAGGTGTTGTTTTTACACTTTATTAAAAGAAAGAGGATTAGAAGGTCAAGTGAATCGCTGAAATTCATAATTGGCAGTTCTGGGATTTTAATTTACATCTGATTCTATTTTCTTTCTATTACACCACAACAATCACTTAAAAACATTTGGAGATTGAAAGAGTGTAAATATTCAGAATGCCTAACAATGCATAAATCACTACTCTCAAAATAAATATGAATCGTTTTTAAGTTGGTCATCCAAATTTCATTTGAGGTCAAAAGCATAAATATTGAACTACTTTTGCTGTTGACAGCAACATTTTCCAGTCTCTTGTATAGCTCTTGCCAACAGCTAACATCATGATAAATATCATAGGAGCAACAGAAAAGCTGCCACTGCCTTGGTCACTGTGGAAATTTTCCTGCTGGCACATCCAAGGCAGAATTTGCAATGGAGTTTCCTCCCAAAACCCTGAGATTTCCATAACACTTACAATTGGGGTTCTTTCCTATTTGCCTCCTAAATATACAACCAGAGCTGCACCAATGCAGTTTTACTAGTTTGATTTCCACGGTAGTAGACATGAGCATAATCGTTTCATAAAAACATCTGATCATTAGAGAAGATATACAGTCTAGAAATACAGGCAGCATAAAAGACTCCTGGCCTCATGTCAAGAAGCCTGGGTTCAATGCTTAGCTTGAGCTGCTGAGTTCATCTTTCTGCCAGTGGAGAGCCTCAGAAACAGAGGTGATGCCTCATGTGACTGAACACCTGTCACCCATGTGGGAAACCTAGTTTGAGTGCTTACTTAAGTCCCAATCATTGCAGATGTTTAGAGTGACCCAGCAAATGTAAAGCGCTCGCTCTCTCTATCTCTCTCTCTCTTTCAAAAGTTTTCTTGAATCTAGCTATTAGTTTACCTATACAATGAACTCATATTGAGTGCCAGCTAATATAATTCATGTGACAATGATTTTTGTTCATTTTTTAAATGACCCTACATATCTGAAGAAAATATAACCAACAGCAGTTGCATGTCTACTAGGACATATTTAGGAACATCTAGATAACTCAGTTTCCTTTTGTTCTGTGAGAAACACATGTGAATAGAATCTGTAACTATTCCCAGGTTGCCTAAATAACTCAGACCTTACCAGGAGGCCTTATCCGTTATCTGTTTTCTTAACTCTGGACCCATGTATATATCCTTGCCTGTCATTTATGTTACAAAATAAGCTCAATGGGCAAATTAGCTCTCGATTGTTTCAATTTCCATCAGGGGCACCCTTTAAAAATACAGCCTGTATATCCGAGGCCTTAATTCTACTCTTGATAATATGCCAAACCCACCTTCTGACTTCTAAACAGGCATTGGTAACTGTATCCCTGGGCATCAGTGGAGCTGAATAAAAAGCTGGGGTGTTAAGGGATGGCACCAGATGTTAGTATAGCTCTAGTGGCTTTCAGCTCATTTCCAAAAACAGTGGAAAACAGAATAAGCCCTGTAGACCCAACTTCCCACCAGGGAGAGGATGATAAGCAAGCAACATCTGAGAGGCAATGCGGGGATGTTCTGGTGAATGATTCAACCCCTGCAGAACTAGAAACTATAAGTAGGTTTTAAAAAATCAACTAACAAACAAAAACTTGCTGTCACAACGGGTTCAGGGTTTCCAGCAGACATAGCAGAGTCCAAGGAATAGATGGGCCCAGGTAGTAGGCAAACTGGGAGACAAAACTGACTCAGTTCTGTGAAAGGAAATACCACAATCAAAATGCACCTTGAATCCTGGGAAGCCTGACACAGAAGAGCAAAGGCTGGTGGGCCATGGAGGCTTCTAGCAGCAAATAGCCCACCCTCTTCTGTGAGCTGTTAGATTACACTCAGAGATTATCTCACAGTAGTACATTTCATGGAAGTCTTCAGTCAAGTAAACAGTCTGGGTTTGAGCAAAGAATGTCAGACTTGAGAAGCAGTGGCTACAAATAGCACACAAGGTCAATGCAGGACACCGTAAGGTTAGACCAATTTGAAATCTGATCATCACAAAATTTCCCAGGAAGAGCTCTTAAAGTCATCCTGCTGCTCTTTCCATGCACTGGTCCTCAGATTCTGTGAAACTGAATCTTTTTCTGTTTCTTTTTCTCAGAGAAAATATATTTCTTTGATTTTATTTTTTAACTCTTTTCCTTGATGCTTAAGCTATCCACAGCCATTATTTTTTCAAATGGTTATTATAGATGACCCCTTTGAATAGGACTCAATGACCACAATTAAATGAGTGACAGGATCACTTAACCCTTACCACAGTGGACCAGTGGTCAGCACTGATCCCTAGCTAACTTGGCCTGTGCCTATTTCTGACGTGCAAAACACTGAGTCATAAAGGGAGGTCAAACGACTTCCCTGACACAACATAGCCAGTCAAAGGCATCAGTCAGACTAGACTGTATGGCACGAACTTATGCGTAATTCAGGGTTATTTCCCTGCCCAGTTCTTGTTCTATAATAATGATAGCATATTTCTTTCTTTTCTTATTGCTTCCTATGTTCATGAAATAATATTCATGAAATAATAATATTCATGAAATATGACCCAGGGCATATTTCTCAAAAACTTGCTTACTGAACCTGGTACTGAAGTGAATATCTTATTTTTGATCTCTATTGTCATGAATAATAAAACAAACCTAAACAAAAATGCAATGCCCATGGATTTATATACTACTGAGCTGATATGGCTCAAAAATTATCAATATAATTTGTGTATGATAATCCTGTCAATGGTGAATGCATTATAAATATTTTTAAGTGCCCTACACTAAGGATGTGAAATTTTTCTGGGTACAGAAAACCCACCAATAAACCAACCATATCAAAATTAAAACTGAAGTATAGTCATTTGGCCTAGAAGTCAAAACAACACTTAAAATATCCATGTTCTACATCCAAGTGCCTAAATACAATGCTTGGTTCTACTTCTAAAACTCAGCTTACAACACAGACTGTTGTAAGTCACGGGGGACAGCTCAAATAATGGGGTTCCTACCCAGCCCCAGTCATGATAATTATCTGGGAAGTGACCTGGTGGATGGAAACTCTGAGCTCTGTTTCTCTCTCTCACTTTCTTTTCTCTCTCTCTCTCTCACTTTCTTTTCTCTCTCTCTCTCTTTGTTCTCTCTCTCTCTCCCTCTTCTCTTTTCCTCATCCCCTTCCATTTCAAATATATATATAACTAATAGATATTTAAAAGGAAATGAAAATTATCCATGCAGGCATGTAGTTCATCCACTAAATATTCCTATAAACTCAGTTAACTCATGTAACCTGTCTGTGACCTAGATTCCACATTTGCTAAAACAATTTTTGAGAAAGTAGGAACTATGGGAACTAAAAAATTTTAACGTTTCTATATTTAAATGAAGGTTCAAGAACTCTATACAAACTGCACTCCAATTATTGGCATTAATAATATAAGATAGAAGAATAGTTTATGAGTATAAAAGGCTGTGTGATGGTGAAAACAGCTAATTTAGAGAGCAATACCCAGATGACATATTTTCAAAGAACAGTATGTGAATAGAGTTACACAAACTCAGTAAGGTAAACACTATTACTTTCTTTCCCACTTTCCAGATTAGGAAACTGAAGCACAGAGAGCAATTCCTGATTACACTACCAAAAACAACTTGATTCTTTCTTCAGTATCCCCATACCCTATCTTCACTTCTATTCATTGGATATGCCATTACTTAAAATAACATTATAATTTATTTGGTAGTAACCCTCTTGAAGAAAAAAGACCTAAGGAGCCTAGTTACCTGCTTCATCTCCAGCACCTGGATATTGCCTGCTACAATGATAAATGTTCAATAAATATTAACTAAAGTAAATCAATTCCTCCTAGAATCATCTTCTCTGATGTTATGATACAGGATTGGCAGAGTAGATCTGCCTGCTGACACGGCCAGATTACGAATGCATGGGTACTTCACTAACCAGTTGTTTTAGGGCAAATTGGGAACTCATTCCTAAATCACATCTTTTTTTTCAAACACAACAGAAATTCCACCTTTGGTCTGCCTCTTTCACTTTTTTCCTCCTAGTAACGATGTAAGAGGCTGCACTCTTTCCTTTTACCTTTGTGGTAGTCGCATTTCTTCATGCTTCCTTATCCAATCTTTTCTATTTTTCTTGGAATGTATTTTGTTATGTGATGAAACTTCCTGAAATCTTCAAACTTCTGCTGTGGTGTTCTGTATTTTTTTGCTACCAAACTATAACTGCTATGTTTTCTCTGGATGAGAGCTAAATTCATTAACATTAAACACTAAGATAATTACTGCATTAAAAATCCCACAGCATGTGAAAATGCAGAAATGAAAGCTACCTCCTGCTTGCCTTGCTCATCATCACAATCTGAAAACTTTCTAGGCTGCCATGAGAATTCTTTTTTTCTTTTAAGTTATAGAGGCTCGACAGTCTTCTGTTTTTGATATTGTCTACTCATCATTACAAGTGATAAATTGATGACTAAGACTGAAGTGTTAGCTCAAATGGAAACTTTAGCATGATTACTGATAGCTTTTTTTATTATTATTTTAACTTTGATGATGTTCACATAGTTGACTAGGGTGGGAAGGGTCGAGGATTAGGAGAAAATGGGTGAAGCCACTGTTTCAACATTTTCTTCTTCCTGTATCTGGGGGAGGGGGCAAATAAGAGGGGAAGGTACATCCAGCCTCCCAACCACCTAGGTAACCAGCGATGGAGAATGGCCACCCAATGCCATCCCAGGGTCCGTGATGTGGAGCATGCTCTGAGGATTCTGTTTAGGTGGTTTTAACATTTTTGAAATGCGATTGATCTCACCACTCCAAGGACAAGGAAATCCTTCCAAGGTCCATTAGCTGACACAGTTCACCTTAGAGTCTCCATTAGTGCATATATTCGCTACCAACACTTGGCTGCTCTGTCTTCCTTCCCCTGCTAAAGTACCAGATGTTCTCTGCAGGATCCAGTGGACTGCCATATCCTCAATGTGCATCTGAGTATGCCATCCACTGCTCCATCCAAGCCCCTGAAAAGGACCATCTCTGACACATGAACTCTATGGCAAGATCACAGATCCTGCAATTCTCCCCATGGTTGGAGTTTTGAGTCCAGTGATTCAGTTGGGGGAATCCCTGAAGAATATTTATCTGAAGTGATCCCAGACCTGACTCTTGTGTGTACTTCGCAATATAAGGTCCAGCTGTGTCCTGGCCTGGTCTATGCTGCTCCCACCCTTGGTTCCTGCATTCACCTGAGGGCACTGTTTTCTGACAGAGGAGTTCCCCAAGCTCCTCCATCAGGTCTCCTCCCGGTGGCAGATCTAGTGCATACAGTGGGTCCTTGGCCCAGGCTTACTTCGTCTACCTCCTGTCCTGGAAGGAACAGTGGCCTTGACCCAACTGGCCCACATCCATTCCAGTTCTTACTGGTGGGTTTTATAGCCCAGCCACACCTGGTTCAAACCCAAACACAGTTCTCACATGCTTCAGCGGCAGCAGAGAACTAGCCCAACTCACCCTATAACCACCCACTCTGGCTCTCATGAGCACCAGTGGGTGCTGGAGTCTAGCCCAATCTGGCATACCCCAAACCCAGTCCACACCTATGCCACGGACACTGCAATCATTCCAGTCCAGATTGTCAACAACATTCCAGCTCTCACACTCACCAGTGGGAACAACAACCCAACCGAGGTGTCCCCTTAGCTTCCCAACCAGGCCTGTTTCCAGCACAGATCTTGTGCATGCCAGTGCTTGCTCTGATTTTATGACAGCCTAACCCTCCATGACCTACACTCCAGCCTGGTTCCTGCACTTGCCAGTGGGGTAAGGTTGGCCTGGCCCTGCCTGGTCTGCCCACCTCCAGAACCAACCCACACATTTGCTGATAGGTGAGGCTACCTTGCCTGGCCTGACCAACACCCAGATCTGAACCACATACTCACCAGCAGGGACTATGGTCCACCACAGGAGTTTCCCAAGTTCTCCCACCAGTCGCTCTCTCAGACCCAGATCTCACATATACCAGTGGCAGAGCCAGCCCCCTCTGTCTTGGCCTTTGTAAAACCTGGTGGATGTTGCAGCCCAGCCCACGCCACTGCCTCTTCTTGTGTGCACCTGCGGGTGCTGCATCCTGAACCTGACCAGCCTGTTCCCAAGCCCAGTATCCGTGAGTGTTGGAGGGTTCTGTGGATATGCCTAGTTCAGCCTATCAGTACCCCAAATCTTAAGCTAACCAGCAGAAATTGCAGTTTCACAGGTGTATATCCACATATGCCCCAGAGACTCTGTCCCTGGACCTGGTTCTTTCACATGCTGGTTAGTGTCATGGTCTAGCCTAACATTACCTGTGCCCTGTTCTGACTCTCACTGGTGAGTACTGTGTTCTAGCCCTGCCAAACAGGTCGCCAGCCCTAGCTTTAGTGTGTCCCACTGAGTGGTGGTCAGCTGCGAATCACAGTCACTAGCCCAGCTGAGATCTCCCATGTGGGTTTTTCCAAGTCTGACTCTACCCTCTGAACAACTCAATCTCAGCCCCCTTGCTTATATAGTGGCTTTGTCGATAGGAGTCCCTCAGAAGTCAACCCTACTTGTAACATATTCCCTTAATGGTCTTCCCCTCCACACATCTCCTTATCACTCTCTCTGATCAATCCCTGGACCACACATGAAGGGAGATTCTCAAGCTTACTCTACTTACCTAGACACCAAGCCCTCAGGTCTCCCAGGCTCTTGTTAGCACCATTCCCCTATTCTCCCACAATCTCTCACCCCAAGGCTAGGTTTCTTGCACCCAAGGACAGCCAGCCTGTGTAGCAACTGCACACCATGGAACATGGGCCCAGAGGAGCTCAGGCTCCAGGCCAGATCCCTTTGCACTGCCCTGGATGCAGCCAGCCCACATGGCGGTTGTTCACTACTTAGTCTTACATATTAAAATCTGTGGTTGGTTCGGGCCTTGGGATTCGGGGGCAACTGCCGCTCCTCACAGTGTGGCGGCTGTGGGGGGTGCCCCTGCCGGGTCGGACCCAATGCTGGGGGCTCACGCCAAAGACACTGCCGCAAGGCAGTGAACGAGTCCTCGGCCTCATCCAGGGTGGCCAGTGCACCATGTGGTGCCAGGCTTTGCCTGCTGGCCGCCCGGCCGGGAAGCTCTGGGGTAATGGATGTCCGAATTGCTGCTTAGATAGCTCTAGGGTGACCCCACTGTTTCTGGGTTCTGAGTCAATCCTAAAGATTCCCAACGCCAGTGGCTCTTCTTTTGGAGAACTTCTAATCACTCAATAATGCTGAGCTTTGAACACCTATAATGCAGAAGATAACCCCCAGATTGTCTAGCAGGATATTTTTTTGCCTGACATGATGTTGGTTCAGGAGACTGGTCACATTAGGCAGGTCCATAATTTTAACTAGCACTCTAGAACCTTATCCTGGGGTGGACTCTGTGCAGGATGTGTGGGCCACACCCTGTAGAAAGTTTGGCCCCACTGATAAACCTAAATTTTAGGTGGTTATGAACTAAGCTAGGTGTGACCAAGGAGCCTGCCATCAATCACAGGTAAAGGGATCCGCCATAGACTGGACTGGGCAAGGCAGCAGCACCCAAATGTGCATCCTGAATAGGTTGTGGGGTGGGCCGGGCTGCAACATTCACCAGCTCATATAAGGCCAAATGGGAGGCCAGAGTACACCGGGCACTGGCCTAAAAACCAATGGCATGTATGTAAACTGGGTTTGGGAGTGGATCAAGTGGAGGTACTTGGGAAGCTCCCCTGGCGAGTCATAGCTCTCGCTGGTGAACACGCCGTCCAGATCTGGGGGCCGGACAAGCAGGGCATAGTAGCTCCAAAATGTGTAAATTGGTAATGGAACGTAATGTACTGGGCAGGACTGAGCAAACCTTTGTTTACAAGCAAAACTAGAAACCAGCATGGAACACAGGTCATACCGAGCTGGGCTCTTGCACCTATTGGTCCTCAGAGCAACCACGGGCAGGTGCATGATTTACAGCTGGGAACAGGCCCAATCGGGGAGGTAACAGGACACCCTAACTAGGTTGAGGTTCCCACCAAGGGGCTTATGTGCTAGAATTGGGGCTGCATTCTATCTAGGAAACAGTTGCAGTCACCCGAGGCACTAGTGTGGGCTGGGATTGGATGCACCAGGCCAGTTCAGACCCCAACACCATCTGGTGTCATGGAGAACCAGGGGGTAGATGTGGGACTGACTAGGCTGGGTCTCAACCCCCTACTGGGCCATGCGTGAGCTGTATGTGGGTATGGACGAGCCATGGCCGGGCTGAAACATCCAACAACAAGAACCAGAATGGGGTGAAAGCCAGCCAGGAAAAGCCACTGTCCCTGCTAGGACAGGACGTGAACTGAGTTGGGTTGGCTCAAGGACCCCCTGGCATGCGCAAAACCTGCCATTGGGAGGGGTTCTGATGGAGGAGCCTGGGCAACTCCTCTGGCAGGACACAGTCCCTGCAGGTAAGCGCAAGAAGCATGATAGGAAACAGCCCAGAATAGGCCATGGAAAGTTTCCCACTGGCACACATTCAGCATGGGTCAGGAGCAGACCAGGCTCAATCAGTCCATATCACCCACTGGCAAATCCGATCACCAGATCAGAGTGTGGGATGAGCTGGGTTTGGTCGCGACAAAACCAGTACACATTATGGAATGCCAGGGCGTGGTTGCCTGTACTGGATATGAATGCAGCACCCAACCAGCACACGTGAGATCCAGGAAGGAAGGGAGGGGCAGAACCGGTGGGGGGATTAAGGGGCTGGTTCCCTCGCCGGACAGCTACTCCCACTGGAGAGTGTGGGCTGGGATAGAGACAGACTAGACTATGCAAGGCTACAACACCTGTGCGCCTCATGTGAGCTAGATCAGGGAAAAGCCAGGCTGGGCTGATTATTCCTGCTGGTGCAAGCATAAATTAGAGTGGGTAAGGGATGTTTGGGCATAGCCGCAGAAGCTGGCACTGGGGACTAATTCTGTCAAGTCAAATCACAGAACCACATAAAGAGTGCATAAACCGGGACTGAGAGAGACCTGGGAGGGAAAAAGTGGGTTCCCCCTTCTTGGGTCACTAGTCCCGTGGGAGGCATGAAAACTAGGACGGGGGCTGGGATGGCTAGAGAGGCACTCAACAACACCCATGAGGGCTGGATGGTTGAGTTGGTTAGATAGAACTAAGCTTTAATACCCATTGACAAGTGCCAGAGCCAAATGGGATGGGGGACAGACTGGTCTTCTGCTACACATACTGGCAAACCAGGGGCGGGCCGGGTGAGGGTTATTGGGGGTCGCCCCGACTAGGCTGCAGCTCCCACTGGTTAGTGTGAGGGCCGAGTACGTGCTGGGCAGAACCAGACTGGACTGCAACACCCATTGGTTCCAGTGCAACTCGGGACTGAAAACAGAACCAACCCAGCAATTGCAACCACCAGCTGATCGGGGTGATGGACTGTGCCGGGCCCTGTGCTTCCTAGAACATACAAGAAACTAGTCTGGGAATACCTCAAAGTTTCTTTGGAGATCTCCCCAATCGAACTGCTGGACTCAGAACTCTAATCAAGAAAAGACAGAAGACAGAGCAGATCAATCATTCATCTCAGCTACATGTTAGCAGCGAAAAACGGGGCAAACGGAGACTTTATGATGGACCATATCAATCAGTGGACGACCTCATCGAGCGAAACTGGCAGCGATTCATAACTGGAGAACTATTAACACCACTCGAGCACATATCTCAGAGCATGCCCCACATCCGGGACTCGGGGTGGGCGGGAAACCGGGTGGGGCTTCTCCCTCAATATCCTCCTTTACCTCGGATACAAGATGGAAACAATATGGACATAATAGTATTGCCCACTTCCCTATCCCCCTGAACCTTTTTTTTTTCTTTTTCTTTCTTTAACTGTAATTAACTATGAAAAGATTGTCAACAACAACACAATAAAATAGATTAAAAAAAAATTAAAAAAAAATAAAATCTGTGGTTAACCCTGGGATACAAGAATGAACTCACAACAAAATCATAACAGTCTCCTACATGGTTAAGAGACATTCCAATGGCAGCATGATGGACTTGGGAAAATTCACAAAAGACACCCATTGTGGGACTGGAGTTGGGGAGGGGAGGGGAGGGAATTGGGGGAAGGAGGAAGGGAGATGCCAGTGTCAACTAAACTGCATTAAAAAAAAAAAACAATAAAAAAAACTGTGATTAATTAGAAGGCATGCATAAATGATGTACATAAAGGAAAGGCTACTGTTTCTAGGAACCTGACTTCCTCATAATGGCAACCAAATAGAACAAATCTAGCCAGCATACAGACATTGAGAAAGAAGCTTTATTTCCAAAGTTAGTAAGAAAGATTCTAGAAGATTTCATTTCCATATCTTGAAAGAATCAATTACATCAAAAATCTGTATCTATGGAAATAATAGATGATTTAACAAAAAGTAGTAAGAGGATAGCTCCAACCCTATATGGAACAGGGAACTAAAAGATAACTTTATTGATGTGCAAAAAGAAAATGAAATCCATCTGCAGCTTTTGCATTACACATATTTTCCATGAACTTTCAGAAAATTATTGTCAGTATATATAACCTCTTTATCTTTCATCAAATATTTGACTACAATATTTATTACTCATGTCTATATGCATAAGCAGCAAAAAACCCTAAAAATTCTATTCTAGCTGATTCTCAATTCAAACACAGGCATTGACACTTAATTTCCAAAATAACGTTAGCAATAACGTAGCCTTTTTTTTTATTTGTTAACCAGGATTGTGCATGTAGTTCTTGAGAAAGCAATTGTGAAACTATCCCTCTTCTAATCTTTTTTATATAACTAATTCTCGTTATATAAAGTGAATGAACTTCACTTATTTCACAAAACTAATTTGGGAGCATAGTGATACTTCCCACACTATCTCCTCTCTTTGGCACAATCCACACCCACATTCCTCCCTCTTCTTTCTTACTTTTTCAACCTTTACAATGCCATACTTTCATTTTACTTTAGAATCATGGACTCAACACACCATTAGGTACAGATAGCAAAACAGAGAAAGTAGGAAAAATGGATGGATTTACAGAAATTTAGAATCCACCTAACTTAGTCACAATAATGAAGAAAGCCTCAATAGATCAATAACTAACACAGAGGAAAGTCCAGGACTTGATGTGTTCATTGCTGAATTTTATCAAACTTCTCAAGAGCTAATTCCAATTATTTTCAAATTATTCAGAACAACTTAAGAGAATCCTCCCAGACTCTTTTTATGAACGTAGCATCACCTTTATTCCAAAGCCAGAAAAAGATACAACAAAGAGAATCACAGATCAATATCCTTGATGAACACAAATATAAAATCTTCAACAAAATATTAGCTATTCAAATCAAGTAACATATCAGATATATTATTCACCAGAACCATGCTGCTATGCAGGAATGACTCAATAAACACAATGAATAAGTGGAATAAGTCACATTAGCAAACTGAAGAATAAAATCATATGATTAGCTCAATAGATGCAGAGAAAGCATTGAACATCTTTTCATGATAAAAAAAATAAGCAAATTGGATATGCAAGAAACATTTCCAACACAATCAAGGTAATATATGAAAACAACATAGCCAGCAACATATATTCAATATATCTCAGTGGAGACATTTCCACTTAGATCAAGAGCTGGACAAGGTTGCCAATTCTGATCACTGTTGTCCAATATATTCCTGGAGGATTCAGTCAGAAACACTAGCAAAAAAAGAAATCAAAGGGATACAAATAGGAAAACAGGAAGTCAGGTAGATGCTTGCAGATTACATGATTCTCTACATAGTGGGATCAAAGAATCTGTTAGGAGACTACTGGAGCTCATAAGAGAGTTTAGTAAAGTTTCAGAATATAAAATTAACATATAAAAGTAAACAACCTTTAATTACACAGGCAATGCCATGGTTAAGAAGGAACTTGTAAGATCAGTCCCAATCACAATAGCTACAAAAACTAAAATAACTTGAAATAAATTTAACAAAGGATTGACATCTCTACAGTTAAAATTACAAAATATTAAAGAAAAAATAGAAAACAACAAAACATGGAAAAATCTTCCATATTCATGGGTGGTAGAACAGATATCATCAAAAAAATCTAAAAATATGGAAGTACAAGAGATCCCTAAAATCTAAAGTAATATTAAACAATAAAAACAGAGCTGAAGGCAATGCATTTTGCATTTCCAGACTTCACGATGTACTACAAAGGAATTGTAATTACAACAGCCTCGATGCATGTGAGGGCGATCTGGCTGTGACATCTGTCACCCCATTGATCGCCAGGGTTGATTCGGCTGATCAGGCTGGCTAGGCGGGTGTCCCCTTCCTCCCTCACCACTCCATGTGTGTCCCTCCCAAAGCTGCGCGCTGGGTGGAAGAGGATGACCATCCCTGCTAGAGGAGGACCGGTCTTCGGTCACAGGTATATGAGTAGCTGCGCTCCCCTGCTAGAACCTCCAAACAAGCTCTCAAGGTACAACAGCTTGGAACTGCTAGAAAAACAGATCTGAAGATCAGCGGAATAGGATAAAACCACAGAAATTAATGCTGAGAAACAAAATTAATCCAAGGAGAGGGACATTCTCTTCAACAATAGGTCTTGGAAAAACTGGACCTACATGTTCAGAAGCATGAAACAAATCCCTACTTTATAGCTTATATAAAAATTATATCAAAATGGATCCAGGATCTAGATCAATGACATGATACCATAAAATTACTAGAGAAAAACATTGGGGGAACTCTGTAAGACATAAAGTAGGCAAGGACGCCATGGAAAATACTCCAAGTAATTAAAGCAAAAGTAAACAAATGGGATTATACTAAGCTAAAAAACTTCTGCACTGCAAAGGAAACCATTAACTAAATGAAGAGGGAGCAAATAGAATGGAAGAAAATGCATTTGATTGAGGATTAACATCCAGTATCTAAAAAAAGCTCAAAAAACTCAACAACAAAACAAACGGTCTAATCAGGAAATGGACAAAAGACATGACCGGGCATTTTTTTTTAAGGAAAATACAAACAAAAACCACAATGAGGTTTCACTCCACTCCAGTTAGAATGGCTCTCATACTCAAATCAGAAAACAATGAATTCTGGCAAGAATGTGGGGGAAAAGATATCCTACTACACTATTGGTGAGAATGTAAACACTCTCATTATATAAGACAGTACAAAGATAGTTCAGAAATCTGAAAATAGATCTACAATATGACCCAGATTTTCTACTTCTGGAAATTTATCCAAACAAAATGAAATCAGCTTATGGTAGAGTTATCTGCATCCCTTCTTCATAGCAGCTCAATCCACAATAGCCAAGACATGGACCCAAATGTCTATCAATAGATGACTATATTAAGAAAACGTGATACATATACACCAGGAAATACTATTACCCCACCATAAAAAAATAATAATGAAATCTTGTCTTTTACAACTAAATGGATGCAACAGGAAGCCATGATGCTTAGTGAAATAAGTCAATACCCAAAAAATCACATGCTTTCTCTGAGCTACAATAACTAATACACAAATTAGAAAAAAAACATAAGCCATATGAGCAAGATTGACATTTGGGGATTTGGTTATTACTTACAGCCTTTGTCTACTCTACTGATGAATAGTTCAGCTTTTTTCTCTTCTACTTGCTCTTTGTTGGTATTTTTAAGTAATGGAATGATAAAGTCATTGTAAAAATTAGGATGGACAAAGAAAATAAGAAACGAGAAGGAGGGGTGAGTAGCAGGGAAAGGAAGGAGAAAAAAGTAGGAAGGATCACTAGGGTTGTAAACTTGAATTTTAAAATATGTGAAATTTATTCACTTTATATAAATTAAAAGTTACTATTCTTCAAGAGTGTACCTTCTCCTGAGATTAAATCTACATAAGCAACCTCTATTTAGAGAATATAATAGACTATATACTATGACTCTGTCATGAAAATAAGCAACCTGAGAGTATGACAACCACAATTCACCAAAAAATTGAGGTGAGATGCTATGCTAGCAACTAAAAAAACAGGTTGGTATCTCTGCTGCTATATTCGTAGCTTAAAGATAATAAAGCAAAACCAATAAACAAATACAAAGAAAAAAGAACATAGCTCTTAAGACTGTTTTAGGTCATTATATCTCAAGTCCTCATCACTCTCCCAAAAAAACACAGATTGAACTGTGGATATTGTGTCAATGAGTGGCATTCAAAAAATATGTTTTCAACCAATATGGCAACAGCACTGAGAAGGGGAGAATAGACTCCAGCTTGTCATAGTGCAGAAACATTTCCATAAGGTGCCCTTTTGTGGCAGGTGTTTAGCTAATGATATCTGGAAGGTCTGATGATTTCTTGGGATAGTTTAGAGCTACCAAAGCATGAGGCTGGAGACAACGGAACCACTCAAACCTGGAAGAACCATGCAACTCTTTCCAGACTTTTTAAAAGAGTTATTTAATCTTTTATTGGAAAGGCAGATTTACATAGAGAAGGAGAGACAGAGCGAAAGATTTTCCATCTGCCAGTTACTCACCAAATATTCACAATGGCAAGAGATGAACCATCCAAAGCCGGGAGTCAGGAGCTTATTCCAGGTCCTAAAGCTTTGGGCTATCCTCTGCTGCTTTCCCAGGTTTTAAGTAGAGAGCTGAATGGGAAGTTATGTATCTGGGACACAAACCAATGCCCAGATGGGATCCCAGCACTTGCAGGCAAAAGAGTAATCATTTGAACATTGCACTGGTCCCCTACTTGTGTCAATTTAATGGTACTCTCTAAACACTCATGAGCTTCTAACTGAGAATGAAGGAAAGGAAGGAAAAGGAGGAACAAGGAACATACGACTTACTCTAAAATATCACTGTTACGTCTCTTATTTTCAGTACCAATTCAAACATCCTGTACAAATTTAAATTCCTCACTATCAACACAAAACTCCACCTTACCTTTTCTCACTCATCCCTCAAGGATGTATGATAGTAACTATGTATAGAAAGGGAGGCTATTTGCTTACTTCCTTTTATCACACAAGGCCTGAATGCAGGGGGCCTGCATTTTTTCTTATTATTTTCCTTTCTAACAACTAGAAAAATATTTGAAGGACAGTTGATATTTTGAAATAGACAGGCAAATGGAAGGATATGTTTAATTTTTAAAAATTTACATACTACGGGCCCAGCGGCGTGGCCTAGCAGCTAAATTCCTCGCCTTGAAAGCCCCGGGATCCCATATGGGCACCGGTTCTAATCCCGGCAGCTCCACTTCCCATCCAGCTCCCTGCTTGTGGCCTGGGAAGGCAGTCGAGGATGGCCCAAAGCTTTGGGACCCTGCACCCGTGTGGGAGACCCGGAAGAGGTTCCTGGTTCCTGGCTTCAGATCGGCGCGCACCAGCCGTTGCGGCTCACTTGGGGAGTGAAACATCGGATGGAAGATCTTCCTCTCTGTCTCTCCTCCTCTCTGTATATCCGGCTTTCCAATAACAATAAAATCTTTAAAAAACAAAAATTTACATACTACATAATACAAAATGAAAGGACATCTAAAGTGCCTTCATAATTAGGCCATTTACAATAACAGAGAAAGTCGTGCAAGTAAAATGATGATGATGATGATGATGATAATCATAATAATATGTTTCGAGTTTTTACTATGGGATAGTCACTATGCTAGATTTTCCAATATTAAATGCCACAGCATAAGCTCTTAATGTCTTCCCATTCTGTTTCTCATGTGCAATCCATTTTACACCCAACCCCTTCCTTTGGGGTGGATAAACTGGCAAGTATTTCATGCTATAATACAGATTTGATTTAAATATGCATGAAAAATAAAGTAATTATAAGAAAGATAATAACAAAAGTTACCAAAAACATTTACTGCTTATCTATTCAGTGAGCAGATGGTGTACTTCTGAGAAATATCAGGATATATGAAATAAAACGTTTAGGCAACTGATGTTAATGTGGGCGCTTGTTTCTGACTACGGCAGATGCCTGTTGCTTCCTGACATCTGCCATATTCTACTCTATGTACCAAAAAAGAAATATACCTGATAAGGTATCATCAATGGTGGCTTTTCATATCAGCAAATTGTGCTAGCTGGTCCCATAAAATATCTTCTAATCAAATACTGAAGTTGAAGTTGATTTTTCAGATACCACAGTGCAGTAAAAAGAACACAGACTTCGGCATAAAACAAGCCTGAATTCACAGATATGGATCTACTGCTTATATACTGTGTAAACATAAACAATGATTTTTTCTTAAATTTCAGAACTTAAGTAAATAATTAAAAAAAAATAAATGCTTAACTTGATGCTTGCTTTAAGACTCAAAAAAAAAAAAGATCCTGAGAAACAGTAGAACTCAATAAATGTTAGCTAAATATCCAAATAATTCCAATTTTTGGCATCTTTAAATTCTGCCTTCATTGTTTGATTAAACAGAAAATTATGATTCTACATCTGAGAATCTGGAGGAAAAGAACTGGGCCTATGGATGGAGTGGGCATTAAACTGAAGGAGTTATTGGATCAGGTGTTATCTCTTTTGGGGCTGAGAACTCCAGAGTTTTACCTTGAGCAATTACAAGAAAAAAGGAGGAGGTGAATGATAGAGCCAGCTGAGGTTGTGTAAAGGAAAAGATGGAAAGAAAACTCCAAAGCCAGGTTAGGGAGCAGTCTGAATACTGTCTTGTATATACAAGTTTTCATCTGATTGTATAATGCTGCAATTAAGACAAAAAGAGGGCCCAGCGCGATAGCATAGCGGTTAAGGTCCTCGCCTTGCATGCGCCAGGATCCCATGTCGGCACCAGTTCTAATCTCAGCGGTCCCGCTTCCCATCCAGCTCCCTGCCTGTGGCCTGGGAGAGCATCCGAGGATGACCCAAAGCTCTGGAACCTTGTACCCACGTGGGAGAAATAGAAGAAGCGCCTGGCTCCTGCCTTCGGATTGGCTCAGCCCTGGCCATTGCGGCCACTTGGGGAGTGAACCATCAGATGGAGGGTCTTCCTATCTGTCTATCCTCCTCTCTGAATATCTGACTTTCCAATAAAAATAAATCTTTTAAAAAAAATAAAGACAAAAAGAATGGGTAGTATGAAGACAATGGCCCAATGAATAGTAAGAACAAAGGGAGAATCTAAGGCACCATCCCTGCAAAGAATCAAAACGCTATTTCTATCTCGAAATTAGATAATAAAGACATTGAGTAATTGCTGGATAAATTATTTTTAAAATTGTTATAAAGTTCTTTAAAAGCAATGAGAGATACAGAAGTTCTAGCAATTTAAAGAATATATTACAAAGAAAATAGCAGCACTGAAACAAAATAAAACTGACATATTGGACACAAAGACTACAATAGACCAATTAAAAATACGAAGGAAAGTCTCAATAATAGAATGTGCAAGGAAGAAGAATTTCAGAGCTAGAGACACGAAAAGTAAAAAAAAAAAAGTCCGATGTTCAGAAATCTGAAAGAGGAGCTGCGTAAAGCTAAGAAATTCACCTAAGAGTTAACGAGACAATCAAAAGGTCAAACACGAGCGTCATAAACATTCCTGAAAGCTTGGAAAGACAAGCTGGGTTAAAAGATGTATTCAGTGCTACTGTATAACCTATGTGTCGCTGAATAATTTATTAAGAAAAAAAATTTTTGAAGAAATGGAAATAAAAACAAATGCATGAGAATCCATGTGATGTAGCAAAAATAGTATCAAAATGGACATTAATAATATTCTTTGTCCCATGTGTACACTAGCATCATTTTCTTCAAAAAGGTTTTTGATTTTCTTTTTCATTTCTTCAGTGACACATTAGTCATTCAATTGTTTAACTTCATGTTGTTGTAAATTTTCTGTTTCTCTTTCTATTGTTGATTTTGTTTTATGACTTTTCATTTAAGGAGACGTATAATAACTGTGTGACAAAGACTGTCATATCCAGATATGAAGATGCAATGCACTGTGTGTCTCTACTTCCAAATCAAACTACCAATGAAACTCTTACGTATATCTTGATAACAGGATGCTGAACTCTCTGACACTGTACATATCTACAATGTAAAGATACACTTAAACAGCATAATGATGGACCTGTGACTGTTTATGAAAAACCACAATGCTGTAATAATATGCGGGAAATCAGTGGAGGAAGGGATTTGAGGAGGGAAGGTGAAATTTCAGAGCCTATGGAAATGCATTATAAAACAATAATAATAATAAAATTAATGCATAAGATCAACAAAAGAAAAAGAGATGTATTCAATGAAATAATGTATCTCTTCAAAATGGAGAAAGAAAGGGGAATCCAAGTACAGGAAGGCCAGAGAACCCCAAACGGACTTGACTAGAAATGACTCAAACCATAGCACATCATAATTAAGCTCTCTATTGTTAAACATACAGAAAAGATACTTAAACATTCACTTAAGAAACAATAGATAACGGACTTAAGGGGAGACATAGATATGCACACAATAATAGTGGGTGATCTTAACACCCCACTAACAACAATAGACAGATCAACAAAACAAAACTCAACAAAGAAACAACAGAGCTCATACAAACAATAGAACAACTGGACTTGATAGATATTTATAGATTTTTTTATCCTAAGGCCACAGATTAGACAATTTTTTCAGCAGTGCATCGCACCTTCTCCAGGATTGACCACATGATAGGACACAAAGCAAACCTAAATAACATCAAAAAAATAGGAATCATACCATGTACCCACTCAGACCACTACGGAATGAAACTGGAAATCAGCAACTCAAAATGCCCCAGGAAATACAGAAACTCTTGGAGCCTGAAAAATATGCTATTAAATGAACAATGGATCAGAGAAGAAATTAAAGATGAGATCAAAAAAATTATGGAAACCAATGAAAACTCTGACACAATATTCCAAAATTTGTGGGACACTGCCAAAGCAGTGCTACGGGGTAAACTCATCGCAACTGGAGCTCATGTCAAGGCCCAAGAGAGGCGCCAAAGACAGGAACTAAACACACACCTCCAGGAATTGGAAAAACAACAGCAGAAGAGCCCCACACACAGTAGGAAACAAGAAATCATCAAAACAAGGGTGGAAATTAATCAGATAGAAATAAAAAAAAAGATACACAAAATCAATGAATCAAAAAGTTGGTTTTTTGAAAAGATAAACAAGATAGACACCCCACTGGCCCGACTGACAAAGAAAAAACAAGAGAAGGCAAGAATTAACAGCATCAAAGATGAAAAAGGCAACATAACAACAGACACCACAACCATTAAGGACATAATCAGAAATTACTACAAAGCACTGTACTCCAACAAATCAGAAGACCACCAAGAAATGGAAAAGTTCTTAGACTTCTACCACCTGCCAAAACTTCGCCCAGAGGCAACAAACGACCTGAACAAACCCATAACTGAAGCAGAGATTGAATCAGTGCTTAAAGACCTCCCAACAAAGAAAAGCCCAGGCCCAGACGGCTTCACTCCAGAATTCTACAAAACATTCCGACCTGAACTAACCCCAATCCTCTACAAACTCTTCAAAACAATAGAAAAAGAGGCAACCCTTCCAAACTCATTCTATGAAGCCAACATTATCTTAATCACAAAACCAGACAGAGAACTAACAGAGAAGGAAAACTACAGACCTATCTCTTTAATGAGCGTTGATGCTAACATTCTCAACAAAATCCTAGCCAACAGAATTCAAAAACACATCAGACAGATCATTCATCCAGATCAAGTAGGATTCATCCCTGGAATGCAGGGATGGTTCAACATTCGCAAATCCATAAATGTGATACACCACATCCAAAAACTGAAAAACAAGAATCACATGATAGTATCAATAGATGCAGAAAAAGCTTTCGACAAGATCCAACACCACTTCCTACTAAAAACTCTAACCAAGGTAGGCATAGATAGAAAAATCCACAACATAATTAAAGCCATATATGAAAAACCCAACGCCAGCATCATACTGAATGGAGAAAAACTGGAACCCTTTCCACTGAGATCTGGAACAAGACAGGGATGTCCACTTTCTCCACTACTATTCAACATAGTCCTAGAGGTACTCGCTGAGGCCATAAGACAAGAAAAAGAAATCAGAGGAATCCAAATGGGAAATGAAGAAGTCAAGCTCTCACTATACGCAGATGATATGATTCTTTATGTAGAAGAGCCAAGAGACTCAATACAGAGACTCCTAGAACTTGTACGAGAGTTTGGTAGAGTGGCAGGGTACAAAATCAATGAACAAAAATCAACAGCCATAGTGTATGCAAACAGCCCCAAGATGGAAAAAGATCTAACCAGCAAAACACCATTCAAAATAACAGAGAAAAGTATGAAATATCTGGGAATAAATCTAACCAAAAATGTAAGAGACCTATTTGAGGAAAACTACAAACCACTTAAAAAAGAAATTGAACAAGACCTTGAAAGATGGCGTAACATCCCATGCTCCTGGATAGGTAAAATTAATATCATTAAAATGTCTATATTGCCAAAAGCAATATATATATTCAACGCAATCCCAATCAAATTGCCCAAAGCATTCTTCATGGAACTGGAAACAATGATCCAAAGGTTCATCTGGAAACACAAAAAACCATGGATAGCTAGAACCATCCTGAAGAACAGGAAGTTAGCAGGGGGAATCACAGTTCCGGACCTCTGGACATACTATAGGGCAGTGGTTATCAAAACAGCCTAGTACTGGCACAAAGATAGAGAGGAAGATCAATGGAGCAAATAGAAATACCAGAAGGGAACCCAAACAGGTACAGCCAAATAATCTTTGAGAAAAACACAAACGACAATCCAGGCAAATGGGAAGGTCTGTTCAATAAATGCTGTTGGGACAACTGGTTAATAGCCTGCAGAAACAAAAAGATAGATCCACATCTCTCACCATACACCAAGATCAGATCTAAATGGATAACAGATCTAAACCTACATCCAGAAACCTTTAAACTTTTGGAAGAAAATGTTGGAAACACACTGCAACACTTAGGGGTAGGCCCTCACTTCCTAAAAAAGACTCCCAAAAGCAGTAGAAATCGAGACCAGAATAAACAATTGGGACCTCATCAAACTAAGAAGCTTCTGTACAGCTAGAAAAATGATCAACAAAGTAAAAAGGCAACCACAGAATGGGAGAAGATCTTCGCGCACGACTTAGGTGATAGAGGGCTAATCTCCAGAATACACAAAGAGCTACAAAACAACCAAAACACCAAAACAAACAAGCCACTCAAGAAATGGGCACGGGAAATGGGCAAACACTTCACAAAGGAACAAACCCAAATGGCAAATAAACATATGAAAAAATGCTCAAGTTCCCTGGCAATAAGGGAAATCCAAATTAAAACATCAATGAGGTACCACCAAAGCCAGTAAGACTGGCCCACATGAATAAAAGCACCAACAACACTTGTTGGCGAGGTTGCGGGGAAAAGGGATCCCTACTCCACTGCTGGTGGGGCTGCAGGCTGGTACAGCCTCTATGGAAATCAGTATGGAGAACATTCAAACAACTCAAAATCAACATACCGTATGATCCAGCAATAGCACTCCTAGGAATATATCCAGAACAATTATTTTATGAGAAACCAACATGCATTCCTATGTTCATAGCAGCACAATCAGTAATTGCAAAAACATGGAAGCAGCCAAAATGCCCATCAACAGAGGATTGGATAAGAAAGCTATGGTTCATCTACTCCATGGAATACTACTCAGCTATTAAAAAAACCAAAATGCAGGTCTTTATGGCCAAATGGGCAAAACTGGAAACCATAATGCTAAGGGAAATGAGCCAATCCCAAAAGGTTAAATACCACATGTTTGCCTTAATTTAAGATGATATGATGTTATGTATAACATGTTATGTTATGAATGTTATATGTTGTGTATAAACTAAAATTGAAATGTCAATGAGGTGGTCACAGAAGGTGGTTAAGAACTCGCATTTACTTTCAACATATTGGTTACTTATTACTATGTGAATTAATTCCATAATGATGTAAATTTTTGCTGATGGTATGCTGGAGCTTTTAATTGATCGGGATGATACCCTGCTGGCTCTGTCTTCAGACCAGAGAGGGTAAACCTAAGAAGCCGTTGAACTTGACTGGACAATAAGATGCTGGACTCTATGTTTGGTATATGCTTGCAATGGGGGATCTCAACTGAACTTGAGCTGTGGTTATGCAACAAGGTGGAGGAATCCACCATGGTGGGAGGGTTTGGGGAGGGGTGGGGAGAACCCAAGTACCTATGAAACTGTGTCACATAATACAATGTAATTAATGAATTAAAAATAATAAATAATTAAAAAAAAAAACGATAGGGCCCGGCGGCATGGCCTAGCGGCTAAATTCCTCGCCTTGAAAGCCCCGGGATCCCATATGGGCGCTTGTTCTAATCCCGGCAGCTCCACTTCCCATCCAGCTCCCTGCTTGTGGCCTGGGCAAGCAGTCGAGGACGGCCCAATGCATTGGGACACTGCACCCGCGTGGGAGACCCGGAAGAGGTTCCTGGTTCCCGGCATCAGATTGGCGCGCATCGGCCCGATGCTGCTCACTTGGGGAGTGAATCATCAGACGGAAGATCTTCCTCTCTGTCTCTCCTCCTCTCTGTATATCTTGCTGTAATAAAATGAATAAATGTTTTAAAAAAAAAAGAAAAAGAAACAACAGATAACTTACAGAGGAACACCAACCAGACTCTATAGGTAAGAAGAAGACAGAGTGACATATTCCAGACAAAAAAACAAAAAGGAACTGTCAGACACAGAATACCATACCCAGAAAATTTCTCATTTGTCTTTGAAAACAAAAGAAAATGCTTGTATAGCAAACAAAAACTGAAAATCTTTGCATCTACCAGACCATCCCTATAACTGTTGCTTAAAAATGTGCTATAGTCAGGAAAAAAAAAACTCCACAAAATTTTAAGGCAAAAGTAGAGGACATCTCAACAAATCAAAAACAGGAACCATCTATCTGTTGCCTACAAGAAACACATAACAAAGACATGCAGAAACTAAAAGTGAAAGGATGAAAAAGGATTTAATGGAAAGGAAAAATGAGCTGGTACAGCCATTCTAATACCAGATAATATAGACTAAGGGATACATTCAGCAAAGAAAATAATGTAATAAATATATACATACCAAATTATATGGCACCTAACAACAGGGACACAAATATTAGCAAATTTAAAGAGAGATACAGACTACAATACAGTAATAGTGGCGGTCTTTAACACTGCACTAACTTCAGTTTTTCATTTTAATAATGTGGTGTATCACATTTATTGATTTATGTACACTGAATCATCACTGAATGCCAACTTGACAAATGCCATTAGGTCCAGGTGATGATATTCTTGATGAATTGTTGGATTTGATTAACTACTATTTTGTTGGGAATTTCTGCATCTGTTTAACAGAGGTATCAGTCAATGGATCGTTTTGCTGTTATTTTGTCTGGTTTTGGAATTAAGGTTATGCTATGCTCAGAGGAAGAGTTTTGGAGGACCCTACCTTTCAATTGTTTCATATAGTTTGAGAAAAAAAATAAATTAGTTCTTCTTGAAAAATTTGATAGAATTCAGCAGTGAAGCTATCTGGTATTGAATTTTTCATTACTAATTCAATCTCCATGTTGGTTTTTGGACTATTTAAGTTTTCTCTGTCTTCCTGACTCAATTTTGGACAACTGTATGTTTCCAAAAATCTTTCCCAATTTGTTGGGATACATGTTTTTGTAGTAATTCCTGATGCTTCTTTTTCTATGTTGTCCATTATAATATTTTGTTTTTCATCTCTGATTTTATTAATTTGGGTCTTCTCTACCATTTGTGTTGGGGTTAGTTGGACCAATGTTGCGTCAATTTTATTTTTTAAAAAATAAGTTCTTGGGCCCATCACAGTGGCCTAGTGGCTAAAGTCCTCACATTGAACGCGCTGGGATCCCGTATGGGTGTTGGTTCTAGCCCCCGGCAACCTCGCTTACCATCCAGCTCCCTACTGATGGCCTAGGAAGGCAGTCGAGCACAGCCCAAAACTTTGTGTTCATGCACCCACATGGGAGACCCGGATGAAATTCCTGGCTCCTGATTTCGGATCAGCAGAGCTCTGGCCATTGCGGTCACTTGAGGAGTGAATCATTGGACAGAAGATCCTCTCTGTCTCTCCTCTGTATATCTGACTTTGCAATAAAATAAATAAATAAATAAATAAATAAATAAATAAATAAATAAATTTTTTTGTAAAAGTTCCTAATTTCAGTGATCTGCTGTCTCCTTTTTTTATTTTTTCCCTTCTAAAAATCAATCTTTATTTTAGCATTTATCTTATTGGAGGTATTTGTTAGCACTATATGCTGTTTGAATATAAAACTATTACCTTATTTTTTTAATTTATTTTTTATTGTTCCCTTAATATATCTGATGTAAAAGGAGATATTAAGGGAGAAACCCGACCTAGTCTCCCACCCACCCCAGGTCCCAGATGTGGGGCATGCTCCGAGGGTCTTGCTCAAGTGCTTTTGATAGTTCAACAGTTCTGAATTGCTGCCACTCTCACCACTCCAAGCATGATGCGGTCGATGGAGAATCGACTGATTGACATAGTCCATCATAGTCTCCGTTTGCCCAGTATTTTCATTGCCAACATACAGCTGAGGTGGTTGATTGACTTGTTCTGTCCTCTGTCATTTGATGGTTAGCATTCTAAGTCTGGCAGTTCAGTTGGGGAGATCCCCAAAGAAACTTTGTCTGAGGTGTTCCCAGACCAGATTCTTATATGTACTAGCAAGTACCGGGCCTGGCACAATCCATCAGCACGATCAGCTGGTAGTTGCAGTTGCTGGGTTGGTTCTGTTTCCATCCCTGTCTTCCACTGGAACCAATGGGTGTTGAGTCCAGCCTGATTCTGCCAGGCACATACTCAACCCTCGCATAAACTAGTGGGAGCTGCAGCTCAGCCAAAACCCACAATAACCCCAACCAGGCCCGCACCCTACTCTGGTTTGCCAGTATGTATAGGAGACTAGTCCAGTCTGTCCCACATCCCCTTCTGCTCTCACACATATCAATGGGTATTAAAACCTTGTTCCATCTAACCAGCTCAACTATCCAGCCTTCTTGGATGTTGTTGGGTGTCTCTGTCTAGCCATCCCAGCCCCTGCCCCAGTTTTCGTGCCTTCCCGTGGAGGGTGGTAACCCAAGAGGGAAAAGCCCACTATTTCCCTCCCAGGCCACTCCACCCCCGGATTATGCACTCTCCAGGTGGTTCTGTGGTTTAACCTGACAGAACTAGCCCCCAGTGCCAGCTTCTGCCAGCTGATGTTGTGGCTAAGCCCAAACAACCCTCACCCACTCTAATTGTACATTGCACCAGTAGGATCAATCAGCCCAGCCTGGCTTTTCCCTGATCTAGCTCACATGAGGCGCGCATGTGCTGTAGCCCTGCCTAGTCTGGTCTGCTCCCATCCAAGCTCATGCTCTCCAGCTGTCCAGCAAGGGAACCAACCTTTATTCCCTCTGCCGGTTCTGCACCCTCCCTTCCTGGTTCTCCCGCATGCTGGTTGGGTGCTGCGGTCACATCCAGTACAGGCAGCCTCACCTTGGCATTCTGTGTTGTGTACTTCTTTTGTCGCGACCAAACCTGCCTCAAACCACACTATGTTCTGGTGCTCGGATTTGCCAGTGGATGACATGAACTGATTGAGCCTGGTCTGCCCCCGACCCATGCCAAATGTATGCCAGTGGGAAACTTACCCTGACCTCTTGGCTGTTTCCTTCCATGCTTCTTGCGCTTACCTGCAGGGTCTGCGTTCTGCAGAGGAGTTGCCCAGGCTCCTCCATCAGAACCTCTCCCAATGCCAGATTTTGTGCATACCAGTGGGTCCATGAGCCAGCACTATTCAGTTCACCTCCTGTCCTAGCAGGAACAGTGGCTTTTCCTAACTGGCCTTCAACCCATTCCGGTTCTTGCTGTTGGATGTTTCAGCCCAGCCACGGCTAGTCCATACCCACATCCAGCTCACACATGGCTCAGTAGGGGTTGAGACCTAGCCTAGTCAGTCCCACATCTACCCTGGTCCTCCAGATCACCAGACGGTGTTGGGGTCTGGCCCAGTCTGGTGTGTCTTGTCCCAGTCCACACTTGTGCCAAGGGAGACTACAACTGTATCCTGATCAGAATGCAGCCCCATTCCAGCACATGTGCCCCTTGGTAGGAACCTCCACCCAGCTAGGGTGTCCCCTTAGCCCCACAACCGGGCCTGTTCCCAGCCAGTTGTTGCTCCGACTTAGCTTGGCATAGCCCCTCACCTGTGTAACCCCTGCCTTAGACACTGTGGCTCAGCATCCGTGGCTCACGCAGACCAGTTGGTGCAAAAACCTAGCTGGACATGTCCTATGCTCCAACCTGGTTTCCAATCTTACTTGTAGGCTAAGGTTTGTTCAGTGCTGCCCAGTGCATCCGTTCCATCACCTTTGCATACTTTGATGAGCCGTTGGAGCTACTTTGCCTAGCCTGTGCGACCCCCAGGTCTGGACCACCTGTTCACCAGTGGGAGCTATAACTCATCAGGGGAGCTTCCCAAGTTTCTCCCCCTGATCCCCTCCAAGACCCAGTTCTCATACGTGCCACTGGGCTTTAGGCCAGTGTCCGGTGCAGTCCAGCCCTCCCCTTGGCCTTGCATGAGCTGGTGAATGTTTCAGTCCGACCCACCTCACACCCCACTCAGGATGCACACTCTAGCGCCGCTGCCCCGACTAGTCCAGACTGCCATTGGTCTCCACTCTGTGATTGATGGCAGGCTCCTTGGTCACACCTAGCTTAGTCCACCACCACTTCATCTCTTGAAGTAACCTGTGGGGCTAGAATTTCCATAGGGCTTGGCCCACACATCCCCCACAGAATCTTCCCCTGGATATGGTTCTCTAGCATGTTTGTTAATGTCATGGCCCTGCTTAAGGTGACTGGTCTCCGCTGGGTCGGTTCTATTTCCAGCCCTGTCATCCACTTGGACCAATGGGTATTGTGGTCGAGCTTGATCCCACCCACTTCATACTCGGTCCTCACGCAAACCAGTGGGAGCTGCAACCCAGCTGGGGTGACTCCCCAAAACCTCCACCAGGCCTGCTCCCTTCCCTAGTTCCCATGCATGCGAGTATGTACCGCAGACTTGTTCAGTCTGTCCTACCTCCCATTAAGCTCTGGAACTTATCAATGGGCATTGAAGCCTAGTTCGACCCAACCAGCCTACTATCCAGCCCACACACATACTGGCAGGTGCCTTTCTGCTTAGCAAACCTGACCCTTTCCTGGTTTTCGTGCTCTCCAGTGGGAATAGTTACCCACGAGGAAGGTGCCCACTATCTCCCTACTAGGCTACTCCAACTTCTGGATTATGCACTCTCCAGGTGGTTTTGTCATTTAACTTTACAGCATTTGCCCTGGTGCCAGTCTCTGCCATCTGATGATGTGGCAAAGCCCTTCCAACACATGCCCACTCTAATTTTGCTTGCACCATTCGGAACAGTCCACCCAATCAGGCCCTTCCCTGATCTAGCTCACATGAGGCTCACAGGTGTTCCCTTCACCTGTCTCAGCCTTTGCCTTCAATGTTGTGGCATAGTATCCCTGCCTCCTGTAGACCACTTGTTGTAACAGCCTGGGTTGGAATGACATGTGCTCCATACTGATTTCTATTCTTTTTGAGTTGATATTGTTTGGCCCTGCCCAGTCGGCCCCCTTCCAGTTGCAGCTCGGCTCACTCCACATCCTGTTTTAGGATGCTCCTTCGGGTGATGCTGCCTTGACCTGCCCAGAATGCCATTGGTTCCTTTCCCCATAAATGATGGCAGGTGCCATGGTCACTTCTAGCTTAGCCCCTCACCACCCCAGCCCGCGAGCTAACCTGCGGAACTTGTATTTCCACAGGGTTAGGCCCACACTTCCCCCATAGAGTTTACCCCCGGACCAAATTCTCTCTCATGCTGGTGAGTGTCTTGACCCTGCCGAATGTGACCAGTCCACTGTTCCACCACCCAGTCAAGTTATGGTGCCCAGCTAGGCAGGCCCCCATCCATAGCTTTGGTGTGGACTGGTGTGTGGCAGTCAGTGAACTCTATGCTAATAGCCATTGTCAGGATTCATAATTTGGCTGGTGTTTCAGTCCAGCTCAAATAGATCTTATAGGCGCTACCCTTCAAACCTTCAGGTCTCAGTCCCACTTTTGCCCTAAAGTTTCATGTCCCTGTTATTGGGAATCACCATAAAGTCCTGTCTCACCTACACTAAAGCTGGCCTTATTCATGGGTGTCCCTAAACAGATATTTCATATCATAAAAACCCCAGAGCTTGCTGCTGGGCGGCCAGCAGGCAGAGCCTGGCACCATTTGGTGCACTGGCCGCCCAAGGCCAAGGACTCAGCCACTGCCATGCGGCAGTGGCTTTGGCCTGAGTCCCCAGTCTCGGCTGCTGTCTCCTTTCTTAAAGTTTTGTTCATCTCTTCTCTAATTTGTTTTTAATTTGCTATTGTTTTTCTATATACTTGAAATAAACTATGAAATCATTTATTTTATGCCTTTCCAACTTCTTAGGCACTTTCTACTACATTTTTTTCAATGTTGATTCTGCTACAGCACACATTTTGATTTGTTGTATTATCATTCATTCACTTCTAGAAATTATTTTATTATCCTTTGATTTCTGTTACGACACACAGACATATTATTCAGTCTACTCAGGGGCATATTATCCAGTCTCCATGTATATTTTGCATATATTCTAGAGTTTCCTAACTTGTTGACTTTCAGCAACACTCCATTATCATCATAAAAGATACACATAGTATGATTTAATTTTGTAATTTGTTGAGGCTTACTTTATGGCCTCACACATGGTCTATCCTACAGAAAGTTCTATGCACTGATAAAAAAGAATGCACATTCTGCAGCTGGGGGACAAAATGTTCTGTAGACATGAATTAGATTCATTTGGTCATTAGTGTAGAATAGCACTGCTGTTTCTTGATTTCTTGTCTAGTTGATCTATTACTATATTGGAGTTTATGTATCCTTTATTATCTATGAAATCTGTTTTAAATAGCTGGGCACCCTAGCTAGTGAATGGGTGGGTTGAATTAGTCTTTTAATCATTGCATAACGACGTTTTTGCCTCTTTAACAGTTTCTATATTATGTTATCTGACGTTAGGATGACTACTCCACCTTGGTATTGCTTTTGGTCAGCATGAAACCTCCTTTCCATCTTTGCACTTTCATTCTGTGCTAATATTTACTGGTGAACCGTGTTTTCTGTTTTTTTGTAAACACAAACAGAATGATTTTGCATTTTTGATTGATTTCATCAGTCTGTATTCTTTATATGGATAACTTAGGCAATTTACATACAATGCTGCTACTAATACTATTGGCTTTGTCCTGATTTGTCTTCTAACTTATATATTCTTTCTTCTGCCTCATCTCATCTTTTGTTAAGGTTTTCCACTGCATTTTCTATTTAATATATTGAATTTTCCCTTAATCATTCATGTCATGTATAGATTTCTTCAAATTATGTATTTGTTTATTGGTAACTTTGAGTAACTTATGATCATTCTTTTGAATTCCATTTCAGGCATTTCATCGATAGCATTATCTTTATATTGAAGCACCGTTTTTCTTTTGGGGAATAATATTGTCTTCCTTATTCACATTTCTTACTTTTTATATTTACTTTCAGGCATTTATGGAAATATTTGTTGGTTTTTTCATTGTTTGCAACAGATCTCCACTTGTTTTATTTGATTGAAAACTGTGTCTTGTTTGATTACTTAGGACTCAAGAAATAACTTGAGGGCCTGTCGCGTTACCATAGTGGCTTAAGTCCTTCCCTTGCATGTGCCAGGATCCCGCATGGGTGCTGGTTCACCTCCCAGCAGACCCATTTACCATCCAGCTCCCTTCTGCTTGTGTCCTGGGAAGGCAGTCAAGGACAGCCCAAGGCTTTGGGAGCCGACCATTGCAGCCATGGGGAATGAATCAGTGGACAGAAGATTGTCCTCTCTGCCTCTCCTCACTGTATATCTAACTTTCCAATAAAAATAAATAAATCTTTTTAAACAGTAAAAAAAAAATAAAAACCTGAAAAGCTACATATTTATTTTTATGCACCTGAAGGCTACCTATTAGTAGTATGATAGTGGTTTTTTAAGTATTACTTCAATTTGGGTACAAGAAACCAAAACTGCTCCAATGCTGGAATTTCTCCCATTTCTAAACATATTTTACCTCTACAGAATTACATTTTGCCCCCCAAATCACCTCACAGACATTATATACTATCCTAAGCAAAAACTGGATGACAGTGTGGCTGTCCATGTCTTAGGACTCAAGGTCTATTGTGAGACAGGAGAAAGGTTTCCCAGACCACTGGTCTGTATTCAACATTTCAGATACAGACTTGGTCTAATTAACCTCACAGTATTTCTACAACTTAATTAAGAGAGCTCCTATTCCAGAAGCTTTTATTTTAAACTCCTTCACTAAGGGCAACATTAAGGTAATTCAGGTAAAAACAAAATTTAAATAAAACGAGAAAAGAGAGTGCTAATTACTTCAGGGAAATGTGCAAACTCTCTTTGCTGACTGTTCAATGGTTACTGATTCTAATCGCTCTTAACTATTTATTGTGCATGTTTTGCAAGTTGCTCTCTAGAACTGCTGATTCAGAGGTAAGAGGGGAGCCTAAAAATACCAGTAAATTCATAGGATATAAACAGTGCTCAACCCTTTATGTTCTAACTCCTTTCTTGAAACCTCTGTAACTTCTACACAGATGTTACCAAAGAATCTAATGGCTTAGTTCTACCAAGTTCCAGCCTGCTACTGTGATAAGTGCTCAGAACTTAACCTGCAAATTTTACAGGATCTACAACGGAAGTGGCTAAATTGTTCCTGATACTGTAATAATCCCTTGAAATTAGATAATATTGTCAACCTCTGGTGGAGTCTAATTATCTCAAACAAACAAAACCCTCTTAAGGAAAGGGAGCTTTTTGTCCAGGCTGCTTCACTTCCCAGCCAGCTCCCTGCTAATAGCCTGGGAAAACAGTAGATGATAGCCCAGTCCTTGAGACCCTGTATTCATTTGGGAGACCCGAAGAGGCTCCCAGCTCCTGGCTGTTGTGGCCAGTTGGAGAGTGAACCCGCAGACAGAAGATCTTCCTCTGTTTCTCCTTCTCTCTATAAATCTGATTGCTTTTCTTACAAAAATAAGTAAATCTTTAAAAAGAAAAAAGTATCAAGGGGATTTCTTTCATTTAGGGTGGGGTAAAATATTCTGGTATATTCTTTTCTCCTACTACTAATTAGATCCATCTCTAAAATGTTTTTAAAAGTCAACTTTGCCTTTCATGTTTGGTTTAATTTTTATAAATCAAAATTCCTCAGAGAAACTTTCCTCTTCTCTGTCTATCCAAATACTACTTATTCTGACAATTCTTCTTACCTCCACCTCTGCCAGAGTTGGCTTTCCAAACACATCAACCTGTATCAACTCCCCCAACATTACAGCATTATCTCTCAACTCATTATATCACCCATGTCTTGATTGCTGGCTTTTGTTGAACTGGTTCACTTCTCTATAATTAAGGTATATATTGCAAAGGATCTGGGAGAGCATTTACTTCCTTTCAAACTAGGGGAGGAAGTGTTATCAGGAGAGTCACCAGGTACCATGAGTGCATTAACCTAGGCTGAGGGACAGGGGCAACCAATGAAGAACAGATACCCTAAGATAACAATGCCCATATGCAGCAATGTCTCTTCCTAAACAAACTGCCCAAAGAGGTTCTGGTTATCATTGGCTTCCTTCCTCCATACTTACCTGTCCTTTCCATTCTCCATGACCCATAAAACATCTTCCTTTCTTGGAAGGGCAGGAAGAAACTGCGCTACAAGTAATTCTGCTAGAGGTTTAATGGAATCTCTGATTTTTTTTTCTTGTATACCTCTGCATTATGAATGCTACTGCATATGGATTGGTTCCAAGTCACTGGCTGGCAAAGCTGCCCTCCAATTCTAGAATGGTATTTCACTTGCAAACTTCACCCTCTATTGAGCAAGTATGTTATTTTTGTCAGAACAGATGAATAAATAATAATGCAGGAGACCTGCCACCCAGAGACTTGTGTTTTGTAAGCAAAAACTAGCATTAAACCTACTTTATGAGTGGGTGGCTGAGCATGAAGAAATTTTATGCATCCAAAGAGCATAGGAATAAATTTCTGAAATTTTTTTCATACTCAGAAAAAGAGTTTTCTCACTCAAATATTTGTATACCCAAGTGAATAGCAGCATCATTCTTAAGAGCCAAAAGGTGTATTCAATCCCAATGTGCATTGACAGGTGAATGAATAAGCAAAACATTTTTTTACAAACAAATGGAAAACTGTTCAGCCTTAAAAGGAACGAAATTTGGACACACACCAAAACTTGGATCATTTTGCTAGGTGGAATAATCCTTCTGTATAAGGTACCCACACCTGCCAAATCCATAGACACTGAAAACAGAATGATGCTTGCCAGGAATGGGAGTGAGGAATGAGGAGTTCTTATGTATGGATCTAGGCTTTCAGCATGGGAAAATGAAAGCTTTCTAGAGATGGATAATGGTGATACTTGTAACACAATGTGAACATACTTAATGCCACCAACTTGTAAACTGAACAGTGCTTAAAACAGTCTATTTTATGTTGTATGTTTTAGTATGGTAAAATGTAGAAGGCTTATTGGTCAATCTCTACGGTTCTCTTTTCTTGAAAGATAATGAAAAAAATGACAAAATCATCCTGCCAATTTCTTTACTGGGCTAAATAGCTTCATTGTTCCACTTATTTCTTATACAAAGAAGACAGATGAAGATTATTTTCCAGATGAAGTACTTAAAAATAAGCACATAAACTTTATAGAGAAAACATATTTTAATACTTTAAATCTAAAATCAACTTAACATACCAAGTAGATTTTTACTATTCTGTCCCTAAATATTTCCCACACCTTTTCATTAATTTATAATTTTTAAAGATTTATTTTATTTTTATGGGAAAGGCAGATATACAGAGAGGAGGAGAGACAGAGAAGAATATCTTCTGTCTGCTGATTCACTCCCCAAGTGGCCATAGTGGCTGGAACTGAGCTGATATGAAGTGAGGAGCTTCTTCCTGGTCTCCCACATGGGTGCAGGGTCCCAAGGCTTTGGGCCAACCTCAACTGTTTTTCCAGGCCACAAGCAGGGAGCTGGATGGAAAACAGGGTTGTCAGGGTTAGAACCTGCACACATACGCAATCCTGGTGTGATCAAGGTGAGGACTTTAGCAACTAGGCTATCATGCCAGGCCCTTTTGATTTATTTTTATATGAAAGCCAGATTAATATAGAGAAGGAGAGTCAGACATTTTCCAAACTCAGGTTCACTCCAACTGGCTGCAACAGATGGAACTGGGTTGGTCCAAAGCCAGAAGTCAGAAGCCTCCCGGTGGTCTCCTCAATGGGTGCAGGGATCCAAAACTTGAGCCATCTCCATTGTTTTCCCAGTCATAACCAAGGAGCTAAATCAAAAGCGGAGCAGCCAGGGCACAAAGAGGCACCCATATAGGATCAGTTTTGTAGGAGCAAAGATCTGTAATCTACTTTTTAAACTAGTTTTTCGAAGTTTTATTTGTGCACACTGAAATTTAAGTACCAGGAAATGACAAAGCATGCAAATAACACAAGTATAAAGAATGTCTTTCCTCAGAAAAGCAGAGGTAATGAAACCACAGCATAATGGGAGCTTAGGCAGAGGAAAGAAACATGGACTGGTAGCACCAAAATCTAAGAACACATTTTTGCCTTACTCTAGCACTGAACTCACAGATCCTACAAAAAGAAAGGTAACACCAGGATGTTAGAGACTTCATGACAAAACCACAAAGAAGCAAAGGCTTTTATGGGAAGATGCAGTAAACAAAACAATCTGGTGTGGTGGCTCAATAAGCTATTCCTTTACATACTAGTGTCAGCATCCCACATAGGTACTGATTCTTGTCCAGGCTCCTCCACTTCCAATCCTGCTCCCTGCTGGTGGCCTCGGAAAGGAGTGGAACATGGCCCAAAGCCTTGGGACCCTGAACCTATGTAGGAGACCCAGAGGAGGCTCCTGGCTCCTGGCTTAGGATCAGCTTAGCTCTAACTAGAGTGAACTGCGGTGCCACCACTGGGCAATGAATCAACAGATGATCTCTGACTCCCCTTCTCTCTGTAAATATGCCCTTTGAATAGATCAATATTTGGTTGGAAGATAGATAATCTTTTCTAATGATTTATTTGCTTTTTATTGCAAACAGATATACAGAGAGGAAAAGAGACAGAAATCAGATATACAGAGAGGATGAGAGACAGAGAGGAAGATTTTCCATCCGATGACTCACTCCCCAAGTGATCGCAATGGCTGGAGCTGAGCCAATACGAAGCCAGGAGCCAGAACTTCCTCCAGGTCTCCCACATGGGAGCAGGGTCTCAAGGCTTTGGGCCATACTCGACTGCTTTCGCAGGCCCTAAGCAGGGAGCTGGATGGGAAGTGGAGCTGCCAGGATTAGAACAAGCACCCAAATGGGATCCCGGCATGCACAAGGCAAGGACTTTAGCTGCTAGACCACCGCACCGGGCCCAGATAATCTTTTCTTTTTTTTTTTTTTTTTTTTTTTTTGAACTATTATTTCAAAAAATTGGAGAAAGACAATGTAAAAAACAAACCACTAAATACTGAAGTATTGTGAATGGGATAGGCATTTGGAGAACTAAAGAGCTGCTGCTTGGGATGCGTGCCTTCCACAAGTATGAGCCACACTGTTCAACTCTTCACAACAGCTTTTTTTTACAGTCTTGATGGGTACTCTACAACAAGGATTTCAAAATAGTATAACTGTAATGCATTTCACAGTCAATGTGGTTTGAGCAATAAAGTTCATTTATCTTCTCTTTTTTTGGAATAGAACTGTGTTTTATTATTTTTTTCTTTTTTTTAATTATGTTGTTCACAATCTTTACATAGTTAATTACAGTAAAAAGGTTCAGGGGCTATAGGAAAATGGGTAAGACTATTATGTCCATATTTTTTCCTTCTTGTATCTGAGGTAAAGGGGGATATTGAGAGAGAAGCCCCACCCAGTTTCCCACCCACCCCAAGTCCCGGATGTGGGGCATGCTCTGAGATCCTTGCTCAAGCGGTTTTAATAGTTCCCCAGTTATGAATCGCTGCCATTTTCACCACTCCCAGCTTGGTGAGGTTGTTGAAGAATCCACTGATTGACAGGTTCATTTATTTTCAAAACTAATGTTTGCACTATGCTTTCCTTCTTCTGTTTGCCTACCTATATCCACACTTAACTCTTCACTCTCAAATGAAGAATGACATCTCTTACTATTATACAAGAACAGCTTCACTTTTTCATAACTACTCTAATTTATAAGATAGAGTGATACTTGTGAGTGAATCACCATAAATCAATTATCCAGGAAATCATCATATCCTCATTACCCTCCCCAAGCCTTGATACTTCCTAGTCCATGTCCTTGGTCCCCTGCACCCACATGGGAGTCCCAGGGTAGACTATAAACTCCTGGCTCTGGATCAGCTCAGCTCTGGCCATTGTGGCTATTTGCAGTATGAACTGGCATTTGAAGAATCTCTCTGCCTCTGAGTCTGCCTTTCAAATAAAAATAAGTAAATTTTAAAAAACATTTTTAGAAAGATAAAGCAGTGGGTCAAACCTTCCAAAAGAAGAAGAAGCAGTTTGTGACCTTAAGATCTTACAAGTCAGATGCAATACCTTAACAATGAAAACAATAATAATATCCTAAAAAACAAATCACTATAGAAACACAGTAATTTTGAACTTGTAAGTGCTAAATATAGCTATCATTTTATAGCAAAAACTATAAGAAATGCAAAGAAAAATAACTAAAAATACATAACAATACATGATTTTAATGCACAACTGTCAGTTCAAAACACAAGGACATACAGGCCCTAAATAGCATAACACGATCTGGCACTGTGGCAGAGTAGGCTAGAACTCTGCCTGTGTTGCTAGCATCCCATATGGGCACTGTTTTGTGTCCCAGTTGTTCCACTTCTATTCCTGCTCTCTGTTTATAGCCTGGGAAAACAATGGAGGATGACTCAAGTCCTGGCAACCCTGAAACCACATGGGAAACCCAGAAGAAGCGCATGTCTGCTGACTTTGGGTCAGCTCAGCTCCAGCCATTGCCTCCACTTTGGGTAGTGAATCAGCAAATGGAAGGCCTTTATCTCTATATATATAACTCTGCCTTTCAAATAAAATAAAAATAAATCTTAAAAAAATAACATATAGAGAACAAACTGTAAAAATAAATACCAGGGCCATGCATGGTAGCCTAGTGGCTAAAGTCCTCACCTTGAAGGCACTAGGATACTCTATAGCCACCAGTTCTAATCCCAGTAGCATCACTTGACATCCAGCTCCTGGCTTGCGGTCTGGGAAAGTAATCAACGACACCCCAAAGCCTTGGGACACTGCACCCTTATGGGAAGCCCGGAAGAGGCTCCTGGCTCCTGGCTTCATATTGGCTCAGCTCTGGCCATTGCCACTGCTTAGGGAGTGAATCATTGGATGGAAGATCTTCCTCTCTGTTTCTCCTCCTCTCTGTGTAACTGACTTTCCAACAAAGATAAAATAAGTCTTTTAAAAAATAAATATCAGAGGCAAAGTGGTGGTATAGGGTGCAGACGGGTTTGGGATGACCAAGAATCATTAGACACGGAGCAGCACAAGGAGCAGTTTCCAGAAAAGATAGAGGTCAGGTAATTGACAGGGGTGTAGCTGGAGATCCCTGGGACACAGGCAAGCAGTGGTAATAGCAGAGCAGTGTTGCAGTGACCAGAAAACCAGAAAACCCACCAGCAGCTGGCAAACAGCAATCTGGACTCTAACAGTCCTGGCTCCAGCGGCAGCCAGAGATCCAGTAGTAGCCACAGCACTGGCAGCAGCCAGGTGGCAAAAAAACTTCACTGGGAGCTTGGGAGGTGAATACAGGCTAAGAACTGTTTGACCCAAAAAGGAGTAGAGAAGGAACAGCAGACTCCAAGAGGTGGTTAATGACTGATCCCACAGGGAAAGCAACACCAGCTTCGCATCTTGCAGGGTCTATGTGGTCCCAGGATCTGACAACCAGCAGCCTCAGGTCCTCATAGTGCTCTGTCAGGCACCATCTTAGGCAGAGGGGCAAGAGCTAAGGGAATGGAAGGAGCAGCAGTAAATTGTACCTGCACTAAATCTGTAACAATCAGGTGCCATTTTCATGGAACCATACACTGTAGGACTGAAGGGACAGCAGTGTAGCTACACAAGCTCTAAAATCATTTCCAGCAAAATCATTTCCAGCATAGCACATTATACAGGTCCCTCAGAAAATAATTCCTCCATGGTACCCTACAGACTCTACCCAAAATAGCTCCAACTGGGCCTCAGATATAACAGTCAGCAGGTGTTGGCAAGACCAGTAACACTGACAGCTGATGTTTTCCTAATCTGAGATACTTCATGAACATAAAATCAACTTGTTGACCTGTGGGTTACACTCATTAGAAACCCACCATAAAAAGAAGAATCTGCCAACCAAAAGTGCAATGATCAAAAGCAAAACAAGAGTCAGAGGCACTATGAATAATACTGAAGACTTTCTGGCGAAAGAGCAAAAGCATCTGCCACCATAAGAGTGGGACAAATCTAGTAAAAAAGACATCAAGAAATTTGGGGATACAGTGTTGGGAGCACTGCATGTGTGCCCTAAGATGGCGCTGAGACCTCTCCTCCTCTTGGAGCTTGGTGGTACACAGGTTTCAGGAAGTGCCTTCTGATTGGCCTGTAGCTGCATGCCTGGTGCGTGTGCTGCATGTGATCAGAGTTATGATTGGCGTGCATGCCATGTGCATCGGTGACCTTTAAGTTGATTGGACTAGGATTGTATATAGCGGTGGGGGTTCCAGGAAGAAAGGGCACAGGACAGGAAGACGGAGACGGAGACGGAGACGGACGGACGGACAGACTGAGATGGAGGACAGGGTATGACTGGGACGGACGGACGGACGGACAGAAGAAGACTAGGGGCAACGAGGAGGCTGGGAATGAAGCAGAGAGAAACGGAAGAAAAAAACGGGAGGTAGTAGAAGTCGAGTAGACCGGCTGGGAAACGGACTGGTTGGAAAAATAAAGTGCTTCAAGAAACAAAGCCTGGAGTGTCGGGTGAATTCTTCTGCGGGACAGAAGACCCCGATAACACAGAATCCAGAATACTTGTTAAAAAGATTCTGAACAACATTAAAAATCACATACCAGAGTTCAAGGAATATGTCACACAAGAAATAGCAGCAATGAATCAAATCAAAGCTGATGCATTAGAAATTAAAAATGCAATGGAGCAAATTAAAGATACAGTACAAACTCTCAATAATATAATGAATGAAGCAGAAGAAAGAATCTCAGAATTGGAAGATATTTCCTGTTACCATGGGAAACAACTAAAAAGCTGGAAGCAGAGCTGGGTCAAGCTAAAAAAATAAAGTATGCAACAATTGAAAGACATGATTAAAAGCCCCAATGTAAGAGTTATTGCAGTCCCAGAAGGCACAGAAAGAGAAGTAGGGGTTAAAGGTGTATTCAATAGATAATAAGCAAAAATTGCCCTAATTTGGAGAAAGAATTGGAAATCAATATCCAGGAGGGGCACAGAACTCCCAACAGTTGATCAAAGCGAACTTCATCACGACACATGATAATCAAGCTCTCGTCAATTGAACATAAAGAAAATATCTTTACTTTCAACGTGCAATTGAAAAAAATCAAATGCCTATAGGGGAACCCCAAACAAACTCACAGCTGACCTCTCAGAGAAAACATTACAATCCAGAAGAGAATGGAGTGACATATTCCAGATTCTAAAAGAGAAAAAATTTTCATCCCAAAATAATATATCCAGCAAAGCTCTACTTTGTCATTGAAACTGAAACAGAATTCTTTCACAGTAAAGAAAAACTGCAAGAATTCACCTCCATTAAACCTGCC
This sequence comes from Ochotona princeps, assembly GCF_030435755.1. NCBI lineage: Eukaryota > Metazoa > Chordata > Mammalia > Lagomorpha > Ochotonidae > Ochotona > Ochotona princeps. The sequence goes on along the minus strand of NC_080834.1, from coordinate 105,918,631 downwards.
CTACAAATGATACTCAAAGATGTTTTCTTGAAAGAGAAAAGGAAAAGCAATTACCAAAACCAAAGGCAAATGTGGGGAGCAACCCAGTAAAAGGCTAACAGAAGACTAAACCAAAGAACAACCCATCGCTAAAATGACAGGACCAAACACCCACCTATCCATATTAACACTGAATGGCTTAAACTCATTAATCAAATGCCATAGATTAGAGGACTAGGTCAAAAAACAAAACCCATCTCTGTTGCTTACAGGAGACACATCTTACCAACAAAATCAGAAGAAACTGAAAGTTAAAGGATGGAAAAAGATATTCCAACCTAATGGTAAGGAAAAATGAGCAGGTGTGGCCGTTTGCACATCAGATAATATAGACTTTGATGTGAAATACAACCAAAGATGAAGAAGGAGCTTGGTGTGCTAGCGCAGCGGTTAAAGTCCTTACCTCGCAAATGCCAGGAACCCATATGGATGCCAGTTCTAATCCTGGCCAGTTATAATTCCTGATTCCTAGCAAGCTCCTTGCCTGTAGCCTGGGTAAATAGCTGAGGAAGACCAAAAGCCTTGAGACACTGCAACCACATGGGAGACCCATAAGAGGCTCTGGCCTCCTGGCTTTGTATTGGCTCAGCTCCAGTCATTGCTGTCACTTGGGGAGTAAACCATCAGACAGAAGATCTTCTCCTCTGTCTCTCCTCTTCTTTGTGTATCTGACAGTCCAAAAAATAAATCTTTTTAAAAAGAGAGAGATGAAGAAGGACACCACGTCATGATCAAAGGATCCATTCAGCAAGAAGAGATCACCATAATAAATGTATATGCGCCAAATGCAAAGGCATCTATCCACATGAAACAAATATCAATGGATAAAAAGGGAGAAACAGACTCCAATACAATAATAGTGGGGGACTTTAATACCATTTTAACATCAATGGACAGATGACAAGACAGAAAATCAGCAAAGAAACAACAGAACTTACCCAGAAACGAAAGCAAATGGACTTAGTTGACATCTATCAAACCTTTCATCCTACAGACAGAGAATATACTTTGTTTTCTTCGGTACATTCAACCTTCTCCAGAATTGACCATGTTATAGACCACAAAACAAACAAGCCGAGGCAAATTTTAAATAAATTAAAATTATACCATGCATCTTCTCAGACCAACATGGAGAGAAAGTAGAGAACAAGAAGTCAAAACTCTCAGGATGACATGCTACTAACAGAGCAATGGATTAGAGAACAAATCAAAAGGGAAATTTAAAAATTGCTTAAAACAATTGAAGGCATTAAAACAGCATATCAAAATTTACGGGACATAACCAAGGCAGTGTTAAGAAGAAAGTTCCTCTCAATCAACACTTGTGTTAAATTTAAAAAGCACCAAGTAAATAAGCTAACTTTATAGTTGAAGGAGCTAGAAAAACAGCAGCAAAGCAATCCCAAGATTAGTAAGAAAAAAGAAAGAACCAAAATAAGAAGGAAATAATCCAAACAGAGAGGAAAAGAACAACACATAAGATTAACAAAGCAAAGAGCTGGTTCTTTGAGGAAAATCAACAAAATACATTCCCCACTAGCCCAATTAATCAAAAAAGGAGGGAGAAAATACACATCAATAGCATCAGAGATGAAAACGGAAATATAACAATAGATACCTCAGCTATAAAGAGAATCATCAGGAACTATTAAAAGCAACTAACTAGGGACAGGCACTATAGCGTAGTGTTTAAAGCCCTCGCCTTGCACACACCGGCATCCCTTACGGGCACCAGTTCTAATCCCAGTGGCTCTGCTTCCCATCCAGCTCCCTGCTTGTGGCCTGGGAAAGCAATCAAGGACACCCCAAAGCCTTGTGACCCTGCACCCATGTGGGAGACCCAGAAGAGCTCGTATTTCCTGGCTTCGGATTGGCTCAGCTCCAGCCATTGCAGCCACTTGGGGAGTGAACCATTGGATGGAAGATCTTCCTCTTTGTCTCTCCTGCTCTCCGTATTTCTGAATTTCCAATAAAAATAAACAAATCTTAAAAAAAAAAGAAAAATGCAACTAACTATATGTGGACAAATCAGAAGACCTAAAAGAGATGGATAGCTTTTTGGACACATACAATCACCAAAATTGAATCAAGAAGAATGTAGGGACAGTTTAACATTTGCAAATCAATAAATGTGATACACCACATGAACAAACTGAAAATTAAAACCATATGATCATCTCAATAGATACAGAAAAGGAATTTGATAAAATCCAACACCACTTTATGCTGAAAACCTTAAGCAAGATAAGCATAGAAGGAAAAATTCTATAACACAATCAAAGCAATATATGAAAAACCCAATGCCAGCATCATACTAAATGGGAGAAGACTGGAAGCTTTTCCACCAAAATCTAGAACTAGACAGGGATGTCAACTCTCACCACTACTCTTCAATACAGTACTGGAAGTACTTGCCAGAGCAATTAGGAAAAAAGAAAGAATTAAAGAAATCCAAATTGGAAGCAAATTGAAATTATCTCTATTTGCAGATGACATGATTCTCTACTGGAACTCATGAGACACTTTGCCAGGGTAGCAGCATACAAAATTAATGGGCACAAAGCAATGATAGTAGTGTACACAAATAATTCCATGGCTGAGAAAGAAATTGTAAATACAGTCCTCTTTAAAATAGTGGAGAGAAATTTTACATACCTAGCAATTAAACTAATTAAATATGTGGAAGGCCTCTATGACAAAACTATAAAACATTAAAAAAAAGAAAGAAATAGAAAAAGACACTGAAAAATGGAGATACCATGTTCCTGGATTGGCGGGATCAACATCATCAAAATGTCCATATTACCAAAATAATATACGGATTCAATGCAATCCCAATCAAAATTCCGATGTTTTTCTCAGACACAGAAGATGGCAAAAGTTCATCTGGAAACACAAGAGATCACGAATAGACAAAGCTATCCTTAATAAAAAAAAAAAAAAAAAAGCTGAAGGAATCACAATTCCAGACCTTAAGACATACTACAGAGCAGTGGTCAGAAGCACTCTCCAAGATATAGGAATAGTGAAATACTTCCTGGAAAAGATGCCAAAAGCATAAGCAGTCAAAAGATAAAATAAACAAAGAGGACTACATGAAACTAAAAAGATTATGTATACCAAAGGAAACAATTAACAAAGTCAAGCAGTAACCAACAGAATGGAAGAAAATGTTTGCACACTTCACAAGTTATAGGGGACTAATATCCAGGATTTACAAAGAGTTTCAGAAGTCCAGGGACAGCAAAAAAACAAACAACAACAACAAAAACCCTGTGAAGAAATGGGCAAAGGAAACGAACAGACATTTTTCAAAACAATAAATGCAAAGAACTAACAAACATATGAAAAAATGCTCAGGCTCCCAAGCAATCAGTGAGATACAATAAGGTTCCACCTAACTCCAGCGACATTGGCCTACATTCAAAACTCTACTGACAACTGCTGGCATGAATGTGGGGAGAAATGCACCCTCCTTCACTGCTGGTGGGAGTGTAATCTAGTAAAACCACTATGGAATTCAGTATGGAGTCCTTAGAGAATTGCAAATAAACCTGCCATATGACCCAGCTATCCCACTCCTAGAAATACATGCAAAAGAAAACTGCACATCAAAAGGGGATCTGTAATCCTATATTTGCAGCAGCACAATCTACAATAGCAAAGACATGGAAACATCCCAGATGCCCATCCAAACAGAAGTGGTTAAAGAAACCGTGGTACATCTACTCTGTGGAATACTACTCAGCCATTAAAAAGAACGAAATTATACCATTTGCAACTGAATGGTCCCAAATAGAGACCATTATGCTCAGTGAAATAAGTCAAACCCAAAATGACAAATACCATATTTTCTCTCTGCATAAGGCAGCCTTCATGCAAACTGTAAGATCAAAATTAAAAAGCAAATATAAAAGAGAACAAATATCAAAGTTTACATCCCACAAACAGAAAAGATTTTCCTCTCAACTGCACATAAAATTTATTAATACAATATCTTCTGTCCCAAGGAAAATCTCAGTAAGTTTCATAAAGTAGAAATGGCAAAAAGATAAGTCTCTAACATTAAAAATATAGAAATCAGGGGCTTGTGTTGTGGTGTGTCTGGTTAATCCTTCAGGTGTAACATAAGCTTTCTATGTAAGTACCACCTCAAGTGCTAACTTCTCTACTACCAATCTAGTTCTCAGCTAATGCTTGCAGGAAAGCAGAGAAAGGCAGGGAAAGATGGCTCAATTGCTTGTATCATTGCCATTGCAAGAGAAGGAGAAGGAGTTCAGCGTCCTGGTTTGACCTGGTCCACCCCCATCCATTGGCTCAGCTTGGGTCACCTCCTCTCTGAAGGCTTCTCTGAATGTCAGATTCACTCTTCCTTACTGTACTCTGCATCTCTCTGAGCACCTACTGCTCAGTCTAGGGTTATTAAAGCAATTAAGTTGTACTTCAAAGAGTTAATGAATGAACACATTTTGCTACACAGACAGGACAATATTCAGTGTTTTTTTACAAATGAACTTTCAAAACACAAAAGGACTTGGAGGAAATTTAAACACACATTAAGGCAAAGAAACCAGTCTAAAACAACTACCTACTATATGATTCCACTGATACGACACTCTGGAACAGTTAAAAATCTCAGAACAACAGAAAGATCAGCAATCGCTAGGTTTGAAAGACGAAGGGAGAAATGATCAGGTGTGTCATAAGAGACTTTATTTGCATCACACCGTAATTGTGAAAACATTACATTGTGGGTATTTAAGAACCCATAAAACTTTACAGTTCACACACTGAACCTTAATGTAAGCTATGGACTGTATTTTAAAATAATGTATAAGTATCAGTTCAAGAAGTATAACCAATTTACCACACTAATGCAAGATGTTAATCCTAAGGAAGTAGGAGGAGGAAGCATATGGGAACTCAGTACTTTCTGCTCAGTTTTTCTGTAAATCTAAAACTGCTCCAAAAACTAAAGTCTATTTTTAAAAGGGTATGGGTTCTTCTTACTGATATTCCTAATTCAAATTAACATAAGTTTTTTAATTAACTTCTTTGAGGTAATATTTTTTGCTCTGTACTCACCTTGAAAAAATTGGCTCCTAATCATATTAACTTACACTTAACTATTTGCTTCACTTTATAATGCATAAAACAATTTGAAAATATGGAATGTTCAAAATTACATCATATTTCCAATAACATTAACTTTATTGAGTAAAGTTTCATATTTCTTCATCAACATTTTATGTTTAAGATATGTTCCAGTTGGGGTTAGTGCAGTAGCATAGCAGCCTAACTCCACATTCTGTGACACAGGCATCCCATAAGGGCACCAATTCATGTCTTGGCTGCTCCATTTCCAATCTAGCTCCATACTTATGGCCTATGAAGGCAGCAAAGGATGACCCAAGTCCTTGAGACCCTGAACCCCCATGTGACACCCAGAAAACACTCCCAGCCTTGGCTTCAGGCTGATTCCATTCTGACCATTCCAACCATTTCAGGCAGTCAACCAGTGAATGCAAGATATTCTCTATCTTTCCTTCTGCCTCTGTAAAATCTGTCTTTCAATTAAACACAAATCTTACATGTACATATAAGCATATATGTGTATATATATATATACATCCATACATATATAATCACAACAAAGGTGCACAAAGACTAGTTTTTTCTAAGTTTCTTAGCTCAGACGTACTGAACTTACAGTATAAAAACTACAAATTCAATCTCTACTTCAGTTATGGGTTTGTTCAGGTCGTTTGTTGCCTCTGGGCTAAGTTTTGGCAGGTGGTAGAAGTCTAAGAACTTTTCCATTTCTTGGTGATCTTCTGATTTGTTGGAGTACAGTGCTTTGTAGTAATTTCTAATTATGGCCTTAATGGATGCGGTGTCTGTTGTTATGTTGCCTTTTTCATCTTTGATGCTGGTAATTCTTGCCTTCTCTTGTTTTTTCTTTGTCAGTCGGGCCAGTGGAGTGTCTATCTTGTTTATCTTCTCAAAAAACCAGCTTTTTGATTCATTGATTTTGTGTATGGTTTTTTTTATTTCTATCTGGTTGATTTCCTCCCTTGTTTTGATGATTTCTTATTTCCTATTGTGTGTGGGGCTCTTCTGCTGTTGTTTTTCCAGTTCCTGGAGGTGTGTGTTTAGTTCCTGTATTTGGCGCCTCTCTTGGGCCTTGACATGAGCTCCAATTGCGATGAGTTTACCCCGTAGCACTGCTTTGGCAGTGTCCCACAAATTTTGGAATGTTGTGTCAGAGTTTTCATTGGTTTCCATAAATTTTTTGATCTCATCTTTAATTTCTTCTCTGATCCATTGTTCGTTTAATAGCATATTGTTCAGCCTCCAAGAGTTTCTGTATTTCCTGGGGCATTTTGAATTGCTGATTTCCAGCTTCATTCCGTGGTGGTCTGAGAGGGTACATGGTATGATTCCTATCTTTTTGAAGTTATTTAGGTTTGCTTTGTGTCCTATCATGTGGTCGATCCTGGAGAAGGTGCCATGCACTGCTGAAAAAAATGTATAATCTGTGGCCTTAGGGTAAAAAATTCTATAAATGTCAACCAAGTCCAGTTGTTCTATTGTTTGTATGAGTTCTGTTGTTTCTTTGTTGAGTTTTTGTTTTGTTGATCTGTCTATAGTTGTTAGTGGGGTGTTAAGATCACCCACTATTATTGTGTGCATATCTACGTCTCCCCTTAAGTCCGTGAGTAATTGCTTCACGTAGCTAGGTGCGTTTGAATTTGGTGCATATATGTTCACAATGGTAATTACTTCCTGATGGATCAGTCCCTTCACCAATATATAATGTCCTTCCCTGTCCTTTTTGATGTGTGTCAGATTGAAGTCCACATCATCTGAAATTAAGACAGCTACCCCAGCCTTTTTTTCTCGTCCATTGGCATGAAATATCTGTTTCCAACCTTTCACTTTCAGCTTCTTCGAATCTCTTCTGGTTAGATGTGTCTCTTGTAGGCAACAGATAGTTGGGTGCTGTTTGATAATCCATTCTGTTAATCTATGCCTTTTGACTGGTGAGTTCAGGCCATTTGTGTTGAGAGTTAAAATTGAGAGGTTGTGATTTTGCCCTGCCATACTTGCAGTTCTTTGTGGCCAAATGGGCCAAACTGGAAACCATAATGCTAAGGGAAATGAGCCAATCCCAAAAGGTTAAATACCACATGTTTGCCTTAATTTAAGATGATATGATGTTATGTATAACATGTTATGTTTTGAATGTTATATGTTGTGTATAAACTAAAATTGAAGTATAGGTGAGGTGGTCACAGAAGGTGGCTGGGAACTCGCATTTACTTTTAACATATTGGTTACTCATTACTATGTCAATTAATTCCATAATGATGTAAATTTTTGCTGATGGTATGTTGGAGCTTTCAATTGACTGGGATGATACTCTGCTGGCTCTGTCATCAGACCAGAGAGGGTATACCTAAGAAGCCGTTGAACTTGACGGGACAATAAGATGCTGGACTCTATGTTTGGTATACGCTTGCAATGGGGAAATCTCAACTGAACTTGAGCTGTGGTTATGCAACAAGGTGGAGGAATCCACCATGGTGGGAGGGTTTGGGGAGGGGGTGGGGAGAACCCAAGTATCTATGTAACTGTGTCACATAATACAATGTAATTACTGAAGTTAAATAATAAATAATTAAAAAAAAACAACTACAAATTACATCACCTTGAATACGGTCTACATAATGAACCTGATCATTAAACTTAGGTTTGGACATGTGGGCTTAAGGAACCTTTTCCTACATCAGCAGTTACTTTGAGAAACATCACAGAACTAAACCTAAGAAGGCTGATGAAGTAATCCTATAAAATACACAGAAGAAAATTTGAGAAAAAAAAATTGTGAGGTTGAGCACAGATCCCCTTAGTAATTTTGTGACACAGTCAGGTAACTCTCTTTAAGAATCTTGCTCAGGGGCCCACCATGGTAGCCTAGTGGCTAAAATTCTCACTTTGCATGTGCTGAGATCCCATGTAGGCACTAGTTCGTGTCCTGGCAGTCCCACTTCCCACCAAGCTCCCTTACTGTGGCCTGGGAAAACAGTCGTGGCCAGCCAAAGGTTTTGGGATGCTGCACCCACATGGGAGAGCCAGAAGAAGCCCCTGGCTCCTGGCTTTGGATCAGCTCAGCTCCAGCCGTTGCGGCCACGTCGGGAGAGAATCATTACATGGAAGATCTTCCTCTCTGTCTCTGCTCTTTTCTGTATATCTGACTTTCCAATAAAAATTTTAAAAAGAATCTTGCTCAGGATATTAGCCAATGTCAAATAACTAGCATGAGATACAGTTAGAACTAAGGCCGAGAATATAGATGGCCAGCATTCTGCACACACTGCCTCATTCTTCATCCAACAGTCCTCTGGTAATCCTGCCCTCTATAATGTCACAGCTTCTGGTACAGCCCTGTGCTAACAATTCACTTCCTTAAATTAGATCACCCATTCCCTAAGAGCAAAACCATACCTTATTGTACTTCGTAATCAACAAAAGTGCCTACTTAGTAGAGTTCAATATGGCGAGAAAGCATCATATAAGTTTTTATTGCTTTACACCCAAGCAAAGGAAAATATCCTGCCATAGGAATATTTGCCAAGTTTAAGTATTGTCTTTGTCTTGCCAAGTGAAAAATAGTTAACTGCTTCTAAATTTCCACTTTTGTAAACTGAAGCACTAATCTTGCTATAAAGTTCTTTTGCAGTGTTCTAATATTATAATTGACATTTTCCTAAATATTTTATCTATGGAATTTCTTCAAAGACTGGTACTTAGTTTTTAAACTTCTGCTGTTGAAAGAGATTAAGATAAAGTATATTTGCACATAAGATAGGACACACCTAGCAACATTATGCCTTAGCATTTTTTTCCTTAGAATATAGACTATTTTAAATATCCTCTCACAATAGGTCGATTTCCAGGTCCAGAAAAACCTGGCAAAGGTGGTCATTCGATTAAGACACCATTTGGAATGCCCTCATTTTGTAATGGAAAGGTTGTCTGGGTTCCAGTTGTAGCTCTATTGCTGACTCCAGCTTCCTTACATACCCCTAGTAAGCAATAGTGATTAATTATAGGTTGGGTCCCTACTACCTGGGGGACCTTGACTGAATTCTCAGCTCCGGCTTTTACTGGCCTGGCCTAGTCACTGCAGGCATTTGGGAAGAGGATCCAGTGATAGGACACCAACCCACTGGCTTTCCCCAACTCTCCATGCTTGCTATCACTCAAATAAACAACTATGTGGATAAATGAGGCAATTGCATCTTTGGCATTAATTTGATCTATTATCCAATATAAAAGTGTGCTGTTGTAAGTGAAGAGCCAGTACTATCCAGGTGAAGTACCTTCATTGATTTATTATTCTCAACTTAAAGTAACATTTTTGATTCATGTTGAACTATTGAATGTACTCCTTCCCTCAAGCTAATATTGAATTTCCATTGCTGTTAATCCATTATGTATGTTCAGTGTGGTTAATCTTAAATGTTGTGTCTCTAAAAATGCTCACTCAGAGCTAACATGGGAAAATACTTAAATTTATCTTGGGCCCAGCACAATGGCCTAGTGGCTAAATCCTCACTTTGTACATGCCGAGATCCATATGGGTCCCAGTTCATGTCCCAGCAGCTCCACTTTCAATCCAGCTCCCTGCCTGTGGCCTGGGAAAGCAGTAGAATATGGCCCAAAGCCATCTCTGGAATCTCAATATTCAATTGAGTATTCATTATCAGGGAATAAATTATGTGTATGATAAAGTTGATTATATGTTTCAAAACTTATTTATTTTGCAGGTCAAGACAGATGGAGTAATGCATCACCTTGGATCATCACAGACACAGATGGCTCCCTCAAACTGGATAATTGAAATTAAATCAATGGATGCTATTGACAAGAATATGGGAAGGGTAAAGGAAAATCAACTAGAGATAAAAATGATATCTTATGCTAGCAATGGTACAAAGATGCTGCTTCCCTGTATCTGATCGTGTGAAGGGAGAGAATGGTTGTTCAAACCTGGAGAAAAAGGGGAAAAAAAAGGTAATTAACAGCATCTGTACCTTCAAGAAGGAGCAGCCAAGCTGTTGTGCTCTGGTACAGAAAACCTATAGATAATAAATATGCTGACTTCACTCTCTAGGGTTACTTCTATTGGCTAAACACAGTCAGACACCACAAGGAAATTGAGTTCCTCGCAGGTCAATCCCTTGGGGTACATTGTAGGAGAGAGAAGAATACAGAGTGACTCTGGAAGGCAAATGAGAAACATCCACCACTGGGCATGTTTGCTGTAAGTAAGCAAAACTCTTAACTAACATTTCTGTAAGCAAACAAGAGTATTTACTGATTTACGTATTTGGGGAGTTTAGGGGCAGTTCCATATCTATGGCCAGCTCAATCCACCATCTCAAAGCATGTCATGGGGCTCAGCATCATTGCTTCTCTCAGCATTGTTCTTTCCCATGGAGACTTCATTCAAATTCTTCATATGGTAACATGTAATCTCATAGAAGCTTCAACTTAATATCCAGAAGGAAAAAGTAGGATAAAAAGTTAAAATAATAAAAAACAGCAAATAACTCGTCATCAGTTTAATCATGGTTCTTGGCGATGACTTCACTAGCCCAAATGAAGTCTCCTATCCATTCCTAAACCAGTTGATTTAATCACAAAGATTAAAACTAATTATTAGCCTGCACTAAGTTAAAGTTGCATATCCATCTGAACATTCAATGCTGGAGGCCACCCAAAATGAAATGACAGAGACTGGGGGCAGGGGGGCGGAAGGATGATCCCTTGAGAGAAGCTAAGAGTACTATTACCAAAATTAAAGAAATGGATGTTAGGCATCCAAAAGACAACAAATGACCACTAGGATCTATTTAGTAAGCAAATTCCCTCTTCCTTCTCAATTATCATATGGTTAGGAATAATTTCCACATTTTAAACCAAATAAGCTACTATATATACATATATATATAGATATAAAAACATACTCATGTGTATATATAAAACTTCCAATTATGCAATACTTTGATTTTTGTACAATAAAACACTTATATTAACTTTCTAGAGTTTGTAAATGCTTCCTACAATATTAGCATTCTTTTTAGGTTGCTAACTCCTGAAAGAGACATCATTTCTGTTTTATCTATTTATTAAACTTTTTTCTAATATTATTGGCAAAGGAGGATGAATTAATGAGCCAATATGATGGTAATCATAAAATGACACTTTGAAATATTTCACTTTGAAACACAAGTAACATCATTACCCAAGATAAGTGGTTTTGAAACATAAAGAATCACAGTGACAGATACATGTAAAACTAGAAATGTTCAGGTTATTTTAGGAACTAAGAACCAGCAAAGTCCAAATAATCTAACTAGTCAACACTGAAGAAATGAAAATCTACTGACATGTCCCAGAAAAAATTACAATATGATGTGGTAACAGGAGTGATTATAACTGCAAAGTTTGATCAGTAATACCATGTGGACTTGTAACCCACAATGAGTTTTATCAAATGAATGGCAAGAAAATATTGGGCTCTATCCTAAATGTCTACTCACAGTTCCCTTAAATCTTGTTACTGTTTAGGGAAGGAAGGGTTTAACCAGGTAGACACATAATTCAGTTTCATCAAATCATACTGATAGGATAAGATGTAGAGCTTTTTGTGCAGCTGTGTACTTGCTGATGAGACAAAATGAACTGTGCAAGTACTTAATCATCATATCTTCTCTGAAACTATACAGAGGACTGTTTATTTTTAGCTTTCCACTGCACTTTTTATTTTTCCTGTCAATAATATACCTACATGTTAGTTTTTAAATTGCTTACCTACACAAAGCACGTTAGCTTCTCAGAGGTTTGCAGTCTGGCTCTGTTTATTCCTGTACAGAATCAAGAACATCTCTAAAATTATCCACTAACAAATCTCATGCTACCTGCATAGAAGGGCAATTGGGGAGCAAGAAATCATTTTATTTTGGACTGTTTAACAAAACACAAACTAGAGCAAAATGAAAATGCAATACTCTTTTTAAGATTAGTTTCTCTCACCCTCTTATCTACTCTTATTGTTACTGACCTTGGGGATTTAAATAAATTTCACCAAGACATTCAGCTAGAAGAACTGTTCATTTTGGATCTAAATTGGTCTCATTCTTGCCACCTGGTGTCCTTGGAGATACTGCTTCCCCTTTGTGTTGGTGATCTACTGAGATATGGCACCATTCTCTTCTGACATTCTATCTTCATTAGGCATCTTCAACGAGGCTGAGACATTAAGCCTCCTACAAATCTGTTAAGTCTTCTTTACCTGTACTCTGTACTCTTTCTTTCTTGTGAATTCAGGAAGATATTTTCTGCCTTGTCATACACCTCTCATACCACGAAAGACCATAAAGTTCCCCCAGGCGCTCATTATGCCAAATTACCCATCCAGAATACTCTAATCCCTTGCTTTCAAATTGCTATGGCATGATGAACTTAAGCAAACTCGCCAGTGTTCCAAAGAGGACAGGTAAGGCACAAAAAGTAAATCATCAAAGGAAGAATGTGAAAGGGAGTTTGTTTCCACTTGTTTCCTGTACTTAGAATTCATTCCAAGGGAGACACCTACAAGAAAAGAATGTCAATTCTCCCTTTCCTTGTTTCCATCTTAATTCCTAGTCTAAACTTACATACATATCTGTAATAGCTGTCTATTAATTCCATCATTACTATAATTTCTAGGACTGTTTGTATTCAAGGATTTTTCACGAGTATATGGATCACTTTTTAATGTTTTTTGCATCTTCATGATGCTTATTAAACGTTAGCCTTGAATTATATTACGGAGTGATTCTTACATGTTTCTTTATAAACAGAGTTGAGTTTTGTTCTGTCAAAATTTACATGGGCATAAATTCAATCCTTTTAATGCCACTTTTTCAACTATATTAAGAAGGATCTAGGAATCAGTGTTATGGTGTAGTGGGTAAAGCTTTCGTCTTTGGCAGCAGCACCTGATACGGACCTGGTTCAAGTCCTGGCTACTCCACTGCTGATGTAGCTCCATGTTAATGCACCTGGAAAAAGCAGCAGAGGATGTCTAAAGTGGCCTGGCCTTGACCATTACAACTATCGGGAGCTTGAACAAGTGGATGGAAGACATCTCTCTTTCTATCTCACTCTCTCCGTAATTCTGACTTTCAAACAAATGGTTCAATTGTGTAATTCACCTCCTATGAATGCCAAGATCCCATTTCGGTGCTAGTTTGTGTCTCTGATGCCCCACTTCCAATCCAGCTCCCTGCTTGTAGCCTGGGAAAGCAGTGGAGGATGACCCAAGGCCTCAGGCCTTGCACTTGTGTGGGAGACCTGAAAGAGGTTCCTGGTTCTTTGCTTCAAGTAGGCTCAGCTCTGGCCATTGTGGCCATTTGGGGAGTGAACCAGCAGATGAAAGATCTTTCTGTCTCTCCTTCTTTCTGCAGACCTGCCTTTCCTATGAAAATCAATAAACCTTTTAAAATCTGTATTTAAGAAAAAAAAAAGGTTCCAGACTACCCTTCAACCTGAGGCTGGCTGGTTGTAGCCCTTAGACTGAGGACTAAAGCTAGCATGGCTTCTTAGGGATAACTGAACTGTTTGACTGCTCAAGAAGGTCTTTCATCCCAATTTATCAGAATTCAAACACTTATCAACTTAAGGAATTTCTGTATTTCTTCAGATGATAGCTGTTTAGTAGCTGTTCTTTATCTGGTAATTGTCCGCCATTTGTCCTGATGTAAGCTCACCCCATATAAAGGCACTTCAAAAACATTTTTGGAGAAGTGGAATTTAAAGTATTACTTCAATTTGGGGGAAAAAATCATCAAAAAATGCACATTTTTTCCATAATGCAAATCTTCCATATGTTGTGAAAATATGCACCAAAAAGATCTTTTGCACCAAATTAAATTTGCACTTTTAATTTCATTTTTTCAAAAACTTACTGAAGCACTGTCAAATATTTGCATCTTGGTAATAAAATATGCCGATAGAGTTCGATGTATTGTCTAGAGTTCTTTCCTTGCTTTGCTTTTCCTTTTTTCTTTCTTTCTTTTTTTTTTTTTTGGGGGTTTCTGCCCTATAAATTTCAACTGTTTAACTTTTCCTAAACTTTGAAATCTATATCATCCTTCTTGCAAGTCTACAAGTTCTGAGTTTCCTTCTCCACACAATCATACAATAAGTGCTTCCAGTCAGAAATGTGGGCAATTATAGGAAAGAGTTTATCTCCCTTCTGTCAAATATTGTAATCTTGCATTGCCTGTTATCAAATGTCTGAAAACAGTTGTTTCATATATTTTCTCAAGTTTTTTTTTCTTTTTTTAAAGATAAAAGATTTTTCTATTGGGAAAGTTAGTGTGATGCAAGCTATTCAATCAGAGCTTTAATCTAGGCTTTTGATTTTATCCTATGTATTACTATTGAAATATCCCACAGCAATGGTTCTCCTCTGCATTAATTATCTAAATGAGGAAAGGATAGTCACTTAATTCGTTGCTCCAGGAAAACAAAACAATAATCTTTAAGTCATCTTGTCATACTTTATCCCCAATTTCCATAGGCCTATAAACTATGTTGTACAGTCAAATTTTGTACTACTGTCCCGGCAATAATACAGATGTGTGACACAGTTAGATAGGGCTGAAAAATTATTGATGAAGAAGATCCATATGAGATCTATAAAAGGCTTCCTAAAGAACTTCCTTTTGAACAAAAAAGGGTATTAAATGCAACTCTTTGCTAATTAAACTGAAGAGTTTCCTGGCCACTGCTTCACATGTCGAAAATAAAACCTAATGTACCAGAAAAGAGTAATGGAGGCTCAAGTGAAAAAATCTAAAAGGATTTTCATAGCTCCCACTCAAACTAAAACTCTAAACTGGAGTTTCAGTAAAACTGGAAGATTGCACAACCTGCACGGACAAGCATGCCACACAGTCTCACACAGCAATTCTGAGAATAGATCGACGTTTGAAGAAAACTAATAGGTTTGTACAAAGAGATTGCCCAGAAAATTGCAGCAGTAATATGCTATCAACTCATTTTTATTAAAATAAAATGTATCTAGGGCCAGACATGTGGTTTGGTTAAGACGTTGTTTGGGATGCATGCACCCCATGTCAGAATGCTCTGTTTCCAAGTTCAGTTTCCTCCTAATGTGCATGCTCAAGGAGATAGCAGGCAATGGCTCCAGTCATTCTTGACAGCTATGTAGGAGATCTAGGTGGAATGTCAGGCTCTCTGGCTTTAGTATGGCCCAGTCCGAGCCATTGTAAACATCTGAAGGAGTGAATCAGATAATAGGAGATCTCTGCCTCTCTGTTCTTTTATCTCCTTCTCTCTCCCCTCAAATAAATAATTTTTGAAAACAATAAAAAACAATTTATTGTTTTAAAAATTCAATGAAATCTATCATAAGAATATTTTTCTTACAATTCACCACTCTTGTTCCAGAAAACAGACCACAAAAACTCAAAATTTTCAATAAAGAAATGTATAAGTGCACAAAATATCTCTGACACAGTTCTCACATCACTAACTCCAAAGGTTCTAAAGAGACTTCTTGTTATACAGTTCAGTAAACGATTTAATCTGGCTGTAAGCAAGAGATAATTTTAAAGGCTTAGCAATATTTTAATTATACAGAGATGGCATTCGTCATCTTAAAATCATAATCTATTATTATAAATTATTTCTTTCCTAAATATTTAAATTTTAACATGGTGCCAGTTCTTTTTTTCTGTGGAGTTACTAAAGGTATAAAACAACGTACTTGTCTTTCATATCCAAGTCACACAGGTTTAGAATTACAAAAGATTCTTCAGGATGAAAATAAAGCATCAACAATAATGATTCACACCAATTATCAACTGGTATCATGTCATGATTTGTTCATCCCTAAACTCCCAGATTCTTAAGCTGATTGAAGTAGATATCCAATAAATGCTAAGCAGATGAATGAATGAATTTCCACTCTTTTGTTCATGCTAGTTGCCATAATGCAAGTGAAATAAATACCATAAATTCTTAGTCATTAGCTAACAAAAAATTATAGGAAAAAAATGACAACAAAAACATTACAACATTATTCTATCTTTGTAAAATTTTGTTTTTTATTGAGAAAGGAGAGTTGAAACGTGGCCACAGAAATGAACATGAAATAGCTAAAATGCAAAACTATAGGTTGTCACAATTAGAGCTGACTTACTAAAAAAAAAAAAAAAAAGAAAGTCACTTGGAGTTAATAAACATGTAACATAATAATTAAGGTTTTATTCGGTATTTCAAACCAAAATTATTATTCAGAAACCACCAAGGAAGACAAGTAAAGATCTTGAATTCTAGGTCTTGATGTTAAAAAGCATCATAAGCTTAGAATTCTTTTGACAAAAGCCCTTAAATTAAATTAAAGAAATTTGGGGCCAAAAAACTATTAAAAATTTATCATTTATACAACAAGTCTGATATGATGATTTGGGAGCATACTGTTGACATAGCAGTTATGATTTTGGGGGTCGGTGACATTGTAGCATAATTAGTAACCCTGCTGCCAGTGATAAGAGCATCCCATATTGATACCAATTTGAGTCCCAGCTGCTCTATTCTGATCCAGCTTCCTGCTAATGTATATGGGAAAGCAGAAGATGCTAGCTCAAATTTGGATCCCTGCCACCCATGTGGAAATTCTGGAAAAAGCTCCAGGCTCCTGACTCCCACCTGGCACCTGACTCCCTCCTGGCCCAGTCCTAGCCAGTGAAAATGTGGGGAGTGAACCAGTGGATGAAAAATTTCTCCCTCTTGATGGATTGATAGATGGTAGATAGATAGATAGATAGACAGGAATCTCTCTGATTTTCAAATAAATGAATCTATATTATTTTTTAATGCTGCTTGGAATACCAGTACGACATATCAGATAGATGCCAAGCAAGTCTCAGCTCTGCTCCCAGCTCCAGCTAATCTATAGGCTAAGATGGAGTAGATGATGATTGAAGCACCTGGTTCCCTTCTACCCACATGGGAAACTCACTTTGAATTCTAGACTTCTGATATCTTTACCTAATGGAGTTTTAAGCTTGTGACTATAAACTGAAGTGAAAGAATCCCATTGTAAAAATTAGGGGGAGAAAAAGACCTGAGGAGGGTAAGTAGGGTAATGCAGGGAGGAGAGTGCATGGGTGGGAGGCATCACTATCCTCCTAAAAATGTATTGTGAAATGAGCTAAGTTTGCTCATTCATGTTATAGCAATAAAGAAGTAAAACATAGGGACCAATGCCTTGGAATAGAAGGCTAAGCCTCAGCCTGCAGAGGTGGCATCCCATATGGGTACCAGTTCATGTCCCAGCTGCTCCACTCCCCATCTAGCTCCCTGATTTTTGACCTGGGAAGGTAACAGAGGATGGCCCAAGTCCTTGGGACCTTGTACCTATGTGGGAGACCCAGAGGAAGCTCCTGGATCTTGGCACTGAATCAGCTCAGCTTTGTCTTTGTGGCCATTTGTGGAGTGAATCAGAAAATGGAAGATCTCTCTCTCTCTCTCTCTCTCTCTCTCTCTCTCTCTCTCTCCTTCTTTCTGTAAATCTGCATTTCAATTTACAAAGAAGTAAAATAAATATATTTTCAGCCTGGCACGATGGCCACAGCTGAAGTCCTCACCTTGAACGTGCCGGGATCCCATATGGGCACTGGTTCTAATCCCTGGAGCCCCGCTTCCCATCCAGCTCCCTGCTTAGGGCCTGCGAAAGCAGTCGAGTATGGCCCAAAGCCTTGGGACCCTGCACCCATGTGGGAGACCTGGAGGAAGTTCTGGCTCCTGGCTTCTGATCAGCACAGCTCCAACCGTTGTGGTCACTTGGGGAGTAAACCATCGGATGGAACATCTTCCTCTCTGTCTCTCCTACTCTCTGTTTATCTACTTTGCAATAAAAATAAATAAATCTTTAAAATAAATAAATAAATAAATTTTAAAAAGGAAGTATCTGACTCAAGATTGAACTACAATATAGACTACTTTTTGGGGGGTGGGAATACAGCTATTTACTGCCCCAATTTCCAATTAATGTATTTTATTTTTCATTACTACCCTGCAAACCAATGTGTTATCCCATGGGCCAGAATGGGAATTTATTTTCAGGTACTCTTCCATCCAATATCATTAACTGAGTTTACTCAATCATATATGTGACAGTCTCTGTTGCATCACTTACTCTGAATATTTAACTACAAGTATATATGTGCATGTGGTCAGCATATATCTAGAAATACTTACTTAGTATCTAACATGTGCCTGAGCTGGTTATTGGGTAGAGTTAAGGTGTGATATGGCCCTGTCTTCATGTGTCTTATTTTAGCGAGGAAGACAAATAAAAAAGCATAAAAACATGATAGTTGCCATGTTGGAAGTAACCTGGAGTCCTGAGAATAATAGGTAAGCTAATAATGAAGATTAAAAAAGAAAAGGGAGAGATGAGTATTAAAGAAAATGGAAAGCAAAAACATGAGAGGTGGGGTCCAGTGCAGTGGCACATCAGGCTAAGCCTCCACCTACATTGCCAGTTTCTCCTATGGGTGCCAGTTCAAGTCCTGGCTGCTCCACTTGCCGTTCAACTCCCTGCTTAGGGTCTGGGAAAGCAGTAGAGGATACTTTTACTCATGTGGGAGACCTAGAAGGCCCTGGATCTTGGCCTCAGACTAGACTAGCTCCAGTCCTTATAGTCATCTCTTACTCCCTGCTTTGCTTTCTCTAACTCTCTTTTTCAAAAAAAAAAAAAAAAATTAAGTATCAAGTGAAGAGAATTTTCAAAATTTACAAGTACTAGAAAATGGAGAGGGTTAAAGACAAATTAGGAAACAGTCAGTTGCCAGATTAAGAACCTTGTAATAAACTTAACTGAGCAAAGAATAAAACCCTCTTGAGAAAGTTGAATTTAGAAAAGATCAAATATTATGAAAATGAGCCACCAGGTATGAGAGTAGCTAAAAGCAGAGAACAAAGTGCATGCATGCTTATGGCTTAATCATTTAAGAAACGTGCAATCCAGAGTTGCCAACACACATACACTGAGAAGATAGAGACTTACCAGAAGGAATAATCTGTTAATAAAAATGATTAATAAATAATAATCTGTTAATATCCTTTAAAGGTGTCTCTCCAGCCACCATTTGATATGCACAGAGGTAAAGAGGAAGGTTAATCTGCTAGCATCTGCTTTATATATTGGTTTAAATTTGAGGAATTTTTTTAAAAATCTGAACATTATATTTTTTTTTATTATTTAACTTCAGTAATTACATTGTATTATGTGACACAGTTACATAGATACTTGGGTTCTCCCACCCCTCCCCAAACCCTCCCACCATGGTGGATTCCTCCACCTTGTTGCATAACCACAGCTCAAGTTCAGTTGAGATTCCCCCATTGCAAGCATACACCCAACATAGAGTCCAGCATCTTATTGTCCCGTCAAGTTCAACGGCTTCTTAGGTATACCCTCTCTGGTCTGAAGACAGAGCTAGCAGAGTATTATCCCAGTCAATTGAAAGCTCCAGCATACCATCAGCAAAAATTTACATCATTATGGAATTAATTCACATAGTAATGAGTAACCAACATGTTAAAAGTAAATGCGAGTTCCCAGCCACCTTCTGTGACCACCTCACCTATACTTCAATTTAGTTTATACACAACATATAACATTCAAAACATAACATGTTATACATAACATCATATCATCTTAAATTAAGGCAAACATGTGGTATTTAACCTTTTGGGATTGGCTCATTTCCCTTAGCATTATGGTTTCCAGTTTGGCCCATTTGGCCACAAAGAACTGCATTTTGTTTTTTTTAATAGCTGAGTAGTATTCCATGGAGTAGATGAACCATAGCTTTCTTATCCAATCCTCTTTTGATGGGCATTTTGGTTGTTTCCATGTTTTTGCAATTACTGATTGTGCTGCTATGAGCATAGGAGTGCACGTTGGTTTCTCATAAAACAATTGTTCTGGATATATTCCTAGGAGTGCTATTGCTGGATCATACGGTATGTTGAATTTGAGTTGTTTGAATATTCTCCATACTGATTTCCATAGAGGCTGTACCAGCCTGCAGCCCCACCAGCAGTGGAGTAGGGATCCCTTTTCCCCGCAACCTCGCCAACAAGTGTTGTTGGTGCTTTTATTCATGTGGGCCAGTCTTACTGGCGTTAGGTGGTACCTCATTGATGTTTTAATTTGGATTTCCCTTATTGCAACACCACTTCCTACTAAAAACCCTAACCAAGGTAGGCATAGATGGAAAAATCCACAACATAACTAAAGCCATATATGAAAAACCCAACACCAGCATCATACTGAATGGAGAAAAGCTGGAACCCTTCCCACTGAGATCTGGAAAAAGACAGGGATGTCCACTTTCTCCACTACTATTCAACATAGTCCTAGAGGTACTTGCTGAGGCCATAAGACAAGAAAAAGAAATCAGAGGAATCCAAATGGGAAACGAAGAAGTCAAACTCTCACTATATGCAGATGATATGATTCTTTATGTAGAAGAGCCAAGAGGCTCAATACAGAGACTCCTAGAACTTGTACGAGAGTTTGGTAGAGTGGCAGGGTACAAAATTAATGAACAAAAATCAACAGCCATAGTGTATGCAAACAGCCCCAAGATGGAAAAAGACTTAACCAGCAAGATACCATTCAAAATAACAGAGAAAAGTATGAAATATCTGGGAATAAATCTAACCAAAAATGTAGGAGACTTATTCGAAGAAAACTACAAACTACTTAAAAAAGAAATTGAACAAGACCTCAAAAGATGGAGTAACATCCCATGCTCCTGGATAGGTAAAATCAATATCATTAAAATGTCTATACTGCCAAAAGCAATATATACATTCAACGCAATCCCAATCAAATTGCCCAAAGCATTCTTCATGGAACTGGAAACAATGATCCAAAAGTTCATCTGGAAGCACAAAAAACCACGGATAGCTAGAACCATCCTGAAGAACAGGAAGTTAGCAGGGGGAATCACAGTTCCGGACCTCTGGACATACTATAGGGCAGTGGTTATCAAAACAGCGTGGTACTGGCACAAAGATAGAGAGGAAGATCAATGGAGCAGAATAGAAACACCAGAAGGAAACCCACACAGATACAGCCAAATAATCTTTGACAAAAAGACAAACGACAATCCAGGCAAATGGGAAGGTCTCTTCAATAAATGCTGTTGGGACAACTGGTTAATAGCCTGCAGAAACAAAAAAATAGATCCACATCTCTCACCATACACTAAGATCAGATCTAAATGGATAACAGATCTAAACCTACATCCAGAAACCTTCAAACTTTTGGAAGAAAATGTTGGAAACACACTGCAACACTTAGGGGTAGGCCCTCACTTCCTAAAAAAGACTCCAAATGCAGTAGAAATCGAGACCAAAATAAACAATTGGGACCTCATCAAACTAAGAAGCTTCTGTACAGCTAGAGAAACAATCAACAAAGTAAAAAGGCAACCCACAGAATGGGAGAAGATCTTTGCACATGACATAGGTGATAGAGGGCTGATCTCCAGAATATACAAAGAGCTACAAAACAACCAAAATGTCAAAACAAACAAGCCACTCAAGAAATGGGCACGGGAAATGGGCAAACACTTCACAAAGGAACAAACCCAAATGGCAAATAAACATATGAAAAAATGAACATTATATTTTAAAGGAACTTTGAAATATATGGCATAACATACATATCAGCAGTTATATTCACAATATACATGCTATAAATACTATATTTATTTTGTACACATATGAAAGGATACTTCAAAAAGTTTTTGGAAAATGAAGTTCATGGAAAAGATGTTTATTTTGATGCTATAAGTTTTTTGAAATGCATGCAGGATCTTGAGAAAATTTATAAAACAACATATTATGAAAAAGGCTATGCTGCATTCCAAATTTTCTGCGTTTCTACACTCACATTTTAAATTCATTTTTCTCACTTTTTGAAGTGTCCTCACATGAGTGTATTCCATTTTATATATATATATATATATATATATATATATATATATATATACACATATATATATTATATTTGTGTGTGAGATAGAGACAGAAAGAGAAGCAGTGCCGTGGCTGGCAGAAGAGTTGATAGCTGAGTAGACTTACCCATACAGAGGAAATGAAAGTATCAATGGATTGAATCTGCTCTTATCGCAAACTCCAAATTCTGACTAAAGTTGGTTTTCCATTGGAAACTATACTAATACTCAATGTGAGTTTCTAACCTACACAGAATATATATTTCATCTTTAATATATCATCAATGTGATTTTGAATCTGTGTCTAGTTAATTTGGTTAGTATGTATCTGTCTAAATGACTTACACGTCTGCACTTGCAGAACTGAGGATTAATATCCAGAATGCAATCTATATACCTCATGAAACTACCATGCTAAGACTTCTTAAGAGTGACCAATCAATCCCCTTCTACACCTTGTGGGTGCCTTTTCTAACCACACTAAAGAAACCAGAGAATATCATTCATTTAAAGAGACCAGCCACAGTAGGAATCCACACTTAACTGGCAATGCAATACAATAGAAAACTAACTTCATACCGACTTCATAGAAAAAGGAGTATAGTGACTTTAAGACTGACATGCAGTTTTAGCACTTGGACTGTTTTTTATCATAGAACAGAAAATGGTAAGGGTGAGATCTCAAAGTTCATTGTGTCCAACCCCTTAGTTTTGAAAGTAACAAGGGAAGTAGGAGAGGCTAGATGATTCTTCCAAAATACAGCTTGGACTCCTGGACCAATGCTCCTATCCCTGTAAACGCCTACCTCAAAGCAATAGTAGCATGAAGTTCAGCCTCCATTTATTGCTTTATAAAGAGAACAGACTATGTGTGTTTCATGGCTACAGTTCTAAGAAGATAAACATACTTTCCTCGCTCATATTCCCTCATTCCCCTCCTTCCATTTTTTCCTTAATTTTTGCAAAGACATATGTTACATCCACTCCTGAGTCACAAGCTTAATTCACCACTAACCTAATACTCAAAATGTAAAAAACTAGAAGGACCATAGTTCCACCAGAGTATAAACAAGGGCTAAAAATAACAATCATACTATAAGATGTTCATTTCACTTATATATATCATTTTTTTGTATTCTGTATTAACTGCTATATATCAGAGAAGCCATACAATATTTTCTATCTCTAGGACTGGCTTATTTCAATAAGTATAAACATTTCCATTTCCATCCATTTTACTGAATGGCAGGATTTCATTATTTTTCATGGATGAGTAGTATTCCATGGTATAAATGTACTGCATTTTCTTTATCCAGTGATTAGCTGACAGACATCTTGATTGTTTAATATATCATAATTATTTTTGCTTTGAGCTGCAATAAACATGAAGTACAATCATTTCATATGCTGAGTCCATTACCTTTGGGTAAATTCCCACGAATGAGATGGCTAGGTTAAACAGAAGATTTATTTTCAAATTTATGAGAATCTCCACACTATATTCTACAATAGTTGTACAAGTTTACATTCCTACCAAAGGTTGATTAATGCACATTTTTCCTCACATCTTCACCAGTATTTACTACTTTTTTCATTTGTGAGCGATAGTCATTCTGAATGAGGTGAGACAATATCTCCTTGTGGTTTTTCTTGGCATTTCCCTGACTGCTACTGATCTTGAGCATATTTTAATGTGCTTTGGTATTTTGTATTTCATATCTTGCAAAATTTCTGCTCATGTCCTTTTTCCTTCTCCAATGTCTAACCTTTATAGCAAAACACCAAGGATATTCTACCAAAAAAAAAAAAAAAAGCTGAAATCCACTGGAAAATACAAGAGATCCCACACTCCTAAAGCAATCTGTTATTGGCTAATAATCATTTTATTAAAAGATTTATTTCAGGGCCTGGCACAATAACTTGGTGGCTAGAGTCCTTGCCTTGTACATGCTAGGATCCCATATGAGAGTTGGTTCGTATCCTGATGGGCCCACTTCCCATCCAGCTCCCTGCTGGTGGCCTGGGAAGGCAGTCAAGGACAGCCCAAGGCCTCAGGACCCTGCATCCTTGTGGGAGACCTGGAGGAAATTCCTGTCTTCTGGCTTCAGATCATCTCAGCTTGGGCCATCGTGGCTACTTTGAGGGTAAATCAGCAGATAGAAGATCTTCTCTGTCCTCCTCTCTGTATATATGACTTTCCAGTGAGAATGCATAAATCTTTGGGGAAAAAAAAGATTTATTTCATTCTTATTGGAAAGACACATTTACAAAGACAATGAGATATGGAGAGAAAGATCTTATTCCTCTGGTTCACTCTCTGAGTGGCCACAATGACCAGAGTTGAATTGAGCCAAAGCCAGGAGCCAGGAGCTTTTTCTAGGCCACCCACATGAGTGCAGGATCCCAAGGCTTTGGACCATCCTCTACTGCTTTTCCAGGACACAAGTAGGGATATGGATTGGGAAATGGAGCAACCAGGGCGTAAACCAGCACCCATATGGGATCCCGTGCATGCAGCATAAGGATTAAGCTATTAGGCTATTGTGATGAGTCCTGGATATTGATCCTTTTTTAGTTGCACAGTTTGCAAATATTTTTCCCATTCTGTTGATTGCATCTTCACCTTATTGAGTGTTTCCTAAGCAGCTTCTTAGTTTGATGTAATCTCATTTCTCTATTTTTCAATTCCCTATACTTCTGAGGTCTTTTCTATGAAGCCTTTGCCTATGCTTTTGTCTTAAAGAGTTTCCCCCAATGTTTTTCTCTAATAATTCAATGGTTTTAGATCATAGATTTAGATTCTTCATCCATTTAAAATTGACTTTTATATAAAGTGTAATATGGCAGTATGACTTTATACTTCTTCACATGAAGATTCAGTTTTCCCAGCACCATTTATTGAAGAGACTGTCATATCTCCAGGGATTGGTTTAAGCTTGTTTGTCAAAGATTAGCTGGTCGTAGATGCACAGATTTATTTCTGAAGTTACTATTTTGGGTTTGCACATCTATTTTTGTAACAGTACCAGGCTGTTTCAATCATAACTTCCCTGTAGTATGCCATGAAGTCTGGTATTTTGAGGTCACCAACTTGCCTTTCTTATTTAAGATTGCTTCAGAAATTTTGGGTCTTTCGTGCTTCCACACTTCCTGGTTTTCATTCTAGATCTGAATGTCCTTGGTATCTTGATTAGGGTTTCATTGAATCTTTAAAATGATTCAGACAGTGTGGACATTTTGATATTAATTCTTTCTATCCGTGAACATGGACAGCCTCCATTTCTGACTCAGCTTCCTGTTAATGCACTTCAGAGGCAACAGATACTGGCCCAAGGACAGGGGTTGCTGCCGCTCTTGCAGGAGACCTAGACGGATCTACTGACTACACTTGGGATACTCTGATCTGACCCAACCTTGCTTTGGGTGTTGTGAGCATTTGGAGAGTGAACCCCAGAAGACATTGCTCTCTCCTTTCTCTCTCTCTATCAAATAAATAAATTCTTGCACACAAAAAAAAGTAAAGTGATTAGCGTCAAAGTAAATTCTTTCCTTAACATATTAAATCTTCCACTGGATTCCATTAAGAAATCTAATATATGTCAGTTCTCTGAAATTCTGTTATCAACATCAATAAAATTAAGAATAGTTTAATAACAAATATGACTGATTACTCTCATTTTACAAAAATGTATACACTGTATTTAAGATAAGTAGTAAAGCAATTCAGAACATTCTGATGAAAATATTATTTATTATTAAACTTGTAATATTTCTTTGTTTTAATCCTGACAAGTTCTCTGGGATTTTATTTCAGAAAATAATCACAAAACAAGAATCTAAGAAATGTGCTTATGTGTGTATATGTGTGTGTATCTTTATCAACATTTATGATCAAGTGCCTAAAATTAAGCACACTCTATCAGCACTGCAAACATTTTTAGCTGCCTTTTTTCCAGAACAATCATAACATGTCTATTCTGAAATACCTTCATTCTATTTCCTAGTTCTTTTTAGAAACAAAGATAAACACAGAAGAAATACTGGCTGAGTATTGCATTGTGGTGATCGCTGCATATGGCCAAGCATTGCACATCTTTAGGAGTGCCACATACATCATTCATGGATTACAAAACGTATCACTAAGCTGCTTTTTCATCCTACGTGGTGCAACATATACCTCCAGGTTTTCTGAGAACAAACCAGTTGGATCTAAAATCAGTAATCTTTTCTTGAAAAAATAATAACTACAATCACTAAGCTAATCAGTGCTGGGCAATTAAATAGGAGGCTGATTTACAATAAAATAATAGCTTCAAAACACTTACCAGTCACTAAAAATCAGAGAAAGTTTAGAGACAAAATTAATTTAAGCTGATTCTATTTGATATATTGTCATTCATTATCTCTGAATTTTCAGTTGGTAGGTTTTCTGTTAAAAGGGCTAAGATTTGGTATCACAATAATCTTATAGCACCCTCAAGTGGAATAGAATGGCAATGTTTTTCTTCTCCAACAGACTTATTTGGTCAGTGAGTGATATGAGGAAGAGATAAGATGGTGAGGTCCTTTCCAAGATTGCTGGGATGAGTAAAAATAGATCAACACTTATTAACAGAGCTTATTATTTTAATTATTCTTTCAACATATGAGTGGATATTACTGTTGGTTATGCTTTTCTGAGTCTTCTTTTTATAGGACACAGCTAGTTACCTTTTGTAGTAGAGCTATAATATGAACATCTTACCCCATCTATTTAATAATAAAATGAATAAAATGAAGTGGTCCCATTACTTGAAGAAAAAGGTTCAAGGCAGACTTCAGATAATAATAATAGATATTTATATTTGCAGGATTCTTCAGAGAAACAAAACAGGAAAAACCTGTATATCATTGAGCTATCTCCCATGATTACAGAGGATTGTGGAGCCAGTAAGTTGGAAAGTGAGGAAAGCTGATGATGTAATCCAGTAAGAGTCCTAAGGCCCAAGAACCAGGCTAGCCAATGTAGTAAAATCCAGTCTGAAGGCAGGACAAAAATGAAAATTTTATGTCCCAGGTGAAATAATAAGGCAGAAAAAACATTCAATGAGTTTGTCTTTCCTCTCTCTTTTGCTCTGTCCAGGCACTCAATAGATTGTTCAATGCCCATCTAAACTTAAGGAAAGCCTTCCACATTTCTGAGTTGACTGCTAGTCTCACCTAAAACCAGCCAACAGACACAACCAGAAAGTTTTAGCCAGTTATGGACTCCTTGGTCCAGTAAAGATGACAAAGAAAATCATCACAACATTTTAAGATAAAATAAGTACCATATACACATATTTTAAGGTCACAGTCTTATGGCACATGGCTTGCACTGACCCTCTAATTGCATAGTATGGTGAAAAGATCATTGATAGGCTACTAGCGTGGATTCTAAAATAGCTATTTGGAAAACAACAACAACAAATACTTTTAATCGCTCCATATTTTTATTGTTTTCTTTAGCTAGTGGAATAGAAAGAGAAGTTGCTAACTACTGTCCTCTTAGTATATTGGTCAAGACTCTTGGTTCCAACACATAAATTTACTCAAATTGGTCTATGTGACGAAAAAGAAACTTTCTAAGGGGAAAACGGGAAGGAGTCAAGATGGAGAAGAACAAAGTTGGAGCAGTTGACACTACAATTTTGAGACCTACTTTAAAGCTTTAGTAACTAAGACAATCTGTGTAGGTGCAAGGATAAATAAATAAACCAATGGTATAGAATAGAGCATACACAAGTACAGTTAACTGATGTTTAACAAAGACAAAGAGACATTACAATGGAGAAAAGAGTCTTTCAGAAATGCAGCTGGAACAGACATGCACACACATACAAAAAGAGTCTATACACAAGTCTTTTACTCTTCACACAAAAAAATATATAAAGCAACCTGGATCATATGTTTAAATGTAAAATGGAAAGCTTCAAAACTTTTAGAATACAGTATCGGACAAAATATAGATGACCTGGGGCTTGTTGCTGACTATTTAGATACAATACAAAATGTACAATTCATAAAAGAATTCATATGCTAACTATCACAAAAATTAATTCTCTACCTCGCAAAATATACCCTTAAGGGAATCAAAAGCAAGTCACAGACTGGAGAAAATATCTGCAGAAGACCTTCAAATCCAAAAATCTCTTAAATCTTAACAATAATAAACAACCCAATTTAAAGACAGGCTAAAGATCTTAATTAATATCATACCAAACAACATATACAGATGGCAAACAGCCACATGAAACAATGGCACATCTGTTAAATTATGAATCTGCCTTGACACATCATTATCCCCCAAAGTTCAAAGCCCCCTTAGAGTACATTTTTCATACTGCTATCCATGGGTTTAGACAATAAAATAATATGTATTCACCATTAGAGTATTATAAAAAGTATTATAAAAGTATTTTAGAGTATTAGAGTATTATAAAAAGTGATTTTAGAGTATTATAGAGTATAGAGTATTATAAAAAGTAATTTTACTGCCTTAAAAGTGTCTTGTTCTTTATTCTTCTGCCATATCTAGAATTCCTGGCATTGATCTTTTTACTTTCACAATTCTCCCTTTTTCAGAAAATCTTGCAGTGGTGATCCCATAGTATGTAATGCTTCAGAATGGATTCTTTACATGAGCAATGCACATTTAAATTTCCTCCACTTCTTTTCATGCCTAAATAACTTATTTCTTTCAAAGTTCAATGTTATTCCATTACCTGGAAACAGAATCATTTGTTTATTCAACAACCCATGGACCTTGGTTGCTTCCAAATCTTGGCAGTTTTCAGACCTTCATAATCATCCATGTTCAGATTTTCGTGTAAACATAAGTCCTATCCCAAAAATAGGCAACTGCCTAGGTTGCCTTGTACCTAGGCAAATGCTACACTGCTGGGAGAAAAGCAGCCAATGCAGACATTCTGGCCTGGTTAACACCAAGTTTGTGTTAACTATACCAGCATTCTAGCATAGTTGCTTTTTTTTTCTTTCTCTTTCTTCCTTCCTTCCTTCCTTCCTTTCTTCCTTCTTTCCTTCCTTCCTTCCTCCCTTCCTTTCTTCCTTCCTTTCTTCTTTCCTTCCTTCCTTTGTTCGTTCTTTTTCTTTCTCTCTTTCTTTCAATATGTAGGGAAAGTCAGGAACCCCAGGCTCAGACACTCCAACCTGGTCACCAAGTGTGGGTGGGCAAGGGGCAGAGGTAGAGGCATGATGTACACTGCAGGAGAAGGTGGTCTAGAGATATATCGGAGTTGGAGTATAAGTGGCTGAGGGAATGTTTCACAGGGGAGAAATGACAAATGGGGGTTTCCACAGACCAGGTGACTACATTCACAGGTAGTCCAGGGAGCTGAGATGCAGTGCCGTAGAGCAGGGAAACCAGAGGGCATGTCTGGGTCAGGCCAAGGCATCTGCATACAAGCAAAACACGGGATGGGCTACCCACTGACCCACACAAACACTGGAGCTCAGGGGTGGGGGCAAGGAATGCCTAGAGGGTAGGCCTACATCAGGGTGGGTCACAGTACTCACCAGAATGTGAGCGAACTGGATCTGGGGGAAGACTCTGTAGGGGACTTGACAGCTCACCACTATGGGACTACAGCATCCACCAGTCTACACAGAGAGCAGGGGATAGTGATGGTTGAGTCAGCCTGGACCACAGAACTCACCTGGCAGGAATCTACCTAACACTTGTGGGAGCTGATGCTAGGAGGAAGCTGGGCTGGGATAGGCTACAGCACTTACTAGTACATGCAAAGGCTGGGACTGAGGGCAGAGCTGCTGGCAAGTGTGAGATCCAGGGCCGACAGCTGGTCTGTAAGGGGAACTTGGGGAACTATCTACTAAGTCACAGCTTCCATTGGGGAGCACAAGAGCTAGGGCTAAAGAAGGGCAGGCCAAGTTAGGATGTAACATTCAATAGCATTTGTGTGAGCAAGGCCTGGAGACAGACTGGATTGGCCCAGGCTGTAGCAACTGTTGGCATGCTTAAAAGCCAGCACAGCATGTGGGGCATGCCTGGCTTCATTGGCTTCATTAGGCTGCAACACCTGTCAGTGAGAGCTGAGACTGTGGGTATGCCATGCCAGGTTGAGTCAAAACACATGCCAGAATGCTCAAGACTCGGTGCTGGGAATTGGCTTGGCAGGGGGATTCTGGGGACTCCCCTGCTAGGCTGCAGCTCCCACTGGTGAGTGTGAGAACTGGGCTGTGGATTGACCAGGCTGGGCAGGCATTCAGCACCTAACAGCATATATGTGGCCTGGGGCTAGGTTCAGGCCTGACTGGGTTAGGCTATTGTACTTGCTGGCACTGTTGAGAGCTAGACTGGGTGTGAGGCAGGCCAGACTAGGCTGAGGCACCTGCCTGGTCACATGAGAGCTGGATCTTGGGGTAGATCAGGCTGGGATAGGCTGTAGCATCCACCAGTGAGAATTGGAATGGGTGCAGTCCAGACAGGCTAGCACACAGTATCCAATGGTCAATGCCAGGACCAGGGGCTGGCCATGTCAGGCTGGGCGACAGCACCTGCCAAGACACAGAAGATCTGAGGCTGACAGTGGGCTTAGTAGGGGAACTTAGAGAATCCCCTGCTAGTCTCCAGCTTCTGCTGGTGAACCTGAGAGTTGGGGCTGAGGACAGATGAGAAAAACAGTGTTTCTACAAATGCACAAAAGTACATATAAAGGAATGAGAAATGGGAATAAGGAAGATGCTATGATTCCCCTAGAGAACAACAGTATTTCAATATAAAGATGATGATATTGATGAAATACCTGAAATGGAATTCAAAAGAATGATCATAAGACTACTCAAGTCTACCAGTGAGCAAATACATGAATTGAAGAACTCCATACATGACGTGACTGAGAAATGAAAAGTTCAATATATCAAATAGAAAATACAGTGTAAAGTCTTAACAAAAGATGAGGTGAGGTAGAAAAAAGGATATTTAACTTAGAAGACAAATTTTGGGGAGTATCCTAGGCAAAAATTTGGAAAATTGAAAACTGTGTTTTAGATGTATGCAAAATTATCAAATGACCACACATATGTATCATAGGAGTTTCTGAAGTTGTGAAGATACAGAATGGATTATTATCTCTTTTTGGTTAAATAATGGTAGAAAATTTCCTTATTTTATACAAATAGAGCTATTTTAGTACAGGAAGAACATAGAACTCCTAGTAGACATAATCAGAAAAAATCTGCACCATGTCACATTACAATTAAATTTCAAAAGTAAAACCTAAAGAAAATATACTAAAATATGCACAAGAGAAACACTGATTACCTTCAAAGGAGCTCTAATCAGACTGACAACTGAGTTCTCATCAGAAACCATACAGATAGCAGAGAACGGTGAGACATATTCCAAGCCCTAAAAGAAAAAAAAAAATAACTTTCAATCCATTTGTAATTAAGATGAAAAAGGCATTCAGAAATAAAGAAAAACTAAATATGTTACCACTTGTCTAGCGTTAAAAAAAGATTTCAGATGTGCTAAACAGAACAGAAAAATATAGTCTGCATCATAAAAAATAAGAAGGCAGGCCTGTTGCAGTAGCCTAGCAGCTAGAATCCTCACCTTGCATGCACCAGGATCCCACATGGGATCCCCTGGTCCGTGTCCTGGTGGCCTCGCTTCCCATCCAGCTCCCTGCTTGTGGCCAGGGAAAGCAGTCAAGGACAGCCCAAAGCCTTGGGACCCTGCACCCGTGTGGGAGAGCCAGAAGAGGCTCCAGACCCCTGGCTTCAGACCAACACAGTTCCAGCCATTGAGGACACTTCGGGAGTGAATCATCGGACAGAAGACCTTCCTATCTATTTCTCCTCCTCTCTGTATATTTGACTTTCCAATAAAAATAAATAAATCTTTAAAAAAAAAATAAGAAGGCAGAAAATCTCCTAGTAAAAGCACAAAGCACAAAGGAATCTAAGCAAAGTAAGAACGTTATGTGTAAATTGCCCAAATTATCCAAATGAAAGATAAATATTGACAAAATGGATTGATACCTGTTGGTGATCACAAGAACCAATCCTGGGGGTAGGCTAGGCTGGTCAAGGCATCAGCACTCATTAGCATACATGTGGGCCAGTTGAGGTGGCCAGATGAGGGGGCAAGCGAGGCCGAGCTATAATGCAGCACCAATGGGTACGCATGAGACCCAAAGGGATGCAGGACACAGTGGGCTAGCCCATAGCACACATGCAACAAGGGCTGGGGGCAGCATGGTAGCAGTCATTGCCGGTTGTCCCAACTACGCCATAACATCTGCTGGTATTAGTGAGTTGTGAACCTATGGAGGGCTGGATTGGCCAGGCCAGGGGACTCCTCAGTTCATGTAACAGATGTGGCTAGACTGAGCAGGCAGCTGCATCTATCATATGTGTGTTGACTGGTGCAAGTGACAGACCAAACCTGCTCCTGTACTGGTTAGCCCACAGAAGAGCTAAGGTCACCCCAGGTGAGGTTTCTTTGGGGAACCCCAACTTGACCGCTGGACCCAGACACTGGCCACAGGGAAAATCACAAGATGTGTGGTCAGAGCTTGTAGAGTATCCATCAGGACTGGGGCTCCTCAGTTGCTGATACCCGTACAGCAGACAGCATGCCAAAATAAACACAAGGGACATAAAGGCCACTTCATCTAAGACAGCAAGGGACATCAACCACCTTGTCAGAGGACAGAAAGCAGAACAGATTGTCAATTCTCCTGGCCACAGTAGCAGCATGTTTCCGGGTCTGTGGATGCACTAAGGTGGATTTCGTCAACCAACAGACCTCGGAAGATCTCACAACCACTCAAGTAACACCCTTGGAACACTCTCCCCCACATCAGGGTCTCTAAGGCATTCAGGGACCGTCCCCCATCCCCAGGTGCTGAGATGGTTTGACAGCAAGGAGCGGCCTCCCCGCCTTCTTCCCCTGCAGACACAGGAGAAAACGGAACACATTCATCCTGTTCACCTTCCCACACACCTGACCCTCTCCACCCTAATCAGAGGCCCACATGGGTGTGCATCCCTCTCAACTATGTAAATAATACTAAAAAAAAATTTTTAAACTTAAGACAAATCTAAATAGTTTGATCTTTAAAATAAATAAGTCTTTATTTGGGGTAAGTCCCAAGGAACTGGGATCACAGAGTAAGAATACATTTGGTTTCATAGGAAAGCACCAACCTGTCTTCCAAATGGCTGCACTGTGGAGTACTCCAGCTCCTGTTCACATCCTCACAGTACTGGATGTTAGCAGTGTTCTGGAATCTGGTCATTCTAACAGCTGTGCCATTTTTGTATATCTCTCTGCTTTGTTTTTTCATGAGGCAATGTGGAATATATTTTCCTATGTTTATTTGCCACTAGTATAGCATCTTTGGTAATGTGTCTGTTAAGTCCCAGGTTTAGTTTTTCATCGGAATATTCCTTTTATAATTGAATTTAGCAGTATTTCAGGCTTCTCACTTCTTGACTCAGTCTTATGGGATGTATGTTTCCAGGACTTTATCCATTTCCTCTAAATCATCCAATTTGTTGGTGCATATATGTTTGTAAGTCCGCTAAGATTCTTTATTTTTGAGGTGTTCTTTATAATGTCTTCACTTTCCTTTCTGAAAGCACTTATTTGAGTTTGCGCACTATGTTTTTCCTTTGTCTAAGTAAAGTTCTGCTGATTTTAATTTCTTCAAAACAGCAACTCTCCATGTCTTTGATTTTGGTTGAAAGTGATACAGCTTTCTGCTCACTTTTCTTAACACACTTCTGCTCTGCACTGCATCGTTTCCTTCCTTCGGATAACTTTTTGTTTAGTTTGTTTTCTCTAGTGTTTTAAGGTGAAACATTACATGATCTCCCAAGTCCTTGGCCGCAATCGTAACTCCACAATCCTTAACTAAGAGTTAAGAGCAATCCACTAAGACCCCAGCTTGTTTGTCTTGGACAGGAAAGTAAAATGAGGTGGTGATGGTGGTTAGGGTCTAGAGCCTGGACACCCAGGTCGAAACCATTTTTAAGTCACTTGAGCTACCCCTGGGAAGAGCACGTTGCATTCAGTGCACATAATGCCATACTGTAAGTCTTAGCAGCACCAAGACAGCAGCCGCCGCTGTGAGAAACTACAAAAAATGTTACCTGTGTACGTGGATCCTTAAAAGTCATTCTAGCTTTCTAAAACCCCTAAAAGGAAACAGGCTGCTTATACAAAACACAACTCCAGTTCCTTCGTAAACGTTTTCTTTCTACTTTTCATTCTATTCAACGTAAAACCACCACAGAAATCTTCACACGCAAGCTTTCCACACGGCGCAGGCCCGCGGGCTTCCGTAGTCTCGCTCCGCGTCGCGAGACCGAGGCCGAGTTCCCGCGCCCCGCCGCGAGGGGCGGCTCCGGAGCACTTCCGGGAGGCGGCCGTGGCAGCGGGGTTGCGGCGTGGGGTGCTGGTGGGTGCCGGCGGCTGCCGGCGGGTGCTGGCGGCTGCAGGGCGCGGCTGGCCGGCCTGCCGCGGGGCCCGGGGCTCTCCGCAGCCATGGACCGGGACCTCCTGCGGCAGTCGCTCAACTGCCACGGGCCGTCGCTCCTGTCCTTGCTTCGCAGCGAGCAGCAGGACAACCCGCACTTCCGGAGCCTGCTGGGGTCAGCGGGCGAGTCGGCTCGGGGCCCGCCGCTGCCGCCGCCGCTGCCGGGCAGGTGAGCGGACGGTGGGCGCCCTGCTGCGTGTGCTCGCGCGGGTACGGGCGGCGTGTCCCCCATCGCGGGCTGCGGGCGGAGTGTACCCCCACGGGGGCGGCGTGTCCCCCGACGCAGGGTCCACACGGCATGTCCCCCCACGCGGGCGGGCGGAGTGTCCCCCAACGCAGGGTCCACACGGCATGTCCCCCCCACGCGGGCGGGCGGAGTGTGCCCCAGTGTGGGGTCCAGCCAGAGTGTCCCCCGACGCAGGGTCCACACGGC
Source organism: Ochotona princeps (assembly GCF_030435755.1). Lineage (NCBI taxonomy): Eukaryota > Metazoa > Chordata > Mammalia > Lagomorpha > Ochotonidae > Ochotona > Ochotona princeps. The sequence goes on along the minus strand of NC_080834.1, from coordinate 105,883,487 downwards.
GTGTCTCCCCACGCAGGCTGCACCCAGCGGCCCTGCACTAGTACGGCTGATAGCATCTCTTGCAGGCTTCAGCATCTTCCACGTCCTAGTGCAGTGAGCGAAAGTCTGGTCAGAAGTTGGTCTCCCCGGGGTTGGGGCTCGGACTGGCAGCAGCTGGGGCAAAGAATGTCAGAAGCCAGCACGGTCACAAAGTGTGTTTCCCTCTGTTAAGAAAGGAGAAGAGAGTTGACAACACAGAGATACAAAAATTCATCTCCAAGAAAGCAGATCTGCTTTTTGCACTTTCCTGGAAGTCAAATGCGCCTGCAGATTCTGAAGTCAATGAAGACAGTGAAGGTAAGTCCAGTCTTAAAGACCTTTTACAAATTGCAGTTTAAGACTGATGGAATTATAACTCCTCGTGAAGGACTATACTATTGTAACAAAATGGGAAAAAATCATTTGGGAGGGATGGGGAGAAATCGCAGACTGCACAGAATTGTACCCTAAAATTCAAAATTTCAAAAAAAAAAAAGGCTGTTTAGCTAAGCAGTACTTGGGCTGAAACGGGACTCAAGTGTTGTCAGTGATTTTGTTCTTTTTGTTTTTTCCAGATCGTTTTGCAGTCATGCCGCCCCTGGAGCAGTTCATGGAGATCCCGAGTATGGACAGGAGAGAACTGTTTTTCCGTGATATTGAGCGTGGTGACATAGTCATTGGCAGAATTACTTCCATTCGGGAATTTGGATTTTTCATGGTGTTGATCTGTTTAGGAAGTGGCATCGTGAGAGATATATCCCACTTGGAAATCACAGTAAGTTACTCACTTCTTAGCGATGTGGATTGCTTCTGTTTCTAATAAAATCGCCTCCGTGCAAACATTATGTCTGCATCCCAAGCTGTAGCATATATGTCCAGATATTTTTGGGGAATGAAATAAGCAGAATCGGAAGGATAAAAGTAGCTTTTTAAAATTTCCGACAGTGGGAGAGTTACAGTTAGGTTCTGCGTTCCTGGCTTGCTTTGTGTTTTGAATACCCAAGGAGATGGTCCGCGAACATGAGGAGGTTGACATAGCTTATAGTTGAGCATGGTGTTAATCATTGAAGGCGACATTAGCTTCTTGTGTATAAGATGTATAGTCCCTCACTGTAAAGGATGGGGTGATGGCTGTCCAGGCAGGCAGATGAAAAGAAAGAAAAGCAGCTGGTGGCACAGACTGCGTAACAGACACCCATTTTGAAGAATTCACCTTTCATTTTCTTTGGAATCCTTGCAGTTTCTGGAGAAACTTTTGTTCTTGATGAGGGCAAAATATTTTTTTTGCTTCTTAATCCAGAAGTAGATTTGGTTCCTAAAATTAATAGACATTGTTTTGAAACTTTAGTTTTCGAACCAGAAAACCAAGCGTTTGGACACAGAGGTTATTTTGTAACTGAAATCATCAATTAAATGTAGACATTAAGGTGTGGGTTGTTTTTAATGTATGTATCTTGTTGAGCAACTGAGATTAAAGAAGACACTGTCCTTACCAAGAATGAAATACCTGATGTTTTGAAACACTTCCTTGCAGGCACTTTGTCCATTAAGAGATGTACCTGCTCAGAGTAACCATGGGGATCCTTTATCATATTATCAAACTGGTGACATCATTCGAGGTGATGAGCTTTCATCGTGCTAATAAAAAAGTAACAATGGGGTGGGTGTTTGGCATGGCAGCTGAGATGCAGCTTGGGGTGCCCACCTCACGTGCCTGGGTTGGAGTCCACTCCTTGCCCGCTTTCTGGAATGCCCAGAGGCAGCGAGGGGATCAGTCCCAGGAGTGATGTCCCTGCTGCCCGTGTGGGACATCTGCTCTGAGTTCTGGGCTCCCGAGGTCAGGCTGGCACAGCCCTGGCCAGGACAGACATTGGAGAGTGAGCAAGCTATCTCCTCTGTCCTTGGAGTAAAGTGAAAATGAATTTTAAAAATAAATAACAATAGTGGGGTTTTTTGGTTAAATTTGAAAATGAAGTCTCAACATGGGTATCATTTATAAAGTTTGTTTTTGATGTTTGTTTACATTTTCTTATTAATCAGCACATTCTCTCTCTTACTTAGCTGGAATCAAGGATATTGACAGATATCATGAAAAGCTTGCAGTGTCTCTGTATAGCGCATCTCTTCCACCACACCTGTCTGGCATTAAGTTAGGTGTAATTAGCTCTGAAGAACTTCCTTTGTACTATAGGTAAAAATTATTTTTGTTAACTAAAATATCCTTGGTTATGAAATTTGCAAATTTTGTTAAACTGACCCTAAAGTGAGGTTTTAACTTCTCTTAATGAAAATGTGTTCATTTTTGTTACTTTAGCTTGATAGAAGGAGCCATATAATATTGCTATGCCTTCATATAAAATGTTATTAGAATTTAAACCTTAAGTAGTAATGCTATTTCTTTAGTAGAAATAGAATGCACCAACTATACTACTCACTCTTGTATTTGTGTGTGTGTTTGTGTTTTCTTTTAAGGAGGAGTGTTGAATTAAGCAACAATTCTTTGGATTCCTATGAAAATATCATGGAAAGTTCCTTGGGATTTGTTAATCCAGGAGTAGTTGAATTTCTTCTAGAAAAACTGGGAATAGATGAATCTAATCCACCATCGTTAATGAGAGGCCTACAAAGGTAGAGTACATCAGAGTCACTGTCACAGGTGGTGAGGGGACTGTGCTGAGCTGAAGGTGGGCAGCTGAAGGATGTAGCGAAGAAATGCCCCAGGGGTTGAACCGGGTGATCCATCTCCTGGACAGGACTTCCTTACCTGTGGTTGAACATGTAATCACGTAGAGAGGGATCCGGGCACTTAAGAGAACTTTTTGTATATAATGAAGAAAAATATTATTTCACAGTAATCATTTGTGATAGTTCAAGGATTTTGCTATGTAAATAGAATACAAATTTGGGATTTGTTCTTTCTGTGTTATGAGTTTTTCAGACAGAATGTCAAGTGTAGTTATTTAAAAAGCATTTACAGCTTAACTTTTTTTTTTAATAGCAAAAATTTCTCTGAAGATGATTATGCTTCTGCATTAAGAAAGAAACAGTCTGCATCTTGGGCTTTAAAATGGTATGAAGAATATATTTCAACAATTGCATTTTCTGGTCTAGAAGGTTAGGGGTAAGACAACCTTGCTTATCATCCAAACTAAAATTAGTTTGTAGATAAATTATGATGATACCTTTTTGACATTAGCTTTTTGTAAGAATATATCATTTCAGGTTGATTCAAACATGCCAGACAAAAGTTATGATTTACAAATGTTTTCTTTAGTGTGAAGATTGGAGTTGATTATTTTAAGGTTGGGCGACATGTGGATGCTATGAATGAATACAATAAAGCTCTGGAAATAGACAAACAAAATGTGGAAGCGTTGGTGGCACGCGGAGCCTTGTGAGTGAATTGTGGATTTTCAGGAACATTTACAAGATAACTGTTATTAATATTTAAGAGTACTTTGCATGATGCATTTGTTTAATTTTTACTTCATGTCTAGATATGCAACGAAAGGAAGTCTGAACAAAGCAATAGAAGATTTTGAGCTTGCACTAGAGAACTGTCCTACTCACAGGAATGCAAGAAAATATCTCTGCCAGACACTTGTAGAGAGAGGAGGGCAGTAAGTGTTGAGTTTTATTTAACAATAGAAGTCTAATATTCTAGCACTGTAAAAGCCTGAATGTAAGAAAATACTATCGTTAACTGATGTCATTTAGAAGTTTTGCTTTTAATTTTAGTTGACAATATCTTCTAAATATAGTCCTCATTGATTTTTATTTGTCTCTGAGGTTCTTGTCTCAGGTGCTCTGTTCTGTGTTTTCATCATATAGAAACATAAATGGAAAAATATAAAAAATTAAGTAAGCATTATTTTTCTAGACATACCCTTAAATTTCATCATTCTGTTGGTACAAAGGCAGATATAATTGAGTGTACTGTAGCTGTAAAGTTTTACTGTCTTGTTAACCTATTATTTCATTCTATCAGAACAACTTCTTAATTTCTCACTAGGTAGATAACTAATTCCTACTCAGTTGTCTTATTACCCACATACCGTTGTCATTCAGCTAGGAGGCAGTGTCACTTAGCTGGTATCATCCAGTTATACAAGCCATAAACACTGCTCATCTTTGACTTACTCTTTCCAATATCCAACCTGTGGACCCAATGGTGATCTTACTGTTTTTACTTTATAGTGATTTTTTTTCTAAGAACTAAAGGTGTCTTGTCAAGTCCTTTTGCGGCTTTATAGCTAAAATTTCTGAGTTTTCATAATACAGACCTGTGCTCAAGATCTTACAGATGCCTAGACATTGGTTTGTCATACGTCATTGTCTGTTACATTTAGGTTAGAAGAAGAAGAAAAGTTTTTAAATGCTGAAAGTTACTATAAGAAAGCTTTGGCTTTGGATGAGACGTTTAAAGATGCAGAGGATGCTTTGCAGAAACTCCATAAATATATGCAGGTGATTCTTTATTTCCTCTTGGATTGCTCTTTAATGCTAAAACCTATTTATCTTTAGAGAAAACTGTAGAAGTAAATGTCCCCTAATGGGGATTAACGTTGCTCATATTGCCCTTTCTTAGTTATCCTTAAAAGTAAAAATAGCCTGGGAGAAAATTCCCAAAGACTCAATTTGATATGTGGTTTTGAGAATTCTCCTTGTAGTGAACTTACCTATTGGCTATAAGATTAACCAGTACAGTATTGCCACTATAAACGAGTAACCAGAAAAGAGGGGAAAAAAAGCTTTGTAAACATAATTCAGGCATCTTCCTGTAATACTGATGATGATGTTTTCTCATGCATTCTCTTCTGAATTGGACCATTGCTGCTGTGTCTGTGACATCTGGTGCTGTTCGTCCCCATCCACAACTGGAAAATGGTTTCATACGTAATCATGTATCCGACTGGGCTGTGCTATTTGTAAAATGGTTTGTATTTGAACGTGGTGATTCCTTCCTCAATTCATCTTAATGGAACGTTTTTGGATTTTATTTGTAAAATTTGTGTCCCATTTGAATTTTTTTAATTTTTAAAAATGATCTTCTTGTATTATGTATTCCACCCTTCTTGCACTGTGGGTCATGGGGTACCACTGCAATGGCGTCCCCTTTTTTCATGGGATACCGACTGCAATATGGTCCTCAATACTACACTGGCCATCCCAACGATTAATGCCAACATATGTATGATTCATTATTTTTAATGTCTTAAAAAATGTATTTAATGCTGGCTGTATGATCACTGGTTATAACAAATTGGGTTTCTGGTTGGGGGTGGTCTTTTGAATGCTGGGTTTTATATATTATGCTATTTTTAACGTGTTGTTTTTCTCGATATCTGGGTTCTAAAAGAAATCTTTGGAATTAAGAGAAAAACAAGCTGAAAAAGAAGAAAAGCAGAAAACAAAGACAATAGAGACAAGTGCAGAAAAGTTGCGTAAGCTCTTAAAAGAGGAGAAAAGGTAAACATAATGTTCAGTATTTTTTAACTTAAGGCAGCTACTAGCTTGAACCCAAAATCCCAGATGGAGGTAAAGTAAGTATAAGAAGTTTTTCTTTTTTTTTTTTTTAAAGATTTATTTATTTTTCTTTTTTTTATTACAAAGTCAGATATACAGAGAGGAGGAGAGACAGAGAGGAAGATCTTCCGTCCAATGATTCACTCCCCAAGTGAGCCGCAACAGCCTGTGCTGTGCCAATCCGAAGCCGGGAACCAGGAACCTCTTCCGGGTCTCCCATGCGGGTGCAGGGTCCCAAAGCCTTGGGCCGTCCCCAAGTGCTTTCCCAGGCCACAATCAGGGAGCTGGATGGGAAGTGGAGCTGCCGGGACTAGAACCCATATGGGATCCTGGCGCATTGAAGGCAAGGACTTTAGCCTCTAGGCCACGCCGCTAGGCCCAAGAAGTTTTTCAAGTGATAAACAGTGAATTAAAAATCCTTAACAAGTATGTGTGTCACTTTTTTCTATAGGAGAATAAACAGAGTAAAGTCTAAGGTTACAATCCTTAGAGGGAAAAAAAAAAGATTGACCTTAGAAATAAAATACAGGCTGTTATTTTAACTATATTAGGGAGAAATAAAGCAGTGTTTCTTGGCTAACAGTGGTTTTCTTTCCAAGGAGATATTAGTGCTTCAAAACTCTCCTGGAAAAAGGGAATTGAGATGTTTAATTTGGTGCCCTCCCCCCCGCAAAAAAAAAATCCAAGCATAGTTTTTTCATAATGTGCATTTTCCTTGAGCATTTTGATGAACTCTTAGATCATTTTTCTGAAATCTTTTCAGGAAACAGGATGAAAATCAATGGGTATATAGGAATATCTTTTTTTTAACATATCTGATGAATTAACTGCCTTTTTTAGGCTGAAGAAGAAAAGAAGAAAATCTACTTCTTCTTCAAGTGTGTCTTCTGCTGCTGAGTCAGTTTCTTCTTCCTCCTCCTCCTCATCTTCTGTTCACAAAAAGCACAAGAAGCACAAGAGGAACCGCACAGAGTCTTCTCGGAGTTCCAGAAGGCATTCATCCCGGGCATCCTCCAGTCAGGTAGATCAGAATAGGACAGATGAATGCTATCCAGTGCCAAGCAATACTTCGGCATCTTTCCTTAACCAAAAACAAGAAGTGGAAAAACTGCTGGAAAAGCCAGATAGGTTACAATATCAAAAGACACAGGTGAAAGAGAAGGAAAGATGCCCTCTCCCTTCATCTTCAGGTGAAATCCCGGATGATGACAGAGGTAGGTCTGAAGATTCAAAAGACTTTGATAATAGCTATAAAACCCAGGCAAGTAGCAGCAAAACAGAAAAGCCATGTAAATCAGAAAGACATTTTTATGGCAGGAGAAATTCCTCAGATTCCTATTGTAGGAATTCGGAGGATAAGACAAAAATGTATGGTTCTAGGAGGTTTGAACAAGATACAGAGGGGAGAAAAGAGCACTACCGAAGGTGGGAGCCAGGTTCCGGGAGGTATTCCACCCCGGCAGCAAGCTCAGACTACCCCTGGAGGTCGGTGGAAAAATACAAAAAGTACACTCATTCTGCGTCCCGTGATTTCAGCAGACATGAGCCCAGGTATCGATTAAATACAAATCAAGGAGACTATGAAAGACAGAACAATTATGAGGAGGAAAATAAAGCAGAGATTCCAGAAGCAAGCAGACTAAATAGCCAAGAGCAGTCAGATAGCAAAGTTAAGAAAGATTTACCTCAAAATCTACTCAATATATTTAATCAGATAGCTGAATTTGAGAAAGAAAAGGGAAATAAGCCAAAAAATTAAGATGCCAAAAAATCAACACCATTATATTAAATGCCGTTAATAAAACGGTGAGGGTGTTTCAGTCACCAATAGTCCAGTGCAGAGTTCACAAAAAGCAGTGCTTTTCTCAAGTTTCATGTTTCAGTTACAGGTCCCCTTGTCACGATTTTCAGGATTTTGATATGGACAGTGTATTTCTTACTCTGACAATAGAAACCTCTTCACTTAAAGCTAATTCTCTGAATGTATTGTTTTTTCATTGTATTATGAGGGTTGAGAGTTCCTGGGCTCAACTGACTCGTGAGGAAATTGAATTTGTGCATTGAACAGTTTTTCATCAACTATTACTTTACTTGCTTCTGTTGAATTAAAAGCCCACAGTTTTTGAAAAAGTTTGTTTGATTGTTTCTTGAATACTAGTGTATATCCATCATTTTTTAAAAAATATTTTCTATAGTTAAATTAAAATGGTTGGGGAATGGCAGTTGGCTCCTATCCAGCTTAGTACTATAGGTATAAGACCATGAAAGCTGAATTAAGAGCCCATTTCACTTCTCTGTTTCATCTCTTCACTAACATTATAACCATAAGAAAGTTCTTAACCTTACATTTGGCACGACTCTTAAGAGACCATATTCCAAGCAAGATCACAATATGAAAAGATCTTTTCAGCATGCAAAGCCATGGCAGAGAAGCACACAGTAAATGCAATTTTCTTTTAGGGAAAGAAAATTGGAAAACTGTCCTGGTATTGCAGATGTTCAGTCAAGAAGGTACTAGGCATCTTTTTAAATAATTTAGGGCTGGCCTGCATTTCTTATCGCTTCTTGATGCTTCCCTGGTGTCCCCTTTCTCAAGGTCTGAATAAATACGTTGACCAGCTGGAGCCTAGCTGTACTCTACATTTCAGCAGGTGGATATAAAGAAGAGACTTGGATTGTAAATATCTTCTCAGATTGACTCTAAATGGTATAGTGTAGTCTTGGGAGAGGTAGATAAAAATCAGAGGTGTTGGTCATCAGACGCTTTCACTACAGGATGTTCGAGGCTGTTGATGCTGCCATTCATGACAACACTAACTGGTGTAAGTGAGTGGGCAGATGAGCATCCATCTGTCAAGGCCTATGCAAAGTAGAATGAGAAGAAACTTCCACTTCCTTGTTCTGCCTTGCAGTTCTTGCCCACAGTAAATTACCACATTTTTTAAGCATAACTGAGGTTACTATTGATGTCCTTCAATGGGAGCCTGATCAAAAGTCTAAAATTTAAGTGAAACAAGGAAAAAAACCCTTGTTAGAATCAGTAGAAATATGTCAGTCGCTTAGCCATCACTCTACACCAAGACGGAACTTCTGCTGGGTCGCATGCATTTATAGCTTCAGTGCCATTCCTACGTAGTCGTACATAGTGATGTTGCTAAGGAGGAAACTGCCTGTTGATAATGGCCTAATATAGTTTACTGTTTTTGCACATACCATTTTGTTTGTCTAAATTTAGAAATTCCATTTCTTTCTGGGACATGATAAAGTTAACCAATTTCTTCAAGAAACTCATTACAGCAAAATAATAATAATAATAATAATAATAATTGAATTATTTGTCCACCATCTCCAGTGACATCTTCAGTGTCTCAGCATAGCATATTTTTTGCATGTACTCAGGCTATCTATATTGTGACTTCTAGAATTAGATGAAGTGTGGGAATTTGGATGTTAAGAGAACTCCAGATTAGGAATTAGAGGGATTGATCCCACATCTGAAAATAAAACATTGGCATTGTTTTACGTAGTCACAATTATGATTTTAAGAGTTAGATGTGAACTTCTGTGCTAAGAATCTATTCAGCAGATACGCTGCGTTCATGGTGGTGACTCGATAACAGACATTACAGTGCAGTTATAGTATGCCAAGGCTTGTGCACTGTTCGTATTATCCATATCCAGTTATCCTAGCAATAGGACACTGTCACTGTTAAATTCTGAGGGGGAAAGGCAGAGAAGTTAACCATCCACAGACACAACTTGTAAAACAGCACCTGCCTCCCCTGAGTGCAGTTTTTAATATCAAGTCCAGAAACTTTACAAAGCAGTGTTTTAGCCACAAATTACCTTTTTACCCATCTTACTCATTGGACTTCCCTGTGCCTGTTTTGTAAGCAGAACTAAAAATGATAGGAGAGATTACCACTACTGCTTTTCAGAAAGAAATGAAAATGTTGTTCACAGTTGTCAATAAATTTATTTTCCAGTATTTGAAGGAAACAGCCATTTATGGACCCAAATTCTGATGTTTATTTGGAATCCAGACTTACGAACTAGTAGTCCACACTTTGTAGAATTCAAAGTGTTGGACATGTTGCAATAAAGAATTAACTGGAAAAACTAATTCTGGATCTGAAGTTGTATCTCCACTATGAATTTATAGAATCCCTATTGCAAATAGAATCACATCCAACTTTATTAAATCAAGGAAGTTTCAAAAACTATGCTTTATCTTTGGCTGTATCTTGACAACAAATGTTAAACACATATGACTTATTTCACAAGATGGAGTAATTCTCAGAAACCTAAGCCATTTTTCATTAATATACAGTGTGTCTTTCTGATGAATTGTTTTCTTTGATGGGAGGGAAGTAACGATTTTTTGGCTAAAAATTATATCAAGATAAGAAATTGCTTGTAACAGGTTACCCACCCCCCCAAAAAAATGTTTATTTGAGTTGTTATTTTTAGAAACTCTTTAACAGTAAAGTGATTATACCAGAATGATAGCCTAAACATGTTTAGGCACAGTTTGATAAAACAGTTGTGAAATGTGTTTTTTAAAACAATGAAAATCAAAATTATAGTGAAAACTATTTTCCTCATGCTTGTATAATATGTGACTTTGTTGAGAATCTGCTGTTACTTCTTTTTGCATGAAGAAAATAATAGGAAAACTAACTACCAGTAGTTGAGTGCTGGATAAGAACTGGTCATTCTATATGTCTTAACACTTTTTTCATTCAACATCTGTATCATTGTGAAGCACACAAAAACATAGAAAAGGATTTACTGTTGTAAAATAGGAGATTTTTGCATTTACAACTAGTTCAGAATAAACGTTCATTTGCTGCCCTTCTTGCTGCTGGGGCTACTGCTACCTCTAGCTGGCTGAGTGGTGCTGCCCTCCGGCGCAGAGGAGTCTGGGAAGCTGAGCTCTAACACTTTAACTGAGGACTGAGATGCAGAAGAACTTGTACTCTTAGATGACCTAGAAAGAAGAACAATTATGTTAAAGTCGATGCAAATTTCATATTTTAATATAGATCTCTCCCACCCTCCTATTACTGGGGTAAAAGATACCATAATTCCCTAAGAAGTCAAAAAGTACATATTAGTAGTGCTAATAAATTTTGGAAGTATGATGATTAATAGAAATAAATTGTCTAAAACAATAATTTCAATAGTTTAATAAATACAGTATGTTTTTATGTGAGAAAAGTTTTCAACTGGAATCCATTTCTTAGCATCACTAAGCGTTAAAGGTTTTGCAAGATTGTTGCAAGGGCAAGAGTATTTCTAGCAAGAATAATTAAAATGTATATTTTAAATTAAAGAAAAAAAAATTTTTTGGAAAGTCAGATATACAGAGAGGAAGATCTTCCAATCGATGATTCACTCCCCAAGCAGCTGCCACAGCCAGAGCTGAGCCAATCCAAAGCCAGGAGCCTGGAGCCTCTTCTGGGTCTCCCATGCGGGTGCAGAGTCCCAAGGCTTCGGGCCATTTTTAATTGTTTTCCAAGGCTTTTGGGGTTTCCTCAACTGCTTTCCCAGGCCACAAGCAGGGACCTGGATGGGGAACCGGTGGGGAACCGGTGCCCGTATGGAATCCTGGTGCATGCAAGGCAAGGACTTTAGCAACTAGGCTACCACGGCTGGATCCTAAGATGTGTAATTTAAAATGAAGAGGAAGAGGAGAGACATGCTGAGAGAAAGCATACAACTTTGAAATGATACATTTTTAAAATACATTTCACAGAAGTATGGGTACCTCATGAAATCAACAGGAACTAGCAGGAAGTTTTAAGCAACTGCTAACTATTCCAAAATGAGGATCATCATTAGTAACTTTTCCTAACAGAATAAAGTTGTTGATTAAAGTATCTCTGATGACAGATTCCTGGATAACAGTTTCAGAAATAAAAGTTAAAAATTACTTTCCTTTTTAGTAAAGCATCGTAAATGATGTGAAATTTTATGAATGGGTTTTGAACATATGTCCATGTAAGTTGCCCTTGGGTGATTTAAAAAATCTCTCTTCCCTCATCCCCCAATTTCACCTCCAAATTCTAACTGCAACCCCCACATTTCAGTTGTCTGGACCGTGAGTTCATGAGCCAGTCCATCATGCTCATGTGTAAGTGACTGGGTTTCCAGGGCAGCAGCTGGGAGGGTGAGATTTTTTTTTTTCTTGTTTTAACCTTCCACATACCTTGCTGACAGCAGTGAAATCTGCGAGGCTGATCTAGAACTGTGACGGCTGCCTTTGGGACCAGTTATAGGTAGTTCTAACCCATTCTGAAATGACATTTAACAGCAAGTCATTACTCCTACTCCATTTCAGAAGAAAAATATTTTAGATTTCACTCTATGATGAGCACTATAAATTTGTTCTCATTAAATGTTAAGGAGGTTTTCTTGGAGGATATCCTAGTACCTGTCGAAAGTATGTTTGCAGTATTAGATGGAGCTCAGCATTTCCTTCTATGACATCAGCTAACATTTCATCGACGACCTTGTGAAATTGTTTAACTTCACGAAGTTTGATGTCTTGTTCCTCTAGTGTTTCATTTTTTGTTCCTTTCAGAAGACGGATTTCTTTTGTGAGTTTAGCACACTGTTGGTAAGTGACAGTCGATTATTACATAAGCCTGATTCCCAAGACTTGATTTTTAAGGCTAAAGGGGTATTGTGTTTGCCATTTGGGACGATAAAAAGAAGTAAATACGACGGCAGTTTTTGCAAGACATCAGTACCTGTTTAGTTACTCTTTCCAATTTTGGCTTTTGCTCCTCAGTCTCTTTCTGTAGTTGAAATGAATAAGCTTGCTTCTCTGACACTTTCTCTTGGACATTATTTAATAAGTGTTCTATGACATCTAGAGTATTTTCCATGCTCTGCAGAAATAAAGTATTAACATGCCTGTTGGTTATAATCAAAAGCTGTATTTTATTGGTTGTTCCTATGATTTGAGTATGGTTTATTCTCCTAAACTCATGCAGGTGTTTTTTTTTTTAATATTTTATTGCAAAGTCAGATTTACAGAGAGGAGGAGAGAGAGAGAGGAAGATCTTCCATATGATGATTAATTCCCTAAGTGACACCGAATCCCACTCCAAAGCCAGAAGTCAGGAACTTCTTCCAGGTCTCCCATGCGAGTGCAGGATTCCAAGGCTTTGGGGTGTCCCAACTGCTTTCCCAGGCCACAAGCAGGGAGCTCGATGGGAAGTGGAGTGGCCAGGATTAGAACCGGTGTCCATATGGGATTCTGGCGCGTGCAAGGTTAGGACTTTAGCCGCTAGGCTACGGCGCCAGGCTCTCATGCAGGTTTTTGATCCACAATTTATATGTCAATGATAGGAAGAGGGTAGAAACAATCCAGTTATGGTGTTCAGAGGGGATCTTTGGGACATGGTTAGATTTAAATAAAGTCAGTACGGTGGAAAGCTATGGCTGAATCCTAAAGGCTCTGTGAGAGGAAGGACATATCCAACACACAGACACAGGCATGTGTGCCCCTGATCTCTTGCCACATAACACCATGTGCTGCTCCAGGCTCTGCCAATAGGAAAGCCATCAGCAGAAGTGAGCGGAACAACCCACTTCTCTTTATAAAGTAGACTACCCTCAAGTATTTCCTTTTATTAATGAAAAACAGAGTAATATGCTTGCCATTCACCACGTAATTCACATACGATATAGTATACCAGAACTCTTGGGGCCTGGCACGGTGGCCTAGAGGCTAAAGTCCTCACCTTGAACATGCCAGGATCCCATATGGGCACCGGTTCTAATCCCGGCAGCCCCACTTCCCATCCAGCTCCCTGCTTGTGGCCTGGGAAAGCAGTCGAAGGCCCAAAGCCTTGGGATCCTGCACCCACGTGGGAGACCTGGAAGAAGTTCCTAGCTCCTGGCTTTGGATTGGCACAGCACTGGCCGTTGCGGCTCACTTGGGGTGAATCATCAGATGGAAGATCTTCCTCTCTGTCTCTCCTCCTCTGCCTTTCCAATAAAAATAAATAAATCTTTAAAAAAAAAAACTTAGTGGAAAATAGGTATAATTAATAGATTAAGTACTATATGTTATTCAACTGTGAAGTATTTTATATTGGATAAAAAATAACAGTGGCTATTAAAAGCATGAAGTTTGAAATATTCAGAATTCATAACTTCAGCTTAATGAGTTCAAACAATTTTTATCTAGGGACTGCCTATGTTCTTTGGCATTTCAGGCAATTTCCACTAACTACTTATCTTTTCAATTTTGTTTTCAGGGAAATCTTACTACAATTGTAATGAAATTAAAGTTCATTAAGAAGAGCATAGTTAGCTAATATTACTCAACTAAGTACAAGTAACTGTTAATGCTCAGCATTGAGATATAACTACTTAGTAGTTGGATCACTTGTTTTTCTCTCTTAATTGACTCTATTGCACTCTAACAGTTGACTTGCCTGTAAAGGTTCTAACAGAACCACAGTAATGATAATGGTGGTTAACTTTTATTGAAGATTTACTAAATTAGAGCCTGTATTATTTACCTGTATATCTTCTTGAAGTTCTCTGATTTGTTTTTGTTTGTATCTGTATTTTTCATCAATGGCTCTTTTCTGGTCTTCTAGTTGAATTTTTAATTCATACTCCTCACCTAGTATTCAGGGAATTTTTAGCATGAGTTTTCAACATTGCTATTCAGGAAGTAATTTACATATTACATAGAGAGTACTGAGCATCTAATTTTTGCTATGAAAGGTTAAATCCCTTATATCTCTTCAGGGAAAACAGTATAGTCAAAAATATAGCTATTTCTTATTTTGACAACATAGAGCAGAAATATGCTGCATTTTATACATTTTTAAATTCCCTAGAAAAATGATAAACTATCATAATGATAGTCATACCTTAGTAAACCATTGAGAATAACAAAGGGAGGGAGGAAAAAGAAGTGAGCTTTTGTAACCCAGTGACACATAGGACAGGTTTGTTCTGCATGTCTTACAGTGTTCTTTAAATGGCTGCAGCTTTCACTGTATGCATTTCTTTCAAAAATTAAGCTCCTACGTACTAGAAGGGGTAACTTTTTTAAAAGATTGTTTATAATTGTTGTTGCAGTTCTTCAGCACTTGCAATGTATTTTCTAGAGCATAGATTTCTTTTTCAGCTTTGTTGATCTTCGCATCCAAACTGTCACCTTCTCTTTGAAGCTCCTCCTTTTCTTGAGCAGCCTGTGAAAGTACAAAATAGAACTGATTGGAGAAGTTGTCAGGAGAGGAGCTGTCTGTCTGTCTGTGGGGCAGAAAAGTCAACTCACAGCAATGCCAGTTTTAGCATAGGGCCTGAAGAGAGACAACAGTCCTTGTGTTTTTAAAGACCAAATCCTCAGACCTCCAAAATACAGTCTACAGGATACAAAACCAATATTGAATTAACCAGTACATACATAAAAACTTCAGAAAAAAAATTGAAGCAGACATTAAAAAAAAAAAAAAAGACTACCAAGATGAATAGTTAACTGGAGGGAGGATTTAAAACAAGGCATTAAACCACAAGCAAGAAAGTTTTGCCTGAAAAAAATTCAGGGATGCTTTCTCATTGATGTCAAGTCATGGAGAAGAATAAATAAACAACCAAAAAAGAATTTTAAAAATTATTTAATTTTTAAAATAAAAAAGACCATGATAAATTTGGATGAAAAGATGAGGCCTGCAAATCGTAAAGGAACAGAATCTCTTTCATAAGGAACAATGTATTTGATGATGGAAGGCAGTGCCAACTATTTGGTGATTGTCCTAGCCCAATCTGGCACTATGCTAGATCTCCAAATGTACACCCAAGAAATTTTAATTAACTCCTTACATTCTGACAGAAACAGCATACAGATATATTAAAAGTGCAAGAAAACTAATTTTCAGTCCAAATAAGTTAATCTCTTATTAAAACTGATTGAATTCCTAAATATGCGTATTTAAACCACAATGGTCACTGAGAAGTGTGTTAGTAATCTTTTGATTCTTAACCTTTTTATTGGAAATTTGTTATGCTTCAAAATGAGTTACACATGTTTTTTACATTAAAAAATAAATGACATCTAAGTCTTTTTCTGTTCAGAACTGCCATCCATTTCATTTGAAAGCCAGTGGGACAAAGAACCAGGGCAGCCATATTTTAGACTGTCTACTGATGACTTAAATTTTTCTGAGCTCAATTTCCTCATTTTTCAAAAGGGTTGGACTTGTTCATCATACACAATTCCCTGCTCTAATTCCACATTTACTTCTAAATTCTGAAATTATGATTCCATCTGTTTCTATATTGGATTTATAATGTAGAGCTTTATTTTTGTGTTAAAATGGCTGATATTTATAAATTTTTATAAGCTTTCCAACATTTAAAAATATTTTTAAGTACTTTAATTGGAAAGTTTCATTAGCTATGCCATATTTTTCAATCTGGCCCTATAAGATACTGGAGTTGACAAAGAAAAACAATTATGTGTGTCCCATAGACCAAGGACTGTTAGTACCAAAAAGGGGCTATGGGTTGAACAATGTCCATGAATATCTCAGAAAGTGACCTGATTTGAAAATGAGATCTTTGAACTTGGAGTAAAGTTTCAATAAGGCTACTAGTGCAGGTCTTAACCTGATAACAAATTTACAAAAATGGGAAGCTTAAACACAGATGTGTATAGGAAAAGCTGGGTGAAGACAGGCAGAGTGACATATGATGATGAAGGAAGGCACCAGAATGGAGCACCTGCAAATCAAGAAAAACCAAAGATCACCAGGGGCTAGAAGAGGTAGAACACATAGTACCTCATAGTCCTCAGAGCAAAGCAACTGTGCCAACACCTTCCATCTTGGATTTCTAGGTCCGAGAAGTATGGAACAATAAAATCGTTTAAACCCAAATGCTCCTGTTAGAGTAGCCAGAGAAACTAATAAAAGGGCCACTGTAGCATGAAAACAGCCAGACAATTCTTGAATGAGGGATGAGTGGATTATGTCTCCAATTACTTACAAAACAAGTGGGGACCATCTGGACAGGGTCCATGGTTTTCTGATGTCTGTTCTATAATGTGCAGAAACAACACTGGCTAGCAGCACTGGGTGAGAGCTATAAACCACACATGTGTCCATACAACAGAGCTTTGACACTGGGACAGACATTTAGTAAATTCATCAGAATTTCCAGCGGAAAAGTGAAAGGCATATCATACGGAATGCATGTACTAGGGGTACACCTGAAAAAAGACTATAGATGAAAACCTGGGTAATTAAGGAGATACGTAAAGAGGAAAAGAACTTCCACCAAAGCTGTCAATTAACACAAGCTGTGGGAGATATCATCTCTATCCGTGTATGGGGAAATGAGTCAGTTGCAATTTCTGTTCTCTGTGTGTAATGTTTCAGTAACTTCCCAGATCTATCCATAAAGGAATTTACACATGTTTGGGGTACCTTCTACATGGAAAAGATGGCTGCTGTCGCAGTACTGATGAAGGGAATCTCTTTAGAGTCTCAATCATATCTGATTTTCACTTAAAAATTACTACATGAAGACAACCATGAGATGGCAGACAACTCTGAAAGATCAAGTTCCACCTGATCTTTGCTTCACACATTATATTGACAATGCAACAATAGCAGGCTTCCTCTCTGAACAGGTGCCATACCTGTACTGCAGTGAACTGGAGTTTAACATTCAGCAATGGTACAGCTCCTGGGGCATGAGAAATCTGGAGGATAGTATGGCTCTGATGAAGTCAAGCTTCAGCATACTGAATAGCAAAGTACGCTGAGATAAGAGGTCTTAGGGTACACCAGATTATCAGTCAACTCAGTGGAAATGGCAGAATACAAAATGATGGCCAACAAACAACGATTAGTAGAATGACCTGAACTCAAATGAAGGGTTTGGGGCACCAGAGAGCAATCCTGTGACCACATCAACTCAAATTATACAGAATTAGTAGTGCTTCAGCATCCCTACCTAGCTATTGATGTTCCGGCTTTTGCTATTAGTGGCCCTAATTAAGTGAGACAGTTGCTAGATTTTCAGGGATAGGAGTGATACCATTTTGGTTCTTTTACTATGAGTTAGCAAAGGCTACTTCTTGCTATCACAACTGTAACATCAGTTAAGATTACCTTGATTACATAATAGGCCTGTGTTTTCTCCTCTTCTCCCTCAGGAGGCATCATAACAACAGTCAGAATTTCATATCTGTTCTTCAGCTTATCAATTTTACTTAGTCGCTCATTATACTCTGCACTAAAATGAAAAGACAACAAAAATGAAACAAAAAAACGAAAGACTATCATGTCCATATTGAACATAGACATTTGTGTTTATGTTATTAATGAATTCAAACAGGCTATTCTCATTATTAAATGTTTACTTATTTGAAAGAGATCGAGACCTTCCATTCACTGGTTTATTCTTCAGACGGCTGCAATGGCCAGTATTTGGCCAGGATGAGGCAAGCAACAAGGAGCTTCATTCTGGTCTTACATGTAGGTGGCAGAGGCTCAAAAAAAAAAAAATTAGATCAGAAGTGGAGCAGCCAGTATGTGAAATTGTGCCCAGATGGGATGCCGGCATTGCAGGCAGTAGCTTTACTCCCTATACTATATTGCCAGCCCCTCATTTCAAGTTTAATAATTAGTGTAAAGAGTCTTAGGCTTTACCTGCCTTGAATTTATAGATGGGGGCAGAAGATAATTTTCCCAGCAAACATCTTTATTGCTTATAGTGCATCAAACATCAGGAGTGTCTCTTTTTTGCATTGGGAACCCTTTTGTTCCCTTCATCACATGGGAAAGAGGAACTAGAAGGGCTGCTGCACACAAACTAAGTCTGCATGACAGCTGAGGAGTCTTAAGGTGATCCAATTATTTGACAATGGGAAGTAAGGAAACATGGCTAAATTTTGCTCCAGTTTTTGATGGTGTGTGCTATTCATACATCTATTAAAACAGAGTGCAGCACAGGGCAGTTACTGCTTCTTTTTGCAAAATGAACAGAAAGATGAAAAACTAATGGAAAACTTTCACCCAACACTGATTTCCAAATTTGTCGCTTTTTTCTTAAGAATAACATATTTTCTTGACATCTTTAAAATCTAAATAACAAAACAACTAATGTTAACTAACGCACAGCAATATGCAGAGTGACGCATTTGGCACAACCTCATGAAAGTCAGCCACCCAAACTTCCAGTTTTCCTACCCTTAGAGAAAACTGATGGTAAAATATACTTAGAGCTAAAAGTTTTGCTTTTCCTTACTTTCAGTTATTACTATTTTTCATAAGAAGTTACTCATGCTTTACATAATTATAAAATATGTTTTGGCCTATAAGCTTAAGATGATGGCTAAGAACAAGTGTTATCTCTCCACCTTCTGAGTCTGGAAAAAAAATAGTAACACATTTGGGAAAAAATATACATGAGATTTTACCCATTAACTTATGGAAAAATAGAAAACATGGATATGATTAATAGGGAAAATATACAGTATAGAAAAAAATCCAAATTCAGAAATGATTAGTTAGAAGAGCATGAGGGGTCTCTGAGGCTGCTATCAGTGGGTGGTTAGTAAAAGAAATGTCCACAGAATATCTGGGTCACCACTTTGGGCTCTGCTAGGTACAAAGGGATGTTTTAAAGTCTTCACTCAAAATAATGATCTCAACTTTTTGTAGCTAAGCACCCCTAAGTGATAAATTAGCATAGACCCTATAATCAGATCCCCTCCCCACCATTCATTTCAGCAAGAGATCTGTTGGTGACAGATATTTATCTAATTCAGATACCTCGTTACTGGCAGATCTGTTAGTAGCCGCTGATTGTTAAGTAAACATGTATTAAAAAATAATAATGGAAAACCAAGGGTTATGTTACCCATAAGCTTAACAGCATGAATGGAAAAAACAAAACACAAATGAACAAGAAACAGACCCTGGGAGAAAACAAAAGAACCACAGACTAGAACAGAACTTTCAAAGTGTTCTAATCAGTAGCCTTGAGAGTAGGATGCCGCCTCTAAAATCTTGCCATGAAACAAGATGAGCATCAACGAAAAGAAAGCAGCTAGGAAGGAATAACATGTGCAAGCAAGCTTTCCTTTTCAGATTAACAACAGGAAAGAATAAAGATTCTATTAGTAACCTGAGACAGAGAGAGACACCAAAGCTAAGACAAAGAGGACAGTTCTAGGGAGAGGATATCTGAGAAATCAGAATGTTAAAACATAGAAAGCAGAAAACGAGATAAAATAAATCTGGTCAGATCTAGTAGGGCCTGTATCCACTAAAAATGAGCAAATATTAGCAGTGATAGTGAGAAAAAAAAGTGAAAGAAAATATCTCTGAGTGAACTGAATGAAACAAAAAGTTCACCAAGGATCAAGCAAGAAAACTAAAAACTGAAAAAATATCCAAGCAATTGTGAAGCATCAAACAAAAATAGATTAACAGCAAAAGCCAAGTTCTAGACAAAGCAAGCCAAATTAATCTGGAACCAGATATCTCATAAACAGTATTGTAACATGAGAGAATACAGAGTGACTTTAGCAATACATGCAATTTGGGGTGAGCAAACAGAAATGAAAGATGCTAACACTCTTCTATAGGAAGGAAAACCAATAGAGAAAATTAATTTTCAAAATTCACAAGTTGAAATATTAAAACATAAAACTTCCAAACAACAAAAAAGATAAAAAAAATGAAACTGGCAAAAAAAAAAAGAAAAAACAATTAAGTGAATAAATGGCAATTTCTTGATGCTTTTGAAAATTTAAGTATCTGTCTCTTCAATAATCCAGCAATGCTACTCCTAGGTATTTCTCAAGAGAAAAGGAAGCATATGTCCATCCCAAGAACACATATATCCAGGGCAGATTTATTTATAATGGCTAAAAGCAAAACAAATACCCATTAGAAGGTAGAGGTATAAACAAATTGGTGTTAACACATCCAATGAAATATTTTAGACTGGCAATAAAAAACTGGGGTTGCGAAACCATGCTGCCTGCCACCTGTATTCACGTGGTTCAGAAGCAAAGGATAGCTTTTATGAGAGACAACAACAAAATAAAAATTACATTCCATGAAAAATAAAAATTACTCAGAAATTCAGGTTTCAGTGTTCCAACAGTTTGAACACATCGTGATTGTGGCTGTCTGCTTTCACCGTACAATGACAGAGTTGAGTTACTAGAAAAAAATAAAAATTAAAAAGCAGCCTTCAAAGAGCTACCATGTTTTTCATCTTGTTCTTATGAAGTGTGCCAATTCCTGATAAAAAGAAATACAATACTGATACTTACAACATGAGTAAACCTTAATTACTCTCAATAGAATAAGTTGGACAATTATAGTACCTACCATAGGAATCCACTCAGATTAAGCTCTTGGAAATGTAATTAAAAACAAAATATTTTACAGAAGTCCATCTGGAATAATTCACACTCAGTTCTGGTACTTACAGCTAGTGCTGCAGCCTAGCCCAGCTGGTCACAGCTTTTCTGGCTCTTACGTGTGCTGGTGGATGTAGCAGCCTGACCTGCCCCCAGACCCAGCTCTCATGCTCACCAGTAGAAGCAGCAGCCCAAAAAAGGAGTCCCTAAAGTTCCCCTACCAGACTTGCTCCCTGCCCCGGGTCTTGCGTGTGCCAGCAGGTGCTGTGGCTTAGTCTGAGATGGCCTGCCCCAAACCTTGGAATTCACCAGAAGTTGTGACAGCTGGCTGAGTCCAGCTCATCCCCAGTCCCAGCTCTCACCAGGGGGGTGCAACAGCCTAGCCCAGTCTGGCCCATCCCAGCCCTCATGTAAACTGATGGTGTTGAGATTGACCCTAGCCTGGGCAATTACAGACAGGACCCAGAATTCAGTAATATACAGCTGACTATTTTTAAGTTGATAACTTTGTATGACCCATGAATGGTGTTATAAAAAAGGTTCCCTACCCCTACTAGAGGGAAAAATTAAGATATTTGTGGAGTGACGGATATGATAAGTAACTTGATTGCAGTGACTGTCATAAAAACATATCAACTTGTATCTCAATTATATCTCAAAATGACATCTCAAAAAATTATATCTTAAAACTATAAAAAAATCTTAAAACTTCAATTAGACAATAAAAAGCAGAAAAGATAAAAAAATAAGACAATTTAAAATTCTGTGGAGTACAGTTAAAATAACACTTACAGGGATATGTTAGCCCTCTTAGCTCAACTAATAAAGCACCTACAGAAATTTTTTAAAAAATCAACATCAAAAATACCACACTAAATAAGGAACAAAAGTGAACAAAAGGTGAGATCAGAAGTTAATGAAGCAAAGAATAAATTTACATTAGGAAAGAACAATGAATTAATTCTTTTCAAATACTGTTAAAACTGTTTTACTGGAGTAAGTGCTTAGCACAGTAGGGCAACACCACCTAGGATGCCCACAGCCCATATGGACATGCTTAGATTCAAGTTCCAACTCTACTTGCAACTACAGCTTCCCACAAAAGCACACGTTGACCGACAGCAGATGACTGCTCAGTCCTTGCATCCCTGCCACCAATAAGAGA
This sequence comes from Ochotona princeps, assembly GCF_030435755.1. NCBI lineage: Eukaryota > Metazoa > Chordata > Mammalia > Lagomorpha > Ochotonidae > Ochotona > Ochotona princeps. The sequence continues at coordinate 105,861,360 of NC_080834.1, read as the reverse complement.
TAGTTAAGATTGAGTTCCTGCCTCTGGCCTCCATCACTAGGAGAATAAACCAGCATAGAAAAGAAAGCAGTCATTTTTGATGACATCTTATTAACATTTTCTTTTCATGAAAAATTTAAGATTTATTTTATTATTGTTATCATCATTATTATTTGTATTGGAAAGGCAGATTTACAGAGGTAAGGAGAGACAGACAGATCTTCTGTCTGTTGGTTCACTTCACAACTGGCTGCAAATGGCTGGAGCTGAGCCAATCCAAAACCAACCATGAGCCAGGAACTTCTTCCAGGTCTCCCAGGCAGTTGCAGGGTTCCAAGGCTTTGGACAGTCCTCTACTACTTTCCCAGGCCACCAACAGGGATCTGAATTGGAAGTGGGGCAGCCAGGACACGAACTGGTGCCCATATGGGATCCTGGTGGATGAAAGATGAGGATTTAGCCACTAGGCTATTGCACTGGCCCCTCATAAATTCTTAACAGTATTTTAAAAACTCTAATAATTACCTTATGCTGGAGTTGGTGCAGTGACTTAGCAAGCTAACCCTCCACCTGCAGCGCCAGCATTCCATACGTGTGCCAATTCAAGTCCAGGCTGTTGCACTTTCAAATCCAGCTTCCGGCATATGGCCTGGAAAAGCAGCAGCTCAGCTCTCAACCTTGCAGCCCTTTGGGGGAATGAACCAGGGATGGAAGATCTCCCTCTCTCTTTCTCTCCTCTCTGCAAATTTGCCTCTCAGATCAAAATAAATATATCTTTAAAAGCAATAGTGACCAAGAAAAGACAGAAGACAGAACAGGTCAATCATTCATCTCAGCTATATGATGGCAGCGAAATACTGGGCAAATGAAGACCCTATCATGGACTGTGTCAATCAGTGGACGACCTCATTGAGCGAAACTGGCAGCGATTCATAACTGGAGAACTATTAAAACCACTTGAGCAAATATCTCAGAGCATGCCCCACATCCGGGACTTGGGGTGGGCGGGAAACCAGGTGGGGCTTCTCCGTCAATATCCCCCTTTACCTCAGATACATGATGGAAACAATATGGACATAACAGTATTACCCACTTTCCTATACCCCCTGACCCTTTTTATTTTAACCATAATTAACTATGTAAAGATTGTCAACAACATTACAATAAAATATAAAAAAAATAATATAGCAAAAATAAAAAGTGAAAAGATCAGTCAAACCAAAAAAAAAAAAAAAAAAGCAATAGTGACCTTATGCTTTGGCGTTCCTGGTCAGCGTATCTGATTTGTGAAACAAGCATTGTTTTGTGGACCCGGATTTCCTCCGTCCGCTCGGCCATGGCTGTGTGTAACTGCTGCTTTCTTTTTTCCAGGGACAGAACTTCTTCGGCCTTACTGTGAAGCATTTGTCGAGTGCGTTTAACTTCAAGTTTTAAAAGATTGTCCTCTATCATCAAATCCTACCAACATAAAAATTGTAAAATATTAAAATAATTATTGTTTTACAACTGAATCAAAATTATTTTTATTCCTACGTATACCAAATTTTTCTTTTTCTAATTCAACCGGTGACTAAGACACTGACTAAAGTTAAATTTATAATTGCTTTAGAGTCATGATGGTTATATTTTCTTTCAAGAAAAAGGTATATGGCTGTCTGCCACATAAGTCAATTTTAAATTCAACCTTTGCTTTAAAAAGAACTTACTTGTAATATAGAAAATTCAAATGTCCAGAAGCTGATGAAATCCTGTAGATGAACTTTTTATACTTTAAATTTCATCCAAGATGAAAGTGAATTTTTACTTTAAAACAATTTACTCATGAATAGAGAACTAAAATGAGCGCACCAGTGATAAATGTTCAGAGTATCCAGAAACAAACACTCTAGAATATAAGCCTGTGCTGTTTCATAAGCAGCTTTTTAGTTACAGAAAGATTAGATCCCTATTTCACATGTATTGAAAATATATTCTAAATATTTTTAAGAGCTTCCTGCAAGTCATGTAACCAATGTAACTGTGAGAACAAGAAAATATTTGATTTTTTACTGTGATGAGTTTCTATGCATAAAAATTATAAAGGCCAAAACTTATAATATGTGATTTTTTAATGTTTATATCAAACCACTGAATAAGAACAAAAAGGCAGATGGGGAATTTTGAAAACATTTTTGACCTGGTGACACAGAGATAATATCTTCACAGATGAAAGTATCTTACAAAGCAATTCAAAAATAGAAACCTCACAATGGTAAAATGTGCCAAGAATTTACATTAGAATTCTAAAGCCAAAAATTATAAAATATAACACATGAAAAAAATCTCAACCATACAAGTTTTGTACTTTTATCCTTAAATATGTTTAAAATGCTTATGTTTAGAACAAAACATGTTTTTTGGGCCCGGCAACGTGGCCTAGCGGCTAAAGTCCTCGCCTTGAACGCACCGGGTTCCCATATGGGCGCCGGTTCTAATCCCAGCAGCTCCACTTCCCATCCAGCTCCCTGCTTGTGGCCTGGGAAAGCAGTTGAGGATGGCCCAATGCATTGGGACCCTGCACCCGTGTGGGAGACCCGGAAGAGGTTCCTGGCTCCCCGCTTCGGATCAGCGCGCACCAGCTGTTGCGGCTCACTTGGGGAGTGAATCATTGGACGGAAGATCTTCCTCTCTGTCTCTCCTCCTCTCTGTGTATCTGACTTTGTAATAAAATAAATAAATCTTAAAAAAAAAAAGAACAAAACATGTTTTAAGTGTTTTGAAACAGATGCTGAGCGTAGAAGTTAAGACACTTACAACCCCACATCAGGATACCTGGGCTCAACACCCAACCACTGCTCCTGACTCTATTTCCCTGCGAATGCAAACCCTGGCAGGCAGCACTGATGGTCAAGTACAGGGTGCTTGCAGCCAGAGGGGATACCTTCTCCACCTCCTGGCTTCAGTCATAGCCTAGACGTGGAGGGCACTTGTAGGCACTTGGGCAATGAGCCAGCAGAGAAAGTATTTCTCTCTCTCTCTCTCTCTCTCTCTCTCTCTCTCTCTATCTCTTCTGCCTTTCAAATCAGTTAAACGTTTTTAAATAAAATTAAATGTCACCAATTTTGAAGCTGCAGACTAAACTAATGAGATGTCATGTTGGCAACAATTTTATACATTAAAATTTCTAGCCTCAGTGGTGGTGATACAATACAAAGCATACACACTGCTGATGGTATTACTGGAACTCTAAAGGGAGTAACTGAGCTTTAGTTTTAAAATTAAAAATACCCCCTGCGGTGGCCTGGGAAGGCAGTGGAAGATGGCCAAGGCCTTGGGAAACCTACACCTAAGTGTGGTACCTGGAGGGAGCTCCTGACTCCTGGCTTTGGATTGGTTCAGCTCTGGTCATTGCAGCCATTTGGGGAGTGGGCTAGGGAAAGGATGATCTTCCTCTCTGTGTCTCCTTCTCTCCAACTTAGTGGCGAAATCCTCACCTTTCATCAACAGGGATCCATATGGTTGCTGGTTTGTATCCCAGCTGCTCCATTTCCCATACAGATCCCTGCTTGTGGCCTGGGAAAAACAGTAGAGGATGGTCCAAAACCTTGGAACCGGGCACCCATATGGGAGACTTGGAAGAAATTCCTGGCTCATGGCTTTGGATTGGCTCAGCTCCAGACATTTGCGGCCAGTTGTGGAGTGAACCAGTAGACGGAAGATTTTTCTCTCTGTCTCTCCTTACCTCTGTATATCTACCTTTCCAATAAAAAATAAAATAAATCTTTAAAAAAAGAGAGAAATCTTAATTCTTAAAATATTCATTTATTTTTAACCATACTGTACCTATAGAATTTACCCCAATTAACTGAATAATTATAACATGCCATATGTGCATTGAACACAACACTGTTTAAAATAATCAACAAATATTAAAATATTCAAAAATAGGCTAAATAAACAGTAATATGAAATATGTTGGAAAATTAAAACATTTCTTAAAGAATGATGTTTTAGGAAACATATTAACATATAAAGTCAATTTTCTTTTTTAAAAGACAGGAGGAAAATAAACATTAGCAACATTTATCTTGATACAAGAGTGATAAAAGTGATTTACTCTTAATCTGTTTTATTCTTAACATTTTCTACAATTAACATGAGATCATGTGTTTTCTAGTGCTACACGTTGTACATACTATTATACCTGTTTGAAAGCTCTGGCTTTGTTAAGTTCTTTCTCTGATCTATCAATAAAAAGATTTAATTCATCTATTTTGGTCATAAGAGACTGTTTTTCATCACAATTTTTACTGTTTGACTTCTTGATAAAATAAAGATCATTCTGTAAAAAGAAAAAAGTCATATCAGCATATGTTTTAAATAATAAGAATATTAAAGCATATGAAACATGTTACAATAAGCTATGTTATCTTAAATACTTACAACAATCACTATTATGCTATACCTCCAAAATAACAGAAATGGAAATATTTAAATTTGTAACACATTTATGCTTACAACTTATAAATGATTCAAGTCCAACATGAGTTATTACATGATCATCATTTACCAGAAAAGAACCTGCACTGTAGTTCACCACTCCCATCCGGGAGTTCATTGTTTGGTTCTCTCCAAGTCTTGGATAATAAAAACAAAGAAGCCTGAGAAGGCATAGGTTTCCGATTAGTACAAACTCTAGAAGTAAATATGTCAATTCCATCTTGACCTTCCTCAGTATCTTCATCCCAAAGTGGCCATAAGGACACTTCCTACCTCCCTGGGTTGCTGCGACAATTTAAAGAGTCACAGTCCAAGTGCACAACAGTGTCTGGCACCATGTGGATACCAGAAGTGATAATACTAGTACTATATACATATGTGACCATGTATTGTTGGAGAGAAAGTATCTGGTACAGTATGCTTCTGCTAGGTGAAGAAATAAGTTATACCTGCACAGACACTAGGTTTCTGGTTTTCAATCCTTCTTTCTACCCAGAATAAAGTTTGGTCTTTAGTCCCCTCATAGTTCTTAAATCAAAACTTCCTCCTGGCTGCTGGTGGGTCTCAGGCCAGGGCGTCTTTATGCTCAGATCCCAGACTACAGCCACCACGTACACATGGTGAGTTGTCCCCGGGCCGCCAGTGCGCCATTTGGCGCCAGGCTCCGCCTGCTGGCTGCCCAGCCGGGAGCTCTGGGGTTTTGGTCTTTGAATCGCTGCTTAGGTAGCTTCAGGTTGAACCCACTGTGCTTCTGGGATGTGAATAAATCCTAAAGATTCCCAATGATAGTAACTCTTCCTTTGAAGAACTTGTAATCACTGAACAATGCTGACCACCAAACACCAGTCCATGCAAAAGCTAAGGCTCGGGGCTTGTCCAGCAGGATCATATCCTATTACTGACATGATGATGGATCAGGAGACGGGTCACATTAGGCAGGGCCATGACAATAACTAGCACTTGAGAACCTTATCTGAGGGTAGATTCTGTGGGGGATGTGTGGGCCAAACCCTGTGGAAATACTAGTCTCACTGGTTAGCTCAAGAGTTGGGGGTGATGTATGAACCAACAATCAATGTGAGTCAGACTGCTTATGATCTACATCAAAGAACTGTAAAACCTAATATACTTTTAATACCCTATGCTATCCCATAGCTGGGAGGGAGAGCAGAGAAAGCTTCCATCTCCCTAGAATGTGTGAGGAAGACGTGAAATATAACCTACCAGGATCATAACTGGTAACTCATACACAACAGACTCGAATCAGCATTAGACAACAGTTAAACTACAAAGACATATAGGTGGAATCAAGAGCGATCCTGACAACCTCTTAACAGGAGGTCATATGTACAGAGCAGGGGAGGACCCCAGAGCAGAGCAGGGGTACAGGAGGAGGCTTGTATCCCAACCATGGAGACTCCAGGATCCTCATCAAGGACTATCAGTATGAGCACCAAGGACTACATCCCAACTGCCAAGGAGACCATGGGGAATTGGAGTGCTTTCGGAGACCAAGAACTCTGAGGTCATCCACTCCCGCTTGGATCTACCACATGGGATGGAAGAAGTCCAAATCCTTCCTCGCAGGATCCAAGGGCATCAGAACAACAGCCAAGAGCCCTGAGCAGTCCACAGAAACAGAAGAACAGTAAACTTCCTTCGGGACTAGGGAGGGGAGAGTTCTCTGGTCCTCGCTTGGTTCCAACTTTGGGTCCCCACCCTCTCTGGCAATGACCATCAGGATCGCTCCGGAAACCCCTCAAAACAAACATACAAACAAAAAATCTAGAATAGATAGAGAACAATAAGGAAAGCTTAGAATCAGACAGGAAATGGTCAACGTGGATTCACTTATACCTTACTAGGTGGGACACAAAGATAAGTTACTCCTCACTAGGGTATTGAAGATTTCTCTGCACACCCCTCCTAAAACTGTTCTGCACCTAAACTATTGACATATGTCTTGTTAGAGTTATAAGCCAGTCTAGACTACCCGAAAAACAGCCAGGTTCAGCAAAATTATGCTTCAATGCTATAAAATGCTAAATACTATAATGAAAATAGACACAAGACAACTGAATAGTAATCTATAGCCATTTTAAGGTGTATAGAACCTGGTTGTGTATAAACTAAAATTGAAATGTCAATGAAGAAGTCACAGGATGTGGTTAAGAACTTGCATTTTTTAACATATTGGTTACTCAATACTATGTGAATTAATTCCATAATGTTGAAAATTGTTCCTGACTTTTAATTGATTGGGATGATACTCAGCCAGCTCTACCTTCAGACCAGAGATGGTCTCCCCAACAAGTCATTGAACTTATCTGGACAATAAGATGCTGGAATCTACGCTTGGTATATGCTTGCAATGAAAGAATCTCAACTGAACTTGAACTGTGATAATGCAACACGGTGGAGGAATCCACCATGGGGGGAGGGTTTGAGGAGGGGTGGGGGGAATCCCAGTACCTATAAAACTCTCAGATAATGCAATGTAATTAATAATAAAAAATAAACAAATAAATAAGAAAATTAAAAAAGGTTGTTTAATAAAAAAAGTTGGGGTGGTGACAGACTAAGCTAGGTGTGACCAAGCAGCTTGCCATCAATCACAGGTAAAGGAACCCGCAACAGTCTGGACTGGTCAAAGCAGCAGCACCCGAATGTGCATCCTAAATAGGGTGTGGGGTGGGCAGGGCTGCAACATTCACCAGCTCATACAAGGCCAAATGGAAGGCCAGACTGCACCGGGCACTGGCCTAAAACCCAATGGCATGCATGAGAACTGGGTCTGGGAGCGGATCAAGTGGAGGATCTTGGACAACTCCCCTGGCAAGTCATAGCTCCCGCTGGTGAACATGTGGTCCAGACCTGGGGGTCGGACAAGCTGGGCAAAGTAGCTCCAACAGCTGGCTAATGTGTCAATTGGTAATGGAACGGGGTGTACCAGACAGGACTGAGCAAACCTTAGCCCACAAGCAAAACTAGAAACCAGGAAGGAGCACAGGTCATGCTGAGCTAGGCTCTTGCACCTACTGGTCTGAGTGAGCCAGGGACGCTAAGCCACAGTGTCTAAGGCAGAGGTCGGGACAGGTGAGGGTCTGTGTCAAGCTGAGTCGGAGCAACCACTGGCATACGCTTGATCTAGGGCTAGGAACAGGCCCGGCTGGGAGGTAAGGGGACATCCTAACTGGGTTGAGGTTCCCACCAAAGGCCGTGTGGGCTGGAATGGGGGCTGCGTTCTGATCAGGATATGGACGTAGTCTCCCCTGGCACAAGTGTGGACTGGGACAAGACGCACCAAGACAGGCCAGACCCCATCACTGTCTGGTGTCCTGGAGAACCAGGGTAGATGTGGGATGGAATAGGCAAGGTCTCAGCCCCTACTGAACCATGTGCGAGCTGTATGTGGGTATGGAGGAGCCATGGCTGGGCTGAAACATCCAACAGCAAGAACCAGAATGGGTTGAAGGCCAGTTAGGAAAAGCCACTGTTCCTGATAGGACAGGAGGTGAACTGAGTAGGGCTGGCTCATGGACCAATTGATATGCATGAAATCTGGCATTGGGAGAGGTTCTGATGGAGGAGACTGGGCAACTCCTCTGGCAAGACACAGACCCTGCTGGTAAGCACAAGAAACATGATAGGAAACAGCCCAGAACAAGCCATGGTAAGTTTCCCACTGGCATACATTTGGCATAGGTCAGGGGAACACCAGGCTGAATCAGTTCACATCACCTGCTGGTGAATCTGAGCACCAGAACAGAGTGTGGTTTGAGCCAGGTTTGGTCGCAACAAAAACCAGTGCACAATACGGAATGCCAAGGTGAGGTTGCCTGTACTGGATGTGACTGCAGTGCCCAACCAGCACACGTGAGAACCAGGGAAGGAGGAGGCAGAGCCGGCAGGTGTGTAAGGGGTGGTTCCCTTGCTGAACAGCTACTCCCACTGGAGAGTGTGAGCTGGGATGGGGGCAGACCAGACTAAGCAGGGTTACAACACCTGTGGGCCTCATGTGAGCTAGATCAGGGAAAAGTCAGTCTGGGCTGATTGATCCTACTGGTGCAAACTACAATTAGAGTGGGTGAGGGTTGTTTGGGCTTAGACACAGCATCAGCTGGCAGAAGCTGGCACTGGGGGCTAATTCTGTCAAGTTATACTGCAGAACCACCTGGAGAGTGCATAATCCGGGAGTGGGAATGGTCTGGGAGGGAAATAGTGGGCTCCACCCTCTTGGGTTACCACTCCCACAGGAAAGCAGGAAAACTGGGACAGGGGCTGGGGTGATTGGACAGAGACACACCAAACAGCATCTGTGTGGGCTACATAGTGGAGCTGGTTAGATGGAACTAAGCTTTAATACCCATTGACATGTACGAGGGCCAAATGGGATAGCTACACATACAGGCAAACCAGGGTAGGGGGCGGGCCTGGTGGGGGTTATTGGGGGTCGCTGCAGATCCCACTGGTTTATGTGAGGGCCGAGAGTGTGCTGGACAGAATCAGGCTGGACTGCAACACCCATTGGTTCCAGTAGAAGTCGGGGCTGAAAACAGAACCAACTCAGCAATTGCAACCACCAGCTGATCAGGGCGATGGACTGTGCCAGGTCCTGTACTTGCTAGCACATACAAGAATCTGGTCTGAGAACACCTCAGACAAAGTTTCTTTTGAGATCTCCCCAACCAAAATCCTGGACTCAGAACCCTAACCAAGAAAAGACAGAAGACAGAACAAGTCAGTCAACCACCTCAGCTATATGTTGGCAGCGAAATACTGGGCAAACGGAAACTCTTTGATGGACTACGTCAATCCGTGAATTCTTTGACAACCTCATCGTGCTTGAAGTGGCGAGACTGGCAGTGATTCATAACTGATGAACTATTAAAACCACTTGAGCAAGGATCTCAGAGCATGCCCTACATCCGGGACCTGGGGCGAGTGTGAAACTGAGTGCAGCTTCTCCCTCAAAATCCCCCTTTACCTCAGTTACATGAAGAAAACAATATGGAAATAATAGTCTTACCCACTTTCCTCTAGCCCTTGAACCTTTTTACCCTAATTAACTATGTAAAGATTGTCAAAAATATAATAAAAAAGAAAAACTAATAAAGAGAATTAAAAAATTTTCATGAACAATTCAAAAACAAAATCAAACCTTGCTAGTCCCCAAATCTTTCTTTCCTCTACCTCTCTCAAACTTCCTAATGCTTCTTTTCATTTAATAGGGCTCAGAAAATGAAAACAGCAGCAATGATATAACCTTGAAATTCAAAACAGATTTTGATCACTGCCACCCACAAGAGTGCCATGGATGGAGTTTCCAGCTCAGCCCCAGCCTAGCGGCTATCAGGAAAACAAGGAGGCAGAAGGAAGATATTCCTACCGTTCACCATTTCTGTGCCTTTCAAGTAAAACCAAATATTTTTTTAAAAAATGTAGGTGCTGTCATCATGACATGGTTGCTAAAGCCATCATCTACAGCACCAGCATTCCACACTGATGCCAGTTCAAGCACTGGTTACTCCAGTTCCAAATGAGCTGGAAGGCAGCAGAGGATGATCCAAGTTCTTGGGCACCCCTGCCTTACACATGGGAGACAAAGAAGAAGCTCCTGGCTCCTGGCTTCAGAACAGCCCAGCTCCAACTACCGTGGTCCTTTGAGGAGTGAACCAGAGGACAAATGTCTCTCTCTGTGTGTCTCTCTCTACCACTTTCCCACCCCCTCCTCTTTTTCTCTCCTCTTCTCTCTGTAACTCTGCCTTTCAAATAAAAATAAATATTTTTAAAAGAGCTAATTAAGGCATGCACATGAACATTAATTATGCAGAGAAAATCCATGCAACCACCACCAACAGCAGGAAGTCACTTATTGTCCAATGCCCCAGAAGCCAATAAGTGCCCCTTCCTGATCGCTACCACATCATCTTGAGATTACAGCTTTTACTTTATTGGTAACTTCTTACTTTTCTTTATAGCTTACTACCCATCTACTCTTTTTATATATGCACATATATATATGTCTTCAAGATGTTTTGCACAAAATCTTTTAATTCCAAAAATAACAGGTTCTGATTTAAAAACCTGTGATTTCTCGGTGAACAAAGATAAAACCTAAAAAAAGAAATTTCTTGGATTGGAAACTGACAAAACATTTTAAATTTTCTTTAAAAATTGACAGCTCCTTTTCATCTTTGGCAGCCCTCTAGGAATCAGGACAATTCTACTTACAGCCACTAGAGGGCACTCATCACTAGACTTTGCAGCTGTCAACTTGTCAGAATATTTATGTCCTGACTAGAGCCCCTGGTTCTGTTAAACTTTTACTGAGATTTTACATTATATTAATAATAATAAAAAAATCCTAAAGATGAAGAGCAGTCCCACCATACTAACAAAATTTACTAATCTGAAATATTGCTACTGGCATTTGAGTAACAATAAATTCCCCTAGAAAGACAGCATCTCCTAAATAGTATTTAAGATATTGGGGCAATCAAGTTTTTATGGCAGATAAATCACAGAAAACTGGAATTTATTATTAGTGTTCTAAATAATGTATTCTTTTTTTTTTGTATTGTTGTTGACAATCTTTACATAGTTAATTACAGTTAAAGGAAAAAGAAGAAAAGAAAAGGAAAAAAAAGAAAAAAAGAAAAAAAAAAAGAAAAAAAGGTTCAGGGGGATAGGAAAGTAGGTAATGCCATTATGTAAATAATGTATTCTTAAGAATATAGTTTTAAGACAAATGGTCCGGAAATCAAATCCCAGCTTTTCATGTCCTAGTTGTATAACCTTGGACAAGTTATCTCATCTGTAAGAAAAATAATAAATCCTTTAAAATTCATAGATAGGAATTAAATGAAACTCAATACTAGAAGCATGTAATACAATATTTAGCGTATAGTAAGTGTTTGATTCAACGGTAAGGTTACATTCTGAGTATAGAAATATGAACACTGGTGCTGGCATTGTGGCACAGCCAGTTAAAACACTAGGTGCTATGCTGGCATCTCATATGGTTGTTGCTTCCAGTCCCAGATGTTCCATTTCTGACCAGGTCCCTGAGAAGGTCCTGCAAAAAGCCATGAAAGATGGTTCAAGTGTTTGAGCCCCTGCCACCTACATGTAAAATCCGGATGGAGTCCCTGGCTTCTGGTATCACCCTGGCCCAGCCAAGTGGGGAGTGAACCAGATGGATTATTTTCTCTCTCTGTGCCTCTCCCTCCCTTTCTGGAACATGGTCTTTCAAATAAATAAAAGAACCTTTTTTTTTCCCTAAACAAAAGAAAGATGAACATGTTTCACAGAATTTTTGTCCATGTGAACAGCCAGGCAATTGCCCTTTATAGTAAGACTACTATAAAGTCATCTTAAGAATAAGCTAATTTCGTCTTGCTCGGATCCCGATCCCAGCCACCATGTGCTCATGGTGAGCTGGGCCTGGGCCCACCTGGATTCGGGGGCTGCTTCCTTTCGGGTGAGTACACCAAAGGGGGGGAGTCTCCGGGACTGGGGGGACTGGGGGGGTCTGGGGCCCACCCACCGCCCTCATTGGGCAGTGGACGGGATTGGGGTGGGGCGAACCTTGGGCCTGCAGGATTAAACTTCAGCAGCCGGGAGGCTGCTGGGGGCTGCAGGAAGGAGCGTCTTGCTCGGATCCCGATCCCAGCCACCATGTGCTCATGATGACCTGGGCCCGGGCGGGCAGTGCGCCATTTGGCGCCAGGCTGTGCCTGCTGGCCACCCGGCTGGGGAGCTCTGGGTTATTAGTTGTCTGAATCACTGCTTAGGTAGCTCCAGGCTGACCCCACTGTTTCTGGGATCTCAGTCAATCCCAAAGATTCCCAATGTCAATAACTCTTCCTTTGAAGAACTTCCAATCACTTAACAAAGCTGAGCTATGAAATTGGTAATGGAACGGAATGTACTGGGCAGGACTGAGCAAACCTTAGCCTACAAGCAAAACTAGAAAACAGCATGGAGCACAGGTCATACCGAGCTAGGCTCTTGCACCTACTGGTCCTCAGAGCAACCATGGGCAGGTGCGTGATTTACAGTTAGGAACAGGCCCAACTGGGGAGGTAAGGGGGCACCCTAACTGGGTTGAGGTTCCCACTAAGGGGCCCATGTGTTGGAATGGGGGCTGCGTTCTATCTAGGAAACAGTTGTAGTCACCCGAGGCACTAGTGTGGGCTGGGATTGGATGCACCAGGCCAGTTCAGACCCCAACACTGTCTGGTGTCCTGGAGAACCAGGGTAGACGTAGGACTGATTAGGCTGGGCCAGGACAGGAGGTGAACTTAGTAGGGTTGGCTCAAGGACCCACTGGTATGCGCAAAATCTGGCATTGGGAGGGGTTCTGATGGAGGAGCCTGGGCAACTCCTCTAGCAGGACACAGTCCCTGCAAATAAGCGCAAGAAGCGTGATAGGAAACAGCCCAGAATAGGCCATGGAAAGTTTCCCACTGGCACACATTCGGCATGGGTCAGGGGCAGACCAGGCTGAATCAGTCCATGTCATCCACTGGCAAATCCGATCACCAGAACAGAGTGTGGGTTGAGCCAGGTTTGGTCGCAACAAAAACCAGTACACATTATGGAATGCCAGGGCGTGGTTGCCTGTACTGGATTTGACTGCAGCACCCAACCAGCACACATGAGATCCAGGAAGGGAGTGGCAGAGCTGGCAGAGGGATTAAGGGGCTGGTCCCCTCACCAGACAGCTACTCCCACTGGAGAGTGTGAGCTGGGATGGGGACAGACCAGACTAAGCAAGGCTGCAACACCTGTGCGCTGCATGTGGACTACATCAAGGAAAAGCTAGGCCAGGCTGATTACTCCTGTGGGTGCAAGCATAAATCAGAGTGGGTGAGGGATGTTTGGGCTTAGCCACAGCATCAGCTGGCAGAAGCTGGCACTGGGGACTAATTCTGTCGAGTCAAATCACAGAACCACCTAAAGAGTGCATAAACCGGGACTGAGAGAGACCTGGGAGGGAAAAAGTGGGTTCCCCCTCCTTGGGTCACTATTCCCGCGGGAGGGCATGAAAACTAGGACGGGGGCTGGGGTGGCTAGACAAAGAGGCACTCAACAACATCCGTGAGGGCTGGATGGTTGATTTGGTTAGATGGAACTAATACCCATTGACAAGTACAAGAGCCAAATGGGATGGGGGACAGACTGGTCTATTGCTACACATACTGGCAAACCAGGGTAGGGGGCGGGCCTGGTGGGGGTTATTGGGGGTCGCCCCGACCAGGCTGCAGATCCCACTGGTTGATTTAAGGGCCGAGTACGTGCTGGGCAGAAGCAGACTGGACTGCAACACCCATTGGTTCCAGTGCAACTCGGGACTGAAAACAGAAGCATCCCAGCAATTGCAACCACCAGCTGATCAGGGTGATGGACTGTGCCGGGCCCTGTGCTTGCTAGAACATACAAGAAACTAGTCTGGGAATACCTCAAAAGTTTCTTTGGAGATCTCCCCAACTGAAATGCTGGACTCAGAACTCTAACCAAGAAAATACAGAAGACAGAACAGGTCAATCATTCATCTCAGCTATATGTTGGCAGCGAAATATGGGACAAACGGAGACTTTATGATGGACCATATCAATCAGTGGATGACCTCATTGAGCGAAACTGGCAGCGATTCATAACTGATGAACTATTAACACCACTCGAGCAAATATCTCAGAGCATGCCCCACATCCGGGACTTGGGGTGGCCGGGAAACCGGGTGGGGCTTCTCTCTCAATATCCCCCTTTACCTCAGATACATGAAGGAAACAACATGGACATAATAGTATTACCCACTTCTCTATACCCCCTGAACCTTTTTTTTAACCGTAATTAACTATGTAAACATTGTCAACAGCAATACAATAAAATAAATTAAAAAAGAATAAGCTAAGTTAGGACCAGGTGTGGAGGCAGCATCCCATCTGGGCGCAGGTTCATGTCCCGACTGCTCCACTTCTGGTCCACATGCCTGCTTAGTCCTGGGAAATAAGCGAGGATGAGCCCAAGTCCTTGGGTCCCTGCATCCACCTGAGAGACAGCGAACAAACTCCTGGCCCCTGTCTTCTGATCTGCCCAGCTCTGGCCGTTACAGCCAGTGGGGGAGTAAACTAGCAAATGGAAGATTCTCTTTCTCTTTAAAAATCTGCCTTTCAAATTTTAAAGAATGTCTTTTTAAAGAAGAATTAGCTGATTTTTTTTTGTTTTAGCGGATGAATTTTATATATGAACCATATTAGTCATGACAAATTCAATTCTATAGATGAACTACATGCAAATCCAAGAATATGATTTGTCTTCCTGTCTTCTGCCTCCTTTCCACACTTCACTCTTTTCAGTAATTCCTACATTCCTGCCTTTTTAAAGAAGAATTAACTGATTTTTTTAAAAAACAGGATAAAAAGTAGCATATTTGAAACAGCAAGTATTTTGGCTAAGTTACGTGAAGTTTCTTGATCTGTGTTTCCAAGAGGCCGAATGTCGATTTCTTCTCCTCCAATGACTTCTTTAGTTCAACAATTTTTGCTTCAAGAGCTTGTTTTTCCTCTGAATTGATCTCTCCCTTTAACCGTGACATTCTCCGTTCCACTTGCTGAATGTAGAAGTCCTGTTGCAGTTTTTAAAAATGAGTCAATAGGAAGAAACAAATCAAAGCAACAACACAATGAATAAATACAAAAACACAACAAAACAAAACGAACAAAAACACAATGAATAAATACAAAAACACAATGAATAGTGTCATCAAGTCTGGCCTGATGTCATCATTGAATGGAATCACGTTAACCCCTTAGTAACTAAAGAATGAATACTGTCATCAAGTCTGGCCTGATGTCATCATTGAATGGAATCACGTTAACCCCTTAGTAACTAAAGACAGGATCCTCCTCACAGCAAGGGACACATCAACAGCTGGTCTCCAACAATCAGGAAACACGAGAGTGTCACAGGAGGAATCGGACAGCACAGAAACACCAGGAAGTTTCCATCCTACTATTACACCTATATGGCTGTGGATTTTTTAGGATACACATATCTTAGGAGATGCAATGAAAAAGACAGTCTTAAATTATTACCTATGAAATGCTAAAATATAACTAATGCTAAAATATAACTAATTTCTATTGATTTTTTGTAATTACACTTTAGCGTCTGTCAAGAATAGGGAGGGGGGTTGCCCCTGCCTGGAACACCACCATCCCATTTAACAGTTCCCACTTCAAGTCCTGGCCACTCCGTGCTTCCCATCCTGACTCCTGCCCATGTTCTTGGCAAAGCAGCTCCCCCCACCCGCCCCGCCTTCTCGCTCCCCCCACCCCCGCCTCCTATCCTCTCTCTTTGAATCTAACTTTCAATTACTTTTTTTTTTTTAAAGATTTATTCATTTTATTACAGTCAGAAATACACAGAGGAGGAGAGACAGAGAGGAAGATCTTTCATCCGATGTTTCACTCCCCAAGTGAGCCGCAACGGACCAGTGCGCGCCGATCCGAAGCAGGGAACCTGGAACCTCTTCCAGGTCTCCCACGCGGGTGCAGGGTCCCAAAGCCTTGGGCCGTCCTCGACTGCTTTCCCAGGCCACAAGCAGGGAGCTGGATGGGAAGTGGAGCTGCCGGGATTAGAACCGGCGCCCATTTGGGATCCCGGGGCGTTCAAGGCGAGGACTTTAGCTGCTAGGCCACGCCGCTGGGCCCTCAATTACTTTTTAAATAGTAGTGAGCCTAACATATTATAAATAGAACAGAGTAAGGAAAAACAAGAACAATACTTTTACTCGATTGTCCTGAGGGCAGAGATGAGCATGTCTGCTTGCACAACAAAGGTTCAAGCTACGGTTCCACTAAGCTCCTTTCTACCACACGCTTCGTCTTCCTCGGGTAAAACTGCCCTAGATTCCTCCAAGACATGCTTCTTTCACAGCAGCGTGGTTTGTCCTCTTGCCCAAGTCTCAGCTTTGAGAACAACAGCTTTGAAAGTTCCTTCACCCGACTGCTGACTTAACACGAGAGTCCTGTGTGCCCTCCCGGAACAATGCTTAGACGTCCTCTCTCCCAGGATACTGGAGTATCTTGACCATCACCAGTCACAAGAGAACCATCAGTCTTACCTGACTGTACATAATTTCCTGTTGCTTCAACGTTTCAAAATCCAGCTTGTGTAGCTGATTATTTAGATGTTTCAGAGAGGAGCGAGTGCCTTCAATTTCCGATAGAATAGCTTTTTCTTTCATTTTCTCTGCCTGTAACTCCTGAACCTTCTTAAACAGCACATCCTTCACTATGTTCAACTGAATGTCCACTTCCTGATAATAAAACGTCAGAGCAGTTAATGAAATTACAACATAGTGAAATATTTTACTCCTATAAACATGATAATTTGGGAGCTCATAAGTAAAACTGAAAATGTTGCACCAACATTTCTGCCCTTGAGAATATGAAGTTGTTCCCCCCACCACCATTTCAATAAATCTCCCAATGTTGCTTGTAGTGTTTGTTTCAATCCTACACCTGTATTATCATGCACTTTGACCATCTGTCTTAATGCCCTCTCACACTGACCTACACGCAAAACACGGCCAATCCATCAGTTTCCTCAGCAGCGCTGCTCTAGACGTACAGGTGTAAGTCACAAGCATTTTCTAACACAGTGGCCATAGCATAGCCTGACGGCCTCTCGTCCGGCTACAATCTAGTGAGGACACATCTGAGGATCATCTTTTTTCTTATTTATTTCAGATGCTTCCTCCAAAATTTCAGAAACTTAAAGCATTCCCTAAGACCAAAGAGCCAACTTCAAGTGAATTTTACAGTCTTAACAGGTTTCTGAGGAGTTATAATACTATCCTATCTCCCATGTTACAGGAAAGTACATTCTTAGGTGGAAAATAATAGCATACTTTAGAACAGTGTCATACAATTCAGACTCAAAGACCTCTCAAGTCAAGACTCTGCATAATTCGTAATCCGGAACACAGAGCAAGCTGAACTCGAGCTACATATAAATGAACCCCTATTTTATATATAAGCTTCAGAAAGTGGTCAGGGATTTTTGCCTCCATCTTCACCTACTCTTCTCCTACCACCACCCCCAGTCCTCCCCAAAAAAGTAAAAACAAGAACTAACAGTGTCTGTTCCCAGTTACAGATCACTTTTTACCTTTCAAACAGCAAGTGGTAAAGTAGCCTTTTCAATTCCTTAAAAACTGACGTTAACATTCGGCTACCTACACGCCAAAAAGACTGGAGTAGAAGAGGGGGTCGCTTCTCGGCCTCTTGCAGTAGAGGGGGAGTGCCAGTTGGATGGGCATAGCGATGACACTTCAGAGACCAAACAATGATCCCACATTATAAAGGGCACAAACAAATACGGATAACGAATGTAGACCACCAGGAGAATTTGAGCACAAATGATAAAACAAATTATAATCAAATAGAAACCAGTTAAAACAAGGATATGTTTGTAAGATACAAATGAATGTGTGCATGATGGCAGGGTCAAGGACACTGCAGACATTTGAAAAGAACGAATCCACTGTCTATATATCCAGCAACATGATACACTGAAACAGAATGATGGACTTGGGACTGTTGTGGAAGGATTACACTATTGTGATAATATTGGGGAAACAGTAGCGAGGGGGGCATATAGAGTGTGGAAGGGGAAATCCCTGAGCCTATAGGACGCATTATGAAAAATTAAAATTAACAAAAATAATAAAAGAATGGAGTCCAGGACACAGGAAAAAAAGCTACTTTCAAAAGGAGACATCAAAGTTAAACACTGAATGTAGAGCAAGTAGGAGTTTGAGAATAAGTTCAGAAACAACACATAAAAAGGGTCCAAAACTAGAATAGTGATGTAAGCATAACAAAAGACAGAGGTTCAACACAGAAGTACAAATGTGCTTATACCAAAGACGAGCCTCTAACAAGCTCTCCTAGCACTCTGATCCAAATTGCGAAGGAATTCACTCTTGTTGAACTCGCTACAAATCTGTAAAAATTAAAAGCACTTTACCTTTATACTTTTTTCCTCTTCCTTTAGCATATCTTCCAAATTGGTAGCTTTCTCTTCCACAGACATGGTTTTCTCCGTAATGCACTTTAATTTATCTTTTACAACTTCATTGTGATTTTTAAATTTCTGTAACCTGAGTAGGATTTATGAGAAAAAGAAAACATGCCTTCAAAGTGTTTAATGTAGACAAAGTATAGTTTATCCTAAGATTTCTTTATAACTCAAGTTTCTTTTGCTATAGCCTTTTGTTATCACTGCATATTAAATAGATCATTAAAATGCTGCTTCTAAGCCTTTGTGATGAAAAAAAAGCAGAATTTTTTTAAGCTACAATTTTGCAAGAGATCATTCTTCACAAAAAAAATCTTAATTGATTTTCTAGAAGTAATTTTTAAGAAGCCATAAACATGTAAGCATTTTTTCTTACTTTGCTGTTTCTTCATTAATATCCTTCTTGATTCTGGAAATATTTTTCCTCAGAGCTTCTAAATCACTGGAAGTTCTATTCACCGTGGCTTTCAAAGAATCCAGCTATTTATTAACAGACAAAAAATAGGCATTTACTCTAAATCTCATCACTTCAATTCCAAAAAGTTCTGGTCTCCAAACTTTACATTCTAATCGACATAAAGGTTATAAAAATAGTAACCATGTTTGTTGATCAGTGTACATGAACTAATGTCCTTATTAACCTGGTATCAAACTTTAATTGGCTTTGCTTAATAACATTGGCAAATTATAACTACCCAAATAGTGGCCCGGCGGTGTGGCCTACTGGCTAAAGTCCTCACCTTGTACGCCCCGAGATCCCATATGGGCGCCGGTTCTAATCCCAGCAGCTCCACAACCCATCCAGCTCCCTGCTTGTGGCCTGGGAAAGCAGTCGAGGATGGCCCAAAGCCTTCGAACTCTGCACCCGTGTGGGAGACTTGGAAGAGGTTCCTGGTTCCTGGCTTTGGATCGGCACAGCACCAGCCGTTGCGGCTCACTTGGGGAGTGAATCATTGGACAGAAGATCTTCCTCTCTGTCTCTCCTCCTCTCTGTATATCTGACTTTGTAAAAAAAAAAAAAAAAAAAAAAAAAAGAACTTCAGGCTAACATTAAATGTGTATCACTAGTTAAGAGGATGATATAAAATCTTAAGTTTTTTTCCAAGTATAGATAAACTTCTTATGATTTTCATGAGCATTTTGTAAGCATATATTCATTTGTCTCCAAGCTTATGATGTGTTTCCTGATCAGGTCTAGTGACAGCAGACATTTCTATATTTCCTTTTGATATATATTTGGATAGTTATTTTTTTAAAGATTTATTTGTTTTTATTACAAAGTCAGATATACAGAGAGGAGGAGAGACAGAGAGGAAGATCTTCCGTCTGATGATTCACTCCCCAAGTGAGCCGCAACGGCCGGTGCTGCACTGACCCAAAGCCAGGAACCTGGAACCTCTTCCGGGTCTCCCACGTGGGTGCAGGGTCCCAAGGCTTTGGGCCGTCCTCGACTGCTTTCCCAGGCCACAAGCAAGGAGCTGGATGGGAAGTGGAGCTGCCAGGATTAGAACAGGCGCCTATATGGGAACCCGGGGCGTTCAAGGAGAGGACTTTAGCCTCTAAGCCACGTTGCCGGGCCCGAGCCTGAAGTTCTAAACAGAAAATATAAGGCATGAATCTTGTCCTTGGTTTTGAAACTTTTCAAAATCATTAAAGAATCCACCAAAATTTTTGTTGCAACTAGTAAAAAAATTTAATAAAGTTTCAGAATGCAAAATCAACAATTTGATATCAGTTCATTTCTACACACTAACAACAAATGTTTTAAAAGAAATCAAGAAAACAACCCCTTTTATTATAGTTCTAAGAAGAATAGAAAGTTAAGGATCCATGCACTGAAAACAATAAAACATTGATGAAACGTTGATGACAAAACTGTGGCAAGAGCACAACTAAATAAAAATACATCCTGCATTCATGGATCAGGAAATTCAACACATTCATCATGTATTCATACTAGTTAAAGCCATCTAAAATTCAGTGAAATTCCTATCAAAATTTTCCAACATCATTCTTCACAAAAATAGAAAAAAAAGTAACCCTAAAACTCATATGGAACCACAAGACTCCAAATGCCTAAGGTAATCTTGAACAAGAAGCACAAAAGTAGAACAATCACACTTCCTGATTCATCTTGACAACAGGAAGCTGTCAACCACTGTCTATCCCCAATGTCGGAATACACTTAAATGGCAGCATGCTGGACTTGTGACTGCAGATGAAACACTGCACCTTTGTGATAATACAGGGGAAAACAATCGGGAGTGAGGGGACATAGGCAGGGTGAAAGGAGAAATCCTTGAGCCTATGGAACTGTATCATGAAAAATAAAACAAAGCTAGAAAATCAAAACAAGATAGGAGTAATAACCTAAGCAAGTGTTACACTGCTAGGAGAAAAGCAGCTAATAGCTGATAAGCTCCCTGGCCCTGGTTATTGCCAAATCTGTGTTAACTATACCAGTGTGTCAAAAACAGTCATCTAGTCTACTCTACTTTTTTTCTAAAGATATGCAGGGGGTGCCAGGTCTGTGAGCCCTGGGGATGGGGGTGTCAGCAGGGCCCAGGTAATCTGTCCTGGGTCCTTAAGCCTGCCTGTGTGTTGGGTGCTGGGTGAGTGAACCCCAGCATGCTTGGGTCACTTTGCCTGGGTCCTGTGGTCTGTCTGCATGGTGTGTGCCAGGTCCGTGAGCCCTGGTCCAAATGGGCCCCAGATCACCTGGTACTGATTGGGCCCACCTGCATAGTAGGTGTTGAGTCCGTGCCCCTGGGGTATGGTTTTTGGAGGGGTCTGGTCACTTGGCCTGGATTCTTAGGCCTGCTACAGGTCCTTAGGTAGCACACTGGTCAGACCTTGCTGTGTGGGCTTTTGGGGCATCTGGAGAACAGCACAGGCTAGGGTATGCGGGGACATGAGGGCTCGTGTCCAAGATTGGTGGTCTGACTCTAGAGTCCATGTTTCAGTGGAAAAGGCAGTTCAGTGGACAGCATGCCAAGCTGCACACAAAATCATGGCAGCATACTGAGGCCTGCAGAGGACATTTGGTACCAAAGCAGAGGAAGGAGAGCAGAACAAATTGGACAACTAACCCAGAAAAATGATGACAGCTAAAATTTGGACAAGCTGAGACTCTAAGGTTGACCACGTCACCCAATGGACCTAGGAGGGACTTCCTCATCCTCGGATCGGTGAGACTGGCAGCATTTCAGAACTACTGAAACCACTCAAGCAGAACCCTTGGAATATGCTTCACATGGGGGACCATGGATTAAAACTGGTGGCTGTTTCCCATTCCTGGATACTGGGGAGTTGCATCTCGTTCTCTCCCCTCTTCCCCCAGATACAGGAAGCAGAAAAAGAAAATTTGGAAGCAACAGTCTCACCTACTTTCCCCTAATTCTTGAACCTTCCATCCTGATCATTTATGTCAACATCATCAAAATTAAAATCAAAAAAAAAAAAACTATCGACACAGTATAATTTTATCCACATAAAAACGTATGAAATAATGACACCTGCTACAACATGGATAAATCTTGAAATATTATGCTAAGAAATCCAGATACAAAAAGCTACCTGTTAGGTGATTTCATTTAAAAGTTACAATACAAAATCAACAATAGGAAGAAAAACAGAAATTTACAATGCCATGCAGTTAGATAACATGTTACTAGATATGACAGTCTCCACTACACAGCTACTATACATTCCCTTAAATGAAAAGTAGGAAAACAAAATCAACAACAGGAAGAAAAAAGAAATGAACAACACCATGAAGTTAAATAACATGCTACTAAATGCCTAACGTGTAGCTGAAGAGATGAAAATCAAGAAACTTCTTGAAGAAAATGATGCTACTATCTGATCATTGAAGAATTTAATTAGAAAAAAAATTTGAAGAGATGAAACTAACAAAAACATCAAAACCCATGAGATATAATTTCTGCTGATTTTTATCAGTGAAATATGTCTCCTGTAGGCAACAAATAGATGGGTTTTGTTTTTTTAATCCAGTCTACTAATCTATGACGTTTGATTGAGCTAAGCCATTTACATTCAGGGTTAATATGAATGGATGGTACTTTGGTCCTGTCATTTTAGGAATGGGTTGTTCATTGGTTTAGTCTTCTGTTGTCATTTTACTGGGATGTTCCTCCCATTTGCCTTTGGTTTTGGTAGGTGCTATTCCTCTTCTCTGTCATGAGAACATCTTGAAGTATCATTTGTAGGGTAGGTTTGGAAGAAGCAAATTCTTTTAGCTTTTCTTTACTGTGGAAGAATTTTATTTCATTTTCAAAGGCGAAAGAAAGCTTTGCTGGATATGTCATCCTAGGTTGACAATTTTTTTTTCTTTTAGAATCTGGAATATGTCACTCCATTCTCATCTTGCCTGTAGAGTTTCCTGGGACAGGTCTCCTGTGAGTTTAATTGGCATTCCTTTATATGTCAACTGATTTTTTTTTCACGTGCACACTTAAGGATCTTTTCCTTATGTTCGATTGGAGAGAGCTTGATGATCATGTGTCGTGGTGAAGATCGCTTTTGATCAAGCCTGTTGGGAGTTCTGTGCCCCTCCTGGATCTTGTTTCCCAATTCTTTCTCTAGATTAGGGAAATTTTCCTTTATCATTTCATTAAATATATTTGTAAAACCGGCTTCTCTTTCTGCACCTTCTGGGACTCCCATAACTCTTATATTAGGCCTCTTAATAGTGTCTTTCAACTCTTGAATACTTTCTTTGGCCTGATCCAGCTCTGCTTCCAGCTTTTTCACTGCTTGCCCCTGGTAACAGGACATAGCTTCCAATTGCGATGTTCTATCTTCTGCCTCCTTCATTCTGTTTTAGAGACTCTCCACTGTACTCTTAATTTGCTTTACTGTGTTCTTAATTTCTGATATATCAGCCTTGATTTGCTTTATTGCTGGTATTTCTTATGTAATATATTCATTAAATTCTTTGAACTCTTGTATGTGCTTCTCATTGTTGATCAGAAGCTTTAAAATGAGTTTTCTGAATTGTGTCCCTCATTTTCTCGATGTCTTCCTCAATAAACTCTGAGGTTGGCAATGGATTTTGTTCCTTTGCAGGGAAGTCTTCAGTAATATTCACTGTGCCTGTCTCTTCTTTCGCTCTTGGTCATTGTACTTCTGGTTAGCAGAGTCTTCTCCTTGGGGCAGGTTTCTAAGCTGTGTCACCCACAGGTCTACAGTATGATTTTAGTTATTGCAGTTGGTACATAGCTCTTCGCTTGCAGCCACTTGTGCCACTCCCTCCAGCAAGCTCCAGGTCTGTATTTTTATGTTAGATTTTTCACCATGGTGTCTGTAGCCCCAACTCCTGCCTCACCACTCTCCACCTCCTGTGATATGCTGAGGTTGCACTTTTGTCTCTGCAACCTTTCTCCCACTTCCGGTTGGAGCAGGTCCCAGGATTATGGAGACACCTAGTGAACTATATAGCTAGGTTGTTGGTAGCGCTGATCTTGCCAGAACCTGTTCGACATTAGGTCTGGGTGCCGTACAGACCTATTTTGACTCGTACAATGCCACAGTTGGTATTATTTTTCTGTGGGACCAGTGCAATCCATGGAACTCAGTGAGTTCTCACGAGCTCAGCACATGCGCAGTTCAGTGTTGTCCCCTGCAGTCCTAAAGCTTTTGCCACAGTGTAAAAAATGGGGTCTGATGCACCACTACTAGAGTTCTTGATCTGCTGGCCGTCAGATGTGAGGGCTACCCACACCTGTCTTGGGTGGAACCTGTAGAATGCCACATTGATGCAGTTCACTGAGTCAGAAATGAGTTCACTCCCAGCTCAGTCTATGCTCAGTCCTTTCCCTTGCCTTTGCCTTCTTATGCAAAATGGCGCCCAATTCGGCTCTAGGGGGCTGACTAGGCTGTGAAATCCACCCTGTTCTCGCACTGTCCATCTGGGATCTGCTGCTCTGTGTCTGCTTCTGGTCAAATCAAATGGACCAGCAGGATGGACAGTTCTTTGTCTGGGTTCACCTCCCAAGCTCCCAGCAAAAGTTTCTTCCCATCTGGTTGGTGGCAGAGTTCTAATTGCTGGTGGAGTTCAGGTTGCCATTAGCTGAGTGCCACTGGAGTGTCAGTCAGTGCAACACCACACCATTGTGTCCACTGCTTTTCTCTGTCTGTCAGTCTCTAGATACCTCTCTGCCGTTGTTTTGTCCTCTCCTATTTCCTGGAATGTGTCCTCTCTGCTTTATCCTGATTAAATGTTTCTCTGTCCATTTAAACGTGTCCTTACCCTATTCTGCCATCTTGATTCTCTGCTCCTGCATTCTTTCCTCCACTTCAACTGTGAAACTTTTTAAAAAAGATTTATTTATTCATTTGAAAGAGTCACAGAGGGCCTGGCGTAGTAATCTAGTGACGAAAGTCCTCAGCTTGCATGCTCCATGATGCCATACAGGTGCCGGTGCATGTCTCAGCCACTTCATTTCCCATTCAGCTCCCTGCTTGTGGCCTGGAAGACCAAAAGGACGCTCCTGGCTCCAGGCTCCTGACTTTAGACTGGCTCAGCTCCAACCTTTGTGGCCACTTGGGGAGTGAATCAGTGGACAGAAGATCTTTCTCTCTGTCTCTCCTCTCTGTATATCTGACTTTCCAGTAAAAATAAATAAATCTTAAAAAAAAACAAAGAGTCACAGAGAGTAAGATATATTCCCTGCACTGATTCATTCCTCAGATTGCTACAATAACCACGGCTGTGCTAAGCCAAAGCCAAGAGCCAGGAGCCTCACTGAGCTTCTGACATCGGTTACAGGGGGCCAAATACGTGTGCCATCTTCTGTTGCTTTTCCTAGCTCAATAAACAGGGGTTAAGTTGGAATAGTAGTAGTTGGGACACAAACTAACACCCTTACAGGTTGCCAGCTTTGCAGATAGCGGCTTTATCTGCTATGTCACAATGCCAGTCCCCAAATTGAAAATATGAAGCTGTATTTAGAAGCTGTGCGCCATGACATGTAATTTAGACAGAGATGCTCCATCCTTTTTTAGGAGTCGCTGTAACTATTCTTTTCTCCAGCCTAAGTGATGGTAATTTCAGATACAACGGCCACTAAACAGAAAATTCACAAAGTTCCCTTAATCCACTTATTCTCCGTTTGTTTAGACTAATTGACAGCTATACCTGCAAAAAAGAGAAAAGAATCTCAATGCAGCACAAGTTTTGCATTCCCTCACTCATTTTCAAAGTGTTTCATCACCCTTAGTCTGAAAGCGAAAAACTAAAGAAAGTAGGCAAGCATCTAGAATGAATGTGAGCATTTAAACCACAACTACACATGAGGTACAGGAGGACATTTCCAAGATATCACCCATGCTCAATCCCAAGCTTACCTACTCTCTTGTCCTCATGATTGCCCACCTAGAACATCAGACAGTATGTGGTCCTCAGCCCCTTTCAGAATATCACATATGGCAGGTAGACTGGGCCCTACACAGCTCCAGGGGGGCCCCCTCCCCAACACCTGTGACATAAATGAGAACTCCTGATGTCTCATCTTTTAGGGGCTCCGTCAGAGGACTCTGAAAGTTCCACAGAACAGAGGGACATGACCAAAGCGCTGGAAAGAAGTTGCTTCATAGGAGGAAAGACCTCCTGCTGATGTTCATAGCACTGGGCGGCACACAGACAAGGCATTCTGCTTGGCTGACATACCTCATCCTTCAGCTGAATCCGACCAGCTTCCTGATGCTCAAAGTCTGTTCTGCATTTTAAGAGTTTACGATCAGCAGCAGAAATCCGCTTCTCATATTCTGCATTATTCCCAACTTCATTTTCCAAAAACTTGATCTTTTCCTTCACCAAATTTTCTTTTTCTCTTGTTTCCTGTTTCACCCTTGCTAATTCCTGGGATTAAAAGAAACCTGTTTATTTAAAATAGTAAGTTGTATATGACAAAACCGAAACAAATTATTTTCTATTATTACAGCTAGTATTTTATGAAAACTACTAACATTTTTAAAAGAGAGACGTTCTGTATGAATAAAACTAAAAATACTGATATAATACATAATATTATCTACAAACCCATATTGCCAAATGTCTCTATTTTCTTTAACCAATCTGGAACTTCATTAAAGAGACGGAAAAACAGGGAAATTTTTATTTATGAAGGCTAAAACCTTTTAAAATATAACAGAATTAAATAGTTCCCTTGCAAAAACATGAGTTTCAATGAAATTTTCCAAATTTTAAAGATTAGTTTTTTTTTTCATTTGTTGAAATAGTTACTGTTTTCACTAAGAGTATGTCTGATGAACTGTCTGGCACAGGAGTCATTAGAAAATACTGTCCAAGAGAGAGCTTTTGACTCAGGCCTACGAAAGAAATACGTAAATAGTCGAATGTGCTGAAGCACAGCGTGAGGGGAGAGGGACTGGAAATGAATCAATGAAGTAAGAACAAGGTACAAATACAAAGAACGAGTCTAGAAATAAAGGATTGAGGACCAAATGGTGAAAGTGTTTGAATAGGGACTCACAAGATGGCTGACATAGGAAGATGGATGTGAGGGAGCTCACAGACAGAGAGTGATAGAAAGCGACAAAAGCGTTAAGTGGAGCAGCATAGACCTGCAGGGAGAGGAGCGTGAAGTTACCTGGACAGTGTGGAGCCAAAAAAATACACAAAATTTGGAAGAGCAACCAGGAAAACAAACGAAAAAAGGCAGGGAAGATGGCGTTCCGCTCCAGACCTGCTGAGTCACAGCCGCTGGGATCCACCCCTGGAGCTGCGCCGGGATCCGCCCCTGCAGCCGCAGGAGACACAGCAGCCACAGAAACCGCTGGCAGCCGCCATACCTGCCACAGACCCTGACCCGCCGCAGCCGCCAGGAGCAGCACCCACGGTGAAAGTCCTCACCAGAGGCAGAGGCAGACTGCAAGAACTTGAGGTTTGAGGGAGCTGGGTAGGGGCAGCAGTGGGTCGGAGGCTCCGGGAGTTAACTCTCCAGCGGCACGCACAGACCCTGAACATCCTTGGTACTCATCTCCCCACCTCTCCACCACCCCCCCGGCAATTCCAGCCTCTGGGGACACAAGGCAAGTGCCTTGAAACTGCCAAAACTGTCTTGGAGTTGACACACAGCAGTCCTGTGCGCTGAGGAGAAAGGCAGAAGGCACACTGAATACTCCCCTGTGCCTTGCAGACTGGCACACAGCTAGGCGGTACTGACCCACAGGAACCCGCACCTCTGGACTGTGCGGACCCGGGTGTGCCTCTGGGCTGGGCGGTCCTGTGCAAGCGCTGGGGTGGGCGGTCCCCTGCACTCAGGTGGGCGGTCCCGTGCTGCTGGGGTGGGCGGACCTGCGCAGGAGGCGCTTCTAGAGAGCACGTGGAACAACCCACGCCCTACAATCCTGTGCTTGGAAAACACACCAGGAGGGCACTGCGGACCCACGTGCAGGAGGCGTTCTCAGAGAGCACCTGGAACCTCCACGCCCTGCAGTCCCCGACATTGGGGACACACCGAGAAAGCACCTAGAATCCTCTGTGCCCTGTGTTCCTGTGCAAAGGGGGCGCACACAGAGTACCTTCATTCCCCCACGTCCTGTGGTCGCATACGTGTAGGGGACGAGCTGAGAGTGCGCTTTGAATCTGCTGGGCCTTGGAAGTGGTGCCCTGAGGTCCAGTGTACTGGAGACGCACCAAAAGTGCCTTGAAAATTCCCACACCCTGCTACTCCACGCCTGCACGCTCTGATCTCTACAGGATAGTGCTTGGAGACCCCTCAGAGAGCTGGTGCCTGGGTCTCTCAAAAACAAACACTAGACTAGGGTGAGAATCCAGCAACACCTTGGGCCACAAATATGGGAAGAAATAAGAGAGTTAGTGACGTAGACACAGCTTGCTCCGCCCCAAAAAGCCACCATAAAGCCTGGTCAATCACAGAGATTACAGATGAAGAAATTGAAGACGTCTCTGATAAGGAGTTCAGAAAAATAATTAAAAAACTCTTCAGAGACAATGAAAAGCGATGGGACGAGCTCAAAGATCTTAAAAACCACATAATCACAGAAACAAAATCGCTCAAAAAGGAGATCCTAGACTTGAAGAACAAAGTTGAGAGCTTAGCCAACAGAATTACAGCAGCAGAAGACAGGATATCCGACTTGGAAGATTCCCAGAATGAAAACAGGCAGATTATTAACCAACTAGAGTCACAACTACACAAGGCAACCAAGACGATCCAGGAGATGAACAACAACATAAAGAAGTCAAATATCAGAATAATGGGGCTCCCAGAAGGAGTGGAAAGAGAAACAGGCATATAACCAGTACTTGAGGAAATTTTGCAGGAGAACTTCCAAAATACCTGGAACATGAACCCAATCCAAATTCAGGAAGGCCAGAGGACTCCCCACAGGGTGGACCCAAAACGATCCTCCCCAAGACACGTGGTAATCAAGCTACCCTCCAATGAATACAAAGAAAGAATCCTAAGGTTAGCACGATCCAAAGAGAAGCTTACATTTAGGGGCAGGACCATCAGAATCACTGCCGACTTCTCAGAACAGACGCTCCAGGCAAGAAGGGAGTGGAACAAAATCTTTCAAGTACTGAAAGAGAACAACTGTCAACCAAGAATACTCTACCCAGCAAAGATTTCATTTGTATACGAGAACGAAACTAGATACTTCCACAGCAAAGAGAAATTAGAAGAATATGCCAACACAAAACCAACTCTACAAAATCTCCTTAGAAATGCGCTACTCCCAGAGAAAAAGGAAGCAAGCCATAAGCAAGGATGGCAATCAGGGAGATCTCAATAAAGTCCATCCACAGAAATGACAATCAATTACCAACAACCTCAAAAACACAGGCATATGTCACGGCAAAATTATAATTTCTCAATATTAACCCTCAACACAAATGGCTTAAATTCATCACTCAAAAGGCACCGATTAACAGACTGGGTTAAAAATCAGGACCCAACTATATGCTGCTTGCAAGAAACACATCTAACCAGAAGAAACTTCAGGAAACTTAAAGTGAAAGGGTGGAAACAAATATTCCATGCCAATGGACGAGAAAAAAAGGCTGGTGTGGCAGTCCTATTCTCAGATGATACGGACTTCAAAGTAACAAATGTCAAAAAGGATAGGGAAGGGCGCTACATCTTCTTGAAAGGGAGGATCCAACAAGAACCAATCGCCATTCTTAACATTTATGCTCCTAGCCAGGATGCACCCAGCTACGTGAAACAACCACTTTTGGACTTAAAGGGAGACATAGATGAACATACGATAATTCTGGGAGACCTGAACACCCCACTAACACCAATAGATAGATCAACGCAGCAAAAGCTCAACAGAGAAGCCACAGATCTCACACAAACAATAGAACAACTGGACCTAGTAGACATCTATAGAATATTTCATCCTAAGGCCACAGACTACACCTTCTTCTCAGCAGTGCATGGCACCTTCTCCAGGATAGACCACATAATAGGACACAAAGCAAGTTTAACTAACTACAAAAATATCAGAATCATACCATGTACCTTCTCAGACCATCACGGAGTGAAACTGGAAATCAACAACTCAAAATGTCCCAGGAAACATGTAAACTCCTGGAGGCTGAACAATATGCTACTAAACGAACAATGGGTTAGAGAAGAAATTAAAGACGAGATCAAAAAATTTATGGAAACCAACGAAAACCCAGATACAAATGTCCAAAACTTATGGGACATCGCCAAAGCAGTGTTACGTGGTAAGTTTATTGCAATTAGCGTGCATGTCAAAGCTCAAGAAAGGCAACAAATGCAGGAATTAAGCACACACCTCCAGGAACTGGAAAAGCAACAGCAGAAGGACCCCACAAACAAGAGGAAACAAGAAATTATCAAAACAAGACAAGAACTAAATCAGAAAGAAATTTAAAAAACCATTCAGAAAATAAATGAATCAAAAAGCTGGTTCTTTGAGAGGATAAACAAAATAGATACCCCACTGGCCCGACTGACAAAGAAAAAACAAGACAAAGCAAGAATTAGCAGCATCAAAGATGAAAAAGGCAACATAACAACAGACACTACTACCATTAAGGAAATAATTAGAAATTATTACAAAGAACTATACGCCAACAAATCCGATAACCACTTGGAAATGGAAAGATTCTTAGAATCCCACCACTTACCAAAACTCACCCCAGAAGCAACAGAAGACCTGAATAAACCCATCACCGAATCAGAAATAGAATCAGTGATTAAAGAGCTCCCAACAAAGAAAAGCCCAGGCCCAGATGGTTTTACCACAGAATTCTACAAAACATTCCAACCAGAGCTAACCCCAATCCTTTACAAGCTCTTCAAAACAATAGAAAAGGAAGCAGTTCTTCCAAACTCATTCTATGAAGCCAATATCACCTTAATCCCCAAACCGAATAGAGAATTAACAGAGAAGGAAAACTACAGACCGATCTCCCTGATGAACGTTGACGCTAAGATCCTCAACAAAATCCTAGCCAATAGAATACAAAAAAACATCAGACAGATCATTCATCCAGACCAAGTAGGTTTCATCCAGGGAATGCAGGGATGGTTCAACATAAGAAAATCCATAAATGTGATACATCACATCCAAAAACTGAAAAACAAAAACCATATAATAGTATCAATAGATGCAGAAAAAGCCTTCGACAAAATTCAACACCACTTCATGTTAAAAACCCTAACCAGGGTGGGGATAGAAGGAACAATCCACAACATAATCAAAGCAATATATGAAAAACCCAATGCCAGCATCATACTAAATGGAGAAAAACTGGATCCCTTCCCACTGAGATCTGGAACAAGACAAGGCTGCCCACTATCACCACTGCTATTCAATATAGTCCTAGAGGTACTTGCAGAAGCCATAAGATAAGACAAAGAAATCAAAGGAATCCAAATTGGAAATGAAGAAGTCAAGCTTTCACTATTCGCAGACGACATGATTCTCTACATAGAAGAACCAAAAAACTCAATACAAAGACTCCTAGAACTCATTCGAGAATTTGGAAGAGTGGCAAGATACAAAATTAATGAACAAAAATCAATAGCCATGGTGTATGCAAATGGCCGCAAGATGGAAGAAGATCTAACCAACAAGCTACCATTCAAAATAACAGAGAAAAGCATGAAATATCTGGGAATAAATTTAACCAAAAGCGTAGATGACCTTTATGAAGAAAATTACAAAACACTCAAAAAAACAAATAGAACAAGACCTCGAAAGATGGAACAACATCCCATGCTCCTGGATAGGCAAAATTAATATCATCAAAATGTCTATACTACCAAAAGCAATATATACATTCAATGCAATCCCAATCAAATTACCCACAGCATTCTTCATCGAACTGGAAAAAATGATACACAGATTCATCTGGAAACACAAAAAACCACGAATAGCCAGAACCACTCTGAAGAACAGGCACTTAACAGGGGGAATCACAGTACCGGATCTATGGACATACTATAGGGCAGTGGTCATCAAAACAGCCTGGTACTGGCACAAAGATAGAGAGGAAGATCAGTGGAGCAGAATAGAAACAACAGATGGAAACCCACACAGATACAGTCAATTAATCTTTGACAAAAAGACAGACAACAACCCAAGCAAATGGAAAGGTCTGTTCAATAAATGCTGTTGGGACAACTGGTTGATAGCCTGCAGAAACAAAAAGATAGACCCACATCTCTCACCATACACCAAGATCGAATCTAAATGGATAAAAGACCTAAACCTACATCCAGAAACCTTCAAACTTTTGGAAGAAAATGTTGGAAACACACTGCAACACTTAGGGGTAGGCCCTCACTTCCTAAAAAAGACTCAAAAAGCAGTAGAAATTGAGACCAAAATAAACAATTGGGACCTCATCAAACTAAGAAGCTTCTGTACAGCTAGAGAAACAATCAACAAAGTAAAAAAACAACCTACAGAATGGGAGAAGATCTTTGCACACTACATAGGAGATAGAGGGCTGATCTCCAGAATATACAAAGAGCTACAGAGAAACCAAAACAACAGAACAAACAAACTGCTCAAGAAATGGGCACGGGAAATGGGCAGACATTTCACAAAAGAACAAACCCAAATGGCAAACAAGCATATGAAAAAATGCTCAAGTTCCTTGGCAATAAGGGAAATCCAAATGAAGACAACAATGAGGTACCACCTAACTCCAGTAAGGATGGCACACATACATAATACCACCAACACTTGCTGGCGAGGATGTGGGGAAAAGGGAACCCTTCTCCACTGCTGGTGGGACTGCAGACTTGTACAGCCTCTATGGGAATCAGTTTGGCGAATACTCAAACAACTCAAAATCAACATACCATATGATCCAGCAATAGCACTCCTTGGGATATATCCAAAACATCTCCTACACAAGAAACCAACATGCACACCTATGTTCATAGCAGCACAATCTACGATCGCAAAAACCTGGAAGCAGCCAAAATGCCCATCAGCGGAAGACTGGCTAAGAAAGCTATGGTTCATCTACTCCATGGAATACTACTCAGCTATTAAAAAAAACGAAATGCAGTTCTTTGTGGACAAATGGGCCCGACTGGAATCCATCATGCTAAGAGAAATGAACCAATCCCAAAAGGTTAAATACCACATGTTTGCCTTAATCTGAGATGAAAAGAGGACAACTTGGAAGATAGTACCTGTATATTGTAATATTACTGCAATCTCTTATAACCTATATCCAATGCAATGAGATAACGTGATATAATCTATAAACCAACAATTAATGTCAGAATACTTAAGATCTACATCGAAAAACTGTAAAATCTACTATACCCTCAATACGCTATGTTAACCTGTAATGGGGAGGGAGTGCAGGGAAATCTTTCAGGACCATAAAAAGAGTGAGAGAAAAAAGTACAATATAGCCTATCAAGATCAAATCTGGTAATTCATAGACAACAGACTCAAAGCGGCACTAAACAACAATAAAACTATTATACCAATGCATGAGGGGGGAATCGGGTGCGATCCTGACAACCTCTTAACAGGAGGTCATGTGCGTGGAGCAGGGGAGCACTCCAGAGTGGAGCAGGTGGTAAGGAGGAAGCTTGAATCCCAACCATGAAGACTCCCAGACCTCCACCACAAACTATTAATACGAGCAACAAGGACTATATCCCAACTGCCAAGGAGGCCACAGGGAATTGGATGCCCTCGGAGGCCGAGTACTCTGAGGTCACCCACCCCCAACCAGAGCTTCCACAGGGGATGGAAGAAATCCAAACACTACCGTGCAGAAACCAACGTCATCGGAAAGACAACCAGAAGCCCTGAGCGGTCTGCAGAAACAGAAGAACAATTAATGTCCTTTGGGACCAGGGAGGAGAGCTTTCTCTGGTCTGAGCCTGGCTCGCAATGACCATCAGGATCGCTCTGAAAACCCCTCACAGCAAACAATCCTACAAACTGAAAAAAAAAAAAAAAAAAAAAAACCTAAAATAAATAAACAACAGAAAGTAGAACTTGAAATCTGACAGGAAAGAGCTGGCATGGATAGGCTCATGCCTCGCTGGGTGGGTCACAAAGATTAGTTACTCCTCACCATGGTGTTGAGGATTTTCCTGCACAGCCCCCCCCCCCCAAAAAAAATGTTCTGCACCTAAAATGTCGACATATATCTTGTTAGAATTACAAACCAGTCTGGATTATCCTAAAATCTGCCAAGATCAGCAAAATTTTACTTCAACACAACAACTGGCGAAATACTAAGATGAAATGGACACGAAACAGCTGAATGGTGCCTTATGGCCATTTTAAGGTATAGAGCAGCCGGTCCTGTATATGAACTAAAATTGAAATGTCAATGAGCTAATCATAGGTTGTGGCTAGGACTTGTTTTCCTTTTTTTTTTCTTTTTAATACACTGGTTACTCAAAACCATGTCAATTCCATAACATTGCAAATTGCTGTTGATGTTATATTGGGACTCTTAATTGACTGTGATGATATTCTGCCAGCTCAAACTTCAGACCAGAAAAGGTCTCCCCAAGAAACTGTTCAACCCATCTGGACAATAAGTAGCTGGACTCTATGCTTGGTATATGTTTGCAATGAAAGAATCTTGATTGAATTTGAACTGTAATACTGCATCAAGGTGGAGGAATCCACTGGGGGGAGGGGATGGGGAGGGATGGGGGGATTCCCAGAGCCTATGAAACTGTCACATAATGCAAAATAATTAATAAAAATTAAAAAAAAAGAAAGTGTTTGAATATCACGTTCAAGAGTGTCAGCTCTGAAAGCAATGTAAAATGAAAATTGTAAAGCTGAAGAAAAATATCAGATATTTTACAAAGAAGTCTGGTGATAACAGATTGAATTAATTAGAAAGGAAAATTAGACTAAAATGCATTTCTTGCAAGTTTTCTCAGATGGGATCCTACCAAATAACTGCTTGCCTCAGACCGGGAGAGGAGATATATTTTCTCAAATCATTAAGTTTCACAAATGCCGTATGTAAAATTATACATTTTACCATATTAAATGGATACATGTCTGAAATATTTCAAAAGATATTTTAAATTTGTTCAATCCAACATTCTCATATTTTCTCTGTAATAATTAATACTTAATAGTTATAATATTCTATTTATTTGCTATGTTCACTCAACCAACACAGATCCAAACCTCCGAAGTTTAAATATTTTAGATGATCTTTCTAAAGCTTCCGCATCTTATAAATCTTTTTTAACACTTAAATAATTTAATAACTACAACTTATTTCTCAACAGTGCTATTCACAGTCAGGTTTTTTTCAGTTAGGCTACACTTGTAAATAATATCTCAAAATTTGTACACAAAGATAAAAGAGAAATTATTTTTCCTTTTCTAAATATTGCTGTTTTTACAATCCCAATTTCAGGACTATATGGTCAGGTTTGTCCCAGAAAGTAACTGAGAAGGCAAGAACTTCTTCGAGTATGAGGGAAGAAAAAGAGTATAAATTCAATTGTAGCATATAAACATAGGAAACTAAAAATTCTTTGGTTTGGCACACTGATCACTCTGAGTTAAAGGCACTGGAATACCAGCAGATGTTTTTCTCTAAAAGTAGGAAGTGAAATTCCTAAAGAAAAAGAACATGCTTATCACCACAGACAGGTAGTCAAGGCAAACACAACTCTGTATAAATGAATTTTATTAAGTCTTTAAAAATTTATTTGTTTACTTGCAAAAGTTAGAGAGAGATCTTCCATCCACTGGTTCACCCCCCAAATGACCGCAATGGCCAAGGCTGGATCAGGCAGAAGACAGGAGCCCGGAGCTCCATCTGGATCTACCAAATGGATGGCAGGAGTCCAAGCACCTGGTTCATTTTCTACTGCTTTCCCAGGCACACTAGCAGGGAACTAGATGTGAAATGGAGCAGCCAGGACCCAAACGGGAGCTCTTATGGAATGCTGGCATTGCAGGCTTCAGCTTAACAACACTGGCCCCTAAACTCTTTACCTTCTTAGTTACTTTTCCTAAATCATCACTTTTTGTCTCACCTCATATAAGCACTTAGACTTTGCTACTTTATTGAGTTTTGATTTTTCTTGTAAAGGTACCCATGTACATCTAGATAAATCAGTATGTTTTTCTCCAGCTAATTTGTCAGTTCCGGTCAAAAACTCAAAGAGGGTAGAGAAAAATTTCATTTTTGTTGCTCCAATAAATCACTCTTACTGATTTACAAGAACCCATCGACACATTTCTTTGTTGGTATGGATATAGTTACACCACAGACACTGGGGTAGGGGAACTGTACTGCTTTATCTTGTTCCCAGACAACAGCTGTTACATATCTAGAAGTATCCCTCTACCAAATAGAACCATCCCTGTAACAGTCAGAGTATATCAACCTGAAAAAAAGAAACCACTCTGTGACTAGGGAGCTACTCGCTGTGCATCCTGCAGAGTCAATTTAAATATGGGCTGTACGAAAATTCTGATCATGAATCTATATTCTTTGGTCCGGCACATCTGACTTACATAGCAGAACCTGTCAGAACTTGATGTTTGAAAACAGTAAGTTAAAAAATAGAAATCACTATCATAATTAAGATTTCATAATCTCATAGTTAAGACTGATAACCACAGTTAAGACTGATTCTCTCAGAACCCATGTAACGGTGCAGCAAGCTAAGCTGACACTTGTGATGCCAGTGTCCCAATATGAGCACAAATTTGAGTCCTGACTGTTCCACTTCCAATCCAGTTCCCTGTAGTTGGGCCCTTTTCGTGTGGGAGATGTAGCTGCTATTCCAGGCCTCTAGCTTTGGGCCTGGCTATCGGGAGTGAGCCAGTGGATGAAAGATCTTTCTTTATCTCTTTCTCTCTCTCTCTCTCTCTTTCTCTCTGTCTCTCTCTCTCTCTCTTTCTTCTGTACACTCTCCAATTCTGATTTTCAAATAATCTTTTAAAAATATTGATTCTCCTTTGTCCTTCCTAGTAAGATAGCACTGTTTTGTCAGCCTAATATTGCTCACCTACACAAGTCTAAATTATGAGAATCACAAACAATTGCTTTCAGCTATCATAGTTCCAAACCCTGGGCGGCCTTAGCTACATGAGAAATGCTTTTCCATGAAACAGATTCAAAAAGAAATGTAATACTCCTTCTCACCAACTCTCCTCTTCAATTTTTTCTTTCCAAGTTATCTCAATCCTACTTGTACTCATCAATAGCTCAGTCCTTAACGGTGTCCAAAAACATTTTCCCAAATTACCTCTAAAAAGAACTAACAACAGGTCTTTGTTACTAGCCCACTATCCCCACCCCTTCCGAGCATTTATGTCATTGTCAGAACCCCAGCTTTAACAGTGGGACTTTACTGCAGTCCAGGTTTCTTTTCTCTGTGTTTCTTGGTTGTCTAAGAACATTTATTTCCCTGCACCAGTAGTAACTCACTATCAGCTAGGATGTATATTAAATCCAAGCTACCCTGGCTAACCATGTGCAAGCCAGGTCATCAGTTTTACTGCAAGAACATTAGAAGTTGACTTTTTTGTGCCACAATTCAGTGACAGCAGGTTCTAGTCCTTAAAGATGATTACACCATAAGCAAATTATCTCCTTAAAAGTCACATTTCCAAATGTATGTAGAGTCAGCTTTAAAAAAAATACTTCCCCAAATCCCCTGTTACAAAAATTACTTTCAAATAATATGATTTACACATTGAAATAAGTTAAACACAAAAGAAACACATAGAGCTGAACATGACAAAGACCAAACAAGTACTTTACCAAGGCACAGTTATCTATGTCGCCATCCCTCTTCCGCATCTGTTCTATTGTCTTCTCCCACTGTTTAATGAGTTCTTGTCTTTCATTATGAATCCTATTAAAATCTTGTGCTGCTTTATCCAATTCTAACTGTCAAACGAAGAGCAAACAACATCTTCTATGAATTCAAGTGCTTTTGTGAACATCCATATTAAAAATAAGAATCTTTATCAAACCAACCTGTGCACTTAGAGTCTCTGTAAGTTCATTGTCAAGTACTTTTCTTCTCTGACTGCATTCCACAGTTAGTCTCTCTAATTGTAAAGTAAGTGCCTGCAACGTAGTTACATACAACATTATTTATAATTACCACTCTTAAACTAAAGGCAATTAGACAGCATATCTAGCTTTAAGCATATTTTACATTTTTCATTTGATACTTGAAGCAACTATAAAGCAATAGATATTTTCATTATCATTGAACTTCAAAAAGTTAATCTAATGTATCTGCATATAACTTAATCAACATGCTATTACTTCAAAGATGACTTTTAATACTTTTCAAAGCAATTCAGAAAAAAGATTAAATTATAATCTACTATTTGAAGATGTTTAAAATAGTGCTGAGGGGGTTAAATTTACTTTAAAAAATCCAGTTTTATAATTCTAACTTTGTAATATTGATATAATTTTAATGATTATAACAATTTAATAGCACTATTTATGCTCAAACCAGCAAAAACTACACAAAACATTCAAATAACATTCTAGAAAAAATATCTAAAATATCTATAAGCAGTTTTAGTTTGTAACTTTTTCTTTTCATATGCTTTAAAGAATCCTTCTAAATCAGGAGGTTATTAACCAAAGATCTATGAATCCCCAAAAGGGTATTTGGGTACATTTTCTAAAGAGAAACTACATCAAAGGATATCCAGACCAGAAAAGTTTACGAACCATTGCATTAAAAAAAAACTCATCAAGTATACCTTTGGGTAAAGATGTTGACATAGTACAGGTTCACAGAAAACATATCAATTATAATTTTTAATTCCTCACCCTAATTTTATTGTCGTCTTGTTGTGCATATTTTTGAAGAGTGAGAGCATCACTGTCTTTATGAGCTGACTCTTCTAACCAGGCCTCCAGTGCCTGCTGGTCCCAGTTCATTTGGCATTTCAAACCATCCAATTTCTGAGTGGCTTTAAATATGCCATTCTAAATTACAAAGAATCAAGGAAAAATGGAGATTACAAAATATTGTTTACTATATAATGTAAAATGAAAAACATCACATACTACAAAATATCAAGAAATCCTGACCCTGCCTTCCAGCTATTTATAATACACCATGTTTAAATATATAACGATTACTCTTTTATTTTAATTCTTTAGTTATAAAAAGAGAGGAGAGATGATTATATGAGTTGAGAATAGTAGCAAAGCCAAAAATCACTTTATAAGACTGGAGGCTTAGGTCACTCCTTCTTAGCAATCTGGGTCACTGCACCAAAGCCATCCCATTTCTCTATATACCAATTCAAACCCAAGGTCCCTTCAGCTCCATTTACAGCCACATTTGCTGCTCCCAAGAGAACCGTCAATATAGAAATTTCTAAAACATTTCTAAATGAATTAAAAATTGAAATCCTAAATGAACTTAAATATTAAAGGAGATAAAAATATTTCTTCAGTACTTACAGAAATCCAGATTTATAAAACAATGTATAACCAAATATCAATACATATATTAATACATGCTGAAGCTACAATAAATATGTATGTAACTGAATGTGTATATATATACACATTTGTGGATTTCCACTGGCATATATATCAATAGAAAAATCAAAAAGAATTGTGAGGAGCTTTCGAATCAAGTAATCGAAACGAAAGAAAATTGAGGGCCAACATTCTGGAATGCCAGTATCCCATAGGGGCACCAGTTTAAATCCTGGCTGCTCTACTTCCTATCCAGCTCCCTGCTAATGTGCCTGGAAAAGCAGTAGAAATTGGTGCAAATAGTTGGGTCTTGCCAAACATTGAGGTCCAGTTTCGTGATTCTGGCCTGGCAGAGCTCTGGCCCTGCCATGACAGCCATTTCATGAGTGAACCAGCTAAGAGAAGATGATCTGAACATTTCTTTTCTCCCTCTACTCTCCTCCCTCTACCTCTCCCTTTCTCCTTCAAATAAACAAAATAAATCTTACCAAAAAAGGTTAAGTTTATTTCATATCAGCCACAAAATTGATGAATTGATATTTACTGTGAAACTTTAAATGAAAACTCAAAAAATGATCTTTAAAATAAAATACAGCTGTTATAAAAGGAGCTCTTACATATAAATTATGCTTGGTATTTTATAACAGGTGGCTAGCATGATTACTTTGCATTTGGTAAATATATAACTGGTGAATGAAAATGGGGACTGTAATACTCCATCATCGTAACATTCAAATCACAACTACAAGTGCCTTTTATTGTTCAAAAACCACAGTATAAGTAGATGCTAGCAAACTACTGAATGGCTTTTCTATACAGAAAAAAAAGTGTTTCTTTGGCAAAATACAAAGCAGAAGCAGCATAAAGTTTTAAATAACATTGAAACACACACTTCTTTATCACTCTTCTTTTCCTGTATTGAAGCAATCTCATTTTCCAGTCGTTGGATTTCATCCTTCACTCGTTCCAATTCTCTTTGGGCAATGGCTTTAAAATGTTCTTCACTTTCAATCTCATGCTCCCTTGCTTTGTAAAGAGACTGCAGAATAATGCACAAAAGAGAAAGACTTGTACATTTTTAATAGTATAAAACGTTTTAAATAATGTATCAGATTTAAAAACAACATTCCGACAAGATATTTATATTAAGTTGTTACTTGCTCTTCCCTGACCCTATAGCATACCAGAGTGTGATTGCAATATAATTAATGTTACACATTAGCTACAGGAAAGGTAGTCAATGGACTGAAAGGAGAAAATATAACCAACAGTTTTCAGATATTGTTTCTGTATGAAAACTTAATAAAAAAAAGTTTGCATGATGAGCCTTACAAGTTGTAACCCACTGACTATCTACAAATCAGAAAGTATTGATAAAAATGATTTGAAAAAGGATGTTTGAGTGATCTGATCGCACATTTTCATTAACAGACATAATTTTTAAAACAGATATACTAGGCTACTTGGCACAGTAGCCTAGTGGCTAAAGTTCTCGCCTTGCATGTGCCAGGATCCCATATGGGTACCGGTTCAAGTCCCAGCAGCTCCATTTCCCATCCAGCTCCCTGCTTGTGGCATGGGAAAGCAGTCGAGGCCGGCCCAAAGCCTTGGGACCCCACACCTGCATGGGAGGCCTAGAAAGAAGCTCTTGGTTCCTGGCTTGGATTGGCTCAGCTCTGGCCATTGTGACTACCTGGGGAGTCAATCAGCGGATGGAAGATCTTTCTCTCTGCATCTCCCTCGCTCTGCAAATCTGTCTTTCCAGTAAAAATAAATAAATCTTTTTTAAAAAGATATACTGTATTAGTACATAATCATGCCTTGTATCAAGTTGTATTTTGTGAAGGGTATTTATTGACCACTGATAACATAATACTTCAAAGTTCATACTCAGTATTACTTTAGCAGAATTAAAGCTGCTCTGTCATAGGAGATGTATGACTTTTTTCTATAGTTTAATATTAACCTGTAGTTTAATATAAACCTATTGCACTAGGTTTGATAGTTTCAAGACATACCTTCAAAGAGATAGTTTCTCAAACCTCCAACTCAGTTAAACTACTTAACAAAAAACTTAGCAAAATAATTAACAACAAAAAAAACTTAACAAAAAACATTGCTCCAAACTGTTTACCAACTATTCATTCATATCAAGATTGAGAAATCCTGAATATTGCTTTTTACTCATAACCAATTTTATAACCTTCTGGTGATATTTATAAGCCAGCACATAAAATTTGTTATCTGTATTATTTATAAATTGTTTCTGAAAGGCTTTATTCATCCTTAAGAATTACATACTTTTTCTCAGAAATGTTGATTTATTTTTTAAGAGCCACTGATTTTGTTTGCATGGCAGATTTACAGAAAGAAGTAGA
This sequence comes from Ochotona princeps, assembly GCF_030435755.1. Classification (NCBI taxonomy): domain Eukaryota; kingdom Metazoa; phylum Chordata; class Mammalia; order Lagomorpha; family Ochotonidae; genus Ochotona; species Ochotona princeps. The sequence continues at coordinate 105,819,435 of NC_080834.1, read as the reverse complement.
GACAGAAAGATCTTTCATCAGCTTGTTCATTTCCCATATGGCCACAGTGGCTGGAGCTGAGCTACTCTGAAGCCAGGAGCTTCTTCCAGTTCTCCCATGTGTATGGAGGGGTTAAGTACCTGGGCCATCTTTCACTGCTTTCCCAAGAACACTGGCAGGCAGCTGGATCAGAAGTGGAGTATCCAGGACCGAAACAGAATTCCGATATGCAGGCAAAGACCCAGCTTGCTATGCCATAGTGTCAACCCCTGAGATATATTAAAAAATAAATAAATAAATAAAAACAGCTTGAGGGGAGGTAGAGTGGTGGTGGCAGGTAGCATCATCAGTGCCACCAATATCATCATCCCATACGAGTGCCAATTGTGTCCAGGCTGCTCCATTTCTGATCCAGCTCCCTGCTATAATGTGAAACCAGTGGATGACATGGTGTGACAGTTAAACTGGCTAATTCACTCCCATGCAAGTACTGGCATCCCATACGGGTGCTAGTTTGTCTCCCAGCTGCTCCATTTACCAGCCAGCTCTCTCCCTGTGGCCTGGCAGAACAGAAGAGGATGGCCTAAAGCCTTGGGATCCTGAAGCCACATGGGAGGCCTGGAAGAAGCTCCCATCTCCTGGCTCCTGGTTCCTGTTTCGAATCTGCTCAGCTCCAATCCTTGCAGCCTTTGGGGGAGTGAACCAGGACATGGAAGATCTTTCTGTCTGCCTTCTCTCTGTATATCTGTCTTTCCAATAAAAACAAATCAATCATTTGTTTTAAAAGGAGAAAACAAGCAAGCATTGGAGGAAAGCCCAAGTGGTTAGGCCCCTGCACCCATATAAGAGACCCCGAGGAAGTTCCCTGCCTGCCCTGAAACAGCTGTTGTGGCCATTTGAGACATGAACCAGTAGAAGATCTCTTTCTTTTTCCTTGTTTCTACAGTTTTGCCTTTAAAATAAATAAATAATCTTCTTTCAAAAAAAATTAGCTTAAGACAGACAGAATTAGTTAACTCACCAGTGCTGACTTGCTAAGCTATTTTGGATGTCACCCAACATCAGGAAGTGACTCTACATTTGAACAGATTGTCCATAAAACGGCACCTTCTAATCACATCAACATAACTTTATTATATTGTGCTAACATTTTAAAACACATATCATCTTCCCAAATTACCATATCTAAAGTCTTCTAAACACAAGGTGTTCAAAAATTAGAAGAAAACCTGACTTTAAAGATAAGTTTATTTCTATGCAAAAAAAAAAAATTTTTTTTAAGATCCATGCAGCTTTTTCAGAATGGTCATTTTCCATAAAGATTTGAAACTCCCCATTTTAGTTTTCATCATCATAAAGTTCAATTCTTGTAGCGTACTAAAATGACACTGTTGGGGCTACTGAGACAATAGATGGCCTCACTGAACAATGTTGAAAAGTTTGAAAAGAGACAGAAAACAAATATCATATTACCTGTGCTTCTGCTGTTGGCCATCATAGCTCGCTGTCATCACTCTACTGTTCTCTTAGAGTCTGTGGCCTAAAGCTGCAGCAGACTGCTTAAAAGCTGATTTCCCATTTCATATGGATTTGGTTTTTTGTTTAAAACTGGAAGTAGTGATTAGTTCCTCAATTTCTTTTTCCTATCTACTTGAGGCTCCGTTTAATTACACGAACACCTCCCATTGCAGCTAAAATACCAAACACAGACCTAAATTCACCTTTAAAAATGCCATGAATACACAATCTAATCAACATTCATTTCAATATTTCTGTACCTGCGTAAATGTGAACTCTTGCTGAACATTTTTTAAGTGAGAAGACATATTATTAATTCGATCTTCATAGTCACGCAGCTGATCCTGCAAGTTTGCTCTCTCATTCTGAAGCTTTGACAACTGTAAATAAATTTAAGTGACATGATAAATAGAAATGTTATTACGTTTTGCTATTTTGAAGAAACTAATTTTTTTTTTAAAACTACATCTTCATTGCTTTATACCTTTGTCAGTTTCTATGGCTGTAATAACAGTATCACAGAGCAGGTGACTTAAACAGTTTATTCCTTATAGTTCTGAAGTCCAAGATCAAGGCACTGGCCAATTGGGTTTCTGTTTCAAACTTTTCTGATTTGCAGACAAACACTTTCTCACTATTCTCTTTACACAGCAAAGAGAAAGAAATCATCTTTCACTTAGATCTAAGAACGTTAAATCCTTTCATGAGGATTCCACTCACATGATCCAAACATCTATCAAAGTCCCCACTTCCAAATACTCAAACTGGACAGTTAGTGCTCCATTATATGAATGTGGAGAGGATACAGTCAGTATACAACATACTACTTTTACTGTCCATATGAGCTGTAATAGGTTGCTAATTTAAAACTTATCAAATAGTGCCAAGCGTGGTAGCCTACAGCTCAAGTCCTCGCCTTACACATGCTAGGATCCCATATGGGCACAGATTTCTGTCCCAGCAGCTCCGCTTCCCATCGAACACGTTGGTTGTGGCCTGGGAAAATAATCAACGATGGCCCAAAGCCTTGGGACCCTGCATTGGCATGGGAGACCTGGAGAAGTTCCTGGCTCCTGGCTTCAGATTGGTGCAGCTCCGGCTGTTGAAGCCACTTGGGGAGTGAATCACAGATAGAAAATCTTCCTCTCTGTCTCTCCTTCTCTCTGTATATCTGACTTTCCAATAAAAATAAATAAATCTTTAAAAATTATCAAAGAGTGGCAGGCATTTGGTTCAGGGATTAAGATGACACTTAAGGCATCCTCATCCTGTAAGACACCTGTAAAGATCTGGTTCAAGTCCCAGCTACTCTCTCTGAGCTGGTTTCCTGCAAATGCATGCTCAAGGAAGCAGCATGTGATGGCTCAGGAACTTGGGTTCCTACCACAGAATTGGAAGACCCACATGGAATTCCAAGTGCATGGCTTTGGCATTTGGAAAGTGAACCAGCAGATTCTCTCTCTCTCTCTCTCTCTCTCTCTCTTGCCCCCAGGTTTCAAATAAAATTAAAATAATTTTTAAAGTAGTATTTGGAGATTATTATATGAAAATTAACACCATCTATTCGATTTGCAACAACAGTGTGGCTGACTGCTAAAATGCTTTTTTCCCCAGTACTATATGCTCATAAGACAAAAATGACCTTCTATTCCATAATAAAGCCACCAAGACATCTTAACTAAACAAGAGGTTACAGGACTTAGCAAAAACACAGAGCAGGACCAAAAGCTTAGCCAGTGGCTGGATGCCAGGCTTATTTTCTCCTCCTGAACTTGATTTCAAATTTACAGATTTAGGCAAAGCTTCACAGAAACAACACCACGTGTGTTGCTTAATATATTTTATTTGCCTCTGAATTAGAACCCTGGAGATAAACAAAATAAGGTAAATGTTAAGCCAAACCTTTGGAAAAGACAAGATTCTTAGAACCACTGGACTAGCTCACCTTTCAAAATAGGACAAAAGGTCAGCAAACAAACACTAGGGGCTATCTCCCGTGCACTCTACAACCTAATACACAGAAGCACAGAAGAAAATATTAAAGTTTTTATCTAAGATAAAACAGTATTACTTTGGTTTTTCTCTTTTTATTTTATTCATTTTATCTGCTATATTTTACTAAACCAATTATTTTTAAATACCTGGTTCTTGTTTTCTGATTTTCAATTTTTATTTTTAATTTCTTTTGTTTGCTTTGTTGTTCTTTTTTAAAGCTTATTACAATGATTTCTTAGCTATCTTTTGATCTTACTTATTTAATCAAGAAGACATTTAAGGCTATCCGTTTTCTCTAAGAAAACATTTTGCTATTTCTCATTAAGTATTCTCACTGTCTTCTTTTGGATTTTTTAACTTTGAAAGCCAGAGTTACAAAGAAAGGGAGAGAGAGAGATTGACCATTCAGTCACTGGTTCATTCCCCAGACGGCTGCAATGATCAGGGCAGGACAAGATTAAACCAGGGGCCAAGAGCTTCTTCCAGGTTTCCCACTTGGGTGGCAGGGACCTAGGCTATTGTGCCATTTTCTGCTGCTTTCCCAAGCAACTAAGGAGCCTGGTTAGAAGTAGGGCAGCTGAATAGAGACTATCGTATCCAGTTGTGAAGATACAATCCAGTGTGCATCTCTACTTCCAAATCAAAGATATACCTTGACAATAGGATGATGGACTGTCTGCCATTGTCTGTACCAGCAATGTCAGGACACACTTAAATAACAGAATAATGGACTTATGACTGCTTATGAAGTACTATATTATTGTAATAATATGGGGGAAATAAGTTGGGGAGGGGAGGGCATATGAGGAGGGGCTAGTGGAAATCCCAGAGACTATGAAAATTTTACCATAAAAGTAAAAATAAAACAGAGGGAAAAAAAAAAAGAAGTAGCGCAACGGGACACAAACTGACACATGAAATGCCAACATTACAGGCTGCAGTTTTACTTAGTTTCCCACAATGCCAGTCCCACCTTTCATTGTTTTCTAAAAGTTGATTTTTCTCTTTCAATATCCAGGACAATATTCCCTTTAAGATTTGTTTACTTTGTTAAGATTTACTTATTTTTTGTTGCAAAGTCAGATATACAGTGAGGATGAGAGACAGAGGAAGATCTTCCATTCGATGATTCACTCCCCAAGTGACCTCAACGGCCAGTGCTGTGCCGATCCAGTGCTGTGCCGATCCGAAACCAGGAGCCAGGAACTTCCTCCAGGTCTCCCAAGCGGGTACTTTCCCAGGCCACAAGCAGGGAGCTGGATGGGAAGTAGAGCTGCTGGGATAAGAACCGGCTCCCATATGGGATCCTGGCGCATTGAAGGCGAGGACTTTAGCCGTGAGGCCACTGCACTGGGCCCAAGATTTGTTTACTTTTAAGACAGCACAGTATACAGTGGTGGAGACAGAAAGAGGGGAAAGCAAGAGGAATCTCCAAATGATCACACAGTCTAGGCTGGGTGAGACTGAAACCAGGAATTCCATCCAGGTCTCCCACGCAGGTGGTAGGGGCCCAAGCACTTGGGCTGTCACTTCCTGCTTTCCCAGGTGCAGTGGCAGGAAGCTGGATCAGAAGCACAGGGGTTAGGACTTGCATCAGCACCCCAATATCAGATGCCAGCATCACAAGCACTGGCTAGACCTGCTATGCCACAACACTGGCTCCTCAAGAAAACTGTCTCTGGGAAGTATGCTGAACCATTTAAAATGAAAGATATTTCTAATTGTAAGGTAAATAACCCACATTCTTATAATTATTGTAAATGTTACCAGCTTATGATCAGAGAAATGACCTATGTGATTTCTATTTGTACAGAATATAGGGATTATATGATTTTTTCCCTACAATGTACTAAAATATATATAGTATAAAATTTGCTATTTTAATTATTTGTTAGTATAAAGCCCAATGGCATTAGTACATTCACACTATTAGGCAAATATTGCCACCATCCATCTTTAAAACTTTCTCATCCTCCCAAACAGAAACCATACACCCATTAAAGGCTAACTTCACATCTCTTCCCCAGCTCCCAACAATCACTGTTCCACTCTGTCTCTAAGAAGTTGACTACTCCAGGCACTTCATGTAAGTGCATGATATAATATCTATATCCTGTATGTCTAGATTATTTCACTGAGCATAATGACTTCAAGACTTACAATAACAAACCTTTTTAAAGGACTAAGGCTTCTGCTTTGGGATAAAACACAACTCACTCTTGTAAAAAAAAGTTTCAGACATATATTTAAGGTGTATGTTCTGTATTCAAAGAATACATGCTCTGTTTTACCTTTATTTTATTATTTGTAATCTTTCTATCCTTATTTCTATCTGTTACAGTGAATTTTAAAAAGCTTTGTTAAAATCATTAATGAAGCATCTGAACAGAACTTTACTTTTGACACTATGCACAGATTTATAACCACTCTTTGACATAATCAGTCACTATGTAGTACAGTAAATACAGTTTGACCTTTACTAGTTTCATCATCCATTATTGTATATTTGTCCCAGAGTACAACTTCATTTTGACTGAAAGCAAATTAGCTAGCTTCCTTTAAGTTTACAAGCTCATGCCCCTAGAGTTTCCAAACAACATTTATTGTTTCTCTCTTAAATGCAAAAGTACATGTAAAAGTTAATATTCACTGAAAGCCTACATCATATGAGGCATATGAAAATAAAATCCCAGAGGAAACAGAGAATTTAAAATGTCATCATCAGAACTAAGTACGTATAAAGACAAACACAAATACACATCTAATGAGAGAAACTGGAAATAACATCATGCCCCAAAACAAGAATATGGTTCTACAAAAAAAGCAGTGACCAAAAACTTGAAACTATAGGTGATCAATATAGTTGTCAAAATAAAATATGCAAGGTAATGACAAGTGATTTTTAAAAGGTAATGTAACAAAGAAATACAAATCCTATTAATGTCCGTTTATTTGCCAATTCAATCTGCTATGGGTTGAATGTTTTTCAAGGGTTTGACTCATTAAGACATACGCTGATGGTACTAAAAAGGATGGGAAGTATTCAATTATGGTGTTTGGAGGTATGCCCTTTGGGAGGTGATTAAATAAGTCACTAGGGTAGCTGGCCCAGGAGGTGAAGAAAGGTTAATCCTGCACCCTGTGGCACCACACCACATTTGTGTGCTGGTTCCAATCCAGGCTATTCCACTTCCCATCCAGCTCTTTGCATATGATCTGGGAAAGTAGTGAAGAAGGCCTACATCCTTGGAACCCTGCATCCAGAGGGGAGACCTAAAAGAAGCCACTGTCTCCCAGTTTGGATCAGCTCAGGTCTGGCCACTGCAACCAATTTGGGAGTACACCAGTAGATATAAAGCCTTCTCCTTCTATCTCTCCTTCTATGTCTGTATAAATCTACTTTTCGAATAAAAATAAATCATTGCTTTAAAAAAACCTCACTAGTGTAGAGCCCGCAGAACTAAATTTTGTTACTTTATAAGATACCACATAGACTTTGCACGAGACACTCTGTGCTACCTCAGAACAGCATCAAAAAGAATATCATTATGAGGAGTGCAACAATGCTCAGCTCCCCATCATCCTGGATCAGACCCCCAGGAATCATGAACCAAAATAAATCTCTTTGCTCTAAAAAGTGAGATTGCCTCACATATTTCTCTATAGTACCAAAAAGTTGGCTAACATACCCTCCAAACTGAGGAAAAATCTTCTATACAGTCGCAACCTTCTAACCAGATAAATTAGCACAAAATATAAGAGTAAATAAGGACACTTCTAAGAATTCAGTGTTTACTTCCCACACACCCTTTTTAGGGAGATACAAGAAAGTACTTCATCAAAATAAGTAAATACTAGAAGAAAGATTTCTGAATCAGGAAATAAAGCCTGAAGCTCTAACAGGAATAATGGAATTGCCGAGTTAACATTTGTGAAATATGCCTGTGAAAAATTAGTTCATACTGGAAAACATAGCATTCCAGAAAAAAAACAGATATGGTGAGTGAGAAAGAATGAAGGAGTGTCCTTAAGACGTGATACTCCTGGGGCCCACACTGTGGGTTGAGCCACTGCCTGCAAGGATAGCTTCCCACATGAGCCCTGATTGAAGTCCTGGCTGCTCCCTTCCAAGCTGGCTCCCAGATCTGTGCCTAGAAAGCAGCAGAAAATGATCCAAGTGCTAGGAACCATGGCGCTCACATGTGAGACCCAAGTGGAATACCAGAGTCTCGGCTTCAGCCTGGCCCAGACTCAATCACTGCAATCACCTGGAGGGAGAATAAGTGAATGGAAGCGTGCTCTCTCTCTCTATCGCTCTCGCTCTCTCTGTCACTCTTTCAAATAAATAAATAAATACATATTTTACAAAGCTATTCCTCTGATTTAAGGTATATATACTTGAAGTAGACTACGTAACAAAAAAGAATGTCAAACTAGGAAATGAGGAATTTAAAGCAGTTAAATGAGCCCTTCTTGAAACCATTTGAGAACAAATTCCAAGTATTCAGAAGATGAACCAAAAAAAGAAAAATTCAACTAACTATAAAACAGATAAAAACAGTTACATTGAGGATCACTAAATCAAGTTAAACATAAAACTGATACTAAGCAGTTGTGTCAAATTAAGGACATTGAGAGACACTGCTGTGGTACAGGGGTTTAAGTCACCAACTGCAACATAAGCACAACATACAAACACCAATTCAAATTCCCTACAAATGCACATGGGAAATTAGTGGAAGGTGGCCCAAAAGCTTGGGCCCCTGCATGAATATGGGAGACCCAGATGAAGCTCCTGGTTCTTAACATTCATTTGATCTAGCCCTGGTTGTTGTGGCCATTGGGCGAATGAACAAGCACATGGAAGATCTCTCTCTCTCTCTTTCTGTGTCTCTTCCTCCTCTCTCTCTGTCACTCTCTCTGTCAACTAAATCAATATATAGCATTTAAGGACATTAAATACAACACAAACAAGATAAGCTCTGGCAATATAAAAATAATAAACCACTTTCTGAAAAGTTTTATTTGAGAGGCAGAAAACCAGATAAATAGGACTCTCTTCTTCTGGCTCAATCCCCAAATAGCCCCAATGTCCAGGGCTGGACTGAGTGACTCACCCAAGTACGGAAAGAAAAGCAGGTTGAATACTACAGGCCAGATCCTCCATCAAGTACCTGAGACTATGGACATACCAAAGCAGACAACAGACAGCCGGCAAGTACGGGAGGTGGTATCTGACATGCAACACAATGAAGCCAACTCCCTCTAAGAACAATCAAGACTACTCCAGTAATATCCTTAGGTCACTCTTCCCAGGCCAGGCTCCCTGGGGCAAAATCAGGAGACCACTCCTGTCCCTGTGTGCTGTAGTGATCTGGCAGGAAGGAGTGGCACAGCAAGCATCTCCTCGCCCCTGTCCACACCCCCCTGGTAACAAGAGGCCAGGCAGGGTCTTTTCCCGCACCCATTGTGCCCACTCTCTTCTCTTCCCATACCACCCAAAGACTTGCAAAAATCTGCAATTTCCTCACTGATGTAACAAACATTTCAAAATAAATAAATTGAAACAAAACAAATACCTTCTACTTATGAGAAAACACGTAATACTGGTTTTTCTGTGTCTGGCTTATATCAATATAATAACCTTCAGTTCTATTCATTTTCATTGCAAATGTCAGGATTTTACTCATTTTTTGGCTATTATACCATTTATATCTGTAGTACATTTGCTTTATCCACTCAGCCACTGATGGGAAGTTAGGTGGACTTCACATCTTGGCTATCATTAATGGTACAGTCATGGCTGTGGAACTGCAGGCACCTCTCTGATCATCAGATTCCACTCCCTTGGGACACACTGAGAAATAGGGTAGGTACAGAAATGGTACTTCTATGTTTAGTTGAAAAATCAAGTTTTTTAAGAATAATAATTTAACCATTCATTTTTAAGCTCTCTTTTTACCTAGAATAATTTTTTTTAGCAATCAGTACCTATTGTAATCAAGTAACATTTCCCTGAAATTCAGCAGGTCTTTTTTTTTCCCTCAAACAATAAACACAATATTCTGGACTAAAAAGAACATGAATAATGGGATTCTACTTTGATCATTTTTCTTTTGCTTGTCTCTTCTGTCTGTCTACACTGAGATAGCTAAAGTATTTGCTGAATGCCCTGATAGCCACTTCTGTGGCTGTAAGAGCTGCCTATTTAATGTCTGAGTTTATCCAGGTAAAGTAATCATGATCTCCATTTTTCTTCTTTTTACTGCTCTGTTAACTTTTCAAAATAGCTAATACTTATCTAATAAGTCATAAAAAATTCTACGAGACAAACATCATGACAAGAATACCAAAACCTAACGTTTGAAAGGAATGTTAAAGTACATTATGTCTTAAAGCAACCATATGATGTAAATATTTTATTTACCACATTTTATAAAAGAAGAAATCATATTGGGGCTGATAAACAGGAACTGAACCCGACTCCGGATACTTATTGTTATTATCATTAATTTAATTATTATGATTAATATTATTACCACTCCTCAGCCCTCAGGGTTGGGTCTGTTTTATAACTAATGCTGCCTCACATTTTAGAGGCAGAAAATACAGCCTCGTAAATCAGACCTGTGAGGAATATGTCAGAATATTGGGAAAAGCACTTCCAATGCTTTCCAAAAGATGGACTCCAGAGATTTCATTTCCACATTTCAAAGAGAAAATTTTCGGCTGTGTTTCATGAAGTTGCATAAAAACCCTCTGTTCTTGGCCCTTTCTGTACACAACATAGCACCAAAAGATGTAACTTTTCAAAATTAGCTGAGTAGTTCTCCTTAAAAAAAAAAAAAAAAAAAGTTAATTGTAGTTTGTCTAACTGCGCCTCACCAGCGTAAAATACTTTGTGTGACAAATGCACATTTGACATTTCTAAAACATTTCAAGTCATCTTCGGCTTTAAAGTTCATGGGCAAAAATTTACAAAGTACCAACCAGAGCGTGTTTTATTTGCGAACTTGTGCAAATAACAGTTGCCTAGCAAAGCAGAGACCACTTCTGGAAAGCATCAACGAGGCGTAAAAGTCCCAGCGTTCTCCCTCCTGCCCAGGACGAGAAAGGAGCAAATGCAGTGGGCTTTGGGAGTCACGGTTTACGCTTTATAAACCTCAATACCAATTACACTTCCACTAGAACTTTTCAAGCTGTTAACCATTACCGAAAAGGGCAGTCAGGGTGAGGGAGGAGGATCTGGTGCCGAGCCCGGGTGACCCAGTGGACCAGAAAACGCCCCTGACAAACCCTCCCACCGCGTCCGCGCTTACTCAAGATTCTTACCTCATCTTCCAGTTGCTTGTTCTCCTCGTTCGCCACCGGGACGGCGAAACCATCCTCCCAAGGCAGCTCCGCCAGGAACTCACTGCTCATGACAACCTGGTCGGGACCCCTCCACAAGATGAAGAAAGTTCGGCCTCCCCCAGCGGCTGCACTTCACCCCTCAGGCGCCAACCTCACCGCGAAGCAGCCGCGACCGCAGAGCCCTAGAAACCGCCCCGCGTCCCTAGTTACCAAACAGGAAGCGCTCAGGCCGGGAGGCGAGACTTCCGGTTGCGAACTACTTCAGGTAAGAGGAAACTTCTCTTTTTGAGCGCTGAGGAAAGTGGGGCAACTCTCGCCTCCTGCAGTTCTCCTCATCAGAAGACCGCCCTGTGGTCCGCCCTGCATTCTCAGCGGGAGAGAAATCCGTCCCTAAGATTGCCGTGGGCTTCCCGGGAGGGAACCGCGCCACGCAGCCACCCCACTGCGAGTAAGAGCTGAGGAAACCGGCTTGCTTTATCGGCGGTGATGGCTATGTTGTGGAGATTTTAGTCACTGCTGTAAACTAAAGTAGGCCGAGGCAGACTGACTGATGTTTTGAAACAGTTGGCTCTCTAGAAGCATTGTTAGGTGTTCTGATGTTGGTGTGGTATCTCCTACTGGCCTGCCTCTCAGCACATCTGCTCTCAGGGCCAATTCTACGGGATCCCAAAGGATGGACTGTGAAGCTTGGTGGCAACCCCACCCCCGCAGCCCCCGCCACCGGGCCGTTTTTTGTGCTTTTATTCTTCGTCACATTTTCACCTGTTAACATTTCAAGATAGGGAGTTTGCATTAAAATCTGTATTTCTCCTCTCAAAAAAGATAAGTAACAGAAGCCAGCCTTGTAGCACAGCCTGCTGCCGGGGGCGGGGGGGGGGGACCCCGCATTCCATCTCATATCAGATGCCTGCAGTCACATCTCAGGGAAACAGCATACAGTGCTCAAGTGCTTGAATTCCATCCATCATGGATGGCGTTCCAGCCTCCTGACGTCAGCCAGGCCCAGCACTGCAGACATTTGGCGTTTGGGGAGTGAGCCAGCAGTTGTAAGATTGAGTCTTTCACCCTCTATCCCTTTGAAATGAAAGTTACCTAGTTAGTTTTTAAAGTAAAATCACTGATGTCATTGCTGTCCCTGTGTCTTAAGCACTTGCTCACTTCCCATCACAGTTTCTGAAGTGAATGCTGAGACAGCTGCCAACCCGTGCCAGCAGACTGATCTAGGCTTTTCAGGGCCAAATGTGTCTAAGAAATCCTTAGCAGTTGTGTCTTCAGTAGGTTGTCCCCTCCTGCCACTAGCATCAGAAGTCCTGAGTGAGTCCTGTACCTCATGTCTCAAGGTATAGGACTCGCTAGAACACAATATTTAATTCTCAATAAAATGCCCATGCATCTTTCAAATTCTACAGTTCTGCCTTAAATATCTTCGCGTCACCTCATCACCACAGCATGCCATATTACCTAGCTCCCTTTTAAATTCTACAACTTCTAGATCACAACTTTATTTGAATTTATTCACACTGAAATTCAAGAACAAATCAGTTTTACAAACCTTGCTTGCTAAACCTGAGATATTCAAGCCCAACAACCTGAAGTATATATCTTTTCCTGCCTCTCTTCAAGTCATGAACTTCACAAGGCTAAACTACAAATATATCAGTGCTTTATGTTGTAGACAGAGAGGTGTGGGGGTTGTATAAGTATTATTTTTCTACCAATATGTTTTTGTGGTTTTATTTTAGCTTTGGGTTTGGTATATTTTGCTATGTACACCTCAGAAACTATTCTTGGTCCCATAATCAAGTTTGCTATTCAAGTGCACACTCTCATCGTCAACTTAGCTGATCTAACAGCAATATTCAACACAGCTGTCCCTTCCCCACTGAAGCATTTTCTTCTCTTGACTTGTTATTCTGTGTTTTAAGAGAAATCTCATTACCTTTCTCAATCTTTTGCTGCTGTTCCTTGTCCTGTTTTGCCATGTCCTATTGGTGTTCCTCAAGCCCCAAGGCTGATCCCTTTAGTCTTCTCATTTTACACTTGCTTCCTGGGTCATCATATCCCTTTCTATGACTTTAATCACCATGACTGGTGTATCAGTGTGATTGAACTGTCATAACAAAATTCCAAGACCCTGGGGGTCTTAAGCAACAGAAAACTTATTTTCGTACAGTTCTAGAGGCTCAAACTCATGATCAACGTGTTAACAGAGAAAACTTCTGATGAGCTCTCTCTCCTTGGCCTGCAGGTGCCGCCTTTCTCTCGGGCTCCTAACAGAGCCTTTTTTCTGTTTGGTCCTGGTGTTTTCCTCTTTTTATACAGATGGGGTATTGCTATCACTACTTTTGTCACTTCAGTTAACCTGAATTACCTCCTTGTAGTCCCTATTTCAAGGAGTTACATTGGAAATTAGAACTATACATACCGACCTACGAGGGGATGGGATTCATATTTCCATCCCAAACAACTTCTTTTTTTAACAGCTTTTGTTAGTGTTTCTCTAACCCAGATCTTTCATCTCCCTTCACTCTGAATGGAACTCTGAGAATTCCATTATTGTCTCAGTATATATCTCAAAGCTGGTACTCACATTTAAGAATTCTTCATTTCACCCTACATATATTTCAAACCTATTTCTTTTTCTGGAGGATTTATTTTATTTGAAAAACAGGATTATATAGGGAGAGAGAGAGAGAGGAAGATAGAGAGAGAGAGACAGGTCTTCCATCTGCTGTGACGTTTAGGTCTGGACCAGGCCAGATCTTCATGGGTACAGGCATCAAAGCACTTGCCCATCTTCTGCTACTTTCCTAGGCACATTAGTGAGAAGTTGAATCAGAAGTGGAGCAACCAGGACTCCAGCCAGCATCCACATGGTGTTACCGGTGGCAGCTTTACCTGCTAAGCCACAACATAAGCCCCTCAAACCTATTTCTGTCTGTCTGCTCCACTGCAGCAAATGCAGAACTATCTATCGAACTGTATAAAATCAAGTCTTGCCTGTCGTTTGTCATTTTTCCCTATTCTTCCTTCATCTCCCAACTCCATCATGTCACTATTTTATCTCATTTTCATCCCCTTGCCCCAAAGCAGTATTGATTCTACCTCTCTCCATCTCTTTCAGGATTTCATCATTTCCCCCCTGCTTTGTCAAAATTGCCTTCTTCCCCAGCTGCCCACTCCCACTATGCTTGGAAAGTTTATCTTCTACCAGTAATTAAGGTAATCTTTTTCTTCTAAAACCTAATTCTAAAATGTTGTCACATAAAGAAAATAATTGTATCATGAACACTAATGACCCCCTACATATAGAGGATACCTAGATTTTACCATTAGTATTTTACTGTTTAGAGGTTACCATACCTCAATTTTTCCATTTATCGTTTAATCCATTTCTTGATGAATTTTTTAATAACATTTTTTATTTTGAATTTTGAATTATGTGGTATAATCTCTTTTTTTTAATGTGGTACAATTTCGTATAGTCTGGAACTCCCCCCAAACTCCCACCCCCCTCCAACAGATTTTCCCCGTTTTAATACAATGATATAGTCCTTCATAAAGAATCATAATTCTATCAGTCTCTTATTTAAGTGCACCCCGACATTGTTGGTACAGACAATGTCAGACAGTCCAGCATCCCATTGTCTACACATGTCCAACAGTTTCATTGGGAATCTATCTTTCATCTGAAAGCAGGGATGCATGTTCCATTATCCCCCACGACTGTATATGATAGACCCCAGTACTCCATCACTATACGTTACCATAAGTGAGAAGCCATGAAACAAGGTCAGCAACTGGTATGAGTTAGAACAGCCACAACAACATCAACAACAAATTACAGCACCATGAAAAAAACACACCACTGATTAACCAACACATGAGTGACAAAAAGGAAACACAAAAGTCTCTTGGGAAAAATAATGCCACTGTGTAATCCATGAGCCAGTGATGAGTTTGACAAGAGAAACAAAGTTATTTGGAACGAACAAAACTGAAATAAAAAACATCAAAACACATGGGATACAGCCAAAACAAACAAAAAACAGTGTGGATCAGATTATTGAAGTTACATTTTCCATGTTGGAAAGAGAGAACATATGGTATTTGTTCTTTTGTGATTGACTCATTTCACTGAGCATAATGGAGAGGCAAATAAGCCTGCCATATGACCCAGCTATCCCGCTCCTAGGAATATACCCAATAGAAGTGAAATCTGCATTTCTTTTTTTTTTTAAAGATTTATTTATTTTTTATTACAAAGTCAGATATACGGAGAGGAAGATCTTCCGTCCGATGATTCACTCCCCAAGTGAGCTCAATGGTCAGTGTTGTGCCGATCCAAAGCTGGGAACCGGGAACCTCTTCCGGGTCTCCCACACGGGTGCAGGGTCCCAAGGATCTGGGCCATCCTCGACTGCTTTCCCAGGCCACAAGCAGGGAGCTGGATGGGAAGTGGGGCTGCCGGGATTAGAACCGGTGCCCATATGGCATTCCGGCGTGTTCAAGGCGAGGATTTTAGCCACTAGGCCACGCCACCGGGCTCATGCATTTCTTGATGATTCTAAAATAAACTGCCCAAATCAGGACACTTCCCCCTACTACTTCACGATGCTTATGTTTATTTTTGTTTTCATCTGTTATCTATAGCAAAATGTACATAGAAAGAAATGCACAAATCTCATGCCTGAATCAGAACTACTCCCAAGATATAGAACCTTACAACCACCACAAAACATTCCCTCTTGCCTGTTTCCAGTCAATCTCTGCTTTCAGCTTCCTCAGTTTCTTGAAACATCTATTGTGCCTGCCTTTATTTCCACCACAAATTATTACAACTATTTTCTATCATAAACTTAAAATTTCAAATAAAACCTAGACATGCCAACAAAGAACTACTAGAATCAATAAACAAATTCAGTGAAGGCACAGGACACACATTCAACATTTGAACAGTTACATTTTTATACAATAATGATCTTGGTGAAAGAGTAATCAGGGAGAATTTCCATTCAAGGGGAACTTGCAGCTGTTGGTCACTGCTCCCATCTTTTATGGCCAAAAGTCTGATGCCTGAGTCTTGTGACACAAACACATCAAGATGTCACAGGCACAAGTGGATGTGATGTTTGTCCCGATCGACTAGTAGTCTGAATGCCACCAATGTATGAACATGCTCGTGGCTCACTTGTGGTTCCAGAAGGACTTGACCCCAAAGCTGCTTCTGCCATGCACCTATGTGGCATGAACCAGGTTGAAGAGAGAGGTTATGTGCAGCTAAATATAAAAAAGAGGAGGCCCTGCACCCTGGCATGTAGCCTAAAGTTCTGCCTGTAGCACTGATATCCCATATGAGATTCAGTTTTTGTCCTGACTGCTCCACTGCTGATCCAGCTTCCTGCTTACAGCCTGGGAAAGCAGCAGAGGATGACCCAAGTCTGTGGGCCCCTCAGCCGCATGGGAGACCCAGAAGAAGATCCTGGCTCCTGGTTTCGGAACACCCCAACTCTGGCCATGGTGATCATTTGGGAAGTGAATAATTGGATGAAAGATCTCTCACTTTACCTCTCTCTCTCTGTGTAATTTTGACTTTCAAGAAAAGTAAATAATTTTTTTTATTTTCTTATTTATTTTTGAATAGTTAATTAGGGTAATAAGGGTCAAACACTACAGGAAGATGGGTGAGACCAGTATTTCTACATTTTCTTTTTCCTTCCTGTATCTGGGTGAAGGAGGGAGATAAGGGGAGAAACGACACCCAGCCTCCCAATGCCTCTGTACCCTGGGATGGAGGACATTACACGACACCACTCAGGGTCCCTAATGTGGGGTATGCTCTGAGGGCACTGCTCAAGAGGTTTTGATAATTCAGTAGTTCTGAATTGCTGCCAATCTTGCCACTCCAAGCATGATGAAATCTCTCCAGAATGCACTGGTTGATATAGTCCACCTTAGAGTTTCCATTTGCCCAGATATTCACTGCCAAAACTCTTGGCTGGGGTAGTTGATCAATGTTTTCTGTCCTCCATCCTCTGTTGTGGTACCAGGTATCCTCTGCAGACTCCATTGTACTGCCATATCCTCCATGTGTGCTTGGATATGATGTTCCACTGCTCCATCTAAGCCACTGAGGAGGCCCATGCACTCCACGGTCAGACCATGAAACTTGCAATTCTCTCCATGGTTGAGGTTCTGAGTTGAGGGAATCCCCACAGAAACTTCATCTGAGGTGATCCCAAACCTGATTCTTTTGTTTGCTTGCTAATACAGAGTCCAGCACAGTCTGTCACCCCAATCAGCTTATGCACACACTGCTGGTTGCAATTGCTAGGTCAATCTGTCTCAAGCCCTGTCTTTTACACAAATGAATGGGTGTTGCAACTCAGCCTAAGCCTGCAGCCAAACACTAAGCCCTAACGCAAACCAGTGAGAGCCATAGTGCAGTTGGAGCAACCCGCAATAACCCCTACCAGGTCCACCCCTGACCTGGTTCCAGTGGTTGCCAGTCTGTATGGCAGTCTGGTCCATTCTGACCCACATCCCCTTCAGCTCTCATGCATGTCAATGGGCATTGAAGCCTATTTCAACCCAACCAGCTCCATTATTCAGCCCACATACGTGCTGACAAGTACCACTCTCTGTCGAGCCATGTCTGCCCCAGTCCTGGTTCTCATGCTCACCAGTTGGAGTGGTAACTCAAGGGAGAGGTTCACAATATTTCCCTAAGAGGCCACTCCCACATCTTGCACTCTCGGGTGGTCCTACAGTAACTAGACAGAATTAGCCTCCAGTACCAGCATCTGCCAGCTGATGCTGCATCAAAGCCCAACCAACCCACACCCACTCTGGCTTATACATGCACCAGTAGGAATAGTCAACCCAGCCTGGCTTTTCCCTGATCCAGCTCACATGAGGCCATCAGGTGTTGTAGCTCTGGCCAGCCTGGTCTACTCCCATCCCAACTCACACTCACCAGTTGGAATAATGGTCCAGCAGGAGAGCCCCATGTAGCCTTCTACCAGGGGCTGTAGCCCAGTCATGGCCCACCTCACCTCAACATTTGCCAGTGGGTGCTGTAGCCTGGCAGGGCCCGACCCACTCCCAGTTCCAGCTCATGCTGGTGGGAGCTACAGCCTAATTCAGTCCAGCCCAGTCAGCCCCCAGTCCTGCCCCTCATGTGAAATGGCTTGTGTTGTGGCCCAACCTAGCCTGACCCACATTCCATTCTAGTGCTCAGATTCACCATCAAGTGATATGAACTGGGCCAGCCTGGTTTGCCTCCAACCTGTGCCAAACGTATGCTGGTGGGTACTATTATCTGGCCTGGTCTGAGCTGTTCCCTATTGTGATTCTTGTGCTTACCTGAAGGTACTGTGTTCTAACAGAGTCTTTTCTCAAGCTCTTCCATCAGAACCTCTCCCAGTGCCAGATGCCACACACCGGTGGGTCTATGGGCCAGACCTACTTAGTCCATCTCCTGTCCTAGCAGGAACAGTGGGCTTTCCTGACTGGCCATCTCCCATTCTGGTTTTTACTGTTGGATGTTACACCTCAGCCAAGCTTGGTCCACATGCAGACATAGCTCACATATGGCTCAGCAGGGGCAGAAACCTAGCCCAGCCCATCTTACACCCACTCTGGTTCTCACAATCATCAGTTGATACTGGAGTCCAGTTCAGTCTGGTGCACCCTGGCTTAATCCACTCTTGTGCACTGAAGCCATGTCTAGACCAGACAACAGTCCCCACTCCAGCCTTTGCACTCATCAGAGAGACGCACAACCCAGCCAGGGTGAACCCGTTTCTCCCCAGCCAGGCCTCTTCTCAGCCATAGATCTTGTGCTTACCAGTGGTTGCTCTGACCCAGGTTGGCATAGTCCCTCTCCTGTCTTGGCCTTCGGCTTTGGGTGCTGTAGCCTGGCCTGACCCAGCCTGCCCCCAGTCCCAAATCTTGCTTGTGGGTGCTGCAACCTGGCTCTGCTCAGTCTGCTCCCATCCCTGGCTCATGCAAACTGGTAGGTGTGGCAGCCTAGCCTGGCATGACCTGCACTCCAGCCTGGTTTCTCCACTGGCTGGTCAGCTAAGGTTTGTTTGGCCTGGCCCAGTCAACCCCTTTCTGAAACCAAATCACATATTTGCCAACAGTTGGAGCTACCTTACCCAGCTTGCCCAGCCCAGGTCTGGACCACCTGTTCACCAATAGGAGCTATGACCTACTAGGGAAGTTTTCCAAGCTCCCCTACTCAGCCCACTCCTAGACCCAGATCTCATGCATGCCAATTCCTTTCCTGGCTTAGCCTGAACCTCCATCTTGGCCTAGTATGAGCTGGTGAATGTTGCGGCCTGGCCTGCCTTGCACCCTGTTTTAAGATGCACATGCAGATGCCAAGCCTATTCTGGGTCCCTATACCTGTGAGTGTTGGCAGGTTCAATGGCCACACCTAGTTTAACCCATCACCACCCCCACTCTTGAACTAACCAGCAGGGCTTGTAGTTCCACAGGATTTGGCCCATATATTCCCCACAGAATCTACTCTTGGACCTAGTTCTCTCACGTGCTGCTTAATGTCTCAGCCCTGCCTAATGTGACCCATACCCTGTTCAGATATTCAGTCAGGTGCTAGAATCTAGTCCTGCTAGACAGGCCCCCAGCCCTAGCTTTCACGTGGACTAGCATGTGGTGGTCAGCAATATTCCATTCTAACAAGGCCAACTCAGGACACCCATGTGGGCTGGTGCATGATTCTGACTCATACAGATCTTCTAGTCTCTTCTCTTCAAACCACCAAGTCTCAGTCTCCTCACTTACATGCAAATACATTGGCCCTGTCATTGGGTACCCCTCAGGATTCATTTCTCACCAATATGTACAGTGGCCTTATCCATGGATGTCCTTAAGCAGTAATTCCACACCCTCAAAACCCATCACGAAAGACTCAGAATAACCAATGCAATCCTGAGAAGGAAGAAACATCAAGCTGGAGGCATCACCATACCTTATTTCAAAGCATACTGCAAAGCTACAGCAATTAAAACAGCATTGTACAAGCATTGAAACCAACACATTGATGGATGGAACAAAATACAAAGCTTATAAAGTAATTCATGTGCATACAATTGATTTTTGACAAAGGTATCAAGAACATGCTGTCTTTTCATTTGTGGTGCTGATGATAGTGGATATAGATATAAATATGGAAATCTAGATAGCCAGGGATAGGCATGTGTATATATATGCATATGTATGTGTGTATGTGCATACATATGTAAAAAGATGAAATTAGATCCATACATCTTCACCTGAGAAAAAACTTGAGATGATCAAAGACCTAAATTTAAGAACCGAAGCTGTGAAATTGCTAGAAGAAAATGTAGAAGGAATAGTTTAAGACAATGTTGTAGGCAATAATTTCTTGGTTGAGATTCCCCTGATATTCTTGCACTCCCTTCTTTTCCCTTATCACTCTGCAGTCACTTTGACTTGCTGAAATTGTTTTGCCAGAGCCTCAAACACCCATGAAGTCTTCCAAACTCGAAGTGTTCGGCTTAACTTCTTCCTCTGACTTAATCACTTCTTTCCTGTAATGGCTGGTTCTGCATTATTCTTCAGTTTATAAATAAACTTTAAGGGATTCCCTGCTCATCCAATCTAATGTCATGTTTCCCTGTTATTCTGTCTCATAATACCCTCTTCACCTCACAGCTTCACCTGGGAATCTCCTGTTCTGGCTGGCCAGGACTGACACAGAAGGGAGGGGAGATGAATGGCCAGTCTATTGCAGATAAGGGCTCCAGTTTCCTCAGATCATAGTTTAGAAGGGTCACCAAGTCCATTCCCAAGCCTCCTGGGTCAGGGTAGATAGCCCAGCCCCATTTCAGCTCCGGAGCAGGAGTTAGTGATTGACATGGAACAGGAGGGCAAGGTCATGGTCACTTTTGGTAGCTGTGTGCACTGAGAACTCAACCCTGAGATGGGCAAGACTCCTGGGACCCCATGTGACTCTGGTCACCATCACCTCCAGCTGCAGAAACCGGATGGACCCTTGTGGCCTTTGTTTTGTGAGCTGATCATGAGATTCCCACTAAACTGGAATCTAATGAGAGAGAAATTCCTCACCAAACTACTGTGGAACACCAGCAGCCTATTGGTGGGGAGTCCAGCAGTGGAAAAGTGGACTGCTCTTTCTTCCTTGGGAGTTGCTCTGGAAAAGGAATCCTATGCAGAGAAAGGGGGTGGGGAGCATTTCTTGTAAGGGTGCCAGGGGATTTGGCATGGGCTGAGATAAGGTTTCTCAAACCCCTTCAAGGTCATGGGAGGTGGTTCCTCCACATAGCAAAAACAAAGGATAAGACCTTAGACCTGTCCAGGAAGCTCCCCTGTCCCCAAACTTCTGGAGGGCTGAGCCTGAGTCCCTGTCACTGGTATGCCCCCTTCTGGCTGAGCTGATACTGCAGAGCTTTGGCTGAGCATGACCTCCTGCCCAGAATAGGAAGAAGCAGATACCCAACACCATGGAAGAGTACCTGTGACATGACAGGCGGAACTGGAAGAAATACTGCGACCATGTGATGAACTTGGCTGGCAATGCCACCTTCATCTACTGCACACTGGCACCTGCCCACCACCAGAGGGGTAAACAGCTCATATCAGTTAATAATTAAAACTTTAGGGCCCGGCGGCATGGCCTAGCAGCTTAAGTCCTCGCCTTAAATGCCCTGGGATCCCATATGGACACTGGTTCTAATCCCGGCAGCCCCACTTCCCATCCAGCTCCCTGCTTGTGGCCTGGGAAAGCAGTCGAGGATGGCCCAAAGCTTTGGGACCCTGCACCCGTGTGGGAGACCCAGAAGAGGTTCCTGGTTCCAGGCTTTGGATCGGCACAGCACCAACCGTTGCGGTCACTTGGGGAGTGAATTATCGGATGAAAGATCTTCCTCTCTGTCTCTCCTCTTTGTATATCTGACTTAGTAATAAAAATAAATAAATCTTTAAAAAATAATTAAAATTTTATTTACTGATTTTAAAATTTTTTGTCTTTTCACTAACTCCAAGATACTAGATGGTAGAGAATGTACAAGTTTTGTTCATCTCAAATTCAGAAACTGGAACAATGCCCCTAACATGAAGGCTGTCTATAAAATTCCGTCTCCAAAGTAATATGAAAAATGAGTTTAAAATTTTTATTTAACTTTCTATATTTTTGAGAATCAAGATGGCAGAATAGGGTAAGGACACATTTGTACAGACAGAAAAACATTTAACCAGGATGAAATAGAGAGGGCATATTTCAGGAAATAGGAAAGGACAGAACAACAGCAGAGGGGTACCTGGAGACTGACTGACACAGGAAAGCAGCGGACACAGCGGTGTGGTGTTGCAGAGACTGATACTCCAGCACGGCAATCAGAACTCCACAGCAGCTGAAACTCCACCAGCAACCAGGTGGGAAGGGACTTTCACTGGGAGCTCGGGTGGTGAATCCAGACAAAGAACTGTCCATTCTGCTGGCCCATTTGATTTGACCAAGAGCAGAGACAGAGCAGCAGATCTCAGATGGGCAGTGCGAGAACAGAGTGGATTTCACAGCCAAGTCAGCCCCTTAGAGCTGAATTGGGCGCCATTTTGTGTAAGGAGAAAAGGGCGAGGGAGAGGACTGAGCATGCGCTGAGCTGGGAGTGAGCTCATTTCTGTCTGGGTGAACTGCAACAACGTGGCATTCTACAGGTTCCACCGGGGCAGGTCTGGGATAGCCCTCGAATCTGATGGCCAGCAGATCAAGTACCTTAGTGGTTGTACGGCAGGCACCATTTTGGGCACTGTGGCAATAGCTTTGGGACTGCAGGGGACAACAGTGAATTGCGCATGTGCTGATCTCGCGAGAACTTGCTGAGGTCCGAGACTGCACTGGTCCCGCAGGAAAATAATACTAACTGTGTCATCGTACGGGTCAAAATAGGTCCGTGTGGCACCCAGACCTAATGTCCAACAGGTTGCGACAAGATCAGCGCCACCAACAACCTAATTATATAGGACACCTGGTATCTCTCTAATTCTGGGACCTGCTCCAACTGAAAGTGGGAGAAAGGTTGCAGAGACAATGGTGCAGCCTCACCATGGTATCACAGGAGGTGGTGAGTGGTGAGCCAAGAGCTGGAGCTGTGGAGACCACGGTGGAAATCTGACATAAGAACCCAGACCTGGAACTTGCTGGAGGTTGTGGCACAAGTGGCTGCAAGAAAAGTTGTGTACCAAGTGCAATAAGTAAAATCGCATTGTAGACCTGTGGGTGACACAGCTTAGAAACCTACCCCAAGGAGAAGACTCTGCTAACCAGGAGTGCAATGACCAAGAGCAAAAGAGACAAAGGCACAATGAATATTGCCGAAAACTCTCCTGCAAGGGAGCAAAACCCTATGCCAATATCAGAGTTAACTGAGGAAGACATCGAGAAAATGGGGCACACAGAATCCATAAGACTCATTTCAAAGCTTCTGATCAACAATGAGAAGCTCATGCAAGAGTTCAAAGAATTTAAGTAAGCAATAAAGCAAATCAAGGCTGGTATATCAGAAATTAAGAACACAGTAGAGCAAATTAAGAGTACAGTGGAGAGTCTCCAAAATAGAATGAAGCAAGCAGAAGAAAGAATCTCAGAACTGGAAGGTATTTCCTGTCACCAGGGGGAAGCAAACAAAAAGCTAGAAGCAGAGCTGGATCAGGCCAAAGAAAGTATTCAAGAATTGAAAGACACTATTAAAAGGCCAAATCTAAGAGTTATGGGAGTCCCAGAAGGTGCAGAAAGAAAAGCTGAGTTTGCAAATGTATTTAATGAAATAATAAAGGAAAATTTCCCTAATCTAGAGGAAGAATTGGGAAACAAGATCCAGGAGGGGCACAGAACTCCCAACAAGCTTGATCAAAAGCGATCTTCACCACGACATATGATCATCAAGCTCTCTTCAACTGAACATAAGGAAAAGATCCTTAAGTGTGCACGTGAAAAAAATCAATTGACATATAAAGGAATCCCAATTAAGCTCACAGGAGATGTCTCTCACAGGAAACTCTACAGGCAAGAAGAGAATGGAGTGACATATTCCAGATTCTAAAAGAAAAAATTGTCGGCCTAGGATAACATATCCAGCAAAGCTTTCTTTTGTCTTTGAAAATGAAATAAAATTCTTCCACAGTAAAGAAAAGCTAAAAGAATTTGCCTCTTCCAAACCTGCCCTACAAATGATACTTCAAGATGTTCTCTTGGCAGAGAAGAGGAATAGCACCTACCAAAACCAAAGGCAAACGGGAAGAACATCCCAGTAAAATGACAACAGAAGACTAAACCAATGAACAATCCATTGCTAAAATGACAGGACCAACGTAACACCCATGTATATTAAACTCTGAATGTAAATGGCTTAAGCTTAATCAAACATCATAGAGTAGTACACTTGCTTAAAAAACAAAACCCATCTGCTTCATGTCTGGAGGAGACACACTTCAACAAAGATTAGCGGAAACTATATCACATGGGTTTTGTTATTCTCTGTTAGTTTCATCTCTTCAAAACACTTCCTTCAGATTAAATAATTCAGTGACTCATAGATCATACGGCAGCATCATTTTCTTCAAGAAGGTTCTTGATTTTCATTTCTTCAGCTACACATTAGTCATTTAATAGCATGTTATCTAACTTCTTGGTGTTGTAAATTTCTTTTTTCTTCCTGTTGTTGATTTTATTTTGTGGCTCTTCATTTAAGGGGATGTATAGTAGCTGTGTAATGGAGACTGTCATACCTAGTAACATGTCATTTAACTTCAGGCATTGTAAATTTCTATTTGTTGATTTTGTATCATGACTTTTCATTTAAGGGGATGTACTGTAGTTGTGTAATGGAGACTGTCATATCTAGTAACATGTCATTTAACTTCATGGCATTGTAAATTTCTATTTTTCTTTCTATTGTTGATTTTGAAACATGACTTTTCATTTAAGGGGATGTACAGTAGCTGTGAAATGGAGACTAACATTCAGATGTGAGGATGTAGTGTGGTATGCATTTCTGCTTCCAGACAAAGATGGACTTACAACGAAACTGTTTACTATATCTTGACAATAGGATTCTGGACTCTCTGCCATTGCCCAGGCCTGCAATGATGGACATATGACTGAGTATGAAGAACTACATGTTAGTAATGATATAGAGGAACTGGGGGGGGGGGAGGGAACTGGAGAGGGGATAAGGGAATATGAAACTGTACTATAAAATAATAATAAGAATAATAAAATTTATTAAAAAAGAAAAAAAAAGATTTACGCACTTAACTATATGTAAATAATATCCTCAAATAAAGTACCATGGCCATGAAAAAAAAAACTTTCTATATTTTGATGACTTTTATGTTTTGCTCCACACTAATGGATTCTATTAATTTCTTCTAGTATTTTTGTATTTATATAATAAAAAATTTGAATCTATATAAAATATGTATTCATATGTGAGAGGAAATATAGTCATATAGTCATAACTTTTCAAGACAACAATAGATTATTTATTAAGTAGAATTGTTCTCACCTTTGATTTGAAATGAATTCTTTTGTCATATTAAATTCTCATTATGTTGCTAGATATGTTAATAGAAGTTCAGTATGTCATTTATTGTCTCTACAAAAGTGTCATACTGTTTTGAGTAGTACAGTTTTTTAATATGTTTGGATTAAACACACCATCTGTCACTAGAATCAGAACTATTTTTCTGTCCTCAAAAACATTTCTAAGTGAGTTTTAAAACTTTGGAATCAAGGTAACTTCAAAAGAAAAAACAAAGAGGAAGAGAGTTAGTTGAACTTTCTTGAATATACAGAATAAGTTAAGAGGATCTATACATTTTATTACATTGCGTTTCTGAATGGAAATATGATAAATGTCTCCATTTATTTGGGTCTTTTGTGTAACTAATTCTTAATACAGTTGCATATTAATAGTTTCAGTGTTGTGTATATTCTAAATATTAAAAATACTTGCAAGATTGTCCCTAACAAGATGTACATCAGAAACAAACAGTGCTTTCATTCTGATTCAGTACTCATCACCTCCTGGGGAAATACATCTTAGTACAATGGATGAAATAGATAATTATGAGGTTAAAAAAAGCAAATTTCTTGAAAACAGTATCAGAGAGGTTACTATCTTGTTCCACCATTTTTTACCTACACAAAGTTTGTTTTAGTGATGAGTCTCTTTACCAATTTTGATAACATGTTAAGTTCACAAGGCTGTGTCCGAATACTGGATGTTATGTTGAATATTGTTAATCAAAGAGATTAATGCAAGTTCTTTATAAAGGAGCCTTGATCTCAGAGCAAAATAAACATATACTTCAAAAAGTTTATAGAATTAAAGGACAAACTTAGTTTTTTTCAAAACATTAACTTTTCAGAGGAAAAGTAACAGAAAGAGAAGAACAAAGAGAGATCTTCCATCTACTAGTTTACTCCCCAAAAGGGCGCAGTGACCAGAGCTATGATAATTTTAAGCCAGAAGCCAGGAGTTTCTTCCAGTCTCCCACAAGGATGTAGGGGCCCAAAGATTTGCCCCATCTTGTGCTGATTTTCAGGTGCATTAACAGGAAGCAGAATTCCAATTAGAGCAACTGGAACTTGAACCAGCGACCATATGGGATGTCAGAGCCACAGGTAAAGGCTTAACTTGCTGCCATGTCATCATTTATCATGGTACAAAAACCATTTGAAACTTATGTATAGTTTTTTTCATGATATGCATTTTATATCAACTTTTGAATATGTCTCATATTATCAAATGATTCTGAAGTATTCCTGCTTTTTTAGGATTTTGACAAATGTTGCTGTCACATAGCAATATCTTGATTAATACTTGCCAAATTAACTAACCTGTGAATTGTTCCTAGGAGTCTATTTCTCCTACTAAATAGGAGTGGCAACCTAGGCTTAAGGAAAACATTTTCCAACACAAAAGAACAAAAGAAGAAAGATTTCTGTAATCACAAACTTTTTAATATTTTCTGGGAAACTCACATTTATAAAATTTATTTTGCAAGTGACAACTGCTGAACTGTAAGAAATATTATGTAATTGACCTGAGTATGACAGTATGTATATATATGAGCATTAATATGTAATTATGTTGACTACAGTGGGATATGTGTGCATGTCTAATCAATTGCTATATATGAATGAGTTTAAATAAAAGCTAACACTTTTCTGTAACTATTTCCTATTTTTAAATAGATAACTATTTACCAAAAACGTATTCTTAGCCATTCATAAAAGAAAAAATCAAGTATACATGAATGGGCTAAAGGAACACTCTGAGACGTTTTGATGTTCAGAATTTTACACTTTCGGTAGTAAGAACCATATTTTCCTGATTTTATTCACTTACTCTAATCCAGTAGATGGTGCTGCATGTCTGTCTATGTGAAGTACCACAAGTGCCTTTTTTCTTTTCTTGAGCCAGAACTCTCATCAAGGTCTACTATTATAAAGAAGATCATTATTCTTGACATCTGAGCCAAATCTCTGGATGCAGCATTTGAGATACATTTAAGAGAAAAAAAATGTAATTGTGGACGAAATACCAGCCTAACAATCTATTAGCTTCCTCCCCATCCACAATGGCTCTTTCTCATTCTAAAATGACAGCTCTTTGGTTTCACACAGAACTCTATGATGGTCCAGTAAAAGCACGAAGCACAAAATCATAATCCAACTTATTCTTCAAAATCCTGCTAGTTGCTATTGCTCTGAAACAACTATGACATTGATAATAAGTATTAATGAAAGTTTACATTTAATATTATAAGGAATTGATCCCCACATAAATGAATTTCATGTGAATAACATACATTTTAAAATATTTGATATATGTGAGAATTTATAGCCATGAAATTTGTAATTGAATTGCTGATTAAGGTAACAATATACATTAATGTTTCTTTATGAATCATCAAATAGTGAAAATTTTAGTAAAGTAGGGACCATATTTAAGTATCAGCCCAAATAATCTACATCAGCAAGTAACCTACAAGTAATTAGTTTGCTGCTTGTATATTCTAGAAACAGCTAAACTTGACACATAGTATGAATCCAGAAGTTATCCATTTTATCCTCCTTAAACATTTCTGCTTCTTTTATCTTTCTAAATTTGTAATATGCTATCACTCAGTTATTCAAAATTTTTTTTGGAATACTGTGGTTTTGCAAATCAAGAATAAAGGTGACAACTACTAATATAAAAATCAGAGCAATTCCGTAACTGTATTAGTTTTGTTGTATTACATTTTGACTTAACTATGGCATTATTACATAAATTTCTGTTATAATCTCTGAAAATTTTACTCTCCTCACTAAATCAAAAAAAGAATGAACGTTATGATCACTAATGAGTGCTACACAAAATGTAGGTATTCATAACCTGCTGGCTAAAGTCTTAATAAAATGGCTTTGTTTGATGCACTATACCTTTTTCAGAATTAGATTCTACTACAAATACAGAGGAGGCAAAAGAAACCTTTCAAAAGAATTATTTCATAGTTTATGCTTTCCTTCACTCACGTCTTCATTGATTTTTATCAGTGTTTGAGAAAATTAAAACACAAAGAATTGAATTGGTTATTTCTAGATGTGTTATACAACAACAAAAACCATATGATCTTAATCCAGAGAAAGGCACGTTAATAAAAAAGATATCAAATGGTCTGTCTTGAGAACACCCAGTGTAAAAACAAACAAAAAACTACCTGTTAAATTTAGAAGTGGTCTAGGGACTGAAAAAGAAGTAGCAAATCCAGGATTGCACAAAGCATAGTTTATTGGGGAAGCAGACGAGAAAAGCATTCCATCTACCACAAAACAACGGAGCCATGAGCCACCTTGAAGCAGGCCAAGGATGCTATAAATAAAGGCGGTTCATGGCTAGCTGTAATGCACCTGGGCTTCTTCCAGGAGTTAGGTGAGAGACATTCTGGATGACAAAGTTTTGATCAGAGCAGCAGTTAATCTTACTTTGTTTACCTTATCATGGGGTTTGGGATGACTGTCACCTAGAAATCAAGACAGCTGCTGCCTCCAAGATGGTGTTGGTCCCTGTGAAACAGGCAAACTGTAAGTACCAACAAGTATCCCAGAAAGAAGAGGCAAGAGTAGGATGCTGCTAAGTCTCCTTTGTATAACCAGCCTATCTAGAAGTAGTAGCATTAAGCCAATGATTAGACTAGTCATACGGAATAAATCTGTTCAAAGCAGGAAGCTTTCTTATTCTTACTTTTTGGGATATGATCATTGGCATAAGTAGATTTTTCTCCATACATGAAAGAAACATTGCATTTGTTTAAATAGTGGCATGAGTCTTTAAGCTACAGTACTGAAAATATGATAATCCTTTCTCTCAAGGCGGTCACCATCGAGTAGAGAAGTGATTACAGAAGCCACCAGATATCTGTTCTATATCATCACCACATCGCAACCAAAGTTTTCAAGTCTTCGTGCCTGAGGTCATCATTAACACTTCCCCCTTCTATGGAAACTCCCTGGTCTCCCCGACATTTTTTATAGGCCACTCATGAATGGACTTCCACTTTCTCTCTAGCCTCATCTTTCACTACCCTTCACCTGGCACCAGAATTTCTAGACTAAATTAGTTTCCCGTTTTTCAAGTTCTCCCTCACTTCAAGTTGTAGCACATTCCTTCCCTCTGCCTGGATACACTTCCCATGTATTTGTCCACCTAGCGTCAGATTTCTCCAACGTTAACACACATCGCAGTTTCGCTATCATGACACTCACTTTTTACTTCTCCAGGTCCACTAACACAGTGAAAAACAAAAGTACATTGGCTGCTGATTAGCATTGACTACTCCATACAACTACACGGTGGATGTTCTTTCCTTCCATTGTATGTGTCCCTGATCACCCAATATGTGGCCTGCATCCTATGATGAGTGATGAGCACCAGTATCTGTTAACAAAAACATTCTAGGATGCTGCCTTCCAGAACTTTTGGCTAATAATTAGACCAGGTACATACACTAGGAGGGTGTGTGCAAGGCTAACCAGGCTCATCTAGAAGAGAATTAGCTCTAACTGTAGGGGAGAGGGGAATGGAGAACAATCCCAAATCTGCCTGTAATATTGTGCCATAAGGAGCAAAATTTTCAAAGATTACCCTGACTACATGTAAATGCATTTTCCTCCAGATATTCAAATGCATGCACCTTCCACAAAGTGCTCAGTGTCCACAATTTAAGTGTGGAGAATTTATATGAACACCCATATGTTCCCATCCCACATCACAGTATTATTCTTGAGGGTCTATAGAAAGCACAGCTCTCAGCAAGGAAAATAAATGAAGAAAGGGGGCAGAGGCATACATCCATCCTGTGACTTACCCTGTTCAATCAGTAAGAAAAATATGAATTGGTGATGGCTTTCTTTGTTTTCACTATCACTCCTCAAAATAATGCAGCATCATTGCTTTTCTTTTTAAACTTTTACTCTTCTCAATGACCACTAATTCTATGATTTCAGGAAAAAAAAACACTTTTAACAGCAATATTGTGCAAAAAAATCTTAGGGTGAAAGCAGAAAACAAACAAAAAGCCTTAGAAAAATGTAGGGTAAAGAGAGAGGGAAATGTGTTGCTCATCCTGATACTGCACACACAATCCGTGAGCGCACAGCACAAAAACGAGGCTGCTGTGAGGCTGCAGCTTGGACCCTCTGTGCTGCTGTAGGGAAAAAGCACCCCTCTAGGGAGCAAAGACACTTCGCTTTTTTATAGTTAAAGCTTTAAGCGCCACTACAGAGGCGGCCTGCTTTATTCTATGAGTTGTTGCTCTCCACATAATATATGGGTAAGTTTACTCAAAGCACTTGTTATCAGCTGTCAATCTGTTTCTTAGCTTGCATTTTGGCTACATTTCAGGTAGCAAAAGATTATTCCAGGACTTGAGCCCAGAGGGCACTAATTGTTGCTTATTACTTCAACGAATTGTAGGTGGCTGTAATTGCTGCTCTTCTGCTATATTGTAGCATTAGTCACATATGTCCTGTGTGAAGCCAGATCTGTATACAGTCTAGTCAGTTTATTTACAAGTGGATGATATCTGTAACATATACACCTAGGCATTTGGGAGTATCGGAAGTATCTGTGTGAAAAGCCATCTTCCAGAGACTTTGGTGAGTTATACTGACTGTTTTTCTTCTCTTGGAATCTGTAACCGACCTGCCCATTACCTACAACAGGCTAAGAATTTTGTGCTACGCATTGTTTTTCTTTTCTACACACTCAATGATGAGTTCTTGTTATCCTTATACTATTATCTTCCTTCAAACTCCTTTTTGCATAAGTTTTTTAAGTTTCAGTGAGGATTACTGAAGATACAAACTACCCTATCCTTGTACATTTTAACTCTGTTTCTCACCAAGGCTCTCTGACAGGTAGCAAGGAAAGGTAGGAGGCGGGGGAGAGAAAAAGAGAGAGAGAGAGAGATGCACACATTAACCAACAGTTTTCTTTTATGAACAAGAAAATTGGCCGTTTTCCTATTAGCATATGAGGAACCCAAGAATGTCCCTTGTTGTCAAGGCAACAGCTGTTCCTTGGGTAGCTGCAATAGAAAAGAAGCCAGAGCAATCTTTATGGGATCAAGTTTTTTTTTTTAATCATCAAATCATAGAAAGGAACCCTTTGAGTCTACTAGTCTATTCTTCTGCCTTTAGTTAAGACCCACTGAAATAATTTGAAACCAATACCAAAAAGTCCCATTTTAAATACTCCTAAAGAACTTGCACAGCTTTCTTTGCTTAGTTATTTGCAGTCCTTTAAAATGTATATTGCAAACATATTTTTAACCATTCTAACTTATATCTGTCATGCTACAACTTAAAGTTTACTTCCTACAGATCCATTCTGAGTGGAAATAAATAATTATACAATTTACTTACTAAAAAGTCTTACTTATACTTGAAAAAAAATGACAAAATCACCTGTCTTAAAATCCCAAATGTGAATATTGCCAGATCCCTTTCTCTTTCTAGTGACTGACATTGTAGAACTCCATGATGAGTTCTATATCCTGCAAAACCATCTTTAAGTATGCAATCCATTCCTGCCTCCTAACTCACATGGAAAGCTAAGAAGTGGTGCCCCAAAAGAACAGCACACTCAGAGAGATTTCCATTTGCTCGTCTACTCCAAGGTGGCCACGAAGGCCAGCACTCAACTAGGCCAAAGCCAGGAGCCAGGAATTTCATCCAGGTCTCCCACATGATCCTGCTTTTCCCAGGCCATTCATAGGAAGGCAGCTGGAAAGTGGAGCAGCCAGGAGACAGTTGACACCCTCATGGTGTCATAGGCAATGCCCTTACCCCCTACACCATGACATCACTTCCAGTATTCCTTTTTTTACTTGGTAAATATGTACATGGTGTTTACTGTGTGCCAAGCTGTGTTCTAAATGTTTTTAAATACTAAAAGAAAAACTTTTATGATAGCACTATGAGGTAGGTACTAATATGTTTACTTTACACAAAATAAGACATTTAAACACTAAATAACTTCCCCCCAAATTTGCAGTTCATCAGATGTAATGTTTAATGTGGCATGAAAACTGCGCCCTTACTGTACTCACCAGTAGTTTTGATATTGGAATTAATTCTTCAGAAATCATTATGAATATGTATAAGAAAAGATAACTCTTTGTATTATCAAGGCATTGACAAAATTATCCAACAATGTGGGCCAGTAAACCTGTATGCTATTCTGTAATCCATAAATACCTTCTTGTAAAGGAAAGTAGAATTAATAACATCCTGTCAAGATGTTATAATAATCTGATACCACATACTCACATATTGATTTAAAAAGAATAGCTACTGGAAAATATTATGAAATATCTATTCTAATTTTAAAATAGACATGTGGAAGGGAATTTGAAGAATGTAAGAATGGGAAATAAACAGTGATCTCTGGTTAATGGGGTCATGGGTGGTTTTTTTCTTGAATGTATCTGTATTTTTCCTTTTTTAAAACAACAAAAGTATATTTCTTCAGAGCTTTCCTTAATTAAAAATAACATAAAGCAAAATGCTGCCTTATAGAACAAACTTCACCTAAAAATCTTACTACTCAGGTCTGTCCTTTACAGGTTCCAGGCAGAAAACAAGGAAGATTACTTGATTTGTGTTAATTCTGTGTGATCTAGTGACTAAGTTGCACCCTTGAATCATCAGCATGACAAGCCGTTTAACACTACTTGCTGTATTGTGGGTTATGGTGAAGGTGTTTGTGATTCTAGGATACAGTAATAGGTTCCAAGCATCACTCAAGCTTCATTGGGCTCATTCCTAATTTCATCACTAACATTAGCTCTGTGGCCTTTATTTTCCTCATCAGAATATAGGACCTTTGAGATGACTAAGTGTATGTAATGCTTATATGTATATAACGCTTTAATGTCTGTAAAAATCCCACATAGTCAAGTATAAAGGTCAGAGTACTTACTCAGCAAATGGTAGTCATCATTATTTGTTACTGTTCAAGGCTCATTATAAAAAGTACATATAAAAGTCTCCAATAAATCTTACCATACACTTTCTAGATGGTATTTTCACCTGTAAACAATAACAACAAAGTCAGGGAGTTGAAGAAATGTAAGGCATCTTCTTTGCTTTGTTAAATGGTAAATATTTTAAATGGTATTTATGATTTTCTCTGTGCCATTTTTATATGCAACAGGATTACTACACCTATTTTGGTTAAGAAATAATGAGTTTCCAAATGTGCTCCAAACTTACAGTCAATACATACTATGATACTGACTGCTTTTCCAAATAAAAATGTGAACCCTCACACAGACTAAATTTCTTCAAAACCCTTAGTATTTTGTTTGATCTCTGCTGATTTTCAATGAATAACAATTGAAATCACATGTATTATGGGCATGAAAAATGTCAACGAAATGGCCTATCCCTAACACTCTATTTCCAAAAGAGTCTTCATCTATATTTTTTACACTAGCTTAAGAAGTAATTTATGCACATATACACATACACACACACAACTCATTTCTGTTCAATAAAGGAAATTAAGGAACTGTATTCACCACGTCACATTACTTCCTTGAACTCAAAAGAAGCAGCTTTGGAAAACCTCTTGCTGTCTTTTGCCAATAGAGTTGTTACACCAGAATCTGTACCAGCTTTCAGCTGAATTTGGTCATGTGAGGCAAAGCAGAGTTGTGTTGTTAGATGACTCTCTCTCTTGCACTCCTCACATTAGTTGAGCCTCATTGCTCTTCACCATAATCCCCCCAGACCCAGTCTTCACATTGGTTGAACCTTGGTGCTCCAACAAGTAATGCACCCCTCACACAATGCACGACTGGCAGGAGCAGTGTGGGGGAAAATCAGATAACACACACACACACACACAAGCCTGACAGACTTGCTTCCTTTCATGTGGCACATTATGAACTGGCCAAGTGAAACATGAAGGTATTATCCTGCCTTATCTGGCTGAATGGGGTGCAGCCTCCCTCATGGTAAGATTTTTGGGCTACTGCCAAAGGATTGTCACTTTAACTGCTTCTCACACCCACGCAGAGAGCTGCTTCATCGCCTGGTTTAACTGTTACGGCTTTGCCTTTGTCATAATGAGAGATGAGGACAAATCAAGAACAGACAATGACTACCAAATGGGTTTTATTGAAGTTGAATTCTGAAGAGAATTTAGACATATCTGCAACTGGAAAGCGATTCTAGAAACCCTAGTTTATGTTAAAGAGAACGTAGATTTTTATGGGGTTCCTGTCCTGGGTACCTCCACTGGACTGCCTTTTAGTCTTCTTCCAAGGAAATGTTGACTTCTTGAATCTCATTACTCAGAGAAAAGACTGTAGCCATCCTCCCCATCTTCTCAGGCACACAGATGTATAGGCTTCAGAGTCAGAGTTTGCCAAAATGAATCCAAGATCAGGTTCTTGCAAGTAGCTTCTTGAGCGAATGTGATGCCTAGTCTATATGACCCTCCAAAGCATTCCTATAATTCCAACCAGAGACAAACTCAAGGGCCAGCTTTCTAATTTTATGAACCAATCTTACAGAGAAAAAAAAAAAAGGAAAAAAGAAAATGGAGTCCAAAGTTCCCCTGTAGCTGACAGTGAACAACAAAATGTACATCATTATTTTGGATAAAGTACTCATAATGGGTCTTAGTTTTCATTCAGTGTTACATGTCAATTTTCTAGAGACAACTATATAATCCCTTTTTACAACATAATTGATTCAACAAAAGACCAGATCAGAAACTATCATCCAATTGTTGGTGTATGACCCTGAATAAAATTATTTATGGTATCTGGAGTTCAGTTTCCTTATGGGTGAAATATATTCTCTAACTCATAACTATTTTATAAGTGTCAAAGGTGGTAAGCAGGCTTACCTAACATTAAGGTGTTATAAAGTAAACACCCAATCTGGGCCTGGTTGCTTCCCTTTCTTAGTCCTGTGCTTTCATTATGAACATCTAGACTTTGCATATCCCTATGCCAAAGACCTTAATCAAAGCCTATAGCAATCATGATAAGAAGAAAAGGGTCCACTCCCTTTTCCTATTGGTCTGTCCTGCTAAACAGTCCATCTAGCCAAGTATTTAAGAAAGTAATGCACACCATCCTAGTGTTTCAAAGATATTTATGGACATTTTCTTTAAACTACATAAACATCTAATGTTGAGGGGTGCAAAGATTCTCAGATTCATTTTGTAGGCACGTGAGTTTTTGAGGTTATGTGCTTCCAAGAAAGCAACCAACGTGTGACCAAGATGTAATTAAGACCCACAATTTCTAATTCCCAGGCTCTGACTCCAACCTCAGAAAATGCTTCAATTCAATGAAACGAATGGCACTTTGGTCTCTGGAATTAGATCCTGTTATCAATGACTTCCACATGGAAAGATCATTCCAAAATGTGTAATTAACCAAGAAAATGCAAATAAACCAATCTGTACCTAGAAGTAAGATGCAGAAATGGCTTGAATTCGTTATTTGAAAATGTAACCTTTTTCCCACTTCAAATGTAGCTCATGTTCTCAACTTGTTCACATATTTTTAGAAACATTATATTTTCACAGAAATATTTTAGATCATTTGTGATCCAATTATAAATGCAGAGTTAGGAATACAGAAAAAAATGTGCTCAAGCACATTGGGAAGCACTTCTTTTAATGACTTTTGGCAATTCATTCTATAGACTCCTTCTTGTAGCTCCACTGTGTGTCGGGCCTGTGCTGAGTGGGAGTCAAGTCCCCAGTCTGGCACAGTCAGAAACATGGTAAAATTTGGTCATTGTTACTGAACAAATGCACACAGTAGAATGAACAAATATTTTTGTGTGCCTTATAAAACAAAGACAGCAATTACCGTAACAAAATCAGTCCACAAAGGTATAGGCCAGAATAGTCTGCCAGAAAAAGAAATGTTTAAACTGGATCTGGAATACTATTCTCCTCAAATGACAAAATATTCCATTCAAAGTAGTTTAAGAGAAAACACAGCAAAAGAGAAGCTATGAGTTGGCCTTGTCAGAACAAGGTCTGGGACATTCTGACGCAGTCTCTCTGTGGGTCTTTAATCATATCTCTTTGATTCTACATGTGCTGGCCTCACCTTCTCTAACTGTGTGTGGGTTTTCTCCCTGCATTGGAGAACATGGCCACTGGCACATTTGGGATATCATCACTCCAAATTAAGGATTCAGAAAGGCTGTCTCTTCCCTATCACCAGTTTAGGAAGGACTCCAGTTGAAACCAC
Source organism: Ochotona princeps (assembly GCF_030435755.1). Taxonomy (NCBI): domain Eukaryota; kingdom Metazoa; phylum Chordata; class Mammalia; order Lagomorpha; family Ochotonidae; genus Ochotona; species Ochotona princeps. The sequence goes on along the minus strand of NC_080834.1, from coordinate 105,782,739 downwards.
TTGAGTTTCTAGCTCATAACTCATCCTTGGATCATGCATTAGGATCACAATTATGATGACATATCTATCTGCCTTGTATTGTGTGTCCAGAATTAGGGCACTTCTGGGATTGCTAAAAACTCCAGAAAATATCACAGCTTTGCCTCAGAAGCATGTTCTTAAAGGAAGAAAGATTCTGGGTAACCAGAAGAATCAATTCCATTACAGTTTGGAAAAATAAATTGGCCACCCTCAAGCTAACACAAAAAAGGATCCATTCTGAGTAGAAGAGAGAGTTTGAGCAAAGGCAAAAGAGGGAAAACTTTTGGGAGGGAGTAAATGGTTTCAGGGAAACACAATTGGAAGTTGACGGTTGATTAAGGTCAGAGAGGCATGCATATTTTATCCCTATAAAGAAGTTGGCATTACATTTTCTGAGAAGCAAAGATTTTTTTTAATTTTGAGAGTTAAGTGAAATTTAGGAAGATTATATTGTGGAGGATATACTAGACAAAAATGTGAGTTGAAAAAGTGTGAAGAAATATTTTTATCTGAAAACATTCATTTCCTGAGTAGAATTTATCCTTCCCTGGTTGCATTCTGGCAAGAATGCCAAGACAAAGTCCTATATGACTTCAAGGCTGGATCAATGTTAATGATACATTTTCTAGGACATAGAGATTGGTTTTTGGATAAACACAGGACTCAATCAGAAACAATTTGAGTTCCTTCTTGAGATTTAACATCAAGCTTCTTTCAGACAGCATGTTATAAATGTGTAAATAACATTTCACAGAACCATCCTAATACTACATATAAAGAATAGGTAAAATTGAAAATAACACAGGAGAAAAAATAGAGGTGAAAGAGGAAGAGACTTAGAACTTTCAATGTTGCTTTAGATGTAGGTTGGTGGTTTGTTTAAATTCCCAGTCATGTGTGCCAGTGTCATTCTTCTTATTACTGACTGTATCTTTTTCATTCAGTAATTGAATAAGTTCTAGTATGAAAGGTACCTGACATTTATTGAACATTTTTTATATACCAGGATCCACATCGTCACATTAAATTCATATAATAATCCTGGAAAGTAGATGTTACAACTGCCTACTTTGCAGAAGAAAAACCAGGAGTCAAGTAAGCTAAGTAACTTTCAAAGTCTTAGTTAACTTAGTTAACTAGAAATGACTTTCTAGTTGGTTATCATTGAGGAAAAGCCGATTGAGCCTCCACTTGGAATGACAGCATCTCAGGGTCCTGTTGCATGTCCTAGATGCTCCAATTCTGATCCAACTTCCTGCTAATGCCCCTAGGAATATAGTAGAGAATGGCCCAAGATATTATAGCAGCAATTACAAGGTTCTCTCTCACCTCTATGTAGCTCTAGTGTCTTTCTGTATCTTCTCATCTCTCTATAGTTGTAGTCTTCAAGTAGATAAAAAAATAATCTCAAAAAAAAGTGACATTCTAAATCTTTGTTCAACTTGAAAGCCTGAGCCTTTCCACTTTGTTGTCTCTGTGCCACATTGTTTCTGTACCATTAGAAAATAATAGTATAGCATGAGCAAAGATATCTCCTTAAATACTGATCTTTCACAATAGGGAGGATCCATCTCCACCAGCTTTGTAGTCTGCCTTTTCCTCCCACATTCACTGTGATTTTCTTAGGTCAAGCTTTTTTTACTTCTCACCTAGAATTACTATTTGTTTACTCTGCCAAATATACAACTACCCCATTTGAAATGGCTGACAAAACAAAGATATAAATATCCTTAATATATCTGATACAGATCCCTGATTAACAAACATTTTCTGAAATCTTTTGGCTTTCTGGAAACACTCAAGAGCTGGAGCTAAGTAAAATACTCAAAATATTGGCAAAAATGATAGGTTCAATTGGACATTTCTGTTAAAAGACTTAAGGGTGTAAATAATTTTTAAAGGTTTTTTTCTTAAAGATTTATTTATTTATTTATTTATTTATTTGAAAGGCAATTAGGGAGAAGAAAAGAAATATAGAAAAATGTCTTCCATTTGCTGGCTCACTCCCCAAACAGTCATGAGGCCAGGCAAAAGCTAGTAGCCAGTAGCTCTTTCCAGATCTTCCATGTGGGCAAAGGGTACAATCACTTAGAGCATCTTCCACTACTTTCCTAGTCACATAAGTAGGGAAATCTTGAGTTGGCACCCATATAGGATGCAGCATCACAAGTAGAAGATCTGCCAATTATGCACAACCCTAGTCCCCCCAATGATTTTTGATTTAGCAGTTTCACTTTAAGGTTTTATCCTCAGAAAATACTGTGTCAAAGCATGTCCATGATACTACTCAGCAATTTAAAAAAATGCAATACATTACTTTGTGACTAAATGGGCCAAAATAGAGACTATTTTGTTAAGAGAAATGGGCCAATCCCAAAAGGTCAGATATCACATGTTTGCTCTAATATAAGATAATATGATTTCGGGCCCGGCGGCGTGGCCTAACGGCTAAAGTCCTCGCCTTGAAAGCCCCGGGATCCCATATGGGTGCCGGTTCTAATCCCGGCAGCTCCACTTCCCATCCAGCTCCCTGCTTGTGGCCTGGGAAAGCAGTTGAGGACAGCCCAAGGCTTTGGGACCCTGCACCCACGTGGAAGACCCGGAAGAGGTTCCAGGTTGCCGGCTTCGGATCGGCGCGCATCGGTCCGTTGCGGCTCACTTGGGGAGTGAAACATCGGATGGAAGATCTTCCTCTCTGTCTCTCCTCCTCTATGTATATCTGGCTGTAATAAAATGAATAAATCTTTAAAAAATATATATAAAAAAAAAAGATAATATGATTTCAAATCTAGGTATATTACATATGAATCTTGCTCTATGTCACTTCATACTTATCTGTACCTTATGCAACAAGAATTTGTGATATAATTCGTTAATCAACCGTCCATAAAGATGCTGATTGTTTATAATCACCTGAGAAGGTCAATGTCCCGTTTATCACTGGTACTGCCCATAAGTAATGAGGATCTAATCCTCAATGTACCTACATTAGGGACCCAGGATACAAGAATGAACTCACAAGGAAATGACAGTCTCCTATATGGTTGGGAGACACTCCAGTGGAAACATAATGGACTTGGGAAAATTAACGAAGGACACAGATTATAAACCTGGAGGGGAGAACAGAGAGGAGGGGAGGGAACTTGGGGGAGGGGAAGGGAAGAACCCAGTGCCAACTAAATTTTATCAACAAACAAACAAAAATAAATTAATTAAAATTATTTTTAAAAAGCATGTCCATGACTATAGTATTTATTGTGATGAAAGAAACAAAAACAAACTGTATATCCTTCAATAAGGAAATGGTTCAATAAATTATAGTGTGATTGGATGATTGTCCAAACCATGCAATCTTATGTTAAACATTATGTGATGATGTAAGGAAATACATGTAGTACAAAAAGAAAATCATAACAGAATTACACAAACAACCTGTGGGTAATTTGGTAAAACATCTGTACAAAAATTAGGAATAAATATAAAATTTCCACCTTTCTGAGTTTATTTTAGTTCCTGAATTCAGTTAATAAGATTTTAGTTAAAAATACATGCATATGGTCCAGCACAGTAGCTTAGTGGCTAAAGTCCTTGCCTTGTATGTGCCAGGATCCCATGTGGGCACCAGTTAGTGTCCCGGCTGTTCCACTTCACTTCCAGGTCCCTGCTTTTGCCGGGGAAAGCAGTAGAGAATGACCCAAAGCCTTGGGACTTTGCACCCATGTGGAAGACCCAAACGAAACCCCTGGCTCCTGGCTTCGAATCAGCTCATCACTGGCCGTTTCAGCCACTTGGGGAATGAGCCAGCAAATGGAAGATCTTTCCTCTACTTTTGTAAACTATGTATATTGGCTAGATTAAAATGCTTCATTTATTCTTAAAAAGTTAGTAAGCTACAAATATTTCTTTTATAACCAGATGATAAAAGGTTTCCTTTGAGGATCAGGTTTTAGGAAAGAAACACAGTTTCTCTGCATCCCTGTGACTCCAGACCATTTTAATTACGTTCGGGTACTCGTTTCCTTTGCTGCCCAGTAGGGTAATAACCCAAGCTCAGTATAACTAAGTAGTTAAGTAACCTTCCAATACCCCATCAAACACCATTTAAAGTGTTCCCTCTTGACCACACAACTCATCTGTTTCCAAGAACTATTCATGTTCCCTATCTGATTATCCTGAAATCTATCCACTTCTTTTCATCACTACTACAGTTAAACTAACTTTAGTTCACTTTCACCTTTCTCCTGGATTGTTTCATAGCCTTTCAAATTGCTTAAGTGTGTACAACTTTGCCCTCCTTCCCTTGGGCTCATGTCACAAGCAAAGTGATCATCTTGAAGTACAAAGCTGACAAAATAAAAATGTTCACAACTTCCTGTACCGCTGCCTAGGGAATAGCTCCTCAGTATAGCTCATGTCATAAAAGAGAATGAAATAACTAAATAATCATTAATAAAAGTTTCCAGAAATCTTCAAAAACAACAATTACAATTTAAAATTCAGCAAAGTATCTTTACATTAGTTTAACCAGAAATCTTCTCTGTTTTTATTTTCAGTAATTTCCTTAGTTGTGTTTAGTGTCTTCTTATTGTGAAGGGAATAGTGTTCTTGATCCTCAAAATATCGTCCTGGACACTAGGGCCTTGGAGTGTAGTATGCTCAAATGAGGCTCTGGATCACATGACTGGGAATGTTGGTTTATTGTTTCCTGCTCTTAAAGACAGCACATACCAGAAGTTGAGAAAGATTTATTAACTTTTTTGAAACCAGAATTATCAAATATGTTTGAGGTACAGCCCAAGTCAAACGTTTTAGGTAATTCTGATCTGTGAGTGGAAGCTTGGATTGGTCAGACTATCAGTTTCCTTTGGCACCTGGAATGTAAGTCATTTCAGTTCTAGAACCTCAGTTACCTGATTTGTAGAGGGAAAGCGTTAAATTAGTTATCTAAGATCCATTTTAGGGCCCGCTGGGATCCCATACGGGCACCAGTTCTAATCCCACCAGCCCCACTTCCCATCCAGCTCCCTGCTTGTGACCTAGAAAAGCAGTGCAGGACAGCCCAAAGCCTTGGGACCCTGCACCTATGTGGGTGACCTGGAAGAGGCTCCTGGCTCCTGGTTTCAAATCAGCTCAGCTCCGACTGTTATGGTCACTTGGGGAGTGAACCAGCAGACAGATCTTTCTCTCTGTGTTTCCTTCTCTCTGTGAATTTGCCTTTCCAATAAAAATAAATAAATCTTTAAAAAAGAAAAACCCTTTAAGAGTTAAATTTCTGTTCTAATAATGTCAAATCATATTACTGTACTTTGTACAAGAGATACTTAAGAAAAGATATATTAGATTATTTAATGTAATCATAAGAGATGAATCTTATTACGCATTCTGCATTTTAATTTTACATCATCATCCTGATCTCTTAATAGACGTTCAGGTACGTGAAACCTATTTGATCCTCATTCATGAAAATTTTAAAAAGTAGTTAATTCGGCCCTCTCTGTAGTGGTCCTCTTAAGTCCTTGGGGCTATTTTCTTTTTTTCTCTCCTGATAAGTAACTGAAATAAAACTAATGGATATACAAGTACAGAGATATCACAAGGTTGGGACCTCTGAGTCCGACAAACAAAAAGAGCCGATTCTGAGTCTGCAGCATGCTGTAGACACATCTGGCTTCTCTCAGCTCACAATGAAGTAATACGAATTGTGGTAAAAAGCTCTATTTGTACAAATGCAAATAATATTCCATCTGCTCAGAATTTTTTTTCCCTTATATAGCTTTTGTTCCAATGTGGTAAAAGCCTGTTTCTTTACCTGAAGTGCTCCTGCTGATGAAGAGTGAAGTACATGACAATGAACTAAAATCCATTATCAAACAAATACAGTGAGCTTTTCAGCAAGTCATCACAGGGAGTGTTGCCTTTTTCTCTGGTATTAGGTTGAAAACGATTTATGCTCATGCAAATAAGACAAAGTGGTAGAGTTTAAATGTATATATATATTTATTTATTTATATATTCTGAACACTGTAGTTTGCTTTGTAAATTTCCCGTTTTACCTCTTTCGGTGAGGGAGGACAGTAGTGTAGCAGTCTGGCAGGCTTCTTTAGATTTGCTTGTGGTTTGACTTGTGATAAATTCAACAGAAGAATTTAGCTCTGCCTTATGCTATCTTGAATAACTTAGTTGGGATTTGGAAGAACTGCTTTCCAAGCTCCTATGTTGGAAGGAAACTTAACCCCCAGGCTGCTGAAATCAAGCATGGGAAGTTTCAAGAGATAACAACCTCAGGACTTGCTGGTGGTGACAAACAAAAGGTAAATCATCCAAGTTCAGCTTTAATGTCCTCATGTCTGAGTGCTCACACATTTCATTCAGTGCCCTGGGAACTCAGTTATCTTCTTCCTGAAATTAACAGTCCAATTCTCTGTTTTAGGAAAATATACAAATGAATGACAGTTATCATAAGACCACAGCAAAAGGCATTGAGAAGCCCAGGCGAAAGAACACTGGTACCTGGGAAAGAATTTGGCCTTCTTTACAACACACTTGATTTTATGCTTGGCCCTTTGTTTTACTTCATGGCCTGCTTCTATTATCTGTAATATCTATTTTGATCAGAAAAGAAAGCAAGGAACTTGATCTTTTTTTTTCTTTTAGGACCAGGGAAGAAGTGGAACAGAAAAAATTATAAGCTGTGTGAGCATGAAATACACTTCTACCTTACACAATAATTGAGAGCCCACTTGATAGCATGTTATGATGTTTTATTTATGCCCTGTAATCTTATTCAATATTAGTTGGATTTCACCTAAAACAGCTAATGTTTTCTTCTTTATAAAATCTCAATAATATTCTTTCATGAAACAGCACAGAGATTTTTTTACTGTTGATTACAGATTATACATTTCTCTCAAAGGTTTAAATTTCAAGCCTATTTTAATTTAACGACTTATGGGTTTAAAATATAATGAAGCACGAAGTGATGTTAAAATATTATGAAATAATATAGGTAAACACCTGAATTATTAGAAAGTTATCATTGACATTTAAGTCATTAATGCTGTTAAATATAATTTACAATATAAGGAAACAATTACTCACTGAAAATGATTCATTTTCCTTTCTGGAATCCATTATAAACATCAACAGAAGGTTATTTTCTTGCAGCTTACTTTCCAAGACATATATTAAACTATCTTTGTAATCCAAGTAAATACTGAAATTAAGCATTAAATGACATAATTACATTGTATCAACACTTCTCCAGTAAAGATAGCTGCAAATCTTAACATCATTCCCCAACAAATTCATTTTAATGCCTAAAATGTGATCTGAAATGAATTAATAATTTAGAACCACAAGCCGCTAAGCCACAGCAGTTATCTTGGGATATAGTGTCTATAATTATATTTACAACCTTATATAGTGTAATTCAGAGCTACTGAGAACTATAGAGATAAAATAATAATTGCTCTATTAGGGCCACTTTTATCAAAGGTGTTTTCCTTTTATGTTATAGCAAGATAACTTTTCACTCTCCATGACTTCAAAGGGAAACACATTATTCCAAATATGTTTTAGCATTCTAACACAAAATCCTTACATATTAAACCATTAATATACGGTTGGACAGGAAAATGTCTCATTCCATGCACAATAATGTGTGACTTTAATTAGACCCTGAAAAGTAAAGGATTTAAATTCAAATCCTGTTCAACATTAATTATAGAACTTTTAATATTGTAGCGTGTCCTTTACTAAGTTTCTAGGATATGTCCTGTGCAACATAAAAAAAGGAAATTAGCTTCTAAGGACCAGGGACAGCTTGTCATAAAATGTTTTAGTATTGCTGGGTGGAGTGTCCTCCTAATGACTACTTTCACGATGCAGAGGGAAGGTGGAATTCCTGATTTGTTCCAGTGTTCCCTTTCCATATGGAGAGGTATACAGAGCCCTACCCTCAATTCTGACCAGTTTTTGAGCCTGTTTTGCAGGCAGATGATTGATTCCCTTTGTCATGTGTGACAGTGAAAGTACACAGATAAGTACAGGGTTTCTCTAGGTCCGTTCTGTGATCCTTGGCGGTCTCTTATTATTTCAGCAACAGAAGTCCTACTCCCTCACTCATCAATCAATCATCAGTCGATCCACCAATAAATGTTTGTATGAAGCCTTAATTTTCATATGAGGAGACCTACAAATTGTATTCTAGAATGGTGTGTTGAAAGGCAAAAAGCACTGAACACAATTCACTGCTCACACGTCCCGTTTTGCCAAGACGAGTCATTCATTTACAAGTTTCTGAAGTAACCTCTTACGTAGCTGAAAATATTGCATGGCTTCATTTTCTGATTGCTAAATTTCTATAACTTCTCAAAAAAATCTTATAATAATTTCAAAATAAAAATACTATTATAAAATGTACTTCAAATTTCAAGTGAATATTACCAACTTCAATTTTGGTAAATATTCAAATAATTTGAAAGTTGTGATATAAAGAATGAAACTATTTAATATTTCATTCAGTCACCTTTACTTTGTCTCAGCCAAAATTTAGAATATTACTCTGGATCTCTAGAAATCAAATGCATACAATTCATCAGTTAGTATTCTTAAGAAAATTAAGAAAGAGGAGAGAGTCAGCAGCAGAAAAAGTTGAGAATGAGAGTTTCAGTTTCTGGTTCACTCCCCAAGTCATCACAAAGGCTGGGACTGGGCCAGGGCTCCAGCCCAGAACTCGAAAGTCAATACAGGTCTTGAGTCAGAGCCATCTGGGACTCCAGTATGGATAGTCCTCTTCACCAGCATCTTCACTGCCAGGACAAATTCCTACCACTTTTTTTTGAATGAAAACTTCTCTTTTTGAATGAAAGAATTACAAAGCCCAACTTGTACTACTTGTGTTTCAGTGCTGGATTACTTCCTGGTTTTTCTTAAGATGGTTTTATGTTCTCCCAAATCCTATATTCTCAGACTGAGGGGAAAATGAGTAGCTGTGTAAATAAGAAATGTATTATAATGTGAGAGGTTTGAAGGAAACCACTGATGTGAGGTCAAAAGTTAAGAGTTAGAAGCGGGGTGTGCACACACGGCAGTTTACACATTCTGAAGTCTAGATCTCTGGCCTTCTCACCAATACCAAAGAGGGAAAAATGAATGTTAAATAATTGAGCAGGAAATTATGACAATCAGGCATTAAAATAAATACATTGCTCATAAAAGAGACCCCAGGACATAGTCAAAACTAATCTGGTCCTTAATGGATATTTCCAATTTGGTTCAAGGTCAAAACTAATTTCAAGCAGAAAATTAGGAAGGAAAAGAAGGCCTGGTGGGTGATATTCCCATTAACAGTAAGAATGGAAGTATAGGAGAAAAATAAAAGAAACAAATAAAAAATAAGGCAAAAATTCAAAAAGACGAAGTGTAGAGTCACTTAAGGTATAGCCATTGGTTTCATAGTCAGAGGTGCCTTCTATAACCATTTACTGCAGATTCTTTGAAGGGTTTGCACTGTTAGTAAATATGCAGTTGAGATCTATTCTAGAAAAACTTTCTTATCAGAAATATTAAAATACAATTAAGGAGTTAATCAAGAGTCTAGTCCTTAGCAGAAAAAAAAAAGGTAGCTGTGTAGCACAACTCACTTTCCAAGAATTCATAATACTCAAATGTAACCATTTTTTCCTTTGACCTCATTTTATTTAAAGATCCATTTTTTGTTTATTTTAAAGGCATAGTAACAGAGAAAAGACAAAGAGAATCTTCCACCCACTGGTTCACACCATAAAGTGCCACACTGTCAGGGCTGGATAAGTCTGAAGCCTTTTCCAGCGCTCCCAGCTTGCTGCACCTTTTGTTGCTGCTTTCTCAGGCATGTCAGCAAGAGGCCTGATTGTAAGTGGAGCAGCTGGGACTCAAGCTGGACTCGGGGGATGCTGGTGTCACAGGCAGAGGCAAAACTTGCTATATCACAATGCCAGCCCATTGCCTTATTTTAAAACCAGCTAAACTTTTGAACAAATGAACAATAACACCATTGGTTCTCTGTTGATGTTGAAAGCACTTAAAATAAAACTATACGTGATTTTGCTACACTGAATAAATTCCTGGTCTTACCTCTTAACTAGAAGAATTGAACATTGATCTGACATGGCTTTTCCTCAATTTAGCACCAATTACTGTGATTGTAGTGTTTGTAATCAATATAATGTCCAGAAAAACAAGGCCCACAACATCTCATGATATTAGCTTTTCAAAAAATCAGAATAAATTTACATGTAGACTTGTTAATTGTTTTCTTCTGTTTTTTTTAGCAGCTCATCAGTGCTACCTAACCAATTACATTCTGTTTTGAGTGCAAACCAAGACAGTATTAGACAATTGACAAGTGGGAAGAGAGTATGAGTTTACAGTTATTTGCATCTTCTAAAATAATAAGTTCTGTTGTTAGATATGAAATTTAATGTGCAGTTGATCACATACTGTCTTAATAGGTTTGTCAGTTTGGATGAGAGAAGTGTCTGTCATTTTGGCCATGCAGAGGGTTGGTAGTAACAACCTGAATTCACCTACAGCTTTCAGTGCATGGTGACCTCGTGCAGTCTATGCATGAGACCAAATGTACATATGTGTGACTACTGCTTTGAAGAATAGAAATTTTACAGTACCTGGTGTTGGTTTGGTAGTGACTGTGAAAATCTTGGTTAAATACAGACACTTTCTAGTTAATTCTTCAAAAAGTATTTATAGCAGTGGTTAAAATTAAGGATTTTTGTCACAAAAAATGTTCCAAATTTTTCAAGCTTTTCTGAAAGCATTAGGTCTTACCCAGTGTATCTTTTTATTAGATAAATAATTTAATGAAGGTGATGATGATGTCAGTTGGAGGTAAAGAATATTTTATAACCCATGAACAAAATAAAATTATGAGTGCTTTAAAATTAGCTATTTCATCTTTATTCCAGCTCGTTCTATTTTCCTGAATGTGTCATGCATACTATATGTAATGCTACATTTATGAAGCTGATATGAACTTTATGCCTGTATTCTATATATGCACGTTAATGCTTATAATAGTTTAACATACTAACAGAGATGTGCAATCAGCTAACTCACACATAATGACAGCAGCACTTTTGTGACTGAAGACATCTATTGACAACAATCACATATTATATTCCTGGCCATCTTCTAAATCACTATAAAATCATGCTCTTATGTATTTATCACACTCAACTTGGAAGCGGCAACATATATCAATCAGAAACCTTTCAGTTGGCAGGTAACAGCAAACAACCGTAGATAGCATGGGTTGCAGGCAAAGGGGTATAAGGGTTTTCCATGTTCAACTTCATGCTATTTTTTGAGCCTTTCTCTTCTCTTTGGGTTACCTTTAGCCTTCAGGCTGGTTTAGTTCATGATCTCAAGATGACAACCAAAATTAGCCAGGAAAACAGGATTCCTTATTCATAGTTAAGACGTGTGTGTGGGTGGGGGAGGGGAAGGGTGAGTGGGCGGGTGAGGACAGAGAGAAAAACATGTGGAAGTGGATTCTGAAGAGATTCCATCACGCTTGGAATGGCAAAATAGGCAGCAATTCAGAACAGTTGAACTATCAAAACCACTTGAGCAGTGCCCTCAGAGCATGCCCCACATTGGGGACCCTGGGATGGCTGGGAGGGTGGGTGTGGCATCTCCCTTTGTCTCTCCTCTTCCTCTAGATGCAGGAAGGAAAAAAGAAAATGTGGAAATAATGGTTCTACACATTTTCCTGTAGCCCTTGGCCTTTTGAGCCCTAATCAACTAGGTAAAGATCATCATCAAAAAAAGGGGGGGGGGCAATAAAAAATATGGAAAGTGGTAAACTACACTTGTATCTTTCAAGAGACAGGAAACTTCCTTCTCTGAAGTAGGAAGGAAGATTTTATTCAAGAGTTATTGACATGAATATTCTTAGGACCTTATCTAAGCCAACTTCTGTTAAACGTGACAACACTACAGTTGGTCGTCAACATATTGGGGAGAAATGAATTTTCAGAAATCAGCCATAATAATCACTAGACAACATTCTCATTTTACATTCTTTCATTTTGCATGTCCCAGATGGCGTCAGTAAGCTGCCCAAGGCAAATGAGTCACTGAGCTGACCAAAAAGATAATAGTTGTCATCATTATGTTTATTGCTTTTCTTAATTATTTTTGTTCACAAACTGGCAATAAATAGCTACTAATTTTGTTCCATAACATAGCACAATATTAGGAGAAATACCTACAGGTAAGTAATTCCAAATAGATAGTTGATTATTAAATCCAAAATTTGAATAAATCCGTGACAACGTATAATACAAGGGGTAGGAAAAGCTGAACTGTTCTTTTAAAAAGTAATATCCTATGTTGTCCTGAATTCAAAATAAATTTCAAATTTTTGTCTAAAATGTAAAAATTAAAAAGTCAGAATTGATTTTAAGTATTACTTGTTCTTCTCTAAGTTGAATATTATAAAATAGCATTTATAAAGTACTGATGTTTAGATTAGAAATTAAAAAAATATTTTGCATTGTAAAATGTAAAATCATGTCACTCACTTTAAAACATCATGATAATAATAGACCTGTAGTAACTGCAAAAATGATGAAAGGTTTTTATCTTAGTATGTAAAGAGTTTTCATAAACCAATAAGAAAAAGATAAACATTCCAGAAGATAAACCAAAATGAAAAAAATAAGAAAAGATTAATAACCAGAAAGATATTCCAGTTGCAGTAAAAGTAGGAGAAAAATGTTCAAGCTCACCAGCAATTTTAAAAAGTCCAAATGAAAACAATTATACAATTTAAAATTATACAATTTAAAAGTCAAATTTAAAATTATACAATTTAAAAGTCAAACTTATCCAAAACAAAATATTTTGTTTTTTTTAATAACGTTCAGAGCAGACTATAAGCTGTTATCATGCCACTTTTGTAAGTTGAGGCTCACATGAGATTGGGTACTGAGCCAGAGTAATGAAGCTAAGTAATACTATAGCCACATTTCATATCAGTCTAATACATTCCAAAGTTCATAGCTTTTCATGACTCTATGCATACTGTTTCTCAGACAATACAGATCAAGTAAGTGATGAGTTATTAAAGGCAAACTGTCTGGAAAAGCAGTCTGAATTTTTTGAAGAACAGCTCATGATTGATTTGTTCATAGGATTCTGTTTTATAATTTTGCATAAATTATCTTGAGAAATTAATCTGTTTTCTAGTTTTAACTTAGATTTAGGCTTCTTCCTATGCCCAAACTCTTTTTTTTTTTCACTCACTAACACACAATGTTTTACTTAACACAACAGAGGTTAAGAACTGCATGAGTTCAAGCCAATCTCTAATATTTCAGGAACACTTCATTGAATAATATTCTGATAATTTCAACAAATATATACATAAAGACCAATAAATATATACATAACAAGCGTCCCCTTATTTTGGTACAGAATTTGTCTCTAAGCCCAGAACTTTGTAAAAAACAACTATTCCATTTAGGGCCCGGCATGGTGGCTGGGTGGCTAAATCCTTGCCTTGCATTCCTGGGTTTCCATATGGGCACCGGTTCATGTCCCGGCCACTCTGCTTCCCATCCAACTCCCTGCTTGTGGCCTGGGGAAGCAACAGAGGATGGCCCAAAGCCTTGCTATTCCTAAACTCTTAGAATTGACAGCAAATTGCATCTGTCACATGCAAACCATGCTGAGGCATTAAACTAGATGAACGATTGGTGACTCACTTTCATTCAGGTACCAGACTATATGCAGATCTCTCGGGAATGTCACTCCAATTTCTCCTTTCTGTTCAATTCCCACTCACATCACCCTTGCCAAGGTGAAAATAAGACATCTTAGAAGCTTCAGTGTCAAAATGAAGCATCTTAGAAGCTTCAGTTAGTTGAGTATTTTACAAACAGAGAATTGACACATCATGGTCCAACTCTGTATTTTATCTTTTGAAAACTTTTGACAAAGTTCTGTTGCTAATGAATTTCAACTTGGAAATTTCAGAAAATCTTTCTTTTGAAAGCTTTCATCATAAGACTATCCAATTACATGCTGAAACTTAGAATTAATATCATTGAGCACATAAGTAGAATTTTTTTTTACCAAATACTCTTAAGAGATAATAGTGTTTGAAAATTGCTATGAACAAATCAGAAAGTGATCCTTTTCTCTGCTAGCATTTTATTCAGAACTATTTCTAGTTCAACACAACTTTTGAGTTGTGTTGTTGGGTTTTATGTCTTCGGTATCATTTTTGACTGCCTGTTTTAAAGCACTGAATATGTATTTGTAACCTTTGCTTGAAGATTTCTCCCAAAAAAGAAAAAAAACTCAACCAAGACTTCAAAGAAAAATGAGGAAAAGAGATAACCGTCTCCATTTTTCATCCCGACACACTCACAGAGGACATCTTTGTTCTCACTTTACACATCCACCACAAATGCTCCTTTTTGATTTTATTTGTTTGAATACCTTGTCTTATCAAGATGCTCTCTTACACATTTCATTTTTCTTATGGACAAATGTTTTATCAGAACGATAAAAATAAAAAACCTAACCAAAAAACTTGAGAACACTTAATCTCATATAATTGGGATACAAAGCCATTTGAGCAGGAAAATAATCTCCCCGCAACTTTCTTAAAAAGTGATGTTTACATTGAGATACTATAAAATGATTTCAAAGCATTCTTTATCTTTCTCAATAGAATCTACAGCTGAAATTGGTTTTACCAGTGTGTTTTTAGCACCATGATATTGAAGCAGTAGAGCTTCATCAATGATGACGACATGTCACCTGACACATTCTAGGAAACTTCTGATCATAACTAAGCAAAAGAAAATAACAAGAATTCATCTTAAGTGATAGGAAAGTTCTGGCTTCAAAATACTCTGAAAATGATAACTTTTCACCTGTCCTTTAGCCAAGAGGTCAATTATTCATTGACTGTTAAAGACCACCCGCCATCAATTAGAAAACACCCTTTGAAATCCAATGTACTGCATTATAAGACAACCTTCATTTTCTATTTTATCAGAAAGTTAAATTTGTCATTCTATACTCCAATAAAAGTTATGTTGTTTTGATCTGATAATTGTAAAATGTTCTGTATGTATCTTAATTTGTAAGTTTTTAATATTAAAGCTCAAGGCTGTTCAGATATAACAGGAGTGCTGGAAATGAGGTACAAAATGCTGGAATTCAAATTAACCAATAAATATATTTTAATATATATCAGCAGGACTCTAGAGGATTTCATTAATGTTGAAAAATAGAAAGGATTTAGGTTAATTTGGTAAGAAGGCAGGTCAGAACGCTTACAACAGTGGTATAGAATTGTATAGAGATGCAAAATTTTTCAAGAGAGCAGAATTTTTTCAAAAACGCTGACTCTGGCTGTCACAGCCCTGCCTTGGCTAAATCCAGTGGAGAGATAGGAGGACTTTCTAATTTGCTTTCCCTCTATTTTAATAATAGCTGTGCATAAGTAATTTATGAAAGGCCAACCAGGCAGTGGGCAACAGAAAATTAAACTCATTTTATCTGAAAGCAGGTGGATTTCTATATATCATTAGCATGCATAGAATTCTCACAATGTTATTTCTCATACTGATGGAATGTAACCAAATAATATATGAGTTTTTTGCTTATGCACGAGTGAAATTTTTAGATAAAAGTGCCAGCCCCAATGGCAATTTTCTGCAAAACGAAAACTAATTTTGTGAAGCTTCTTATTACTGGAAAGACTCATTTGGCTTGCATTAGAGACTGACATAAGTGACTTTAGGATTTTACTAACAGATTAGATGAGATGTGCCACATACTGTAATATCATTAGAGAATGTAACAGCACTGGAACGCTTTGGGGGCACTTATTAAGGGTACCAGCACAAGTAAATTGTTTTCCTTTATGACACAAGCTTTTGAATTTTTGCTCTGATTAGAATGCTTTATTTTTTCAAAATTTTCCTGACATTTAAAGCAACTTTTATTTTATACTCCCTCAAGTTGCACACAAATTATGTTTTGCATGATTCAGCTCAGTGTTACTAAATGCATTATCTATGCCTTATTTCATGAATATCACCTAGGTAGAGAGTAGATATGTATTGGGAAATAGCTTACACAATGCTAAAGTCAGAATTCTTCTAACAGAGTATTATCCTAACTTCCACCAAAGACTAATCTTCATGGCTCAAAATTTCTACTATTAGCATTCTTCACTCACTCAATATTTGTGTGAGTCCTACTCCCAACTTCCAACAAAATCTTAAAATTGGCTCATTAAAAATTGTAACTATCATATGGACATTTCTATTGTTCTGTTCCACTACCATCCTAAAATTCATCCTAGTTCAAAATAGTAGGATTCTTTTTATTGTGATGGATCTTCCCTTACCAAAAAGTATGTATCGAGGAAAATATTTCTTGTTAAAGTAGGTAAAGATAGAGTACATATGGAAATGCTTATCACTTAATAAAATGAGCTAATGGGAAAACCAGGGATATTCAGATGATTTTCTGCTCAATATTTTTTCTTTTTTGAGTTTCTTTTTACCACTTCCTGGGTGAAGATAGAGTTGGGCATTTATGTATTTATTTATTCATTCACTTTTGAAGTCCTTTTGCACTTCATCAGTGCAAGGGAAATGGATGGAAAATGAACACACAAAGTTAACTAGAAAACAGCAGCCCCTAAATGTGGTTTGGAAGGTACTGTTCACTGTCGCCCCCTACGGAGAGAAGAGGTTAAGTAAGGATTGTGGGGTCTGATGAGAGACTGAATTCCAGCTCTCTCATTTCACCTGACTTTAAGCAAACAACAGCCACCTTCACTGAGTTTTTCTCCCTATTTTATAAAATGAGATGAAGATAAATCTGCCTCAGACGCTCCCCATGAGGATTACATGCAGCCAGATTGTCCTGCATTGCACATCCTATCTCTACTGTCAATGGAAACCCAGAGGAGTCTAGCAGGTTTAAGCTATTTTAGACAAATTCAGATAGGTGTCTCAGATTTATTTTCTGCAAAACTGATGGTGACGTTAGTTGTGACCTAGAACATGTAAAGAATTGATGAGACAGCCTTCCCTGAAGGATCAGGACCCTTCGATTCAGGAATGAATCAGGTCAGTCACCTTTGTGCTGAAAAACCACTTCTTCGGGCACTGTGGCACTTTGCCATGCTGGCAACTCATATTGCTATCCAAGTTCAAGTCTCAACTGCTCTGGGTCCCTGCCACTAATGTGGGACATCAGGATGGAGTTCCTGGTTCATACCTTCAGCCTGGCCCAGCCCTGTCTGGTATGGTTATTCCAGGAGTGAAGCAGCAGATGAAATACTTTCTCTCTCCCTCTTCAAAATACATAAATAAATAAGCTTTTAAAGCTAATCAACTCTTGTCAGAATTGGCAGGGCTGAGTTACAGTCATCTGTGTGTATCTAATTTTATTTCTATTGACACATCTTAACATCACTTTAGTATTGCTTATTCAAACATTTTGTTTCTTGAACTCTTTCCTTTCATTGGCAATTCCAGTCACCGGAACACTGAAAAAATAATCACTGAACTTATCTATGAGCTTTCTATAAACTCAAGCAAAAAGTTTGAGATCAAAAATAAAATCATCAGTCACAAATTAAAAAACCTTTTAAGATAAGTTCATTCAATTAAATTTCTACAAAGTATTCCATTGTCTTCTTCATTACCTATGAATTTTAATATTCAGAAAAATTTCACTTCATAAAATGCAGGATATATTTTCTCATAATTTGTAAGAATGTCCCATGATTACTGAGAAGTTATAGTCAATCAAAAAGGAATTAAACACAGGCAAATAACTTTGAATGTAAAAGTATGAAGATACTTTCAAATTATTTTTACCAAAAAAAAAAAAAAAGAGAGAGAGAGAGAGAGAGGACTAATATGAGATAACCATGCATTTCAAGTAATATGAAGTAGGGTAGGGCCTGCAAAAGTGGGAGCTTCCAGACCCTCAGAGGTCTTAGCCTGATAACCGAGAGCCAGAATTTAAAGAGGCTGACTGAAGCATGGTGAGACTAATCAAGAAAAGCTTCTTAGTGGAGGTTTCCCTGATCTTCACTATAAAGGTGGAGAGAGAGAGATGGTTTGGAGAAGGGGAGTTATACCTCACCAGAACTAATCTTATAAGGAGGCAAAGTAAGAGACTGCAAGTATTTCCCAAGGTGCCGAACAGACTCCTAGACTCACCACGCTCTCACTGCCCCCAAACTTCCCCAATGTGCTTTTTGAGTCCTTAAATTTTACCCACAAAGGATAGCTTTTTTAAAACAAAAACTTGAAACATATCATTCAGTATCTGTGATCATGCTTGAAAGATATAACTTTTTAAGCAACATAGTTTATTCCGACCATATTTGAGTTTAAATTTTCTTTTTCTTTAGGATTAGATTTCATAAGAAAAACAGGGGGTGTGGAAGTGGGAATAGAGAGATGTGCTCAGTCCAAACATTAGGCCAAAAAGGTTAGTAGTTTACCCAGACTGCATTTGAAATAGCTGGCATTCTTGGTTAGAACCCAAGACGAACACAGACAGTATTGAATCACTGACTAAGAAAATGTGAGTTACATGACTATTCACTGTGGGAAGGACTGAGGACTCAAATTCTGAAGGCATCTGGTCAACAAAAATGATGTGTGGAAATAAACTCAAAAAGTTTGTGAAACATGAGTATTACGAAAAAATTATGCATGGCTTTTGAAATTGTTTTGCACCAAAATAAACTATCTTTTAATCCCATTTTTTCATGAACTTTTTAAAACCCCTTCATAGACAAATAGCAACAGCCACATTCTTATCAACACAAAAGAGAAAGAAAAACAGTCATTCCATACAGATAGAAAAGATGGGACCGTGAATCTTAGTGAATCTGTAACTGGTTGTCTTACACACATTCTTTACAGATTTACCCACATGTCCCCATTGAATAGAAGGTCTAAAAGGGACCATAGGAAAACACCGGGAATGCTTACCAGTCACTCTGAAATGCCATGCAAGTGTAACCTTTAAGCTTAACAGTATTTTAGTCCAACATCTTTGGAACCACCCTAATAAGACACATACTTTAAAAAGAAAAAACAACCCAATTCGAGCCAACAAACACAATATGCATTATAATGAAAGGAGACTGGCAGAAAAGAAAATTCATATATGTCGTAGGAAAAACCAGCCTCATTGTTGGTTTTAGGAGACTCTGTTTAGGGCAAATGTTGGAGGTCATAACCGTAATTCCTACTGACACTTCAATTTGTTTAACCCTTACTTTAAAATGGAAATCTGTACAGTACTTGAGACAAGAGCAGTTCTTCATTACTTCATTGTTTTGTATTATCAATCCAGATGTTTTCTATGGATGTAAAAGTTGGTATCCAAGATAGTTTCAAGGGGCTCCCCCATCATTCAGTCTCCTAATCCCTTTTCCCTGTTCTTACCGTACAATACTAAATCTCATACCTTGTGATATTCAAATAATTTCAGTTCAATCAAACTAAGGAAAGCAGGAAATCATTATGCCAGTTTGCCTATATTCCAATTTGGGGAGGAGTCTAATTATTAATCTTCAAAAGATCTTTAGGGATGTTATGAAAATGAGTTACTAGTTATTTTAAGAAAATTCATCAAGGATCTTATTTAAAATAAGCAATTTCATCCTTTTAGTATGAGGGAATGATAAAACTGAATATTCTCACCAATGCCGTAAGGGTTTCTTACATTGATTCATTTCTTATAGATAAAAACAACTTAAGCTGATTTTTCTTGTTTGTAGAGCACATATAAAATGTTCCACTAAAATAGGTAGTGACATTTTTGTGTCCACAAATGTGCATGTAAGACCAATTATGTATTTGTTGTCAGTTAAACATCACCACCATTATTGAAACAGAAGTGCCAGTACTAATTCTTGCTGTCACATTTTCCAAAAATGAAAATAAGGCTTTTAAGCAAAATGCTAAGGTTTTCAATGTGAATTATTCATTCTTTGCATGGCCTTAGCAGAACACCCTCAGCAAAATAGCTAAACAAAAGCCTACCAGGGTTCTGGTTTCTAATCTGGTTAAGAAATACATTATAGGATTTTTCTTTTACTTCACAGTTAATGGAAAAGTTTTCCTTTCCTGAAACTCAGCAAAGAGTTCAAGAAAGCTTCTCTAACTGCCACAGCCTCCATCTAATTGAAGTACCATGAGCAGACCTTGAAAACAGTGACATTAGTCACACAGCTAAACAAACTACCTTTGATGGTACCAGTCAACCAATCAGAACCCTTCCCCAGATGATCTTTGCAGGAATAGCAATCCATTAATAATAACTGAAGCAATGATCTTTCATGCCACCTCTCTTTCATGCAAGACCACTCCACTGGTAATCTCTTAGGGGAACTATTAGCTACTTCAGCGTCCTTCAGACAGGGCACTCTGCCTGTTCTAACATTTATTTCCACTGTAACATTTTTTCCCTCTCCCACTCCCACAGAAGTGCCTTTTAGAAATTAAAATAATTCTTTCTGCGACTCTTGCAAGCATATAGGGAGTAAAGAAAAGAATAAAAGAGTGATAAAATAAATGAATCGAGAAGAAAAAAATACCTTTTCCCCTCAAACCTGCTTCTGAATTTTAAAGTTATTTACTTTATAAGACCCAATTATGGTTCACTTTCATTACCTTTTGTCACTAAGGAAAGTAAATTTCTGTGTATCTAAATAATTCAAACTAAATGTAAGTCGAGTTTTATAGAATGTTCTCGCCCCTGCTCTTAACGCATACACATTAGAGGAATGAGAATGTGAAGGACTAATCAGAGGGAGATCCATGTAATATGTTTTCTCACACCCAATGTTTTGCACAGAATACGTGATTTATAAATTCTCTGCCACGAGAATACAAACCAGGAATTAAATCAGTACTATGCTACCAAATATTCCATAGCCTACCCAATAGATACTTCTGTCATCTTTAATATTAGCACAACCATTACAATTACTTTATTTTGATTCTTTGTTTTACACTTACCAGTTTTTTTCTTCCATAATCTTAGCACATTTTCCAGCATATAGATCAACTGCCACAAACTCTAGGCAAAAAAAAAAAAAAAAAAGATAATTTGGTAAATATTTTCCATTGGCCAGGCTGTACAGAACATCTTATGGAGTGAAATCTTTGTCACAGTGTTACCCCAAACCTGCTGGCTAACTGACTGACTTTACTTGAAAGAGAGAGAGAATATGAATCTCCTACTTCCCAGTTTACTCCTCAAATGCCCAGAGAATCCAGAGCTGTGCCAGGCTGAAGCTGGCCACTGGGTCACTGGAAACTCAATCCCTATCTCCCACACGAACAGCAGACTCACCCACTTGAATCATCATCTCCCACCTCCCAGAAGTGCATTAGCAGGAAGCATTTTGATATGGGATGCAAATATCCAAAGTTGTGCCTTTAATGCTAAATTAAACCTTCACCTTGCACCCAGTTTTAACCATTAACTCAAAGCCAGTCCTGATTTGTCTATACCTAAGTCCTTCTTTTCCTTAAAGTTTTGGAAGCAAATCCCAGTAATTCACCTACAAACCTTATTTCTATACCAATTTGCTGTGTAAATGTATTCATTGGGAAAGACTGATTCTTAATGATATTACCACAATAGTTTATCACAATTTAAGCATTAACAATTCCTTAATATTATCAAATATCTAGTCAGTCACATCCACTGATTATTTTATAATAAAACCCAGATTCTTTTTTTTATTAATTACATTGCATTATGTGGCACATTTTTTATGCACTGGGATTCCCCCCAGCCCTCCCCAAACCCTCCCCCCACGGTGGATTGCTCCACCTTATTGCACTTCCATAGTTCAAATTCAGTTGAGATTCTTTCATTGGAGGTATTTACCAAGCATACAATCCAGCATCTTATTGTAAAACCCAGATTCTTATGTAGTAAAATGTGAGTTTAAAATGTGTCAAGAACCTAATCTCTGAAGAACTCAAGGCATAAAGTGCATCCTTTAAAAAGAAAATTAGAAAAAGATATGACATCTTACCTCCAAAAGCAACTTAGCAAAGCAATAGTGTTACATGTTCAAACAGCACTGGAGAGTGGGTCCTGCTTCAGTTCTTGAAATCTAGCCCCAGAAATTTTTGGTGGGTTTGTGAGTCTACTCGGCCTGCTGTGACAGACTCCCCTAGGCTGGGGGCCTTAAAGAACAGATACTCATTTTCTCACCCTTCTGAAGCCTGGATATCTAAGAACAAACCTCTAGCCGAGTCCCTATCTCTCCCTAACTTGTAGAGAGACACCTTTTCATTATGTTCTCATGCTCAGAAGAGAAACCGAGAGAACTCTGGGATGTCTCTTCTCATACAGACACTAATCCTATCAGATCAAGTCCTTACCTTTATCATTTCGTTTTGTCTTAACTATTTCCTTACTCCAAACATATTCGAGGGGGCGGGGCCTGCAGGCTGGGACTTCATCACAAGAATTTTGGGGAGGGAGGCGTGGAGTACGGGAAGCACGCTGTCTATGGCCATGAGCACTGTGAACGATCTTCCGTTAACATACAAGCCTGAGTTAACTTAGAGTCTAATTTCTACCTCTCGATGAATAAAAATAGGTTTCAATGCAGCCTGTGGAAAAAATAAAGTGTATGTGTTTTTTTTTTTTTTTAACACAGCTGGGGTTGTAGCCTGTCCATTTGTTTGCAGTCCATCTGCTGATAAGTTTTTCTAACCTGAGAATTGGGAGTGTAGATTTAGTCTGCTATCCATAGCTGGGTAGCATCTTGAGAGACACAGAATGATGGTTGATTGTTTACTTCTCCTGGAATTGTACTTTTACCTTATCCCCCTAAAAGAAAACAAAACAAAACAAAATGCTACAGTTTAAGAGTGACTCTTTTGAACCCTAAAGAGAAAACTTCCAAATTCTCATTGCTGGGATTATTTTGTATCTTGGTTTTAAATGCCATACAATGTCAAAATAAAAAGTAAAGATAAACACCACTACTAACAATAATACAAAGGCGAATAATAGTTATCTTGATAGGTGTATGGTGCTATACTAAACACTGTGTGAGCTACCTCACTTAGTTTCCACATAAACCACAAAACTCCTTTTATCCCTACCTTGTAGGTGAGAAAATAGAATTCACATAAAAGTGGAAGAGCCAAAAGTTTAATTCAGTGAGCTATCATGCAGTTGAGAACACACTTTTTAAGATACAATTTTTAAAATATTTAACTGATACGTAAACTGTGCATATTTATATGGTACTATGTGATGTTTCAATATATGTAGACATTGTGTAATGTACAGTGAAGATAAACATACTCACCTCCTCAAACACTAAACCTCTCTTTATAATGGAAACATTCATAATCCTCTCTTCCAGTTTTGTTTTTACAGAAATATACAGCACCACATCATTATATAGTCACCCTATAACGCAATGGATCCCAGAATTTCTTGCTCACATCTAACCATAACTTAGTACCTATTAATCAATAGTTTTCCATTCCTGTTTGCCTCTACTCTTCCAAACACCCTAGTCTGTTTCCCTCTTTTAGTTATTAAATTATGAATTTTTATATTAAGATAAGAATTGTTAAAACTTCTCAATATCATTTTTAATATGACATTTTCTTAAATTCTTAATTCTTTATATTTTCATCTTATAGCATCAGTTTAAACTTCACAGTATAAACTGAGAACAAAAGGTACTTAAATAATAAATGCTTCAGAATCCTAACCCGTATTGAATTCTACTATTTTTTAACCACAATAAGCTTTGTATTTATTATCAACTTGCTTTTTCAAGCTACAAGTATAGGATTTGACCTGGTATTCATGACCAAGACTTTGGTAATTCCAAGTCAGAATTATGAAAGAAAATTATGAGACAATGACTGATAATATTGAAAAAAATCCATATTTACAGGAGATTTTTCAAGTGACTTTCTCTGATGTCTATTCATTGGAAGAAAGCTTTTGAAAAGACAAGTATATAAAGAAGTTATCCTACAGCGAACAGAACAAAGCCCATTAATGACAATGATGTGAGCATTCAAGGAATTATTAAAAAGAATCTTTCACTTTGAGGGAAAATTAATTTTCACAGGATTTAGTGCAATTGTTGAAGTAAGGAAATCAAGGAGGCACGGCAGCAGACCCTGTGGCCAAAGTTCTGCCTAAAGCCACAGCTGTTGAAAGGAGTCAGCTTTTTGCTTTTTCTCTGTTGTGTTAGGTCTAGCAGCACCAGAGGCATATGTATTAGTAGCTTGAACGTTACTTCTCTAACAGCATCATTTTTTTTCTTTTAGAAATTATAACAATTAATAGGTCTAGAGACTTTGATCTCTCTTTTATCTATAAATATTTAAGTTTTCTGTTTTTCAAATTTCAGAAAAAACGTTTTATTCTGTCTATTTCTGTGCTAATTTTTTTAAAAGATGTGTTTATTTATTTGAAAGGCAGAGGTACAGAAAAACAGAGGGAGAGACAGAGAAATATCTTCCATCTGCTGGCTCACTCCCCAAATGGCTATGAGGGGCAGGTTTGGTTCAGACTGAGGCCAAGAACCAGGAGCTTCTTGCAGATCTCCCACATGGGCATAGATGCCCAAGCGCTTGGGCCATCTTCTGCTGCTTACCCAGACACATTAGCAGGGAGCTGGAACAGAAGTGGTGCAGCTGGACCTTGAACTAGTACCCACATGACGTTGGTATTACAATCACTGGCTTCATTAGTTATGCTACAATGCCAGCCCTTGCTTTAAATATCAATATCAATCTATCTACATATATATTATGAGGCAATAACTGATAAGATTGAAAAAATGCATATTTACAGGAGATTTTTCAAATTACTTTCTCTGATGTCTATTTATTGGAAGAAAACTTTTGAAAGGACAAGTATATATAAAGAAGTTATCCTACAGCAAACAGAACAAAACCCATTAAAGACAATGATGTGCGCATTCAGGGAATTATTAAAATATATATATATTTATAGATAGATACAGATATGTAACTACATTTAGTCTTACAGATAAAGGGTACTCATTTGTAAGAGAAATTTTCCCTAAAGCACAGATATGACTTTTCTGGCTGCCCTCACCCCAAGTAGCAAGTTCTTACCAAAACAGCAACTTCCTAGCTCTAATTCTGTATAGAATCTTCTCGCCCCAAACTAAGCAACAAGCCAGAGGGAATAAAATGATCATCCAAAGATGTCAGCCACTTACCTTGGTCTCAGTTTCATAATCTCCCTTCCTTAAAGAGAAAATTCTGATTTTCTCTTCTTGTCATTCCATAGTTAAGATGAAACTTTGTCTACAGTGTCCCGGAAAACCAACACAGAAGAGAAGGGGACGGTAGCTGAAAGAAGCTAGCTCATTCTTTGTTTTTAAACTTTTTAGTGCTCAGATCCTCTCAATTTAAATGGAAATTTAAGCTATTTTCAGAAATGAATCTTATGTAAGACACACTACTTCAGTTAATGAACTGAGTTGTATGTCTGATGTTCTCTTTATGTCATAAAGACTTTGTTAATTCAGAAAAGAAGATGGAGCTTGTGCCACAGTAGTCATGGAAGTCTGGCACAGGATATGTGTGAGATTTGAATTTCTTAGAGTTCAGGTTGACTTCAGAAAAAAACAGATTAGCATTCTAGCTCAAGAACCAGTTTAAACAAAGAACACAGGCAGCAGCCAGGACCCAGAAGTAACTGTGTGAGCTCCCAAAATGAGCCTCCCCTCTCCAAGAGGGAATCCATTTAAGTGGCCAGGAGGCCAAGCAATTACCTCCTTATCAATAGGACAGTAAGGGCTTGCATTTTCACTTCATGTCACTGCTTCATGGGTGGCAAATTGTTCCCAACACAGAGAAAAATCAGCATTTTTGCTTTCAGAATTTATTCCTAGCTCTTTATCTCTTAAAAGGGCTTTGCTTCCACCAAATTATATTTGTGTGCACTGCTTCTAGCTGAGGTTCTGTCCCCAGTAACTCTATTATTTTTCATGCGTCTAAACATTTGCATTTCAGGCCAGCCTTACCCCTCAAGAACTGACTGAAACACAACCTTATGTATGAAATCTTCCTGACATCACCACTCCCTAAAACATCGTGCCTTGTTCATTATACTCCTGAATGGCGTGAATGACTTGCTGAACATCACCACATGGCTCTGAGCATGTCTCTGTTTTTATTTCTATTTTCCTATATTGTTCATTTTCAAGGACATTGACATCTTCATCTTTTGCTTCTTGAATCACAAAGTCTCGGGGTTGAGGAGAGGAGGAAAGAACTGTCCTTGTGCATACTCAGGTGAGGTAAATTAGGCAAATCAGAATCATGAAGGAGAATGCTAAGAACTGGGAAAGGACAGAAGTAAGGAAGTTGGTTTCAGCCTGTCAGTGTTGAGTTAAATTGAGGCAAGCATTTTGACTTTCAAGCCTTCTTAACTCCACTTTCAGACTTCAACTTCCAGGACCCTGGGGCCCTCCTGCTGGCTCTGCCAGCCATGATCTTCAGTCTAGGACTTGCCCTTCCAGCCAGACTCCAAGTCTGACCCATTTTCATTCTTTCCCAAATTCACCATTCTGACTTATTTCCTAGCTTACTGCTCTCTGGAAATCTAAAACTTTACTGTGGGAAATATGTCACTGTGGGTTTTTTTTCATTATTGTGTTTTGAAATACGTTCTGCAAACATATTTTTGGGACACTTGTGAAAAGTGATTTCTCCACCAGTTTTGGAAAACATTTATATGATTCTCAACCTCTTCCAGACTCAAAAAAATCTTTGAGCATGCTAAAGGTTAAGAGAAGCCTTGCTCTAAAGAAATGTTACAGAATGTGGTAAGCCACTATTTCCCAAATTTATTTAAAAGGGACTTTTTTTCTTAATACCACATCTCAATGTCCCCAGGGAACTCACACAGCAAGCACAAATTAAGGATCAGCAATTTGAAGTAGCTTAATTGGATGACAATAGATATTCCTTTATTATTATTTCAAAGACCCTAAAAAAAAGGAGTGAGAGATAAGAAAAGTGAGAGACCTTCTACTTGTTGGTTCACTTACTAAATGGCCACAGCAACCAGGTCTGCACCAGGCCTAGTAAACCAGTAGGCAAGCACAGCTTCTGGGTCTCCCACTTGGGAGGCAGGGACCCAAAACCTTGAGTCATCATCCCGTTGCTTCCCAGGATGCACATTAGCAGGAATCAGAAATAGAGGTGGGTCTGGACCCCAGGCATTCTGCTATGAGATACAGCATTTTTTTTCAATCTTTCTATTTTAGTAGGTTAAAAAAAAATACAACCAAACCTGTAGGAACCAGGGGAAAAGATGCAGAAAGAGGACTGGGCAAACATCAGAGATGACGAAAGGGGAGAAGCATAGAGAGGCCAGGGAGAGGCAGGAGCTCCAGGTCAGGGCAGGCATTGCTTCATTTGATGACAATTTTCTGGCGCAATGCTCTGGCACCAGAGCCAGGGAGGGGTTCAGTCAGGGAGGGGTTCAGTGGGTGGGGGTCCAGGGCCCAGGGCCAAGGCAGTGGGCGGCAGCCCATGTGCTGTGATGTACTTCTTGTAGGCCTTTCGGATGATCTTGAAGGCCCGAGCAGTGGCATAAAGGTATATCTGTAACAGGGTCTCGGTACAGAGCTAGACGGTGGGTCACTGGGCAGACCTCCTGAACAGGGATTTTCTGGCGCCGTCCTTGGGGGAACCATTCCTCAAATGTCGCATCACCACTCAGCCTGGCAATAGGCATTTTTAAGGCAGATTTTACAAAAAAAGGAGAAAGTGAGGCACACAAAGAGAGGTCTTCAATCTGCTGGGTCACTCCCCAAATGGCTACAATGGCCAGAGCTGAGTTGATCCAAAGTTAGGAGCCAAGAGCTTCTTTTGGGTTTCCAACATGGATGCAGGGGCCAAGGATCTGAGCCAGCCTCTGCTGTTTTCCCAGGCCATAAACAGAGAGCTGGATCAGAAGTGGAGCAGCCAGGACTTGAACCAGTGCTTTCAGAGATGCCAGTGCTACAGAAAGAGAATTAGCAGAGCTACCAGCAATATGCGTTATTACATAACAATGTTTTCACTCAAAAGCTTGATTCTATGGCAGGAATTGCAGGAACTTACTTGTGATGAAATCTTTGGGTAAACCAGTTTCTGTGGAGAACTTC
Organism: Ochotona princeps; assembly: GCF_030435755.1. Classification (NCBI taxonomy): domain Eukaryota; kingdom Metazoa; phylum Chordata; class Mammalia; order Lagomorpha; family Ochotonidae; genus Ochotona; species Ochotona princeps. Next base: position 105,754,454 of record NC_080834.1, on the reverse strand, counting down.
CAATCATGACATGATAGAGAAAGCTTCTTCACATGCTTACTCAGTGCCAAGAAACATGCCATCTTTTTTTCAGTTACCATGAAAAACAATATTCTAGATTAGTCATTTTTTTGTCAGTTTTAAAAATGAAGGAAGTGATGGGGTGTGTGTTGGGCAGCAGATAACACCAAGCCTTTGGATTCAAGTCCCAACTGTTTTTCTTTCGATCCAGCTTTCTCTAAGGTACCTGAGCTGCATAGGGCAGTGAATGATGGAACAAATACTTGATCCCATATGGGAGACTCAGATGGACTTACTCACTCCTGGTTTTTGCCTGGTGTAGCCTTGGGTGTTGCAACATTTGGAGAGTGAACTAGAGGATGGAAAGTCTCAGTTTCTTTCTCCATATATACTCTGTGTGTGAGTGTATCTATTTTTTGAAAAGTCTGCATCTGATATCCAATATTACTGTTTCCCTCTTCATTGATAGCCTAAATGAACCACTGTTCTGTCTGTGAAATAGTTTGGCAGAAAGAGAAAAAAAAGCCATATGGTTATCTCTTTGTCTCCCCAGGTTGTGTGACATATTTTCAATTATACAGCGAGGTGCTCTGGCCAAGAGATAAGCAAAACATAAGTGAAGTGTGTACATAACAGATTGAGGAAGCACAAAATATTAAGCAGACATAAAGATGGCATGCAGACACGGACTGACAGCTCTTGACTGTTGTTTACTCTGGTTCTTTCTCACTGTCCTTACCAATAACCTCAGGCTTACCTGGGCAAAATCCCACCCAGCATGAAAAACACATGTCCAGCCTCTCTTTTGGCTTTGTGTAACCTGCAATTAAGTGATGGTATTTCAAGAAAGATAGGAAGCACTATGTGAAGGTTTCTGGGAATTTCCTTTGCCTTGTCTTCTCCATTCTCTCTTCCCTTCTGTTCACTGGAATGCAAATGATGACGGGAGTTGGATGTGTCATTTTCAGTCTTGAAGTAAGCTCAGCATGCCAGCAGCCAGATTGCCCTGAAACCTTCACATTACCCCTAAGCCCAACCTTCAAAATAATTTTACTTGAAAAAGAAATAAATGCCTCATCTTGCTTACAGCTGTGTAGCTTTGGGCTTGCTGTCACATGTGGCCAAACCTATGCTACATGACAGAGCCTTTACTTACCAGGTGTCATGGAGTGGCTGAATCCAGATTCTTGCTCCTAACCCAAAGAAAGAATTCAAGGATGAGACATAGGTGAAAATCAGCAGAAAAGAAAGACTTATCTATATACAAAGCCACAGTACTCCGGAAGGAGTGCAAACACACTCAAGAGAAGTATGCCAGGGGGTTCACATTTATCTTGCTGTATGAACTGGAAGCAAAGGGGTTGATGTCTGGGCCTGGCCTTTATTGAATTCAAAGAAGTAGGGGAGAATTTGGGGTGGGGCTTGAGTATCAATCACTTCCTTGGAGTTTTGGGGAAAACTTGGAAATATCATGGCATTAAGGTGCATGATGAGAGTAGGTGTGTCAGTCATGGTAATTTTATTTTAATGATATTATTATGAGCTAAAGGTTATCACAAGAACACGGTAGCCATCTTGGGTGTTTTTAGCTGGTATTGGGTCTTAGTGCCAAAACCATGGAAGCTTAGGATTTCCACTATACACTAACTGGCGTGCAATTTGGGTGGTACAGGCTGGGCCACAGCTCAAGAAGGACTGTGGAGTGGTACGAGCGATCTCAGTTCCTCCCTGTTAGCTGCTATCTGGCCTCCACCCCTGGGACTGCTTAAGCCTGACTCTATTCCTAAACTTGTTTTGACATAGATGAAATGAAAAAGATTTACCTGTAAAGATTTTTTCATTTAAAAATCAACTTATCTTCATGTTATTCAAGTCACAGTTACAAAGTAATGTGATTCCATGAGTCTTCAGTGGAAGAACTCAAGGTCCACAAGAGATTGTGTACACTTACGTGTGATTGGTACAACTCTTTCTTGCTTCTTAGAAGCAAAGTCTATTCTGACTCAATTTGAAGTCAAAACCCAAAACTGCTATTCCAAAATTCTGATGTCTTAACTATTTTTTATCATTTTTTGTGCTGTGTGTGTTTCCTTATCTTCTACCTTAAGTGATATTATTTTCCACATAGCAACTGTGATATCTGATTTGCATTGGAAACTGGGAAACACATTTGTTTTTCCTTTTCTTTGTTTCTTCTGTCCCATAACTTTCTCCCAGGAGTGCCCATCAACAACAAAGGAATGGTAAAATCTAGAAAATGGTCTAGGGAACTCCACAGAAAGGAAACATCTTTGCACCCTTCCATTACCAGAGTGGTTTAAAGAGGAGCAGAAAATAAGTTTGTTTTCAGAGCAAGTGTCACAGAGGCACCTTCATCTGTTGTTGTTTTTCGGAAACTTTTCCAGCTCTTTCTTCTTATGTAAATATGTAAGTCCTACACCCCATTTCATGCTTTATTATTCCCAAATAGCAGATGTATTAGGCCCTTTGATTCATCTGTGGAGAATGCATTTTGAAGCAAAGCTTAATACCCTAAAATGGTTAGTTCATGGGGGTTTAATTTTAGGAATATCAGAAGAGCATTAATTCATATTCTCCAATTGGCACAAAAACCCCTCCTATCCTGAGCTCAAAAGTGCAACAGACTTCATAGAAATCAAAGCTCTCACAAAGTTGTGTGCTGCCTCTGATGGCTTCCAGATTCACAGCTTTGAAGTAAAATGTCTTGGTAAATGTCCTTGACAGTTTTGGTAAATGCCAGAAGAAAGCTCATCCCATTTCTGGGTCTTTCAAAATTATTTTTGTTAGAGACCCAGTTTTAGCACCATAGCCAAAGGCAAGAACTGAAGACTCCAAATTTGCTTATTTTATTTTTCTGCATTAATATCTGATTGGTTGGACTTTTTGTGAAAGCAGTGTTGCCAGGTTGACAGCATAAGAATGTTAAAATGGATAAGTATTCATAGAAACTACATAATGCTAATTAGTAACCTTTTAACTACTAAAACACAATGTGTGATTTTTCAATCTGCATAAGCATAACTTTAAACAAATACTTCTACTATGAAAAGTAGTGTCATATTACAAGAATAGTTGCAAAGTAATTACTGCAAAAGAAATACAGAAGGAATATTATTACTTCTCTGAGTGACCTCAATGTAAAACTTAAATGACATTTCACCTGTAAAAACTCTCCTCACAAACAAATGGAGCGGGTGAGAAAATCATTTTAATAAGTTTGATGTTGTGTGTCTTTCAATTACTTTTTTTTTCAAGAGCTTGCAAGCTGCCTCTTTCATTTTTTTTTGTTGTATTTTTATTTTGAATTTTTGAATTTTGTGGTACAATTTTGTTCAATCACTTTTTAAAAATACCTTTCATATTAGTTTATTCTTTAATATAACGACCCACCTAGCTATCAACTAGAGTAACAAATATCCTAAAAAGCTTTCTAGTGAAACTTAGGATTATTCTCAGCCTCGTTTAAAACTTTGAAGGTTGGATAAGGAAGGACCAAATTTAAAATCACAGTTCATTATCTTAAGTGCTTAGTTCTCTGACTTTAGACCGCATTTCTGGTAACTGGCCTTGTATCTTGCCTTAGTGACCAGGTCCCTGCCTTGTTCCCTTGAACTGAGCCCTGATTCTGATATATCCTGTGTTGTTGCCTCCACACTGTGCTTAGTTCTTCCTATTTATCTGAGGGCCTAGGGAATTATTCCTGAATATTACTCTGTAGAGGGGAACCAACCACCTGCTCCCACTTTTGTTTCATACTTTCTTGTGAGTCTACAGACTGCAGCCTGACTCAACATTGGCCTTTGCAGCCACTTTGGGGATTGAGTCAGCAGGTGGGAAATTCTCTCTCTCTCTCTCTCTCTCTCTCCCTGTCTCTCATTAAGTCCATGTTTCACATAAAAAGAAATCTTAAAAAGAAATCTCTAGCTTCATGCTCACAATAGATATCCTTGAGAGATGATCCTTTTACCTTTCCAGACATCTTGTCTCATTGTTGTTTCTTTCTTAGAAGCAAAGGGTGTGTACAACTTCATAATCATTCATTTATCACTTGAACTTGAATTGAGCACAGATCAGCTGTGGGAAAGTCAAGTCACTAGTGAGCAATTTTGGAGGGTGTTCACAAATGCCTTGGCACTTCATACTTCAGTATTTCCTTGCACGTCTCAAAAAGTATTTCAAAGCTCTACCTGTTTTTGTTTTATGAATTACCAAAGAAGCCATCTGTCCCCAGGGTTGACCTAATGGGAGAGCCCCAGATATGGGAAAAGCGGCAAGGGTAAATGGGGAAGGAAAAGCTCTGACATGAAGAGAGAGAGCTGTACCAGAGGGTCAGCAGAAGGAGCCAGAGACCAGATGGCTCTGCAAAGTCAGACATCGCTGAAGCAAGACTCTCAAATTCAAGTCCCCTTTTGGATTCAAGCCCTCGTCTGCAGCTCCAAACCAACTAGGAGCAAGAAATGGCCATATCCCAGCCAAGACAAATCCCAGATGGTCCTGAAAAGAACTTTCCCCACTTGATTGCATGCCCCAAGTAGCCCAGTACAACTGGCATATGACCTTCCTGCGATGGTGTTAGTGAGTCTGAGATCCCTTTCAAGCATGTTGTTTGCAAAAGAACTGTGTCAAAGAGATAAGCCAGAACCCCAGGCTTGGTGCAGACCAAAAATATCTCATGCCAAACAGAAACCATCACACCTCTCCAACACCATGAAGTACCTTTTCATATCTTCTCTGGGAGCCAGGGTGTTGGAAAGTCACCACAACATTTTCTTCCTTGTGTTCAAGCATAACCCACCTGTAAACCTTGTCTGAGTTGAAATTGTCAGTTTCTATTTGTAAGTGATCCAGAGACCCTGGGGTTGGTAGCAAGCTGAAGGAGATGAGATTCAAGAGCAGAGCAGATTGCATGGGAAGGCGTGGGAGATTGGGAGGTATTTTGAATCAGAATGGAGTCAATTCCATCTCTTTCACTGCCTTGCATTCCTAGTAGTGGCAAGCACTTCCACACTCAAGACAAGCCATCTCACAGGGAATTACAAAGAGCTACTGGACAGGTTTGCTGTTTGCTCAATGCCACTTTTCAACAGAAAATTGTTTTTTTCATCTAACAGGTGAAAATAGTACTTTCTAAAATGCAGATAAAATACCAAATCTCATGTGAAAAATACCCAACCTTCAATTTCTTCAGCTTGTAATAAAAATAATCACAAATCAGAACAATCAGATCTGGATTGCACCCAGATTCTGTCTGATCTTACTTATATAAGCCATTTAATCTCCCTGGATCTAAATTTCTCCATCAGGGGAAAAAAATAATCGGGGTTAGAATTTGTCTTCCCATATCACAGAGTTATAATGAGGTCCAAAAATGAAAGTCACAAGTCAAATCCCAACTCTGAGCCAAACGTTGAAATTGATCATTTAGGTATGTTGCCTCATTCAGCCTCACAATAGTCCTTTGGGATAGGAACCCACTTTCCAAATGGAGAAACTGAGGTTGTCAAAGGTTCAGCGATTTGCCTTCTGAGTTGTCCACTGCACTTCTGACTCTGAAGCTCTTTCTGCTAATGAGGTGTTAAACCGTGAGAAAAGATTAGCAGTTATAGCTTTTAGTTAAACAGGAAAGGAAGTGTTAGTGGAGACCCTCGCCTCTCTAACAACAGGCCTGACTTACATGAATTAGGTAGTGGGTGGGTTTTTTGTTACTGTTTTTGTTACTACAAAACTGCTGCAAAATAAAAGTCCAAACAATGCAAGAAGCACAAAGAGCATACGTGTTAACGGATGAGTGCAGCAGGAGAAAAGTGATGAGAGATACTGTTTTTCAACTCCCATAAACACATTCTGGAATAGATTGTACAGAACAGCAATGACAGTTGATGGTAATGCATTGAACACTTGAAAAATGATAGCATCTTCTATGTTCTCACCACAAAAAAATATGCATGTCAGAGGATAGATATGTTAATTGACTTGATTTAGTCATATCACAGTATATATGCATAGCAAAACATCATGTTGTATGCTGAAATATATATTACTGTTTCTTAACTAAATGGAGTTGGGGAAAAACATTTAAAAACATCACAGAAGGTCCTGCTCTCTTTGTCTCCCCAACCTGCCAATCTCAGCTTAACCCCAACGCTCATTATTAGCAATTTGGAGGAGCATCCTTTCATGTTCTTTTTGGTGCATTTAACATACACATATATAGAATTTACTAGAGTTTCTCTAAATATGTTTTGCCAAAACTCACTGCATTTTGATTGCAATAATGGACTTGTTTCCATTTATGCCTCTAATTTATTCTTACTAATGAATATACACCATTCCATGTGAGGATATACCATATCTATGATCCCAGTGTGGATGTGTTTCCAAGCCAATGATTCAAGAAATGTTATAATGAACAACTTTACATCTGTCTGAGAAAAAAACAGAAGATATTTTTACAGATTTTTTGGAAGCGAACTACTAAGATAGATAGTTTATGGATTTTTTTTAAAGTTTGCAGACATTTATTGATATTTGGAAGATGTTTAATCTTTGGCCCATGAAGATCCAATCATCTGCTTTTCAACGAATGACATGCTGTTGCTGTTATAGAAGTCCTTCATGTTTCCATGGTTACAGCATGCTAGTTTTTAGTATCTATGCTTCTTCATATATGAACTCTTAATCTTTTATTTCAAGATCTCCACCTTCTTGGACTAGAACCTAGCTGACACTTCATACCTTTAGCTGAAAGATCCCCAAAATCTGCACCCAGGTCATCATTGACCATTAATAGGCAATTCATTGCATCAGCATCATCTAACTCAAATGCAGACCAAAGTGAGGCCCCTCCTGTGTAATCATAGGTAAAGTCACACTTGCTCCTCAAGATCTCAGGCCCTCTTTCTCTTTAGCACATAACTTGTTGGCAAGAGGCAATCAAGAACCACATGGCATGCGTCCCAAGCAGCAATCCTTGCAAGCAAAACTCAATTCCAGGCCTAAACACTCAGTTTAGGGGTTTTTACTGTTTAGAGGTATTGTATCAATTCTCATTCCATCAGCCTACAATTACACTTTTTCCTTTGCATTTCACCAACACTGGACATACGTAGTCTTACATTTCTGCTAGTTTAATAAGTAAAAATGTGTTCTCATTTGCATTTCTCTGAAGATTACTAAGATTACACATCTGTATTTAATGCATTAATTTTTTTGAAGATTTGTTTATTTTTATTGGAAAGGCAGATATACAGAGAGGAGGAGAGACAGAGAGGAAGATCTTCCATCTGATGGTTCACTCCGCAAGTGGCCACAACAGCTAATGCTGAGCCAATCTGGAGCCAGGAGCCAGGAAACTCTTCCAGGTCTCTCACGTGGGTGCAGGATCCCAAAGCCGTGGGCTGTCCTCGACTGCTTTCCCAGGCCACAGGTAGGGAGCTGGATGGGAAGCGGTGCCACCGGGATTAGAACCGGCGCCCAAACGGGATCCTGGTGTATTCAAGGCGAGGACTTTAGCCGCTATGCTATTGCGCCAGGCCCTACTGCATTAATTTCGATTTCTAAGAATGAATTGTCTCCACATATATATCTAAATCTTTTATTGGGTTTTATATTATTCTGTTTGTTGGAGAATTTTGCATGTTGTGACCATTATTCCTTTGACTATTTTTCAAGGATGCTTCAAAAAGTGTATAAAAATGCAGTTTAAAGATGAGCTTATTTAAGTGCAAACATATTTTGAAATCATTGCAGTTTTTGGTACCACATGTTGCCTATGAACTTTTTGAAATGTCCTTGTATGTATTCACTGATATTTTTCCACAATTGATTGCATCATTTAGTTTTTTTTGGAAAAAATGCATCTTTGTTTAACTGTAAAAAATATTTTCACCCTTACAAACTTAAATTTGTCATTTTTATGTAGTTAAACTTCTCAATTCTTTCAATAATGACTTCACAGCTTTGTATTTTTCTCAGAAACTTCTTCCTTTGCTAAAGGTCGTGGAAAACATTTTCCTATATTTTTTCCTAGGATTTTTATGATATTATTAAAATAGCAGCATTCTGGTTTTGTTACATTAAATTCTTTTTTAAAGATTTATTTTTCTCCAAAAAGCAGAGCAAATTTACAGAGAAAAAGAGAGAAATATCTTTCCAAAATGGCCCCAGCAGCTAGAGTTGATCCCATCTGAAGTTAGAAGCCAGGAGCTTCTTCCAGGCTTCCATGTGGCTGCAGGGTCCCAAGGCTTTGGGCCATCCTCCACTGCTTTCCCAAGCCATAAACAGGGAGCTAGATGGGAAGTGGAGCAGCCAGGACATGAACCAGCATCCATATAGGATCCCAGCACTTGCAACGTGAGAATTTAGCCATTGAGCTATCTCTTCAGGTTCTACATTAAATTCTTAATTCTTCTAGACTTCTTATTGTTGTTAGCAGTGAAGATCTGTGCTTTTCCACAAATGAACAACTAATTGTTCCAATGTGCAGACTGAATAGGTTATCTGTTTCACTGATTTGAAATGTGTTTTTATGGCAACTACAATTCCCCCTCCCCCATATAGCCTATGATCTTACTTTAGACTTTGTATTTTATTTCATTGATTTCTTTCTCTATTTCTGTATGAATACCACTTAGTCTATCAGCATATTTGTATTTCGCTGCTTTTAAACAAGATTCCTAAGATTGTTCCATTGCTAAATTTTCTTGACTTTTATGGGCAGTTGTGCCTATATATGTCCCAGATATGTCCTATTTGCTTATTTATGTTGACCCATCCATACTTCTATACCTATCAACTGTTAAAATTTTACTAAATTCTTTTTTTCATTAAAGATTTATTTGTTGCAAGAGTTACAGAGAGAAGGAGAGAGAGAGACTAATGTTTCCTTCACTGGTTTACTCCCCAAATGATTGCATCGGCCAGAGCTGAGCTGACCAAATCTGGGAGCCAGAAGCGTCTTCCAATCTCCAACAGGGTACCAAGAACTTGGAGCATCCTCCACTGATTTCCGAGTCCATAAGCAGAGAGCTAGGTCAGAAGTAGAGCAGCTGGATACACAAACCAGTGCTCATGTGGGATACGAGCACTTGCAGGCAGAAGTTTAGCCCATTATACCATTGTGCTTGTCTCTAGTAATTTCTTTTTTTAAAAGGCACAGCTTTGAATAAAACATCATTAATACATATGATTCTCCTCCATGTAAAACAACAATTCTCTTTGAAGCTATCTAACATAAAAAATACAAGCACTACATCATTACATCTTTGATAATTACGTATGATGGAATGACCCTGGGAATTCCAGGCCTCTGTATCTTTCTCTCTTTCCTAATCGTGTGGCCAATAGACAAAAGACTCCCTAATCTTATTCTCTTGGACAAATAGGAAACTAATAAAAAAAAAATCCCAGTTTTTCATATGAGGAAATGTAACACATTAACCACATACTGTAGAGCATTAATTTTAACGTATATTTTTAAATAATGTTGATAAATGGCAGCTGTTTTTAAGTAATTAGAGCTGGAGTAGACCAGTTATTTAAATTATGGGCGTTGGAGTGAAACCCTAGGATTCAAATCCTACATCACTGAAAGTTACTTAACTTCTCTTGAGACTCCATTTCCTTATCTACTTACAGATTAAATTCCCTACTTTCTGTTTTTAAGGATTAGAAACATTATATATAAAACGCATTTACAACTTACAGAGCTTTGGGTTCCTACAGTATATCTGACTTTGCAATAAAAAATTTTTTAAGAAGTTGTGATTGCTATTATTATTCTGTTTTTGTTGTGTCTTGTACAAACGTGGCAGGTTTCTCTTTTCCAAGTGCTCCTACCTATCTTTTCTCTTCATGCTCCTCAAATGGACGACTCTCCCCGGTCTGTGCTGTTGAAGGAAGAGAAAGTGCGCTCCACAAAGCATGGCACATGGGAGAATCTCAAGGACTCTGGGTCCTGCAGCATTGCCAGGCAAGACCTGAGAGCCAGAGCTTCTTTGAGAACATTTAAAAGCTAGAAATTGACAAGGTTTTTATCACACGATCCACTTAAAACAGATCATATTTAATCCCATTCAGGATCTGGTGGAGACAAGTTTCTCCTGTATAATCATTGTGAATGAGAAGCATGATCAAAATTCTCTTTCTTACACTTGCTCAACAGTGAAAAAACGAAACTGCATTTGTTTTGCATCCTTTATTTGATCTTCATTTTTAATAAATTACATGTTAAAAAAACTCATTATTTCTGTTTTCTTTACCTGCCAAATTAGCCAATTCATTGTGTTCTGTGGCCTTTTTTGTAAGTGCTGTTGAAGGTTATGATTGGACAATTGGATGGTAGTTTCAGCTCAAACAATAAACAATTTTATTTTTACAACCCCACAAAACTATTTTCTATCCATTTACTAAGAATGACTTATTTGCTGGAATATTTTCTTTGTACCTCTTGAGTATTGGTCAGTGTGTTTTGGAATGTTTAGAGCTGAATAGAAAGAATAATAAAGAAGAAAACCTTGATTTGCTCATTAGAGTCAATCTGGGACCAAGTCAGAGACTATATCGTTAAGGTAAGGGGGCTGTCAAAAAATATGTAAAGGCACTAATTGCTGTGTATTTTAAGGTGGGCTGTTACTCTTTGGGTCTTAATACCAAGTATGGGTCCTTTTCTTTAGATTCACAGGATCATATGAAAACCGACATTATATGTACTAGGCTTTGTATTTTAGAGGTTTGTATTTTATATTTTAATAACTGAAATGCATTTGAGATAACATACATCATTTTTCTTGTGAATGGTGATATAAACAGAATGTTAACCCAATTTGTAAGAGGAAAAAGGCAATAGCCATATTTAAATTAAAAGGAACAATTTTAAAAATTAACTTAAAAGCCATTTGGTAAATATATGATCATTTATTTTTTTTATAGTGCATTTGCAAATAATGAAAATTCACATGGCTTGTAATAATTGTTACTGACTTTTAATATTGGGCAAAGCACAAATACAAAATGTACTTGAAGCTCAGCCTTAAGTAGATTATGAACATTTAATATAGAATGTTATCATAATATTCAGAGCACCAAATTGCAGACTTCTGTCACCCACTTTCAAGCACGCTTCTGAAGATCATAGTTAATTCTGCTGATTTATGGTAATGCTGCAGCATTATCACCCACAACATCAGAAACCACTAACAAGCTTAGTATAAGCTTGGGCTGAAATGGTTTGAGGTTTAAATTTCTGTAACGATTATAAAGTAGAAAGAGCAAAATCCCACTTCAGCAAAAATTTTTTTTAAAAGTACTGCATTTCCACTCAATGTCACAACCATCCTCCATCTTCCAGCAACCTTCCCCCACTGCATCAAGCAAAGTAACTTCTAATGGACTGGTATTTTAAATTTTCTGTGCAGTCTTTTCTGAATGGTAATGTTTTTAATTCAAGTGTATGATGCTCACAGTTTTTCCTCTGTGAGGAAGATGCTCTAAAAGAGGTCCTCAACCCATCCTTCTAAAATGACTGCTCTCTTTAAAATAAATTCCATTCTGGAAGCCCCGTTTCTGAACATTCATTTACATTTCATTTAATCTTCTAGAAAATGGTTAGAAATCAGGACATTTTAATGGCCATTATCCTCTCTGGCCAAATGATTGTGTCGTATTAATGTGTGGCCCTTAAGCAGATGAGGCCCACTTACTGCTTTCTTCCTGGCTGTTGAAGTTAAGGGAAGAACCAGGCTTGAATCAGTGTGCTAAAAAAAGAAAAAGAAAAAAAAGAGCTAGGGGAGGTGAGAGGTGACTGTCCATCAAGAGGGCTCCCAAAAAGATAAGTCCATCCTTGTTGCAAACACAGACACTGATGGCGGCAAGAGATCTATGGCACCTCCAAGACGAAAACCGCAGCCACATCAACACCTTGCCTGCTGCAGGACAAAAGACCAGTTTGCTCTTCTCATAAATGGATTTACAAGAAAGTGAGCTAAAGGAAGGACACACTTGTAGTTGTTTTCTGCAATAAGATGGAAATAGATTCGAGAACTAGCTTTGTGTTTTTCAGAAGAAAATAAAATCATGCCACCATTTACATATTCAGTATATATATTTCTATGAAAAAGCCAACCCTTGCCTTTTGTTGCTTGAGAAATAAGACACAAATTAAAAAGACAGGGAACAGAGGGAAGAAGCGTAAGTTCTGGAGTTGTGCTAATTGTTCGGGTTGGAGCAGATTTGGGCACAGGTGTACCATGGATCCTTCTTGAAAACATCAGAGACACCCAGCAGCAAGAACCTCCCTGAACTCTAATTTTAAAATCAGCTACAAAACAGCCTGGACACAGGGAAAACATTGTTCAGTGCCGCATCCAAAACAAGTCAGAAGGACCATCTCATAATATTGCTTCTCATGTGAGAGGTAGGACTCATCAAAATCTGACGCCCCTCAAACGCAAAAATCTGATGCGGGAAAACAGCTTGGATATCTAAATGTTGCCCTCTCATTTAAAAAGGTGATTATTATTTTTTTTTTTTTACAATGGTAGGAGGTCTCGGGTGTCTGTGCACCAAGTGTTGAATTCTGCCTTTAGGAAACAGCAGTTGATAGGAGCGAAAGAGAGTGAGGGTAGAAGATGCAAGTACAGTTAGGTGAGGGGAGCTAAGGAAGTAGGAACAGATAGGGTTAGTGGGGACTTGGGGATAGGATGGGCACAGAAGCAAAGGAATGGCGCCTTCTGGATGCCGCCTGCTTCTTTCACCGAGACAGAGCAGCGAGATCCGCACTAAATTTTCAGTCTAAAGGGGGTGACAGGTCAAAACAAACACATCCAAAAAACAAATCCACGAGGAAGGCAACTTGTAATTTCATGCCTTCCAGAGCCCAGCTATAAGTGAAGAAACCCCAGGTCTGCCTAAGATTCCGGATGGCTTGTCTTGTGAAGTTCAAACACTGACTCCTCACTATGGCTTTCTTTTCAAGATGTCATTCTCCCGCCTCCACACTCACTACCAAACAAACATAGAAATCTACCACTGTTCTCCCCATGCACTCCATTTTCTTCCAATCTGAGAGCCATTTGTGTGTATAATTGAAAATTAGCAGTGCAGCTGTTTGAAGAGAGTAATTTATCACAGCGCATTGTTCGCGCCTGACACTTTAGACCTGGCTCTAACAAGCCAGTGGTTGCTGGGGGCTGAGCTACAGAAAGTGATTCGGCTGTAATGCTGCGTTTCCCCTGCTTTGTTGCTAATTGTAGCCTCTTTTTCTCCATTGAATTGGGAGTTGAGTAAAAGAGCTTGTTTGCTCTGTGCGGTGAGGCTGCCAGGGCCGCTTGGGCTATTATCACAAGATACTCTTGATCTTTTGAAAAGCAGGAAATAGAATTTTTCTCCAACAGGGAAAGTAATTTGCGATGCGTCCATTAGTTCTTCATTAAAGCAAGATTAAATTGCACCGCAAATCACATCTGTGTTTGGATGATTAAAGGGTGGCATTTTAGAGGCCAAAACTAATTACTAGTCAAAATGAATGGGAGTGAAAAAACAGTCATGTTTTTACATTAGATAGTGTGGCTTGTAATTAGATTCAAGCTAATTCCACTATTTCTTCTCTTTTAATGAGATGAGCCTGTCATCTGTTTCTAGGCCATGCTAACAGCCCCAAATGTATAATTTTGATAATACTAAGAGTTTACTTTATTGAAATTTCTTTGCTACCTGCCACAAGTGACTATTCTCTCCAGTGGTACTTCATTATATAGAAACACAACTACTTAGCAATATAGTTTGCAATAGAAGTCATTCCTACAGGGAAAGGAGTAATTTTCAATGAACATGTTTAAATGTATACATGTAAGAATGTATACTTTTAAGTATTATTAAATCATCCACCTCCAGTTATTTGTGTAAAATAAATCATTCTCGGTTGAGCAACTAAAGAACACTATTTTCGGCAAGGAAGAGAAGCAAGAAAGGTACTTGCTTGTGACCATCTGAGGAAGGCTTCCAAACGCAGTGCACATTGGTGTTGCTTCTGACTTGTAATTTCTCTATGTCTCCCAGATATTTTCACCTTTTCCTATGATTAAAACATGTTATTGCAGGTTCCCTCAGAGTTCAGGTTTTACTTTTATTAAAAACAAACGAGTTTGCTGGGCCCGGCGGCGCGGTGGCCTAGCGGCCAAGGTCCTCGCCTTGAAAGCCCCGGGATCTCATATGGACGCCGGTTCTAATCCCAGCAGCTCCACTTCCCATCCAGCTCCCTGCTTGTGGCCTGGGAAAGCAGTTGAGGACGGCCCAATGCATTGGGACCCTGCACCCGCGTGGGAGACCCAGAAGAGGTTCCTGGTTCCCGGCTTCGGATCGGCGCGCATTGGCCCGTTGCGGCTCACTTGGGGAGTGAATCATCGGACGGAAGATCTTCCTTTCTGTCTCTCCTCCTCTGTGTATATCTGGCTGTAATAAAATGAATAAATCTTTAAAAAAAAATGAGTTTGCATTAAAGACAAGAAACATAAAATGCAAGACACTTGAAGCAAATCAGCATTTCTCAAAGTGAGGTCAAATTTTCTCTCCAAAGTCTATTTCAGTTTTTGATCATAGGAAATGATCACTTCTGAGGGTGGGGAGGGCTGTGGAAGCGACACACAATATCTGGATGATTTAAGCAGTTATTGAAGGAAAAAAGAGATTTAATCTGCACTAGATGCTCATAGGCATATCTGAGCTTGTCAGTAACCCCTTAAGAGGTCAGGTATCCCCAGGCTGGCAGGACCCAGGGTTTGAATACCCCTACTTGTGTAGCCTTGCATCCTTTATGATAGCAGGATAAAAAATAATTACCAAATGAAGGAGATGGACAAATGAATAAATGAATTGGGAGATTGAATTTCTGCTGATTCAGCTTTTCCTCAATGTTTCCAGTGACATTTCTGAAACATGAGCTGTTCTGACTATGGTAGTATCGTAAGACATAGTGATATAAGGAAATAGCCATGAGTATTTTTAAGACACTGAGACATGTGGTTTATAAGTAATGTCGGATAGAGACACAGGTGCATGATTCCTGAAATCCAAAAACTTGCCAAACACATGGATTTTACAATTGCCATTCATTTGTTTACTCACTTGCTCATTTGTTCCATTTTTAGCTGAATTTTGCTAGGTTAATTAAATTCTTGAACTTTCCATATTATAATTTTCATGTAACCAACACTTTATACATGGTATTTCCTGAGAAAACAACAATTTTGTATCTATTTTCTAGACCAGCTTTCTGTTTTTCATCTTCTGCATCTTATCATAAAAACTCCACTAGGGCATAGACAGGCATTCAAAAGACTTTTATGGTATAAGACAGGAGACATACAAAGCCACAAATAGAGACAGTCACAATGGGGCTGTTTGTGTACTGCTGCTTCATGTGTGAGGCGCTTTGCAGTGCAGGTGAATCGTTAGACATGATTTCATTTGATACCAATTCAAGAAAATGGCTAAACCAGAGTTCATGACCGCTGGTTCTGTACGAACGAGTGGTGCTAATTGGTGCTTTTGTGATCCATCTCAGGAGCGGGTAGCAACTTAGAATAGTTCCTCAACCAAGTGTCACTAGAAACATGCAGCAGCACCTTTCACAGGAGAGTTCCTTTCCTGTGAGCTACAGACTAATGCATAAAAGACAGGAGACACATGCCTTACCTCTAGGGACTTTGAACTGAGGTTCCTTCTTTGTAGCTTTTAGCAAGAACTTAACAGTTACCACAAATGATATTAAATCTCTTATGGCTGACAGCATTATAACTTGTGAAATGAAAGTATCAGTTATCACCGAGGGACTGCTATGTGGCAGACACTGCTGTAGATACTGAAGATAAAGCAGTGACTAAAGCAATGTTCTGCCTTGAACCCTGTAAAACTGAGAAACGAACAGTAACAAAACTGAACAATTGTCTCAACTAAGGACCAAGAAGACTTTAAAACACAACATTGGAGGAGTAGTTGGGGCTTATTGGGCACAACACACGCACTGTGGCTTCTTTATAAAGTCCAATTCAATGTTTTTGCAATTACTGATTGTGCTGCTATGAACATAGGAGTGCATGTTGGTTTCTCATAAAACAGTTGTTCTGGATATATTCCTAGGAGTGCTATTGCTGGATCATACGGTATGTTGAATTTGAGTTGTTTGAATGTTCTCCATACTGATTTCCATAGAGGCTGTACCAGCCTGCAGCCCCACCAGCAGTGGAGTAGGGTTCCCTTTTCCCCGCAACCTCGCCAACAAGTGTTGTTGGTGCTTTTATTCATGTGGGCCAGTCTTATTGGCGTTAGGTGGTACCTCATTGATGTTTTAATTTGGATTTCCCTTATTGCCAGGGAACTTGAGCATTTTTTCATATGTTTGTTTGCCATTTGGGTTTGTTCCTTTGTGAAGTGTTTGCCCATTTCCCGTGCCCATTTCTTGAGTGGCTTGTTTGTTTTGACATTTTGGTTGTTTTGTAGCTCTTTGTATATTCTGGAGATTAGCCCTCTATCACCTATGTCGTGTGCGAAGATCTTCTCCCATTCTGTGGGTTGCCTTTTTACTTTGTTGATTGTTTCTCTAGCTGTACAGAAGCTTCTTAGTTTGATGAGGTCCCAATTGTTTATTTTGGTCTCGATTTCTACTCCTTTTGGAGTCTTTTTTAGGAAGTGAGGGCCTACCCCTAAGTGTTGCAGTGTGTTTCCAACATTTTCTTCCAACCAAAATGCCCATCAACAGAGGATTGGATAAGAAAGCTATGGTTCATCTACTCCATGGAATACTACTCAGCTATTAAAAAAAACAAAATGCAGTGCTTTGTGGCCAAATGGGCCAAACTGGAAACCATAATGCTAAGGGAAATGAGCCAATCCCAAAAGGTTAAATACCACATGTTTGCCTTAATTTAAGATGATATGATGTTATGTATAACATGTTATGTTATGAATGTTATATGTTGTGTATAAACTAAAATTGAAGTGTAGGTGAGGTGGTCACAGAAGGTGGCTGGGAACTCGCATTTACTTTTAACATATTGGTTACTCATTACTATGTCAATTAATTCCATAATGATGTAAATTTTTGCTGATGGTATGTTGGAGCTTCCAATTGACTGGGATGATACTCTGCTGGCTCTGTCTTCAGACCAGAGAGGGTATACCTAAGAAGCCGTTGAACTTGACTGGACAATAAGATGCTGGACTCTAAGTTTGGTATATGCTTGCAATGGGGGAATCTCAACTGAACTTGAGCTGTGGTTATGCAACAAGGTGGAGGAATCCACCATGGTGGGAGGGTTTGGGGAGGGGTGGGGAGAACCCAAGTACCTATGTAACTGTGTCACATAATACAATGTAATTAATGAAGTAAAAATAATAATAATAAAAAAAATAAAGTCCAATTCAAATACAAAAATGGTTGCAGGGATGGTGTTGCGGCACAGAGGTTTGCTCCATTGCTTGGGATGCTCACTTCCCATATCACAGTGCAAGTTCGAGTCCTCAGCTACTCCTGGAGAGACAGCAGGTGATGGCTCAGATGCTCAAGTCGCTGTCACACACGTGGAAGTCCCTGATGGAATTTCACCAGTCCTAGCATTGAAGACATTTAGGGAATGAACCAGTAGAAGAAATATCTTTCTCTCTCCTTCTCTTTCTCTTTCCTTCTCTTTCTCTTTTTCTCAAAGGCAAGTGAGATAAATAAATTGTGTTTTTAAAAAAAACATACAGTGTTGTGATTTTCTTTTCATCATGGATGATCACCTCAGCTCACTTGGGTATTGGGACAACAATCCAATGAATTTTGAAGAGGATAGAAGAGCAAGTGTTCTGTTGATGAGAAACAACTGAATGAGTGGGAGAAGCTTTGATCAAAACACTTCCTCCTGGCACCCATTATCCATCTCCTCAGGAGCTGCAGGCTGGTTGGGAAGGGCAGATCTTTACATAGGGTCAACTTTGAAATAGGCAAGAAATCAGGACTTAACTAAACCTGTCTTTTAAAAGATTCAACAAGTCATGCTGAGGCCGAGTTGGCATAAAACTAGAATCTGCTTATTTGTTGAGCTCTATGGATTAACATGCCCACTATGAGTCTTCCTCAGCACCAATCTTGGGAGACCCAACAAGGCTGCTGTGAAAATCTATCCACCCTCGGAGGCCGAGTACTCTGAGGTCACCCACCCCCAACCGGAGCTTCTGCAGGGGATGGAAGAAGTCCAAACACTACCGTGCAGAAACCAACATCATCGAAAAGACAACCAGAAGCCCTGAGCGGTTCGCAGAAACAGAAGAACGATAAACGTCCTTCGGGACCAGGGAGGAGAGCTTTCTCTGGTCCGAGCCTGGATCCAACTCTGGACCCCCACCCTCCCTTGCAATGACCATCGGGATCGCTCCGAAAACCCCTCATAGCAAACAAACAACCATACAAACTAAAAAAAACTAAAATAAATAGACCAACAACAAAAAGTAGAGCTTGGAATCTGATAGGAAAGAGCTGGCATGGATTGGCTCATGCCTCGCTGGGTGGGACACAAAGATTAGTCATTCCTCACCATGGTGTTGGGGATTTCCCTGCACAACCCCCCCCCCCAAAAATGTTCTGCACCTTAATTGTCGACAAATGTCTTGTTAGAGTTACAAGCCAGTCTAGATTACCCTAAAATTTGCCAAGATCAGCAAAATTATACTTCAACACAACAAATGGCTAAATACTAAAATCAAATAGACACGAGACAGCTGAATGGTACCTTATAGCCATTTTAAGGTATATAGCAGCCGGTCCTGTATATAAACTAAAATTGAAATGTCAATGATCTAATCATAAGTTGTGGTTAGGACTTGCTTTTTTTTTTTTTTTTAACATACTGGTTACTCAAAACCATGTCAATTCCATAATATTGCAAATTGCTGTTGATGTTATATTGGGACTCTTAATTGACTGGGATGATATTCTACCAGCTCTAACTTCAGACCAGAAATAGTCTCCCCAAGAAACTGTTCAACCCATCTGGACAATAAGTAGCTGGACTTTATGCTTGGTATACGTTTGCAAGGAAAGAATCTTGATTGAATTTGAACTGTAATACTACATCAAGGTGGAGGAATCCACCAGGGGGGAGGGGCGTGGGGGGGGGGATTCCCAGAGCCTATGAAACTGTCACATAATCCAAAATAATTAATAATAATAAAAAAAAGAAAATCTATCCAATATCCTTTGTGCTGTATTTTTCCTGTTGACCTGCCTACTAAAGGAGGAATGCTTGTTATGTCAAATACAAGTACTGCTCGGAATCCTAAAGCCCATTCAGATATAATTATTTTCCAGTTGTTGGCTTAATTGTTAGAACCGAAGCCAGGAGCCAGGAACTTCCTCCAGATCTCCCATATGGGTGCAGGGTCCCAAGGTTTTGGACCATCCTCAACTGCTTTCCCAGGCCACAAGCAGGGAGCTGGATGGGAAGTGGAGCTGCCGGTATTAGAACCGGCGCCATATGGGATCCTAGCGTGTTTAACGCGAGGCCTTTAGCCACTAGGCTGCACCGCCGGTCCCTAAATTGTTTCTTTAAAATAGCAAACAGAGTCAGCATTGCATCATGGTGGGTAAAGCTACTATTAGCAACAGAAGAATCCTGTATGGGCGTCAGCTGCTCCATTTCCAACCCAGTCTCCTGCTAACAAACAGTCGGGGAAAAGCATTGGAAGATGTGCCAAGTGCTTGGTTCCCTGCCACTCAGGTGCCAAAAAATATTCTAGGCTCTTGACTTTGGCTTGGCTCAGCCCTACCCTCTGTGGCCTTCCAGGTAATGAGCCAGAAGATGGCAGGTGTGTGTGTGTGTGTCTGCACATAAGTCTTCCTTTCTCTCTGTAACTTTGACTTTCAAATAAATAAATATCTTGAAATAAATGAGCTAAAAATAATAAAAAGATCAATAACCCCACCATTCAAACATAACCACCTACACTTTCCAATTTATTTCCCTCTATCCTCCTCTATGTAAATGTTTTATTTGTATAAAATTCAACTAATATTGTATTAATTTTTGCTCTTTCTTTAAAAACCTTAAAGGTAATATGAGCTAAATTAAGGAGAACTGATGGTATTAAAAGTGACTATTTTATTTAAAAAATATTTTATTTTTATTTGAAAGGCAGACTACAGAGAGGAGGACAAAGAGATCTTCTATCCTCTGTTTACTCCCCAGATAGCCACAACAGCTGGATCTGGGCCTATTTGAGGTCAGGAGCATCTTCTGGGTCTCCCACATGGGTGTGGGGACTCAGAACCTGAGATCCACATGAACTGGCTTATGAAGTTATCTAAGATATGATAAAGTAAAAAATTAAACTCAGGACAGAGTTTAATTTTTTAATAATTATATTTATCAGATAAATAATATTTATCAGGCCTATCAAGATAGACAAGAAGCTGCAATTGGGCTGTGTGTAGACACATACACATACATGGGTCTCTCTTACCTATACGTATGTGTGTGAACATAGGAGAAAACTGGAATAGAAGTTGTTTCCGGGATAGAGATATAATGGAGGTGGAACCATTTGCACTATTTTGTATACTTGTTTGTATAATGTAAGTTTAACAGTAAGTTTGAGGGTATATCCAAAGTTTTGGGGAAAGAGAGATGAAATGTTTGCTTTGGTGCAAAAAGATTAAAATCTGTGCAGTCTTTTATTGTACATGCTTTCAATGGACTTCTGAAGATCTTTCATATATTTTTTAAAGATTTATTTATTTTTATTGAGAAGTCAGATTTAAAGAGTGAAGAAGAGACAGAGAGAAAGATCTTCCATCCGCTGATTCAATTAGCTGCAATGGCTAGAGTTGAGTCGCTTCCTTCAGGTTCCCCACGAGGGTGCAGCGTTCTTTGACTGCTTTCCAAGACTACAAGCAGAGAGCTAGAAGGGTTGTGGTTCAGCCTGGACATGAAATGGCAACCATATGAGATCCTGATACATGCAAGGCGAGGACTTTTAGCCACTAGACTACCGTGACTGGTTCATATATGTTAAAAAATGAAATTATTCTGTCGAAGCCACTAGATCTATGGAATTTTAATAAAGAAACCAAAAGACATTAGATTAATGCATTTCTTTAGTGGCACAAAAACAGTGGGAAATATGGGTAGCTGGGCTCTTCATCAATGTAGAAATTAAATACCACATGTTTGCCTTAATTTAAGATGATATGATGTTATGTATAACATGTTATGTTTTGAATGTTATATGTTGTGTATAAACTAAAATTGAAGTATAGGTGAGGTGGTCACAGAAGGTGGCTGGGAACCCGCATTTACTTTTAACATATTGGTTACTCATTACTATGTCAATTAATTCCATAATGATGTAAATTTTTGCTGATGGTATGTTGGAGCTTTCAATTGACTGGGATGATACTCTGCTGGCTCTGTCATCAGACCAGAGAGGGTATACCTAAGAAGCCGTTGAACTTGACTGGACAATAAGATGCTGGACTCTATGTTTGGTATATGCTTGCAATGGGGAAATCTCAACTGAACTTGAGCTGTGGTTATGCAACAAGGTGGAGGAATCCACCATGGTGGGAGGGTTTGGGGAGGGGTGGGGAGAACCCAAGTATCTATGTAACTGTGTCACATAATACAATGTAATTACTGAAGTTAAATAATAAATAATTTAAAAAAAAATTAAAAAAAAAAAAAAGATTATACTTGGAATGTCCACATCTCCTATCAGAGGACTTGGACTCCTGTCCCGGTCCTGCTCTCAATTGTAGGTTCCTGCTGACACACATTCTAAAAAGTGGCAGAAGGTGCCTTGGATACCTGGGTCTCTATCACTTTTGTGGGAAACCTAAGTTGGCTTCCTGGCTCCTGACTTTTAGCTGACTGAACCCCAGCTGGTACAGGTATATGCGGAGTGAACTAGCAGATGCAAATTTGTTCACTCTCTCTGCCTTCCAAATAAAACAAATTAATAAATCTTCGGAAAAAAATTTTTTAAATGTATATAAATTAAGATTTTATTTCTACATTTGAAAGTCAGAGTTACAGATAGAGAGTAGGAGAGACAGAGACAGGGATCCTCCACCTGCTGGTTCACTTGCCAAATGACCACAACGGCCAGAACTAGGGTCACCTGAAGTCAGGATCCAGGAGATTCCTCCTGGTCTTCCAGAAGGATACGGGGTCACAGCACTTGAGCCATTCCGTGCTGCTTTCCCAGATGATTCCTCAGGGTGCTGGATCAGAAGTGGTGCACCAAGTCTTGAACTGGGGCCCATGTGGGACGCTAGCTTCACAGGTGACAGTTTTATCCACTATGCCACAGTGCCACCTCCCACAACAATCATTTAGAGAAAAGTAACTGTTGACAGTTGTAGAAATATTGGGGATAAAAGAAAATTTCTCTACAAATTTCATTTCCTTAAAAGCCAATGTTAACAAATATATACTCTCCAATCTTTCCTGTATGCATGTAAACAATATATTTTTCCTTACCAACATAAGACTATATTCTCCATAATGTTTTAAAATTTCTGTTTTAAAAATACACAAAATCACCTTTCTATCATTTGATAGTCATGTGAAATACTATGAGGAATGCTCACACGGTCCAGAAAAATGAATATTATGAAAAGCTATTCACATATTTCACATATTTTTTGCATCAAAATTGACCACAGTAGCCTATTCTAAGACATCTGAGAAAGATGTAGTTTGAGACACGATAAAGGATGAAGCATCAATTTGAAGAGCTCTTATTAAAATATAAAGTCTGTTAAAATTGAAACAAAAACGAATATGAAACTGATGACGAAACTTGAATGGAAGAGTGGTGAAATTATTGATGCTATATGAATTGCTTAAAGGGACAAAACCTCAGAGAAATCAACTGTTGACAAATGAATAAGTCATTTTAAGATAAAATCATGACATGAAGCACTGGCATCCCACGTGGGCACTCTATTACGTCCCATGTACCCCATTTCCATTCCCAGATTTTCTGCTAATATTCCTGGAAAAGCAGCAGAACTTGACCCAGGTTTCTGGATTCCTGCTCCCCATGTGAGAGATTCAAATTAAGCTCTAGGCTTCTGGTCTGGCACCACCCAACCCTGTAGTAATTTGGGAAGTGAACAGAGGATTGAAGATCTCTATCATTTTCTCTGTCTCTAACTCTACCCTATGTCTAACTTTGCCTTTCAAATAAATAAATACATTTTTAAAAGAAGAAGAAAAAGAATGGAAGAGATGTTGTTGAGAATGCTTGAAGGTCCAGACCATCTAAATCAATTTGTAAGGAAAAATTAATGTTGCCTGTGCCCTAATTGAAGAAGACTGTTGACTGATGGAAAAAACTTGTCAGTCTACCATAGACACCTCAGTTGATTCAGTTCACACAATTCTGGCTGAAAAATAAAGTAGAACAAACTTTCTGTTCAATGGGTACCAAAACTGTTGTGTCCAGATCAGTAGCAGACAGGAGAGGAACTTTCAATGGAAGTTTTAAACAAGTGAGATCAAGATTGTAAAGCATTTTTTTTGAAGAATTACAACAGAAGATGAAACACGGCTTTACCAGTAGGACCTTGAAAACAAAGCACAATCAAATCAATGGCAACAAAGAGGGAGAAGCCATCTGGTCAAAGCAAAATCGGACTGGTCCAGAGCAAAGGTCATGGCTGCATTTTTCTGGGAGGCTCGAGGCATTTTGCTCTGTTATCCTTCATTTTATTTTATCTTATTTTATTTCCTGGAGAGTCAAAGAATAACATCTGTTTTATGAGTGTTTTGAGAAAGCTTTAGGCAGAGCACACCTGGGGAAGCTCCCAGATGGCCCTTCTTCCCCTATAATGCTCCTGCTCATGGCTCCATCAAATAAAAGCAATTTTGCAAGAGTTTTTGTTTAATTTTTATTTTATTTTTTTAATTGATTACATTGCATTATGTGACACAGTTCCATAGGTACTGGGATTCCCCCCACCCCTCCCCAAACCCTCCTCCCATGGTGGATTCCTCCACCTGTTTGCAAGAGTTTTGACGGGGAAATTATTAGGCATCAACTTTAATGTTCTGATTCATCTCTTTCTGACTTTGTTTCCCAGCTTCAAAAAAAAAATCTCTAAAGGACATTTAATTTTCTTCAGTTAATAATGTAACAAAGATGACACTGATGTGGTTAAGTCAGTTCCTTAGAGATGAACTGGTATTGTTTCTTGCAAAAGTATTCTGAAATTGCTAGAACTTATGTTAATAAAGTCTACATATTTTATTTTTGTCATTCAATTTTATTTTCCACATATTTTTTGAGTTCCCTTGTATTTTTAATAGACATGGATCAATAGGGCCACGCTTTAGTTTATTATACACAGAAAATACTGTATTCCTGACCTTAGAAGCTCTATTTCCACCTTCCCACAAGTTTGCCCCAACCCACTCTGGCCTCCCTCCCTATACAATGAGCAGTGGTGAGCTGTGACATAATGTCATCGGAAATTACCCAAAGAAAATAATACCTAGTAACCATCCTTATGTGATGTTTCTGGTGGCAGTTTCCTTTCAGGGACTATCCACTACATATTTGTTTTATAAACACAAACCTGGACCAACTAAGGGGAGATATTATTGAACATTATTGCAAGGGGAGAAAGGAACTGTTACAATCTGGAATGTGGGAAAGAGAAGCTTTCACCATAAGATCTGCAAGTGTCTCAAGAGCTAAACAACAACAAAAGGTATGTCTTTTATTGACAGGAGTAAGCATAGCTACAGAGAGATAGGTGTAGGGAAGTGTAATGAGTATTCAGAGTCCATTTGTAGACACCTGAATCAGAGGGGTGTACACTGTTTCAGGATGACGTTGGGTGGAAGGTGAGATGGTTAAGGAGCATTGTGCTGTCACTGATCAGTAAGGACAAGAAATTCAGTAAATCATTTATGACACAAACTAGAAATTTTGAGGGTCTGGGTCTGGCCTTGGAGCTTGTATACATAAATCTGAAAGATATCTGTTAGTCATCTAGAGTCATTTTCAGAACAGAAAGGAGAATTTCTTAACCTTTACTGTTTATCAGGATCAGAGGTTCAAATAAAAATCAACGTTCTTCAATTTCTCAAATAAAGTCAAACTAGGGCCATTTCATTTCTTCAGAAGATAACTTTGCATCAAGCTGGGCATATTCCACAAACATTTTTATAAATTTCTTGACATGTGTGTATTTTAATAAGAACTCTATGAAGTAAAATCAATGCTGCAGTTTGTGTTTTCTCTCTTTTAAAAAATGATTGATTAATTTGAAAGACATGGTTACAGAAAGCAATGAGGAAAGACAGAGAGAGGGAAAGAGAATCTTTCATCTGCTAGTTCATTCCCCAAATGGCTATGGCAGCTACGGCTGGGCCAGGCTGAAGCCAGGAGCCTGTGGTTCATCTAGCTTTTGCACTTGGGTGTAGGGGCCCAAGCAATTGTTTTCCCAGGCACATTACCAGGGAGCTGGAACGCAAGTGGAGAAAGCTGGAACTTGAATCAGCACTCCTATGGGATGCTTTTATTCTAAGCTGTGGCTTAACCTGCTACACCATTGTGCTGGTCCCGCATAGTTCTCGTTTTTATAAACAGGATCTAGGTTCACACAAGGTAGCTCAAGGTCACAGGACTGGTGAGAACACAGCAGGTGTTCAAACCCAGGTCCCTGTGACTAAGTTCTTTACCCCATGGCCTTTATTAAGTTCTCTTGGAATCTACATATCTGAGTAGAAGATGACTTAGAGAAATGAAACTTATGTGGTAGAAGGAGGGGGTCACTGCTGTTGTGCAGTGGGTTAAGCCACATCGCATCTAAATGCAGGTTGAGTCCTGGATGCTTTGCTTCCAATCCAACACCCTGATAACCTGATTGGAAAAGGAGCCAAAGAAGGCAAAAGTGCTTGACCCCTGATAATCACATGGAGCTCCAGGCTCCTGGCTTAAACCTGGCCCAGTGGGAACTGTTGTAGTCATTTAAATGAGTGAACCAGAAGATAGAAGATCTCTCTTATTCTGCTCTTTATATAACTCTGCTTTTCAAATAAACAATAAAATACATCTTTTAAAAAGTGTGAGTTTTCACATCATTACCTCTGTATCATTTCCTAAGTCGCTTTTGACTTACAAATTTGGATAAAAATTAGCTGAGTCTCAGTTTTCCTACCCTCTTAATTGGTGATCATATCAAATCTGCCTCACAGGGTCCTTTCAAGCTTTCTCTAACTGCTATGAAGAGCCTATTAAAAGCTCATGAAAAATATCTACTATGGAAGACTATGCCTGGGTGTCAACATTTCTTTTTATCAAGATAAACTTTTTTTCTTTGCATAAAGTTTTGAAGTATCTTAATTGTTAAATGTTTTGCAAATTATAATGCACCAGTGCAAAGTTGGTGAGTTAATCTTTGTTGCCCTTCCTAATCTAATCATTCAACCAAATTTTAAATGATGTTAATAATGAAGTAAGACTCATCAAAGTTGGCAAGAATGTTCTATA
Organism: Ochotona princeps; assembly: GCF_030435755.1. NCBI lineage: Eukaryota > Metazoa > Chordata > Mammalia > Lagomorpha > Ochotonidae > Ochotona > Ochotona princeps. The sequence goes on along the minus strand of NC_080834.1, from coordinate 105,727,898 downwards.
TTGGGTTGTTGACTACTTAAGTTGAAGCTGTTACTTGCATCTACAAATATGTAGAATATTTCTGGCAGGAGAAGGATCTCATGCTAATAATTTAAACCTGCAAGGGTCACCTGGGATTGTGGTGCTTCATAAGCAAAAGCTGTGTTAAACAATCAAATGAAAAGAACCAGGGACGCTCACAGAGCACTTGACCGATAACACTGTGTATAAAAGCTAGGAGTGCTTGGCTGAGATGGTGAAAAGAGATGCTTCCAGTCACAACATAGCAATGCACTCAAACTTCATTACACAGAGCTACCTGCAAACACTGGCAGAGTTTATTCTAACTCTGTTTCCATTATAATAAAGGCCCACTTTTGAGAATTTATAATTCAGCCAAAATAATTTACTCCAGAAGCGTTTCAAAAGACCTTTTTTATAACCCTTTGAATAAACTCCAACATCAGAAATTCTAAACAATAAGGACCCTGCCACTTCTAAAGCAATTGTTGTTGGATAAGTGTTAAATTTTTTGGTCACGTGGGCTTTGTTTCTATTATGTGAAGTCCTTCTAGATCACATCTTACTTGCTTTAATAGGTACTAATAGGAAATGAAGGACTTCAAAAACAAGTTTCTTTGGTACATGTTTCATTAAGAGAATGAACAGAAAAGCCATTTGAATAAAAAGTGAAAAAAAATCAATGCATTCTTGCTAGAAAATCACTTAGATTATCTCTGAAAACTAGAATTTACAAAGTACAAATATTGTGCTTTGGCTAAACTCTGCATTACAAGCATGTGCCTACAGAAGTGTATTAAGTTTTTCAAAGCACTAAGGGAATAATGAGAAACACTGTAATAGAAAGTCATTTATATAGAATTTCCAATCTTTGCTCCTTGGAACACAGGATAGTAACAGTTGGTCTACCTCAAAATAAAGCAAGCTAACCAACAATAAAATGAACACAGTGAGTTATGCATATGTTTGCAATATTCTGTGAAAAAGTAAGCCTTAATTGAAAAATCACAATGCATCTTAGCACAGCAAAAAGTTTAAGCAATACGGTCAGACTCCTTCAGCATCTATAACTCAGTGGTGCATGTTCATTTACGGCACATGACTCTCTTTTGCAATCAGCAGCATTGTTACAGAAAGTTTATTAATATTTTGTTTTCAATCAATTCCACTGACTCCCACTGACTTTCTAATACTTGCCACCACTGATGAATTTTTCTCCTTTGAGTCTAAGTTTTACTTTTTTTTGTTTTTCATGGTATAGTTCAATGGTAACAGGGATTCCACCTTTCACCCTCCTATTTTCCTCCCAATGTTTTCCCCCATATTATTACAACAGTCTAGTCCTTCATCTGCAGTCACAAGTCCACCATTCTGCCATTCAAGTGTATCCTGATATTGTAGGTATAGACAATGATAGAAAGCACAACATCCTATTGTGAAGATTTATTTAACAATTTCATTGGGAGTCCAGTGTTTATTCAGGAGTAGGATGCATATTGCAATGTATCTTCACTTCTGGGTATGCTAGTCTCCATTATACAGTTCCTCTACATGAATATATGTATATAGATATACACATATATATGTATATTTATGTATTTTTCTTGTATTTTGCATGAAATTGCCTTATATCAGAGGGAACATATTTCTCCTTTTGGATTGGCTTATTTCCCAGCATAATGACCTGTAGCTGGCACCATTCTATTGCATAGGGTAGAATTTCATTCTTTTCAATGGTTGGACAGTATTTTGTGGAGTAGATGTACCACAGTTTCTTATTAAGTAATTGGAGTAAGTTCTTCCTAAATCATTTGGTAGAATTCAGACATGAAGCCATCAGTCCTGGCTTTTCTTGGTTGGGAGAGATCTGATTATTGGTTCCATCTCTGCTCTGGTTACTGGTCTATTTGGATTTTTAATTGCCTCATAATTCAATTTTTGCAGATTTGATGTGTCAAAAAATCTATTCATTTTTTTCTAGGTCTTCCAATTTATTAGGGTATACTTTCTTGGATTAGGTCCTGATTATTCTATGTATGTCTGAGGTATTTGTTGTTACATTTCCTCCTTTGTCTCTGATTCTATTGATTTGTATATTGACCCTTCTTTTTTGATTGGTTGGGCTAGTGGGGTATCTATTTTCTTATGTTTTATTCTTTTGGCCTCTATTTGGCTTGTTTCCTTCCTCATTTCAATTATTTCTCTTTTCATTCTGATGTGGCGATTATTTCCCAATACTAGATCACTGCTTCCACTGGTGAGCATGAGAGCTAGGACTGTAGCCAGACTGGGAACGGCAGGGCTACAACACCCATCGGCCTGCATGTGAGCTGAGTTTGGGGGTGGGCCAAGCTAGCCTATGCCAACACATCCACTAATGCACCAAGAATCAGAATATGTATGGGCCAGCCAGGCTTTACTGTAATGTATGCTGGCAAAATCCAGGAACGAGTGCTGGACCACAGTACTCACTGGCAAGCATAAGATCCAGGGCTGCAGATGAGCCTATTAGGGGAACTGTGGACACTCCTCTGCTAGGCTGACAGCTCCCACAGTGAGCATGAGAGCCAGGGCTGAGGCCAGGCCAAGCTGGACAAGGTGGCAGCACCCATCAACATACATGTGTGCTGGGTCTGGGGGTGGGTCAGGCTGAGCTAAGCTGTAGCACACATGGGTGCATACATAGGCCAGATGGGGTGCAGGACAGGCCAGACTAGACTGCTGCATAGGCTGACATGCACAGGAATCAGGGCTAAGGATAGCCCAACTAAATTGCTGCTCCTGCTGGTCTGCATAAGGATCAGGTTTGTGGTGGGCTGGATTAGGCTAGGCTGCAACACCCATTGGCTTTTGTGTGGGAGAAGGGACTTAGGGGAGAAATGAACAAGCAACTGCATTTATCCATATATGTGTGGACTGATGTGGGTGATGGACTGAATTGGACCCTCCCCCGTTGGCTGGCACACATGAGTCAGGTTTAGGGTCACCCCAGATGAGGTCTTGGGGAACTCCCCAACTAGACCATTGGACTCAAACTCTAGTCAATGGGAAAATCACAGGATATGTGGTCTGATTTTGGAGTGTGTCTGTTAGGACTCCTCAATGTGTGCGTCCTCCTCAGCTGCTGATGCCCATGCAGTGGACACCATGCCCAGATGCACACAGAGGGCATGCCGGCCAGCTTTTCTAGGCCAATAGAAGATGTTGAGTGCCTTGTTAGAGGATGTAGCGCAGAGCAGGTTGGTCCACTCTCCTGGCCAAAACCTACAACATAATCCTAGGCCTATGGATGCAAGACAGACTTTGTCAACCAATAGACTTTGAAAGATTTTCTCAACCCCGGGGTCAACAGCATCTCAGAACTATCAAAACATTCAGGTTACACCCTCAGAATATTCTTTCCCAATTGGGGTCACTAAGAAGGAATCAAGATTATCTCCCAACCCCAGGAGCTGATGTAGTTTAGCAGCAAATAGCAACACCCTCCGTCTGCCAAACGCTGCAGATACAGGACAAAAAGGAAAAAATGCAAACATTTATCCCACACACTTCCCCTCATGCCTTAACCCTCCCCACCCTAAACAGAAACCCACATGAGCATACATCCCTCTCAACCATGAAAGCAACATTAAAACTAATATTAAAATTTTGAAAAAATAGTGCTTATATTTAAGGAACAAGATATGGGGCAACTAAAATTCTGAGTTTCTTCACTATCTGTTTCCTGAGATCTTACAAATTATTTCATTTTGTAATCATAACTGAACACTATTACTTTTTAAATTCCTCCAGTTTGAGATAGACTTTATCAAACATTGCAAGTTGGACTATAAGCTGATGCAGAGCTTTCTGAAAACAATTTGGCATGCATGTAAATCTATTTTATAATCATAATATAAACTTTATTTCAAAAAATCCACCAGGAAACATTCAGCAGAGAAGTAATATTGTTAAGTATATTGAGGAGCATTTTGCCTCTAAAACAGCTAATACTTTTTGGAATTTCTTTGAGGAAAAAAAATTAAAATAAAAAGTTGGATGCAATTACTAACACTTGAGAGCCTGGAAAGGGACCAGTACAGTTGGAACTGGTCCCTATGAGGAGGCATCCTGGGCAGCAGACTCTGATGTCACAGGAGGCACATTGGAGCTGCTTCCAGAAACACTGAAAACTTGAAACAGCAATTCCTCTGGAAAACAACTGAAAGGAAGAGATAGGAAGAAGCAGTAAAAGCATAATGGAAAGAAAAACAAGAAAGACCAAGTGCCTTTTCTCCATCAGCCTTCCTGCCTCTCTTCACATCTATTGGCAAGTAACAGGAAAACAACTGACAATGCAGAAGGGCATTGCAGAGTCCCCAGCATGCAGTGGATTTGAAACTTGATAGCAACACTAAAAATCAGCATGTGCATCGAGTCTACACGAAGTAAGAAACTTGAAAATGATTCAGACCTAATTGAGCCACGTACAGCTCCTTCTTTGAAGATCCCAGCACTCAATTAGTATTTCCCTTTCCCTAATTTTCTGCACCCTTTTGTTCATTTAACACACTTTGCTTTCTAACATATACATACATTAGCATGTATACTTAGCAGTACATATTATCAGCAGTATATATATATAATGTATTTCTACATATACTTCTACATTGATACATGTAATTCTTGGCTACCTTTTATAAAGTAAAGAGATGAAATTAATTTTTGAAATCTGTCATTTACTTCAATTATTTCTAAGATACTAAAATTTCCATATATAATCAATATAAAACTCATTAATGAGACATTTTTCCCTTTGTCTTGTCCTCAATATTTAAATCCAGTGTATGTTTTGCCACATCTCAATTGACTCTAGCTATATTTTAAGTGCCCAAAAGCATATGTAGCCCGTGACTGCTGTATCAGACAACATAGTTACAGAGGATGACCTTATCCAATTAATAGAGAAAACATTGACAAAACCATGCATAGTTAATCATTGCAAATAAAAATTTGGACAAGGAAATGAAGTGCAAATATGTGCCATAAGAAAACAAAAATACAAAATGAGAGAAATTGAGAGAATGAGACAAGCCACTTCACATGGACAGTTGTCACAAGCACAGGTTCGTCAGAAGCAGGGTCTCAACCTCAGCACTTGCAAATTCCTGGACCTCACAGTCTCATGACTGCGCTGAGAACTGAAGGACAATCTCTACCTCTGACCACTAGATGCCAGTAGCTTCCCCAGCTGTGACTGCCAACTATTCTGGAAGAAGCAAAACACCCCACTTGGGACCATCGGTGTGTAGATAATGGGTGAGAGAGAAAAAGGAGACTTGAAAATCTAATTAATTAAGTTGTGAAAGGTTACAAGACAAAATAGAGAAATTGACAAGATATAAAAACAAAAGTTATCACTAGAACAAAAATAAATATGTAAGAATAAACATTACATTTGTAACAGGCAAAGGGTATATGTCTCATATTGGAGAAAAACCATTGTCACAGATCATAAATAGTTATAAGTATCATGTCAGAATCCAGAACAAAATTACCTGTTACATCAATAAGTGTAAGTAGGCTGAAATCACCTACTATAATTCCTTACTCACACCATACACAAGAATAAAGCTCACAATTATGAAATTTAAATATTTTCCATGAAATAATACAGAAGAAATGGGATTTCTAGGAGAAATTTGAAATCCAGTGGTAAATTTAAAAGCTGACAAACTTGAGTAGTTTTAAAAATAAACTTTCTTAGGCCAAGAAACACCACTGGTAACATCGCAAGAAAGCAGAAAATCAGGAAAAATTATTTCAATATTATTATGAGAGAGACCATTTTAATATTGAAATCAAAGGGAAAAGAAAATGGAATGTAACTTGGGCCCTGCGTGGTGGCCTAGCAGCTAAGGTCCTCGCCTTGAACGCACCAGGATCCCATATAAGCACCTGTTGTAATCGCAGCAGCTCCACTTCCCATCCAGCTCCCTGATTGTGGCCTGGAAAGCAGTAGAGGACGGCCCAAAGCTTTGGGAACCTGCACCCGCGCGGGAGACCTGGAGGAAGTTCCTGGCTCCTGGCTTCGGATCGGCACAACACCAGCCGTTGTGGTCACTTGGGGAGTGAATCATCGGATGGAAGATCTTCCTCTCTGTCTCTCCTCCTCTCTGTATATCTCTGACTTTACAATAAAAATAAATAAATCTTTTTAAAAAAAGAAAGAAAGATGAAATGCATTTGTTTATTTTTATAAAGATTTATTTATTTTATTGGAAAATCAGATTTACAGAGAGAAGGAGATACAGAGCTTTTGCACAGGCCTCTTGTCTCACATTTTTTCTTTTTTTTTCTTTATTTTTGACCATGTTTACATAGTTAATCATGGCACAAGGGTCAAGGGCTACAGGAAAGTTAGCAAGACAATTGTTTCCACATTGTTTTTTCTGTATCTGGGGCAACAGGGGACATAAAGGGAGCAGTCCCACACATCCAAGGTCCCCAATGTGGGGCATGATCCGAGGGTCTTGTTCAAGTGGTTTTGATAATTCAACAGTTATGAATTGATGCCAATCTTGCCATTCCAAGCACAAGGAAGTCTCTGCAGAATCCACTGGCTGACATAGTCCACCTTAGAGTCACCATTTGCCCACATTTTCACTGCCAACACTGGGCTGGTGTAGCTGATTAGTCTGTTTTGTCCTCTGTTGTGATGCCAGGTATCCTCTGCAGGTTCTGGTAGACTGCCATATCCTCCATGTGCACCTGGTTATGCTGTCCACTGCTCCGTCTGAGCCTCTGAAGAGGCTCAGCTCTGACACTTGCACTCCATGCCAGACCATGGAACCTGCACTTCTCCTCATGGTTGGGGTTCTGAGTCTGGCAGTTCAGTTGGGGAGATCCCCCCAAAAAACTGTCTGAGGTGATCCCAGACCTGATTCTTGTGTGTGCTTGCCATTACAGGGTCCACACAGTCTGTCACCCCAATCAGCTGGTGGTTGCAACTGCTGGGTCAGTTCTGTTTCCAGCCCTGTCTTCCACATGAACCAATAGGTGTTGCAGTCTAGCCTATTTCTGCCCAGCACACACTCAGTCCTCACATATACCAGTGGGAGGTGCAGCCCAGTCAGAGTGACCCACAGTAACCCCCACCAGGCTTGCCCCCTGCCCTGGCTCCCATGCTTGCCAGTATGTATAGCAGACTAGTTTTGTCTGTCCCACATCCCATTCAGTTCTCATACATGTCAATGGGCATTGAAGCCTAGTTCAACCCAACCAGCTCTGCAATCCAGCCCACACACATGCTGGTGGTTGCCTTTCTGTCTAGGCACACTGCCCCAGTCCAGGTTTTCATGCTTTCCAGTGGCAGTGCTAACCCAAGAAGGTTATTTTAAAAATAATTTTTATTTCACTTTTTAAATTGCTTTTTAGTAGTTTTTTCCTTTTTGCGATTTCTGCATCTTAACAGCATGTGCAGTCTTTATAGAGTACATGAGAAACGTAAAATCATGTAAAAGCTGTATATGGATTTCCAAAAGTTTTGGCACCAAAACAATCTTATTTTTAATTTAATTTCCTCATGAACCTTTTGAAGTTATCTGATATTTAACTTATTTCATACCTGTATTTCAATACAGAGACCCCCAAGTCATAACTGATGTCATTTTACACTTGTGTTCGTTTTCATGCATTGCTTTAAACCACAGCTTTTTTGTGGAATACATGTGGTCACATATGGCATCATTGACTATGGAACTTCACGTACCTTCTTGGTGTGCCTCTGTATCATTTCAGCAATTTTGAAAGTTCTGCATGTTGTTTTCTTTTTCTATTAGGTAACACTAAAAACAGAAGCAGTAGTAGACATGCTAATAAAAGTGTCATTCTATTGAAAAAGCCTAGTTCCACATTCTTTTTTTTTTTTTAAGATCTATTTATTTGGAAGGCAGAGTTACAGAGAGAGAGGAGAGATTTGTCCTACATTCTTGCTGCAACTTGACACTGTTAGTCTTCTAAATGTAGCCATCCTAAGTGAGTATGCACTTAGTATGCTTTTCATCAATACAGCAAAATACTTGAGGTAAAAGAAAGAGAGGCTTATTTAGTTCCTACTTCTGAAGTGAAAAACAAGGTCTAGGGGCTTCATCTGGTGGTGGCTTTAAAAAAAAATCTATAAGGGAAATACCTTTTGTATATTTCATTTATAACAGATTTTACAGCATAATGATGCTCCCCAAACTATTTTCTCTCCTTCTGTCCCTTCCTAATAGTCTCTCTCTTCCTTCCTTTCTGTTAAAAAAAAATCTTTACAGTGACATACTTTCAGTTTACTTTATAATCATAAAAATCTCAGCAAGTGGTAAGTAGAAAAATCATTGCTTCTCAAGAGTATAGACAAGGCAATGTAAACAACAATCAAATATCAGTGTCAATTTTGCTCATACATGTAACATATGTTTGCTCATATATGTTTTTTGTACTTTGTGCATTTAGTCATCACAAAACAGGGGAGATGGCCTCTTGGTGGCAGTCAAAAGGCAGTACAGTGCACCACATGACAAAAACAAGCAGCGTCTTGGTATGTTTGTATTATTTCTTACGAAGCCAGAAGATGCAGCTACTACAGTTCCTCCCTGGAGGGCTTCACCTTACTGACCTAACACAATGTAATTACTTCCTGAAGGCCTCACCTCTAAGCATCATAAATTGATTAAATTTCCTCTCTTAAATCCAGTGCAATGACTACATCCTTGCTCTGTGTGTGCTGGAATCCCATATGAATGTCAGTTTGTGTCCTGACTGCATTACTTCCTATCCAGCTCCCTGCTTATGGCCTGGGAAAGCAGTAGAGGGTGGCCTAAATTCTTGGGATCCTGCAACAACCTGGGAGACCCAGAAAAAGCTCCTGATTTCTGGCTTTGAATTGACTCAGTTCTAGCTGTTGAAGATGCTTGAGGAGTGAACCAGCAGATGGAAGCTCTTTCTTTCTGTATTATCTTCTCTCTGTAAATCTGCCTTTCCTATAAAAAAATGCATCTTATAAAAAATGTGAAACAATTGGAAATATCAAACACTGTTGGCAGGAATGAATGTAAAATAACACAATCCTTTGGAATTTGGAAAACTAGTAGTGCTTATAAATTTAAACATACTATATGATCGAGAATTCAGAAGTATTTACTCAAGGCAAATGAAAAATGCATCCACACAAGGACCTATATGAAATTTTTAAAATATGTTTATTTGTATAGAAGTAGAAAAATTTTGCATATGTCACAAGACAGATTTAGGAAGTTATTAATACTTCCCACTAACCCAACTCCTTCCTTAATCTCCCACCCATTCTGTTCCTTCCTAATTTCTTTTTTTCTGTTTCTTATTTCTTCTTTACTTCTTATTTTTAAAAAGATTTTTATTTATTTTTAAGAGCGTTCAAGATATACAGACAGCAGGAGAGACAGAAAGGAAGATATTCTGTCCCATTTTTCACTCCACAAGTGACCACAATGGCTGGTACCGTGCCAATTCCAAGCAAGGAGCCAGGAGCTTCTTCTAGGTCTCCCACACGGGTGCAAGGTCCCAAGGCTTTGGGCCATCCTTGACTGCTTTCCCAGGCCACAAGCAAGGAAGCTGGATGGGAAGCGGGGCTGCCGGGATTAGAACCTGCACCCGTATGGGATGCCAGAGCATTCCAGGCGAGGACTTTAGCCACTAGCCCACCGCACTGGGCCCCTTCCTTACTTCTTTTTTAACAATAGCATACTTTATGACAATTTTTATAAAAGCCTCATTCATAATAGCTAAAACTCAGCAATATTAAAACTCCACCCATGTTAAAAATGTCCATTTACTGCCATTTACACAGATTGCAATATGCCCTAACAAAAAAAGTGCTAATCACCAATAAAAAAGGACAAACCATTAATATGTGTATATTTGTCATATATAAGCACCAAATCTTTATGTTAACTGACAGAAGCCAAATCTACAAACTCTCACTCTAATTATATAGCACTCTGAAAGACAACAGAATTGATATAGGGAAAGATATCAGATCTGTGGGATCTATGGGTTAAGGGAGAAAATTTTGCATAGACCTATAATGTTTAAGGTTAATATCTGAGGAAAATAAGATAAGGGGAAAATCTAGAATAACCACTGTGGAGTTGCAATGGAATTGGTTTTCGATAGTATAGATACCAGGGGTATGTGTGAGTATATGGGGATGTATGTACATATACATGAGGGTATTTCAAAAACTTCATGCAATTTTTAAATAAATTAAGAGATTAATTTATTTTGTTGTAAAAATATTTGAATTCATGCTTAGATTTTTTCATAATATGCTTCATTCTGTGAACTTTTTGAAGACCCCTATATGTATGAACCTCATAATTTTGCAACAAAATAAGCTATTTTAATTGTGTTTTCAAACAGAGTTTAAACTTCCAGTAGCCTCCCGGCTGCTGGTGGGTCTCAGGACGGGGCGTCTCATGCTTACATACCAGAAGCCGGCCACTATGTGCCCGTGTTGAGCTGTCCCCGGGCGGCCAGTGCACCATTAGGTGCCAGATTTCGCCTGCTGGCTGCCCAGCTGGGCTGCTCTGGAGTTTTGATTCGTTGAATCGCTGCTTAGGTAGCTCCAGGTTGAACCCACTGAGCTTTTAGCACATGAATCAATCGTAAAGATTCCCAATGACAGTAACTCTTCCTTTGAAAAACTTGTAATCACTGAACAATTCTGACCACCAAATACCAGTCCATTCAAAAGCTATGGCTCTGAGCTTGTCCATCAGAATCATATCCTATTACCTGACATGATATGATGATGGATCAGGAGACTGGTCACATTAAGCAGGGCTGTTACATTAACTAGCACTCGAGAACCATATCCGGGGGTAGATTCTGTGAGGGATGTGTGGAACCCTGTGGAAATTCTAGCGCCACTGGTTAGCTCGAGGGTTGGGTTAGTGGGACTAAGCTAGGTGTGATCAAGCAGCTTGCCATCAATCACAGGTAAAGGAACCCGCAACAGTCTGGACTGGTCAAGGCAGCAGCAACCAAATGTGCATCCCGAATAGGGCATGGGGTGGTCTGGGCTGCAACATTCACCAGCTTATACAGGCCAAATGGAAAGCCAGACTGCACCGGGCACTGGCCTAAACCCAATGGCATGCATGAGAACTGGGTCTGGGAGTGGGTCAAGAGGAGGATCTTGAACAACTCCCCTGGTGAGCCATAGCTCCCGCTGGTGAACATGTGGTCCAGACCTGGGGGTCGGACAAGCTGGGCAAAGTAGCTCCAACAACTGGCTAATGTGTCAATTGGTAATGGAACAGGGTGGACCAGGCAGGACTGAGCAAACCTTAGCCCACAAGCAAAACTAGAGACAAGGATGGAGCACAGGTCATGCCGAGGTAGGTTCTTGCACCTACTGGTCTGCATGAGCCAGGAACGCTAAGCCACAGTGTCTAAGGAAGAGGTCGGGACAGGTGAAGGGCTGTGTCAAGCTGAGTCAGAACAATCACTGGCAGGCATGTGATCTATGGCTGGGAACAGGCTTGGCCGGGAGGTAAGGGGACAACCTAGCTGGGTTGAGGTTCCCACCAAGGAGCGCGTGTGCTGGAATGGGGACTGCATTCTGATCAGGAAATGGTTGTAGCCTCCCTTGGCACAGTGTGGGCTGGGATTGGATGCACCAGGCCAGGTCAGACTCCAACACCGTCTGGTGTCCTGGAGGACCAGGGTAGATGTGGGATGGACTAGGCAAGATCCCAACCCCTACTGAGCCATGTGTGAGCCATATGTGGATATGGATGAGCCATGGCTGGGCTGAAACATCCAATAGCAAGAACCAGTTTGGATTGAAGGCCAGATAAGAAAAGCCACTGTTCCTGCTAGGACAGGAGGTGAACTGAGTAGGGCTGGCTCATGGACCCCTTGGTATGCGCAAAATCTCACATTGGGAGAGGTTCTGATGGAGGAGACTGGGCAACTCCTCTGGCAAGACACAGACCCTGCAGGTAAGCACAAGAAACATGATAGGAAACAGCCCAGAACAAGCCATGGAGTTTCCCACTGGCATACATTTGGCATGGGTCGGGGGAAGACCAGACTGAATCAGTTCTCATCATCCACTAGCAAATCCAAGCACCAGAAAAGTGTGGGTCAAGTCAGGTTCAGTCACAACAAAACCAGTGCACAATACGGAATGCCAAGGTGAGGTTGCCTGTACCAGATGTGACCGCAGTGCCCAACCAGCACGTGTGGGAACCAGGAAGGGAGGTGGTAGAGCCGGCAGGGGAATCAGGGTGGTTCCCTTCACTGGACAGCTACTTCCCACTGGAGAGCGTGAACTGGGATGGGGGCAGACCAGACTGGACAGGGCTACAACATCTGTGGACCTCATGTGGACCAGATCAGAGAAAAGCCAGGCTGGGCTGATTATTCCTACTGGTGCAAACAAAATTAGAGTGGGTGAGAATTGTATGGGCTTAGCCACAGCATCAGCTGGCAGAAGCTGGCACTGGGGCTAATTCTGTCAAGTCAAACCACAGAACCACCCGAAAGTGCACAATCTGGGAGTGGGAGTGGCCTGGGAAGGAAATAGTGGGCTTCTCCCTCTTGGGTTACCACTTCCATGGGAGGGCACAAAAACTAGGACAGGGACTGGGGTGGCTAAACAGATACCCAACAGCATCTGTGTGGGCTGCATAGTGGAGCTGGTTAGACGGAACTAAGCTTTAGTACCCATAGACATGTATGAGAGCCGAATGGTATGGGGGACAGACTGGACTAGTCTGCTACACACACTGGCAAACTAGGGTAGGAGGCAAGCCTGGTGGGGGTTATTGTGGGTTGCTCCAACTAGGCTGCAGCTCCCACTGGTTTATGCGAGGGCTGAGTATGTGCTGGGCAGAACCAGGCTGGACTGCAACACCCATTGGTTCCTGTGGAAGTCGGGGCTGGAAACAGAAGCAACCCAGCAATTGCAACCACCAGCTGATCAGGGTGACGGACTGTGTCGAGCCCTGTACTTGCTAGCACATACAAGAATCTGGTCTGGGAACACCTCATACAAAGTTTCTTTGGAGATCTCCGCAATTGAACTGCTGGACTTAGAATGTTAACCATCAAATGACAGAAGACAGAACAAGTCAATCAACCATCTCAGCTAAATGTTGGCAGCAAAATATGGGACAAACAGAGACTCTATGATGGACTATATCAATCAGTGGATTCTTCAAAGACGTCATTGTGCTTGGAGTGGCAAGATTGGCAGCAATTCATAATTGGTGAACTATCAAAACCACTTGAGCAAGAACCTCGGAGCATGCCCTACATCCGGGACCTGGGGACGGTGGGAAATTGGGTGGGTCTTCTCCCTTAATATCCCCCTTTAAATATGAAGGAAACAATATGGAAATAATAGTCTTACCCATTTCCCTATAGCCCTTGAACCTTTTTTACCCTAATTAACTATGTAAAGATTGTAAAAAATATAATAAAAAATTAAAAAAAAAAGATAGGTATGGGTAGTCCTTAGATCTGATGGTCAGCAGATCAAGAGCTCTAGTAGTGGCACATCATGTGCCATTTTGTATGGTGTGGCAAAGGCTTTGAGACTGCGGAGACAACAATGAGTTGCACATGTGCTGAGCTCGGCAAGAGCTTGCTGAGCTCAGTGCATTTCACTGGTCCCACAGAGAAAAAAATACTGACTATGGCATCGTAAATGTCAAAATAGGTTCATGTGGCCCTCAGACCTAACAGCCAACAGGTTCCAGCAAGATCAGCACCATCAACAAACTAATTACATAGGACACTAGGTGTCTCCCTAATTCTCGGAACTGCTTGAAGTACAAGTGGGAGAAAGGTTGTACAGAGAACAGTGCAGCCTTAGCATGGTATCACAGGAGGTGGAGAGTGGTAACCTGGAACTGGGGCTATGGAGACCATGGTGGAAGTCTAACATAAGAACCCAGACCTGGAACTTGCTGGAGGGAGTGGAACAACTGAATGCAAACAAAGAGCCATGTACCAACTGCAATAAGTAAAATCGAACTGTAGACCTGTGGGTGACAGAGTTTAGAAACCTGCCCCAAGGAGAAGAATCTGCTAACCAGAAGTACAACAACCAAGAGCAAAAGAAGAGACAGAGGTACAATGAATATTACCGAAGACTCCCCTGTAAAGGAACAAAACCCTTTGCCAACCTCAGAGTTAACCAAGGAAGACATTGAGCAAACGGGGGATACAGAATTCAAAATACTTGTGACAAAACTTCTTATCAATCATGAGATGCACATAATACAGGAGTTCAAGAAATGTAAGGAACATGTCACACAGGAAATGAATCAAATGAAAGCTGATATATCAGAAATTAAGAATACAGTAGAGCAAATTAAAAGTACAATGGAGAGTCTCCAAAATAGAATGAAGCAAGCAGAAGAAAGAATCTCAGAATTGGAAAATATTTCCTGTCACCAGGGTAAACAGACAAAAAGCTGGAAGCAAGCAAAGCTGGATCAAGTTGAAAAAGTATTCAAAAATTGAAAGACACTATTAAAAGGCTGAATATAAGAGTTATGGGAGTCCCAGAAGGTGCAGAAAAAGAAGCTGGTTTAAAAATGTATTTAATGAAATATTGAGGAGAAATTTCCCTAATCTGGAGAAAGAATTGGGAAACAAGATCCAGGAGGGACACAGAACTCCCAACAGGCTTGATCAAAAGCAATCTTCACCATGACACATGATCATCAAGCTCTCTCCAATCGAACATAAGGAAAAGATCCTTAAGTGTGCACGTAAAAAAAATCAATTGACATATAAAGGAATGTCAATCGAATTTCCAGGAGACCTCTCACAGGAAACTCTACAGGCAAGAAGAGAATGGAGTGACATATTTCAGTTTCTAAAAGCAAAAGATTGTTGGCCCAGGATATCGTACCAAGCAAAGTTTTCCTTCATCTTTGAAAGCGAAATAAAATATGCCTCTTCCAAAACTGCCCTGCAAGGGATACTATAAGATATTCCCTTGACAGAGAAGAGGAATAGTGCCCACCAAAACCAAAGGCAAATGCAAAGAACATCCCAGTAAGATAACAATAGAAGGCTAAATCAATGAACAACCCATTGCCAAAATGACAGGACCAAATTACCATCCATTTATATTAACCCTGAATGTAAATAGCTAAAATCTAGCAATATAATGTCATAGATCAGTAAACTGGATCAATGAAAAAGAAAACCCATCTATTGGTTGCCTACAGGAGACACATTTCAGTAACAAAGATCAACGGAAATTATATCTCATGGGTTTTAATTTTCTTTTTTTTTTATTTTCATGTTTCCAAAACTCATTAAATTCTTCACAACTCATAGATCATACAGTAGCATCATTTTCTTCTAGAAGGTTCTTGATTTTCTTTTTCATTTCTTCAGTGATACATTAGTCATTTAGCAGCGTGTTATTTAACTTCATGGCATTGTTAATTTCTTTTTTCTTCCTGTTGCTGATTTTATTTTGTGATTTTTCATTTAAGGGGATGTAAAGTAACTGTGTATGGAGACTATCATATCCAGATATGAGGATGCAATGCAGTATGCTTCTCTACTTCCAGATCAATGATGGACTCCCAATGAAACTGTTAACTGTATCTTAACAATAGGATGCTCTCTTTGTCATTGTCCATGCTAGCAATAATATACATATGACTGTTTATGAAGGATTATACTATATTAATAATATAGTGGAACTCAGTGGGAGGATGGAGAGGGAGGAAACTTTGGGAGGGAGAAAAGAAAATCCCAAAGCCTATGGAACTGTATCATAATATAATAATAGTAAAATTCAAAACAAGAAATAAATATATAGAAGACCAAAAAAGATAAATAAAATAATTATACAGGACCAGATGTTTAGCCTACCAGCTGAATAACCAGCATTCCACACTAGAATGCCTGGTTGTGGGTCCCAGTTTCAGATTCATATTCCAGCTTCCAGAAAAACAGGTTCTGAAAGCCAATGGGTGACAGTGCAGTTACTTGTAGTCTGCTTTCTGACTTAACTCAGTTCTGGCTATCTAGGGTGTTGGGTATTGAACCAATGCACAGGAGCACTCTCTTGCTCTCAATCTCTCTTTCTCTCCCATTCTCTGTCATTCAAACAAATAGAATATTATCCATGAATCTGTGCTGATAGAAAAAAATAAGCTAATATATAAATGAGGAAGAAGAAAAGCTGTTTTTTTTTTTACAACAGAACTCTACATATTAAATATTAAAGGAAAATAGAAATAAGAAACCATTACTTGGCAAATATCAGTAATTGTTTCAGGTAAGAATTGTCAATGGATAGTAATTCATGATCAAACTTAAGAAAAGCACAGATTTGTGTACATCAAGATCATTCCAAAAAAAGTTATGCTTAAAGAAGAGAAAATCTGACAGCTATCTCCTTGACCAAAGATCTGAGTGAACATTACTAGCAAATGAAACTAAATAATATTAGTGTATTGCCATAAGATGGATCAACCCTCTTTTTATATCTTCATCAAAAAGCATAGCCTGAATTTAATAATAAGGAATTATTAGACAAATCAAAATTGTGCGACTTTCCACCAAAAAAGCAGTACATTTGTAGGGCAGATTTGGAAGAGGCAAATTCTTTTAACTTTTCTTTACTGTGGAAGAATTTTATTTCATTTTCAAAGACAAAAGAAAGCTTTGCTGGGTATGTTATCCTGGGCCAACAATTTTTTGCTTTTAGAATCTGGAATACGGCATTCCATTCTCTTATTGCCTGTAGAATTTCCTGTGAGATCTCCTGTGAGTTTAATTGGCATTCCTTTATATGTCAATTGATTTTTTTTACGTGCACACTTAAGGATCTTTTCCTTATGTTCGATTGGAGAGAGCTTGATGAACATGTGTCGTGGTGAAGATCGCTTTTGATCAAGCCTGTTGGGAGTTCTGTGTCCCTCCTGGATCTTGTTTCCCAATTCTTTCTCCAGATTAGGGAAATTTCTCCTCAATATTTCATTAAATACATTTTTAAACCAGCTTCTTTTTCTGCACCTTCTGGGACTCCCATAACTCTTATATTCAGCCTTTTAATAGTGTCTTTCAATTTTTGAATACTTCTTCAACTTGATCCAGCTTTGCTTGCTTCCAGCTTTTTGTCTGTTTACCCTGGTGACAGGAAAGGAAGTATCTTCCAATTCTGAGATTCTTTCTTCTGCTTGCTTCATTCTATTTTGGAGACTCTCCATTGTACTTTTAATTTGCTCTACTGTATTCTTAATTTCTGATATATCAGCCTTGATTTGCTTTATTGCTTCCTTAAATTCTCTGAACTCTTGTATGTGCTTCTCATTGTTGATCAGAAGCTTTACCCATGTATTTATTGTCTAGAAGAGACACACTTCACCAACAAAAATCAGCGGAAACTGTATCGCATGGATTTTGTTGTTTTCTGTTAGCTTAATCTCTTCAAAACACTTTCTTCTGATTAAATCATTCAATGACTCGTAGATTATACAGTAGCATCATTTTCTTCAAGAAGGTTCTGAATTTTCATTTCTTCAGCTACACGTTAGTTGTTTAGTAGCATGTTATTTAACTTCTTGGTGTTGTTAATTTCTTTTTTCTCCGTGATGTTGATTTTGTTTTCCTACTTTTCATTTAAGGGGATCTATTTTAGCTGTGTAATGGAGGCTGTCATATCTAGTAACATGCTATTTAACTTCACGGCATTGTAAATTTCTATTTTTCTTTCTATTGTTGATTTTGTATTATGACTTTTCATTTGAGGGGATGTGCAATAGCTGTGAAATGGAGACTAACATATCCAAATGTGAGATTACAATGCAGTATGCATTTCTACTTCCAGACAAAGAGGGACTTACAAAGAAACTGTTCACTATATCTTGACAAATAGGATGCTGGACTCTCTGCCATTGTCCATGCCCGCAATGATGGACATATGAGTGTGTATGAAGAACTATATTTTAGTAATGATATAGAGGAACTAGGTGGTGGGGGGGATATGGGAAGGGGATAAGGGAAATGCCAGGAGCCTATGGAATTGTATAATAAAATGATAATAATTTTTTTAAAAAGCAGTACATGAAAGAACAAGAATGACCAAGTGTTCCAGATTAAAGGAGGTGAAGAGGACATGTAACATAGGTTCTTACAGCAGACCAAAGTCATTAGAACAACATGACACTTGATAAGATTTGCAAATCAGACAAAATATCAACTCAGTGTTAGTTCCTGAACTTGAAAATTGTACAATGGTTACTGAGAGGTAGTTTTCTATGTCCTTTGAATCAGTGCGCTGAGTTTTCTTTGTTTTTAACTCTCTGTCTAGCAATATTAATCCAGTAATCTTTCAAGATAGAAATTGTGTCTCCTCTTGAAACAACAGACAGCATGCCTACTGTCCATTATGAAAGATATACTTTCTCTAAACTCAGAGCTATTTTCCTGCAATCCAACCTACTGCCTTTACAACCACCTGTCTACCAAGTCCTTTCTTCATGATCCTACAGGTAACTGAGGCACTGAAAACTCACTCAAAGATTGATACTCTGACAACTGTTACTTCTGTACGTAGTAACTCTCCTGGAAAATATCCCAGAAACATCCTGACTTTCATCTGCATGAAAATGGCACTGCTCGCAGCCTTCAGGGGCTGAGAGACTGTCAGGCACAGGACCAGCAAGACAGTGGTGACCTCAGGACACAACCATGAAGGACTCAATTCTGCCAACAAGTGAGCCAGGAAGAGACCCTTAAGATGCACACTGATGGCAGCTGTGTAAGACTTTGGACATAGAATTTAGCTGAGGCATGCTCCCATTCCTGACTCTGAGAAGCTGTGAAATACGATGATTGTTTCCTTCTAATGTCACTGAGTGTGTGATGACTTACTTCGAAGTAGTAGAAAGTAATAGAATTGCACTTAACTATAAATTCCCTCAGGATCCTCCAGTGGGCATGTTTTACACAGAGGAACACTTCCTGAAAGGGGTCTGCACTTAAAGAGTGAAAGTACTTCATTCTATACAGTGTGCTGGTAGCAAAATTAGATTTATCTCATTTATTCATTTATTATGGAGGCTGTATGCTATATATTTATGTTTCCAGATGTACATAATTTGTGCAATGGGGTAAGAATTTGGTACAGTGATTAAAGCACCGCTCAAGAAGTGATCATTCCATATCACAGTGTCTGGGTTCAAGTTGCTGCTCCTCTGATAAGCTCAGCTCGTTACTGATAATTACTCTGTAAGGTGGCAGACGGTTTTTCAGCTAATGAGATCCCTGCAACTCATAGGAGAAATATGGACTGAATTCCTGGTTCTCAATTTCAATGGGGCTCAGCCCCAACTCTTGTGGGAGTTTCAGGGAATTATCTAGATGATGTAAGATCTTTCCTTGAGACAGGGAGCTGACTGTGTCAGGCTGGGCGGCAGCTCCAAAAAGCACAAGCTGGAATGGGAGCAGACTGGGCCAGGCTGGGGTACAGCACCCACTAGCACACAGTGGGAATGGGTGTGTGCAAGCCCAGTAGAGGAGTAGTGGGCACTTCAGTGCTGAGCCACATATCTTACTCCCAAGTGTGAGACCCAGAACTGGGGGCAAACCAGACTGGGCAGGACTACAACACTTTTTAGCCTAAATGTGAATGCGGTTATGGGGTGAACCAGGCTGGGATAACCAATTGTATCCATTGGTGCAGGCATGAGCCAGAATAAGGGCAGGCAGATCGGGCTTTGCCACAGCATCAGCTGGAAAGTGCTGGGACTGGGGCAAGTCCTGTCATGCCAAACCACAAAACCACCTTGACAGTGTGAGATCTGAGGCAGGGAGTGGAGAAGTTGTATGCTCCTCTCTGATGAGCTGCAACACTTACTGGTGAGCGTGAGAACCAGAACTGGGAGCAGACATGGCTGGACAGAAAGTGGCACCCACTGACATAAGTATGTGCTGACATAAGTGTGTGCTGGAGTCAGTTGGGTTTAGTTAGGCATCTAAGTCCAATGATGCATACAAGATCTCAGTGGGGTGTGGACAGACCAGACCACTCCATTGCACATGTTGGCAGGAACAGGAACCAGAGTGGGGGCGTCAATCCAGTGGGAGTTGTTGGAGGGTCGCTCTTACTGGGTTGCAGCTTCCTCTGTGATACATAAGGGCTGAGTGATCGTGCATTGGGCAGGGCTGGGTTGGGTGCAGATCCATTGATTTGCTGAGGATGGAGGGCAGAACAAATTGATTAGCTGCCCCAGCAAAACTTGACAGCAAATTTCTGCACCAATGGAGACTCTGAGGTGGACTATGTCATCCAATGGACCTTGGAAGGAGTTTCTCATCCTTGGAGCAGTGATACAAAAACATCTCAAAACTATTGAAACCACATGAGCAGAACCCTCAGAAAATGTTCCACAATGGGGAACTTGGATGACATCAGGTGCCAGTACCCCAATCCCCAGGATAATGTGGCAGTTGGGAAGCTGGGAGTGGATTCTCTTCTTGTATTCCCCTCTCTCCCATATAAGGGACAAGAAGAAAATGTGTAAAAAAGGGTCTCACCCACTATCCCCTGATCCCCAACCTTTCCCACCCTGCTCATCTATGTAAACATCATGAATAATAAAATGTAAACAACAATAACAATAGCAAATCTTTCCCTGACTCTCGTTCCCCTTGTGTCTCTGCATTTTGGATAAAACAAAAACTAATTAGTCTTAATTATTTTAATATATTTATACATTAAATTATATACTATAGAATTATTTCAATATTAAATTATACAACATATACAAATATATATTAATTTAAATCAAGATTTAATTATTTATACTTTAAATTAAATGAAATATATATCATTTAATTTATTATAAATTTATTTACTTAAATTAATTAATTAATTTTAATCTGTTAAGTAGGTGTTGCGGTACAACAAGTTAACCCATTGCTTTGGGCACCTGAATTCCATATGTGCCTAGGGTTGACTACCACCTTTACTTCCAATCCCGCTCCGTACAACAGGTGATGGCTTGGGCCTGGCATGATAGCATAGTGGTTAAAGTCCTCGCCTTGCACGCGCTGGGATCCCATATGGGTGCAGGTTCTAATCCCAGTGGCCCCGCTTCCCATCCAACTCCCTACTTGTGGCCTGGAAAAGCAGTCGAGGATGGCTCAAAGCACCCATATGGGAGACCCAGAAAAGCTCCTGGCTCCTGGCTTAGGATTGGCTCAGCTTCAGCTGTGGAGGCCGCTTGGGAAGTGAACCATAGGACGGAAGATCTTCCTCTCTTTCTCCTTTTCTCTGTGTATCTGCCTTTCCAATTAAAAAAAAATAAATCTTAAAAAAAAAAAAAAAGGTGATGGCTCAAGAACCTGCATTCCTGCCGCCCCCATGGGATGCATAATTGAAGTTGCTGCCTCCTGATTTCAGCCTGACCTACACCCAGTCATCACAGGCATTGGGGGAGTGATGCTGGACAATTTCTCTCTCTCTCTATTTACTTTTCAACTGAGTAAATAAAACTTTCAATAATCAGTTTTCAATGGTTTATTCTCAGATATACTTTTAATAAATGAAATTACTTCCTATCTAACATTTGGCCTTAAAAAATAAAATATGGGATATAAATTTACACAACTTCTATTTTGTGAGTTTGCAAACTGCAAAGTAAAAAACAGAAATTTTGTACAGTTTTTATTCTGTATACTCAAAGTGAGCATTATGTTTTAAATGAAACTATACTAGCTTATCTGAAAAAACAAAACACAGTCTTTGAAAATATTCCATGAACTTAAAAGTTGTATGCTCTCCACAGTAGGTAATCTCAGTAATTTCACCTTCTTATCCACTAATCCATAGGGAAAGAACAATGACCCTCTTCTTTCATGTACTAGTATGAGCAGGCTAACTTACATAACAGTATTTCTGAGTGGCTGCAAAGAAAATTGCATTAGACAGAACCTCCAGCAGCCACAGACTGCTGGGGACACCCAGGCTGGGTCGGATTCCATGCTTGGGGCCCTGATTCCAGCCACTGCGACCATGCAGTGAACTGGGCTCAGGGCTGCCTGGGTTCAAGGGGCATCTCCCTGATGACTACACGGGAATGGGATCTCTTGGGAACAAGGCAGACCTCGACTCCACCCACCAGCAATATCATGTGGTGGGAGGCTTCAGAGGAGTAAGACCTGGAAGTCTGGGTAGACAGAACCTGCAGCAGCTAGCGGCTGCTGGGGGCACCCGTGCTGGGTTGGATTCTATGCTTGGGGTCCGGATTCCAGCCACCATGACTATGCGGTGAGCTGCTGCCTGGCGGCTAACTCTGGGATCTTGGGAATGTTAAATTGCTGCCTAGGTATGGCCATGTTTAGACCACTGTACGAATGGGTGAGAAATCAATCCTGAGGAACTTCCAAGAACAGGGTAACTTGTCCTTAAAGGTAAATGAAGGTACTGAGACCTGGTGGTTTTGAGGAGAGAGACCAGATGATCTTTATAGGACAGATTGATACACCAGTCTACTTGTGAGCCCTGTGTAGAACATGTTGTCACCGAACACTGCTGACCACCACACATCACCTCATGCAAAAGCCTTGTCTAACAAGGCTAGATCCTAGTATCTGACTGAATGTGGGATCAGGAGAGGGGTCACATTAGGCAGGGCAATGACACTAACCAACATGAGAAAACCAGATTCGGGGATAGATTTTGTGGGGCATGTGTGGGCCAAACCCTGTGGAAATACAAGTCCTGCTGGTTAGCTCAAGAGTTGGGGTGGTGATGGGCTGAGCTAGGTGTGACCATGGAACCTGCCATCACTCATGGGTAAAGAAACTGACAACAGTCTGGACAGGTCAAGGCAGAAGCACCCAAATATGCATCCTGAAACAGGGTATGGGGTGGGCTAGGCTGCAAAGTTTACCAGCTCATACAAGGCCAAAATGGCTGGGAACAGGCCTGATTGGGGAGCTAAGAGGTCACCCTGGCTGGGTTGGGGTTCCC
Source organism: Ochotona princeps (assembly GCF_030435755.1). Lineage (NCBI taxonomy): Eukaryota > Metazoa > Chordata > Mammalia > Lagomorpha > Ochotonidae > Ochotona > Ochotona princeps. The sequence goes on along the minus strand of NC_080834.1, from coordinate 105,704,869 downwards.
ATTGGTGAGAGCAGGGGCCAGAGTGGGGGCTGAGTCCTGGTCTGGACATACCTGCAGTCTCGATGGAACAAGGGTGGACTGGAACTGGATGCACCAAGCTGGGCTAGACTCCAACATCATCTGATGCTCATGAGAACTGAGACAGATGTAAGACAGACTAGGCTAGGTCTCTGCCCCTACTGAGCCATGTGTGAACAGTGTCTGGGTATGGATGAGCCTTGGTTGGGCTGAACTATTCAGCAGTCAGAACCAGAATTGTTTGAAGGTCGGATAGGAAAGGCCACTGTTTCTACCAGGACAGGAGGTGGACTAAGTAGGGCTATCCCATAGACCCATTGGTATGCACAAGATCTGGCATTGAGAAAGATTCTGATGGAGGAGCTTGGGAAACTCCTCTGGTAGGACACAGTCCCTGCATTTGAACGCAAGAACCACGATAGTGAGCAGACCAGACTAGACCAGGGAATGGTACCCACAGGCATACATTTGGCATAGATTAGGGGCAGACCACGCTGAACCAGTCCACATCACCTGGCAAATCTGAGCACCAAAATAGAGTATAGGTTGGGACAGGTTCGGTCTCACACATACCAGTACACATTACAGCAGGGATTGGGTACCTTCTGGACTGGGCTAGGTTGTAACTCTCATCAGCCTGAGTGCCTGAGTTGGAATTGGGGTGGGCTGGGACAGGCCAGGCGACAGTGTCCACTGGCAAATACCAAGGTGAGGGGGCCATGCCAGACTGGGCTGCAGCACCCAACCAGCACAAGTAGGAACCAAGGATGAAGGGGACAAAGCTGGTAGGGGAACTGTGGAGGGCTCCTCTGCTGGAACACCACTCCCACTGGAGAGCTGAGTTGGGATGGGGGCAGGCCAGATCAGGCAGAGCTACAACACTTGTGAGACTCATATGAGCTACATCAGGGAAAAGAGAGGTTTGGTTGACTCCCTACTAGTGCAAGCATAAATCAGAATGGGTGAGGATTTCTTGGGCTTTGCCACAGCACCAGCTGGCAAAGGCTGGCACTGGGGGCTAATTCTATCAAGTTAAAATGCAGAACCACCTGGAAAGTGCATGAACTTAAAATGGGAGTGGGCCCAGTAAGGAAATAGTGGGCACCTCCCTCTTGGGTTACCAGTCCCACAAGAGAGCATGAAAAACAGGACAGGGGCATATGTAGTTGTACAGAACAGCACCCACCAGCACATTTGTGGGCTGGATTGCAGAGCTGGTTGGGTTGAACTAGGCTTCAATGCCCATTGACATTGCCCATATGAGAACTGAATGGGATGTGGGACAGACAAAACTAGTCTGCTATACATACTGGCAAGCATGGGAGCCAGGGCAGGGGGCAAGCCTGGTGGGGGTTACTGTGGGTCGCTCTGACTGGGCTGCACCTCCCACTGGTATATGTGAGGACTGAGTGTGTGCTGGGCAGAATCAGGCTAGACTGCAACACCTATTGGTTCATGTGGAAGACAGGGCTGGAAACAGAACTCACTCAACATTTGCGACCACCAGCTGATTGGGGTGACAGACTGTGTGGACCCTGTAATGGCAAGCACACACAAGAATCAGGTCTGGGATCACCTCAGACAGTTTTTTGGGGGGATCTCCCCAACTGAACTGCCAGACTCAGAACTCTAACCATGAGTAGAAGTGCAGGTTCCATGGTCTGGCATGGAGTGCAAGTGTCAGAGCTGAGCCTCTTCAGAGGCTCAGACGGAGCAGTGGACAGCATAACCAGGTGCACATGGAGGATATGGCAGTCTACCAGAACCTGCAGAGGATACCTGGCATCACAACAGAGAACAGAACAGACCAATCAACTACACCAGCCCAGTGTTGGCAGTGAAAATGTGGGCAAATGGTGACTCTAAGGTGGACTATGTCAGCCAGTGGATTCTGCAGAGACTTCCTTGTGCTTGGAATGGCAAGATTGGCATCAATTCATAACTGTTGAATTATCAAAACCACTTGAACAAGACCCTCGGATCATGCCCCACATTGGGGACCTGGGATGTGTGGGAGACTGAGTGGGGCTTCTCCCTTTATCTCCTCCTTACCCCAGATACAGGGAAAAAATGTGGAAACAATTGTCTTACCCTCTTTCCTGTAGTCCTTGACCCTTTGTACCATGATCAATTATGTAAACATTATCAAAATAAAATAATTACAAGAAAAGAAGAAGAAAAAGAATATTACATTAGAAAGATACACAGGGAGTCCAACTATATTGAGATGTTGCTTTGGCCAGTTTCTGGCAGAATCAAGCTTCAGATGGCTCTGAACTTTCACAGGAGGATGGCTATCTTTGTTCTTCTTTTTTATGAGAAGAAAGAAGCTACACTAGAAAATAAAACAAGAAGTATTACAATTAAAGGTTTCTTAGAGGCAGGGCAGGAAATGATGCCCAGAGTCTGTAAGGAGACTTCTGGAATAAAGAGATTGTTCAAGGGGATTTTTCTGGAGAACTTTTGAGTTTTGGGCATGTGTGATCCCTTTTGAAACCTCACAAATCTTCAGTAAAAAAAATAATCATTTGGAGCAAACTTTTGGAGCAGCAGTTAGGACACCATTTAGGATGCTAGCATTTCCATGTTTGTATCCCACATCAGGTTCAAACCCTGGCACTGCTTCCGCTTGCAGCCTCCTGCTGACACACACCTAGCAGGCAGCAGATGATTGCTCAAGACCTTACATTCCCAATATCCACATGGGAGACCTGGATTGAGTTTTGGGCTTCTCGTTTCAGCTTAGATCCAGTCCTGGGGGTTGTAGGCATTTGGGAAGTGACGAAGCAGATTGAAGATTTCTGTGTATGCATGTATGCAGGTTGCAGTTTCAGCTGCTTTGCCATGGCACCAGCCCCAAGCACAGTTTTTATTATAAAGATGACAATCTATTAGACTTCCATTTAGGGGTAATTGAAAAATTTTCAGTTTATAGATGAAAACATAGAACATGTGATTTGCCTAATAGATTTTACTAGGATTCATGTCTAGTTTTGTGCCCTTCTCTTTGTCAACTTTTCACAAACATTTTCTAGTGCCCTCTGGTGACAACACTTTTAATAAAAGTGATGCAGGTCCCTCTTCTCCTAACACTGTTTCTCTTTAGTGAAAATGGAAACAGTTTGTCTAGAGAAGTGAACAAGAGCCTTCATCTTTGTCTGATCTCACTGCATAAATCAATGTGCATTCACAGATTGCTTTATTTTCCCATTTGTCCTTATCTCTCATAATTCTGAACAGTAAATAAAGGATGCAGCAATACCATAACTTTTACCACCAACCTCTTCTACAATTAACATTTTTAAAACCTGCTTTCATCTTTTTATTCAGTTCATGAGTAGAGAGAACAGTAGGGCATGCAAGTTGCTCCATTGTCCCTGTTGTTGTTTTAATTGGAAACTCAGATATAGGCTAAGGTGCTGGGCCCTGCTGTAGTCTTTTTTTTTTTTTTTTAAGATTTATTTATCTTTATTGAAAGGACACATATACAGAGAGGAGGAGAGACAGAGAGGAAGATCTTCTGTCTGCTGATTCACTGCCCAAGTGACCGCAACGGCCGGAGCTGAGCTGATTCAAAGCCCAGGAGCCAGGAGTATCTTCCAGGTATACCACACAGTTGCAGGGTCCCAAGGCTTTGGGCCATCCTTGACTGCCTTCTCAGGCCACAGCTAGGGCGCTGAATGGAAAGCAAGGCTGCGAGAATTACAACTGGCACCTATACGGGATCCTGCTGCATGCATTCAAGGCGAAGACTTTACCCACCAGGCCACCATGCCAGGCCCACCTATTGTCTTTTATAATGCAGAACACTCAGTTGACCTCAGTTCCCTTCATGTGAAGAAAATGTCTATTTGAAACATAGTCCTTCTCAAATCTGTGTCCAATCTGAGTTTTGTCTAATAACAAAAATTCCCTAGAGGGGCAGGTACTGTGGTTCCTGCAATACAAGCATCCTGTGTTGCTGCTGGTTCAGTCCTAGCTGTTCCACTTCCCATTCAGCCCTCTGCTAAAGTGCTTGGGAAAGCAGCAGAAGATGGCATAAGTGCCCGTGCCCGTGCATCCATGTGGGAGATCCAGATGAAGCTCCTGTCTTCAGTCTATCCCAGACCCAGCTTTTGAGGTCATCTAGGGAGTGATTCAGCAGAAGAGATATATCAGAGTGTGTGTGTGGGTGTGTGTGTCTAGCTCTCACTTTCTAAATTAATAAATACATTTTTAAGTGTCCTAGATCCACCACACATGAGCTGAGACGATCAACTGAAGGAGACATCATTAAAAAAAATTTTTCTGCTTTGAATAAATATTCAGATTTTAAGTCCTAAGAAAATCCTTAGAAAGTAGTTGGAACTTCTTCAAAGGAAAACAGCATGACCTACGCCATTACATTTTCAGTGACAGTGATAACTTCACCCAAGTCCAAACAAAGACCAAGAATCAGATAGTGGCAGGAATCTCAGACAGCAAGGCCTATGTTGGCCACACATTCTGTGCACAAAAGCAGCCTGATGAGGCCAGTCTCTGGCTCTGTAAGCTAAACCTCTGTATGTGGCGCTGGCATCCCATATGGGCACCAGTTCATGTCTGTTACTCACTTCCTATCCAACTCCCTATTAATGCACTTGAGAAAGCAGCAGAGATTGACGCAAGTCCTTGGGCCCCTGCACCTATGCAGGATATCCAGGAGCCCTTAGTGCCTGGCTTCAGATCAGCTCAGGTCTGACCACTGCAATCATTTTGGGAATGAAGCAGCAGGTGGAAGATATCTCTTTTTTTCTCTCTCTCTCTCTCTTTCTCCCCCTCTTTCCTTCTCTCTACAAATCTGCCTTTCAAATAAAAGCAAATAAATCTTAAAAAAAAAAAAACAGCCTGACATATCTTCTTTTTCTGCATTATTTATCTTTCAAACTTGCCTCAAGATGTGTTTCCTTACAGTAAGTTAACAGAGTAGGAATATAGAAAAACACTGTACAGAAAATAATTCTCTGTGTCTTTAAATGTTTCAGCTCTATATTCATTTAAAACCTGCTACAAATACTATTGTTTCTTTTGTTGTTTCCATGTGGGGTTTTTTTGGTAGTTTTTATTTTATTTATTTAAGACTCACAAAGAAATAAAGAGAGACAAACAGATAGTAATTTCTCATGTGCTAGCTTACTCCCCAAATGCCTCCAGTAGCTGGGAGTGTGCCAAGCCAAAGCCAAGAGCAGGAACTGTATCCAAGTGGCAAGGAATGAAGTACCTGGGCCATCACCTAACTTCCTAGTGTTTGTGTTAGCAAGAAGCAACAATCCAGAACAGAGCCATGAACCAAAGCCCAGGACTCCAATAATGGTTTTCAGTTTGCCAGCCAGTGTCTACTTTAACCCAAATATTTGCCCCTATCTCAGGTTTATTTTTGTTTAAATCCTACTATGGATTTTCTCAGAGGATTAGTTTCCCAATGAGTATCCACAGAACGTTACTAACATAAAATTCTCTGTGAAGGCCATGGAAAGGTATCCACTGGCATACATTTGGTATGTGTCAGGGGCAGACCAGGCTGAACCATTCACATCACCCGCTGGCGAATCTGAGCACCGGAACAGAGTGTGGGTCAGGCCAAGTTCGGTCGCAACAAAAACCAGTGCACAATACTGAATGCCAAGGTTGAGATGACCTGTACCAGAATTGGCCGCAGTGCCCAACCAGCACATGTGAGAACCAGGGAGGGAAGGGGAGGAGCCGGCAGGGGGAATGTGGGCTCCCCTGCTGGACAACCACTCCCATTGGAGAATGTGAGTTGGGATAGGTACAGACCAGACTAGGCAGGGCTGTAACACTTGTGGGACTCATATGAGCTAGATCAGGGAAGGGCCAGATTGGGGTGACTGTTGTGACTGGTGCAAACAAAAATTAGAGAGGGTGAGGATTTCTTGGGCTTTGTCACAGCACCAGCTGGCAAAGGCTGGCACTGGGGGCTAATTCTATCAAGTTAAAATGCAGAACCACCTGGAAAGTGCAGAATCAGGGAGTGGGAGTGTCCTAGTAGGGAAATAGTGGGCTCCTCCCTCTTGGGTTACCAGTCCCACAAGAGAGCATGAAAAACAGGACAAGGGCAGGGTGGATAGACAGAATGGCAACCAAGAGCAGGTGTGTGGGTTTGGTTGAACTAGGCTTCAATGCCCATTGACATTGCCCATATGAGAACTGAATGGGATGTGGGACAGATAAAACTAGTCTGCTATACATACTGGCAAGCATGGGAACCAGGGCAGGGGGCAAGCCTGGTGGGGGTTACTGTGGGTTGCTCTGACTGGGCTGCACCTCCCACTGGTGTATGTGAGGACTGAGTGTGTGCTGGGCAGAATCAGGCTAGACTGCAACACCTGACAGGGCTGGAAACAGAACTGACCCAGCAGTTGCAACCACTAGCTGATTGGGGTGACAGACTGTGTGGACCCTGTAATGGCAAGCACACACAAGAATCAGGTCTGGGATCACCTCAGACAGTTTTTTGGGGGGATCTCCCCAACTGAACTGCCAGACTCAGAACCCCAACCATGAGTAGAAGTGCAGGTTCCATGGTCTGGCATGGAGTGCAAGTGTCAGAGCTGAGCCTCTTCAGAGGCTCAGACGGAGCAGTGGACAGCATAACCAGGTGCACATGGAGGATATGGCAGTCTACCAGAACCTGCAGAGGATACCTGGCATCACAACAGAAGACAGACCAATCAATCAGCTACACCAGCCCAGTGTTGGCAGTGAAAATGTGGGCAAATGGTGACTCTAAGGTGGACTATGTCAGCCAGTGGATTCTGCAGAGACTTCCTTGTGCTTGGAATGGCAAGATTGGCATCAATTCATAACTGTTGAATTATCAAAACCACTTGAACAAGACCCTCGGATCATGCCCCACATTGGGGACCTGGGATGTGTGGGAGACTGAGTGGGGCTTCTCCCTTTATCTCCTACTTTGCCCTAGATACAGGAAAAAAAATGTGGAAACAATTGTCTTACCCTCTTTCCTGTAGCCCTTGAACTGTTGTGGATAATTAGCATGTAAAGATTGTCAAAAATAAAGAAAAAATGGAAAAAAATTCTGTGATATAAAAAATAATATAGTCACGGGCCTGGCACTGTAGCCTAGTAGCTAAAGTCCTCACCTTTCACACACTGGGATCTCATATGGGCACTGATCCTAATCCTCGAGGCCCTGCTTCCCATCCAGCTCCCTGCAGCTGGCCCAAAGCCTTGGGACCCTACATCTGCATGGGATTCTGGTACGTTCAAGGTGAGGACTTTTACCACTAGGCTACCATGCTGGGCCCCATTTGCTATTTCTAAATAACGAATTACTTCTATGCACTTGTTTATTTACAGTATCAAAGGAGTGAATATAAACTAATGATTCCTATCTATTGATGATAATGTTCCTTCATCCAGGGATATTTTGCAATGTTTGAGGATGTTTTGGATTCTCACAATTTGGAACTTGCTATTAACCTATATAGGCAGCAATCCAGAGTGGAGCAGGAAGCCCCTCGTGACAAAGACTCATGTGGCTTAACGTCACTCGTGCCAAGATTGTGAGATTCTGATCTAAAAAGCAGCTAGCTCTTAGGCTTGGAATTAGAGACGCACACAAAGAGACAGTTTAACTTTTGATGTTTTATAAGCATCATTGTTTTTATGATTAATTCTATAAGTGAGCAAAGTAGTGTATTAATATCACAGGAAATCAGAAATACATATAAAACTTTAAACTCCACCCAAACATGACACTGATGAATGTGGCAAAAATGCCCTGGTATAAATGCATGCTGTACTCATATTTCAACCTCAGTTTCCAGAAATAGAGAAGTCATATTGGGGTGGGTATTGGGGCACAACATGTTCAATTTATTAACCAACGTCTCGTATCTCTACTTTGAATTCAGCTTCTGGCTAATGTGCATGGGAGGAGAACAGATGATAATTCAAGTATCTGACTCTCTGACACCATTCTGAAAGACTTGGGTGGAATTTCATACTCTAAGCTTTGATCTGGCCCAGTCCCAGCTGCTGTAAACATTTGGTAAGGGAGAGCTAGAAGGCAGAATAGGGTGAGGAAATGTTAACACAGATAGAGAAGGATTAGCAGATGAGAAGAAAAGAGGATGTGACCTTGGGAGATACGAGAGGGCAGGCTGATGTCAGAAGGACACCTGGAAACCCACTGACATTAGAAAGCAGTAGAGACTGGGCCCAGCGCCGTGGTCTAGCAGCTAAAGTCCTCGCCTTGAATGCGCCGGGATCCCATATGGGCACCGGCTCTAATCCCGGCAGCTCCACTTCCCATCCAGCTCCCTGCTTGTGGCCTGGGAAGGCAGTCGAGGACAGCCCAATGCTTTGGGATCCTGCACCCGTGTGGGAGACCTGGAGGAAGTTCCTGGCTCCTGGCTCCGGATTGGCACAACACCGGCCATTGCGGTCACTTGGGGAGTGAATCATAGACGAAAGATCTTCCTCTCTATCTCTCCTCCTCTCTGTACATCTGACTTTGTAATAAAAATAAGTAAATCTTAAAAAAAAAAAAAAAAAAAAGAAAGCAGTAGAGACAGTGGAGCAAAGCTACAGCAAAAAGATACTCCTGTGGAGATCAAAACTCTACTGGCCGTCATGTGGGAAGAGATCACCAGAAACTGAGGAGGTAAATCCAGCCTTAGAATTTAAAGTTCCACTGATTTTTAAATCCAGGCAAGAGGAGAAGCAAAGTGGTCAAACCCTCTTACACAGGTGTGGGAACAGGGTGGAATTCACAACTCAGACCCCCATGAGTGCCATATTGGACACCATGTTAAGTTCTGTGGCACAGTTTCTGGGGAAACAGTGGTGAGCTGCGCATGCATTAAGCAACGGAAAAACTAACTTCAGGCTCAACATATTGCACTTGTTTCACCAGGAAATGATGCCAACTTAGTATCCCACGAGACCCATTCAAAATAGGTTTTGGAGTACCCGTATGACTGGCAGGTTCCTACAAGAAAAAAAAAAAAAGAAGAAGAACAAAAGGAAAAAAAGCCATAGGATGGACCTTGTGACCTAACAAAGTCATAGTTGGTGTCTCCCTATTCCTGGGCACTGCTGTAACCATGAGCGGAAAAAAGCCATGGGAGCCTGCACCCATCTGTGAGGCCAGGGAGAAACTCCTGGCTCCTGGCAACAGATTGGCTTAGTTCTGGTCATTGTTACCACTTCAGGAATAAACCAGCAGATGAATGATCCTTCTGTCTCTCCTTCTCTCTGTAAATCTACCTTTCTAATAAAAACAAAACAATCCTTAAAAAATCATTATGGCCCCCAGACCCAGGGGGCAACGGAGCCCCCAGGTTAGCAGCCATGGGGGCCGCCTCAGAGCTGGACTAAAGTCCGAGCTCCACCCTGCCCCTGCTAGTTGGGAGTGGGCAACTCGGGTGAGTTTCATTGTTAGGGTGGGGGCAGATTGAAACTTTGGCAAGGTGGCAGGCTGCCGGGGGTGCCTCTACTCCATGAAACTCGGCTGCAGAATGGCACCAAACCCCGCCAGCGCGTTTGCAGTTCCCACCACACCCGGGGGGGCAACGGAGCCCCCAGGTTAGCAGCCATGGGGGCCTTCTCAGAGCTGGACTAAAGTCTGAGCTCCGCCCTGCTCCCGTTAGTTGGGAGCGGGCAACTTGGGTTAGTTCCATTCGCCAAACCCGCAGCAGGGAGGCTGAAGGCAAGTCCTCTGCTCTGGGTGGCCAGTGTACCAAGTGGTGCCAGGATCTGCCTGCTGGCTGCCCAGCGGTGAGCTCAGAGATTTTTACGATATGGAAAGCTATTTGGGGACAACCATCATTAGGCCCAACTTTGGTATAGGGGAGACAGGATTCCTCGCAGTGTCCAGGAACAGAGGCTTGAATCTCTAGGACAACACACCCACCGCCCTCGTTGGATGGTGAATAGAACACAGGTCAAGCCAAGTTGGGCCATTACACCTGCTACTCTGCTTGAATCAAGGATGTGAAGCCACAATGTCTAAGGCTGAGGCTAGGACAAATGAGGGACTGCAACAAGCTGAGTCAGAGCAACCACTGGCAGGCATATGATCTACGGCTAATAACAGGCACAGTCTGGGAGCCAAGGGGATACCCTGACTGGGTTGAGGCTCCCTCCAAGGGGAACGTGTGCGGGAATGGGGGCTGTATCCTAACCGAGAAATAGTTGTAGTCTCCAAGGCACTAGTGTGGGCTGGGATTGGATGCACCGGACTGTGCTGGACCCCAACACCATCTGGTGTCCTGGCCAGGCTAGGTCTCGACCCCCCACTGAGCCACTTGTGAACTGTACGTGGGTATAGACTAGCCACAGCTGGGCTGAAACATCCTATAACAAGAACCTGAATGGGGTGAAAGCCAGCCAGGTTAAGCCACTGTTCCTGCTTGTACAGGAGGTGAACTGAGAAGAGCTGGCTCAAAAACCCCCTGGTATGCACATAACTTGGCAAGGGGAGAGGCTCAGAGGGAGGTGCCTGGGCAACTCCTCTGGCAAGATACAGACCCTCCAGGTCAGCGCAAGAAGCACAATAGGAAACAGCCCAGAATAGGCCATGGAAAATTTCCCACGGGCATACATTTGGCACGGGACAGGGGCAGACCAGGCTCAATCAGTGCATGTTGTCCACTGGCATATCCAAACACCAGAACAGAGTGTGGGTTGGGCCGGGTTTGGTTGCAACAAAACCAGCGTACAATGTGGAATGTCAGGGCGAGGTTACTGGTACTAGATTTGACTGCAGCTCCCAACCAGCACACGTGAGAACCAGGAGGGGCACAGCCGGCATGGGAATTTAGGGGCTGGTCCCCTCACCGGACAGCTGCTCCTACTGGAGAGCGTGGGCTGGTTTGGGGACAGACCACACTAAGCAGGGCTACAACACCTGTGTGCGGCATGGGAACTAGATCAGGGAAAAGCCAGACTGAGCAAATTATCCCCTACTGGGACAAGCATAAGTTAGAATGGATGAGGAGTGTAAGGATTTAGCCGCTACACCAGCTGGCAGAAGCTGGCTCTGGGGACTAATTCTGTCAAGTCAAATCGCGGAACCACCCGAAAAGTGCATAAACCGGGACAGTGAACGACCCAGGAGGGAAACAATGGGTTCCTCCCTCCTGGGTCACTGCTCCCGCAGGAGGACATGATAACTTGGATGGGGGCTGGGGTGGCTGGACAGAGAGGAACTCAACAACATCTGTGGGGGCTGGATGGCCAAGCTGGTTAGTCAGAACTAACCTTTAAAACCCAGGGACAAATACAAGAGCTAAATGGGATGTGGGACAGACTGGACTAGTCTGCTATACACACAGGCAAACCAGGATGGGGGCGGGCCTGGTGGGAGTTATTGTGGGTCGCCCCGATTAGGACGCAGCCCCCACTGGCTGACACAAGTGCCGAGTACGTGCTAGGCAGAACCAACCTAGTCTGCAACACCCACTGGTTCCAGAGCAACTCCAGCCCGAAAACAAACCAGCCCAGGAATTGCACCTACAAGCTGATTGACCAGCTGGACTCAGAACCCTAGCCAAGAAAAACAGAGGACAGAACGGGTCAATCAACCATCTCAGATATATGTTGGCAGCGAAAACTGGGCAAATGAAGACTCTATGATGGACAGTGTCAACCAGTGAACTGTACAACGACCTCATCGAACTGGGAGTGGCAAGACTGGCAGTGATTCATAACTAGAGAAATATTAAAACCACTAGGGGTTGATCGCAGCTAAATAGTCTCCACAAGAAGCTGTACATTCCGGGCCCAGCGCCGTGGCCTAGCAGCTAAAGGTCCTTGCCTTGAAGGCCCCGGGATCCCATATGGGCGCTGGTTCTAATCCCGGCAGCTCCATTTCCCATCCAGCTCCCTGCTTGGGGCCTGGGAAGGCAGTCGAGGACGGCCCAAGGCTTTGGGATCCTGCACCCACGTGGGAGACCCGGAAGAGTTTCCTGGTTCCCGGCTTTGGATCGGGGCGTACCGGCCTGTTGCGGCTCACTTGGGGAGTGAATCATCAGACGGAAGATCTTCCTCTCTGTCTCTCCTCCTCTCTGTATATCCGGCTTTCCAATAATAATAAAATCTTTTTTTTAAAAAAAAGAAGCTGTACATTCCATCTGGACAATGAGCAGCTGGACTATGTGCTTAGCATCTGTTTGCAAGGGAAGAATCTTGATTGAATTTGAACTGCAATGCTGCAACGAGGTGGAGGGTCCACCGTGGAGGAGGGTCATGGGGAGGGATGGGGAGGAACCCCAGAGCCTATGAAACTGTCACATAATGTAAAATAATTAATAAAAAAAATCATTATGAAACTCCTTAAAAGTAATTAGAACCAAATACAGGAGTTCAAGGAATTTAAGGAATATGCAATGTGGGAAATAGCAACGTTGAAACAAAATCAAACTGTATTATTAGAAATGAAGCCTATAGTATTGTAATTTTAAAATTCAATGGAAAATCTCAATTATAGAATGAGTGAGACAGAAAAAAGAATCTCAAAACTGGAAGACTCCTCATGTGAAAATGTTGAAGCGGAAAGCTGTAAGAAGTGAGTAAGGCTAATAAAACTATACAAGAATACAGTGACATCATCCAGATGCCAAACATTATGGACATTCCTGAAGGCACAGAAAGAGAAACTGCATTCAAAGATATATTGAATAAAATACTAATTGAGACCTTCCCTAACATGGAGAAAGAATGGGGAAGCCAAATATAGGAAGTACAGAAAACCCACACAGATTCAACCAGAAGCGATCCTCACCATGACACATAATAATCAAGCTTTCTTTGGTGAACATAAAAAAATGATACTTAATGGGCCCAGCGCCGTGGCCTAGCGGCTAAAGTCCTCGCCTTGAAAGCCCCGGGATCCCATATGGGTGCCGGTTCTAATCCCGGCAGCTCCACTTCCCATCCAGCTCCCTGCTTGTGGCCTGGGAAAGCAGTCGAGGACGGCCCAAGGCTTTGGGACACTGCACCCACGTGGGAGACCTGGAAGAGGTTCCTGGTTCCTGGCTCCGGATCGGCGCGTACCGGCCTGTTGCGGCTCACTTGGGGAGTGAAACATCGGATGGAAGATCTTCCTCTCTGTCTCTCTTCCTCTCTCTGTATATCTGACTTTGTAATAAAAATAAACCCTACAGGATAGAAGAGAATATAGTGACATACTCCAGATCCTAAAAGGAAATAAATTGACATCCCAGAATAACTTACCCAGCAAAAGCTCCCTTTGTATTTGAAAATGAAATAAAATATTTCCAGAGCAACAAACCTGAAAAACTTTGCCTCTACCAGACCAGCCTTACAAACGTTGATTAAAGGTGTGCTAAAATCAGAGAAAAGGAATAACAGCTATTAATCCAAAGGCAAATGTGGAGAATGTCTCAATAAAACCACAAAAAAACCTTAACTCAAATAAGGAAAAACCTATTGCTAAAAATCACAGGACCAAATCACTACCTGTCAATATTAATTCTAAATGTAAACAGCTTAAACTCATCAATCAAATGTTAGAGATTGGCAAACCGAATTAAAAAAAAAACAGTACCCATCTCTCTGCTGCCTACAGGAGACACCTCTCAATAACAAAGATACACAGAAACCGAAAGTAAAAGGAGGGAAAAGGTTATTCCAGGCTAATAGGAAAAATGAGCTAGTGTAGCCATTCCAATATCAGATAATACAGACACAAAAAACATTAAAAGCATTAAAAACCACACAATGATCAAAGGATCCATTCAACAAGAAAAAAATCATGATATAATTGTACACTCACCAAGTTCTGGACGCCTCACTGTGTGAAACTAATATTATTGGATATAAATGAGGAATAGACTCCAAAATAATATTATTTGGGAACCTTGACACCCACTAACCTCAAAGGACCAGTAGATGAGACAGAAACTCAACAAGGAAACAGCAGAGCTCAACCAGATAATAGAACATTTGGATTTATAGCTACAGAACCTTTCATCCTACAGACATAGAATAAAGTTTTTTCATCCTTAAATGGAACCTTTTCCAGGACTGATCACATTATAAGTTTCAAAAGAAGCCTCAGTAAATGTAAAACAAAACATTGAAATCCTACCATATATCTTAGACCATATGATTTGAAAATGGAGACCAATAAGTCAAAATACCCCAGAAGATATGCAAAATACTTGAAAACCGCAAAATTGGCTGCTAAACGAACAATGAATTATAGGAAAAAAATCAGAGGAAATAAAACTGCATGAAATGAATGAAAACCTCAACACAACATATCAAAACCTGTGTGACAAGTCAATGCAGTGCCAAAAGGAAAGTTCATTGCACTTACTGCTTATATCAAAAATCTAGAAAGGCACCAGGTAAATCTGCTAACCATGCCTCTGAAGAAGCTAGAAAACAACACAGAAAAATAACCCCAAGATTACCAGGAAAAAAGAAATAATCAAAATGAGGGAGGGAATAAAAAAATAGAGGTGAAAAGAACTATACATAAGATCAATGCATTTGAGAATTAAGATGGCAGAATAGGGTAAGGACACGTTTGTACAGACGGAAAAACATTTAATCAGGATGAAGCAGAGAGGATATATTTCAGGAAACAGGAAGGGACAGAACAACAGCAGAGGGGTACCTGGAGACTGACAGACACAGGAAAGCAGCAGACACAACGATGTGGTGTTGCAGAGACTGATACTCTAGCACGGCGATCAGAACTCCACAGCAGCCAGGAACTCCACCAGCAACCAGGTGGGAAGGGACTTTCACTGGGAGCTCGGGCGGTGAACCCAGACAAAGAACTGTCCGTCCTGTTGGTCCATTTGATTTGACCAGGAGCAGAGACAGAGCAGCAGATCTCAGACGGGCAGTGCGAGAACAGAGTGGATTTCACAGCCAAGTCAGCCCCTTAGAGCTGAATTGGGCGCCATTTTGCGAAAGGAGAAAAGGGCAGGGGAAGGGATGAAGCATGCACTGAGCTGGGAGTGAGCTCATTTCTGTCTGGGTGAACTGCAACAACGTGGCATTCTACAGATTTCACACAGATCCCTCGGATCTGACGGCCAGCAGATCAAGAACTGTAGTGGTTGTATATAAGGCACCATTTTGGGCACTGTGGCAATAGCTTTGGGACTGCAGGGGACAATAGTGAACTGCGCATGTGCTGAGCTCGTGAGAACTTGCTGAGGTCCGTGATTGCAATGGTCGCACAGGAAAATAATACTGAGTGTGGCATCATACCGGTCAAAATAGGTCTGTGTGGCACCCAGACCTAAAGTCCAACAGGTTCCCACAAGATCAGCGCCACCAACAACCTAATTATATAGGACAGCTGGTGTCTCTCTAATCTTGGGACCTGCTCCAACTGAAAGTGGGAGAAAGGTTGCAGTGACAACAGTGCAGCCTCAGCACAGTATCACAGGAGGTGGAGAGTGGTGAGCCAAGAGCTAGGGCTGTGGAGACCACGGTGGAAATCTGATGTAGGAACCCAGACTTGGAACTTGTTGGAGGTTGTGGCACAAGTGGCTGCAAGGAAAAAGTTGTGTACCAACTGCAATAAGTAAAATCAAACTGTAGACATGTGGGTGACAAAGCTTAGAAGCCTGCCCCAAGGAATTCAAGACTCTGCTAACCAGAAGCACAATGACCAAGAGCAAAAGAAGAGACAAAGGCACAATGAATATTGCCGAAAACTCCCCTGCAAAGGAGCAAAACCCTATGCCAACCTCAGAGTTAACTGAGGAGGAAATCGAGAAAATGGGGCACAAAGAATCCATAAGACTCATTTTAAAGATTCTGATCAACAATGAGAAGCTCATGCAAGAGTTCAAAGAATTTAAGGAAGCAATAAAGCAAATCAAGGCTGATATACCAGAAATTAAGAACACAGTAGAGCAAATTAAGAGTACAGTGGAGAGTCTCCAAAATAGACTGAAGAAAGCAGAAGAAAGAATCTCAGAATTAGAAGATACTTCCTGTCATCAGGAGGAAGCAAACAAAAAGCTGGAAGTAGAGCTGGATCAGGCCAAAAAAAGTATTCAAGAATTGAAAGACACTATTAAAAGGCTGAATATAAGAGTTATGGGAGTCCCAGAAGGTGCAGAGAGAGAAGCTGAGTTTGCAAATGTATTTAATGATATAATAAAGGAAAATTTCCCTAATCTAGAGAAAGAATTGGGAAACAAGTTCCAGGAGGAGCACAGAACTCCCAACAGACTTGATCAAAAGCGATCTTCACCACGACATATGATCATCAAGCTCTCTTCAATCGAACATAAGGAAAAGATCCTTAAATGTGCACATGAAAAAAATCAATTGACATATAAAAGAATGCCAATTAAGCTCACAGGAGATCTCTCACAGGAAACTCTACAGGCAAGAAGAGAATGGAGTGACATATTCCAGATTCTAAAAGAAAAAATTGTCGGCCTAGGATAACATATCCAGCAAAGCTTTCTTTTGTCTTTGAAAATGAAATAAAATTCTTCCACAGTAAAGAAAAGCTAAAAGAATTTGCCCCTTTCAAACCTGCCCTACAAATGATACTTCAAGAAGTTCTCTTGACAGAAAAGAGGACTAGCACCTACCAAAACCAAAGGCAAACGGGAAGAACATCCCAGTAAAGTGACAACAGAAGACTAAACCAATGAACAACCCATTGCTAAAATGACAGGACCAAAGTATCACCCATGTGTATTAAACTCTGAATGTAAATGGCTTAAGCTCAATCAACGCCACAGATTAGTACTCTGGATTAAAAAACAAAACCCATCTGCTTCATGTCTGGAGGAGACACACTTCAACAAAGATCAGCGGAAACTATATCACATGGGTTTTGTTGTTTTCTGTTGTTTTCATCTCTTCAAAACACTTCTTTCGGTTAAATTAAATCATTCAGTGACTCGTAGATCATACGGCAGCATCATTTTCTTCAAGAAGGTTCTTGATTTTCATTTCTTCAGCTACACATTAGTCATTTAATAGCATGTTATTTAACTTCTTGATGTTGTTAACTTCTTTTTTCCCCCAGATATTGATTTTGTTTTGTGGCTGTACATTTAAGGGGATGTATAGTAGCCATGTAATGGAGACTGTCATATCTAGTAAAATGTCGTTTAACTTCAGGAATTGTCAATTTCTATTTTTCTTTTTATTGTTGATTTTGTATCATGACTTTTCATTTAAGGGGATGTATAGTAGCCGTGTAATGGAAACTGTCATATCTAGTAACATGTCATTTAACTTCATGGCATTGTAAACTTCTTCTTTCTATTGTTGATTTTGAATAATGACTTTTCATTTAAGGGGATGTATGGTAGCTGCGAAATGGAGACTAACATTCAGATGTGAGGATATAGTGTGGTATGCGTTTCTACTTCCAGACAAAGATGGACTTACAATGAAACTGTTTACTATATCTTGACAATAGGATTCTGGACTCTCTGCCATTGTCCAGGCCCGCAATGATGGACATATGACTGAGTATGAAGAACTATATGTTCGTAATGATATAGAGGAAATGGGGGGGAGGGAACTGGGAGGGAATAAGGGAATATGAAACTGTATTATAAAATAATAACAATAATAATAAAATGTTTAAAAAAAAGATCCATGAATCTAAGAGCTGGTTCTTGGAGAAAATTAACAGAATAGATTCCCCGCTAGCCCAACTAATAAAAAAGAGAGAGGGGTGAAGATACAAAATCAAGAGAATCAGAGACAATAAAAGAAATGTAACAACATACACAGAATAATCAGGAAGTATTACAAGGATAAGCAGGCACTATTACAAGCAACTATATGGGAACAAATTGGAAAATCTAGAGAAAAATGGATAGAGTTCTGGACACACACAGCAAAGTTGAACAGTGAAAATCTAAATAGACCAATGGGATTCCAGTACCACAAAAAGAAGCTTATCCTACTACAATGCAGTGCCAGCCCCTATGTTGTCATTTTAAGTTGAATACAGTAATGAGAGATGCTATGAAGATGTTTTAAGGATACCATAATTGGTTTTCTTGCCTACAACTTTTTTCTAGCTGTGTACAAAGGTGATACATCATAGTATTTGGTTAAGGGCCCGACACCGTGGGCTAGCAGATAAAGTCCTCGCCTTCAACGCACCAGGATCCCATACGGGCACCAGTTCTAATCCTGGCAGCTCCACTTCCCATCCAGCTCCCTGCTCATGACCTGGGAAAGCCTTCCAGGACGGCCCAAAGCCTTGGGACCCTGCACCCACGTGGGAGACCTGGAGGAAGTTCCTGGCAGCTGGCTCCTGGCTTCAGATCGGTGCAGCACCAGCCGTTGTGGTCACTTGGGGAGTGAATCATTGGACGGAAGATCTTCCTCTCTGTCTCTTCTCCTCTCTACATATATGACTTTGCAATAAAAATAAAAATTAGGGCCCAGTGGCGTGGCCTAGCAGCTAAAGTCCTGGCTTTGAAAGCCCCGGGATCCCATATGGTGGCCGGTTCTAATCCCGGCAGCTCCATTTCCCATGCAGCTCCCTGCTTGTGGCCCAGGAAAGCAGTCGAGGACGGCCCAAAGCTTTGGGACACTGCACCCACGTGGGAGACCTGGAAGAGGTTCCTGGTTCCCAGCTTTGGATCGGCGCGTACCGGCCTGTTGCAGCTCACTTGGGGAGTGAAACATCGGATGGAAGATCTTCCTCTCTGTCTCTCCTCCTCTCTGTATATCTGGCTTTCCAATAACAACAAAATCTTTAAAAAAAATAAATAAAGGGCTCGGTGGTGTGGCCTGGTGGCTAAGGCCCTCGCCTTGATCCCATATGGCCGCTGGTTCTAATCCTGGCAGCTCCACTTCCTCTCTCTCTCTCCTCCTCTCAGTATATCTGACTTTGTAATAAAAATAAAATAAATCTTTAAAAAATAAATAAATAAATAAATAAAATTAAAATTAAAATTAAATCTTTAAAGAAAATAATAAAAAAATAAAATCTGGTTAAGTCAATTATTTCAGTAAGTATAAAATTAAAAATAGAAATAAAAAATTGAGTCATCATTTACCTGATACAGTTTTTCTTTTCCTAGTGACACACAAAAGTGATTCTTGTAATCTACAATACATGATAAATGTCAAATTGCTAAACAAATAATAGAAAAAAGTATTTTAAAATTACAGTTTATTGTCAATTTGAGTTTATTCAAAAAATGCAAAAATTTTTAACTTAGGAAATCAATTGATGCAGGTAAGTATGTTAGATGAAAAGAAATAGCATTTGATCTTCTACCTAAATATAATAAAAGCCACACAGTGTCCGCACATAGCAAACTCACTACAGACTAAAAATAGTAGAGAATCTCTTTATATAATAAGGAAGATTTATAAACATATGGACTACTATTTTAAGGTGTATAGAAGCTAGTTGTATATAAACTAAAATTGAAATGTCAATGAAGTAGTCACAGGATGTGGTTAAGCACTTGCATTTTTAACATAATTGGTTACTCAATACCATGTCAATTAATTCCATAATGTTATAAATTGTTTTTGATGTTATGTTGGGGCTTTTAATTGTTTGGGATGAAATTCTGCCAGCTCTATCTGCCTTCAGACCAGAGATGTTCTCCCCAAGAAACTGTTGAATGTATCTGGACAACTAGATGCTGGACTCTTTGTTTGGTATATGCTTGCAATGAAAGAATCTCAACTGAATTTTATCTGTAATACTGCAACAAGGTGGAGGAATCCACCATGGGAGAAGAGTTTGTGGAGGAGTTGGGTGAATCCCAGAGCCTATGAAACAATGCAATGTAATTAATAAAAAACAAACAAACATATGGACTACTGCAAACGTTATGAATAATAAAAGTTCTTGAAAGTCTTCCTTTTGAGATATGACAGCTAACATTTTAAGTCAACACTGAGACTCTCTTTAGCATACAAGCTAATTAAGATTAATTGTTCAGAAAGAAAGAAAATGGTTGTTTTTAAGCATGATGTAATTACAAAGTAGAAAATTTAAAACTATCAGAGGATTATTTTTGACAAGAAAGATTTCACAAAATTACTGAAAGTAAAAAAATCAATTTTAGAAATAAGTTATATTATTTTGATGTAGTCTCATTAAATACCAAGTATAATAGGTTAAACAAATCAGTACCTAAGAAAGAATTTTGGGACTTCTATGGAGAGAATTACAAAGTTTTATTGATGAATATAAAGGAATTCTAATTAAATTAAAAGATATACTATATTCATCAAGTAGGACATTCTCTTTTTCAACTGATTTTTTAATTTTAGAAATAAAATTATGTTAAATATATATATATATCATGATTTCATACAGTGAAATCTCATGAAGATTTTATAAAAATTCTTCAAAAAGTTCAAAAACGGGCATAGCTGCACTACCATATTTAAAGTGGGTTAAACTGTGTGTAGAAACTACGTTGAATTTTAATGCCTTATTAGCAATAAGCGTGAACACATTTGGAAATGAGAGCATTGTAGACATGTAATCAAGGTAAAACAAGATCATCAGAGTGGAGTCTGATCCAACATGACCAGTTTCACAGTGAGAAACGACCCAGGAAAGAGGACCAGGTGAAGACAGAAGCGGAGACTGAAGTGTTGCTTCCACAGGGGTTACCAGAAGCTGGGAGAGGGAAGGAAGGATAATAACGTAGACTTAATGAGGCAGCCAATAGCTCAATTTCAGACTTTCAGCCTGCAAAACTGTGACTAGAAACTGCTAGACTCTAAAATTTTGCTGTTTTAAGCCACCCAGTTTGTGACATTTTCTACAGAAGCCCTGGGTCATGCCTACAACAAGTAAAACAAAACTTCCTTCATAAAAAGGAAATCTGTCATCTCAAAACACGTCAACATTATTTTCCCCAAGTCCTCTGCAGGTCAGAGAATTGTGCTGGCTCCTGCATTTCATATCTGGCTTGCATTAATATCAATCGGTTTTGTCCAAGATTTATAATTTAACTATGTTCTATTTGGGCATGGGTATCTGTGTATTTATCTTACTCGAAATATATCCTGTATCTGAGGCACCAATTCTAAAATAATCTCAATAATTTTCTACAGTTGTCTTTCCTTCTTCCTCTGCACACTGTGATTTAGAGCTTCTAATTAGATGCATGAAAAGTCACAAGAGTGTGTATTTTCCATATCATTGTCTTCCTGTGCTGCTGCAGATTTTTTTTTCAGATTTTGTCATTTTGAAGTCCTTGAGAAATGACTGGTCTGGGCAAGTATCGCCAAAGGATTCTAAATCTAAAGGGGAATGTTTGATGAGGAGCAAGATAATTGATTGGTCTCCCTTAAGAACGCTTGTTAGTGTAGGGAAGAAAGCAGTAGCTGTATGGTGAGATATGTAGACAACATTGTGATTGCATGAGCAAAATTAGCATCAATTAGGGACATGTAACGTCATTTGACTTCAGAAGTGATATTCTAATAGGGATACAATGTTGCATATATAGTGATCTGGCCCTAAATGAATTAAATATGAGTAAGCACGCTCTTCTTCAGCAAAAGCTCCATAACAGGATTAAAATTTACAGAATGTGTCTTGGGTGATTATTTTCTTGAATTCTTTATCAGAGATAACTGGCACTCTGAGACATAATTCTTCAGGAATTAAGGATCTCTATTTGAGAAAGAATGCCTTAGACAAATCCAAATTGAGGCACTCAGTTGAAAATAGCTATCCTGGAATCAGCATTGTGGCAAAGGTGATAAAGCCACTACCTGAAATACTGGTATCCTATGCAGTCGCCAGTTCAGGTCCCAACTGCTCCACTTCTGATCTAACTCACTCTAATGCGCCTGAGAAAGCAGCACACGATAGCTCAGGACTTGGGGCCCTGGATGCATGAGAGAGACCTGGGAGAAACTCGTAGCTCCTGGCTACCACCTGGCCCAGTTTCATTTATTTTGACCACTTGGGGAGTGGACCAGCAGATAGAAAATATCTCATCTCGCCTCCCACCCACCCACCCTCTGCTTTTCAAACATATAAAAATATTCTTCATCACATTAACATTAAAAAAAGAAAACGAGCTATTTCAGATTTAAGGAGATGCAACAAACAAATACAATGCTAATGTAATGCTAGATTGGATTCTGTCTGGGAGAGAGGAATACTCTAACAGACAACATTGGGATAATTTACTAAATTGGAGAACAAAACATATATCAATGTTAAATTTCCCTCATTTTATAGGTGTCACAAAAATAAGATACCATTACCCATAATAAATCTACACTGAAAGATTAAGATGGTAAGGGGGTATGAGTGTGTGCAACCTACTTTCGTATGCACAGAAAACAATTATATGCTCACAATTAGATACAGTTTAAAATAAGTGCAATATTAATGTTTAACTCCCCCACTTATCCTAGACATGTACATGTTAACAACATATAATTTCACATCCATACTGATGGCTGATAATAGAAAATCAGATTATACAAATGTTAGGGATGAGGGAAATGGTAACTCATGCCCTGCTGGTAGAGTGAAGACTAAAAGAGACATTTCAGAGAGCAAATTAACAGTAGCTAAAAACACATTTTATCCATTTAAAAATTCCAATATATCAGTAATTCCAATCAACATGAGAGGATTCAAATCTCCAGTTAAAGTACAAAACAATCAGGAATTAACTCAAAAACCTAACAGCAATTAAGTAAAAAAATAAATCAAAGGTAATTATCTGTAATATGGCACAGCCATGAAAATGCATTAGTCACTGATTTAAAAGAATTCAAAAAAAACTTGAGGTAAATCAGAAGAGTGCGAAGTCATCCACCATTTACATAAAATGCAAAATCAAGTAAAACTAAACATTACGTTTCTGTGTATGCATGCAATGAACTTTGAAGAAAAGTTAGGTCATGATAAAAAAAAAAGCAGGGCTAAGTCTATCTCAAGGGAGAATAAATGACAAGACACACTAAAGAGGGGTATACAAGAAGCTTCAGAGTTATTGGTAATTTTCTATTACATAACCATGGATATTTATCTAATTGTTTCTTTCACTAATCTGCATTTAACATTCCCTACTTCTATCAAGTGCAGTTCTCTCTCTCTCAGTACCTCTGTCACTCTCCCCTTCAAGCAAGTAAACCTTGCTTTTTAAGACACGATAATGGGGCCCGGCACCTTAGCCTAGTGGCTAAAGTCCTCACCTTGCACGACAGGATCCCACATGGGCACCAGTTCTAATCCCAGCAACCCCACTTCCCATCCAGCTCCCTGCTTGTGGCCTGGGAAAGCCGTTGAGGACGGGCCAAAGTCTTGTGTTTCTGCACCCATGTGGGAGACCCGCATGAGGCTGTGGCTTCAGATTGGCACAGCTCTAGTCGTTGCGGCCGCTTGGAGAGGGAATCAACAGAGGGAAGATCTACCTCTCTGTCTCTCCTCCTCTTTATATATCTGACTTTCCAATAAAAACAAATAAATCTTTTCTTTAAGAAAAGACACAATGATGGGTAAAACCTACTGACATATATAAAAGATCTATACAAGGAAAACTTTTGCTATTAGTGTGAAGCAGAATTGGAAGCATGAACCACTGTGTTGACATACCATGTTCTTGGGTGAAGATGCTGAAATTCAAAATGTTTAGTTTGCCTCCAAGCTAGTTTTTCAGTAACATATAAATCTAGAAAAAGTGCCAATAAATGTGTTTGAACTAAATAAGTTTCAATTAATTTAGGAAAGCACAATGGCAGAAGTTTGAGAGAAGAAAACTGATCCTAGCAGATATTTTGTATCAAAAAAAGAAATCCTGGGCCCGGCGCCGTGGCCTAGCGACTAAAGTCCTCGCCTTGAACGCCCCGGGATTCCATGTGGGCGCCGGTTCTAATCCTGGCAGCTCCACTTCCCATCCAGCTCCCTGCTTGTGACCTGGGAAAGCAGTCGAGGACGGCCCAATGCATTGGGACACTGCACCCATGTGGGAGATCTGGAAGAGGTTCCTGGTTCCTGGCTCCGGATCGGCACAGCAACGGCCCATTGCGGCTCACTTGGGGAGTGACTCATCGGATGGAAGATCTTCCTCTCTGTCTCTCCTTCTCTCTGTATATCTGACTTTGTAATAAACTGAATAAATCTTTAAAAAAAAAAGAAATCCTATTTTACTAATACACGGATAGCTCAGTAGAACTGAAAAGGAAGTCCAGAAACAGATCAAAAAACATAAAAGCATAAAAAAATTCAGCATATAATAAAAGTAACATTTGAATCATCAGACATAAAATGAGCAATGAATCATCTGGGTGCCCATGGAGGTGAATTAGGACTGGGAAGAGGTGGATAAATCCCAATTCATTCCTCACATCATAGTCCAAAATAAATTTCAGAGGATCTAAAGATTTAAACATAGGAAATGGAGACATAATTGTGGAGGCAGTGGTGTAGCAGGCTCAGCTGCTGCTCGGAACTCCTGCTTCCCACATCCGGGTGCCAGGATCCAAATCTTGCCTCTGCGTCTGATCCACCTTTCCACTAATGCAGACCTTGGGAGGCAGCCGGCAATGAGTCACCTTACTTGGCCTCCTGAGACCCATGTGGAAGACCCACATAAAGGTCCCGAAGGTCCTGGCTTCATTTTAGCCTAGTTCTGGATGTTGTAGGCATTTTAAGACCACGAGCCAGCAATTGAAAGGTCTCTCTCTACTTCTCTCTCTCTCTCTCACACACACACACAGAGACACACTCTTTCAAATATAAATGAGTAAATAACATTTTTCTTGAAGATTTATTTATCCTTATTTGAAAATCAGAGTTATTGTAAAGGTTAATAATTAGAATTTTCCTACTAGCAAACTGTTGAAAATAATCCAAATGTCTCCAGAGATGGGTGAAATAAATTACACTATAAATACTTGGAGTAAAACTCTATCACCATGAAACAAAAAGGAAAAGTTTTCATAGACTTATATAATGAAACCTATAAATTTGTTTTTAAATAAAATCAAATTTCAAAACTATATGCCTTCAAAACTATGAGTATTTGGAAATGTGTTTGAACATGTATAGTGAATCTATTTGATTATGCACAGACTATCTCTAGATACACAGACAAGGGATAAAACAATATGTTGTCCAAAGTACTGAGCATATGCCTGGGGATCAGGGCTTGGAGTCAAAAGGAGAGTTAGACATTCTAATATCATTCCATATAGTTATGTTATCAAAATATGATTAACATTGAAAGCAGGTGTTTTACCTGATGGTTAAGACTTTTGCATCCACACAATGTGGTCTGGATTTGACTTCCAGCTCCTGTTTCTGACCTCAGTTTCCTGTCAGTGTAGACCCCAGCAGGCAGTGGTGATGATTCATGTACTTGGACTCCTGTCACCCTTTAGGAGACCTGGAATGAGCCCCCAGGTCCCAACTTTGGACTGACCCAACACTGGTCATTTGAGACACTTGGAGAATGAAATAATAAGCAGGAGCATGCGCTCTCTCTCTTATCTTTATTCACTCACACTTACTTAAAAAAATAAATAAATAAAAATAGGGCCTGGCTTGGTAACCTAGTGATGGGGGCCCTTACCTTGCACACTGGGATCCCATGTGGGTGCCAGTTCATGTCCTAGTGGTCCTACTTCCTATCCAGCTCCCTGCTTGTGGCCTGGGAGAGCAGTCGAGGATGGCCCAAAAACCTTGGGATCCTGCACCTGTGTGGGAGACCTGTAGGAGGCTCCAGGCTCCTGGCTTTGGACTGGTGTAGCTCCAACCATTGTGGCCACATGGGGAGTGAAACAGCAGATGGAGGATCTTCCTGTCTCTCCTCCTCTTTGTAAATCTGACTTTCCAATAGAAGTAAATGA
This sequence comes from Ochotona princeps, assembly GCF_030435755.1. NCBI lineage: Eukaryota > Metazoa > Chordata > Mammalia > Lagomorpha > Ochotonidae > Ochotona > Ochotona princeps. Next base: position 105,679,006 of record NC_080834.1, on the reverse strand, counting down.
ATCTTAGATAAAAAGTTTAAATAATGTTAATGTTTGGTTTAACTATTTTAAAGATTCTCAAACAAAGAACAATCACAAGTAGAAAATATTTATGTCATGTTATAGAAAAAAATTATCAAATACATTAAGGATCAACATTTTGGCACAGCAAACGAAGCTGTCACTTGCAGGACAAGCATCCTGTGCCAGAGCCCTGGTTCAAATCCTTGCTGCTGTCTTCCGATGCAGCTTTTTGCCGATGCACCTGAGAAAATGACATGTAATTGCCCAAGTTCTCAACCACTCACAATAGAGACCTGAACGGAGCTCCTGGCTCTTGTCTTCAACCTGGCCTAGCCCAGGCTGTAGAGGACATTTGAAGATTGACTTAGTGCAGGAGAGAAAGTCTCTCTCCCTCTCACTCTCAATTTCAAATGAACAAGCAGATCTCTTAAAAGAGAGAGAGAAAGAGGGAAGAGGAAGGAAAGACAAGTTTATGATGATATCTCATTTAAATTTGCACCTATTAATAGCTCGACTAACATTAGCAAGGAGCTAGGAAGTTTGACTACTGCAAAAATATTGTTTTGTTTATTATGGAACTTACATCAGTTAGGCTTTTGAAAAAGAGTTATTTATTTATTTAAAAATCAGGTTGCAGAGGCAAAGGGAGAGCAAACCTTTCGCCGACTGCTTTACTCCAGACGGCAGAAAGCACCAGGGCTGAGCCAGACCAAAGCCAGGAGCCTCACCCAGATCTTCTACATAGATATTGGGAGTCCAAGTAATTGGATCATCTCCTGCTGTTTTTCCAAATGCCATTGGCAGAGAGCTGGACTGGAGCAGCTAAGACATGAACGCGCTCCCCCACAGGGGATGCCAGCATTGCAGACAGAGGCCTTACCTGCTGCATCGCAATGCTGGCCACTTTTTAAAATGGTATCTCATAATCAAATACTATGCTACTAGTGGATGCTTTTATCAATTTCTACATTTATCACTGGTAAGTAAGAAGTTGTAGGTACATAAGCTTTATTATCATTTAGCTGTTCAGCTATAACTATATGAGTGCATTTTCATTACAGTCACGTAACTGTAATGTTTGAATGGTGAGGAACTGCATCTGGGGAGGTGACCCAAGTATCACATAGCAAGAGACAGGAAGCAAGTCTCGATGTGCATGTCCTCTGGGCCCCTGGTGACCTTGTCTAGTTTTAATCCTATTCCAAAGGCCTCAGTTTAGACAACACAGTTGTTAGGTTTCCATTATCCTTATTCTTTACAGTGGCAAATCAATCTCAACACACAAACCTTTAGAGGACACATGCAAACTACATCCAAGTGACAGAAACAGACCTCCCTATAGACTTCCTAGGTGTACTGCTGCCTTTGCCTTGATGCCCAGGCAGGTCACTATGTCAGCATAATATATTTGTCATCATAACTTTTAGTAATAAATGACATTGGGCTTTTTTAAAGTTTAGGTGTGGCTTGATTAGGCTTTTTAATGTTCTCTTTCTTTGGGCCAGTGCTGTGGCACAGTGGATTACGCTGCCATTGTCTGTAATGCTGACATCCTATATGAAGGGTGGTTCAAATTCTGGCTATCCCACTTCTGATGCAGCTCCATGCTAATGTTAGTCTGGGGAAGCAGCAGAAAATAACCCAAGTGCTTGGGCCCCTGCTACCCACAGAAGAGATCCAGATGGAGTTCAAGGCTCCTGAATTCAGCTTGTCCCAACCCCAGCCATTGTAGTCCTACATGCCAGAATCTCAGCATCCTTGCCACCAGGCCAGCATGCACACTTTCACCCCCTTAATCTTTCTTATTGTTGTTGTTTTACTACTTGCTACATTTAGTGTGGTTAGGTTATTTAACTATTCAATTAACACCTAATTCATATATGAAGATATTTTTTAAAATGAAAAAATGGATATTATAAAAAGTACACATACATTTCAAAATTCTTGTACCAAAATGAACATTTATATTGCATTTACCAGGAACTTTTTTCATACTGAGGAAAAGGATATTCCAGCTTTAACGCTGGTGGCATGCCTGCACTTGGGAAATTTGTTATGACTTATTCAAGCATGTTATCTAATAATAAGTATGGTTTAAGTGATGATAACAGTAGTCATAGTAAATCCAAATTTTATAGCTATGTGGCAGTTTGAACTGCAGACTGTTCTATTTGCCTGATTGATGGATTACAATATTCCATGCTAATTCCTTTGAGAACAAGGAAATCTCATGTAAATCTTTTTAAAGATTTATTTTTAAAAATTTTACTGGAAAAGCAGATTTACAGTTAAAAGAGACAGAGAAAAAGATCTTCAGTTTGCTGGCTCACTCCTCAAGTGGTCTCAGTAGCTAGAGCTGAACAGATCTGAGGCCAGGAGCCTGCTCCTGGTTTCCCATGTGGATACAGGTCCCAAGGACTTGGGCCATCTTCTGCTGCTTTCCCAGGGCAATAGCAGAAAATTACATTGGAAATGGAGCAGCCAGGCACTTGCAAGTAAAGGATTAACCTGTTGAGCCACAAGACCAACCCCTCATATAAATTGTTGATTATGTATTTGAAAGAAGGAAAGACAGACACGAAGAGAAAAAAGAGAGAGCTACCTCCCACTGAGAAGTTTCTTTTCCAAATTCTTACAGTGGCCAAAATTGTGAGCCAGGAGTGCAATCCAGCCCAAAGCCAGGGGCCAGGAACACAACCCAGGTCTCCTACAAGGGTGGCAGGAACCTAATTACTTGAAGCCTCAGTGCTGCATTAGAAGGAAGCTGGGGTCAGCACTAGACCCGTTACCAAATCAGATACTCTGCTCTGCATTGTGGGCATCTTAACCAGCTCCTTCACTGCTCCACTCAATACCTGCTCATAAATTCTTAAATAAAATGTTTTTATCCATTTTTTAGCAAACATTTGTGCAATGTCTACTTAGCTACATTCAACAGAGTTAAGATTGGCAGGCAAGCAAGCACCGTAAAAGCCAGACTGATGTTTTTTTAGGGCATGTCCTGGCCACCAAGGGAATAATCAGCCATCAGATGTGGCCTCTACAGAAGTCACTTTCTGGATTGATATTCAGATCCCCCACTTGAAATCATCATTGGTGGAGTTATAGGCAAGTCTACCTCTAAAGCCAGACATGAAACAATTACATTAGACAAATCCTCAAGAGTTTGTAATTCCCTGCCACACAGATGTGATTGCACTGAGCCCAAACTGTTCCTACAAAAGGACCAATGAGGGAGCATCTTGTAGGTACACCAAGGCTGAAATCTCCCCCTGCCCCAAAACAGCTTAAGTGTCTTGTTTGTTCATACTCTCTTGAGTGCGAACATGCTTTTCAGATCCAGGCCAAAGGGCACATAGGCTGAAAAACCTTGCAGAAAACTCTAAAGAGACAGGAAAAGAGGCAAGCAGAAAACATTCAATGCAAGCACTATGTCCAAAGGACCTGGAACAGATTCTGGGTGTGAGTATTGCTGGACCCACACTCACATAGCGGAGTGCTACGTGTGCTAGCAAGGGATCTGACAGGTCCTTCAAGGTGCGGTTGCTAGTGGAACCTGGATTTCCGGCCCTGCATGTCAGAAGTCTGCTTCCCTTGCTTCACTTTTACTCTAGATGGCAGCAGCAGAACAAAATATAAGAGAAAAATCTGTTTTCAGTGAAATGGATTCTTCTATGTCTTCATGTACAAATGGTCTCAGAATTTATTTGAAATAAAATATACTTTAAAATGCTTCTTCTACTAAAGAAATATTCCAATAATATTTCAGTCATTGAAAAATCAATATACAGATATCTTGCAATTATTCGACTTCTCAGGTTACTGACAGCATGATATTAATGGAAAACGTTTCCTATAACAGTATTTCTATGAAGACTTGCTCTTTATATTCATAGATTTGCCTTCAGAGGCTGAGGTACAAGGTTGAATACAAAAATACTTTTTTAAATTGATGGAAATCATCTTACAAAGGTCCAAATACTCAGGTATATAATACATAGAAATTGATTGCACACATTAAAGTACTAAACATTTAATATTTCTCTAGTAAACTCATGTTTTAGAAGTTGTTTTGCATAATTAAAATTATAATTTGTAACTATTCTAAGAGAAATCTTTTTCTTATAAAACAACACTTTGCATCATGGCTCTGTAAGTGAAGAGGAATTTGTAGATAACATTGCAACAACACTAGAAATACTGTGAAAACAAACAGACCTGAAGATGACCCAGAGGGTTAAAACAGTGATGGTTGTCATAATTTTCATAAGGGGCTTCTAGAAAATAGCTTCCTTAGTTTGACACTAAGTCCTCACACAGTCCAGGCTTCATGAACAGGATTTTTAAGGGCTTAGAAAGTGTGATAGGCCAAGAAGATGCAGTTCACACTTCAGTACCTGTTGATCCATATATTTTAAGATCATCTTCCTGCCCAGAATATTCAAATATCTTGAAGAAGAATCATCTGTTTCTAACTCACACTAAGATGCCATTCACACAAATGGCCATGAGTCAGAATAACTTCATTACATTAAAACCCAGCCAAACTAATCTTTTATTTTATGTGATAGAATCAATGTTATGATAGGTAAGAATTAATAAGAATCTTCAGATTATCTTGTCCAATCAATTATTTAACCAGCCCTACAGGGAGGTGTCCTAGAACACTGTAAAGGACCCAGGGTTTGGAATAGACGTCTTAGTTGGATCTGAAGCTCTGCTATTTACTCACAGTTCCTGCTGATGTTTGTGTGAATTAGAAAGCAGTTTGGAAACATTTAATGGGAGTCTTAGCATTTCTTATTCTCTTTGATCTGATCATTGCATTTGAGAAATCTTACGTCAAGGAAAAAGTAAAGTCCCAAAAGCTTTATACATAAAGAATAGTTTATAATGAACAAACTGAGGTACAATGGAGGAATGGTTAAGTAAATTCTAAGATATAGTAAGATTCAGCAACCAAATCAGCATTTGTTAAGAATCTACTACATGCCAAGAAAAGACAGAAGAAAGAACAGGTCAATCAACCATCTCAGCTATATGTTGGCAGCGAATTATGGGGCAAACGGAGACTCTATGATGGACTATGCCAATCAGTGGATTCTTCAAAGACCTCGTCGTGCTTGGAGTAGCAAGACTGGCAGCAATCCATAACTGGTGAACTATCAAACCACTTGAGCAAGAACCTTGGAGCAAGCCCTACATCCGGGACCTGGGGAGGGTGGGAAATTGGGTGGGCCCTCTCCCTTAATATCCCCCTTTAAACATGAAGGAAACAATATGGAAATAATAGTCTTACCCACTTCCCTATAGCCCTTGAACCTTTTTTTTACCCTAAGTAACTATGTAAAGATTGTCAAAAATACAATAATAATAAAAAAAAGAATCTACTACATTAAGAGCACTGGAGATTTGATTGAGAGCATTAGAGACATGGACATTGACTTTTCCATTAAGAATAAAAGTGTCAATTTTTTAGATTTATTTATTTATTGAGAGGCAGAGAGAGAGATAGATTAATCTTCCAGACACCGGTTCACTCCCCAGATGGCCTACACCTGCCCCAGCTAAAGCCAAGAGCCTGGAGCTCCATCTAAGACTCCCAGTTGGGTTACAGGTACCCAAGCACTTAGGTCATCTTTTTCTGCTTTCCTAGGTGCATTAGCAGGAACCTAGATCAGAAGTGGAGCAGCCAACTGCTGGTATTCACATGGGATATTAGCATCACAGTCAGCATCTAGACCCACAGCATCACAACACCGCCCCAGCATCTAACTTTGAAAAAGCAAGACACAGAGAGCAATGTTGCAGTGCAGTAAGCTAAGATGCCATCTGCAAGGCTGGCCTCCTGCATCACAAGACCATTTTGAGCCCCAGCCGCTGTGGGCAAATTATTATCAGCAACAGATTATTGCCCAATTGCTTGGGCCCCTGTCACCCACATCTCCAACATTGTGGCTTTGGCTTGTATCAGGCTTAGCCGCTGTACTCATGGGGGAGTGAACCAGCACATAGCAGAAAGCTTTCTCTTTCTGTCTCCTGTCCTCTCCCTATCCCTGTCTTGTCCTTGTCCCACTCTTCTTCAAATAAATAAATAAATAAATATGCAAGAGATAACCATTTGTGACAGTGAACTATCTACCATATAAGTTACGTGTAGGTGTACAGAAAATCCTAAAAGAAAATGTATCCAAAATATTTGTTTCTTGTGTTGTAACTGCTACATAATTTGTCTACATTTTCTGCAAAAAAAAAGTTACTGTTAAAATTACTCTTTCATGATATAAAATAATATTGCACCAGGTACACTAATATAAAAAGCAAATCTTTTCAAATAATGTACTCAAGGTCAGGACCACTTCATGGCACAGGAAATCCCTAAGGATATGGTCTTTTGTGCCTGTGTTTTGATTTTCATCCAAGTGTCCTTCACGAAAGTCACTCAGGTCTGTTTGTATGCAGAGGAGGAAAGCCGGCAGCACTCTGCACCCAGGTGACACAAGGGGGTGCACAGGCCCTACTCCATACGCTTGTCTTTCTGAAGAGAGAGGGAAAAAGCTTCTATTTGATGTGGTGATGAGTTTAATATTTTAATAAGCTTATGAACACAATCCACAGCACCTTTCTAACCCAAGACATCTCTGAGAGAATTGTCTCCTACAAAAACCACTCTGTCTCCCCACATTGATATCACAAGCTGAAACACAGCAGATGGAGTAAATAGCCTTTTAAAAAAAATTTTATTTATTCTTATTGTGAAGTCAACCATACAGAGAGGAGGAGAGACAGAGAGGAAGATCTTCCATCCAATGATTCACTTGATCTGATGATTCACTCCCCCAAGTGACCAAAACAGCCTGTACTGTGCCGATCTGAAGCCGGGAGCCAGGAACTTCCCCCAGGTCTCTCACCTGGGAGCAGGGTCCCAAGCCTTTATGCCGTCCTTGACTGCTTTCCCAGGCCATAAGCAGGGAGCTGGATGGGAAGTGGGGCTGCCGGGATTAGAACTGGCACCCATATGGGATCCCAGTGTGCGCAAGGTGAGGACTTTATCTGCTAGGCCACGGCGCCGGGCCCATGAATACCTTTTAAAGTACCAATAGTGACACTGGAGATAGCCTAAATGACCAAGAACAGAGATTGGTAGTTGAATAATTCACACAACAAATTACAAAACATTTAGTAAAAGTGGTCTTGACTTCGAAAAACAGTATAAAAAGTCAACGTATGCAAACATATAAAAACACAGTCAAAATTTTTATTGAAGTATGTGTTTAAATTTTATCAAAACATGTTTAAACATACATGGAAACTGTAAATTGATAAATGTAAAACACTGATAGTCATTATCTTTAAGAGATAGCTGATAATTTATATTTTTATTGCTTTATTTTTGCGTATCTTTATTGTATAATTTTTATCTGCCATGAAGAGAAATTTGTCTTTACTACAGGATAATAAATGAGTATTCCCAAATAAAAGTGTCAGTTCATGTGATGACCTTTGTTAAGTAAATATATGTAAAAGTCATTACAATTCATTCCAAATATGGTAGTAATATACCCTTGTTTACCAAAGACAGCAGTACTTAATGACTGGTAATCTGGTTTAAGTATGAATGGCAGTCCTTTTAACTCTCAAAAGTTTGAATGATAAATTATCCTACGAATGTTGTCTTCAGTTTATCCCAAGTAGTTAGCAAGTCTTGTAGCTTCTCCCCATGACTGAACAGCCTCCTTCCAGCATCCATGATCCTGGCTCTGTCTTTGCAAATGTGCTATAATGTGAGGCTGATCCAGAAGCTCAGATTCCACGGCTGCCTCAGGGACAGCATGGCGCCAAGATGGACAGCATGGTGCCAAGAGACGCAGCAAGGCTCATCCAGATGACAAGACCTTGCATGACCCTTAGTTGAAGCGGCCTTAAGGCTGATTTATGCATTAAGCTGCAGGAACAGGGACACAACCCCACTACCAGCAAGACACCTTCTGACATGTCTTTTGGGACAAAATTCTGGCACTATTAGCATGAACAGTGTTTTCCAAAGCACTTTTATATGTATGAGACCCTAATGCTGTGGTGAAAAGTTTCTGAATTACAAGTAATAATCACCACTAAAATAGCAAGCAAAAAGGGAAACACTTTAGAAATTAATCCCATGGCATCTCCTGGATTTACAGCTTGGAGCCCAGCTGGGCCATACATAGGACCAGTGCCAAAATTGGAAATCATGACATACTTTTCTCTCTCTCTCTCACTCTTTCTTCTTTTCTACCCTCTCCTGCCACTACCCTTCTCTTTTGGATCACAGTTTCTTTCTGTTTCTTTGTGCACGGGTGTGTCTTTCTTCTTACTCTACAGAAGTGTTTGTTCTAGTACTCCACACTCAGAGAGTGTTTCTCCTTATATTTTTAGGTCTAGCTCCTAGGAACAACCCATCAGTCCTTGCACCTCTGAATCCTGATTCCTGAGGGACAGCAACTGCTTGTCCCAGTACAATGAACGGATTGTTTTCTCCCAAGTCAGGTATCTATCCAGACTCAATGAAGATGTCCAGGGAAGACCCACAAGAAATGCAGTCTAACTAGACAGTACCGAAGCAATCTGCTAGCGTTCCCTCCTCTTGATTTCAGTGAAATACTCTGACTATACCTTATCCCAAGATAGGGAGTCATGAGCAAGTCATGAGAAGGTCATGGGTCAACTATTTGAATAATAAGGTCTTTTTATTGTATTTCTTCATTCTTTCACTCATGTGACAAATATCTACCACCTGTACATAGTGCTGTGGGCAGAAATAGAACCCAACTCTTGTTCACAGGCATTTGCAAGACATTGAGAGTCAAAAGAAAAAGGAATATTGATGTTATGATCATTATACTATGACCTACAAGAGAATGTGGTAGTCTAGGAAAATATTAATTGATAATCTAATCATTTGTTTATCAAAGAACAAAATACCAAGGTGTAACCTACATTCAAATAAAATTAATTGGTATTTAAGAGTGGTAATATCTGAGGTTATGGAAAATTCTAGCATCTTTGAACAATATTTTCCCAGAAATCATTTGCACACCCAGCAAGATGTGAAACCTAACAGAACAACTGATAACAATGTTTATGCGGATTTAAAATCCCTGGTCTTTCTGTAACCATTTGCCCAAGGATACAAAACTAAAGTCATTCTTCTTCCATGAGGTTTAAAAAGTCAACTGCTTGAGTCCTTTTTCAGTTTAATTACTTATGCTTTCCTAATCTGAGAAACTACTTTTAAATTTACTGACCACGAGATTTTATTTAATCCCCATTTCATCTGTTGAGGTCAGTCTCTTTCTGTTCGTTTTATAAGACACCTGTTTCCTGTATGTTATTTGGAGCCACATTTGTAACATGACATTAGAGGCTCTAGTTATGAACAATTCTTTTCTTTACCACAAAAGTTGCTGTCCTTTTCACAAACATAGGTCTTCCCTCACGTCAGCTCTGGACAAATACTCAAGATTATGCTGGCAACACTGGTGAACATATTCACTTGGGAAAACCAAGCAGATCCTAATTTTGGAATCCTTAAATCTCTTGGCTTCCCTGAATTTGAAAGATGATCTGAGGGATGAGTTTATAACAGTGTGTTCTAACCTTCTTTGGGTCTATGACACCATTATGAATGCACTAGGACAAATCTGAGGGATGTCTGCCTTCGCTACCCTGCCTGTCATCCACAGCCCAACCAACTGCTATACTTCTGTTCTATATCCAATGCTCATTAACCAGCTTAGAGAGTGGAACAGCACCTGCATAAGGAAACAACTCAAAGTGCTTTTGTTTATCATTAAATCTTGTATTATAATTTTTAATTTAAATTATTTATTTAATAATTATTATATTTACTTTACCTTTAGACCCTACTTTTTGTTGCCTTTTACCCATTACTTAACATAATAATTGCAACAAAAGTTGGTGCTTAATAATAATTTATTAAATGAATGGATCCTTCTCAATCCTGACCCCTCTTTTATCACCAAAATTAATCAGTAAGGGTTGTCAAGGGTTGGCTAACTGAGTCAATTCCATAAAATATGAGTATAAACCATCAATGTTAGGCAAAGTTTGGCCACTAGAATGTGAATCAAGCTCCAGTGTCAACTACAATAAAGATGTTTTTACAATGACAATGGGTTATATTTGAGGAAAATGTCAGAATAAGAGTGCTGGATCAATGACATAGAATCCATCACAGTTTTCATTATTTAAAATTAAACAACTGCTGCCACCTCTTGTTATCAATTATCTTGCCACAAAGACTCCCTCCTCTTCATAACAGACATTCTAAATGCATACAAATGATCAGATTGTCCTCAGAACTTTATGTCAATATACTATTGCTTTCATCTTGACAATTTTGTAAGGTATACATAATTAGTAATTATTTTATAAATTAGAAAGTAAAGCAACCAGGAATTAAATTGTCCAAGTTGCCAAAACACATAATTAACAGAACCAGAATATAAATCCATTTTTTATTTGTATCCAGGACCCAATCTCTTATCTATTAAATTTTATCATTATCAGCTAAAATCCAGGATTATGGCACTTAAAACTTCTTTGTTGAACTCTATAACATTCATACAACATAATACTCACCTTGCAAGCATTGAGATCCTATACAGCACTGGTTTAGGACCTAGCTGCTCCACTTCCCTTCCAGCTCCTTACTTATAACCTGAAAAAGCAAAGGACGACAGCCCAAAGCCTTGGGACCCTGCACCTGTGTGGGAGACCTGGAAGAAGCTCCTAGCTCCTGGCTTCAGATTGGCTCATCTCCGGTCATTGCAGTCAAAGGGAATGAATCAGCAGACAGAAGATCTTTCTCCTCTCCAGAAATCTGATCTGCCTTTTAATGGAAATAATTTTTTTTTAATGTGCTACATTTTATGACACAGGATTTTATCTATCTCAGTTAATGTTTTTGGTACACTTAAAGAAAATATGTATTCTGGTGTTGTACAGTGAAGTCTATGAGTGTTAGACCCTTGGTTAATAGTGATTTCAGCTTCAGGTATAGGTGCATCTTGAAATGACTATAACCATTTTATTAAGATTTATTTGTTTTGCTTGGAAGTCAGAATTATTGAGTTAGAGGGCAGAAAGACACAGAAATAGAGAGAGGGACTTCCATCTGCTTGTTCATTCTCCAAAAGGCCAAAACTAATCCAGTCTTAAGCTGGGAGTCAGGAGCTTTTTCCAGGTTTCCCATGTGGGTGAAGAGGCCCAAGATCTTGGGCCCTCCTATGCTGCTTTTCCAAGCCATTAGCAGGGAGCTGGATCAGAAATAGAGCAAACAGGAGTCAAGTCAGTGGCCATGCGACACACTGGTGCCACAGACTGAAGATTAGCCTGATATGCCACCCTGTTGGCCCCAACTGCAACCATCTTGATTGTAATGATTCTATACCCCATCTTCCCTTTATGACGACAGACATTCCAAACTCTACAGGACCAACAAAGTGCCTAAAACAAGTTGTCATTTGCAGACAGAATTGTGACATGCAAGCTAAGTTGCCATTTCCAACACCAGCATCTCAGATGAGCTCTAGTTTAAGTCCCAGTTGCTCCATTTCCAGTCCAGCTCCTGCTAATGAAAGTGGCAAAATATGGGCTAATGCTTGAAGTCCTGCCCCTTGGATGGAGTTCTAGCTTTGGCCTAGCCCAGCCCAGGTTGGTACAGCCATTTGAGAAAAGAGGAGAATCTCTCTCTGTACTTGCCTCCCTCCCTCCTTCCCTTTCTTCTTCTCTCCTCTCTTAAAGCCTCCTTTTCCTTATGTATTCTTCTTTTTAAATAAATAAATATTTTTAAAAGATTATTCAGGCACAGGCACTCTTATCTGGCACATGAAATACTACTACTTTTTGGGAGGGCCCAAGTGCATCCTGCTTAGCCACAGCCTATCTTCATCTGAAAAAATTTATGTTCCTGTCTTACTGTATGGGGATCCCCTTTTCTGTTGTGGCTGCCCAAGAGCAGCATTCTGTCAGTGAGTGCCCCCAACAAGGTAAACTCCCTGCAGTCCTGGATCTGTGACTTTTTTCTCCAGTCTTTCCAATTTGGGCATGTTGGTTAGTTCTGTGGTCATGCCTGACTCAACTTGTCACCACCCCCAGCTCTGCTCAAATCAGTGCGTACTGCAGATCCACAGTATTGAGCCCACATATCCCCTACAGAATCTGTCTGTAGCCTGGTTCCTTCATGTGCTGGTTGGTGTCACGGCCCAGCCTTGCATGGTCCATCCCTTGCTCAGACACTCAGTGGCAGTACTGTGGTCTAGCCCTGCCAGGCAGGCCCTCCAGTCATCGCTTTCTTGTGTGCTAGAGGGCAGAGGGTGATGCCACCTAGCCCATCCCAGGTCTCCCATGTGGACAAATGCATTGGCCTAATCCAAACATGTCCTCCGGTTTCCTCTCTGTGAACCACACGGTCTCAGTTCCCTTCTTTACCTGTAGTGTCTTGTTTTAAGACTTTGTATTAATAAGAAAGTTGAAAGATGAGAGCATTTACTACCCAAAGCAATAAATAAAACTATTGTCTCTGCCAATTGAGAATATTTTAGGTAATACTAACCTAACTATAGAAACAGAAAGCAGATATTTATTTGCTAGGGCTTTAAGAGGTATGGAGAAATTTGGTTAAGTGATGAAACATTACTTGAATTTTTATTTAACAGGATCTTTTCTAAGTGTTTTATATTTATTATCCAGAATAATCTGCCAATATGCCGTTACTTTCATTTTATGGATGGCAAAACTGAGGTAAAAAGCAATGTTGAGTTCCTTGCCCAAAGTCCAAAGCTGGTAAGTATGGTTACAGCTGGGAGTCAAATCCAGTTTCTTGCACATTAACCTTCCTGCTCCTAACCACTATCCTATAGTGACTATTTGCTCACTGGAAATGCTTCTTACATATTTTGATAGTAAGATAATATTTATTATATAAAGACTTTGTGAAGGAAGGCAGATTAATTGAAAGTGCAACTTTTTTGATTTTTAAATTAAGGGTCTGAGAGTTTACATCTATAGTATGAAACTTGACTATCATTATTTTTCTATTTCTTCCTTTTTTCGAAAGAAAAAAATAATAAAACATCATGGGTAGATTGGCAGCAAGGATTGCATTTCCAACATTCACAAAGGGCACTCTGACCTTGCCCTGAAACAGACTGGATGAGGCAGGCACCAGAGGTTGGAAACAGCTACCTTATAAAAATCAGATGGAACAAGCCAGAGCTGTGGAAGATAGATGAGCAAATATTGAGGTCAAGAACCCCACAGGAGTCTTATTCTAAGTTCAATCCAACTCCTGGCAATCAAATTCTCTATTTCTTAAGACCGACAATGATCTCACACTTCATGAGACCAATTCATGAAGAGATAAGGTGTTACGAGCATCCAGCACACAGAGCCTTTATTATCTGATGGTTCAACTTTGATGAAAGAGAAGTTCTGAAGAATCAGAGCTACTTTTCCTTTGTTCGAAAAAAAAAAATTAGAGTTCATTTCGGAAACTGTTACTTCTTCCATTAAGAGGACTGTGTTAAATTTGAGTTTAACAGAAATCATCAACAGAATTGTCACCTTTCCAAAACGTAGACCTAGAATCTACAATTACTTTATTCCTATCTTGGTAACACATAGAACTTATTTTTGCCTCACACTTGAATATACATCTCACACTATTCATTATTTGATTTGTCTCTATAAGTCTGGTTTGCTCAAGCTCTTTATGACATAGAAGAGTTACATACATTTTTGCCATGAAATGTGTGAGTATTTATCTTGAATGCATTAAATAGATGGTAAACAGTTCAAGTCAGATTTTAATTTAAAAATTACTTACAAAAACTTTATTTTTGAATCAAAGAATTACTGATACCAGTTAGTGGTTCTATAGCAGTATACTAGAAAGCAACTTTACTTATAATACGTAGAAGTTCATTTTTAGTTTACAATCTTAACAAAGTTGCATATATTAAGTACAAACAATTACCAAAGTAAACTTATCTAGAGCCTTAAAGAGAGTAGATGCATCCTCAATATAGACTCAAACTTTTTTAAGGATGTATGTACCACTGGCAGATGGTAACTAATACAGCCATTTATTACTTTACGTTATTTTCAAGAACTGTTATATTTACTGTCACATCAGTCTTCACACAAATTCTATAAAATAAGCAAGGAAGAAATATTTTTTAAAATCAATTAACATCTGTCTGGTTATCCAAGCTAAGATAGATGTCTCACAAATAATGTGTGAAATAATTGAAAAACGATTATTTCCACTACTTTAACTGAAGAATAACTTGACAAATAAAACAAATACTCCTTCCAAACGCTGTTTGAACTGATGGGTTACTTGAACACATCGATTGGTATGAGGGTTCAGGGCCCGCTCATGAAGGTGCATTGGAGCTACCACAGATCCCTCACTGTCACAAAAGGTCGGACTTCTTTTGTAAAAGTCTTAATTTTAGTATGTGCAGCTACCATAGTCTGTTGAGGCTAAGAATGAATGGAGCACACCAACTTGGTAAATTACTAAACTATTTCCAAAAGCTGTGTCTTGCTTCTAACACTGCAGTGAGATGCTTATCATTCAATTATTCTTGATGGTCTTGGGAGAACTGGTATTTAGTGAATTTACCTGGAGATATTTGGTAAAAACGTCAACTTTATAATAAAGGGTCTAAAATTTGGATTTTGGATGTTATTTGCAACTGATGTCATACATACAGTTCTGTTAGATTCCTGGGACACTACCAAAGCCCACCAACTGGATGGCTTAAATCACAGACGCTGATTTCATAGCTCAGAAGTCAGAATTAAAGGCGAAAGCAAAATCAACTCATAGTATGAAGTACTAAGAACTAGAATTTCAGTGTATGTTTTTGGGAATGTGAATGTCAACCGTATGTGTCACGTTAAAGGTATTTTTGGACAAGATTAGCATTTTAACCCATATATCTTGTGTAAAGCAAATTCCTCCACAATTTGTGTGGGTCTGATCGAATCAACAGGAGGCTTGGCAGAATGGAAAAGCTAGCGTCCTCCAACCTCAAGGAATTCTTCAGCGAATGTCCTCCAGTCTAGCTGTGTCTTTTACTCTCCTGTCTGTCAGGTCTGCTGGCCCATCCCACAGCTTTTTTTTTTTTTTTTAATAAAAAGACTTTTTTATCTTTATTACAAAGTCAGAGATACAGAGAGGAGGAGAGACAGAGAAGAACATATGGGGTCCCGGCACAATCAAGGTGAGGACTTTAGCTGCTAGGCTATCGTGCCGGCCCCCCATCCCAGTTTTAAACTCTCTAACTTCACAAGCTTGTTCTTTGTAACAAATCATACATATGTGTGTGTATGAATATTTGAACACACTCATGTATGCAAGTATGCACACATAATTTCCAATGCATAACATTGTTTGTACGTGTATATATATATATATATATATATATATATACAATTATATATAATTCCTAATTGCTTTTGTTTGTTTTGTTTATTGTGAAGGGAGCAGCACATAAGTCAACTCATCAATTAGTTTCAAGGATATTCTGGACAGATGGAAAAGAAACACCATCATAGGACTTTAAAAATTAGGTTCTAATGTCACAGCAAATACTCTGTAGATTATTGTAAATTAACATAGTTTTGAATTTCCTATAATTATCTTGTGAATAGTACGTCATATTTCAAAGATGTATTTATTTATTTTATTTGAGAAGCAGATTTACAGAAAGAAAGGGAGACACAGAGACAGAGAGATTTGCCATCTTCTGGTTCACTCCCCAAATGACTACAATGGCCAGAACTGAGCCAACACAAAGCCAGGAGCCAGGAACTTCTTCAGGGTCTTCCACCTGGGTGCAGGCTCTCAAGGCCTTGGGCCAGCCTTTGCTCCCTTTCCAGGCTATGTGCGGGAGCTGGTTTGGAAAGCAAAACAGTGGGACTTACTGGCACCCATAATGGGTTACTGGTGCTGACAGGCAGAAGACTAGCTCATTGAGCCACCAAATCAGCCCCATTGCATTATATTTAATGATGTTTCAAACATCAAATTGATGTCTCGGAAATATATCATAAATTTTGGAATTCATTTCTATTTTAAAGTGCTGAAAATTTCAAAACTGGAAATAGTCTTCCTCATTCTCTGAGACTGTAAAATTACTTCTTTGCTTAGAACCTCCCATTTGCTTCTGATTGCCAGGAAATCCTTGCTCTTCACTCCTAGTAGCCTTTGCATATGCTTTTCCACCACTCATATTTAGTACCTGTTCTAACACATTCCAGCTTTACGTAATCATTATCTAATGATTACATAATAATAATTACATATTAAACTTGTGCTTATATAAGAAAGAACCTCCTTCTCCTTCCACCTTCCACACTGTATTGTCCAGCCTTCCTTCCATCCAAGTGTGCTTTAGAGACAAGCTTCTCTCCGGTGGCTTATATGGGTCTGACTTAAGTGTTTGGAATCTAAAGCACAGTGAGAAGCCACCTCGACTGAGGAACAGGTAAATGACACAATCTGATTTTTCTTAGAAAGATTCCTCTGATTGGTCTGCGTAGAAAGGAACAGAGAAAGCAAAAATGGGTGCATGGGTATAAAATAGAAAGGTAAAACATTAATTCAGATTAAAGGATTGCAACTTTAACTGGGATGGAGAAAGAAAACGAATACTTGTTAATGGGTCAAACCCAGAGCAGAATGTCTTTAACAACAGACATGAAAGAATAAACACCCTCCCCTATAAAAGATAAATGAGATCTATGGTAAGATGATGTTCAACTATTTGGGGGAAAATCTAAAATCTTAGCAACATGGTCTGTTGGAAACACTAAGGAACACTCAATGTTGACTGTCATATCAAAGGACACAGTGTCTTTCAAAGGGAATAAGCAACATGACTTTGACAAGGATCTCTAGAATTCTATCCCAAAGATACATTAGCAAACATACAAAATGAACATGGTACAAAGCTATTCACCACAGAAATATTTATAATGGCAATCAATGGAGCTGATTGCAGCCACTTGGGGAGCGAACCATCAGATGGAAGATCTTCCTCTCTGTCTCTCCTCCTCTCTGTATATATCTGACTATGTAATAAAAATAACTAAAATCTTAAATCTTAAAAAAAATTCTTTTTTCTGCCAGGCCATTTTGCCGTCCAAGAATAAATGCATATGATTTGGTGAAAAAAAAAAAAAAAAAAATAACTATGTACAATAACAGATTTCTTATTATTCAGGGATTTTCCAAACTGGCAGCTAAACATAGTCATTGTTAGAAATAAAAATATGGGCCCAGTGCAGTAGCTTAGCAGCTAAAGTTCTTACATTGTACGTGCCAGGAACCCATATGGGAGCCGGTTCTAATTCCAGCAGCCCCACTTCCTATCCAGCTTCCTGCTTGTGGCCTGGGAAAGCAGTCGAGGAAGGCCCAAAGCCTTGGGACCCTGCACCCACGTGGGAGACCTGGAGGAAGTTTCTGGCAGCTGGCTTTAGATTGGCGCAGCACCGGCCATTGCGCTCATCGGACGGAAGATATTCCTCCCTGTCTCCTCCTCTCTGTATATCTAACTTTCCAATAAAAAATAAAATAATATAATTTTTTAAAGAAAGAAATAAAAGTACTCATACCATTTGTATCTTTGAGTGTGTCAAACAGGTTATGTTTGCATATGGAAGACAGAATCATTTTGTGGCCAATATGTAAAATGTAATTTTCCTAAACTTCTCTTGGAAAAAGGAGTTGCTAGCATCCCTGAAGTTGCATCCCATAGGCTGACAGTCACCCTTTGTTCCAGGCACTGCTCCTACTTCTCCATGAGCCCTGCTCTGCCTGCTTCCCCTGTCCTGCCTGGAGGTGGCAGTGAAGGGCAATAATCTGAATTTGCTACTTCTAACTGGTTCTGCAGAGACCTAGTTTTTAAAACATATATGTAAGAAAGGGGGAAATAAGGTTAGACTACTATAGATTTAACGATCTGTGGTTATTTTAAAATTGTTTGCAAAGTGGTCATTTTTTTCATTTATTTATTATTTATAATTGTTGTCTATGTTCCAACTAAACTAGGATAATTTTGCTTTTTAAAAACAAAACTGAAAGAACAAACTGTAGGAAAGATTGGGACCAAGATAGACTTCTTTTAATATACTTTATGTGATAAATGTCTTTGAAACCTTGTAATTAGTTTGCATAAATAAAATTACTTTAAAGATGTAGCTTATTTATTTGAAAGGCAGAGTTAGTAAGAGAGAGAAAGAGATCTTTCATCTGCTACTTCACTCTCCAAATGGTTGCCATGGTCAAGGCTGGGTCAGATCCTTGAACTCTACCCATGTCACCCACATGAGTGCAGTGACTCCCATGTACCTTTCAGGCCATCTTCAGCTGCTTTCCCAGACACATTAGCAGGGAAGTAGATTGGCAGTGGGGAAGTCTGGACTCAGACAGGTGCCCATATGGGATTCAGGTGTTCCAAGTTTCAGCTTAACTTACTGTATCACAATGATCACCCCTAAAATTGAATTTTAAAAACCCCTTAAAACAAACCAAAACCAGTTATTTAAAATGAACCGAAAACAAGAATTTTATTTATCTAAAAAGATATCCTGAAGACCAAAAGAAATAAACAAAATGTAAAAAAAACTGGAGCAATTTTCAGTAATTACATTGTTAGTAGTAACAGTGGTTATGTTATTGTGAAACTATTATATACAGTCCAGCATGAAGAAAGCACATAATTATGTTTATGTAAGAACCATTTTTTTAAATAGTGAAAAATGCAAGCAAAATCAAAGAAATAAAGTATATACATT
The DNA here is from genome assembly GCF_030435755.1 of Ochotona princeps. Classification (NCBI taxonomy): domain Eukaryota; kingdom Metazoa; phylum Chordata; class Mammalia; order Lagomorpha; family Ochotonidae; genus Ochotona; species Ochotona princeps. Next base: position 105,660,130 of record NC_080834.1, on the reverse strand, counting down.
GTAATCTCAATTTAAATGTAATATACTATGAACTCATGTTTTCTCTTTTAAAATATTTATGTATTTCACAGCTCAGTTCACTTAGCAAGCCTTGAAATGATAAACAGTGCTGTAGTAGCTGACATGCCCTAGACAAATACAGCAGTGTCTAAATACTACTTTCAAAACTGAATTTCTTAGAGAAATCAATGATTTTAGTACTGTACTGGGATAAATGCCTAAGATGATGTAATACATTACAGTGCCAGAAAACAATGACACCGTCAGATTATTGAGCTTTGTGATAAGGATTCAGGAGGCAAACTGAAGTTGTTATTGAAAGTGGCATAATCTATGCATCAATAAAAATAAATACTGCAATGGTTTGAAATACATAAAACATTTTTTGAATGCATCGATAACCAGGGAGGATGACACAAAATCAATTCATTATGATGAAAACTGATAAATAGGAGAAAAGGATGTTTTGTCCTTCCTATATGAAAGATATAGTTGGATAATCAGAAGTTGGAACAAGAAATGTTTTCTTGTTAGAAGTGTTTCTGCCAGTAAAATGAAACAATGATGAAAGAGGATGCCACACCAATATTTTAGAACCATCGATGGTAAAATTGATATAAAACAATGGCCATCAACAGCTACTGATATCAAAGAAAAGAGATACAATCAGACTTCATATGTCTTCTGATGGAAGTGTCCGATACCTTGGGTGAAGTTTCTTCTCAAAACAGTAGACTTAAACAAAATCAAACTGGGCTTTTAACGTCTACCATTTTCCAGGAAATTTTGAGAGCAAAAAGAAGCCATAAGGAAAACTATAATTTCTTTACAAAGTATATTTGAGAAAGGTAGAGAGAATAATGCTTAAAAAAAACTTAAAAGAATCCCAGTGCAGGGCCTGGGTCCAGAGGCTCAGACCCATCAGCCTGTCAGGTGCTCAAAGCCAGGTGGGTTGTTGCAGTTTTGAGGGGGGAACACAATGACCTTTAAGGGTCAGACCAAAGCACCAGCCCATGTGGGAGACCAGAGCTGGGGTAATTAGAATCAACCAATGCTGAATTCCACTCACTGATGGACTCTATAGCTAAGGTTGAGGACTTACCTGGCAGGGCTAGATCACAGTACCCGCAAGTGAGAGTTGGAACAGGGGGCAGGAAATGTTAGGCTGGGCCATGACACTAACCAGCATGTGGGAGAGCTGGGTCTGGGAGCAGGTTCTGTGGGGGAATGTGATGTGCACAATTTCTGCCACTTTGCTTGGGAGATAGGGGTGTTGATGGGCTGAGCAAGGAATGACCATGGAACCTTTCAACACTCATGAGTATTGGAATTGAGTACAGGCTAGGATGGTCCAGTTTGCAGGACCCACAAACACACCCAAGAATATGGTGTGGGGCGGCCCAGGCTACAACATCCATCACTCATACATAGGTTGGGATGGAGAGGATATCTATGCCCAGTAAGGGTCTAGCACCCACTGGCACATGGCAAGATTTGGGGTTGGGTCTGGTGGGGGAACTTGGGAAACTCCCCTGAGATGCCTTAGTTCCCTACTGATGAGCATGTGATTCAGGCCTGGGTGTTGGTCAGGCTAGGCAGGGAAGCTCCACCCATTGGCAACATGTGCATTGGTTTTAAACGGGAGCAGACTGTGCAGGGCCAGGCCAACTTTAGCTCACTGGCAAGTGCAGGAACCAGGATGGAGTGCAGGTCATACTGGGCTAGGTTATCACACCTACCAATTTGCATGAGCCAGGGATGGGAGCAGTCTGAGCAGAGCCAGGCTGCAGCACCTGCCAGTGACCGGGACTGGGGGCAAGTCAGGGCAGGGCCAGACCATGGCATCTGATGACAGAGGCCAAAACGGGATAGGCTATGCAGAGCTCAGTTGGAGCAACCACTGGCACATGCAAGATCTGGGGCTGGAAATAGGCCTGGTTAGGGAGCTAAGGGAATGCTCCAGCTGGGTTAGGGCTCCACTGGTGAGTGTGAGGACCAAAATGGGGGCAGTGGTTTGGGCTGGACATGGCTACAGTGTCCCTCAGTATGGGTGTGGACTGGGTCTGGGGTGTGCCAGACTGGGCTAGACTCCAGCACCTGCTTGTGCTCATGAGAGCCAGGGTGGGTATAGAATGGGCTGAGCCAGGTCTCAAGTACCGCTGAAACATGTGAGATCTGTATCAGGGCATGGACCAGATGTGGCTGGGCTGTAACACCCAACAGTAAGAACTGGAAAGGGTGTAGGCAAGTTGAGCAAGGCCACTGTTCCTACCAGGACAGGATGTGGATTAAATCAGCCTCAGTGTGCACAAGATCTGCCACAAGACCCGATAATGGAGCTTGGAGAACTCTTTTCTCAGGGTAGTCCCTGCAGGTGAGCACAAGAAGAAAGGCAAAGAGCAGCCCAGACTAGGCCAGGTTGCAGTATCTGCTGGCATATGTGTGGCTCGGGTCTCAGGGCAGGCCAAGCTAGGCCAGTTCATAACACCCACTGGCATATCTGACAACCAGAATGGGATACAGAACAGCCTGGGTCAGGCCACAACACCAGCCAGTTCACCTTAGGGCCAGGACTGAGGGTTGATTGCCCCAGGTGGAGCAGCAGCACCTGCCAACATGACCCGGAATAGGGGCAGACTGGACTTGGCCAAGTTACAGCACCTATCAGCAAATGCCAAGGTGAGACAGGTCATGCTAGACTGGGCCACAGCACCCACCAGCACGTAGAACACCTGGGGGAGGGGTGTGCAAGAACAGTAAGTGAATAGTGGGCATTCTGCTGCTGAGCCACTGCTCCTGCTGGTGAGTGTGAGAACTGAAACTGGGTACAGACCAGGCTGGGCAGGGCTACAACGCCTGTGGCCTACATATGAACTCAGGGGGTAAGCCAGGCTGGGCTAACTAATTGTATCTACTGGTGTAGGCTTGAGTCAGAGTAAGGACAGACAGGTTGGACTTGGACACAGCATCAGCTGGAAAGTGCTGGAACTGGGGGCAAGTCCTGTCAAGCTAAAATGCAGAGCCACCTGGAGAGTGCAAGATCCAAAGCAGGGAGTGAGACCATCAGGGAGGTTGTGGGCACCTGTCTGATGAGCTGTAACTCCCACCAATGAGCATGGGGGCAAGCCTGGCTGGAGAAATAGTGGTACACACTAGCACAAGTGTGGGTTGCAGGGTGGAGTCAGTTGGGTTTAGTTAGGCTTCAATGACCAATGTATATGATATATATGATGTATATGATGTATATGAGGTCTGAATTGGATGTGGTATTGACCGGACCAGTGCACATGCTAGAAGGCACAGGAGGAAACAGAGCTGGTGGCCAGTCCAGTGGGGGTAATTGGGGGATGCTCTGGCTGAACTGTAGCTCCTTCTAGCATATGTGAGGGCCAAGAGCTTGGTGGGCAGGGCAGGGCTGGGCTATAGCACCCATTGATTTGTAGAGGAAGGAGGGAAGACAAATTTGATCAACTATCCCAGCGAAGCTTGCCAGCAAATTTCTGGGCCAATGGATACTCTGAGGTGAGCTATGTCAGCCAATGGACCTTGGAAGGATGTCCTAGTCTTTGGAGCGGAGAGACCAACAGCATTTTAGAGCTATTGAAACCACTTGAGCAGGACCCCCAGAAAATGTTCCACAATGGGGAAATTGGGATGACATCGGGTAGCAACTCTCCATCCCTAGGTACTGAGGTGGTTGGGAGGCTGGGTGTGGCTTCTCTCTTTGTATCACCCCCCTCCACCAGATATAGGAAGAAGAAAAAGAAATGTGTAAACAATGATCTCACCCACTCTCCCTTGATCCTCAACCCTTTCCACCCTGACCAACTATGTAAACATCATCTAAAATAAAATTTAAAATAATAATAATAGTAAAGCATTAAAAAGAAACAAGAGACACACCAAAACCTACTGATGGAATTTACATTACTGATTAAAATTGAAAGAAAAAATAAAATAATGGATGAAATCTTGAAAAGGTTGCTAAAAACTGCTGACTTAGATCTACAAGGATATATATATATATATATATTAAGCATATATATATATATGCTTAAAATGAAATTGTTGGGCCCGGTGGCATGGCCTAGCGGCTAAAGTCCTCACCTTGAACACGCCAGGATCCCATATGGGCGCTGGTTCTAATCCCGGCTGCTCCACTTCCCACCCAGCTCCCTGCTTATGGCCTGGGAAAGCAGTCGAGGACGGCCCAAAGCTTTGGGACCCTGCACCCATGTGGGAGACCTGGAAGAGGTTCCTGGCTCCTGGCTTTGGATCGGCACAGCAACGCCCGTTGTGGCTCACTTGGGGAGTAAATCATCGGATGGAAGATCTTCCTCTCTGTCTCTCCTCCTCTCTGTATATCTGACTTTGTAATAAAACAAATAAATCTTTAAAAATGAAATTGTTATTTAGATTTAGATCACAAATAATCTACTTTGAGATATGATGAAGCGGGTGGTACTACAAATGGGAGAAGGTGAGGCATGGTCATTGTCGCATGCAGATGTCCTCTCTTTTGTGTATTATACTTTTTCATAATAAAAAGTCAAAAACTTAAAACATGGATCATCTCTTTTCCAATTAAATAGGGGACATGGAGATGTCATGTGTTAACACAATATTTTATTTTTTTTTTTAATTTTTATTATTATTGGAAAGCCGGATATACAGAGAGGAGGAGAGACAGAGAGGAAGATCTTCCATCTGATGATTCACTCCCCAAGTGACTGCAACGGCCGTTGCTGTGCCGATCCCAAGCCAGGAACCAGGAACCTCTTCCAGGTCTCCCACCTGGGTGCTGTGTCCCAAAGCACTGGGCTGTCCTCGACTGCTTTCCCAGGCCACAAGCAGGGAGCTGGATGGGAAATGGAGCTGCCGGGATTAGAACTGGTGCCCATATGGGATCCTGGGGCAGGACTTAAGCTGCTAAGCCACGCCGCCAGGCCCTAACGCAATATTTTAAAGATGACAAAGTTATAAGTGTCAAAGAAATCTAGAAAGAGAAAAATTACCTTAACTTTCAATATTGAACATAATTTGAAGCATCTGAAAGACTTTTGAAAGTGAAGATAATGAGTAATAAAATCTATATTAGATCTGAACCTCATAAAAGAGAGAGATCTACACTACAGATATAAATCTAGGATTTATCAGCATACGAATAAGAATCTGTCACAGGTTTCAAACAGAATATTCTGAGTGCATGTGTTGCACCAGCTCTGCTCTAAATTCTTTGCGTATATTTGTTTGAAGGAAGGTGGCTCAGATACTGGGAGCCAAGAATGTAGTTCCAGGCTCCGACTGTGGCCTGGCTCAGCCCCATCTGTTCTGGCCTTTTCAAGAGCGAACCAGTAGCTGCAATGTCCTTTTCTTTGTGTTTTCTTCTCACTTTATATTTTGCCTTTCAAATAAATGTTTTTCTTTAAGTCTGTATGTATTTCCTTGGCACGTGCACTGTAACAGAGAATGAAACTACCACCCCCAAACAGAGTGCCTGGAATAGAGTCTCACTCCCCAGTTCCAGTCTGGCTTCTTGTTAATAACACCCACAAGGCATCAAACGATACCCCACATACCTGGATTTCTGCTCTCCAGGAGGGAGACCCAGATGCTGTTCCTGAATCCTGGGTTGGGCATTTAAGCAGTGAACAAACAAACAGAAGATTCTCTTACTTTCTCTCTCACACACTCACTTTCATTCTCATTGTCTTGGCCTTTCAAATAACTAACTAAATATTTTTACATGTATTCACTTGATCCTCACAATAGCCTCATGAAGCAGTACTGTTATTCATATTACATTGCATATATGCTACCACAGTTTAAATTCTCCATACAGTGAAGAAAATCACTGCAAGCAGAATTTGGATCCATAAAATCTTTTTTTCTAAGATTTATTTATTTTTCTTGGAACGTCACATTAAAAGAAAGAAGGAGAGAAAGAGAAAGATCTTGCACTACCCAAGCAGTCTCAATGGCCAGAGCTGAACCAATCCAAAGCCAGGATACAGGAGCTTCTTCCACATCTCTCATGTGAGAAATCGACTGTTTTCCCAGGCCACAAGCAGGGAGCTGGGTGGGAAGTGAAGCAGCCAGGATATGAACCAGTGCCAATGTGGGATTCCGGCATATGAAAGATGAGGGCTTTAGCCACTATGCTATTACGCCAGGCCTGGATCCATGAAATCTTGATCTGGAAAAAGAGAACAGCCCATGAACTATGACCTAGAGAGTTTGATATCTAGATCTAAAGCTATTATAAAAGAAAGTAAAGGACTCTAAAGAAGCAGCAGCCAGAGATAAGACTGAAATAATTGAAACAATTGTCCAAGCTAGAATGGCACATTCAGGAAAGAGGAATTAGTCAAAGGTATTAAATGTTTCTGGAATACGATCAAGAAAAATGCATACTGAAATTAATTCTGTCACTGGTAAGAAATTCAGTCCATGACTCATTATGGCTTTGTTTGCATTGAGATTCTTTACAGCAGGATGACATAATGTAATTCTGATTTGATTAATTCAAAAAAGATACTTTGATGATAGCTTCTAGTACAGCATATTTTGCCTTAGAACATGAGATACACAAACCCAGACATTTATATATAATTTAGAGAGGTTAACAACAGAATCACTTGCTGAAATGATTCATGCTATGATTCATTTATATGACAATTGTTCCTAATTCATTTAAAACATGATTCAATTTTGAAGTCTGTCAGACATGAGATTTAAAAGACAAATTTGGAATACAGCTGTGCTAGAATTTTCCACTGTTCTAATGTTCCCTAAGATTAGACAGCATTTAAACTTCAAGGAAGAATGACGGCTAAGAGGTGTTAAAGAAAAATGATTAGCTTTTCTTAAAAATTTGATTGTCCCTAAATTTAAAATATATATATTTATTTCATTTATCTGAAAGAGTTACAGAGAAAAAGAGTGAAAGAGAGACATCTTCCATCCAGTGTCAGGATGTGACTTCTTCTGATGTGCCATACCTGGGCTCCAAGCCTGACATGTCAAAAAAAAAAAAAAAAAATCAAGAAACAGGGCCAATGCTATGGCATAGCATGGCAAGCCTTTGCCTGAACTGCCAGCATGCCTTATGGGTGCCAGTTCATGTCCCCGCTGCTCCACTTCCCGTTTAGTGCCCTGCTTATGGCCTAGGAAAGTAGAGAAGGATGATTCAAGTCCTTGGTCACCCACACACATGTAAGAGACCTGGAAAAAAGCTCCAGGCTCCTAGCTTAGGATTCACTCAGCTCTGGCCCTTGGAGCCACCTGGGCTGGGGAGTGAACCAGTGGATGGAAGATCTCTCTCCATCTGTTTCTCTCTCTCTGTAAAACTATTTTTTTCTAAAAGATTTATTTATTTTTATTGCAAAGCCAAATATATAGAGAGGACGAGAGTCAGAGAGAAAGATCTTCTGTCCGATGATTCACTCCCCAAGTGAGTGCAACAGCCGGTGCTGTGCTGATCCCAAGCCAGGAGTCATGAGCCTCTTCCAGGTCTCCCACGCAGGTGCAAGGTTCCAAGTTTTTGGGCCATCCTCGAATGCCTTCCCAGTCCACAAGCAGGGAGCTGGATGGGAAGTGGGGCTGCTGGGATTGGAATTAGAGCCCAAACGGGATCCCGGTGTGTTCAAAGCGAGGACTTTAGCCACTAGGCCACACCACCAGGCCCTCTGTCTTTCGAATGAAGATTGATATCGAAAACAACAACAACAAAACAACAACAAAAAGCATTTATTTCCTAAGATAAAATTTGAACCTTGAAGAGAAAAATTTAAATTTTAGAAAATTTAAATTTGTCACTGTGATAATTTCTTTATTTTTTCAAGATTTATTTTATTTTTTATTGGAAAGTCAGTTATACAGAGAGGAGGAGAGACAGAGAGGAGATCTTCCATCCTTTGATTCACTTCCCAAGTGGCAGCAATTGCTGGAGCTAAGCTGATCCAAAGCCTGGAGCCCGGAATCTCTTCCAGGTCTCCCATGTGGATGCAGGGTCCCAGCATTAAGGACAGCATTAAGCTGTCCTTGACTGCTTTTCCAGGCCACAAGCAGAGAGCTGCTGCTGGAAATGGAACTGGCGTCCATATGGGATCCTGGCACGTGCAAGGTGAGGACTTAATAGCTGCTAGGCTACTGCACCACACAAGCTTGGTAGGCTCTTTTTCTTTCTTTTTTCTTTCTTTCTTTTAATCTCTCTCTCTCTTTCTCTCTTTTTACATTCTCTTTTTGCATTTCTGTATCTGTGGGTAGAGGGAGATATGGGGAGACGCCACACTCAGCTTCCCACCCATCCCAGGGTCCCTATGTGGGGCATGCTCCAAGGGTCCTGCTCAAGTGGCTTCGATAATTCAACAATTCTCTATTGCTGCCAATCTTGCCACTCCAATCACGATGAAATCTCTGCAGAATCCATTGGCTGACACAGTTCAACTTAGCATCTCCTTTTGCCCAGGTATTCACTGCCAACACTTGGCTGGGTTTGTTGATCGATTGGTTCTGTCCTCCGTCCTCTGTTATGGTACCAGGTATCCTCTGCAGACTCCAACGTACTCCCATATCCTTCATGTGCATGTAGATATGCTGTCCAGTGCTCCGTCAAGCCACTGAGGAGGCCCAGCTCTGACACATGCACTCCACTATCAGATCATGGAACCTGTAGTTCTCTCCATGGTTGGAGTTCTGAGTCTGGCAGTTCAGTTGGGGGAATTCCCATAAAGAGCTCATCTGAGATGATCCCAAACCTGGTTCTTGTGTTTGCATGTCAATATATGGTTCAGCCCATTCTGTCACCCAACTCAACCTACGTGCACATTGGTAGTTGCAATTGCTGGATCAGTTCGGTCTCCAGCCCTATGTTCTACGCAAACTTAAGGGTATTGCAGTCCAACCCAATCCAATCTACCGTACATTTGGTCCTTATGCAAACCAGTGAGTAGTAGCCTAGTTGGAGTGACCCGCAATAACCCCTACCAGGCCTGCTCCCTGCCCTGGTTCCTGTGTTTGCCAGCATGTACACCAGACTACTCCAGTCTGTCCCACATCTCATTCTGCTCTCTTACATGTCAATGGGCATTGAATCCTAAATCACCCCAACTTTCCAGTCCATACTGGTGCTGCCAAGTGCCACTCTCCATCAAGCCATGCCTACCCCTAGTCCTGGTTTCCATGATCACCAGTGATATTTGCAGCCCATCAGAGAAGTGCACACTATTTCCCTCAAGGGCTCACTCCCACTCATGACTCTTGCATTCTCCACGCGGTTCTGCAGTTTAGCTTGACAGAGCTTGTCCCCTTAGGCACCATCCACTAGCTGATGCTGCAGTAAAGCCCAACCAACCCACACCCACTCTGGCTTATGCACATACCAGTAGCTACAGTCCACCCACCTGGCTTGTCTCCGATCCAGCTTATATGCAGGCCACCTGGTGTTGTAGTCCTACCCAGCCTTGTCTGCCCCCAATGTCAGCTCTCACACTCACCAGTGGTAATAGTGGCCCAGCAGGAGAGCCCCCCGTAACTCTCCTACCAGATTCGCCCACTCTGCCCCAAGTTTCATCTGTGCTAGTTGGGCACTGTGGCCCAGTCTGGTATGTATGGCCCGCCTTATGTCAGCATTTGCTAGTGGGTGTTGTAGCCTGGCCTGGTCTGACCCACCCACAATTCCAGATCACGGTGGTGGGAACTTAGCCAGCCCAGCCTGCCTCCGGTTCCAGTCCTCATGTGAACTGGCTAGTACTGCGGCCCAACCTGGCATGACCAACACACCATTCTGGTTCTCGGATTTACCAGCAGGTGATATAAACTGGCCCAGTCTGTCTTGTCCCAGATCTGAGCAATACGTGGGTTTGATAATTTCTTAACATTTATATTTTTTTCTGGTTAGATTAGAGATGATTTTGTTTTCATAGCATAATACAATGAATCAACATTCAAAATATCTGAATAATCTTAGGAACCAATATAAATGTTATAAACTCATGCCTGAATAACAGAATCAAATCAACGGCCCTGCACAGTAGCCTAGTGGCTAAAGTCCTCCTCGCCTTGCATGCGCTGGGATCCGATATAGGCACCAGTTCTAATCCCAGCAGCCCCACTTCCCATCCAGCTCCCTGCTTGTGGCCTGGGAAAGCAGTCGAGAACAGCCCAAATCCTTGGGACCCTGCACCCATGTGGGAAGAACATCCTGGCTTCAGATCAACTCAGCTCCGGCCATTGAGGCCACCTGAAGAGTGAATCAGTGGATGGAAGATCTTCCTGAACTCTGTCTCTCCTCCTCTCTGTATATCTGACTTTCACATAAAATTAGAAAATCTAAAAATTTTCTTTAAAGAATCAAATCAAGTACTCAATATTAACTTATGTGGTTTCAGATTCCACATGCAACTATCCATTATTAAACTAGTAGTGGGCAGGCATTGTTGTAGAAAAAGTTAAAGTTCCTCTTGGGAAGCCAGAATCTCATATCAGAATTCTAATTCAGGTCTCCGCCATGGTGCTTTTGATCCAACTCCGGCTGATGCATTCTCAGAGGTGGCAGTGGTGATTCAAGTGCTCAGGTCTGTGCCGGTGGCCTAAATGGAGTTCTTGGCCTTTCTTTGCCCTCCACCCACTGTTGCAGTCTTTGAGGCAATAAACCAGTGAGTGGAAATTTTTTTTTCTCCTTTTCATCACTCTGCCTTTCAAGTAGATGAAAATAAACACTTTAAAATATCAATTTAAAAAAAACCAGCATTTACATAGGTTGGAATGGCATTAAAATGTGAAATTGGGAATACAGAGAATAAATTGTTATTATTAGCAATCAACCTTTCAAATCCATGCTTCCAAAGAAAAAGTGTTTAATAATAGTATTCCTGGGCCCGGTGGTATGGCCTAGTGGCTTAAGTCCTGGCCTTGAATGCCCCGGGATCTCATATGGGCGCCAGTTCTAATCCCGGCAGCTCCATTTCCCATCCAGCTCCCTGCTTGTGGCCTGGGAAGGCAGTCGAGGATGGCCCAAGGCTTGGGACCCTGCACCCGTGTGGGAGACCCGGAAGAGGTTCCTGGTTCCTGGCTTCAGATCGGCACACACTGACCGTTGTGGCTCACCTGGGGAGTGAACCATCGGATGGAAGATCTTCCTCTCTGTCTCTCCTCCTCTCTGTATATCTGACTTTGTAATAAAATAAATAAATCTTTTTTAAAAATAGTATTCCTGTTTTATGGATATTTAACCTGATTAAGACCCTGAAAAAGAACATGGCTTCAATTTGATCCCTAGTCATCAGAACTTAGCATTTAGAAAGAATTGTTCTACAAAAAATTAGCAATGTTTTAATGATAAATCAGTTTCAGGACTCCTGTGTGTAGTGCTTTCGTTTTAGACATTCATTAACAAAATACGTACAATAACTACATTCACTCTACAAGCATTCCGCTCTGTATGTTATAGACATTCATTAGCAAAATACTTACAGGAATTACACTCACTCTGCTGTGCATTCTGAATCACGCTACCCCTCCTAAAGATGATCCAGATTCCACAAACTGGGATTCAAAGGCCCTAATAGAAACCTATGGAAACTTATTATAATGTGAGAGCCAATAACAGGAGTAGTCCTTAGAGAAATCTCTCTCTCCTATCCCAACTGCTGTGTGTGTGTGTGTGTGTGTGTGTGTGTGTGTGTGTGTGTAGAAGAGACAATTTTATAAAGAGGAATTTCTAAGCACCTTTTCCCAAAATTCTTGTAGCTTAGGTCAGAGGAGAAATGGGACTTTGCTTAGTTGGCATTGTGAAAGCAATACCAACCCACAGCAAAGAATTAGAAAATTTCGGGTTCTCCAGTCTTATGAGTCCTACAATCAATCTTCCCTATTCAAATATGAGAAAAGCCTGTCCCAGAAAAACTATCTTATTCAGCTTTTTACAGATGAGGGTCGGGAAAGCACTGGCTTGTTGCTATATCACAACTTGAAGATTCAATTGTTTTGTTTCTTCTTTTATTTTTTATCAATTACTTGATTTTTTATTTGAATATTATCTCTTCAGCATAGCTTGGATATGCCCAATTTCTTTTTTTTGTATGAACCAGGATTTATTATTATTATTATTTTTATGATACAGTTCCATAGGTTCCTGGTATTTCCCTTATCCCAACCGCAACCCCTCCCCCCCCACCTAGTTCCCCTATATCATTACAGAAGTATAGTTCTTCATTAACAATCATATGTCCATCACTGCGGGCATGGACAATGGCAGAGAGTCCAGCATCCTATTGTCAAAATATAGTAAACAGTTTCATTGTAAGTCCATCTTTGTCTGGAAGCAGAGATGCATACTGCATTGTATCCTCACAACTGGATATGTTAGTCTCCATTTCACAGCTACTGTACATCCCCTCAAATGAAAAGTCATAATACAAAATCAACAATAGGAAGAAAAATAGAAATTTACAATGCCATGAAGTTTAATGACATGTTACTAGATATGACAGTCTCCATTACACAGCTATTTTACATCCCCTTAAATGAAAAGCCGCAAAACAAAATCAACATCAGGAAGAAAAAAGAAATTAACAACACCAAGAAGTTAAATAACATGCTACTAAATGACTAATGTGTAGCTGAAGAAATGAAAATCCAGAACCTTATTGAAGAAAATGATGCTACTGTATGGTCTGTGAGTCACTGAAGAATTTAATCAGAAGAAAATGCTTTGAAGAGATGAAACTAACAGAAAACATCAATATCCATGAGATACAGTTTCTGCTGATTTTTGTGGGTGAAGTGTGTCTCTTGAAGACAACAATAGATGGGTTTTTTTTAATTCAATCTACTAACCTATGATGTTTGATCGAGCTTAAGCCATTTACATTCAGAGTTAATAAAAGTGGGTGGTAATTTGGTCCTGTCATTTTAGGAATAGGTTGTTCATTGGTTTGGTCTTCCGTTGTCATTTTACTGGGATGTTTCACACCTGCCTTTGGTTTTGGTGGGTGCTATTCCTCTTCTCTGTCAAGAGCACATCTTGAAGTATCATCTGTAGGGCAGGTTTGGAAGAGGCAAATTCCTTTAACTTTTCTTTACTGTGGAAGAATTTTATTTCATTTTCAAAGACAAAAGAAAGCTTTGCTAGATATGTTATCCTAGGCCGACAATTTTTTCTTTTAGAATCTGGAATATGTCACTCCATTCTCTTCTTGCCTGTAGAGTTTCCTGTGAGAGATTTCCGTGAGTTTAACTGGCATTCCTTTGTATGTCAACTGATTTTTTTTCACGTGCACACTTAAGGATCTTTTCCTTATGTTCAATTGAAGAGAGCTTGATGATCATGTGTCTCGGTGAAGATTGCTTTCAACCAGCCCTGTTGGGAGATCTGTGCCCCTAGTGTATTTTGTTTCCCAATTCTTTCTCTAGTTAGGGAAATTTTCCTTTATCATTTCATTAAATATATTTGTAAAACCAGTTTCTCTTTCTGCACCTTCTGGGACTCCAATAACTCTTATATTAGGCCTCTTAATAGTGTCTTTCAATTCTTGAATATTTTTTTTTTTGGCCTGATCCAGCTCTGCTTCCAACTTTTTGTTTGCTTCCCCCTGATGACAGGAAATATTTTCCAATTTTGAGATTCTTTCTTCTGCTTGCTTCATTCTATTTTGGAGACTCTCCACTGTACTTTTAATTTGCTCTACTGTGTTCTTAATTTCTGATATACCAGCCTTGATTTGCTTTATTGCTTCCTTAAACTCTTCGAACTCTTGCATGAGCTTCTCATTGTTGATCAGAAGCTTTAAAATGAGTTTTCTGAATTATGTGTCCTCCGTTTTCTCAATGTCTTCTTCAGAGAACTCTGAGGTTGGCATAGGGTTTTGCTCCTTTGCAGGGGAGTTTTCAGTAATATTCATTGTACTTTTGTCTCTTCTTTTGCTCTTGCTCATTGTGCTTCTGGTTAGCAGAGTCTTCTCCTTTGGGCAGGTTTCTAAGCTCTGTCACCCACAGGTCTACAGTTTGATTTTACTTATTGCAGTTGGTACACAACTCTTTGCTTGCAGCCACTTGTGCCACAAACTCCAACGAGTTCCACCTCTGGGTTCTTACGTTAGATTTTTCACCATTGTCTCCATAGCCCCAGGTTTTGGCTCACCAATCTCTACCTTCTGTGTTATCATGCTGAGGCTGTACCATTGTCTGTACAACCTTTCTCCCACTTCCGGTTGGAGCAGATCCCAGAATTAGGGAGACACCAGGTGCCCTGTATAGCTAGGTTGTTGTTGGCTCTGATCTTGCTGGAACCTGTTGGACGTTAGGACCTGTTTTACCCTAACGATGCCACAGTTGGTATCATTTTCCTGCGGGACCAGTGCAATCCACAGAACTCAGTGAGTTCTTACGAGCTCAGCACATGAGCAGTTCACTGTTGTCCCCTGCAGTCCTAAAGCTTTTGCCACAGTGTACAAAATGCCGCCTGATGTACCCCTACTAGAGTTCTTGATCTGCTGGCCATCAGGTCTGAGGGCTACCCACACCTGCCCCGGGTGGAACCTGTAGAATGCCACGTTGCTGTAGTTAACTGAGTCAGAAACGAGTTCACTCCAATCTCAGTGTATGCTCAGTCCTTTCCCTTGCTTTTGTTTCATTACGCAAAATGGCAACCCAATTTGGCTCTAGGGGGCTGACTGGGCTGTGAAATCCACCCTGTCCTCACACTTCCCATCTGGGATCTGCTGGTCTGTCTCTGCTCCTAGTCAAATCAAACAGACCAGCAGGATGGACAGTGCTTTGTCTGGGTTCACCTCCCAAGCTCCCAGTGAAAGTCCCTTCCCACCTTGTTGCTGGTGGAGTTCCGGCTGCTGGTGGAGTTCAGATAGCCGTTAGCTGAATGCTGCTGGAGTATCAGTCACTGCAACACCACACCATTGTGTCCACTGCTTTCCTGTGTCAGTCTCCAGGTATCCCTCTGCTGTTGTTCTGTCCTCTCCTATTTCCTGGAATGTGTCCTCTCTGCTTCATCCTGATTAAATGTTTTTCCATCTGTTTAAACATGTCGTTACCCTATTTTGCCATCTTGAATCTCTGCTTTCTTTCTTGATTGTCAGTTCCTTATCACCAAACCTAGACTGAGGTTTTCCTAACCACAACCAAAGGACACAGCATGCAAAACAACTGGTTAAATACAATCAGGGAAATGTATTTACTTAAAAAATAATAATAAAAGATAGAAACTTTTGTGTTAAATGCTAAGAAGTTCATAATAGTCTAGCCAGTTAACATAAGTACTTAGGTTTCAATTACAGAAAAACATTATTGCCAACATCTGCAAGCACGATCCTAATTTATCAGATTACTTCCTTAGAAAGCATGCTTTTGATCTGCTCTTCCAAAGAAGAACAAATGTGCAGACTTCAATGCTTAATAAAGTTGAAAGCTTCTCTCTGGGGTAACTGAAATTTTTATCAAAGAGGCGATAGACCTGGTTGCAGCCGCAACAAAGAAGTGCCATATAAAGCCAAGGGGAAAGCTGTTGTACACCATTGGTGGCACAGCGCCATTGAATATGGCCATGTTAATTGGAATCTATTGCACAGGACATCCCACTTCATGCTGGGCAAATGACCCTGAAAGTTTTAAGACTCCCCGGTATATATAAAAAAAGTTCAGATGTAAAAATAATCACACAGATAGTGGATTCTCTATCCCTGAATGGACATAGCTTCCCAGAGATCTGGGTGACTGAAATTTTCTTTTTTAAATAATGCCCTTTGAGTAAGTCCCCACATATGCATCTTCCTTTACAGCCATTTGAAAACTTGTCTTCTAATAATTTCACACAGAGCTTTCAACGTAGCAACATTCAAAAGAACAAAACTAATGAAACACACCAACTTTTACACTTATGGCTTTGGGAGAACTCTGATTAAAATTATGAGGCAGTTCAAATTGGAATTTCTTTATTGCCACAAAATGAATAACTTCTCATCTAATAGAAAAATTAGAGCTAGTGAAAGCCTAGAGAGTATGAAACATGCCTCAGGTACACCAGGGTGTAATTCTGATTTAAATTCTTATATTTTGAGACGCTTATTTTGTTCCTGGTTTCAGGTTATGGGCAAAGAGCAATCACCATATTAGCTTCATTACAGCCTGCTTATCTTTCTTTTTTAATTTTTATTTATTTTTATTACAAAATCAGATATACAGAGAGGAGGAGAGACAGAGAGGAAGATGCTCCATCTGATGATTCACTCCCCAAATGAGCGCAAAGCTGGTGCTGCGCCGATCCGAAGCCGGGAACCAGGAACCTCTTCCAGGTCTCCCACATGGGTGCAGGGTCCCAAAGCTTTGGGCCGTCCTCAGGTCCCAAAAGCTTGTGGCCCTTTCCCAGGCCACAAGCAGGGAGCTGGATGGGAAGCAGGGCTGCCGGGATTAGAAGCAGCTCCCATATGGGATTCCAGCACGTTCAAGGTGAGGACTTAAGCTGCTAGGCCATGCCGCTGGGCCTAGCCTGCTTATCTTATTCTTTAAAGAAAGCATTAAAATAAAACATCATAACATGCCAACTTTCTAATATCAGAAACAATAACTTTCTAATATCAGAAACAATGTCAATATCTGCCAACTAACAAACATAATCCTTCACTGACATTCCCAATTTTTGCCTAATTTCATAAATAAATTATCCAGAATGTAAAGCAAAGAAAGTAGAAGTCCTAGTAATATAACAATCCAAGTATAAATGTTCCTCAAAGTATTGCATGTCAGGCCAACTTTAATTTACTCTAATGAGGAAGCCCCAAATTCTTAAGTATATTGACCTGTTTTCCCAAGTCATTCACAGCTGAGGAATCCTGAATTACATTGCATCCAAGTTCTATTTTCCACTGAAGATTAATACATGCCATTTTTAAATACTAATTAATTTCTTTCTGACAAGTAAACATTTCATTTTTCTGGTATGGTAATGTTTTGATATGCAAATATGCATATACTGTGGAATAAAGTAAGCTATTTAACACATGCATTCCCTCATATACTTATTTCTTTTCTTTGAGACCAT
Source organism: Ochotona princeps (assembly GCF_030435755.1). Taxonomy (NCBI): domain Eukaryota; kingdom Metazoa; phylum Chordata; class Mammalia; order Lagomorpha; family Ochotonidae; genus Ochotona; species Ochotona princeps. The sequence continues at coordinate 105,643,077 of NC_080834.1, read as the reverse complement.
TGAAGATCTACTCTTGGGTGTCAGCACTGCTCCACTTTCAACCCGGCTCCCTGCTGGTGTGCCTGGGGTAACAGCAGAAAATGGTTCCATTGCTTGGCCACCTACACCCATGTGGAAGACCAGTGCAATTACAGGTAGGTAAGGGAGCTGAAATGGAGTGGTTTCAATGCAGAAACCCAGAGGGCATGTCTAGGTCAGGCCAAGGCACCTGCCCATGTGGGAGACTTGGGCTGGGTTAAATAGCATCACCTGCCACCCACTGGCCCATGAAAAAGCTGAAGCTGCAGGGCATGCCCAGCTTGACCAGATCATAACACCCACCTATGAGTGTCAGAGCTTAGGGTGGCCCCATCAGTCTGGGCCACAGTACCCACTAGAACGTGAGAGAACTGGATTTGGTGGCAGATTTCATATAGAACTAGTGGGCTCACCTCTGTGGGACTACAGCTTCTGCCAGTTTGATCCAAGAGCTGGGAGTAGTGACAGGCTTAGTTAGGTTGGATCACGAAGCTCACCTGACACTTATGGGAGCTGGGGCTGGGAGAAGGTCAGGCAGAGCCAAACTGCAGCACCTGACAACACATGCATAGGCCAGGACTGAGAGCATACCACGCCAAGCAGAGCTCCTGTACCCAACAGCATGTGTGAGATCTGGGGCTGGGTGGGCCTTGTAGGGGCCTGGGGGAAACTCACCTGCTAAGCCTCAACTCCCACTGGCAGACCAGGCCAGCTAAGTTCGCAATGCATCTTAGCATTTGTGTGGGCCAAACTTAGACAACCACAGCACCCACTGACACACACAAGAGCCAGGGCAGGGTGTGGGCTGTACCCAGCTGGGCTAGGCTGAAACACCCACCAATGAGAGCTGAGACTGTGGGCAGGCAAAGCTGGCTTGAATCACTCTCCAGCATGCGCAAGACCTGGGACTGATTGAGAAACTTGGGGGATTCCCCTGCTAAGCTGCAGCTCCCACTGGTGAGTGTGAGCCAGGGCTGTGGGAAAACTGGGCTGGGCAAGGCTGCAGCACCTATCAGCATGCATGTGGGCTGAGTCTGTTGGAAGGCCAGACTGAACTAGGTTTCAGCACCTTCTGGCACTCATGAGAGCCAGAGCGGGTGGGGTACAGGTGGGTGAAGCTGCCACACCCACCAGTTCACATAAGCACTGGGTCTAGCAGTTGGCTAGGCTGAACTAGGCTGTAGTACCCATCAGTGAAAACAGGAATGGGTGTAGGCTAGTTTGGTTAGGCTGTAGTACCTGCCAGTGAGTGTCAGAACTGGGGCTGGCCATGTCGGTTAAGGCTATAGTATTCATTAGCACATGCAAGATCTGGAGCTGAGAGTGAGCCTGGTAGAACTTAGTGAACAGCTCTGCTAGTTCAAAGCTCCCACTGGTAAGCATGAGAACTGGAGTTAGAGGCAGGCCATACCAGGCTGGGCTACAGTACCTATCAGCATAGGTGTGAACTGGGTATGGAGGTGGACTAGCCTAGGCCAGTCCACATCACACACTGGCATGATCAAGAACCAGGATGGGGTACGAGCCAGGAAATTTGGACTGTAACACCCACCAGTTTACAGGAGGGCTTGGAATGGCCAGGCTAGGCTAAGTTGCTACACCCATTGATGAGAGCTGGGACTAGCGGCACGTTGGAATGAATCAGGCTGTAGCACCTACTAGTAAATGCCAAGGCTGGGGGCAAGCGATTTCAGACTAGGCTGCAGCACAGGCATGATAGGTGAACTTCAGGGACTTCGTTGCTGGTCCACTGTTTCTCCTAGTGAAAGTGAGAGCTGAGACTGGAGGTAGGTGGATCTGGGGATAAGCCAGGCTAGGTTAGGCTGCAGCACTGCCTGGGCACACAAGAATCAGAATGGATATGGGGCCAGCCAAGTTAGGCTATAGTATCTGATGGGAAGTGCAGGGACTGGATGCAAGTCATGTCAGACTGGACTGCAGTGTCTCTTTACAGGTGCAAGATACATGGCTTGGAGCGGGACTGGTAGGAGGACTGTGGGCACACCTTACTGGTGAGTGTGGGAGCCAGGGCTTGGGGCTGGGGCCTGGATGGTAAAGGCAGCAGCACCTGTTGGTGTGGTTGTGGGCCAGGTCTGGGACTGAGGCTGGCTGAACCAAGCTGCTGCACTAATGAGAGTGCATAAGAGCAAGAGGATATACAAGATGGGACAGGCTAGTCCTAGCACATGTGCCAGCACATGCAAAAACCAGATATGGTGGCATGTCTAGAGGTTATTGTGGATCGCTATGACTATACTGTGGCACCGGCTGGTATGTGGAAGACCTTGCCTGTGGCAGGATGGGCTGGACTAGGTTGCAACACCCATCAGTTTGTGTGAGAAAGGGAGCTGCAGCAAAACTGATCAGGTAGCTGCATTCATCAGTATGTACACTGACTGGTGCAGGTGACAGAAAAACCTGATTCTGTGTTCGCTGCAGCACACAAGAATCATATCAAAGGTCACTCCAGGTGGGGTTTCTTGGAGAACTCCCCTACTATATCACTGCACTCAGACCCCAGCCAGAAGGAATACACAGGATGTGTGATCCAACCTCAGAGTGCATGTATTAGAACTGGGTCTCCTCAGTTACTGATGCCTGTTCAGTGAACAGCATGCCCAGATGCCCCTGGGGACATGACAACTAGCTCATCTAGGCTAATAGAGGATTTCAAGTGCCTCGTTAGGAGATGGAAAGCTGAACAAGTTGGACCATTCTCCTGACCAAGCTTTGCAACATATTCTGGGCTGGTGGATGCACTAACATGGATTTTGTCAACCAATAGGTCTTGGAAAACTTTTCTCATCCCTGTGCAACGAAACCTATGATGTCTCAAAACTATCAAAATCATTCAAGTCACATCCTCAGAATACTCTTTTCCATATCTCTCAGGGGTCTTCTGTCCACCAGGCCCTGACACCACTGACAAGTGAGGTAACAGTGCTCTTCTGCAGCAGAAACACTACAGACAAACTGGTGATGATGAATGTCTGTTTATCTGAGAGAAATCACAAGGTCATATAGGAGAAGGGGGCAGGCAGAAGGGCGGTACTAACTGTACAACAGCATTGTGACTGGCTAACAGATATGTCTATCTTTCTGGACCCTCCAATGAAGTTAAAGGTCAGGAGGCACAGGAAATTGTATCTCAGAAAAGACTCATTATTTGCTGTAAGGCAGGATGAATGTAGCATTTGACTTTCTAGAGTTTTCTACAAAGAAAGTTCTAGCACAGTAAAGAAGAGAGACAGGAGCAGCCCATCGCTCCTGTTGCACGCCCAGTGAACAGGCCATGTTGAGGTATGTTAGCCAAAGACACAGTGTGCCATATGCTTATGGCCTCCCATAGGGGCTAGGCAGGTGTAGATCCAAGGGTGATCTCCCACACACATCAAGATCTCTAAGGTGTATCAAATGACCGTCCCTATCCCTAGGTCCTGACATAGTTTTACAGCAAGGAGTGGCCCCCTGTCCTCTTCCCTTGCTGTAGACTCAAGAGAAGAAATGTAATCATTTGTTCTAGCCGCCTTCCTCCAGATCTCAATCCTCTCCATCCTAATCAAAGGCCCACATGTGTGTGCATTCCGCTCAACTATGTAAACAATAAATATAATTAAAATTAGAAAAGAATTACTATATGATATTTAAGATAAAAGAAACTGCTCCAGTAAGTTATTAACAAAATTAGCTTAACCGAAACAGACTGTTTTCTGTTTTTAGGATGTAGTACTTTTCCCATTCTTCAATAATTCTAGGGCCAGGCGGCGTGGCCTAGCAGCTAAAGTCCTCGCGTTGAACATGCTGAGATTACATATGGGTGCTGGTTCTAATCCCGGCAGCTCCACTTCCCATCCAGCTCCCTGCTTGTGGCCTGGGAAAGCAGTCGAGGACGGCCCAAGACTTTGGGACCTTGTAGTTGCGTGGGAGACCTGGAAGAGGTTCCTGGTTCCTGGCTTCGGACTGGCACAGCACCGGCCGTTGCGCTTACTTGGGGAGTGAATCATCGGATGGAAGATCTTCCTCTCTGTCTCTCCTCCTCTCTGTATATCTGACTTTGTAACAAAAATAAATAAATCCTTAAAAAAATTCTAAAATTTTATAATGATTCTACAGGTTTCCAAAAAAGTCTTTAGATTCATGTGAGGTATGCCTTCTGATTTATATGCATATAAATAGCACAAATTCAGTAAGCAAGCAGTCAATATCACTAAATGCCTTGCCACAAATTTCAGTTTTACTCACACTGACTGTTCATTTTATTTGTTTAAACGTATTGATGGATTTGAGCAAAAAAAAAAAAGGTCAATTGAACATAAAATAGTTGAATTAGAGGAGAAGCTAGAGATAGCCTCAATTCATAGAATCCTTGCAAATATTGGGAAAACATCTATATTTGAGATACTTTCATTTACTTGTTACAGTGAAAACAATACACATGATACACTTTTATTTTCCATTGAGAGCTTTGACTCATTTAAAACATTAATTTTAATGTTTAATAAACTAGGACAAAAAAGTCAGGGCGAATAATTTGATCACAAAAGTCTTAGAAATGTTACACAATATTTTCTTTTGGAATATCCAATCGATTAACAGTATGTTCTTTATCTAAGAACATCTGGATTTTTAAAAAAGATTTATTTATTTTTATTGGAAAGTCAGATATACAAAGAGGAAGAGAGACAGCGAGGAAGATCTTCTGTCTGCAGAGTCACTCCCCAAGTGGCTGCAATAGCTGAAGCTGAGTCAATCCAAAGCCAGGAGCTTGGAGTCTCCTCCAGGTCTCCCACACAGGTGCAGGATCCCAAGGCTTTGGACAATCCTCCACTGCTTTTCCAGGCCACGAGAAGGAGCTGGATGGGAAGCGGGGCTTCAGGGATTAGAACTGGTGCTCATATGGGATCCGGGCGCATGGAAGCTGAGGACTTGAGAGTCACTAGGCCCTTCTGCCAGGCCCTACACCTGGATTTTTTTAAAACTATATCACAGGGCCCGGCGGCGTGGCTTAGCGGCTAAAGTCCTCGGCTTGAACACCCCGGGATCCCATATGGGCGCCGGTTCTAATCCCAGCAGCTCCACTTCCCATCCAGCTCCCTGCTTGTGGCCTGGGAAAGCAGTGGAGGATGGCCCAATGCATTGGGACCCTGCACCCGCATGGGAGACCTGGAAGAGGTTCCTGGTTCCTGGCTTCAGATCAGCGCGCATCGGTCCGTTACGGCTCACTTGGGGAGTGAATCATCGGATGAAAGCTCTTCCTCTCTGTCTCTCCTCCTCTCTGTATATCTGACTTTGTAATAAAAATAAAAATCTTTAAAAAAAAAACTATATCACAAAAGAAAAAACAAAAAAACTATATCACAAGGAAAGCTTAGCACAAGCTAAAGCTTAGCACAAGCTAGGACTTAGCACAAACTGTTTATCTTCAAGAGACAAATCATAGCCATTCTAAACAATATGAAGTGATGTCTCATTGTAATTATAAGTTTGATTTGTATTCATCAAATAATGATTACTGATAGTGAACACTTCCTCATATTTTTGGTGTATATCCTTCTTTCAGAAATGTTTGTACAGGGCTTTGCCCATTTTTAGCCAGATTATTTGTTTCCTTGCTATAGAATTGTTTGTGCTCCTTATATACTATAAATATTAGTCCACTATCAGATGTATGGTTAACAAATATTTTCTCCCATTCTGTACAATATCTCATCATTCTGTTGGTATTTTCCTTTGCTGTGCAAAAGCATTTTAGCCTGATGTGATAGTTTGAAAGACATAGGACACTGAACAGAAAAGAAGAGTGACATCTGAAAACAGGGGATGTATATAAAGTGAGCTTTACCATTTTCTAACTTACTATCCTGAGAGAGTTTTTTGGTTGTGGAGAGGAGCCCCAGTGGTTCCTCTGTTCTGCAAAGTTGGAGATGAGAGTTTGAGGCACCAGGAATTCCCAAGGTACAATATCAGAGAGGAGCATCTTCACAGACAGAGGTCTTCAGAAGTCTGCAGAGGGTGTCCCTTAAGCATTGAGCTGGGAGCTGGGATATGCACACATGTTGGAAAATAGAGACCAAGGAAAAAACATGCAAAGATACAAAGGTAAAATCTCCACACATAGAACTGTGTTCAAAAAAAGTAACCACATCAGGGCAAAATAATGAACAAGACACAAACCAGAGAGCTGTGTGCTGAGTGGGAAGAGCTGAAGACAGAGAGGGCATAGCCATGCCTCCTCAACTCATAAAAACCATTGTTCAACTCATGGGGGAAGAAGGTTGGTGGCAGAATCTCTTCCCCATCATGCACTCTCCCTTGTGTTCCAGCACAAGCCCCCCAAAACTGTGTCTAGGATGCATTTGGCCTCTTGTCAATTTCCATTACAAGGAAGTCAAAGAACTTAGGATCAATAACAATATCAGAAATCAGCAAATCATAAAAATACTTAAAAATAATATGAAAATTTGAATTAAAAGATGTTCAATTTGGCATAAAAATATTGGAAATTTATGCATGGGTTTCTCATCTGTTGTCATGAACTTTTCTGTTTTAAAAAAAAACATTTTCATTTTTATTTGAAATATAGATATACAGAGAGAAGGAGAGACAAGAGAAAGAGACCTTGCATCTTCTGGTTCACTCCCTAACTAGCTCCAACTGCCAGAGCTATGCTGATCCGAAGCCAGAAGCCAGGAACTTCTCCGAGGTCTCCCACAAGGGCTGAGAGACCTGATGACTTAAACTGTCCTCTGCTTTCTCTGGCCATTGGCAGGGAGCTGGATTGAATGTGGAGCATCCAGGACAGGAACCAGCACCCATATGGATGCTAGTGCCGCAAGTGAAAGCCTAGACTAGTAGGCCACAATGCAAGCTCCCATACACTTTCAAATAAACATCAAGGCAATTTCAATTGTTTCACACCAAAACACATTTCTCTTTCAATTCCATTTCCTGTGAACTTTCTGAAGTGTAGGAGGACAATTGATTGGATTTTATTTGCATGAGAACAACTGATTGTACATACAAAACAAAGTGAGGTGCTTCCTCCTGAGGCAGGGAAATGGGAACTAGCAGGCCAAGGTAAGGAAACTCCCTCTTGTTGTTGAGATGTGAAAGCCTCATTCCCTCTCCCATGTGCCTTCATGATCCTCGGTCAATCTTATTTTTTTAACATTTATTTTATTTTTTATTGGAAAGTCAGATACATAGAGAGGAGAGACAGAGGAAGACCTTCTGTTTGCTGATTCACTCCCCAAGGGGTCACAATGGCCAGAGCTAAGCAGATCCAAAGCCAGGAACTGAGCCTCTTCCAGGTCTCCCATGTAGGTGCAGGTTCCCAAGGCTTTGGGCTATCTTCAACTGCTTTCCCAGACCACAAGCAGGGAGCTGGATGGGAAGTGGGTCTGCCAGGATTAGAACCGGCACCCATATGGGATCCTGGTGCATATGAGGCGAGGACTTTAGCCACTAGGCTATCGCACTGGGACTTCCATGTGTATTTTTTTTTTTTTAAAGATTTATTCATTTTTATTACAAAGTCAGATATACAGAGAGGAGGAGAGACAGAGAGGAAGAGCTTCCATCCGATGATTCACTCCCCAAGTGAGCCGCAACGGACCGATGCGCGCCGATCTGAAGCCAGGAACCAGGAACCTCTTCCAGGTCTCCCATGCGGGTGCAGGATCCCAAAGCTTTGGGCAGTCCTCCACTGCTTTCCCAGGCCACAAGCAGGGAGCTGGATGGGAAGCAGGGATTCCGGGATTAGAACTGGCGCCTATATGGAATCTCAGCATGTTCAACGCGAGGACTTTAACTGCTAGGCCACGCCGGGCCCCTTTGTTTTTTTTTTAATCATGCTCCGTGCACCAAGTTCATCGCTGCAGAACAGCAAACACTCAAGTACCTCCTTGAAAGGAGAAAAATGTTAGACAGCAAGGATGTACAAATAACCTCATTAAGATGCTAATAAAGACATAAGCATCCCATATTGTAGTACCTGTTCAATTCCTGGCTGTAGTGCCTAATTCCAGCTTCCTGCTAATGTGTGCCCTGGAAGGCAGTAGTTACAGGTGCTACGATTGTGCCCCTGCCACACATGAGAAAGACTTGAGTTAAATTTCCAGTGTCCACCTTAGGCCCTCCCCTAGCCTAGATCTGTCACTGTGGTTACCTGGGATGTGCAGTAACAAATAGGAAGCTCTTTTTCCCTGTTGATCTCGCCTTCTCTCTCTCTCTCTAAATTAAAAAATTAAAATTAAACAGCATGAAGGTGCAGGTTTTTTTTTAAAAGAATCATTGCAGAACAATATATAAAACCAAAAACATTATGAGAAGATAAATAAAGTTAGCAAATCCATAACCAGATTAATCAGCAAAACTTGGGAGAAAACCAAATCCCAACCATTGGGAATCAGAGAGGTGCCTTGACTTAAACTTTAACAGATACTAAATATATATTAAGAAAATATTAAAATAATTTTATGCCATTAAGTACAAGAGCACAAATGTTAAAGTTCCTTGAAGGATGCAAACTATGAAAGCAATGCCTTTGGAAATGGCAATTCTGTTCGGTGGGCATATGCAGGTTAGCATACAATTGAAAGAGAATAGAAGCAAGCGTGGAAAATTACAGAGCGTAGTCATAATGATAGTATTTAACAACAGAAATTTTTAGTTCCTTTATGATCAGTTCTTTAGCAAAAAGGAGCAAGAGAATCTGAGAATATAATTTTAAATGTGTCGAAGATGTGATGGGAAGCACTCCACTTTCTCAAAGGCCACAAAACAGTCACAGGATTTTAAACACTTAACCTAAAACCTTAGTCAAAAACTGTTTTAATGCAATTATTGTGGCATTATTTTTTATGAACTTGGAGATCATACCTATAGTATTCAATATTTATAAGTAACATAGAACGAATGTATATTATTTAAGGAGCTTTTATAAATTAACAAGACAAATGAGGTTGCTAAAAAGTGGTCAAAGAACATTGACATGTAATTCATAAGGAAAAATGACAAATATACACAAATGATATATTAAAACATCTTCAACTTTAGTGGAAACATGTAAAGGACCCTTACATCCGGCAGCCATGAAGGCAGCCCTGAGTCAGGCCTGGCTTAGGGACCTCTGACCTGCCTGCCATGATGCCAGGCACAGCCCTCAGGCTGCCCAGTGGCAAGCTCTGGGAACTTGGTGGTGTGGGCTTATAGGGGTTCTGGGGAATGGCATTGGTGGGTGCGAGCAGGGACTTGAGGGTTTATGTCCAGATGAGAAATGACTATTGAGGATTTCCATGGACAGGGCCACTATACTTGCAAGTAACAGAAGTGGTTGAGACTGAGCAGCTTGGAGACAGAGACTGGAGGACATTTAAGGGTCAGACAAAGTACCAGAACACATGGGAAACGGGAGCTGGGGTAGTTAGCATCGACTATCACCAAATACCACTCACTGGCACACACTAAAACTAGGGCTGGGGGCCTACCTGGCAGGGCTAGGTAACAGTACCCCCCAGTGAGAGGTAGAACAGGGGACAGACAATGCTAGGCTGCGAAATGACACTAACCAGCGTGTGAGAGAATCTGGTCTGGGGGAAGGATCTGATGGGGATATGTGGGCTCATCCCTGTGGAACTCAACCTCTGTTGGCACACACAAGACCTGTGGCTAGGAGCACAGTGTCCTTCAATATGGGTGTGGATCAGCCTGGGGAGCACTAGCCTGGGCTAGACTCTAGCACTCACTGGTACTCATGAGAGCCATGGTGTGTGCAGAATGGGCTGGACTTGGTCTCAGCTCCAACTGAATCAAATGAGAGTTGTATCTGGGTGTGGCCCAGGTGTGGCTGGGCTGTAGCTAGCACCTTACAGTTAGAACTGGAATTGGTGTGGGCTAGTTGGGCAAGGACACTATTCCTGCCAGGACAAGAGGTGAACAAAGTCAACCTGGGACAAGGACATACTGCTGCCACTGGTAAGAGACCTGACAGAGGAGCCTTGGAAACTCCTTTGTTAGGTTGCAGTGGCTGCACATGAGTACAAGGCAAGGAGCAGCCAAGACCAGGTTAGGTTATAGTACCCATAGGCACAAATGAGTCAGCTCAGGGGCAGGCCAGGTTGGACCAGTTCATAACACCCACTGGCATATCTGAGAACCAGAATGGGGTGCAGGACAGTCTGGGTCAGGCTACAACACCAGTCAGTTCATGTTAGGGTTGGAACTGGGGCAGACCAGGCCAGGCCAGGCTGCAGCACCTGCTGGCAAATGCCGAGGTGAGACAGGCCATGCCAGACTGGTCTGCAGCACTCAACAGCACATGTGAGCCAGAGCGGGGGATGGATGGGGTGTTGTGAGCTTGGTAGGGAGCAGTGTGGGATACTCTACTGGGCCACTGCTTGCAGTGTTGAGAGTGAGAACTGGGACCTGGGCAGACCAGGTTGGTCAAGGCTACAACACCTGTTTGGCTACATGAGAAGTGGGTAAAGGGGAGAGTCGGGCTGGGCTAACCCACTGTATCCACTGGTGGATGCATGAGCCAGAGTAAGTGCAGATTGGTTGGGGTTTGCCACAGCATCAGCTGTGAAGTACTAGGACTAACGTCAAACCCTGTCAAGCTAGACTGCAGAACCACCTGGAACGTGCAAGATCCAGGACTGGGAGTGGTCCCAGTAGAGAAATGGTGGCCACCTCTCTGATGGACTACAACTCCCATTAATGAGCATAAGAACCATAACAGGGGGGTGGGTGTGGCTAGACAGGCAGTGGCACCTGCCAGCATGAGTATGGGCTGGATAATGGGATCTGTTGGGTTGAGCTAAGCTTCAATGACCACCGATGTGTACAAGAGGCAAACGTGATGTGGGACAGACTTCATCAGTCTACTGTACATGCTGGCAAGCTTAGGAGCCAGGGCTTGGAGCAGATCTCGTGGGGGTTATCAGGGGATACTCCTACTAGGCTGCAGTTCCTGCTGGTGTATGTGACAGCTGAGTGTGTGTGGTGGGTAGGGTTGGGCTGGGCCGCAGCATCCACTGGTTTATGTAAGAGGCAGAACTGTTCAGTAATTGCAACTACCGGTGTGTGAGTAGGCAGAAGCGGGTTTAGGACAAAGCAGGATCCCATACTGGCAAGGACACACAAGAGTCAGGTCTGAGATCACTTCAGACGAAGTTTCTTTGGGGAGTCCCATAATGAACCATTCCAACCACAGGGAAAATCACAAAAGTTGTGGTGTAACCATGGAGTGCATGTGTCAGGCTGAGCCTCCTCAGTGGCTTAGACGGAGCAGTGGATGAAACACCCAGATGTTTGTGGAGGATATGGCAGTCCATTGTCCATATCCCAGATACAGGAAGAAGAAAAAGAAAATTTGGAAACAATGCTCTCACCCACTTTTCCCTAATCTTTGACCTTAAATATGTATGTATGTATGTAAATATGTATACGAATAACTTAGCAATATCGATCAAATTTACAATATGCAGGTGCTGAGTACAGGATAAACCTTACATAATAATTTGAATAGGTGCAAAAGAAGAGCATCTGGCAAACATCAGTCATTCTCATGATAAAAAAAAAATCTTAATTAGGTACAGAAACAATCCAGTAAGAGACATCTATGCAATACCCATAGCCATCATCAACTTGGTGGTGAAAGACTGGGTTTTTTTCCTGAAGGTTAGGAACTTTGCTCTTATCACTTCTTCTCAACGTTGTACTGGAGGTGCTTACTGGAGTAATTAGGCAAAACTAAAAAAAAAATCCAAATTTGAAAGGAAGCAGTGAAACTATTTTTGGTTTGAAAATGATACACTCAGGGGTTCGGGCCTTGGGTTTGGGGGCAAGTGCCGCTCCTCACAGTGTGGCGGCTGTGGGGGGTGCCCCTGCCGGGTCGGACCCAATGCTGGGGGCTCACGCCAAAGACACTGCCGCAAGGCAGTGAATGAGTCCTCGGCCACACCCAGGGCTTTCCCTGCTGGCCGCCCGGCAGCCTGCTCTGGGGTTTTTAAAGATACGTTTGCTGCCTGGGGACACCCATGACTAAGTCCAATTTTAGTAGGTGAGTAGTGAATCTTGGGTGATTCCCAGTGACAGGGTCATGGAAGTTTTAGGCATGCGTGGGGACTGAGACCTGGTGGTTTGGAGGGAAGTACCCAGGAGACAATTACGGTTAGTCAGATACTCGAACCCGATTCGGAATACAGAAATGGCCTTTTTGCCTAGAACATCACTGATCGTCACACACCAGCCCACACCAATACTATGTTTGGGGGCCTCTTTGGCAGTGATGGGTACCATTACCCAACTGTTTGGTGGAGTGGCGGAGTGGTCACATTTGGCAGGGTCAAGACCGTATCCAGCACGCGAGAGAACTTGGTCTGGGGGTAGACTCTATGGGGTTGTGTGGGCCCAACCCTGTGGAAATACAAGTGCCCGTAGTTGGACACCCTAACAGGGTTGAGTTTCCCACCAAGGGACACGTGTGCTGGAATGGGGGCTGCGTTCTATCTAGGAAACAGTTGTAGTCACCCGAGGCACTAGTGTGGGCTGGGATTGGATGCACCAGGCCAGTTCAGATCCCAACACCATCTGGTGTCATGGAGAACCAGGGTAGATGTGGGACTGACTAGGCTGGGTCTCAATCCTCTACTGAGCCATGTGTGAGCTGTATGTGGGTATGGACGAGCCATGGCTGGGCTGAAACTTCCAACAGCAAGAACCAGAATGGGGTGAAAGCCAGCCAGGAAAAGCCACTGTTCCTGATAGGACAGGAGGTGAACTGAGTAGGGTTGGCTCAAGGACCCCCTGGTATGCGCAAAATCTGGCATTGGGAGGGGTTCTGATGGAGGAGCCTGGGCAACTCCTCTGGCAGGACACAGTCCCTGCAGGTAAGCGCAAGAAGCATGATAGGAAACAGCCCAGAATAGGCCTTCGAAAGTTTCCCACTGGCACACATTCACCATGGGTCAGGGGCAGACCAGGCTGAATCAGTTCATGTCATCCACTGGCAAATCCAAGCACCAGAACAGAGTGTGGGATGAGCCGGGTTTGGTCGCGACAAAACCAGTACACATTATGGAATGCCAGGGCGTGGTTGTCTGTACTGGATTTGACTGCAGCACACGTGAGATCCAGAAAGGGAGGGGCAGAACTGGCAGGGGGATTAAGGGGCTGGTCCCCTCACCGGACAGCTACTCCCACTGGAGAGCATGGGCTGGGATAGACAGACCAGCCTAAGCAGTGCTACAACACCTGTGCGCTGCATGTGGACTAGATCAGGGAAAAGCCAGGCTGGGCTGATTATTCCTGTGGGTGCAAGCATAAATTAGAGTGGGTGAGGGATGTTTGGGCTTAGCCACAGCATCAGCTGGCAGAAGCTGGCACTGGGGGCTAATTCTGTCAAGTCAAATCACAGAACCACCTAAAGAGTGCATAAACCGGGACAGAGAGACCTGGAAGGGAAAAAGTGGGTTCCCCCCTTTTTTGGGTCACTATTCCCGTGGGAGGGCATGAAAACTAGGATGGGGGCTGGGATGGCTAGACAGAGAGGCACTCAACAACATCCGTGAGGGTTGGATGGTTGAGATGGTTAGATGGAACTAAGCTTTAATACCCATTGACAAGTACAAGAGCCAAATGGCATGGGGGACAGACTGGACTAGTCTGCTATACATACTGGCAAGCCAGGGTAGGGGGCAGGTCTGGTAAGTGGTTATTGTGGGTCTCCCCGACTAGGCTGCAGCTCCCACTGGTTGAAGGGCTGAGTATGTGCTGGGCCGAACCGGACTGGACTGCAACACCCATTGGTTCCAGTGCAAGTCGGGACTGAAAACAGAAACAACCCAGCAATTGAAACCACCAGCTGATGGGGTGATGGACTGTGCTGGGCCCTGTGCTTGCTAGAACATACAAGAAACTAGTCTGGGAATACCTCAAAGTTTCTTTGGAGATCTCCCCAATTGAACTGCTGGACTCAGAACTCTAACCAAGAAAAGACAGAAGACAGAACAGGTCAATCATTCATCTCAGCTATATGTTGGCAGCGAAATATGGGGCGAACGGAGACTTTATGATGGACCATATCAATCAGTGGACGACCTCATCGAGTGAAACTGGCAGCGATTCATAACTGGAGAACTATTAAAACCACTTGAGCAAATATCTCAGAGCATGCCCCACATCTGGGACTTGGGGTGGGTGGGTAAATGGGTGGAGCTTCTCCCTCAATATCCCCCTTTACCAAAGATACACGATGGAAACAATATGTACATAATAATATTACCCACTTCCCTATACCCCCTGAACCTTTTTTGTTGTTGTTCTTTAACTGTAATTAACTATGTAAAGATTGTCAACAACAATACAATAAAATAGATTTAAAAAAAGAAAATGATACACTCTTTTATGTGCAGTGAGACAGGTAGTTAGTCCAGTGTTATGAGCTTGGAAGCCACTCCCTGCCATCACCTGGGTGTTCCCTCCTGCCCACCTATGATGCTCACCTATCATCACCTGGGACCTGAGAGCAGGTGGTATTGCATTGTTGTGTAACCACTCCTCTCACAAACCTCTATAAAGTTCCATGATAGGGAGGGCTCTCTCGGTCGTGTGGTTCTGTCACTAGCACACTGACTGTTGGCCTCCATAGTACCTGCTTGCTCTCGGAATTCCCAAAGACAGACTGTGCGGACAGGTATTCCCTGAGCATGGCCTCTGTGTCCGTATTCCTCACCCTGTTTACTGCTTGGACAGGAGAGTAAAGATGTTACTGCTAAAATGCTTTGTATTTCTAATGTGTATATTATCCATAATTCCAGGGAAGGTAAGGCCTAGCAGTAATGGAATGTGGGCAGAGGAGCCAGGGTAAGGTGAATGTGTACCACTTTGGAAATGTGCCCAGGTTATTCATTGCATGTCTCTTAAGAGGGAAGCTGAGACATAGGTCTTCAGTTTAATGGATGGACTTCGGGGTAATGACTATTTGTTCCACTTGGGGTTACAATTGATTGGATTGCCATATGGACTTGTGATTTGCTATTTCTAGTGGGCCCTGTTATCACCAAGCTTGGTTAATAAAGTCTCCTTAATAAACCTTAGACATGTCTGGTGTGGTCTTGCTCTCACCCCACAACACATGTAGAAAAGTCTAAAGAATGCACTAAAAAAACTGCAAAGACTAATAAACAAGTTCAGCGAGGTTACAAGAAATGAAATCAATATGCAAATTCAAATGCATACTTGAACCTATACTCTATGAATGAACAGCTTGGAATAAAATGGGGGAGGGGGAAATCATGGAGTGGGGGTTTGGCACAGAAAGTAAGTTGCTGCTTAGTACACCTGCATTCCTTATCAGAGTGCCTGGTTCAATTACTGAAAGATTTTGTAGAGTGAGCAGACTGAAAACAGTTTGCTCTCTTGAGGCTGGCATGGTGGTTCAACAGGCTGATCCTCAGCCTGCAGTGCCAGCATCCCATAGAGCACCAGTTCCAGTTCCAGCTGCTTTGCTTCTCATCCAAGTCCTTGCTTATGGACTGGGAAAGCAGCAAAGAATGGCTCAAGTTATTGGGCCCTTCTACTACATGGGAGGTTGAAAAGCAGCTCCTGGCTTCGGATTAGCTCAGCTCTGGCCTTTGTGGCCATTTGGGGAGTGATAGAAGATTTCTCTGTCTCTCCTCTCTATAAATCTGACTTTCAAATAAAAAGAAATTAGAAAAAGAAAATAGTTCACTCTCCATTCCCCACTTACACTGTACCTTTCAAATCACATCTTCCTCTGTGTCTCTTTTTTCTCTTTGTGATTCTTTTCTTTCTTTAAAGTACTTATTTACTTGAAAGGCAGAGTTATTGAAAGAGAGCAAAAGAGAGACAGTGCTTTCATCCGCTGATTCCCTCTACCCCAAGGGCTGCAAAGGCTGGAGCTAGGCCAACCTTAAGCCAGGAACCAGCAGCTTCTGGGTCTCCCACATAGGGAGGCAGGGAGCCTTGCCACAGCTCTGCTACATTCTCAGGCCGTGAGCAAGGCTGGGTTGGAAGTGGATCAGCGGAGACTCCAACTGGTACCAAATGGTATGCAGGCATCGGCTTAACCTATTATGCCCCAATGCTGGTCCCTGACTGTCACCAGTTAACATCCTCATAGGTTAGATTAGGAATCATTATGTTCTTAAACTCCCTATATCCCTAAAGAGGCATTCCAGTTTTATATCTAATTCTCTAGAATTAATTTAGTTTCAAACTCTGTGATATATTTATCTGGTCTACCTAAATAACCTAAGTCAGGAATAGGGTCACTTTTGCAGTCAGGATTACAAATGATTCTTTAGCTAATAGTAATTGATTTCTTTTTCTTTTTTTGGTCTTTGTCTTGTTTAAATGTTTTGCTTTTTGTGTATCTCAACTCTTCATGATCACTGCTTAAATACAAATAATAGCAGCCGAATATCTGGAAAATGTTGAGACTCACTGGACTTGCCATTTACCTCATATTATGTAGCACTTCTGAGTGGCTGTAGTTTTTGCAATTACCTCCTTACTGCCCAAATGTGGTTTACAGCACTGAAGTGTTTTCCATCAACAATTGACTTACATATGTAAGGTAAGAGACAGGACTCTAGTTCCATGGGAATGCTGATTCTTAAATCGATCAACACTTTCCAATGGAAAGATTTCAAATCTAAAGGGGAAAATGGAGAGTGTGATTCCGGGGTCTTTGGTGGAGTTCATAAGCTAAAAATGATATAAATTCACCTGTTCCAACCAGAGATTCAAATCATCTACCTAGGAAAACCTTTGGGGATTAGGAAATTCACCCTTAGAGAAAATAGGACAGCTACAAGTAGTTTATCATCCATGTTGAAATTAATGCCCTCCGGCTGTCCTGCCTACTGCTTCCTTGCAAGGACATCACTGTCAAAAGAGCCACCATCACTGTCAAAAGAGACTGCTGCCATTGGCCATTCAGTAGCATGTTAGTTAACTTCATGATGTTGTAAATTTTCATTTTTCTTCCTGTTGCTGATTTTGTATTGTGGCATTTCATTTAAGGGGATGATATTCTGCCATCTCTACTTTCAGATCAAAGTTGGACTCCCAATGAAACTGTTAAATTTATCCTGACAATAAAATGCTGGACTCTCTGCATGGTCTGTGCCCACAATGATGGACATATGGCTGTTGATGAACTATACCATTGTAATAATATAGAGGAATCAATATGTGGGGGAGGATTTGAGGAGGAGTTAAGGGAAATCCCAGAGCCTATGGAACTGTGTCATAAAATAACATAATAAAAAACAGAAGAAAGAAGAGACTGCTGCTACAGCAAGCCTTTCAGATGACAGTCCCTGTTGCAGGAGTAGTAAGTTTCTGTCATGTTCATCAGCTGCTTCCTTGCAACATCTTCAATAAGTCTATCTCTGTTCACTTGACTTCTCTGTGAATTCTGTCAGCATACTAGACAGCATCCTCAGTCATTTACTTCCTACTACATTTGGGGGACCTGTATGAGGACTTCTTTTATCATGGGGAGTCAACTTCTGACGTAAGGCACAATAGTCACCAGCAGCCTCCATCTGGGCAAACCCACACATGTTGGCCCCCTGATCACACTGATGCCTTCTTTCCCTTGGAGAAGGACCTTGTTCTCAGACATTTGGCACCCGTTGCCCTCAGGCGTGAGGAGCCCATTCTCCAAGTTCTATCTGATTCTCAGAAAACAGCTTATCTGTGTAGTTTCACTAATAATGATTCTTAGCCAAGGCAACTCATTCATTGATGCTCAGTACTCATAGCCCCAAAGAATAAAGACAACCTCCAACCCATCTTAGCAGGAGCCCTTTCTCCTTCACAAAGATTAAAAGTCTACCACCTGGGCTTGGTGCAATAGTGTAATGGTTAAGGTCCTCGCTTACATGTGCCCGGATCCCATATGGTCACCGGTTCTAATCCCTGAAGCCCTGCTTCCCATCCATCTCCCTGCTTATGGCCTGGGAAAGCAGTCAAGGATGGCCCAAAGCCTTGGGACCCTGCACCTGTGAGGGAGACCCGGAAGGACTCGTGGCTCCTGGCTTTGAATTGGCTCAGCTCCAGCCACTGCAGCCGCTTGGGGAGTGAACCATCAGACGGAAGATCTTCCTCTCTGTCTCTCCTCCTCTCTGTACATCCGCCTTTCCAATAAAAATAAACAAAACAAAACAAAAAGTCTACCACCTTCCCTGTTTTTTTGGCTGAACACCTTGTCATAACTATCCTGGATGGAGAGATTTTGACACTTCAAAGATAAGTACATTTTCCTCCTTTTTTTTCCAGATGTGGATTAGCTACCCAGTATTGGAGAGCCTTCCTGAAGCAGTGCTCAACCTTCTTCAAGTAAAACAAACAAATGACCAAGGACCAGTCATCCTGCTTCAGTGGGCAGGATGCCCCCATTGAACTGGCCATCTGTTTCCCCTGCCCTTTGCCTTTGATGGCACTGTTTTCCCTACCCCTTGCCAGGCCAATTTTTGTCTCTCATTCAGGTCATTTGAAGAATGGGACACTGGCCTTAATTGGGATCAGCTTAAACTTCAGAGCTGAAAAAAAAAAGCATCTATTTTTCTTTTCCTCTTTGCAGTTTCAACTGGAATGTGAAGTCCAGCCCTTTCACAGACAATACTGTCCTTCAGCTTGATCTCTGTCCCAACCTTTAAGGTACTCTTACATTTTCTGCAGCCTTTATTAAGTTCTGACATTTGGGGAAAAACCTGTTATGTTCTATGCTTTAAGTTCTGACTTCTTGGGGAAGGCTGACTTTTGAAAAAGTGAATATTATTACTTTGAAAAAGATCCATGAAATTATACTAGCTCCTGTATTTTCCATCTCAATGGCTTAAATTTGAGTCCTCTTGATTGTGGAAGGGAACAAAACAGAGTTCTTAGTAGACACAAGAGCCACATACTGATTTTTTTTGGTTTTCTGGGCAACATGATTGTTCACATAAGTTCAGTCAGAATATGTTCCTTTCTTAACAGGATTATTACATATTAAAGCAATTTTTTGTTTCTAAATACAAATAATCAATTAATGAACTAAATACACTTGCTTTTAGGGTAACTTCATTGTTTTCAGATTTTGAGACTTCAGAGTCTGAGATTATTATATATTTAATCTACTTTCCTGTCATACTTTTATTAAGTCAATTATAGTTAATAGTATATAGCAAGTATAGTGTATAATATAATATATATAGTATAGAGTGTAACCCTATTCATTGATGTTAAGATGCAAACTTGAGGGCCTAGCAGCATGGCCTAGTGGCTAAAGTCCACGCGTTGAACACGCCAGGATCCCATATGGGCGCCGGTTCTAATCCTGGGCAGCTCCACTTCCCATCCAGCTCCCTGCTTGTGGCCTGGGAAAGCATTTGAGGATGGCCCAGTGCTTTGGGATCTTGCACCCGTGTGGGAGACCTAGAGGAAGTTCTTGGCTCCTGGCTCCTGGCTTTGGATCAGCATAGCACTGGGCCATTGCACTCATTTAGGGAGTGAATCATCAGACAGAAGATCTTCCTCTCTGTCTCTCCTCCTCTCTGTATAGCTGACATTGCAATAAAAATAAATCTTTATAAAAGATGCAAACTTGATTTTCTATATTCTCGTTACAGATTTTGTTATATTTTCCTTTCTGAGCTTTGTTCTATGGAAGTACAATCTCCAGCTGGATAATGCTGACCTGGCACTTTGAGAAGATGACTCATGTTTGTAACACAGATACAGTCAAGTTTAACCATGGACTCCAGGTTAGCCTAAGGATAAAATGTTGCTGACAGGGTTTCTAACCCTGATCCCTAGAGATCACATGTTCCCTCCTGACTTAGACTAGACCAACAATCAGTTCAGATCCAATCTGGCAATGAGGGACCAACAGTACCTAGTTACAGAATGATTGATCACTGGCAATAAAAATCAAGATGCTGGGCCAGCATTTTGACATAATGAGTTAAGTTACCGCCTGCAGTGCTGTCTCCAGTTCAAGTCAAAGTTGCTGCACTTCCAATCCAACTCCCTGTTAATGCACCTGGGAAAGCAGAGAAAAATGTTCCAAGTCATTGGGCTCCTGCCATCTGTGTGTGAGACCCAGAAGAAGCTCCTTGTTCCAGCTCCTGGCCCCTAGTTTCAGGCCAGTCCAACTCCAGCCATTGCATTCATCAGGGGAGTGAACCAGCAAATGAAAAATCTCTCTTTTTCTCACTTTCAAATAAATAAATCTTTAAAAAATATAATCTGGTGTCATTGTTCCCAAATTGAAACAAAATTAGATGAAGGAAGGGTGTCATGCATGATTACCTGAAAGTTACATTCACATCACACTTTGCATCAAAACAAAAAAGTAATTATTTTTTTGAAAAGGCTTTGCTATAACTTCTTGCTCTAGAGAGTAACCCCAAAACAGAAAAATCATTTAGACTTGATGCTTGTTACTGTCAAAACACTATCAGCAAAGGCTAGCTGGTGTAGCTAAGAATTACACCCACTCAGGAATTATCACAGCACACAGGTTTGTTCAATGTTAGACAGCCCACCACAGTGCAAACAGCTCATTGCATCTTGTCATTTCTGGTCAGAAAACTGTCCTTGTAAAATACAGGAGTTTTGGGCCTGGCATGGTGGACCAATGACTAAATCCTCACCTTGCATGTGCCAGAATCCCATATAGGTGCTAATTTGAGTCCTGTCTGCTCCATTTCCTATCCAACTCCATGCTTGTGGCATGGAAAAGCAGTAGAGGATGGTTCAAACCCTGGAACCCACCACCTGCGTGGGAAACCCAAAAGAAGCTCCTGGCTCCTGGTTTCGGTTGGGCTCAGCTGAGGCTCCATTCTCTTCTTGCCTGTAGAGTTTCCCGGGACAGGTGTCCTGTGAGTTTAACTGGCATTCCTTTTTGTTCAGGTGCACACTTAAGGATCTTTTTTTTTTTTTTAATAAAGATTTATTTATTTCATTACAAAGTCAGATATACAGAGAGGAAGATCTTCCATCCAATGTTTCACTCCCCAAGTGAGCGCAATGGCCAGTGCTGTGCCGATCCCAAGCCGGGAACCTGGAACCTCTTCCAGGTCTCCCACGCGGGTGCAGGGTCCCAAAGCTTTGGGCCGTCCTCGACTGCTTTCCCAGGCCACAAGCAGGGAGCTGGATGGGAAGTGGAGCTGATGGGATTAGAACCGGCGCCGATATGGTATCCCGGGGCTTTCAAGGCGAGGACTTTAGCTGCTTGGCCCCGCCTCTGGG
Organism: Ochotona princeps; assembly: GCF_030435755.1. Lineage (NCBI taxonomy): Eukaryota > Metazoa > Chordata > Mammalia > Lagomorpha > Ochotonidae > Ochotona > Ochotona princeps. The sequence goes on along the minus strand of NC_080834.1, from coordinate 105,621,789 downwards.
CCCCACACTGAAGGATCTTTTCCTTATGTTCAACTGAAGAGAGCTTGATGATCATGTGTCTCGGTGAAGATTGCTTTTAACCAGTCCTGTTGAGAGTTCTGTGCCACTCCTGGATCTTGTTTCCCAATTCTTTCTCAAGATTTGGGAAATTTTCCTTTATCATTTCATTAAATATATTTGTAAAACCAGTTTCTCTTTCTGCACCTTCTGGGACTCCAATAACTCTTATATTAGGCCTCTTAATAGTGTCTTTCAATACTTGAATATCTTTTTTGGCCTGATCCAGCTCTGCTTCCAACTTTTTGTTTGCTTCCCCCTGATGACAGGAAGTATCTTCCAATTTTGGGATTCTTCTGCTTGCTTCATCTATTTTGGAGACTCTCCACTGTACTTTTAATTTGCTCTACTGTGTTCTTAATTTCTGATATATCAGCCTTGATTTGCCTTAGTGCTTCTATTGCTTATGTAAAATATTCCTTAAATTATTTGAACTGTTGTGTTTCTCATTGTTGATCAGAAGCTTTAAAATGAGTTTTCTGAATTATGTGTCCTCCGTTTTCTCGATGTCTTCTTCAGTGAACTCTGAGGTTGGCATAGGGTTTTGCTCCTTTGCAGGGGAGTTTTCAGTAATATTCATTGTACCTTTGTCTCTTCTTTAGCTCTTGCTCATTGTGCTTCTGGTTAGCAGAGTCTTCTCCTTTGGGCAGGTTTCTAAGCTCTGTCACCCACAGGTCTACAGTTTGATTTTACTTATTGCAGTTGGTACACAACTCTTTGCTTGCAGCCACTTGTGCCACAAACTCCAACGAGTTCCACCTCTGGGTTCTTACGTTGGATTTCCACAAAGAACTCTGTAGCCCCAACTCCTGGCTCACCAATCTCTACCTCCTGTGTTATCATGCTGAGGCTGCACCAATGTCTGTACCTTTCTCCCACTTCCGGTTGGAGCAGATCCCAGAATCAGGGAGACACCAAGTACCCTATATAGCTAGGTTGTTGTTGGTACTGATCTTGCTGGAACCTGTTGGACATTAGGCCTGGGTGCCGCACGGACCTGTTTTACCCTAACGATGCCACAGTTGGTATCATTTTCCTGCGGGACCAGTGCAATCCACAGAACTCAGTGAGTTCTTACGAGCTCAGCACATGAGCAGTTCACTGTTGTCCCCTGCAGTCCTAAAGCTTTTGCCACAGTGTACAAAATGCCGCCTGATGTACCCCTACTAGAGTTCTTGATCTGCTGGCCGTCAGGTCTGAGGGCTACCCACACCTGCCCTGGGTGGAACCTGTAGAATGCCACGTTGCTGTAGTTAACTGAGTCAGAAACGAGTTCACTCCAATCTCAGTGTATGCTCAGTCCTTTCCCTTGCTTTTGTTTCCTTACGCAAAATGGCAACCCAATTTGGCTCTAGGGGGCTGACTGGGCTGTGAAATCCACCCTGTCCTCACACTTCCCATCTGGGATCTGCTGGTCTGTCTCTGCTCCTAGTCAAATCAAACAGACCAGCAGGATGGACAGTGCTTTGTCTGGGTTCACCTCCCAAGCTCCCAGTGAAAGTCCCTTCCCACCTTGTTGCTGGTAGAGTTCTGGCTGCTGATGGAGTTCAGATAGCCGTTAGCTGAATGCTGCTGGAATATCAGTCACTGCAACACCACACCATTGTGTCCACTGCTTTCCTGTGTCAGTCTCCAGGTATCCCTCTGCTGTTGTTCTGCCCTCTCCTATTTCCTGGAATGTGTCCTCTCTGCTTCATCCTGATTAAATATTTTTCCGTCTGTTTAAACGTGTCCTTACTCTATCCCACCATCTTGATTTCCCAGGTATTGAGTTTAGATCTTTAATCCATTTGAGTTCGTTTCTTGACAGTGTATATGATAATGATCTTATTTCAAATTTCTACATTTTGGTTACCCAATTTTCCTAACATAATTTGTTGAAAAGACTGCCAATTCCCAAGGAATGTCTTTAGAACATTTGTCTAAGTACAGCTGATTATAGATATTTGGATTTATTTCTAGGGTTTCTATTCTTTTCCGTTGGACTACATGTCTATTTTTATGCCAGTAGCATGCTTCTTCATTATAGCATTCCAGTAATATATATTAAAATCTGTTATTGGGATGCCCCTGGCTTTATTTTATTGTTAACAGTTGTTCTGGCCATTCAGAGTCTTTTCTTTCTTCTGTTAATTCTAGATTTGCTTATTCTACTTTTATGAAACTTGTCCATGAAAATTTGATGGAGATTATATTTAATCTATAAATTGATTTGGATTATATGAAACTTTGATGACATTTAGTCTTCCAATCCATGAACATGGAAGATGTTTTCACTTTTATTGCATTCCTGTGTTATGATTTTCATTGCAGAGATCTTTCACATCCTTGGTTAAATTTATGCTATGATATTTTTATAGCTTTTGTGAAAGGACTCATTTCATAAATTCTTTGTCAGTCAGATTAATTCTATTTCTGTTATTGATTTCTTTGTGTTGATTTTATGTCCTAAAATGTTGCTGAATTGTAATAGTTGTTTGGTGGAGTCCTGATTCCTCTATATAGAGAACATCATCTTCAAACAAAGACAATTTGACTCCCTCCTTTCCAATTTCTTTTCCCTCTTTTTCTTTTCTAATGGCTCTTGCTAACATTTCCAAAGCTGTATTGAATAATGATAGTGGGCATTCTTATCTACTTCCATATCCCAGTAGAACTGCTTCCAGCTTTTCTCAATTCAACACTCTGTTGGCTTGTTTAAGCTGTATTTATTGTGTTGAGGTGTGTTCCTTCCAATCCCAGTTTTGTAAGGTTCCTATCAGGAAAAGATGTTGTATTCCATCAAATGTTTTTTCTACCTCATTGTGATAATTATGTGGTTTTTTAATCCTTCATTTTGTTAATCATGCTTATTGGTTTGTGTATGTTAATCAACTTGGGATAAATCTCACTTGCTCAGGATGGATGACCTTTTTGATATGTTGTATTTGACTGGTTACTGTTTGTCGAGGAATTATGCAATTATGTTCATCAAGGATATTGGTCTGTAGTTGTCTTTTGTGGTATCTTTGGTTGTGGGATTAAGGAAATGGTAACCTATTGAATAAATTTGGAAGAGATTTCTCCCTTTCAACTGTTTTGAATAGTATCAGAGGAATTAATGTTAGCAACTTCTTAAAAGTTTGGCAGCAGTCAGTGAAACTATAGGTTATTAATTCCACTTTTTCATTAACTTTTTGTGGTATTTTTTGTGATATGATAGTAGATGTAGCATACAATTTATGATAATAAATATTTGGAATTTTTAACCCTGCAAGGTCATGTTCACTGGAATCATGGAAGCAGAAACTAGATTACCCAACAGCTCCAGGCCTCACGAATTCTGAGTGGTAGTCTCCAGGTAGCACTCTGATTACCACTGCTCATTGCACAAACTCAGTGCTTAGACTGATTGTGATTTCCACAAAGATGAACCATTATGATTTGTTGGGACAGTCCTATGCCCACTTCTGAGAACAGTAACTCAGGGTGCCAGGACATACATCCCTAACATCCTGCCAATTCTGAAAATTTGATTCTAACAAGCAAGATAAAGAAATATCAGTATTGTTGGAGAAGAACATAGAAATGAGGATAGAAGTGAATCAAAAATGTTTGTGTATAGCACCCCTTAGGCAATGAGCAGTTAAAGAAAGAGAAGAAATAGAAGCTAATCAATAATCTGGGCCTGGCGTAATGGTGTAGTGATTAAAGTCCTCGACTTGCACACGCCAGGATCCCATATGGGCGCTGGTTCTAATCCCTGAAGCCCCACTTCCCATCCAGCTCCGTGCCTGTGGCCTGGGAGGGCAGTCGAGGACAGCCCAAAGACTTGGGACCCTATGCCCATGTGGGAGACCAGGAGGAGGCTCCTGGCTCCTGGCTTCAGATTGGCTCAGCTCCAGCCGTTGCAGTCACTTGGGGAGTGAACTGTCAGACAGAAGATCTTCCTCTCTGTATATCCGCCTTTCCAATAAAAATAAATAAATCTTAAAAAGAGATCTTATTTTTCACTGTCTCTCAAGAAAAAAAAAATGCATTCAATAAAGGAGTTTCTTCCTGGCCCCTGAAAGATAATGTCAGATTATTTTTCATTTGCCTCTTTATGCTTGAAAGGCAAAGTTGAGGGCCCGGCAGCATGGCCTAGCGGCTAAAGTCCTCGCCTTGAACGCCGTGGGATCCCATATGGGTGCCGGTTCTAATCCCGGCAGCTCCACTTCCCATCCAGCTCCCTGCTTGTGGCCTGGGAAAGCAGTCAAGGACGGCCCAATGCATTGGGACACTGCACCCGTGTGGGAGACCTGGAGGAAGTTCCTGGCTCCTGGCTTGGGATCGGCGTATACTGGCCCGTTGTGGCTCACTTGGGGAGTGAATCAACTGATGAAAGATCTTCCTCTCTGTCTCTCCTCCTCTCTCTGTATATCTGACTTTGTAATAAAAATAAATCTTTAAAAAAAAAAAAAAAGAAAGGCAAAGTTGAATCACCACTTTAAACTACATTACACACTCTAAAAAGTGGAATTCCATTGTCCAGGCCATTGTGTCAATCGACAATTAAATCTTCATTTACAATTAGCTTTTCGGGGCTGCAGGAGAGAGCGTCTTGCTCGGATCCCGATCCCAGCCACCATATGCTCATGGTGACCTGGGCCTGGGCCCACCTGGATTCAGGGACTACTTCCTTTCGGGTGAGTACACCGAGGCGGGGGGAGTCTCCGGGACTGGGTGGGTGTGGGGCCCCACACCGCCCTCATTGGCGGTGGACAGGATTGGGGTGGGGCGCAACCTTTGGCCTGTGGGCTTAAACTTCAGCAGCCGGGAGGCTGCTGGGGGCTGCAGGAAGGAGCGTCTTGCTCGGATCCCGATCCCAGCTGCTATGTGCTCATGGTGACCTGGGCCCGGGTGGTGAGTGCGCCATTTGGCACCAGGCTGTGTCTACTGGCCACCCGGCAGGGGAGCTCTGGGGTATTGGTTGTCTGAATCACTGCTTTGGTAGCTCCAGGCTGACCCTACTGTTTCTGGGATCTGAGTCAATCCCAAAGATCCCCAATGGCAGTAACTCTTCCTTTGAAGAACTTCTAATCACTTACAAATGCTGAGCTGTGAACACCTATCATGCAAAAGATAAGCTCAGGCTTGTCTAATAGGATATTGTTTCGCCTGACATGATGATGGATGAGGAGACTGGTCCCATTAGGCATGGCCATAATATCAACTAGCACTCTAGAACCTTATCCTGGGGTGGATTCTGTGCAGGATGTGTGGGCCACACCCTGTAGAAAGTTTAGCCCCACTGGTAAACCTAAAAGTTTGGGTGGTTATGGACTAAGCTAGGTGTGACCAAGGAGCCTGCCATCAATCACAAGTAAAGGGACCCGCGATAGTCTGGACTGGGCAAGGCAGAAGCACCCAAATGTGCATCCTGAATAGGGTGTGGGGTAGGCCGGGCTGCAATGTTCACCAGCTCATACAAGGCCAAATGGAAGGCCAGAGTACACGGGGCACTGGCCAAAAACCCATTGGCATGTAGGAGAACTGGGTCTGGGAGTGGATCAAGTGGAGGAACTTGGGAAACTCCCCTGGCGAGTCATAGCTCTCGCTGGTGAACACGTGGTCCAGATCTGGGGGTTGGACAAGCAGGGCATAGTAGCTCCAAGATGTGTAAATTGGTAATGGAACAGAATGTACTGGACAGGACTGAGCAAACCTTAGCCTACAAGCAAAACTAGAAACCAGCTTGGAGCACAGGTCATACCGAGCTAGGCTCTTGCACCTACTGGTCCTCAGAGCAACCACGGGCAGGTGCATGATTTACGGCTAAGAACAGGCCCAATTGGGAGGGTAAGGGGACACCCTAACTGGGTTGAGGTTCACACCAAGGGACACGTGTGCTGGAATGGGGGCTGCGTTCTATCTAGGAAACAGTTGTAGTCACCCGAGGCACTGGTGTGGGCTGGGATTGGATGCACCAGGCCAGTTCAGACCCCAACACCATCTGGTGTCATGGAGAACCAGGGTAGATGTGGGACTGATTAGGCTGGGTCCCAATCCCCTCTTGAGCCATGTGTGAGCTGTATGTGGGTATGGACGAGCCATGGCCAGGCTGAAACATCCAACAACAAGAACCAGAATGGGGTGAAAGCCAGCCAGGAAAAGCCACTGTTCCTGATAGGACAGGAGGTGAACTGAGTAGGGTTGGCTCAAGGACCCCCTGGTATGCGCAAAATCTGGCATTGGGAGGGGTTCTGATGGAGGAGCCTGGGCAACTCCTCTGGCAGGACACAGTCCCTGCAGGTAAGCGCAAGAAGCATGATAGGAAACAGCCCAGAATAGGCCATGGAAAGTTTCCCACTGGCACACATTCGGCATGGGTCAGGGGCAGACCAGGCTGAATCAGTTCATGTCATCCACTGGCAAATCCAAGCACCAGAACAGTGTGGGTTGAGCCGGGTTTGGTTGCGACAAAACCAGTACACATTATGGAATGCCAGGGCGTGGTTGCCTGTACTGGATATGAGTGCAGCACCCAACCAGCACACGTGAGATCCAGAAAGGGAGGGGCAGAACCAGCGGGGGGATTAAGGGGCTGGTCCCCTCACCGGACAGCTACTCCCACTGGAGAGCGTGAGCTGGGATGGGGACAGACCAGCCTAAGCAGTGCTACAACGCCTGTGCGCCACATGTGGACTAGATCAGGGAAAAGCCAGGCTGGGCTGATTATTCCTGGTGGTGCAAGCATAAATTAGAGTGGGTGAGGGTTGTTAGGTCTTAGCCACAGCATCAGCTGGCAGAAGCTGGCACTGGGGGCTAATTCTGTCAAGTCAAATCACAAAACCACCCGAAGAGTGCATCAACCGGGATTGAGAGAGACCTGGGAGGGAAAAAGTGGGTTCCCCCCTTCTTGGGTTACTACTCCCACGGGAGGGCATGAAAACTAGGATGGGGGCTGGGATGGCTAGACAGAGAGGCACTCAACAACATCCGTGAGGGCTGGATGGTTGAGTTGGTTAGATGGAACAAAGCTTTAATACCCATTGACAAGTACAAGAGCCAAATGGCATGGGGGACAGACTGGACTAGTCTGCTATACATACTGGCAAGCCAGGGTAGGGGGCGGGCCTCGTGGGGGTTATTGTGGGTCTCTCTGACTAGGCTGCAGCTCCCACTGGTTGAAGGGCCGAGTATGTGCTGGGCAGAAGCAGACTGGACTGCAACACCCATTGGTTCCAGTGCAAGTCGGGACTGAAAACAGAAACAACCCAGCAATTGAAACCACCAGCTGATGGGGTGATGGACTGTGCTGGGCCCTGTGCTTGCTAGAACATACAAGAAACTAGTCTGGGAATACCTCAAAGTTTCTTTGGAGATCTCCCCAATCGAACTGCTGGACTCAGAACTCTAATCAAGAAAAGACAGAAGACAGAACAGGTCAATCATTCATCTCAGCTATATGTTGGCAGTGAAGTATGGGGCAAACGGAGACTATGATGGACCATATCAATCAGTGGACGACCTCATCGAGCGAAACTGGCAGCGATTCATAACTGGAGAACTATTAAAACCACTTGAGCAAATATCTCAGAGCATGCCCCACATCCGAGACCTGGGGTGGGTGGGAAACCGGGTGGGGCTTCTCCCTCAATATCCCCCTTTACCTCAGATACACGATGGAAACAATATGGACATAATAGTATTACCCACTTCCCTATACCCCCCGAACCTTTTTTTGTTAACCATAATTAACTATGTAAAGATTGTCAACAACTATACAATAAAATTAAAAAAAAAAAACAATTAGCTTTTCCCAGCTCATCTTTGCCCAGTTTGGAACAACTGCAGGCAGGCCGTCTGCCCTGGACAAAAGGGTGCTGGCAAGCTTCTTCCTCCTTGTTTGTTCCTCCCCCGCCACATTCTCAGCTGCTGGTGCTGACTTCTCTCTGCTGGAGCACCGGAAGAAAGGAAAGGAGAGGAAAGCAGAAAGCTCCTCCTTTCTGCTACTATTTTAAGATGGCTTTGCACTCTTGGGTTGTGGCGAGTGTTTAAAGCTGAGTCATTTTTAAAGATGGATTCATGGATTATTTGGAGACTATCCTACTAGACAATTGCAACTAAAACTCCCATGACTTCAGCCAGGCATTCTGTTCTTACAGCCACCAGTAGAAGAGTCGTGTGGAAGCCTCACCATCTCTCCTCCCTGCCACCTCAGGCCATCTTCTTGGAAAAATGTCTTGCTATGTGGATTTATACACTTTTTGTTAAATGTCAAAAATCGATCAGGTCAAAATTACCTGTACCCAAGGCATTTTCATTGACAAAGTTACATGTATTACATTTCATTTTTCTCTTCCGTGAGAGTTGGTTTATTTTATCAGAGAGGAGTTGCAGATTCTGTCTTTTATTTCTGTTTTGGAATTGTTAAATCGTCCTGGTCTGAAAGCTTTGGGTTTAATGACTTCAGAGTCTCTTAAAAAAAAGTGTTGAATATAGAAGAATATTGAGGAAACTACTTAGCTAGTTACGGTTATGAATAAAAATTATAATTAAAATTTACTTTTTCAAATCTTGAGCACTTATCCCTAAATCAACTAAGAACAGATTTCCTGGAGTTTTTCTGAGATTGACAGATTTTATTTTTACTGTATTTTAGAAATTAAATGAAATACTTCTATGTTTTAGGCAGTAAATACAGGATATCTGCTTTAAAAACTGACCAAAAGCCAGAATTAGGTCCTGGCATCATGACTCAGTGGCTAAATTCTCACCTTGCATGCCCAGGTTCCCATATGTGTGCCCATTTCTGTTGTGGCTGTTCCACCTACCATCCAGCTCCCTGCTTGTGGCCTGAGAAAGCATTAGAGGATGGCCCAAGGCTTGGAACCCTACACCCATGTGGGAGACCAGGAGGAAGTGCCTGGCTCCTTGATTCGGATCGGGTCAGCTCCAGCAATTGTGGCCATTTACAGAGTGTGAACCAGCGGATGGCAGATCTTTCCCTCTCTATGTCTTCTCTCTCTGAATCTTCCCCTCCAGCAAAAACAATAGATAAGTCTAAAAATTGAATTCTGTAGTAGGAATTGAAATTTATTTAATTTTTTAGACGTATTGATTTTTTTATTGCAAAGTCAGATATACAGAGAGGAAGAGAGAAAGAGAGAAAGAGAAAAAGATCATCTGTTCGATGATTCACTCCCCAAGCAGCCGCAACAGCCTGAGCTGCACCAATCTGAAGCCAGAAGTTAGAGGACCTCTTCCAGGTCTCCTACCTGGGTGCAGGGTCCCATGGTTTGGGCCGTCCTCCACTGCTTCCCAGGCCACAAGCAGGGATCTGGATGGGAAGCAGGGCCGCCAGGATTAGAACCAGTGCCCCTATGGGATCCCAGTGTGTGAAAGGCAGGACTTTAGCCACTAGGCCACCACATCAGCACCCTTGAAATTAATTTTTAAAAATGGTTCTTTGAATCACACTCAGACAATCATCTGACAGATGAGTATTAATATACCATTTGAGCAAATGGAGCACTGTATGTATGCTTAATTAACGTCTCAAAATGGAGCTACCACACAGCCAAGTTCATGAGACAACCTATCTAGCCGGAATTCAAGCTCACTTTAAGTGCACTTATTATTCTTCCCTTCTTTCTTTCCTTTTTTCCTTTTTTCTCCTCCTTCCTCTTCCTTCCCTCTTTCCTTTATTACTTCCCTTTCCTCTTTATGCTATCCTTCCTTTCTGCTTTCTTCAAGACATCTATCAATATCTTAAGAATTCATTATTCACCTATTATTTATGATAGAATATACTTTTTGGGTGCGGCTGTGGGGTTGGGGCAAAAGCAGCTCCCGCAGTGTGATGGCTGTCGGGGCTGCCACAGCCAGGCCAGACCCAACGCACCAGCCAGGCCAGACCCAAAGTCACTGCCACCAGGCAGTGACCAAGTCCTAGCCTTTCAGCAGCCAGCTCACCAAGTGGTACCAGGCTCTGCCTGCTGGCTGCCCAGTGGCGAGTTCTGGGGTTTTTAGGATATGTGATTGCTGCCTAGGGAGACCCACGAAGAAGGACAGTGTTAGTGTAGGTGAGAGATGAATTCTGGGTGATTCCCAGCAACAGGGTCATGAAACTTTCTGGCAAGCATGGGGATTAAAGCCTGCGGGTTTGAAGGGGACAGTCCATAAGAATCCAGGTGAAAAACCTGGTCTATTCAATAAAAGCTGTTGGGACAACTGGATAGCAGCTTGCAGAATAAAGAAGCAGGACCCGCACCTGTCGCACTATACAAAAATCAGCTCTAATTGGCTCAAGGATTTAAACCTACACCCAGAAACCATTAAACTACTAAAGGAAAACATAGGAAGCACACTCCAAGATATAGGAACAGGGAAAGACTTTTTAGAAAAGACACCTAGGTTTGGGTCTTGGGATTTGGGGGCAAGTGCCGCTCCTCACAGTGTGGCAGCCGTGGGGGGTGCCCCTGCCGGGTCGGACACAATACTGTGGGCTCATGCCAAAGACACTGCCGCAAGGCAGTGAACGAGTCCTCGGCCTCCCCCAGGGTGGCCAGTGCACCACTGGTGCCAGGCTTTGCCTGCTGGCCAAACGGCCAGGGAGCTCTGGGGTATTGGTTGTCTGAATCACTGCTTAGGTAGCTAGTTGAGTCAAGGACGCTAAGTCACACTGACTAAGGCAGAGGCCAGGACAAGTGAGGGACTGAGATAAGCTGAGTCAGAGCAACCACTGGCAGGCGCATAATCTACAGCTAGGAACAGGCCCAGTTGGGGAGGGTAAGGGGACACCCTAACTGGGTTGAGGTTCCCACCAAGGGGCACGTGTGCTGGAATGGGGGCTGCGTTCTATCTAGGAAACAGTTGTAGTCACCCGAGGCACTGGTGTGGGCTGGGATTGGATGCACCAGGCCAGTTCAGATCCCAACACCATCTGGTGTCATGAAGAACCAGAGGGTAGATGTGGGACTGATTAGGCTGGGTCCCAATCCCCTACTGAGCCATGTGTGAGCTGTATGTGGGTATGGACGAGCCATGGCCAGGCTGAAACATCCAACAACAAGAACCAGAATGGGGTGAAAGCCAGCCAGGAAAAGCCACTGTTCCTGATAGGACAGGAGGTGAACTGAGTAGGGTTGGCTCAAGGACCCCCTGGTATGCGCAAAATCTGGCATTGGGAGGGGTTCTGATGGAGGAGCCTGGGCAACTCCTCTGGCAGGACACAGTCCCTGCAGGTAAGCGCAAGAAGCATGATAGGAAACAGCCCAGAATAGGCCATGGAAAGTTTCCCACTGGCACACATTCGGCATGGGTCAGGGGCAGACCAGGCTGAATCAGTTCATGTCGTCCACTGGCAAATCCAAGCACCAGAACAGAGTGTGGGATGAGCCGGGTTTGGTTGCGACAAAACAAGTACACAATACGGAATGCCAGGGCGTGGTTGCCTGTACTGGATATGAATGCAGCACCCAACCAGCACATGTGAGATCCAGGAAGGGAGGGGCAGAACCAGCGAGGGGATTAAGGGGCTGGTCCCCTCACCGGACAGCTACTCCCACTGGAGAGCGTGAGCTGGGATGGGGACAGACCAGCCTAAGCAAGGCTACATCACCTGTGCGCCACATGTGGACTAGATCAGGGAAAAGCCAGGCTGGGCTGATTATTCCTGGTGGTGCAAGCATAAATTAGAGTGGGTGAGGAATGTATGGGCATAGCCGCAAAAGCTGGCACTGGGGACTAATTCTGTCGAGTCTAATCACAGGACCACCTAAAGAGTGCATCAAACGGGGACAGAGAGACCTGGGAGGGAAAAAGTGGGTTCCCCCTTCTTGGGTCACTATTCCCGTGGGAGGGCATGAAAACTGGGATGGCTAGATAGAGAGGCACTCAACAACACCCGTGAGGGCTGGATGGTTGAGTTGGTTAGATAGAACTAAGCTTTAATACCCATTGACAGGTGCAAGAGCCAAATGGGATGGGGGACAGACTGGACTAGTCTGCTACACATACTGGCAAACCAGGGTAGGGGGCGGGCCTCGTGGGGGTTATTGTGGGTCGCCCCGACTAGGCTGCAGCTCCCACTGGTTGATGTAAGGGCCGAACCAGACTGGACTGCAACACCCATTGGTTCCAGTGCAAGTCGGGACTGAAAACAGAAACAACCCAGCAATTGAAACCACCAGCTGATCGGGGTGATGGACTGTGCTGGGCCCTGTGCTTGCTAGAACATACAAGAAACTAGTCTGGGAATACCTCAAAGTTTCTTTGGAGATCTCCCCAATCGAACTGCTGGACTCAGAACTCTAATCAAGAAAAGACAGAAGACAGAGCAGATCAATCATTCATCTCAGCTATATGCTGGCAGTGAAGTATGGGGCAAACGGAGACTTTATGATGGACCATATGAATCAGTGGACGACCTCATCAAGCGAAACTGGCAGCGATTCATAACCGGAGAACTATTAACACCACTCGCGCACATATCTCAGAGCATGCCCCACATCTGGGACCTGGGGTGGGTGGGAAACCAGGTGGGGCTTCTCCCTCAGTATCCCCCTTTACCTCAGATACATGATGGAAACAATATGGACATAATAGTATTACCCACTTCCCTATCCCCTTGAACCTTTTTTTTTTCTTTCTTTAACTGTAATTAACTATGTAAAGATTGTCAACAACAATACAATAAAATAGATTAGAAAAAAAAAAGAAATGACGCCTAAAGCAACGGCGATCAAATCCAAAATGAACAAATGGGACTATATCAAAGTAAAAAGTTTCTGTACAGCAAAAGAAACACTTTAAAAAGTGAAGAAACAACCAACAGAATGGGAAAAAATTTTTGCATTCTACACAAGTGACAGGGGACTAATATCTAGGATCTACAAACAGCTTCAGAAACCCAAGGATAGTGAAAAAATAAACCCTGTAGCAAAATGGGCAAAGGAAATGAACAGACATTTCTCAAAAGAACAGATAGAAATAGCTAATAAACATATGAAAAGATGCTCAGGCTCTCTAGCCATCAGAGAGATACAAATGAAAACCACCTTGAGGTACCACCTAACTCCTGTGAGACTGGCCTACATTCAGAATTAGAAAAACAACACATGCTGGCATGGATGTGGGGGAAAAGGTACCCTCCTTCACTGCTGGTGGGAGTGTAGGCTAGTACAATCATTGTGGAAATCCATATGGAGAGTGCTTGGAAAATTGCAAATAAACCTGCCATATGACCCAGCAATCCCGCTCTTAGGAATATACCCAACAGAAGTGAAATCTGCATACGAGAAGGGGATCTGTAATCCTATATTCACAGCAGCACAATCCACAATAGCAATGTCATGGAAACAAACCAGATGTGCATCTAAGGAAGAATGGTTAAAAAAAACTGTGGTACATCTACTCAATGGAATATTATTCAGCTGTCAAGAAGAACGATATTATTCTATTCAAAACCAGGTGGTCCCAACTAGAAACTATTATGCTCAGCAAAATGAGTCAATCACAAAAGAATAAATACCATATATTCTCTCTCATATAAGGAAGCCAACATGGAAAGGTGGAGTTCATCAAGTGCCCATGGAGTACGCGTTGGAAACATAGTTCCTAAGAGACTTCTGTGTTTCCTTTTAGTTAAGCATGTGCTGCCTACTCAGTGACACATTACTTAATCAAGGTGTTACAATTTGCCGTTGACGTTGTTGCTGCTATTATTCATGCTGTGATTGATGTGTTAAATTTGCATTAGTCAGTCATTTTCCTTGTAAAATGCTGTGATTTATAGTTAGCTGAAAGAGCTGTGCATTCAGTTTAATCAGTATGTGCAAAAGTGCATATGCAGTGTTAGAGATGGGAATTATTGAAAAGATGGTTGATGTTACCATTAAAATTATTGTACTTCTTTATAATTAGTTCTGATCTAAATATAGATTGCTGCAAGTCAGGTCCCACGGCAAGAGATGGTGAAAATTCTCTGTTCTAGGCATGTAGGCATTCCATGGATGAAGTAACAGCAGAGTATATTTAGCCATGTTGTGAACATGAATATGGCAAATTGGCAGTTTCCGTCAGTTGCTGGCAATAGTTTAGAGTGATGACAAATATTATTTTGATTTTTTTGTGTGTTAGTTAGTTATGAGGAAAGTGTATGGTAAGCAGTCCATTTGATGGTTTACTAATTTCCTCGTTGTTGAGAAGTCCAAGTTGATTATGTATTTAATATGATAACCATTTGTGTGCTGTGAATTGCATTAAGAGTTATGTAGGGCAGAGTTGATGCTTACTAAATGTACAAAATGGATTGATGAGATTAGCCAGTTAAATGTTTTCACCAGTAAGGCACTCAACAGCCCATGAGATATTTATTAAAAATGTCAAGTAAATCCTCTTTTTTTGTATCATAGTGTCAAATAGCAGTAAAATAAACATGTTAAGATCCTTAATCTACTGCTATGTTTCACTGTAAAATTTACCTTTGTTAAATTTGCTTCTGTTCAAATTTGTTGAGACCGCACATAAAAATATCCTAATATTACTTTGGCTGGTATTTTCTAATTACTGTATAATATTTTGGGAATGCAAATTTTTTTGAATGTCAACTACAGTTAAGCATGTGCCGTTTGTTTTTCTTACTCAGGTTTTGTAATTTGATGGAATGTTTTTATCACAATTTAATAAATGTTTGCTTTATTTAATAAAAAAAAAAAAAAAAGATCTATTTGGGCCAGACTGATTCACCAGCCCAAATGGGAATCTTGAGATGAGCTATAAGCATAGAACATCACTGCCACAAACCAGTCCACACGAAAGCTATGGATGGGAGCCTGTCTGGCAAGGCTAGGTACCAGTACCTGACTGAGTGGTGGAACAAAGGAAGGGTCACACTTGGCAGGGGCAAGACACTAACCAGCATGCGAGAGAACTAGGTCCAGGGACAGATTCTATGCAGGAACTGTAGGCCCAGCCCTGTGGAAATACAAGTCCCATTGGTTAGCTTGCCAGCTGGGGTAATGATGGACT
Organism: Ochotona princeps; assembly: GCF_030435755.1. Lineage (NCBI taxonomy): Eukaryota > Metazoa > Chordata > Mammalia > Lagomorpha > Ochotonidae > Ochotona > Ochotona princeps. The sequence goes on along the minus strand of NC_080834.1, from coordinate 105,606,735 downwards.
GATCTAGGTGTGACCACTGAACCTGCCATCACCTATGGGTAAAGGAAAGGACAACAGTCTGGGAAGGTCAAGGTAGCAGCACCCGAATGTGCATCCTAAATTAGGATGTGGAGTGGGCTGAGCTGCAATTGGAAGGGGGCAGACAGGGCAGGGTCGAGCAAACCTCAACTCACAATGAAGAACAGAAATCAGGCTGGAGCACAGGTCATGCTGAGCTAGGCTCTTACACTGACTGGTCTGATTGAGCCAGGGATACTAGGCCACAGCATTTAACGCAAAGGCTGAGGGGCTAGGCCAACTGGGCCAGAGCAACCATTGGCACATGTGTAATCTCGGGCTGGGAATAGGTTCAGTTGGGCAGCTAAGAGGACACCCTTGCTGGGTTGAGGTTCCCACAGATGAGTGCGGGAGCCAGAGTGGGGGCTACGTTCTGGTCTGGATATGGCTGCAATCTCCCTTGGCACAAGTGTGAACTGGGGCTAGGTACACCTAGTTGGACTAGATGCCAGCACCATTTGGTGCTCTAGAGAACCTGGGTAAATGTAGGACAGACTAGTCTAGGTCTCTGCCCTTACTAAGCCAGGTGTGAGCTGTGCCTGAGTATGGATAAGCCTTAGCTGGGCTGAAACATCCAACAGTAAGAATCGGAATGGATTGAAGGCCAGCAAGGAGGGATGGCCCATGGACTCACCAGTACGTGCAAGATCTGGCAGAATGAGAGGTTCTGATGGAGGAGCTTAGGCAACTCCTCTGGCAGGACACAGTCCCTGCAGAGGAGCGCAAGAACCATGATAGGGAGCAACCCAGACCAGGCCAGAGAAAGATACCCACTGACACACATTTGGTATAGGTGGGGGGCAGACCAGGTTCACATCTCCAGCTGGCAAATCCAAGCACCAGAATAGAGTGTAGCTCGGGCAAGGATCAGTCACAACACAAACCAGTGCACATTAGGGAATGCCAAGCTGAGGTGAGCCGTACCAGATGTGCCACAGCACCCAAAGAGCACATGTGAGAACCAGGAAGGAAGGGGGCAAAGTCAGCAGGGGGAATGTGGGTTCCCCTGCTGCACAACCACTCCCACTGGAGAGCACAAATTGGGATGGGGGCAGACCAGACTAGGCAGGGCTACAAAACTTCTGGGACTCATATGAGCTAGATCAGGGAAAAGCCAGGCTTGATTGATTGTTCCTACTGGTACAAGCATAAATCTGAGCAGGAGAGGGCTGGATGGGCTTTGCCAAAGCATCAGATGGGAGAGGCTGACACTGGAGGCTAATTCTATCAAGTGAAATGCCAAAACCACTTGGAGAGTGCATAATCAGGGGGTGGGAGTGTCCTAGCAGGAAAATAGGGGTACCTCTCTCTTGGGTTACCACTCCCACTGAACAGCACGAAAACCAGGACAGGGCAGGGGTGGCTAGACAGAAAGGCACCCACCGCTATGTGTGTGGGCTGGATAGTAGGGCTGGTTAGGTTGAACTAGGCTTCAATGTCCATTGACATATAGGAGAGCTGATTGGGATGTGGGACAGACTGAACAAGTCTGCGGTACATACTGGCAAGCATAGGAACCAGGGTAGGGGGCAGGCCTGGTGGGGATTAAGGGGAGTCACCCCAACTAGACTGTAGCTCCCACTGGTTTGCACAAGGGCCGTGAGTGAAGCTGCAGGATCAGGCTGGACTGCAACACCCATTGGTTCATGTGGAAGACAGGGCTGGAAATAGGACTGACCCAGCAATTGCAACAACTGACATGTGCATAAACTGATTCGGGCAACTGACAGTTACAGACCCTATATTGGCAAGCACACACAAGAATCAGGTCTGGGATCACCTCAGTCTAAGTTTCTTTGGAGATCCCTCCAACTCAACTGCTGGTCTCAGAATCCCAACCATGAACAGAATATGCCAGCCAGTGGATTCTGAATAAATTTTATCATGCTTGGAACAGCAAGATTGGCAGCAATTCAGAACTGTTGAACTATCAAAACTGCTTGAGCAGGACCCTCAGAGCATGCCCCACTTCGGGGACCTGGGATGGGTAGGAGGCTGGGTGGAGCTTCTCCCTTTGTTTCTCCCCTGATCTCAGATACAGGGGAAAAAATGATGATATTAGTGTGGAAACTAAATCTTCCCCACTTTCCTGTAGCCCTTGACCCTTTGTACCCTAATCAACTATGTAAGATTATCAAATAATAATAATAATAATACATAAATAGAACCATAAAAATATATATATACTTTTTGAGTCTTGGTACTTCCGTTACCTAATGAGTCATATCCGTTTAATAATGATAAAGTATGGACAGCCACTAAGAGATGTCCCAAATTTTCACAAGTCATTAGAAGCTGAAAGATTTGTTTTGATAAGTGGTTCCCTTTTAAGTAGTTACAGAATTACACTTGTCAAACTGTTTTTCATTACAAGGGAAGACTCACATTACATTTTTATTGCCTGAAAGAAAGCCCTGCCATGCTCTTCATGTTAGGTAGTCTACAAATAGATTTTCTCATTCAGCAGAAGAGAAGCAGAAACTTAATAAGTTTTACATAAGGTATTGAATATGCCTCTGGTTTGTGTGCCAACAGACCGAAAGATGATACCACACCCCCCTTACATGTTACAGTCTGCATTAGCAGGAATTCTTGATTTGGCAACCTAAGAAGAATATTGTAACACAATCAAGGCCTGAAGGCATCAGATGGTATTTTTAGACTTCTGTGGGGTCATGATCTGCTCTTTTTAGCTGAGAGGTTCACGTATTAAAGCTCAGTAATTAGTTTTCCAAACTTTGTAAAGCCCTTAAGGCCAAAAGCTTAAGGGAAAATGCTGTAAAGTCCCAAAAGCTCTCTTTGTTACTTCAAAAGATATGTTTTAATTGTAATTTCAAAATTGTTTTCAGTATTATTTGCTCACGTTTACTGCTGTGTCCTAGGTCTTCCAAGGTAGCCAATTATAAAAGACTTCTGTGAGTTGGCAGTGTAAAAACCTATAAAGGAATGAACGCAAAGTTATTCATTGCCAATTAGCATGAGTGTCAGGTTAGATACCATTCAAGTGTAACAATATGTATCATTCCTTCTGGGTGTTTAAGGAACACAAAATCTCCCACCACATTTAATTTAATTTAATCATACTAACTAGAAAACTCTCAGGACTTTATAAACAGATTTCTATGAAGGATATAAAATTGGTTTAAATTTTCAGTGGAGACTTTTTAAAAAACAAATGAAAATATGAATTTTATTCTCTCAATGTTCTAATAACAACATCCAGCAAAATTTCTTTATACTTTTGGAGATTTTTCTTTAATATAATGAGTTGCGGTTGGTGCCATGATGTAATACGCTAAGCCTCTGCTTGCAGCATCAGCATCTCACATGGGCACCAGTTCGGGTCCTAGCTGATCTAGCTCCCTGTACATAGCCTAGGAAAGCAATGGAGGATGGCCTAAGTCCTTGGGACCCTGCACCTATGTGGAAGATGTAGAAGATGTAGATGTTCTGTCTTTGTATCACCTGAACTTCCAGCCTTTGCAACTCTTTGGAAAATGAACACGGATAGAAACATCTCTTTGAATCCCCTTTGCTCTAAAACTTTTTCTTTTTTTTCAAGAATTAATTTTTATGTTTACTGAAAAGGCAGAGTTACAGAGAGACACAGAGAGAAAAAGATCTTCCATCTGCTGATGTACTCTTTAAATGTCTGAAACACCAAGGGCTGGGCCAGGCCAAAGCCCTGAGCCTGGAGCTTCGTCCAGTCCCATTGGGTTTCAGGGCCTCAAGTACCTGGTTCATCCTCCACTGCTTTCCTAGGTGTGATAGTGGGGAGCTGGACCACAAGTGGACTACCCAAGAAGTGAAATATGGAGTACAATAATTTTTTAAGACTTATTTATTTTTATTGGAAAGGCGGATATACAGAGAGGAGAGACAGAGAGGAAGATCTTCCGTTTGATGATACACTCCCTAAGTGACCACAATGGCTGGTGCTGCGCTGATCCAAAGCCAGGAGCCAGGAACCTCCTCCAGGCCTCCTACGCACGTGCAGGGTCCCAAGGCTTTGGGCTGTCCTCAACTGCTCTCCCAGGCCATAAGCAAGGAGCTGGATGGGAAGTGGAGCTGCCGGTATTAGAACCGGCTCCCTTATGAGTTCCTGGCTCATTCAAGGCGAGGACTTCTAGCTGCTAGGCCACTGTGCCAGGCCCTGCAGTACAACCATTGAAGGCAGTGACTTAATAATCTACAATGCCAGCCCCTAATTCCACGTGATGGATAAGAAATCTAAGTGGTGGTACTGAACAATTTGCCCAAGCTCATGTAGCATTTTTGTCATAAGTCAAAATTAATTTTCTGGGAATTTCAGGGTGTGACTTAACCTATCAAATTATCTTGAGACACTGTGGTGGTGAATGAAGATAAGAATCAGCTCTTCTTCCTGGTTCCAGCTCCTGCCAATGTGCTCTTAGAAAACTGTAGCAATGGCCTAAATAATTGTATTCTTGCCCTATGTAGAAAACCAAGGATGCCAATATTGTGCCATCCCAAGTAAAACCATTGCCACCAGGAACATCAGCATCCCATACAAGTGCCAGACCAGGACCCTACTACTCTGCTTTTGATCCAGCCCCCTGCAGCAGAAGATGGCTCAAGTGTTATGGGTCCTGCACCTGTGTGGCAGACCTAAGATGAAGCTCTTGCTTCCCAGCCTCAGCCTGAACCAGCCTAACCCTTGTGACCATTTGGTGAGTGAATCAGTAGATGGAAGTTTCTGTTTCTCCCTCTGCCTGTCTGTCTGTAACTTTGCTTTCCAAATAAATAAAATAAATCTTTAAAAAAAAAAAAAAAAGGAAAAGAAAAGAACACCAGAGAAGCAGAGTAAGGAGGCTTGGTCCCAGTTCAATCCTAGCTCAATCCTGACCATTGCAAACATTTGGAAAACGAACAAAGAAATGAGTCGCACTCATAAACAAATAAACAAATAACAGAGGCTGACCCATTCCTGAGCTCTGGACACCTGTCCTGCCATGCACTCATTCCTGCCCTTGTGCGCCCATCTCACAGAAAACTCTACAGGTCAGAAAAGAATGGAGTGACATATTCCAGATTTTAAAAGCAAAAATGTATCAGCCCCAGATAACATACCCAGCAAAGTTTCCTTTTGTCTTTGAAAATGAGATAAAATTCTTCCACAGTAAAGAAAAACTCCAAGAATTTGCCTCTTTCAAACACGCCCTACAAATGATACTTCAAGATGTTCTCTTGACAGAGAAGAGGTATAGTACCCACCAAAACCAAGAGCAAATGTGAAGAACATCCCAGCAAAATGACAACAGAAGACTAAATCAATGAACAACCCATTGCTAAAATGACAGGACCAAATTACCACCCATTTATATTAACCCTGAATGTAAATGTATTAAACTCATCAATCAAAATTCATAGATGAGTAGACTGGATTAAAAAACAAAACCCATCTATTTGTTACCTACAGGAGACATATTTCACCAACAAAGATCAGTGGAAACTGTATCTCATGGACTTTGATGTTTTTGTTGTTGTTAGTTTCACCTCTTCAAAACACTTTTTTCTGAGTATTCAATGATTCATAGATCATACAAATCATCATTCTAGAAGGTTCTTGATTTTCTTTTTATTTCTTCAGTGACACATTAGTTATTCAGTAGCATGTTATTTAACTTCATGGTATTGTTAATTTCTTTTTTTTTCTTCCTGTTGATTTTGTTTTGTGGCTTTTCATTGAAGGGAATGTACAGTAACTGTGTAATGAAAACTATCATATCCAGATGTGAGGATACAATGCAGCATGCAGCTGCACCTCCACACAAAGATGGACTCCCAATGAAAGTGTTTACTATATCTTCACAATAGGATGCTGGACTCTTCCATTGTCCATGCCCTCAATGATGGACATATGACTGTGTATGAAGAACTATACTTTGGTAATGATATAGGGGAACTCAGTGAGTGGAACTCCCAACAGGGTTGACCAAAAGCACATGATAATCAAACTCTCTTCAATTCAACATAAGGAAAAGATCCTTAAATGTGTATGTGTAAAAAAATCAACTGACATGTAGAGGAATGGTCATCAGACTCACAGCTAACTTCTCACAACAAACTCTCTACAGGCCAGAGGAGAATGGAGCAACATATTCCAGATACTAAAAGCAAAAAATTATCAGCCCCAGATAACATACCCAGCAAAGCTTTGCTTTGTCTTTGAAAATGAAATGAAAAATTTCCACAGTAAAGTAAAGTTAAAAGAATATGCCTCCTTCAAACCTGCGCTACAAATGATACTTAAAAATGTTCTCTTGACAGAGAAAAAAAATAGCACCCACCAAAATCAAAGGCACATGTGAAGAACATCCCAGTAAAATAAAACAGAAGTCTAAATCAAACAATGAACAATCCCTTCTTGAAATGACAGGACCAAATTACCACCCATTTATATTAACCCTGAATGAAAATGGATTAAACTCATCAATCGAAACTCATAGATGAGTAAACTGGATTAAAAAATAAAACCCATCTATTTGTTGCCTACAGGAGACACATCTCACCAACAAAGATCAGCAGAACCTACATCTCATGGATTTTAATGTTTTTATTTTCATTTCTTCAAAACAGTTTTTTTTCTCATGTTCTTCACTGAATTAAAGGTCATACAATAATAGCATCATTTACTTCCAGAAGGTTTTTGACTTTCTTTTTCATTTCTTCAGAAATATATTAGTCATTTGGTAGCATGTTATTTAGCATCACAGCATTGTAAATTTCTATTTTTCTTCCTGTTGTTGATTTGTTTTGTGGCTTTTCATTTAAGGGAATGTATAGTAACTATGTTGGAGACTATCATATCCATATGTGAGAATACAATGCAGTATTCATCTCTACCTCCAGATGAAAGATAGACTCCCAGGGAAACTGTTAAATATCCAGTAGGATGCTGGACTCCCTATCATTGTCATGTCTGCAATTATGGACTTCTAACTGTTTATGAAGCAATATATTAGCAATGCTATTACAATAGCATTGGGTAAATCAGTGTGGGGTGTGGATGGGATTTGAGAAGGGGTATGGGAAATCCCAGAGCCTGTGAAACTGCATCATAAAGTAATAATAATAATAACAAAATGTAAAAACATAAAATAAAAAATGAGAAAATGCCAAAAAAAATTCTTTTCTGTTTTACTTTTCATATTGTTTACATAATTGAAAGGGATGCACACCCATGTGGATTTTTGACTAGGGCAGAGAGGCTCGAGTGTAGAGGAGATTGATGAGACTGATCTTTCAAAATTTTTCTTTTCCAATCAAACTGCTGGATTCAGAACTGCAACCATGAAGAGAACTGCAGGTTCCACGCTCTGACCATGGAGTTCATGTGTCAACGCTGAGCCTCCTCAGTGGCTCAGACAGAGCAGTGGAAAGCGTATCCAGGTGCACATGGAGAATATGGCAGTCCATTGGAACCTGCAGAGGACACCTGGTACCACAGCAGAGGGCAGAACTAATTGATCAACTACACCAACCAAGTATTGACAGTGAAAATCTGGGCAAGTGAGGACTTTAAAGTGGACTATGTCAGCCAGTGGTTTCTAGAGAGATTTCATCGTGTTTGGAATGACAAGATTGGCAGCAACTCAGAACTGTTGAGCTATTGAAATCACCTGAGCAGTGCCTTCAGCGCATGCCCCACATCAGAGACCCTGGGATGGTTAGGAGGCTGGGAGTGGCTTCTCCTTTTGTCTTTCCCCTTCCCCCATTACATGAAGGAAAAAAGAGAATGTGGAAACAATGGTCTTACGTTGCCGCCAGCAGCAACACTAAAATGACGAGGCACACTCTTGAGGGTCTGGGAAAAGCCAGAACCGCAACCAGACCCCTCACTGCCAAAAGCAGCTGCGTTTAAATCCTTCTCTCCGCTGCCCCTGTCCCCGTTGGACTTAGCTTTCCTCCCCGCTTTTCCAGCCCTCTCTCCGCTTTCCCCATCCACCTTCCCCTGCCCTATTCTTCTCATTCCAGCCCTCGTTCTCCTCCCCGTCTTTCTCCATCGTAGTCTCTCTGTCTTTCTCGTCGTCGTCGTCATCCATCTGTCCGTCTGTCCCTAGCTTTTACCGGCTACTTTCATATTGTTCTCCACCAATCACTTCTCCCCCTGGGTCCACTTGGTGCTGCATGATAGGCCAGTAGCAATGACATAATCGCAGCGAGGGCATTAGCCTATCCCTGTGACTTCCTGTTTACCTGCTGGCGAGACCAACTCCGCCTTCTGGCCCTGGGCCAGCCGCCATCTTGTAACGGCCCCTCCCAATCTCAGGAGCGGCTTTAGCACCCTGCTCCCCACAGTCTTACCCACTTTCCTGTAGCCCTTGGCCTTTTGTGCCCTAATCAACTATGTAAAGATCATCCAAAAAAAAAGCTCAAAAAATTTTTTTCGCCTGTGTCCACAGAGTGGGAAGGGGATGGAGCCACTCCTTGCTGTCAAACTGTATCCGTACCTCAGGATGGTAGAGGCACTTGATGATGCCTTAGAGACTCCAGTGTGGGGAAGAGTGTTCTGAGGACGTTATTCAACGGTGTTGAGCACCTTTGATAATTCTGAGAGGTCGTAGGCTTCATTAGCCAGGTTTGAAAAACATCTTTCCAAAGTCTGTTGGTTGACAAAATCCACTTTAGTGTGTTCACAGGCCCAGAACATGCTGCAAAGCTTGTTCAGGAGAATTGTCCAACCTGCTCTGCCCTCCAACCCCTGACAAGGCACAAGCCGCTAGACCACTGTGCTGGGCCCTAGAGAAAAGTTTCTTAGTAATGATAGCAATGAATACTTATGTTGGATTTAGTATTTTTTCAAGTTTTAATAATTACCAGCTTTATACTTCACATTTTCAACTCACATTTCCCTACAAGTGAGAAGGATATAAAATATATATCACAAATTTAATTGAATGGTCCTGATTCTTTCACATGATTCCCCAGAACACTATTTGGTAAAAATCAAAGAATCACTGAAGAATTGAAAGATATCTTTTGATATTTTATTGTTCAGTTCTGGTTTTGTTTCTACCTTCTCAAACCTGAAGTTTTATTTTATGAAATATACACTTAAATGATACAAAAATATTTAATTAACGCCTTAAATGCCAAATTCATGAAGCACAAGTTAATTGATCAGGCTGGGATGATTAAACGTTTGTAGTGTGAAGGAGTTTGGGGCTGCTGCCTGTGGTGCTGGCATCCATATGCTGCCAGCTGGAATCCCGCCTGCTCCACCAACATCCAGAAGCCTACTATGCACCTGTGAAAGCAGCAGAGTGTGGCCCAAGAACAGGGGCCCCTGCACTCCTGTGAGACCTGGAAGAAACTCCTAGCTTCTGGCTCCTGGCTTCAGACTGGCTCAGCCCCAGCAATTGCAGCCATTAGAGGAGTGAATCACAGAATGAGATCTCTCTCTTTCTGTCTCTCCCTCTGTTTCTTTCTCTGTAACTCTATCTTTCAAATAAATAATCTTTGTAAAAAGATTGTTTATTATTTGAAATTCTAAATTACCCAATGTCAATAAAGCAAAAGTTACATATTATTTTAGTATTCTTCAATGGATAGGGAGAAGGGAAAAAAAACCTAACTTACAGAAATCCACGAGGTGCACAAAGCTAAGTTGAGAGGGCGAGCTGGGAGGTGCTGTAATCTTCAGTCCAGGGATGAAACAGAAGCAAGACTGTGAACCCCATTTGCAGAGTTGTTGATGCTGCCATCATCTCTGGCTGGGAGCTCCACTGGCTGAAAAACCAGAAAGCAAGCGATCCTATGAAAGCAGTCTGTGCAGATCAGCCTTTAAGGACGGAAAGCATGTTGCAGAATTTTAGAAAGAAGAACTACAAAGTTAAACTAAATATAACCAGCACAAGGCCCAGACTGTAGTGAAAAGACACAGCTCAAAGACTCCAACTAGAGGTATTTGTCTCCTAAGGAATATGGGATACTTGCCACCACTTGGGATGCCCGTGTGTCACATCCGAGTACCGCATGTGAAGTCCTGTCTCTGATCCAGCTCCCGGATATTGAGCCTGGGAAGTCACAATATTGGCCCAAGGACTTGGAATCCTGTCTGCCCTGTGGGAAATCCAGATAGAGTTCCTGACTCCTGGCCTATCCCTGGCCTTGTGGGCATTTGGAGAGTCAACCAGCTGGGGGAACAGCTCCTTGTCTCTCCCTCTGTTTCATTCTGCCTCAGTGTCATGGTGCTTAGGAATATGCAGCCTGAAGATAGGTTATTATTCATTTTTACTTCAAAGGCAGATTCGCAGAGAGAGGGAGAGAGATCTTACAGCTACTTTCACACCCCAAATGGCCACAGTAAACAGGGCTGAATCGGAAATGGAGCAACCAGAACACAAATGGCACTCATATGGGCTGCTGGCCTATCAGGCAGAGGCTTAGCTCGCTACGCCATGGTGCAAGTCCCACGTTTGTTGTCTTTGAAATGCCAAGCTTGAAACCCATGTTATGGCACGGTAAGATAAGTCACAGCCTGACATTGGATGGAAGATCTCTGTGTGTGTGTGTGTGCATCTGCAACCCTTTCAAATAAATAAAATAAATATTTTTTTAAACTTAGAGATAATCTTTCATTGTTCTTTTTTTTAAAAAAAAAGATTTATTTTATTTTTTATTACAAAGTCAGATATACATAGAGGAGGAGAGACAGAAAGATCTTCCGTCCAATGATTCATTCCCCAAGTGAGCCGCAACGGCTGGTAATGTGCTGGTCCAAAGCCGGGAACCAGGAACCTCTTCCAGGTCTCCCACACAGGTGCAGGGTCCCAAAGCATTGGGCCATCCTCAACTGCTTTCCCAGGCCACAAGCAGGGAGGTGGATGGGAAGTGGAGCTGCCAGTATCAGAACCGGCGCCCATATGGGATCCCAGGGTGTTCAAGGCGAGGATTTTAGCCGCTAGGCCACGCCGCCGGGCCTGATAATCTTTCATTGTTAAGAAAAGCTGGGCCCAGTGTGGTAGCCTAGTGGCTAAAGTACTTGCCTTACATGTGCCAGGATCCCCCAGCGACACTAGTTTGAGTCCTGGCTGTTTCACTTCCCATCCAGATCCCTGTTTGTGACCTGGGAAGGCAATTGAGGATGGCCCAAGTCCTTGAGACCCTGCACCCACATGGGAGACCCAGAAGAAGTTCCTGGCTTCTGGCTGTGGATCAGCTCAGCTCAGCTCTGTCTGTTGTGACCACTTGGAGAGTGAATCAACAGGAGAAGGTCTTCCTTTCTGTCTCTCCTTCTCTCTGTAAATCTGATTTTCCAATAGAAATAAATAAATCTTTAAAAAAGAAAGAAAAGCTAATCATTTTTGTTCAATAGCTCTTAGACTTCATTCTCCCTGAAAGTTTATATTCAGAAATAACTTCCCCAATCTGATGAGTAAGCAAAGCCTGACTTCAAACTATATATAACTCGGACTGGGGGTGTGGCTTAGTACGCTAAGCCTCACCCTGAGGCACTAGCAACCCATATAGGCACCAGTTCATGTACCGACTGCTGCATTTCTGATTCATCTATCTGCTTGTGACCTGGGAAGTCAGTGGAAGATTTCCCAAGTCTTGGGGTCTCTACATCCACACGGAAAACTCAAAAGAAGCTCCAAGCTCCTGGATTTGGGTAGGCTCAGCTCTGCCCCTTGTGGCCATTTGGGATGTGAACCAGCAGATGGAAGATCTCTCTCATGCTCTCTGTAACTCTGTCTTTCAAATAAAAATACACGATAAATCTTTTGTTAAAGATATATTAGCATACGTCGCAATTTGAAAAGTGACTCTAAAGTGACCTTGAAGTCAGTTATAGAAACACTACGTCTTTGTGTCCAATTTGTAGGTCACATTATAGACCCAGAAACCACCTTTACAATAAGGGATCTCATATTAAATTATTAAGTTTAAGGTGATCATTATATACCTCCCAATCCATGACACTTTATTAAGTGCTTTTTTGAAAGGGTCATTCCAAGAGAACACAAGTGCGGGTCAAATTGCTTTGTTCCTGGCTCTTTCTCAAGTGTTCCTGGCTCCTGCTCAAAGATTCCACATCTCAAATGTTCTAAACCAATCATTTTCCTTTTCTGTCTCGAGCTCTGTCATTTAACGACCCTTTATTTTCTCTGCTCCTAAGGCCAGTTTTTTCTTCATTAGTTCCCCTGTTTTTTCTCATCATTTCTCCCACTGGATCCAGTACATCAGGCACAAAGTTTATTTGTGGGTGACTTTGTCAAACGTCTGGAGAGGAATAGCAGAGTAAAATTCATTTATCAAACAACCAATTATTATTTTTCTTTTATTATTATCTTTTTAAGATGAACTTGTTTTATTTGAAAGGGTTATAGAAATAGTGAGAGCGAGACTGAGAGATATTCTACCTGCTGGTTCACTCCCCAAACGGTCACATTGACTGAGGTTAGGGCAGGTTAAAGCCAGGAGCTAGTGGCTTCATCTGGCCTTCCATGTGGGTGCTGCGGACCAAGCAGGTGGATTATCATCTGTTGCTTTCCCAGGTGCATTAGCAAAGACCTGGATCATAAGTGGAGTTGCTGGGACATAACCTGGTATCCATATGATTGCTGGCATTGCAAAAGTAATCAACTACGTTATAGCGCCAGCCCCCTCAATAATTACTTTTCTATTGCTTAGGATATGCCCAGGTTCTGCAAAGAAAATAATACCAAAAAAATGTGAAGGCTTAGAAATTGGCCCCTACAAGGTCTCAACCCCTACTGAGCCATGTGAACCATATGTAGATATGGATGAGCCGTGGCTGGGTTGAAACATCCAACAGCAAGAACCAATTTGGGTTGAAGGCCAGTCAGGAAAAGCCACTGTTCCTGCTAGGACAGGAGGTGAACTGAGTAGGGCTGGCTCATGGACCCACTGGTATGCGCAAAATCTGGCATTGGGAGAGGTTCTGATGGAGGAGACTGGGCAACACCTCTGGCAGGACACAGACCTGGCAGGTAAGTGCAAGAAACATGATAGGAAACAGCCCAGAATAGGCTATGGAAAGTTACCCACTGGCATACATTTGGCTTAGGTCTGGGGAAGACCAGGCTAAACTAGTTCTCGTCATCCACTGGCAAATCCAAGCACCAGAACAGTGTGGGTTGAGTCAGGTTCGGTCGCAACAAAAATTAGTGCACAATACGGAAGGCCAAGGTGAGGTTGCCTGTACCGGATGTGACCACAGTGCCCAACCAGCACGTGTGGGAACCAGAAAGGGAGGTGGCAGAGCTGGCAGGGGAATTCAGGGGGTGGTTCCTTTGCTGCACAGCTACTCCCACTGGAGAGCGTGAGCTGGAATGGGGGCAGACCAGACTGGGCAGAGCTACAACACCTGTGAGCCTCATGTGGACCAGATCAGAGAAAAGTCAGGCTGGGCTGATTATTCCTGCTGGTGCAAACAAAATTAGAGTGGGTGAGAATTGTATGGGCTTAGCCACAGCATCAGCTGGCAGAAGCTGGCACTGGGGCTAATTGTGTCAAGTCAAACCACAGAACCACCCGAAAGTGCACAATCTGGGAGTGGGAGTGGCCTAGGAAGGAAATAGTGGGTTCCTCCTTCTTGGGTTACCACTTCCACAGGAGGACATGAAAACTAGGACAGGGACTGGGGTGGCTAGACAGATACCCAACAGCATCTGTGTGGGCTGCATAGTGGAGCTGGTCAGATGGAACTAAGCTTTAATACCCATTCACATGTACGAGAACCAAATGGGGTGTGGGACAGACTGGATTAGTCTGCTACACATACTGGCAAACCAGGGTAGCGGGTGGGCCTGGTGGGGGTTATTGTGGGTCGCTCTGACTAGGCTGCAGCTCCCACTGGTTTATGCGAGAGCCAAGTATATGCTGGGCAGAACCAGGCTGGACTGCAACACCCATTGGTTCCAGTGGAAGTCGGGGCTGAAAACAGAACCAACCCAGCAATTTCAACCACCAGACGATCAGGGTGATGGACTGTGCTGGGCCCTGTACTTGCTAGTACATACAAGAATCAGGTCTGAGAACACCTCACAAAGTTTCTTTGGTGATCTCCCCAATCGAAATGCTGGACTCAGAACCCTAACCAAGAAAAGACAGAAGACAGAACAAGTCAATCAACCATCTCAGCTATATGTTGGCAGCAAAATACAGGGCAAACAGAGACTCTATGATGGACTATGTCAATCAGTGGATTCTTCAAAGACCTCATCGTGCTTGGAATGGCAAGACTGGCAGCGATTCATAACTGGTGAACTATCAAAACCACTTGAGCAAGAACCTTGGGGCATGCCCTATATCCGGGACACCTGGGAAGGGTGGGAAATTGGGTGGGTCTTCTCCTTTAATACCCCCCTTTAAACATGAAGGAAACAATATGGAAATAATAGTCTTACCCACTTTCGTTCCTCTAGACCTTGAACCTTTTTACCCTAATTAACTATGTAAAGATTGTCAAAAATATAATAAAAAAAATCAGAAGCAAAAAAGAAATTGGCCCCTAAATTTAAGGAATATCCTAAGATTAGATATAATCAATTGTCAGAGGAATGGGCTTTATGATAATGCAACTGAAGTCAGATAGAAAGATCAATTCCACCCCAGCTATAGGCAACTACCTAGGTTGCCTTGGACCTAGCCCAGTGTTACATTGCTGGGAGAAATGTAGCCAGTAGCTGATGGCAGTTTAGGTCTGTTTAATGCCAAATTTCTTTTAACTACACCAGTATACAAGCATAGCTGCTTATTCTTTTTTCTTTTCTTTTTTTTCTTTTTTCTTCTTTCTTTCTTTCTTTCTTTCTTTCTTTCTTTCTTTCTTTCTTTCTTTCTAAGTCAGGGGAGATGTCAGCATGCTGACAGATGCTGCACAGTGGGCAGGGGGTCAGTCTAGGGATCCACGCACACGTGTGATCAGATCCCCTGCAAGCAGGTAGGACCCCAAGGCAGCAGGCCAGCAGATGTGCATGGGCCCTGAGCAGGCGGGCAGGGTCCCAAGCCACACTGCCAGAAGACTGGGCTCTGGAACCTGTATATTCACAGACATAGGGGTTGTGGCTTGCTCAGGAAATGAGGTATGAGGATGTGTGAGAGGGAGGATCACAGAGGGAGAACAATACAGGTGAGGAGTGACTTCTGGGGGACTTGCACCCACCAGACCACTACATTGCAGGTAAATGAGGGGGTTGAAACCGGGTGGTTTAGAGGAGAGAAACTGGAGGACTTTTCAGGGTCAGACCAATCTACTCACCCACATGGGAAACCTGAGCTGGGCTTGTTGGTATCAGCCGCCACCTACTGGTGCACACAAAAGCTAGAACTGGAGAGCCTGCTGGGCACGGCTTGACCAGAGGAACCAACAAATGAGTGTTGGCGCAGAGGATGAGTCACATTAGGCTGAGCTATGACACAAACCAGAGTGCAAGAAAACTGAGTCTGGGGGCAGATTCTGTGGGGGATTCACGGGCTCACTCCTGTGAGATTGGAACAACCCCCTGGTTTGCTCGAGAGCTGGGGTAGTGATGGATTGAACTAGACATGACCAAGGGATGCACCAACAGTCACAGGAACTAGGGTTGGAACTAGGGTTGGGACTAGGCCAAGCTGGTCCAGGCTGCAGCACCGCAGGCACACCTAAGAATTGGGTGTGGGGTTGACCCAACTGCAACGTCCACCGCACACATTAATGCCGAGACTAGGGAATTGACTATACCAGCTAGGGGCCTGACACTCACTTATACGTGTGAGATCTGGGTCTGGGAGTGAGTCTGGTAAGACAACTTGGGGAACTTCCCTAATGAGTTTTAGCTCCTGCTAGCGAGCACCTGAATAGGGCTTGGTGTAGGCCAGAGCAACAAGGCTGCTCTACCTGTCAGCAGGTCTGTGGGCTGACTTGGGGCGTGGACCAAGCAAAGCCAGGTCAAACTGTAGCACACTGCATGCTCAGAAGCCAGGATGGGTTGTAGGCCATGCCAGGCTTGGTTTTCATTCACACCAGCTTACTTCAGAGCCTGGGATGGAGGCAGGCTTGGCAACCTAGACTGAAGTACCCACTGTCAAGAGTTGGGGTACAGGAGGGCCAGGATACACCAGGCTGCAGCAACATCTGATGGCAGGGGCCAAGACTGCAGGTAGGCCTTGCCAGGCTAGGTCGGAGCAACTATCAGCATGCACAAGATCTGTGCCTGGGAGTGGGTACAATAGGGAAGGTAAGAGGATCCCTTTACTGAGCTGCAGTTTCCAATGGTGAGCATAAAAGCTGGGAGTGGGGAAGACTACCCTGAACATGGCTACAATTTCCCTCAGCATTGGTGAGGGCTAGGTCTGGGGATATGCTAGCCTGGGATAGGCTCCACACCTGCTGGCACTTGCAAGAGCCAGGGTGGGTACAGGATCGACTTAACTGGGTCATAGCACTGGCAGGTATGAGAGTCACCCAGGTCAGGCTAGGTTAGGTTGCAACACCAGACAGTTCACATTAGGACTGGGACTGGGGACTGGTTGGGTTGAACTAGACTGCATCACCCCCAACATGAGCTGGGACTGAGGGTAGGCTGGATGGAACCAGATTGCAGCACCCACCAGTGAATCCTGAAGTGAGACAGGCATGCTAGACTGTGCCATAGCATCTACCAGCACATGCAAGAACCAGGCTGGGAGCAAACCTACTGGAAAGGCTGCTAGGGCTGCCCTACTGGGCCACTGCTCCCACTGTTGAATGTGAGAATTGGGACTGGGGACAAACTAGGCTGCAACAGACCCTGGACAGGGCTGCAACAACCATCAGCCTTTATGTGAGCTGGGTTTAGAGGAGGGTCAGGCTAGGCCAGGCCACTGCATCTTCTAGTACATACAAGGGCCAGGATAAGTGCCAACTGACTGGTTTTTTTTTTTTTTTAAAGATTTATTCATTTTATTACAGTCAGAAATACACAGAGGAGGAGAGACAGAGAGGAAGATCTTCCATTCGATGATTCACTCCCCAAGTGAGCCGCAACGGGCCGATGCGCTGGTCCAAAGCCAGGAACCTGGAACCTCTTCCGGGTCTCCCGCGCGGGTGCAGTGTCCCAAAGCCTTGGGCCGTTCTCAACTGCTTTCCCAGGCCACAAGCAGGGAGCTGGATGGGAAGTGGAGCGCCGGGATTAGAACCGGCGCCCATATGGGATCCCGGGACGTTCAAGGCGAGGACTTTAGCCTCTAGGCCACGCTGCCGGGCCCAGAACTGACTGGGTTTTACTACAGCATCCACTGGTAAGTACCAGGACAGGGGGTTAGTAGTGTCAGACTGGATAGCAGTGCAAGACCTGGGACATGGGTTGGGCCTAGTAGGGAAACTGTGGGCACTCTTTGCTGGACTGCAGCTTCTATTAGTGTGCATGAGAGCCAGTTCTGGGGTAGGCCAGGCTGGTCAATGCAGCAGCACCCATTGGCATGTGTGTAGATTGGTTTGTGGGGTGTGTGGAGTAGGCTGAGCTAACCTGCAACACCTAAAGGTGTATACAAGAGCCTGTTTGGGATGCTGCATCCGCGTGGGAGATCCAGAAGACGCTCCTGACTACGGATTGGTGCAGTATCGGCCACTGCGGTCAGTTGGGGAATGAATCATCTGACAGAAGATCTTTCTCTCTGTCTCTCCTCTCTGTACATCTGCCTTTCTAATAAAAATAAAATAAATCTTTAAAAAAAAGGAAGGAATGAAAAGCCTGGTGTTTATATTCTGCTGATTATAAAAAGATATTGCTCCAAGAAAATGAAAAGACTGATAGTTAGGAACGATGTGTTCCCTATCTATAACTATATGAGAATAGACTTTGGCATCATGCTAGAATATATATATCTATATTTCACAAAGCAAATATATAAGCAAATATATATATACACACACACATATATATATTTCACAAAGCAAAATATCTCAAGTGTTTAGCAACCAATCAGATACACATAACCTATCTTAGTCAGATAAACAATAGTTCTCAATGGTCACATGATGATCAGGAGCCATGAGTACTACACAAGAGACTATGAAAACAAGAAAGCAGGCCGCTGATGCATTGAGACTATATAGAACAGACCCAGCTGACATGCATTCCCTACATCGGCTTTCGATTCCCACAGTTTTTATGGACCCTCGCTTGGGGACCCTTCCTAGGAAGCAAACGTCTCTACTTCTCCATAAAATCTACTTCCACTTCCTTTGCTCATTCCCTTTTATTGTCCGCATCGTAATTCTTCATCATCATGGCATGAAAAACTAACTGCAGATCCCTATAACCTTCACTCCAAATGACTAAAATGTACACATTTGGGTCAAAATGATTGAGAATGTGAATGTTAAATAATTATCATTTACTGGAATGGTTTTCCAAAATTTTACAGAATCAACAGTTTCCTCTATGGCAAACTTATGATAGTTTACAATTGCAGAAGAGGTAAAAGCAGCATCGATTAAGGAGGCAAACCCTGTTATGCCAAGAACTCCCTACCCCCATTCAACCGTACTCAACTGTTACCCTACTGGAAACAACTTAGTACACCATTAATGCTTGGATTACTTCATTATTTACTTGCTACTGGGAGCAGAAAGAAACTAAAATATGATACCAGGTTTAGGGAGCAAAATAAAGTTGGAGAGGGAGAATAAGCTTAAAGAAACTTTAGGAATTTACATGACACATTGTTACTTTTTTTCTCATAATGATCCTGTTTGGTAGGAAATTTTGACAGTGATGTAAGACAACTTAGTTCAAATTGTAGAACTTCAACCTATTTTTTTCCATGCTCTTTATACAAGCAGCTTTATAAATATATCCTTCACACAGCGATGAGATAAAGAAAATATTTTAAAATATGGAGTCCCCTGGCAATACTGAAATGACTCCTTTGCCTTTTACCTTGAAGTAAAGAGTAGTGTATTTGACTAGTGCAGAGGAAAGGAGTGTACTTTTCCCTTTGCCTTATTTAACATACTCTGGGATTTCCTAGTAAGTTGAACATTTTACATTCTTGCTTCTTTTCTTTCTTATTTATCATGCAACAGCCCCATTGGCAGGAAGCTGGGGTGCAAGTTTGGTGTACCCAGTATTTGAGCCAGGCACTTCCATAAAGGATTCCAGAATTAAAAAAAAAAAAAAATGACATTGTATCACAGCAAGTGATAAGCCACCACTTGAAACTCCCTTATTCCATTCTTGGCTGAGCTTGAGTTCCACCTCTGCTTTGTTTCCAGTTTCCTGCTGTGTGCACTTCAGAAGACAGCAGGGGGTGCGCCAAGTGCTTGGGTTCTTGTTCCTCCTACAGGATACAGAATTCATTGGCCCAGTCCTGGCTGTTATGGACATTTTGGGAGTGAAACAATAGATGAAAGGTATCCTTTTCTTCCCTCCCCTCCTTTCTTCTCTTCTCTTCTCTCCTCTCCTCTCCTCTCCTCTCCTCTCCTCTCCTCTCCTCTCCTCTCCTCTCCTCTCCTCTCCTCTCCTCTCCTCTTCTCTTCTCTCTTCTCTTCTCTTCTTTTCTCTTCTCGTTTTCCTCTCCTCTCCCCCTCCTCTCCTCCTTTTCCCTCCCCTCTTCTCCTCTCTCTTTCAAATAAATATATAAAACTTTTTAAAAAATGATATCCTAAGGGGAAAGGCTAATTTGCTAATTTGTGTTGAAGTAATTACCACATACCATAACAAGCAATAAGCATCAAAATGTTTTAAGAGTAAAATGGTTGGATAATATAAAACAAACTGGTCCCAGCTGAAGGCAACAGCCTAGGATGCCTTGTACCTAAGCAAGTGTTACACTATGAATAGAAAAGTAGCCAACAGCTGGCAGGTGTTTTTGGCGAACTCTGTGTTAACTATACCAGTATATCACAATAATTGCTTATTCTGTTTTTTTTTAATATCGTGGGGAGATGGGGAGGAGAACTACTATGCCACCTAGGGTACATGCTGGTCAGGGCCACCCCACTGCCATCATGACAGCCATGTGTATTTGGAAGGGGGAACAGGGGATGTGCATTGCTATGGGCTGAGGGACAGGGGACAGGTCAGAATGGGGCCACTAAAGGCTTATTTGACATGTATGATTCCTTGGAGCTTTCATGGGCCAGGCCATTGTACCCACAGGTGACTGGGGAAGTTGAGATGGGGTGGATCAGAAGGGGAAATCCAGAGGGCCTCCCTGGGTCAGGCCAAAGCACCCTCCCACATGCACAAAAGCCAGGGCTGAGGGTGGGCCAGCACAGGCTGGCCTAAAGAGCTGTTGACACATAAGAACTGGAGCTAGGGGCAAGCATGGAAGGGGATCTTTGGGGAAACTCCTGCTAGGCCCCAGCACCTTCCTGTAACTACCAGAGTTGGGGGCAGGCCATATAGGCTGGACGGCAGCATGACTGGCATGAACAAGAACTGGAGCTGTGGGCAGCCTGTTAGGGGATCTTTGGGAACACCCCTGCTGGGCCACAACACCTGCTGGTGCACACAAGAGCCAGAGTTGGGAGCAGGTTGGGCTTGGCTAGGCTGCAGCACCCAACAGTTTGTATGAGAGCTAGAGCTGGAAGCAGGACTGACCAGGAATTTGAACCCACCAGTATGTGCATTGGCTAGTGCAGGGAGCAGGGAGCAGCCCAACCCTGCACAGCTTGCACATATAAGAAGAACAAGGTCTAAGGACATTCCAGGTGAGGTTTCTCCCCAACTAGACCACTGTGCTCGATCTCCAACCTCAGGGAAAATCACACAGATGTATGGCCCTATTCTGAAGCACAAGCTGCAGGACTGGGCCACCTTAGTGGCTGGCCTTTGTGCAAAAATGGAAAGTATACCCAGATACACAGGAAAGAGAAGGCAGCCGACTCATTTGAGCCAAATGAAGACTGTGAGTACCTCATTAAAAGATGGAAAGAAGGAAAGGTTGTACAACACTCCAGGTCAGGCTCTACAACAAGCATCCAGGTCTGTGGGCACACTGAGGTAGACAAGGACAGTCAACAGGCATGAGAAAGAATTTCTTGGGCCCAGCACAGTGGCCTAGCAGCTGAAGCCCTCTCTTTGAACGCACCAGGATCCCATATGGGTGCTGCTTCTAATCCTGACAGCCCTGCTTCCCATCTAGCTCCCTGCTTGTGACCTGGGAAAGCAGTCGAGGATGGCCCAAAGCCTTGGAACCCTGCACCCACATGGGAGATCCAGAAGAAGCTCCTGGCTCCTGGCTCCTGGCTTTGGATTGGCACAGTACCAGTTGTTGCAGTCACTTGGGGAGTGAATCATCGGATGGGAGATCTTCCTCTCTGTCTCTCCTCCTCTCTGTATAACTGATTTCACAATTTAAATAAATAAATCTTAAAAAAATAGAATTTCTTACCTCTGGTGTGATGAAATCAACAATTTCTGAGAACATTCAAGACCACTCAAATAACACTCTCAGAACATTATTCCCCACATTGATGTCTCAACGGCAACATCAAAAGACCATGTCCATATCCGTGTGCACTGATACATTGTGATAGCAAGGAGCAGCACAATTTTTCCCACCTTCCCCCATCCCACACAAACATAGCAGGAAGAACTAAATTATTTATTTTGCTCACCTTCCCACCACCCCCGCCGATAACATGATTCTCTTCATCCTAATCAGATGTCCACATGGGTCTGCAACCCCTCACCTTTGCAATTAATGTTTAAAAAATTTAATAAATTAATTTTTTAAATGAAGAGTTATCACTGCTAAATGCTCTTTCCAATCCCTTCTTCTCACAGCTTCTACAGTCTCCATTCTGGTTTCCAAATCTCTAGATTTTGCCTTCTGTGGAGATTTGAATAAATTGAGTCACACAGTATCCATTCTTTTGTGACTGGCTAATTTCCTGGATAACATGTTTTTCACATTTCTCAGCAACACTTCTTTGACTTGGATCTTCCAGGTTACTAGATACAGATCTACAATGTTGGTCCTAAATTTACAGAAGCAGGAGCAGGAGTGAAGATGCTGATGAGGACACCTGCATCCCCTAGGAATGTCTGGATTTGGTTTCCAGCTCTCGCTTCTGACTCCAGCTTCCTGCTAATGGTGGCCTTGGAGGCAACCGTGATGGCTCAAGTGAGTGGGTTCCTGCCATCCAAAATAGAGACCTGGAATGAGTTTCTAGCTCCTTGCTCCAGCCCCACCTGGAACACTGCAGGAATTTGAGGACTGAATTACTAAAGGCATCCTCTCTCTTTTTCTCTCTCAATCTCCATTCTTCTCAAAATAATGAAAACTGAGACAATCAGGCTTTGTAGCAGAGTGGGTTAAGCCACTGCCTGTGACACCAGCATCCCATAAGAGCATTACTTTGAGCCCTGACTGCTCTACTCCCTATCCAATCCCCTGCCAATGTGCCTAGGAAAGCAGCAAAAACGACACAGTACTTGGGCCTCTGCCATCCACCTGGCAGACCTAGATAAAGTTTCAGGCACCTGGCTTTGAGATCGTCCAGCCCTGATTGTTGCGGTCATCTGTCAAATGAAGAGCTGGCTCTCTCTCGCTCTCTCTCTCTTTTTCTTTTCTTTTTTTTTTTTTTAAGATTTATTTATTTTATTACAAAGTCAGATATACAGAGAGGAGAGACAGAGAGGAAGATCTTTTGTCCAATGATTGACTCCCCAAGTGACCACAATGGCCGGTGCTGCGCTGATCCAAAGCCAGGAACCTAGAACCTCTTCCGGGTCTCCCACACGGGTGCAGTGTCCCAAAGCTTTGGTCTGTCCTTGACTGCTTTCCCAGGCCACAAGCAGGGAGCTGGATGGGAAGTGGAGCAGCCAGGTTAGAACCGGCGCCCATATGGGATCCCGGTGCGTTCAAGGCGAGGACTTTAGCTGCTAGGCCATGCCGCTGGGCTCTTTCACTCTTTCAATTCCTCTGACTTTCAAATAAAATAATCTTCTAAAGAATGATAGAAAATGAAACTGCAAAAGCACAAAAATCAATTAGCATGGAAGGAAAGTGTAAAGTTTATGTCAAACCATATGTATGTGTTTGCACCTGTTTCACTATATTGACTCAGAATTCCAATTATATGGATAGAATCATGGCCAGGTAACTAAGATTTCTGTATCCACAGCAGAGTGCCTGGGTTCGATTCCTTGGTCCTGCTAACATGGATCCTGAGAGCCAGGATTCCTGCTAATTACATAGACCTAGATTCAGCTTCCCTCTCTCAGCTTTGGCCTCTAGTCAACCCCAGGGCCATTTCGAGCAGTGGAGAAAAGAAACAGTGAATGAGAACACTTTTTTCTCTGTGCCTCTCCAATTAAAAATGCCCAAGAATTCCTAATATTTCTAAACATGTTTCCTCTTCCTTAAACAGATGATAATAATACCTACCTACCGATCATCTGTTAGTAAATCAGTTTATCAAATTAATTCCCTGACAAATGTCAAGTTTACAAATGTGTTTTTAAGTATGATTGTAGGCTCCGGTCTCCCAAGGGTTAACTCAACAGCTTAGCTTGTTTCTCAAAGGGTAACAGGATGGGCAATCTTGGCCTGATACACCTAGCCCCTGGCTTAACCGCAAGTTTCTGCTTCCTATTTGTCAAGTTATGTCCCCGAGGGATTGGATAAACACTGGGAGGAGCTAGGCAGAGTATAAAAGGCAGCCTGGAGTTTCAATAAAGATCATTCGCATTCGGCATTCTCCTGACAAGAATGATCCACTGCGTGTTGACTTGTGTTGTCTTTTTTGTAACCCTAGTCCCTCCACTTGGCTCGGGGTACGCGGTGACGCGGGCGTTGCCAACATATGATCATTGCAATGTCCTTGTTTTCTATACATGTAGAATGTGATTTCTTATCAAGAGCTCAGCTTAGAGGCAGGTGCTTAAACAGAAGGTCAGCTGCTGCCTGGAACACCTGCATCGTGTACCAAAGGGCCTGAGTTCCAGGATCAGTTCAGCTTCCTTGCTAGTGGGCACCCGGGCACAGCAAGTGATGGTTCCAGGAACTGAGTCCCTGCCACACATATGAGAGATGAGGATTGAGTTTCAAACTCTTGGCTGTGACCTGGCCCATCCCCAGCTGCTGTTAGTAACTGGAGAGTGAAAGAGCAGATGCAAGATCTTTGCTTCTGTCTCTATGCCCTTCAAATGAATAATAGACAACAATTTAATTGAAAAAAATCAACATTCTCAGTTTAAACTTTGGCTTGCCCCAGGAAGTAGCATGCTGCTTTTTCCTATGACTAGTTAATAGTGCATTGCCTAAACAATAACTGAAAAAAGAAAAAAAATAGTAAAAAAATAGTGTGTTGCCTTTCCTATGATTGTCCTCTGGCCTGCCTAGTCCTTTTGTTGTCTGAAACCTGCCTCACTTCACTACAATTGCTTCCTCAGTTATATTTCTTGCCTGGTACATTGGAAATTTTTACAGAATAGTAACTCTATCTTTTGAACCACTGTACTCTCCATGTGACTCATTTAGCCTATGACATAGCAAAAGTCATACTATGACATATGTTTGATATAGTAAAAGTAAAAACTTGTACAGTGAACAAATACAGTTGAACTTTTTCTACACTTCGTAATACTTTATTCAAAGCACTGGAAATTATTACTAAACTGTAGCTTTGTATTTTAAAAATCATTGCTTAAAAGCAACCTTAGCCACATATTTCCCTAATGTGGGTATCACTTTACTATCCCTGAATTCATTAATATAAGCATTTTCACATTTAAAAATGCAATAGTAACAACAAAGCAAAAATAATAATGCTAAATCACTTCTGAATATATTTTCCCAGAAAAATGATATATGTGAACAATCAACAAGCAAATGAAAGTCAGGATTATAACTTCATGACTTGCACAAAGTTAATTATATATTTTTCTTCAAAAACATTTTAGTAAGAGCATACTGTTGTTTAAAAAAATCCTAGTAAATACTTTTTAAAAAGTAAAAGAAATGTGAGAAAAAACAAAATAAATACACATACAACTTTCAGAAAACAAATGAACATTGTGTGTGTATTAATTTAACTTGGCACATCTCTTCTCAGATGTAGTAATTTAATTTTCCTCATGAGAAATGGCAAAACAATTCTCGTTTAAAAACCATGTGATCTACAAATCAAAAGATGAATCATATTTTTAAAATTCGTGGGAAAATATGTATTGTCTTTTGATTATACTTATTCATGGGCACGGCGCAGCCTAGCAGCTGAAGCCCTCACCTTGAACGCATCAGGATCCCATATGGGCGCCGGTTCTAATCCCGGCAGCTCCACTTCCCATCCAGCTCCCTGCTTGTGGCCTGGGAAAGCAGTGGAGGATAGCCCAAAGCCTTTGGGACCCTGCACCCACATGGGAGACCCGGAAGAAGTTCAGGCTCCTGGCTTTGGATCGACATAGCACCAGCCGTTGCGCTCACTTGGGGAGTGAATCATCGGACAGCAGATCTTCCTCTCTGTCTCTCATCTGCACTATATATCTGACTTTGCAATCAAAATAAATAAACCTTTAAAAAATACATATTTATTCACAAACTGTTTAAAGTGCTGTGCATTACAGTTACTGTCTGATATTAAATTTTATGGACATTTAGTTTAAAATTGGAGAATTTAAAGGAAAATGAGGCCCAAAGAATTATTTTTTTCTTCCTGCTCTTTTTTCCATTCTTAATTCTGTAGATAGAAGACAGCTATGTAATTTAAAACATTTCACTCAGGAGCCAGCAAAGTAATATAATAAGCCTCCACCTGTTCCATATGGGTGCCAATTCAAGTTCCAGCTGCTCTACTTCCTATCCAGTTCTTTGCTTAAGTACTGGGAAAGGAGTGGAGGACGGCCCAAGTTCCTGGACTCCTGAATCCACCTGGGAAACCAGAAGAAGCTCCTGGCTCCTGGCTTTAGATCAGCTTAGTTCCAGCCGTTGCAACCACTTGGGGAGTGAACCAACAGATGGAAGATATCTCTCTCTCTTTTTCTCTCTCTCTTTCAACTATTGAAGTTTTTAAAAAGTTATTTTTCATGCAATACATACCCACTAGAAGACTATGAGACTCAACAAAATTGACCACATGTCTTTCACTGTTCTTCATGTACTTAGAAAACATTTAGCATGTAAGTATTTCAGAAATTTTGATGGAATGAATTAAAAATTGCCAACGTGAGAATTAGCTGTGTTGAGCCTGGTACTATCCTCAACTGGTTAATTCTCCCCTGGGATCATCAGAATCCCCTATGGAAGCCAATTAATATCCTAGCTTCTCTACTTCCCATACAGTTCCCCTACTTATGGCCCAGGAAAGCAGTAAAGGATGGTCTAAAGCCTGGAGACTATGCATCCTCAAGGGAGACTCAGAAGAACTTCCTGGCTCCAGGCTTCAGATCAGCTCAACTCCACCTGTTGTGGCTATTTTGGGAGTGAGCCAGAAGATGGAATTACTTTTTCTCTGTCTCTCCTCCCTGTAAATATGTCTTTCCAATAAAATTATTTGCTGTGCTTAAATTTAGAAGATCGTAATTGAAATTTCTAAAAATCTAAAGAAAGAAAGAAAGTTGGACATCCATACTGTCATAATTAGCATTCAAATGGGCAATTTCTTACACTTTCCCTGTTAAATATTATATTTAATATTTGCAGATGGGGGGCCTGGCGCAATAGTGTAGTGGTTAAAGTTCTCACCTTGCACGCACCGGGATCCCATATGGTCGTCGGTTCTAATCCTGGCGACCCTGCTTTCCATCCAGCTCCCTGCTTGTGGCCTGGGAAAGCAGTCGAGGATGGCCCAAAGCCTTGGGACCCTGCACCCACGTGGGAGACCTGGAAAGAAGTTCCTGGTTCCTGACTTCGGTTTGGCACAGCACCGGCCCATTGCGCTCAGTTGGGGAATGTATCATTGGACGGAAGATCTTCCTCTCTGTATATCCGCCTTTCCAATAAAAATAAAAATAAATCTTTAAAAAAAATTTGCAGATGGGGAAGCTAGTTTATAGGTAAGAAACTATTCAGTAGACTAGGTACAAGACTATCATTTTTTTTTTTTTCTAATACAGAATTTTAGTAGCATTATATCATTACTACTGCAACTCCATTTTTTGAGATGAATTTCACATTTTTTAAATTGTTTTATTTACTTATTTTTAATTTTTACTTGAGAGGTCATGTTTTATTTACTTATTTTTAATTTTTACTTGAGAGGCCATGAGAGGATGAGTTTCATGTACTGGATTACTCTGCAAATACCTGCAGTAGCCACAGCTGGCTCAATCTAAAATGAGAAAGAAGCCTGGTACTCAATGTAAGTCTCCACTACGGATGGCAGGAATCCCAACACTATGCTATCACTGCTGCTTCCCAGGGTACACGTTAGTGGAAAGATGGATAGCAAGCAAGACAGGTAGGACCTGAACCAGCTACTCCCATATGAGATGTGTGTTCCAAGCAGCAGTTTAACGGCTGCATGAAACACATATTCCCACAACTTCTTGTTTCAATCAGAAGTCTATTCATAAGAGCAAAATTTAAAACTAAGAAAAACATACATACGAACAAATCAGTTTAACCAGGTCAAATGATTCATTAAATCCAAAAAAAAAAAAATCACATTCTCTATATGACCAAGTATTCTCTCAGTATCACCAAGAACATATTTGAAGCAAAACAATTTTAATCAAATTCACATGCAGATTATATGGGCTCCAGCCAATTCCTCTTATCATAGTCGACCAGAACTGTGGTACTGCCATGCTTTATGGAGTTTAGGATAATTTTCTTTGATGTACATTTTATGTCATTATGAAATGATATGACCTGTTTTAAAATACTTTTTATAAAACCAATTCCCTCTCCTGTCTTTTTAACTATTGAAAGTATTGGACAGTAAAAATTTTAGGCTTTGAAACTTCGTTTATGTAGGAAATTGGAAATACCACTATTGAATGTCCCCTGTGTCTAAGTAGTTTTACTTCTTATCCCAAACATGTTAAAAGGTACTACACAACTCCCTATCATCCAGTTATCTTTCAAAATACCTCACAGGAATGGTGAAGTCAAAACGTACAAGGTCAATTAATGTTCAAAAATCAAGAAGATCTAAAATAAAATTGTGAATCTTTTTTCTTAACTCTACAAATCATCCTAAAATTTTACTATATAAATACAAAGTTAATTTTTAAGTGTTTCACACATTCATAAATGCATATAAACTAATCAGGTAATGTAGATCATAAAAATAAAATCAACTCCCATGAATACAGTAGTTTTGAAATAAAACATTATGAGTATATTAGTTATTTTTACACACTTATCGATTTAAAATTGTTTTCTCCTATCCCAAGATAATTGAAATTGCTATTATAACTTTTTTTAAGTAGTGGTTCTTTTTTTTTTAAGATTTATTTATTTTATTACAAAGTCAGATATACAGAGAGGAGGAGAGACAGAGAGGAAGCTCTTCCTTCCGATGATTCACTCCCCAAGTGACCGCAATGGCCGGTGCTGAGCCAATCCTAAGCCAGGAGCCAGGAGCCAGGAGCTCTTCCAGGTCTCCCACGCGGGTGCAGTGTCCCAAAGCCTTGGGCCATCCTCGATTGCTTTCCCAGGCCACTAGCAGGGAGCTGGATGGGAAGTGGAGCTGCCAGGATTAGAACCGGCGCCCATATGGGATCCTGGGCGTTCAAGGTGAGGACTTTAGCTGCTAGGCCACGCTGCCGGGCCCTAAGTCGTGGTTTTATGTCATTGTTCTCTTCATTTTCGTTATAAATCGTGTCACTTCCCCTAAATAATTTATTATTTGCTTTTTTGTAATTTTTTGTCAGGGACAGGTCCCTGTTAATCAGTTTTGAAAACCAGAATTTGTAAGCCTAGCTGTATACAGAAAAGGCTCTATTGGCACTGCCACATACACCCCCCCTGTAAGAATAGGCATCAAGCACACTTTGCATGTCACACGCTTGCTTCCCTGAACATTTAAAGGAGCCTCCTTTCGGATATCAGTGAAGGAATTGGTGACACTGGTGTTTCTAATTTTTGCCAGTTCAAGTCCCAGTTGCTCTACTTCTGATCCAGCATTCTTGCTAACGGCCTGGGAAAGCAAAAGAGGATGCCCGTAGTACTTGCACCCCTGAACCTGTGTGGGAGATGTGCTAGCTCTTGGTTCCTTGCTCTTGCTTAGGATTGATTGGTCCTGCTTCTGCTCTTGCAGCCATGAGAGCAGTAAACCAGTAGTTGGGAAATTCTCTCTTTTTGTCCATCTCTGTAACTCTACCCTTCAAATAAGAACAAATACAAATCTTTCCCTCAAAAAAAATCAGTGAACAAGGTAAACATTTGCTGCGGTTGTGAAGCTGCTGCTTGGGACGCCCACATCCAACACAGGAGAGACTTCCCACGCGAGCTTCCTGTTGATACGCACCCTGGAGAATCACATCAGAACTGACATGACTGCTACACGTTGGGGAGACCTGGTCTGAATTTCAGGATCCTGGTTTTGGCCTGGCTCAGCCACTGATACTGTGAACACTCAGCTGCAAGCGAACAGAGATTTCCCGCTAGGTTTAGACATTGTGTATGTCCTGGCTGCTCTGCGTCTAATTCAGTACACCGCTAATGCACCTGAAAGCAGTGGATGGTCACCCAAAAACTTAGGGCCCTGTCACCCACGTAAAAGAGCCGAATGCAGCTCTGCGTGTTCGGATGGGTGTGGTCCAAACCTACCAATTGCGGTCTTTTAGGGAAGTAGACCAGTATACCGTATCTCTTTTACTCTCTTTCCATTTGTCTGCCTGTTTCTATTTCTCTGCCTTTAAAATAGATAAGATTAAAGAAAAAAATCAGTGAACAAAATTGTAAATGGACAGCATCAGTGAGGTTAGTGAGTTGGGTCAACTTAAAACAGATAGAGATAGAACAAGGAAGACAAACTTTAAAGGATCATTATTGAATACCATTATTATCACCAAAACATGCAGGATTTATATATAAAGAAAAACTGAGATTCTGAGAAATATATATGATACTTTGTGTACACTAAATAATTACTTCAGAAAATCAGAGTTTCTGGAAGTTAACAATGTGAGGAAAAACACAGAAATTCAACTGAGAAGTCGAAAGCTAAAATTGAGAGTGTTTCAGAAATCAGAGCAAAAAATGACACTGCTAGAGAAAAGATAAGAAAATTAGAATATGGGCCCGGCAGCGTGGCCTAGCGGCTAAAGTCCTCGCCTTGAAAGCCCCGGGATCCCATATGGGCGCTGGTTCTAATCCCGGCAGCTCCACTTCCCATCCAGCTCCCTGCTTGTGGCCTGGGAAAGCAATCGAGGATGGCCCAAAGCTTTGGGACACTGCACCCGCGTAGGAGACCCAGAAGAGGTTCCAGGTTCCTGGCTTTGGATCGGCGCACATCGGCCCATTGCAGCTCACTTGGAGAGTGAACCTTTGGATGGAAGATCTTCCTCTCTGTCTCTCCTCTTCTGTGTATATCTGGCTGTAATAAAATGAATAAATCTTTAAAAAAAGAAAGAAAATTAGAACAATCTTGGGGATATGTTAAGGAGAACAGGGAAAAAGGAAGGGGAGAAATTATCAAAGAGATTCAGGACCATTTTCTAGAGGGCATAGGGTGGCAGATGTAAGATCCCAACTAGTGGGTCTGCGCGATAGCATAGTACCTGAAGTCCTTGCCTTGCATGTGCCGAGATCCCAGTTGGGCATCAATTTGTATCCAGGCTGCACTACTTCCCTTCCAGCTCCCTGCTTGTGGCCTGGGAGAGCAGCAGAGCACGACACAATGCCTAGGGATCCTGTAGTTGCATGGGAGACCCAGAGGAAGACCCTGGCTTCAGACTTCGGATCAGCTCTCAGCTCCAATCATTGTGGCCACTTGGAGAACGAGCCAGGTGATGGAGGATCTTTCCATCTCTCCTTCTCTCTGTAAATATGACCTTCCAGTTAAAAAACAAAATCCCAACTAGTACCCTACACTTTCTAAATCATGTTAAGAAATTCTAGAATGATGGAAATAACGTACTGGAAAATTTCTAGAAGTGAAGGAATGATCCCATACAAGAGATGAAAGGTTAGAAATTACTTCAACTTTTTTTTTTTAAAGATTTTATTATTATTGGAAAGCTGGATCTACAGAGAGGAGGAGAGATAGAGAGGAAGATCTTCCTTCTGCTGATTCACTCCCCAAGTGAGCCGCAACGGGCCGTTGCTTTGCCGATCCGGAGCCAGGAACCAGGAACCTCTTCCAGGTCTCCCACGTGGGTGCAGGGTCCCAAAGCTTTGGGCTGTCCTCGACTGCCTTCCCAGGCCACAAGCAGGGAGCTGGATGGGAAGTGGGGCCACGGGGATTAGAACCGGCGCCCATATGGGATCCCGGTGCGTTCAAGGCGAGGACTTTAGCCACTAGGCCACGCCGCCGGGCCCGAAATTACTTCAACTTTTACAATGGGGATTAAGAAAATGAGCGATACCTTCAACATTTTGAGGAAATACAATTTTCAAATTAAAATTTTAAATGCAGCCTTAATAACATTAGCTATCAAAGTAAAGTCAAGATACATTAGTTATAAAAGATGTAAAAAAATTATTTCTCTATCTCTTTCTGAAGAAGCATGTGCAGATTGTGGCTGTTGCAATTAAAAAGCAAAACACAAAACAGTGCAGGGGGGGGAGCAGTGTGATGGTATATCAGGCTAAGCCTCCTGCCAATGACAGTGACATCTCATGGGAGTGTCAGTTTGACGCCCAGATATTCTACTTTCTTTTTCTTTTTTAAAAATCTATTTTATTTTTATTACAAAGTCAGAGAGGAGAGACAGAGAGGAAGATCTTCCATCCGATGATTCACTCCCCAAGTGACCACAACGGCTGGTGCTGTGCCAATCCTAAGCCAGGAGCCAGGAGCCAGGAGCCAGGAGCTCTTCCGGGTCTCCCACACGGGTGCAGGCCACAAGCAGGGAGTTGGATGGTAAGTGGGGACGCCAGGATTAGAACTGGCGCCCATATGGGATCCTGGTGTGTTCAAGGCGAGGACTTTAGCTGCTAGGCTACCACACCCGGTGCCACATATTCCACTTTCAATCCAACTCACCATTAATGCATCTGGGAAAGCAATAAAAGATGATACAGGATCGATTCTCGGCCTTTTTGCTAAGATCAAATGTAGTAAATGATGACACAGGACTCTGTGCCTAGCCTAGCGGCTAAAGTCCTCGCCCATATGAGTGCCAGTTCCAATCCCGGTGACCCCGCTCCCCATCCAGCTCCCTGCTTGTGGCCTGGGAAAGCAGTCGAGGATGGCCCAAAACCTTGGGACACTGCACCCACATGGGAGACCTGGAGGAAGTTCTTGGCTGCTGGCCTAGGATTGGCTCAGCACCGGCCATTGTGGTCACTTGGGGAGTGACTCATCGGATGGAAGATCTTCCTCTCTGTCTCTCATCTGCATTGCATATCTGACTTTGCAATAAAAATAAATAAATCTTTTAAAAAAAGAATTAGTATTTATGTGTGAGACTCATTAGTTTGAAATAGCTACACATCTTTGTGCCTTTTTAAAACTTGTAGTCCTGATTCATTGTTGGATGAAGAAATCAATCCATTCAACATTGTATAGCCTAAAATAGAACAGTAGAGATAGAATTGACTACTTTGCCTTCTTTAGGTATTTTTTAAACATTTGAGAAACATTGGCATAAGCTCTATCTAAGGGTAATAGTGTTTTTTTTTTAATAAAAGCAAAATTACATATAGAAAGAAATAAAAGTTGTTACAAATACTTGTATGTGTTTCTCAAAGCATTTGCTGTTGAGGTCTGCACAATGGTTTAAGTTAAGCCTATTCCTGCAATGCCAGCACGTCACATGGACATAGGTTTGAGTCCTGGCTGTTGCACTTCTGCTCCAGCTCCTTGCTTATGAACCGGGAGAGCAGCAGAAGATGGCTCAAGTCCTTGGGACCCTGCACTCATGTGGGAGAACTGGAAAAAGCTCCTGGTTTTTTGCATCAGACTGGCTCAGCTCCAGCCCTTCAGACCATTTTGGGAGTGAACACGTGAAAGGAAGCTGTGTCTCTCTCAACCTTGCCTTCTATCTCTGTATACCTGTCTTTCAAATAGAAATAATTAAATCTCAAAAAACAAGTATTTGCTGCTATGACAAATTATGATATTCATTAAAGCTTCACATCAAATCTGCATTCATAAAGTAAGTCCTACTTTTCAACGTCTTCAAGAAAAAGTCCAAAAAGGTCATGTAGGAGTTATGGCATTGAAAATTATCTTTTATGCTTAAAAGTAAAATTCTGATGCCTTATAAAATAATAATTAGTTTATAAAAGTAATTGATAAAAATGTCATATTTTATTCAGGGCCCGGTCTCCCATGGGTTGACTCCACAGCTTAGTTTATTTCTCAAGAGGTGTAACAGGATGTGGACGTGCAATCTTGGCATGACACATTTAACCCCCCAGCCTAACCACAAGTTCCTGTTTCCTGTTTGTCAAGTTATGTCCCCAGAGGATTCTAGGACAGCTGCTTGAGGATTGGATAAATACTGGGAGGAACTAGGCAGAATATAAAAGGCAGCCTGGAGTTTCAATAAACATCATTTGGCATTCTCCTTACAAGAATGACCTGCTGTGTGTTGTCTTCTTTTCAACCCGAGTCCCTCTGCTTGGCTCGGGGTAAAAGGTGATTTGGGTGTTGCCAACATCTGGAGGTCCCACCGAGATCGATAAAGAGAGGATTTGATGAAGGGTCGTCCAGGGAGGCTGGTCAGCTGATTATGGTAAGTGGGACGTATTGTAAGCCTTTCCTTGACAGTTAGGAGAGGGAGATTTATTTTGAAATATAGTTAGGTCGAAAATAGACACGAGACAGTTGAATAGTACCCTATAGCCATTTTAATGGGTATAGCAGCCGGTTCTGTATATAAACTAAAATTGAAATATCAATGAAGTAGTCACAGGATGTGATTAAGAACTTGCATTTTTTTTAATGTATTGGTTACTCAAAACCATGTCAATTCCATAATGCTGCAAATTGTTGTTGAAGTTACGTTAGGGCTCTTAATTGATTGGGATGATATTCTGCCAGCTCTACCTTCAGACCAGAGATGGTCTCCCCAAGAAACTGTTCAATTTATCTGGACAATAAGATGCTGGACTCTATGCTTGGTATATGTTTGCAAAGAAAGGATCTTGGGCTGATTGTTCCTACTGGTGCAAGCATAAATTAGAGTGGGTGAGAGCTGTTTGGGCTTAGCCGCAGCATCAGCTGGCAGAAGCTGGCACTGGGGCTAATTCTGTCAAGTCAAACCACAGAACCACCCGAAGAGTGCATAAACTGGGATTGAGAGTGACCTGGGAGGGAAATAGTGGGCTTCTCCCTCTTGGGTTACTACTCCCGTGGGAGGGCATGAAAACTAGGACAGGGGCTGGGGTGGCTAGACAGAGAGGCACTCAACAACATCCGTGAGGGCTGGATAGTGGAGCTGGTTAGATGGAACTAAGCTTTAATACCCATTGACATGTACAAGAGCAAAATGGGATGTGAGACAGACTGGACTAGTCTGCTATACATACTGGCAAACCAGGGTAGGGGACGGGCATGGTGGGGGTTATTGTGGGTCTTTCTGACTAGGCTGCACGTCCCACTGGTTGATGTGAGGGCTGAGTATGTGCTGGGCAAAACCAGGCTGGACTGCAACACCCATTGGTTCCAGTGGAAGTCGGGGCTGAACACAGCACCAACCCAGCAATTGAAACCACCAGCTGATCGGGGTGATGGACTGTGCTGGGCCCTGTGCTTTCTAGAACATACAAGAAACTAATCTGGGAATACCTCAAAGTTTCTTTGGAGATCTCCCCAATTGAAATGCTGGACTCAGAACCCTAGCCAAGAAAAGACAGAAGAAAGAACAAGTCAATCAACCATCTCAGCTATATGTTGGCAGCGGAATACTGGGCAAATGGAGACTCTATGATGGACTATGTCAATCAGTGGATTCTTCAACTACCTCACCGAGCTGGGAGTGGCGAAAATGGCAGCGATTCATAACTGGTGAACTATTAAAACCACTTGAGCAAGGATCTCAGAGCATGCCCCACATCCGGGACCTGGGGTGGGTGGGAAACTGGGTGGGGCTTCTCCCTCAATATCCCTCTTTACCTCAGATATAAGAAGGAAACAATATGGACATAATAGTCTTACCCACTTCCCTATACCCCTGAACCTTTTTACCGTAATTAACTGTGTAAAGATTGTCAACAATATAATTAAAAAAGTAAATAAATTAAAAAAAATAAATTAGTCACTGAGCTTAAAGAATTTCTACATTGACACACAGTAGCTACCACGTACACGTGGGGAGCTGCTCCCAGATTTGCCAGAACCTCGATGGCTACCCCTTTTCTGGGTGAGTCCTGGGGGTCTGTGTAGTGAGTCTGGGCCTCCCCTACTGCTCGCCATGTGGCTTGAGCTGGGGGGAGGAGCCAGGAAGGGTGGGACTGGGGCCCAAGGACTTGAACCTCCTGCCTGCCGGGGGGCCTTGGGATGGCCACGCCTCAAGCCTGGGAACACACAGTAGCTACCACGTACACGTGGGGAGCTGCTCCAGGGCGGCCAGTGCGCCATTTGGAGCCAGGCTCCGCCGGCTGGCCGCCCGGTCAGAGAGTTTTTGACTTTTGGTTCATTGACCTGCTGCCTGGGAGGCTCCCTCCTGAACCCACAATGCTTGGAGCGTGAAGCACTGTGCTTGCTAGTAACCTGATCTCTGAACACCTCAAAGTCTCTTTGGGGATCCCTTCAATCAAAATGGAGGAAACAGAATGCTGGCAATGAGGGAATCCCAAATGAATTTGAGGCTTGCACCTAATGGTCCTCAGAGCAACCACGGGCAGGTGCGTGATTTACGGCTAGAAACAAGCCCAATCTGGGAGGTAAGGGGACACCACAACTGGGATGAGGCTCCCACCAAGGAGTGTACGTGCTGGAATGGGGGCTGCGTTCTATCTAGGAAACAGTTGTAGTCACCCGAGGCACTAGTGTGGGCTGGGATTGGATGCACCAGGCCGGTTCAGATCCCAACACCATCTGGTGTTATGGAGAACCAGGGTAGATGTGGGACTGACTAGGCTGGGTCTCACTCCTCTTCTGAGCCATGTGTGAGCTGTATGTGGGTATGGACTAGCCATGACTAGGCTGAAACATCCAACAAGAACCAGAATGGGGTGAAAGCCAGCGAGGAAAAACCACTGTTCCTGATAGGACAGGAGGTGAACTGAGTAGGGTTGGCTCAAGGACCCCCTGGTATGCGCAAAATCTGGCATTGGGAGGGGTTCTGATGGAGGAGCCTGGGCAACTCCTCTGGCAGGACACAGTCCCTGCAGGTAAGCGCAAGAAGCATGATAGGAAACAGCCCAGAATAGGCCTTCGAAAGTTTCCCACTGGCATACATTCAGCATGGGTCAGGAGCAGACCAGGCTGAATCAGTTCATGTCAACCACTGGCAAATCCGATCGCCAGAACAGAGTGTGGGATGGGCCGGGTTTGGTTGCGACAAAACCAGTACACATTATGGAATGCCAGGGCGTGGTTGCCTGTACTGGATATGAGTGCAGCACCCATCCAGCACACGTGAGATCCAGGAAGGAAGGGGCAGAGCTGGCGGGGGGATTAAGGGGTTGGTTCCCTCGCTGGACAGCTACTCCCACTGGAGAGTGTTGGCTGGGATAGAGACAGACCCGACTAAGCAAGGTTATAACACCTGTGCGCTGCATGTGGACTAGATCAGGGCCGCAGCATCAGCTGGCAGAAGCTGGCACTGGGGACTAATTCTGTCGAGTCTAATCACAGGACCACCTAAAGAGTGCATAAACCGGGACAGAGAGACCTGGGAGGGAAAAGTGGGTTCCCCCTTCTTGGGTCACTATTCCGATGGGAGGGCATGAAAACAAGGACGGGAGCTGGGATGGGTAGACAGAGAGGCACTCAACAACATCTGTGAGGGCTGGATGGTTGAGTTGGTTAGATAGAACTAAGCTTTAATACCCATTGACAAGTACCAGAGCCAAATGGGATGGGGGACAGACTGGTCTTCTGCTACACATACTGGAAAACCAGGGTAGGGGGTGGGCTTGGTGGGGGTTAATGTGGGTCGCCCCAACTAGGCTGCAGCTCCCACTGGTTGATGTAAGGGCCGAACCAGACTGGACTGCAACACCCATTGGTTCCAGTGCAACTCGGGACTGAAAACAGAACCAACACAGCAATTGCAACCACCAGCTGATCGGGGTGATGGACTGTGCCGGGCCCTGTGCTTGCTAGAACATACAAGAAACTAATCTGGGAATACCTCAAAGTATCTTTGGAGATCTCCCCAATCGAACTGCTGGACTCAGAACTCTAACCAAGAAAAGACAGAAGACAGAACAGGACAATCATTCATCTCAGCTATGTGTTGGCAGCAAATTATGGGGCAAACGGAGACTTTATGATGGACCATATCAATCAGTGGACGACCTCATCGAGCGAAACTGGCAGCGATTCATAACTGCAGAACTATTAACACCACTCGAGCACATATCTCAGAGCATGCCCCACATCCGGGACTTGGGGTGGGCGGGAAACCAGGTGGGGCTTCTCCCTCAATATCCCCCTTTACCTCAGATACATGATGGAAACAATATGGACATAATAGCATTACCCACTTTCCTATCCCCCTGAACCTTTTTTTTTCTTTCTTTTTTTTTCTTTTCTTCTTTTTCCTTTAACTGTAATTAACTATGTAAAGATTGTCAACAACAATACAATAAAAAGAAAAAAAAAAAAAAAGAAGGGAGATAAAACCAAAAAAAAAAAAATGTTTATGAAGAAGTCACAGGTTGTGGTTGAGAACCTGCATTTTCCTATTAACATATTGGTTAATCAATACCATGTCAATTAATGCCATAATGTTGTAAATGGTTGGAAATATTATGTTGGGGCTTTTAATTGATTGGAATAATACTCTGCCGGCTCTACCTTCAGACCAGAGATGGTCTCACCAAGAGACCATTAAACTTACCAGGACAATATGATGCTGGACTTTATGCTTGGTAAATACCTCTAATGAAAGAATGTCAACTGAATTTGAACTACGGAAATGCAACAAGGTGGAGCAATCCACCGTGGGGGGAGGGTTTGGGGAGGGGCGGGGGGAATCCCAGTGCATAAAAAAATGTATCACATAATGCAATGTAATTAGTTTTAACAAGAAGGAAATGCAATAAAAATACATGTTAAAAAAATTGAGGCCATTGGATTAAGAAAAAAAAAAAAGAATTTCTACATCAACAGTGGACGCCAGTTAAAATTAGGATAATTAGAAATTTTGTTAAAGCCATTCAACCTAGCAGTCCTTGGTTTATTGTTTCAGGCAGTTTGAGTATCCCCAATTGGGAACAGGTTAAGGCTGATTTACGGTCCTGCCTAAAAAAAGACCCAGATAATTTCCTCATTGCCACCTTTTCTTTATGGTGCTTAGTCCGTGATTCATTATTTAGTGATAAAGTGAAAGTTAAGAAACAATCCACCTTTTCTTTGTGGCAGTTAGTTCGTAATTCATTATTTACTGATAAAATGAAAGTTAAGAAACAAGAGAAGTGCAGACTACTTTTGAAGCCTCAGCCACCCCAAATGCGGCCTCTTCTTCAGAAGAGAGTGAGGACAAAGGAGATGAGGAGAAGGTCACGGCCCCACCGATCAGCCACTGGGTGGGGTTTGATGCTTCCCCGTAATAGAGGTCTCAGTTCGAGGAGGGTCCCCTCGAAAGGAGCATCAGCCCCTTCAATTTAAAGACCTCAAAAATGTAAAGCGACCATTAAAGATTATGGCACTCAGGTGCCCTTTACTCTTGCACTCCTAGAATCCTTTTTGAGTTTGAATCTTGCTCCTAGTGATTGGATGCAATTGTGCCGCTCCACTCTTGATGGTGGAGACTTTCTCCTATGGAGAGGGGACTTTCAAGATAGGTGCAGATTTTTTGCTGAGCAGAACGCGGCTGGGGG
Source organism: Ochotona princeps (assembly GCF_030435755.1). Taxonomy (NCBI): domain Eukaryota; kingdom Metazoa; phylum Chordata; class Mammalia; order Lagomorpha; family Ochotonidae; genus Ochotona; species Ochotona princeps. The sequence continues at coordinate 105,567,660 of NC_080834.1, read as the reverse complement.
ACATGCAGATCGAAGCCTTGAAATGCTTACTGGCACTGGACCTTTTGAGGGCATCCAACAAGAAGTTAATTATGATCTAGGAGTTTATGCACAGATAGCAAATGCAGCCCTTCTAGCCTGAAAGATCTTACCTAACACTAATACAGGAGACCAGCTTTCCAAGGTCTTACAAGGCCCTACAGAACCTTTTCAAAAATTTGTGGACCGTATTATGCAGGTTGCTACTAAGATCTTTGGTAACGTGGAACCGGCTATGCCATTAATTAAGCATAGAGCCTTTGAGAACACTAATAAATATTGCCAGGATGCCCTCCGGTCCCACAGAGATAAGTCCCTATATGATTACCTTAAAATTTGCAGACATATTGATTCCACCCATATCCTTGGGCAAGTAATAGCAGCAGCTGTTCAACACCCTCGGACCCACCCTAGGGCACATCCTAAAGCCTGTTTTGGATGCAGACAGCCTGGACATTTTAAAAAACAGTGTCCCAAATCCTCTGACAAGGAAGATCACCCCCGCAATCCTTGCTGGCCCCAGGAGTGATAGATGAGGACACCCCCACAGAAATAGAAGTCATGGCAGAATCAGCCAAAGGCACTATAATCATTCTGCCAGGAACTAGATTTGCCCAGCTGATCTTGATCCCCAAGGTTCCAACCGACCACCCCATTTATAAAAGAGATAGACAAGGAGGGTTTGCTGATTCTGGCCCCTTGGCATGTTGGATCTCCGACATGCAAACCGAACCCACCTTGCAGTTAGAGACAGAAGGGAGAAAATTCACAGGATTACTTGATACCAGGGCCGATAGTACAGTTATATCCCAGACACTGTGGCCAAGCTCCTCGCCATTAGAGGCCACCCCAACCGTTCTCCAAGGGATAGGAACCTCTCAGCCACAGAAAAGTGCCAGGTTGTTAAGGTGGAAGGATCAAGAGGGGCATTCAGGAGTTTTCCAGCCATATGTTTTACCACATATGCCTATCAATCTGTGGGAACTAGATTTGTTGAGTGCCATGAATGTTGTATTGACCTCTCAGCCTGTGCCAAATATGCTTAATAGACAAGTATACTTTCCTGGAAAAGGTTTGGGCAGATATCTTCAAGGTGACTCCCAACCAGTCTGTGATAAAAAGATTGAAGTTCGTAGCACAGGGAATAAAACACGGTTAGGACTTTTTTTTGCAGGGGCCATTGTAGAGCAGCCTCGTCAGCTAGTGGAACCCATTAAAATAACATGGAAAACAGATGAACCAGTATGGGTTGAACAATGGCCCCTTTCAAGCAAAAAATTATAGGCTGCAATTGAATTGGTAAGGGAGCAGCTTGAGGCTGGACATACTGTTCCGTCCACTTCTCCCTGGAACACCCCAATTTCTGTTATTAAAAAGAAAAATAGTAACTGGAACCTTTTGCAAGATCTCACGCAGCAAATGCCATCATGGCCCCTATGGGGGCCACACAGCCTGGACTACCTTCTCCTGTGGGAATACCAAAAGATTGGCATATGCTTGTATTAGATTTAAAAGACTGCTTTTTCTCCATTCCCTTGCACCAGGAAGACGCTCTGTGTTTTGCCTTTACATTACTGTCTATGATCTAAAAGCCCCTTCCCAGCGTTTCCATTGGGTCATGCTTTCTCAGGGAATGATGAACAGCCCTACCAATTGTCAGATCTATGTGGATAAGGCCTTAAAAAGAATTAGATCACAATTTCCAAATATTTATTTAATCCATTATATGGATAATTTGATCACAGCTGAAACCCGTTCCATTCTATCCTCAGCAGTGCAATGCATTTATCAGGCTTTAGCCACAGCCGGGTTGATTGTTGCCCCAGATAAAATTCAGATAGATTTTCCTTATCAGTATTTAGGCCATCAACTTTTGCCAACTAGCATCACCCACTCAGAATTTGACCATCAGATTAAGTGATGTGAAGACCTTGAATGATCTGCAGAGTTTGTTGGGTGATATTAATTGGATCCGACCAATTTTGCATATTTCCACTGGGCATCTCAAGCCCCTTTTTGATATTCTTGAAGATGATCCAGATCCTTCCTCACCCAGACAATTGTCCAAAGAAGGCAAGGAATGTCTACAGTTAGTCCAACATGCCATTCATAATGCTCATGTTAGCTGTGTGAATTATAAGGCACCAATATGGTTGTTGATCTTTCCTTCCAATCATGCGCCTACAGCAGTGTTTTGGCAGACTGGACCTATATGTTGGGTCCACTCCCCAGAATCCACTGGATAACTCATTCAATCCTATCCCACTGCTGTTATATCTCTGTGTATAAGGCATGTTAAGGTCAGCCTGCAGAGTGTTGGAAAATATCCTGGTTTCATCTCCATTCCCTATGATTCTCAACAGGTGGTATGGCTACAGAAAAATATTGATGATTGGTCTGTCTTTTGTGTCACGGTTTCTGCTCAGTTAATTAATCATCATCCTTCCCATCCCTTGGTACAGTTTTTCAAAAGACATCCGGTTGTTTTTCCCAAAATAATTAAACAACAACCTGTATTAGGAGGCAGTGCGGTTTTTACCGATGGGTCGGCTAAAGGAAAGGCTGCTATAATATCTGGACATGAAGAACGGGCTGTTTCCATCTCTCACAAATCAGCTCAAGCTGCCGAAATAGCCGCTGTTCTTTTTGCCCCTCAAATTTATCATAATGAGGGCCCAGCGGCATGGCCTAGCGGCTAAGGTCCTCGCCTTGAACATGCCGGGATCCCATATGGGTGCCGGTTCTGGTCCCAGAGGCCCTGCTTCCCATACAGCTCTCTGCTTGTGGCCTGGGAAAGCAGTGGAGGATGGCCCAAGGCCTTCGGACCCTGCACCTGCATGGGAGACCCAGAAGAAGCCTCTGGGCTCCTGGCTTCAGATCAGCGCAGCGCCGGTAATTGCAGTTGCTTGGGGAGTGAATCAACAGTCGGAAGATCTTCTTTGTCTCTCTTCCTCTCTGTATATCTTGACTTACCAATAAAAATAAAATAAATATTTAAAAAAAAAAAACAAAAAAATTTATCATAATGAGCCCCTGAATTTATACACAAAAAGCTGCTACATGGCTCATGTCATTTTACCTTTAGAAACCGAGACCTATATAGCCCCGACCTCCTCAGTTTATTTGCTTCTTTTGCAATTACAGCAGCAGATTTGGCAGCGCACTTATTCCCCATTTTTTGGGTATATAAGAGTGCACACCTTGCCTGGCCCCCTAAGCGAGGGTAATGCATGGGCAGATGCATGGACTCAGGTGTTGCACATATCCCTGACCACGGACCCTTATGAACGGGCAGTGCGCCTTCATAAAAGGTTCCATCACAATGCAGCTTCCCTGAGATTACATGCTAAGGTGACTAGAAAACAAGCCACCCAGATTGTCACCAATTGTGAAGTCTGCACTCAATATTGTTCTGTTCCATTCCTAAGGGTTAATCCCAGAGGGCTATTGCCCAATCATGTGTGGCAAATGGATGTTATCCATGTCCCTTCCTTTGGAAAACTTCAATATGTGCATGTTTCTGTTGATACCTATTCATATTTAATATAAGCCTCCACTCATTCAGGAGAGAAATTAAAAGATGTTAAAGCCCATTGCTTACAGGCCTTTGCCTATATGGAGTCTCCAAACAAAATTAAGAATGATAATGGGGCCCGGCAGCGTGGCCTAGCGGCTAAAGTCCTCGCCTTGAAAGCCCCGGGATCCCATATGGGCGCCGGTTCTAATCCCGGCAGCTCCACTTCCCATCCAGCTCCCTGCTTGTGGCCTGGGAAAGCAGTTGAGGACGGCCCAATGCATTGGGACACTGCACCCGCATGGGAGACCCAGAAGAGGTTCCAGGTTCCCTGCTTTGGATTGGCGCGTACCAGCCCATTGCGGCTCACTTGGGGAGTGAATCATCGGATGGAAGATCTTCCTCTCTGTCTCTCCTCCTCTGTTTATATCTGGCTATAATAAAATGAATAAATCTTCATTAAAAAAAAGAAAAAAAAAAGACTGATAATGGACCGGCCTATATTAGCCAGGGTTTTGAGGTTCTGCCAAGATTTTAATATAACTCACAAAACAGGCATCCCTTATAATCCTCAGGGTTAGGCCATTGTTGAACACGCCAATCGCAGCCAGCTCGCCCCATTCCCTACTGGCATCTGCCATCTATGTGTTAAATGTTTTGACTGTCACTAATGATGTAGCTCCTGCAGAGCACCATTGGCTACACTCTGCTAATGAGAATAAAGGTCAAGTAAAATGGAAAGATCCGGCCACAAACAAATGGCGGGGACCAGATCCAGTGCTAACATGGGGGCGAGGCTCTTTGTGTTCTTCCTCAGGATGAAGAAATGCCGAGATGGATGCCTGAGAGACTTACATGACAAATCTCCTTGGCTCCAACTCTGCATGATCCCACTCCTAACGATGTACTTACAGGATAAAAGTCATTGGGAGGAGGAGACCCTGGCAGCAGTGGTGCAACTTCTCAGTATCATGACCATGGGAAATGCAGATCTCCAGGTGATCCCTGATTTACCATCATTTATGCGTTACCCCCATGAAATGGCATTAAACTGGCAGCATGGATGTTAAAGGAATGGGGCGGAATCTTGGCCCTGGGGCTGATGGTCGTAGCCACAATTGCAGTACTCTTTCTTCTTTTCAGCCGCCTATGCAGGCAACAAGCCCGGAAGTGGGTCATCATTCAGCAAAGCCATGATGAACTTGGCTGTGGAAAACCCTAGCGCTCAAGTCTGGTTAAGCATGATGCGTGATGGGCAGCCAGAGACGGGTAAGATCTGGCAGAGCTGACGACCAACCTAAGACAGGGATCCTGCATGCCCCAGGTGGGGCTCCCCATGACGGGTAAGGCATCAACTGACTGCTGCACAACCTAAGACAGGCATCCATTAAAAAACAAAAAAAGGGGGACATGCAGGGTCCGGTCTCCCATGGGTTGACTCCATAGCTTAGCCTATTTCTCAAGAGGTGTAACAGGATGTGGACGTGCAATCTTGGCATGACACATTTAACCCCCCAGCCTAACCACAAGTTCCTGTTTCCTGTTTGTCAAGTTATGTCCCCAGAGGATTTTAGGGCAGCTGCTTGAGGATTGGATAAATACTGGGAGGAACTAGGCAGAATATAAAAGGCAGCCTGGAGTTTCAATAAATGGCATTTGGCATTCTCCTTACAAGAATGACCTGCTGTGTGTTGTCTTCTTTTCAACCCGAGTCCCTCTGCTTGGCTCAGGGTACACAGTGATTCGGGGTTGCTGACAATTTTAAAAAAAACAGATATATTCTTGTCACACTGACTGTTTCTAAACATAGCTCCCCATTGCAAAACAAAACAGAACAAAACCACAGCTCCTGAAAAAACTGGTCAGTTCCAAGGAAGGGGAACAAGAATACATGACAAAACCAGGACCTCTAGTAGCAGAAAGTACATATTGCTGAAATATTGATGGCTATGCTAGAAGAACCTACCAGCCAGTTTGAAGAAGTTTCTACTAAGACAAATTTTGAATCAAAAATCACATATATTTAGAGATACACGTTTTCACAGAGTTCATAGAAAATGTGTGTAATGAAAACAACTGCAAAAATTTCAAATTTTTTGCACCAAAATATTTTTAAAAGACCTCTGTTTATTTATTTGCTTATTTTATTTATTCTGAGAAACAAAATGAGAGAGAGACAGATTTCTTTCATCTTCTGGATTATTCCCCAAAAGCGCTGAACAGCTGGAGCTGAATCAGGCCAAAACCCAGGAAACAAGAGCTCCATCTGGTCCTCCCGCCTGAATGGCAAGCACCTGGTACTCGAGCCATTATCTCTGCCTTCCAAGGATATACATCAGCAAGAAGCTTGATAGAAATGAAAGCAAGACTCATTCCAGGGACTCTGATATGGAACGCAGGCATCCCATATTCCTATGAATTTTTTGAAGTTCCCATACAAGTCATTCTGGGTTTGAGGCAGATAAAATAAAATATAAAATGAAAATAAAATCAACTATAAGTCTAATCTATTAGTCAGAGAACCATAAGATAAAACAAAAGCCAAGGACATGATACAGAATATCTAACTTCTCAAAACCCTCAACATCCTGAAACAGGAAAGACTGAAAGCTTGTCAAAGGCCAGAGCAAACAGGGAAGAAGCGGCAACTATATACAATGTGATTCCAGGTTTGAATCATGGGGCATTAAGAAAATTAGCAATGGCGGGCCTGGCGAAGTTGCCTAGCAGCTAAAGTTTCTTGCCTTGAACATGCTGGGATCCCATGGCGGTGCTGCTTCTAATCCTGGCAGCCTCGCTTCCCATCTAGCTCCCTGATTGTGGTCTGTGAAAGCCGTCGAGGATGGCACTGGGGACCTGCACTCATGTGGGAGACCTGAAGAAGCTCCTGGCTTCAGATTAGCTCAGCTCCAGCCATTGTGGACACTTAGAAAGTGAATCATAGGGCCAGGCAGCGTGGCCTAGCAGCTAAAAGTCCTCGCCTTGAAAGCCCCGGGATCCCATATGGGCGCTGGTTCTAATCCCAGCAGCTCCACTTCCCATCCAGCTCCCTGCTTGTGGCCTGGGAAGGCAGTTGAGGACGGCCCAAAGCTTTGGGACCCTGCACCCGCGTGGGAGACCTGGAAGAGGTTCCCGGCTTCGGATTGGCACGTACCGGCCCATTGTGCTCACTTGGGGAGTGAATCATTGGACGGAAGATCTTCCTCTCTATCTCTCCTCCTCTCTGCATATCTGACTTTGTAATGAAAATAAAATAAATCTTAAAAAAAAAAAACTATGTGAATCATAGGCGGGAGGATCTTCCTCTCTGTCTCTCTTCCTCTATGTATATCTGTCTTTCAAATAAAAATAAATAAATTTTTAAAAATTAGTAATGGCGAACTGATGAAACTTTAATAAAATCTGGGCTTTAGTTGATGGAACCAGACCAATGTTGGTTTCTTTGTCCTGATATATACTGGGCACACAGCAATAGAAACTGCTACTCAGGGAAAATTAGGCTAAGGGTACATAGGGAACTCTCTCTAAGACCTTTGCAACTTTTTTGTACATTTCAAATTACTCCAAGACAAATTTATGCTTAAGAGAAGCATATAGGTCTAGTAGAATCACTCCATGGATAAATCCTCACCTTGCACACACTGGGATCCCATATGGGCACCAGTTCATGTCCTGGCTGCTCCACTTCCCATCTAGCTCCCTGCTTGTGGCCTGGGAAAGCAGTCAAGGATGGCTCAACGGCCTTAGGACCCTGAGTCCACCTCGGAGACCCTGAAAAAGCTCCTGGCTCCTGGCTACTGGCTTGTGATTGGCTCAGCTCTAGCTGTTACAGCTACTTGAGGAGTGAACCAGCAGAAGGAAGATCTTCCTGTTACTCCTTCTCTCTATAGAACTCTCTTTCCAGGCTTGAGGCGTGGCCATCCCAAGCCCCCCCCCCCCCCCCCCCCGGCAGGCAGCTACCTTGGGCCCCAGTCCCACCCTTCCTGGCTCCTCCCCCCAGCTCAAGCCACATGGCGAGCAGTAGGGGAGGCCCAGCTTTAATACCCATTGACAAGTACCAGAGCCAAATGGGATGGGGGACAGACTGGTCTTCTGCTACACATACTGGCAAACCAGGGTAAGGGGCGGGCTTAGTGGGGGTTAATGTGGGTCGCCCCAACTAGGCTGCAGCTCCCACTGGTTGATGTAAGGGCCGAACCAGACTGGACTGCAACACCCATTGGTTCCAGTGCAACTCGGGACTGAAAACAGAACCAACACAGCAATTGCAACCACCAGCTGATCGGGGTGATGGACTGTGCCGGGCCCTGTGCTTGCTAGAACATACAAGAAACTAATCTGGGAATACCTCAAAGTATCTTTGGAGATCTCCCCAATCGAACTGCTGGACTCAGAACTCTAACCAAGAAAAGACAGAAGACAGAACAGGACAATCATTCATCTCAGCTATGTGTTGGCAGCAAATTATGGGGCAGGCGGAGATTTTATGATGGACCATATCAATCAGTGGACGACCTCATCGAGCGAAACTGGCAGCGATTCATAACTGGAGAACTATTAACACCACTTGAGCACATATCTCAGAGCATGCCCCACATCCGGGACTTGGGGTGGGCGGGAAACCAGGTGGGGCTTCTCCCTCAATATCCCCCTTTACCTCAGATACATGATGGAAACAATATGGACATAATAGCATTACCCACTTTCCTATCCCCCTGAACCTTTTTTTTCTTTCTTTTTTTTTTTCTTTTCTTTTCTTCTTTTTCCTTTAACTGTAATTAACTATGTAAAGATTGTCAACAACAATACAATAAAAAGAAAAAAAAAAGAACTCCCTTTCCAATTAAATAAATTTTTTTAAAAACAGAAAAAGACATATATGGTACTTAATAATAGCAGTGCTAGTGAAGAATTGAAAGGTAGCAGCTGGTGTGGTGGTGTAGCATGCTAATCCTCCTTCTTGCGGTAGCAACATCCCATATGGCTGCCAGTTCATGTTCTGGCTGCTCCATTTCTCATCCAGCTTTCTGCAAATGGACTGGGAAAGCAGCAGAGAATGGCCCAAGTTCTTGGGACCCTGCACCCACTTGGGAGACCCATCAAAGGCTCCTGCCTCCCAGCTTTGGATCAGTTCAGCTCTGGCTATTGAAACCATTCAGGGAATGAACCAGTAGACGAAAGAAAGATCTGCTCTCAATGTCACCTTCTTTCTGTGTAAAATCTTCCTTTTAAATAAAACTAAATGAATTTTAAGAAAAAAACTGAAAACTCCAGAATAAAGCAGGACTATCACTTTTCATTTAAATTTTGGAAAATACTCAGAGTGTGGAAATGGGCATTTTTAGGAGACTGATCACATCTTTCAGATTACATGAATTTAAGAGCATCTATTTTTTCAAGTCCTTCATACCTAGAGAAGTTGAGAATTTTTCTAGGGTTGCCTGACCAGGCAAATCAGGTGAACAGTTATCTGTCCTTTGATAATCTTCAAATTCTAAATTTAGATAAAGTCACATGCTTTTTTGTTGGAGCTTCTCATCATAGCACAATTCTTTTTGTGCCTATAAAGAATCCTCATTATCTCAGGATAGAACGTAAATGCTTTTTTTTGTGTGTGTCAGGAATCTCTAGATCATGCTCATCCCTTGCCATATCTATCCTACGCTCTTTTATCCAGTCATACATTTTAAAAAAAAGTTATGTGAAAGGTAAAGGGAGAGAGAGAGAGAGGGCGGGAGGGAGAGAGAGAGAGAGAGAGAAAATTCCCCCAAATACCACAGCCAGGTCTGCACCAAATCAAAGTCAAGAGTTCAGAAGCCAGGCAAGTTCTCCCAATTCAGGCGTGGAGTTTCCCAAGCATTTGAGGCATCATTTGGTGCATCCTGGCATGAGCACTAACAGGAAGCTAGACTTCAAGAGGAGTCACCAGGACTTGAAGAAGGTTGCTTCACACAAAACCCCAGGGAAGTCTTAACTAACCATGAGCTTGAAACCCTTCCCTAGTGCTCCAATCATTCTGGTCCTCAGCAGGCCTTCACACCAGCTTTTCTCAATTAAAACACCTTTCCTCTTTGCCATTGTCTCCATTCCACCCAGTAAAGTAATTCATTTTTTACAGGTTTTGGATGAGGCACTACCACAGAGAACTCCATGATTAGTTTAAGGAAACCATGACCATTGGGGGTCCTTGTGGGAGGCAGTTCTATTACTATCTCTAAATACTCACCAGTGAAAACTGACTCTCTAGGTTAACATTGTTTCAAATGTCACTGAATGTTTAAACATATAAATACAGGCAGGGTCAGGGATAGAGGTTGAGAGAGAGAGCTTCTATCCTCTAGTTCAGTCTCCAAAAGGCCACAGCTGCTGAAGCTGAGCTGATTCGAATTCAGGAGTCAAGGAGCTTCTTAGATGTCTCATGTGGATGCAGAAACCCAAGCACTTGGATCACCCTCTGCTGCCTTCCCAGACACATTCACAGCAAGTTGGATTAGATACGGAGCAGCCCAGATTCGAACCAGCACCCATAAGGGATACCAGTGCTGCAGACAGAGGTTTTACATTCTAAGCTACAGGGTGAGCCCCCACTGAATGTTTTGAAGACATTTCAAATACATCATTTCCCAAATGGAACTTTTTATTTCCCTCTACCGTTAAAGGAATCTTCCGGTACCTTCTGTATTAAATAATGGCAACAATATGTATTCAAATGGACAAGTAAAATTTATTCCTGTCTCTAGCCCCTATTGCTTCAATGTTTTAAATATTTCCAAGTTTATCTTCTTATTGACACTCTCATTGTTAGTCTCTACTTTTCCTTATGCTTTTTACCATTTTTTAAAGAACATTTATTTTGGCCAGGCATGGTAGTCTAGTGGCTAAAGTCCTCACCTTGCACAGGCCAGCATCCCATAAGGGTGCCGGTTTTAATCCTCACAGTCCTGCTTCCCTTCCAGCTCTCTGCTTGTGGCCTGGGAAAGCAGTTGAGGACAGCCCAAAGCCTTGGGACCCTGCACCCATGTGGGAGACCCAGAAGAGGTTCTGGGCTCCTGGCATCAGGTTAGCTCACCTGGGAAGTGACTCACAGAATGGAAAATCTTCCTCTCTCTCTCTCATCTTCTCTATATCTGACTTTCCAATAAAAATAAATAAAAACCTTCTAAAAAACATTTATTTTTATTTAAAAGGCAGGGTGACAGAGAGAAGGAGAGAGACAGTGGGGAAGAGAGACAGATCAATTATCGGCTAGCCCACTCCCCAGCTGGCCACAATGGCCAAAATGAGCTGATGTGAAGCCCAAGCCAGGAGCTTCCTTAAAGTCTCCCACATGGGTGCAGGGGCCCAAGGGCTTGAGCCGTTCTCTGCTACTCTCCCAGGCCATAAGCAGGTAACTGGATCGGAAGCAGAACAGCCAGGACTCAAATTGGCACTCTTACAGGATGCCAAGACTGCAGGCAGAGGATTAGCCTGTTACACTGTTGTGCCCAGATTTTGAGATCCCCAGAAATCACCAGGAGTTTGAAGACAATCCAAGGGCATAAGGATGGTTTATTGAAGCTCAGCACATCCAAGCCTGGGTTTTTGGTTGAGAGCCGGCAGGGCCCAACAACCCTTACCAGTGTGGCCCCAAACAGCACATTCATAGGGTTTTTATAGGGGCAGTCCACAATAGCTTGAAAAAGGGAATTTCACAATAGTCTGCAAGGTGAGGGGAAATAGCACACATTCTCTATCTTTCATGACCGGATAGCCCATGCCTCCAGCAACTAAGGGAAGTGCCCACTTAATTACTTGGAGTCACCTGTGAGATAACCAGACTCAAGTGGGCCTGGATTCGTAAGAATTGAGGCCCATCTGTGCTAAAAGTCACATAGGCTGCTAAAGGTGCCATAGGGCATTTAGCCTGCAGGCTCATACAGTTTCTTAGTAGCAATGAACCATGAAAAAACACTTGGAATTTTGAAACAGGTTCTTCAACACCACTGCACTGGCATGGCTTTCAACAGATTTTTTTCAACCATTTTTCTGTGTTTTCTATATTATTGTAATTGTTCAGTTTTTCCTGCTAATAATTCTCTTGTTAACCCAATCTTCCTTCTTCTAAACAAGTGATCATTTATTGTCTGATAGAAATCCCACTGTCATATTATGATCATATTTAAGATTAATTTTTGAAAGAGTGACAGTGACAGAGAAAAGAGAAGGAGCTTCTACTTGATGGCTCACTCACCCAGATGGCCACAATGGCCAGGTGTGTACTAGGACAAAACTAAGAGACACTAAAGCTATTCTGTGTTCCCACATGGGTAACAGAGGTCCAGTGACTTGGACCACCATCTGCTGACTCCCAGACACGTTAGCAGAAAGATGGATCAGAAGTGGAGCAGCTAGGACTCTGGTATGGCATGTTAGCATTGCAACAGGCAGTTTAATTGCTGGCTTAAAAAAGGACCCAATATTTGATGCTTGCTGGAGATTAAATACGTGCCAGAAATGTATTAAAATTTTTGTTTGAACCCACCATGATAACCTAGTGGTTAAATCCTCCCCTTGGGCCCGGCGGCGTGGCCTAGCGGCTAAAAGTCCTCGCCTTGAAAGCCCCGGGATCCCATATGGGCGCCGGTTCTAATCCCAGCAGCTCCACTTCCCACCCAGCTCCCTGCTTGTGGCCTGGGAAAGCAGTTGAGGATGGCCCAAAGCTTTGGGACCCTGCACCCGTGTGGGAGACCTGGAAGAGGTTCCTGGTTCCCGGCTTCGGATTGGCGCACACCTGCCCGTTGTGGCTCACTTGGGGAGTGAATCATTGGACGGAAGATCTTCCTGTCTGTCTCTCCTCCTCTATGTATATCTGACTTTGTAATAAAAATAAATCTTAAAAAAAAAAAAAATCCTCCCCTTGCATCAGCCGGTCTCCCATATGCGTGCTAGTTTATGTCCTGGCTGCTCCACTTCCCATCCAGCTCCCAGCTTGTGACCTGGGAAAGGAGTAGAAGATAGCTCAAAGCCATGGGACCCTGCTGCCATGTGGGAGACCTGGAAGAGGATACTGCTCCTGGATTTGGATGAGCTCAGCTCTAATCACTGTGGCCATTTGGGTAGTGAACCAGCAGTTGGAGGATCTTTCTATCTTTCCTTCTCTTGTATAATTGCCTTTTCAATAATAATAAAATACAAATTTTTAAAAATTTATTGATAAACTTCTTTGCATTTTGTTAGAAAGGCAGAGAGATAGAAAGAGATCCTCTATTTGCCAGCACATACTTCAGATACCTACAAGAGCCAGGGCTAGCCTAAGCCAAATCCAAGAGCTCAATCTGGGATTTTCATGAGAATGGCAGGGTAGAGCCATTATCTACTGCCTCCCAGGATACCTGCCAGCAGAAAGTTGGCTCAGAAACCCAGGTTCTGGAAAACCAGTATGGACAACAGAGTATCAAAGCACTGTCTACCCCTACCAGACATTCTTCTAAATACATCGTTTGTATTGTTTTAATTAATCCTTATATCAACCTTCTGACATAGCTACCACTTTTATTCCAGCCTTAGAAATGAAAAAACAGAACAGCTTTCAGTTTCAGTTTACTTGCCCAAATTTAGACCTGGTAAGTGTTAGAATCAGGCAGTTTGAATTTAGAGTCCTTGCTGTTAACATTGCATTAAAAAGTGGTTTACAGAAATACATTAATTTGGAATTTATTTATTATGGCTCATGTATTTCTTCCAAATTGGATCCAAAATCCATCCTACTATTCATTAAGTGTTTATTTAGTTCCAAGTATAGTTGGAAGCATAGAAAACCAAAAACATCCCTCAAAGAGCTTATGGGCACTGGGTGTTTACCCTAAAAGTTAATGTGCTTGGTATGCCTGCAGCCTACATCAGAGCACCTGGTTTGATACTCAGCTCCACTCCTTTCTCTGGCTTCATGCTAATATGTGCCCTTGGGAGGCAGTGCTGATGATTCAAGTGACAGGGCTTCTTGTGGAAGATCTGGATTGAGTTCATTGCTCCTATCTCTTCTCCAATCCAGGTAACACTTTCCCATAAAGCTTGTTATAAAGAACACAGATGGACAGCAAAATGAAGAGATGCACAGGACAAAATATGGGATATGTCATCCTCCTAGCACCTCCTAACAATCAACAATCAACAATCAACAATCCAGAATCATCAGATCCCATGGCTTAAGAGTCTTTGTAGGGCTTCATTTTCAGCTCCACCTCTCTTTGCTTTTTGGAGGTCAAGGGCTAGAACTGACAGTTCCAACTCTCTAATTTCCTACTTACTTGGTCTTTTTTCAACAAGTCCCATTCTAAGGCTGTCTAAGGACACCACTCTATGTTATATCATTAGCATGAATTACAGAATAACAAAAGATACTCCTGCAAGGAAATTCCAGAGGTTTTCAGGGGTCCATGAGACACTTGTGTCAAAGACTAAATAGATTTTCTGCTTTCATATTACTACAAAGTTTACTTTGCTTTCATGTCAATGTTACGTCAGATGAAGGCCAAAAGAGGAAAAAGGATCATTTTCCAAGTTCAAAAACAAAACCACTGCGCTTTCTTTTAATGCTTTTTTCTCTTGGCTGCCAATATTATTGTAAACAAATCATGTAGCTCTAATATCAAGATCATAGTACCCGAATTTAACTGAGCTCAATAGCTTGGTTTTAACTAATTTTTAAATATTCTTACATTCAATGTTTGATAATCTGCGGCAATAAAAATATGAGAGATGCATCTACAATAAAAGCTAAAAATGTCTCTGAAGTCATTCATTAGCTATTTATAAAGTTAGGCACAATTTATTATAGGAACTATGTTTTGAACACTTGAAAAGTTACTTTAGGATCTCTAATTAGTGGTTTCTTAAGGAAGGAAAACCATAGTCTCTACTTACACAAGTTATTTTCAAGTGCACTGCTTTGAGAAGATTTAAAATAATAATAGCAAGGCTGGCAATGTGATGCAGTGGGTTACGCTGCTTCCTGTAATGTTGGCATCCCATGTGAGTGCCACCTCTAGTCCCAATTGCTTCTGATTCAGCTTCCAGCTGGTGCACCCTGGAAGGCAGGAACAAAGAAAAGGAGTACTTGGGATCCTGCCATCCACATAGAAGACCCAGACAGAGTTCTAGGCTCCTGGTTTCCACCCAGCCCAGGTCTAGCTTGTAGGAGCCATTTGAGGAGTGAACCTGCAGGTGAGAGTTTTCGCTCTCTTTCTTTTTCTGTTTCCCTCCGTTTCTGTATCTCTGCCTTTAAAATAAATAAAATAAATCTTTTAACGATAATGAGAGCATGTTTTTATATTACATCTCATTAAAATTAAATGTTCTATTGCAAACTTGAGCAAACTATTCAGTTCTGGGACTGGTGCTGTAGTGTAGCAAGGTAAGCCTCCTAATGCAGTGCTTGCATCCACTTCCAATCGAGCTTATTGCTAATGGCCTGGAAACGCAGCAGACAAGGGCCCAAATCTCTGGGCCTATGCATCCATGTGGGAGAGTCCGAAATAAATCCTGACTTTCAGCTTTGGACCAGCTCTGTTCTGGTCATGGTGGCCATTTGGGAACCAGTGGAGCAAGATTCTCTCTCCTCTCTCTGTAATTCTTTCAGGTAGAAAATAAATAAATCTTTTAAAAAATACATTCAGTTCTTATTTTGTGTTCCAGTGGTGTGTATAGACAGTGCCTTGTCACTGTTCCGCAGCAATGGACTTGGTGCTTAGAGCCGATAATAACACCTGTGGACTCTGATGGTTGAAAGCTGAAATTTGTTAATGGCATCAGACTTTATACACTGAGAGTCATATAGGATAAGTGAGGAGGTACTGAGCTTATCAATAAAACCCATCAACTGTTTCTATACTTTCGTTTGGAACTCTTTTGTTTTGTATATTCCACCAAGTGTTCTCATTCACATGTTATCCACTCAGCTGTTCTCATACAAATGATACCCATTTAGCTATAGGAATGGTAGCCACTCGGTTGTTTTCATACAACTATTGTCAACTATTATTCTGTCAATTGTAATCCTGTGTTCACTGACCTTCTAGGGTCACAATGTCCTGCTACAGACAGTATCAAATGGTAGTTATTAAAACAACTGAAAGATCTTAATTGGCTTTACTCTTTAGAATTGGGCAACACTTGTTTCCATAAAAAGTATTCAGGACTGAGTAGAAGTTGGATGTAGACACAGATGTGGTAAATAAAGCAGAAATAAAGAATAGAAAGCAAATTGGTCATTTCAAAGTTACTTTCCTTTAGTGGGAAGATAAGGACATAACAATAGAAAAGAAAAACTTTTTGTTAATATAAAAAACATTTCAAGTTTACTTTTTGTAAGGATTAAGAATAAAGCCTCAGGGAGATTCATTAACATGACTTTTGGTTTATTTAGCAAATCTAGTTATCTCTTAACTTGATTTCTTGCAGGTTTCCCCAGTTGGTAATTTAAACCTCAGCTGTAGGCAATTGCTTGGGCTGCTTTGTAATGAGGCAAGAGTTACCCCTGCTGGGAGAAATGTAGCCAGTACTTGGGCCTTGTCCATGCCAAATTTGTGTTAACTACATCAGTGTGCCATCACAGTTGCCTATTTTTTCTTTCTTTCTTTTTTTCTTTTTAAAGATATGTGGGAGGGGGGCTGGTGAGCCCTTGCTGGAAGACGAGCCAGGGGTTTATATGCTGGCAGTGGAGGTGAGGCTCTGGATTGCCCAGGGAAGGGAGTTTGGGGATGTGTGGGAACCACCGAGAAAGTGTGCTTTACAGGTATGGAATGACTTTTGGGTGCTTCCATGGAACGGCCCACCACACTCATGGATAAACCAGGGAGGTGAAGCTGGATGGCTTACAGAGGAAGAGAAAACAGGGGGTATGACTGGATCAGATCAATGCACCCACCCATGTGGGAGACCTGGACTGGGCTAGGAGGCATTGCCCACCATCTACCAGTGCACATGAAAGCTAGGGCTACAGGGTCTGCCTTGCAGGGGTAGGCCACAGTACTCATCAGTGAGTGTCATGCCAGGCGATGGTCCACATAGGCAGGGTCATGATAACTACTGGTACCTGGGAGAACAAGGCTAGGGGGAGATTCTTAAAGTACACCTGGCTTTTGAAATCAAGTGTTGACTGTATTCCAAATGTTTTCAGTTAGCAAGGCCTAAAGAGGACCAACCCTCTTCAGAGTTCAGACAGCGTAGAATGCTTTGGCCTGTGTCCAGTTCACAGTTCAACTGAAATAATTTACAATGACAAATAAATGAACAAATAAAAAAACAACAATGCAAGGGAGGTCAAAACAAGTAAAAAAAAGAAAGTCTTATGAAGCAAACTAGGTCCTTTATGCTCAGTTGGTGAGAATGTAAATTATACAGCCAATGTGGGAGAGTTTGGCAATGCCTCAACAACTTTAACACGAACTTACCACAGGACACAGCAATCACATTTCTAAGCATGTGAAAGTTCCATTTTCATGATAAATGAAACATATCTAGGGAAGCCTGGACAGGAATCTTCATAACACCATTATTCCTAATGGCTAAGAAGTAGAACAGATCCACATGTCTGCCCATTGCTGAATGAATAAGTAAAATATGGTACAGCCCTACATGATATAAATGACAAAGAGGAATAAATAATAATACACACTACAACATAAACCTTGTAAAAAGATTTACTGCGATAGCCTAGCGGCTGAAATCCTTGCCTTGAACGCACCAGGATCCCATATGGGTGCTGGTTTGTATCCCAGCGGGCCTGCTTCCCATCCAGCTCCCTGCTTCCCATCCAGCTCCCTGCTTGTGGCCTGGGGAAACAGTAGAGGATGGCCCAAAGCCTTGGGACCCTGCACCCGCATGGGAGACCTGGAGGAGGTTCCTGGCTCCTGGCTTAGGATCGGAACAGGCCATTGTGCTCACTTGGGGAGTGAATCACCAGACGGAAGATCTTCCTCTCTGTCTCTTCTCCTGTCTGTATATCTGCCTTTCCAATAAAAATAAATAAATTAAAAAAAATTAAACAAAGAAACAGTAAAAGTTGTGCAGAAGAATGGTGAGCCCTTTTGCCATAGTTCCCCCTACCCCAATCCTGAACCTCTGCAGACGCTGGAGTGTTCATCAAATGTTCTGTGCATCTGCGCGTGTGTGTCAAACTGTTACGTGAAAAGACAAAAAGAAAAACAAAACAAAAAAAAAAAAAAAGGAGAAAAACAAACCTAACAACATACGTATAAGGGAACCTCTACCAGTATTATTTCCAAAGGCTTTGCTTTGGGAGAGAAAAAAAAAAAGATGATTAATACAAAGGACCCATGCTTCCAGAACCCACACAGGTTCTGGTAGCAAAGCCCTGCTTTGGCACGGTTTGCAGCAGGGAAGTGGTTTCCCGCTCTAAAGTTTCCCTGGCTACTTCTAACAACGGGTATTACCTTCAAGTCGGCTCCAGTTGTGAACACAGCTAAGTTACGCTGAAAATAACGCTGGCGTTCAAACAGCTGAAGTGGTAACAGGTGGGGAGAGTGCTTGGGCAAGCTGCTTGAGGGAGAGTGGAGCTGTGGTGAGTGGAAAGCCCACTAGAGACTAGTATTGCACTTGTTTTTTTTTCTACCTCTCTTCTCCTCCCAAGATGAGCGTGCCAGTGGGCAACTGGAAAGCCCAAAAAGTTGGTCTTCGCTAGGCTCCTCCACTTCGGGACACTCGGGGGCTGACAGGACTGGGAGACGCCACAGCACGGTTCAAGCTCAGGGCACCTGAGCCCGGCCAGCGGCGAGCGCCGCGGGGTGGGGCTGCAAGGGCGGACGGCAGAGGTCGGCCGATTGTGTCGGGAGGAGAACAAGGCGTCGGAGACGCCGGGCGGAGCTCAGGGCGCGTGAGGGAGCGAGCGGAGGGGGTCCCACCTGGACAGTAGGGGCGGCACGCGGAGACCCCAGGGGTGCGGGGCGGGGGAATCCCAATCCCCGCCCTGTGTTCCCCGCCCCTCCCCCCGCCTCCTTCACGCCCCTCCCCCCGCCTCCCCTCTGGTTGGAAAGTTTCTAGAATCTCTTCCCAGCGGCCTTTGCGGTTCCAACATGGCGGAGCTGACGGTGGAGGTTCGCGGCTCCAACGGGGCTTTCTACAAGGTACTGACCCTTCTGTCGCCCTGTCGGGTTTTCCGGGGGCCGGAGCTGGTTTGGGAGACAGTGGGTGGTCCCTGAGTGTGAGGTTCGGGGTCGAAGACGAGCGGCGGAGGCCACAGCAGAGGCTTTTCTGGGTCCTTGGCTTCTCCTCCCTCCACCCGCGGTTTAACGGTCTCGGGGGCCAGGGGCTCCGTTATGTTTTGAAACAACACGTCGGACGCCTCTTGCTGTTTGCTCCTCGGGAGAGGCTTCCGGGGGTCGGGGGGGTCGCTCCCGCCGCCCTTGGCCGGCCGGCAAGGGCAGGCCGAATGGCTGCCGGCGGCGGGGAGCGCCCCGGGAAGCAGGCCCGAGCGCGGGGAGGTGGGCGGCCGAGGCGGCGGGGGGCTTGTGCGGTCACGGCCGGTCCGGGCGGGAGCTGCGGGGCGCCGCCGCCCCCTCCCCAGCCCCGCGGCCCTCCCGAGGGGGTGCGCGCGGAATGTGAGGAATTCACCTTTGGGGTTTTTTTTTTGAAGGCCTTGTGGAGGGGGGGACCCCACATCTAGAAGTGCCTGGGAAGGAGAGGGGGTCCCGGATGGAGGTTTTAAGGTCGAGGAGAGAAAAGTAGGAAACCCAGAGGGGGTGGTGGGTTGAAGGAAAATTTTTTTTTTTTTTTTTTTTTTTTGGTGCGGCCTGGATAATTGGGCGGCGCCTTAAGCCCCTCTGTTACTGAAGAAAAGGCGAGACTTTTCGGCTTTCGAGTAAGATTTAAAATGTGAAGCGACCCGGGGAGGCGGGTAGGGGTGACAGCTGGTAGGTTTTTATGTGTTTATTTATTTCCTCTGGTCAATTATTCCGTGAGGTGCGGGCATTTTCTGCCTTCACCTCACGAGGTTCTTTTTGTTTGTTGCCTTTGGAGGAAGGAGACGCGTTCCCGGGGAATCGCGTTGGAAAACACAAGAGCGGTCGAGAGTAGAGGAATTTGCTCGGGACCTTAGTGTGAAAGGTCACGGAATTGAAAATTTTAATAACAACGGTTCCCCTCCACGTCTACCCTGATAACGCTCGTTTCCCCAGCTCTGCTCTTTCTCCCCAAGTATGCCAGGAGGTTACAAGATCAATACTAACTCTCCCCAGCTGTTGTCTGTCAGTCACTCTCACTAAGCCAGCATCTCAGATGTTTGAGAGTCCTGGCTATTTTTACGAAGGACCTTGTAATACAGGAGTATTGTGCCTACGCAGAGCCAATTCTTCATGTCTGGGTACCTTTATCCCATGAGTAATTTCTTACTTGGTGGTCGCGAGTTCCTGTTTTCACTGCTGTTATTTTTCCTTTCTTGGTTTACTGATGAGCCCTGTGGGTTTGATTTAGCTTGTCACGTGGGAATAATGGCATAGTAAAACACCAGTATCTGGGATCCCCTGAGCTTGTAACAAGCTGAAATTCTCTTAGATGGCTCACATAAAGTAGTAAGGGAGTCTTTTGTAAGACCTGCTTACTAATGCGTGGCTAGCAACATTAGCCTTTCAGGCTTAAAACTTTATCAGGGAACCCACCCAAGTGCATTTTGAATAGATAAAAGCATCGTTATCTATTCAAAGCTAGTGGTCCATTGAATGGCTAGCAGATAGGAATATTGGTCCTTTTATCTGAAAGACTGGTTATTAGCTGCCTAAAAGGTGTGAAGAAGGGACAGACCCACATTTTTTTTTAAAGATTTATTTATTTTATTACAAAGTCAGATATACAGAGAGGAGGAGAGATAGACAGGAAGATCTTCCGTCCAATGATTCACTCCCCAAGTGAGCCGCAACCGGCCAATGCGCACCGATCCGATGCCGGGAACCTGGAACCTCTTCCAGGTCTCCCACGCGGGTGCAGGGTCCAAAGCATTGGGCCGTCCTCAACTGCTTTCCCAGGCCACAAGCAGGGAGCCGGATGGGAAGTAGAGCTGCTGGGATTAGAACCAGCGCCCATATGGGATCTCGGTGCATTCAAGGCGAGGACTTTAGCCGCTAGGCCACGCCGCTGGTTCCCAGACCCACATTTTTAATGTCTGGAAGAGTTCACCATTACCTTCCTCTTTCCCAGTGGAAGATCTTCGCGGTTGGGCTGTGCACTTCTTGTGTAAGGGGGTGTGTGCTTTTCCACTGCAGATTGAGAAGTTGGTGATGCTCCTGATGTCACATTCCCCCATGTAGAGCTTTGTGTTGATGGCCTGCTGTACCAGATATTCTTGACACCATTGTTTGCAGTCTGGTTCCTCGGATTTTTTTTTTTTTTCCTTTGGTTCACTAAATCGTGTGGGGACCCCCTCCGACACTGCTGCTCACTGGTCCTTGTCTATAGGTTGGGAAGTAGGCTAGCTACGTGTGTGTACTCAAATATTTGCTTCTCAACGTTGAGAATTTCATGCCCTGCCATAATCATACGCTTGTACATGTACTTCGTGGAAGTTGTGGTGTTGAGAACTCTGAAAGGATCATGGTGAAGTGTAAATAGCCTTGGATTTGAAGTAAGTGGGATGTTAGGTCTGTATTTTAAGTTTACTATTGTCTTTTGGTAGTTCGCTGAATGAGTCTTCTTGGGTGTAAATAGTGGATTTGAAGTAGTACAGTGGTGCTCAGTTTTTTTCCCATAAAACGGTGGTTTTAGAAAACAAGTTGGCTCATCACATAACACTTTATATTTTTAGCCATTTGGATTTTTTTTTAATGATTTATTTTTATTACAAAGTCAGATATACAGAGAGGAGGAGAGACAGACAGGAAGATCTTCTGTCCGATGATTCACTCCCCAAGTGAGCCGCAACGGGCCGGTGCGTGCCGATCCGAAGTCGGGAACCAGGAACCTCTTCCATGCCGGGAGCCAGAAACCTTTTCCAGGTCTCCCACGCGGGTGCAGGGTCCAAAGCCTTGGGCTGTCCTCGACTGCTTTCCCAGGCCACAAGCAGGGAGCTGGATGGGAAGTGGAGCTGCTGGGATTAGAACCAGCGCCCATATGGGATCCCAGGGTGTTCAAGGCGAGGACTTTAGCTGCTTGGCCATGTTGCCGGGCCCAGCCATTTGGATTTTAAATTGCGGTTACTTTACAGATAGTTTTTTTTTTTTTTGCTCTGTTATGAGTTTTAATAAATGCTGAGAAGTTTTACCGTTGTTACTGTGAAAATGATAGATTAGTTCAAACATCTCTCATTTATCATTTTTAGTTAATCTCACCTCAGTCCCAGTAGCTGGAGTGTCTTCAAGTCTAATGGTTCTCTTACCCAGAATGTCCTATAGTATATTCAGTGTTATGTATGAGATATTCTAAAATCTGATTTCTTTCGTTTAGGCACAAAAGGCATTTTAGTTTTTTTTTTAATAGTTTAAAAAAATAACATGGTTAGTGAAGGAATTTTAGAAGCAAATAATAAATCACCTTTGTTCTTTTTGGTGGTATTTTTGCTATGCAGTAGTTGGCTACCCTGCTGTCATTCCCTTGCATTTCCCTCTTGGTGCAGACAGACTTGTCTATTCTAAGTGTGGATTGCCATTGAAACGTTTGGGACTCTGCACCTGTGTGGGAGACCCAGAAGAGGCTCTGGGATCCTGGCTCCGGATAGGTGCAGCTCCGGCCCTTGGGTCTGGGTGGGGAGTGAGTCGGACAAAAGATTTACTTGTTTTTATTGGAAAGTGAACTATACAGAGAGGAGAGACAGATTCACCACCCTCCCCACAAGTGGCTGCAAAGTCTGGAGCTAAGCTGAGCTGAAGCCAGGAGCCAGGAACCTTGGGTCTGCTACATGGGTCCCAAGGCTGCCTTTCCAGGCTACAGACAAGGAGCTGGATGGGAAGTGGGGTTGCCGGCACATGCACCATCTCCAGTATGGGATTCCAGCATGTGCAAGGCAAGGAATCTAGCCACTAGGCTACTGTGCCGGGCCCAGTGTAGATTATTTTTTTAAGATTTATTTTACTTTTATTGGAAAAGCAGATTTATAGACAGAAGGAGATACAGAAAGGTCTTCTGTCCTCTGACTCAGTCCCCATGAGGCTGAAATGGCTGGAGCTGAGCCAGCCTAACCCAGGAGCCAGGAACTTTTTTGGGGTCTTTCGTGTTGGTACACTGTTCCAAGGCTTTGGGCCACCCTTTACTGCTTTCCCAGGCCATAAGCAGGGAGCTGGATGGGAAGTGGAGCGCTGGGATTAGCCACTGGGCCATTATGCTGGGGCCCTGTAGCCTTTTTTTTTTTTTTTTAAGTATTTATAATTTGAAAGACAGAGGAGAGTCAGAAGTCAGAACTTCTATGTCTCCCTCTTGGGTGAGGGGTCCCAGCACTTGGGCCTTCCTCCACAGCTTTCCTAGGCGTATTGGCAGGGAGTTGAATAGGAAAGTGGAGCAGCTCTGACTCTGATGCCCATATTAGGATGGCAGGGTGGCACTGCCATTGGGTTAGTGTGTTACACTATTTTTTTTTAAATTGTTGATTGATGTATTTGAAAGGAATGAATTATGTACTGTTTCACAGTGGACATAATAGCAGCCAGTCTGAGGCAGGCTAGAGCAAGGAGCCAGGAACTAGGTTGTAGTCTCTCATGTGTGCGCAGAGACCCCAGAACTTGGGCTGTGTGGTTTGGGACCATCGAAGCACATTAGTTGGAAGTTGAATTGGAAGCAGAGCAACAGGAATTTGAACCTGGAATATGGGATACTGTCATTGCAAATGGCAGCTTTACCATTCTCATGGCACATATAACACTGGCTCCCCATGTTTTTTAAAAATATAAACACATGGTAGTATGGTAATCACAGTTCTGCCCTTGGCTGTTTCATGTATGGTTTGTTGCCTATACAACAAATCTGTGAGGATGGGAAGGTGTGCTGAAAGAGTAGTATTTTGTACTTGTCACATCCAGAGCAGTGTTCTAGAGTTTAATGCTGTTGCACATTTGAGCTGCCTTTTAAAAAAGCTTTATTAAGGTTGAATGTTAAATCAATAAAAACGAACAAGAAGAAAAGGTTGATTGTTCAAAAGTCATCCATTCTAAATGTGTAATTGAATAATAGTGTGTTTACAGAATTGTGTAACTGTTGTTACAGCTTATTTCAGAATATCTATAAATGAGAAAAAAGCATAAAGCACATTTATGTTTTAAGTGCCTTTTAACTAATACATTATGAAAATATGCTTTTTAAAATTTAGGATTTATTAGTTTGAAGGTCAGAACCACTGCTGGTTCACTCACCAAATGGGCACTTTGCTTCAGGGTTGGGCTGGGCTTGGCCAAAGTCAAGAACTGAGCGTCTTCTGCGTCATTGCCGTTGGTGCAAGGATCCAAGCAAGGGCCAGGCACATCACCAGGAAAGCTGGATTGGGAGTGGAGCAGCGGTACTCAGACCAGCACTCTTGCTTGTATTGAAAGTGGTGGCTTAACCTGCATCGCCATGATGCTGTTCTCTGATATTAGCTTTGTAATATGAATACCATTGCAGTTTATACAGGCTTGGGATAAAATTTACTTGAAACAGATGTTGAAAGTTTATCACTCAGTTTCAGGTTTCTGTAGAGGTAAGATTCCATGAAAGTGTATCATTTCTCAAGTCAGGAAATTGCTGGCGTTTTCTTTTGTAGTAGAAAATACAATTAATTGCCTTTAGAGTTGTTGGATTTCTTTCATCGTGTAATTGACTAAAATCTCAAAGTATAATGTGTGGTTAGTTTTGCATATTAACTGAAATTTGTTATATTTGTTATGTAGTAGCTATGTTATACTAGTGATAATGACCTATAGACTTAAAGTAATTATGTTCTGATGGTTATTTGTCTTTTCAGATTTAGCACACAATTAGTTGAATGTAGAGATTCGTAACTAAGGAAAAAGTGGTTACTGTTTTAATATCAGTACTGTTAAATACAGTTTGACATGTTTTAAAAATTTTTGGTTTTGCATGTTTAAATGTGGTTTTCATAAAAGCAGACTAAGTGGAAGTAAGCGGTTGGATCAATTTTAAAGTTTGTTCTTGGTAGCTGCCAGATGTGACTTCTGATGAAGGAAAGATGAAATGAAAAATGTATGTTTCCTACAGGTTTTGTTTTTGTATTATGGGAGCAGTACATAATCGTAAATATCTGAAAGCATAAAAGCAAAAAAAATGTATGTATTGATACAGTGTCAAGTGTTGGATTTATACACTTCCTGAAAACATTTTTTACCATATTGATTTTTTAAAATTTTCATGATACAGTTCCTTAGGCTCAGAGATTTCCCTTTTCACACATCCTGTCCATCCTCTCTCCCCACCACTGCCCTTCATTTTTCCCTATATTATCACAATAGTATAGTCCTTCAGCAATAGTCACAAGTTCATCATTCTGATATTTAAGTTTATCCTGACAGTGTAGGTATAGACAATGGTAGAAAGTCCAGCATCGTATTGTCAGGATATATTTAACAGTTTCCATGCAAGTCCATCTTTTATTAAGAAGTAAAGTTGCATACTGCAGTGTATCTTCACTTCCCAATACGCTTGCCTCCATTATACATTTCCTGTAGGTGAATATATGTATATACATATTTACATCTATATTGATCTTGTGTTTTGCCTGAAGGTTGTCTTAAAGAGAACGTATGGTATTTGTCCTTTTGGGATTGATTATTTCGCTGAGCATAATGGTCTATAATTGGGACCATTTTGTTGAAATTGGTAGAATTTCATTCTTTTTAATGGCCAAGTAGTATTTTATGTAGTAAATGTACCGCCATTTCTTCATTCATTCATCTTGACGGGCATCTGGGTTGTTTCCGTGTCTTTGCTATTGTAGATTGTGCTGCTGTAAATACAGTGTTATAGGTAACTCTCATGTGCAGATTTCATTTCCTTTGGATTTATTCCCAAGAGTGAGATAGCTGGGTCATAGGGTAGATGAGTTTTCAGTTGCCTTAGCTGTCTTCGTACTGACTTCCAAAGCTGCTGTGCTAGCTTCAGCTCCTAGCATCAGTGAAGAGGGATGCCTTTCTCTCCACATTCATGCCAGCAGGTGGTGGTAGTAGAGTTCTGAATGCATGTGTGCCAGTCTCACTAAAGTTAGGTGGAAATTCAAAGTGGTTTGATTTGTATTTTCCTGATAGCTAAGGAGCCTGAGCATTTTTTCATGTCTGTTAGCCATTTGCAGTTGTTTTTAAAAATGTCTGTTTATTTCCTACACCCACTTCACAGGATTGTTTGTTTTGCTGTCATTGAGTTTCTGAAGCTTTTTGTACATCCTGTATATTAGTCCCCTGGCTGTTGTATAGTATGCAGATTTTCTTCTAGTCTGTTGCTCCTGAAGACAGGTTTAGCAGTCTTACACTCCCATTTAGTTCCTATATCATCGTGTGCTTGTGTACTTTAACAGCTTAGTATGAGAGTTTATTGTTGACTGTATATTCTGTAAACTTTAGAGTGCATGTACTGATTTCCTTTAAAAGATGAGGGCACATTTTTAATCTCCATTTTATGTATTAGGAAGCTGATAGTGATTAAGTAATTTGTCTTGGATTACACTGTAGCTGAAATATTATTTATTCCGCTCTAGGACTTGTCACTTTTAGTTGGCAAGATTAGTTTAGAATTTAGTGGTTCTTCAAAGGAAATTTTAGAGTAGGGAGATTATATTTTAGTTAGGAAGATAAGGGTAGACATTTGACTGGATTAGAACTCAGTTCTCTATCAGAATGTTAAGCATATAGGAAGTTACCTTTGGTAGTGGGAAGAGCAGCATGGCTGAGCCCTATTTTTTTTTTTCTTTTTTAATTTAAGATTTATTTTTTACTTGAAAGAGTTAGGGAGATCTTCTATCTGCTGGTTCACTGTCCAAACAGCTAGAGCTGAGTCTTTCTGAAGCTGGGGCCAGTAGTTTCCTTCAGGTCTCTCTTGTGTGTCCATCCTCTGCTGCTTTCCCAGGCCATAAGCAGGGGACTAGGTTGAAAGTGGAGCAGCCTGGACGGGAACTGACACCCATCTGTGATGCTGGAATTGCAGGTGGAGGATTGTTTTGCTGTGCCACCTGCTGGTCTTGTATTACTTATTTTAATGTGATTCCCAGACAGTTTTAAATTAGACATATCAATAACTTTTTTTCTATTAGTGCTGACTTATCCACAATTGTTACATCTTTTTTTAAAAAAAATTTACTTATTTTTATTGGAAAGGCAGATTTACAGAGAGAAGGAGAGAAAGATATTCCATCCCCAAGTGGCTGCAGTGGCTGGAACTGAGCTGAAGCCAGGATCTTCTTCTGGATCTCCCATGCGGGTGCAGGGTCCCAAGGCTTTGGGCCGTCCTTGACTGCTTTCCCAGGCCACAAGCAGGGAGCTGGATGGGAAGTGGAGCAGCTGAGATATGAACTGGCACCCATGTGGGATCCTGGCGCGTGCAGGGCGATTACTTTAGCCACTAAGCTACCGCGCCAGGCCCCACAATTGTTACTTTTATATTTTACTGTATTTTTGGAAGTAACTTGAAATGAATTAGTGTAGTACTCATGATGTATATAATGATGTATATAATTTTAATCTTTTAGTAATATTAAAAGAGTGTTGGAAAAGCAGATAAAGACCTTCTGTCTGCTGGTTCACTCCCCAGATGGCTACGCTAGCAGAGCTAGGCTGGATGGAAGCCGGGAGCTCCATCTGGGTCTTCCATATAGGTAGCAGGAGCCCAGGTACTTGGGCCAATTTTCAGTATTCCAGCAGCATTAGCGGGAAGCTGAATTGGAAGCTCGGCAGCCAGAACTAGATGGCACTCTTAATATGGCTGTATGAGCCTCTCTTAGTAACCTTGCTGCTGTTTTTCATGTTACTTTGCTTTTAATTTGCATTTACTTTATGTATGTTGTGACTTTTATTTTACATTTATTTTATGCTGGGTCTGTTGCCATCCCATAAACTTTTCGTCTCTTCAGTTTTTATGGGATACTTTTTTGTACACCTCCTTTTGTGGTTTAGAAGCAGTTAGGTTCTGAGAATAATAGTGCGGCACAAGAGCTCATATATGGTTTAATATGACTGAAGTCTAAGGATAGTGGTGCATCCTCGGTGATCAATATACATTGTAACCTTTTTAGAAAAGTTTTTTAAAACATGGATGGAGCTATTTAATTTTGATATTTTGTTTTTTATTGAAAAGCAGACAGCTTCAGTTTGCTGATTCAATCCTCAGATGGCCTCAGTGGACAGGGCAGAGGAGCCAGGAACTTCTTCCCGATCTCCTACTTGGGTGCAGCAGCCCAAGTACTTGGGCTATCTTTTTTGTTTCCAGGTTTGTTCACAAAGCTGGATTGGAAGTGGAGTCCTGGTACTGATTGCCACCCATATGGGATGCCAACATTACAGGCGACTCAAAATTTGATACACCACAATGCTGGCCCAATCTGCATTTTTTTTTTTTAAGTATGTGCGGTAGAAATTCACTCTTTGAGGCCACCCAGCTATTTGGCATGGGCACACCTACCCACTCCATCATCATAAGCATAGAATGTTATGCATTGCTTTTTATATACGTAACCCAGCTTGCTCCTGGAGTTTATTGGGTGCTCTTTAAAGTGAGCACAAAGATTTCAACATCTTGATTTGAATGAGTTTTGTGGGGTTTTCTGGCTCAAGTGAATAGAGAACCATTTTCACTGCTTAAGATTCATGATTACCTATAGCTGCTTGCAGGAAGGGCATGTTTTTGAATTTAGAAGATTCCTTTGGTAGGTGATTTACTGGTAAGAAGAAACTGGTGTGATGGTCTTTCTTGACTATTTTTAGAAGTAGCTTGAGAGAAAAAAACAATAAGGCCTTGCTTTGTTGCTTTGAGTATATATGTTAACATTTATAGCAATCCTATCATATCCTTAGAGAACTATGGTAAAGTGGAACTCCTACTAAAGCTGAATTTTTTAAAAAGAGGTCTCTCGGGCCCGGCGGCGTGCCCTAGCGGCTAAAGTCCTCGCCTTGAAAGCCCCGGGATCCCATATGGACGCCGGTTCTAATCCCGGCAACTCCACTTCCCATCCAGCTCCCTGCTTGTGGCCTGGGAAAGCAGTTGAGGACGGCCCAAAGCATTGGGACACTGCACCCACGTTGGAGACCCGGAAGAGGTTCCAGGTTCCTGGCATCGGATCGGCGCGCATCGGCCTGTTGCGGCTCACTTGGGGAGTGAAACATCGGATGGAAGATCTTCCTCTCTGTCTCTCCTCCTCTGTGTATATCTGACTTTGTAATAAAATGAATAAATTAAAAAAAAAAAAAAAAAAGAGGTCTCTCTCCATTGAGCTAGGGATGGCTCCATGGATAAATACTTGCCTTGCACATGACAGGATCCTATATAGGTGCTGGTTTGTATCCTGGCTGCTCTATTTCCCATCCAGCTCCCTGCTTGTGTTCTGGGAAAGCAATGGAGAATGGCCCAAGGCCTTGACATCCTGCACACCTGTGTGGAGGACCCAGGGCAAGTTCCTGGCTCCTGGCCTCGGATCAGCTCTCTGGCCGTTGCAGCCAGTTTGGGAGTGAAACAGCTAATGGAAGATCTTTGTCTCTTTTTGTGTGTAAATCTGCTTTTCCAATAAAAAGAAATTAAAAAAATTATATAGAGGGAAAGACTAAAATCTTCCATTCACTGGATTCCTCCCCAGATGGCTTCAGTGGCAAGGACTTGGCCAGGTTAGAGCCAGGAGCCTCACCCAGGTTTCCTCAGTGCACTTGGATCATCTTTTATTACCTTTCCCATGCCACTAGTAGATCAGCAGGTACGTGAATGTACTGTAGGGGATGGCAGCATTGCACATGACTGCTTCACAACGTTGACATAAAGCCTTACATTTTTTTTTTAACACTTATTATTTGTATTGGAAAGTCAGATTTACGGAGAGGAGAAGAGAGAAAGATCTTCCATCTACTGGTTCACTCCCCAAGTGGCTGCAACGGCTGTAGCTGAGCCAATCCTCAGCTAGGAACTAGGAGCTTCTTTCAGGTCTCGCATGTGGGTGAGAGTCCCAAGTCTTTGGGCCGTCCTCTTGCTTTCCCAGGCCACAGTCAGGGAGCTGGATGGGTAGTGCAGCAGCCAGGATATGAACAGGCACTCATACGGGATCCAGGTGTACGCAAGGTAAGGGTTTTAGCCATTAAGCTACTGTGCAAGACCCGGTCTTAAAATTTTAACTTTTATTTATTTTTACTGGAAAGTCAGATATACAGAGGAGGAACGACGAAGAGGAAGATCTTCCGTCTGTTGATTTACTCCCCAAGCGACCATAAGGGCCAGAGCTGAGCTGATCTGAAGCCAGGATCCCAGAGCCTCTTCTGGGTCTCCCTCGTGGATACAGGATCCCAAGGCTTTGGGCCATCCTCGACCGTTTTCCCAGGCCACAAGCAGGGAGCTGAATGAGAAGTGGGGATGCAGGGATTAGAACCAGTGCCCATATGGGATGCTGGCACGTTCAAGGTGAGGACTTAAGCTGCTAGGCTGCAGTGCTGGGTCCCAGGACTTAAATTCTTAAGTGTCTTGATGTATACTACTTATTTTACATATGTCTTTGTATTTATTGGATGGAAAAATAAATCTTGATTTCTGGACACTTTATTGTGTATGATTTTAGTAACCACGTACATATAAAACTAACTTGATTTCTTGTTTGGTTCATGTTGAATTTCTTTGAAGCAGTTATGTCAGAGGAGGGAGGGTGAGAAACTAAGAGAGGATCTTGCATCAGCTGATCGGCTGGAGCACTCCCCAGACTATCTCTTGGCTGCGCTGGGTCCTTCTAATGGTGGGATTTGGGAGCTTGCTCTGGGACTCCCATGTGGGTTGTAGGTGCCCAAGGCCTTGGGCAAGCCTCTGCTGCTCCCCTGGGTCATAAGCAGGTAGCTGGATTGAAAGTGGAGCACTTGGGAAATGATCAGGTGCCTCCATGGGATTCCAGTGCTTGTGGATGGAGGACTAGTCTGATAAGACACTGAGCAAGCCCTGAGACACATTTTCTATGAACTTTTGAAGTGCCTTTGCATGAAATCATTCCATTTTAAGAACTCTTAGATAATAGCTAAAGAACATTACTGGTTTGTAAACACTAGTATAGGTATTTATATATTATGAGATTTTCATTTCATTCCCTTCTGTTTTCCTATATAGAAGTGTTTAATACTGCGTGCTAATGGATGGTGAAGGCTAGCCTTAAGTGACCTTTTTTTCTGATAAGAACTTACTCCGTAATAATTCAGTAATTTTTGTTGTATATAATGGAATTAGTAAATGTGCAGTCTTAAAATACTTTAAGCATGCCAATTAAAAAAAAATCTGCATTTACCTGTTACAGTTTTCCACACATATAGATATGGTGTTTATTTTTATAAAGTTCATTATTATTTCTTGGAAAGTTAGGTATGCAGAGAGGAGGAGAGATGGAGAGGTGATTCACTCCCCAAGTGAGCGCAACGGCCAGAGATGCACTGATCCAGAGCCAGGAGCCCAGAGCCTCTTCCGGGTCTCCCACGTGGGTGCAGGGTCCCAAGATCTTGGGCAGTCCTTGACTGCTTTCTCAGGACACAGGCAGGGAGCTGGAAGGAATGTGGGGCTGCCAGGATTAGAACCTGAGATCATATGGGATCCTGGGGTGTTTAAAGCGAGAACTTTAGCTGCTAGGCTACAGTGCCGGGCCCAGTATGCTTGATTTATTGAAATTTCTTTTTCTGCGTTTCCTAATTCTTTTTTTTTTTTTTTTGGAAGATTGATTTTATTTTATTTTTATTACAAAGTCAGATATACTGAGAGGAGGAGAGACAGAGAGGAAGTGGAGCTGCTGGGATTAGAACCAGCGGCCATATGGGATCAAGGCGAGGACCTTAGCCACTAGGCCACGCTGCCGAGCCCTGCGTTTCCTAATTCTATCACTTAATATACTTTCTCTCTATTTCATGTCAGCTGTTTTGTAACTAAGTATATACAAGTCTAGATTTCTGTTCATGTTCATAAAATGTACATAGATCTGCAGGGTTTTTGAATATATGTCAAAGAAATTTAAGATCGTATACATCTTAACTACTTTGAGAGAGAGCTGTTCCATCCTCTGGTTCACTCTGCAGGTGCCTGCAGTAGTTGGGGTGGACTGGACTGAAGCCAGGAGCCTAGAACTCAGTCTGCGTCTGGTGTAGATGACAGGGACCCAAGTACCAGCACCATTAGCTGGTCCCTTCCAAGTTGTACTGTAGTAGGAAGCTGGTTCAGTAGAGGCGCATGCAGGTGTCCCAAGTAGTGTCTTAACTGATGAGCCAACACCAGCCGTGTAATGTTTGTTACTTCACAGCAGTATTTCAAATTAAGCTGTTCTGTTGATAATCACTTGGTTCTCATTGTTTGACACTTTACATGTCTGTATATATTTGATAAATTTTAATGACTGTGGGGTAGCTTGGTGGAAAGGAACTTCTAATGACAATCTAATATATATTGAGTTTTTTTCTTTTTTTGCGAAGTGGCTAACACTTGTTTCTTGCATCAATAGGCAGCAACCCTTTTTAATTTCTTAGTTGGTGTTTAGAAGATTTATTAATTTGAAAGGTAGAATTAGTGAGGGACAGAGATGTTCCATCCTCAGTGGCCAGAGCTTGGTCTGTCCAGAGCCAGGAGCTTTCTCAGAATCTCATGCAGGTGCAAGGCCGTAAGCAGGGAGCTGGATGGGAAGTGGAGCAGCCAGGACATGAACCCGGCACCCATGTTGCATGTAGAAGATGAGGGTTTAACGCTGAGTCATTGAGCCTGGCCACTTCTTCTCTTTTTCATATCCTTGCCACATACAGGTTTTCTAATAACTTGTCTGCTGAATCTAAAGAGTTGTCATAACTTTGATTGAGCCAGCCCAAAGCAGGGAATTTTGGAACTCTATGCTGGTCTTCCTTGCAGCTGTCGGGAACTTGGTTATTTGAACCATCACTGGTGTCTCAGGAATCTGTATTAGGAGGAAGCTGGATTCAGGAACTGAAACTGAGGCTTGAATCCTGGCACTTGGACATTGTACTAGACATGTTAACAGTTAGATGAAATGTACATCCCTTCTGTATTAACAATTAGTTTTGAGGGTGAAATGTGGTAAGCAGTATATGGGAACTCTATTATTACCTCACACACACAAAATATCGGTAAACTACACTATTTCCAAAGGAGATACTGAAATATTTTGTTTAATATGGATAAGCAGCTGTGCTAGCATCAAGTATGAAATACTAGTTCACCTCTGAATGGATTTGGGGGGGGGGCATGTGGGAATTAGCTCTTTGCTGTCCTTAATCATATCTCCCTAAGTTGTAGAATTGAGGAGAGGATGATAGTTGATATTTGAAGGAGTAAATCCCATTGTGGGTTGACAGGCCCTCCTGACATTTGCTTCAGATGGCCTCTGGACTGCTGTGGAAAGAGTGCACAGAGGCTTGCGAGGGGAACCTTAGGATTTCACTTTTGAAAAAGAAAGCCTTCCAGTACTGCCTCTTTGGTCTTTTGTTGTTTTACCTACCACATAGTAATTAGTGGATCTAAGACTTAGTGGTAATACTGTTATAATTTGTGTTCATTCAGCAAGACGTTTCTCTCTGGCTCTAATAAGGATTTGTGTGTGTGTGTTTCTGTTAACTATGTATAGTTCACAATGGTTTTATTGTAAACCTTTAAAATGATTTGACATAAATAGTCCAGGAAGATTTATTGTGGTATTTTGGGGGACTAGAGTAACTTTTTAAGAGCTTATTTATATTTTTATTGGAAAGGCAGATATACAGAAAGGAGGAGAGACAGTTCTTCCATCCGCTAGCTCACTCCCCAAGTGGCCATATCAGCTGGAGCTAAGCCGATCCAAAGCCAGGAACCAGAAACTTTCTCTGGGTCTCCCACGCGGCTGCAGCGTCCCAAGGCTTCGGTCTGTCCTCCAGTGCTTTTGCAGGCCATAAGCAGGGAGCTGGATGGGAAGTGTAGCAGCCAGGCAATGAAATGGCACCCATATAAGATCCCAGTGGGTTGATTCAAGGTGTGATGTAGCCACAAAGCTGTCGTGCCTGGCCCTAGGGTAGCTTTTTAAATACTGTATGCATACCTTTGAGTGCCCAGGAATATTCCGGTTTAAGAGGCTTGAACTTCTTTAGTTTGCAATTTGGGAAGTTAGTGGAAGATCCATGTAATTTCATTGTACCTAAAGGCAGTGTCTCTTGCTTGAAGTATTCTTACCACTAAGGAAGTATAATTCTTACCAGTTTGTCCTAGTAATGTGTGGCTCCCTCCCACCCCCCTTGAAAATTCTTTTTTCTTTTTTTTTTTTTTAAGATTTAGTTGTTATTTTTATTGTAAAGGCAGATATACAGAGAGGAGGAGAGACAGAGGAAGATCTTCCATCTGCTGGTTCACTCCCCAAGTGAGCCGCAATGGCTGGAGCTGAGCCAATCCGAAGCCAGGAGACAGGAGGTCTTCTGGGTCTCCCATGTGGGTGCAGGGTCCCAAGGCCTTGGGCCGTCCTCCACTGCTTTCTCAGGCCACAAGCAGGGAGCTGGATGGGAAGTGGGGCCGCCGAGATTAGAACCGATGCTCATATGTGATCCTGGTGGGTGCAAGGCGAGGACTTTAACCACTACACTATCGTGCCGGGCCCCCCCATTGAACATTCTTATACTTTGTGCTGCCAAACAGCACGTATACTGAAAGTGAATATTCTTACATATTTAAGGAAATACCTCTTTTGAACACTGCAATGCATAAAGTGAGAAATGCAAGAAAAATAAAATATGATTGGAACATCTTTACATTCAGTCAGATGTCTGTGTCTCTTCTCAAGTGGGAACAAGTAGACTTTTGAAATACTTATCTCCGCCGCCCCCAGATTCACTTTCGAAAGGCAAGGTCGGGGACATTGAGATATTTTTCATTTGTTGGAGACAATTCATTTCCTCTGGCCACTACAGCCAGATCTACAACAGGCTGAATCCAGGAGCCAGGAACCTCCATCCTTGCTCTGCCACAGTGGTGACAGAGTGTACAGAGTATCCGTTGCTTGGGTTGTCATTTCTTGCCTCCCCAGAAATGTTAGGAGGATACTTGATCCAAAGCAGGGCAGTCTGGCCTCCAGCCTGCACTCTGGCATGGGAAGCTGGCAGAGCAGTGACCCAGCCATTGTGTCACAGTGCTGGCTGCAGCCACTGCAAGTGTTTGATGCTGATCAGAAAGTATTAACAAAAGAAGCTTCTAGTTCCTGGCTTTAGATCAGCTCAGGTCTGACTGCTTTGACCATTTGGGGAGTGAACCAACAGACGGGCGAGTTTTCTGTCTGTCCTTCTCTGTAAAACTGCCTTTCCAGTAAAAATAAATAAACCTTTAAGACAAGTGTGTTAGGAAATCTAGATCCTTCTGAAAATGGTCCTCTATTTACTGACTGAAATCTTAAGAATTATAGTCAAGTGCAAAATGTTTAAGTAAACCAAATTTGAGCATGCCTGAACAGTGATACCTGTTTTGACTGCCATGTGACTGAGCTGTTTGAAGATGCTATCGCGTATCCTGATTCTCGAGAAATCAGTGTGGCAATCCTTGAAACAGAAACCTGAGGTGATGAGTTTTGGGTGAAATTATGCTCGTGATTTTTTAAAAATGCTTTATTTAACTTACTTGAAAGGCATAGGGAGGGCCCGGCGCTATAGCGCAGTGGTTATTAAAGTCTTTGCCTTGAACGCGCTAGGATTCCTTATGGTCGCCAGTTCTAGTTCCAGCAGCTCCACTTCCCATCCAGCTTCCTGCTTGTGGCCTGGGAAAGCAGTCGAGGATGGCCCAGAGCATTGGGACACTGCACCCAGGTGGGAGACCCGGAAAGAAGTTCCCGGCTCCTGGCTTTGGATAGTCGCAGTGCCAGCCATTGCAACCACTTGGGGAGTGAATCATTGGATGGAAGATCTTCCTCTCTGTCTCTCCTCCTCTATGTATATCTGACTTTGTAATAAAATCAATAAATATTTAAAAAAAAAGAATTTTGATGTCTAAGTGAAAATTTGAAAGTGTAAATTTGGATATTTTTATTCTGTGCTTCTGTTGTAAACTTTGTGGATTCAGGCAGTTCAGCTTTTGACTGCAGTTGATAGTTTGCTAAGTAGTGAGGTCTTTCAATTTATCTCCCCACCACACACCCCCCCCTTTTAAGATTTATTTTTATTCTAAAGGCAGATTTATAGAGAGAAGGAGAAGCAGAAAGAGAATTCCATCCACTGGTTCACTCTGTAAATGGCTGCAACGGCCAGAACTTATCTGATTTGAAGCCAGGAGCCAGGAGTTTGTTCCAGGTCTCCCATGTGATTGCAAGTCCCAAGGCCTTGGTCATTCATCAGTGCTTTCCTTTCCTAGATCATAAGCAGGGAGCTTGGTTGGAGTTTAGCCACCAGCTGCCATTTGCAGAGCCCTTGTTTTCCCCTTTGTAAGGTATGGGAAGGAGATGCAATAACAGAAAAATGATAGTTTTATGAAAATGTCAAGTTATGAGTTAACTTTCCAGTGAGGCTGGTTTATTTATTTTATTTATTTATTTATTTTATTGCCAAGTCAGATATGTAGAGAGGAGGAGAGACAGGAAGATTTTCCATCCAGTGATTCACCCCGCAATTGTTTGCAACGGCTGAAGCTGAGCTATCCGAAGCCAGGAGCCTGGAACCTCCTCCAGGTCCTCCCACGCAGGCTCCCAAGGCTTTGGGCTGTCCTCCACTGCTTTCCCAGGCCACAAGCAGGGCGCTGGTTGGGGAGCGGCTCTGCCAGGATTAGAACTAGAACCCATATGGGATCCTGGCGCATTCAAGGTGAGGACTTTAGCCACTATGCCGGGCCCTAGTGAGACAGTTTTGAATGTGCTCTGGAGCTGAGCGAATTAGAAGCCAGGAGCTGCTTCTTTGTCTCCCGCACCAGTGCAGAATCTCAAGGCCTTGGGCTGTTCCTTGATTGCCTTCCCAGGTCACAAGCAGGGGACTGGATGGGAAGCTGGGCCACCAGGACATTAACCAGCACCCATATGGGTTCTTGGTGTGTGTGCAAGGCCAGGACTTTAGCTGCTAGGCTACTGTGCTGGGCCCTTATTTTATTCTTAATATTGTTTACATATTTGAAAGGGATGCATACCCATGTGGATTCTGGTTAGGGCTGGAAGGGTCAGATACAGACGAAAGTTGGTGAAACATAGACTTCGGTGTTGCTTTCCCCTCCCCCCCCCCCTTGCATCAGCGGGAGGAGGAAGATGCTGCTCCTTGCCGTCGGACTGCATCAGCACTTGTGGATGGGGATGGTCATTTGATGATACCTTAGAGCCCCCACAGTGGGGGGAGAGGATTCCAAGGGTGTTACTGGGATGGTTTCAATAGTTCTGAGTTGTTGTTGCTTTGTTCCAGGGTTGAGAGAATCCAAGGTGTATTGGTTGACAAAGTCCCCTTTAGTGCATCTATACACCAGATACTTGATGCAAAGCTTGGCCAGGACAATTATCCAACCTGCTTTCCATCCTCACACAAGGCAGTTGGTGTCCCCCTGCTGCCTAGTTGAGCTGGCTGTCAGGTCCCCTGTATTTGGACATGCTTTTTAGTGCACAGGCATCAGCACCTGCAGAGGCCCAGTGTTGCATGCACCCCAAGGTCAGACCACGTATCCTGTGATAGTGATTACCCTGTCTCCAGGATCTGAGTCTGGTGGTCTAGTTGGGGAATCCCCCCAGGAAACCTTGCCTAAGGTGACCTTGGAGTGTGGGACCTTAGACTTAAATTTTCTGTGTACCAGCCATTGTAGGGTCAGGCTCAGTATGTCACCTGTACCATCCGGTGCAAAAACTGGTGGGTGTCTGGTCATTTCAGCCCCAGCCTTAGCCCTGAATCTCATGCTGAAACAGCAGATACTGTGGTCCAGCCAGCCCGCCACAGACCCTGTCCTCAGGCATACCAGCAGTGCTTCAGCCTTGTAGGAGTAACACCCATTAACCACCACCTGGCCTGCCGTCAGCCCCATTTTTTTTTTTTTTCTTTTTGGTGCATGCCAGCCTTTGCTGTAGCCCAGTCTGTATCCCGTCTGGTTCTGGTGCACATCTGTGGGTGCTGCGGCTTAGCTCAGCCCAACTTGCAGATCCAGCGCTCACATATGCTAACATGTCCCACTGCCTTTTTCAGCCAGGGTCGCCCTCAGCTCAGCCCTGGTTCTTGTGTTCACCGGTGATAGTGGCAGCTTAGCATGGGAGTACTCATAGTTCTCCTGCCAGGCATGTTTTCAGTTGTATGTTTTGGGGCTGCAAAGAGATTGTTGGTCCAGCCCAATATGACTCAGACCTTGTCTTTGCACTTGCCAGGTGGTGCTGCAGCCTGGCTTGGCTGGCCCGCAACATAGCCTTTCTGGTTCTTGTGTACACCAATGGATTTTACAGCCTAGCTCAGATTGGCTTATCTCCAGATCAGCCTGATGCTTGAAGGGTAGCCAAGGTGAGAGCCCCCAGTCCCAACTCTCATGCTTACCATTGGAAGCAGCAGCCCAGCAAAGGAGTCCTGAAGTTCGACCAGGCCTACTCTAGCCCTGGGTATTGTGTGTACCAGCAAGTGTTGAGGTGCAGTCTGAGGTGGGCTCATTGACCAGTAGGTGCTATGATTTGGCTTACTCCTGCCTGCCCCCAGTCCCAGATCTTGCCAGTGGGTGCAGTAGCCTATCCTAGCCTGGCCCACTCCCAGCACCAGCCTTCATGTGAACTGGTGGATGTTGTGGTCCAACCCAGCTGGCCTGTACCTTGTCCTGGCTCTCACCTGTGCTAGTGTGGACTGACCTGCTCAGTATGTTGGCAAACCTGGCTCACACATATTCCAACAGGTTCTGTAGCCCTGGCTTGTTTAGCCTGCTCACAGCCCTGACTCTTACGCTCACCAGCAGGAGCTGTGGTCTAGCAGGGTAGTTTCCCAAGTTTCCCTGCCAGACCTGCTCCCCAAAATGGATCTTTCTGATGTTGGCAATGTTTTCCAGATGTTTCCCAGACTGACATGGCTGGCTCCAGTCCTGGCACTCACCAGTGGATACTACAGCCTAGTCTGACTGGCCTGCACCCATTCCAGCTCTAACTGCTGGGTTTACAGCGTAGGCCAGCTTGGCCAGCCCCAAGTCCCGGTGCTCTTGTGAATGGGCAGATGCCGTGGCCTAACCCAGCCTGTCCCGTACCCATTCTGGCTCTCATGAGTGTCAGTGGGTGCTGAAGCCTAGCCCAGTCTTAACCTACCCCCTGACCCAGACCACACAGATACTGCTGGGTACTGCAGACTTGGCCAGTCAGGACTGCCCACAAACCCAGCTCTTGAATTTTTTTTAATATATATTATTTATTATATTTTGGACAATCTTTACGTAGTTAATTAGGGTAAAAAGGTTCAAGGTAAAGGGGGATACTGAGGGAGAAGCCCCACCCAGTTTCCCACCCACCCCTAGTCCCGGATGTGGGGCATGCTCTGAGATTCTTGCTCAAGTGTTGTTGATAGTTCACCAGTTATGAATCGTTGCCAGTCTCGCCACTCCAAGCACGATGAGGCCATTGAAGAATCTACTGATTGACATAGTCCATCCTAAATTCTTCATTTGCCTAGTATTTCACTGCCAGCATATAGCTGAGGTGGTTGATTGAGTTCTTTCTTCTGTCTCTTCTTGGTTAGGGTTCTGAGTCCAGCATTTCTATTGGGGAGATCCCCAAAGAAACTTTGAGGTATTCCCAGACCAGATTCTTGTATGTTCTGGCAAGCACAGGGCCCGGCACAGTCCATCACCCTGATCATCTGGTGGTTGCAATTGCTGGGTTGTTTCTGTTTTCAGTCCCGAGTTACACTGGAACCAATGGGTGTTGCAGTCCAGCCTGGTTCTGCCCAGCACATACTCAGCCCTCACATCAACCAGTGGGAGGTGCAGCCTAGTCAGAGCGACCCACAATAACCCCCACCAGGCCTGCCCCGTACCCTGGTTTGCCCGTATGTGCATCGGACTAGTCCCTCTGTCCCACATCCCATTCTGTTCTCATACCAGCTCTTGAATTTTTACCAGTGGGAGCTGCAGCCCAGAAGGGAAATCTCCAGAGTTCCCCTGCTAGGCCTTGGGTCTTATGTGTGCTGTCAGGTGCTTTGGTCCAGCCTGGGATGGCCATTAGTCTCAGCTCTTGTTAGTGTGTGGCAACCTAGCTCAGGCGGGTGTGGCCCACACCTGTACTTGGCTCTTCTGTATGCTGGTGGGCGCTGAGGGATGATCCAGCTTGGCCTGTCTAGACCTGCCCTGTACAGATGCTGACAAGTGCTGAAGCCTTGACTGGACTGGCTTGTCCCCAGCCCTGGCTTTTGTGTGTCTCAGTGATTGTGTGTGATGCTATTTAACCCGGCCCATGTCTCCCATGTGGACAGGTGCCTTGGCTTCACCCTTATATGCCCTCCTGTTTCCCTTGTACCTGTAAATGCAGTGGCCAGATCCTTGGAAGACCCCAGGTATCATTCCCACCTTGTTAAATTTGCCTTCAGCTGCTCCCACTGCAATACATCGCAGACCCCCTCTTCTCCAGGCAGACTGCAGCCTCTTCACCTGGGGACTGGTGTGTCATGTTCTGACCTGGAGTTCCCTACGTTGCCTGTTCACTTTTTAAAAAAAATTTTAATAAAGAATAAGCAGCTATGCTTGCATAGTGGTATAATTTACATAAATTTGGCAGTACACCAGGCCCAGAATACTTGCCAACTACTGGCTGTTTTTCTTTCAGCAGTGTAATCACTTGCCTAAGTGCAAGGCAACCTGGGCAGCTGCCTACACTAGAGGATGTATGTTGTTTCAACTGCCCTTTTTCTACAGTGAGGTTTGGGAGGCTTATTAATGAAATTTTGTTTTTTAAAGATTTATTATTATTGGAAAGCCGGATATACAGAGAGGAGGAGAGACAGAGAGGAAGATCTTGCATCCGATGTTTCACTCCCCAAGTGAGCCGCAACGGGCTGGTACGCGCCAATCCGATGCCGGGAACCAGGAACCTCTTCCAGGTCTCCCACACGGGTGC
Organism: Ochotona princeps; assembly: GCF_030435755.1. Classification (NCBI taxonomy): domain Eukaryota; kingdom Metazoa; phylum Chordata; class Mammalia; order Lagomorpha; family Ochotonidae; genus Ochotona; species Ochotona princeps. The sequence continues at coordinate 105,526,984 of NC_080834.1, read as the reverse complement.
AGAGTCCCAAAGCTTTGGGCCGTCCTCGAACTGCTTTCCCAGGCCACAAGCAGGGAGCTGGATGGGAAGTGGAGCTGCCGGGATTAGAACCGGCGCCCATATGGGATTCCGGGACGTTCAAGGCGAGGACTTTAGCCGCTAGGCCACGCTGCCGGGCCCATGTTAATTAAATTTTGTGTGTGTCCTATGGAATTATTTGATAGATCCCTGGTAGCTAGTGTTCTTAACGGGATTTGTGGCTTTTTATAATACCAGTCTTTGAATTCTTGAAAATAAACTCTTTCTGGGCCTGGCATGATAATCTAGTGGCTAAAGTGCTTTCCTTGCATGTTCTGGAATCTCTTATGGGTGCTGATTTGTATCCTGGCTGCTTGCTGTACTTCCAGTCCAGCTCCCTGCTTATGGCTTGGAAAAGCAGTCGAGGATGGGCCAGACAAAGCCTTGGGACCCTGTACCCTCATGGGAGACCAAGAAGAGGATCCTGGCTCCTGGCTTTGGATTAGCTCAGCTCTGACCATTGCAGCTACTTAGGGAGTGAACCAGTGGACAGAAGAACTGTGTATCTCCTGTGTAAATCTGACTTTCCAATAAAAATAAATAAGTCTTTAGAAAAATAAACTTTCTGCTGAACTCAAAGGATTTTTTTTTTTTAAGTAACTTGTTGAAAGGCAAATTTTACAGAGAAAGGGGAGCGAGCTTCCATCCTCTGGTTTACTGCCCAGATAACCACAGTAGCAGAAGCTGATTTGATCCAAAGGTGGAATCCAGGACGTTCTCTGGGACTCCCTTGTGGTTGTGAGGTCAGAAGCTTGAGTCATACTGGGGTGTTTTCCCAGGCCTGAGGCAGGGGACTGGGTTGGCAGTGGAGCACCTGGGACTAGAGCTGGTGCCCTGATGGGAAGGTGGTGCCTGCAGGCAAAGAATTAACCTACTACTGCCACCAGGCTGGAGCCCAGAGTTCTTTTCTCCTCTCCCTTGATTGCCCTCCTTAGGTTAAAAAACTTTTTAAAAAAAATTTTTTTGTTCTGTAACTTCTGAAATGCATGAATAATTAGGTAGATTTTTTAAAAAAATTATTTGAAAGACAAAATTGCAGAGAGAAGGAGAGACGGAGATCTTCCATCCACTGGCTGACTCTGCCAAGTAGCCACAGTGGCCAGAACTGTGCTGGTCAGAAACCAAGAACCAGGAGCCTCCTGAGTCTCCCACGTGGGTGCAAGGGTCCAAGGACTTGAATCATCCTCTGCTGCCTTTTCAGGCCATCTGGCATGAAAGTTGGGTCAGTCTGACAGCTATGACGTGTAGGTGTGGTAGGTTTAACTTACTACACCACAGTGCTAGCCCCAAACCTTTTTTTTCCCAAGATTTATTTATTTTTATTACAAAGTTGAATATACAGAGAGGAGGAGAGACAGCAAGATCTTCTGTCCAATGATTCACTCCCCAAGTGAGCCGCAATGGCTGGTGCTGTGCCGATCCAAAGCCAGGAGCCAGAAACTTCCTCTAGGTCTCCCACATGGGTGCAGGATCCCAAGGCTTTGGGCCATCCTCGACTGCTTTCCCAGACCACAAGCAGGGAGCTGGATGGGAAGCGGGGTCGCCGGGATCAGGACCGGCGCCCATATGGGATCCCAGAGTGTTCAAGGCGAGGACTTAAGCTGCTAGGCTCCCCAAACCATTTTAGAGAGGAAGAGCTTTCATCCACTTCAGTCACTCCGCAAGTGGCCACTACAGCCTGAGCTGAGCCTGTTCTGGGGCTCCCACAAGGGTACATGGTTCCAAGCTTTGGGTTGTCCTCGACTGCCTTTCCTGGCCACGAGTAGGGAGCTGGATGTGCAGTAGGGCCTCTGGGATTAGAACCATTGCCCATATGGGATCCTGGTGTGTGCCAGGCGAGGATCTTCTGTCTGATGATTCACTCTCCAGGTGACCACAGCGGCCAGAGCTGAGCCGATCCTAAGCCAGGAGCTAGGAGCTCTTCTGGTTTTTAGGGTCCCAAGGTTTTGGGCTGTCTTCGACTGCTTTTGCAGGCCACAATCAGGGAGCTGGATGGAAAGCAGGGCTGCCAGGATTAGAAGCAGCACCCCTATGGGATCCTGTTGTGTTCAAGGAGAGGGCTTCAGCTGCTGTGCCACCGTGCTGGGCCCCATTTTATTTATTTATTTTTTAAGATGATATTTATTGGAAAGGCAGATTTACAGAGAGAAGAAGGGATAGAAAACTCTTCCGTCTGCTGGTTCACTCCCCAAATGGCTGCGGTGGCTGGTGTTAAGCCCATCTGGAGCCAGGAACTTCCTCCAGGTCTCCCATGCAGGTGTAAGGTCCCAAGGCCTTGGGCCATCCGTCTTCTAATGCTTTTCCAGGCCAGAAGCAAGGAACTGGATAGATGGGAAATTGAGCCACTGGGATATGAACTCTTGTCCACGTGGGATCCTGGCACATGCAAGGCAAGGATTTACCCACTGGGACATTGTGCTGCCCACCTTGCCCCAAAATCTGTTTAAATTATAGGCCATTTACTTTGCCATGTTAAGTTAGCAAGCAGTCTAGTGAAGTACTAAAAAATTGGGGGAGATTATTATATTGTGACAAGATTATGTGAAAGTCCTAGAAGAAAAGCAAAGATCCCCCCCAAACTGGCAAATGTGTGACATTTTAAAGATTGGTAGGAAGGAAAATATAATTTTTTTTTTGGTGAATTAGGATTCACATAGTTCTTGGTTTCATTAACAACTTGCTACATAGGGAAGTTAGTATCTGTCTCATTTCTAGAGCCTTGTTTTTTGTAGTATTGTTTATCATACTTGAGCTTTTGGGTAGTATGAAATTCCAAATTTTTGTAACTTCTGGGTTTTTGCTTTTGTGAGGAAAGCTCATAGTTGGCTTGTTTTCTCCTGGGATCTTGTTGATTTAAAAAGTGTGAATCTTTTGTCCCTCTTAAGTTGATGGATACTTCGATCTTTACTTTTCTGCAATAGTTTCAAGTAACTGTAGATGTGCTAAAATCCTTTAAAAATCAAATCTTGTTTCTTTTTAGTCCATTTTGTTTTGTTTTTGAGATAAAGTTTACTATGATTTTGTTAAGATTAATTTCCTCAAACGTGCATATACTTGTTCAGTATTTTGGTGGGATCCCATCAAAAGTGTAGGTTAATTTTATTTGAGAGGCACTTGGTGGGAGAGAAAGAAAGATCTTCTATTCACTAGTTCATGCCTGAAATGGCCTCAAGCAGCCAGGGCTGTGCCAGGCCAAAGTTAGGAAGGAGCCTGGTGCGTTGGTCTCCTGTGTGGGTGCAAGGGATCATCTTCTGCCTTCCCAAGTGCATTAGCAGGGAGTTGGATACCAAGTGGAAACAACCAGGCCTGGAACTGAGACCCATAGGAACTACCTGTGCTGCAGGAGGCAGCAAATTGTCTTTCAGACTAGAGTTCTTTTAAAAATCACTTCTTCAAACAGTATTTGCAGTAATTTTCTAACCTTTCTGTGTTACATTTTAATTTATGGTATTCCCGGGCCTGGCACCATGGCCTAGTGGCTAAAGTCCTCGCCTTGAACGCCCCGGGATCCCATATGGGCGCTGATTCTAATCCCGGCAGCTCCACTTCCCATCCAGCTCCCTGCTTGTGGCCTGGGAAAGCAGTCGAGGATGGCCCAAAGCTTTGGGACCCTGCACCCATGTGGGAGACCTGGAAGAGGTTCCTGGTTCCCGGCTTCGGACTGGCGCAGCACCAGCTGTTGCAGCTCACTTGGGGAGTGAATCATCTGATGAAAGATCTTCCTCTCTGTCTCTCCTCCTCTCTGTATATCTGACTTGGCAATAAAAAAATAAATTAATCTTAAAAAAATTTATGATATTCCTAGTTTTAAAAAACTGTATGATAATCTGTTTTGTTGGTCCTATCAGGTTAAGATTTTCAGTGCACTTCAGATATATTTCACTGCTTTTATTTATATTAATAGTTAACAGTTTGTGATATAAGCATGTAATAGGCTGTGTGAAATGAAGTATATGACTTGGAATATCCTGTGTTTGCATGTATGAGGGAAGAGGAAAAATAAACATCAAAATATTTTTATGAAATACGGTAGTCCCTCCTTACTCACAGGTGATATATCCCAAGGATTCTAGTGGATTCCTGATCTATACATTGTACAGAGCCCAATATATAATATTTTCATGTGTTTCATCTAAAGGGAGTACTATAAATCTTCTGCATCACTATTTTTGTGCTTTAGAGTATTGTTTTGAACCTAGCACTTGGGTATTGGATAAGTGAATCTGATCATTCAGATGGAAACTGGTTACTAACCAGAGTGTGTCTTATAGAGTGTGAATGATTTCCTTCTTGGGCAGAAAGACAAGATTTTATCACTTTACTCAGAAGGATTTACAGTTTTAAAATTAGTGAATTGTTTTATGCCATGTGCAGACAGAGGCTGTTGCTGTTTGTCTCCTGCCTGTGAAAAGATTTTGATCAAGACCCAACCCTGCCATTTATGTCTCTTAAACTGAGTGGGAGCTACCATCATTTTGGTGGCTTCCCTAGCGCAAAAATATCTTTAAGTAATTTTAACTCTCTGCATGGTATCAGCTCAGTTTTATAGAGATCTGGCCATGCGTAAGGATGTTATAGCTAGAATTTAGTACTTGTGAATTAGATTTGGAGGAGTAGGCCATTAATAACTGTACTCCATGTATGTCTTAAGGTTTAGGTACAGGCCTTTAGTAAGTAAACCTTGTGGTGAAAGCAATAAAAGTGTAAATATGTCTAGAGCTGCAGATTATAGTGGAAATGTTTATGGAAAAATGCAAACATTGATTTCTAGATTAAAGAGATGTTTAGTATAATAAAGGGCAGAATTTTCTTGTGTCTTGGACTTCTCATTTTAATTTCTGAAATTTTAAACTAATGAAGGACGAGGGAATATTAGTGAAAGTTTTAAAATATAACTAGCTTCGAGTAGCAGGAAATGCACTTATGAACCTGGAAGCACTATTTACTAAATACTAGAAAACAGCAAGGCCTGGTGTGATGGCTCAGTGGCTGAATCATTGCCTTGTACGTGCTAGGATTCCATGTGGGCGCTGATTTGTGTCCTGACAACTCCACTTCCCATCCAGCTCCCTGCTTGTGGCCTGGGAAAGCCATTGCGGCCACTTTGCTAGTGAACTAGCAGATGGAAAAGCTTTCTCTGTGTGTCTTCCTCTCTATAAAATCTGCCTTTCCAATAAAAGAAAATTAGAAAAATGATAACAGAAGATTGTGATGGACATTTGACTTAGTGCGTAAAAATATAGATGAAATATTGAAAGACCGGTGTCCCACATTGGGAATACCTGGGGATTTAATAACCAACTCCTGTCCCTGCCATCTGCTTCCTGATAATGGAAACTATAGAGGAATGCAAACTCTATAGTTAGCAGATAAAATGACTGAAGTGATTGGATCTTTATTTTTGATTTTTTTGAAAATTATTTAAATCTTTTTCAAAGAGTGAAAGAGATCTTCGTGTCTATCCTCTGGTTCTCTGCAAATTCCTGCAACAGCTAGCAGACAGGAACTGTATCTGCATCTTCCATATGAGTGGCAAGGTCCCAAACTGGTCATCTTTTGCTGCCTCTTATGATGCATTAACAGAAATCTAAATCAGCAGTTGAGTGGCTGTGGCGGGAGGAGGGGGGGGCGTTGCAAAATGGGATGCTGATAGCCCACAACAGGTAGTGAGGACTTAACGTGTTGTGCTGCAATGCCCAACCAAGTGGATACATTTCTTACTACCCACTCTGGAAAAACTAGATTGAGCTATCTGCTGCTGACCCCGACCCCACACTTAGCCCTGGCTGTTGCACCTAGCCCTGGGAGTTTTCTGGGTCTGTTTCTTAGATATTAAAATATTCAAGATGTTTTTATGATCACATGAGATTTATCGATACCAAAACTATGTAACTGCTTACCAAAATGATTACTGAAAGTGATTTACCTACTGCTAGAAATAGAGTGCCCAGGAAGTAATTATTATAGCATAGCTAGATAATCAAGCGTCTGAACTGGAGGGACAGGCTAGTTTTTAAACTGTATCTATATCTAATATCTATATCTATATATCTATATCTATATCTAGAATTCTAAGAAGATAGAACAGTATTCTTGAAGAGATAGGGATCCTCAGTTCTGGGCTTCATATTAGGATATTTGCAAGAAAACACGCCCTAGCATAAGTAAATGAGCTGTACCAGGCAGTTGAACTAGAGAAGAAAATAGGGTTAGACTACAGAATAATAAGTCGAATAGCAAATGTTGGGGGAGGTTCACTGAGACTTTATGAATCCCCACGATGGATGGGTTGATGAATCTGTTATTAAAGAACGTGAAATAGGCCCTGACTGCTTACCCCTCTGTTCTCCAAGACTGACTTTCTTTAATTCCAAAGGGTAAATGGCACTTTATTCCTGCTTGCTTGGGTTTAGATGTTTCTGCTGCCAATTTGTGTTTCACATTCTTAATTTGTTGAGAGCAGTGTCTGATACACTGTAAACATTACTTGTTGCTTCTTAAAAGTATTTTTTAATTACAGTGATTCAAAGTGTGTAAGTATATTTGACTAAGATTGAGAAATTTATGGATCTGATGGGCAGTGTCATTTAATATCAGTTGTACTTATGCAGGTGCCAGGAACTTCTTGCTCAAGGTTATAAGGTGATATATTAAGTAGTTGGTCTGTGACTTCTTTCAGTATTAGTTTAATGAAGATACATTAAAAAGATTAATTATATAATTTTAAGATTCGAAAATGACTAATGGTATTTACTGAGAATCTGTAATCATTCTAAAATTGTTCTGATGCAGGATCCTCAGCTGTTGTCTGACATTGTTTAGAAATCAGGGTTGGGTTATGTCTGGCCACAAGCGTTAGTTTTAACTGGCCCTGCCAAGGCAACCGCAAGCAGGACTTGATAATCAGCAGAACTAGGTAGCAGGCTAATTTTAAATTGATACTTTTACATAATCTGTGACTGATGTTGGAAATATCTAAGTGACTCTTGGAAGAAAAAGTGTTTCCCACCTCTGCTTTAAGGCAGATAGGAAAAACAGAATTAAGTTAATGACAAAGATAGCATGTAAATGAACTCATGTTTTTCTAAAATGCCCTTTAATTTCATTTTTATGAGTTGAACTCTTTTCCAGATACTTTGAGGCATGCGTTAGATTATTACTCATAATTTTGTGATGTTAAATGTGTTTAAAATGTTCACAAGAACATAGACGTGACAGAACCAGAAAGCAGATACGACAACTTGAACACAGTACTAAATACTGAAATCAGGTCACAATAATAAGCACTATCTCACTCAGCTAATTACTGTGGTGGTTTGGGTTGTACATGGTGTGGGTGATACTAGTGAAAAATGAGTTTTTGAGAAGCTATGTAATTGTTGAGGTAATGTACCTCATCATGGTTCAGATGAAAATCAAATCCAGATCTGTCTGGATTCCAAACCCTGTAGTCTTTCACTGCTTCTAGTGTGTTTCCCATTCTGTATGCAGCATTTTAGAGCTATAGAATGTTTAATTTAATATTGATATATTTTAAATGTTTTTGTTCACTGCAGGGATTTATCAAAGATGTTCACGAAGACTCCCTCACCGTTGTTTTTGAAAATAAGTAAGTTATTTTTCATAGATCTTTGTTTTAGGTGCTGCCAGCTTGTGTGTTGCTTTTGAGTGTTGGTGCTTAGAGTTCACTTGGGTTTAGTTTTTGTTACCTTTTCTTTTGTCCAAAGTTACTCCTCACATTTTTTTTTCTTTTTTTCCCCCTTTTGCTGAATCGTGGATGGAATAAAAATAGTTTTGATGGAAGTAGATCACACAGATGAGAACATATTACAGAAAAATGAAACTCTAGGTGGCTTTCAAAATGCCTAAAGTGTTAGGCCATCTTTAATTGCTTGACATTAATGAGGACTGATACCAATTTCATACTTATTTTAAGAACAAGGTAGTTTGTTTTTTTTAATTTTTTTTTTTTTAAGATTTATTTATTTTATTACAAAGTCAGATACACAGAGAGGAGGAGAGACAGACAGGAAGATCTTCCGTCCAATGATTCACTCCCCAAGTGAGCCGCAACGGGCCGATGCGCACCAATCCGATGCCGGGAATCTGGAACCTCTTCCAGGTCTCCCACGCGGGTGGCAGGGTCCCAATGCAGTGGGCCGTCCTCAACTGCTTTCCCAGGCCACAAGCAGGGAGCTGGATGGGAAGTGGGGCTGCCGGGTTTAGAACTGGCGCCCATATGGGATCCTGGTGCGTTCAAGGCGAGGACTTTAGCCGCTAGGGCACGCTGCCGGGCCCTGTTTTTTTAATTTTAAAAACTATTTATCATAAAGGTGGAGTGATAGTCATCTGTGAGTTCACGCCCCAATTGGTGCAGTAGCTAAAACTGGAGCAGGCCCAGCACAGGGTTCAAGAATATTGCGGTCTCCCATTTGGGTGGCAGGGGCCCAAGTATGTAGACAGTCCTCTGCTGCTCTCCCTGTTGCATTAACAGGAAGCTAGGCTAGTACTTTAACAACTGGGACTCAAGCCTGCCCTTACATGTGGGATGCTGAAGTCTGGACGTTCTGTGCTTTAATGGTCCAAGGGACGAAAAGTAGTTTAAAAATGGGCTTGATTTGGCCTACTGTAGCCTAGTGGTTAAAGTCCTTGCCTTGCATGTGCCAGAATCCCATATGGGTACTGATTCTAATCCAGCTCCCTGCTTTGTGGCCTGGGAAAGCAGTCGAGGACGGCCCAAAGCCATTGGGAACCTGTACCCGCGTGGGAGACCTGGAAGAGGCTCCTGGCTTCTGGCTTCGAATCGGCTCAGCTCCAGCCATTATGGTCACTTGGGGAGTGAATCATTGGATGGAAAATCTTCCTCTCTGTCTCCTCCTCTCTGTGTATCTGACTTTCCAATCAAAATAAAAATAAAGGTGTTATTATGAATAGTTTTAAAAGAACACCATTTGATAGAGAAAAACAGAAGCAGCATCTTCTAAGCTGCTTCCAGAACTTCTGAAAAGAAAATTTCTCAGCCCAAGAGCTGCTTCACATGGAAATGAGTATTGAAATTATTTCTGCTGTTCAACAGCTGCCACTTACAAGGGAGTGGTTGAAAAGAAACACCCTGAAATATCTTACTTGGTCAGCTGTTACTTTGACTAGCAATGGCAGATAGAATTCCTGGGAGTGTTTTATTAGCTGGTATGCTTCCAAGGAGTATAAATGAGCTGTGAGAACTTAAGAGCAGGGGAGAACGACCCACTTTATAATTTAATCTCATAAAAACATGAAAAATGTCACATAATCAACAAATTAGCTGCATTTAATTTTTCTAGAGATTGGATAAGACTTTCATAGGCTTTAATTATATTTTTATATTTACTGTAGAAAAGATAAAAAGGTGAAATCTAATGTGTTTAAAATGTAATTTCTGATTGTTTTTATATATTATAAGAAATTATGCAATTGTTTGTAATGTTTCATTTTCATAAAAGCATTTGAAATAAGCTGATCTACATTTGATGGTTATGGATGTAACATTTCAGATCTTAAATTGGTCATTTATTGCTTTGAATTTAACTTTTTAGTTGCAGAGATATGTTTGTGCTGTTCTTAGTATGAGTAGTTTATTAGGTAATGCTTTCAATCATGTTAATTATTTAGAAATGTCACCAAGAGTTATAGAAAACATTTTTCTACCTTAGTAATTGGAAGATTACATGCTGCAAAGGATGTTTTTCTTGTCTTTAGGGAAAGCTAAATGATAAGCTAACTAAAAACATATGTGACATTAACCGTAGTCTGTAAAGCTCCCATAATAGGGCCTACTTCAGTGATACATTTTAAACTGTCAATTCCTTTTCTGACCCTTCAGTTGGCAACCAGAGCGCCAAGTTCCATTTAATGAAGTTAGATTACCACCACCGCCTGATATAAAAAAAGAAATTAGTGAAGGAGATGAAGTAGAGGTATGTGTGTTTGTATTCTTGGGAAAATTGTTCAGCTGATGAAAAATCTAGTTTTTCTATTCATAATGGCTCTGTAACAGCATTGTTTGAAATTTGGGAGTCAGGATGTATTCTCAATTGTGTCATTTTTACCGTAGGGTTTCTTTTTTCTTTTTTTTTTTTTTTTTAAGATTTATTCATTTTATTATAGCCAGATATACAGAGAGGAAGGTCTTTCATCAGATGATTCACTCCCCAAGTGAGCCGCAACGGGCTGGTACGCGCCAATCCGATGCCGGGAACCTGGAACCTCTTCCAGGTCTCCCACACGAGTGCAATGTCCCAGTGCTCTGGGCCATCCTCGACTGCTTTCCCAGGCCACAAACAGGGAGCTGGATGGGAAGTGGAGCTGCCGGGATTAGAACCGGCGCCCATATGGGATCCCGGGGCTTTCAAGGCGAGGACTTTAGCCGCTAGGGCACGCTGCCGGGCCCTACCATAGGGTTTCAACGTTACTGATAAAATTAAGATAATTAGAAAGTTAAGGAAAATAGTAAATTTGATTTAGTTTTGAAAGAATCTTAAAAACCTGTACAGTATTGGTAATTCTTACTTTTGTTTCAAGATTCTGATTTGGTATGTTTTAAAATGTTGGTTGTCCTTTATTATGATAATTAATACAGTTCCTATGTAGTATGAAATGTGCCATCTGGGCTACTTTATAGAACATCTTAAACATTCTATAAATGTATTAAAAATTTAGCACTACAGAAAAGCAAAGAGAGACCTCAATAATTCTTAAAGATTAGTCCTGTTATGTTCATGCTAGCCATCTCCTGCTCCTTACTCAAAGTGGTGATATATTGTACTGTTTCTTTTCATCTAGTTATTTTGGTGCTTGAAAGATCTTGATTTCTGTCTGCAGTGTTAACTGTTTTTGAATAATAAGCCTGCTGCTAGTATAAAGAATTTGGATAGAATTGTCAGAAGTGTAATGAGGTGAGCTTGGTGTATATACAAAATCCAGTTTTCAAGAAATTGGTATGGTTTCATCTAGAGCTTCAAATATGCTAAATATGCTTCTTATAGGAAGGCAGCTTAATATTATTGAATGAAATTCTCAAGTCTTATTTGTACTTAATTTATAAAATGTGGGATGGGGAGATTTGTGGTATAGTAGAACCTAATGATGAAACGATGATTTTATAAGCCTTTAATAGTCCATGCTAGGCACTGTTTTAAGCACTTGGCCAGTGATTTATCTGCAATTTTTATTCTTTATATTTGCTATTATGGTAGACTGTTGCTTTGAGAATTTTAAAAAATTTTGTTGTTAATATTGTTTACTAAATTAAGAGGGATGCATGCTCATGTGGGCTTCTGATTAATTTGGGGAGGGTTGGGTATGGAGGAAGGTGGTGACAGATACTTCTTTGCTTTTTGTTTTCCTGGTCTTCTGGGGAAGGGGAGGAGACTGTCCTTGCTGTCGAATTACATCAGCACCTGGGGATGAGGAACAGTCATGTGATGATGCCTTATAGACCCTAATGTGGATAAGAGTGTTATGAGAGTGTAACTCAAGTGGTTTTGATAGTTCTGAGATTTTGTTGGTTTCATTGCAGCAGGAATCAGAAAAATCTTTCCAGGGTCTGTTGGCTAACAGTGTGCACCTCAGTGTACATCTGTAATCCCAGACACTTGCTGCAAAGCTTGTGACAGGAGAGCTGTCCATCCTGTTCTGCTCTCCATCCTCTGACAAGACACTTGACGTCCTTTGCTGGCTGTCAGGTCCTGTGTGTGCATCTGGCCATTCTGTCCACAGGCACCAGCAACTGAGGAGGTTCAGTCTCTAGACATGCACTTCAAGGTTGGACCACATATCTTGTGATTTTTGTTCCTAGGGCTGGGATTTGAGTCCAGCAGTCTAGTTAGGTAGTCCCCCATCTTGTGTGGGCCAGCCAGCACTGGGTCAGTTGCGGTCTGTCACCTGCACCAGCCATTGCACATACTGGAGGATGCAACTGCCTGGTCAGTTCCAACCCAGGCCCCATCTCTCAAGCAAACTGTTGAGTGCTGCAGCCTAGCATAGCCTGGCCTGCCACAGGCCCGGTCTTCATGCACACCACTGGGAACGGCAGCTTAGCTGGGGCAATCCAAAATAATCCCCAGCCGGCCTGCCCCTAGCCCACTTTTTTTTGCCTGTGCTGCTATGTGCTGCAGCCCAGCCTGGTCCATACTGCCTCTCTGGCTCCTGTGCATTGCTGAAGTTTAGCTCAGCCTGACTTCCCCTAGACCCTGCCCTTATGTATGCCAGTTGGCGCTGCTGCCTTGACCGAGCTGGTCCATTCCCAGCCCTGTTGTTCACTAGTGGGAGTTGCAGCCCAGTAGGGCAATGCCCATAGTTTCCCATTAGTTCCACTCCTTGTCCCAAGTCTTGCACCTGCCGGGGATACTGAGTTCCAGCCTGGCAGGACATGCACGTAGTCTGGCACTTGCCAGCAGGTGTTGTAGCCCAGTCTGAGATGGCCCGTCCCCAGTTTTAGTTCTTGCTGGTGGATGCTACAGCCTGGCCCCACACAATACCTGTCATGTGATCCATCAGGTGCTGTAGCCTAATCTTCCCTGTCTTACTTCCAGTCTGGCTCTCATGAGTGCAAGCAGGTGCTGGAGCCTGTCCAAGTCTGGCCTGTCCCCAGATGTAGCCCAAATATATGTGCATGGGTGCTGCAGCCTTTCGCAGCCTGGTCTGCCTACAACCTTGGCTCTTGCATACACCTGTGGGAGATACAGTGTATCAGGAGAGTCACAAAGTTGTATGTGTGCTGGAAGGCGCTGTGACCCAGTCTGGCATGGTCCGCCCACAGTCTTTTTTGTTTTTTTTTTTTTAAGATTTATTTTTATTACAAAGTCAGATATACACAGAGGAGGAGAGACAGAGAGGAAGATCTTCCATCCGATGATTCACTCCCCAAGTGAGCTGCAACGGGCTGGTGTGCGCCAATCCGATGCCGGGAATCTGGAACCTCTTCCGGGTCTCCCACGCGGGTGCAGTGTCCCAATGCATTGGGCAGTCCTCAACTGCTTTCCCAGGCCACAAGCAGGGAGCTGGATGGGAAGTGGAACTGCTGGGATTAGAACCGGCGCCCATATGGGATCCCGGGGCATTAAAGGCGAGGACTTAAGCCACTAGGCCACGCCGCCAGGCCCCCGCCCACAGTCTTAGGTCTCGCTGGTGTGTGTTGCAGCTTAACCCAGCCAGGTGCAGCCTACAACGTGGCCTGGCTCTATTGTGTGCCAGCAGGTACTGTGGCCTAGTCTGGCCTGGTCCACCTCCAGCCCCAGCTCTTGGATTCCCCGAAGAACTGTGGCCTAGTAGGGAGTTTCTTTCCCACGTTCTCTTGCTATGAGCTGCTCCAAGCTCTTAATCTCAAGTATGCTGGCATAGACCTGACTGGCATGGTCTGTCCTCTTCCCCAGCCTTTGCAATTGCTGTGGCCTGGCCCAATCCAGCCTCTTCCCAGCCCCAGCCCCCTTGAGTGTCAGATGAGTTCAGCATCCAGCCTGGCTAGCGTGTTCATCACTCTCAGCTCCTGCACAAACTTGCAGGTCCTGCAGTCCCACAGAGGCTAGCCAATATGGCACCTACACAGTTTGCCCCCAGATCTAGCTCTCTAGTGTTCTGGTGGGTGTTGCGGCCCAGCCTGACCTTGTCCACTCCCTAACCCGACACTCCCCTGTGAGTACTACAGCCTAGCCCAAGCCCTCATGCCCTCCAGCCCAGTTTTCTTGTGTTCCACTGGGATGCAGTAGATCTACTTAGCTTAGCCCAGGTCTCCCATGTGGGTGGGTGCCTTGGCTTGACCAAGACATAACAGCTGGTTTCCCTCAACTGAACCACTGTGTTTCAGCTCTACCTACCTACCTACGAGTGCAGTGACCCAGTCTGTGGAAGATTTTAGGAGTCGTTTCCTCCTCTAACATGCCCTCTGCCACTCCTGCTCCATGTTGTTCCCAGAATCTTCCCCTTCCCCAGGCAATCTACGGCACCCCCACTGCCCCACTGGGGGCTGGGGAGATGTGTCCTGATCCGGAGTTCCTTGCCTTCCCCACATATTTAAACAACAACAACAAAAAAGATAGGTAACTGTGCTGGCACACTGGTATAGTTAACAAAAATTTGGCATTATTCAGTCCCAGGATGTCTGTCAGTTGTTGGCTGCTCTTGTTCCAGTAGTGTAACACTTATCTAGGTACAAGACAACTCGGGCACTTAGGAGATAAATTTTCTTTTAGGATTTTTTTTTATTGGACAATCAGATATACAGAAAGGAGGAGAGACAGAGAGGAAGATTTTCCGTCTGCTGATTCACTCCCGAAGTGGCCACAGTGGCCAGAGCTGAGCTGATCCAAAGCCGGGAGGTGTAGGAGCTTCTTCCAGATCTCCCATGCAGGTGCAGAGTCCCACGACTTTAGGCCATCCTCAGATGCTCTCCCAGGCCATAAGCAGGGAGCTGGATGGGAAGCGGGGCTGCCAGGGTTAGAAGCTGTGTCCATATGGGATGCCAGCATGTGTGAGGCAAGGACTTTAGCTGCTAGGCTACTGCACCAGGCTGCAAATTTTCTTTTAGTTGCTTTTAATCTTGGGTATTGTATTAGAAAGCCAATAACCTAAATTTCTACCTTAAAATTAGCCTGATTTTAATTGTTTGTTCTAAGTTACTTCACTATGCACCATTTTGCTTTTGATAAAGCAAGGTGATATAATTTATATCAGGACATCATGAACTCAGTTCTTCAAATTAAAACAATCGTTTTTTCTATTGCAATTGCTTCCAAAAGAATACCTGTAATTGGTATAGATGTGTAAGAGCTATGAAGTAGGGTACTTGTTGGGTGAATCAAAATTACCGTAGCACCTTTACTTGTATTTTAGACTCCAGTGAAAATGTTTTCTTGGGACCAGAATTGCAGCCTAGTGGGTAAAGCTACTACCTCCTGCCTTGGCATCCCATAAGGGTACCAGTTTGTGTCCTGGCTGCTCCATTTCCATTCATCTTCCTGTTAATGTTAGTCTAGGAAAAACTGAAATATGGCTCCAGTGCTTGGCTGCGCCTCTGCACAGGAGTGTCCTGGCTTTCTTTTTTTTTAAAGATTTATTTTATTTTTATTTCAAAGTCAGATATACAGAGAGGAGGAGAGACAGAGAGGAAGATCTTTCATCAGATGATTCACTCCCCAAGTGAGCTGCAACAGCTGGTGCTGTGCCAGTCCGAAGCCGGGAACCAGGAACCTCTTCCATGTCTCCCATTTGGGTGCAGGGTCCCAAAGCATCGGCCGTTCTCGACTGCTTTCCCAGAGTGTCCTGGCTTTAGTCTGTGCTTTGTGACAGTCTGCTGAATGAACCCATGCATGGAACAACTCTTTGGCCTGCTTCTCCGATAACTTGGTGACTTTGAAGTAAATGGATAACTCTTGAAATTGTTGTTCTTAATATCATATTCTATGCTAATTTTACATCTTTCTGCCAGATGGAAAAATGAGCTTGATTTATTTTTGCATTTTGAAATTTTTTATTTTTTCCTTGTGGGTTTTTGAGTCAAGTCAAATGAGATTTAGATTTGAAAATTTTCTAAAATTAGAAATGTAAATTTTGAAGGCAGTGTATTTTTTTTTTAAAGATTTATTTATTTTTATTATAAAGTCAGATATACAGAGAGGAGAGAGAGAAAGATCCTTCGTCCAATGATTTCCTCCCCAAGTGAGCTGCAACGGCCCGGTGCTGTGCCGATCCAAAGCCAGGAACCCGGAACCTCTTCCGGGTCTCCCACATGGGTGCAGGGTCCCAAGGCTTTGAGCTGTCCTCGACTGCTTTCCCAGGCCACAAGCAGGGAGCTGGATGGGAAGTGGAGCTGCTGGGATCAGAACCGGCGCCCATATGGGGTCCCGGTGTGTTCAAGGTGAGGACTTTAGCTGCTAGGCCATGGCACCAGGCCCAAGGCAGTGTTTTTTAGTTTGAGTTTTTAATTATGTGGTACAATTTGTATAGGCTGGGATTCCCCCCTAACTACCACAGATTTTTCCCATTTTGTTACAATAGTGTAGTCCTTCATAAGTAATCATAATTCTATCAGTCTGTTATTTAAGTGTATCTCAACATTGTTGGTGCAGACAGTGTCACACAGTCCAGCATCCCATTGTCAACACATGTTCAGCAGTTTCATTGGGAATCCATCTTTCATCTGGATGCAGGAATGCATGTTCCATTGTACCCCCACATGTGTATGTGATAGACCCCAGTACTCCATCACTATGTATTACCTTAATTGAGAAACCATGAAACAAGGTCAACAACTGGTATGAATTAGAACAGCCACAACAACAAGGCAGTGTTTTTAATGTTTTGTTTTTGCTCAGACGTTTATAAATAGCTGAATGTTTCAAAAGGGAAAAAGATTACTCCGTGTTAGTGCTAGCGGTGGTGTTATGTTGTATGTTTCTTGGTATAGGTCCAGGAAGCTTCTGCTCTGTCCTGAAACATTCATTTCTGTGGCCAACATCTATATGATCAAAACATTGATGTGTGAGAGAGAATGATTTAGAAACTGGTTACTCAGATACTTTATGGGTTATCTCTGGGAAAATTTGTTCCAGTTTTGATTGTTTTTGTTTTGTTTATTTTTGAGGATTTAAAACGAAAGAACTCTTGGTCCAGCATTGTGGTGTGGTGGGTTAAGCTGGAGGTTGTGATACTAGCTTTCCTGTGTAAGAACACTGTTTTGAGTGCTGGCTGCGCTAGCTGCTTTGCTTTGAGCTAACTGTGTGCTAGTGTGCTTGGGAAAGCAGCAGGATTTGGCTCACATGCTTAGTCCCCTGCCTTCCCTGTCTGAGACCCCGAGGGAGCTCTGGACCACTTCCATTGGCTTGTGCTAGCTCTAGCTTGAGTACTCTCTGTTTGTCTCTTTCTCTGTTTCTCTATGAAATAAACAAGTAAATATTTAGAAAGGGAGAAAGAAGCTTACATTTCATCTTGGCACCCATTTGTTTCAGATGCCACAACCATGTGCTGGGATGGTGTTGGTTTTTTTGGTTACCAGCATTTAGGAACTTATTCATATGATCTATTAAGAAAAAAAAATTTTAATTTATTTTTTTAATTTTTATTTTATTTAATTTTTTTTATTGGAAAGGTGGATATACAGAGAGGAGGAGAGACAGAGAGGAAGATCTTCCTTCTGATGATTCACTCCCCAAGTAGCTTCTACAGCTGGAGCTGAGCCAATCCGAAGCCAGGAGACAGGAGCTCTTCAGGGTCTCCCACGCGGGTGCAGGGTCCCAAGACTTTGGACCATCCTCGACTGCTTTCCCAGGCCACAAGCAGGGAGCTGGATGGGAAGCAGGGCCTCCAGGATTAGAACTGGCGCTCATATGGGATCCTGGCACATGGAAGGCGAGAACTTTAACCACTACACTATCGCCCCTGGCTCAATCTGTTAAGAAATTTTAGTTATTAGTGTGTTATTGTTTGAAATAACTCAAATAACTTTTAAGTCGTCTTTAAAACTTGGTGTAATTTTCATGAAGTAGTAAGTAAAGTTTTCTGCTGCGTGGTTGAGCTTCTCCATTCACCCCAACTTACATCTTGTTTACCAGAATTTTCTCAGATTTTTTTTGCATTTGTTATGTAGATATTTTATTAAGATTTTCATTATGCATTTCTGATTTTCTTTTTCAGAAAAATCTTACTTGTTTATTTGAAAGACAGTTTCCATCTGTTTGTCTGCCAAAGGATCAGGGTTGAGCCAGGCCAAAGCCAGGAGCCTGAATTTCAGTCCCTATTTCCCATGTAGTTGACTGGAAACCACATTACTGCTGCTTCCCAGGGCCTAAATTTAAGCCAGTAAGCTGATTCAATTTGGGCTGTTACACTTGCAGTCCAGCTACCTGCTGATGTTCCGGGGCAAGCGGCAGAGGATGACCCAAGTGGGCCCCTGCAGCCACATAGGAGACCCTGAGGAAGCTCTTGTCCCAGAACTGGCTGTTATAGACATAAAACAGATGGAAGATGTTTCTCTTTCCCATTTCCCTCTCTCCCTCTGTACTCTTCTTTCAAACAGATAATCTCTCTCTCTCTCTTTCTGAAGATTTATTTTTACTGCAGTCAGACATAGAGGAGGAGAGACAGGAAGATCTTCCGCCCAAGGAATCACTCCCCTCAAACAGATAATCTCTTGGAAAGATTCCTTGTTGTCCATGTATCATAAATCAGAGACAGTGACATTTTTAGCATTTTTACTGTTACCTAGAAAAAAGGCAGTGAAGAATTTAATGTAAATTCCTGTCAGATTTCAAGCTCTACTTTCTGTTGTTTGTCTATTTATTTTAGGTTTTTTTAGTTTGTATGATTGTTTGTTTGCTGTGAGGGGTTTTCGAAGTGATCCCGATGGTCATTGTGAGGGAGGGCGGGGGTCCAGAGGTGGAGCCAGGCTCTCAGACCAGAGAAAGCTCTCCTCCCTGGTCCCGAAGGACATTTATTGTTCTTCTGTTTCTGCGGACCGCTCAGGGCTTCTGGTTGTCTTTCCGATGACGTTGGTTTCTGGACAGTAGTGTTTGGACTTCTTCCATCACCTGCGGAAGCTCCGGTTGGGGGTGGGTGACCTCAGAGTCATGCCTCGCTGGGTGGGACACAAAGATTAGTTACTCCTCACCATGGTGTTGAGGATTTTCCTGCACACCCCCCCAAAAAAATGTTCTGTACCTTAAATGTCGACAAATGTCTTGTTAGAGTTACAAGCCAGTCTAGATTATCCTAAAATCTACCAAGATCAGCAAAATTATACTTCAACACAGCACATGGCTAAATACTAAAATGAAATAGACACGAGACAGCTGAATGGTACCTTATAGCCATTTTAAGGTATATAGCAGCCGGTCCTGTATATAAACTAAAATTGAAATGTCAATGAGCTAATCATGGGTTGTGGTTAGGACTTGCAAAAAAAAAAAAAGAATTTAATGTAAATTGCCTGGTTGAATGGATTCTGGGGAGTTTAAGATGCTGAGTCAAAGGACACGCTACTTTAAAATTTTGATATTACCAAAATGTGCCTTTTTGTTTTCAGAAAATTTGTGTAATTAAATTGCTATGTGAAATTGCTATCCATTTCTTCGTAGGTCCACAGACTGGATTATTGTTGGTCTACGAAATATTGCAAATCTGACGGAGAGAAGCTACTTTCTTTTGAATTTCGTTTTCTGGGCCCGGTGCGATAGCATAGTGGTTAAAGTCCTCGCCTTGCATGCTCCGGGATCCCATATGGGCACAGGTTCTAATCCGAGTTCCCAGTTCCTATCCAGCTCCTTGCTTGTGGCCTGGGAAAGTAGTCCAGGAGGGCCCAAAGCCTTGGGACCCTGCACCCGCGTGGGAGACCTGGAGGAGCTCCTGGCTCCTGGCTTCGGATTGGCTCAGCTCTAGCCGTTGCAGTCACTTGGGGAGTGAACCATAACAGAAGATCTTTCTCTCTGTCTCTCCTCTTCAGTATGTCCACCTTTCCAATAAAAAAATAAATAAATCTTTAAAGGAAAATAAAAGTGAATTTCATTTTCCTTGATCAATACTTTTTTTCTTATTTTTGTTTAAGATTTATTTACCCATTTAAAAGCCAAATTACATGTATAGAGGAAGAGACAGATGTTCCATCTGCCAGTTATCTCCCCAAATGGTTGCAGTCTGGGGGTGTATTCAGGGGTCTTCAGCTTCCTTCAAATCTCCTACCCCGTGGGATGTAGGAAAGCAGGTATCTAGGCTGTCTTGCTTTCTTGGGCACAGTAATAGGGAGCTGGATTGGAAGCAAAGCAGCTGTGTCTTGAACCAGCACCCGTGTGGGAGGCCAGCAGATACTCTAGGCAGTGGGCTTACTGCTCTGTTGCATTGCTGGTTAATTGGGTTAGTTCCATGTGTGAATTGTCTTGTTTTTATCTACGTCTTTTTAAATATTTATTTGAAAGGTCAATTTGGAGGGACACACACACTCACGCACACATATTTCATCCTCTGGTTCACTTCCCAAATGGCCAATGTTCAGGGCTGAGGCTGAACATCCAGCGTGAAACCTGGAACCAAGAACTCCTCCCTGGTTTCCCATGTGAATAGCAGGGGTCTGAGTATTTGGGCTGTCCTGCTCTGTTGGAGCCACCAGATGCTGGCGTCACAGATGGCAGCTTCACCTGTTGTGCCACAAATGCTGGCTCAACGTTAGCATTTTTTCTTTATTCTAAAGATTGATTTAATTGAAAGGCATAGTTAGAGGCTTCTCTCCACTAATGTCTTGAGCTGGCTGCTTTGGCCAGTACTGGGCCAGAAGACAGTTCAGGAACCAGGAGCTCCATATGGGTATCTTCTGTGGATGGTCATATTCCACTGTCTTCCCAGGCGCAGTAGTGAGGAGTTGGGTTAGAAGCTGAGTAGCTGGGTCTTAAACCAACACTGGTGGCATGCAGAATTCTAGGTAGAAGTTTTGATGCTTGCACCAATAATTTCCTCTTTTTTTTTTGTTATATAATTTTTTATTGATTACATTGCATTCTGTGACGCTCTCATAGGCTCTGGAATCCCCGAACCCTTCCCCATACCCTCCCCCCATGGTGGATTCCTCCACCTTGTTGCAGCATTACAGATCAAATTCAGTCAAGATTCTTTCATTGCAAGCATAGAGTCTAGCATCTTATTGTCCAGATAAATTCAGCGATTTCTTGGGGAGACCATCTCTGGTCTGAAAACAGAGCTGGCAGAATATCCCGATCAAGTAAAAGCCACAGCATAACATCAACATCAATTTGTAACATTATGGAATTAATTGACATGGTATTGAGTAACAAATATGTTAAAAAATGCAAGTTCTTAACCACATCCTGTGACTACTTAATTGACATTTCAGTTTTAGTGTATACACAGAACCGGCTGCTGTGCACCTTAAGATGGCTATAGGGTTCTATTCAGCCATCTCGTGATGATTTTCATTTTAGCATTCAGCAGTTTATAGTGTTGAAGCTTAATTTTGCTGAACTTGTCAGATTTGGGGATAGTCTAAACTGGCTTATAACTCTAACAAGGCATATGTCAACAGTTGAAGTGCAGAACAGTTTTAGGAGGGGTGTGCAGAGATATCTTCAATACCTTAGTGAGGAGTAACTAATCTTTGTGTCCTACCTAGTAAGGCATGTGTGAGTCCACGTTGACCGTTTCTTGCCTGGTTCCGAGTTTTCCTTGTTCTCTATTCCAATTTGTGTGTGTGTGTTTTGGGGTGGGGGGCTCCGGAGCGACCCTGATGGTCACTGCAATATAGGGTGGGGATCCAAAGTTGGAGCTAAGTGAGGACCAGAGAAAGCTCCTCTCCCTAGTCCTGAAGGAAGCTTACTGTTCCGATGACCTTGGATCCTGCAAGGAAGGGTTTGGGCTTCGTCCATCCCATGTGGTAGATCCAAACGGGGGTGGATGACCTCAGAGTTCTTGGCCTCCGAAGGCATTCCAGTCCCCCGTGGTCTCCTTGGCAGTTGGGATGTAGTCCTTGGTGAGGATCCGGGAGTCCCCAGGGTTGGGATACAAACCTCCTCCTGTCCACCTGTTCCACCCTGGGGTCCCCCCCCTACTTTGTGCATATGACCTCCTGTTAAGGATCACTCTTGATTCCACCTGTATAACTTTTTAGTTTTACTGTTGTCTAATGTGTTTCCTTTTTGTCACGCATGTGTTGGTTACTCAGTGGCATGTTATTTTTTCAGGGTGCTATAATTTGTTGTTGTTGTTGATGTGGCTGTTAGGAAATGATGTCAATCCAAAAAACTGTAATATTATTTCAACCCCAAACAGTCTGTATCGCATGCAATAAGATATTGTGAAGTAACCAGTGAACCAACAATCGATATGAGTCAGACTGCTTATGATCTGCATCAAAGAATTGTAAAACCTAATATACTTTTAAGACCCTGTACTACTCGGAAATATGGAGGGAGAGCAGAGAAGTCGTCCATCTCCTTAGAATGTGTGAGGAAGACGTGAAGTATAACCTATCAGGAACATAACAGTCTTGAAAGAACTTCCTCTGTTTAAGAGATTTCACAGGCTTCCTACTTTGGTTGTCTTAAAGCTAATACATATAACAGAGCTAGTTGGTAAAGCTTGCCATCTCAAGTTGATATGTAAGTTCTCTAAGATTTTTTTAACTTAAAATACAGTGTTTAGCATATTTGTGATAAAAAGTGTTCTGGAATATTGAGATTTTTCTGGCTTAGTATCTGGAACTGACAAGTTCTTATTGTTGTGATGTTTGCCTTGTTACAGCTGTGAGGCAAATTTTCAGGCATCATGGTATGCACCTAGTCTTGATGAAGTTCATGGAAAAAGTGGAATTAAAAGGTTATTTTGAGGGCCAGCTAGCAGGCCGATCCTCTGCCTGTGGTGCCAGCATCTCATGGGCACCAGTTTTATTCCCAGCTGCTCCATTTCTGATCCAGCTTTCTGCTAATGGCTTGGGAAAACAGCAGAGGATGGCGCCAAGGTCTACGGCCCCTGACCCATGTGAGAGACCTGGGAGAAGCTCCTGGCTTTGAAACTGCCCTGCTCTGGCTATTACAGCCGTTTGGGAAGTTAACCAAGCAGATCAAAGACCTGTGTCTACTACCTGTCTGTAACTTTTCAAGTAAAGAAAATCCTTAAAAAACAAAACTAAAGGACCCAAGTGAGCCTGGCACGGTAGCCTAGGACTAAATCTTTACCTTGCATTCTCTGGGATCCCATTTGAGCACAGGTTCATATCTCGGCTGCTCCACTTCCCATCCAGCTCCATGCTTGTAGTCTGGGAAAGCGGTGGAGGATGGCGCAGAGCTTTGGGATCCTGCACCTGTGTGGGAGACACAGAGGAAGTTTCTGGCTCCTGACTTTGGATCAGCTCAACTCCAGCCATTGTGGTCTCTTGGGGTGTGAACCAGTGGATGGAAGATCTTTCTTTATGTTTCTCCTTCTCTCCTTATATCTGCTTTTCCAATAAAAAAAAAATCTTAAAGAGGAAGCAAAAACCTTTAAAAATGTGGATTTTGGTGCAAGAAATTATGAAAACAGTGTGCATTAACCTTGTTTTTTTGTGTCAATATAGATGTATTTTATTAGTTTTTGTTTGTTTTTTTGATAGAATACTAGAGACAGAACATTCACGTCTGCTGGTTCGCTCCAAATTACTTCAATAGATCTGGAGCACAGAAGCCAAGAGCATGGAAATTCCACCCAGATCTCCCTTTTGGGAGTTAGGGGCCCCATTGCATTTGGGTCATGTTCACTGCTTTCTCAGGTGTATTAATGGGAGCTGGATCAAAAGGGGAACCGTCAGTACTAGAACTAGCACTGTTTAATATCTGATGTCTCTGTTTTTTTAATATATATTTTTTTATTTTTATTTTTAAAGATTTATTGATTTTATTACAGCCAGATATACACAGAGGAGGAGAGACAGAGAGGAAGATCTTCCCTCCGATGATTCACTCCCCAAGTGAGCTGCAATGGGCCGGTGCACGCCAATCCGAAGCAGGGAACCTGGAAACTCCTCCAGGTCTCCCACGTGGGTGCAGTGTCCCAGTGCATTGGGCCGTCCTCAGCTGCTTTCCCAGGCCACAAGCAGGGAGCTGGATGGGAAGTGGAGCTGCCGGGATTAGAACCAGCGCCCATATGGGATCCTGGGGCTTTCAAGGCGAGGACTTTAGCTGCTAGGCCACGCCGCCGGGCCCTGATGTCTCTGTTTTAAGTAGCAGTTTAATCTCCATAATGCTGGTCCTTATATACCTGTTCAAAATACTGTTTCAGAGTATGGGAAGACACTTCCATCTGCTGGTTCCTTCCCCAGATGCACACAGTATTGGGGCTGGATAGGGTGGTGGTGCGTAAGGGTTAGGAGTTAGGAGCCAGGAGGACAGTCCAGATCTCAAAGTAGGTGCAAGGAAATAGATGACCTGCGCCATTATCACTGCTGTCTCCTTCAAATCAGATTGTTGAATTGGGAGTGGAATGCAAGTTTTAAAGTGTGGGAGGGTGGGCATCCTTATTGCTAGGCTGAATGCCTGTTCCCCATGTTGACCTTTTAATTCCACATCCGCTGTTGTTTTGAAGACGTTGAATTTAAGGGAAATGCAATCATTTAAGGTAGGACACCTTTTTACCAACTATTTTTTTTAAGATTTTAAAATTTAATGAAAGGCATAGTTATAGAAGAGAAGGGGAGTTGATAGATCCTCTACTGGTTCATTTCTTAGGTGTTGACAGTGGCCTCACATGGGTGTGGGGGTCCAAGTAGTTGGACCCTCTTCTGCAGCTTTCCAAGGCACATTAGCTGGGGGATGGAGCAGCTGCTGGTGCTTGAATGGGCACCTGTATGGGATGCTGGTGCTACAGATACCTGATACCCTGTGCCACAAATTAAATTTGTTAGCTCCAAATTAAAGAGTTTTTTCTTTTAATTATTTTAAAGGCATAGAATTGGTGAAACCAAGAGGTTCTGAAGGTTTTGAGTAGTTTTTTTTTTTTTTTGAAGATTGACTTTATTATTGGAAAGGGAGACAGAGGAGAGACAGCAATCTTCCATCTGCTGGTTTACTCCGTAAGTGCTACAATGGTAAGAGCTGAGTCAGTCCAAAGCCAGGAACTAAGAACTTCTGGGTCTCCCATATGGTTGCAGGGTCCCAAGGATTTGGGTCATCCTCTATTTCTTTCCCAGGCCACAAGTAGGGAGTTGGATTTGGGGAGTGGTCAGGACACAAACTGACACTCATGAGATCCCAGTGCTTGCAAAGTGATGATTAGCACTGAGCCATCATGATACCAGGCCCAGTTTTGAATACTTTTAAGTCTTAGCAAACCAAGCTTGAACCACCTACCTGTTGAAAGGGTGAAGTTACAATTTTGGATTTTATTGCAAATCCATCATTTCTTCTTTTGTTTTATTGGAAAGACAGACATACTGGGGGAGAGATAGAGAAAGATATTCTGTCTGCTGGTATACTCAACAAGTGGCCGCAATGGCTGGAGTTGAGCTGATCTGAAGCCAGAGTTTTGGAGCTTCTTCCAGGTCTCCCACACAGTTGCAGGGTCCCAAGGCTTTGGGGCATTCTCTTACTTTCCCAGGCTACAAGCAGGGAGCTAGCTGGAAGGGAAGTGGAGCAGCAGGGACACAAACTGGCACCCATATGGGATCTCAACTGATGTAAGGCGAGGATTTAGTTACTAGGCTATGTACCGGACCCAACGTTTCTTACTGTGTTGATTTTGACAATATATAAGCCAAAAATGGGCATAATTCTCTAAATAGTTTACTACTAATCAGCAGTAATATATAGAACCTGTAAATATTGCTATCATTTAACATTCTGCTTTAATAAGTTCTAATGTGTCATTGCTGGTTCTTTGCAACATTTTACAACATCAGAATGTGGTTTGACAATTGAAAGTATTTTCGAACTTGAGTAGCTTCTAATTTTATTAAGAGGATAGCCATTTGCGTTTGTTCATCTTCTGTTTCTTTCTAGTCATCTTAGTATACACATTTAGTTTTGACTTTTTCTCTCCTGATAAGTCACTTGGTTCAAAGACAGCTTAGCTTGACTTGGGAACCAATTTTTTGGGGGAAGGGGTGGGAGTGTTGGCAGAGGGTCTCTTGGTTACTTAATAACATCATTTGTAGGCCACAGAAATCACCAACTTAAAATTAGCCTGCTATAGATTTGTTGAAAATCAAATCCTGCCAGTGGTTGCCTTGGAATGGGCTGAGCAAGTGATTACGTGGGCCTTGCCCAGCCAGTGGGCCAGTTCCACATCCCCTTCTTGAAAGATGAAAGCATGATGTCAGTTTGTCTTAATAGAATAGTACGGTCTTCTGGGTTTTTGTTGATGTGTTTTGTGTGAAGACATCTCATTTGAATGATTAAGTGGATGAGAATACCATCTTCTTTTTCTCCTTGGAAATACATTCAGAAAAGTCATCTTGGAATGTCGCCATCTAAAGATTTCATATTCCTGAGTACTTTAATTTCACATTTATCAGTGGGATCTACTGTGCCATTGTCATCTTTTTCCTCGAATAATAGGAAAGACTATTAATAATTTTTGAATGATGAAGAAAACAGTGAAATGCTAAAGGGAAAATAGAACACTGAGTCTTTAAGGTTCTTGAGAACATAAATAGTAGATTTTGTTTCTTGAATAACTTCTAAGAAAAGAAAAATCATGAAAAATTGATCCTTTTGAATTAATTAGAGCTACATATACATGGTTGGCACATTGATCTCAACTTTTTTCTTCCAAGACTTTTTCTAATTGTTTACAATAAAGTTGATCATTAGATTTCTGTTTACTCATCTATAATTCCAATGTCCCCATCAC
Organism: Ochotona princeps; assembly: GCF_030435755.1. Classification (NCBI taxonomy): domain Eukaryota; kingdom Metazoa; phylum Chordata; class Mammalia; order Lagomorpha; family Ochotonidae; genus Ochotona; species Ochotona princeps. The sequence goes on along the minus strand of NC_080834.1, from coordinate 105,500,575 downwards.
TTCAGTTATTCTCCAGTTTTGTTCATAAGCCGCAGGCTCACCAGTTATTTTTCTGTAGTTGTTTGTGTTTGTGTCTCAGATGGGTCTTGCCATGGGCTAGTAGATTTCCTTGGCCATGCTTGCAAGGGTAGTATTAATTGTTACAATCAAGATTTTTGTGGGAGAACTTGCTAGTTCTCAGTTCTCCTATTCTTGTTGGTGATTGGAAATAAGTAAGCTGCTTTATCATAAGAAATAAGCTACAGAAACGTATTGTATTTTATGTTAATGGTACTGTTACTTGCGCAGGTAACATACAGGATTCCCCCCCTACTTTTTCTTGTGAATAGGAATTTTTAAGTGATACTTAAAAGCAGTTGCTTCTGGGTCTCCCACATGGGTGCAAGGGTCCAAGGATGTGGTCGTCTTAGGCCACATTATACTGCTTACCCAGACCCATAAACAGGGTGTTGGATTGGAAGAGTAGCAGTCAGAAGTTGAGCTGACACCATGGGATGTTGATGTTGCAGGTAGCAGTTAACTCTGCCACAGTGTGGGCTCCAAAACTGCGCTTGCTGACATCTTGGTCTCAGATTTCAGCCTTCAGGACTCAAGCGTCACCCATTTGGGATGCCTACTTTGTAGGTAGTGGCTTACCCAGCTGTGTCATAGTGCTGGCTCCTAGTGTTACATACTTGAAGGAATTTATAATTGGATTTACCACTTTCTACACTTTTCAAAAAAACCTCATAATTTTGACAGGTAGTGCTGAAAAAACAGAAAGATCTGTGTTTAAAATTATGTGAAGAGGACTTGTAAACAGCTTGCTTTAATGTGTTTGAGCTCAGCAAATTTGAAGTTAATTTTCTAAGGGGCCATGTTCCATAAGAAGTACTCAGCTCTCTTGTTAGCTGTTAAGATTTAAATATACAAAGCACTTTCACTGAATTGCATTTGGTAAAGGACCAGTCAAATATGTTTAATGGGTTTTTGCATTTATACCATATCATGATATTTATAACATTACTAAGTGCTTTGGAATTTTTTAAGATAAGTGAATCATGGCATTTCCCCCTTTTCTCAGGTATATTCTAGAGCAAATGACCAAGAACCATGTGGATGGTGGTTGGCCAAAGTTCGGATGATGAAAGGAGAGGTAAGTGATCTTCACATGTTATGTGAGTTTTTTCCAAGGAATAATCTCAACTCTGGTGTTGTGTAAATATTCCAACTACAGTTACATTTCTAAAAGCCTGTTAGAAAGAGTTGATTATATCATTAATTTCTGCTTGTGTTCTGTATTGGCAAAGCCCAAAGCTGTTCTCCAGAGGTACACCTCAAGCATATACAGACCACTAGGGTTCATGCTTGTCAGAACCTGTGCTCTAGTTTAGGCAAACTAGATTGTGTAACTAAGGTGTACTTACTGTTTGTGCCACAACTAAGGTGTACTTACTGTTTGTGTCAACTGGTAAGCTGAGCAAGGTTATTAGCACTTTCTAAAGTTTATTTTTTTTTTTGTTCGGATGGAATTTTTGAAGTATTTTGATGTCTTTTAGTTTTATGTGATTGAGTATGCTGCTTGTGATGCCACTTACAATGAAATAGTAACATTTGAAAGACTTCGGCCTGTCAATCAAAATAAAACTGTCAAAAAAAATACCTTCTTTAAATGCACGGTGGATGTTCCTGAGGATTTGAGAGAGGCGTGAGTAATTTTATTTATTATAGAATCACTTGGCCAATTAAAGGATTTAAAAATACCACAGAATAATTTTTCTCAAACACAATCAACTTTTTTCATAAAATCTTTTTTATAAACGAAGGTTTTAATGGGGAATAACAACATAAATTTTGCATTATCAACATAACTTAATCTAATACTGAAGTTTTAAATGTGAATTGATTTTTCTCCAGGTGTGCTAATGAAAATGCACATAAAGATTTTAAAAAAGCAGTCGGAGCATGCAGAATTTTTTACCACCCAGAAACTACACAGCTAATGATACTGGTAAGATAGCCCCATATTTGAAGGTAATTAGTGCATATGGATCAGGTTTTATAATTAGATAATTCACGAGATAAAAGATAAGGTAAACCTGATATAAGCAAATTTATTAAGATGACAGAAGAAAATATTTTTTTGTAGCAATATAATGTTATTTAATTTTTAACTTTGGAGTAAGGATGAAGATAAAATTGTTCACATGACACTCTTAGCTAAAATTTGAATTGTGTGGGATCTTGCATATTTAAATAACCATTGCTGTTTTGAATAATAGATACATATAATACAGGAATTTAGGAAGTGAGGTAGGGCTACCCAGGGATACAGAATGTGGGGTGATAGAAAAGTGTAGTGGAGGAAATGGCAAAGCTTTGACTAGAAGTGAGTGTTGTGTTACTTTGAAAAATGAATAACATTTTGGGTGACTAACTTGTTTATTTATAGTCTGCCAGTGAAGCAACTGTGAAGAGAGTAAATATTTTAAGTGACATGCATTTGCGAAGTATTCGTACAAAACTGATGCTCATGTCCAGAAATGAAGAAGCCACTAAACATTTAGAAGTGAGTTTACTTACAAGACACTTTCTGCTTGTCTTATTTAATATCATAATTATTTTCTTGCTGTACTGTGGCTCAAACTGACTTGTTTTGTGGTTAAGTCTGTTGTGAGTGTGGTATTAGAAGAAATTACTTTTTATTTTACTTTTATGAAACACAGCATTTCACTTGCCCAGTTACTTTTGTTAGGAATAAACTTAAGAACTATATTGCATTTTCTTCCTTGTTTTTCACTACCCTCTTACCATTAGATGTAACATACTCCTATCGGTAATTAATTCATTCTGGATAACTTACAAGAGGAGACTTTAGAACATGGTATTGCTGGTAGTTTAAATTTTTAGTTTTAAATGTTGGAAAATGGACCCTACCCTTTAAGTAAGAATTCACCACTGGCTGTTCCAGTTCCTGACAGCCTTTGCTCTGTAAATTTCATTGCTCCTGACACTTCATAAATCAGAATCAAGTTATTAGTTTTTTCTGTTACTGCTTTATCACTTAGGGTTCTCAAGGCTCACCCATGTTGTTACTTGTATCTGAATTTCCCTTTAAGTCTGATAATGTATTTACAAGCGTGCTTCAGGTGGTTTGTGGAAAATGAAATGAAAAGATTGTTTTGGTATAGAATTCCTTTCAAAAATTTTAGCTAAATGAGGGGCCAAGTTACTGCAGGGGTTGGGGGGGAAGTGATGAATCGTTGAGCTGTGGATTCCCTGCCCCAGTGCCCACAAAGGTCAGGGCTGGGCTAGCCGGAAGATAGCCTACAACTCTGTCCAGGTCTCTTAGATGGGTGGCAGGGGCTTAAGTATTTCGGATGTCTTCTGCTGCTTTGCCTGGGGATGTTAACAGGGAGCGGGGGTGTGAAATATAAGTTAAGTAGCCAAGGCTTTGGTGCTCATGGAATCCTGGCTTCAAAGGCAGCTTACACAATTGCTGGGTCCACACTTCTTGACTACAGTGAAGAATGCTGCTGTGCACATGCATGTGCGAAAAACAGTTTTTGATCTTTATAATAAATTCCAGTTTTCTTCTTACTAGTGCACAAAACAGCTTGCAGCGGCTTTTCATGAGGAATTTGTTGTGAGAGAAGATTTAATGGGCCTGGCAATAGGAACACATGGTAGTAACATACAGCAAGCTAGGAAGGTTCCTGGTGTTACTGCCATTGAGCTAGATGAAGATACTGGAACATTCAGAATCTATGGAGAGGTAAGATTGTCAATCTCCTAACTTGACTGACTTTATTGTAACATGCTAACCATCTGTTGTTTCGTTACCATCTGTTTGATAGCATTTTATCTTGAAATGTAATGTTCTAGTGAAACACTTTTGACAATCTATTCATTTAAAATTAAAGTGCCTGACAACTGTTACTTATGTAGGTGATTTAAAGCTGATTTTGTTTGGGGAAAGATTTATTGAGTGATTGATGCATAGTATTTTCTGAGGTTTTCTGAGATCACTACTTGTTCAATTCAGTTTTCATTTTCAATAATCATTGAAATTATTCCTTAGAGTGCTTGCTTACCCCTTGAAGGAGAAATGGATATCCTCCATCTGTTATTTCATTCCATGTGTGGCAGCAGCTAGTGCTGGGCCATGCTGAAGCCAGAAGCTGAGAACTCCGTCTTGCTTTCTTCCACAAGGTGTCAGGGACCCAAATGTGGGGGCCAGCATCATGCCTTCTGAGACACATTAGAGGAAGGTGGATCACAAGTGGAGAAGCTGGCAGTTAAACTGTAACCCTGATGTCCGGACAGCACCATAACTTGTTGCACCATGATGCCTGCCCCCAGAAATAAGAAATCCCAAAGCTTTGTTGAGACCACTCTTTGAAATAGTAGAGAGGGCTTCTTTGTGAACTGATACGATTTCAAATGTTGACTTTTATAACAGCTTTTACTCAATACTTATACAGTAAGTATGAAATGTCATTTTGTTTCTGAAATCTTCATGTGTCAAGGGTAGAGAATAGTAGTTAAGAAAACAGGCTTTGGAGATGTGCTGCCTGGATTTGAATCCTGTCTGCACTGCTTAGAGTGGGCTTGCAGTTAGTTAGGTTACTTCCGTGAATGTGTCCTCATCATTTAATAAGAGTGATAGTACTTTTCAGTATATGTGTTTATGATATAAATGCACGAAATAACTCTGTGCTGTGGTTTCTAAAGAAAACTATCAAAAGCAAAGCTGATACTGAGATTTTACTGTTACTAGTAGGCACTTTTGAAAAGTGCTTGTAAAAAATGAAGATGATTGGGCCTGGTGCAATGTCTCAATGGATTAATCCTTACCCTGCAAGTGTCAGGATCTCATGGGTGCAGATTAGTGTCCCGGCTCCTCCACTTCCCATCCAGCTTCTTGCTTATGACAGCAGTAGAGGATGACCCAAAGCCTTGGTACTTTGCACCTGTATGCAAGCCTGGAAGAAGCTCCTAGCTGCAGGCTTTGGATCAGCTCAGCTCTGGCCATTGCAGTTACTTGGGAAGTGAACCAGTGGATGGAAGATTTTTCTTTTGCGTCTCCTGTCTATAGCTCTGATTTGTCTTTCCAATACAAATCTTTTAAAAAAGATTATTAAAACTGTAGGAATTACAATTTTTGAAGCTTTATTTTATTTCTTATTTAAAAGGCAGATTTATGAAGAAATGGGGTGTGGGGGGAGAGAAAGAGGGAGAGATGTTCCATCCTCTAATTCACTCCCCAAATGCTACTAATATCTGGAGCTGAGCAGATCCTAAACCAGGAGCCTGAAGCTTCTTTCCAGGTCTCCCACTTGGGCAGAGTACCAAGGACTTTAGCCCATCTACAGCTGATTCCCAGGCCATGAAGTAGGGAGTTTGATCAGAAATGGAGCAGCCAGGACTTGAACCAGCATCTATATGGGATGCTGTGCTGTAGGCGGAAGCTCAGTGTGCACCCCTGTTTTTTACAGTCACCTGGATAGGTGCAAAATGGGGATATTGAGCACTGGTTACTTAGATTTGCCTAAGGTTATCTATTCTGTAGCTATTAGCTGTAACTAATTCAAACTTGCCGATTTTCTTAGCTTTTCAAAAAGAGACATTATGGATATCTAATGTTTTTTGGTTTCAATAGTGCTGGAAAATTTGTTTAAATTCTTTTTGAGTTTCTGAACCTGAAATGTCATTCCAATCAGCTGAGGAAACCTTTTAGTAGAGCATAGTAGTTCAAAGTAAGCTTTGTTTTGTTGGGGATTTAGATTGCTTCAGGTATGTAATGATGGCATTTTATGTTAATTTTCCCCTCATCTCTAGAGTGCTGATGCTGTGAAAAAGGCTAGAGGTTTCTTGGAATTTGTGGAGGACTTTATTCAGGTTCCCAGAAATCTTGTTGGTAAGTGTGTTTACTGATTATTAAATGAGCTGTGTTACTTAGCTACTGTTAGTGACTTAATTGAATATGTAATTTAATACCTAATTCTGTTTACAGTGATTTTTACAGTACTTAGCAGTGTTTTTATTTTTTAGTGGCAACAGATTTGACTTGTACCTTGCTTTTAAAACATAAGTTTTTTTCTGTGCACCATGATCCAATAATAAGACTCATACTTTTATTAACTGTGTCATTAACAGTTTTTCTTAAATCCTCTCACCCTTTTGGTGTTTGTTTTTCTCAGCCTTTTAATACGTTTTTCTGATTTCTGATTTCAAAATTGTGGTAGCACATTTTGAGAAGGTGCTTGAACTTTGTCTTCAGTGAAAAACAATAACAGTAGGCTAATAATAGGGTAATATCCATAGACCCTGAATAAATCAATAATTGCTTGCTGAGAAGACATAGAATGAAGTGGTAAGTTGTGAGCAGAAGGATGCTGTGGAGGTGAACAGTTTCACTAAGTGTTGGATACCTCTCATGTGAACTGTTTTTATACTTATGTATTATCTGAGTGACAGGTCTTTGAGTTGTAAGTTATTGCTACATGAACGTTGTATAGAGTAAGTCTGGTATTAATATGTCCTGCATCAATGTTTACCTTCTTTTTATGATTATTTGAGGCAAATGAGAGGGTTTGACTACGTGAATACTCAGTGATTAGCCTTAACACTTAATGTAAGAGCAGGCACTAACATAATGTGGTGAGAAAGATTTAATAGGATAAGCAAGTCCTTTCTTCCAGTGGGAGCCTCGGGTTCTGTTTGTGTCGTGAAGCCTGTTCAGCTTTAGGAAATGATTTGCCCAGTCTTTAAATAAAGTCAAACATGAATAGAGAACTTAATACTGAGTATTCTGAAAAGAAGGTTGTTTTAGTCAACAAAAATAGTGTACTCTTAAATTGCTTACAACACTAAAATTTGTTAATAGGAATTCAGCATCAGTAGAAGGTAGCCTTTCAGTGCAGTTCAGAGATTAGGGTAACAGGACACCTTGCAGTTACATCAGTTTTTGAGTTATCATCATTCACTGTAGTTTGATGTACTGAACGGAATTGAAATGTTTAAATTGAATATAAGGTTGAAGAATTTTGTCTAATTTTAATGAAAATTGTTAGTGTAGACATGCTTTATAATTATAAATGAATTACCTTTGTCAGAATTGCTGCTTTTTAAAATGATTCGCTTGTTTATTTAAGTCAGTCCAAATCATTGACATCAGTATTAATATTGTAGTAACTCTCTTCTTCACTTACATAAATGATTCAGTAGCGGGTTTGTTTCCAGTGTAATAATTCTAAGATATCTTTGGTCTTCTGTGGTACTTTGTTAATAAAAGTCCCTGTTTCAGAAATAATTAAATATATATATATATATGTACTTCAGATTTGTTTTTTTGTTTTTCATTGCAATGATGTGAGTGCCTGCTATGTCTTTTTTTCCCCCTCTATCTCATCTTGGTTGAGTCTGGTGATAAGGGTTAACTGTGGTTTTTAGGAAATACACATTAGCAGCAATGATTAGACAGTTGTGAAATCCAAAGTAGTGTAAAAATTTCTGTTGGCTATCATGTATAATAATGCTGTATTTCCCTCTGAAATATTTTATGGGTGAAGCAGTCTTTTTTGAAAAGTAGTGCATTCTTAGTCCAAGTGAAAGAAACAAAAGAGGACTGAGGAATAAAAGGGAATGAGGACCGCTTGCAGGGTAAGTTCCAGAGCAATTCCCTTACACATTAACATTCCAAGTGTTCTAGGACTTCATCGTTCCTGTTCCCCCCAAATCAAACGATAAATAATCCATGAGCTTTGCCTTAGAGATGGGTCCAAAGTTTTCACTTCCTAGAAGCTCTCCTTAGTTATTACTTTGTCCCCTCAGCGTTTTACTGAATCCTCTCAGTTTATACTATTGATTTGCATTGGTTTGTCATTATGCTCTGGAATTTATGGAAATGATGAAATAATATATTGAGTCTCTGAGAATTAATAAAACTTGCAGGCAGGTTCCTGCTGTGGACTCCAGAAAGGTTGTGGGTATTCATACACTACTGGTTATAGTTCACATGATGGAAGTGATAGATTCTGTGGGAGGGACTTCGCTATGTCTACCTGATTTTTGTTTTTCGAAAGACATTTGCTTGCTTCTAGCAGGATGATGATTGGAGTTGCTGCTTGAGCTTCACTCAGTGTTAACAATGAAGGTTGCTTTTATGTGCTGCTGCTAGGGGTGCTCAGAGAAGACACGCACCATGAGAATTCCCTGTGCTGTTGTAGTGTTACATTGAAAATTATTGATGAGAAAAATTATTAATGGAAAAGAGGTTTGAGACTAGGAATTATAGTGCTTTTTTATAGGCAGTTTTCTAGTGGCATTTTCCTCTTATTTGTTCTAGGCAAGCATTGTAAATATTTCCATTTTAACTCGCTTCAACTGAAGTCAATTCAAGTTTTTGTTCAACTGATTTAGTAAAAGAAGTGACTAAGTATGTGGAGTTGATAGCAAATATTGTGTTGTGTTCTGGATGTGAATACATGTTACATGTAAATATTCTGAAGATAATTCATTCTAAAGCTAACTTGCAATCACATTTACCTGTTGGAGAAATAGCAACCTGATGAATTTGTTACTTGTGAATATCATAAAGAAGCAATAAGTTGATGCTGAATGAAAAGTTTTGTTCATATCCAAGATTTTGAAATAAAAAATGAAAGCCACATAAGACATTTAAAAATATTTAGTCTCAGAGCATTTGTAACATAGAAGCAGCAGTGTTGGTTTTAGCAGTGAACACTTAAGCATACTGAAGACAAAGAAGTTTGAGACCACAGATAAAAATCCTTGTTAGCCTTTAGGTTGAGTTACTTGGAAGTAAAATTACAGTGTTTTCCTTGGTGGTTTTAATCCAATAACAAGTCATAGCTTACCAAAAGATAGGAGTTTTTTAACTTACTGTGTGTGTGTTCTCTTACTAAAGGAAAAGTAATTGGAAAAAATGGCAAAGTTATTCAAGAAATTGTGGACAAATCTGGTGTGGTTCGGGTGAGAATTGAAGGTGACAATGAAAACAAACTACCTAGAGAAGATGTAAGTATTTACAGATTTGATTTGTTTTCTTTTTAATATTCCATTTTATGATTTTTTTTTTTTATTAGAAAGGCAGATATGCAGAGAGAAGCCACTTCCCAAGTGGCTGCAATGGCCAGAGGTGAACTGAGGCCAGGAGCCAGGAGTTTCTTCTGGGTCTCCCACATGGGTGCAGGGTCCTAAGGCTTTGGGACATCTTTCACTGCTTTCACAGGCCACAAGCAGGGAGCTGGAGCAGTTAGGATACCAACCAGCACCCATGTGGGAACCTGGCAGATACAAGGCAACTAGGCCACTGGGGTACCAACTGGACCCTTAACTTCCTTTTTAAAAAAAAAAATAAAAGATTGTTCTTGAAAGAGTTACACAGAAAGAATGAGAGATCTCCATCTGCTGTTGACTGCCTCAGTGGCTGCAGTGGCCAGGGCGCAGCTGTTCTGAAGTGTAGGCCTAGGAGCTTCTTTCAGGTCTTCCATGTGGGTGCTCAGGCTCAAGACCTCAGGCCATCCTCCACTGCTTTCCCAGGCCACTAATAGGGAGCTTAATCAGAAGTGGAGCAGCTGGTACTTGAACTGGCCCTCAAATGGGGTGCAGGTGCTGCAAGCGGAGGTTTAGGGCGTTCCTGTGCCACCATGCTGATCCATTTTTAAAATATTGTGTGACTTAATGTTACTTTATAATTTGGAAGTCTTTTAGGAAACATATCCATTAATCTGCCTGTACGCTAATACAATGAACTTTTCTTATTGTTAAAAATTCAGTTTTCATTCTATTAAGTAGTAACCGAAAGTTCAGTTTTTAATCAGTTACTAGTGCTTGAGTTTAAACTCATTTCTTGGTATATAGGTTTTAATCTGATAAATAAACATATTGTTTTGCTTTAAATATCTGTAGTTTTAATCTATTATTATTATCATCATCATTTTATGATACAGTTCCATAGGCCCCTGGGATTTCCCTTATCCCCTCTCAATTCCCCCCCACACACCGAGTTCCCTTACCTCATTACTGAAGTACGGTTCTTCACAGTCATGTCCATTATTGTGGGCATGGACAGTGACAGTGAGTCCATCATCCTATTGTCATATAGTAAACAGTTTCATTGGAGTCCATTTTTTGTCTGAAAGTAGCGATGCACACTGCATTGTATCATCACATCTGGGTATGTTAGTCTCCATTTCACAGTTACTGTATATCCCCTTAAATGAAAGGCCACAAAACAAAATCAACAGGAAGAGAGGAAAAAAAGTAGTTAACATCATGAAGTTAAATGACATGCTACTGAATGACTAAAGCACCGCTGAAGAAATAAAAATAACTTTCTTGAAGAAAATGATGCTGTTGTATGATCTATGAGTCGTTTAATGCGAAGTATTTTGAAGAGATGAAACTAACAACAACAAAAATAATCAAAATTCATGAAGTGTAGTTTCTGCTAATTTGGTGAAATATGTCTCCTGTAGGCAGCAGAGAGGTTTTGTTTTTTTGATCCAGTCTACTAATCTGACGTTTGATTAAGCTTAAGCCATTTACATTCAGGGTTAATATGTGTGGGTGTTACTTTGGTCTTGTCATTTTAGCAATGGGTTGTTCATTGGTTTAGTCTTCTGTTGTCATTTTACTGGGATGTTCTTCACATTTGCCTTTGGTTTTGGTGGGTGCTATTCCTCTTCTCTGTCAAGGGAACGTGTTTAAGTATCATTTGTAGGGCAGGTTTGAAAGAGGCAAATTCTTTTAACTTTCCTTTACTGTGGAAGATTTTTATTTCATTTTCAAAGACAAAAGAAAGCTTTGCTGGATATGTTATCCTGAGCTGGCAATTTTTTTTTTCTTGTAGAAATATGTCACTCCATTCTCTTCTTGCCTGTAGAGTTTCCTGCGAGTTTTTATGTGTGCCTTTAAGGATCTTTTTCTTATGTTCAATTGAAGAGAGCTTGGTGATCATGTGTCGTGGTGAAGATCTTTTTTTTTTTTTAAAGATTTATTTGTTTTATTACAAAGTCAGATATACAGAGAGGAAGAGGAGAGACAGAGAGGAAGATCTTCCATCCGGTGTTTCACTCCCCAAGTGAGCCGCAATGGCCGGTGCTGCGCCGATCTGATGCCAGGAGCCTAGAACCTCCTCCGGGTCTCCCACGCGGGTGCAGGGTCCCAAAGCTTTGGGCCGTCCTCGACTGCTTTCCCAGGCCACAAGCAGGGAGCTGGATGGGAAGTGGAGCTGCTGGGATTAGAACCGGTGCCCATATGGGATCCCGGGGTGTTCAAGGCGAGGACTTAAGCCGCTAGGCCACGCGGCCGGGCCCGAAGATCGTTTTTGATCAACCCTATTGGGAGTTCTGTCCTCCTCTCCCCCCGGATCTTGTTTCCCAATTCTTTCTCTAGATAAGGGAAATTTTCCTTTAGTATTTTATTAAATATATTTTTAAACCCAGTTTCTCTTTCTGTACCTTCTGGGACTCCCATAACTCTTACATTTGGTCTCTTAATAGTGTCTTTCAATTCTTGAATACTTTTTTTTTTAACTTGACCCAGCTCTGCTTCCAGCTTTTTGTTTGCTTCCCCCTGGTGACAGGAAATATCTTCCAATTTTGATATTCTTTTTCCTGCCTCTTTCATTCTATTTTGGAGACTCTTCACTGTACTTTTAATTTGCTCCACTATTCTTCATTTCTGATATCAGCTTTTATTTGATTCATTTGCAATGTGAGATATTCCTTCAATTCCTTGACTGCCTGCTTTACATGCTTCTCATTGTTGATAAGAAGCTTTATAACAAGTGTTTTGAATTTTGTATCTCCCATTTTGTAAATGTCTTCCTTAGTGAACTCTGAGGTTGGCATAGGGCTTTAGTCTTTTGCGGGGAAGTCTTCAGTAATACTCATTTTGACTTTGTCTCTTTTTTTGCTCTTGGTCATTGTACTTCTGGTTATCAATTTCTTCTCCTTGTGGCAGGTTTCTAAGTACTGTACCCCCTGTGCTGCGCCGATCTGAAGCCAGGAGCCAGAAGGTTCCCTGGTATCCTACATGGGTGCAGGGTCCCAAGGCTTTGGGCCATCCTTGACTGCTTTCTTAGGCCACAAGCAGGGAGCTGGATGGGAAGTGGAGTTGCCGGGATTAGAGCCAGGCCCTAGGTCTGGGTTCTTGTTACATTTACTATGGTCTTCACAGCCCCAGCTCCTGGCTCACCACTCTCTACCTCCTGTGACACTGTGCTGAGGCTGCACCATTGTCTGTACAAACTTTCTCTTACTTCAGGTTGGTGCAGGTCTCTGGATTAGGGAGATATCAGGAGTCCTATATAGCTATGTTGTTGTTGGTAGTGTTCGTACAGGAACCTGTTGGCTGTTTGGTCTGAGGGCCAGACAGAACTATTTTGACCTGTTCAGTCCCATAGTCGGTGTTGTTTTCCTGTGGGACCAGTGCAATACACTGAGCTTAGTGAGTTCTTGCTGAGCTCAGCACATGGGCAGTTCACTGTTAACCCTGCAGTCCTTAAACTTTTGTCACATTGTACAAAATGGTGCCTGATGTGCCACTGCTAGTGTTCCTGATCCACTGACCTTCAGGTCTGCGGGCTATCTGGACCTGTCTTGGGTGGAACCTATAGGATGTCACGCTGTAGCAGTTCTTGAGTCAGAAATGAGTTCACTCCCACTTCAGTGTATACTCAGTTCTTTCCCTTGCCTTTGTTTCCTTAAACAAAATGGCGCCTAATTCAGCTCTAGGATGCGGACTCAGCTGTGAAATCCACCCTGTTTCTGCACTGCCTATCTGGGATCTGCTGCTCTGTCTCTGCTGCTGATCAAATCAAACAGACCAGCAGGATGGGAAATTCTTTGGGTTCACATTTGAAGCTCCCAGTGAACATCCCTTCCGACGTTGTTGCTGGTGGAATTCTGGCTGTTGGTGGAGTTCAAATCGCCATTCACTGAATGCTGCTGGGATAATAGTAACTGTATGACCATACCATTGTGGCCACTGCTTTCCTGTGTCTGTCAGTCTCCAGGTGCCCCTCTGCTGTTGTTCTGTCATCCCATTTCCTGGAATGTGCCCTCTGCTTCACATTGGCTAATATTTCTCCTGTTTATATGTGTCCTTACTGTATTGCGGCATCTTAATTTCTCTCGTTCGCTCTCTTAGGAGTATTAGAGGATTAAAACCGGCATCCATACGGGATCCAGGGGCGTTCAAGGCGAGGACTTTAGCCGCTAGGCCACGCCGCCGGGCCCGCTTATTCATTTTGAAATCTGTATTATGTAGAAGTTAACAGTGAATCATCTTAAGAATTACTTTGAAGATAAAATGCAAATTCATATATAGAACAATAATATGAAAATTTGGAGAAACATAAATTGATTATTGTACTTTACATTTTCCTTGGGCATTAGGAAACAAAGTTGTTTGAGGAAACCAAAACCTTATTTTTAACCATCTGTTTGTCCCAATTTTGTAAAACTTTTTCTGAGATTGCACAAAATAAATCAAATCTGAGTTACTCTTTTTATTTATAATCTAACTGCATGTATCTGCTCATCAATAGTACTTTTATTTCCTGTTTGTAGAAATAAGCATTGTGAGGGATACTTCTTACTGATGAAGAAGCATTGCCGATAGTAAATGTGATCAAACATCATAGTGGTACTTTGACTGCTTTGTAATGTAAAACTGTACCCTCCAAGTTGGAGGATCTTTCTGGAAATTCTTGGCCAACTTGAATGAAATGTTTCATTTTCAAATTGGGTACAAAACTAGAAAATTAAATTCAATTACAAATCAAACTTTTTTTAGTTTTTAACTTTTTTTCCTAGCACATTATAAAATTCTGAATTACAGCAAATAGAATTACTGAAAATTTGACTTTCAAATCACATAAATTTTGGCAATTTCTTTTTAAATTTGAAGTCAGTAGATGTAAATTGCTGTGTAACTTAGAACAGTTTTTCCAGGTGATGCATTTATAAAGTCAAATCCAGACTAGAGGTTGTTAAAATATTGCATACCGATGGTATTGTATTTTTTTACAGGGAATGGTTCCATTTGTATTTGTTGGCACTAAAGAGAGCATCGGAAATGTGCAGGTTCTTTTAGAGTATCATATTGCATATCTAAAGGTATGTATATTGTTCGTATTACATTTCATAATTGTTGCCTTTTTTTCTGTTTGTAAAACACTTTTGTAGTGAATTTCAATTGTTCAAGTATTTTTGTCCTTTGCCTTTATATGGTTCTTTCTTCCCTTTGATTTTATGTTTCTTTTTTTGTTTGTTTAAGAAGTGATCACTTCCAGTATTCATATAATTTTACCATTCCGTTTGTCTGTATGTTATATGTTAGAACCATCTGTTTTCACCTCTGTACTGCATGTGTAGCCGGGGTACAGAACTGAGTGAATTTGTGTGTTACTTGCTAATGCTGCTGTTCTTTGAAGTAGGTACACTGACCTTATTGATATCATTAGATAGTTCTTAACATTTGTTACAAAATAATTGATTTATATTGGTATCTAAACATTAAAGATTTTAGGAGGGCCCGGCGGCATGACCTAGTGGCTTAGGTCCTCGCCTTGAATGCGCCGGGATCCTGTATGGTCACCGGTTCTAATCCCGGCAGCTCCACTTCCTCTCTCTCTCTCCTCCTCTCTGTATATCTGACTTTGTAATAAAAATAAAATAAATTAAAAAAGAAAAAGATTTTAGGAAAGGAAATGTCCCCTGAATGATTAGTAACATTGGTTTTATACTTTTAAAGTGTGGTCATATCCTCAATTATTTTGTCTCCAAGATTTTATTCCCTGTTTATTTTATTGCAGAGCTAATACTTTGAAAGAACCCCCTGAAATGTCTTGTCCTTTTTTTTTTTTTTTTTTTTTTTTTTTAATGAAAGCTGTCCACAAAGTCAGTACTTTTATGGTATCCCACCTCCTATTCCACAAGAGCTTTCTCTTGAAACCTTGTTTTCACATCCTGCATAAAACTCTTCCATACTTTTAAATCTGATCTCAATCCCCTATTTATGAGGGTGTAATCTTCAAAGATAAAAAACTGGTAATATTACACAATTACTAGTTTTTTGAAATTATATATTTTGAGATTTATTTTTCTTTTGGGAAGTCAGATATACAGAGAGGAAGAGCTTCCATCCACTGACTTATTCCCCAAGCGATCACAACGGCTGGAGCTAGGCCAATCTGAAGCCAGGAGTCAGGAACTTCTCCCAGGTCTCCTACATGGATGCCAGGTCTCAAGGCTTTGCACCGTCACTCAACTGCTTTCCCAGGCTACAAGCAGGGAGCTGGATGGAAAGTGAATGCCTGGCATATGAATTGGCGCCCATATGGGATCCTGGAGCATGCATGGCGAGGACTTTAGCCACTAGGCTACAGTGCCATGCCCTGTTGTTTATTTGTATTTGAAAGCAGAGTTGTAAAGAGAATGGAAGCCAGAACTTCCCAAAGCTGGCAATGGCTGGAGCTGAGCTGATTAGAAGCCAGCAGCCTGTAGCTTCTCCCATGCAATTGCAGGGTCCCAAGGACGTGGGCCATCCTCTGCTGCTTTCCCATGTCGTTAAGCAATGATCTTGAAGGAAAGTTTAACAACTGGGACACAAATTGGCATCATATGGGGAGCTTGCACCATATGGAATGCCAGAGCAGCAGGTGGAGGACTAGCACACCACACCGTGGTGCTGGCCCTATTGCTAGCTCCGTAATAAATTTGTCTTAATATTGTTAATGTGTCCACTTGAAGGAGGAATCTGTGTCTTTTATGTTATCACATTCTTGTTGGTGCATTTTTAGCCATAGTCTGATGTATTCAGTAAATGGTAGTTGAATTAAATGTAAGTTTTCTTACAAAATAGTTAAACCAAGACCACAACCTCTTTCTTTTGTGAGAAGTACAGCTTTAACTGTAGGCTTTAAGAAGACTCACCCTTTTTTGTATTGTTTATAGGAAGTAGAGCAGTTAAGAATGGAACGCCTACAGATTGATGAACAGCTGCGTCAGATTGGTATGGGTTTCAGACCTTCTTCCAGCAGAGGGCCTGAAAAAGAGAAAGGATATACCACTGATGAAAGTACCGTCTCTTCTGTACAAGGTTCTAGGTCTTATAGTGGAAGAGGCAGAGGTCGTCGGGGCCCTAATTACACCTCCGGTTATGGTAAAAAAACCTTTTTTGGTACCAGTAATTATAATTCTGAATTAGGTATTGTAGTATATTTTATTTATTAGTTCAATGACTGTGTTTGCGCTTTGAAGATACAGTGCATTTCTGAATTAGAAGTGTTAATGGTAGTGACAATGTTACATTAAATAACTAAAAAGCATTTAATTTGCAAGCAGTTTTATAATGAAATGTTTTTGAGTGACCGTTCATAATTATGTTTATTTGAAATGCTTAGAGTGAACTCAGTATGGAACTTATTTCCCAGTCCTCCTGCTATAATCCTATACATTTATAATTACAGCCTATAGTAGTGGCAATGATACTACTAGATACCATCTTTTATTTGTCCTCCTCATCCCCCAAAAAACTAAAGGGTTTATCACAATGCGAAGATTGTTTGTAGGCAGATTTGAATGTATTAACATCCTGTGGAATCTGTGTAGTAATAACAGCATTTCACTAAAAGGAAATCTTTAAATGTCAAAGTTGATTAACATTTTACTCTCAGGTATTTTGCTGTGAGCATGAAGCCTTACTGTATAAAGGGGACAATGGAGTGGGGATAGTCAACCATTCTGTAATCCTAAATTCTCACATATTCAACTTTGGCAGGCGTTAATTTTCAGCGTTTGAACCTGGATCTTGGCAGTGACCTGGCTTTTTTTTGTCTCCTATCATTTGCTACTTCCTTGTATTCATCCTGGCTTTGGAAAATGATCTATTCACCTTTTCTGAAATTAAAGGCATTTGAGGAAATCATAAATGAGTACAAATTTCCAGTGTGAGCATTCCAGATTTCATGTTTGATTGAGGTGTCATCTAATGATGCCAGAGTTATATAAAACATTTTATCTTTTATGATAGGGTTGGAAGAATAAAATTTATTTCCTTACATTCTTAGTTTTTAAATGTTGCTTTGCTTTTAACTCTTTAGCTTTAATTCAACTTTTGACCTGAAAAGTGAAATTCCAGTGTCAGACTTTTCAACATATGAAGGTCTGAGAATTTTCAAGGATTATTGTGTTCCTGAAATCACATTTAGTACAATATGCAATCCGTTACTGAGGAGAAATTAAATATATTCTGACGAAGTTTTGAACAGTGATTTATTAGCATACGTAATCAGATTTGTGACTGTTGAGTTTGATTGAAGACTTTTCTTGCCCTTGATGTGAGTTGAAGGGTAGAGGGAGAGACAGAATCACTGTGTCATGTGTTGGTTCACTGCACACGTGGTTGCAGTGGCCAAGGTCGGACCAGACTGAAGCAGGAGCTTGATCCGGGTCTCTGTGTGGGTGCCAGGGCTCAGACACTAGCAGTTCTTTCCCAAGCCCATTAGCAGGAACTGGATTGAAAAGAAAAAGCAGCTGGACTCAAACTGGCATCCCATATGCAGATGATGGTGTTACCTGAGTTATGCTTTTTGATGAGACATCAGTCACTTTGGGAAAAATACTGGTGGTAGAGGAACATCTAAGTAGCTTAAAGTTTCATAAATTGTTCAGTCGATGACCAAAGAATCTTGGTAAACTAGTAATATTGCATTTCTAAAGTAGTTGTTAAATTTGAGAAATTGAAAGAGAACATAATACTAGTTCAATTTGATTGTGGATGTTTTTGTTTACCTTTTACCAGAAGAATTTTTAGTTAATAATACATGGTATTTCTATAGGAAACATGTACTGGTGTAGCCTTTGTAGTTGGTATGTGCCTTATACTCATTGGATGATGTTTTAAAGCTTTAAATTTTCAATATTGGGAGCTAATGTTTCCATCCACAGTTTCCCAATGTCAGTGGTGCATGGGTGCTAAAGTTGGGAGCTCAGTCTAGGTCTCACATGGTGCCAGGAAAAACAACTGCTTTAGCTGATATTTCATGGCTGCTTCTTAGCATCTTCATTAGCAGGAGCCTTGGGAGTTAGAGCTGGATGTCCAACCAAGGCCCTCAGTCTAACAAGGATTGTCTTGTCGGGTGTCATGTCACAACCAGTTGCTTAACTGTTAGGCTAAAAGCTACCTCATTTCCCCCATTTTTTGTTTCAAATGCAGAGTTAACAGAGAAAGGGGAGACAGATCTTACATTTGGTGGGTCACTTCCAGAATGGCCAGAAAGTTCTAAATTTTCTGTTCTGAAACCAGAAGTTAGAAGTGTCTTCCAGGTTTCCCATGTAGATGCAGGGCCCCAGCACTGGTCATCCTTTACTTCTTTCCCAGGCCATTAGAAGGGAACTGGGACTGGAAGTATAGCTGTAGGGACTCTAACTAGAGGCTTTTTAAAAAAAGTAATTTTATGTATACACACATACACATACATAGATATTTTTAACTTATTTTTAAGTTACTACCATCATTCTATGATACAGTTCCATAGGCCCTGGGGTTTCCCCTGCCACCACCACCCTACCCCCCACCGAAATCCCCTATACTATTGCTATAGCATAGCTCTTCATAAACAGTCACATGTTCATCATTGTGGGTTTGGACAGTGGCAGAGAGTCCAGCATCCTATTGTCAAGAAACAGCTAATAGTTTCTTTGGGAGTCCATCTTTAATCTGGAAGTAGAGATAGACACTTCACTGCATCCTCACATCTGGACATGATAGTCTCTACTACACAGTCACCACACATCCCTCTTAAATGAAAAGCCACAATAGCAAAATCAACAGCAGGAAGAACATTAGAATTTTACAACACCATGAATTTCTCAAGAGTTTTTGATAGTTCAACAGTCCTGAATTGCTGGCAATCCCACCCCTCTAATCACGATAAAATCTGTCTCAAATCCACTGGCTGCTATAGTCCACCTTAGTGTTTCCGTCTGCCCAGATCTTCACTGCCAATGATTGGCTGGGGTGGTTGATCAGTTTGTTCTGTCCTCCATGCTCTGCCATGCTGCCAGGTGTCCTGTGCAGGCTCCGATGCACTGCCATATCCTTCATGTACATTTGGATATGGTTGTCTACTGTTCCATCTAAGCCACTGAGGAGGCCCAGTGCTGACACATGCACTCCACAGTCAGCCCATGGAACCTGCAGTTCTCTCCATGGTTAGGGTTCTGAGTCCAGCGGATCAGTTGGTAGACAATCACCGAAGAAACCTCATCTGAGGCCATCCCAGACCTGATTCATATGTGTGTGTGTGTGTGTGTGTGTGTGTGTGTGTGTGTGTGTGTGTGTGTGTGTGTGTGTGTGTGTGTGTGTGTGTGTGTGTGTGTGTGTGTGTGTTGCCAATACAGGGTCCGGCAGTCTGTCACCCAAATCAGCCTATGCACACACTGGTAGTTGCAATTGCTGGGTCTAACTGGAGGCTTAATGTGCTAAGCCATGGCGCTACCCCTGTGTATTTTTTCTTTTCTTTCTTTTTTTTTTTTTTTTTACAGTTTATGTAAGTTTACTTAATTAAAAGAGTGACAGATATCTTCTGTCCACTTCATTTATTATTCAGTCCACTCCCCGTATATCTGCAATAGGCAAGGCTGGGTCATGCCACAGCCAGGTAGACTGTGAGATCTCTCATCAGGGGCAGGGATCTGAGAACATGAATCAGCATGTCTCCCAGAATGCATTACCAGGAGGCTGTCTGAAAGGCAGAGGTGTCAGGTGTGGGGTCAAGTGTGCCTTGTGGTAGAAGCTCACTGGTGTTGCTGGTTTGGGCCTCTCATCTGTCTTACCTACTTAAAATGTCAGGTTTGATACTTCCTTTATATATCTTGAATTTTAGATTTAGGTTAGATAGAATTTCTTGCTTGTAACATTATATTAGATAAATACTACCCTGGATTTCTAAAAATGTAATAGAAACTTTTTTGAAAGGCCTAAAAAATAAGAGTTTTACCTTCAAATTTTTATAATGTTTCATGCTAGCTACAGGTTTGTAAATACTTTAAAATGGTTACATATTTCAGACTTTTTCATACTGTTAATATTTGCCTTAATTCCCATGTTTTGGTATGTAATTAATGAAATTTTTTTCCACCTGGAGAAAGTTAAAGTTCATTAATTCCATTCATGATTTTAAATTCCTGAAACACTTGAAACTGAGTAGTGAAAAGAAATTTGAAATAGTTTCCAAAATATGCTCCTAATTTAGTCTCTAAGTCACTTATGTGATAGACTAGTTAAATTCGTTTAAGGGTTCTTGGAAAATTCATGGGAACTTCAAGGATTTAAGATTTTTGCACCAAAACAAACTTTAAATTTCATTTTCCTGAATGAGATTCCCCTTTAGTTACAATCCTACAGATTAAAATGGATGTATTGCAGTTATTTCTACAGATGAATGAAAGTTTATGTACCTCTTCAGTTACTTACAGCTTTGTACAATAGAACAATAAGCACACTTATTATTAAATAACTAGGCTTTTTGTGAAATCACTGTTATTTGTGAGTTTATTCAAGTGAACTTGAAGTTTACAGTATATTCATTTAAGAGCAAATTAACACACATTGCCGACTAAAGATGATTTTTTTCTACCTTTATTGTAGACCAGTTTTCAATCAACTTAAAAGAGTAGAAAGCTTATAACACTGTAGTAGAAACACAGAGCTTTTTGAGAGCAAAAGAGAAGGGGAGAAGTCTGGTTCCAGTTTGCTTTGTTTGAATCTAGAAATTAACTAGGTTCTGAAGGAGAGATATGTATAGATAAGAGGAAAGTGGCCTCCCAGACAGAGTGTGAATGGTTATGAGAGTGATTGGGTCATATGTATCTGACAATTACACACTAACGATGAGGAAATCTTTGCAGTGGCTAGGTTTTTGAAAAGTCTCAAATAGATTGTTGGAATATTAAAAATGCTCTATAAACTTGTACATGTTGCTCACTCTCACTGGTTATATATAGCTTTGATCCTATTGTCAGATAACATTTGGTTTAGAGACTTTTTAAAATGTGTTCAATAGTTTCAGATATTATGTTTTTCTAATTGGAGACAGTAGGAAAATATGAAACCGTCCAGTTTATAACACCATCAATTGGAAAAGTACTGATTGGGGGATGTCAAAAATGTGGGGGAAAAACATACATTTTTAGTTTCAGTGAAGTCATTGTAGGATTACTGTATGAGTAAGTTACTTGGTTTTTTTTAAGTATGAATTTTTTTCCAAGTATTTGGGTAGTGACTGTATTTGATCACAAACCAAGAATTGTGAAGAAAATGACTAAAAATCTTTCCACATTATATGAATTTTAATAACTTAAATTGAATGTGTTGTGTGTTTTCTACAATTGTTGTGTTATTGGTTCCTGTATATCAGAACAATTTTAACCTTTCCTGGCAATGGATAAGTGCAATTTTAGGTTAATACATTTCATTTTTGTGAACTTAATTTTTATTTAGTCTTCTGAGAAACAATCAGTAATGGTAATTAAAAGAATAATTTGCAGAAAATAATTTAAAATTTAAAACTTTAAAAAAAATTATGAGTATCATTTGCTTATGTCTCTTCTTTCCCAAGGTACAAATTCTGAGCTGTCTAACCCCTCTGAAACAGAATCTGAACGTAAAGACGAGCTGAGTGATTGGTCACTGGCAGGAGAGGATGATCGAGAGAACCGACATCAGCGTGACAGCAGGAGACGCCCAGGAGGAAGAGGCAGAAGTGTTTCAGGGGGTCGAGGTCGTGGTGGACCACGTGGTGGCAAATCCTCCATCAGTTCTGGTAGTCTTTTATATACTATGTCAGCATCCATGCCTTATAAACACTATAACCTTACAAAAGTTAATTCATCTTCCAGAGACGCCCATTCTTGGAAATTTCTCTTTCCATTCACTGTCCTATAGAAAGCAATGGACCGTACTATAAAGTTCTGTATGTAAGGAAAAACTAGATTGTTTTTCAGTGAAGGTGCACTTCAAATATTCAGCTCAGAGCTTTAGTTTATCTGGTTGTCTTGAGAGTCAGATGTTTATTCCCTCAGTTTTGGGGGAGTGTTGTGTAATATACAGAATTTTTGTTTCTGTTTTCTCTTGAATTCAGAAGTTACGTATTTTTATTCCCCAGTCATTCATTCACAAAGAATCCTAATACACAGGGAAATCTAAATGTAAATATTTCTATAAGTAAAATTGAAATTTAGTGAATAGCGTTCTTTGCCGTACTATGTACTATATGTGTGAATAGGGAAAAATGGCAGAATCAGCTTTTTAACACATTTTTAGTGTAAGGAATTGAATGATTGAGAAGAGTGTTTAGATGACAAATGATTTGAGTTACAAAAGGAACTTTTTGAATATTTTTAACGCTTTAAGTTAGGCAATATTATAAGAGTTGTCAGAATGTTCTTAGCTTGATGGTTGGGGGCGAGGAATTTGGCAGGGATATATGGACTAGCTAATATCAAATACTCAAATTTATCATGCCATTGTCACTTTTTTCTTGAAACAGTGTAATCTTCAGCATAGCTTATGTATTATTCAAGTATTATACAGGATATATGTTATTTAATATATGCCAAGTGTGCTTTTCTGTTTAGATAAATGAATACAAATCAGCATAAAATTTAGGTGAGTTTTTATTTTTTAGGCATTCATTCTCAAGTTCCACAATAATAATTCTTTGAGTCCAAAGTTCAGTTTATAGGCTGTGGAAATAGTTTTTATATTTTAGAACTGTTCGAGCTGTTAGTGAGGTTTATAAAATTGTAGTATGCTAATTGCAAAATAAGTGTACCCTAACTAGTATTTATTATTAATGGATATAATTAGTGTTTTTTGCAAAGATGCTAGCTTGCTAGCTGTACCAAAGGAAATCTAGAAAGGAAAAAATCGTGATTTAGGTGAATTTCTTCTATAATTTGATTGTTGGAGGCAATAAGTGCACTTAGGTAAGATGGGTCTTTTTCTTACAAATTGTGTCTTAAAACTTCTTTTACACCTTCACCTCATCCTGCCCTACCTTCACTCTTTATTTTTTTTTTTTTGAGATGGAGTACTAGCCAACTTTTTGTTTTGACATTTTTGTTTTCATAATCAGAATTTCAGTGTTACTTCAGTTTGCTGCTTTATGTCGAGTTGTTTTGATGTTACAGATTTCCGTTATGTCAGAGTGCAGGTGTTGGGTATTTGGACATGATTAATATTGGTATGAAGCAGCAGTCCCGTAAGAGTCAGTAAAGGGGGTAAAAGTTCTTTGAAATAATTCACATTAGTTGAATATTTATTTCCTTTTATTTCTCTAGCTTATGTGTAGGATTGCCTTGAAACATGACTGTCAGAACTAGCATAAAACACCATTCCGTATACATTTGTCCTTCATTATCTATAGGGGATTGGTTTCAGGGGCATACTGCCCACAAGCTGGGACCAAATTCTAGATGTACTCAGTCCAGTTTTGTACCCAGCCAATGTAAACACTGTGTAAGTGAATGCGTCGTGCATTAAAGGCAACAGGATCTATACATGCTCAGCGTTGGTTGACTCTGCAGAACCCACAGAGGCAGAGAAACAACTGTATGTTTTCACAACATGTCAGAGGAAATGTTTGGGGGAATGTAGGTGTCTGTTCATTTTCTGCTTGATAATTTCTCATCACCATGTAAAATTTTCCGTAACTTGTTTTCTAGATGAAATAGTGATACAGAAAAATTTGCTGGCAGTATATTTTTGTTGGGGGAAAGTTGGAGTTTATTTACCATTTATTAATAAAGTTCAGTTTAAATCAAGCTTTCATGACTTCAGCCCTCTTAAACAAATGTTTCTTGCCTCTGACATGAATATAGTGCTCAAAGATCCAGACAGCAATCCATACAGCTTACTTGATAATACAGAATCAGATCAGACTGCAGACACTGACGCCAGCGAATCTCATCACAGTACTAACCGTCGTAGGCGGTCTCGTAGACGGAGGACTGATGAAGATGCGGTTCTGATGGATGGAATGACGGAATCTGACACAGCTTCCGTTAATGAAAATGGGCTAGGTATGTAAGCATTTAGGGAAAAGACATACGTATTTTGTTCATGTATAAAGCATTTTCCTAAGAAGTATGCCATTGATGAATTTTGTAGTGTTTAAAGAAGATATATAGCTTTTGTCTGCCCCTTGATACCATTAATTAAGCACAGATATTCATACTGCATACAGTACTTAGAGCTTTCGTTTTGCCTCTTTCAAATTTTATATGACATTAATGAAAATACATACATACATACATACAAGTGTGTGTGTATAATGTATATAATATGTATATACGTACACGTGTATTACGAGTGAACATTTTGACATTACTGATTTGGGATAAAATTAGTCTATTGGGGAAAGCTTTATGTTTGAAGGATTTAAATTAAGTCAGACTTCACTTTGAGGTAAAACTGTTATTTTCAAATGATAATTACAATTTTAATCTATTATAAATGCTTAAAGCTACAAAATTGTATATCTTAATAAGTGATGTTATATT
Source organism: Ochotona princeps (assembly GCF_030435755.1). Taxonomy (NCBI): domain Eukaryota; kingdom Metazoa; phylum Chordata; class Mammalia; order Lagomorpha; family Ochotonidae; genus Ochotona; species Ochotona princeps. The sequence goes on along the minus strand of NC_080834.1, from coordinate 105,475,991 downwards.
TTCTTTGGTATATAAATACAACTTTCTTTGTCTCCTGAGAGGTTTGAAAGGAAGAAGCTTTCTTGTTTGTGTGTTTATTTTGTATTTTGTCAGAATAGTTCATGGTAAACTTTGCAATTGCAGATGATAGTGAAAAAAAACCCCAGCGACGCAATCGTAGCCGCAGGCGTCGTTTCAGGGGTCAGGCAGAAGATAGACAGCCAGGTAACTGGAGTGCACTTGTTGACAACTTAAGGTCACAGCATGAAAAAAATGTTATGTGTCTGCATTCTAAATATAGTATACTTATGTTTACACCTGTGCATATACATTGAAAACGTGCGTTGTTCAACTAATAAGACTACTACTTTTAAAGTGCATTTTTCCTTCAGACTGTAAATATTTTAGTAACATGTTCAATTGATCTAATGTGTCTAAATGTTTTACATGGAAATACTGTTGAGAAGACCATTATGATTTTGTTCACTTGGCAGATGCTTGAAATGAGGCCTGCCATCCCAGGGACTGTGTTGTAAATTGTGCGATTTGAGGTTGATTGGCAAAAACTGGGCAGCTTTTGCATGGTGCCTGCTTACTATATCTGGATTCAGCACCTCATTTTTGTGGGATTTGTAATACCCAGTATTGAAGCAAAGAAGCAAAAACTACAAAAGAGAAAATACTTTTTTGTCTTAAGAGGGGTGCATGTTGTGTTTTCGTTGCATTGTAGTGTTATGCCTTTTTTCTTTCACCTACTAACTGTTCAACTTACGATCTTTAGTTTTAGAATGTCATTTTATGTCGTCGTAGTTTAGAATAATTTCTAAGACTTGTTTATTGTGTTTGTTATTTTAAACATAATTTCATTTCCTGTTTGTAGAGTATCACGTCTATTCACAATGAAGAAATGTGTGTGCACCAGAAATAAACCCCTTTCAAACTAATCAATTTTTGCATTATTTCCATAATAAATTCATTCATATGCTATTCCCAAAATAAAGGATGTAAATTCTAGCATCTTTAGCATTTTAACATTGGTGGTTGTAGGGATATTTAGAAAAGCTAGTTCAAAGGTATTAGGTCCCATTTTTGAAAGTTCTTATAAAAATAGGTGGGAATTTTAAGAGCAATTAAACATGTAAAAAATTAGCATCCATAAATTTTTTATCCTCTTTTTTCTTTCTGTGTTAGAAATACACTTTAGATGTAGTCATCATGTATATTCACTGAATACATTATTCTGGCCTCAAGTTATAAATAGGAAATTTCAGGATATCAGCCTGGGCTTAATATTGAATAAAATAATTAACACATTAAGTCCCAAGATTACATTTTGGGTCTGTTTCAGTGGCATAGTACTCATTTCAGAGTTATCGTAAGTAACATATTTCTTGCTAGGTTTTTACCTTTCATATATGGCACAATGGAATACAATGGGTTAACTTAATGAGTAGTGTTTTTTGCTCAAGTAGCTGACCTAAAAGGCATAAAATAATGGGGTTTGTTGCAGAAGAGGCACCAATTTCTCTGTATTAATTGAAATGCATAATTTGCATTTTGGAATAATTGCCAATAATTTATGTCCTATTCTGCCTTCATTCCTTTTATACTCTGGGTTTTCTGCACTTCTTTCCACCTTAAATTTGCTGGTTTCCTGTTTCCCCTCAGTTGGTAGGAAGGTAGGGTGGATAAAACGAACATAAAATTAGCTTCTCATTACTCGCTGCTCAAGGGAAGCATTTTCAGTGATTTTTTTCTTAATAGCACTCTAAAGTAATACTATCATTTATTTGGTTAAAATTTCTTGTTCTCATTGTAAATTAAGTATTGCATATTCTTTGCTATCCTTAGAATATTACAGTGCATTTAAATGTGCAGTTCGTTAAATCCAGACCCTTGTAAAAAATTCTAGAGTGTAAATTGTAGATTTAGGTTTCCTGAATTCTTCTGTTAAATGTTTCAATATTTGTTGAACTTTAAGAAGTTTTTATACAGACTGGCTAGAAATTTTTAAAATTAACTGTTTCTTGTCTTTTCCTATATTTGGGGAGGGAGCATTCCACTAAGTCTTTTTTGATTGATATCTATATCAAATCCTATTACACTGTGTATGTACACAGCAAAGCATCTGAAAAACATTGCAACATGTATTTAAATTTAAATTTAGCATGTTTGTATATAGCACAGTTTCCAAGTAATTTAGATTTTTCCGGGCATCGCTGAGGCTTAAACTGAAAACAGTACAATTTTATTTTGCTACTATCCAAGGTTGGGAATAATTTTTCCACCATGAGGTAGAGGTAGCAGTGAAGTGAATTACAATATCTCCACCCTGAGTACTGCAGACTGATAGTGGCAGCAGTGAACTGAAACAAATTGAAATGCTTCAAAATGAGCATGTTGAATTTCTTATCATTCAGAATAAGAAAGGAAGTCTTAGACTCAACAATAGGCTTTAAGATAAAAATGAGCAAAGTTCTGAAGTTAGTTTTGCATGATATAAAATCAAAATGATGCCTTGTGGCGTAATTTGAACCAGATGGACCATGTGGTTCCAAATTAAAATTTGAGTTCTTACAGAAGTATCTTACACCCAGGTTTTCAAATACATACTATATTTTCATCCAGGCAGGCTTTCCTTACTCAGTTTGTTATACAAAATTTGAAAGAATTAAGGCATAAAGTGAGGCCAGTATGTATACATATTGAATAGACCTGACTTGTGCTACGATTGGCAGTGTGGTGTTAGTTTGGATTAATCTTTACCCAGATTCATCATTACTCTGCACTGGTCTGTCTTGCACACTTGATAGGAAAAATAGCAGTGGGGGTTGGTGTAAGAGTAGGGGTGGTCACAGAATTCATTCTGGCCCTGGATCAATTCTGATCAATGTCTACTTTTTAGGATGGGTAGTGGTCTGTCATCCTTATTTTACTTGTAGTTTATTATTTTAGCAGAGTGGATTCTAGCATGAAATGCTAAAAAGGAAGCAAAGTGTCAGATTTAAGTTTAATTTTTTTTGTTTGAAAAATGAAGGAAAACATTTGAGCTTTTTTTTAATGACATCTTACATATGTGTTATTTGCCCCAGTGTAGCAAGCATTGTCTTCAGCCTAGAACACTGCATCCATACTTCCTGTTCATGGTTGTGGCTTCCTACCTCAGACTTGTTCCGTGGCTTTACTCTTAACCACACAGAAATAGCTGGAGTCTTGGGAATGAGGATTTTTAATCCAGACTTCCTCAATCTCTTGAGAGTTTTAAAAGTTTGTTTAGTGCTAAATAGATTTTTGCAAAATTTGCTTTCGGTTAGAGGTGGTGCCCAGCTTAAGAAAATAAATACTGAATTTGGGTGGCCCACCATTATTTTATTTAATAGTGAAATTACTCTTTATCCATAAATAAGCTTTAGAAAATTTTTCAACTCCTGTAATTTTTTTCTCATCTTTAACAGTCACAGTTGCAGATTATATTTCTAGAGCTGAGTCTCAGAGCAGACAAAGAAACCTCCCAAGGGAAACTTTGGCTAAAAACAAGAAAGAAATGGTAAGGAGAATTTAACCTGTAGGGTTTCTTTTTTATTTTGGTTATGGTTTAGATTTTTTTTTTCCAATTCTTGCTGTATGATCACCTGTTTCCCCAAGTAGAGAAGTAATTAAAGACAATTCAGTTTTATTCTTGGCCCCTGGTAATAGAGTATGCATGCTTGAGCCTGAAATACTTTTCAGTTAGAACTTTAAATAGCATTTATAAAGTTCAGTCTATCCAAAAACATTGGGCAGAGCGACTGTTGCTTAATTTGGGGGAGGACTAGGCTGTGTGTACCTCTTTGCAATAATGGAGATGGACCTTTTAAAATTTGATAATGAGTTTCCAAATAAGGTGAGTAGCCATTGCTTTGCTTTGGGCATTAACAGTTTAAAATGACGAGCTTTTCAAATTTTTTTTTTTTTTTTTTTAAAGATAGGTTTCATTAAACAGTATTAACAGTATTGATGGTTTCAGTGGTTTCGGCACTGCCAAGTTACTAGGTATAATGGAATTGAAAAGTAGAGTGGTATACGTTGATATTTGAATTTCATGAACATTTTAATTCTTGGATCCACTGTGACATTTAAGCTGCAATTTTTAAATGAATTAATGTTTATGTAGCTATTTTTTTCCTCAGCTATAGATTTTTTTAATTTAATATAAAGAAGTTGAAAAGTTGTCTCCCTTTGGCAGGCAAAAGATGTGATTGAAGAGCACGGTCCTTCAGAAAAGGCAATAAATGGCCCAACTAGTGCTTCTGGCGATGAAATTCCTAAGCTACAGCGTACTCCAGGAGAAGAGAAGATTAATTCCTTAAAAGAAGAAAACACTCAAGAAGCAGCAGTCCTGAATGGTGTTTCATAAACTGAAGAAGTTCCTAGTTTACAGTTCTTTTACATTACATTTACAATAGTGCTTGTACAAGCTTGCCAAAGATAGAATATGGATCGCCAGTCTTTCCATCGCACTTTCAGTTCCTCCATTTGGAATCCAGAAAGGGGAGGGATCCTGAAGAAATCATATGTTAAACATACTTTGACACCTACTGTGTTATAAAATCTATCATCAGATGTGCCTTGAGAATAGTATATGTAACATTAAAAAAAGTTGCTGGCTATAGGAAATGTTATTTTGTTCTCAACATGTGGCAGAGATGGGGGAGGTGGGTGGGGTGGGATCCCTAAGGTAATATTCTCTATGAAAGCGTTAGCTGCTTTTGTTACATTTTTAATAATATGCAACCACTTCTTCACCTGAGGAAACTTAGAATGAAATGCAGTCTAAAATATTTTGCACTGAATTGTACTTTCTTCATTAGTTTAGTCTGGAAACTGGTCTGTTTTAATGTATTTTTAAATGCTGTATGTAGAAGAAAAAATCTGCAGACCACTGGAATACATTTGTTAAACTCATCTGCAGGGACACTGGTTGATATTGGCAGTGACTGTTCTACATTGAGGCTTTGTTTGGTTTATTTATTAAAGTGTACAGTATTTAAAAATCAAACATAGCTTTACTTTAAAAAGAGACACTAAGTTGAATGAGTCATGTTCATTCAGACCTAACCTGAACTACTGAAAAGATCACTTTCCAGAAGGTTTATCTGTACAAATTACATATTAGGCTCAGTAGAATCTCTCTCCCCCCTAACCCCCCCTCTTTTTTCTTTTTTTGTTTTTTGTTTTTTGTTTTTTTTTTTTGTTTGTTTGTTTTATTTTGTTTTGTTTTTCGGTTTTTGATTTTGGTTGTTTGATGTGCAATATGTTTTTGTATGCAGGTAGTAAATAAACTTTGATCTTCCATTGCTGATTTTTAACTTTCTACTTTATACACCAGTTGTTGAAAAAGTAGTTAACTACTTACAACCCTAGAGTAGTGTCAGTTGACCGCTTTTAAAAAGCATTCTTCCTCCTAAGTAGCAATAAAAGTATCAGTTGGCCATTTAGCCATATTTTAATGAATACACTTGAATTTTAACACTTGATTTGGGTTTTAAGAAGTTGGTGGCTTAGGGAATTGATAGTACACTTTGTTAGGAAAAAAGTAGCAAAACTAATTTCAAGCAACTTTTCTAAGATAAGCATTTTAATTTTTCCTTCATAAAATATTTTAGATTTCAAAATGTTTTTAAAATAAGGGACATACAAAAATCTTACCTATTGATTTTTTAAGGAAGTAATTTTAAAGGTTCTTAGAATAATGATTTAAAAAGCAAATATTTTGAGACTGAATTTTGTGGAAATAAAGACTTAACCATGAAGTTTTCAGTAACAGTTGTGTGATAAATGGCCAAAGCAAAGAATTATCAATTCAGGAAAGAAGGTTTTTATTCCATAGTATTAAATGAAGCACAAAGTGAGATAACCTTAAGTTTTGTTCTTTTTTTTTTTTTTTTTTTTTAAAGATGATGTATGTATTTTGAAAGTTGCAAAGAGAGAAGGATCTTCACGTTACTGGTTCACTTCCTGAATGGCTACAGTGATCCAGATGAAGCCAGGGGCCTCATCTGGGTCTCACATTTGGATGGCAAGGCTCCAGATACTGCTTTTCCCAGGCATTAGCAGGCAGCTCGATTGCAAGTACAAAAAGTGAAGAGTTGACAATGCCTGCTATCCACGAAAGATTTTTTTTATGTGCGTGATTTGTGTGTATTTGCTATGTGTATAAAAATGTTAAGGCATTTTAACTCAGAAATTAAACATTAATTCAGGGTACAGTAAGGTTTACCAGGTCTGTTTACATATAACCCTGTCTCATACTATACTTTTAGAAGTTAAAATATCTTGGAACGTAAATGCTTTCTGCTGAACCTTTCTATAATCTTTCCTGAATAGCTAAGAGTTTAACAGTGAATGATGTAGTTGCTGTACTTTTCTGTAAAAGTAATCACATAATTTCATATCCTCAAATTTGAAATACTCTTGAATGTTTTTATAATCAACTAGAAGCACATTTTTGGCTATTTGATCAGGTTAACTGTGTATTTTGGTGACTTTATAAGATATGAGAAGTCATTTTATTTTTTTACATGTCAAATAATGAGATGCACTAAAACATTTTTCCATAAAGGTTAGCTATGTAAGTGGGAAACCAAGAAAATTATGTTAAAATTTTAGTTGTTCAGAATAGCAGTAATCAATTAGTAAATCATAGTAGTGACTAAGATTTCATTTTTATAAATTATTACCACTGATCTCTTTTCTCTTTTAAAAATATGAGTTAAAAAATTATGTGAAGTATGCTTCTAAAACCTATGTTCAGATTCTGAAGTACGAGGAGACTTCAGAGAGATGGACAGTTTAACTTGTTTTGATATTAAACCATTTGTTCTACAAGTTAAAAAAAATTTTTTTTAATTTTGTAATTATAAAACTGCTTTCCAGAGGTTACTTGTCTCTGGTGTTTCCATACTCAAATAATGAGGGGGTCCATATTTCTGCCTGTTGTCCTAATGAGATGAGCTGTCGCTATGGAAGAATTTAAAGGTATACACAAAACAAAGGCTCAAAAATGGTATTATCAGACGTGCTTATCAAATGCTGCATGTTTCTGTGAGAAATCAAATACAAAACTTAAACTGAGCCAAGAAATAACAATTTAGTAAGGGACATAAAGTTGTCTTTTCCTGAACACATCTCCCTTGTCTATTCTGTAATTGTTCTGCAGTGTTACATCTGGTAATATTGGTGAAAATGTACCAGGAATGTTTAGAAAAGGTTAAAGAACAGTACTTGTAGGTAAGAAGGAGTGAAAAATAGGGAAATACAAGAGCAGGGAGCAAGAGCTCCATCTTTGCTAAAGCTACAGATTATTTTTATGCCTGTTTGCCATTCTGGTGCTTTGAAAAATCTCTGTAGTGTAGAGCTAGCCAATGGGAGTAACTGTTTTTACAAATAGATTTACAATGTGAGGTTCAAACATACTCCTTCCTGTTCTCACAGGCTGTACCTACAGTAAGCTTCGAACTAAGAACAGGTAAAGGTAAAACTTGAAATATAATATATACGCTCTTTGTCAGATGGTAGTGAATGACAAAGATTTCTTTTATGCCTGAGTTTTTTTCAGAGACTTAAGCAAGGATTTTTGCTGAATTTGTGGGTTTGGAAGAATTCGTAAAAAGGCAGAGTAAAGTCTCATGTTAGGGCTTGGGTCTTACCTTTTATAAGCATTTCGTGTATAGTTTTGCTAACACTGCATTTGGAACTATTTTTTTTTAGATTTATTTATTTTTCTTGGAAAGGTGAATATACAAAGAGGAGGAGAGACAGGAAGATCTTCCGTCCAGTGGTTCACTCCCCAAGCGGCCGCAATGGCTGGAGCTGAGCCAATCCGAAGTCAGGAGACAGGAGCTTTTCCAGGTCTGCCATACAGGTGCAGGGTCCCAAGTCTTTAGGCTGTCTTTGACTGCGTTCCTAGGCCGCAAGCAGGGAGCTGGATGGGAAGCGGGGCCACTGGGATTAGATTAGCCCATATGGGATCCTGGCATGTGCAAGGCGAGGACTTTAACCACTATGTTATCATGCTGGGTCCCAATTTGAAATTTTTTTTAAAAATAGATTTTTTAATTTTGATTGGAAAGTCAGATTTACAGAATGAAGGAGTGACAAAAGATGTTTCTTCTGCTGATTCACTCTGCAAGTGGCCTCAATGGTCAGAACTGAGCTGATCTGGGGCCAGGAGCTAGGAGTAGCTTCTAGTTCCTCCGTATGGATGCAGAGTCCCAAGGCTTTGGTCTATCCTCGACTGCTTTCCCAGGCCACCAGCAGGGATCTGAAAGGGAAGTGGAACAGCTGGGACACGGAACTGACGCTCATGGGATCCTCATGTATGCTCAAATGAATGTTAGCTCAGAATCCATTTATCAGTCTGAAAGTATAAGTTTCTTCAGGAACTATTAAAGCAGCTGCAGTCTGCTCCAGTCAATTTTTATTTTTTTTAATTTATTATTATTATTTTTTAAGATTTTTATTATTATTGGAAAGCCGGATATACAGAGAGGAGGAGAGACAGAGAGGAAGATCTTCCGTCCGATGATTCACTCCCCAAGTGAGCGGCAATGGGCTGGTACGCGCCGATCCGAAGCCGGGACCAGGAACCTCTTCCAGGTCTCACACGCGGGTGCAGGGTCCCAATGCATTGGGCCGTCCTCGACTGCTTTCCCAGGCCACAAGCAGGGAGCTGGATGGGAAGTGGAGCTGCCGGGATTAGAACCGGTGCCCATAGGGATCCTGGTGCATCCTGGTGCGTTCAAGGCGAGGACTTTAGCCGCTAGGCCACGCCCCCGGGCACTCCAGTCAATTTTTAAACTGCATTGTACAGCTGGTTGGAATTGGGCCATTACTGGGCCCATGTTGTGGTCTAAGCTATGGCCTGTGTGTGATGGTGGGCATCCTCTATGCTATACTTCCTGTCCAGTCCCTTGGACGGCATCTGGGAAAGCAGTGGAGAGTGGTGCTTGTGCTTAGGACCCTCCCTTGCTCCCACGTGGAAACTTCGACTTGGCCTGGGAGGGAGTGAAGACTGATTGTCTCCATCTCTACTCTGTTTCAAATAAATAAAAGTGCATTAGAAAATAGGATAATCAAATTCAACAACAAAGAATTCCCACATTTGTTGGTTAAAAATGGTCAACTATAAGTACAGAATTGGGAATTAATCTATCTTCTATGATTTCAATTTCATCCAATTAGGGGGTGTGGAGCTAGTAAATATTTTGAAACTTTTTTGCAATATTCACATAATTGGAATCTAGTTCTATTGAGATGTTGGGTAACCACCAAATAAATGGCAAAATAAATGTTCTCATGGGGTGAATACTCAATTGAAAAGTTTGTGTTGTATCCATCCCAACCATTTCCTTAAAGGATAGAATTATAAAATGCATTAAACAGCTTTCTAGGCTGGAGACCATATTTCATTAAAAATACCATCCAGTAGTTTTTATAGATAATTTACGCTGAAGTTTCCCCTGGAGCTTACACTGAAGCCATTTGAGGCTCATCTTTACATCCTAGCTGTATTCAGGTTGTAAAGCAAATTGCAGGAATTGAAACATTTTATGTGGCAGAAAGTAATACATTCTTGAAATACCCTAACACTGGACCCGGCAAATGGCCTATTGACATAAGGTGTTTGTTCTAGTCAGGTCCACTTCCCCTCCCTGCTTGTGACCTTGGAAAGCAATTGACTGCCTAACACCTTGGGACCCTGCAGCCGTATGGGAGCCCTGGAGGAAGTTCCTGGCACCTGGCTTCGGATCAGCACAGCACCAACTGTTGCGCTCAGTTGGAGTGAATCATCGATGGAAGATCTTCCTGTCTTTCCTCCTCTGTATTTCTGACTTTACAATAAAAATAAATAAATCTTTAAAAAAAATATCCCAACACTGGACTTTCTACAGGAAAAAAAGTTGACAGGTTAGGGCTTCGTGATAGATTAGTGGCAAAATCATCACTTTGCATGCTCCAGGATCCTATATGTGTGCTGATTTTGATTTGTGTTCTGCCTGCTCCATTTCTTGTCCAGCTCCCTGCTGTGGCCTGGGAAAACAGTCAAGGATGCCCCAAAACCTTAGGACCCTGCACCTGTGTTGGAGACCTGAAAGAAACTCCTGGCTGTATACCAGCTTAGCTCCAGCCGTTGCAGCCAGTTTGGGAGTAAACCAGTGAACCAAAGATCTTTCCATGTTTGCTCTCTGTATTTCTGCGTTTCCAATAAAATCTTTAAAAACGAACGAAAATAACAGGTTGGAAGGTCTTCATATATCTTATAGGGTCAACAACTGGCTCTGGGAAGACTTGTCTTTGGAGTACACAGTGCTTCAGGATTAAGGCAAAGTTCAGTCTTTTAAGTTGTCTGGGATAAATGGTGCCTCATAAACCACTGGAGTATTTTTAAAGTTAAAAAAAATTTGATCTCAAATTTAGTTTTGTATTGTACTATTGGAAATTTCTTGAGCTGATTTATATTTTCATTGGAATTGAGCTGTGTCATTCACACTCAATTTTTATCTGCTATTTCCATCTTGAGTTACAAATCCTTTTGCAGATCATTGTTCAAGAGAAAGATGCTGTACTGTACACATCTTTGTGTTTGAAACCGTTTCCAATTGTAAAGCTGCAAATCCTTCAAACATTTAGCTGGAGGGGATTTTATTTTTAAGTACTTAGGATTTTCTTGTGATTTCTTGATTTCCAGTGTGAAATTTTTTTTTTTCATTGTCACATAGTATGTTTAGGGGGGGTTACCTTGCATAATGCAGTGAATTTGCCCCAATTTTCAGTGATTCTGTTTTTAGCTGACTTGTAATTTACAACAAATTAGGATGACAGATAAACCCAAATAACCAGAACTAAATATACAGATGCGGGCTTACCTGTGCTCACACAGTTTTACATACTCCTTGAGTTGTTTGAGTCTTCTGTAATATTGATCTGAACAATTAGACTTCTTATATTTAAATGCTGCATTTAAATACTATTATATGTAATTATGTACATAATATGTATAGTTGTATAAACATGTTCTACCTCTGGATAAAAACAATATATTAATGATATACAAAATACTAGGATTTACTTAAAACTACTTCCAGGAACACACACACACACACATTTAAACAGTCGTTTATTTTTATTGGAAAGTTAAATCCAGAGAGGTGTGACATCTTCCATCTGCTGGCTCACTCCCCAGGTGGTTGCAACAGCCAGAACTGAGCAGAACCAAAGCCAAGGAGCCAGCTTCCAGGTCTCCCATGCAGGTGCAGGGTCCCAAGGCTTTGTGCTGTCCTCTACTGCTTTTTTCAGGCCTCAAGCAGAGAGCTGGAAGGAAAGTGGAAAAGCCTGGATACACAGGGAACCTGCATGGGAACCTGGCGCATGCAAGCCAAGCCCCTCCATCCCCCCTCGTGTATTGGAAAAGCAGATTTTCCATGCACTGGTTTGCTCTCCAAATGGGTATAGCAGTTGAAGCTGAGCTGATCCAAATCCAATAGCCCGAATTTCTGTTTCTCATGGGTGTAGGGTCCCAAGGATTTGTTAGTCTTCCATTGCTATTCTAGGCCAGAAGCAGAGAGCTGGATAGGAAGCACCTATATGGTATCCCTGCACTTGGAGGTGGAGGATTAGCCGGTTGAGCTACTATGCCAGCCTCTTCAGGACCACATCATTATAGCCCCTTTGAATACCTAATAAGTATCATATCCTATAGATGTCTAACTGGAACTTTGTATCCCAGAAAGAACAGCCTTTAATTTCATTGAACTTTGTTCATATGTAAAATGTACATCTATTTGAGATGCTTAGAAAATGCCTAGCATAATTTTAGTACCTTGATTTAGTAAATGTCATTACAGATAAAGCATTTCTAAGAAAAAGGCACTTTGTGGCTCATGAATGGACCAGTTAGTATGATCTAGAGCCCTCAGTAAGATACTGATTTCTCCTACTTGAAAGGCAAGCCTGCTGATGGAGGGGTAGTTGCTACAAAGACAAATGTACTACGTTAAGCATTATTTTCAAGCAGTTTCAATTGTTGCTTCAACAGCTGTCTTAAATGGTATCCTGTTTACATTGAACATGCAAAAACAAACTTAGGAAGTGTTCTGTTTACCTGTGATTACCTGTGAGCATTGTATCGCCCTTTTAGAAAAATGGAGATTTTTCAGAATTCGAGTCAACTCAACTTGGGAAGTGGATGAGGCAGGTCATGAGTCTGTACCCATTCGGATGCACACAGGAACCTTGTATTTCCTCTATGAACAGTGGTTCATTATATGCTAAATCAAGTGTTCACAGTAACTTTAGACAGTACTCACGTATAAAGAATCATGTGTAGCTTTATGCCCCTTTGCCCTTGAGAGTGGTAAGTGCAAAGATTTCAAACTCAAATTCTAATATGTCAAGATTTTGTACACAGGAAGAACAAGAGACTTACCTTTACTTTAAAATGCTCCTACATACTTTCCAGCTCCCAGTATATTTGTATCGAGTCTCTTTGTTAGTGATTACATCTAAACTCCAAGTTTAGATGGTAAGTAGTGTCATTTATCTTAGCTATGTGTAATAAATACTTTCATTGAGGCATCACATACTTCTGTGTTTGGGTTTCTTAAGATCCACCTATATTTTCTTAGACCAACAGTCATTTGCCTTCAGATGTAAAATGTATTGGTATATCAATTTTTTAATGATTGACTTGTATGTGGCAGATTGCATCTGATTCACTTTGGAAATGCCTGCAATAGGCAGGAGGCTGGAATTCAGTCTCACACCTGGGTTAATAAGCACTTTAAGTAGAGTCTGAACTCAAAGCCCGGTACGGCAATATTGGATAAACAAGCATTCCAAGCTTCATCTTAACCATTTTGTCAGATGCCATCGCTCAGTGTTCAGTTTTTGCTAATAATGTTCAAGGCTTCGTCTCAGCAGCAAGGCTGGCTATGTCCAAGTACAGCAGTAATTTACAGAATGTCAGCATGTTTAAGGATATGGCTGAATTACAGTACTTCTGACTAAAAACCAGGACCCATACTCTTCAGATCTTAATTGTGGCATTGCAATTTTGTGATGTAGCTAGGCTAGCTGCAAGAGGGTCTACTTTATTATTTTGTGTTAATTCCACCATTAGATTTAATGTGTAATTACTGCTTTATTAACCTTCCATTTGACTGGGGTGAGGGTCTCCTGAGTCAGGACCTACCCTTAACAGTACATACAGGTACTGAATTATTTGCTAAATGAATAATGAACAAGATTTCTACCCAAATGTGAATGTGTCATTTACTCAATGTTCAGCTAAAGTGTGACGTAAAAGTTTCACATTTAAACCAGAAAATTATACCAAGGGTTCATTCAGGTTTTTCTATATGATTTTAAAAAATTAGCTCTGACTTAAAAAAAAATTAGCTCTGAGTTATTTTATTATAAAAAGGTGTTGATTATACACACTAATGTGAACTGAAAATTCATGTTTACTTCATTTTTTAGCTTGACCTTCTAGTAAATCTTTAGCTTCATTGATTTTGGCTGCGATATAAGGAGATCCTCCTGCAGGAAAAAAACAATAGTTATAATACGTATTACCAATTGCTGATTAGTAAAAGCTACTCTCAATATCCCAATGTTGGACTCGGCACCGTGGCTCAATGGCTCAATCCTCGCCTTGCACACATCAGGATCCATTACGGGTGCTGGTTCTTATCCTGGCTGCTCCATTTCCATCCATCTCCCTCCCTGCTTGTGGCCTCAAAGTATATCATGGCCCAAAGCCTTGGGACTCTGCAGCCACGTGGGAGCCCCAGAAGAGTTTCTGGCTGTTGGTTTCTGATCAGATCAGCTCAGCTCTGACCACTGTGGGCCACTTGGGGAGTGAACCAGTAGATATAAGATCTTTGTTGTCTCCTCCTCTCTGTAAATCTGCTTTTCCAATAAAAATAAATCTTAAAAAAATGTTTTTTTGAAGTGAAATTATTACACTGTAACTGGATGACTATGTAATAACAATCACTGCAAAATGAGTTAAAATGCCCCCACGATGTGTTTAGATGATAGGGCAAGTTGGCGTATTCATGACAAATCTCAAATCCTGATTGATTTATTGTACTCTTACTGTAAAACCATGAGGTTCTGTGCTGGGAAAGACTTCAATTTGCTTTATTTTTCTTGAAAAGGCAGATTTACAGAGGGAAGGGGAGATAAAAAGACCTTCTAACCACTGGTTCACTCCTCCAAGTGACCACACTAGCCAGAGTTCAGCTGATCTGAAAACAGGATCCAGGAGTCACTTCCAGGTCTCCCTTGTGGGTGCAGCGTCCCAAGCCTTTGGGCTGTCCTCAACTGCTTTCCAGGCGACAAGCAGGGAGCTGGATGGGAAGTGGAGCAGCCAAGACATGAACAAGTGCTCTCATGGGATCCTGGCACATGCAAGATGAGGATTGAGTCACTGAGCCGTCATGCTGGGCCCCTCAATTTGCTTTTTTATCTTTTTCCTTCTCATTTTCCTTTTTCTACTATCAACTGTCCCTTCAAAATGTCATTTATGGTTGCTTCCCTTTTAATCTGCCATTGCAGTACTTCTTCTCAAAAAGTGGCCCTAAAACCATCAACAGGACACTTGATATTTATGGGCTGTAGTCAAGACTCCAAAAAATCAGAAGCGCTGTAGGTAATGCAAACAAATTTATTTTACTCTGATACCAAACGGTTATAACCCTTTTCACACTGTGAGAACCCTCTTTGTTACTGAAAGGTCTCTTATAAAAAGCAAAGAAAACAAAAAACAAATTTTGTGGTCTGTTGTTTTCCAAAGGGACTGTATGTTTTCAAGAAGCCTAGGGCTGCTAATAAGTATGTCATAATATATCACATATTCCTATGTAATTTCCCATTCAGAATCTTAATTTTATTAACTCCAAAAAAGTATCAAAACAATGGTATTATTTGTGATTGCCATTACTGAGAAGTTTTACAACTGTAGATCTTAAAACATTAATATCTATATGCTAAAATTATAGCACTCAGATGTGTTCTTCATTCTGTAAATAAACGTTTCATTCAGTTTTATTTTTTTCAGACACCAAAACCATGCAGCCAGTTTGGGAGATATTGTTCATACATATTCATTCTGTGTATTTTTATTCAGCTTCTTTTCAGACACCAAAAACATGCAGCCACCATGGGAGACATTGCTCATACATATTTAGGCTTCTCTTACATAGCGGTTAAGAATCAGATACAAAGCTAGACCATACATTACAATTAGTTCCTTCCACAGCATGTGTAGCAACAGCTTCATGGCTACTTACCTTTGTCTGGGTGGTTTAAGAGCATAATTCGTCGATGTGCATCTCTTATTTTTCCTTTATTGGCAGTTGGGCTAATTAGGAATGGAAAAGGTATCACTTCAGCCTACTGCATTAATTGCAGATAAAGGCCAAATAGTAAATGAAATAAAAACTGTTTAAGAATCTCTGTAAACAATTACGGAAAATGCATATTCTGAATCACAGGATTAAAGTTCTTATGTACAAATAAGGCATTCTTAAAAATGTTTCTTACCTAGGAGAGAAAGAATGCTTACTCTCCTTGTCTTTCAAATAAAATTTAGAGAAAGAAATCAAGTTTGAGTATTTGGAAAGGAAGGCAGAATTTCAACACAGAAAAAGTCATCTTTACAGAGAACACCACAGCACTGTGTAATCCTCTTCCCATGAATGAGGAAGCCCTACTGTTACTGTACCATTTCCCTTGGCTTTTCCTAAAGAGCTTTCAATTTTAGCTATCCAAATGCGAGGAAGGAATAGTAAGACTCCAGTGAACAGAACCAACAACACTGTCTTAACCGGGACAAAATCCCAAAGAACTTCGTAAAACAAGGAAGTTACGTTTCCTCATAGCTCAAGAATAAACAATAAAATATTACCTTACACCTAAGATTAATGCTGCTTCTCGTTTTGTCATTTTGGGTTCAAATCCACCTCTGTAATAGCCACCACTGAAGGCCTGAAAGAGGAAATGTGTGTTAGGAAAAATTATTAAAGATGTTCAGTATGAAAAGTGGAACATATGCAGAGAAATTTTTCGAAACTATGATTGTATACTATTAAAAAGAAACTTATTTGAAAGGCAGAATTACAGAGAAAACAGATCTTCCATTTGCTGATTAACTCCCCAAATGGCCACGATGTCCAGGAGCCAATTAATTACTTGGGTGATTCTCTGCTGCTTTTCCCAGACCATTAGCAGAGAGCTGGACAGGAAATGGAGAGGAGCGTATACAGAATAGCAGGATTACAGGTAAAGGGTTAACAGTTAATGTGCCATGCTAGGTTTGGTGGAATTCCCATTGCACTTGTGGCTTTATATAAGCTGTGTCAAATGGTATTCTAATGATGATTAAACAGCATTCTTTTCCAGCCATTATAAATTATCTTGAGAATATAAGCACAGAATCCTGAAACATGTACTAAATTTCAAAACACAAAGGAAGTTAGCAAGAATGTTTAGTAAGTCTTACGGATTTTGGTAGACTTTGGAAAACTTGTTTTACTTGAGGCTCCATTTGCTTGACAGCTTGCAACATATAACGACCTAAAAGCACAAAGAATAGGGTAAATAAATCCACACTCTACCCTACTTCACTTCCACCCCCGAACCATAAACAAACCTGCAAATCCTGCAGCAGCAATAGTCAGTCCAACTGCCACCATTGTACTGGCCTGGTGAGGGGAAAAAGTGAATATTTATTCTCCGATTTCTACCCTTCTTTGGGCCCATTCTCCCCAACCAAACTCATCACAAGTTTCTTAAATGGAGAAAGAACTTTTAAGGTGACAATATTTCAATAAGTGATCCTTTAATATCCAACACACTAATAAAAGTCTGGGATTATTTTATTGTTTCTCGGCCTTTTGGGTAAGATCATGTGTAAAAGTATGGGATTATTTTAACTATGGAAGAAGAGAACAGGAAGATTTGCTTTATTTACTGTTCCTTTTGCCAAAGGCTTTCCTCCTCGGGCGCATGAGGTCAAGAACATTGGAAAATGCTGTTCATGGAAAGGCTGTTCACTGATAGGGCCTGTAAAATTCTGAGGCGGCATTTTAAATGCTAACCGTGACACGGAAAGCTCGTCAAACTGTTCTGTAGTCTCCTAACAAAACAAGTCCAGATATGTTAGGGAATCGTGGAGTGGACATCAATATCGGGGGACAAAGGCCGGCAGAGCAGACACTGGGAGGTATCCCCACGGCCGACCCACGCAGTGGCAGCTCCAACCTCACAGGAGTCCAAGGACCTCTGTGCGCGGAGCCATAGGGTGGCGGAGAAAGGGGCCAAAGCGCCCGCTGGGACCCTCCGACCGGAAGGGGCCATAGCGCCCCCTGGTCACCCCGGCCGGAAGGGACAAAGCGCCCCCTGGGTCACCCCGGCCGGAAGGGACAAAGCGCCCCCTGGGTCACCCCGGCCGGAAGGGACAAAGCGCCCCCTGGGTCACCCCGGCCGGAAGGGGCAAAGCGCCCCCTGGGTCACCCCGGCAGGAAGGGGCCATAGCGCCCCCGGGTCACCCAAGCCCAGGGGGCTGAGGCGGCGGCGCTCCCACCCCGGGGAGCTCCCACTCCGGGGCGCTCCCACCCCGGGGTGCATCCCGGGAGTAACGTCAGCCTCGCCCGTAGCGCTCCAGGAGCCCGGCAGGCTGCACTCACCATGGCGCGGGCGCGGATCCCCTGCCTCCACCGGCAGCGCAGCACATCCCCGTCCACAGGCCGCGGCCACCGCCAGAGCCCTGACCCCAAAGCGGCGACCTGTAAGCAGCCACCCCGACCGGCTCCGCGCGGGCGCCCTAGAATACGGCCGCAAAACTGTCGTGAAAGGCGTAAAAGGAGCCGCGGAGGTGGAGGTAAGGTCGCCAAGCAGTGGGCGGGCGGGAGAGTCGGGTTGGTTGGAGGGTGGGCGGGTCGCCCTGTTTCTGGCTCTGCGGTTGGACTTCCCCCTTTGCTCCGGAGCTCTGGGCTTTTGCAAATGCTTGCTAGCAAGGACGTGGGGCGGTTCTCTGCCTCGTTCCTTAAAACTCTCCTTACCTGTTAGTACCTCGAGTTGCCATTTGTAGTATTTTGCTTGCAGTTTTCAAGGATGGTGAACATATTTTAGTGTGCTGTGACAGATATTAACCAGCGAATACCCACTCATGAACCAGAGAATATTGCAGGAAGGCCAAACGCAGTGTTTCAGGGGTTGCTCAATGGCATTATTTTATTTGGAAGAATTTTATTTAAAGGTGCCACTTGATAGGGCTTTCTGCTAACCACCAATATTCTGTTTCCCCGATTGTTAAATCCTACAATGGAGAAGTGCTATTTAGTTTCTTTTCCTCTCCCTAAAATAGAAAGTAGGGTTTGAATTTTATCTTTAACAGAGCAAGTTTTAATCTTGATATAAATGCTTGAGAAACATAAAAGGAAATAATACAAATTTTACAATACAGTATTTGGATAATTAACATAAGTGTAGAGTTTTGCGAAGTGCTAAAGATCTTTTTACAGTGCAGTTCTGCTTTGATGAGTTGCTTGATTTTTAGGCAAATACAAAAATTTATGGGCTTTGTTTTCATTCTGTATAAGAGCAATTTATATCTTCAGAACTTCAAACGTTAACATTTTATGATGTTATTTAAAGTGATGTCCAGCACTAAGACAATAGCACTAAATATATACCTTTTTCAGATGTTTGGAAACAGTTTTACATTTTCCATTTGTGTATGGTCTAATGGCATCCCCCTAACATCCGAAATTGATACATTGAATCCAAATCACCAACGTGATGATATAAAGAAATGGTATCTTGGGTGTGAGTAGAGCATGAAGGCAGAGCCATCATGGATAAATCAATACTCTCGGGCCCGGCACAGTAGCTTAGCAGCTGAAGTCCTCGCCTTGAACCCTCTGGGATCCCATATGGGTGCCAGTTCATGCCCCAGCAGCCCCACTTCCCATCCAGCTCCCTGCTTGTGGCCTGGGAAAGCCATCGAGGACGGCCCAAAGCTTTGGGACCCTGCACCCGCGTGGGAAACCCAGAAGAGACTCTGGGCTCCTGGTTTTGGATTGGTTTAGCTCCAGCTGTTGCAGCCATTTGGGGAATGGATCAGCAGACGGAAGATCTTCCTCTTGTTTTTCCTCTTCTCTGTGTATCTGCCTTTCCAATAAAAATAAATAAGTCTTTTTTTGAAAAGTCAGTACTCTCATAAAAGAGGTCCCAGAGAAATCCTTGCCTCTTCTCACCAGTGTGGCACACAGAACACATGATTTGTGACAGAGAGATTAAAATCTGCCTCTCCCTCAGTGAGAAGGTAGTCTTGTGTGGGGAAGGAAGCCTTTACCAGGCAGCACATGTGCCAGCACCTAGATCTTGGATCTCCCTAGGAGCCAGGACTATGAGAAATAGATTTATTCTGCTTATGTGCCACTCTGTAGCACTTTGTTACAGCAACCCGAACAAAGGGAGTAAACCATCTGTTTCCAGTATTGGTGATCATTTTTTCCAGTAGTGCACTGCAATCATTGAGACATAATGGTACCAATGGAGGGGAAGTGACTGGGCTCCTGTTTATATCTTGAAGGTGAGGCTCAGAGTTCACTGATAAGTTAATTATAGTGTATGAGAGAAAGAAAGGAATCAGGAGTGGTTCTAAAGTTGTAGACTTGAGCAGCATGGAAAGATGGAGTTGTCATTGAATGGAAATAGGAAGACTCCAAGAAGAGTAAGCAGAGTGTGGGAGGTTTTTTTTTTTTTTCATATTAAGTGTGAAATGCCAGTGAGATAACCAGATAGTATTGTCCATTATTCAGCTGGATCTGCAAATCTAATGTCAAGACAGAGATCTTGGGGATGGTAGACAAGGTCTTCAGGGCCATCCAACAGATGCAGTCATCCATTGCATGTGTGGAGATAAGGAAGAGGAGTCAAGATTCTCTTTTGGAATACTTCCAAGTTTGGCATTTTAGAAGATGAAGGTCATAGGGCCTAAGCACTTGAATCATTCTGTGCTGTCTCCTAGATGCATTAGCACATGGAAGACCTGGAGCCAGCACTCTGATATGGGAAAGTAATAATGTGGAGTGATGGCTTAACTGGTTGTGCCACCCAGCACTCCCACTCCTCCCAGAGAAATTTGTATAGGTTCCTGTTCACATAATGTTACATGTGCCAGCTCTTCACTCAAATATAAATGGCCATTAATACCCCTTCTTTTTCTGTGTTCCTCCAGCAATCTATTTCCTGACCATCTGCCATTAAGAATTCACCCTATAATTCGCTATGTAGTTATGTTCTTGGTAAATAAAAGTAATCATATTGAGTCTCTTTATGAAGTGGTTGTATTTTTGTTTATTTTAAATATTTTTTTATTTGAGAAGCAGATTTACAGCAAGAGGTGGAGAGAAAAAGAGGGAGGGAGAGGCAGTCAGGGAGAGAGGTGTGGGAGAGAGAGGAGAGAGATATCTTTCATCCTCTGGTTTGTTCTCCAAATGGCCTCAACAGCCAGAGCAGAGCCAGTTCAAAGCCAGGAGCCAGGAGCTGCTTCTTGGTCTCCCATGTGGATGTAGGGTCCCAAGGACTTGAGCCATCCTGTGATGCTTTCGCAGATCCTGAGGAGCAGGAAGCTGGATGGGAAGTGGAGCAGCAAGACATGAACCAGTACCTATACAGACTGCCAGCATTTGCAGGTGGAATATTAGCCTGTTGAACCACCATGACAGCCTCTCTCTCTCTTTCTCTCTCTCTCTCTCTCGTTTCTCTTGTTGTATAAATTTTATTTCTGATAATTTTTACATATTTGATTAGGGTACGAAAGATCAAGGGCCAGAGAAAAATGTGTGAGACCATTGTTTTCACATTTTCTCTTCTTCCTTCTTGTACCTGCGGGAAGGGGAGATATAAGGTGAGAAGCCAGACCCAGCATCCCAACTGTCCCAGGGTCCCTGATGTGGAACATTCTCCAAGGGTCCTGTTTAAGTGGTTTTGTATTGCTGCTGATCATGCCACTCCAATCACGATGAAATCTCTCCAGACTCCACTGGCTGACAGTCCAACGTAGAGACTCTGCTTGCCCAGGTAGTCACTACAAACACTTGGCTGGGGTAGTTGTTTGATTTGTTCTGTCCTCCATCCTCTGTTGTGGTATCAGGTGTCCTCTGCAGGCTTCAGTGTACTCGAGTATCCTCCATGTGCATCTGGATTTGCTGTCCACGGTTCCGACTAAGCCACTGAGGAGGCCCAGCTCTGACACATGCATTCCACGATCAGACCATGGAACCTGCAATTTTCTTCATGGTTACATTTCTGAGTTCAGTGTTTCAGTTGGGGAGATTCCCAAAGAAAATTCATCTGATGTGATCCCAGACCTGATTCTTGTGTGTGCATACCAATGCAGGGTCTGGCACAGTCCATTGCCCAAATTGGCCTTCGTGCACACTATTAGTTGCAATTGCTGGGTTAGTTCTATCTCCAGCCCTGTCTTCTACGCAAAGTAATGGATGTTACAGTCCAGTTCGATCTTGCCCACCGCACACTTGGCCTCTACACAAACCAGTGGGAGCTGAAGCCTAGTTGTAGCGACCCGTAAAAATCCCTATCAGGCCCGCCTCCTGCCCTGTTTCCCATGCTTGCCAGTATGTAGAGCAGATTGGTCCTATCTGTCCCAGACCCCATTCAGCTCTCTTGCATGTCAATGAGCATTGAAGCCAAGTTCAACTCAACTAGCACCACTATTCAGCCCACACATGTGCTGGCCAGCCTCTCTCTTATCAAGTATTTAATGAGATCTACTTCACGTTATAACTTAAGAAGGCTTTAATTGGGGTATAAGAGGGAAAGAGATTTAGAGCAAGAGACATTTGTGGATATTCCAGGTGTAAGTCATATGAGACCCTTGGGTACTCGAGAAGAAAAAAGGATCTAGGAAGCCAGAAGGAAAGGTCCAGAGTTCAACTAACTCTTCTCCAGTTTTCCCCATCTACACCCCACCCAGCAGTCCCCATCCTGTGCTGTGGCTAGTGTAAAATAAGCATAATTTCTCTGGTGATTTTCTGTATGCTTTATTCTACTTGTCTCATTTTTTCCTTGTTACATCTGTTTTAATTTGACTTCCTACCTTACTGTCTAAGAACTGTGGTTGTCCTTAGTTCATAACAGGTGGATTTTTGTCAGAGAATTGCAGTGTGTTTGGCCAGCAGCATCCTTGCAGACCACGTAATTCTGGATTTGAGCACGAGAGACAAGGGCACATAAGATGTCAGGGGAAATTTGACAATTTGGGTAACCTAGGTGTCCTTTCCCAAATGGAGATTTCCCAGCTGACTCACCATTTCACTTCATCGTAGCAAGTCTTTGCTGGTTGTGCTTTTTGCCCTTCTCTATCTGGGTTCCAATTGTGTGCAACAGCTCTTGCACAGAAAACATCCAGCCCTCCCTGCTGTGCTGTCAACAAATGGAACTGACCAGTAGAACAATCTGTAAGTGCATCTTTTGCCTGGGCCAGACAAGCACAATTATTTGATTGCTGCTGATTGCCACTAAATGTGCATTAAATAATGGGCCTGAGATGTGTTGGTGAATATTATTAATGATACAGTGTCATGTATTAATAGCGTAATGTCAGTGTGAAGCAAAGATACACTAGAGGGTCTGTCTGGAATTCATTTTTAAGGCACATTTTCAGAGAGCTAAATCATTGAGATGAGTAGTAATAAGGTTTGTTTCAACATCAGGATAGGAGTTTCAATTTGATCTAGGCTAAAGTTAAAAGAACATAGATTATTTTTTTTAAGGATTTATTTTATTTTCATTACAAAGTCAGATATACAGAGAGGAAGAGAGATAGAGAGGAAGATCTTCCGTCCAATGATTCACTCCCCAAGTGAGCCGCAATGGCTGTTGCTGTGCCGATCCAAAGCCAGGAGCCAGGAGCTTCCTCCAGGTCTCCCAGTGGGTGCAGGATCCCAAGGCTTTGGACCATCCTGGAGTGCTTTCCCAAGCCACAAGCAGGGAGCTGGATGGGAAGTGGAGCTGCCAGGAAGCAGATCGGCCGGGATTGGAACCGGCGCCCATGTGGGATCCCGGCACGTTCAAGGCTAGGACTTAAGCCGTTAGGCCACGTCGCTGGACCCAAGAACATCGATTATTATCATAGTTGCTATGTGGCCAGAATAGAGCTAATTGTCAAAAACTGTGTTTCTACACTTTTGTACTGTAAAAACCATCTTACTATCAGAATGAGATATCACTAGAAAAGATCCATGAAATTCTTTGGGGGAACTTTTTGTTTCAAGATCTTTTTGTTTGTTTGTCTGAAGGGCAGAATAATAAGGGGACAAGAGACAGAAAGAAATCTTCCATTTGCTGATTCACTCCCTAGATGGCTGCAATGGACAAAGATAGGCTGATCTGAAACCTAGAATTAGAAGCTAGGAGCTTCTCCCACATGGGCACAGGAGTCCAAGTACTTGAGCTATCCTCTGCTGCTTTTCCTGAGCCATATTAGCAGGGGCAGGATTGGAAGTAGAGCAACTGGGACTCAAATCCGTAAGGGAACCAGTATGGATGGTGGTGGTGCCATGGGCAGTGACTTCACCCATTTTGCCATAGCACTGATCCCTCTGGCAACTTTTTTTGAGGGGGGGATTTATTTATTTTTATTTTTATTGGAATGGTAGTTATGAAGAGGAAAGAGACAGAAAGATCTTCCATCCTCTGATTCACTCTCCAAGTGGCTGCAGTGGCTGGAACTAGACCGATCTGAAGCCAAGAGCCAGGAACTTCCTATAGGTCTCCCACGCAGGTCCAGGGTCCCAACACTTTGGGCTGTCCTTGAGTGCCTTGCTAGCATACAAGGAGGGAGCTGGATGGGAAATGGAACAGCTGGGGCATAAACAAGAGCCCATATGGGATCCTGGCACATGCAAGATAAGGACTTTTGCATTTAGGCTATCATGACGGGCCCCTTCCGGCAGTTTTTTAGCCTAGCTCCAGTAGTCAGATTTTCGAGACTTCCCTTCTACTTCCCTGCATAAACCTTGTAGTTTGGTCAAATGGGATTTATCAGTACCACTTTTCCGATGTTCTGTGAAGTCAGCTGTCCCAAGGCTGTTTTAACCAAATAATTGTCTCATTTTGAAGTGTCTAATCATCTACATTGCGGTGCTGGCATCCCATATGGGTGCCGGGTTGTGTCTCAGTTGCTCCATCTCCTGTCCAGCTTCATATTATTGGCCCAGGAAAGTAGCAGAGGATGGCTCTTGGGAGACTCAGAAGAAGCTCCTGGCTCCTGGCTCTGGACTGGCTCAGCTCAGGTGGCCATTTGGGGAGTGAACCAGCAGATGGAAGAGCTATCTCTCGTTCTCTCTCTGTAAAATCTGCTTGCTACATAAAAATAAGTCTTAAAAAAATACCTTGGCAGACACTGGAACTGGTTATGCCCAAGTTGAGCTGGTTTGAAGAATTCAGAGGGTTGGGAAGTCCTTTTGGGGGAATCTTCTCTTAGGCATTCTTGTCAATAACCTGAAAGCCACAGGCTGCTGAGAGCCGTGGGGGTGCCGTAGATCTACTTTTGTTCTTGCTTCTAAATAGATCAAATGTGTCTTCTTTGAAGTCTTTATTGTTTATTAAAATCCAGAAGGTGTCTAAAAACTTTCTAAAGTTTTATTTGTTTATTTAATTTTTAAAGGCGATAGAGTTCTTCCATCTACTGATTCACCATTGAAATGTTCCCAGCAGCCTGGGCTGGGCCTGGAGTCAGGAGTCAGAAAACTCCATCTGGGTCTGTCACATGAGTTGCAGGGACCCAATTATTTGTCATCTGTTGGCTTCGTAAGTTCTTAAGTAGGAAACTGGATCAGAAAGGAACAGCTAGGACTGGAGTTGGTACTCTGATGTGGCATGTAGGTTGCCTCACTAGTGACCTAGTTTGTGGCTAAAATGGAAAGATAAGCTTATTTTTGGTGCAAAAAATTTTGGAAACTATGCGTAGTTTTAAAATAATATATATTTTCTATGAACTTTTTGAAGATTCCTTATAGAGTTTAAAAACTGTGGACAGTGCTGTGGTGTATCAGGTTAAGCCTCTGCCTGCAGTGCCAGCATCCCATGTATGTTCCAGTTTGAGTCCTTGCTGTACCACTTCTGATTCGGCTCTGTGCTAATAACCCAGAAAAGCAATGAAGGATGACTCAAATACATGAGTCTGTTCACTCGTATGGGAGACCAAAAAAGTGCCCCTGGCTCCTACCTTCAGACCAACCCAGCTCTTGGACTTCTGTATAGTTTTATTGTGATACACTGCCAATTTTTGTGTAAGACAGAGAAATTATTGACACAAAAATATTTTCTATGACTGAAGAAGAAATTACTTCTTATATACTGTTTTTTTTTTTTACTTCCAGCAGCATGTATAATATAGTATCAGGGTATAAAAAATACTCAGAGGACTTTTGTAAGATGCATGAAAAAAATGAGCAATGGTGTTTTCCAGCAAGAATGGAATTTGTTTTTGATTCTCCCATGCCCTTCTTGTGAGGAAAGAGGTGCAGAACACAGAGGTCATGAGGGATGAACTCATAGCCAGAATGAATTTATCAAAGAGAAATAAATTCATAGATGTAATGACACATTCAGTACCGTGGCTACATTATTTTTTAGAATATACCATTGTAATAGAACAGACTAGAGGGAGATTTTAGTGCTTGCTTTGGAGATGTAAACTGTCACATTACAAGAGTTTCCTATCCCTTGAACTTGAGGGCGGTCTCTAGGAGCTAACAGCTAATAAGAAGATGGGGACTTTAGTTCTAGATCTGCAAGGAACCTAATTATGACAACTTGAATGAATTTGGAAGAGACCCCTTTCCTCCCAAAAGCCTCTGATTGGGTAGCAGTCCTATTTCATATCGCAGCCTTGTGAGAGGTCCTGAGCAGAGAATCCAGCTACACTGAACTTTTCACCAACAGAAACCATGAGATTATAAATATAACTAACTCAAAACATTACACATCAATACAGCTTTTATGCATGAATGATAACTTTCTCTGAATGAATGAAAACTTGGTTTATTTAATAAGGTCTAAAAATAGTTGGGAAAAGAGATATTCAGTTTTTTTTTTCCTTCTCACTACAGTACACAAATAATACAGATGAGGAATACGGCATCTTTCTGTCTCAATAGTGGTTTCCTGTATTTATGACTTTCTGAGACTGGGCCAAGGGTTTGTGTGGCTGGTCAGACTCTCAGGAACTTAGGATATGCCTGAGATGGAGTGCTACATGCTTTATCTTAGGGAATACATTGCATATTGAAATTATTTGATTTCATTGGGATGGAAATTCATTTTTTTAAGAAAAGATTTATTTATTTTTATTACAAAGTCAGTTAAACAGAGAGGAGGAGAGACAGAGAGGGAGATCTTCCGTCCGATGATTCACTCCCCAAGTGGCCACAATGGCGAGAGCTGTGCCGATCTAAAGCCAGGAGCCTGGAGCCTCTTCCAGGTCTCCCACATGGGTGGCAGGGTCCTAAGGCTTTGGGTCATCCTCAATGGCTTTCCCAGGCCACAAGCAGGGAGCTGGATGGGAAGCAGGGCGGCTGGGACTAAACCGGCACCCAAATGGGATCCTGGCGAGTGCAAGGCAAGGACTTTAGGTGCTAGGCTACCATGCCAGTCCAGGAAATTCTTTTTCAAAGCGATTTTGTCTTAATTTTTTGGCCTTTTTTTCTTTTTCCTCTGTTATTAATATTATTTAATGTTATTATCATTATTTAATATTATTATGTTAATATTATTTAATGTTATTTTATGACACAGTTCCATATGCTCTGGGATTTACCATACCCCTTTTCCAAACCCATCCCCTCAACACTGATTCCCCTATGTTATTACAATAGTATAGTTCTTCATAAATAATCATAAATCCATCTATTGCAGGCATGGACAATAACAGACTCTCCAGCCATCCTATTGCTGAAATATATTTAACAGTTTCATTGATAATCTATCTTTTATCTGGAAGTAGAGATGCATATTGCATTGTATTCTCACATCTGGATATGATACTCTCCTTTACACAGTTACTATACATCCCCTTAAATGAAAAGCTATGAAACAAAATAAATAACAGGAAGGAAAGTAGAAATTTACAATGACATGAAGCTAAATAACATGCTACCAAATGACTAATGTGTTCCTGAAGAAATGAAAAGGAAAGTCAAAAACCTTCTGGAAGTAAATGATGCTATTATTGTATGACCTTTGAATCAGTGAAGAATATGAGGGAAAAAAAACTATTTTGAAGAAATGAAAATAAAAACATCGAAACCCGTGAGATGTAGGTTCTGCTGATCTTTGTTGGTGAGATGCGTCTCCTGTTGGCAGCAAATAGATGGGTTTCATTTTTGATCCAGTCTACTCATCTGAGTTTTGATTGTTGAGTTTAATCCATTTACATTCAGGGTTAATATAAATGGGTGGTAATTTGGTCTTGTCATTTTAGCAATGGTTGTTTATTGCTTGATTTAGTCTTCTCTTGTTATTTTACTGGGATTCTTCACATTTGCCTTTGGTTTTGGTGGGTGCTATTCCTCTTCTCTGTAAGACAACATCTTTAAGTATCATTTATAGAGCAGGTCTGGAGGAGGCAAATTCTTCTAGCTTTTCTTTACTGCGGAAGAATTTTATTTCATTCTCAAAGACAAAGGAAAGCATTGCTGGGTACGTTATTCTGGGCCAACACCTTTTCCCCTTTAGAATCTGGAATATGTTGCTCCATTCTCTTCTGGCCTGTAGAGTTTCCTATGAGAGGTCTCCTATGAATTTAACTGGCATTCCCTTATATGTCAGTTGATTTTTTTCACGTGCATATTTAAGGATCTTTCCTAATGTTCAGCTGAGGAGAGCTTGATTATCATGTGTCATGGCAAAGATCTCGTTTGGTCAACCCTATTGGGAGTTCGTGCCTCTCTTGCATTCTGTTTCCCAGTTCTTCCTTCAGATTAGGGAAGTTTTGATTTAATTATTATTAAATTAATTATTGTTTGATTAAGTACATCTTTAAACTCAGCTTCTCTTTCTGTGCCTTCTGTAACTCCCATTACTCTTATATTTGGTCTTTAAACTTTGGCCTTTAATTCTTGAATATTTTTCTTAGTTTGACTCAGTTCCTTTTCCAGCTTTTTGATTTTTTCACCATTGTTGAAGGAAATTTCTTCCAATTATGAGATTCTTTCTTCTGCCTCATTCATTCTGTTATGGAGACTTTTAAAATTTGCTCCATTGTGTCCTTCAATTCTGATAATTTGTCTTGATTTTGTTTCAGTAATGCTATTTTCTGTGTGATATATAACTTAAATTACTGTATGTGCTTTTTGTTGTTAATAAGAAACTTTGTAACGGTTTTTTAAAGTTCTGTATCCCCCATTTTCTCAATGTATTCTTCAGTGAACTCTGAGGTTGGCAAAGGCTTTTGCTCCTTTGCAGGGGAGTCTTCAGCAGCATTCATTGTGTCTCTGTCTCTTGCTTTGCTCTTGGTCATTGTTCTTCTGGTTATCAGATTCTTCTCCTTAGGGTAGGTTTCTAAGCTGTGTCACCCACAGGTCTACAGTTCAATATATTGATCACATCTGGTACCCAGTCTTTGTTTGCCGTCACTTATGCCACTTGCTCCAGCGAATTTCAGGTCTGAATTCATGTGTTAGATTTCCACCATGGTTTCAGTAGTCTCAGCAACTGGTTCACCACTCTCCACCTCCTGTGATACCAGGCTAAGGCTGCACCATTATCTGTACAACCTTTCTCCCACTTCCAATTCTAGAAGTTCCCAGGATTATGGAGACACTAGATGTCCTAAATAGCTAGGCTGTTGGTGGTGCTGATCTTGCTGGAACTTGTTGGCCTTTATGTTGGAGGGCCACACGGACCTATTTTGACCCATATGATCCCGTATTTGATAGTATTTTCCCTATGGAACTAGTGCAATGCACTGAGTTCAGTGAGTTTGTTCCCAGTTCAGTGCATGTATAGCTCACTGTTGTCCCTCCAATGTCACAATCTACACTGTGAAAAATGATGCCTGATGTGCCATTGGTATAGTTCTTGATCTGCTTGCCATTAGGTCTGGGGGCTGCCCAGACCTATTTTGGGTGGAACCTGTAGGATGTCACATTGGTGCAATGCACATAGCTAGAAATAAGTTCTTGTGTAGCTTACTGCATGTATAGTTCCATGCCATAGTCTTTGCCTCCCTACACAAAATAGTGCCTGCTGCAGCTGTGGTGGGCATCTGGGCTGTGAAATCTACCCTATTCCTGAACTGCCTGTTTGGAATATACTTCTCTGACTTTGTTCCTAGTCAAATCAAACAAATCAGCAGAATGGGCAGTTCTTTTCCTGGGTTTACATGCTGAGTTCCCAGTGAACTCCCCTTCCCACCTGATTCCTGGTGGAACTCAGATCACTGCTTGATGAATTCTGCTGGGTATCTAGTCACTGCAACGCTACACTGTTGTCTCTGCTGCTTTCCCATGTCCATCAGTTTTCAGATGCCCCTCTGCCATTGGCCTGTCCTCTCTTATTTCCTGGAATGTTCCCTCTCTGCTTCACCCTGGCTAATGGTTCTCTGTCTGTTTAAATGTGTCCTTACCCTATTCCGCCATCCTGATTCTCCTGGAACGTAAATTTTGTCACTAACAGTGAGAGAAACACTGAGGAATTTTCACTTGCTCCTTCTTAGTGATGACAATACCTACATATAACCTACCTTGTTCCTCCACGCAAAGAAAAGACTCTTCAGTACTCAAGTTAGTTCCTGGCCCAGTTGCCATGACTTTCTTAGAAATTACAGGTGTGTGTTAGAAAGGATGCTTCTAAGCATTGTGGAACCAATGGTCTGCTATTAAGAGGAGATGCTGGAGGAGGATGTGAAGGCATAACTCCTTTCATAAATTTTTTCAAGCAAAAAATTGTAGACCAACATGACATCAAACAGCTCTTCTCCTTTGTTGGAGACAAAAGTGTATGGTTCTATTTTCTCCTTTTCTTTTCTGTCAGTATTATTGTAGAAAATTAGATTGATTTTTAATGTTAGGACAATTTTGCATTTCTCAACTTGATGATTATTTTTCTACTAATTATTGTTGGATTTGGTTTGCTAATGTTTTGTTTTGGGTTTATATCCGTGTTCATGAGTGGCACTGACCTATAATTTATCTTTTTCATAATGTTATTTTCAAGTACTTATCTCATTGTTATGGTTTTATAAAATGAATTGGGGAGTGGGTAGGCTAGAATAATGACCACACTAAAAATATCCCTAGAACTAGTAAATGTTGCTTCATTTCAAAATGTGTCTTTATAGACTGTAAATAAACTAGGGATCCTGTGTGGGATCTAGGTGGACCTTGGCTATCATTACAAATGTGGTTATGAGAGGAAGACAGAGGGAGATTTTTTACATACAAAAGGGAAGGCAATGTGAACATGGAGGTAGAAATTGAAGTGATATGGTACCAAGAGCAAGGAATGCTGGCTCCAAAAAGCAGAGCAAAGATCTCTCCAAAAGCCTCCAGATATTGAACATCCCTGCAAAACACCTTGATTTCTGGCCCATGAAGCTATTACTGAACTTGTAGCCTCTTTAACCATGAAATAATTTCTATTAAGCCCACTCAGTTTTTAATAAGTCATTGTAGGAGCCACAAGGAATTAATTACCTATTGTTTTTCTACTCCTGTGAAAATGTGTTTAAAATTGATGTTTCTTCCTAAAGACTTTGCAGCATTTGCCAGTGAAGATCTCTGGACTTAGATTTTTTTTTCTGGAGGAGAATTCTAATTTCTCTCTTTTTTTTAAAGATTTATTTTTATTACGAAGTCAGATATACAGAGAGAGGAGGAGAGACAGAGAGGAAGATCTTCCCTCCAATGATTCACTCCACAAGTGAGCCTCAACGGGCCGGTGCGCACCGATCTGAAGCCGTGAACCAGAAAACTCTTCCGGGTCTCCCACGCGGGTGCAGGGTCCCAATGCATTGGGCCGTCCTCGACCGCCTTCCCAGGCCACAAGCAGGGAGCTGGATGGGAAGTGGAGCTGCTGGGATTAGAACTGGCACCCATATGGGATCCCGGGGCTTTCAAGGCGAGGACTTTAGCCGCTAGGCCACGCCGCCAGGCCCGAATTCTAATTTCTTTAACAGTTATAGGAGTATTGACATTTTCTAAGTAATAGATTTTATAGGAATTTTCATTTTTAGCTATTTGAAAAAATTTCCAATATCTAAACCTTTCTAAAAAATCTAAATATCCCTTAAATATCTTTGTAATGGCTGCTTTGTCTATAAATAAGGAAGTTTCTTTATCATTGCTGAGTTGTAATAGCTATGCATTTTGCCAGATAGCTTTGTAAATTTCTTTGAAGATTTATCCATTTAATATGTTGTTTTTTCCTTACTGGGTACAAAATTGTCTTTATCTTCACTATTGTGTGTTTACTTTTGCTTTAACTGATTTTTGCTGTTTCTTTTATTCTGTTTTTTGTCTGTAAGTGTAAGCTCTGAAGGCATTTGGCTCTTTTGTTATCTCTTGAGATGCTTGCTTAACTGATTAATTTTGAGGCTGTCCTCTTGTCTATTGTGTATTTATCCAAGACTATACATTTCCTGCTAAGTATTATTATTGAGATATTCTACAATTTTGACAAATAGTATTTTCATTATCATTCAACTTCAAGCTGTGTCAATTGTATACAAATAACTTTATCCAAGTTCAAACTTAAGATCTTTAAGCTAATTTCTTTTGCAATTGATTTCTAACCTAATTGCAGTGGTTAAGAAACATCCTGTATTATTTACTTTTTAAAAAGATTTATTTTATTCATATTGGAAAATCAGATATACAGAGAGGAGGAGACAGAGGAAGATCTTCCGTCCGTTGATTCACTCCTCAGGTGGCCACAACAGCTGGAGCTGTGCCAATCTAAAGCCAGGAGCCCGAAACCTCTTCCAAATCTCCCATATGGGTGCAGAATCCCAAGGCTTATATCATTTACTTTTCCATAATTTTCTGTTATCAGCTTTATAGCTCAGAATGGGATCAATTTTAGTAAATATTACATATGTAATTAGGGAGGATATATGCTTTGTGATGGTTTGATATGCATAAATTATGAGATTGCTTGGTAATAATGTTAACTCCAGCTAATTTGTATGCTGGGAGGCAGCAGCTGATGATGGCTCAAGAATTCATGTCCATAGCGCACACGTAAATATGAATTCCTAACTTCCGGCTTTGGCCTTGGCCAGCCTCACAGTCAGGGGGACTTGGGGAGTAAACTAGAGGATGAGAGATCTCTGTCTCTGTTTATCTTTATTTCAAATACATAAAAAGAAATTAAAAAAAACCTCTTTTTACCCTTGGTAATACTTTCTGCCATGCAGTTATCTCCTTGTATTAACATGTTCATGCCAATTTTCTTTTAGTTACACTTTGCATGCTGTGTCTTTTCAACTCTTTCACTTTCAGCCACATTTCAACTCTGATGTACTTTGCGAAGCACTATACCTGTGAAGTTTAAGAGAAATTCTAGACTGGTAATCTTAGCATTTTAATCCATTTAATGCATTTGTATTTAATATAATTTATGCTATCATATTTGCTTTCTATTTGACCCTCCATTTTCATAATGTACTTGGTCCTCTTTTTTATTAAGCATTTTTTATAATATTTATCTATTTGCAAAGTCAGAGTTACATAGAGAGACAAGAAGATGGACAGAGAGAAAAAAGAAGATGCTCTCCCGCCTGCTGCTTCACTGCCCAGATGATCATAATAGCCTTCATTGGGCCAGGTTGAATCCAGGAGCCAGGAGCTTCATGTGGCACTCCATTAGGTGGCAGGGGCCTAAACATGTGGATATCCTTGGGCTGCTTTTCACTGGCCAATAGCGGGGAGTTGGTAAGTGGAGCAGCCAGTACACAAACTGGTTCCCGTATGGCATGCCAGTGTTGCAGGTGGCAGCTTTATCAGCTGTGCCAACCCAAATATTTCCAAAGTTCCCATTCCAGTCCTTTATTGCCTGCTCTTCTGCTGGTTACCCTTGAAAGTTCAGTGAATATTTGACTTATTGAATTCTATTGTAAGTGAATCCTTTTTCCATTTCCTCAGACCATTTTCCCTTTCTCTAATTTGTGTTACCGTTGTTATCTATTTTAATACCTCTTACACTATAACATCGAAATCTTCATTTTTTACTTTGCAAAGTCAATGTTCATTAAATTTATCCAAATATTTACCATCTCTATTGCATTCTATGTTTTCTGCGTTTCCACAGTTGTTTTTGAAAGATTTATTTATTTTTATTGGAAAGTCAGACATACAGAGAGGAGGAGAGACAGGGAGAAAGATCTTCCATCTACTGGTTCATTCCCCAAATGGCCCCAACAGTCAGCTGACCTGATCCAAAGCCAAAAGCTCCCTTTGGGTTTCCCACGTGGGTGCAGGTTCCCAAGGTTTTGGGCAGTTGTCGACTACTTTCCCAGGCCACAAGCAGGGAGCTGGATGGGAAGTGGGACTGTTGGGATTAGAATCTGTACCCATATGGGATCCCAGCGTGTGGAAGGTGAGAACTTACCCACTATGCTACCGCACTGGGCCCAAGAGTTATTTTCGTGAATGGATTCCTTCCACCTGAAGAAGAAATACTTTTATTATTTGTTTTCATGCAGAGCTTTAGTGACTGACAGTTTTAATTTGCTTGAAAATTTATTTTGTATTTTTGAAAGGATATATTCATTATGTTGATAACGGTAGCTATTTTCTTTCATTACCTTAGGAGTTCTCTGTGTGTTCTGATATCTTACCAGAGATTGATATTTATCGTGCCCCGTGCCTTGACATTTCACTTCATTGGCAGTGTCTTTTGATCCATAACATTAAAATTTTTATGAAAACAATTTGTCTATTTTTTCTTTTGTTGCCTGTACTCTTTGTTTCATGTGTAAGAAATCACGGCCAAATCCCTGATGCTTTTGACCTATGTTTTCTTTTTTTTTTTTAAAGATTTTTATTACAAAGTCAGATATACACAGAGGAGGAGAGACAGACAGTAAGATCTTCCCTCCGATGATTCACTCCACAAGTGAGCCGCAACGGCCGGTGCTGTGCCGATCTGAAGCAGGAACCAGGAGCTTCCTCCAGGTCTTCCACGTGGGTGCAGGGTCCCAAAGCTTTGGGCCATGCTTGACTGCTTTCCCAGGCCACAAGCAGGGAGCTGAATGGGAAATGGAGCTGCTGGGATTAGAGCCGGCACCCATATGGGATCCTGGCTAGTTCAGGGCGAGGACTTTTAGCCACTAGGCCAGGTACTGGGCCCATGACCTATGTTTTCTTTAAAGAGTTCTATAATTTTGTTTCACTTTGATTTTTTATACATTTTGTTTTATTTTTTAAAGATTTATTCATTTTATTACAGCCAGGTATACACAGAGGAGGACAGACAGAGAGGAAGAGGTATACACAGAGGAGGAGAGACAGAGAAGAAGATCTTTCCTCCGATGATTCACTCCCCAAGTGAGCCTCAACGGGCCAGTGCTGCGCCAATCCGAAGCCGGGAACCAGGAAACTCCTCCAGGTCTCCCACGCGGGTGCAGTGTCCCAATGCATTGGGCCGTCCTCAGCTGCTTTCCTAGGCCACAAGCAGGGAGCTGGATGGGAAGTGGAGCTGCCGGGATTAGAACCGGCGCCCATATGGGATCCCGGGGCTTTCAAGGCGAGGACTTTAGCCGCTAGGCCACGCCGCCAGGCCCTATACATTTTATTTTAAAGGCAAAATGATAGAGCAAGGGAAAGAGGCTGTGCAAATAGCTGCAACAGCCGGATCTGAGCCAGAAGCGAGACAGGAGCAAAGAGCTCCCTTCTGATCCCCCATGCTGGAGGCAGGGCCTCAGGTGTTCTCTCCACTTTCTGTTACCTTCCTGGGCACATCAGTGAAAGTCGAGCTGAAAGCAGAGCCACAGAGACTTGAACCAGCACTCCCATATGGATCCTGGCATTGCAAGTGTTGGCTTAATCCACTGAGCCACAGTGCCTAACCTTGAGTTAATGTGTGTGTGTGGTATTAGGTAAGTGTCCAACTTCATTGTTTTGCCTGTGTAAATCAGTTTTCCCAGACGTATTTGTTGGATTAGTTATTTGCTTTATAAATAATTTTAAAAGAGGTGTTCTAGTTATGTTGGTGGTTAGGACTTCAACTAAAAATTTGAGGAGGGAGGTCACAGTTTCGTCTATGACAGCGTCGCATAGGTCAATGAGAGCTGTGCTTGTTTCTTTTTTTTTTTTAATATATAATTGATTTACCTCTATAAAGGCATTCATGTATGTATGTATGTATGTATGTATGTATTTATTTATTTATTTATTATTTTATTACAAAGTCAGATATGCACAGAGGAGAGACAGACAGGAAGATCTTCCGTCCGATGATTCACTCCCCAAGTGAGCTGCAACAGGCCGGTGCGCCCCGATCCAAAGCCGGGAACCAGGAAACTCTTCCGGGTCTCCCGCGCGGGTGCAGGGTCCCAAGGTTTTGGGCCGTCCTCGACTGCTTTCCCAGGCCATAAGCAGGGAGCTGGATGGGAAGTGGAGCTGCCGGGATTAGAACTGGCGTCCATATGGGATCCCTGGTGTTCAAGGCGAGGATTTTAGCCGCTAGACCACGCCGCCGGGCCCCATGTGCTTGTTTCTATAAGGCAGGTATATAAAATTTAAAAATAAAAAAACAGAAATCATCATAATCAACTGCCCCCTTTTAATATGTGAATTGTGGGTGTCACTGATCACTTCTGCCGGCCCAAGTGGCAGTGCTATAGCAGCAATGTCCTGGGATTTTTCTCCTTAAGTAAATGAGAGTTGTATGGAAATGAACTAAATATTGCTAACTGATTACTAGTTCCCTTTAAGAGCACATGAGTAACACAAGCTTATGATCCCTTTGCTAAGAAATTGTCTGCTGCATGATGTGAATAAGAAGCTCATTTTTAATGGCAAGTTGTAGACCTGCTTTAAAAATTTGTGGGGCCTTGAAAATGGCCTTACTGATCTACTTTTGTATCAAATTATGGAGATGTTATTTACCTAAGCAGAATACTGGGACTTTAAGTCCTGATAGTGGAACAGAAACTTGAGGTTGAGTCCAGTCCATGAAATGTGGAGACTAAATGTGGCATATGGGAATTATAAGGACAGGTGTAAGATCCCTGCTGAAGAGAATGAGAATATTAACTCTGTTGGCCTGAACACTTCCTGCACAAGGGCTGCAGGGGAATAGGTTGATTCTGGATACTCTGTAATTCATGGAATAATTTTAGAAAGAAGCCAGAGGATTTTGGTTTAACTAAAAACCTGATTAATTTATTAAAATGCCCAATAGAAGTTCATGATATTGTTTGAATGAAACCTGTGACCAGTATGAATTTTGTGTTTCACTCTGTTTCTAAAAAAAATTTAACAAACTGAGTGAATCTCTCTTTTGATTGTGATTCTGACTGAATTACTCTTTGCTATTTGGAAATTATAATTAGGTTTGAAATTTACATTTAAATATAAATTATGCACTACTACACTGATTGGTCTGAGCCTAGGAAAAGAACAGAATTATCCTTACGGTTTGGTCTTATTCACTCCAATGCTTCATGTATTACATGGAATCCGGAATATATCTTTAAAACCCTGATTGGAATACAGAAGCTTCAACTACTTGTTATTCTTTTCTCTGCCCCTCTTATCTGCAACACCTCTCATTCATTTAGGACACAGTTTTAATTTCCGTGGCCACTGAGGCTTTTCTTTGCTCTCTTAAAGGAAAACTGCCAAGGTTGATAGGTTCAAATTTGACTTTTCTTCCTAAGTGCATTTATGCATTGCCAAGATCTTCCTGCATCCTTAGATGATTTTGATTTTAATGGTTGATGCACTGCCAATTGACTCAAGGACCAAGCAATTACAATAATGTTAGTCCTCAGATCTGATTGTATAAATCCAGAACAGTATGCAGCTTTTCTTTGTGCTTAAAGAATGTAGCAAGAACAGTGCCCAGGAATCAATTTAAGAACAATAGGCTGTTGAGTTAAAGCATGACTATCATTAAGAGGTATTTCACAATGCTCAGTATTTTTCAGTGGGTGAAATGATTAGATCTAGATTCCTCATCCCCTCCTCCCATGATTTATTGGGCAACCTTGGATAAGTTACCCTGATGCCTCTGAGTTCCATTGTGTGTGCAGTGAGGGAACGGACCTGGATATTTCTCCAAGTTCTTACAGATTCCTAAATTTGTGGATTAATAAAATTATTCCATGGAGCATATTAACAACTTTAAAATTGATATTAACAGAAAAAAATTTAAGAATCACTTAGGTAGAGTTCCAGGAAGACAACTGTAGAACATCTTTCAAGTTCACCCCTCTTTGATGAGTGAAAATGGAATCACAAAGATGTTAAAATATTACACAGGAATGATGTCATAGAGATGGAAAAAATTCTTTTCATCTGTCATTCTTTACAGAAATGTTACACATTGAGAGTACCTTTGAGAGAGCCCCAGAGTCCAGTGGAGAGATCTTTATACTTTGTTGGAGCAAAAGAAAAAAAACAAAGCAACAACTGAGACAGATTCATTTTAGACAGTAGTAAAGCCAGTGTCACTCTGCTCGCATTGCCCTTCCGCAAGACAATGTAATTCAGTGCCAAAACAGACGGCTTGCCCTCAGTTTCTCCCAAAGAGGAGGTGAGACTGTGCTGAGACCCTGGCTTGTGATGCTGCTCACGCATTTCTCATAGCATCCAGAGCACTGAGAAGTTGGACATGGCATAATTGTCTGCAAGCAGGTGGAATCAGGTTAAAAAGAAAGGGGCCCTAAGGAATAGGGCAGAGAACTCAGCAAAGGCTCATGGTTTCTACT
The DNA here is from genome assembly GCF_030435755.1 of Ochotona princeps. Taxonomy (NCBI): domain Eukaryota; kingdom Metazoa; phylum Chordata; class Mammalia; order Lagomorpha; family Ochotonidae; genus Ochotona; species Ochotona princeps. The sequence continues at coordinate 105,437,995 of NC_080834.1, read as the reverse complement.
ACTTGCCTCAGGGACAGCATCAAGCAACTTGCTCATGATCCTCAGAAAGTATATTGCTTATGTACCTCTCAGCTAGCCAACATGCAGCCCAGTGCACCGTGTGCAGCTCCCCTGTCATCCACCTGGCATCCCATGCATGCTCCCACAGACAGCATCCTTGAGCCCCTTCAGATCATGTGCAAACATATACAGCCAGCTAGCTTCTGATGGAGGGAAGGTACTAACTCTTGAACACGTCAGTGTACTGTCGTAGGGAAAATAAAGATGACGAGCTCATCAGTGAGCTTGTTTTTCTTAGACTGAGGGAAGTTACACAAATCTAAAGCTTTCCTCTAAAAGTGACCAACAGAGTGAAGTGGGTCCATCCATAGGACGATTGAGGAATCGCTGATTCTAATCAGGTAGACTGATGAAGTTGTCTCTTGAAGTTAGTAAGTAGAGACTTCATATGCAAAGACAGCAAAGCAACACTTTAAGGCACACGCACACACACAGGAGCACGCACACACTGCTAGAAACATGAGTGTACCAGAGGAACACAGCTGTTTTCCAGTAGTTAAATGCAAAGAAATAGAAGTCTACGAGATGCTTGATACAACTCAAAATACTTGTTCTAAACAGGATTAGTGAACAATAAGAGAATACAGGTAGCCAACTTGAGAAAAATCTGGAAAACAAAATGTGAACAAATGAAACTTTAAACAAGGCGATACAAATCATAAAATGTTTTGAAATTCTGGATCTGAGGAATACAGTTAACAAAATTCGAAGTGCCTCTGAGAGCTTCAATATTTCACTCAGTAAAGCAAAAGAAAGAATCTGTAGACTCCACAACAGACCATTTGAAATTATCTAGTCAGCAAAGACTAAAAAATAATTAAAATGAGGGACAAGTGGTTAAGATGGTACTTAGGAAACCCACATACCATTTGAAATGCCCATGTTTGAGTCCTGACTTGGCTTTTAGTCCAGCTCCCTGCTATTGTACAGTGTGGGAGGAAATAGAGGTGGCTGAAGCAGATGGGCCCCTGTCCACAGTATAGAGATCTGGAGGGAGTGCTAGCATTTTGGCTTCAATCTGGTCCAGCATTTGAGGGGTGACCTCTGTCTTTGTCTTTCTGCCTTCACAAATTGGAAATATTAGAATCAAGATAACAGAATAGGGTAAGGACATGTTTAAACAGATGGAGGAATATTAGCCAGTGTAAAGCAGAGAGGGCACATTCCAGGAAATATGAGAGGACAGAACAATAGCAGAGGGGTAACTGGAGACTGACAGACACAGGAAAGCAGCAAGAACAACAGTGTGGTGTTGCAGTGACTGGTACCCCAGGGGCATTCAGCCAATGGCAATCTGGACTACACTGGCAGCCAGAACTCCACCAGCAACAAGGTGGGAAGGAATGTTTACCAGGAGCTCTGGAGGTGAACCTAGACAAAGAACTGTTCATCCTGCTGGTCTGTTTGATTTGACCAGGAGCAGAGACAGAGAAGCAGACCCCAGGTGGGCAGTGCAGGAACAGGGTGGATTTCACAGCCTAGTTTGCCTCCTAGAGCTGATTTGGCACCATTTTATTTAAGGCGGCAAGGGCTATGGCGCAGGACTGTGCTTATACTAAGCTGGGAGTGAACTCATTTCTGGCTCAGAGAACTGCAACATGTGGCATCCTACAGGTTCCACCCAAGACAGGTCTGGGGAGCCCTCAGACCTGATGGCTAGTGGATCAAGAACTCTAGTAGTGACATTTTGTACAATGTGGCAAGAATTTAAGACTGCTGGGGACAACAGTGAGCTGCACATGTGCTGAGTTCACAAGAACTGACTGAGCTCAGTGCGTTGCACTGGTCTTGCAGGAAAATAATACTGACTTTGGCATCAATATGGTTCAAAATAGGTCTGTGTGGCCCTCAGACCTAACAGCCAACAGGTTACGGCAAGATCAGCACAACCAACAACCTAGCTATATAAGAATCCTGGTGTCTCCCTAATCCACGGACCTGCTCCAACCGGAAATAGGAGAGAGGTTGTACAGACAATGGTGCATCCTCAGCACGGTATCACAAGAGGTGGAGAGTGGTGAGCCAGGAGCTGGGGCTACAAAGACCTTGGTGGAAATCTAACATAAGAACCCAGACCTGGAACTTGCTGGAGGGAGTGGTACAAGTGACTGCAAACGAAGACCCATGTACCAACCACAATAAGTAAAATCAAACTGTAGACCTGTGGGTGACACAGCTTAGAAACCTACCCTAAGGAGAAGAATCTGACAACCAGAAGTACAGTGACCAAGAGCAAAAGAAGAGACAAAGGCACAATGAATATGACTGAATACTTCCCTGCAAAAGAGCAAAGCCCTTTGCCAACTTTAAAGTTAACTGAGGAAGACATCAAGAAAATGGGAGATACAGAATTCAAAACATTTGTTATAAAGCTTTTTAACAATGAGAAGCATGTAAAGCATGCATTCAAGGAATTTAAGGAATATGTCAGGAAATGAATCAAATGAAAGCTGATATATCAGAAATGAATACAGTGGAGCAAATTGAAGTTACAGTGGAGAGTCTCCAAAATAGAATGAAGGAGGCAAAAGAAAGAATATCAAAATTGGAAGATATTTCCTGTCACCAGGGGGAAACAAACAAAAAGCTGGAAGCAGAGCTGGGTCAAGTTAAAAAAAAAGTATTCAAGAACTGAAAGACACTTTTAAAAGGCCAAATATAAGAGCTATGGGAGTTCTGGAAGGCACAGATTGAGAGGCTGGGTTTGAAAATATATTCGATGAAATAATGAGGGAAAATTTCCCTAATCTGGAGAAAGAATTGGGAAACAACTTCCAGGAGGGGCACAGAACTCCCAACAGGCTTGTCCAAAAGCAGTCTTCACCAAGACACATGATCATCAAAGCTCTCTTCAACTGAACATAAGGAAAAGATCCTTAAATATGCATGTGAAAAAAAATCAACTGACATATAAAGGAATGCCAATTAAATTCACAGGAGACCTCTCAATGGAATCTCTACAGGAAAGAAGAGAATGGAAGTACATATTCCAGATTCTAAAAGAAAAAAATAATTGTCGGCCCAGGATAACATATCCAGCAAAGCTTTGTTTTGTTTTTGCAAATGAAATAAAATTCTTCCACAATAAAGAAAAGTTACAAGAATATGCCTCTTCCAAACCTGTCCTACAAATGATACTTCAAGATGTGCTATTGGCAGAGAAGAGGAATTATCATAAAATGTAGGAGACTGGCATTGAATCTCACTTTTTTTTTAAATTATTTTTTAATAATCTTAGTTGATTAGGGAACAAAGTGTAAAGGGCTACAGGGTGAAAATGGGTAATACCATTGTTTCCACATCAATATCATTTTACCCTGTATCTGGGGTCAGGGAAAAAAACAAAGGGAAAGCCCCACCCAACCTCCCACCCATCCCAGATCCCCAATGGGAGGCGCGCTCTGAGGGTACGGCTCATACAGTTTCGATAGTTCATCAGTTCTGGATTGCTGCCAGTCTCTCAGTTCCAATCGCAATGAACCCTATTCAGAATCCACTGGCTGACAGTCTCTTCATGGTTGGGGTTCTAAGATCAGCAGTTCAGTTGTTGGAATCTCCAAAGAAACTTCATCTGAGATGATCCCAGGCCTGATTCTTGCGCGAGTTTGCTAGTACAGAGTCCGACACCGTCCGTCACACCAATCAGTTTATGCTCATGCTGGTCGTTGCAATTGCTGGGTTCGTTCTGTTTCCAGCCCTGTCTTCCTCGTGAACCAACGGGTGTTGTAGTCTAGTTCGGTCCTGCCCACTTCATACTCGGTCCTCACGGAAACTGGTTGGAGCTGCAGCCTGGTTGGGGTGACTCCCCATAACCCCCACCAGTTCTGCCCCCTACCCTGGTTCCCTTGCTGTCCAGTACACAACGCAGGCTTGTCAAGTCTGTCCCACATCCTGTTTAGCTCTCGCACGTGTTGATGGGCATTGAAGCCCAGCTCAACCCAACCAACCTACTATCCAGCCCACACACCTACTGGCAGGTGCCCTTCTATACAGCCACCCCTGCCCCTGTCCTGGTGTTCGTGCTGTCCAATGAGAGTGGTAGCCCCGAAGGAAGTGCCTGCTATTTCCCTTCTAGGCCACACTCACTCCCAGATTATGCACTCTCCAGGTAGTTCTGGCATTTGACTTGACAGAATTAGCTCCAAGTGCCAGCCTCTGTCAGCTAGTACTGCGGCTAGCCCAACCAACCCTCACCCACTCTAGTTTTTGCTTGCACCAGTCGGAACAGTCAGCCCACCGTGGCCCTTCCCTTATCTAGTCCACATGAGGCCCACAGGTGTTACAGCCCTGCCTATTCTGATCTGCCCCCATCCCGACTCACGCTTTCCAATGGAAGTAGTTGTCCAGCAGGTGAGCCCACATTCCCCTGTCAGCTTTGCCTCCTCCCCCTGATTATCACATGTGCTGTTTGGGTGCTGCAACCACATCTGGTACGGCTCATCTCACCTTGGCATTCCTTATTGTGTACTAGTATGTGTCGCAACCGAACCTGGCTCGACCCACACTCTGTTCTGGTGCTCGGACTCACCAGCGGGTGATGTGAACAGGTTCAGCCTGGTCTGCCCCCAGTCCATGCCATGTGTATATCAGTGGAATAATTTCCATAGCCTGTTCTGGGCTGTTTCCTATTGTGCTTCTTGCACTTACCTGCAGGGACTGTGTCCTGCCAGAGGAGTTGCCCAGGCTCCTCCATCAGAAACTCTCCCGGTGCCAGGTTTCGTGCATACCAGTGGGTCCATGAGCCAGCCCTGTTCAGTTCACCTCCTGTCCTAGCAGGAACAGTGGAGTTTCCTGACTGTTCTTCAACCCAATCTGGTTCTTATTGTTGAATGTTTCAACCCAGCCATGGCTCTTCCATACCCCCATACAGCTTACACATGGTTCAGTAAGAGCTGAGACCTAGCCTAGTCTGTCATACTTTTCCCCTGGTCCTGCAGAGCACCAGATGGTGTTAGAGTCTGGCCCGGCTTGGTGCTTCCATTCCCAGTCCACACTTGTGCCAAGGGAGATTATACTCGTATGCTGATCGGAACGCAGCCCCATTTACAGCCAATGTGCTCATTGGTGGGAAACTCAACCCAGCTAGAGTATCCCCTTAGCTGCCCAACCGGGCTCTATTCCCAGCCTTAGGTCTCGTGAAGGCCAGTGGTTGCTCTGGTTCAACTTGGTAGAGCCCCTCTCTTGTCCTGTCTCCTTAGATGCTGTGGTTTAGCATCCCTGTCTTATGCAGATCAGTAGGTGCAAGGACCTACTTGGCATGACCTGTGCTCCAACCTGATTTCTGTTGTTTCTTGTGAGTTAAGGTTTGTTTAGCCCTGCCCATTCTGTCCTCTTCCAGTGGCAGTACGGCCCACCCCACATCCTGTTAAAGGATGCACTTTCAGGTGCTGCTGCCTTGACCTGCGCTGACTGTTTTGGGTTCCTGCACCAGTGTGTGAGGGCAGGTGGCATGGTCACATCTAGCTTAGTCCATCCCAACCCCAGCTTGCGAGCTAACCAGGGGAACCTGTATTTCCACAGGGTTGGGCCCGTGCAACCCCATAGAGTCTACCCCCAGACCAAGTTTTCTCCCGTGCTGGATAGAGTCTTGACCCTGCCAAATGTGACCACTCCACCATTCCACCAAACGGTTGGGTAATGGTACCCATCACTGCCAAAGAGGCCCCCATCGATATCATTGGTGTGGGTTGGTATGTGACGATCAGTGATGTTCTAGGCAAACAGGCCATTTCTGTATTCCGAATTGGGTTGGTGTATCTGACTAACCGTAATTGTCTCCTGGGTACTTCCCTTCAAACCACCAGGTCTCATTCCCCATGCATGCCTAAAACTTCCATGACCCTGTCACTGGGAATCACCCAAGATTCACTACTCACCTACAGTAAAAGTGGACTTAGTCATGGGTGTCCCCAGGCAGCAAACATATCTTAAAAAACCCCAGAGTTTGCCACCAGGCGGCCAGCAGACAAAGACTGGCACCACATGGTGCACTGGCAGCCCTGGGGGAGGCTGAGGACTCGTTCACTGCCTTACGACAGTGTTTTTGGCGTGAGCCCCCAGCATTGGGTCCCACCCAGCAGGGGCACTCCCCACAGCTGCCACACTGTGAGGAGCGGCACTTGCCCCCAAACCCAAGGCCTGAATCCCTCCCAAACTCATCCAACCTCAAGATATTAGCAGCTGGGCGGAGCTAGGAATTTTAACCCAGTTCCCAAGTTCCCTCATGGTGCACTTACCCTGAGGAAAGAACTCTCTTGGGTCCTGGGGGAGGCCGAGGACTCGTTCACTGCCTTGCGGCAGTGTCTTTGGCATGAGCCCCCAGCATTGGGTCCGACCCGGCAGGGGCACCCCCCACAGCTGCCACACTGTGAGGAGCAGCACTTGCCCCCAAACCCAAGGCCCGAACCTGAATCTCTCTTTCTTGCAGTCTTATGATGATTTCTGTACGTATTTCTGCTACCAGAATGCCATCTATCATAAAGCTCTGCCCAGAAGACAGAGCTTCCCATGAACTGTTAGTATCCAAAACTTCTAAGTAAACCTCTTCACAAAGTACTCAATCTCATATTTTTATAGCAACATATTCAAATTATAAAGGAATTTGAACAACTCGATAGAAGTAAAATAGGTAACTCATTTAAAAATGAGTAAAAGACTTGAATATGTAATCAAAGACATACAAATGGCCAGTAGGTACATGAAATGTTGCTTAAAATCACTTCTTTTCAAAGAAGTCAAAACTAGAATGAGATGCCATCTCACATGTGCTGGGATATTCATTGTCATAAATAGAAAAAATAAGAAGTGGTAGAATATACAGAAAAAGAAAACTATGCAATGATAGTAGGAACATGTATTGGTACATTCACAATAGAAAAGCCCTATGGAGGTTTCTCAAAATTAAGACTATGTAAAATGTGATTCAGTAATCTCACTTCTAAGTAAATGATGGCACCTCAAAAAAATTCCTGAAAAATTTGCATTATCTTTTATTTAACTTGAACTGTTTGATGTCCTGTTATATATTCAAAGGAGAGAAAATCAGTATTTTAGAAATATGTCTGCTTGCAGATATGCATTGCAGCATTATTCATAGTAAAATATGGAAACAATCCATGTCCGTAGATGGATGAATGAATAAATAAAACATTATATTATATACCCAGAATAACATATTACTCAACCTGAAATACAAAAGAAAGGTGGATATTGGTAGAGTGACTAAGATACTTTCGGGATGCCCACATCTCAGAATGGTGTTACTGGGTTAAGTCCTGTTTGTATCTCCAGTTCCATTTTCCTGCTAGTGTATGAAGCATCAAATGCTGACTCAGATAGCTGGGTCCCTACCAGTCCAGTGGTAGACCTAGACTGAGCTCCTGGCTCCTGGCTTGGACTGGATCCGATCTGTTGTGGGCATCGCAGAAGTGAACCTGTGATCTCTTTTTCTCTCCTTCCTTCCCTCTTTCTCTCCTTTCTTTCTCTGTCCTCCACTTTTAAAATAAAAATTTTAATACTTTAAAAAAACTAGAAAAAATCCGTAATATTAGTTGTATGCAGAATATGAAAGAGTCAAAATAATGAAACAGAAAGTACAATGGTGGTTCCAGGGGCCTGAAAGTGGATGAAATGTGAAACTGTTGTTTACAGAGTATGAAGTTTCAGTTAAACCACATTTGAAATTTCTGGAGATTAATGTATGACATGATTATTGTGGTTTCTAAAGCTGTATTGTGCACCTGAGATTTGTTGAGAAAATAGGCTGTAAGGGGTCTCAGGAAAAACACAAATGATAACTGTTAGATGAAGGATATAATGATCAGCTTGAATGTACTAGTCATTTAACAGCAATACCAGTGTACTTCCAAAATATATATAAATTTTGTATATCTACAAGCAAATAGGGTTACATATTAAGTTTTTAAAGAAAGTGGCTTGTATCCACAATTTATGCTCCACATTTACATAAATTTTGCTTTTGAAACTTGAATAATCTGAAGACAGTTTTAGAGGCTAAAATAGCTTAAGTTCTTAGTTGATTCAATTGCATATTGCTTGTTACCTGGATTTTTAAAAATTATTTATTATTTTTACTTCATTAATTACATTGTATTATGTGACACAGTTACATAGGTACTTGGGTTCTCCCCACCCCTCCACAAACCCTCCCACCATGGTGGATTCCTCCACCTTGTTGCATAACCACAGCTCAAGTTTAGTTGAGATTCCCCCATTGCAAGCGTATACCAAACATAGAGTCCAGCATCTTATTGTCCAGTCAAGTTCAACGGCTTCTTAGGTATACCCTCTCTGGTCTGAAGTCAGAGCCAGCAGAGTATCATCCCAGTCAATTGAAAGCTCCAACATACCATCAGCAAAAATTTACATCATTATGGAATTAATTGACATAGTAATGAGTAACCAATATGTTAAAAGTAAATGCGAGTTCCCAGCCACCTTCTGTGACCACCTCACCTATACTTCAATTTTAGTTTATACACAACATATAACATTCATAACATAACATGTTATACATAACATCATATCATCTTAAGTTAAGGCAAACATGTGGTATTTAACCTTTTGGGATTGGCTCATTTCCCTTAGCATTATGGTTTCCAGTTTGGCCCATTTGGCCACAAAGAACTGCATTTTGTTTTTTTTAATAGCTGAGTAGTATTCCATGGAGTAGATGAACCATAGCTTTCTTATCCAATCCTCTGTTGATGGGCATTTTGGTTGCTTCCATGTTTTTGCAATTACTGATTGTGCTGCTATGAACATAGGAGTGCATGTTGGTTTCTCATAAAACAGTTGTTCTGGATATATTCCTAGGAGTGCTATTGCTGGATCATACGGTATGTTGAATTTGAGTTGTTTGAATATTCTCCATACTGATTTCCATAGAGGCTGTACCAGCCTGCAGCCCCACCAGCAGTGGAGTAGGGATCCCTTTTCCCCGCAACCTCGCCAACAAGTGTTGTTGGTGCTTTTATTCATGTGGGCCAGTCTTACTGGTGTTAGGTGGTACCTCATTGATGTTTTAATTTGGATTTCCCTTATTGCTAGGGAGCTTGAGCATTTTTTCATATGTTTATTTGCCATTTGGGTTTGTTCCTTTGTGAAGTGTTTGCCCATTTCCCGTGCCCATTTCTTGAGTGGCTTGTTTGTTTTGACATTTTGGTTGTTTTGTAGCTCTTTGTATATTCTGGAGATCAGCCCTCTATCACCTATGTCGTGTGTGAAGATCTTCTCCCATTCTGTGGGTTGCCTTTTTACTTTGTTGATTGTTTCTCTAGCTGTACAGAAGCTTCTTAGTTTGATGAGGTCCTAATTGTTTATTGTTCCCTGGATATTTTAAACTATAATGTTAAGCATATCTTTTGGCCCCAATTAGCTTTAATTTTAACATGAGCACATTATTGGAATAACACTCAAAACCTTTTTAAAGTTGCAAAATGAAAATGAGGTATGATTCCTATAACATTATTCTGGCCAGATGTGCTATAAATCATTTGTGTATACATAATATGAGTATCTTCTTTTTTAAAAAAAATAACTATTACATGGTTGATCAGAGTGGGAAGGATCAAGGTTTAGGGAAAATTGGATGGATTCATTACTTCCAAATTTGCCATTTCTTGTTGTTCCTGGGGGAAGGGGAGAAACGAAGGGGAAAACCACTCATGACTTTCCACACATTCCAGTACCCAGGGATAAGGAACCGCCACCTCATATCAACCCAGAGTCTCAATGTGTACATATTCCGAGGGGTCTATCCAAGTGGCTTGGATAATTCTAAAATGCTGATTTTACCGATTTAAGGATGATGTCACCCTCCCAATATCCATTGGCTCCATTTGCCAAAATTATTTGCTGTCTACCTTGTCTTGGGGTTGTTGTCCAGTTAGTTGTTCTTATGCTACAGCACCAAATGTGCTGCCTTGATCTCATTTTACCTTAGGGCCTGTGCACACCGCTCCACCCTTTTCATTAGTAGGGCATGTTCTTGCGGTCGAGTCCAAGAAGGTGGGCCAGATTTCTCAAGTATCATCAGATCTCCCGCCCCTGTAATTCACGAACCCAACACCCACCTATTTTGCTGGCCCTGAGACCTGGACCAGGAGACCTAGGCTCTGCCAGATTCCCCACCCCGGGGCTCACGGAGCCAACATCCACCTAGGAGGTGGGTCCCATGGTCTAGGCCAAGTGACCCACACCCCACCAGTTCCCCCTGTATCCGGAGCTCGGGAACCCATCCTTCACCATACATGTGAACCCCATGACATGAGCCAATCTACCCAACCTTATCAGACACCCTGTCCCTGGGATTCATGTACCTGGCTCCTGTTTGGCCCAGGCTGGCATGACTCACCTTACCTGTGCTTCTACAGTCTTATTGTGTAGCCTGGCCTAGTCTAATCTGCCCCCTATTCCAGCTCCTGCTGGTGGGTACTGCAGGCTATCCTAGCCCAGCCTAACTGTTGTCTCGGTCCTGATGTGAACTGGCTGGTATTGCGGCCCAAACTGGCTCCTCCTGCCCCCTACACTGGTTCTCAGATCTGCCAATGGTGTCATGTGCTGGCCCAGACTGGTCTGTCCCCAGGCCTGACCCACATGTATGCCGGCGGGTTCTGATTATATCTCCTGAAGATGGAAAACAGTAGATCAATATAAAACTAAAATTAAGCTCAGTAAATCAGATGATATTGTTTTGCTGAAACTACTTCATTTCTTGGAAGTTACATTTTTAAGGTGTTTTAGGATATATTTCTTTGATTTTGGATTGCTTAATTAATGATATGATGTCATGACTCACCTATTTAAGCCAATGTCCTTTATTCATGTATGCAGTCAGCTGCAACTATAGTTGGCCTTAACTAAGTACATTGTCTTTTTACATTGTCTTTTCACTTTAGTTTTAAACAATTGAGGCAGTATGTATCTTAGTACCAATGTTATTACAGCACAAACACAGGCACTGAATGTAGGTGGGAGAAATTAGTTATTCAATTGTTCACTCATGAATTTGTAGCACACTTTCATGTGCTATGTCCTATTCTAGCTACTGGGCATGCAGCAGTGAATGAAACAGAAAAGCATTACATCTTCATGAAGCTTATATTTTACTAGATTTAAAATAGCTATATTAATTTTAGGTTATCATGAAGTTAAAATGCAAACAAGGACTAATTGTTCTTTCTTATAAAGAACTTAACTGAGCCTTGTGAATAAGACTATAGCATATTTTTTTAATTAATTATTTTGCATTATGTGACAGTTTCATAGGCTCTGGGAATCCCCCCACCCCTCCCCCCTCCCCTCCGCCCTGGTGGATTCCTCCACCTTGATGCAGTATTACAGTTCAAATTCAATCAAGATTCTTTCCAAGACTATAGCATATTTAAAAAAAATCCATGAGTTTAAATTTGAAAAGACAGCTCTTTTTAGTTTTCTCCTATTATGAACTTTCTGCCTTTATAATATATTTGAAAATAGGAAGGTTTTGTTCAGTCTTCAACTTTTAGAATCATTTTGATTTAGGAGTTTTAAGAAGCACTTACCTCCGGGGCCATGCTGCTCAGTGAATTCAATTAGGTAGCTTAGCTAAATGGAATACGGTGTCCTCTGCTGTGAGAAGACGAGGATTCTGGCCCTGTTCTGTTATTACTACATTGTTGTGACTCACTAAACCTCAATTATTCTACATTCAAAATTGCAAGGTGGCTGTGGTAAATTTTTCTTACCCTGCCTTAGAAATGTAACTCCTTGAGAACAGTGATAACTGTTCAATGCTAGGAAGGCTATCCACAAAAATGGTTTCTACACACAACATTTTCTCATAAGTTTAGAGGCGTGTAAAATCTTGCCACTGCAAGGTAACTTAATAAGATTTTGTTAGGCATAGTTTCCATTACGTCATAGTTGCAACTTCCTATATTATGAAAACCTTTAAAAAGTATTTATTTGTCAATATTTTATTAGATGTTTTTTATGAAACATTTTTGCAGGATGCAAGAGCACAGCAATGGCTTATTATTAAAGGTAACAATAGATACCTGTGTTCTGTTGGCTAGTGTGAATTTTCCCCCTCACTGGTAATTGTATACTGTATTTCTTTGGTAAAGTCTCTCGGTTTGTTTTGGATGAGATTTTTTTTCTATCAAAACCATGGCAATTGGGCTTAGGGTAGACAGGCCATCACATTAGAATTCAAGAAAGTATTTGTCAGAATTGCTTGAAGAATATTTTCATGTTTGGAGTGGTGTTTGGAGCATAACCGGTAGTGGGTCAGTTAGAGAATGAAGCAGACTCTCAGATTCTTCCAATCAAAAATTCATTCTGCTTAGTGTTGGAACCTGAAGATAGCCCCAGCGCTTACCATCCTGGAGATATTTTTGCTGCATGATCCGATACATTTGCTTTTTGTTTGTACGCCTTCAAATTGTGTTCTCAGACTCTAAGGAATCTCAAATGCAAGCATTTAGATTATTTGTCATTTTAATGTATTATATTTCATTAAGTTGCCTCAGTATTAATTCATTCAAGTATCTTTAAATTGTTTAATGTTAATCCCTAAAAGCAGAAGTTATGATGATTCTTGAGAATGAAATTGCATGAGTAGCATAGCTAGTTCAATTATACACAGATATACAATGAATGGTTTATTAGTATGGATTAATGGTAACAGAACTTTTTTTTCTCAACCAAAGGTCTAATCTGTGATTATGGATTAGATTTGGTTGTCATGATTTTCTAGACTCTGGAATATTACCGCAATCTTTTTAAAATATATTTTTATTTTGAAGTTTGAATTATGTAGTACAATTTCGTATAGGCTGGGATTCCGCCCCAAACTCCCACCCCCTAACAGATTTTCCCCATTTTACTACAATGGTGTAGCAAAATGTTGTTGTTGCGGCTGTTGTTTTAACTCATACAGATTGTTGACCTTGTTTCATGGCTTCTCAATTATGGAAATGTATAGTGATGGAGTACTGGAGTCTATCATCCACAGATGTGGGGGTACAATGGAACATGCATCCCTGCATCCAGACAAAAGATGGATTCCCAATGAAACTGTTGGACATGTGTAGACAATGGGATACTGGACTGTCTGACATTATTTGTACCAACAATGTTGGAGTACACTTAAATAAGAGGTTGATAGAATTGTGATTCCTTATGAAGGCAATGTTTTTTTTTTCTCATTCATGAATAGTTTCTGGTAAGAAGTTGCCAGTTTTACAGAATGTCTCTCAGTTGGTTTTGAGTGTTATTTCCTAATACATGGATTCAGGGCATGAATTTTTGATAGAAAAATTACAGAAACAGTGTTTTCTTCTCAGTGTATCATCTCAGAGGATACTTAATGTCAGTTGTGCAATTAGTAAGGATGTTAACCTTTTCCTGTTTAAAATTATTAAGCAGTAGCTGGAACTATCTTAGTATACTGTGTTAAGAATCATGTTATCTTTAAAATTTTAACCTATGGTTTTGTAGAATTGTTTTCTTAATCTTACCAAAATTTATTTTTTTCTATGGTGACTGTAAAATGGAATTTTAAGCTCCCATTGCACTTATTGACTGACATTCATTTAGAAAGTGCATTTCCTACTTTGTTCTTCACTCATTTAACTTATATTTACCATCAGTATTTACTTTGCATTCTTGCTTTATTTCTCCACACACCCCCACACCCTCCCCTCATGGTGGGTTCCTCCACCTTGTTGCATAACCATAGTTCAAGTTCAGTTGAGATTCCCTCTTTGCAAGTATTTGCCAAGCATAGAGTCCAACATCTTATAGTCCAGTCAAGTCCAACTACTTATTCTCTGGTCTGAGGGCAGAGCCAGCAGAGTATCATCCCGATCAAATAAAAGCACTAACATACCATCAGCAACAATTAACATCATTATGGAATTAATTGACATAGTATTGAGCAGCCAACATGTTAAAAATAAATGTGATTTCTTAACCACGTTCTGTGACCACCCCATTCACATTTCAATTTTAGTTTATATCACATATGACATAACATCCATAAGATAACATGTTATGCATAGCATCATATCTTCTTAAATTAAGGCAAACATGTGATATCTAACCCTTTGGGATTGGCTCATTTCCCTTAGCATTATGGTAATGTTTATTCATTATTTGTTTTTATTTTAAAAACACCACCAGAAGTTAGAATAGTTTTGGTATAAAGAAAAATTGTACAGAATTGCTGCATAACTCTCATCTGGGTTTCCCTTTTGCTAACATCATTTAAAAAATATTAATGACATGGAACTCTGAAGCTGCAAACCTTTTTATGATTTATTTTTATTAGAAAGTCAGATATACAGAAAGAAGGAGGGAAAGAGAGGAAGATCTTTGGTCTGATGATTCACTCCCCAAGCGGCCGCAACAGCCGGAGCTGCACCAATCTGAAGCCAGGAGTCAGAAACCTCTTCCTGGTCTCCCATGTGGGTGCAGGGTCCTAAGGCTTTGGGCTACCCTTTGCTGATTTTCCAGGCCACAAGCATGGAGCTGGATAGGACATGGGGCTGCCAGGATTAGAACCAGCACCCACATGGAATTCTGGTGCGTACAAGATGAGAACTTTAGCTGCTAGGCTACCGTGCTGGGCCCTTGTTAACATCTTATATGTGCACAATATATTTGTCAAAGTTAGAAAATTAATTCGAAACGTTACCATTAATTACATTAAATCTCTAACTGCTGTGCACTGTTCTTTATCAAAACTATTGTTTTTCTCTTTCAGGATCCCACAATACATTTAATTTAAGGTTATCACAATACATTTAATTTAAGGTTATCACAATACATTTAATCAATAGTTTTCATTAATTTTCTTGGATCTGTGAGGGAGTTTTAGTTTTTACAACTGATATTGAAAGTTACTGTCCTTATAATCAAAGTTAGGTAACCCAACTCTCTCACTTTGGATTGCCTTGTGTTTTATGACATTTTCTCATATACACTGAGATTATAAGTTTGGGGAAGAATATTATGGAAATAATGTGCTCTCTTACCATCCTGTAGTAGATGTACATGATATTAACTTGATTTACCACTGATCACATAAACTTGGAGTGTTTGTTTGGCATATTTCTGTGCTGAAAACTGCTATTTACCCTGCCTTTCTTCTTTGAAAACTAAACACTAAGCCTAACTCACACTCATGAGGATTTAAATTAAACTTCACTTCTTAAAGGAAGGAACATCCACATGTACTGTTTCAAACTTGTCTGAGAGAGAAATGCATCACATTTCCACTTATTATGTCTTTACTTATGGTGTCCCTTATTTATGTAAGTTCTGTATTCCTGCCGATCATGCCACTCCAATCGCGATGAAATCTCTCCAGACTCCCCTGACTGACATAGTCTACCTTAGGGTCTCCATTTGCCCAGGTATTCATCGCCAACACTTGGCTGGGGTAGTTGATTGATTTGTTCTGTCTTCCATCCTCTATTATGGTATCATGTGTCTTTTGCAGGCTCCAGTGTACTTGAGTATCCTCCATGTGCATCTGGATTTGCTGTCCACTGCTCTGTCTGAGCCATTGAGGAGGCCCAGCTCTGACACATGCATTTCACAGTCAGACCACGGAACCTGCAATTTTCTTCATGGTTACATCTCTGAGTCCAGTGGTTCATTCGGGGAGATTCCTAAAGAAACTTTATCTGATGTGATTTCAGATCTGATTCTTGTGTGTGCATGTCAATACAAGATCTGGCACAGTCCATTGCCCAAATTGGCCTATGCACATGCTGGTGGTTGCAATTGCTGGGTCAGTCGTCTCTAGCCCTGTCTTCTATTCAAGCTAATAGGTATTGAAGTTCAGCCCAAACCTGCACACTACACACTTGGCCCCCCCAAAGAAACAAGTGGGAGCTGAAGTCTAGTTGGAGTGACACACAACAACCCTGACCAGGCCTGCCCCCTGGCCTGGTTTCTGTGCTTGGGAGTGTGTAGAGCAGACTGGTTCTGTGTGTTTCACAGCCCATTCAGCTATCATACATGTCAATGGGCATAGAAGCCTAGTTCAACCCAACCATCCCCCCTATCCATCCCACATATGTGCCAGTGGGCACCACTGTCTGTTTAAACATGTCTGTCTCAGTCCTGGTTCTCCTGCTCACCAGTCGGAGTGGCAAGCCAAGATGGAAGTGCCCACTGTTTTTTCAATGGGGTCCACTCCCACTCCTGGATCCTGCAGGTGATACTGTAGTTAAGTTCGACAAAGTTTTCCCCCTGTGCCAGGATCTGCTAGCTGATGCTATGGCAAACTACAGCCAACCTTCACCCCCTCTGGCTTATGCATGTATCCGTAGGTACAGTCTGCCCAGCCTGGCTTGTCTCCAATCCAGCTTACATACAGGCCAACAGGAGTTGTAGCCCTGCCTAGCCTGATCTGCCCCCAATCCCAG
The DNA here is from genome assembly GCF_030435755.1 of Ochotona princeps. Classification (NCBI taxonomy): domain Eukaryota; kingdom Metazoa; phylum Chordata; class Mammalia; order Lagomorpha; family Ochotonidae; genus Ochotona; species Ochotona princeps. The sequence goes on along the minus strand of NC_080834.1, from coordinate 105,421,493 downwards.
CTCTCACACTCACTAATGGGAATAGTGGGCTAGCAGAGGATCTCCCTGCATCCCTCCTATCAGGTTCATCCAGTGTCCCCAGGGTCTCACATGTGCTGGTCAGGCGCTGTAGCCCAGTCTGGTATGGCCTGCCTCACCTTGGCATTTGCCAGTGGGTGCTGTAGCCTAGCCCGGCCTGACCCGCCACCAGTTCCAGCTCACCCAGGTGGGAACTATAGCTTAGCCAGACCAGCCAGCCCCTGTCCCAGCCCTAATGTTAAATAGCTGATATTATGGCACCACGTGGCATAACCCACACATCATTCTGGTTCTCAGATTTGCCAGTGGGTGATATGACCTAGCCAAGCTTGGCTCGCCCCAGACCTGATCCAAAGGCCTGGTCTGGGCTGCTTCCTTTCTTGTTTCTTGTTCTTGCCTGTAGGGACTTTGTCCTGATGGAGGAGTTCCCTAAGCTCCTCCATCAGAACCTCTCCCAATGCCAGACATCACACCCACTGGTGGGTTCATGGGCCAGCCCTACTTAAGTCATCTCCTGTCCTAAAAGGAACAGTGGCCTTTCACTCATTGCAGTTCCTACTATTGGGTGCTATAGCCTAGCCAAGCTGGTCCATACCCAGACACAGCTCGTGCATGGCTCAGCAGGGGAAGAGACCTAGCCTGGCCCGTACTATAACCATACTGATCTCACAATCACCACTGAGTGCTGGAGTCTACTCAGTCTGGCACACCCCAGATCCAGTTCATACCGTGCTGAGGGAGACTGCAGCCATGTTCATACCAGACCACAGCCTGCACTCTCGCCGCACTCTATCCCCTTAGCTCCCCAACAAAGCCTGATCCCAGCCACAGATCTTGTGTGTACCAATGGTTGCTGTGACATAGCTTGGCATAGTCTCTCCTCTATCTTGGCCTTTGCCTTTGGACATTGCAGCTTCACCTGGCCTAGGCAGCCCCCAGTTCTAACTCTTATTGGTAGTGCTACAACCTGGCCCTGCTCAGTCTGCTCTCATCCCTGGCTCATGCAAACCAGTAGATATGTTGACTTAGTCCAACATGACCTGCACGCCATCCTAGTTTATGCACTTACCAATGGGCAGTGGCTTGCTTGGCCTTGCCTGGTCTGCCCCATTCCAAATCCACCTCACATACTTGCCAATGGATGAAGCTACCCTGCCCAGCCTGCTCAACACCCAGACCACAAGCTCATCAGTGTGAGCTGTGATCCACTAGGGGAGTTTCTCAGGATCCCCCACTCAGATTACTCCCAGACCCAGATCTCAAGCGTCTGAGCTAGTGCTTGACCGCTACCCAACATGGCCTGCCCCATCTGTCCTGGCCTTTGTATGAGCTGGTGTGGCCTGGCCCACCCCACACCCTGTTTTAGGGTGCTCATGCAGGTGCTGCAGCCTGGACCTGTCCCGCTTGTTCCCAGCCCCAGAACTGGTGAGCATCGGTGAATTCCATGGTTCATGCCTAGCTCATTCTATCACCATCCCAACTCTCAAGCTAACCAGCAGGACTTGTAGTTCCATAGGGTTGGGCCCACATATTCTCCACAGAATTCACCCCCAAATCTGCTTCTCTTGTGTGATGGTTGTTGTCACGGCCCAGTCTAATGTGAGCCATTCCCTGATCCAACACTCACTGTCAGGTACTGGGATCTAGCCCTGCCAGGCAGGCCCCAGCCATAGCTTTCATGTGTTCTGGCTTGTGGTGGGCAGTTATGTTCCATGCTAACAAGCCCAACCCAAGATTTCCATGTGGGATGGTATATCAGTCTGACCCATAAATAATTTCAGGTCTCTCCCCTCCAAATCAACAGATCTCAGTTCCCTTTCTTAACCTGCAGTTACAGTGGCCCTGGTTTTGAGTGTCCCTCAGGATTCATTACTTATATATGTGTATGGTGGCCTTATCCATGGATGTCCCTAGGCAGTAATTCTATATCCTGAAGATCAGCTTGCCACCGGGTGGCCAGTGGGCAAAGTGTGGCACCCATAGGTGCTCTGGCCACCCACAATCCCAGGACCCTCCCCCTACCCAGCAGATGTGCATGGGGAACAAGGATCCCCAGCAGGAAGCCTGGGCTGGCACAAGATTCCCCAGCCACAGCCACATGGCTGAGGGATCCTGACACCAGTGCCATTGCTCAGACTTAACTGGACTCCATTTATTTATTTATTTATTTATTTATTTATTTATTTATTTATTTATTTTAGTACGAGAAACTGATGCAGTTGCCAAGTGTAGCCAACGGTCTTAAGTAAGATTGCTTTGGTATGATGCTAGATTTCTTTTTGTTCATTTTCTTATTCAATGTTCGTCAGAGTACTACTGCATTTCATTGAATGTAAGATGGTGCTGACTAAAAGACAGTTTCTAATTTCAGAGATGTTAAAATGTCAACTGATGAAGCACAACATAGTCAGGTACTTTATTTGCTTTTTACTTTTAAGATAAATAAATTGAATCAGGAAGGTTAAGTAATGTGCCCAGGAATACCAATTTGTACTTGACCTATTCAGGCAACATATCGTGATCCTCCCCCAGATTCTTCCTGCTGCCTCTTATCCTACATCCTTTACTTTTCCCTTGCCTCCCTTCCTGCATTTACCCTTCTTTTTAAACAAATTTATTTATTTTTATTTGAAAGCCAGGTATACAGAGAGGAGGAAAGACAGACAGGAAGATCCTCCATCTGCTGATTCACTCCTCAAATGGCCGCAGTGGCCAGAGATGAGTAAATCTGAAGCCAGGAGCCCGGAGCCTCTTCTGGGTCTCCCACGTGGGTGCAGGGTCCCAAGGCTATGGTTGTCCTCAACTGCTTTTCCAGGCCACAGGCAGGGAGCTGGATGGGAAGCCGGTCACTGGGATGGGAAACAGTACCCATATGGGATCCCAGCACGTTCAAGGTGAGGACTTTCGCCACTAGGCCACCGTGCCTAGTGCCAAAAATATCTTTTGCCGTCAAAGTTTAACATCTGAGTGTGGCTCATTGGATCACGTTTTAGATTATCAAGTTGCCTCCTTTCTATCTCATTTTTGGAAACTAACCTTCTCAAAAATGCTTAGCTAAATTGCTGGAAGTGAGTCGTTTTCCCATTATCATGACTTCTTTAGAATATGCATTTTATATACAATGATTGTTTTTGAAAGCATAGTGACAGAGAGTGAGAGAGAGAGAGAGAGAGAGAGAGAGAGAGAGAGAGAGAAACTCAGGTACTGTTTTCACTACTTCACTTCCCATAGGGCTGGGACAGACCGCCAGGAGCCTGAAATTCCATCTAAGCCTCCCATTTGGTAACAGAGGCCTAATTACTTGGGCTTCTTTGTTTGGCTTTCCCAGGGAATTAACAGGGAGCTGGATTTGAAATGGAGTAATCAGGACTGGAACTGCTGTTCTGATATGGGGTTCTGACATCACAGGCAGAGGCTTAACAAGCTGTGTTACAATGCTGGATCCTGGTTTATGTATTTTGTCATTCATTTTTCTAACAAAGTTAATTATCAGTAATGGTTATAGGTTACTTGTGCAATTAAACCCTTGATCAATGTTTTTACAATTTTATTTAACTGAGAAGTTTCTTGTAGTAGTGTCCATAATGACATAATTTATTTTAAGTTTCTAGGTATATAAGGTTAGCATGGATGTACTTGTTTTGTGAGAAGTATTATGTACCTGCCTTTAGATTTCTAAGGGATAAAAGGCGAATGGCTGTCTGTGATAGGGTAATGTTATGAATGGGTCTGATTACTAACCTATTCAAGTATTATATTACTACTGCAAAAAATATATAATAAAAAAATAAGGAGTAACAAAAATTAATGAACATTTTTCTGAATCTTTCTAGGCTCAACTATGTATCAAGTATTTAATTTATGTTTAATACATTTAAACATATTTTCTTCCCAAATTCCATAAATAGGTACAATTACTATTCCTATGTGTAAATGAGAAAAATTAGGTGCATAGTAGGTAAGTAAATTATTCAGAGTTGCACACCTACTAAGAGGTTTATCTAAGGTAAAATACTTCAGTACTTGAGTGGTAAAACAGCTCAGTGCAAGTATATAATGCATTACAGATATATTTAGCTGCTATGGAGAAATACTGTCACAATTTTGCTTCTAAGACATTGTTTATTTTAACATTTTTTTTCTGAGTGTGCCAGGGCTGCAACAATTCTTAAACTTGGGGTCAGAAATGACTCAAGAGAGGCTTTAACATGTTCACTGAATTTTTTTATTAATTACTTTGCATAATGTGACACTGTTTCATAGGCTCTGGGATTCTCCCAACTCCTCCTCATAACCCCCCCCCCCCCTCATGGTGGATTCCTCCATCTTGGTGCAGTATTATAGTTCAAATTCAGTCAAGATTCTTTCATTGCAAACATATACCAAGCATAGAGTCCAGCATCTTATTGTCCACATAAATTCAATGGTTTCTTGGGGAGACCATCTCTGGTCTGAAGGCAGAGCTGGCAGAATATCATCCTGATCAATTAAAATCCACAACATAACATCAACATCAATTTACAACATTATGGGATTAATTGACATGGTATTGAGTAACAAATATGTTAAAAAATGCAAGTTTTTAACCACATGCTGTGACTTCTTCATTGACATTTCAATTTTAGTTTATGCACAGAGTGGGCTGCTATACACCTTAAAATGGCTATAGGATACTATTCAGCTATCTCGTGTCTATTTTCATTATAGTATTTAGCAGTTTATAGTGTTGAAGCATAATTTTGCTGAACTTGGTAGATTTTAGAACAGTCTAAACTGGCTTATAACTCTAACAAGGCATATGTCAACAGTTGAAGTACAGAACAGCTTTAGGAGGGGTGTGCAGAGAAATATTCAGTATGTTCATTGAATTTTAAAAGGTTGAGCCAAGACAGGTATGGAAAGCTAAGTTCAGGAACCAGAGCTCTTTGTGGTTGCTTCCTTTCTCCATTCCTCTTTCTCTTGTTCACTTGCTGAGTTTCGCTTGAGTGTTTCTCTGACCCAGCCTCTGAGTTTTTGGGAACTTGACTTTACCTCTATTCTAGAGAGGAAGCTGCTTATATAATACCCTAATTCTAACCTAATTCTATCATTTGGCTAAATATTTTGATTCAGAAAGAACATATGGACTGAAGCATTAAGTCCAAGTTGTTTTCTGGCAACATGTAAGAAATGATCTCTCATATTCTGGGCTGTTTTGTTCAGATAAGCAAACCAGAAGCAATATAATTATAATGCTACTGTGAATGAAGTTAACCGTGGAATAAAGCTCCAGGGAAAGCCAAAAAACAGTGAAAAATATCTCTTAGTTGAATCAGGTAATACAGAATTGTAACCTACCCCAGACATTGAGTACATGATCCTACAAACCTTCTGTTTTATAAAACCTAATTTGAGCTGAATTTTATTCCCATACATCAAGTTATTGTCCTTTGATGCAAAGGGTAAGGTAATAATGTCTTAGGCAATAGGATTAATTAAATGGGACATCAGTTTGAAAGAGCTATCAAAGAAATGGAGACCAGGAATTTGGCACAGGACAAGACCTGGAGAAATTAAGATAATGCCAGGAGAGTTTGCAATGGTGATATACTAAGGAAAAGCCCCATGCCCGATGAATTGTCACTATTTTACCTATAAGGAAATCCCTCAAGAAGCCCAATTCACAGGAATTATTGTTACTTGGCTTCAGAATTTACTTTGGAGTAAAATTTCTGTCTCTAGTATATTTTGAAGGACTATTTTGTTGCAATAATATGGGGGAAAATGGTGGGCAGAATTAGGAACAGGAGCAAAACTATATAGTGGAAAATAATAATAATTAAAAACTAAACTAGACCAAACACACACACACACACACACACACACACCCCTGTGGCACTTGTTCAACATGTTCACTAACTGAGGTGTTAATCCCAGTAGGGACTCACAAGAGACTGTTGGCCACAGAGGGAGCTCCTAGATTTACGAAGTTTGTCTTATTCAGGTGGTAGGCACATTCCATTTTATCAACCTGTTTAACTTTCACTATTGACATAACTGTCTCAGAAACAGTAACATTTAAGAACCAAATCATCAAATACTAGAACTCTACGCTTTGTCCCATTAACAAGTCATCACATCCCTCTCAGTGTGACAAATCGCAAAGGTATTTTTAGCTTCTCTATGAGCCGGTTCACTTTGTGAGGTTTCAGTAGGTTTCCCCATTGAACACTCCAAGTTTTGGACTGGTGTAGTCTTTCGTTTGGCTTGGTCTCATGCTGCTATTCCACACTGATTGGAATAGGAACATTTGCTAACAATCATCTTTGTCTTTGGATATTACCAATTTGGTCTTCCAGTGGCCTCCCTTTAGAGCCAACTTCTGAAGTATGTATCATTCTCTGATTTGTCTAGATCTGGTTTCTTCCTCATCTTCCTGGGCTCATGTTGCTCAGATTCCACCGTAACTCTGGCTTATGTGATACAGTATAGAAGACAGTCTAGTTTTCATGATTCTTGCATTAACTATAAGGTACCACTCTATTTTTTGTTCATTAAGCGACTCTGCCAAATGCACATACTCAATTGTAAGACTGTAAGTCAAGCTTTAGAAGTGTAGAGACTGTTCTTAGCAATCCTTTCTTCTTGATTTCTGTGCCATTACTGTTGTATCCTTACACATCTCAATAATTTTTGACTTGGATATTTGGCTAACTTGGATTTTATTTGAATTAATTTAAACTTAGTTTCTTGGATGTTCAATGCACAGTTTCTGCTCGAGTTCTTCTTGTCCTATGCTGTGTCAACTTTGAACCTTCGACTTTTCTTTTCAGTTTTCCAGTATCTGGGTCAATGTCTGTGTGGAACTGGGTCACACAAACTAGCAGCACAGGGATTTAAACAGAGAGGGCACTCTCTTTTTGTTCTTTAGTGTTTTCATAACATCTTGATGCTGGATAGAGATTAGAAAAAGCTTCCACACACAGAACCCACTTGGAATCACTATTAAAACAAAACAAAATGAAATAGGAAGACAGAAAGGATGTTAGTGCCATTATGTAACTTAATGAGTAATTTACATCTTTTTTTTTAAAAGTAATTACCTTTGAGGCAGAGAGAGCAGGCAGGAGAGCATGGGAGAGCAATGGAATGAGAAAAAGAGGGAGAGAACTCTGCCGCTAGTTTATTCCACAAATACCTGCAGCATTTGGAATTGGTGTTAGGAGTGCAGTCTGGGTCTCCAGTGTGGGTGAAAGGTTACCAGCTACTTGAGCTCTCACCTACTGCTTCCCAGTGTCCACATAAGCAGGGAGCTGGAAGCAGAGACTGCAGTAGCACACCAAGTCAGGCACTCCGATGTAGAATGCAGGGTCTCAAGTCCTGAGTTAAACATCAGTCTGCTCCTTAAGTCCCTTTTGTTGTGACAGGGAAA